>NC_073381.1:55932557-58814106 GCF_028641065.1 Leucoraja erinaceus
ACAGTAGCTGCAATGTAGGCAACATATAAACGGCACTACAATTACTTGCCCCAGGAATTCCTATGCATTTCCATAAGTTCTACCTCCAAGAGGTACAAGAGATGGACATGTATGGTAGATATTCTTCAGGATCCTCTAGTTGCACACCATTCCTACTGTAAATACATCACCCATATCATTGATTGGGTTGCAGTCAACGCCCTCACTAGAAACTTCAGACTGCTTAGCCTCTTTCCAAAGACTTCTAAGTTTGCCCCCAACAACTCTCACCATTCTCAAATCCCGCAATTATTTTTGGATGGCAGAGCTTGGTTTGGGAACAGCTCCATCCAAAGACCCCAAGAAATTGCAGATAAATGTGGACACAGCCAGACCATCATACAAGCCAACTTCCCTTCCATTGGCTCCATTTGTACCTCACACTGCCTCAAGGCCACCAGCATAATCAAGGATGAGTTATACCCTGGCCACTCCCTCTTTTCCCCTCTCCCATCGGGCAAAATGTACTGAAGTGTGAAAACACGTACCTCCTGATTCAGGGACAGCTTTTTCCCAGCTGTTATTAGGCCACTGAACCATCCTACCACAACCAGAGAGCAATCCTGAACTACTATGTACCTCAGTAGAGACCCTCAGACTATCTTTAATCAGACTTTACTGACTTTTTCTTGCACTAAACATTATTCACGTATTTCATATAAGTATAACCATGCACGGAAAACAGGCCATCTCGGCCAGACCCATAACCTCCATTCCCTTCTCATCCATATGCCTATCCAATTCATTTTTAAATGGATAAATGAACCTGCCTCCACCATCCTTCAGCTCATTCCACACCGTTACCACTCTCTGAGTAAAGAAGTTCCCCCTCATATTACCCCTAAACTTCTGTCCCTTAATTCTGAAGTCATGACCTCTCTTTTGAATCTTCACTATTCTCAAAGGGAAAAGCTTGTCCACATCAACTCTGTCTATCCCTCTCATCATTTTAAAGACCTCTATCAAGTCCCCCCTTAACTTCTGCACTCCAGAGAATAAAGACCTTATTCAACCTTATAAATAACTTATTCAACCTATCTCTGTAACTTAGTTGTTGAAACCCAGGCAACATTCTAGTAAATCTCCTCTGTACTGTCACTATTTTGTTGACATCCTTCCTATTTGGGCGAACAAAATTGTCACCATACTCCAGATTTGGTCCCCACCAGGAAATTTTAACATTACATCCCAGATTCTATACTCAATGTGGACAGCATACCAAAAGCTGTCTTTACCATCATACAACCTTCAAGGAACTATCCCCAGATCCTTCTGGCAACTGTATTCTTCAATTCCCTACCATTTACCATGTACATTTTGATTTGTCCTGCCAAGGTGGCACCTCACATTTATCAAGGATAAACTCCATCTGCCATACCCATGGCCAAATAACCTAAATCACTCTGTAGACTTTGGAAATCCTCTTCATCGGGCTTAAATCCAATGTACCAAAGTGTCATTGAAAAAACAACAAAGGACCCAACCTGATTCAGGGACACACTTCACCTTCCAACCCGATAAACCCATCCACCATTACCCTCTGTTATTCAGCCACTGTTGAATCCATCTTGCTATTCCATTTATACCTTGAACCTTCTTAACCAACCTTCCATGAGGAACCTTTGTCAAAGGCCTTACCAAAGTCCATATAGACAACATCCACTGCTTTGCCCTCGTCAATTTCCCTAGTAACTTCTTCAAAAAATTCAAGAAGATTAGTCAAACATGACCTTCCAGGCACAAATCCATGTTAACTGTTCCTAATCAGACCCTGTTTATCCAGATGCTTATATATATTATCTCTAAGTATTTCCCTTAATCATGTATCTGTACACTGTGAATGGCCTAATTGTAATAATCTACTGTCTTTCCACTGACTGGTTAGAATGCAACAAAAGCTTTTCAATGTACCTCGGTACATGTGACAATAAACTGAACTGAGAAGGACTGCAGCGCTTCAAAATGGTGGCTTATCACAATCCTTTCAAGGGTAATTAGGGATGGCCAATAAATGCCGGCCTTCCTGAAAAATGAATAAAATGAAATGCGGTTTGAACCATCTTTTACAAAAGTTATTGTATTTGCTTGGACCACGGTAATATCTTCTGCACAATTGTGCACATCAAGCGCATGTAATATTACGTGCGATTAACATCTCTGCAGCATCTCCTCATTGCATATCATCGTCCAATGTGGCAATGAGGTGGCGCTGGATGTGCTTCACTTTACAATTGATGTCATTGCTTGTGCCCTAGGTCCTTCACACTTAATCACTATGCATCTGAACTTTCCACTCATAAGCTCACTGGATTCAAACCAGCAACAGCTATTGGAGTTCCAGGTTTGCCTTCTGCCTGCCCAGCTGAAGAGAGGTGAAAATCCAGCTATCCTGTTCCCAATTGTCTTGCGGTTCGGCTTCCTGGAAGGAGTCCATACATGACGTTATGAATGATGGTCTATGAGTTTAACAATGATTTCCTGACAATAACCATTATGTGGAATTTGGCATGAAGATTTAGTATTTTTACAACGTTCTGTATTGTTAGCAGCGTTTATGGTTTGGCATCACAGTGAGCAAAGACAAAATAAAAAATAATGAGCCTATTCATTTTTTTACAATGGGTTCACATAATAACTTCATAATATGGTCCCAATTATTCAAAGGCATTAGGAAAGCATTGGTCTATAATTATCAAACCAAAAATAAGTTAACTAAACCACAAATAATTATACAAAGTAATTCAGATGAAGTTGTATTAGGGTTGACATGAGCTTCTGAATATTTTCAATCTAAATTAGCTCATGTTTATATTAATTAGAAACAAGAGGCCATGTGCAGCATGTTCCATTGCAGCAAGAGCCTTATTGCACAGGGACTATACGTTTTTTTGAAAGCTGATACTGGCCTCAGAAGGTTGAAGCCTGCTCACTGAAAGAAGCCTAAATACAGGCTTTGAGTTTGAAGATCCCAAATGGAACGACACACCTGAACGAGAATTATCTGGACATTAATGTTGCTTCCTGTATTTTTAAGTCCTAGAAAAGATGAATGGCAAAATAAAGTGATGCTTGCGTTTATGTCCCAGGTGATGCTCATTACCAAGCTAAATTTCATCAATAGTTACTGACAAGACATCACACATGGCCCATTCCAGACAATACCTGAAATTCGATTGTTAACAGTGCAGCTAACTCATGGCAGTGAGATTTGTGAAAAAGAAGAAAGTCAGGCTTAGTGTCCAGAGGTTCAGGATCAGGCTGAAATGTTTGCAGAACTTATATTAACACTTTTCAAAAGTGTTTATACTATGAAAGGGATTATGGCATTTTCTTCCTCGTCTACTAAAGGTTACAAATAGCATGGAAAATAATTGCTGTGAATCTATTACAGGAAGGACACCTTTGTAATACAACACTACAGAACCAAGAGCCATATCCATAGAGACAATAACAGTACCAGGCATTTTGCTGCAAGGGGCTATCTTGTCTATCAAGGTGAGAAGGAGGATTACAAGTTAGAAGAGTGTTGCAGGAAAATCAACAATAAAATGAGCATGCAGAAGGAGTAATGCTAAAAGGGTAGAAATAGAATGTAAAATATGTTTCAATATTCCCATCAAGCCCCTCTTCTTTTACAGAGAAGTCTCCCTGTGTGTGTGTGTGTGTGTGTGTGTGTGTGTGTGTGTGTGTGTGTGTGTGTGTGTGTGTGTGTGTGTGTGTGTGTGTGTGTGTGTGTGTGTGTGTGTGCGCACGCGCGCGCGTGTGTGTGTGTGTGTGTGTGTGTGTGTGTGTGTGTGTGTGCGTGTGTGCGTGCGATCAGTTGATCCAGCTCGCGGTTTCATTGCTGACGGTCGATCCAGCTCGAGGTTTTTCAGGCGAGTGCCCTCGAACTTGAAGGTCGAAGACAGTTGCAGATAAGTCGTGTTAGTGGGACAGCCCTTTAAGTGGAGATTGTTTGCAAATTTGTTAAAATTTCTCCTACTTATATTATGAGGCGCATTTTTAAAAAGGCACTGTCATTGTAGTCTGCATCATTTTCAGCTTTTTCTTTTATCATTGTCTGCTTTATTAATCTAAAAACATTTCAAGTCAACACTCTGTACTTTGGACAAAGCACTTTCTTGGTTGCAGCTAACTGAGAATTCTTATCTGCAAAGAGATGGCAAATGTATGTCATCTTCATTGTACTTCATATTTCTACATGTCTTTTCACCTGAATATTTGTTAACAAGTGGCTCTAAAAGCTCAGAAAATGATTGAAATCAATCTGAGTGCCGAAACATCATCGGTTTGGGAAACAAGCCGATTACTGTGCAATAGACTCTCAATTCAGCAATGGGTGATTATTTAACCAAAGGGGTTTTATTGCAGCCTTGAAATGAAATATCAACAGATAGAAACATTCAGGCAGATGTTTTGAAGGTCACTGGCCTAGAACAGGCTGGCAAAGTAATCTGCACATGGAGCATGAATACAATGTTTAGTTTCATTTGTTGGCTTTATCAATATCAGGAAATCCGCTCAAGGTAGAAATTACAAGGAAGATCACTTACTAGTTGGTGTCTCATTGCATCGGAACGTTTGAATTTCCAAATCAATTCATTTACTATTGCGTTATTCTCCAATTATACTGCAGAAGCATGTGAATAACTGGAAGTAAAAGCGCAGATGTCTTCCTTATGTGTACATATGGATTGGCTTCCTCACCACTTGGCATGAAAAGGTCGAGGCAAATTTCGCTAGGATTTTCGAATATTACGTAAGATCTGCAGAATTTAGTGTTCCTATTGTCATATTTTCTGTGCATGTTTGTCATTTATATGTGTGAGTGTGTTCTTGCACAAGCACACACACTCGTGAGTCCACATGAGTGTGAAAATACCCAATCTTTATTTGTATTATACCTACATGCTGTTAACAAATATCTGGTTATACTGTGC
Source organism: Leucoraja erinaceus (assembly GCF_028641065.1). Lineage (NCBI taxonomy): Eukaryota > Metazoa > Chordata > Chondrichthyes > Rajiformes > Rajidae > Leucoraja > Leucoraja erinaceus. The sequence goes on from NC_073381.1 coordinate 55,937,537, forward strand.
ATAATTGAGATTTATTTGATGAGCTATTCTAAACATTATTAATTTTGTTCTGTGGTCTCTATTAATCAAATATTAATCAAAGTAAAAAGTCCGGCAGCAAGTCTAACCCTAACCCAATGAAGGGCTGAAATTACAATTCCATACTTTACAACCTAGATGGCCCTGTTAAAAGAATGGTCAACCATCTGCATGTTGACATAATGAAGTCAAGGATGCACTGGAGGTTGGATGGCACCCATTCTGATCTTCCACTCCACTGCTGGACTTACTTCTGACCCTCATGGCTAAACAATAACATGCAAAGGATTGGGGCCAACTGCATTTGCATCCAACTCCTGAATTTTAGCTGATATAAGTAACATGGCCCCTCTAGAGTCCCCAACCTTGAGAAAGAAAGTAAGTACAACTAATTGCTTTGCTTCTTTTTCTTTATTTTACTTCATTTTAATATTTTCTAGTAAATTATGATATGTTTAATTAAATATGCACATTTATACACACAATTAAGTGTACACATTAAATATGCCTGCCCAGTGTCTCCCTACAGCTCTGGTCGTCATGTCCTGGCAATATCCTCGTAAATCTTCTCTGCATTCTTTCCAGCTTAATGACATCTTTCCTACAGCAGGGTGATCAAAACTGAACATTAAATTTCAGGTGTGGCCTCACCAACGTCTTGTATAAATATAACATAATGCCCCAACTTCTATACTCATTTCCCTGACTGATGAAGGCCAACATGCCTAAAACCTTCTTCACCATCTGCAATGCCATTTTCAGGGAACTATATACCTGCACTCCAATGTCCCTCTGCTTTACAACACTCCCCGCCCTACCATTCACTGTGAAGGTCCTGCCCTAGTTCAATTTCTCAAAATGCAACATCTTGCACTTATCTGAATTGGACTCCATTAGCATTCCTAGGCCCAAGTGTTCAGATTAGTTTAGTTCAGTTTTTTGTTTAGTGCGGTGCCTTACCATTGGCAGCCTCCCCAACAGTCCGTTATTTTTAGTGTGTTTTAAAAGTTTGTGTAAATGTTCTCTGGTTTGTTTTATGTGGGGATGGGGGACGGGGGGTGAATTTTTTTTCATTCTCTTACCTTGCTGGAGATGCGATTGTTTTTCGGATCGTATCTCCGGTCGCTCTGCGGCCTAACATCATGGAGCTGGAGGCCTCCTCAGGACTGACTTTGAACCCCACCGCAGGGCGTGGACTTACCATCGGGGCTGATCCCTTGCCTGCGGATTTTACCATCAAAGGCTCGCGGTCTCGGGAGAGACCAAGTCGGGAGCTTCGGAAGCTGCACGATGTTCAACCAGTCCCGACCCAGGGTCCGGTCGCTGGCGCGGAAGAGCTGTGATTCACCCCCCGATGCAGGAGCTGATCACTCGGATGCGGAGGGCTCGACTGCCGGCTACAGAAATCAAGGTCGTCCCTTCACGGAAGGCTCGAGACCCCCGACCACGGGAGAATGACGAAAGGAGAGATTCAACTTTTTTTTCGCCTTCCATCACAGTGAGGAATGTGGAGGAGTCACTTTGGTGGATGGTTATGTTAAAATGTATTTTGTGTGCTCTGTTGCTTTTTATCTGTATTCCTCCTCGTATATGTTGCAAAACCTACTTTGCTAATAAATTATTATTGTATTGTATTGTATTGTATTGGTACAGCGTGGAAACAGGCCCTTTGGCCCACCGAGTCCACGCCGACCTACGATCCATGCACATTAACACAAGCCTGCATGCACTAGGAACAATTTACATTTATACCAAGTATACAAACCCAAGTCAATTTACCTGCAGTCTAAAGAAGGGTTTCGGCCCGAAACGTTGCCTATTTCCTTCGCTCCATAGATGCTGCTGCACCCACTGAGTTTCTCCAGCATTTTTTGTGTACCTTCAATTTACCTGCATACCTGTAATCTTTGGAGTTTTGGAGAAAACCGAAGATCTCGGAGAAAACCCACGAGGTCACGGGAAGAAAGTACAAACTCCATACAGACAGCACCTGTAGTCTGGATCGAACACATGTCTCTGGCGCTGCAAGCACTGTAAGGCAGCAATTCTACTGCTCTGCCGCAGAACCCCCCGTAAAGATGATCAAGTTCTTGGTGTAATACTTGATAATCAATTTAATTGTCTTTGATACCACTATGCAGCACAGTCATGTAGGGTTAGAGTTTCTCCCTTACAGCACCAGGGACCCACTTTCAATCCTGACTACGGGTGCTGACTGTATGGAGTTTGTACAATCTCTCTGTGACTGCATGTGTTTTCTCTGGGTGCAGTGGTTTTCTCCCACATCCCAAAGACATGCAGGTTTGTAGGTTTATTGGCTTCTGTAATTTGTTCCTAGTGTGCAGGATAGAACTGGTATTGGATGATCATTGGTCGGTATGCAGCCAGTGGGCTGAAGGGCCTGTCTTTAAAAATCTGTCTTTGAAATTAAAATTGAATGTTAAGAATGAGTGATGTTAAGTGAGAAATAATTAAATTAAATTCAATGAAAAACAATGGAGTCAACAACCTGGCAGGCTGGGGGTGCGGGGCCGGGCGGGGCCAGGAGGCAGGTGGGCCAGGTGCAAAGGCATTGTAAGGTCAGGGGGTCGGGGGCGGGAGGGTGCAGCAGGCAGGCTGGGTGGGGGGGGGGTGCAGGTGGGGACAGGAGGCAGTTGGCCAGGTGCAAAGGCATTGTGAGGTCAGCAGCTGGGCAACCTTAATATTTTTTTTTAATGTCAGTTTGGTGATAAATTTTAATTAATATCTCGGGAAATAGTCAACCAAATTTATAGAGGATTGGATTATTGAAACCATAAGGAAAATTTCTACCAGAAGATGTAAAAATGTCACTGTTATTGTAACGTCAGCAGCTGGGCAGCGGTCAGATTTTTTAAAAAAAAGTTCAGATTGGTCAACAATTATCATAGAAAAAGTCAGGAAAATAATGTAGCAAAGGTACAGACGAGTGGATTTCTAAACTCACAAGGAAATCGCTACTGAAATATGTAAAGAATTCCCTGTTTCGGCATCTGGTTTTCGAGGAGATACATTTCACATGCGAAACAACACACACACACACACACACACACACACACACACACACACCCACACACACACACACACACACACACACACACACACACACACACACACACACACACACACACACACACACACACACACACACAAAAGTATATAGACAGATTTGGACATTTGCATGTTAAGAGACAGTTTAGAGGGATGTGGGCCAAATGAAAGCAAATGGGACTAGTGCAGATAGACATTTTAGCTGGCATGAATGAGTTGGGCCATAGTGTGTGTCCATGCTGTCACTCGATTACTTTATGAACTGATGAGGTTGCTGTATTGGGAGCCATTTTAGGAACCAATGGGTCAAATGTCCCCTACTGTGTCTTAACATTAAAAAAAAAATTGAGTTTCATGTGCTGATCATGCTTGTAAATGCAAAAGCTAACTGTTAGAATGTTTCATTTGGAATATAGGCCAACAAGCAATTTGTGATCAATTGAAAGGGAACATTCTCTATTATAATTAGGTAACATCAATTATGAAAACACCATTTAGTTTCTTCCCAAGTTCCTAACTAGATTTCATATTCGAAAGAGACATCCTCTGATTTCCCAATTTGGAAATGCAATGTAAGTGGGCCGTGGGCCCACAGAATTGATTGAGTTTAGGATTCAGGGTATTTTCCGCTTGATATTCAGTCATGTTATTCATTCACTTGTGTGAGAGAATTTTAGATGAATCAGCCTTTTCAGGTGAAGTAGGAGAATTACATTAAAAAAATAATATAAAATACATGTTAGATAAAGTTGTGCCAAACATAACATTTTGTAAAGGAAATTTCAGACAAAGTTTTCAAATGGAGTCCAAAAAATGCAAAATTATGCATTGTGTGCAGTTAATAAACCATTGCATAATTAATTAAATTCCTCTAACATTATTAACAATTTGGAACGGTCAAGTAAAGTAAAAAAGATTCCATTTAAAAGTACCATAAGCAGCGTTTGCATTAACATCCTAATCTACAGTAAATCAGTAAGTTAATAATCATATTGTTTCTGGTTCAGTGAAGCATACCAAGTAGCTTTTAAGACTTTTCAGATATGAAATGCAAAATATTGATCTGTCCTAATTAATTAGGAAAGAAAATACTTTTTTATAGAGGGTATGGGATTTTTTTTAAAGAGTGCTGATGTCATCAAATCAAAATTCTGGCCAACTTACGATTTGACAAGGCTTTTGAATTTTTTATTCAATCAAGGTAATTTTTTGGTTTAGTTTATTTTATAGATACAGCATGGAAACAGGCCCTTCGGCCCACAGGGTCCATGCCAACCAATGATCCCCACCTATTAACACTATCCTACACACACACGAGGGACAATGTTTACATTTACCAAGCCAATTAACCTACATACCTGTACATCTTTGGAGTGTGGGAGGAAACCGTAGATCTCGGAGAAAACCCACGCAGGTCACGGGGAGAACATACAAACTCCGTACAGACAGTGCCCGTAGTCGGGATCGAACCCGGGTCTCTGGCACTGCAAACGCTGTAAGGCTGCAACTCTACCGCTGCGCCACCGTACCACCCTTTTGCTATTGCCTTCTTGCTGCAGTCAGTATAATGTGCCCTGTTTTTATCAAATGAGTTTGTTTCCTTCAATTTAAGTAACCATTTGTTGAAACTTTGCAAATCAGGATTCCAGATGTTGAAATGTGAAACTGCTCCTTTTGCTATATTAATGAAAACGTCCTACATGCAGATAGATGATTCAAATATTACTTAAAGGTAATGAAACTGAAATATTCTCCTACCAAAACTTTGGCAGGACTATTTCACTGTATGTTTCAGCATTTGCTTCAAGTTCATTTATACTTTCATGGTTGAATCTAATTTCTGCATTCCTGGTTCTAATCATTCTGAACTCGCCTGAAACCAATGGCTGTTTGATTTAGAATTTAGAGCCTTGACCTGGCATGAACACAAGCATTGTTGGACATGAAGTTCAGTAGTCTTACCAAAGAACATTCTCCACTCACTGGCACATAACATTACTAATTTTAACATGTTTTATTAACAGCAAATGTACTTAAAGTAACAGACTGACCTAGGCATGTTCAATCAGACACAGCAGTCACTCAAAACATATCACATATCCACAGACTGCACACTGAAAAAGGTATTTTTTGACAGTGTTCTGTGGAACATATACTGCAACCAATGATGCTCCATCAAGTGCATAAGTTCCTCAGATAGAATCAGAAACCTAATTTGTAAAACATTAATAAAAATAACTAACACTTTTCTTCAAGAGGACCTGAAGAGCATACTTTTTTCAAATTGAGCCCTTGTGCTAGATCAGTCCATAGGAAAAAATAGGAAGAGATGAGATTAATTAGGAAACACTAATGCCACGTATAATTTTCCACGAGTAAGAAAATATGAGGGATAATAATGAGTTGCATTTTCAATTTCCTGGAAAATTCCACACTGAGAACATCAGCTCAAATGTTGCACATAAATCTACTTGAGTTTAAATGTTCATCTTAAGTAGGTAACCATGTCAATGTTTACAGTATAAAGCATTCCATTGCAGGTTGAGAAAAAAGAAGTCAGCCTGCAAATGTTCATGAGCTGTTCCATGAATAAATATGCAAAGCCATCTATTTCATGCTCAAAGGTAGATTTAAGCATATTGTGAAACAAAAAAGAGGAAATCACAAAACAATTGTTTTAGTGGGAATGCAAACACTGGGACAATTTTCAAACATTTTGCCATTTCAGATAATCAAAACCAGCCAAAATATATTAATGTGATAGAGAAAAGACAAACCCATGAATCTTCTTTAATGAAAAATATGAGGTTTCTTTGACTCAGTATTGCGCTGCTCGGCAACTGTGAATATCAGAATAGATGAAATTACTCTTTTCTATACTCACCTAATCCTACCTCATCTTCATTTCTGTGACAGGTTCTCACGGAATATCTTAGTGCATTGTCTATAATCCTTCAAGTCTGTAGAAAGTAAGCATTGGTTACTTTTGGTGACATCCCTGGCTTGTTAACTTGCTCGAATACTGCCAGAACCTTTGTAAGAGTTTCTCCTATCCCTTCTTAAATAGAAATATTGATCTGTGAAATTCTATTCTATTTACATTATTACATTTCTCATATTTCAAGTCTTATTGTAAACCTTCATGAAAGTCTTACCAAAAACCCAATGTTGCAAAAACTCCCATTATGTCAGTTCTGCTGATCCTTGCCCAGTCAAAAATACTGGTCAATTCTTATCCTTCCTTAAGGGTCTTTGTTGGACTGATTACATTGATTTTTTTTTTTTAAGGAGCATGATCCAATATCCTTTTTAACATACCACAGCCTTCAGACATTCACATAGATTTCCACTTGAGAAAGTTTGCGATTTATTAATCTACTTTTTAGGAATGATTATATTGGCTGTTGCCGTAGAAACTTTTTACTTCAAATTGCCATCAAAATAAATCTGTGAAAGAGCAATACTGATCTGTCTGCCCAAGGTGAACAAATAAAGTATTATTTTGGCTTCAGAAACAAATCAGGTCAGCAAATTCAAATCTTTCCAGTTTTGAAGGAGCCAGCTTCAACTTCATAGGTCAAACCAATTTAAGGTCTGGATTAAAATTCAGTTTCCATCTACCCAGAATGATATATGAATTCAACCTCTAAAGTTAATGAACATTAAGTATTATATGATCCTAGAAATTAAAGATAAATAATTGTACAAAACACAACATATCAATCCTACATAGTTTGTGGAAGAACTGCAAGTTTGGAAAGATTAATGCCGCAGAAGAATTAATTTACAAGCACACTGAAAGATTATCTAAAATATCTGATTATTCAGAAAGAGGAATACTGGAAATGATGACAATCTGATATTTACATGCCTGGACTATTAAAGATAAATTGGAGCCGGGGAGGATGATGACTACAACTCAGTTGGGGTAGGTGGGGGTGTTTTAAGAAAGCTATAAACTGAGCTGGTGGAAATTCTAAAATTGCTTTCCATTGTCATTTCCCTTTTCGCATGTGCTGACTGACGATGTGTATTTCTAGCTTTTTCTGCTTTCATTTTATATTTTCAGCATTGTCAGATTTTTAGTTCACTTAGCTCTAGTCAAATTTGAAAAGGTAAAGAAAATTGACAAAATAAAACCTGGGATGAAGCAAATTATGGCAAAATTAATAATGTCCATATTAAGCATAAAATTAAGTATTTAAGAACTGTTAATGATCAATGGAAGAAATTTAACTGAAGATAAAATAGACTCAAACACTCCACTCATCCATATCAACCACATAACCTTTGAAAAAGTAAAATAATAAAGAATCTAGGTAATGAACTAAAAGTGCTAGTCCTAATAATTGCCTAAACTTGCATGGATAGAATAAAGTGCCTGTCCCACTGCACGAGGTAATGCGAGAGCTCTCCTGAGTTTAAAAAAAAAATCAAACTCGTGGTAAGCACGTAGAATGTACGTAGCGGGTTCTGAGCTCGGGACATCTCTAAGTAACTCGTAACGCTAACGGCAGGTACTCAGGAAACGCAGTAAGTTCGTGAAGACTCGTGAAGATGTTTCAACATGTTGAAAAATGTCCACGAGAGCCCCGAGTCCCTACGAGCGGCTATTACCGTAAATCTCCAAGTTCGAATCGAGGAAACTCGGGAGAATTCTTGAATTACCTCGTACAGTGGGGTAGGTCCTTTATGTGAAATATCTGGAAAATGATTAAATAAATGTGAACTTCTAACTCCTTACTAATTAAGCTAGACTGTGCTAATATGAAGTTATATGGATACTAAGCGAATCGTGTCAAACTAGCTAGAAACATACAATCAAAAACAAGCCACATTTGTCAAACAAGCTGAATTCCATCCAGACTACTTTCACTATTAACCCAGCCTCATAAACTCTTGGGGAAACTAAAAGGAGCCATGAAGAAATGCATCCACACTAATGCACTAGCCAAGGCGGCACACCAACAGCTCTTGGAAAAATTAGGAAATGTCTCCAATGACACAAACTTCCACAGATGCATCAAAGCTTGATTTGGGAATAGTTCTGCTCAAGACCACAAGAAATTGAAGAGTTGTAGATGTAACCCAGTCAGTCCATCACACAGATCAGACCTCCCACCATTGACTCCATTTACACATCATGCTGCAAACATAATCGAAGAATTGTCACACCAGGTCATTCCTTCTTTTCCCTGCTCCCATCCAGCAGAGGGTACAGAAGCCTGAAAGCTTGCACCCACCAGGCCCAGGCAGAGCTTCTTCCCCTCTGTTATTGGGCTTCTGAACAGGCCTTCCATAAGCTAGCACTCGATCCAGTTCACCTCTACCCCTTTGTAAACTTTGGACTTTGACTATGGAACTGATTCACTACAATAGTGAGAACTGTGTTCTGCCCTTTGTATCTTCCCCTTTGCTCTATCAATTGTACTGAGTTTAAATTGATTGTGTTATGTATAGTACATCTGATCTGTTTGGATAGCATGCAAAACAAAGCTTTTTACTGTACTAGCTCGCTAAAGTTCAAAGATGGCAGAGCACACCCAATCACAACCAGTGCAGATTGGAAACACGTTTCATGGGCGCCCATCTGCAACTCAGACACCATCTGCAACTACTAGGTCGCTACCAAAAGAACATTACTCCCTCATGGGGGGTATAGGTCTGGCTGCTGTTAGCACAGAAGTCTGATAGTTAATCCTAAATGAGCAGCATTTTACCTGTCAGTTTTGTTTAGGACTAATTTATATATGGAACATAGAATCATTAGGAATTGAAATTGGCTATTCAGTCCCATAAGGCAATTCTGGTATTTATTCAGGTCATGAAAACAAGGAAAATAAAAACTGCAGACGCTGGATATTTGAAATAAAAAACAAACTCAGCGAGTCAGCCAGCATCTGCAAAGAAAATCAGAGTTAATATTTCAGGTCCGTGACCCTTGGTCAGAAGTCATTTCATTAAGACCATTGCTGATCTGACCCTCAACCCAACTTCCACTACCTTTTGGGAGTGGGAATTTCAGACGTACTGAAATTCCTGAAGCCCCTCATTGAACAATAAGCTGCTCAGCTCAGCCTTGAATGGCCCTGGTATAGAAGCTTCCACTGCCTTTTGGGAGTGGGAATTTCAGACGTACTGAAATTCCTGAAGCCAGGTTTCAGGCAAACACTCCTTAAGGGCATGCTTCCTGAATGTCTTAATTGTAAGCGAGTTGTTGAACATTCTATCAAATCTTGTTCATTTGTTGAGGTGGATTCAAATTCCTCTCGTGAGAAAGTAACAAATTTTAAACTAAAGTTTGTCCCCCCTTGTTCATAAATTCCCACCAGAAGGTACATTTTCTCTATATGTACAGCATTGATTTGAACATTTTTCACATAATGTTCAATCAGTTCACACTAGAGCTAACATACTCAAAGAAATATAAAGATAATTTATAAAACCTATCCTCACAACTTGACCCTCTAAGCTACAGCATTATGCAGGAGACAGTGCAGCACCAAAACTAATAATTTGGCCTCAGTGGCACTTTTCACATGGTGCTTGGCACATAGAGAAGTTACCAACAGTCTGAATATGGGCCTCTGTGAGCTTTAATTTTTGTTTATTTTTTTTCACTGTGTACTGTATGTTAAACAGAAACTTTAAATTTAATCACATCTGTTTTACATGAACATTGCTTCAAGCAGATGTGACTTCTTAAAAGGCTTTATGCAGAATTATCAGACCATAGTAGCCAAAAGAAAAACATGGGTTTCCAATAATGCTAGTAATGCACAGAGAGAATTTTCTTGAGACATAAATATTGTTTTGTACTACATTAGAGATTGAACATGAAAGAAAAACAAAAGCAGGTAAGGTAAGCTGATATTGAATTGTACTACCCTTGAGGTTATTTCAAAGAACGTTTACCATCCTTTTGCCCACATTTCCGAGCAGAATGGAGAGAGTGCTGCATTGTTGGAGGTTTGCGTGTGTTGGACTCCACATTTAAAACTCACTCCCACAGTCAATGAAATCAGAAGTAGAGATCCATGAGTGTATGTTGCTATGTCATGCATTAAAACATACACTAGACCAGGGTCTGGTGCTCCAAAGTCCTTTGGATTATATGGTAATAATCTGAAGAACACCAGGGGATTCTTCCAATGGCTCCTAAACTAACAGCACCAAATGTAAATTAATTGGTTATTCAACTCATTAGTCTGCATATTGACACAAAAAGCTGGAGTAACTCAGCAGGCCAGGCAGCATCTCTGGAGAGAAGGAATGGGTGACGTTTCGGTTCGAGACCCTTCTTCAGACGTCCAGACAGGATACGTCACCCATTCCTTCTATCCAGAGATGCTCCCTGTCTCACTGAGTTACTCCAGCATTTTGTGTCTATCTTGTTTTTAAACTGAATATCTGGACTCTCCTCACCCTTTCACCTGGACTGAGCCAGATAGTGTGCACTTGAAGGTCACTGTCTAATTTGCCCAGAATCTATCTGGATTTCTTTGGTTGGATCATTTGGCGGAGCCTTAACTGCTCCAAATATAAGTTTACTCCTTGACAGTGTTGTGGTCCCATGCTGGGATAAATCTAACTAGTAGTGAAGGCTGAGATACTCCAACAACAGGAATGACAGACAGAACTACGAGTGTTGACAGGCTGGAAACTGGATGACTCAAATACCCGATGCAGTACTTCAACTTCTTTCTCTGCTATCAAAACTTGCTATCAAAGGGATCATCAGGTGCAGCTTTTTTGATGTTCCTGCACATGGTACAAGTGCAGGCAAGACCCATTTTTGCACTATGAAAGTCGCCTTTGATCTGGAGATTCAAAATGGATCGAATCCAACAAGGAGCGATGTTCAGGTCTCCAGATATAGGAGGAGAAAATGTTCCCAATGTTACTCTGTGTCTTTATGTGCGGCTGCATCATGTTGCGCATAATATCAGTAAATGCCGTGATTCGACCTGTCCTGTGTTGTGAAGAATGAAATTTAGCCTTGATGCAATGGAACATTCCATTCTGTTTGACTTTGCCTCTTGAGGAACATTTCCATGGACAAGAACCTTTGAATTGAATTGAATTGAATTGAATTCCTTTATTGTCATTCAGACCTTACGGTCTGAACGAAATTTCGTGCCTGCAGTCATACATACAATGATACAATAATAGACAACACTAAACACAAATTAACATCCACCACAGTGAGTCCTCCAAACACCTCCTCACGGTGGTGGAGGCAAAAATCTTAGGGCTGCAGTCTCTTCCCTCCTCTTCTCCCTCTGCGCTGAGGCGATTCCCCACCGGGCAATGGCACAAACAGTCCCGCGGCTCACCGAACCCCGCAAACGCGCCGGTTCAAACGCCGCGGCCCGGGGTGGTCGAAGCTGCCGCCCTCCAGTCCAGCGGACGCAGCCGCTGGCCCGCGGCTGAACCCAGGACTCAGGTCATAGCCGCCAGAACGCCGTCCCAGCCACCGGAGCACCGTTCCAGCCCTGAGCCGGATCGCCCTCACGGGAGTGCCGTTCCTCCCTCGAGCTGGGCCGTTCCAACGGGAGTGCTGTTCCACCCTCGGGATGGGCCGCTCCGACGGGAGCGCCACAGCCCCTCACGGGAGAGTCTCAGCCCCGCGCCAGGCCGCCCTCACGGGAGCGTCACAGCCCCTCACGGGAGTGCCGTTCCAGCCCCGAGCTGGGCCGCCCTCACGGGAGCGAGCCCAGGGTGAGTCCTGACTGGCTGCCTCCGGAGTCTCGAGGTCGCCAGCTCCGCCATTAGGCCTCAGCGCAGACGGAGGCAGAGAAGGGGGATACAACAAAAAAGTCGCATTCCCCCGAAGGGAGAGACAGCAAGCCCCGTTTCAATCCCCCCCACACACATACACACAACCTAAAAACCAAAAACTTAACGACAAAACGAAAAAAACAAAACAAAAAAGTAAAGGCAAACGGACTGCAGGCGAGCCGCAGCCGTTCACCAGCGCCGCCACTTCCGGTTTGCAAGTCAATCACGTCGTTCACACAGAGGCCAAGAGTGAAAAGGAGACGGTGGATCTTGAGGGATGTTCTCCAAACAGATTGTCAAAGTCACTTAGCAGATTGCCACATCACTACAACTCTCTATCACCAAGATTTGTCTGACATGTGGTAAAAAAAGACCCCATCCTGATCTTTTATGCAAAACCTGAGTCCCGCCATCCTTGGGATATTGCTGTGAAAATAAGGCAGATGTCCACCTCTCTGCAAACCGTGTGCTTGCCGAGAAGATTTGGAAACGGATGAAGCTGAGATACATCGAGCAGCTGTGTAACAAAGGAGTCTATAGGCTGTTTCCAGGGATGCACACTGCGACAAACATGGAGTGATGCTGAGATATCATCCACTGGGTGAAAGATATAAACTCCATAGATGCTACTGCACCCGCTGAGTTTCTCCAGCATTTTTGTGTACCTTTGATTTTCCAGCATCTGCAGTTCCTTCTTAAACACTTTACAATACAATACAATACAATACAATATGGGTTTATTCGTCACATTGCACTCCACTGCGAAATCTCCTCAAGGTATGCCTACTTTGAAGAAGTTTCTCCCATCCCTCAGCCTTCGGGCTCCTCCTCCTCCTTTTTCCTTTCTTCTCCCCGCACCCCCCCACCCCCTATCAGTCAGAAGAAGGGTTTTGGCCCGAAACGTTGCCTATTTCCTTCGCTCCATGGATGCTGCTGCACCCGCTGAGTTTCCCCAGCATTTTTGTGTACCTGCCGAAAGATATACTTTGGTCTGCCTAAACCCTGCTGATCTTCCAGAGCAAGGAGCTGTCTGCAAGAAAATGTTGCCGACTGGCCACATTGCCAGGAGTTGAGTGATGCACTGAAACTGTGCTACCACTGCAAAGGTTGTGTGGGGAAAGACCACATTCTTGTATCCTGCACCAATGGAACCCACCTTGCAAATGTTTCACTGAAGCAAGCCTGAAAAGACTAAACATTTGCGCACTTGACGTGTCACTGTTATATTTACTATATATGTACTTAATTCTATATTTTTGGACAAAATTCTGAAGGAGCCAAGCACAAGGTCACAAGCATTTTTAACACCCCTGGTTTTGTGGGCACCTGGTATATCTGCAGCAAAATCAAGTTATACATTTCCCTTATGAACCTGATGCATCATATTTATTGTCATCCTGTTAGTTAATATACACTCAGGGCTTTGTTATTCAGGTGAGTAGTTCTGGTCGCCACATTGCAAGGAGGATGTGGAGGTGGTGTCTTTGGAGATGGTCAACAGAGTTTCACCAGGATGCTGCGTGGATTAGAGTGTATTAGCTTTAAGGGGAGGATGGATACATTTGGTTTTCTTTAGCATGTTGGAAGCTGAGGGGTGACCTGATAGAAGTTTATAAAGATATGAAAACCACGGATAGGGTAGATAGTCAGTCTTTTTCCTAGAGCGGAAATATAATGAGTGAGAAACCATAGATAATAAGTGAGAGGGGAAAAGTTTAAAGGAGATGTGTGGGGCAATGTTTTAAATGGAGAGTGGTAAGTGCCTGGAATGCTCTGCCTGGGCAAATGGCTGAAGCACATATGTAAGCAACATGTAAGAGGCATTTTAGACAGAACCATGAATGGACAGGGGAATGTGGGAGATAGACCATGTGAAGGCAATTGGGGTTAGTTTAAATTGACATTAGTTTAACACACATATCGTAGGCCAAAGACCTTTTTATTGCACTGTACCATTCTTACTATGTTTCTCTGTAGGTGTTAGGTTACAAGAAGGTCAGTACATTGGCGGCGATGTAAATGATTTGGACTGAGACATTTGTTATCTGTTACATTGCAGTGTTCATGGTTTTACAAAACTAATCTTGCTTTTTATTGAATGTGATTGTAAATCCTCTAGATATAACAGTTAGTTATAACAGATATAACATATTATTCAATTGCAGAGCCAGTAACAGTGAAAGTAAAATTGAACTGAGAGAACCTCTGCTTATTTTGACCTTAAGGAATGCAGCATAATATAACAGTTGCTGAGGAGTGTGGAAGTATTCGGCATTTGACAAGGTCAGGGCATGCCTGTGGAATCATTAACTCTAGTTTATAACCTTCATTTGTTGCACAAATTCTAATCATGCAATGTGCCAATGCCATTCATAGCTTTATGAATATAGAAATTATACTACATCAATGAAGTTTCAACCATACAATTGCTGAGGTACTTTACAGTGACTTACTCCCTTTCAAAGAAATGAATCTGGCTGTCAGGTGTAATTTAAGCAGAATCGTCATGATGTGATCCACACATGTGATAACCTAGACATGAGTTAACTTGACCTGGCATTCAGTATCTCTAGGCACCAGCCTCTAAAGAAATTCACTTTTAATTTTGTACTTTAAGCCTGATCTATGGGTTTGTAACAGCAACATATAAAACTATAGTACCACACAATTAAATTAGTAGCAAATGTTTCTAAAAGTTTCTAAAAGTTACAGCAATCTTTCATTTATTGTACAGAGTTCTGTTTTATAATTGCAATATTTTGTTGGCGGTTGGAATTAGTAATGTCATTGTAATATGTTGCAGGAGGCAGATGTGCAGTACAAGTGATCAGCGCGCAATGTTACATCTGGATTAAGTTACGTTCAGTCAACTTGTTACGATAAGAGTGCATAGGTGAAGAGAGAACGGGCAGTTAGTCATAGAGTCATTGAAAGCACAGCACACCATAGAAACAGGCCCTTCAGCCCAACTTGTCCATGTCGACCTAGATGTCCCATCTATGCTGGTCCCATTGTCTGCATTTGGCCTATATCCCTCTATTGAGAGTCAAAAATGTAGTGGTATATTGAGCCACTACACACCTTGAATCCAGACCAGAATTATGAAAGAATGTGTAGGAAGGAACTGCAGATGCTGGTTTAAACTGAAGATTGACACAAACAGCTGGTGTAACTCAGCGAGACAAGCAGCATCTCTGGAGAGAAGGAATGGGTGATGTTTCGGGTCGAGACTCTTCTACAGACTGAGAGTCACGGGAAAGAGAAACGAAAGATATAGACGATGATGTAGAGAGATAACGAACAATGAATGAAAGATATGCAAAAAAGTAACGATGATCAAGGAAACAGGCCATTGTTAGCTGTTTGCTGGGTGAAAATGAGAAGCTGGTGCGACTTTGTCTTCCCTCTCTTCTTACTAATTTGGATAAGTGTTACCCACGTTTTAATAGCTAACCAGCCTTGTCAAATGAAAGTTCATTCTTTGGAAAAAATATATAGAATGTATGCACCAGCCTTACATATAAAAAGAGTCAATGATTGATTGAAGTGGGAAATATGAAAGAAATCACATTGAATTCAGAAACAGGCTATTTACGCAGATTTCTTCTTTCCCCAGCTTTGAGCTACTTTCTCATCAACATTGACACTTGGCTCAATAAACATTGGGTTCTCAGACAGTTCATCATTTATGAGAACCAGCTGTATATTCTGGTGAGTTCTTTAAGAGTGAAACCTGAGCTCTATCATATCCTCACTTACATATATATTTCACAAAGATGGCTAAATGCTCATTTTAATCTCTCAAGGGACGCGAGTGCCGCTGGGAGGTCCAACATTTACTGGCCATCATTAGATGTGAACACAAATAGACCAAGCCCCAACTACACATCAGTTGAAATCAACTATTTCCAGTGAACTAAAACCAGTCAACAAAATGTTTTCCCCTGTCACAGCCTTATATTGTCTTTGACAATTTAGCATCAGCAAAGATTACCAAGTGTTCTTTCATGATGAAGTTAAGGAATATTATCACAGCAGTGTAGATTGCTAATGGTGACATTATTTGATTAATTTAAATGTAGCTTAGTTTAGAGATGCAACATGGAAACAAGCCCCTTTGGCCCACCGAGTCCACAGCGACCATTAATCACCCGTTCACACTAGTTATGTGCTATTCCACTTTTGCATCCACTCCTTATACATTATGGGCAATTTACAGAAGGCAGTTAACCTGCAAACCCGCACGTCTTTGGGATGTGGGAGGAAACTGGAGGAAACCAGGCAGTCATAGAGAGAACATGCAAACTCCACACAGATAGTGCCCGAGGTCAGGATCAAACTCGGGACCCTGGCGCTGTGATGCATCAAATCTACCATTGCACCACTGCACGATTCTAAAACTGAGGGTGTCAGAGGTTGACATGTGGGGGGGGGGGGGGGGGTGGATTCCTTTGTACTCTAACTGTTGTCAAATTCATTCATGAGCTTTTAATATTTATAAGTTCAGGACACATTCTCCAGAGAAAAGCATTCTCCCTGTGAAGTGGAAATAGTTGTATTAATAAAAGATTTGCTCACTCCGCAAAGAACGAATACTCAGAGAAGAAAATTCAGGAAGATCTAGTGAACCTGCGAGTTAATGGTTAATGTATTTCACCTGATGTGAAATAAAGTCAAAAATGACCAGAAGTATCAGAGTTAATCATTGATCTGTGTTGAATTTGTTAATTGCAGCAAAAATGCCTGAAGCAGGTTTATAATTGGAAGAATGTCGTTAGAAGTGGGTGATGTGGTGGGGGTAAAAGTGTGCAGGAGCTATTGGTGGGTGGGAAGTATCTTCACATGCTGTCCTCATTTAGGAGTTCAACACAATCCCATATATTTGTTTTACATTTATTTCCGAAAAATGACTGTGGTCAAATGAATGACAAAATCAAAAAAAGATTTAAAATGGTGTAGTTCCTGACATTTCCAGCTATCTTGCCGACTCTCAAACTGAGGCTTTCATAATGAAATACAGTTTGAATTATTGTGCTTAAGATGACAAGGAGTGCAAGTGAGATTGGCCCGTGGGAGAGATTGTGGGAGCTCTGAGAGTAGACGATCACCAGCAAACTGAAGATTTTGACAGATCACAGGCCTTGCTCTGTGTGAACGTCTGTCTCTATCAGAGACATGAGGAGCAGCAAACTTTCCACTAACAGGCAGATTCCCTGCTTCTGCTCTTTCACACTTCCAGATAACAGCCGTGATTGATGCAGGAGAGGTGCACTAATTACAAATTTATGGAGCCAATTTGTCTATTCCACCCATTGCTGATTAAATTCATAAAGTATGACTGTACATCTAATCAGATCAAGTTGCTAATTGTGCCTTAATTCCAGATTCCAATTAAAATATATTGTTCTTTTAAGAATAACCTCTACCGTAACAAGTTTTAGTTTTAACAATTCTAGTTCATTAACTATGTGAAATCTCGCCTTTTGGAACCAAAATATGCAATTATTTCAGGATACAGATATGTTGATAATATATTGTCTAAAAGGCAAGTTTGTTTGGCATTTTGTTAATGATTTAACTAACGGCTCAAATAGTAAAAAAAAAACCCAAAGTACTAGAGTAACTCAAGCAGCATCTATTAGAAGGAATTCAGGAATAGGATGAGGTAATTTAGCCAATGAAGCCTTTTCTACCGGTCAATGAGATTATAATTGGTAGGTCTGTGGCCTAACTGCATTTCCTTTAATAACCAGCTTATCAATTAAATATTAACATTTGCAATTGACCCAGCATCAAATGCTTTTTAAGAAAAATAGCTCCGAATTTCCTTCTGTGTATTTTCACCTTCTTTCTGCGCGAGGGAGTAACAACTATATTTTCTTTTATGGGCTTGATCTTAAGTGAGGGATTGAATCTTACACTACACAGTAATGAAAAAGTGCGACGTCATCCTTGTGCATGATAAAATTGCTGATAGAACTTCTGAAGATCCTTATCTAGAGCAGGTTATTGTTCAAAACACAAAGTGCTGTTGTAACTCAGCTGCTCAAGCAGGATCTCTGGAGGACATGGATTGGACGACGTTTCGGATTGGGTCAGGTCCATTCTTTAGCCCCAAAACATTGCTAATTCATATCATCCAGAGATACTGTCGAACCCATTCAGTCTCTCCAGCACTTTGAGTTTTACTCAAGATTCCAACATCTGCAGTTCCTTGTGTCTGCATGTGGTTGCACAATGATCATGCTCTAAAAAGAAGGAAAAAAAGTATTTCCCGGCAATGAAGATGCATCTGCGTCGAAGAGGCACCCCCAATTTAACTTGCTAAATGGCTGGCTTAAGTGGTTGGCTGGCGGGCGGGCCGGCAGAAGGCACTGAGTTGGCAGCCGGTTCCGCTGTCCAGTCCCGGCGGCCGCTTGCAGCCACCCGAGCTACTTCCCTACTCGGCCACAATGCAGTGGCTCCGCGCCCGGAGCGCCGCGGCAGCGGTGAGTGAGTGAGTTGCTGGCATGATCCCCACCCCCTCCTTCTCAACACTCCTGCCTTCCCCGCAACTTTACCCCTGGCAGCCCAGCCAATTTATGCAGCCTAGGCCGTGCTGACCTGGGCCAGACTCCCCACACGCTGTGAAAGGAACTCTCCCCTCCCAGTGACGTTGTCCTTTTACAACCGCTTCCCACTTTACAGCCGCCGCTTCCCATCAGCTGCCAGCAATGAGGGATAGACTTGGCTATGCCTCAGTACAACAACATCCTTCTTGATGTTGCTGTGCTGAGGGATAGCCAAGTCTATTTTTCTTGTCTAACAACCTAACCTTCGGCCTCCAAGATGCAGGTAAATTTTCGTGCCTTATTTCTGGGTAAAAATAGCGTCTTCATTGCCGGGAAATACGGTAATTAAACCATTTTACTGGAGTCACAAAAATCATAAAAATATATACGTCGGTATTCCTAATTAATATATGATGTAATATGTAATTAGTATTGTATGCACTACAATGCAATTAATTGAACACCATGGTATTGGGAACATTTATCTTAAAGGAACAATTCGTTCCTTGTCCAGTCTCCGGCAGTTGAGAATTCAGAAATATCAGATAAAATGAGGATTTAACTTTCCCTGGCAAGTTTAACTTGTCAAAAATTTTGAATGAAAGCTACCTTAAAATGTAATTAATACTTAGAACGGAGCCAGGAGAGAAAAAAAAAAGTGTGAATCTGTTGACATTGAACATGCTCTGAAACTACTGATTCTGGACCACAGGGTTTTGCATAAATGTGTATAAAACTTTCTGTTCTACTTACTCCCATTTTACACTGTATTAACAAAATTGACGTCATCCTCCTCTTAATATTACACAATTAAGATTGCACAAAGTTATCAATTTTTCTCCCAATTTGGCATGAACTGCTACAATGGGATAGTTTCTAAATAAATTTTTAAAAAAGTCATGTAAATTTTCTCCAGGTGCTTTAAACCATTCATGTTCAGTTTAGTTTAGAGCAACAGTGTGGAAACAGGCCCTTTGGCCCACCGAGCCCACGCCGACCAGCGATCCCCACACACTGACATTATCCTACACACACACTAGAGACAATTTTTACTGAAGCAAATTAACCTACAAACCTGTACGTCTTTAGAGTGTAGGAGGAAATTGGAGCACATGGATAAAACCCACGCAGGTTACAAGAAGAACGTACAAATTCTGTACAAACAGCGCTCATGGTCAGGATCGAACCCAGGTCTCCTGCGTAGTAAGGCAGCAAATCTACCGCTGTGCCACCGTGCTGACCCCATGTGTTTCAGCTATTTGCATTACAAGCTTAAAGAAAATGTATTCAAGAGAGAGTTGGATATAGCTCTTAGGGCTAACGGAATCAAGGGATATGGGGAGAAAGCAGGAACCGGGTACTGCTTTTGAATTATCAGCCAAGATCATATTGAATGGCGGTGCTGGCTTGAACGGCCAAATGGCTTACTCCTGCACCTATTTTCTAGGTTTCTATGTGAAAACCCACAGAAGGATGCTTTATGTTTATTAAAAACAAATATAAGCAAAAGCACTGAATATTAAGTGCAAGTAATGGCTTTGTGAAAGGCTTTGTGTTTAAGTCTAAAACAACCTGCTAGTTAGAGTGGAATGTCCTGTGACCCAACTTTATAGTTGTTTGCACTAACCTGACACAGAGAATAACCAGCGCAAAGCTGGTTTAATTCCTGCAGATAAATCTTTTCTGATGACAGAATATTTCACTGTTTTATTATTGGCAGATTCAATGACTTAGAAAATGTCACAACTGTTTGCATCAGTTTAGTGCAAACATTTGTAAAGTCGGTTCATAGGACAATCCACTCTAGCTAGTAGGTTACCTTACACAACCCTTTCACAAAGCCATTACTTGCACTTCATATTCTGAGCGCTTTTTCTTACCTTCGTGTTTAGTAATCTTAATGCATCCTAATGTGTTTTTTTACACATTATTTAGGCATCATTTCATTATCATTCTTGAGAATTATGTTTGTGAATCTAACAGCCTTTAGGCCCTGACCCACTTTCCCGAGTTACTCACGAACTCTCCCTAGTTTTCCCCTTGATTCGAACTCGAAGAATTATGGTAAGAGCCGTTCGTAGGTACTTGGGGCTATTTTTTTTAACTCATGGACATTTTCCAACATGTTGAAAAAATGTCCCGACTTACCTGATGCCCCAAGTTCCTACGGCTGGCATTACGAGCCGCTACAAAATATCTACGGACTCCTACGAGCTCGCTACCGACAATACCCGACATTCCCCGAGTTCGAATCAAGGGGAAAACTCGAGCGAGTTCGTGAGTAACTTGGGAAAGTGGGACAGGGCCTTTTCACTTCCTACTAGTCACTTGTAAATTGTTGGCACAAATTAATGGTCCTGGCCCACTTAGGCGACTTTTTAGGCGACTACAGGAGACTAAGCAGTCGCCACGTGGTTGCCATATGTTCGTGGGTGGTTGCCGGGGACTCGCCTTCATGGTTGTGAGGAGTTCCCGTATTCTGGGAAATAGTCATGGCCTCATTATGGTCGCCGTGAATGTTGAAAAATTAGCGGCGACTAGAATGAAGCCGCCATGGAGAGTAGCGAGAATTCTCGAACCGTAGGTGAGTGGCCAGGAGGTCCTAATGGGTTGCCAGCAGGTCAAGAGGAGGTTCTCATAGGTTGTAGCTGGTGCTGACCGGTGAATTTCATTGGCTCATTGGAAAAAAAAAGAAAAGCAGTAGTTTTCAGAACCAAGGATAACCGACCGGTAATGTTAAATGTCCGTCGAGCTTCAAGTCGTGTATCTCTGGATTCTTAAAAGTTGGCTCCACTCCTTCTCCCCCTTATCCAACCCCCTCTCCCTCCCCCCTGTTTTAAAGGACTTACCTAACACTGCGCTTTAGCTGTACTCACACTTTACTCATGACTGTGTAGCCGGTCATAGTGCAAACTCAATCATCAAGTTCGCTGACGACACCACTGTTGTGGGACTTGTCACTGATGGGGATGAGTCGGAGTATAGAAGCGAGATCGATCGACTGTCCATATGGTGCCAGCACAATAACCTGGCCCTCAACACCAGCAAAACCAAGGAACTGATTGTGGACTTTGGAAGGAGTAGGATGGGGACCCACAGTCCCATTTATATCAATGATCATTGAATGGGTCAAGAGCTACAAATTCCTGGGCGTGCACATCTCTGAAGATCTTTCCTGGTCCGAGAACACTGATGCAATTATTAAGAAAGCACATCAGCGCCTCAAATTCCTGAGAAGATTACGGAGAGTGGATTTTTCAAGGAGGGCTCTCTCGAACTTCTACAGGTGCACAGTAGAGAGTATGCTGACTGGTTGCATCATGGCTTGGTTCGGCAACTTGAGCGCCCTGGAGCGGAAAAGACTGCAAAAAGTAGTAAACACTGCTCAGTCCATCATCGGCTCTGACCTTCCTTCCATCAAGGGGATCTATCGCAGTCACTGCATCAAAAAGGCTGGCAGTATCATCAAGGACCCACACCAGCCTGAAGCCACACAGGAGCCTGAAGACTGCAACGACCAGGTTCAGGAATGGTTACTTCCCCACAGCCATCAGGCTATTAAACTTGGCTCGGAGAAAACTCTGAACATTAATAGCCCATTATCTATTTATTTGCACTTTATCAGTTTCTTTATTCATGTGTGTATATATTTATATAATGGTATATGAACACACTGATCTGTTCTGTAGTCATGCCTACTTAGTTCTGTTGTGCTGAAGCAAAGTAAGAATTTAATTGTCCTATCAAGTTCACATGACAATAAACTCTCTTGAATCTTGAATCTTCAACATGATCTGCCCTAGCCTTCATCCCCTTTTATTTTCCAGATCCCTATTGCCTTCTATTCCCTGATATTTTAAAAGTGTATCTACTTCCTCTATAAATATTTCCTCTTCTAATGCTTCCACAACCCTCCAGGGTAGAGAATTCCAGAGGTTTACCACCCTTTACATACTTCTTACATTCTTCAGCTTTAAATAACTGCCACTAATCCTGTAACTATGTTCCCTTGTTTGAGGCTCTCCCACTGGTAAAAACATTTCTATACCCTGTCATGTCTCCTGAGGATTGTGTATGCTTCAATAAGATCATCCCCCATTCTTCTAAAACTCTAAAGAATATTGATAGAATTAATTTTGTCATTCATGGTAGGACAATTTTCCCACCCCAGAAACAGTCTGCTATCCACCACTGGTTTTGAACATCGGATCTGCTTTTACCTTCTTCTGAATTCCTCTGGATGATCTTTCCCACTGAAAGAAGTATCAGTACTTCCCATATAACCTTGGTTTAGGTCTATTATTGTCATGTATCTGTAAGATTGTAAGATGTTACGGCAGTGGCATGTAGATAAAAAATAAAGCACAGGTTTTGAGTACATGCTGTTGTCAGTGCTGGTTTTCTTCATTCTACAAAAGTACATGCGCATACTCACACACATTTACAAGACTGATAAGATATTGAATATATTACATGGCACAAACACACCATTCTGGTATTCAGTTCTTAAAGTTACACTTATCATTATATACATTGCACTGCTCTCCCCTTAGAAAAAGTACAGTGAAAAATTTGCATGCTATCCAATCAAATCATATAATACTAGACATAAATACAATCAAGTCAAACTCACATAGAATAGGTAGAGCAAAGGGGAATGTGTAGAATATAGATCTCAGTATTGTAGTACAGCTGTTCCATGGACAGTCTGCAATCAGACAGCTTTCGGTAGGACTTCAGAAGCCTGATAACAGAGGGGAAGAAGCTGTTCCTCAATCTTAATTTGTAAATGTTTATGGGGGAGTATGAGGGCAGGGGGTGGGTTATGGGTTGGGTCGCCTTTTTCAATTTTAGTCTTTCAAATGTGAAACAAAGAAGCAACTGTGGGTTTGAGTCGTGGCTTCGTTATAATGTCAATTGTGAGCTGCGGGCAGTGAATGGATATTTCAATGTATCCAAATCAGACCAAGCATTTGTCAGCAAGTCATAAACAGCAAATGTTTATGACTTTCCATTTCAATGCAGATGTTTAAGGGATGACCACGATAACATTTACAGGAATCATCTCAGAGAATCAATGGACTGAGAGTTATAATTCTTATCTCTGAGCCAACTTTGGCACGTGGAGAGTAGAATATGCAAGTACAGGCATGTTATAAGATCATAAGGTCAAAGGTGATAGGAGCAGAATTAGGCCTTGCAGCCCAACAAGTCTACTCTGCATTCAATCATGGCTGATCTATCTCTCCCTCCTAACCCCATTCTCCTGCTTTCTCCACATAACCCCAGACACCTGGACTAATCAAGTGAAAAACCTGAATCCACATAGAATGACACTGGTCTACAGTATGTTCAACTCCACAGCACAGTGATGCAGCTGGTACTGCTACTGTTCACATTAGCACTTGCCACACATGAATAAGAAGGGCAAGGTTCAAACCCCACTCCAGAAATTTGCAACGGAAATTAAAAAATACTGCAGCTTTGTGGCAGAATTCAGCTGAAGACATCCCAAATGGAAATAGGAAACAATTTCAACAACTTTTCTTTGGTAAGTAACGAATGCTTTGTCTTTAGTTGAAACCAATGAAGCCACCAAGAGTCATCATTCCAAATGTAGTTCAGTTCCCGTCAATTGATCCATGTCTATGGCACTGGAAAGGACAGGCTCTTGACTTAAAAGCAAGACACTGACTCACAAATTAGGCACAAATTGCTGGAGTACCTCAGCGGGTCAGGCAGCATCTCTGGAGAAAAGGTAATGTTTCAGTTTGGATCCCTTCTTCCAACCCAAAAGGCCACCTATTCCTTTTCTCCAATGATGCTGCCTGACCCGCTGAGTTACTCCAGCATTTTATGTCTATCTTCGATATGCCAGTAACTACAGTTCCTTCCTACACACACTGACTCACAAGTGTTTAATTTGTTAGAATGAGGATGTGAGTAAGCAGTTAGTTAGCAAAGGCCAGAACCAATGATATTGGTGTAAAGTGCCTTGAGCTGGATGTGGTTTACGTTTTGACAATGTATTGAACGGAAGACCCAAGATAAACAATGCCAAGGAAAGCACCACCTAGTGGCAATGCAGGCTGTTTGTAGATTCACATTTATCTTGAGACCCTGAAGAGGATCAGAAAATGTTGTTTTTGTCAATTCATTTGGTGCTTGCAATAAAGCAGCAAAAGCCAGATAGAAAATAATACCATCCGTACAGTGGCTAGTGCATATTTTTCTCAATCTATGCGTACAAACTAGCCAGAAAAAGCAGCATACCGGAGGACTGGGAGAACTTCAGAGACCAGCAGAGGAGGACGAAGGGCTTAATTAGAAAAGGAAAGATGGATTATGAAAGAAAACTGGCAGTGAACATAAAAACTGACTGCAAAAGTTTTTATAGATATGTGAAAAGAAAGAGATTAGTTAAAACAAATGTAGGTCCCTTGCAGTCAGAAACAGGTGAGTTGATCATGGGGAACCAGGATATGGCGGACCAATTGAATAACTACTTTGGTTCCGTCTTCACTAAGGAAGACATAAATGATCTGCCGGAAATAGCAGGGGCCCGCGGGTCAAAGGAGGTGGAGGAATTGAGTGAAATCCAGGTTAGTCGGGAAGTGGTGTTGGGTAAATTGAATGGATTAAAGGCCGATAAATCCCCAGGGCCAGATAGGCTGCATCCCAGAGTACTTAAGGAAGTAGCTCCAGAAATAGTGGATGCATTAGTAATAATCTTTCAAAACTCTTTAGATTCTGGAGTAGTTCCAGAGGATTGGCGGGTAGCAAACGTAACCCCACTTTTTAAGAAGGGAGGGAGAGAGAAAACGGGGAATTACAGACCAGTTAGCCTAACATCGGTAGTGGGGAAACTGCTAGAGTCAGTTATTAAAGATGGGATAGCAGCACATTTGGAAAGTGGTGAAATCATTGGACAAAGTCAGCATGGATTTACGAAAGGTAAATCATGTCTGACGAATCTTATAGAATTTTTCGAGGATGTAACTAGTAGCGTGGACAGGGGAGAACCAGTGGATGTGGTGTATCTGGACTTCCAGAAGGCTTTCGACAAGGTCCCACATAAGAGATTAGTATACAAACTTAAAGCACATGGCATTGGGGGTTCAGTATTGATGTGGATAGAGAACTGGCTGGCAAACAGGAAGCAAAGAAACAAAGGTGGAAGCCGCTGATTGGTGGAAGCAGACTAGAGGAAGCAGCTGATTGGGTGCAACATCAGGTTAGCATTTGTGCTTTCTGGTTAAAGGGGCAGTGCTTTAGTTAAGGTACAGTGGGTTAAAGGTGCAGTTCTTTAGTAAAGGGTGAGCCAAGGGTACAGTGGGCTAAAGGTACAGTGCTTTTTGTTTATATAATAAAGGTGCAGTTTAAAGGTCACGAGGGAGCAGCTGTTGTGAGTCAGATACCTGCTGATTTCTCCCAGCAGTTTCTATTGTGTTATACTGGTATCAGATCCAGGGTAAGGCGGGAGAATGACAGTCAGAGCAGTATACTGTTCTGGATGTCAGATGTGGGAGGTCATGGTGTCGGATGGCCCTCCAGACATCCACATCTGCACCAGGTGCAGCGAGATGGGGCTCCTAAGGGACCGTATTAGGATCCTGGAGCAGCAGCTCGATGACCTCGCTCTGATCAGGGAGAGTGAGGAGGTCATAGAGGGGAGTTATAGAGAGGTGGTCACTCCAAAACCACGGGAGAGAGACATGTGGGTCACGTTAAGGAAGGGCAAGGGGCAGAGGCAGGAACGAGTGAGTACTCCAATGTCGGTACACCTCGCAAATAAGTACTCCTGTTTGAGTACGGATGGGGGTGACAGCCTACCCGGGGGTAGTGACAGCGGACGGGCCTCCAGCACAGAGACCGGCCCTGTTGCTCCAAAAGCTAGGGAAAAAAAGAGGGCAATAGTAATTGGGGACTCTATTGTTAGGGGGTCGGATAGGCGATTCTGTGGACGCAGTCGGGAGACCAGGATGGTGGTCTGCCTCCCTGGTGCCAAGGTCTCGGACGTGTCTCAACGCATCCAAGATATCCTTAAATCAGAGGGAGAGGAGCCTGAGGTCGTGGTACATATAGGTACCAATGACATAGGAAAAAAAAGGGAAGAGGTCCTGAAGGGAGGATTTAGGGAGTTGGGAGGAGAGTTAAGAAAAAGGACCAAAAAGGTAACCATATCAGGATTACTGCCTGTGCCACGCGACAGTGAGAGTAGGAATGGAGCGAGGTGGAGGATAAATGCGTGGCTGAAAGACTGGTGCAGAGGGCAGGGATTCAAGTTCCTGGATCATTGGGACTTCTTTTGGGGAAGGTGGGACCTGTACAGAAAGGATGGGTTGCACTTGAACCCGAGGGGGACCAATATCCTAGCGGGGAAATTTGCAAAGGCAGCTGGGGAGACTTTAAACTAGAATGGTTGGGGCGAGGGACTCAAATAGCGAAAGGTAGTAGACAGAATGGGAGGCAGGAAGCAGAAATGGGAAGCACTCGGACACAAGAGGAGAAAGAAAAAAAAGGAAATAAACAGAGAATAAGAGACGGGGGTTTTCTTAAATGTGCATATTTTAATGCTAGGAGCATTGTAAGAAAGGTTGATGAGCTTAGAGTCTGGATAGACACCTGGAAGTATGATGTTGTGGCGATCAGTGAAACGTGGTTGCAGGAGGGCTGTGATTGGAAACTAAATATTCCAGGATTTCGCTGCTTCAGGTGTGATAGAATTGGAGGGGCAAGAGGTGGAGGTGTTGCATTGCTAGTCAGGGAAGATATTACAGCAGTGCTTTGGCAGGATAGATTGGAGGGCTCATCTAGGGAGGCTATTTGGGTGGAATTGAGAAGTGGGAAAGGTGTAGCAACTCTTATAGGGGTGTATTATAGACCGCCAAACGGGGAACGAGAATTGGAAGAGCAAATATGTAAGGAGATAGCAGATATTAGTAGTAAGCACAAGGTAGTGATTGTGGGAGATTTCAACTTTCCACACATAGACTGGGAAACACATTCTGTAAATGGGCTGGATGGGTTGGAATTTGTAAAATGTGTGCAGGATAGTTTTTTGCAGCAATACATAGAGGTACCTACTAGAGGAGGGGCAGTGCTGGACCTCCTGTTAGGAAATGAGATGGGACAGGTGGCGGAGGTATGCGTTGGGGAGCACTTCGGGTCCAGTGATCACAATACCATTAGTTTCAATATAATTATGGAGAGGGTCAGAACTGGACCTAGGGTTGAGATTTTTGATTGGAGAAAGGCTAACTTTGATGCGATGCGAGATGATTTAAAAGGAGTGAACTGGGACATTTTGTTTTATGAGAAAGATGTAGAAGAGAAATGGAGGACATTTAAAGGGGAAATTTTAAGAGTACAGAATC
Source organism: Leucoraja erinaceus (assembly GCF_028641065.1). NCBI lineage: Eukaryota > Metazoa > Chordata > Chondrichthyes > Rajiformes > Rajidae > Leucoraja > Leucoraja erinaceus. Next base: position 55,965,333 of record NC_073381.1, read on the forward strand.
TTTATGTTCCTGTTCGGTTGAAAGGAAACAGTAAAAATTGGAAAGAGCCCTGGTTTTCAAGGGAAATTGGACATCTTGTTCGGAAAAAGAGGGAGATCTACAATAATTATAGGCAGCATGAAGTAAATGAGGTGCTTGAGGAGTATAAGGAATGTAAAAAGAATCTTAAGAAAGAAATTAGAAAAGCTAAAAGAAGATATGAGGTTGCTTTGGCAAGTAAGGTGAAAGTCAATCCAAAGGGTTTCTACAGCTATATTAATAGCAAAAGGATAAGGAGGGATAAAATTGGTCCATTGGAGAGACAGAGTGGACAGCTATCTGCAGAGCCAAAAGAGATGGGGGAGATATTGAACAATTTTTTTTCTTCGGTATTCACCAAGGAGAAGGATATTGAATTATGTGAGGTAAGGGAAACTAATAGAGTAGCTATGGATACTATGAGGTTCAAAGTAAAAGAAGTACTGACACTTTTGAAAAATATAAAAGTGGATAAGTCTCCAGGTCCTGACAGGATATTCCCTAGGACATTGAGGGAAGTTAGTGTAGAAATAGCCGGGGCTATGACAGAAATATTTCAAATGTCATTAGAAACGGGAATAGTCCCCGAGGATTGGCGTACTGCGCATGTTGTTCCATTGTTTAAAAAGGGTTCTAAGAGTAAACCTAGCAATTATAGACCTGTTAGTTTGACTTCAGTGGTGGGCAAATTAATGGAAAAGATACTTAGAGACAATATATATAAGCATCTAGATAAACAGGGTCTGATTAGGAACAGTCAACATGGATTTGTGCCTGGAAGGTCATGTTTGACTAATCTTCTTGAATTTTTTGAAGAAGTTACTAGGGAAATTGACGAGGGTAAAGCAGTGGATGTTGTCTATATGGACTTTAGTAAGGCCTTTGACAAGGTTCCTCATGGAAGGTTGGTTAAGAAGGTTCAACTGTTGGGTATAAATGCAGGAATAGCAAGATGGATTCAACAGTGGCTGAATGGGAGAAGCCAGAGGGTAATGGTGGATGGCTGTTTATCGGGTTGGAGGCAGGTGACTAGTGGGGTGCCTCAGGGATCTGTGTTGGGTCCTTTGTTGTTTGTCATGTAAATCAATGATCTGGATGAAGGTGTGGTAAATTGGATTAGTAAGTATGCAGATGATACCAAGATAGGGGGTGTTGTGGATAATGAAGAGGATTTCCAAAGTCTACAGAGTGATTTAGGCCATTTGGAAAAAATGGGCTGAAAGATGGCAGATGGAGTTTAATGCTGATAAATGTGAGGTGCTACACCTTGGCAGGACAAATCAAAATAGGACGTACATGGTAAATGGTAGGGAATTGAAGAATACAGTTGAACAGAGGGATCTGGGTATAACCGTCAATAGTTCCTTGAAGGTGGAATCTCATATAGATAGGGTGGTAAAGAAAGCTTTTGGTATGCTAGCCTTTATAAATCAGAGCATTGAGTATAGAAGCTGGGATGTAATGTTAAAATTGTACAAGGCATTGGTGAGACCAAATCTGGAGTATGGGGTACAATTTTGGTCGCCAAATTATAGGAAGGATGTCAACAAAATAGAGAGAGTACAGAGGAGATTTACTAGAATGTTGCCTGGCTTTCAACAACTAAGTTACAGAGATAGGTTGAATAAGTTAGGTCTTTATTTTCTGGAGCGCAGAAGGTTAAGGGGGGACCTGATAGAGGTCTTTAAAATGATGAGAGGGATAGACAGAGTTGATGTGGACAAGCTTTTCCCTTTGAGAATAGGGAAGATTCAAACAAGAGGACATGACTTCAGAATTAAGGGACAGAAGTTTAGGGGTAATATGAGGGGGAACTTCTTTACGCAGAGAGTGGTGGCGGTGTGGAATGAGCTCCCAGTGGAAGTGGTGGAGGCAGGTTCGTTGGTATCATTTAAAAATAAATTGGATAGGCATATGGATGAGAAGGGAATGGAGGGTTATGGTACGAGTGCAGGCAGGTGGGACTAAGGGGAAAAAAATTTGTTCGGCATGGACTTGTAGGGCCGAGATGGCCTGTTTCCGTGCTGTAATTGTTATATGGTTATATGGTTAAAGAGTAGGAGTAAACGGGTCCTTTTCACAATGGCAGGCAGTGACTAGTGGGGTACCGCAAGGCTCAGTACTGGGACCCCAGCTATTTACAATATATATTAATGATCTGGATAAGGGAATTGAAGGCAATATCTCCAAGTTTGCGGATGACACTAAGCTGGGGGGCAGTGTTAGGTGTGAGGAGGATGCTAGGAGACTGCAAGGTGACTTGGATAGGCTGGGTGAGTGGGCAAATGTTTGGCAGATGCAGTTTAATGTGGATAAATGTGAGGTTATCCATTTTGGTGGCAAAAACGGGAAAGCAGGTTATTATCTAAACGGTGGCCGATTGGGAAAGGGGGAGATGCAGCGAGACCTGGGTGTCATGGTACACCAGTCATTGAAGGTAGGCATGCAGGTGCAGCAGGCAGTAAAGAAAGCGAATGGCATGTTGGCTTTCATAGCAAGAGGATTTGAGTATAGGAGCAGGGAGGTTCTACTGCAGTTGTATAGGGTCTTGGTGAGACCACACCTGGAGTATTGCGTGCAGTTTTGGTCTCCAAATCTGAGGAAGGACATTATTGCCATAGAGGGAGTGCAGAGAAGGTTCACCAGACTGATTCCTGGGATGTCAGGACTGTCTTATGAAGAAAGACTGGATAGACTTGGTTTATACTCTCTAGAATTTAGGAGATTGAGAGGGGATCTTATAGAAACTTACAAAATTCTTAAGGGGTTGGACAGGCTAGATGCAGGAAGATTGTTCCCGATGTTGGGGAAGTCCAGCACAAGGGGTCACAGCTTAAGGATAAGGGGGAAATCCTTTAAAACCGAGATGAGGAGAACTTTTTTCACACAGAGAGTGGTGAATCTCTGGAACTCTCTGCCACAGAGGGTAGTTGAGGCCAGTTCATTGGCTATATTTAAGAGGGAGTTAGATGTGGCCCTTGTGGCCAAGGGGATCAGAGGGTATGGAGACAAGGCAGGTACGGGATACTGAGTTGGATGACCAGCCATGATCATATTAAATAGCGGTGCAGGCTCGAAGGGCCGAATGGCCTACTCCTGCACCTAATTTCTATGTTTCTATGTTTCTATGACGGAGTTTGGATTCAGAATGGATCACATCACATAGCAAGTTGAAGAACAGCCTTCCTGAAACTTACAAATTGAAACAAAATAAACCAACAGCTGAGAAATACTTGCACAAATAAAGATGGGCTACTGGATCATGTTGCCAGGATTGTGTAAGGGCGCAGGAATGAGAGGCACATGATACTACAATAATGAAAACTAAATGTGTGGCTGAATATGTGGCTGAGGGGCTGGTGTAGGGAGCAAGGATTTAATTTTATAGACCACTGGGATCTCTTCTGGGTAGGGGTGACCTGTACAAAAGGGATGGGTTACACCTCAACTGTTTGCTAGGGTTACACGTGTGGGTTTAAGGGGGAGGGAGGGATTGACAAACTGGGAGTATAAAGATGGAGATGAAGGGGAAGTGGCTACAGGAAAAATTACAAAAGATTCTCGAATTAATGGGAACGAAAGCTCGAGAATGGACAACAGAGTAAGGTCAAGGCCAATTGCGAGGGGGGAAGTGAATACGGAGGTCAAAGTGTTGTATATGAATGCGCAATGTATAAGGAATAAAGTGGACGAGTTTGAAGCTCAGTTAGAAACTGGCAAGTATGATGTTGTGGGAATTACTGAGACATGGCTGCAAGAGGGCCAGGGCTTGGGAACTGAATATTCAAGGGTATACCTCCTATCGAAAAGACAGACAGAGGGACAGAGGGGGTGGGGTTGCCCTGTTGGTGATGAATGAAATTCAGTCCCTTGCAAGGGGTGACATTGAAACAGGAGATGTGGAGTCAGTATGGATAGAACTAAGGAATTGTAAAGGTAAAAATACCCCAAATGGGACTAATCTACAGGCCCCCAAACAGTAGCCTGGACATAGGGCGCAAGTTGAATCAGGAGTTAAAATTGGCATGTAGTAAAAGTAATGCTGTGGTTGTTATGGGAGATTTCAACATGCAGGTAGACTGGGAAAATCAGGTTGGTACTGGACCCCAAGAAAGGCACTTTCGTAGAGTGCCTTCGTGATGGATTCTTTGAACAGCTTGTATCGGAGCCTACCAGGGAGAAGGCAATTCTGGATTTAGTGTTATGTAATGAACTGTATTTGATAAAGGACCTCGAGGTTAATGAGCCATTAGGAGGCAGTGACCATAACATGGTCAGGTTTAATCTACAATTGGAGAGGGAGAAGAGTAGATCAAAGGTGTCAGTGTTGCAGTTGAATAAAGGGGACTATGGGGCCATGAGGGAGGAGCTGGCCAAAGTTGACTGGAAAGATACACTAGCAGGGATGAGAGTGGAAGAAAAATGGCAGGTGTTTCTAGGAATAATACAGAAGGTGCAAGATCAGTTCATTCCTAGGAGGAAGAAAGATTCCAAGGGGAGAAAGGGACGACCATGGCTGACAAGGGACGTCAGGGACAGTATAAAAATTAAAGCGAAGAAGTACAAGGTAGCAAAGATGAACAGGAAGCAAGAGGATTGGGTAATGTTTAAAGAACAACAGAAGATAACCAAAAAGCCAATACGGGAAGAAAAGATGAGGTACGAAGGTAAGTTAGCCAAGAATATAAAGCAGGATAGTAAAAGCTTCTTTATGTATGTGAAGAGGAAAAAAAGGTTAAGACCAAAGTTGGACCCTTGAAGACTGTAATAGGTGAATTTTTATGGGGAACAAAGAAATGGCAGATGAGTTGAACAGGTACTTTGGATCCGTCTTCACTAAGGAGGACAAACAATCTTCATGATATAGTAGTGACCAGCGGATCTGGGGTGATGGAGGAACTGAAGTAAATCCACATTAGGCAGGAAATGGTGTTGGGTAGACTGATGGGACTGAAGGCTGATAAATCCCCAGGGCCTGGTGGTCTGCACCCCAGGATACTTAAGGAGGTGGCTCTAGAAATTGTGGATGCATTGGTGATAACTTTCCAATGTTCTATAGACTCAGGATCAGTTCCTGTGGATTGGAGGGTAGCTAATGTTATCCCACTTTTTAAGAAAGGCAGGAGAGAGAAAACAGGGAATTATAGACCAGTTAGCCTGACATCGGTGGTGGGGAAGATGCTGGAGTCAATTTTAAAAGATGAGCTAGCCGCACATTTGGATAGCAGTAACAGGATCGGTCCGAGTCTGCATGGATTTACGAAGGGGAAATCATGCTTGAGTTGGATGATCAGCCATGATCATATTGAATGGCGGTGCAGGCTCGAAGGGCCGAATGGCCTACTCCTGCACCTAATTTCTATGTTTCTATGTTTATAGCATTTATTCTGCCTATTAGAGACAACGGGACTGTTTTCCAAAATTGAATAAGAGTGTTTGATTTAGTAACTAAAGGCGGGATGTTTGCATTTAATAGAGAGGTATATTTTCTGGTTACCTGAACACTCAGGTATTTGAATTTTTCCGTAGCAATTCTGAAATGGAATTTTAGAAGGTGTCGACTCTTCAGGTTTTATTGCCATAATTTCACTTTTGTTCCAGTTTATTCTATATCCTGAAAAGGAACCAAATTCCTCTATAAGATTTAATATATTTGGAAAACTAACTTGAGTTGGTGATATATAATAATACATCATCTGCATATAATGATATTTTATTATTGGAGTATTTAGAATTATAGCCGTGAATGTTAGGATGTACTCTTATACTTTCCGCTAGGGGTTCAATCGCAAGGGCAAATACAGGGGTGATAATGCACATCCCTGTCTATTGCCCCTGGATAACTGGAATTTAGGGGAGAGTATATGGTTAGACAGTATTCTGGCAGTCGGCTTATCATATAACAGCTTTATCCATGAAATAAAATGTTCTCCCATCTGAAATTTTTGCAGTACTGTGAAAAGATATTTCCATTCTACTTGGTCAAATGCTTTTTCTGCATCTAATGAAATAATTGATAAGTCTTCTTTTTTAGTTCTGTGTGAGTATATTATGTTAAACAGGCATCTCAAATTATTAAACAAATGTCTCTTGGGTATGAACCCCGTTTTATCCGAGTGTATTAATTTATTAACGTATTTACTTAATCTTCTTGCCAAAGTTTTCACTAATATTTTCTGATCTGTATTTAACAGGGCAATTGCTCTGTATGATCCCGGGTCTTCTAGATCTTTATCTTTTTTGGGTATAAGTGTGATGTTGATTCAGCTAGTGTTTGTGGTAATGTCTGTTCTTTAAATGCGTATGTATAAAGATTGTATAAACGCGGGGAAATTACCTCGTAAAATCTTTTATAAAATTCGTCATTAAACCCGTCTGATCCTGGTGTTTTACCGTTCTTCAGTGAATTGATTGTCTCTTCTATTTCTTTAATTGAAATCTGTGTTCCTAATTCATCTCGTTCCAGAGGATTAAGTGTTGGAAGTTTACAGTTATCAAGAAAGTTTGTAATTTTTCTGCTTTCTGTTGATGTTTTGGATGTGTATACGTTTTGATAAAATTGGGCAAATCTTTCATAAATGTCTTTTGGAAGCGTTAACAATTCACCTTTATCTGATTTGATTTTTAGGATAGTATGGTCCTTTTCAACTTTTCTCAACTGGCGTGCTAAAAGTATGTGTGGTTTGTTGCCGAGTTCAAAATTTTCCTGTTTTGTAATTTGAAATAATCTGTTAACTCTTGCAGATAGAATTTGATTTAGCTTAAATTTTAATATTACTATCTTGTTGTGTATATCTATAGTCGGATCTATCGCATTTTCTAAATCAAGTTGTCTGAACTGTTCTTCTAATTGCAATTATTCCATCCTATTCTTTTTATTTTGATATGCTTGATATGAAATGATAGCACCTCTAATAAAAGTTTGAAAATATTCCCATAATAGCGAGGGCGAGATACCTGGGGTATCATTGGTCTCAAAAAAGAGTTCCATCTGTTGTTTTAAGTATTTATAACAATCCGGATTATTTAGTATTTGAGGGTTACACCTCCAGAACGATTTTTTAATTAAACATTCCTTCTAGTTTTAAGGAGAAGGTTAGCGGAGAATGATCGGAAATAGTACTATTATGGTATTTGGGATTAATTGTGAAAGATATCAATTTAGTGTCTACTGGAAAATAGTCATTACGTGTATAGGTTTTATGTACTGATGAGTAAATTCTCTTCCGGATGGGTTTGCAATCCTCCATACGTCCGTTATATTTGTATTTCTTATATGCGTATTTAAGGGTTCACTGGATTTTGATTTTGTATTATATCTCTTTTGTTGAGCGGATTTATCAAGGTATTGATCCAATTCACAATTGAAATCTCCCCCAATAATCAGGTTTTGCTGGGCGGACTGAAATTATATTCAAGATTTTATTTAAAAATTGTGGGTTGTCAAAGTTAGGAGCATAAATATTTACCATGGTAAGTGCGGAAGAATATATCTATATCTCCCCAGAGACTATGACATACCACCCACCTTTGTCTGCAATGGTGTTTTTATGTTTAAATGGCATGTCCTTATGGATTATAATTGCAGTGCCTCTGGATTTGGAGAGATAGGAGGAGTGATATATTTGACCGATCCAATTGGCCTTCAGCCTGGTCTGAGCTTGAACTTTAAGATGCATTTCCTGTAAAAATATTATGTCGGCATTAAGTGATTTTAATTGGGCAAGAATATTACCCCTTTTAATTGGCTCGTTAGCGCCCCCTAATATTCCAGCTACAAAAAGTAATTCCTCCAGTTTTCTTCAGAGGGTCGTCTTGCATTATAGCTTACATTGATTGGTTCCTTTGTTTCAGATGGTGCAACACAATAACTCAACCTTCTGGGTGTTGGGTGGGTGCTCCCAGTTTCTGAACTCTGAAGGTATATCCCAAAGAAAGGTGCCCTATAGAGAAAAAGTGAAAAAGGTGCTAAATAGCACAAATTATATAAAAAAAACAGTATTTAGATATACTGTGTGAAACCACCAAGTGGTGGGAGAATTCATGTAATCTTCCATAGATGTAAATCTCATTTAGCTCCGCCCCTTACAAACTAATATTATAGAAGAGAAAGAACAGGCCAAAACTGGATATTATATGCACAGAAAAAACAACAGAGCATGTACTGTAAGTAGTTCATCTAATAGGTTGTACTGAATAGGTATTTACTATTTAAATGCTGTATTTAAATTAAAAGAAAACATGTTTTGCTTATTAATAATCCTGTTTTAAACAGTGTCAAAGACTGTGACATTGTGAATAAAGCTGTGAAGCTCGGCGGACATTTAACATTACTGTTCGGTTATCCTTGGTTCTGAAAACAACTGCTTACATTTTTTTATCCCAATGAGCCAATGAAATTCACTGGTTAACACCGTATAACAACATATGATAACCTATGAGATCCTACGACCTGGCAACCCACTAGGACCTCCTGGCGACCCACCTACCGCATGAGAATTCTCGCTACTCTCCATGGCGGCTTCATTCTGGTCGCCGCTAATTTTTCAACATGTTGAAAAATTCGCGGTGACCATAATGAGGCTGCAACTAGTTCCCAGAATGCGGGAACTCCTCAGGACCACGAAGGCGACTCCCCGGCAACTACCTGCGAACATGTGGTGACCATGTCTCCTGCAGTCACCTAAAAAGTTGCCTAAGTGGGACAGGCCCATTAGTATTTCGATTAAAGTAACTCTGTGAAGATGTTAAATAAGGAAACCCCTTCGCAAAGTTTGGAAGGAGAGCTTTTAACAAAATAGTAGTTATGTATGTATGTGCAAAAGTAAGGCAACTCACAGTGAGGTATAGAACTTAGAACATCTGAATATGAAGTGAGGCAGCAGAGTTACAGTCCAAATCATTTCAATGAATTTTATTGTGCAATCATTGTGTAATTAAAATGATTACTGGAAGGTATTTGAAAATAAAATCAAAGACTCCCCTTGGTATCTTCCAAGCATAACAAATGAATAAACACTTATACAGAGAGCAAATTTAGCGTAACCCTTTAACCAGAAATATAGCCAGTACAAACATCTCTAGTGGCACTAGATATCTGAGCCTTGATAAATTTATCAGACGTCTGTGTACTGCTGAATTTCTAAGTCTTCAGATTAATTTATAAGTATTAGATAACAGACCTAAATCCATTGATGGTTGGCTACAGTATCTTGGCCAAAGGCAGGCTGCCATAAGAAATCAGTCCTCGTTGATTACGATTAGCCGTTCTTTTCTCAAATATTAACTCTTTTGGGAGGTACAACGTAACATTGTCCTATTGACTCCTGCAACCATGTTAAGCCTTTATCAATATCACATCGCAAAGTGATTGAAATTGAACAAAATATACAATTATTACTGGATTATCAGTTGGAATTAATAACAGATACCATCTCGTCGATATAAAGCACCTGATTACAAAACTGTTTAGTTTTGTTTACTTTAGAGATACAGCATGGTAACAGGCCCTAAAGTCCAATCAGTCCATGCCGACCATTGATCGATCACCTGTTCACTTTCGTTTTATGTTATCCCATTTTCACATCCACGTCTTACACACTAAGGGCAATTTGGAGACCAATTAACCGGCAAAACACACGTCATTGGGATGTGGGAGGAAACTGCAGCACCTGAAGGAAACACGCATGGTCATAGACAGAAGTTGCAAACTCCACACAGACAGTACCCGAGATCAAGATTGAACCGGGACTCTGATGCTGTGAGGCAGCAGCTTTAGCAGGCACAACCCGATTAAAGACATGTCGGCGCATAAAAAAAGGTCGCCATGGAACAAAATCGATATTTTTTTTACTCATAGGTTTAGTAAAGGTAGGTCGTAGTAGGTCGTAATGCTATCGTAGGTAATCGAAGGCAATCGATGTTAATCGAAGGCAGTGGAAGGTAAAGCTCGTTGAGAAAAAAAGGTAAGTAAACCGAACGGTAATGTTAAATACCCACTTAACATTATTAAAAGTTGTCTAGCTTCTTAAAAGTGTCTCCACTCCTTTTCCCCCCCTTCTCCCCCATCCCTCCCCCATACCCCCCCCCCCCCTCACCCCTCCACCCCTCCGCGCTCTCTAAAGGACTTACTGTACACTGTGCTAGCCGTCTTTTACCTTGCTGTTCATCGCGGGTGTGAATTTCAGACAGCGCTCCCCTGCTTTCCATGGCCCCTGCCTTTGCGTGTGTGTGTGTGTGTGTGTGTGTGTGTGTGTGTGTGTGTGTGTGTGTGTGTGTGTGTGTGTGTGTGTGTGTGTGTGTGTGTGTGTGTGTGTGTGTGTGTGTGTGTGTGTGTGTGTGTGTGTGTGTGTGTGTGTGTGTGTGTGTGTGTGTGTGTGTGTGTGTGTGTGTGTGTGTGTGTGTGCGTGTGTGTGTGTGCGCGCAGACGGTTGATCCGGCTCGCGGTTTCATCGCTGACGGTGAGTCCGGCTCAAGGTTTTTCACGCGAGTGCCCTCGAGCTTGAAGATCGTAGACAGTCGCTGAAAAGTCGTGTTAGTGGGACATTTCTATAATGCTGAGAAACACATTCTGTATCTTTTCCTTCATTCCTCCTATAGTACTTGAGCCTGGCTTGAATGTATTTATATATTGTATTATCTGACTTGATTGGATAGCATACAACTCAAGGTTTTTACTGTACCTTGGTATGTGACAATAATAAACCTAGGGTAGCACAGTCACAGTGGTGTTAGAGTTACTGCCTTGCAGCGCCAGAGACCTGGGTTCGATCCTGACTATGGGTGCTGTCTTTACGGAGTTCGTCCGTTCTCCCACGTGGTTTTTCTTTGGGTGCTTCGGTTTCCTCACACACTCCAAAAGACGTACAGATTGCAGGTTAATTAGTTTCTGTAACTTATAATTTGTCCCCAGTGCGTAGGATAGTGCTAGTAAACGGAGTGCTCGCTGGTCGGAACAGAATCGATGAGCCAAAGGGCCTGTATATCTAAGTAAGTCCAAACCTAATTTTATTTGATCTTTGATTCCAATCAAGTTGAAAAGTTTCAATGATGATCTTTGAGAAAGTTTTCAGAGTGTGTTTTTTAATTAAGGAATGTCAATATTTTATAATAAAATTGGTATAAATTCATTGACAGACACACATAATTTAATTAATTGGAAACTTTAATATTGTTTGCTAACTTCATATAATCTGTTTTACAACTAACACTTTCACCTGATATGCTTACCTTAGCGAGGAGAAGACAAGAAAACTAAAGTGCAATTTAATTTTAGATAATTTTTTGAGACCTTGACATGATACAAGAAAACATTTCACATTTTTGGTTTAATTCCTGTAAATTATCCATATTTCCATTTAAAATTATACTTTAGAGCAAACTTGCACATTATTTGGGTAAAGATTATTAGAGGCTAGTTTTTTCAAATCTCTAATGCACGCAGCATCAATGCCATTGAAAATGTGAATTTTTCAGCACTGTTTCAGTAACATCAGCTGACAAATGTTTCTGTACCATGGTTACTAAAATTGATAGAATTTAAATGCCAGCTATAATAATAAAAACAAGAATTAATGTTAACTGTGCAGTGGTTCTGACCTGGTGCATAACAGCTGAATATTTACAGCAAGATACAATAGCAATGGGAGAAGGGAAATAGGACAAGGGATTTTCTTCATCTGCTTTGCTAAATTAAGCGACGTGCTAAGTGCCAAGATGCCCTCTTCACCTGTCTGTAATTCGATGATCACAAATTTAACAGAGTGCCTATTGTTCTGACTACAATTACCTAAGAGTTTTGGGTTATACCAATAGAGCTAAAATATAAAATGAGATGGTAGTGCAGCGGCACAGCTGTAGAGTTGCTGCCTTACAGCATCAGATACACGGATTTGATCCTGACTATGGATTCTGTCTGCACACAATGTGTACGTTTTCCCCGTGAGCGGGTGAGTTTTCTGCAGCTGCTCTGGATTTCACCCACATTCAAAGATGACCAGGTTTGTAGATTAATTCGCTTCTAGAATTGTCCCCAGCGTATATAATAGAAGTAGTGTATGGATGATCGTTGGTCGTCATGGACTTGGTGGGCTGAAGGGCCTATTTCCACACTGTATCTAAACTAAACTAAAAGAGAACAAACAAAAGTCAGATTGGCTACACTTTATAAAACGGAGGGAGAAGTAGACGCTTGAAAATACACTTAAACATGCATGGCTCTCTCGCAGCTGATGTATAAGATAGAGCTGAACCACAACAGACCAACTAGCAAAGATCTATCCAAAACTGTCTCATGATGTATCTGCTGCACAGCATGAGCCCATCTGCTCCTTGCGGCAACTTCCTTATCAGTCCGTACAACTTGTTTTGCACAACAGTTACAAAAATATGCAAAACATTAGGACGCTTTGGAAAATGAAACCGAGAAATCAATGTTCAATCCACGTGATTGTTCAAAGAGATTACTGACGATCATACTGACCAGCAAACACATCTCTCAACAACATCAACCCTTGAGGTAGTTACACCATGCTCCTCATCCTGCTCCAATTAAAACCTGGGCAATAAAATTACATTCACCGTACAAAAAAACATTGCCTAAATGCCAGTCCTTGTTGAAAAGACACATCATATCATAATTAGGTGAATTATACAAATATCCTTTAGTCCTTCCTGATTCATCAAACTCTGTAAATCCGCATACTAAATCAAGCTTTTAATTCATTATCTAACAAACAATTCCATCGCAACTTGGAAATTAAACTGAACCAGGTTGTTTACAATATTGTTTTATTTGACTCAAAACTCATAATGACATAATCACTAGGATGACCTCTTTCCACCTCTGTAACATTGTCAAATTTGCCCCAGTCTCAATTTATCCATTGCTAAAATCCAAATCCATTCTTATTCTAAAGCAATTCGTGGCCAGTTTTCCTTGTTTTATAAACCCGAGTCCTCATTCTTGCACTAAATCCTTATCATTCAAGACTTTGGACTTGCTAACTTCCCAATTTAACCACAGCCCCAGTTTTAAAATTCCCATCAGTATTTTCAAAGCATCATTTTTGTCCCTTCCCTTTGCTATAATCTTCTGCAGACTCCAACCCTTTCAGATATTTACATTTCTCCAGCTCTGCCATCTTGATCCTGTCCACTTTTAATCGCTACTCAATTGCACAAGTACCTTCAGCTACCTTGGCTCTGACTCTGAAAGGCACACACTAAACCTCACCATCTCTTTATTCACTAAAGGATTGATCCTTAAAAGCTACCACTCTGACTAAGTTGTTGGTGAAACACTTTATGACATTTTGCTCAATCAATTGTTATTGTGTCTGCTTTTGTTTTCGAAGTTACTTCATGAATCACAGTCACAAATATTCAACTGTCTTTCATTTTCACTTCATGCACTAAGGGAGAGGATGATCATAATGGCTTATGTATAATCTCATTTCTTTAACTGTTCTCTCCTTTTTTTAAATTTAGTTTTGCTTCCAATTCGCTTCTTCTAATCTGTAAGAACATATGAACATTACAACACAAGGAACAACAATGGGACTAGACCATGTGACATATTTTACTTTTGACAAAATTCAATAAAATCATAGGTCATATCTTTGGCTGCAATTGATACAAACACAAACATGGATTGATTTGACATTGTACCATTGCAGCTGGCAGCTGATTATACTAACCAAACTGACTGTAAATCATTATTTTATAGCTGTTAGTACAAATAGTGCAATTTCTGTTGTATAACGTCCTATTAGAGTTCTGGCTATTGACTATACTCAGTATTAATTTGAAATTTTACAATTATACTATATGTATTCTATACTAAAAAATAGTTCCCAGCATTGTAGCATACATAATATCACAGATGACAGAAGTTGGTGTTGGGTATCAGGACACCATGAGCAGCATAATATAGCCACGCACACACCTACATAATGTACCTGGCATAGAGTTACTAAATGTTCCTTTGCACTTCATGTTGTAATGTTTCACATTAATATTCAGTGTGAACAGTGCAATAGCAGGCAGATGAATCAAAATGATGTCTGTTGTTCTCATCATTCGCAGTCTCACTTACCAACTGCAGTGACTCTGACAGCTCTTTTACAGGAAACGTTGAAAATGAGATATTTTATTAAACAGACGGTGATTCTGCCCTTCCAACCTCATGAACCTCTATCTCTTTTTGTTTCAACGTAAATATAGACTGAAGAATGTACCTGGCTCAAAATGTCGCCAGTCCATTCCCTCCGCAGTTGCTGCCTGTGTTATTTTGCTGAGTTCAGTTTGCTGAGTTAATTCTGCAATTTGTATAGAACTTATTTTAATCTAGTCAGTGGAGCTCCATTTACAAACCATTAAAATGTTAGTGTGTTTGACACTCAATTCCCAAACAAAGAATCCTCTCATCTTTAAGAGAATACTGATCGTTGATCCAACTTCACTGAGGACCTTAGGTCTCACTCATTCAATGTCCGTTGTCTTGAGATTCCATGCTTGCAGATTTCTAGCACTTCTATCCTCATCTTTTTGGTGTTTTTTTAGATAGTCCGCCCTCCTGTTTTTTTCTTATTGCTGCTCTTTTGTTACGTCCCCATATAATTTCTAGTTCTGTCTTATTAACTTTGTCCTTACCTTTGACTTTTTAACTCTTTAGCTTTCTGTCTGTTATCCCTATTCCTTTGTTGCCATGTCTGGATGAGATCCTGCTCTGATTCAATCGCCACATTTAAACCCACCTTGCGACTGAAAAATTGATTCATATTCAACGTATACCTCGTGAAGAGATTATTATTTGCCCCCAAGCCTTTCCAATGTTGCCAACGAAATCCATTCATTTTCCTTCCATCTTTTGAATCACTTGTTGAGACCAATTATCCTGCTCAACTTTTCATCGCCTTCTGTCAACATAAGAAAAAGTCCAGATATCACCACCTTTTCTCCGCACTCTCAAAAGCATATTCACCATCTTTATGCACTACCTTTCTAGTTCCTGAGACTGCCTGTCTCTAACTTCCCCAAACCCACATGTGATACCACCAAAAGATCCTCCTCTGTTCTGTTTAAAATCCTATCATGTGTCAGTATTAAATGAATGTGCAGGTTCTGTGCTGGACAAGTAAAAGCAGGAGACAACAGACAAGAGTTTTAATCAGCTCAACACCCCTATTCCAGGAAGAAGCTTCCCCATACCATTTCCGTAAGCACTAATGGATCATTTAGTATGTACTCTCCTTGAGAATGAATACATCTCTTTCAGGAATACATTCCCTCTTAAATTAAAGCTCCTAGAATTTAAGTTACTTTACACGTAAACAAAGCACGTTATTTCAAATTGCTTGACTATTCAATTTTTTGTTGAAGTCATCTCAATTTTTTTGTAAGCATTCAGTTAAATAACTATTCCCAAACTACCAGTCATAACTTTATGTATTCCCCTGGGTAGTAATTGGCAAACTATTTCATAAACTAGTATTTATGATCCTTGTAGTTTACGTAGCTAGATTTGTAAAATGTTCAGAGTACATTTATTGAGCAACTGAGCAATTAACACCAAGATCAGAAATCACTTCTGGTCCGTAAGTTCTCATACAACTGCCATGATAATTTAATGGCAAGTTTGTACAGCATTACTTACTAAAATCAACTAAATGCGATTAAAATATATTTTGTTTAAGAAGGAATTGCAGATGCTAGAAAATTGAAGGTAGACAGAAATGCTGGAGAAACTCAGCGGGTGAGGCAGCATCTATGGAGCGAAGGAAATAGGCAACGTTTCGGGTCGAGACCCTTCTTCAGACTTCTTCAGAAGAAACGGTTTCGACCCAAAACTTTGCCTATTTCCTTCGCTCCATAGATGCTGCCTCACCCGCTGAGTTTCTCCAAAATATAATTTGAGACAGTGAGTAATGCAAAAGAGTTGTTATAATGACAATCATAAATATCTCTGCGTATACATCCAGTGAGTGATCTCACAACACCAAGTGCTATGTCCCGTTGAAGTAGCTTAACTAATTCCCCCAATCTCTCCTGAGGATTTATTCAATGAATAACTAAACCAAAGAGACTAGCAAATGGAGACACAAGGAACTGCATATGCTGGTTTACAAAAAAAGGTGCAAAGTGCTGGAGTAACCTAGTGGGTCAGGCATCATCTCTGGAGAACATAAATAGGTGATGTTTCATATGAGGAAATTCCAGGTTGATCACTAGACTATGCCAACTTTGTTCATCTTGCCAGCACAATAGAATTATGGTTATACATGATTGGGCTCAGCAGTGATGTTCTTCTTGCTATGACACTAATTAAATTCTGAAAATCTCAATGTTGATCAAATTCAATGTTCTTGCTATAAAGCATTAAGTCTATTAATACATATAAAAAGTTACTTACAGCATTCACCTCCCACAGGATTTCTGATGTCAATAATCGCATTGTATCAAAACTTCACACCTCAACATGTTTCAACATAGGATTTCTGTGCAAGGCACCAATGCGGTGTGGCAAGAACAAAGCAATTGGGCAGTTCCTTCCTGGTTTCTATGTCTAAGTGCATAGGTGCAATCATAGGATATACAGTAAATGCTAATAACAAAAATTGCTACTTCATCAAAATCCAGGCAAACGTAATTAGATTGAATGACCTTGACCAATGCAGTTAGTTCACAAGTTTACATCCTTAAAATTGTTGACATTTGATTTTAAAGTTTAAATCCAAATGCCATAAATTTTACCTTTGATGATTTTGTAAGATTACTAGACATAAGTTGGGTCCCAATCACCACGGGGTGTGGTGGGGGGGAGGGGAGGTGTGTATGTGGGAGGGAGGGGTTTGCATGGGGACGAGGGGGGATGTGGGGGGGGGAAGGGGGGAGAGGGTGTGTGTGGGTGGGGGGGGGGGGGGGGGGGGGGGGGAGGGAGGATGTGGGGAGGGAGAGGGGGTGGTTTGGGGAAGGGGTGTGTGTGGGCGGGGGGGGTGTGTGGAGGGGAGGGGTGTGTGTGTGTGTGTGCGGGGGGGGGTGGGGGGGGAAGGGGGGTTGTGGGCAGTGGGATTGGCAGGGGTTGTTGTGGAGGAGGGGTTTGTGGGTGGGGGAGGGGTGTGTGGGGGGAGGGAGATTGTGGGGGGAGGGGGGGGTGGGGGAGGGGGGCTGTGGGGGGGGAGGGGGGGGTGGGAGAGGGGTGTGTGTGGGCAATGGGAGGGTTGTGAGGGGTGTGTTGAAGGGAGGGGTGTGTGGGAGGGGTGTGTGGGAGGGAGGGGTGTGTGGGAGGGAGGGGTGTGTGGGAGGGAAGGGTGCGATGGGGACTCACAGTGGCCGCTGGTCGCTGGTCGCTTTGTTGGTCACTGGTCATTCTCCTCCGCTGGGATCAGAGTCTCCGCTTTCCATTTGGCGACATCGGTGCCATCTCCGACTCCGTGCCAGGCTGAGCTGGTCTGGTTCGTTTCCGGTCCCTCCCTCCGAAAATCTGCCGGCCATCCAGAGCCTCCCGCAGCTGTAGTGAAGGCGTGATGCCGCAGGAAGGGGCGGAACGTCCCACAGAGTGACAGTAAAATGGACCAATCCGCGCGCTGCTGAATGGCAGAAGAGACAATCGATTTGCGCATGCGCGGTTTTTAAGATTTTTAAAGCTCAATAACTCTTACCAGCTTCCACCGATTGGAACGAAACTTGGTCCAGTCGCAGCGCAGGAGAACGGTTAGTAAGCTGCAAAAATCGTAGCGCTAATGCGTACTGTTTTAGCGCAAATAGAATGACGGCCAACCAAAAGATAACAAGATCAGGGTTTTATAGATAGATAGATAGATAGATAGATAGATAGATAGATAGATAGATAGATAGATAGATAGATAGATAGATAGATAGATAGATAGATGATAGATAGATGATAGATAGATTTTTCACACAGAGAGTGGTGAATCTCTGGAACTCTCTGCCACAGAGGGTAGTTGAGGCCAGTTCATTGGCTATATTTAAGAGGGAGTTAGATTTGGCCCTTGTGGCTAAGGGGATCAGGGGGTATGGAGAGAAGGCAGGTACGGGGTACTGAGTTGGATGATCAGCCATGATCATATTGAATGGCGGTGCAGGCTCGAAGGGCCGAATGGCCTACTCCTGCACCTAATTTCTATAGAGAGATACAGTAGATAGATAGATAGATAGATGAAGATTAGGATGATACAGGTTCCCTGTTCATCCAGGTGTTAAGGCAGCACAGTGGCACGGCTAAGAGAGTCGGTGCCTCCCAGCGCCAGAGACCAAGTTTCAATTCTGTTTGTTCAAATATGCGCACTGGGTGCTCCTGTTCCCTCACATTCTAAGAATGTGAGGGTCGTTAGGTTAATTGGCCATTGCAAATTGCCCTTACTGTGTGGGTATCTGACAGATTCTGGATGGAATTGAGAATAAAAAAGGTGCAAGCTTGGTGGGCAAGGGAGACTGTTTCCTTTATGGTTCCTGGCATATGCACTGGTAAGAGTTTTGCCTTGAAACTTCCACTATTGCTTGTAATGTTTTCCCACTATCAGAAATATATTTATGTTACTCTCTGTGAGGTTTGCAAAGATCTCCCTACCTAGGTGTAGAATATATTTACCATCTTGCATTTTGATTTTGTATAAAGCTCAGATCAAAAAATTAAAGGCTCCAAGGTACCATACCATAAATTGCTTTCCCTGTCACAAATTGTATTTCAGGGCTTTCCTGGCGTTGGTTCATCAATTACTAGCAGAAGGTATTCCTTTACGGCCTGTTTCGAAGAAGGAAACCAAGTTGATTCTATCCCTAGGGGTTTTTCAAAGATTGACATTCATATACTAGGTATGGTGCAAAGCCTACCTGAAGCGTCGCTGAAAATCTGTCCCAGCCCGTGTGTGCGATTTTGGCGCCGTTTAGAGGGGGGCGGGTTCCCCTAGGCTGTTCAAATCGAGGATGTTCAGCCTAGTTAATTATTAATGAAAAATCGCTGGATGATTCCGTCGCTTTAGCTATTATTACTTTTAAGGGCTTTATCTAATTGTTATAGTAGTTTAAAAATTAACCTCTAAACCCACGACCGTCGGCAACCGGCCGGATCTCATAGAGGGGACAACAGAAGGTAGGCTGTTTATTTTTACATTAAAAAGGGCTTCTTAAGATCCCTTTATACAAAGTTGCGAGTAGCTCATTTTGGCCCCATTATATCCCGCAGTATTTTTCTGGGCATTTGAGGGCACAAATCCACCGCAATGTGAACGTTCTAAACCAGCGCGTTCACAGGAACCCACTAGAAAGCTGATTTAAATTGACTTTAATTTATAGCAATTGAACACTAAATTCCTTCCATTTGGCCTATAAATTAATGTCAATGAGATTTAAAAATTATGTTTTATTGTAAATTATTTGTGAATATTATTTGGACACTTAGGCTATTTAAAAATGTTAATCATTTATTAAGAAATGGATAGATGTTTAGATCTAGTAATTGAAGTTTGAAATTAGCTACAATTGGGTAACTAACTAATTATATGCTTTAATTTCAGGTTATCCAAGTAAGATTGTTTTATATTTGTTTCAGAATGCTTCAATCTATGATAACTGAAAATTTAATTAAGTTCTCTTAATTTTTAAGAAAGTTATGGGCTTTTGACTGTCCTCGATCACAGCTTTTTTGCTATGTCCATAGAAAATCAAAAGGGAACAAGATGCTAATTTCCGAGTATGAAAATGACCATAACTTTTTAAATACTTGAGATATGAAAGTGAATTAGGTGTCAAATTAAACTTCTTTTTATGCTTTATCTGATGGGATAAATTGCAGACTTGATTTTTAAAATGTCAAAATTTTGTAACATTGCTACATATACTGTAATCTCTGTTTACTTGTGTACACTACAGAATTGTGCCTGATAGTCTATATTGTCTCATCTCAAAATTGTCTCTATCAAAACATATCATTTTGCAGTTCTCCGCATTGGATTATATCAACCATTTGTCCTTCTGCCAACCTATCCATGTTCTCTCGCAGACTGTTGCAATTGTCCAGTTTGTTTAACATACTTCTAGGTTTGCTGTTGCTAGTAAATTTGGACATTTTATTCTGCATACCCATGTGCACCAAAAAAGTGATCTCAGCACTGACCCCTGATGAATATCAATGCCTACCATTCTAATGTTAAAAAATAAACAACTTCTCTTAACTCTTCTGGAGCCAATATTTTTTCCATCCCTTAATCCATGGGGCAAAGTTAAAAAAAAACTCAAGCTTGATAGTCAATAAGATCATTTTAATGAGCTGGAAATCTCACGTTGAACCTACCTGGCATTAAACTTTGGTTGACTGAGTTTCCCAGGGTTTAGAAAGATTGCAGCTCAAGGATCGCAGAAAAAACTTCAGGGAAAAATAAATGCCTTCAGAATATATTTTGAGCAAGACGAGAATATATCCTCCATACATAAACCTCTGGATTACCTTCTTTCCTGAGTGAATCCACTCTGCCTAAAGAGGCCCAACCTGTGGCTACATTTGATCAAGGGAGCTTCACGGGATATCAATTATTTTTTCATTCACAATGTACAATAAGGGGGTGAACACTACGATGGGATTATATGATAGGCCCTCTTAGTAGTTAGTAGGAGTTAGAGGAGGAAATATATAGGGAGATCACATTTAGGTGCAAGAATAATAGTGGTCGAAATAATAGAGGATTTTAACTGCCCAAATATCGACGAACTGCAATAATGCTAAGGGCTTAGATGAGATAGAATTTCGTAAGGGAGTTCAGGAAAAAATTTCAAATCAATATGCAGATGGCTCCATTAAATGAGTATGGAACACCTCATCTTGGGCGCAGATGCAGTGAAGATGGAAGAATTGGGAGCAGGGGATAGACTCTTTGCAGGAGGTAGGGTGGGAAGGAGTGTAGTCTAGATAGCTGTGGGAGTAAGTAGGTTTATAATAGATGTCAGTCAATAGTCTATCTCCTGTGATTGAGACAGTGAGATCGAGAAACAGTTGGGAGATGTCAGAGATGGTCCAAGTGGTCCAATCCTATTGAAGAGCCTAACACTATCAAGTAAAATGTCTACAATGTGAGGGGAAATCTGGGCTTCCAGGTTTCCCAACCAAAACTCCTCCCTCATCATCCACGCATCCCACACACGCTTCTGTCAAAATTAGAACCATGTTCTACATTAAGAAATAATTTATGATATTATTTTTCAGGCTTCACAAATAAAAATGCTGAAAAGGACAATGGCATAGAAATTTGTCTCCTCCAACTGCACAGTGACATGGCGGAGTGAATCACCAGACCACTGGGGAACCTGGATGAATTTGGTAATCAAGATGAAAACTGCATGACTCTACAATGAGGCAATTCATTCAGGCAGGAAAGGGGAACATTTTGCATGACCATTCCATTCAAGAAATGTCTTTCTGTCCTCCAGTTATTTTGAAACGGTGTAAAGTGGGAATGAATTAACTGCCTGAAATATTCCATGCATCTCATGTGAACATGTGATGGACAAAATCACAAAGCTTCCCTTTATTATTGTTAACATCCCATGTCTACTTTGAATCACATTACAAAATAGAATGCAGATTGTTCGCAGGAACAATGAAGGTTAAGAAACTATTTTATTCTGCAAGTTTTTGTAGAGTGGCAAACTAATTTCACATCTATAAAATGTTTTCAGTTGCAGTGAAATGTGATTAAGTGACAATCTCCGCTCTGAGTCATTACTTCTGTACTGCTAAAACAGACTCACCACCAACATCAGCAACAAATGCCGTTTCTGCTTTCTGTTACAAATTTAACATTTGCATCTTTTTTCTTTCTTAAATTATCATTTTTATTTTGTGTAGGGTGCCGTCTCCAGTTTTTATGGAACTGCTTTAACATGATAGAGGTCCCACACTATTATGGAGCGCTGAGAGTTTCAAGTGAAACACTTTTACATGGTCGGAGAAATGTGGCTGAGATTGATCTATGGGCCATGTGATATTGTTTGTCTTAAACACTTCCAGCGTTTTCATTGTATAAAGGTTTTTCCATTTTGTAATATATCAACACAGATTTTCAGGCTGCAGTTAACTCTTGAATTATAAATTAAAGGGAGCTACAAACTAATTATTTATTAAGTCGCCATTCACACAATAACACTGAATATAATTTGTGCCGTTATCCCATCGCTCCCATGTACAGCTGACACATTCAGGCAGAGCTAAGTTACAATTCTCTTGAATTTATTGAAATTCACTTAATGAAGAATAATTATCCAGTATTGCTGCGTACCCCAACCAAAGATTCAACTACATTTATATATGTGTAGAATACATATCTCAGAAAGGTAGACGCAAAATGTTGGAGTAACTCAGCGGGACAGGCAGCATCTCTGGAGAGAAGAAATGGGTGATGTTTCAGGTCAAACCCCTTTTTCAGGCAGAATCTCAGAAATATCTTCTGATATATATATCTCAGAAATGTCTTCAAGTGATTCACATACTTTGATCTTATTTAAAGATAGTGATATTCAACTTTCACTTTAGACTTTAGAGATACAATGTGGGAGCAGGCCCTTTGGCCCATCATGTCTGCGCCGACCAGCCATTACCCACGTACACTAGCACTATCCTACACACTAGGGGACAATTTACAATTTTTAACGAACAAAATGATTCTTCCCACCCAACCATCACCCCCCGTTCCCCCAAAGGCACTTTTCCTGCAACTGTAGAAGATGTAACACCTACTCTCTCCCTTTCATTCAAATATCCCCAAACCGCCTGTGAGGTTAATTCGTATTTCTTCCAGCTTCTTCTAATATATTAGGTGGTCCTGATCTGTCCTTCTTTACAAGGGCAAGACTAAGTGCAGGCTGGGTAACCGTTTCACTAAACACTTGTTCTTGATCTGCCATAGTCTGCAGGGGCTCCATGTTGCCATTTTAACTCGTTCTCATTCCCATACTCAACTTTCTGTCCTTAGCCTCCTCCATTGCCAGGGCAAGGCCACGTGCAAATTGGAAGAACGGCACTGCATTCTGCTTGGGTCGCCCACAATCCAGGGGCATGATCACTGAAATCTCCAGTTTCAAGAACCCCCCCCCCGAGCCCCCATCCCACAGTGTGCACAACTTTCTCCCAGTGTCCCGTCACCCTGTTCCTTACCCCTCCTCATTCTGCTCATCTCCCACCCCTCCCTACTCCAAGGGCCCTATTTCCTCTTTATGTTTCTTTCTTCCCCTTCCCCTCCTCTCCCCCCATCCCTACCTATTCCTTCTCTTATCTGATACCTTTTCAGCTTTAGCCATTGCAACTATCTCTACCCATCAGCCAGTATCCACGTACCAGCCTTTCCCCCACCCTTGCCTCCCTTTAGCAGCTTTCTCACTTTATCTCCATCTGTCTGAAGAAGGCTCCCAACATGAAACATCCCATCCATTCCCTCCACAAATGCCGCCTGACTCGTTGATTCCTCCAGCAATTTGCATCTATTGTATAAATAGAGTTTATAAAACAGGAAAGGAATAAATAGGGTGAACGCAGAGTCTTCTACTTAGGCTAGGGAAATCAAGAACCAGCAGCCATAGGTTCATGGTGTGAGGGGCAATATTTAACAGGAACCCGAGGGGCAACCTTTTCACACACAGAGTGGTGGGTAGATAAAAATAGCAGCGGGGAAGGTGAGGAGAGGGGGAATTGAGGCAGGTACTATAACAGCATTTAAAAGACACTTAGCCAGGTCCATGGAAAGGAAAGATTTAAAACATTATGGCCATACCAGGGCTGATGGGACTATCTTAGATGGGGCACCCTGGTTGCCATAAGCAAAAGGCTTGTTTCCGTGCTCTATGAATTTATGATTTTATAACTTTATTCCTATTGATATCTGTGGCAATCTATCCAACTCATGAGTAGAATACAGTTTGTTTATTTTCTTTAAAGTAAATCTAACAATGTGTATGTTGGAATGAGTTCATGAAGCCACTCGGTTCAGTAAACATTCTTAAATCACACTTGTGAAGTATTCTGTATTTCAAAGCTCTCAATTACATCCTGGCTAATCATTCCAAGGTTTCTGTAATTGTTGCTAAATCTTTACACGTAACCATGAATCACAAAATAAAATCCGAGATTAAACGACGAATTATCTACATTTGATGATAGAAATGATCCAGATTCATTTCTCACATGTACTGCTTTCAGACAATAGGTTAGTCTGCTTCAGAAATAACGATGTCAGTAACAAAATACGTTTACTTGACATATGTGCAGCCTTGGAATTTTTGAACAGCAAGGAAGGTTTGGGCTTAGTACAGTTGGTAGAATGTATAAAATTGCTGTTACATTTATTTTTTTAATCAAGTGTCCTGAAAATATTCCCAACAGATCAGACAGAGCGCTTTACTAAATAGCATAACACCTTGTCACTATGCAGTGCATGGATTATATATTTTCAGCCAAAGCTTAGTTGTTTCCCTGACATGAATTTAACATCAGTTTTGCACAGTATGCTTATAAATTGTGCTATAAAACATTGGCACATGTTAAAAATCAAAACATCTTGATCTATCAGAATATTTTAAGAGCTTTGCATTAATTTTAAGTCCAAAGCTTTGCATTAATTTTAATCAGGGTGGAATGGAATGGAATCTGATTTTGATTATTATTGTGGTGAGTGATTCAAATAATTTATATTCTAGTGGTGAGTTGGCTGGCTTAAAATTAGTGCATCTGGAATGCACATGAAATGTACAGGTCGTACAAAACCGTTCTATTTCATATGTGGATGTTTTTAACACTGGATGTGCACTGTACTACCAGTAAAGCAATTGTAGTTTCATCAAACATGAACAGAACAGCACAGGAGCACGACCTTCGACATACAATGTCTGTGCCGAACATGATGCCAAGGTGAACTAGTCTCCTCTGCCTACATATGATCCATATCCTTTCATCCCCTGCATACCTATGTGCCTAGCTAAAAGCATCTTAAATGCCACTATCGCGTCTGCCTCCACTGCCACCCCTTACAATGTGTCTGGGCACACCCCACTCTCCATAAAAGAAATTGTTCTGCACATCTGTTTAAATTTTGACCCTCACCTTAAAGTCATGGCCTGTTGTCTTTGATATTTCCACCCTGAAGAAAAGTTTCTGACTGACTTAAGGAAGTGGCTCTAGAAATTGTGGATGCATTGGTGATAACTTTCCAATGTTCTATAGATTCAGGATCAGTTGCTGTGCAATGGAGGGTAGCTAATGTTATCCCACTTTTTAAGAAAGGCGGGGGAGAGAAAACATGGAATTGTAGACCAGTTTGCCTGACATCGGTGGTGGGGAAGATGCTGGAGTCAATTATAAAATATGAAATACCAGCACATTTGGAAAGCAGTAACAGGATCGGTCTGAGTCAGCATGGATTTACAAAGGGGAAATCATGCTTGACTAATCTTCTGGAATTTTTTGAGGATGGAACTAGAAAAATGGACAACGGAGAGCCAGTGGATGTAGTGTACCTGGACTTTCAGAAAGCATTTGATAAGGTCCCACAAAGGAGATTAGTGGGCAAAATTAGGGCACATGGTATTGGGGGTTGAGTGCTGACATGGATAGAAACAGGAAACAAAGGGTAAGGATTAACGGGTCCCTTTCAGAATGGCAGGCAGTGACTAGTGGGGAAATGCAAGGCTCGGTGCTGGGACCGCAGTTATTTACAATATACATCAATGATTTTGATG
Organism: Leucoraja erinaceus; assembly: GCF_028641065.1. Classification (NCBI taxonomy): domain Eukaryota; kingdom Metazoa; phylum Chordata; class Chondrichthyes; order Rajiformes; family Rajidae; genus Leucoraja; species Leucoraja erinaceus. The sequence goes on from NC_073381.1 coordinate 55,991,088, forward strand.
AAGGGATTCAAAGTAACATTAACAAATTTACAGATGACACAAAGCTGGGTGACAGTGTGAACTGAGAGGAGGTTGCTATGACAATGCAGGGTGACTTGGACAGGTTGGGTGGGTGGACAGATGCATGGCAGATGCAGTTTAATGTGGATAAATGTGAGGTTACCAGTTTGGTAGCAAAAACAGGAAGGCAGATTACTATCTAAATGGTGTCAAGTTGGGAAAAGGGGAAGTACAACGGTATCAGGGGGTCCTTGTTCATCAGTCAATGAAAGTAAGCATGCAGGTACTGCAGGCAGTGAAGAAAGCGAATGGCATGTTGGCCTTTATAACAAGAGTAGTTGAGTATAGGAGCAAAGAGGTCCTTCTGCAGTTGTATATGGCCCTATTGAGACCACACCTGGAGTATTGTGTGCAGTTTTGGTCCTCTAAGTTGAGGATGGATATTCTTGCTATTGAGGCAGTGCAACGTAGGTTTACAAGGTCAATTCCCGGGATGGCAGGACTGTCATATACTGAGAGAATGGAGCAGCTGGGCTTGTATACTATGGAGTTTAGAAGGATGAAAGGGAATGTTATTGAAATATATGATTATTAAGGGTTTGGACACGCTAGAGTCAGGAAACACGTTCCCGATGTTGGGTGAGTCCAGAACCAGGGGCCACAGTTTAATAATAATGGGTAAACCATTTAGAACGGAGACGAGAAAACACTTTTTCTCACAGTTGTGAGTCTGTAAAATTCTCTGCCTTAGAGGGCGGTGGAGGCCGGTTCTCTGGATACTTTCAAGAGAGAGCTAGATAGGGTTCTTAAAGATAGCGGAGTCAGGGGATATGGGGAGAAGGGTGGAACGGGGTACAGATTGGGGATGATCAACCATGATCACATTAATAATAATAATAATAGATTTTATTTGCGGGCGTCTTTCAAAGTCTCAAGGACACCTTACAGAAATTAACAAATGAGAAAAAACATATAGTCGAAGTAAAATAAATAATAAGGACATCACCAATACATAAATTAAAGAGAGAAATCGCTACAAAGACAAAAAATCAAAAAACACAATGTGAAGAGAGAGCAGCGGCAGCTAAAGCGCGCCAGCGTCCACTCTCCCTTCAGACAGCCATCTTGGACACAGACTAACATATTAACTTACACACAAAAAAATCATCCCCCCACAATGGTTACCACTGTGGGGGAAGGCACAATGTCTAGTCCCCATCTCCAGTTCTCCCAAAGTCAGGCCTATTGAGGCCACCGCTATTGCCTCTACGGAGGCCCGATGTTCCTGGCCGTTCTGGCCGGGTGGTGTTGCCCCGGCGTCGGGAGAGTCCTCTCAGCGGCTGGGCCACCTGGAACGGCCGCTTCCTAGCTGGGGACCACGGCTTCCGAAGCCGACAGGTTGGAGCTCCCAGGCTCCCGATGTTAGAGTCGGCGCCGCCCGCTCCGCTCCGCAGACCCACAGCCCGGAGGTGTTGATCTCGGCGGTCACAGCTCACCAGAGCTCCAGCGCGTCGATCCAGCGCGGCGACCCAGGCAATGCATCGCCCGCTCTCCGCGATAGCGCTCCAGCGCTGTGCCGCCACCGAAGCCGAGGTGCTGGGCGGTCCCCGCCAGGAAACGGCGCTCCACGCCCGCTGGTAGGACACGAGGACGGGTCGACGGGGCAGCCCGGAGAAACAGCTGCCTCGCCGACCAGGTAGGGACCTAGAAGTATAATTACCCCCTTCCCCCCACATTAAAAAGTCCATTTCTCCAACAGACGAAGCACAGGACTTACTAAAAACTTTTTAAAAAAGTGAATTAAATGGACGGCTACTGGTTAGCAGCCGTTCCCCAAGATGGCTCCTCCTCCTCGTTGAATGGCAGTGCTGGCTCAAAGGGCCGAATAGCCTACTCCTGCACCTGTTGTCTATGTCTATTGTCTATTGCCCTATCTCGTAATTTGATATATATTTATCAGGTCTCTACTCAACCCTTAACGTTCCAAAGAATACAATCCAAGTCTGTGCACCCTCTCCTTATAACTTATACCAAGCATCATTCTCATAAATCTCTTCTGCACCCTCTCCAAAGCCTCCACATCCTTTCATTAATGGGACAAACTGAACTGCATACAATACTCCAAATGCAGCCTAACCAAAATTCTATAAATACATCATGATTTCCTGACTCTTACACTCAATGCCCCTCCAATTAAGGCAAGAATATCCTATACCCCTCTATGTATTTGTGTCAACGTTTACATTGGGCTATGAATTTGGACCCCAAGATCCTTTTATACATTCACGCTGTTAAGGGTGTTGACATTATTTGTATACTTTCCCCTTGCACTCAGCCTCCCAAAGTGCTGGTCTTACTCATTGGTCAGATTAAACTTCATTTGCCATATCTCCGCCTATTTCTTCAGTGATCTACACCCCGCTCCATACTTTGACAGCCTTCCTCACAATCCACAACTCTAGCAATCTTGGTGTCAAACTAACCAATCCATTGCATATATCTGTGACCAGTAGAGTTCCATAGGGATCTGTGCCAGGGCCTCTGTTGTTTGTGATTTTATATATCCCTGTGGAATAATACCCTTCTACCACAACTCTTTATCTTCTATCAGTAAGTCAGTTCTGAATTCATATGATCAAGCCACTGTCAATTCTGTGTTTCTCAGTCTTTTACATCATTGGGGGCTTTATTAAATGACTTACTGCACATCCATGCAGAAAAATCCACTGCCCTACCATCATCCTTAACACTTCCTCAAAAAGAAACAGTCAATTTAATACCACATAATCTACCATGTACAAAGTCATGCTGACTGTCCTTAGCCCCTTAGCCCATTCTCTTCCAAATGGGAAGCAAATCTTGTCCAAAGAATGCTCTCCGATAAATTCCCTACAACTGGCATGAGGCCTAGAGTTCCCTTGATTCTCTCTACTTCCTTTCTTAAACAAAGGAACATCATAGGACGGCACTGTGGAATAAAGGTAGAGCTACGGCCTTACAGTGCCAGAGACCCGGGTTCGAACTTGACTAAGGGTGCGCTCTCTAAGGAATTTGTATGAGCTCCCCATGACCTGCGTGGGTTTTCTCCGAGATCTTCGGTTTCCTACCACACTCCAAAGATGTACAGGTTTGTAGGTTCATTGGCTTGGCATAAATGTAAAAATTGCCCCTCGTGTGTGTAGGATAGTTTTAATGTGCGGGGAGGGGATCACAGTGAGGATTTGGTGGGCATGAAGGGCCTGTTTCCGTGCTGTATCTCTAGAACTAAAACTAAATAGGGCACTCACTAGTCCTCTGGGACCTCACCTGTGGCTGGAGAAGATGCAAAGATACAATGGTTAAGTTGTGGTATCAGGTACTGAGGCAGGTGTGGCATTTGCATTTTGTGGAAGATGCAAAGGTGCAATACCACTGAGTTTATGTTGTCCTGGTCAACATAAAATCACCCGGCTGTTTCTGTAGATGGGGATCATTTTAAAATAGGAATTTGTAGCAATAAATGATGATCAGGATTCATTTCTCCAGTCACGTAAAATTAGTATGCCATTGCATTTCTTAACAATAAACTGACAATTATCAGAATCTTCACAGAATTACAGCAAGAATTCTAAGAATTTAATTGAGCAAAACATGCCATTATAAATCATTTTTAAAAGAATGGATATAAAAATATAATATTGAGATAGAGAAGGCACTCAGTGGATGATAATGTCATTGACTTTTGGTTTAATCCATATGACTTCTAAGTTATTTTGGAAATACTCTAAAATCTGTCCGGGTTATTAGCTCAAGGAAATAAAATGCAGATGTAACATCTGATACTACAACTGAATCATTTTGGCATTCTGTGAAACCCCAGACTAGTAATGTCCAACTATAGGTGAGAAAGAAGTGTTTGTTTTTACCTTCCATGAAAAATAACTTTCAGTTGTATACGTTGGAATGAGGTAACGCAGCCACTTGGTTCAGTAACTATTTAAAACATTGCACGTGAAGTATTTCATATTTCAAAGTTCTCAATTGCGTACTTGTTAATCATGGCAAGATTTTTATAATTATTGCAGAATATATTGTACAAATATTGTAAGTCATTCGGCTTAATCAAAGATCACAAAAATAAAATTGAGATTCAATGATGAACTGTGTGGGTAACTGTATCACATATATTATTCAGGTTCATTTTTAGCAGATACTGCTTTCAGACAATACTTTAGTCTGGAAAAGACACAAAGTGCTGCAGTAACTCAGTGGGTCAAGCAGCATCTCTGAAGAACATGGATTGATAATTGATCAGGGCCCTTCTTCAGACTGATTACGTTAGGGAATGGGTGGGAAGAAAGCTGGAAGAGAGGAGGGGCAGGACAAAGTCAAGTCATAGGTGGATACAGGTGAAGGAGGGGGCAAGGGGGATTGATGGCAGATGTTTGGACAAAGGTCTGAGATTAAAAGACATAAGGTGTGAGACAAAAGAAGATGAAGTTAGAGGAAGAATATAGGTGAAGAGGAGTTGGGAGGGAGGGGGAGGGAAACAGTTGCGAGTCCAGGTGGGACACAGGGAAGAGGGTAGAGAAGGAAAAAAATGTGGTTGGGTTACTTACCTAAAATCAATGATCAGCCCTTGCTTTCTCTCTCCATCCCCTTCCCCTTCCCAGTTCTCCAACTAGTCTTACTGTCTCCGACTACATTCTATCTTTGTCCCGCACCCTCCGCTGACATCAGTCTGAAGAAGTGTCTCGACCCGAAACGTCGCCCATTCCTTCTCTCCAGAGATGCTGCCTCACCTGCTGAGTTATTCCAGCATGTTGTGTCTACCTTTGATTTAAACCAGCATCAGCAGTTCTTTCTTACACATTTTCAGTTCAGTTCAGTAAGATTGATATTCAATAAGATCTTGATGTATTTCTTTAAGAATTGAAGGCTAGCTCCAAAATGAGTTAACTGTGTTTTAATATTTCCTATTTTCTGGCTTCCCTGCCTGCAGCTGCCTGTCCTTTCACCCTTTAAACATTTTTAGTGCGTTGAAAGTTTTTGTTCGGGAGGTTTAGTCTTTTTATGTGGGGGGTGGGGGGAATCTGCATTTCTCAGTCCCTACCTGATCGGAGATGCGGCTTTCCTCTGAGCAGGATCTACGCCCCTTCCTCGCGGCCTACCAACAGGACTGGAGCGCCGTTTCCTGCCGGAACCGGCCAGAACCTCAGCTTCGGCGGCAGCACAGCGCTGAAGCACCATCGCAGAGCGGGCGATGCCGTACCCGTGTCGCCGTGTGGTAAGCTCCGAAGTGCTGAGACCACCGACTCCTACATTGCGGAGCTGTGGTCGCGGAGCGTCCAGCTGCGGGCGGCGCTGGGTTTAAATACCGCGGAGCCTGGGATCTTTCGCCGAGATCGCCAGTGTTGGAGCTCCGACCAGCGCGGCCTGTGGACTTCGGGAGCCGCGGTCTCCGGGGAGGAAGCGGTCGTTCCAGACATTCCAAGCCGCTGAGAGTGTTCTCCCGACGCCGGAGCTCCATCATACGGCGAGAGGGTCTGTAACATCGAGCCACCGTCGCACTGGCTGCGGAGGCCTCAATAGGCCCGACCATGGGTGAACAAGAGGAAGAGGACTGGACTTTGTTGCCTTCCCTCACAGTGGGAAACATTGCGGGGGGAAGTTTATGTTCAATGTTAAATTCTTTAATGTTGTGTTTTATTTTTATTGGTGTGCTGCAAATAGCAACTCAAATTTCACTACACCAATACAGCATGGAAACAGGCCATCTCGGCCCTTCTAGTCCGTGCCGAACACTTACTCTCACCTAGTCCCATCTACTCAGACCATAACCCTCCATTCCTTTCCCGTCTATATCCCGTCTATATACCTATTCAATTTATTTTTAAACGATAAAAACGAACCTGACTCCACCACTTCCACTGGAAGCTCATTCCACACAGCTACCATCTCTGAGTAAAGAAGTTCCCCCTCATGTTGCCCCTAAACGTTTGTCCCTTAATTCTCAAATCATGTCCTCTTGTTTGAATCTTCCCTACTCTCAATGGAAAAAGATAATCCACGTCAACTCTGTCTATCCCTCTCATAAATTTAAAGACCTCTCAAGTCCCCACTTAACCTTCTGCGCTCCAAAGAATAAAGACTTATCTTGTTCAACCTTTCTCTGTAACTTAGGTGCTGAAACCCAGGCAACATTCTAGTAAATCTCCTCTGTATTCTCTCTATTTTGTTGACATCTTTCCTATAATTTGGCGACCAAAATTGTACACCATACTCCAGAATTGGCCTCAACATAGGGGGGAATAATAGGGGGGAAATTTGCTGACAATTTGACTTCAGTGCATTTTCAATTGATTTTGCCACATGACATTTAGCTTTGTTGCTTCTTGCATGTGGGTTCTGAAATTGGTGAATGATCCTGTTCATCTGCCAAAAGCTATTTCTATTGGTTTATTCAGCAGGGAACCAGCTTTCGAAATACAATTCACCAAATACAGTGCCCTGCATAATGTTTAGGACAAAGACCCATCATTTATTTATTTGCCCCTGTACTCCACAATTTGAGATTTGTAATAGAAAAAATATCACACGTGGTTAAAGTGCACATTGTCAGATTTTATTAAAGGGTGTTTTTATACATTTTGGTTTCACCATGTAGAAATCACAGCATTGTTTATACCAAGTCCCCCCATTACAGGGCACCATAATGTTTGGGATACATGGCTTCACAGGTATTGGTAATCGCTCAAGTGTGTTTAATTGCCTTGTTACTGCAGGTATAAGAGAGCTCTCAGCACTTAGTCTTTCCTCCAGTCTTTCCCACACCTTTGGAAACTTTTATTACTGTTTATCAACATGAGGACCAAAATTGTGCCAATGAAAGTCAAAGAAGCCATTATGAGACTGAGAAACAACAATAAAACTGTTAGAGACATCAGCTAAACCTTAGGCTTACCAAAATCAACTGTTAGGAACATCATTAAGAAGAAAGAGAGCACTGGTGAGATTACTAATCGCAAAGGGACTGGCAGGCCAAGGAAGACCTCCACAGCTGATGACAGAACTCTATTGAAAATAAAGAAAAGCCCCCAAACACCTGTCCAACAGAAACACTCTTCGGGAGTCAGGTGTGGATTTGTCAATGACCACTATCCACAGAAGATTTTATGAACAGAAATACAGAGGCTACACTGCAAGATGCAAACCATTGGTTAGGCGCAAAAATAGGATGGCCGGGTTACAGTTTCCCAAGAATTACTTAAAAGAGCAACCACAGTTCTGGAAAAAGGTCTTGTGGACAGATGAGACGAAAATTCACTTCTATCAGATTGATGCCAAGAGCAAAGTATGGAGGAGGGAAGAAACGGCCAAAGATCCAAAGCATACCACCTCACCTGTGAAACACGTTGGTGGGAGTGTTATGGCCTTGGCATGTATGGCTGCTGAAGGTACTGGCTCACTTATCGTCATTGGTGATATAACTGCTGATGGTAGTAGCATAATTAATTCAGAAGTGTATAGACACATCCTATCTGCTCAAGTTCAACCAAATGCCTCAAAACTCATTGGCCGGCGGTTCATTCTACAGTGACAATCATCTCAAACATACTGCTAAAGCAACAAAGGAATTTTTCAATGCTGAAAGATGGTCAATTCTTGAGTGGCCAAGTCAATCACCCGATCTGAACCCAATTGAGCATGCCTTTTATATGCTGAAGAAAAAACTGAAGGGGACTGTGATGTATGTGATATAATTAGCATATGTTATGTCGTGAGAGGGGACACATGCGCTGGGGGAGACTCAGGTGGCGTCCTGGAATAAAGAAGCTTCTTAGTTTACTCCCGTATCTGAGTGTTCTTTTAAGTCAGTTCCAAGCACCCAAATACACAACAATTGCCGGCGAGAATGGGATAGAGTCTGTGAACTCATCCTTTAAATACAGTGCAGGACTGTTTTGCAACACGCAGTATTGTTTAACAGTTTAAACAGTAGATACGGAGTTGTGTCGCAGTTGTTTGCGAGCTGGACATGAGAGGCCTGCAGATCCTTCTATGCAGAGGACATCAGCTGTACAAGTCGGCGAGTTTCTCAGGCTATCTCTATGTTGTGTGTACGTGGCAAGATGTCGTCCTTCGGATTGTTACACATTTTTTTTTGACGAATTCCTCAAGCTGAATAATCTTTTAACAGCTAGGTTTTAGGTGAATTGTTACACTAGAACACACAATTGGCGACGAGGATAAAAGAACAGAAAAGTAAAGAAGAAGGGCTGTCAAGAAAAAAAAAAGTTAAAAAGAAGAGGTTGTGTTTGGAAACAAAGTGGAACGGCACCAAGAAAAAGATTTGGCGCCAAATGGTTTTGAATTGGCGCCAAAGAAAAGAAAGGTCGGAACAGGAAGCATGGAAAACAAGTGGGGCAGTAAGTAAGTGTCACCGAAGAATGCAGCCGAAAGCTGGAAGCATAACCAGCAGGACAGCGACGATGTCAACTTAGCTGGAACATTTTCCATGGCCGTGGAGCCACGGCAAATGTGCCGAAGAGGCCCAGCAGCCGCCACTGACTTCGGGTGAGTTCCAGGGCCATGTACCATGTAGGCCACGGACAGGTCCAGTGACCGCCACTGACGTCGGACGTTTTCCAGGGCTATGTAGCCCACAGCCAGGCCCAGGAGCCGCCAGCGACGTTGAGTGAGGGCCTAGTACTGGGTAGGCCACGGACAGGTCCGGAGAAGCCACCGACGAAACGGAGTCAGCCCGGCCGAGAGAAGAGTCAGCCCGGTCGAGGGAGAAAGCCGGCTGCGTAAGAAGCGGACCCGCTGAGTGAAAAAAAATGGCCGTGGGAGAAGTGGCCCAGCAGACGGGAAAAAAACGGCCACGAGAGAAGCGGAACGGACGTCAGAGAAAGCCCGGTCACAAGAGACGGCCGTGAGCAGAGAAAGCCCGGTCGGGAGCAGAAAAGAGGGTCCGGCCGCGCAAGGGAAGCAGACCGGCCGAGGGGAAATGACCGGACATGAGAGGAAGTGGATGTTAATTAGCTATCCTCTACCCCACTGTATGTGATCCCTTGCCCCATTGTTACTTCAGAGAGTCTCCTGAATATTTGTTTTTGGCTCCCCGCCACCTATCTACATAGCAATATCATCCCAATAAATATATAAAACAGTTTCTACATATATGTTGACAACACTGTCTTCCACATTCTTTCCACTCTCGTAACACCTCCACTATCTCTCAATTCTAAATGTCTACCCAACATCCAGGATAAGCGTCCCTCAATTAGAAGACCAATTTTATTGTCTTGAGTCAAAATTTTAGCCATTCTAATGGAAATAAATATTCATCAAACAAATTATACACGCCTTTGGTGTAATGTTCCATGTGAGTGGACTCCGAAACAGGCAAAACCCTGCAAGAAATTGATCGCTCGGCTCCTGAGCACTAGGATCCTCCTGCTGAGGAATAAATAATTATATGCCATAAACTTCGGGTGACATAAAAAACTGGAGTAACTCAGCAGGTCAGGCAGCATCTCTGGAGAAAAGGACGAGATTACGCTTCGGGTCTTAAGAAGGTTCTCGACCCAACAAGTCACATATTCTTTTTCATAAGGTCCTAGGTCATAAGTGATCAGAGCAGAATTAGGTCATTCGGCCAATCAAGTCTACCCGGCCACTCAATCATGACATCTATCTCTCCCTCCTAACCCCATTCTCCTTCCTTCTCCCCATAACCCCTGACACCTGTACCAGTCAAGAATCTATCAATCTTTTCCCCAAAAAAATCCACTGATTTGGCCTCCATAGCATTCTGTGGTGAAGAATTCCACAGATCCACCACCCTCTGACTAAAGAAACTCCTTCTCATCTCCTTCCTAAAGGACCGTCCTTTAATTCTGAGGCTATAAAATGAGAGTAGGTCATTACAGTGTTTCAAAATATATTGCACAAAATAAACACTGCACTTGGAACAGCCTTTTAGTTCACTAGTAATGTTATCTGTTCTGAAATAGTAGTAAAGATTAACATCCTGGGTTCTTTATCAATCCAAAGATAGTACAAAGATGTCTCAGATCATGATACAAATCTGCAGATTAGGCTGACGTGGAATCTTCTCCCTGAATTATTTTCGCAGCACCATATTAATGCAGATTAAACATGCTGGAACAGTGCTATTCTCTTCATTTTTCATCTCTCTCGCCCCTTCTCAATTTGTCTTTTCTCTGTAGTAAAATTCCTTTCATGTTTACAATGGATTTCTCCCTCTGAATGATCAAAGTTACTTTTATGAAAACAACAAGAATCAGATGAGAGTTATAAAAGAGATGCAAAGAATACAAAGCAAATTTTTCAAACGTTGGAAGCACAAGTAGGTCAGTCAGCATCCACAGTTGGAATAATCTCAGGACTAGTTCTATCGTCTCCGAGTTTTCCTTCTCTCCTGACCAACACTCATTCAAAGCAGCTGTTTTCAGCATCCACCTCTCTTTTCAGGAAACAATCAATGCACATTTCCATCGGCCCAAAATGCTTTCAGGAACTGTCCTGTTTACATTATGCTGGGGAACCAACAGAAGAAAATCCATGAGTTCACAGGTGACACAAGAAACTGTAGATGCTGGAATCATGAGCAAAACACAGTGCTGGAGGAACTCAGTGGACCAAGCACATTCTATGGAGGGACTGACTGGACAGACAACATTCAGGTTGGGAGTTTTTAAGAAGGAACTGCAGATGCTGGAAAATCGAAGGTACACAAAAAAGCTGGAGAAACTCAGCAGGTGCAGCAGCATCTATGGAGCGAAGGAAATAGGCAAAGTTTCGGGCCGAAACCCTTCTTCAGGTTGGGATCCTTTTTCAGTCCGAGCTCTCAACAGTGATTTACAATGATTTTCAAAAGTCCACTTTGTAACCCATGTTTAAGAAGGAATTGCAGATGCTGGAAAATCGAAGGTAGTCAAAAGTGCTGGAGAAACTTAGTGGGTGCGGCAGCATCTATGGAGAAAGGAAATAGGTAACGTTTTGGGCAGAAACCCTTCTTCAGAGGGCTGAGGGAGAGGAGAGCCAAGGGCTGAGGGAGAGCTGAGAAGGGGAGGAGACATAGAGGGCTAGCTGAAATTCGAGAAGTCAATGTTCATGCCGCGGGGGTATAAACTGCCCAAGCGGAATATGAGGTGCTGCTCCTCCAATTTCCGGTGGTCCTCACTCTGGTCATGGAGGAGGCCCAGCACGGAAAGGTCGGTTTTGGAATGGGAGGGGGAGTTGAAGTGCTGAGCCACTGGGACATCAGGTTGGCTATTGCGGACCGAGCAGAGATGTTCGGCGAAGCGATCGCCAAGCCTACGCTTGGTCTCACCGATATAGATCAGCTGACATCTAGAGCAGCGGATGCAATAGATGAGGTTGGAGGAGGTGCAGTATAACCTCTGTCACACCTAGAACAACTGCTTGGGTCCTTGAATGGAGTCAAGGGGTGAGGTAAAGCGACAAGTGTAGCATTTCTTGTGGTTGCAACGGAAAGTGCCCGGGGAGGGGGTGGTACGGGTGGGAAGGGACAAATTGACCAGGAAGGTACGGAGGGAGCGGTCTTCGCGGAAAACAGACAGGGGGGGAGATGGGAAGATGTGGCGAGTGGTGGGGTCACGTTGGAGGTGGCGAAAATGATGGAGGATTATTTGTTGTATGTGATGGCTAGTGGGGTGAAAGGTGAGGACTAGAGTGCTCAGGTGAGGACTAGGTGAGGACTCGTGCCCTTGTTACGGGTGGGGGAATGGGGAGAGAGAGCGGTGTTACAGGGTATGGAAACCCTGGTGAGAGCCTCATCTACAGTAGGGGAGGGGAACCCCCCGTTCCCTGAAGAATGAGGACATTTCAGATGCCCTGGTGTGGAACACCTCATCCTGGGATCAGATGCGACGTAGACGGAGGAATTGGCAGTAGGGGATGGAGTCCTTACAGGTAGCAGGGTGGGAAGAAATGTAGTCCAGATAGCCATGGGAGTCAGTGGGTTTATAGTGTATGTCGGTCAGAAGTCTATCACCTGCGATGGAGATAGTGAGGTCAAAAAATGGTAGGGAAGTGTCGGAAATGGTCCAGGTGTATTTGAGTGCCGGATGGAAGTTAGTGGTGAAATGGATGAAGTCAGTGAGTTGTGTGTGGGTGCAAAAGGCAGCACCAATGCAGTAATCCATGCCTTGGTTTATAAAGCTCAGAATTTTGAATGCTACATTTTTTAAATCTGTGTTTTAAAAATTTCCTTCCTCTTCTTTTTCAAATTCACATTGATTTTTTTCCCACAAAGTATGATTCTCCAAATCAGTGCAAATCAGTTTTGATCTTATGACACTAGGATAATTTGCACTTTGAAATACAGTACCTGTTAACTAATATAGTTTGTTTATGAACATGTACCATTTCTAGTACTTATTACTTTCTTCCCAACAGCCAATTTAAATCCAATATAACACTAGCATCAATCTCAAATATGAATCATATTTATGAATCTTTTTTGTGAGGGCAATTCCCTCTAAACATACCAAAAGCAACCAGTTCAATATCACAACTTACAACGAGCTATTTCCTCCTTGGTATCTTGTAATCTTGGAATGACAAGGTATCAGAAAAGGATTGAAAATCCGTCATTAAAACTCACACAAGTCTCAAATCATACCATCTGCAGCAATGGGTTCACTTTAATTCCACTACACAAAGATGCCACCTACTCAATCAAGCCCCGAGTTAGCATTTGTAACTATGATCTCCAAAGATCCTGTACCACCTTGACCAGAACAATTACAAACTCGTGAAAGTTAGAGATGGTTTAAAGGGTGAACAGAGAAATAAAGAATGATCATAAGACTCAAAACTAGTTAACGAGGATGTTACCAGGACTGGAAGCTTTGAGCTACAGTAAGCCATTATTGCAGACGTCTTTATGTCAGATTTCATTTATAGTGGATGGAATGTCCCCACAGTAATAAGACCACTGTCTCTTTAAGGACACAGGTTATGAATTACACTGTGGAAGTCATTCAAATTATTCAAATTGACATGCAATTGCCTTGATCAACACTGAGGAAGGACCCAAAGTGCCGGAGTAACTCAACACGCCAATCAGCATCTCTGGAGAGCATGGAAAGGTGATGTTTCAGTCGAGACTCACGGCTGGACCATGCCATGCACCCGACCGCCATGAGGCCGAGACCCGCAGCAATGCAGGGAGATGCAGTGTCAACATTTACCGCCTCCCCGGTTTCTCTGTGGCCAGGACCACTGAAGCTGCCGCTGACTCACAACATCACCCCAGCTGCTTCCAGACCAGTCCTACCGACTATCACTGCCAGGCCGGGCTGCCAACGCAACCGCTGGCCTGCACTGCCTCCCTGGCTGCCTGCAGACTGGACCGACCAGCCTTCACTGCCAGGCTGGACTGTCAACCCAAGGCCTCACCACCAGGCCCAACCTACTACCACCACTGCCGGCCAACACAGCTTCCTCGGCTACTTCCAGGCCATGACTGCACCATCCATTACCAGCACTCTGGCCGCCCGCGGGCCACGACCGATAACTCCGCTGATCCTCGCCTCTCCCCGGGGCCATCAACTAACCTGGCTTCCAACCCCAGTTCAGATCAAGTGTCTGAAGAAGGGTCTCAACCCGAAATGTCATCAGTCCATGCTCTCCAGAGATGCTGCCTGACCTGCTGAGTTACCCAAGCACTTTGCATGCTTTTGTGTATTAACTAGAATCTGCAGTTCTTTGTTCTAGTACTTATATAATGATACTACGTCACTCAGTAATCTCTTACTCAGCTAAAGCGGACAATTGGTAATAATGGACACAATTCCCCCACCCCCTATGGTCTGGTATAATGAGAGGCTGGATAGGGTAGAAGCCTTTTCCCCTGTAGTGTAGGAGGCAGAAGGGTGATAGAGGTAGATAAAATCATGGGGCATAGATAATATGGAGAGCTTCAGCCTTTCCCTCTGGGTAGGGGAGTCTATAACTAGTGGACATCGTTTAATGACAGGGGAAAGATTTAAAAAAGACCTGAGAGGCAACTTTTCACATAGGGTGGTGCATATATGGAATGAGCGGGCAGAGAAAGTGGTAGAGGCAGGTACAATCATAAAAGACAGTTGGACAGGTACATGGGTAAGAAGGATATGGGCCAGTTACAGGCAAGTGGGACTCGCTCAGTTAAACAACCTGGTTGGCATGAGCATATAGGGCTGAAGGGCTTGTTTCCATGCTGTGTGGTTCTATGAAGCTAAGACTCCTTGACTCCACAGTTAGATAAGATCAACAAGAAAAATACTGCAAAGGTCAGAAATCTGAAAATAAACAGAAAATGCTGGAAATATTCAACGTCAGTAACCAATGGGGAAAAAGAAACAAAATTAATATTTTAGACTGATGATCTTTCATCAGGACAGTTCAACAAGCTGCTTATGTTAAGAAATATTTATTTATAGCATTTTGTTATTTGCCTCAACAATTAATAAATAACGTCATCCTAAACTCCAGAATACATACTGTAAAATAAAGAACACAATATAAACTATAAATTATGAGCATAAAAATAACAGGAGGAGCAGCCTGTCGGCCTTTCAAATTTGCTCCATCACTGATCAAGTCACAGCTGATCCCATCTTTGGCTTCAATGCCACTTTCCTTTGGGGCTAGGGGAGGGGAGGAGCGAGAGGGGGAGAGGGAGAGGGGGGGGAAGGGGGGGAAGGGGGGGGGGGAGGAGGAGGGGGGGGGGGGAGGGGAGGAGGAGAGGGAGAGGGAAAGGGGAGAGAGAGCGAGAGGGAAGTAGGGGGCAAGAGAGGGGAGAGAGGTGGGGAGAGATGGAGAGGGGAGAGGGGGAGGGGAAAGGGGGGGAATGGAGATGGGGGTGGGGAGGGGGGAGAGAGGGGGAAGGGAGGAGGAGGGGGGGGGGGGAAGAAGGAGAGATGGCAGAGAGGGGAGGGAGGGGGAGGAGGGGGGGAGATGGGGAGAGGGGTGAAGAGAAGGGGAGATGGAGAGAGAGGGGTGAGGAGAGGGGTGTGGAGAGAGGGGGTGAAGAGAGGGAGGAGAGAGAGGGGAGAAAAGGGGGCGAGAATGGGGAGGAGGAAGGGTGGAGATGGGGGAGAGATTGGGGAGGAGAGGGGGAAGGGAGAGAGTGGGGGAGGGGGAGGGGGAGGAGAGTGGGGGGGGGGGAAGGGGGAGAGAGAGGGGTAGGGGGTGGGAGAGGTGGGGGGGGGAGGGAGGGAGAGAAGGGGAAGAGTGAGGTGGGGGAGAGGTGGAGGGGGAGAGAGGGGAAGGGGGAGAAGAGAGGGGGGGGAAGGGAGGGAGAGAGAGAGGAGGAGATGGGGAGAGGGGTGACGAGAAAGGAGTGAGGAGGAAGGGGTGAGGAGAGAGAGGGTGAGGAGAATAGGGGATGGGTGAGAGAGGGGTTAGGAGAGAGGGATGAGGATGGGGGAGATGGGGGAATGGAGGGGGGGGACAGGGGGACAGTGGGAGGGAGGGGAGGGGAAGGAAGTGGGAGGGGGAAGGCAGAGAAGGGGATGAGGATGGGGGGATGGCGGGGAGTGGTGGGTGGAGAGGGGCGGAGGATAGGAGGCGAGGGGGGGAGAGAGGGAGGTGATGGAGGAGAGGGGATGGCGTGGCGGATAGGGGATGGCGGAGAGGGGGGAGGTTAGGAGGCGTAGAGGTGGAGGAGGGAGGGGGAGTAAATGGGGTGGAGAGGGAGGTAGATAGGGAGGGGGGTAGGGCAACTTGTTCTATTTGATCTTAGGCACCCCCTGCCTTTCCCCCTCACCAGACCACGTGAAGGTTGCAATCTCCCACACCTATCCTATTGTAATAGAATATGTAAATTAGATCCATTGTGATTGTACATCTGTGAGATGGCACTGTGACATGCAGCAGTTTGACTTTAGTGGGACCACGTGAAGGTTCCTATCTCACACCCCTGTCCCATTGTGATGTCATATCATATGTAAATGAGATCCATTGTGATTGCCAATTGGTGAGATGGCATTGTGACTCATGCAGCAGCTTGATTTTAATTTTTTTTAAAATGTTTTTAACTAAAAAAGCGGGGAAATTAATAAACATGTTTTCTAATTTTCAAAACAAAATGTGGAGGAGGAAAAACTCTACAGGAATATGTAAACATTTCTCCGTTAAGGCAAAGGGTGGAGGAGTAAATCCACAAACGGCTTAAACGAATTTTTGCGAAATAGAACCCGTTACAAACCAACAAACCAGCGAGAGATCCATTGTGATTAGACACCTGTGAGATAGCACTGTGAGTCTGCAGCAGCTTGATTTTAGTGGGCTCACGTGAAGGTTCCTATCTCCCAGCCCTGTCCCATTGTAATGTCATATCATAGGTAAATGAGCCATTGTGATTAGACATCTGTGAGATGGCCTTGTAACTCATGCAGCAGCTTGATTTCGAAATTTTTTGAGTTTTTTTACTGAAAGAGCAGGGAAATTAATAACCAAATGTTTTCATTTTCAAAACAAAATGTGGAGGAGGAAAAACTCTACAGTAATATTTTTAAAATTCTCTGTTACACAAAGGGTTGAGGAGTAAATTCACAAAGTTTAACCAAATTTTCGCGAAATAGAACCCGTTACAAACAAACCAACAAACGACAGTTTTAATAGTTATGATAGATAGATTGATAGATAAGATAAACCTGGAAATTATTGCTGCTGATGCTAATGGATGAATACTTACTGCATTCATATAACAGATATGCTGCCTGCTCTTGAAATAGACACATTATCCTGTTTAATAAGCATGATGACTACACTGAAAGAGACAGAAGAATGTCAGCCTCATGTGTTTACCATACATTTTCTAATGCTAAGAAAAGCATTTACAGACAATACAGCATTTATTTGGAGCAGTGTAGGAAAGAATTTATTTGGAGCTGTTTGAATTAATCATCCGATAGAAATTTCACTGGAATCTCCTGACCTATGATGGATATGTTGCCTGGATTACTGCAAAGTTGCACAGATGTAGTAAAGGTGAGAAATTGAAAGAACACATTGAGAAATCCTGTGCAACTAAAAAACGAGCTTATAGGTGCAGATGTGCTAAATGTCAGTAATAATAACATTTCTACAAGTTAAAATGTGATGGTCAGATTCAGATTTATGGGAAATATGATAGGCTAAATTTTGCCGCCTTTTAACATGGCAGAAGATTTCCATCATCAGTGCTAAGAGAGCAGTATTAGAATTCATTTTTCTCAGCTTTGAACATAATCTGTAGCACACGTGCTCGGGAGATGATATGTGCCTAACCTCTCTTCCAGTGCTGACTTGCTCCATCCTGTGAGGATATCTGTGCCAGACTGAAATGTTGTGACTTTTTATCTTTACCCTTGTCAGGGCATTAATGAGTGATGGGACAAGTTGTGAATGGCCTATTCTGTCTGAGGAGAACTTGGTGTTGATATCATCCCGGATTTAATGGCTTCCATCTATTCCCTGGGGATGCGGGATACTGAAATTTTCACAATTGCCACTCCCACCCATCCAATCTCACCTTCCTTTCAGCTGCCCTTTCACACTGATATTAAATCTTGTGCTATGTGCAGTCAAAAACTGAGTAAAAATTCTAAAACTATCTACTCCCTTATCTGTTTAATAAAAGTCTAACATCTGCATTAAAATGGCACTTGGAGGAATATCAGCTGAATGTATTTAATGTTACTTTACTTGAAACACCATAGTTACTTGACTGTTTAAATGAACCGCAGCACTACGAAGCATGATGAATGGCCTAACGGTATAAATATGCATGTAGAGATGCCATTGATTCTCCACCAATATGGATGTAAAATTGGTCAATTATCCCCCAGGAGTAGAGTTTAACTATTGTTGCTTTATCAAACAAAACCAGGACTGTAAATGGAAAACTAAAATATTATTTTATTTTCTTGTCATTTAGAAAATCATGCTTGTCTTATGATTCAGATTTGTTTTAAAGATAAATGATTTATCCATCACCTCCAAAGGTACAAGCAGAAAATGGGCTTTAGTGATGTTTCTCTGCTTACATTGGTATTGACACTCCGTTTAGTTGTGTTATTTGATTAAAAATCATCTTTACTGCAGTGAAATATATTGACCATTTCCAAGTAACTTCACGTCATTCTGAAATTCCACAAAGCAATGGCTTCCCAGTGTGCATCTATCAGGCATGGGCTGACATAATGACATAATTCTCCCCCCCCCCCCCCTCCCCCCCCCTCGCCCATAACACTCCTTTAGAATAACTACAAAGTAAGTTAAACCAGGTTTTGCCAGGAGCAAATGTTGGAAAGTGCCATCACCCCCACATTCTTGCCCTCATCCTCACATAGTGTCCATTCCTAACCCTACTATCTACGATCTTGTTCCCAGTCAACTGATTCCTCCCCAGCTTTACAATATTCTAGGCATCCTGTACCTCAACTATATATCTAACACTGACCACTCTCCACCAAGATCCACACCTCATCCCAACCTTCCCTGAACCCATGCTATTCATCAATCCAATGCAGTCCCTGATCTCCGAAGACAACATTCACTAGCCCCTATTCTCCCCAACTGTGCCTGATATTTCACTTGCTTAGCCACCTCAGCCCATGCCTCAATTCACACATGATATTCAGCAGCCCCCTCTCTTCCACATCACCACCCTCCTTTACTGCGTACCTTGCCAGCCCCTGAACCCTATCATTAAGCCTACTGGCATCTCCCTAGGCACTTACCTTGCATGTTGATTCAACTGAAGCCCATGATCTTTGGTCTATGTACACCAGACCTCTCTTCTATATCACCCTCCTGCTGAATACTTAGGTTATTGATCTGACATTCAGCCAGTGACTCCCAAAGTTTTCATTGTCAGGCCCAGTGGTGCATTGCTGCAACACCCATTTGGATGCACTGCACCCGCTTGGCAGCGGTTTGTCCATACCCAACCCATCTCAAGTGGTTAGGATTGTTTCTCTGCAGCCATTGACCTGTACAGAGAGTATGAATCAAGGCCCAGCTACTCTATCGGGCAAACAAAAAACATAGCCCATTGTGCCATCTCATAATAAAGTAGGGTAGCCATTCTGACAAACATTTACCGCCAACCACAGCACCATGAAGCAGGTCTCCTGGTTCTTACAGCACTATTTGTAGGGTTTGACTGGCACAAATTAGGTATCACCTTTTCATTTTAACAACAATTAAATTTTAAAAGAAATGTTATCAGCTATAAAACACTATACATCATCCTTAGTTAAATAGTATTATGAAAATACAAGATCAAGAAATAAAAGACAGAAATTAAGGTAGTCTGTTGCCATCAAATCTATACAGTGTAAAACAATGTGAATGGCTTCTACTTGAAATAGTTCAGTGCTACAAATCATTCTCCTCAGATTTGAAACCCAAGACTGAGTTTGAATCATGTGGTACTGCCATTGATTTGTGCCGCACAGGTAACAGTGCAACAATACTTCCTGCACTATATCATGTTGCACATGGATAGAATTTTTGGAAACATTGTTTTATATCAGCAATATTTTTTGGGATGTCTCAATATACTTCTGATGGAGGGTGGTGAACCTTTTCCACAGAAGGCCTTGGAGACCGTGTCAGCAGATATTTTTTAAGGCAGAGGTAGATAAGATTCTTCATTGGTATGGGTGTCAGAGGTTATGGGGATAAGGCAGGAGAATGGGGTTAGGAGGGAGAGATATATCAGCCATGATTGAATGACTTGATGGGCCAAAGGCCTAATTGTGCTCCTATCACTTATGACCTTATAATATTGAAATGATTCTCTCTTCACTTCCAAGGATTGTCGATAAAATGATCTGTCAGTCCAAAACGGAGCCATTACAGCATCCATCGATTCTACGCTGTTGGTCAAAGCTGTGCTTCATATTGCTTTTCATATGATACAAACTTCCCAATGCAACTAAAATCTTTTGAATTGTAATTAAAAATTAGCTAAGACCCGTATAATAGTAAATGAGATAAATCATGAAATAATTGCCCCATGATCCAACGTTAGAAAATGAACAAAGTCCCACAAAAAGACACAAAATCTCTGGAGAAAAGGTGATGTTTCAAGTCGTAACCCTTCTTCAGACTGAAAGAGAGGGGGAACTGGAGGTGAGAAAAGGACAGAGCAAATCAGGGCCAGCAACAAATGACCTCAGGAATGGTGGAGTCTCTAATGTCCCATTGTTGGCTGAGGAGGATGTGCTAACGAGAGTGCCATAATATGCCTGCACTAGATTTTCACAAACAGCCCTTCTATTGTAAACACCAGATGCAGTGAGTCCCACCTTATGCAACAATTAGGCTGCATATTGTGATGACAGTCCATAAAATGATATAACTTAATCTCCCAAACCACACTATCTCACTTCTTCTCAGGACTTAGAAAGTCACTCTCAAAGCAGATCCCCTGTTTTAAAATAGTATTTTCTTCAGGGGGTTGTGGCTTGACCAAGTGGGCCCAACTTCCACTAGTTATAGACTCGCTACCTCTAGGTCCCATGGCAGCTATCATTGGGAACGAGCAACCTGTGAATTCATTCTCTGGCCCTAGAATTCAATCAAATGGCTTTGACTTGGATACTACCCTCAGCCAAAAATGATTAAATAAATAGTTCAGTAAACCCACATCCCATGCATCCCTTCCAGTATATTCCATCTAAGATACTTTACGAGTAAACAAAAATGGATAGAGGTTTGAGACATTTGTTTTCATGATCTTGATTATGGAATAAATTGGTGGCATCTGGGACAATGAGCGGTAGGGCTCTGGATAGTGTTGTAGAGCAAAGGGATCAAAGAGTGCAGGCACATAGTTCCTTGAAGGTATAATCGCAAGTAGATTGGGTGGTCAAAAAGGCTTTTGGCACATCGGCCAACAGTCAGAGTATTGAGTAGAGATGTTGGGAGGTCTTGTTGCAGTTGTATAAGATGTTCGTGAGGCCGCATTTAG
Source organism: Leucoraja erinaceus (assembly GCF_028641065.1). Lineage (NCBI taxonomy): Eukaryota > Metazoa > Chordata > Chondrichthyes > Rajiformes > Rajidae > Leucoraja > Leucoraja erinaceus. The sequence goes on from NC_073381.1 coordinate 56,012,074, forward strand.
AGTATTGTGTTCAGTTCTGGGCACCATGTTATGGGAAAGATGTTGTCAAGCTGGACAGGATACAGAGAAGATTTACAAGAATGTTGCCAGGACTAGAAGGTCTGAGCTATAGGGAGAGGGTGAGTAGAAGGTAGACACAAAATGCTGGAGTAACTTATCAGGTAAGGCAAAATTTCTGGAGACAAGGAATGTGCAACGTTTCGGGTTGAGACCCTTCTGCAATCTGAAGAAAGGTCTCGACCCGAAACGTCGCCGATTCCTTCCCTCCAGAGATGCTGCCTCACCCGCTGAGTTATTCCAGCATTTTGTGTCGACCTTCGATTTAAACCAGCATCTTCAGTTCTTTCTTATACGAGAGGTTGAGTAGGCTGGGACTATTCCTTGGAGCACAGGATGTGGGTGATCTTATAGAGGTGTACAAGATCATGAGAGGAATAGATCGGGTAGATGCACAGTCTTTTACCCAGAGTAGGTGAATCGAGGACTAGAGGACACAGGTTTAAGGTGAAGGGGAAAAGATTTAATAGGAATCTGAGGGGTAACTTTTTTTACACAAAGGATGGTGGGTGTATGGAACAAGCTGCCAGAGGAGATAGTTAAGGCTGGGACCATTCCAACATTTAAGAAACAGTTAGACTAGTACATGGATAGGATAGGTTTGGAGGGATATGGACCAAATGCGGGCAGGTGGGACAAGTGTAGCTGGGACATGTTGGCCGGTGTGAGCAAGTTGGGCCGAAGGGACCGTTTCCACACTGTATCATTCGATGACTAATCTAATTGAGTATAAGAGTCAGGAAGTTATGTTTTAAAATTTAGTCCGATTACATTTTAAGTGTTGTGTGCAGTTCTGATCACTCCATTACAAGACGGATGTAAAGGTTTGAGAAAGTTTACCAAATTCTCCCTGGATGGAGGGGATATCTCCAAGGAGAGACTGCACATACTTGGATTGCTTTCTCCAGAAGATCAGAAGTTTAGTGGAGACCCGATAAAAGCAGATACCTTTCTGGGGGGAGGCAGAGGTAGAGTAGACTGCTAGAACCATATTCTCAGGGGGGAAATGTCAAAGACAAGAGGGCATAGCATTAATGTCAAAGGGGGAAAATGAGATGTGTGGAGCAAGGTTTTTCACAGAGAAAGGTGGGTGCCAGGAACGTGCTGCCAGGAGTGGTGGAGGCAGATACAATTGTGGTTTTCAAAGAGGCTTTTATGTAGGTACATAGATATGCAAGGAAGTGGAGGGATATGGATCACATGCTGGCAGGAGACGTTAGTTTAACGGCATCAGGTTTTGCACAGACATTATGCGTCACAAGGCCTGTTCCTGGGTTGTATTTTACATTTAACAAAGTTCAGCTAAGGAAATTTGGCTATACACGGTCACCTCTATTTTTACAATCGGTTAACTTTGTCAATTATTTAGAAGACAGATTACATGTCAGATCTGATTGAGGTTGTGCCAATGTTCACTTGAACATATGAGTAAGGGACCAATAAAAAAGTAGCCAGCACCCTTCAATGAACCAAAATCTGTATTTCTTCAAGTTAGGAACTGCCAAAATTAACACAGATCTTTGGCTCCATAAAAAGCAATGCCACAACTTTAGACTGGAATACTTTCAAAGAACTTAAATTATACGTTTTTTTCTATCTTTGTGATAGTGATAGTGGTTGCATTTAAAACAGCACAGATAATGTTTAGGGCCAAAAATAAATCTTACCTGGAAATATACAAAAATTATTCAATGAGCGAGTGGGGGGTTATAATTTAAGAAGAATATTTAATTTTAAGGTACAAAGAGTCCGCACGACCAGAAAAACTTTTTGTATTTCGGTCTGTGGAGTAGGATTGTGGAACAGTTTGAATGTGGAGTTAAAGCAATGTCCAAATATGAACCAGTTCAAAATGACATACAAAAAACTTTTTTTCACAAGGTACAGAGATGAAGGGGATGGTTGACAAACAGGGGTTAATGTTTATTTATTATTTTATTTATTATTAATTTATGTTTTTGGTTACTTCATACATATTACTTGTATGTGTATATCAGTTGTATGTATATATATGTCTGTATGCATCTCTAAAAATTGTCTGGGGTATTATTATTATTAATTAATTAATTATTAAATATGGAAGAAGGGTTTAGAGAGAAGGGGTGAGATTAAATAAGTTATTCTTCTTCTCACTCCTTTTCGAGCTTGTAAAGAAAAAGTGTTGGACATTTAAATTTTGCTTTATGCTTTTCATTGCTTTGCAAATATTGCCTGGAATGTCCAATTGTTTGACTATTTCGATTTTGTTGTTGTTATTTATTCCTATTTATGTCTTTACTTGTTCGGAACAAATAAACAAATAAAATAAATAAATAGTTCTTTTTCTATCTGTGATAGTTCTAAGCAAAAATAATGTGATTTTTTCTGCGAAATAAGTACATTCTAATCTTTAAACCATTGATTACCTCAGGAACTACCATTCAAGAGCAATTTCAAAAACTATCACATTCAATAATATATCTCCTGGTTGCTTTTCTCAAGCATTCATGCATTATTGTACAGAAGCATTTTATTTATTGTCAATGTGTGTGGCTGACAGAGAGATCGTGGGTAGTTGAAAGCCATGTGAGAGGGAACAATGAGCAATGAGACAGTTGAGTCCGCCTCAATGACTGACAGGAACTTGGTAGGCTTCATGGCCTTCTTTTATGTCAAAAGAAAATGTGAAAATATAAAAACATGCAAAACCAATTCACAAGAAAAATTCACAAGATCTATAAATGAGCAAGAAAAGTCTCCCTTTAACACTGATGCTGAAACAAAAAAACACATAAATCCACAAGCCAGATTAAATTTTATTTATATTCCTCAAGAAGGTCAGAAACCACATAAAACTATTTCTATTCAGAAAACATTGGCTGGAGAATTCCTTTGAGTGGGATAAAACAATATTGCTGCTATATATTTTTATTAGAGCTGTGTAGGTCAACCAGAAATGTAAATTGTTATTCAAAATTATGAGGAGTTTAGATCGCGTAAATAAAAAAAACATTTGTTTCCACAGTTGATGGCTTGGTAATCAGAGGAACAAAATTGCCAGAAGAACCAGAGAGAAGATCATGCAGTGGAAATCTGGAAATTTAATGAACTAATTTTATTAAAAAAGACGAGTCATTGTCCTCATTTGGTGAATGAAGATGCAGCTGCACCAAGTATAAAGGAAGGAGGTCCCCAGACTTGTGAGCTACATGCAGCATGGGAAGATGTCAGTTGAGAAATACTAGTATATACTAGCTATAGGTACCGTCAAATCTCATGTACATTAAGATAAATCAAGTCAAAACTAGCCAATCACCAGTGATCTGATATTTATCTTCTATATAACGAACAAAGTTAACAGTTTGAGGTAAACTAAGGTAATAGTGCACACACACATATCCTGAGAAAAACTTTGTTGAAAGCATTGTTGATTTTCTGGTTCTCCGGTTTTGAAGATGTGGATGGCCGCAACACTAAAATGAAAGACAAAACAAATTCTTACAGGCACGACGCCAACATAACTACAGATACGACAGCCCAATGATTTTCAAATTCAATGTATTTTTAGTAAATACATTTTGTGAATATTTACCCAGGGTGCAGAGGAACTAAATCGATAGGGGAAAAAAGGGGCGATTCAACTTACACTTACCATGGGATGTTAGTACGCTGAAGAGCGCCTGCCAGCTCTTTATATTTGTGCCTCACTCTCAAAAAGCTATTCAATTAGTCCCATGCCCTAATGCCCTAATCATATTACTAACCCCCTGCAATTATATCTGTTTCAATTCTGAAGATTACTGTTGAATATCTCTCCACCACCCTTTCAGTAGTACGCCCCCAGTAATGATAAGTTACAACATCATTTTTCCTTTGCTGATCTTCTCTCTGCTTCTTCTGGCATTTAAATTAACATTTATGTCCTCTGATTACCAACTCACCTCCTGTGGAAAAACAAATGTTTTTTTCAATTTACTTTACCAAAATTCCTCATGATTTTGAATAAGTATTACATTTTTGATTACCCTCTAATAAAAACAAATACGTTTTGAAAAGAATAGTAAAAACACATTTCTGATTTAGTCAATTTTGGACCAAACTCGTGTTTAGTGAGTTCTATTTATTTTGAGTTCACTGAGATATTGTGTTCCTGGCATTACAAATGCTGGTAGACAAAATCAAATCTGCAGATGAACAAGCTTGGCAGCCTTCAGCTGCCTATGTTGCATCTGTTCTCCTTCAAGCAAGTAGCTTATAAATGGCTCTTTATACTGTATATAATAAAAATTGACAGAATTTTTTAATAATAAAGACACAACTGTTATTAATACTTCACACTCTAAAATGAATTAACCTCTTGCCAAATGTTACTTGGGGCAACAACACAATTTCGAACTCAAGGCATTTTTAGCATGAATGGAGCTTATCTTTTTAATGATGAACAACCTCTCCTATTTCCTTGATGTCTTTAAGCCGCAGTGTGATTGCCAGGCAATCAGCCTTGGTTTGAAATGCTGCTGTTAGATGTGGTGGAGCAGCCGACTGAAAGATTTCCTGTAGATTTTAGGCTTTGGATGTGGTAGAGCAGTTGGCTATTCAATGATGTTGGGGACGAGACCCTGGAGGCATTTTCTCCAGCATTTAGCATTGGTGATTTATTACAAAGATAGTTATTGATGCCCTCTATTTCTTGATTCCACAGCTGCAAGCTTTATTTACCTCACAAACTGTCATGTGCCTAGGTATTATAAATGCAAATACAAACTCATTCAATTCCACCATTTAGAAATTAGTATAATCGGCATTTTGATTATACGTAGTTTCTGCGATCAGCATGAGCTACTGACAGGCCAGGTCTGTAATTCAAAAGGGTGGGAGGTTCAAAGCTGAGCCCCATAGCTATCCCTTTAGTGGCATCACTTATTTTGCACTAACATAGCTCCTCACATTCATTGGTTCCTTCGCTTTGACCATTTTCGTATCCTTATGGGTTATCGTCTAGTGTTTTTAATTTAAGTTTGTTCATTTTAATCGACTAAAGTCCAGGTAAACCACTTTCAAGAATTTACCACAGTCTACTTGAGTTGCAACTTGTTCAAGAGTTGTCACAAGTGTCCTCTGCTGAATGCATCCAGAGTGTCATTTACTGGATTGCTATTGTCCTTGAGTTTACTCCGATGGTAACTTCCAAATTTATTTTTGGATACACTAATGCAATTCTTTTATTCGTTGATGAAAACAAGATGTAACACTGGAGAAAAAAATCTGCTATTTTGGGACCACACTGTGCATGTGTATACAGTGGCCTCATTACCGATTACACAATTCAACAAGTTCCATTAGTTAGTAGGATTCTGTGGATCAAGTATAGATCACAAGATAATTATCAATGTAAAGGGTCATTCAATCCAATTTATCCATGCCATTGGCTGTATTCATCATTTTCTATTTCATCATCTATTTCTTAAATTATTCACCATGACAGCTTTTCTATAAATCATGTAATGACTCACAATTTGTGTGAGAAAATACTTATACATTATGTTTTAATTGACCAGTAACTAATCTGAAAATGTACCAGAGTCATACACCGTAGAAACGTGCCCTTTGGCCCAATTTGCCCATTCTGACCAATATGCCCCATCTATATTAGTCCCACCTGCCTGCGCATATCCTTCTAAACCATTCCCATCATTGTACCTGTCAAAATGTCTTAAATATTGTTATGGTACCTTCCTCAACTAGCTCCTCTGGCAGCTCATTCCATCAGTGTGAAAAGGTTGCCCCCTTGGGTTCTTATTGAATCTGCCTCCTCTCACCTTAAACCTATGGCCTCTGGTTCATGATTCCCTACTCTGGGTAAAAGATTCTGTGCAACAGCCCTAACTATTCCCCTTATACACCTCAATAAGATCAGCACTCATCCTCTTGCGCTCCAAGTAGTAGAGTCCTAGCTGCCCAATCTCTCCCAATAACTCCGGCCCTCAAGTTCTGGCTACATTCTCGTAAATCTTCTCTGCACTCGTTCCAGGTTAACAACATCTTTCCTACAACAGGATGACCTAAACTGAACACAATACTCCAATTGTGGCCTCACCAATGTCTTGTACAACTGCAACATAACGTCCAAACTTCTATGCTCAATACCCTGATTGAGGAGGGCCAATGTGCCAAGAGTCTATCTACCCCCAACACCATTTTCAAGGAACTATGCACCTGCACTCCTAGATCCCTCTGCTCTACAACATTCCCCAGGGCCCCACCATTCACTGTGACGGTCATGTCCTGTTTTGACTTCCCAAAATGCACCCGATTATATGAAAACAGGTGGAGGGGCAGATATGTAGTGCAAGGACTCTGCTGAAGGACATGGACAGGTTGGGAGAGTGGGCAGAAAAGTGGCAGATGGAATAAAGTGTAGCAAAGTCAATGAATTTTGGTTGTGGGAATAAAGGCGTAGACTATTTTCAAAATGGGGATAGAATCCAGTAATCGGAGGTGCAAGGTGCCTTGGGATTGTTGGCGCAGGATTCACAAAAAGTTAATCTACAAGTTGCATGGTAGTAAAGAAGGCAAACGCAATGCTAGCATTTATTTCAAGAGGGATGAGTACAAAAAACAGGGATGTAATGCTGAGGCTCCATAAAGCACTGGTCAGGCCACGTTTGGAGTAGTGTGAGGAATTTCCAAAATGATCCCAGGAATGAGTGGGTTTACAAAATGAGTGCATTTACAAAAATGAATCCCAGGATATGATGAGCGTTTGATGGCACTGTGCCTGTAGTCGCTTGAGTTTAGAATAATGAGGGGTGATCTCATTGAAACGTACTGAATAGTTAAAGGCTTGGATAGAGTGGATGTGGAGAGGCTGTTTCCACTAGTGGGAGAGTGTACGACACGAGGTCATAGCCTCAGAATTAAAGGACGTTCCTTTAGGGAGAATTTCTTTAGTCAGAGGGTGGTGAATCTGTGGAATCCTTTGCCAGAGAAGGCTGTGGAGGCCAAGTCAATGGATATTTTTTAAGGCAGAGATACAGTGCCCTCCATAATGTTTGGGACAAAGACCCATCATTTATTTATTTGCCGCTGTACTCCACTATTTGAGATTTGTAATAGAAAAAGATCACATGTGGTTAAAGTGCACATTGTCAGATTTTATTAAAGGGTATTTTAATACATTTTGATTTCACCATGTAGAAATTACAGCTGTGTTTATACATAGTCCCCCCATTTCAGGGCACCATAAAGCTTGGGACACATGGCTTCACAGGTGTTTGTAATTGCTCAGGTGTGTTAGCAGTAACAGGATCGGTCCGAGTCAGCATGGAGTTACGAAGGGGAAATCATGCTTGACTAATCTTCTGGAATTATTTGAGGATGTGACTAGGAACATGGACAAGGGAGAACCAGTGGATGGATGTAGTGTACCTGGACTTTCAGAAAACCTTTGATAAGGTCCTACAAAGGAGATTAGTGAGCAAAATTAGAGCACATGATATTTGGGGTAGGGTACTGACATGGATAGAAAATTGGTTGGCAGACAGGAAACAAAGAGTACGGATTAACGGGTCCCTTTCAGAATGGCAGGCAGTGACTAGTGGGGTACTGCAAGCTCTGAGCTGGGACCGCAGTTCTTTACATTATACATTAATGATTTAGATGACGGGATTAAAAGTAACATTAGCAAACTTGCAGATGACACAAAGCTGTGTGGCAGTGTGAACAGTGAGGAGGATGCTATGAGGATGCAGGGTGACTTGGATAGGTTGGGTAAGTAGGCAGATGCATGGCCGATGCAGTTTAATGTGGATAAATGTGAGGTTATCCACTTTGGTGGCAAGAACAGGAAAGCAGATTATTATCTGAATGGTGTCAAGTTCGGAAAAGGGGAAGTACAACAAGATGTGGGTGTCCTTGTCCATCAGTCACTGAAAGTAAGCATGCAGGTGCAGAACCAGGGGCCACAGTCTTAGAATAAAGGGGAGGTAGACAAAAGTGCTGGAGAAACTCAGCTGGCGCAGCAGCGTCTATGGAGGTAAGGAAATAGGCAATGTTTCGGGCCGAAATCCTTGTTCAGACTGATGTTGGGTGGGAGGGGGGGGAGCGCTATTGAGGGAGTGCAGCAGGAATAAAGGGGAGGTCATTTAAGACTGAGGTGAGAAAAAACTTTTTCACCCAGAAAGTTGTGATTTATGGAATTCTCTGCCACAGAGGGCAGTGGAGGACAAGTCACTGGATGGATTTAAGAGAGAGTTAGATAGAGCTCTAGGGGCTAGTGGAGTCAAGGGATATGGGGAGAAGGCAGGCACGGGTTATTGATAGGGGACGATCAGCCATGATCACAATGAATGGCGGTGTTGGCTCGAAGGGCCAAATGGCCTCCTCCTGCAGCTATTTTCTATGTTTCTATCTATCCTTAAGAAGATAGAGAGTTTACTAATCGCAAACAGACTGGCAGGCCAAGAAGACCTCCATAGCTGATGACAGATATATATAATATCTCTATAATAGTTTGATAATATAATAATAACTCTATAATAAAGAAAAATTCCCAAACAGCTGTCCAACAGATCAGAAACACTCTTCAAGGAGTCAGGTGTGGATATGTCAATGACCACTGTCCGCAGAAGTCTTCATGAACAGAAATACGACACTGATGCAAACCACTGGTTAGCCTCAAAAATAGGATGGCCAGGTTACAGTTTGCCAAGAAGTACTTAAAAGAGCAAGCACAGTTCTGGAAAAAGGTCTTGTGTACAAATGAGACGAAGATTAACATATCAGAGTGATGGCAAGAGCAAAGTATGGAGGAGAGAAGGAGCTGCCCAAGATACAAAGGAAACCACCTCATCTGTGAAACACGGTGGTGGGGGTGTTATGGCCTAGGCATGTATGGCTGCTGAAGGTACTGGCTCACTTATCTTCATTGATGATACAACTGCTGATGGTAGTAGCATAATTAATTCAGAAGTGTATAGACACATCCTATCTGCTCAAGTTCAAACAAATGCCTCAAAACTCATTGGCCGGCGGTTCATTCTACAGCAAGACAATGATCCCAAACATATTGCTGAAGCAACAAAGGAATTTTTCCAAATCTAAGCAATGGTCAATTCTTGAGTGGCCAAGTCAATCACCCGATCAGTACCCAATTGAGCATGCCTTTTATATGCTGGAGAGAAAACTGAAGGGGTCTAGCCCCCAAAACAAGCATAAGCTAAATATGGCTGCAATACAGTCCTGGCAGCGCATCACCAGAGAAGACACCTAGCAACTGGTGATGTCCATGAATCACAGACTTCAAGCAGTCAATGCATGCAAAGGATATGCACCAAAATACTAAACATGACCAATTTCATTTACATGACATTGCTGTGTCCCAAACATTATGGAGCCCTGAAATGGGGGGGGGACTATGTATAAACACTGCTGTAATTTCTACATGGTGAAACCAAAATGAATAAAAATGGCCTTTATTAAAATCTGACAATGGGCACTTTAACCACATGGGATGTTTTTCTATTACTAATCTCCAATTGTGGAGTACAGAGGCAAATAAATAAATAATGGGCCTTTGGCCCAAACATATGAAGGGCACTGTAGATAGATTCTTGATTAGTACGGGTGTCAGGGGTTATTGGGAGAAGGCCAAAGAATGGTGTTAGCAGGGAGAGATAGATCAGCCATGATTGAATGGCGTAGACTTGATGGGCCGAATGGCCTAATTCTGCTCCTATCACTTATGACCATATCATCTACTCCCAACGGCACTTTCAAGGAACTGTACCAACACTTCTAGATCCCTCTGCTCTACAACCCTCCCCAGAGCCCTGCCATTCACTGCGAAGGTCCTGTCCTGGTTTTACTTCCCAAAATGCAATACCTTGTGCTTATCTGTACTAAACTCCATTAACCCATTGCCCAACTGAACAAGATCTTACTGTAATTTTTGATAACCATCTTCACTATCTACAATACCACCCACTTACTTTAGTGTCATCTGCAAACCTAGTAATCAATTATCAGTTGGCCGTGGTGCTTCAATTTAACATAATGTGGCATCAGGATCAGTATTGACCTATTAGTACACACATGCATTTGATTTGAAATGATAATACTATTTTCCTTTGCATCTTTCTCTCATAACAGTTGACAAATTCACTAGTTTAGCTGTATATGCATATTCTATGTAGACACTTAATATTAAAATACATTTCATACTAATTGCTCGCATCTCTGACAAAAACATTTAAAGATACTGAAACATTCTACCAAACTGGATCTGTGTTTATTTATTAGATTAAAAAGTATCTTACAGGTTAAAATATATTTGTGCTGGTCATTTCTGGGTATTTTTGGTTTCCTTAGCAACCTTCTTCATAACGCCACTGAAGTATTTCTCACGGAATGAATTATGGCCGACATATGGATTATACTTTGTATCATTGAGGTGGGCGAATCGATCCTTATCCTGAAGGATAAAGAAGAGGATGTTAGTTTGAAAGAAATTGTTCATACCTGTTGTGATAATGTAACACTAATAGAATTCCAATAAATAAGATTTTCAAAAGAAGTGTTTTTAGACTTACTTTGTAGCATATGTGCTTTCAGTCACAAAGTATAAATAAACATACATTTGTATACAGACCCATCTTAAGCAGTAATTTCAGCTAAGTAGGATGAATTATTCATTCATTTTCCTTTCAGCTATAGTACAGCTGTAGTATAAGCTATTTTTATCTATAGTATAAATAAACATGAAAATATACAAAGTATAAATAAACATACATTTGTATACAGACTCATCTTAATCAGTAATTTAAGCTCAGTAGGATGAACTATTCATTCTTTTTCCTATCACACTCTCCCCTATTTTTCCTTTTCATAAATATTTGCTTTTTCCTTGCATTCTTATCGTCTTCCCGCTCCCCCCTGAACTCAACAATCAATAGTCAATAGTCAGATTTATTCGTCACGTACACAATAAAGTGCAGTGAAATGAACTTGCCAGCGGCAGTACAATAAAAGAGAACACACAATACCCAATAAAAATTTAACACAAACATCCACCACAGCACACATCACTGTGGTGGAAGGCACAAAGTTTAGTCAGTCCTCCTCCATTTTCCCCCGTGGTCAGGACACAGTCGCCGCTGCGGGCGGCCAGATGTGCAGACAAGGTAAGTCGTGAATCGGTGCTTCCCTACCGCAGACCGCGACCGCGGCTTCAAAAGATGTTATAGGCCGCAGGCCGGCGGTCGGAGCTCTTCTCCACCGGGGTCCCCAATGAGGGATCCCAGGCTCCGGACGCCACGCCAGCTGGACCTCCGCAGACCGCGGCTTCAGGCTGCAGCGGGCCAGCGATCGGAGCGCTCCCTTCTGGCCACCCCCGGCGATGGCTCGCCCGCTCCGCGATTAAAAAGTCTACGCTGCGCCCGCTGCAGAAGCCCCGGGCCCGTCTCCAGGAAAGGCCGCACCAATCCTCTGTGTTAGGCCGCGAGGGAGGCGACATGGAAAAAGTTGCCTCTCCACGGAGGAGGCGACCAAAGCATTTCCCCCCTTACCCCCCTCTCCCCCCCACCCACACAAACCCCCACGCAAGACACACAAAGAAACATTAAAAACACGCATTGGGACATACTAAAAAAAACAAAAAAAAGTAGAAACTGACTAACACGCTGCTGGCAGGGCAGCCGGCTCGGCTCGCAGCGCCCCCACCGAGCAATCCTTAACTTATCCTTAATTTGTTATTCACTTACTTCTGGTCGCACTTTGTTCTTTCCCTGAGACCAATGGGCAAGGACTTTCTCCCACCCAAACACATCTCCTCATCTCAACTTCTTTATCTTTCTGTTTTCGTCAAAGACACATTGCTTACTTATAAAAATCAATGTCATAAAAAAGTCAAATTTAGAAATCCCAAAAAATTCCTTTCCCATCGTTCAATAAAGGTACTCACTCACTCCCACTCTCTCAAATGCCTCCAATGCTGATCTTAAGCTTTGTGTTACAAAATCTGATGACAACCCAGGGTTCTCCAGGACTGTAATTTCTCTCTTCATTTCCCCAATCTTTCTTAAGAGATAAGAATAGGAAGAAGAGTTGACCATTTGCCCCCTTGAGCGTCCTTTGCCATTTTGTAAGATTCTGGGTAACCTGAAGATCTTAGGTCTACTTTCCTTCTTCTTCCCCATTCCCTTAAAAAAACTATTGTTCAAACAGGGGCGGCACAGTGGCGCTGCGGTAGATTTGCTGCCTTACAGTGCCAGAGATCCTAACTACGGATGCTATCTGTACGAAGTTTGTAAGTTCTCCTCTGACCGCGTGAGTTTTTTACAGGTGCTCTGGTTTCCTCCCACATTCTAAAGACGTACAGGGTTAGAAACATAGAAACATAGAAATTAGGTGCAGGAGTAGGCCATTCGGCCCTTCGAGCCTGCACCGCCATTCAATATGATCATGGCTGATCATCCAACTCAGTATCCCGTACCTGCCTTCTCTCCATACCCTCTGATCCCTCTAGCCACAAGGGCCACATCTAACTCCCTCTTAAATATAGCCAATGAACTGGCCTCAACTACCCTCTGTGGCAGAGAGTTCCAGAGATTCACCACTCTCTGTGTGAAAAAAGTTCTTCTCATCTCGGTTTTAAAGGATTTCCCCCTTTGTAGGTTGTAGGTTAATTGGCTTTAGACTTTAGATACAACGCAGAAACAAGTCCTTCTGTCCACCAAGTCCACACCGACCAGTGATCACCCAGTACACTAATACTATCCTGCACACTAGGGACAATTTTAAAACATACTGAAGCAAATTACCTAAAAAGCTGGATGTCTTCGCAGTGAGCGAGGAAACCAGAACACCCAGGGAAAACCCAGGGAGAAGTATAAAAGTTGGGATGTAATGTTAAAATTGTACAAGGCATTGGTGAGGCCAATTCTGGAGTATGGTGTACAATTTTGGTTGCTAATTATAGGAAGGATGTCAACAAAATAGAGAGAGTACAGAGGAGATTTACTAGAATGTTGCCTGGGTTTCAACAACTAAGTTACAAAGAAAGGTTGAACAAGTTAGGGCTTTATTCTTTAGAGTGCAGAAGGTTAAGGGGGGACTTAATAGAGGTCTTTAAAATGATGGGAGGGATAGACAGAGTTGACGTGGATAAGCTTTTTCCACTGAGAGTAGGGAAGATTCAAACAAGGGGACATGACTTGAGAATTAAGGGACAGAAGTTTAGGGGTAACATGAGGGGGAACTTCTTTACTCAGAGAGTGGTAGCTGTGTGGAATGAGCTTCCAGTGAAAGTGGTGGAGGCAGGTTCGTTTTTATCATTTAAAAATAAATTGGATAGTTATATGGACGGGAAGAATGGAGGGTTATGGTCTGAGCGCAGGTATATGGGACTAGGGGAGAATACGTGTTCGGCACGGACTAGAAGGGTCGAGATGGTCTGTTTCCGTGCTGTAATTGTTATATGGTTATATGGTTATAAGTACAAACTTCATATAGACAGCACCCGTGGTCAGGATCGAACACGGGTCTTCTTGCGCTATAAGGCTGCACCTTTACTGCTGCACCATTCTGCTGCCCTGTGCTTCTTCTGTTGGTTTAGTTTTTTTTAGTTTAGAAATACAGGGCGGAAAAAGGCCCTTTGGCCCACTGAGTCCACGCCAACCAACGATCCCACACATTAACACTACCCTGCACACACTAGGGACAATTTACATTTATGCCAAGCCAAGTAACCTACGAACCTGTATGTCTTTGGTTGGAATTGTAAATTGTCCCTCATGTGTAGAATATTGCTAGTGTGATCGCAAGTTGATGAGCATAAAGGCCTGATTCCAAGTTGTATCTGTAGCGGCAGATTTTTATATCGTTCAAGAGATTACTCCCTCTACCCGCTAAATGGACTACATGGTTAAGGGGAATGTCTTTGTACGCATGCGAGCTCACCTGGACCTTCAGAGCTTCTTCACAGATAAATCTTCAATACATAGTCCTTTGATTAATAAATTCTTTATTGTTAATGAAAAACAATAAGGTACATCCAAACTTCTTCCAATTCATACACTATAATCTTCATCGAACTCCAGCTTATCGCTTTAAAGGTTAGAAAACTCCTCGTGTCTCTGTTACGCTTCGCATGGTCAATGGGTAAACCTTCCCCATGCTCGTCCAAAACTAAATTAAAAATAAAGCTTCTGCACATGAAACTTAGCTCCAAACATGCCCTAAAATACGTCATAAACCCCACCCACAATATAACGGGCAGTCTAAAATTTAAAGACACATGCCATAGTTAATGACACACAAAACAAGCCAAATGGCCACTGCAGTATCTTTAAACTAAACTAAATCTATCGGTCTTGCAATGAAAATTTCCACGACTCTCCTTCCATTGTTCTCCAGTATCAAAAAATTCCAAAATTCAAGATCCACTGTGAGAATATGTGGTTCTCTGCTTTATCCCACCTTAGATGGGTGGTCCATTTTTCTGATAGTCCCCAAACTGCTAGATATCCTACCGAGGAAACATCCTCCCATCTTCTAGCCTGGCAAGGCGCCTCACAACCTTGTCTCTCAACCAGATCACCTCTGATTCCTCTAAACTCCAATGAAGGGTATGGCTAGTAGAACCACTGCATCACAGAAGACCCAGGCTCAATTCTTACCTCAGTTGCTGTCTGTGTATGGTTTGTTACATTCTCATTATAACAGTGTTTTCTACCACAATCCAAAGACATGTAGGTTGATAGGTTACTTGACCCTATTATATTGTTGAGTGGTAGAATTTGGGGTGAGTTAAAGGGAACGTGAGAAGAATAAAAACAACAACCTGCTCAACCTCCCTTCAAAGGGCAACCATTTTACCTCAGGATTAAAGCAGGGAACCACCTCTGAATTGACTGTAAAACAAATAAATCCCTCTGTACCCAGTATTCCAGGTGTGATCTCAGCAACATCCTGTTCAATTGTAGCAACACATTCCCACTTTTCTACTGTATCCTGCTTGCTAACTTTCTATGTTGAATCTACATGTTGAACGTCCAGATCCCTTTATTTTTCCATTTACACAATATTTTGCCAAAGTGGACAAGATCACATTTGCCCTCAATACATCCTTTATGACAGAGTGATACCCACTTCATTAAACTATCCAAATTCCATTGCAGGTGCTTTGTATCCTGTTCACAACTTGCATTCCCACCCTCTCTGGAACATCAGCAAATAGACATAGATTAGTAAATCATTGAGTCCCCGTATTGATTCAGTTTGCCACCATGAATCATCATTTGCAAATCCTCTGTCCATGCTAATATATTATCCCTTAATGGCAGGATCTCTTACTTTCTTTCAACCATTTTATAATTTTCCCACCAAAAATATTCTAGTGAAGGTGTGCAAGCTGAGCACTGTTTTTTTTTGTATCTTATGTCTATTTTTTTTTTTAAATAACGCTTTGCATGGGTTTTTTCACATCAGTGACATTTTTTAACAATGAAAAATTATTAAACTTATAAAAAGTTATTCATAGTTTCACAGTTGGAGAATAGATTTATGTTTAGTTAAGGTTAGTTTAGTTTTGTCATGTGTACCGAGATACAGTGGAAAGTGTTTTGTTGCATACTATCCAGTCAGCGAAAGGATTATACACGATTGCAATCAAGCCATTCACAGCGTACAGATCATACTGCCGTATGAACACCAAACCTAACTGCATGGAAATTACCCATTCATCTACTTAGATGTAGAATTTTCATCATACCCGTTTTTCCCACCAAAGGTTTTTGTAAACTGCAGTGGACCATTTTTTCTTATTATTCATAATTAAAATATTAAAAGATGAATGTGCTAAATACATTCATTAATTCTTGATCATGTTAAACATTAGTAATGATTAGAATTAAGTATAAAATAGTCTTAGAAATGAAAATTCTTTTTGTAAGAACTGCCTTCATCAAGGAAACTGTTTTTTCTAAAACAAACATGCAATTCCATTTTTTTACGTACATGTGGTGGCCATAGTAAAATTTAATTTAACATAACTAATAATTGTCACTATTCTTCCAACAAGGCAATTAAGAACGAGGCAGTCACCTCATTTACCTCTTGTTCAATGTGTCTGAGATTCATTCCAATCAAACATATAAATCAAGTTATCAAGAAAGGTTATGTTTGGATCAGGAATCTACAGCTAAAATCAGCCAAGTTCCAAATCCCTCTACCGCAACCCATTTAGTCTTTAATCCAGCAGTTCAATCAAAACGAGAACAGTCACGCACAAATCTTTTTTCTAGAGTCAGCAGGACATTTTATGTGGCCTTTTACCAATGGATTCACTGCTCTATTGTGCAAATCAATGCAATCAGATAGCTGGAGATACTTTGTGCTAAGATCAGCATTTCTGCTTAAATGTTGCACTTGGATCAAGAATTACTACAGAATGGAATTGACTGCCAAGTGGTTTAGTATGGTGGAATCTTATTCTTGGATCAGAAATGCATTTAGTTAGACCTATGCGCAACCTCTAAATTTGATTTATCTTTTTCAGATGTTAGAGGGTTAAACAGTGTCATCTCTGACCTCCAGTAGTTTGTGCTACTATTATTACCTTAAAACTTACAGGCCCTCTTCAAACGATAACATAATCATTGGTTGAGGTCCCTTACTGCAGTGTTAACCACAAGTCATTTACAGCCCTTTTAAAGACCAGCTGTTTGAAGTGAGAAATGTTTTTTCTCACTTCAAACAGTGAAACCATAGAGTGGTATATGTCTGCAACACGCTGTAAACGTTTGGAAGCAAACATCAGTTGAAAGCATAAAACAACCAAAGAAACTTGCCACAGTGCTTCTCACCTCAGCTCTAAAACTTAAAACAAGCCCTTGACAATTAGCTTCTTTAAAACAAATGACCTAAAACATTGCTCTGGCAATTGCAATATCTAATCTGTTATTAGCTATGCTATTACCATATTATAAACAGGAAAAAGAAAGTACCAGGTAGTGCTGCATTTGCTTGCACTTTTTATAGATTCATATCCTACATTTACTCTGATGGGCCTCAGTTCAGCTTCAGGGTAATTGTCCATGTCTGTTTTTTGTTTAAAAATCCTGTCTTTCTTATCACAGCTTTTCACTGCTTTACATCTGCTGCTGTACAGTAGCTATAGAAACCACTTGTGCAAAATCATACAGCTATAAACATTGTGAAGGAAATATTTCTGACATAAAACTGCTGACATGAAATTGGGAGAACTATATAAAGGGAATGTATTTCTGTAATTAATCCAAAATAAATTTCAAACCAGCAAACCAACATTTAAATGACAATACATTTATAAAACATGATACGCAAGATATGCAAGAAAATATAATTATTAATATCAAAGATTAAACTCTCCACAGGCCAATATTTTGACAGAATCTATCACGCAAAAAAAAAGTTTATTCAAATGCGTATATAATTATAGTTCCGAAGCAAAACTCTAGAGTTCAAACTTGTTGCTGTATTGGTCTTACATATGATCAACAAATATCTTCCCATTTCAGTGCCCACTTCAGAAATGTGCAGAACCAAGAAACATTTCCTTTATGTTAAAAACAAAATTCAATATTTAATTATTTTCTTGGTGATGCCAAAATTATAATACAAGGTTACAGGCAAATTATTTGAAAAATAATTACAAGCATATTCAGTATGCCCTGACTTGATTTCATAATGTTGAAAAATTAATTTTAGTAAATATTTAGTAAACTAGTAAATTGGCAAACATATAGGGACAGATCGGACAAATTTGCAACACTTTCTCTGGAGCATTAGAGGCTGAGCGGAGACCTGAGAGAAGTGCACAAAATTATGAGAGGCACAGATGGGGTAGACGGTCAGTCTTTTTTCCCCCCCCCCAAGATGGAAATGTCAAATACTATTCAGGTAAGAGGGGGAAAGTATGCAGGAGATTTACGAGGCAAATTAAAAAAAAACCCATAGAGAATGGTATATGTCTGCAACACGCTGCCACAAAGATTGATTGTTTTAGATACTATCACGACATTTAAGAGGCATTATGACAGGCACATGAACATGCAGAGAATGGAACAATATTGATCATGTGCAGGCACATCGAGTTCGTTTAACTTGGTAACCTAGTAGGTAGAGTCTGTGGGCCATACAGTTCTATATTCCATGTAAAGGTTGGGTACAGTGGGCAGTTCTCCATACTGCCTATAATGTATTCTCCTACCTCAGAACAAAATCCTTCAATTGCATGCATATTCATACCAGGTCTTTTGTGGCTTTGATACAAATAAATTTGTGAATGACATTGTACTATGGAATTAGCGTGGGTAAAAATTCTGTTAACTTTATAGTAAATCACTTCCTCCAAGTAAGCAGGGTGAACATGCAGCAAAAAGATCCAGCTGGAGGAACTTGGTGGGTTGAGCCTCATCTGGGAGGGAAAGGAACTGTTGATGTTTCAGATCGAGACTGCATGAAGGTTGAAAGTTAAGAGATACAATAGCTGGTATAAAATGGAAAGGGGGAGGGGCATCCCTGCTAACATTTTGGAAAGTCTGACCAAAAGGCTGTCTTCCTAAACTCTGCCTACAAGCAGAAACCGAAAAGCGAGGATACTGTATGGAAAGTTGCAAAATGTTGGTCTGAGGAAACAGATAGGCTTCTACGTGAAGATAGACACAAAGCCGGAGTAACTTCAGGCAGCATCTCTGAAGAGAAGGAATGCATGAGATATCGGGTCAAGACCCTTCTTCAGACTGAAAGTCATGGCCCCTGACTTGCAGTCTGAAGAAAGGTCTTGACCCAAAACGTCACCCATTCCTTCTCTCCAGAGATGCTGCCTGTCCCACTGAGTTACTCCAGCCTTTTGTGTCTATCTTCGGATTAAACCAGCATCTGCAGTTTCGTCCTACACATTTTGCAGGCTCTGACGTGACTGCTTTGAATTAGTGGATTGGTTCAAATTCAAGGACTCTACAAACAGCCTAAATAAGTATCCCACTGCACACGCAGACTTCATCAGTAAGTGTGTCGAGGACTGCAGCCCAAAGAAGTTAATCTGATTGTTTACCAACTGGACCACGTATAAACCATGAGATCCCCAAATAAGTCCAAGTCTGATACATTCTTGTTGAGTGATCCCAACTGATACAGGAAATTGACCTATGACCTATTGTAGGCCATCAGAGATACCATGAGACAATTCCAGACCAAGCACGAGTCCCAGACTAAAGGGCCTGTCCCACAAGCATGCGACCTGCATGCGGCAAGCACGACCAAACCGGAAGCGGGGACCGCGCGGAGGTCGAGTGATCCCCGTACAGGGCCGGTCCCACCAGCATGCGCCTGCATGCGGCGAGCGCGACCAAACCGGAAGCGGGAGCCGCGCGGAGATCGAGTGACGTGAAGTTCGAGCGAAGTCCGCGGGAAGTTTGCGAGTGACGTACGGCGTCGAGACGCTGCGCACGCCCGTCGAGGCGGTGCTTACAGCATCGAGGCGGCTGCGGGCTGGCAGGCCGTTGCCACGCAGAAATTTTTGAACACGGTCAGTTTTTCGGAGCCCCGCGCGATGTCGGGACCAGCTCCGCACAACTCCATACAACTCCGGCGATTGAAGTGGGACCAGCCCCGCGAGGCCGTACGGCTCAAGCGACCACGTTAGGTCGCGCTTGCCACAAGGAGTTGCATGCTCGTGGGACAGGCCTTTAACTTGACACGCGTTGATTGTGGCAAGGCCTCTTGGCAGAATGGGCTACAAAGTGAACTCGGGCAGAATTGCTTGCAACAACACGATCATCCCTGACCAGCTCATTGGCTTCTATGCTAACTTTAAACAGAAATGGTGGAAAGGTGTCACCTGCCCTGACAGCCTTTGGTGCACCTGTACCCGTGGTCATCATTGCAAATGTCAGATCAGCCTTCCTGAGAGTCAACCCATGGAAAGCGACAGGCCAAGATGGAGTCCCTAGCTGTGTCCTCAGAACCTACGTGTACCAGCTGGCAGGGGACTTCTGTAAGCTGAAAACAAACGTATTCAGGCCAGACATTACTCATTATCCACTTATATATCATCACTGACCAGTCTGGAACTATCTCATTTTGTTTCCTGCTTAACTCTGGGGTTATGTACAAGCAGATACTGTGCTCTAGTGATAATAATTTTCTTTCTTCTCTGCATTACTTTGTATCTTATCTTTG
Organism: Leucoraja erinaceus; assembly: GCF_028641065.1. Classification (NCBI taxonomy): domain Eukaryota; kingdom Metazoa; phylum Chordata; class Chondrichthyes; order Rajiformes; family Rajidae; genus Leucoraja; species Leucoraja erinaceus. Next base: position 56,032,330 of record NC_073381.1, read on the forward strand.
TTTTAAAGCAATGCCAAAGTCACTTTAATCAAGTAGTGTTCTATTTAATTACATTCTACTATTTGCAGGCATGTAAGTTAATCATTTAACACTCAGTCATTATCACAGATATCCAAATTCCACTCTGTATGCAAGTAGTTTTACTTTGATGTAACAGTCACACAAAGCAGTGATTACCTCCCACCTATATCTGCAGCCTTCATAGATAGAAGACACATTATGAAAATTGCAACTCCAAAGCTGAAGAAAATATCAATTTAGGTGTGCCTTGTCTAATTCTGTGCATTACTTCATTCTTTAATTTGGATTATCTGCCTCTACCGTGATCCTGTTCACAATTTGAACAAAGTTTTGCACCACCCCCTTAACTGGTTATTCTTAATCTCACATAGAGATTGTGAAATTAGTTCCAGACTTTATGATATCGGTCCATGGCTACTGGATTGGCATTAAACCTTTTTAGTGTTTTAATCTCTTTAATCTCTTTTTAATATCTAGATTAAATGGCCTGAGGAAACACTTTTTCACACAGAGAGTTGTGAGTTTATGGAATTCTCTGCCTCAGAGGGCGGTGGAGGCCGGTTCTCTGGATATTTTCATGAGAGAGCTTGATAGAACTGCAAGCTAACTTGATGAACTGCAAGCTAACGTTTTTCACATGTATGAATACCGGACTGCTTCCATTCTTGCTTTCACTGAAACATGGCTGACTGGGAGTGACAACAGTGACAGCATGCACATAGATGGCTTCGGGTCTCCTGTAAGGTTAGACCGTGATACTGAACTGACTGGCAAGCACCATGGCGGTGGTGTCTGCCTCTACATCAATCCACGCTGGTGCAAAACAGTTGTTGTCAGAGAAGAACTGTGCAACCCTGACATTGAACTCTTGGCAGTCTCCCTGCGTCCCTTCTACTTTCCCAGGGAATTCCCACAACTGTTTTTCATTCTGGTTTATATCCACCCCAGAGCAAATGCATCCACTGCTACGGAACATATAAGAAATATGCTCGACAGACTCGAACTGATATCTCTGGACGCCCCCAGATTCATCATGGGTGACTTCAATCACTGTTCAATTGACAAGTCACTTAAAGGATTCTACCAGTATGTCAACTGTACCACCCGTCTAGGGAAAACACTGGACAAATGCTATGGGTCAGTCCCAGACGCCTACAGAGCCGTCTCCCTCCCTCCCCTAGGCTCTGCTGACCACAGCAGCATACTGCTCGTTCCTGCCTACACACCTGTGGTAAAGAGAACAGAGAAAGTCATCAAGGACATCAAACGGTGGACACCGGACAGTATTGACAGGCTTCAAGGGTGTTTTGAAACCACAGACTGGAATACCCTCACATCCTCCTCCACCAACATCAGTGAGCAAGCGGATATAGTCTCAGCATACATCACTTTCTGTGTAGACAATATTATCCCCTCCAAGAAAGTCACAATCTTCCCTAACAATAAACCCTGGGTGACTAAAGATCTAAAAAACATATTGAATAAGAAAAAGAGAACATTTTTTACCGGTTCTGAAGTTGAGAAGAAGGAGGTAAACAGAGAGGTCACGCGGGCCATAAAAATTGCCAAGCTGAAATACAAGAACAAAGTGGAGCAGACCTTTGGAAAAGGGAACCTCCGTGCGGCTTGGCAGGGCCTCAAGAACATGGCAGCAGTGAACTCTGTCTCTACCAGCCGCAAGCCCATTCAGGTAGCAGGAAGCAGCTTCACTTCACTCCCGAATGATCTCAACTCCTTCTACACCAGATTTGAAAAGGACAATAGCACCCAGCTAGAATCAATCGTCTCCACACTCAGACCTGATGACTCCGGCCTCAACATCAACATATTAGAGGTGGTGAGAGCCCTCAAAAGGACTAAAAAGAACACAGCTCCAGGGCCAGACAACATCTGTGGGCGGACCCTATGGCACTGTGCTGAGCAGCTGGGAGGTGTGTTCCAGCATCTGTTCCAGGGCTCTTTGACCAGCAGCACAATCCCCGCGATGTGGAAAAACTCAACAGTGATTCCCATCCCAAAGAAGGGCACCACCAAGGTCCTGAATGACCTTAGACCGGTGGCTCTCACCTCCCTGATCATGAAGGCCATGGAGAGGATCATCAAGGAGCACATCACCAAGGCAACTGGCTCGATGATGGATCCATTGCAGTTTGCTTACCAGGCTGGCAGGGGTGTCGATGACGCAAAAATATTCATCTTAAACACCATCCATAAGCATCTGGAAATCCCCAAGGCCACAGCCAGACTTCTGTTTGTAGACTTCTCATCAGCATTCAACACCATGCAGCCACATATTTTGGCTGAGAAGCTCATCACCCGCTTCCACCTCAACCACCAACTCACTCTGTGGATTATAGACTTCCTCACCAACAGATCACAGAGGGTGTTGGTGAACCACACCTTGTCCGACACCCTCTTCACCTTCACTGGCTCTCCACAAGGCTGTGTCCTTTCCCCACTTCTCTTCATTCTCTACACTGATTACTGCAGATCCACCCAGCCAAACTGCCACTTTGTAAAATTTGCTGATGACACAGTTCTCCTGTCTCTTCTTCCCAGCCACACACAACATCACAGCTCAGCCCTGCAGGACTTTATAGTATGGTGTGAAAAGTCTTGTCTTGAGCTAAATATAAGCAAAACCAAGGACATGATTGTGACTTTTTCCCCCCAACAGAGACAGATGGCTGAGGCAGCCACCACTATCATCCAGCAGGAGCCAGTGGAGATAGTGGAGGTATACAAATACCTGGGAACAGCCTTCGACAACCTGCTAAGGTTTTCCTCTAACATAGAGGAAATCCTTAAAAAGTGCCATCAGAGACAGTACCTACTCAGGGAGCTGAAGTCATTTGGGATTAACAAAGACATTCTCACTACATTCTACTACGCATTCATTGAAAATGTAATAACCTTCTCTTTCACTAGCTGGTTCCACTCCATCACCCTGCAAAACAGAAACCGCCTGTTGAATGTGGTCAAGGTCTGCTCAAAAATCATTGAGCAGCCCGTCCGAACTCTCACTGCCCTATGCGACCAACAGTCTGTAAAGTTAACACGCAGGATTCTTCAGGACCCCTCTCACATCCTGTTTCCTGAGTTTGAGTGGCTCCCCTCAGGACGCAGACTCCGCTGTCCGGGTTGCCGGACACAGAGGAGGAAGGCAACCTTCATCCCCAGGGCTGTCCAGCTTTTTAATGCTGATCACTGACTCATGAACATATGAAATGAAATAACCTTCTATATGCACTTTTTAATTGAAGCACTTAGGAAGCACTTTAAAACTATCACTATGTGTTGAATGTTGATGTGCGGTGTGTGTTGTGTGATTGTGCAGTGTGTCTGTGAAATGCGTGTGCTGGTTGATTGTGCAGTATGCGTGCTGCTTATGTTTGTTGATTGTGTCCCTTTTTAAAAAGCTACTGTAATGCGCCTTTTTAAATTGCCCCTCGGGGACGAATAAAGTGCTTTGAATTGAATTGAATTGAATTGAATTGAATAGGGCTCTTAAAGATAGCGGAGTCAGGGGATCTGGGGAGAAGGCAGGAACAGGGTACTGATTGTGGATGATCAGCCATGATCACATTGAATGGTGGTGCTGGCTCGAAGGGCGGAATGGCCTACTCCTGCACCTATTATCTATTGTCTATAAATCTAATGATATTATCTAAATATGGCTTAACAAAAATATAGTGTGAAATAAAAATAGAAAGTGTTGGAATTACTCAACAAGTCTGGCAGCATCCAAAGAGAAATAGAGTTTACGTTTCAGATCAATTACTTTTCTTCATAATTAGTAAAAATTAGAAATTAAGGAAGATTTTTTTAAAGATGCCAAGAAAGGGGAGGGCTCATACAGCTACACAACATGAAAAGAAGCTCTTCGACCCAACACCTCCACACCAGCCAAGTTGCCAAACCGAGCTACTTCCACTTGCCTAAGTCTGGCACATGTCCACCCAAACCTCTCCCAGTTATGTACCTGTCCAAGTGTTTTTTAGGTGTCAGAATTGTGACCTTTCTACCATTTCCTCAGGCAGCTCTTTTGATATACGCACTACCCTCTATTTGAAAAAGATGACCCACAGGTTCCTTTTAAATCTTTCCACTTTCATCTTAAAATTCTGGCCTCTACTTTTAAAATCCCCTTTCCTGGGAAAGAGACTGTGCCTTTCCACCTTATCTGCATCCTTCTTGCTTTTCTATACTTCTATAAGGCCACTCCTCAGCCTCTTACTCCAAGAAAAAAAGACCCAGCTTATCCAGCCTCTCTTCATAACTTTAACTGTCCAGACCCTGTAACATCCTCGTAAATCTTTTTTGTACATTTTCTAGTTTAATGTCATCATTCCTAGAACAGGATGACCAGATCAGTATTCCAAATGGCAATGTCTTGTATATCCTCAACATGATGTTTCACTTCCTGTACTCCCCAGGATTTCTCTGTTCCACAACATTCCCCAGGGACCTAACATTCATTGTGTAAATCCTGCCCTGATTTGTCCAACTAAAATGCACATCTTTTTGTCCGATTTGTCCATCTGCCATTCCTAGGCTCATTGGCCAAGTTAATCAAAATACTGTTTTAATTATAGAGATGCTTCTTCACTGTCCACTACACCATCAATTTTAATGTAATCCACAAACATTAACCATTCACATCCAAATCGTTAATATAAATAACGAATAATAGTGGACCCAGCACCAATCCCTGTTGCACACTGCACATTATAGGCCTCCAGTAATGAAAAGCCACCCTTAACCACCACCCTGTCTCCTACCTTTAAGCCGATTGTAGAAAGCAAAGGGAATGTCTGTGATATGGCTGGGACAGTAATGAAGCACACATTACATCTGAAGAAACCATAAGACATTATTAAGGTATGACTGAAAAACATTTTTTAATGACTAAAGTAATTGAAAAAATAAAATTCTACAATCATACACAACTATTGAATGGAACCAAGACACCAACATAAAAATATTCATGTAATGAAAAGGAAGTAAACTATTTAGCCGAATAATGAAAGGCCTGGATACAGTGGATGTGAAGAGGATGCTTCCACTGGTGGGAGAGTCTTGGACCACTCTAGGGCACAGCCTCAGAATAAAAGAATGTACATTCAGAAAGTATATGAGGAGGAATTTATTTAGCCAGAGGATGGTGCATCTGTGGAATTTATTGCCACAAGCAGCTGAATAGAGCAAATCTTTTGCATATTTTTAAAGCGGAGTTTGATCGTTTTTTTCCGAGTTGACTGTGCCTGAACCCCTCTGTCGGTGGATCACCAACTTCCAAATAGACAAGAAGTAGCATGTGAGGCTGGGAAAGCACATCTTGGACCGGCAAACGCTCAGCATAGGAGCACCGCAAATCTGCGTACTCCCTCCTCTCCTCTGCTCTCTCTACACCAACGACTGCACCTCCACAGACACCTCTGTCAAGCTTCTCAAGTTTGCGGACGATACAACCCTGATTGGGTTGATCCAGGATGGGGAGGAATCTGCCTACAGACAGGATGCGTCACAGCTGGCATCCTGGTGCCATAGCAACAACCTAGAGCTCAATGCTCTTAAGACAGTGGAATTGATTGTAGACTTTAGGAGAGCTCCCCTCCCCCTCGACTAGCAGCATGGTCGACACGTGGTGCTAGGAGGTCCAATGAGGTCACTGGAACTCTCCTTCATGCTCGAGGGAAGTTCCCGAATACTCGCGGCCTCAGCTAGGTTGTGGGAAAGTTTTCAGCATCTTGTTTTTCACAGGTAAAACAAACAAAATGCTTCAGCTTCATCTTGAATCCCAAGTAATTAATGGTATAAAAGAAGAATTTCCTGATAATGTCTACCCATCCAAATAGGTATTTTTTGGAATCATTATAATGTCCTCTGCTGAGAATCAGTGGAAAATGTAGATATAATGTTAAATATGCACCAAAGATGCCTTCTGCATTTGTGCCAAAAACATAATCTAAATATTAGTGCTGCAGTTTAAGATAATCTCAATAATTTAATTTATTTGCTGAGAAATAAAAAAGGGCCTTAAACAAGTTCTTCAGTAAAATCTCTGCAACCTAGGTTAGCACAGGATTGTCTAATTTTTCTAACAGTGGCTACTTTTCTGCACTGTTGATTTAGAATATTTATTTTCTACCCTCTGTGGTCTTTATATTGTGAAATCCTTCAGTCTTAGTAGTTGACACCAAGTTCCCTCTATCAGTGACACAATCCATTGCTGATTGCAATTCTAGTTACTGTTCAATGGGATACTCAAGATATTGATGATGTAGATCTCTGTAACGGCTGTGCCTTCAAAAGTCAGGGGGACATCATTATAGTCTCTCTCGCTGGTCATGATTTATTCCCTGACATCAAGATAGTATGATTGTTATATAACGCTTGTTTCTACAAGTCTCAATTTTATTCTGGTTTTGTACGAGGGTTCCTTTTCAGACAAGTTGCAAATCAAGTTGAACGCTACATAATCAGCCAAGATGAACCTGACTGCTGATTTTACAATACCAGTTGATCTATGAAAATTAGGCAGCCATGGCTAGATTGGAATGTATTAAATAATTTGTTGTTTTTTTTTAGAACAATACAGGGTTGATTACATTAGATCAGATTCATTTATTGCCAATTAAAGGCCAATTAATTTATTGCCACTTTCTCATCCATTCCCCACACACGGGGCAATTCACACAGGCCAATTAATGTACAAATCTGCACTTCCTTGGGATCTGGGAAGAAGCCAGAGCACTTGGAGGAGGACAGGAAGAACATGCAAACTCCACACAGATCGCACCCGAGGTCAGAATCAAACCCGGATCTCTGATGCTGTGAGGCAGCAGCTCTACCAGTTGCATCACTGTACTGCCCAGATAAGATTCTGAGGAAGCTTGGCAGGGTTGATCATTAAGGATGTCTCCCCTGGGGAAATATAGAACTAGATGGCATAGTTTCTGAATACACAATAATTCCTGTAGCTGTCATTAAATATATTCAAGGCTGCGACAAACTTTAGAACTGCAAGTGTGCCAGGAGTTATAGGGAACATGCAAGAAATCAGAGTTAAAGACATAAAGATATCAGACATGATCTTAATGAATGGCAAAGCAGTCAAAAGGAGCTGTGTGGCCTATCCCTAGTTCTTGCATTTTTACCTTAATCAGAATCAATTGTTTTTTCCATGTAATTTTGCAGGTTAGCCCTCTTCTTAATTGGTTTGGAAAGTTGCAACAGTTTCCGCTTTCACCACTTTTTTCAGATCCTTTCCCATTTGAGTGTGAAAATACGATATCTCTATTTCCTGCCTAACAATAGACGAGACACAGTGGTGACCATTCGGCCCCTCGAGCCAGCACCACCATTCAATGTGATCATGGCTGATCATCCACCATGAGAAACCCGTTCCTGCCTTCTCCCCATATCCCTTGACTCCGCTATCTTTAAGAGCTCTGTCTAGCTCTCTCTTGACAGCAACCAGGGAACCAGCCTCCACTGCCCTCTGAGGCAGAGAATTCCAGAGACTCACAACTCTGAGTAAAAAGTTTTTTCCTCATCTCTGTTATAAATGGCTTACCCCTTATTCTTAGAAACATAGAAAATTGGTGCAGGAGGAGGCCATTCGGCCCCGAGCCAGCACCGCCATTCATTGCGATCATGTCTGATCGTCCCCAATCAATAACCCATGCCTGCCTTCTCCCCATATCCCTTGACTCCACTAGCCCCAGAGCTCTATCTAACTCTATCTTAAATCCATCGCGTGATTTGGCCTCCACTGCCCTCTGTGGTAGGGAATTCCACAAATTCACAACTCTCTGGGTGAAAATGTTTTTGCTCACCTCAGTCTTAAATGGCCTCCCCTTTATTCTAAGACTGTGGCCCCTGGTTCTGGACCCGCCCAACATTTTTCCTGCATCTAGCTTGTCCAGTCCTTTTATAATTTTATATGTTTCTATAAGATTCCCCCTCATCCTTCTAAATTCCAGTGAATACAAGCCTAGTCTTTTCAATCTTTCCTCATATGACAGTCCCGCCATCCCAGGGATCAATCTCGTGAACCTACGCTGCACTACCTTAATCACAAGGATATCCTTCCTCAAATTAGGAGACCAAAACTGTATGCAATACTCCAGATGTGGTCTTACCAGAGCCCTATATAACTTCTTAAACTGTGACCCCTGGTTCTCCCCCAAAATCAGGAACATGTTTCCTGCCTCTAGTGTGTCCAAACCCTTAATAATCTTACATGTTTCAATAAGATTCCCTCTCATCCTTCTAAATTCCAGAGTACACAAGCCCAGCTGCTCCATTCTATCAACATATGACAGTCCAGCCATCCCAGGAATTAACCTGGTGAACCTACGCTGCACTCCCTCAATAGCAAGAACGTCCTTCCTCAAATTGGGAGACCAAAACTGCACATAATACTCCAGGTAACTCTATGCCAACCAATTTTCTATCCATGTGAGCACCCTACCCCCAATACCATGTACTCCAATTTTGTCCACTAATCTCCCATGTGGGACTTTATCAAATGCTTTCTGAAAGTCCAGGTACACTACATCTACTGGCTCTCCCATGTCCATTTCCTAGTTACATCCTTAAAAAATTCCAGAAAATGTCCCCCTTCATAAATCCATGCTACTGCTATCCAAATGTGCCGTTATTTCATCTTTTATAATTAACTCCAGCATCTTCCCCACTACCGATGTCTGGCCAACTGGTCTAGAATTCACTGTTTTCTCTCTCCCGCCTTTCTTAAAAGGCCTAACGCCTTTTTTTTAACACCTTTCTAACGCTTTCCTCAATTATTTAACCTGGTTACCAACTGCTATGGCAGAAGAAATAGTTTATTTCCAGCTATACTATTGAAACACAATTTTTAATACTTCTCTACAAGGTCCCCCATCTAACCTTCTCAAGTATTGCATCTACCCGATGGAGACACAAGAGCCTGCAGAAATTGGAGATCCAAGATTTCAGTGCCTTGAATGATATCTATCAGACTCCGTTTGATATTCTTTGATTACGTTTGTAAATATTTTTTTGTTTTTAACATGTGGCTACCTGCACTCAACACAATGTATATTATAGTAAAACATTAAATATCACACACCCTCAGGACTTCACTGGTGCTGTACTAGCAGATATTCCAGACCATTGAGTGTTGTTACTTGCTTTATCCAACACACTGAGTTTTTAAAAAAAACATTTTCAAATGAGTCCAGTGCATTCAAAGGGAATGTGGGAAATAGGACCTAGTAAATTTCACGTTTGTGATCATGGCTCCTGTCACAACCTCTCTAACCTTTTGAATCCCTGGTATTCCCGAACCCAGCTCTGACCATATTCCCAGCCCCCAGTCTCTATAATAATCAGCCAACCCTGCCAGGGTTAGAATAACGGAATAGAATAAAGACGTTTTTATACATCAGAGCATGAGCTACATGCTGCACTATCAGTATTTCCAGATAATCAGATACAGGTACTGGATTACTGAAGTAGTGAAATGCAGCATTTATGCTTAAATGCCAGAGCTACACAGTTAATGCTGTCCTTACTGATGCAATAAATTGGCTCATTATGTAAAATCAGTAGAATAAAGAAAATGACTGATAGGGCATAGAATTTAATTCATGTCATTGTGTTAACTTGAAGATACAGGATCCTTTGATCAGGCTTTCATAATCCAGATAATGAATCTAATTCAGATAACAATCAGAAACCATAATGACCTAAACCGTATGATTTTTATTAGCTGATGAATATATTTCAGTAATTTTCTTTCAATATTTAAGCATTTTCACAATGTTGTTAAATGGATAACGTTTTGGAGTGCAAGGCCAACCAAAATGTGCTTCCAACACAGTGGTCATAGCCAGCACATATTACTGTTGAAACACATGGGAAAGCATACAAAAGATCAAGAACAGTGTGTGCTGGAATCAGTGGTTACATCTGAAACAGCAATAAAGGGCAATTTATAATTTTATATAAATAAAGACAGATTTTAACAACCAGTACCCATGAAATTGAGTAAAATCTGCCAATGGCCAGCTTTTATTAAATGCTCGCATCAGAGACTGGTATAATTCATAATTTATGTAACATTCAGAGTGTCAATGGAGATGACAGTACAGATAACAAATGGGAAGCAATGATCAAAATTTAATCTACTTGCTGGTTTTGTTCATGCTTTAAGCAAATCGCAATCATTCAGCAGCAGTTTAATTAATTCACCTTCATGCAAGTGTAAACTTGAAGTACATTTCACACTCAGCTCAAGTCAGCCAATTGTTTCAATTGATATCTTTACCCAACCATGAACGAGCTTTTTCAGAGTCCACTTACAGGGGATGACAAAGTGGATTCATAAGGAGACTGATTGCAGCTCCCATATGGAAATAGTCCATAATAAAAGCAGGAATGAAAATTGGAAATTGGAGGTCGGGGAGGGAGGGAGATTAAATTGAAAAAATGAATGTCGGTGTGTTTCCCACTGTTCTCTGACCAAGAAATGCCAAATGACATAGCTGCCTAGCACAGTGAGATTGGCAACTAAACTACATGCAAACAGGGGACACATTCCAGCCCTTTTACTGCAGAGGGATCCGAATGAACAGTCTGGCATCTGCATCTTAAAATTAAGTAAATCCCAGACTAGACACACAAGTAATATTTCACTTTAAAATTCCATTCATCGTCTCAATTTACTACCTCCCAATCTGCAGAGTTTTAACGTAACGCATTCAATAACTCCCACTGATAGAGCATCCGTTTTAAATTCGGCTTTCCTATCAGGGTGGAAATCCATCCGGTAGCAAGATGGTAAAGGAAAGCACATATCGGAAGACACAATGTCATCTTGGGATTTCTGACTATATTTAGCAGGAGCAATTTCAAGTCATTCATATTAAAATATTGCTACTGAAAAAAAAACAAGCCCCCGACGTCAAACCCAGAAAGATGATTGGTTGAGAATGTGAAAATAACATTGAAGCTTCTGTCTTGATGAATCCCATTGGGACTGGGCTAGCAAATGTGTGGAGCATCTGGAGAATCATGTGAAGTTTGGTCCCGAGTGATGATCACAGACTTATATCTCTGAAACCTTCCCATCATTTTAACAAAACCATTGTCATCAATGGCAAATCTCCTCCACTCTAACTTATGCTAAAGTCTCACTCATACTAGGAGGGCACTTTGCAAAAACATTTATATCAGAAATCAGAAATAAGAAAACATTTAAAACATGAATGAGTGGGATAACATATGACGAGCGTTTGACGGCATTGGGCCTGTACTCGGTTGAGTTTAGAAGAATGAGGGGTGATCTCATTGAAACGTACAGAATAGTGAAAGGCTTAGATAGAATGGATGTGGAGAGGATGTTTCCACTGGTGAGAGAGTCTAGCATTAGAGGTCATAGCCTCAGAATTAAAGGACGTTCTTTTCGGAAGATGAGGAATTTCTTTAGTCAGAGGGTGGTGAATCTGTGGAATTCTATGCCACAGAAGGCTGTGGAGGCAAAGTCTTTGGATATATTTAAGGCAGAGAAAGATAGATTCTTGATTAGTACAGGTATCAGAGGTTATGGGGAGAAGGCAGGAGAATGGACTTGGGAGGGATAGATATATCAGCTATGATTGAATGGCGGAGAAGACTTGATGGGCTGAATGGCCTAATTCTAGTCCTATCACATGATCTTGCAATATAATGGAACGATGAAGTGTATTAAAATGGAGTTGAAATATTTACAGCTGTCTAAAACGTAAAAATAACGTTAACAGTGACTGTAGGAAAGACTAGCTTAGCAAAGATGCCCATCATGATTCGTGCAATATATCTATTTAAAACAAGTCTAAGATATCATGTTACATTTTTAATAAAGAAATCTTATTTTCAAATTGCAAAGCAGAAAAGCAGCCCGAGGCAAACAGCATCAGAGCTAACATAAGCATCTCAGAATAATACGGCTCCTATTACATTTCACTAAGGCTTCATCCACATGAAATACCAATTTCTTGGATAAAAAAGGTCCCTTGTGTCTTATTAGATTTTAAATTAATTGTGGTCTGAGCAAACAGCAACATTAACACTCGCCATTGGCTACAAGAAATACACTGGAAGATGCTGCTGCAAGAGTGAGATAAGAAGAGAAAGTACAAAAAGAACAAAAATCCAAGTACTTTGAAGCTTTGAACACTATTTTTCAGTCAGAAAATCAGGAGAAAAAAATGCTGGGAACTAACTACAGACAGACAATTCAACTGTAGTTGTTTTCCAAAGCAGAAAACTGCAGGTTCTTATCCGGGAAGACCATTTGGGCCATTGAATCACTCTCAGATCATATGCACTCTACCTAGTGACCTCACTTGTTCTATTGGGGAGAATTCTTGGGAGTTTTTTGTTGCTCACTCAAAATCAAATAAAACAAAATTCATGAATATCCCAATTAAGAAGATAAACCTTCAAGTTCTAGAAATCTAAAGTCAAGAACGTGCTATCTGTACTTTTCACACATACCGACCCGAATGGGTTTTTTTCTGCTCTGGAATATCTGATTCTGCATCCAACAAAGTTAAACTGTACATATTGTGTATCCTGAAATGGAACATCCCAACACTCAAACATCTTTGCACAAAAACATCTGATTTTCCAAACTGTTCCGACTAAAGATTTTTCCAATTATTTTAAAAAGGAATTAAAGAATTTGAGATTAAATTGTGTGAAGGGGAATTCACATAACAACTAGACAGGAGAAAACTATGTCGCTGATCCCAAACCTGCTTGAGTATTTATGCAAGACTCATCACACGTTCAATAATATGTACATATTATTTTCTCAATACACATATAATGTAAATGAAATCATAATTGTAATTTTTTTCCTTAATCATATGATGAAACACAGAATTAAAATTCCTTTTCATGTAATCTTTTTCCCCCCACAGTAAATAAAAAAACATAAGATAAAAAGAAATTGAACCTTCATACCTCAAATTCTTTCACCTTTTCCATTGTTATTAACTGTCGTGATGTATGAGCTGTTAGAGTCTGTTCACAGTTACTAATAAGTTTCAGGCAAGGATGCTGAGGGATAACATCTTCAGTGTAGCTGAAATAAGATAAAATAGACAAAGTGAAATGTAGTCTAAGGAATGACAATTCTACAACAGAAATCTTTGGCTCTGTTCATTCCATGATGTTTACCTAATATTTACATGCATTAGCGGGAAGACAACTGGTGTAGGTCAAACAATGCAGCATCCAAATGGTACAAGAGTGGAGTAGTTTTGACAAGGCCACAATTTTACCCTGCATTTTCTGCTGTTGTGATCCAGCTACTCCTGTTATGGTTTTAGTACTAAGTGGGGGGGGCACAGTGGCGCAGCGGTAGAGTTGCTGCCTTACAGCGCCGGAGATCCGAGTTCGATCCCGACTACAGGTGCTGTCTATACGGAGTTTGTACGTTGTCCCCGTAACCTGCGTGGGTTTTCGCTGAAATCTTTAGTTTCCTCCCACACTCCAAAAGAGGTACAGGTTTGTAGGCTTTAATTGGCTTGGTAAATATAAAAAGAATTGTCCCCAGTGTGTGTAGGACAGTGTTAATATGTGGGGATCGCTGGCTGGCACGGACCCGGTGCGCCGAAGGGCCTGTTTCCATGCTGTATCTCTAAACTAAAACTGCTAATTAGTATAATCTGTGAATTCCAATGCCATCTTTTTTCCATTTACATGCTATAGTTAATTACAAATTCAAATGCACCTCTTGGCGAGAATGCATGATACTTCTTCCTCATTTGTATTTATTTTTAGTCACCTTGAAGTGTTTCCTCAACAAGGAGGTCATCAATACAATGAGTGTATTTAAATCTTGCATAAAACTTCAGTTGAGCAACATTTGGAGTATTGTTCTGGTTGCCACACTATAAAAAGAGTGCAGATAATGTTCTCAGGGAAGGGAGGTGCAGCAGAATTTAAACACCCTAGTGCTCATGTGGGATTACAAAGAAGTATGAAATTGTTTTCTGGAAGTACCTAAATTCTGATTCAGGGACAGTTTTCCAGATTATGGGACAGTTTCGTCCCAGCTGTTATCAGGCAAATTAACCATCCTACCAACAACTAGAGAGCAGTCCTGAACTACTATCTACCTCACTAGACCCTTGGACTATCTTTAATCGGACTGTACTGGACTTTATCTTGCATTAAACATCATTCACGTTATTCCCTTTATCACGTTTCTGTACACTGTGGATGGCTCGATTGCAATCATGTATTGTCTTTCCGCTGACTGGTTAGCACACAACAAAAGCTTTTCACTGTACGAGATAATAAACTAAACTCAAAGGCCTATTTCCACGCTGTATCTCTAAGGTGATCACAGCCAAGAAATAATGTAATAATATGTTCACTCTACTTTAGAAAATAAACAAGTCTCATCACATTATAGTAACATTTGTGGAGTTAGACCAGCGTTCAAAGCAGTTCTTTAATGATAAACATCAAGGCCATAGTGCATAGTAAGGGTTGCAGAATCAATTCTCAGTTCATAAATAAGTGAAATTACTTTGCTGCAGGGAGAGGAATAAAGAAAATACAATATATGATCCCATCCCACTATAATTTATCTACATGTGTAGATATACATGTTATTTAGACTTACACACTGCAATCCCCAAACATTAACAGGAAAAAGGACCAGGGCAGCCATATGACTGATGATATTTTTTCTTGTACAACAATGAAGCAGCTGATCAGTTATGGCACTTAAAATACACATAATCTTTGAACCTACAGAACACATTGTACCACAAAGATTTACTCTGTGCACTATCTGTAATTAAATCATAACTATAATATTTGTAAATCAGTTTCCATCAGCATCTTGCAGAGAAGATTTACAAGAATGTTGCCAGGACTCGAGGGGGCTGAGCTATAGGGAAAGATTGGGCAAGCGAGGATTCTATTCTTTGGAGCACAGGAGGAAGGGGTGATTTTATATAGCTGTTTAAAATCAGTGGGGAATTGATAGGATGAATGCCCAGCGCCTTCACCCAGGGTAAGGGAAGTAAGAACTAGTAGAGAACATAGGTTTAAATACTTCATAGGAATCTGTGAGGCAACTTTTCCACTCAGAGGGTGGTGGGTAGTTAGATGAGGCAGGTCCAATAACAATATTTAAAAAAAACATGAACAGGTGCATTGATAGGAATCATTCAGAGGGCTATGGTTTAAATGTGGGCAAATTGGACTAATTTACAGTGCCCTCCATAATGTTTGGGACAAAGACCCATCATTTATTTATTTCTCTTTGTACTCCACAATTTGAGATTTGTAATAGGAAAAAAAAGTCACATGTGGTTAAATTGTGGCACATTGTGGCACATTGTCAGATTTTAACAAAGGCCATTTTTATACATTTTGGTTTCACCATGTAGAAATTACAGAAGTGTTTATACATAGTCCCTCCATTTCAGAGCACCATAAAGTTTGGGACACAGCAATGTCATGTAAATGAGAGTAGTCATGTTTAATATTTTGTTACATATCCTTTGCATGCAATGACTGCTTGAAGTCTGCAATTTCTTCACCTGACTCCTGAAGAATGTTTCTGATCTGTCGGACGGGTGTTTGGGTTTTTTTTCTTTATTATACAGAGAATTCTTCTGTCGTCAGCTGTGGAGATCTTCCTTGGCCTGCCAGTCCCTTTGCGATTAGTAAGCTCACCGGTACTCTCTTTCTTCTTAATGATGTTCCAAACAGTTGATTTTGGTAAGCCTAAGGTTTGGCTGATGAAAGTGTAGGTGCTGAGAGCTCTCTTATACCTGCAGTAACGAGGCAATTAAACACACCTGAGCAATTACCAATACATGTGAAGCCATGTGTCCCAAACATTGTGGTGCACTGAAATGGAGGGACTTGTATAGACACTGCTGTAATTTCTACATGGTGAAATCAAATTGAAAAAAATGGCCTTTATTAAAATCTGACAATGTGCACTTTAACCACATGTGATTTTTTTTATTTTCATGGACATCACCATGGACATCATCAGACAGTGGTTATTGATTTTTTTTATTTTCATGGACATCTCCAGTTGCTGGGTGTCTTCTCTGGTGAAGCTCTGTCAGGCCTGTATTGCAGCCACCTTTAGCTTACGCTCTTCAGCATATAAAAGGCATGCTCAATTGGGTTCAGATTGGGTGATTGACTTGGCCACTCAAGAATTGACCATTTTTTAGCTTCGAAAAACTCCTTTGTTGCTTTAGCAGTATGTTAGGGATCATAAGAAAGAATGGACCGCAGGCCAGTGAGTTTTGAGGCATTTGTTTGAACTATAGCAAATCGGATGTGTCTATACACTTCAGAATTCATTATGCTATTACCATCAGCAGTTATATCATCAATGAAGATAAGTGAGCCAGTACCTTTAGCAGCCATACATGCCCAGGCCATAACACTTTTTGTTACCATGTTTCACACCTGAGGTGGTATGCTTTGGATCTTGGGCAATGTTCCTGGTCTCCTCCAAACTTTGCTCTTGCCCATCATTGAATTCTGAATAGTCTTTCGTTTCATTTCTGTCAAAAAGACCTTTTTCCACTGAACTGTGGTTGCTCTTTGAAGTCTTTCTTGACACTGTTACCCGGCCATCCCATTTTTGCACCTAACCAGTGGTTTGTATCTTGCAGTGTAGCCTCTGAATTTCTGTTCATGAAGCCTTCGACAGACAGTGGTTATTGACAAATCCACACCTGACTCCTGAAGAATGTTTCTGATCTGTCGGACAGGTGTTTGGGTTTTTTTTTTATTACAGAGAGAATTCTTCTGTCATCAGCTGTGGTCTTCCTTGGCCTGCCAGTCCCTTTGCGATTAGTAATCTCACCAGTGTTCTCTTTCTTCTTAATGATGTTCCAAACAGTTGATTTTGGTAAGCCTAAGGTTTGGCTGATGTCTCTAACAGTTTTATTGTTGTTTCTCAGTCTCATAATGGCTTCTTTGACTTTCATTGGCACAATTTTGGTCCTCATGTTGATAAACAGTAATAAAAGTTTCCAAAGGTGTTGGAAAGACTGGAGGAAAGACTAAGTGCTGAGAGCTCTCTTATACCTGCAGTAACAAGGCAATTAAACACACCTGAGCAATTACCAATACCTGTGAAGCCATGTGTCCCAAACATTGTGGTGCACTGAAATGGGGGGACTTGGTATAAACACTGCTGGAATTTCTATCTGGTGAAATCAAAATGAAAAAAATGGCCTTTATTAAAATCTGACAATGTGCACTTTAACCACATGTGATTTTTTTTATTTTACAAATCTCAAATTGTGGAGTCTTTAATCTTTAAATGCTGGGGGGCACTGTAGATGGTCCTGTTTCTGCACTGTAAGTCTCTATGACTCTATCTTGAGCAACTTTCCTCTTAAGGTCCGCAGGTCTTATAGATTGTGAGGCTGATTCACCTTAAATGTGTATGGGAACAAGCACACAACAATTAAAGATCTGGAGGCTCTATAAATATACTTGTATTGTACTTGTATTATATAATATTTTGGTTATACCACTCATTGTATTTTCTGATGTAGCTGAATTATTGGCTTACAGCACCCCCACCTGGAATTATTTAACAAACGCACACAATTTGAAAGATTGAGAGTAATCATTGCCCTTGTGAGAGATGCCTCAGTCAATGCAGATGCACAGAATCTCCACCCGCCTGTCTTGTCAGGCGCTACCAAGCATATTTGTAGAAAGGTCTGTGGTTCCCACATTGGATTAATCAATGTCCACAGAAGCCACAAAACTGAATTGGAAGCATGTCATTCTCAGTCTTGAGGACTTCCTAAAAAAAATCACACAAAAATAGATACAAACAGTAGCTTCAAATGACTGGAGGTATAGAGAAACCAAAGTAGCTACAGATATGGTAGCCAATAAAAACAATAATTAAAAAAATATATATAAGGAACACAAATACTAAAACAAAAAGTTGGAGGTAAATGTTTATATGCAATCAGGATACAGAGCTAAATCAATTCTTTTTGGGCAACCCTAGCATAAGTATTACAAAGACAGCCACACTGATATGTATGATGAAACATCAGTAAGTTACTAGTTTATATTCATAAGAACAGATATGCTCAAGGTATACAAGAAGAACAAAAAAAGACTGGTGAGGAAAAATTATCAAATGTTAATTTACTAGTTATTGAATAAATTGCAGAAGTACCAAACTCAGTTAGAACTGTGATTACTCAGTTTCCATGAACCAGAATTAATATCTGAGCACACGCTCAAATGTTGCCAAAATTTATATTTTAGAATGCCTGATATTGTAAGACTCAAAGTGATGATGCCATATTAATAATATGTGGCCTCCTCGGTTTCCAAAAAAAGTGTGCAGATAACTTCCTGATTGTGGATAAACCATTTTTAAAATGGAGATTTTAAATGGAACTCTCTTCATGTTTCCTTAGGCAGGTGGAAAAATATGTAAGCCTTATGGCCCTGTCTCACGGTGCGAGTCCACCCACAAGTGATCCCGAGTGAAATAAAAAAATCACACTCATGGTTGTCTACGACATTCCAAGTTTATGTTCACGAGTTTAAACGAGTTCCCACGTGTATGTCTAAGTTTGCCGTTTACTTCTCATTTCTGCAATGTACCAAGTTCCTCTCCCGAGTTACTCTTGAGCCAACTGTAAATGAAGGTCAAAGTATCAAATAGAGGAGCTGGACAGCATCTCATACAGTAAGTATATTCTGATTCAGTATTGAAAGTAATTCAATTTCAGAACTTAAAAAAACTAGGCAGGATCTCGGCCCTGCATTCCCTGCCATTGTGCAGCAAGGAGGCGATGGCGAAGCAACAGTGTTAAAGAAGACAGCTCCATCCTGCGGCTTTTTAAAGGTAGAATTCAGCGCGGCCGCATCTATTGACATGACCTACAAAGGGAAAATGCGCACCGTCCATGCCAGAGCTAGGCTGGGATCATTCTCTGCTCTCATCTTTCTCTGTCTGTGCATTAGCAGGGGATACCTCGCTGGGGCACAAGACCTCTTCCGCCTGCCCCTTGCAGCCATCAACTTGTTTGTTCTTTTGGTGCGCCTCATCTGCCCTGCTCCCATCCCAGCCCTGCCCCAGCTCTCTGCCCCATTCTCATGGAAATATCGCTTCCGCCGCTGTAACGAGGAGGGGTCCGGCTGGCTGGCTTGGTGGGTGGGCAGGGAGGGGGAGTGGGTACAAACCACCAAATCCATTCTCAAAAGTCGGGCAGAGCCGTGTAGAACTCATGTTTCTCTCTGCTTCATATATGTGGGAATTCCCTCAGTATGGTCACTCAGCGGGACAGGCAGCATCTCTGGAGAGAAAGAATGGGTGACGGGATGACCTTTCCAAAATTCTGCTGCGTCTTTGTGTTATTCCAGCACCGTGTGTTCACTTTTTGTCAACCAGCATCTGCCCTTTCTCGTGTGAGACATTATTGTATTCGTCACTCCCTTAAGTTTCCCAGGGGGTCGGGACGGGACTGGAGTTGGGAGGGAAAGGTGGGGGGGGGGGATGGGCGTCAGCCATCAGAGTCAATAATCATCTGCCACAATGCGAGAGAGATCATGCACTATTGTAGGTCTCCTTTGCACGTCGGGTGTTTCTGTCTTTCTCCATCTCATTGTTGGCCCTGTCTGTCGCCACCCCCACCCCCACCCCTCTGCTTCCCGGCCATGTGCGTGACACCCCTTCCTTCCTCTCTCCAGCTCCCCGCCCATTGCACCGGGCACGGGGGCTTTGCACCATCTTCACATTGGCGACGCCAGCAGGTCAATGCCAGTTGCGCTGGGGCAGGTGCTCGGGGGCTCTCTCCCAGCATGGCCCCGGAACGCGGGGGGGGATGGCAGTCAGCGGGCACAACGGCTCTGCCTCACCATGGGCCGCCGCCAACCAAACCACCCGTCCACGTCCACACTCTCGGTAGAACAGGAGCCGAGACTGGAAACTGTACCGCCCTTGCCCCCTCCCTCTGCAACTGCAAACAACCCCACTCTCCTGCTCACCTAACCCGCCCATCCCTTCTCTCTGGGTATTGAAGGCGCTTCTGGTCTGCAGTGTGCAATAGTCACCAAAATACACTACATCTTTAGAAAGAAAAAATACAAAACATGTCAATCCCATTGGATAGGCCTTAGTTATGGTACTGTACAACCCAGCCTGGCCGTGCCGTCCAAGTTGGCATCTTGGGGTAGTCCTATTTGCCGGCATGTGGCCCATAGCCCTCTAAACCGTTCCCATCCATTTATCTGTCGTTAATAACCTCAAAAAAATTCCTGCTTCAGTTTCCTGGGTCCAACTCAGAGAGAAGTCTTCCCCCTTTCCAGGGTTAAACGCTCCTACATTATGAAGTCCTTGACAGTGAACCATGGGCAATCAATACCAAAGTGTCTGCCCACACAGTCAGTACATTTGTCTCCCGTACTAAGTCACCCCAACCCCCCCTCCCCCCTCCTTTCTCCCCCACCCTCCCTCCTCCCTCCCCCCCCCACCTTTCCCTCCCAACTCCAGTACCATCCCGACACACTGGGAAACTGAAGGGAGCGACAATCAACTGCCATGGATACAAATCATGTCATACACAAGAAAGGGCAGATGCTGGTTGACAAAAAGTGAACACACGGTGCTGGAGTAATCCCGTCACCCATTCCTTCACTCCAGAGAACTCATGGGCTACTACGTTCTTACAACGAGTTTAAATGTTTCAAATTTTAACTTCAAGAGTAAATTTGACTTGTGGAAATCTTTAAACATGTTTAAAGTTTTTCAAGAGTTAACAAGTTTCCCAGGTACCTGCCGTTAGCACCACGAGTCGCTAAGTTGCGTCCAAGAGTTCCGACTTTCCCGCTACGTTAAGTGTACTTGATTACCACTAGTAATTACTACTATTAATTTGTTTTAAACTCGGGGTCACTCATGGGTCGACTCGCACCGTGAGACAGGGGTTTTACAAGTTCACATTTTGTATGTAACACTGTCAAGTGATTGGTATTTCTCTCTACACAATTAAACACAGTTGGATACGTAACTTTAAATATTGTGTGGCTCTTTGACGATTACTTCAGCCAGATATTTATGATAATGCATGCTGTACCCATGCAAATGCTGAGTAAATTCTTGGCCTGAAGTTTATTTTTGTAGCTTTATTGACGCATTTAATCCCAAAATAAGTAATGCTACAGATAACAACAAAAAAATGAAATAGAGGATACCTCAGAACTATTACATAATACGATAAAAAGCATTAAATGTGAGTGAACTAATTACCTTAACCCACCAGTTATTCAGCTAAAGAATATATTTATCATGGGGCTGACTCTAACCGAGCATTAGTAACACTTGAGCAAAGATTGATGTCTTTGAGCAGTAACATTTACAGCTTAAAGGTCTTTTATTAAAGATTTAAGGTAAATTTCAAGCT
This sequence comes from Leucoraja erinaceus, assembly GCF_028641065.1. Classification (NCBI taxonomy): domain Eukaryota; kingdom Metazoa; phylum Chordata; class Chondrichthyes; order Rajiformes; family Rajidae; genus Leucoraja; species Leucoraja erinaceus. The sequence goes on from NC_073381.1 coordinate 56,053,827, forward strand.
ATGAAATCACATCTTTTCTTTCTACTTTTGGTGCATGTTTGGCTTCAAAAGTAAATTTGAATGTATTTATACATGCAAACAAATGAGGCTAGTTTGCACACTGCAACACATGCAACAAACACAAGAAGATAACATCCTAAAGCTATTACGCAAGAAAGATTAACTGCCTAATATTATTTTAATGTTAGAATATTATTCAAAGCTTTAGGATGGTATCTTCGTTTGTGCTTGTTGCATGTGTTGCAGTGTGCAAATTACCTTCATTTGTTTGCATGTCCGACCGCTGGCCTGCGGCCTATAACATCGTAAAGCCGCGGTCTCCCATAAGAAAGTGGACGATTCAGGAACTCCAAGCGGAGCGTGTGTTCCGTCCGTCCCGACATCGGAGTTTCGATCATCCCGGCAAGTTAAATTATGTTAAATTCTATTGTGTATTGTGCAATTTTTGATTGGATGGCTGCATGGTAACTCAAATTTCACTGTACCTTAATTGGTGACAAAAAATGTGAACTTGAACTTGATGCAAACAAATAATTTAATTGTATCTTGTTTAGATGACAATAAGCTAACCTGAATCTGATACGATGAAGATAGAATAATATTAAAATATGCAAAAACCAATTCATTAAACATAAAATAGTTGACTCAGATCAGATTATTTTTTACAGGTTTCAGTAAGTGCAAAAATAAGTTGATATATACTCAAGTTTATATACAGGTAGCCAGTAAACTAGACGTCCATTCATGACCAGGTTCTCTGCAGCCAGGTTCAGCAGGTCAATAAAAATATCACTCAGGTGATAATTCATGGAGACTGGGACATGACTTTCAATACTGAAAGACAAAAAAAAACATTTCAAATAATCATTCTTCAGATAACATACAAATTTTTATTCACAAATGCAAGAATCACTAATTTGATTCTTTTATCTACTACATTCTAATTTTTTCACCAGTTTTGCAGATATTATTCAAATAAATAAATCTAGTTCATGACATTTAAATACCATATTATCGCCTCAGCTATCTATTGCACAGTTATGAAGAGTAAAAATGCAAGTAATGTGATGTTGTTTGTGGGAAAAAAATAAACAGAAGACAAACAAGCAATTGAAAAAATCCTTCAATACTGTAAAAACCTCAACTATTTAGTCATTTATCTGCGTCTACAGATTAAATGTCAACAGGAAAGTAAACAGTCCTGTAAAGTTGCAAATGCTGCAAGCAAATTCCTGCGTCAAGCTCAACATCAGGATTCCATACAGCTGAACGGTAACAATTTGGGAAGTTGACAGTACTGAAACCGAGGGCGTGTATGCGGCAATAGTTAGAACATGCAGGTCTGGTTTTACCAGCATCTATCTGGAAAAGATGTAGACCTTTGAGCGTGGAAACAGGCCGTTCGACAAACTGTGTCCACGCCAACCAGTGATCACTCCGTAGCTCTATCCTACACACTTTTACCAAAGATGTACAAACATGTACATCTTTGGAGTGTGGGAGGAATCTGGAGCACCTGGAGAAAACCCACGCGGTCACAGGGAGAACGTACAATCTCCATACAGACAGCACCCGTAGTCAGGATCGAACCCGGGTCTCCGGCGTTGTATGGCAGCAACTCTATCACCATGCCACCATGCTGCCCGTTTGAACGGCTCTTGTTTTTTTACATATATGCATAGGTTTCATATTGTACCTTTCTTAAAAATCTTTTCTATTTCATGATAATGACATAAACATCTTTTACTACTGTACCAATTAATCGACATAGAAACGTAGAAAATAGGTGCAGGAGTAGGCCATTCGGCCCTTCGAGCCTGCACCGCCATTCAATATGATCATGGCTGATCATCCAACTCAGTATCCCATTCCTGCCTTCTCTCCATATCCCCTGATCCCTTTAGCCACAAGGGCCACATCTAACTCCCTCTTAAATATAGCCAATGAACTGGCCTCAACTACTTTCTGTTGTAGAGAATTCCACAGATTCACCACTCTCTGGGTAAAAAAATGATTTTCTCATCTCGGTCCTAAAAGACTTCCCCCCTATCCTTAAACCGTGACCCTTTGTTCTGGACTTCCCCAACATCGGGAATAATCTTCCTGCATCTAGCCTGTCCAACCCCTTTAGAATTTTGTTCGTTTCTATAAGATCCCCCCTCAATCTACTAAATTCTAGCGAGTACAAGTACAACTTGAAAGGAAATTATCAATACATTGAAAAAACTTCATGCATTGGATAGGGTGTTGGAATTAAGATTACTCAAAAATGTTTACATTTTTCGGAGTAGTTGAATTGGTTAAAGAAAGTCAGAATTTTTCATCCTAAGTAGAAAACTAAGTATTTCTGTTTAAAAACAATACAATTAGGAAGATAATTACAATCGAAAACAAGCCAATTGTTTCTCAGTTAATTCCAGAATTATCTCACCACTATTATATAAATAAATCTGTATTGATCAATCTTTCTGATGATCATGATGATCAGCCATGATCATATTGAATGGCGGTGCAGGCTCGAAGGGCCGAATGGCCTACTCCTGCACCTATTTTCTATGTTTCTATGTTTCTAGGAAACGACCTTTGGCACCAAGGCTACTTTTTTCTCCTTTTTTAGTCATAGGGTCCTACAGCGTGGAAATAGGCCTCATCGGCCCAACTTGTCCACGCCGGCCAACATGTCCCATCTACATCAGTCCCACCTGCCCGCACTTGGTCCATATTCCTGTAAATCTGTCCTATCCATGTACCTAAGTGGGACAGGCAGTGTCTCAGAATAGAAGGAATGGGTGACGTTTCAGTCTGAAGAAGGGTCTCGACCTGAAATATCACCCATTCCTTCTATCCAGAGATGCTACCTGTCCTGCTGAAGTTACTGTAGCATTTTGTGTTAATCTTCGGTGTAAACTAGCATCTGCAGTTCCTTCCTACACTATCCATGTACCTGTCTAATTGTTCCTTAAACATTGCAATAGTACCTGCCTCAACTACCTCCTCCGGCAGCTCGTTCCACACATCTACCACCCTTTGCATGAAAAAGCTACCCCTCAGGTTCCTATTAAATCTTTGCCCCCTCACCATAGACCTATGTGCTCTGGTTCTCGATTCCCCTACTCTAGGCAAGAGACTCTGTGCATCTACCCGATCTATTCCTCTCTTGAATTTGTACACCTCTATAAGATCACCCCTGATCCTCCTATGCTCCAAGGAATAGGACTCCCAGCCTGCTTAACCTCTCACTCTAGTCATGGCAAATCTTCTCAACACCCTTTCCAGCTTGACAACAGCATTCCTATTCTTTCCAACGTCACCCATTCCTTTTCTCCAGAGATGCTGCACGTCCCGCTGAGTTACTCCTGCATTTTGTGTCTATCTTTCCTATAACAAGGTGCCTAAAAATGAACACAATACTCTAAATGTGGCCTCACCAACATCTTATACAACTGTAATATGACCTCCCAACTTCTATACTTAATGCTCCGACTGATGAAGGCCAATGCGCCAAAAGCCTTTTTGACCAACCCATGTACCTGTAATGCCACTCTCAATGAACTATGTACCTGTACACCTAGATCCTTCTGCTTTACAATGAGCCCTACCATTCACTGTGAAGGTTCTGCCCATGCTAGTGCTCCGAAAATGCAACACCACACATTTCTCTGTATTAAATTCCATCAACTGTTACTCAACCCACCTGCCATACCGATCAAGATCCTTCTGCAATTTTTGACAACCATCTTCACTATCTGCAATACCACCCACTTTTGTGTCATCCACAAACTTGCTAACCATGCCATGTACGTTCTATTGATATAGATGCCAAACAGAAATGGCCCAGCACCAAACCACTAGTCACACCACTAGTCACAGACCTCCAACCTGAAAAGCAACTTCCCACCATCACCCTCTGCTTCCATCCATGAAGCCAACTTTTCTTGCAAAGTTTGAATTGACCCAAAACAAAAGTGCAGATTCCTCCAATCCTTCTTCAGTATGGAGACTTCACCCATTTAGGAACACTCTCTGTACTAGCTTCAGCACCTGAATGTCTCCCTCAATGCACTAACCAGAACATGCATCTGATTCCAATCGTGGTTCTGCCAGTGCACTTTGGGTTATGCATGAAACTCTTGCTTATTGGCTACAGAATGTTATTATATATTTTGCTGATTCCTTTTCTCCAGTACCCAGAAACATTGCAATCCACAGAGCACACTGAATTTTAATTTTCACCACTTTCAACATTTCAACACTTTCAAGGTTTGCCCATTTCATCAAATGAAAAGAATGATAAACCTGAATTCGTAAATTACAGATTAGTTCTTAGCTCCCTTCCCAGAGTCAAAGGCACAAAGAAATAAGATCTACGAAATAAGAGTGCCATCTGGTGGTTCAAGTTAACAAGACAAAAATAACTGCAAAAAAAATGTTAATGCTGCATTCGGAAGTCAAAGAAGAAACGATCCAGGAAAAAAGTTACTCTCTAAAGTTTATTTAACATCAAGCCATCCAGAATTTCACCCAAAACTTGTATTTACAGGTGGCCTAGAGGCTTCTGCTGACCGTTATTTAAGTCAAAGGCTGTATAACACAATATTACAGTGAGAAAGGGAGGTTAATAATGCAGCACAAGGAGCCGAAACCTCCTTTTGATCACTGGAAGCACAAATTATTTTTCTGGCCACAGTTTAGTTTAGTTTAGTTTATTGTCGCATGTACCAAGGTACAGTGAAAAGCTTTTGTTCCATGCTAATCAGTCAGCAGAAATACAAAAAATGATTACAATCAAGCCATTTACAGTGTATAGCAGGTTACACAAAAAAGCTGGAGAAACTCAGCGGGTGCAGCAGCATCTATGGAGCGAAGGAAATAGGCAACGTTTCGGGCCGAAACCAAGGGTTTCGGCCCGAAACGTTGCCTATTTCCTTCGCTCCATAGATGCTGCTGCACCCGCTGAGTTTCTCCAGCTTTTTTGTGTAACCTTCGATTCTCCAGCATCTGCAGTTCCCTCTTAAATACAGTGTATAGCATATCTGCCAACATTTGAAAATGAAAAATCTTACTGTGAGTGCACGTGTTGCCGAAGGCGCTTGCCCATTACGGGTGGGGTCCAGGGGCCCGCCTTAGCTCCTGGATATTGTTTTTTTAAGTAGTTTACCGATATCGCGATATATTCAGAGCTGCCTAGTTTTGTCAGAACATTTCAGTATTCTAGTACCTGAAAATTGGTATTTTGCTGAGGAAATCAGTATTTTTAAGCGGTGCATTTTGCTGACATTTTTCTGTTTTTAATGTGCGGTCATACCCATGTAAGAGTACAAGAATGCACAACTTGTTTACTCTGTATTTGTAATATGGTTTATTGTGTATTATATGTCATAGCTGCTTTCTTGCATTTATCCAGAAGTTTATCATTGAAAGTCATTTGGCAGCAATGTATCCCCAGGCCATGGGGAAATGTTGCTACCAAATGACTTTCAATGATAAACTTCTGTAAAATACTGGAGTACATAATGCCAAAGCTTCTTTTTAATCTCTGAAGATGGCAATAGCTCACTTTATAATTTACATTACTCAGCAGCCAAGACGAATATATACCAAATTAATACATCATTGAGACTGCTAGCTGATTTTCCAAGAAGCACAGTTACAAGAGGTTTTCTAAAGTGATTTTGAAGCCTTAAATATTTTTTAAATCTTTGGTCTGTTAATAGTGGCATAAAGTTTTAAGACACAAATAGCAATTGTATTTCAAGATCCATAAATGTTTAATTTAAATTTTAAACTTACTATTCCTCTGCTGATTTTATAACTCCTTTCTGTGATCCTGTTTTCCGTGTAGATTCCCTTACACCATACGGAGCTTTAAAACAAAAAAAGTCCCTTGTCATCAAAGAGGATCTGTAACTTCATACTTTTAACAATGAAGGAAGTTAACTCTGCTTTATTCTATGGTCAATTGTGAGACAAAAACAAATTCAACCGTCCTTTGGTGTCTGGACCTATTTAAAACCTCATCGTGTGCAGTTTAATCACAATAGAAAGTGACCTATTCCTTCTTTCCACTGATGCAGCCTGTCCCGCTGAGTTACTCAAGCATTTTGTGCCTGTCTACAACAAAACTAAACCTATATACAGCAAATTGTCTGTGGTAACTTTGCAAATAATAATAGGTGAAAAACATGTAGAAGAAACATAATGTAACTTTTCGAAGGATTATGTGCGGCCCTTTTAGATTTTTTACTCCATGCTGCACTGTATGCATTGCTTTTATCCATAACAATGGTAATGTAAAAAATGCCCTGTAAGGAAATGTCACGGCCAAATTCAAAATAAGACACAAAATGCTGCTGTAACTCAGTGGGGAAGGCAGCATCTCTGGAGAACATGGATAGCTGATGTTTTGGGTCAGACCCTTCTTCAGACTGATTGTAGTAAGGGGGTGAAAGCTGGAAGAGAGGCAAGGACGAGACAAAGCCTGGCAAGTGGATCGGTGGATACAGGTGAGGGGGGATTGATCGGCATATAGTCATAAAGTATGACCATAACCAGCGTGATGAAGTGTGTAGGAAAGAACTGCAGATGCTGGTTTAAAATGCTGGAGTAGCTTAGCGGGCAGCATCTCTGGAGAGAAGGAATGGGTGACATCAATAAGAAATACTGCCTGAGATGCTGCCTGTCCTGCTGAGTTACTCCAGCATATTGTGTCTATCTTCGATTTAAACCAGCATCTGCAGTTCTTTCATACACATCTGCAGTTCCGTCTTCCTTCTTATATAGAGGCACAACATTAGCCACACTCCAGTCTTCTGACACCTCATCCATGTCTAATGATGATTCATATTTCTCATCCGGGTTCCTACTACTTCTTCTCTAGCTTCCCACATTGTCCACGGATATATCCAATCAGATCCTTCGTATGCCTTAGGACTTCCAGCACCACTTTAACCACAAAACGTGCTGTCCTTCAGACATCACCATTGACTGTTCCAAGTATCCCAGCCTTAATGTCTTTCTCCACAGTAAAAACGGAGGAAAAATATTAATTGATGACCCTACCCATTTCCTGCGGTCCCGTACAGAGATGACCATTTGGTTTTGAGGCAACATATTCTCTCTCTAGTTGCCCTCATTCCCTGAGTGTAATTATAAAATATTTTTGATTTTTCTTAAGATTATCTGCCAGGGCTATCTCCTGCCCTCTTTTTGCCCTGATTTGCTACTTAGATATGCTTCTCAAATCCTGAAATTCATTCAGGGATGCAATCGATCATAGCTGCCTATACCTATCGCATGCTTCCTTCTGTTTTCTGACCAGAGCCTCAATTTCTCTCATCATTCCGGCTTCCTTACTCCCACCTGCCTTGCCATTCAAAATAAGACACATTGCCCTTTACTCTAACCAATGACCACCCTTTGCCTTTGTCCACCCATTTCCCAATCAAAGCCTCCCTCACCTGTATCGACCTATCACTCGCCAGACTGGAGTCAAGGAAAGAGCGTTCACGTCGCGGCCCTGTTTCTACCAATCTTTCCACCACTACGCACAAGCACAAGAAGCGCAAGGCAGACACCATTGTATGCAGATGCCCAGAAACGTGATCAGCTCTGGCTGAACAACTTCTAATTTTGTGTGTGGATTTGATAAGAAGACTCGCCAGACTATGCCATGTTCCCACTTTTCTTCCCCTACGGCAGTTTACAGTCCCGCCCCAAAACAGCAGCTATCCACTTTCTCCAGAGATGCTGCCTGACCCTCTGAGTTATCCCAGCACTTTGTGTCCCTTTTTATAAAACAGCATCAGAAGTTCCTTAAGCCTACGAGGATAAATTCAAAACTGGCTCAAGCACAAATGCAGTACTGCCTCTACCACAATTTAACACTCTGTTGAGCAAGATTGTGGGACACCAGTAAGAAATGTAAAAGATTGGTTTTAGAAACAAGGGACTGAAGATGCTCGTAACTTGGCTGTTTTTGGTACACAAAATTTCAATTAAAATATAATTTCTTCAACATCAACTTACGATCAGTAATGATTGCATCAAAAAAATTGGCCTTCCTCAATATATTTTTTGACGCGTCTGAAACTAGTACATCAATATAGAATTGCTCCAAGCCATACTGCCTAAGGTTAGCACGAATGTTCTCATCTGGTCCTCTCCATTTCTGGTCCTTCCTACTGGCCTTGCCTGCAGAATTAAAGAATAACTATATTAATCAATACCAAAATCCATTTTAGTCAAGGCAACCCTTAATCTTCTAAATTACTAACAGATTTGAAGTTGCTTTTAAAATTTGTTTTTAATCCATTTTATCTTCACTTTACACATTCTAGTTATGTTGTTTCATTGTTTCTATGCTGCTGCTTCCAGTTTTATATTTCACTAGACTAAGTGGGACCCCTTGGGGGTGTGGGGGAAGGGGGGGGGGGGCCGTGGTGGAGGGGGAATGTGGGAAGGGGGGAGGGGGGGGAAGTGGGGGAGGGGGGGGGGTGGGGGGGGTGTGGGGATGGGGGGTGGGGATGGGGGGGGAGTAGGGGGGGGGGGTAGGGATGGGGGGAAGTGGGGAAGGGGGGAAGTGGGGGAAGGGGGTGTGTGGGGAAAGGGGGTGGGGGAAGGGGGGGTGGGGGAAGGGGGGGTGGGGGGAAGGGGGGGTTGTGGGGAAGGGGGGGTGGGGGGTGGGGGGGGGTGGGGGGGGGAAAGAGGGGGATGGGGGGGGAAAAAGGGGGGATGGGGGGCACTCGCATTCTGCTCACCCCGCACCTTCAGCTTTCGGCCTGACGCAGGAGATCCCGGTCCCACTCTGGCTTCACTCAGAGGCTTCCGGTTCAACTCATCAGCTTCCGCTGACTCCCCGCGAGCTGCTCAACACACTGCGCCCCTTCAGCTTTTTATTCTCCTTGCCACGTTATTGACAGCGGGTTCCGGAAGGGGCGGATTTTACGATTTTTAAACCTTCTTTCGTAGCTTTTGTACTATTTTAGTTACTAATAGTAACATTTGTACTATTTTATCGATCGAAACGAAATGTATTTAACTTGCAGCAGAGGAGAATGGTGAGTAAGGTGGCGAAAAATCGTTTTTGCGCAAAGTTAATTACAACGCGGACCGGAAGTGGTCAAGATGGGAGTTTTAGTAATAGTATAGATAGATAGATGATAGACTATTGTTTCTCATTTGTTATTTCCATCATTTAATTTTCCTCTCTTTAATCCTACGGAGGGAATTTTCCAGCCTTCACCCACCACCTGCCCTCTAATGAGGTGACATGTTGCTGATTTTAAAGCATTCAATTAAGCTCAAGAATTCATAAACAATTTTTGGTCAGGTATATCACAGGTAAATGCATTGGGTAATCTTTCATATTTGGCAGTTTAGCATCAAACAGTGATAAATTAAAGGTTTTCAAATAATTTTGTATCTTTCAACTCTTGCCCCTTTGATCTAATTACCACAACTTTTAGCCATGCCTCTCCCCTTATTTCTTTCCAGCAGAAATGTACATTAACAGCTTTTTCTTTTCTCAGGCACCATTCTACATTATCACTACCATCCTCAAAGGCAATTCGACATTCATCCTCTGCAATTGCTATAAAATCTCTGATATTTAAAACACATCCTTGTCTCCAAGTTGAAACATAGAAACATAGAAAACAGATGCAGGCCTGTCGAACCAGCACCGCCATTCAATATGATCATGGCTGATCATCTAAAATCAGTACCCCATTCCAGTTTTTTTCCCCATTTCCCTTGATTCCTTTAGCCCCAAGAGCTAAATCTAACTCTCTCTTGAAAACATCCAGTGAATTGGCCTCCACTGCCTTTTGTGGCAGAGAATTCCACAGATTTACAACTGGGTGAAAAAGTGTTTCCTCATCTCAGTCCTCAATGGCCTACCCCTTATTCTTAAACTGTGACCCCTAGTTCTGGACTCCCCAACATCGGGAACATTTTTCTTGCATCTAGCCTATCCAATCCCTTAAGAATTTTATATGTTTCTATAAGATTCCCTCTCATCCTTCTAAATTCAAGTGAACAATTATCCTACTTGATATAAAAGGCTGAATACACAAGAACACACAAAATTAGGAGCAGGAGTAGGCCATTAAGCCCCTCAAACCTGTCCTGCCATTCAGTATGATCATGGCTAATCCATGATGGCCTCAACGCCTCTGCTGTGCCATGTTCCCATAACCTACAATTCCTCAATCTTTGAAATAGTTTTTATCTCCAACCTAAATGCATCTAATAGTCTGGCCTTCATCACCCCCAGTGGCAGATAATTCCAGAGATGTAATATCTGCTGAGAGAAGAAATTGAGTTTTGATAACCAGCCCCTTCTTTTGTAGCTGTGTCCCCTTGTTTGACTTTGCCTCTAGTGACAACATATCAACATTTACTCTTTCAAACAGCCTTAGGATCTTATATGTTTGAATAACCTGACATTCTTTTAAACTTCACAGACCCAAGCTGTTTAGCCTCCCTTGATAGGCCAATCTTTACTTTAGTTTACTTTTGAGATACAGCATGGAAACAGGCTCTTCGGCTCACTGAGTCCATGCCAACCAGCAATCAACCCGCACACACTAACACTATCCTGCATACTAGGGAGAATTTAACAATTTACGGACGCCAATTAACCTACAAACTTGTACATCATTGGGGTGTGGGAAGAAACCGGAGCACCCAGAGGAAACACACTCCATACAGACAGCACCATCAATCAGGATCGAACCCAGGCCTCTGCCGCAGTATGTTAGCAACTCTGCCGCTGTGCCAATGTGCAGCAAAATCTTGTCATCCCAGGAATGAAGTAATAACATTTTCAGGAAAGTACAGAAAAAAAATAAATCTGGGGGAACTTAATGAGAAAGAAGGTGGAATTGTGTGGGTTTGTGACATTGTAAAGTGCAGTATAAACTATTAAACTGGTCCCCATGGATTTATCAAATACCAAAGTTTTCAGGAGTTAACAACTAGTCTATATGATGAGATAACAAAAGAGACCCAAGATATAGACAGAACACCTTGTAATCAAAGCACTGAGAAATGTAGAGCCTTGACTGCCAATGCAGTAACAGACCACAAAAACACAACAGTGAGAATAGACAATAGACAATACGTGCAGGAATAGGCCATTCGGCCCTTCGAGCCAGCACTGCCATTCAATGTGATCATGGCTGATCATCCACAATCACTACCCCATTCCTGCCTTCTCCCCACAGTCCCTGACTCCACTATCTTTAAGAGCCCTATCTAGCTCTCTCTTGAAAGTATCCAGAGAACCGGCCTCCACCGCCCTCTGAGGCAGAGAATTCCACACTCACATCTCTTTGTGCGAAAAAGTGTTTCCTCATCTCCGTTCTAAACGGCTTACCCCTTTTTCTTAAACTGTGGACCCTGGTCTGGACTCCTCCAACATCGGGAACATGTTTCCTGCCTCTGGCGTGTCCAAATCCTTAATAATCTTATATGTTTCAATATGATCCCCTCTCATCCTTCTAAACTCAAGAGTATACAGCCCAGCCGCTCCATTCTCTCAGCATATGACAGTCCCGCCATCCCGGGAATTAACCTTGTAAACCTACACTGCACTCCCTCAATAACAAGAATGTCCTTCCTCAAATTAGGGAACCAAAACTGCACACAATACTCCAGGTGTGGTCTCACTAGGGCCTATACAACTGCAAAAGGACCTCTTTGCTCCTATACCAACATGCCATTCGCTTTCTTCACTGCCTGCTGTACCTACATGCTTACTTCCATTGACTGATGACCAAGGATCCCCAGATCCCGTTGTACTTCCCCTTTTCCCAACTTGACACAATTTAGATAATAATCTGCCTTCCTGTTTTTGCTACCAAAGTGGATAACCTTTCATTTATCCACATTAAACTGCATCTGCCATCTCCCCCAACTTGTCCAAGTCACCCTGCATACTCATAGCATCCTCCTCACAGTTCACACTGCCACCCAGCTTTGTGTCATCTGCAAATTTACTAATGTTACTTTGAATCCCTTCATCTAAATCAATGATGTATATTGTAAATAGCTGTGGTCCCAGCACCGAGCCTTGCAGTACCCCACTAGTCACTGCCTGCATTCTGAAAGGAACCCGTTAATCCCTACTCTTTGTTTCCTGTCTGTCAACCAGTTTTCTATCCATGTCAGCACTCTACCCACAATACCTTGTGCCCTAATTTTGCCCACTAATCTCCTATGTGGGACCTTATCAAATGTTTTCTGAAAGTCCAGGTACACTACATCCACTGGCTCTCCCTTGTCCATTTTCCTTGTTACATCCTCAAAAAATTCCAGAAGATTAGTCAAGCATGATTTCCCCTTCATAAATCCATGCCGACTCGGACCGATCCTGTTACTGCTATCCAAATGTGCCGCTACTACATCTTTTATAATTGACTCCAGCATCTTCCCCACCCCCGATGTCAGGCTAACTGGCCTTTAATTCCATGTTTTCTCTCTCCCGCCTTTCTTAAAATGTGGGATAACATGAGCTACCCTCCATTCCACAGGAACTGATCCTGAATCTATAGAACATTGGAAAATAATCACCAATGCATCCACAATTTCTAGAGCCACTTCCTTAAGTATCATGGGATGCAGACCATCAGGCCCTGGGGATTTATCAGCCTTCAGTCCCATCAGCCTACCCAACACCATTTCCTGCCTAATGTGGATTTCCTTCAGTTCCTCCGTTACCCCAGTACCTCTGGCTACTTCATCAGGAAGATTGTTTGTGTCATCCTTAGTGAAGACGGATCCAAAGTGCCTGTTCAACTCTTCTGCCATTTCCTTGTTCCCCATAATAAATCACCTTTTTCAGTCTTCAAGGAACCTGCCTTTTCCTCTTCACATACCTAAAGAACCTTTTACTATCCTCCTTTATATTCTTGGCTAGCTTACCTTCGTACCTCATCTTTTCTCATCATTCATTATATGAATGACCAGATAATCTGTTCATGGTGTGAGCATGCAATTGATATTTGGAGGGTGGTTTCTGTAACGTCACTGGACCTTTAATCGGAGGTCTGGATTGATTAAAAATCCACAACATCTGGACAATATATATATAAATATAATTGGAACACATATCTACTATCCAACGTAATGACAAAATCATAGATTTTTTACAAAGAAAAATATCCGAATTACTAATATTCTTTTGAGAAGGAAAAATGCTACTTGTATCTGATCTGGCCAACTGTGAATCAAACCCACAGAAATGCGATAGACTTTTAAATGTCCTTTGAAACTGCTCTGTAAATTACTAAGGCTAGTGGCTAGTGCCCTTTTGGAACAGGTTGGCTTAACCAATACTGCTTCAACCTGTGTGAAGGAAGACATCAGAAATCTTTTCTCTTGTGGATTGTGCTGTGGACTGTTACCACCAAGGGCCATGTAAATGGGATCCCAACACGACAGCACCTTCAGGAGTACTGCTCGACATAGGTGCTGCACTGAAGAGCATACAAGTTTGTAGCTTAGAGGTAAGGAAAGTACAATTGAACCAAGCCTTCTCCAAACCTCATCAAACTGCCTGTTAATTTATCTCCATCTAAGTCCCTATCCATTATACTTTATGGACTGCCCTGGGCTTTCATTTAAATGTTGAAGGCACACATTAATTAGCTTTTGTGATTCTTTGCTTAGACCATAATTATCCAATTTAAAAATTAACTCACTTGACTTGTCAACAGGAGAAAAGATAATCAAGTTTTTTTTCAGTAAATCACAAATTTGCCAGGCAGATTTATCTTGTTTTTATAAGAAAGATAAGAGTAAATATAGATTACATGTGCAAGTATAACCAATGCTTAAAAATTGAAATTTCTTACCACGTCCATGAATAATGTTGTAGTCAATATCTGCCCCGCAGACAAATGCTCCAAAATGTGCACAAGCAACAAGAAGACTGCCTAGAGGAAACAAAGTGTGACTATGTAACATGAGTTGCTGCAATAGAATATTAGACTGGCCAAAAAAGAACATTATACTCAGCCAGTCTGTCCACCTTCCACTGCGGCAGCGCGACTCACCCGTTGCAGCGGCCCCTACAGCCTGTCTGTCTTTTTTTTATTTTTTGTCTAGTTAAATGTAGTGCTGGTGTTTTTTTAATACTGGTTTTAAATGTGTATATGTGGGGGGCGGGGGAAACTGTTTAAAATCTCTTCCCTGTCCGGGAGACCCGACCTTTTCCCTGTCGGGTCTCCGTCTCCGTTGTCGTTGGGGCCTAGCACCGTGGAGCGGCCTCCAACCTGAACGACGCGGGGACTCGGGAGACTGCGGAGCTGCGGACTACTCACCATCGTGGGGCTGGCCGGCCTTGGAGCGTGGGGAGCGGTGGAGACTTGCTGCTGCAACTCGACTCCTGGGGCTCAGAGGCTCCAGCAACGCAGCCGCAGGTCCGGTGGACTGGGACATCGGGAGCTCGCGGGTCCGGGGGGGAGAGACCACTTTCCGGAGCTCCCGCAACGCGACTTCTCCAGCCCGTGTCGCGGGGTTGGAACGTCCCGGAGCGGGGACGTACATCGCCCGGCACGGCTTCATGGCTGTGGGACATTCCAGCGCCCGCCAGGGGCTCCAACTGTGTGACATTTAGACCGGGAGCAGGGTCGTAAATCGCCCGGCACGGCCTAAAATGGCTGTGGGACTTATCATCGCCTGCCTGGGGCTTGGACATCGGGAGAGAAATGGAGAACAGGGGAGAGAAAAGACTTTGCCTTCCATCACAGTGGTTTCACTGTGATGGATGTTTGTATGAATTAAATTGTGTGTATGTCTGTAGAAATTGTCTTTGTTTGTCTTGAGCCTCACTGAGGCTGAAATGACAATAAATGGTATTGTATTGTATTGTATTGTGAAGGAATTCAGAAAGACTGTCACAAGGTCATGAGTTATAGGAGCAGAATTAGGTCATTCGGCCCATCAAGTCTACTCCGCCATTCAATCATGGCTGATCTATCTTCCCCTCTTAACCCCTTTCTCCTGCCTTCTCCCCATAACCCCCGACTAATCAAGAATCTATCTCTGCCTTAAAAATATCAATTAATCTGGCCTCCACAGCCCACTGTGACAAAGAATTCCACAATGCTGAGGTTGGAGGGATGTACATCGCATGCAGGTTGAGGAATTGAATTTAACTTAGCATCACCTTCAGCATGGACATTGTTGGCCAGATGGTCTGTTCTGAGCTGTTCTGTTCTATGTTCCGAGGAATAACACGCAAGCTCTACGCAGACACCATTGGAGGTTAGTTTTGATCCCAGATTGCTAGGCCTATGAAGCCACTAACTGAGGCATCAATTTCCTGCTATCAAAAACATGACATTTCCTTAAAATCAGAAACTGCTGTTAATATTCAGCAGATTAGGCATATTTGTTTGAAGTAGAAATAGAGTTGATGTTCAAATGAAGATCCTTTATCAGAATTGGGAAAGTAGTAGAAGTTTGATTTAAGTTGCAGAGAGAGTGATGGAAGGTGGGTCGGGCAAAAGGTAAGGGGCCACAATTGCCATGGTGATCAGATGTGAATAGATTAAAAGGAGGGAGGGAGAATACACAGAGGATCATGTAAAAGCTGTGTAGTGCAGATCAGAGCTGTGGGGAAATGCCAGTATAACCACAAGAAATGACACATTTTATCCCTTTCACATCAACAAGCAACACAAACAGAGACTTAGACAGTCCTTTCAGGTGAGGCATCTATTCACTTACAGTTCCTCTAATCTAATACCTAGTTAACTAAACCCTTATGGCACTCCCTCACGCAGCCAGAGGAGATGCAATGCCGGCTCTTTTACCTCATTACTCCTCACCATCCTCCGATCCACTGTCCTTTCCAGGTGAAGCAGCAATGCCCTTGAACGTCTACCAGATTGGGTGATTGGTTCACAGATTACCTTTACTCTGTCTGCAGGGGCAAGTATGTCTGCCCAGTTGCTGGCCACTTTAATCCTCCACCCTGATCCCACTCTGACCAGTTTATCTGTGGCTTTGCGTATTATTCCAATAAGGCCTAATGTAACTTTGAGACAGCACCACGTTTGCCATCTGGACAGCCTTTGGGACTCAATATCAAATTCAACAATTTATATAACTCACTTTCTCTAGTTGTACCAAAACTACCCAGTTCAATTTTATCCATGTACATGGGTAACCTAAAGCATGGTTAGGAAATTTATAGAGGGATATGGGCCTAATGGGGGCAAATGGGACTACCTTAGAAGCGGCACCCTGGTCGGCGTGGAGGAGTTGGGCCGAAGGGCCTACTTCTGTCGTGTATGACTCTATGATTCTACATGTAATGTATCACGTTAAGTTTTCTATCTTCAAGTAGAGGTAACATTGTGTATTGACAGGGGTAGTGCAGTAGATCATTATCATCAATGTTTTATTATTATTATTAATGTTTAGTGTTTTCTGAGTCATTCGTAACTGTCACTGTATGTCATGTTGTTACTTATGGGCGGAGCACCAAGGCAAATTCCTTGTATGTGAATATTTGGCCAATAAACTTACTTACTTACTTATTTAGATGTGCACTTTCAATGATTTCAGTATAAATTTAAAAAAGTTCTAAATGAGGGACTGGTTCAAAAGCTTTGCCCATTGTGATCCAGGGTTTTGGTCAATTGTCTTGGCAATAGGAGATAGAGGATTATGGTAGACTGGAGGCCTGCAGCAAGTGGTGTTATGTAGGGACTGGTTCTGAGACCCCTGCTTTTTGTCATATACATAAATAAATCAAATAATACAGATACAGGCGGCATGATTAGCATATTCACAGATAGCAGGGAGATTTCTGGAGTTGTTGATAGTGTTGAATGTGAAGGGTTGTCTTAGGCTGCAGAATGATAATGCTGTGTTGGTAAATTGGACTGAGAAATGGCTAGTCATGTTTGATCGAGATAAATGTGAGGATCCACTTTAATAAATATGAAATAAGGATACTTACGACATACAGTGTGTGTGTGTGTGGTGTGTGTGTTTTGGTCAATTGTGTGTGAGGATGTGTGTGTGTGGTGTGTGTGTGTGTGTCATATACATAAATGTGATGTGTGCATATTCACAGTGTGTGTGGAGTGTGTGTGTGTGTGTGTGTGTGTGTGTGTGTGTGTGTGTGTGTGTGTGTGTGTGTGATCCACTTTAATGTATGTGTAGGACATGTGTGTGTGTGTGTGTGTGTGTGTGTGTGTGTGTGTGTGTGTGTGTGTGTGTGTGTGTGTGTGTGTGTGTGTGTGTGTGTGTGTGTGTGTGTGTGTCTCTCTTTCTGTCAAAGTCAACCATTTTCAGATTTTTTTAGGTTTGATTGGTTGGAAGCTACAGCATGGAAACAGATTATTCGGCCCTCCAACTCTATGCCGACCTTCGATCACCCATTCACACTAATTCTGTGTTATCCCACTTTCACATTCACTCCCTACACACTAGGAGCAATTTACAGGGGCTTCACAAGCTCACATGTATTTGGGATTGCAGTGTGATTTTGAATGATTGTGAATGTTAAATGTATTCCATAACAGAGACAGCTTTGGGAGATAATCTGTGCTGTGCTACATTGGCTAATGTCAGGAGCTGGTCTCAGTGGTGGTTTCCTCCTTACCTGTTCCCACAAATGGATCAAATACCAAGTCGTTGGCTCCTGCTTTGGCATGATTTGCTATTAGAAAGGAAAGACCGGCATCCATGCTGGTATTACCAATGAAGTGACGCTTCTTCACACTATACAAGTTGATTAGCTCCCTTTGACCATCAGCAATCTAAATAGGAAACAGAATGACCATTAATTTATTAATTCTCCAACCTTATTTTAAGGATACACTATTTTTTCTCTTCCTGATCAAATTCAATGAGGATGGTTTATGACTTGATGGGGAACCTGTAGGCCACGATGTGTAGGAAGGAACTACAGATGACGGTTTACACCAAAAATAGACACAAAAAGATGGAGCAATTCAGCGGGTCAGGTAGCATCTCTGGAGATAAGGAATAGGTGGCATTTCGGGTCAAGATCTGAAGAAGGGTCCCAATCCGAATCATCACCTATTCCTTTTCTCCAGAAGTGCTGCCTGACCCGCTGAGTTACTCCAGCTTTCTGTGTATATCTGCAGGTCATGGTGTTCCAATTCACCTGTGGACCTTGTCCTTATTGGGGAAGACACTGCAGCCTTGCGAGATGCTGGCAGATAGTCCAATGAGTATCGTTTTGTACATTGGAAGTAATGCAGATATGGTGCTCTATCATGGCGAAAATAAATGGTTAGGGTTGATTCCAATTGTTCTGTCTGCATGGTATTGAGTACTTAAATGTTGTTGGTGTTGTACTCATTTAGGCGTGGAGATTGGATGGTGGAAAGTTTTTGGAGTGTCAGGAGATGAGTTATTTGCTCTATGATAGCCAACCTCTGGTCTGCCTTTTTAACCACTCTATTCATGTGGTTGATCCCAGTTGCCATGTCAATGGTAATTTTAATGACAGTGCACAAGGTAACATTAATAATATTGGTGAACATCGAGGGCAACTGGTTAGACTCTAAAACCTAAATAATTGGCAAATAATCAATGTTATGGTGTTTTAGGAATTGTCACCAAGATACTGCAGATAACAACACCCAGGCTCTTTACTAGTGTCATACAGTAAATTTTACATTCACCTGAGAAGGTATCAGTTTAATCTCTTCCAAAAGACTGCACTTCAACCTGTGCAACTCGCTCTTTGAAGAGTATTTGGAGTGTTAACATAGATTTCTGTGCTCAAATCTCTGGAGAGTAACTTGAACCTACAACCTACGGACTCAGAGTGGGGGGCTGCTATCAAATGGAACACAACCAACCACACATGTACCTAGGATGGCATATACTGAAGATTCAATATTCACATGCATAACTTCCACCATAAGTTACCGTGAGAATCCTGGATAGCTCCCATTCCGTTTAGGTATAGAGGCCAATGAAATAATCCTTCTGCCAGTTTGCTTGACCGACTAATTTACCACCGATCGATTAAATATTTGACATTTTCTGGTTTCTGACAGTTAGTTTATTTCCACAAGAATATAGTTTAAAATTTTTAATATAAATTAATATTCGATTTCCCTAAATCTCACCCATCTTCCAAAATAAATACAAAAGGGTTTCTCTGGAGCGTTATTTGGATCTGTACCGTAGTCTTCAAGTAACCAGAACTCATGTTCTGGATTCTTTAGTTTTACTGTTCCTTGAAATGGCAAGAATCCTAAATCCTGTATGACATGAAATAAAGTTAAAACAATATCATAGGCAGTACAGAAGAAAATTTACTAATCAGAACTAATATTTTGTTAAGAGTGAAGACATTAATTAGATCAATATACACGTTCAATGAATGTGAACTAAATGAGCTTAGTACTGTTACATTTATCTTACTTTTCATAGCTCTTTTATTCATCCATACGTAGAATACATAATATCTTTCAGATTTGTAAAAACATTTAAAATACATATTTATAACTCAGATAAAATAAAACATAGCATATTTTTCTGCTGAGTTTGCAGCAAAATTAAGGGAAATTAAATTACCTATTTTAAAATTGAGTTTGTGGGAGCAAATTATAAATGTGATATCTTCCTAACAATATATTGATACTGATAAGATTAGCTCTCCCTTCCTCCACAATTTTTTTATTATTCATAAGATGTGGAAGTTATTAGCAACACCATCCCCCACTTGCTCTGTGATTTAAGAGTCAGCATAGATGGTGACAGTGAAGTCATATATAAGTAGTTCGTAGAAAGGAGAAAGGAGATTGACAGATTCTTGATTAGTAAGGCAGAGATTGACAAATTCTTGATTAGTTAGTATATCAGGGGCTATGGGGAGAAGGCAGGAGAATGGAGTTGAGAGGGAAAGATAGATCAGCCATGATTGAATAGTGGAGTAGACGTGATGAGCCAAATGGCCTAATTTCTGCTCCTAGTACTTATGAACTTACGAAATGGCAGTTTCATTACCTCAGAACAATAGTTACCTAATTGGGTTTCATTAACAAATTAGCTGTTTGCACAATTGTCTTTCTTTGATGAATTATCAAATAGTCAACTATGAGTATACAGATTTCGAGGTAATTTCCTGTATGTTGCCATAATGGGATTGGGAGTTTCAAATACCACATGATTTGCCTCACATGACACCCACTAAGATGTCTCAATTTTACCCATGAATCAAAGGATAATTTATCTCTTTCTCAGGTAATATTTATTTTCTAACCACATGTCTCAGTGTCATTTACCCAGAACAAGAAGGTGACTTCCCTATCAGTTTTCTTAATGCCTGTGCATCTTCTACATTCCCACTCCACTTCCACGGAACTCTTATTTGTCATCTTCTCAAGATTGGGAAGTCCTGTGATGGATGTATTATGCCTATTCCATGTTGTCTGAGGAAGTAGTATAGTTTAGTTTATTTTAGAGATACAGCGCGGAGTCAGGCCCTTCGGCCCACCGGGTCCACGCCGAACAGCGATCCCCGCACATTAACACTATCCCACTAGGGACAATTTTTGCATTTGCCAATCCAATTAACTTACAAACCTGTACGTCTTGGAGTGTGGGAGGAAACCGAAGATCTCGAAGAAAACCCATGCAGAACACGAGGAGAACGTACAAACTCCGTACAGACAGCGCCTGTAGTCAGGATCGTACCTGGGTCTCCGGCGCTGCATTCGCTGTGGCAGCAACTCTACCACTGCGCCACCGTGACCACCCATCCCCTTGAATCAGTGCAGTCTTTGTGATAATTAAACTTCCAGGAGATTTAGGTAGGGATATGTTGGCGACTTACAGGATATTTAACCAGCAATAACAAAAATTGAATGGCAGCACAAATCCATTTAGCTGAAATGATGGTGCTCAGTGGTTGGCATCACATGGTGGGAATTAATATCAACAGGGTATTGATGTATTCTCTTGGTTGAGAACACAGCAACCACCATGAGGCAGCTCATAAATATTGCATAGAAGTCATGAAAATGGCTGACTACGTCATACACAAGCTTGAGCAAAGTGAGCTCTGATTCATCGTTAGCTGAACAAAAGTGAACTATCGATTTACTAAAATAGGACGTACAATACATTAGTTGAAGAAAAGTTGTAAAGAATGCTTTAAGAAATTGTTATTAACATTAATGGCTAGAACGGAAGCTAAATTTATAAAAAGGCATAATTTCTAAGACCATTAAAAAACCTATAATCCTCAACAATGTTGTCAAGTATCTTTTATATCGGCGACAATTTATTTTATTTTCATAAATGTTGTGTAATTATTTTCTGAATATGTATCCTCCTGGGGCCTCAGATGCTACCTGAAACCTATTTTTGTTATCCATGTGTGTAACCATAAATTAGTGAGTCAGATGTAGATCTAAAGTGAAGGGGATCACGTTCACACTTGAGCTTATGTTTACAATTCCCCCTGAAATCCCTGGGAATAGTTACAGACTTAACTTCTCTCTCCAAGCGTAGTTATTCTGAGGAACTACAAACCCCCCCCCAACCATCTAATCTATTGAAAACTGGGAATTGGTTATTTCTCCTAGGTATGATGCAGTGCCACAGTGTTAGTTCCTATCTAAGATATTGAGAAAACCTCTGTTCAAACACAATATTCTCAGAAGTCTGAACAAACCAAGTCACAGCATAAAACTCAAAAACTAAAGAAACAGTAAAACAGAAAAGGGTTGATACATACGTCTATCCTTTGAATCCTCTCATTGTGTGACAATGTTTTATTGAAAGCATACACTTTTATCTGATATGTTGAACCATGCTGTAGGTATGGGATCTAAAGCAAAACAAATAAATATGGTTAATGACTCTAGTTTTAGCTGCATGCACAAGACTGTGTGGTAGATTCCTGTGCATACGTACCATTTTGTCTGTGGGATAATCTCTCAGTGAGTTATGCAGATCTTCATGTGTTCTTCCCTGACCCCATAATTCAAATATTGATCTGCAAAGTAAAGAATGAAAGCTATGTCCAAAACAGCCACTTTAGATGCAGATTTTTATTTTATGGCTGTATGGTAACTCAAATCTCACTGTGCCAATTGGTGCATGTGACAATAAGTGTAACTTGAACTTGAGATTTTCGAGCTAAACAGAGATCAAGGTGCAAAAATACCAAACATTTATTTGTTTGTAAATTGTCATAAAATTAAAGAAAAACTGCAGATCCTGTGAATATTAAATGGCAACTGAAAATGCTGAAAATATTCAGCAGCCCAGTGACATCTATATAAAGAGAAACAATTATAGTTTCAGGTCAAAGAGCCTTTGTTAAATCTAAGTGTTTCCAGTATTTTCTAAATTTATTTCAGTACAGGTGCACAACCTTTTATCCGGAGTTCCGGAAACCGAAAAGCTCCGAAAACTGGACATTTTTTCCAGGATGTCGTCTGCACACCAAAGCTCGCGTTGGGCGCCAAACTTGACCAGAAACGACCCACGGTCAACCCAGGTTTGTACTACTGTAGCGGCTGCCTCCTCCCCGGAGACCGGGGAGACACTTAAACATCTGTAAATCATTGCTTTAATGTTAGTCAGTTAGTTTGGAGGGCTTTTATGTGAAGGGGTGAAGGGGGTCCAGAGCTTACCGCATGGCGACCCGGTAAGGCATTACCCGCTCCCCGCTGGTATCCCAGCGCTGTGGCCGCCGACTCCCAACATCGCGGAGCTGGGTCTGCGGGCGTCCTGCCGCGGGCCGCGCTGGATTTGGAGCACCGCGCAGCCAGGGGTCGGAGCTCCAACCGGTGCTGTACGCGGCCGGACGCCCGCAGCCCCAGCTCCGCGATGTTGGGAGTCGGCGTCCACAGCGCTCCGGAGCTTACTGCATGGCGACCTGGTAAAGCAATGCCCGCTCCCCGCCTCTCCAACCAGGTAGGGGACTAAGAATTAAAGTTTCCCCCTTCACCCCCCCCACCACATAAAATCCCTCCAAACTAACTGACTAACATTTAAGCAATGATTTACAATGATTCCCCAGTCTCCGGGGAGGAGGCAGCCGCTCCAGACTTTTCAAGCCGCCCCCCGCTAGCTACCTAATCTACGCTAAAAATCTTCCATATCCGAAATCCGAAAAATTCCGAAATCCGAGAAGTGTCTGGTCCCAAGGCTTTTGGATAAAACGTTGTGTACCTGTATAAGCAACAAAGAATATAGAAAAGACCAGTTCAGGAACATGCTCTTTGCCTCACAATATCTATGCTGAATATGATGCCAAGTTAAACTTAGCTCGTCTGCCTGCACGTGATCAATATTCCTCCATTCCCTGCATATCCACGTGCCTATCTGGAAACTTCTTAAATGCCAATATCGTATCTGGTCCCACAACCACCCCTGGTAGCACGTCCCAGGCACCCACCACTTTATAAAAATCTTACCCTGCACATCTTCTTTAAACTTCCCCCTTCTGACCTTCAAGCTAGGCCCACTAGTCTTTGAAAGTTCGACTGAGAAAATAGTTGTGACTCTCTACCCAATTTATACCTCTCATAATTTTATAAACTTCTATCAGGTCCTCCTTAAATCTATGATAAAATCAATCTAGTTTGCCCAACCTCTCCTTATAGCTAATCCCTTGAATACAGACAGTATTCCGGTAAACCTCCTCTACATCCTCTCCAAAGCTTCCACATCCTTCTTGTAATAGGGCGACCAAAACTGTACAGAATACAGTAAAGCCACTTTATAACCAGATAGCAACTTAATCTGTTGTTGACCAAGTTTGTTGTTTCATGGAAAAGCCACTAGGTGGACTGAGAGAATCATAGTTTAGGTTAGATTTCGAGATACAGGTACTGTACACTGATGTTGCTCTGTTTATTCAACTGTCCTTACTACTGTACCAATAAAAGTGTTTTGAATACTTTGATGAATCACACATTTGAATAGTGTTTTGTGAACCATTTTAGCTTGGTTTAGTTTGGAGATATAGAATGGAAACACCAAGTCCATGCCAAACAGCAATCACCCATTCACTAGATCAGTCCTACAAACTGGGGACAATTCAGTTGGGCAGTAATTCTATCCTTCCTCCTGCATAATTACTGTAGACAAAGACCACGTGGGAAGAAAGATTGAACCACTACAGTAGTTCTATCCTAGACACTGAATTGTCCGTGGACTGTAGGATAGAACTAGTGTTGGAGCACCCGGAACAAACCCACACAGTCACAAGGAGAATGTGTAAGAAGGAACTGCAGATGCTGGTTTAAACCAAAGATATATACAAAAAGCTGGAGATACTCAACAGGACAGACAGCATGTCGGGAGAGAAGGAATGGGTGACGATTCAGGTCAAGACCCTAAACTCCATACAGACAGCACCCGAGGACAAAATCAAACTCGGGTCCCTGGTGCTGTAACATAGCAACCCTACCTCAAATTTTCAATTTGAAAAATTCCTAAACAGCTGTTTTGCACAGCAAGCATCAGACTCTTTCCACACATATTGTCAAGAAATGCTTCCTGGTTCCTACATTCATAAGTGGGGATATTTCAGACTTTTCATTTCCATATATTTATTTTCACCTCTGACTTATTTGGGTCATGAATAATCTTTTAAAATGCTGATTTCAATTAGAACGCAAGTTAATCTGCACATAAGTACTGGGATCACTTTATCATTTTCTTGAGTGAGCAGATGACTAAAAGAGAAAACATGAAGTATGAAACCTAGAAGAATAGTGAAGCAGTGGTGCGGAAGGATTACAGAAGCAACATATGGCAATCTTTCTCACTGATGGAATAAACCATATAACATATAACCATATAACAATTACAGCACGGAAACAGGCCATCTCGGCCCTACAAGTCCATGCCGAACAATTTTTTTTCCCCTTAGTCCCACCTGCCTGCACTCGTACCATAACCCTCCATTCCCTTCTCATCCATATGCCTATCCAATTTATTTTTAAATGATACCAAAGAACCTGCCTCCACCACTTCCACTGGGAGCTCATTCCACACCGCCACCACTCTCTGCGTAAAGAAGTTCCCCCTCATATTACCCCTAAACTTCTGTCCCTTAATTCTGAAGTCATGTCCTCTTGTTTGAATCTTCCCTATTCTCAAAGGGAAAAGCTTGTCCACATCAACTCTGTCTATCCCTCTCATCATTTTAAAGACCTCATCAGGTCCCCCCTTAACCTTCTGAGAGAATAAAGACCTAACTTAATACATCATTCAACATGATATGTTGACTCAATGTTGGAAGGACGAAGAACCCTGAATTCTTTGAAATTGTTTTGGAAAACCAGGGAGAGAAACAAGAATTCACATTTCACAACGGAATCCATTACAAACAAAGAAATATTTGTGAGGAATTGCAACAGATGTTTCATGATGCTGCTTGAACTGTGCAAAGTTTTAAATTGGACAAGACACCAAAAAGTAATGGTGGAAGGACAATGCTGACAGCAGGACTGATGCAAAATGGAAAGTTTCGCATTGTTAGCACATTGAAGTGAACTTTGGAACAGTGACAGCTCGATAACAGTGACAGATTTCAGCTGGAGCAAAATAGCGATCACTACCTTTTTGGAAGGAAACAAGCAACTGGCATGAATTTAAATTAACATTAATAAGGCAGCGAGGAAATGTTGCTGATCTGAGAGGTTTGAGTCTCGGGAAGAATAATACGATGAGCATACCATCAGGTTGCATCACAGCTTGGTTTGGGAACAGCTCTGCTAAGACTGCAAGAAATGGATGTAGTGCAATCCTTCACACAGACAATACCTTCCACCATTCATTTCATCTACACTTCACACTGCCTCAAACATGTCCCATCCTGGCCATTCCTTCCACTCCCATTGGGCATAAAATAGAGGAGCTTGAAAGTGCGCACCACCAGACTCAGGAACAGCTTCTTACCCTCTGTTATCAGGCTTCTAAATGGACCTCCCATAAGCTAGGATACTATTTCATTGAGCTCTGCCTTGTTGCAGATATTGGACGTTGTCTCTGGAACTGGTATACTACAATGATGACTACAGGTGCACAACCTTTTATCCGGTGTTCCAGAAACCGAAAAGCTCCGAACACCGGCCATTTTTTCCAGATGTCGTCTGCACACCAAAGCTCGCGTTTGGCACCAAACCTGACCCAAAACGACCCACGGTCAACCCAGGTCTGTACTACTGTAGCGGCTGCCTCCTCCCTGGAGACCGGGAGACGCTTAAACATCTGTAAATCATTGCTTAAATGTTAGTCAGTTAGTTTGGAGGGCTTTTATGTGAAGGGGGGTGAAGGGGTAAACTTTAATTCTTAGTCCCCTACCTGGTCGGAGAGGCGGGGAGCGGTCAATGCCTTACCGGGTCGCTGTGCAGTAAGCTCCGCAGCGCTGTGGCCGGTGGGGCCGCGGGCGGCGCCGGTTGTAGCTCCGACCCCGGCAACTCTACCCCTGGCTGCGAGGCGCTCCAAATCCAGCACGGCCCGCAGCCGGACGCCCCAGCTCCGCGAATGTCGGGAGTCGGCGGCGTCGCAGCGCTGGGATACCAGCGGGGTGCGGGCAATGCCTTACCGGGTCGCCGTGCGGCAAGCTCCGGATGTGGCCGCCGACACACAACATCGCGGAGCGTCGCTGGATTTGGAACCGCGCAGCCAGGGGTAGAGTTGCCGGGGTCGGAGCTCCAACTGGCGCCGCCCGCGGCCGGTGGTGCCCCCAGCTCCGCGGCTCCAAATCCAGCGACGCTCCGCGAATGTTGTAAGAAGGCGGCCACAGCGCTCCGGAGCTTGCCGCACGGCGACCCGGTAAGGCATTGCTCGCTCCCCGCTGGTATCCCAGCGCTGCGACGCCGCCGACTCCCGACATTCTCGGAGCTGGGGCGTCCGGCCGCGGGCCGCGCTGGATTTGGAGCGCCTCGCAGCCAGGGGTAGAGTTGCCGGGGTCGGAGCTACAACCGGCGCCGCCCGCGGCCGGACGGAGCCCCCAGCTCCGCGAGGTTGGGAGTCGCCGACCAGGTAGGTAGGGGACTAAGAATTAAAGTTTCCCCCTTCACCCCTACACCACCACCACCACATAATATCCCTCCAAACTAACTGACTAACATTTATGCAATGATTCTCCCGGTCTCCGGGGAGGAGGCAGCTGCTCCAGACTTTTCAAGCCGCCCGCACTACCTACCTAATCTACGCTAAAAATCTTCCATTCTGAAATCCGAAAATGTCCGAAATCCGACAAGTGTCTGGTCCCAAGGCTTTCGGATAAAAGGTTGTGCACCTGTACTATATTCTGCACTCCCTATCATTCCCCTTGCTCTACCTACACTACAGTACAAAACATAAACCTAAAGCAAATCTATTAGAATACAACCAGACGATTTACCTAAAATGAATAATGCAAAAATATTCACGAGAAAAAATGGAAATAAAAAAATTATACAGTAATGACAGTTAAAACTTCAATGGCAGAAGGTGATCAAGCAATGAATGAAAATCAGCAAATATAGAATAAAAATAAAACAAAAATTTCAGAAAACACTCAGTATGTCCTACAGCAAGAGTGGAGACAGAAATTAAGTTAATGTTTCTATTTAGAAACCATTCGTCAGCACTAGAATTAACTTTTGATGAAGAATCTTCGACCTGCAACATTAATTGTATTTCTATTTTCACAAATGCTGACTGACCTGCTGCCTGTTTCCAGCATTTTCTGCTTTTATTTCAGATTTCTAAGAACTGAAGGATTTTTTTTTAATTTTCAAATTCAGAATGTACTCTTGTTAGAAATGCTGGTGTCAGAGTTGAGTTATGCATTTAAACCAGAGGAGAAGCTTTACTGGTTACAAAGAATATAGTACAGCAATTAGCATGGAGATGCAGTTTACATGTAAATGCCAATGTTTAAGCATTTAAGGGACAGTCATGAAAATGTGAAGACAGTTTAAATGAAACATTCTGTTAGATCACCAAAACACAAGGTTGGATTAATGGACTTTACATTGATGAGGCAATATGAAGGATGGTCCAAATAGAGCATCATTTCAACAGTATATCTATGAAGGTATGTTACTAGTCCTACTAGGAAAGAAGCATTGTTAATATAATTCTTAGAACGAGTGAGCAATTAATATGAAGACAATGGTGGAATGGTTAGCTCAATGCAAGAAAAGAATCGTAGATAGAAAATAGTGATTTTGAATGCAAAGGACATGTTGACCTAAATTAAGTGGGCAGGAAATTTACAAGATAAGTTAGTAGATCAGGGGAAATCTTCCAATACAAGATGGACTCTATACCAAATAAATAAATGTCAATTTCAATCAAATAGAAACATATAACTCTTGTTCAAATGTGAGAGATCAAATCACGTAGCTGCAAAGCATAAGCCCCATTTCAGATACGCAAAATCCTTAGAAAGCAAGTTGGGTATAGAGTTGAATAGATAAAGAGAATGGAGTAGGTTTAACTTGCTTTAAAGAGTTTGGAAGAAAAGAAAAACAAACAAAAGCTATTTTCACCATTAACTTCTAAAAAGCATAACAATCAAAATGATCAGTTAATAATAATAATAATAATAAATTTTATTTGTGGGCGCCTTTCAAGAGTCTCAAGGACACCTTACAAAAATTTAGCAGGTAGAGTAAAAACATGTAAGGGGAATTAAATAAATAGTAGAGACATGACTATTACACAAAGTAAAGACAGAATTCAATACAAAACACAATATGAGGCAATTAATGCACAGATGAAAAGGGAGGGGGACGTGGGGCTAAGGATGGGCAGAGGTGAAGAGATGGGTCTTGAGGCGGGACTGGAAGATGGTGAGGGACACAGAATTGCGGATCAGTTGGGGGAGGGAGTTCCAGAGCTTGGGAGCTGCCCTGGAAGGCTCTGTCTCCAAAACTGTGGAGGTTGGACTTGTGGATGGAGAGGAGACCGGCTGATGTGCATCTGAGGGACCGTGAGGGTTGGTAGGGGGAGAGGAGATCAGTGAGATATGGGGGGGGGGCAGATGGTGGAGGGCTTTGTAGGTGAGGACCAGGATTTTGTAGTTGATCCGGTGGGAGATGGGAAGCCAGTGAAGTTGTTTGAGGACTGGAGTGATGTAATGCCAGGATTTGATGTGGGTAATGAGTCGGGCGGCTGCGTTCTGGACCAGTTGGAGTCGGTTGATGTAGGTGGAGCTGATGCCAAGGAGAAGTGAGTTGCAGTAGTCCAGTAGGGAGGAGATGAAGGCATGGATGAGTCTTTCAGCAGCAGTTAGACTTATAAATAATTTAAGAATTTCAACAAGCATAGCTTTCCAAATGCATTCAACTGAATACTGATGCCGATCAAAATCCTCAAACAAAACAGGAAACGCTGGAAACACCAAACTGACTTTTCTGTGAATGCTGGTGTCATAGCCTTTCACAATAGAATCATCTCTGCTAAGCCACTAAAATCCAGGCTCCTGGCATACAGATTTCATGTACAGTGATTGCAATACATTTTGACCTATACACCCGGTCTATTCAACAACTGTCATAAACTCTAGTAATAAATAGTAACAAGGGACCCAAATGCCTGAAGCAGATACATTAATAATATTGAACCAAACATTCATGTGATAATTACAGCTACAAGAGCACCTACTTTGCACATACTGTCCGCCTCATGATTGCTTTTGCCACCTCCTCAGAAGGAATGTGTACAATCCAGAATGGAGACTGAAAAGCAAAATATATATATAAAAATCAGCTATAATGTTGACAATACAAAATCACCAAATTTATGTTGATGAACCCATAAAAATACTTAAGCTAGCTTGTGATTGTGTATCTAAATGAAAAGACCTTGGCCTGACCAATGAAGGCAAGCATGTCAAATGTTTTCTTCACAGCCTTCTCCAACTCTAGAAACTTTCATGGAACTATGTACCTGCACTGCTAGGACTCTGTTCTACAACAATCCTCAGGCCTCAACTATGTAATGTATAAGTTCTGCCCTATTGTCATCTGCAATTACACATTCACATCCAAATTGTTAATATAAATAATAAACAACTGTGGACCCATCCCTTTGGCACACCATTTGTTTCAGGTCGCCCTTCTGAAAAAAGGTCCCTCTTCCACCACTCTTCCATTCTGTCTCCTATCTTCAAGTCACATTTGTATCCAATTGGCCAGCTTACCCTGGACGGCACATGTTTAAACCTTCCAGATCAACCATGAGATAACTTGTCAAATGCCTTGCTAAAGTGCATGAGGACAAGGGCATGCCTAATCAATCTCTTGAACACCTTTTCAAAAAACTAACATGCACACTGAAGTTTGTGAAATTGTCTGAAGTAAAGCTTTACATATCTATATGTTTTTTTTCTTGCAAAAAGATGGAAAGCAAAATCAGGAATTAGAACTAGTAATAAAACCCATATCTGACAATTACGAAGAGAAGCTTCATCAAACCGCACAAATATACGAGGTTTGTGCACTTTGATAAGTGACAAATTCAAATGCTATCACAACCTGCAAAACATTTTATGAATCAAGAAGTAACTATAATAAAATAAAAAAGTGCAGTGATAGAGTTGCTGCCTTACAACGTTAGAGATCCGATGTCAATCCTGACTATAGCCAGGGCTGGCATCATTTGGTGAGAGTTGAGAGTGAGTAATTTTGAGGGAGCGTAGCGACCGAGGGGGTGTGGGTGGGAGGTGTCCCCCCTCCCACGGTAGGGAGCTTTCGCATTTTTCAGCTCGAAATTGTGCAATCTGATGCATACTGTAGCGGGTCTTTTAACTTACACTTGAATGCAACATTTATAGACAATAGGTGCAGGGGTAGGCCATTTGGCCCTTTGAGCCAGCACCGCCATTCAATGTGATCATGGCTGATCATCCCCAATCAGTACCCCATTCCTGCCTTCTCCCCATATCCCCTGACTCCGCTATTTTGAAGAGCCCTATCTAGCTCTCTCTTGAAAGCATCCAGAGAACCTGCCCCCACTGCCCTCTGAGGCAGAGAATTTCATAGACTCACCACTCTCTGTGAGAAAAAGTGTTTCCTCGTCTCCATTCTAAATGGCTTCTCCTTATTCTTAAACAGTGGCCCCTGG
Source organism: Leucoraja erinaceus (assembly GCF_028641065.1). Taxonomy (NCBI): domain Eukaryota; kingdom Metazoa; phylum Chordata; class Chondrichthyes; order Rajiformes; family Rajidae; genus Leucoraja; species Leucoraja erinaceus. The sequence continues at coordinate 56,084,922 of NC_073381.1, forward strand.
TTCTGGACTCCCCCAACATCCGGAACATGTTTCCTGCCTCTAGCATGTCCAAGCCCTTAACAATCTTATGTTTCAATGAGATTCTCTCTCATCCTTCTAAACTCCAAAGTGTACAAGCCCAGCTGCTCCATTCTCTCAGCATATGACAGTCCCGCCATCCCGGAAATTAACCTTGTAAACCTACGCTGCACTCGCTCAATAGAAAGAATGCCCTTCCTCAAATTAAGGGACGAAACTGCACACAATACTCCAGGTGTGGTCTCACTAGGGCTCCAAACAGCTGAGTGTTCTCCCTTTCCGACGTCGGAGTTCCGATCATCCCGGCAAGAGGGCCTGAACATCGGTAACAACGTCCGTGGCGGTGACTGTAGAGGACTTAAAGGCTCCAACTATGGGTGGACAATGAGGAAGATGACTGAACTTTATTGCCTTCCCTCACAGTGGGAACGTTGATGTTTGTGGGGATCCTGTGTGGGGATGTTTATATTAAACTCTTTCGTGTCTTGTGTTTTTTTTATTTGTATGGCTGTATGGTAACTCAATCTCACTGTACCAATTGGTGCATGTGACAATAAATGTAACTTGAACTTGAAGTCTAGTCTAAAGCAATAATTAAGAAAGCAAAAATAGATCAATACTTTTTGATGCATTTTCCACTCATCCAGGCTTCTAAACCTTCATCAAAGAGGCGAGTAAGAAAGGAGTGGTGCAAATTATAACAGTGAGTTGAGGACAATATTTTCTGACTTCTCACCACAACTTCATACATCCATAGGAGTATATAAAATTATGAAGGGAATAGGGTAAATAATTAAAATCTTTTATTTCCCCACAGTGGGAATGTATAAGACAAGATGAGTGGTAGTTGACTTTGAGGGGATCTATTTTCACACGAGATTGAAAAGGTGGCAGATACTCTCATAACTAAGAAGCATCTGAGACAATTATGTTCATCATCAAGGCTCAGAAGGCTGTAAATCTAATGTGGGTAAATGGCATGAGTGTAGATAGACAGCAAGCATGGACAAGGTGGACTGATGGGCCTGTTTCCATGCAGGACTACTCTAAAATTCTATTAGGCATAGTCTTATGCATCAGAAATACTTTCAATAAATAAACAATTTTCTTTTGAAGATCACAAGACTTGGAACATTGTCGCTTCTGCAACAGTTGGAGTTTAACTAACATAGCAATGATAGCAATGTTTGCTTCTATTTCAGATTTTCAACAACCATGCTATTTTTATTTTGCCTTAAATAAAAAATCTAATTTTGGAGGCATTAGGCAATAAGAGAACAAGATAAAAAATATTTAGGAATAAAACAACCTGTGATTTTACTAATAATAATAATAATAATAATAATAATAATAATAATAATAATAATAATAAACAAGTCTAAAAAGTGTTACTGTACCTCTTATTTTTGTAATATTACAAAATATGAACATTACCTTCGCATTGAAGTTGTCTTCATATTTTAACTGGCTTTTACAAAGGGAGAACAAGGATTTGACTTCCTATAACAAAAAGAGATATTTAGTGAATGCAGAGATTTTTAATAAAAAATATTGTGAAGCAGCTGCTTCAAAATTTGTGTGCACATTTGTGCGACAATGGGGTCTGTTCTTGTGCTGCGCTGTTCTAGGTTAATCAAGTGCATCGTCAATTTGGTTGAAGTCAAACAGTGACATTCACTTAAAATGTTTCTGCTAATAGATTTAACTTGCAAAAAATACAGATTATTCATTGTCCATTCAGCCCATGATCCACTCAGAGTGGTGCAGCGTGCTCAACTCAAACACATACAAGATGAAATTGCAATGCTGGCAGAAAACTGTACCAGTGTTCACCTTCAACATTACAGATGATTGCTTTCCCCTCACTGCACTGGATACCTTACCAGAACTAAATTATTTATTTTCCATCACAAATATCCTTCTCATGCTACAATAGACACAACGACGATGGTGGTAGTGAAGATTTACACACCATGAAATAAACAATCTAAAATGAGCTCACTTAAGCCCATAAAAGCTTTGTCACAGATTAATTATCTGGGAGCAGTGAATAATGATACTAGGAGTAACTAGGAGATACTAGGAGTGTTTTAGCCCATCAAATTATCCATTCAAGAAACACGCATGATGACTTCATTAGTGGAGTTTACAGCAGGATGAATACTCTAAATATTTTTGGATTCAAAGAAAAAAATACATAGGATACAAAAAATCAATAGCAGTACTAGCATGGAGGAGGGCTCAAATTAACTCAGCAGAAAAACACATACCAGTTTCAGAGTACAAAAAGAAAGGATTTTATTGTGGGAAATTTCAAAGCAATCTAAGATGATTGTGGACTACATGGATGCAAAGACATGTGTGATAAATAAGTTAGGCGAGTTACAGGTATGTTACTATATATTATGGTAATGAGAATGACCTGGCTAATGGAAGCAGAAGGATAATAACTTTTCATCGAGCTAAAAGGAATTCAGACAAAATAGGAAAGAAAAGTACAGCGGGAGGTGACAGTAGTGATCATGAAAACTACAAAACAGCAGACAAAGTTGGTGTAATGGAGCGAGCTGAAAGCAAAGTCTAATTTGTTTAGAACAAAGAAACAATAGAGGAGTTATAACTGCTGAGAGTTTACAATAGACAATTAATAGAAATGTGATGCAATAGCAAATTTCAGGATAATTACAGAAAGATCCAGGTAGTGCACAATAGCAATCAGCGGGGCCTCAATTATCAGGTGTAGATTAGGAAAGTGACAGTGCAAAGGAAAATCAGGGTAAGGAATTTGTGAATTGTGTATGAGAACGTCCTTGATGAGTCTTTCCACTGGTTCTGAGAAATCAACATATTGAGGAACAGCATACTTCAGTAAGTCAGTATTTTAGGGAGCACACTTTATATCATAGTTTGAAAATAATATAGAAGGGCAAAGGAAGGTATCTTAAAGTGGAACTCCTGAATGAGTCAAAATATTGAATATAAAATAAAATAGAAAAAGGAGGCTTGTGACACTGGTAAGGTTTACATAGCAGTTGAGAAGCAAGCTGTATTTATCAATTGGGGACGTGATGTAAACAAAGCAATAAGTGAATTACAGAAACTTTAGTTAGCCTGACATGAAAACAAATGTATTTTCCAAACATAGAAACAGTGCAGTATTTAGATCAAAAGGTTGCTACAAAGTTGTCATATGTAGTAATAAAGCCAAAGTTTTTCAAAAATGTAACAAAGGAAAGTGGGGGAGGAGAAATCAGAAGAGAGTAAAGTAACAGGAAATACGAAAATAGATATGAACTTTTACGAACTTTTGAAATGAAAAATATTAGTGATAATAATGCCTTGGAAGCAGCGTGGGAAGAAATTATAACAAGGATTAAAGAAATGGCAGAGACATTAAACAACTATTGTGTGATTTCCTGCACAGCTGAATGCACAAAAATACAGATTGGACAAACTTGGGACTGGTGATAATGAAGATAATGTAACAAATTAGCCATTTTGTTGTTGGAATGGTCCTCGTGAATTTGTAAGTGGGAAATGTTGAAGAAAGGATACAGGAAACCTATAAGCAAGTTAACATGATTTCGGCAAATCCTAGAGTGCTGCACTTGTAAAAATTACAAGAGTTGATATATGCTCCATGAAAAGCAAATCCATTTTGACAAATCTATATTAAGGCACAAGTAGCAGGGAGGATAAGATGGAACCTGGGGATGCAATCCGCCAAATCAGGTGGCTGTAGTCAGTGTGCTGTATCCCCAAACGCTAGTCCAGATGTGCTCAGCAACACCTACAGTGTTGGATTTAACAGGGAGTGCAAAGGCACAGACACACAACAGGTAGAGCTGCTGCTGCCGCCTCATAGCTCCAGCAGCCTGCAATTGATCCTGCCCTCATGTACAGTCTGCTCTCTGTGTGAGTTTGCATGTTTCCCCCTGTGACCCCAGATATCCCGAGAGCTCAATTTTTTTCTCCACATCCCAAAGCCATGCTGAACGGTAGGAAAATTGGCTACTATAAATTATCCCAAATGACACTGGGTGGTCAGAATATCAAGGGGCAGGTGATCATATGAGAGAGAACAGATTACAGGATAATGGGTGGGGGAATCAGATTGATGGAATTGCTCTGAGAGTAGGCATAGATTTGATGCCCAAACAGGCTCATAAGATGTGTAGAAAGGAACTAAAGATGCTGGTATATACCGAAGATAGACACAATGTGCTGGACTAACTCAACAGGTCAGGTTTTAGAAGACCCGAAAAGTCACCGATCCATGTTCTTCAGAAATTCTGCCTGGCCCGCTGAGTTACTCGAGCACTTTCTGTCTATCTACAGGCTCGTAAGATAATGTGACTTCTGTCTTGCCGTGATATCCCAGCATTGCACTGAAATTCCACCTCTCCAATTGCATGCCACGATCAAAGTTACTTAAATGAGCGTTCCAGGCATGATTGGAATTTATTTTTATTTTTAATTTCCCTTATTATAGTCTATATTTATCTCCCAGTGTTCATTTTGTATTGTTTGATTTAACAATGTGATTGAAATGGATTTTCATTTTCAAAAGCATGTATGCCAAGAGAACTAGTGTGCAAGGTTAAAGGGAAAAGGCTGATGTTTTGACCCGAAGGACTGTTCTTTCAAAGAGTTGCCAAGTTATCTCTAGCTGTGCTGGTAGATTATACAACATTTTCTGCCTTGACCAAACACTTGCACAAACTATGGATTGTTTTACATTGTAGTAACAAGTATCTGAAGATCCTATTGAATTAAATAAGGGGAGACAAGTCGGTACAGCAAGTAATTTGGAAGGTTAATGGGATGTTTGCCTTCATTGCAACGAGTTTGGAGTACAAAACTAGCGTTGTTTTGTAATTTTACAGGTGAGGGAGCTGGTAAGATTGCACCTGAAGTTTTGTGCACATTTTTAAGGAAGAATGCATTTGCATTGGGCAGAATATAATTCAAAAATAAAGTTGAGTTTATGCTCACTGTTGAAGAGAATGAGGTAATCATTGATATATTTATGATTCTGAAGGGATAAGGCAGAGCTGATTGTTTCATATAGAGATGAAGAGGAATTTATTTTCTAAGATCATGACTCTGGGATTGTTTAGTCCAGAAATATAGAGATGGGATCATTAAATATATTCAGATGGAGTTGTGTGTCATTTGAAATACAAGGGATTCAATGACATATGGAGAGAGATTGGGACAGCAATCTAGATTCAAGATTCAAGAGAGTTTATTGTCATGTGTCCCAGATAGGACAATTAAATTCTTGCTTTGCTTCAGCACAACAGAATATAGTAGGCATGAATACAGAACACATCAGAACAGATTAATCTGAGGCCAAGATTGGATCAGCCATGAACTTATTGAATGATGAACCAAGATTGTGTGGCCAATTGGGGTCCTCTTGCTTCTTTTGGTTATGCAAATCAAAAAAACACTATAGCTGCTGGAAATCTGAAGTATAAACAGAAAATACGAAAAACATTCAGTGGGTATCTTTTGGAGACACTTCCTGAGCTGCTATTTCTTATTTTTAAAAAGGCTTAAAAGTTCTGGAGTAACTCGATGGGTCAGGCAGCATTTTTAGAGAACATGGATAGGTGGCATTTTAGGTCAGGACCCCTCCTCAGACTGATTGTGATGGAGGGGAAGATGGAAGAGAGGTATGGGGAGAGTGGGGCGGGAGAAAACCAAGAGTGGCACAAAGAGAGGAAGGAAAAAAAGCAGGTTGTTTATAGGTTAGTTACCAAAAATTGAAGAATTTTAATGTTCATGCATTTAGGTTCTAAGCTACCCATGCGGAATTTGCATGTGGCCTCACTCTGGCAATGGATGAGGCCCAGGACAGGAACGATATTATGAGAATGGGTAGAGGAGTTAGCAAGGCCTTGGCGACTGAATGCAAGTGTTCAGCGAAATGACCAAACCTGTACCCACCTATCAAACGCCAGGCTTTGTCCTGACTCTCCTCTCTTCTAACTTTCTTCCCCCCCACCCCCCCCATCAGTCTGAAAAAAAGGATCCTGACCCAAAACATCACCTATCCATGTTCTCCAGATATGTTGCCTGACCTGTTGCTGACTCACTTCAGCACTTTGTGTCTTATTTTGTATAAACTAGCATCTGCAGTTCCTTGTATCTGCTACTAATGTTCACGGGTTTCATGAAATTATTCCCTAACATCGTATCTCTTTCCACAGTAGCTTTTAGCAGTGGTTCTGGATCTTAACATCTCAAACACAATATCCTCTCAATTCCATAGGCAGTTTGAACACCAACCTTGTTATTCCACATTTTCATGAATTCAATACACCTCAAATCAGTATTTTATACACCTCAATTAGATCACCCCACACCCTCCCGTGCTCTGTGGAAAAATATTCTAGCCTGTCTAGCCTCTTCCAATAGCTCAGGTCCTGGCAACATCCTCATCAAAGAGGGAACGGGGGGAGGGGGAAATGGGGAAATGGGTGCAAATCCAGGTGGGGCACACCAAAGAAAATGGGGAAAAAAGACACGGTGAGGGCAGAAGGCCAGGGATGTTTTGTAAATTAGTTGTCTAAAATTGAAGAATTAATTGTACATTTCGTTAGGTTGTAAATAACCAAAGCGGAATGAGGTGCTGTTCCTCCAGTTTGCGTGTGGCCTCACTCTGGCAATGGAAGACAGGACAGTATGGTCAGTATGGGAATGGCCCAGGACAGAAGAGTCATAATGGGAATGGGAAGGGGAGATAAAATGGTTAGCAACCGGAAAATGTAACAGACCTTGGCGGATTGAGCACCAATGTTCGGTGAAACAATCACCAAGTCTACGCTTGGTCTTGCACATGCAAATAAGGACACATCGGGAACACCAAATGCAGTAGATGAGATTAGTGGAGATGCACATGAACTTTGTCTCACCTGGAAGGTCTGCTGGGGTCCCTGGATTGTTGTGAGTGAGGTAGTATAGTGACAGGTGCTACATCTCCTGCAACTACAGGAGAAAGTAGCCAGGGAGGGCTGTTTGAGGTGGAATGGGGTGAGTGAACCAAGGAGTTGCAGTGGGAGCGTTCTATGTGGAAGGCTGAAATGAGTGGGAATGGGAAGATTTGACTGATGATGGAATCACATCGAAGGCAGCAGAAATGTAGGAATGTGATGTGTTAGATGTAGGGGATAGTAGTGTGAAAGGTAAGGACCAGGGGAACTCTATGATAGCAGGTGGGGAAACCACATGTACTAAAGAAAGACGGCAACTCCTAGACTGGAAAACCTAATCTTAGAAGTACATGTTAGCACAGAGAGAGAAATTGAGATTAGGAGGTAGCATCTTTGGAAGAGCCATGTGGGAGTCAGTGGGTTTGTAGTAGATGTCAGTTGATAGCCCGTCCCTGTGAAGGAGACAGGGAGATCAAAAAAGGGACGAGGGATGTCAACAGATAATCCAACTGGATTTGTGAGCAGGGTGGAATTTAGTGGTGAAAATGATATCAACGAGTTCTGCACAGGTGCAAGACAATAGACAGTAGGTGCAGGGGTAGGCCGTTCGGCCCTTCGAGCCAGCACCGCCATTCAATGGGATCATGGCTGATCATCCACAATCAGTACCCCGTACCTGCCTCCTCCCCATATATGCCCTGACTCTGCTATCTTTATGAGCCCTATCTACCTCTCTCTTGAAAGTATCCAGAGAACCGACCTCCACCGCCCTATGAGGCAGAGAATTGCACAGACTCTCTCTGTTTGAAAAAGTTTTTCCTCATCTCAGTTCTAAATGGCTTGCCCCTTATTCTTAAACTGTGGCCCCTGGTTCTGGACTCCCCCAACATCGGGAACATTCCTGCCTCTAGCATATCCAAACCCTTAACAATCTTATATGTTTCAATACGATCCTCTCTCATCCTTTTAAACTCCAGAGTATACAAGCCCAGCCGTTCCATTCTCTCAGCATATGACAGGTCCCTCCATCCCGGGAATTAGGCAGATCTGATGTGGTCATCGAGATAGTGTTGGGAGATGGTGCCAATGTACGTTTAGAACAAGGACTATTCAGTGCAACGGACAAAAAAACAGCCTAACCGAGGCCCATGCTGCACATTTAACATGTGAAAAGTGCGAGATGTCAAGAGTGAAGTTGAGGGCGAAATACGTTACGCCAGGCGGAGGAAACTTAATAAAGTGAAACTGATTGGATCTCCGTTCAACTGGATACAGAATTGGCCTTCATGGTAGGAAGCAGAGGGTGGTGGACAAGGTTTGTTGTTCGGACTGGAGGCCCATGACCAGTGATGTGTCTCAGGGGTCGATCAGCCCCGAGTAAAGGGGTGAGAGAGAGACCAACATGCACATATATACGCACACACTAATCGACATTAACTAACACTAAGAAATTAATATTGAATTGCTAAACTTGCTATTGTGTTGTACTGCTTACAGCTGCATATCTATCCATACACTGTATACTTGTATTTATACTTATGCATTTCAAATATGTATGTCATGTTTTATACTTTGGCAATATAACAATGTATTTTTATCATGCCAATAAAGTTTTTAAATGGAATGGAATTGAATTGAGAGAGGGACCAGCAGCTGCTCCACAGCCGTTCCCAGTGCATCAAACACCAGCGGGTCTCTGGGCTCCGTGAGCGCGGCCGGTGATGATAATCCCGCTCCTGATATCTCCAACTCACCGGGAGCCGGAACTCCAGGTTCTCTTGGGCTAAAAGAAGCAAAAACCTCCGACCCACGGGGACCGTGGCCAGCGCCATCTTCGTGTCCGTCTCTGAACAATCCCCGACCCAGAGGAACAACCCGACCTCACGACTCAGTTCCGGCACCAACTCACTCTCCACTAACAAGCAGACGTCACCTCTTTCAGTACAAAATACAAACCATTGTTTCATTTAAGCACAACAAATATTTGGTGTTTATTACTAACAATTAAGTTAATTCCAATGTTTAATTGAGTGCCGCTGCCAATCTGTATTTTTAAACCATGTCCCGTTGCTGATATGTGTCACGAATTCTGTTTTGCATGTTTCTTATAACACTTTTACACAAATTCCCGATATTTACTATTTATGGGATTCCCACACTGTCCCTGCCTTGAACGTCTGTCGTTGTTCATTTATTCCTGGCTAATCTTTCTTATATTTCTGCTTTTAACGCATTCATTTCCCCTCGCAAATTAGGTTAGCTCCTTGCAAACGAGTATTCTGACTTTCATTCATCTTTTTTATATCCTTTACATATGACCGACTATTTTTAAATTATATTTTAATAGAAGTATCAGGGTTGCAGTGTTAGTCGTCGTGTTTATGGTTTCTTAAGTGGTCTAATTATTCCCAGTCATCCTCAAATTGTTATGACTGAGAGGCGATGTGAACGGAGATTGTTTATCGGGACCATTGGCGAAGGCGTATTTATTTATAATGCCCTTTGAACGCTGCGGTTTGCTCCGATCCTTTACTGTTGGTTATCTCACAGTCCCATCATGATCGACCGCTGCTGATTCGGACTTGTGGGCTGCACATTAACAGTTGTACAATGTTCAGCGACTCGAGATGCTGGGATCTGGAGCAAAATAACAAACTGCGGCAGGAACTCAGTGGGTTGATCAGCACCGGTGGAGGGAAATTAATTGTTTACGTTTCGGGTCGAGATGCATCAGGACTGAGATTTTTTTTTTTAATTTTCAGGTTTTAGATAGAAACGCCTTCTGATGTGAAGCGAACTCAAATGCGCAGTTGTTGGCAATTCTGGAGAAAGGATTGCTACGAAGACTTTCTCCGGGATTAATGCATAGGGAAGGAAATGGAAGACGGTGAAAGTGGTCACAAGGACATGCCGGGGACGGTAGAAGGACGAGGAATAGCGACGCTGATGCAGAAGTGGCAGAAATGGGCTGGTGACTACAGGGAATATCAGAGGAGCAATCCTTTCAGTGGCTCCCATGTGGCGTCGTCTTTGGAACAGTGCAAAGCTGGAGAGGAATATGGGCGTCCGAAAAACGGATCTAAAACCGAGCAACGGGGCAGGGATGCGCATCGCCTGGTTGGTAGAGAAATCGAAGAATTGCTTTACATTATTAAAAGGAACGGAGAAAGCGGTTCAGATGGAAACATTTGCGTGACGTTTGGCAGGTTGTTCGATGCCTATGTGACAATCTCCAATAAAGTTGTGGGGCTCCTCTTGCGAGCGAGGAAACACGGTCTAATTCGTTTTGATGGTGAAATGCTTTGGCAAGGAAGGGACGATCATGTTCTCATCACACTGGTGGAATGAAAATAGGCTCCCTTTAGTCGTTAGGAATTGAGGCCGTGTGGGGTTTCGCTGTTGACAGTTTGGTTTGGAGATACAGTATCAGTTGTTTCCAAACCCGGGACTTGCAGCTCTCTGGTGTATAACAGTGAATTTGCACTTATTGTAAGCATTAAGAGTGTCACTGAAACCTACAAACTGTAAAAGTTAGCAGTAGCTTGAAGCTCCACTTACTGATTTAACGAGAAATGTTGACAACTGGTCAAGAAAAAATGGAAGTGTCAACTACAATTTTATGTCAGGTAATGAGGATTTACATTTGGTTTGTTTTGGGTAATCGACGTAACTTTGCTGTAACTGAATTGAGAATTGAGATGGGGTTTTTTAAAATCTCGGTATGTTTATTTTTGACTCGCGAAAAACATTAAAAGGTGTATCAAACTGAAAGAAAATGCATGTCAGACGGAAACCTCTTTCCGATCTATTCTGCCAACACGACAGATTCACTAGAATCTGCTGGGGATTAATTTAATAAAACAAATGTAAAGCTAATTTAATGGAGACAAAAGTAAATATCCGTTTACATCGAGTTCAACATTGTGGGAATTAAGGGCCCGAGACACAGATACTTGCCTCAAAGCATTAACTAAAATCCTATCATTCTATCAAATGTCTGATTATAAATCTCCAACGAAAGTGGCAATAAAATAATACGCTTTTATTTGCTGTATTACTTATCTTCCACTCGTGACTGTTCTCCGGGTGCTTCGGTTTCCTGCCACATTCCAAAGATATTCAGGTTTATTGGTCAATTGGCTTCTGTAAAATTGCCCCTACTATGTACAGTAAAACTATTGTACCGGTGATCCCTGGTCGGCGCGGACTCGTGGACCAAAGGCTTTCCACGCTTTATCTCTAAACTAAACTGAAATGACTTGCTAAATACAACATCCGACAGTCTAAAGGGGTGAACATTTTGTCTTTTTGCTAAATACATATTCATTCTTTTGCCATTTGGCTATTGTTGACTGAGCTAGCATTTATTATCTTCCTCTGATTACCCTTGATGCAGATAAGCCGTCATTAATAGGTTGAAGGCCAATAGCAAAGTGAGTAACACTGCCATCATGGAGCTTCAGTATGCGGACGACTGCACCATTGCAGCGCACTCCGCAGAAGACCTCCAGGGCATCCGGAATGTCTTTGCCAAGGCATACAGAGCTATGGGCCTTGCCTTAAACATCAAGAAAACCCAGGTCCTACATCAACCTCCGCCTAACCAGCCGTCTATCCAGCCCACTATAAAAGTGAACGACACCACTCGTGAAAACGTTGAGCACTTCCCCAACCTTGGCAGCATTCTTTCCTCAAAACCTGACATCGACTCTGAGGTCAACCATCGTCTGAATTGTGCCAGTGGAGCCTAAGCCAGTCTCAGGAAATGAGTCTTTGAAGACCGAGACCTAAAGGCTCAAACAAAACTGCTGATCTACAGAGCCGTTGTCCTCCCCACCCTGTTGTATGTAGCTGTCATGAACCAACTACAGCAGGCACCTGAGCCCTGGAAAAGTACAATCAAAGATTCTTAGGATCAGCCGTGAAGACAAACGCACCAACATCAGCGTTTTGTAGGAAGCCAACATGATCAGCATCACCACCACAATAATGCAGCACCAACTTCGATGGACTGGCCACGTCATCTGCATGTCCAACACACATCTCGCTAATCAAATCCTGTACTCTCAATTGAAAGAAGGTTGGCGAGCCCCCGACAGGCCAAAGAAATGCTTCAATAGCAACATCAAGAACAGTCTGAAGAAATTCCACATCACATTGAGCAACTGGGAGCACATTGCACTGCACAGGCGCTCCTGGAGGAAATCCGTGCTGGAAGAAGCTGCACGTCATGAAACGGAACTATGCCGTGTCGCAGAGACAAAGCCACAGCACCGTAAGAGAGAGAGAAGGGGGCTCGACGACTACCAACCACCGCCAGTCTCCACTGCCTACATTGCACCAAGGTGTGTGGATCACGGATCTGCCTCTACAGATATCTGCAGACCCACAAGTAGACGACCCTATGGAAAGGAGGACAGTCATACTCGTTTTCTGTGACCACCGATTATTATGAAGACCAGCTCAAGGTGCTCGCACAATTATTGAATAGGGAGTTCCAACATTTAGGTGCAGTTAGGGCTTGGAACGTGTAGCGTAGTACCCGAGGTGATTAAATGCAATGCTATTTGCACTGGTATTTGCACTTCAGCCACTGCAAGGGTGATGGAAAGAATGCACTTTTGTGTGTACAATGAGGCCCCACATAAAAGAGGCTGCTTTGTCCTGAACCACGATGAGCTTGAACGTTGTGGCTGGATTCGTACGAGTATTCTTTATTGACCTTGCAGCTTTGTTGTTATGCGACTGGTCCTCAAGAGTCTCTAACCTTCCCCACCTCGATTATAGGTTTATAGATCGCAGGTTAATTAAGGTACAATGAATATTAAAATGATGAAACTTTATTGTTGGAGATCACCTGGCAATTCTTAGCATATGACCAAATGTTACTTGTCACATCAGCTTTCCCCACATGTAGTCTAAGATTTGCTGTGTACCGTGGCGGTGAATCGAATTGAACATTGAGCAAATGCAGGAGTAACAAAGTTACCCATTCCTTCTCTCCAGGGATGTTGCCTGTCCCGCTGATTTACTCCAGCATTTTGTGTCTGACTTTGGTTTAAATCAGCATCTGCAGTTCCTTTCTACACATTGAGCAAATACACCTACCCCTTACCTTGTTATTACGTGATGGATGGAAGGCAGTTTATTGATGAAATAGATGCAAAATGGCTGAATTTGGGACACTGCCACGAAAAACAGTAACTTGTCCTGGGCCAGGGTTAATTCATCTTGATCATGGTCAAAGGCAACATTTTTTTGCTTTTATTTTTGCAAATGTCTAATTTGCAAACCAATAGAATTCCATTACATTTTCTATTTTCTCGCCTTAAAGAGAAAGAACAACTTTTACACAATGAGTAGAACCAACAAATTCTGGAAATGCATAGGTCACACAGCATTTGTGGAGAGAGAAGCAATGTTTCAGGTCAATGATATAGGAGATATGATGAAGGGTCAAAGACTTAAATTTTTTAACTCTTTCTCCACAGAGGCGTTTGACCCACTGAGTGCTTTCAGCATATATATTTGGATTTAATTCATCTGCACTTCGTTTTGGTATTCTCTTTGTCATATCATCCTTTGAGTTGGGTTTGAGTTTAGGTTATTGTCACGTGTACTGAGGTACAGTGAAAAGTTTTTGTTGCGTGCCAACCAGTCGGGGAGCAGGAACCTCTTCTTCCCCCCCAACTCTTGCCAAGTAATTCACAACCATTACAAAAAATACGACAAGCCACACGGAAATATTCTAAGAGGTAACCATAAAATTGTTAAAACATCTAGCTCCAAAAAAGTGAAGATGTATTTGGCAATTGTGCTGGGATAAAAATTGAGCAATATGGTAAATTAAGGAAAAATACAGAACGTACAAAAAATTGTAGGTTTGACTTTACTACAATAGTGCAGCTAGTAGCTTCATTGCCATGCAGCACATAGATCTGAGTTCAATCAGGACCACTGGTACAGTCTACATGAAGTTTGCACATTCTCCATGTGTGCACATAGGGGATTATTATAAATGGGAGGTTAATGATTGGTGTGAATTGGTGGGCTGAAGGGAACAATTACCTGCTTATCATTCTGATGCTAAATAAAAGGCCATCGAACTGGAGGGATGTTCACTCTCCGGGAATTTAATTTTCACACTACATTTGGATTAATTAAAATATGTCAGAATGGGGCAGTGCTGCAGATAAAAAAATATATATTCCAAAGGGAAAATGTAGGATAAAAAATATATACATTACAAGGGAAAATGTAGGCATAAAGTAGATTTCTTTAAAGCCTTAAGCTTGACATTATGATGTCATTAAACTGGAAAGGGAGCAGAGAAGATTCATGAGGATGCAACCAGGACTGGTGGGCTTGATTAAGGAGAAGCTGGATAGGCTAAGACTGCTGTTACTAGAGCACAGAACTTTAAAGTGGGGTGACATTAAAGATAAGTGAAAATCATGAGGGTTGCAGATAAGGTGGATGGTCCCAATCTTGCTCTCAGTGTAGGGCAGTTTAAAACTAAAAGCCATAAGTTTAAGGTGAGAAATGAAGGATTTAACAGACACGAGGGACCATTTTTTTTGTCACAAATGGAACAAGCAATGATGCAAATCAGTGGTCGGAAAATTACCAGAGAGTATTCTGAGGGATGGAATATACATGCATTTAGATGGATAAGAGCTGATTAGGTATAATTAACATGGTTTTGTTTGTGGGAAGTTGTGTCGCACAAATCTGAGTTTTTTGAGGATGTGCCTAAAAAGGTTGATGAAGGCAGAGCTGTAGATGTTGTATACATGGATTTCAGTAAGGTATTCGACATTGGTGATGGGTGCTTGCAACAAGCTGCTGGAGGATATTGAGGCAGGTACTAGCGCAATGTTTAAGAAACATTTAGACGGGTACATATATAGGACTGGTTTAGAGGGATATGAGCCAAAAGCAGGCAGGTGGGGCTAGAGTAGATGGGACATGTTGGCCGCTGCGGGCAAGTTGGGGGGGGAGGGGGGGGGAGACTTTTTTCAGTTGCTGGAGACGCGATGTTTCCGGGTCGCGTCTCCGGTCGCTCTGCGGCCTACCATCGATCAAGCTGCAGGCCTCCATGGACTGACCTTGGGCCCCACCGCGGACTTAATATCGGAATGGATCCCTTGCCTGGGATCACTCCAACCGCGGCCTGTGGACTTACCATCAAGAACTCACGGTCGGGAGAGGTTAGTAGGGAGCTCCGATGAACGCAGAGGCTTGACCAGACCCAACACTGGGTTCGGTCGCCCGGCGCGGGGGAGCTGACATTCCCCCCGATGCAGGAGCTGGATTGCCCCAACACGGAGGGTCCAAAATGCCGCCGGCTATGGGAGTGAAGATCGTCCCGTCAACGGAGGGCTCAAGGCCCCCGACCACGGGAGAGAAAAGGGAAGAGATTGAACTTTTTTTCACCTTCCATCAGTGAAGAATGTGGAGGAGTCATTGTGCTGGATGTTTATGTTAAAATGTGTTTTGAGTGTTCTGTTGCTTTTTATTTGTATGACTGACTTGGCAAATGAAATCCCTCGTATGTTGCAAAACATGCTTGGCTGATAAAGTATTATTGTGATTGTAATTTTCATCCTTCATTATGCTCTTTACATCACAAATTTTAAATGGCACTGTTTGGAACACTAATGGAATTTAATAGATCACAGAATTCCTTGTAATAAAAACGTGCTGTCACATGAACAAAAAACAATTCTAACTACATTACACTTGTATATTTTTATTTTATTAACATTCAAATTAATGAAACAAGTCAAATTAGAACAATTTAATTCTTAACTCAATGGCACAGTGGAGACTCAGTTTAACAAATGCAAGCAGCAAAATTGTGTTGTGCTCATTCAATTTAATATGTTGAACTGTTCAACCAGGCTTCCCTCTACTAAAATTAACTTACAACTCTGGAGAGACTTCTATTCTTATCATCCAGATTCAAAATAAATAATTAATGCATTTGAAACATTTACAGCAAAACTTGTATCGATGTTGATGCAATTAAATATTTAACAGAATGCAAGGCAAAGTTATATGAGAACAAATATGTAATGTAATTAAATTTCATCAATTTTTCCATTTTAAATTGAAGCTAATTTCACTGGTTGCAACCAACTCCATGCATTAAGGTTTAATTAACTATTATTGAACTTTCATGCATGCAGTTTTGGAATTAGTTAAATTGAAGCTAAGCCCAGTTACAGAATCTGTACTATATATTTTTTAATTGATCAAGCATTCGGGAACATAAAATGGTATTTTTCAGGTAAAATTAGCACTCATTAATGCTATTTGATTAAACCCAAAGTTGGATCAAGTTAAAGAACAACTGCAGTGTTGAAATTCAGATGACATCTGAATTTAAACATTAGTATTTATTTGTTTAGCTTCCACTGCCATCGTCTGGAAGAGCCTTAAGCTTTTCAATCAAATGTTCATGCTTGGAGGGAGAAAAAACAGGCAAATGAAAAATTAGCATTTGCTAATAATCTAA
Organism: Leucoraja erinaceus; assembly: GCF_028641065.1. Classification (NCBI taxonomy): domain Eukaryota; kingdom Metazoa; phylum Chordata; class Chondrichthyes; order Rajiformes; family Rajidae; genus Leucoraja; species Leucoraja erinaceus. Next base: position 56,101,401 of record NC_073381.1, read on the forward strand.
AGTTAAGCAATAACCTTGAGAGCAACACGCCTGGCCCTTTAGCGAGTCAAGCAGGTTCTTTCATTTAAATAGAATATAGTAACAATAAAATTGGGTGCAGGAGTAGGCCATTCAGCCCTTCGAGCCTGCACCACCATTCAATATGATCATGGCTGATCATCCAACTCGGTATCATGTACATGCCTTCTCTCCATACCCCCTAATCCCTTTAGCCACAAGGGCCACATCTAACTCCCTCTGAAATATAGCCAATGAACTGGCCTCAACTACCTTCTGTGGCAGAGAATTCCAGAGATTCACCACTCTCTGTGTGAAAAATGTTTTTCTCATCTCAGTCCTAAAAGATTTCCCCCTTATCCTTAAACTGTGACCCCTTGTTCTGTACTTCCCCAACATCGGGAACAATCTTCCTGCATCTAGCCTGTCCAACCCCTTAAGAATTTTGTAAGTTTCTATAAGATCCCCCCTCAATCTTCTAAATTCTAACGAGTGCAAGCCGAGTCTATCCAGTCTTTCTTCATATGAAAGTCCTGACATCCCAGGAATCAGTCGGGTGAACCTTCTCTGTACTCCCTCTATGGCAAGAATGTCTTTCCTCAGATTAGGAGACCAAAACTGTACGCAATACTCCAGGTGTGGTCTCACCAAGACCCTGTACAACTGCAGTAGAATCTCCCTGCTCCTATACTCAAATCCTTTTGGTATGAATGCTAACATACCATTCGCTTTCTTCACTGCCTGCTGCACCTGCATGCCTGCTTTCAATGACTGGTGTACCATGACACCCAGGTCTCGTTGCATCTCCCCTTTTCCTAATCAGCCACCATTCAGATAATAGTCTACTTTCCTGTTTTTGCCACCAAAGTGGATAACCTCACATTTATCCACATTATACTGCATCTGCCATGCATTTGCCCACTCACTCAGCCTATCCAAGTCACCTTGCAGCCTCCTAGCATCCTCCTCACAGCTAACACTGCCCCCCAGCTTCGTGTCATCCGCAAACTTGGAGATGTTGCATTCAATTCCCTCGTCCAAATCATTAATATATATTGTAAATAGCTGGGGTCCCAGCACTGAGCCTTGCGGTACCCCACTAATCACTGCCTGCCATTCTGAAAAGGATCCGTTTACTCCTACTCTTTGCTTCCTGTCTGCCAGCCAGTTCTCTATCCACATCAATACTGAACCCCCAATGCCGTGTGCTTTAAGTTTGTATACTAATCTCTTATGTGGGACCTTGTCGAAAGCCTTCTGAAAGTCCAGATATAACACATCCACTGGTTCTCCCTTATTCACTCTACTAGTTACATCCTCAAAAAATTCTATAAGATTCGTCAGACATGATTTACCTTTCATAAATCCATGCTGACTTTGTCCAATGATTTCACCACTTTCCAAATGTGCTGCTATCCCATCTTTAATAACTGACTCTAGCAGTTTCCCCACTACCGATGTTAGACTAACTGGTCTGTAATTCCCTGTTTTCTCTCTCCCTCCCTTTTTAAAAAGTGGGGTTACATTAGCTACCTTCCAATCCTCAGGAACTACTCCAGAATCTAAAGAGTTTTGAAAAATTACCACTAATGCATCCACTATTTCTGGGGCTACTTCCTTAAGTACTCTGGGATGCAACCTATCTGGCCCTGGGGATTTATCGGCCTTTAATCCATTCAATTTACCTAACACCACTTCCCGGCTAACCAGGATTTCACTCAGTTCCTCCATCTCATTTGACCCCCCGGTCCCCTGCTATTTCCAGCAGATTATTTATGTCTTGCTTAGTGAAGACAGAACCAAAGTAGTTATTCAATTGGTCTGCCATGTCCTTGTTCCTCATGAGCAATTCACCTGTTTCTAACTGCAAGGGACCTACATTTGTTTTAACTAATCTTTTTCTCTTCACATATCTATAAACACTTTTGCAGTCAGTTTTTAAGTTCCCTGCCAGTTTTCTTTCATAATCTATTTTCCCTAATGAACCCCTTTGTCCTCTTCTGCTGGACTCTGAATTTCTCCCAGTCCTCTGGTAGGCTGCTTATTCTGGCTAATTTGTATGCTTCATCTTTTGTTTTGATACTATCCCTGATTTTCCTTGTTATCCACGGATGCACTACCTTCCCTGATTTATTATTTTGCCAAACTGGGTTGAACAATTGTTGTAGTTCATCCATGCAGTCTTTAAATGCCTTCTATTGCATATCCACCGTCAACTCTTTAAGAATTAATTGCCAGTCTATCTTGGCCAATTCACGTCTCATACCCTCAAAGTTCCCTTTCTTTAAGTTTAGAACCCTTCTTTCTGAATTAATTATGTCACTCTCCATCCTAATGAAGAACTCAACCATATTATGGTCACTCTTGCCCAAGGGGCCACGCACAACAAGACTGCTAACTAACCCTTCCTCATTACACAATACCCAGTCTAGAATAGCCTGCTCTCTCGTTGGTTTCTCTACATGTTGGTTTAGAAAACTATCCCGCATACATTCCAAGAAATCCTCTTCCTCAGCACTCCTGCCATTTTGATTCACCCAATCTATATGTAGATTGAAGTCACCCATTATAACTGTTTTACCTTTGTTGCACGCATTTCTAATTTCCTGTTTGATGCCATCCCCAACTCCACTACTACTGTTAGGTGGCCTGTACACCACTCCCACTAGCGTTTTCTGCCCCTAAGTGTTTCGCAGCTCTACCCATATCGATTCCACATCCTCCAAGCTAATTTATTTTCTTTCTATTGCGTTAATCTCCTCTCTAACCAGCAACGCTACTCCACCTCCTTTTCCTTTCTGCCTATCTCTCCTGAATATTGAATATCCCTGGATGTTCAGCTCCCAGCCTTGGTCACCCTGGAGCCATGCCTCCGTGATCCCAACTATATCATAGTCATTAATAGGTATGGTGAACCAATACCTCAGCTCAATTTACTCACAGATCTATTGTTCAACTTAACCTATTCTTGGCTGATCCATAACTCAAATCTATTTACCCAGAGCAGATCAAGATCTCAACTAGGCAATCCCTCAATTTCTGAGCACAAGGGAATATAGACCAAATTCATGAAACAATCATTGGAACTCGACAAACTGTTTAATTTGACCTAAAAATTGCAATTATCCCAATAACCAAACCTTCGAAGGAAAGGGGCTGTACCGATTTATACTTTATACAAGGGCACAAATGTTCAAAATATGGACCAGGTACTTTAAGGGGAAAGTAGAGAAGCAGTTTCTTAAAATAAAACTCTGGGACCAGTTAGATGTGAAGATTAAACTTTCACAACTGGACTTTTTTGAAATCCACATTTCATATAAAACTTTAATTTATCTAAAATAATGTGAATGTAAGGAAGAATTTCCATCAGGATACAAATATGTGTTGTGGGGGCAAAATCTGCATTCCTATGGGTGCTGTCTAATGTAGCTCATTTCCTCAAAATGCAGCCTCTCCATTCTGCTAATTATCAGATATTTCCCCCTGCACATTCCTAAATACAAATAAAGATTACATTTGATTAACAATTAATGAGCTTTGATCCAAATCGGTGCTTATTTAAGTCAGGAACTGATGTAAATCTACTAGAATTGCACAATATTTGGGGTATATCCAGTGTTATACTTTAACCTGTAGGGGATAAAGTGATTAATAGCTTTTCTCTCCGAGTGAAGAAAATTATTTAGTTCTTACCAGAACTATATCCGGACCAAGACCCGGTGTGCGGCGCACCTTGCACCACCCGGCGGTGGCTTTGCAATGGCCGCGGGGGACAATTGCACATCGCCAGCCGGGGCTTTGACTTTGACTCTGACATGGGGGGGGGAGAGTGCAGTGGAGAGATAAGTGTTTTTGGCCTTCCATCACAAATGATGTGATGGATGTTTATGTAAATTATGTTGTGTTTGTTGTGTTCTTGGGTCTACCTGGAAAGTTTGATTCATATTAACTTGCCTGGAACACTTTATAGTGGTGGATGATGTTTGAAATAGTGAAGCATCCATTAGATATTAAAATATATGAAATAATCCATAAAGGAATGATTTGCATCTTCAATTCTCACATTATTCAGCAAATGGAAACAAAATACTTACAGATATAAACCAGTAGGAATTTGCTCTGTAAATCATTCTTGATAAAAATCCCATCTGACTAACTGGAGCCAGTACATGCAAGTGTAGATGAGCTACTGTACAGAATGGTGGCCAGTGAAAACCAAGCCTGTAAACAATTCAAAAATTACACTCAACACAAGTTTCTAATCACACAAACTTCAATAAAAAACGGAATTAATCCAGTTAAAGGAATCCTGAGAATGCTAAGTTTAAACATTGTTTGGTTAAATCCATTGACTTCAAAGTAATTTGTATACATAGTGGACAAAAAAAATCCATCCAAGTGAGAGGAAATGTACCAAAATATTTACAGCAAAATTGAAAATGCAGACGTTCCGTGTCTTTGAAGTGCTTTAAATTTTGTAGTTCTCTATACATATGAGAATCTATCAATAGGTGCTGTCAGTGACATTCTGTCACATTTACCAGTACATACTGTAACAATGCCAGTCACGTGTATGCAGAAATTCACCTACGTTGCAATTTTGTCAGCTTCGCTCAGCAAAGTTAAATTTAAGAATTCTACTTTGTTTGCTGCAAACCACAGCAATAGGTTATTTTAAAAGATGAACCACCAGAAAATTGCATAAAATTATCGATTCATATAATGTTGCATTCAATTACTTTTTATTTTTAACTATGTTGTACACACCTTTCTTGACAACTACTATAAAGTTCATTTGTCCATCAAATTAACACATCATAATCATAATTGTAAAGAAGTTCCAGAGGTATAAGAATGAGGAAGGGCTGTGATGACAGTTAACTTTTAGTTTATTGACACAGCATGATATTCGCATTGTACATAGAATTTGGATAATTGTTTACAAACTGTATATATGTGTTTTTTGTGCGTGCATATGTGTGTATATATGTATGTATGTATGTGGCTTATGTATGGATATTTGTATGTACGTATGTATATGTCTATGTATTTATATATATATATGTAGATGAGATAAAGTTTGTGAATTCATTGATGAGTAGCGGAGAAGGGGTAGGAATAAATAAGTGTAACCTCAATTGGTCCCTTGATCGCGCTGATTACAGGGTAGGCAGTCAGTCGGCTTTTAAAAAATCATAAACCGCGCATGCGCAGATTGTTCTCCTCTCCGTAAGCTGGCAGTCAACTTTTATAACGTCTTCAAAAGTGGCCGGTTCCTCTGTCCGGTCCCGGCAGCCGCTCGCAGCACCCAAGCTACTTCCCTCCCTGGCCACAATGCGGTGGCTCAGCGCCCGGAGCGTTGAGGCAGCGGTGAGTGAGTTTCTGGCATGATCCCTGATCCCCGACCCCCTCCTTCTCAACGTTCCTGCCCTCCCTGCAACTTTACCCCTGGCCAGACACCCACATGCTGTGATTAGGAACTCTTCCCCCCCCCCCCCCCCCCCCCACCATTGTGGCCGTGGAGTCCTTTGCGAGCAGCCGCTTCCCACTTTACCGCCACCCGCTTCTCACATCAGCTGCCAGCAATGAGGGGTCGAGCTTGGCTATTCCTCAGTAACCTCAACATCGTTCTTGATGTTGCTGTACTGAGAGATAGCCAAGTCTATCTTTCTTGGCTAACAACCTAGCCTTCGGCCTCCAGAACACAGGTAAATTTTCGTGCCTTATTTTTGGGTAAAAAATAGCATCTTCATTGCCGGGAAATACGGTATTTAAAAACATATAGCTCAAAGAAATTTACTTACCACATTATTTGTACACGAACTCCATTCTTCTCTCTTTGTTTCTTAAGATACTCTTAAGTTAATGGCAATCCATGTTTGAAAAACCTACCAAGAAACTTGCGTTGCGCCTGCGCAGTAGGCTGCTGCACCTGCACAGTACGCAGTCGACAGTGCAAAGGCAGAATTTCAGCTGCCTTCAGCTCCCCTTGAAATTGAAGGCTTGAAGCAGTGTCGACGGCACGTGAGCTGCACATACTTTTGCCTGTTTCAAGTACTGCGGATGAAAGGCATGGGAAAATTATGCCTACCTAAGAGATCGATCTCTTAGGTAGGCATAATTCTCCCGTGTCTTTACTATTTATATTTAACAATTACCATTTTATAATTTTAGTCAGGGTAGGCAGTGCCTACCTTGCCTACCCTGACAGCATGTGCCTGACTTCCTCCTACTCCTTTTCAAATATGTAAGATTTGATTTGTGATGTTTATGAGAAGTTATTTAATGTTGTGTATAGGTTTATTGTTCATTTCATTTTATTGTTTATTCTGCTTTGTTTTAAACTTTTTTTGTTTTACATGTTCGAAACAAAATATAAATATATAGGATAATTACTAGAGAATAAAACTGTAACCATACATACCTCACATCAGCAGGGTCAGCTATCCCCTTTTGAAGAAGTACATTTTTCCCAATTGCCACCATCGTTTGAACTGTTCATTAGAGTAGAATATTACAAAGTTGAAAAATATATAAAAATTATATATTGGCAGCAAATTAAAAAAACTTGTAAACAGTTAGTTTACAACTATGTAAATTTGTGGTACAGGTGCACAACCTTTTATCCGAAAGCCTTGGGACCAGACACTTTTCGTAATTCAGAATTTTTCGGCTTTCGGAATGGAAGATTTTTAGCGTAGATTTTAACGGCTGGCTCAGTGGTAGAGTGCTCGGCTCGTATCCGCAAGGTCGCGAGTTTGCGCCTCGATCCCGGCAGTTACTCGATCGCGAGTTTGAGTCTTCAATGTAGTTTTTTCTTGCAGAATAGGAGAGAATAGGGAGGGTTAGCCTGGGATCATTCTCTGCGAGATGATCTTAGTGCGGGAGACAAGTGTAGGAGAGGTGTACTGACTGTGTGGGCAGAACTTTGGAAGTGATTGCCCACCATTCTCAAAAGCCGCTGTGTCTCCCTGTCCCTCCAACTCTAGAGGAATCCGCTCCCCGATGAGCCGCTACGGCGACAAGTGGCAGTTCACCCACAGCCCAAGCTGCACCCCCTCATCCGCAATCCGGGTTCCTCTGGAGTTGGAGCGGAGCTGGGCTAGAGTTGCTGCTGGCTGTGAGTCTATGGGATCTCCGTGCTTGCAGTCGGTGTCCCGTTGGTCCTGACGTCTCCGGTCACCCCCCTGGAATGGAGCTGAGACTGGGAACTGTACCGCCCTTACCCCCTCCCTCTGCAACTGCAAACAACCCCACAGTTCCCAGTCTCAGCTCCTGTACAAGGGGGTGGCCGGAGAGGCCACAGCCCGAGACATCAGCTTCTGTCCCTACGGGGACAGCGGAGAGCGTGTTCCTCTGGAATTGGAACGGGGCTGGGCTGCTGCTGGCTGTGTGTCTCTGGGTTCTCCGTGCTTGCAGTGGGCCTGGGGGTCGGTGTCCCGTTGGTCCTGACGTCTCCGGTGACTGGCACTGGCTCCAACGTGAAGACAGTGCAAAGCCCCCGCGCCGGTGCAATGCGCGGGGAGCTGGAGAGGGGAGGGAAGGGGGTCACACACATGGCCGGGAAGCAGAGGGGTGTAGGTGGGGTAAAACTGAAGGGAGCGACAATTTGCTGCTGCCTGCCCGCTGAGTTAAAAAGTTCCCATGCAAGACTCACGATACACTGTGTATCGTGAGTCTACCGTGGGAACTTTTTAACTCAGCGGGCAGGCAGCAGCAGATTGTCAATTACTAACCCTCCCGCGCAATATACCCTCACCTTCTCTTTTATGAATGGGGATTTAGTTCCCCTTTCTTCGAGGACCGACCGGAGGTTCCGCTGTCACCTCTGCGGGCCGCCCTCGGTGAACGTTTTCAAGGACCTTTCTTCAAGGACTGAAAAAATGTCCGCTATTCGTAGGTTTTCGTTATTTGGATCTTCGGATAAAAGGTTGTGCACCTGTATTATGACCACAGATCTCTCATTTTAACTGTTAACTACTATTGCATTCTAATAATCTACGGGTGATACACAGACATAGAAACATAGATAGGAACATAGAAAATAGGTGCAGGAGGAGAAAGAAAATAAGGTGGACACAAAATGTTGAAGTAACTCAACGGGGCAGGCAGCATCTCTGGAGAGAAGGAATGGGTGAAGTTTCTGGTCGAGACCCTTCTTCAGACTGATGTCAGGGGTGTGGGCGGGACAGAGATAGAATGTAGTCGGAGACAGTAAGTCAGTGGGAGAACTGGGAAGGGGAGGGGATGGAGAAAGAGGGAAAGCAAGGGCTATTTGAAGTTAGAGAAGTCAATGTTCATACCGCTGGGGTGTAAACTACCCAAGCGAAATATGAGGTGCTCCAATTTGCGCTGGGCCTCATTCTGACAATGGAGGAGGCCCAGCACAGAAAGGTCAGATTTGGAATGTGAGGGGGAGTTGAAGTGCTGAGCAACCGGGAGATCAGGTAGGTTAAGGTGGACCGAACGGAGGTGTTCAGCAAAACGATCGCCGAGCCTGCGCTTGGTCTCGCAGATGTACAGACATTGACACCTGTAACAGCGATACAGTAGATGAGGTTGGAAGAGGTGCAAGGGAACCTCTGCCCCACCTGAAAAGACTGGCGGGGTCCTTGGATGGAATAAAGGGGGGAGGTAAAGGGACAGGTGTTGCATCTCCTGTGGTTGCAGGGGAAAGTACCTGGGGAGGGGGTGGTTTGGGTGGGAAGGGATAAGTTGACCGGGTAGTTGTGAAGGGAACGGTCTCTGCGGAAAGCAGAAAAGAGTGGAGATGGGAAGATGTGGCCAGTAGTGGGATCCCGTTGGAGGTGACGAAAGTGTTGGAGGATTACTTTCTGTATGCGACGGCTGATGGGGTGCAAGGCGAGGACAAGGGGGACTCTGACCTTGTTGCAAATGGGGGGAGGGGGAGCAAGAGCAGAGCTGCGGGATATCGAGGAGAACCTAGTGAGAGCCTCATCTATAATGGAAGAGGGGAACCCCCGTTTCCTAAAGAATGAGGACATCTCCGATGATCTAGTATGGAAAACCTCATCCTGGGCGCAGATGCGGTGTAAATGGAAGAATTAGGAGTATGTGATAGAGTCTAAGAAAATAAGTCAGTTACGAGGTAGAGACATGCTGCTTGACCTACTGAATGTTTCCATCAATTTCTGTTTTTGTTTCAGATTTCCAGCATTTGCAGTTAAAATAAAAAATGACTGGCATACATTTAGCCTTGTTACCAATGTTGGGAACCACAGGACAAGAGTAAAGTTAGAAAAATAACAACCATATGAATTGCTGGTACTGAGAAGTCCTGGCATTGTAGCAGAGTAGAATATTGCTAATCAATCAGTGAAAGGCTGAAAAAAACAAAATTCTGCAGGAACTGGAAATATAAAACACAAACAGAAACTGCAAGAATCATCAGCAAATTAGGTAGATTGGTATAGAAAATCTCTATCAGCCTTGTGTTAATCACTAAGCCTACTTTACCCTCTTTTACCTTACTCTAGCACCCTTTTGTCATCTGCTCACTCATGCCTTTCGTACTATCATTAGTCTTTCCTCTTGTCCTTTCCACCCTTTATCCCATTTATAAATATTTTGGGCTGAATGTAGTTGGCTCATCATTAAGCCTGGTCTTGAAGCCTATTCTAGTGGCACTAATCAATCCACCTTGCAGTGAATGTGCAGAACTGCCAATGAAGTATTGAGAAAGTCCCTTTGAAAAAAAAAATAATGTTGACAAATCTTTGACCCCACCATTACTGATTGTAGAAGCTGAGAGGATTTTATATTAATTCACAAATATTTTTCACAGTGAGGCATTTAAAAACCATTAATAATGATAGTCAAGCAACATTGAAGAGGGCCATGTTCTTGCTGACCAACGGCACCCATCCACACTCAAACATTTTCCAGCAGTTATCCCAATAGCCAACTATTTCCTCAGAAGATGGAGTAGATTGGATGTGTCGACGAATTGAGTATGTCAATGAATCCAGGAAATTATACCTCAGTGAGCCTCACATCAGTGATAGGGAAGCTAAGTCCCTTGATATCTCTTATCATAGATATTTCAAATAACTGTACGTTTTTTAAAATTTGAATGTGGACTGAAAAACACTCAAAGGGCACCACTAGATTTCCCACGATTCTAGCTCGAAGACAGATATGAAAGAAAGTTAAAAAAGAATTGTTGATCAATCAATCAATACACCTATAACATGATTTGCATTTCAATACTATTACTCCTGATGGCACCTGAAATGTTAATGTAGCCATTTAGTGTGTGTTCTATATCTAAATTTAGTTTCAGGTTGGTAAAAAAAAATGGTCTTAAGAGTTAACTTCTTGAAACGTTTATTACAGAAAGAAGAAATGGTAAAGGATTGGAACATGATTTAAAACATCACAAGCCATTTAATTTTCAAGAATGAAGTCAACACAATCTCACCTATTGATATGTGTTCCTTCTTCAGAGATTTGCAATTTCCAATATGTCTCCTTGGCACTACAAGATAGTGATGGGGTGCACCAGGTCGGATGTCTCTAAAACAGGCAAACTGTTCATCCTGAAAAACAAAAAAACAAAATGTGATGTTTCAAACATTCACATATCTGCGGGCTCTTTTAATGAACTGACTATTTAGAAACATTGACTCCATTCAAAGATCCAAGCAGTCTTTCCAGGAGCAGCAGAGGTTCACCTGCACCTCCTCCAACCTCATCTATTGCATCCGCTGCTCTAGATGTCAACTGCTCTACATCGGTGAGACCAAGCGTAGGCTTGGCGATCGCTTCGCCCAACACCCCCGCTCGATTCACATTATCCTACCTGATCTCCCGGTGGCTCAGCACTTCAACTCCCTCTCCCATTCTGAATCCGACCTTTGTGCCCTGGGCCTCCTCCATGGCCAGTGTGAGGACTACCGTAAATTGGAGGAGCAGCACCTCATATTTCGCTAGGGCAGTTTGCACCCCAGTGGTATGAACATTGACCTCTAATTTCAGGTATCCCTGCTTTCTCCTCCCCTTCTCAGCTCTCCCTCAGCCCACTGTCTCCGCCTCTTCCTTTCTTCTTCCCGCCCCTCCCACCCTCACATCAGTCTGAAGAAGGGTCTCGACCCGAAATGTTGCCTATTTCCTTCGCACCATAGATGCTGCCTCACCCGCTGAGTTTCTCCAGTATTTTTGTCTACCTTCGATTTTCCAGCATCTGCAGTTCCTTCTTAAACATTTAGAAACATTTGTTGCCTTATTCCTTTCTCCGCATCTCAATATCTCTGCATCTTCTCATAGTCCATCCCAAAAACATTCTCTCGTTTCAAACTAGCTTCTGGTTTCCTAATCTTTTATTTAGCTTTCTATCCTCCCTTGGGTTTTCTTTTTCTGATGTCAGGCAACACTCTGTGAAGCTCCATCGCAGGTGATAGACTTCTGACCGACATTCACTATAAACCCACTGACTCCCACGGCTATCTTGACTACTCTTCCTCCCACCCTGCTTCCTGTAAGGACTCCATCCCCTATTCCCAATTCCTCCGTCTACGGCGCATCTGCTCCCAGGATGAGGTGTTCCACACCAGGGCATCGCAAATGTCCTAATTCTTCAGGGAATGTGGGTTCCCCTCCCTTACTATAGATGAGGCTCGCACCAGGGTCTCCTCCATACCCCGCAACACTGCTCTCCCCATCCCCCCACTCGCAACAAGGGCAGAGTCTCCCTGGTCCTCACCTTTCACCCCACTTGCCGGCACGTACAACAAATAGTCCTCCGTCAGTTTCGCCACCTCCAACGTGACACCACCACTCGCCACATCTTCCCATCTCCCCCGGTCTGCCTTCCGCAAAGACCGCTCCCTCCGTAACTCCCTTGTCAATTCTTCCCTTCCCTCCCGCTCCACCCCTTCCCCGGGCACTTTCCCTTGCAAACGCAAGAGATGCTACACCAGTCCCTTTACCTCCCCCCTCGACTCCTTTCAAGGACCCAAGCAGTCGTTCCAGGTGCGACAGAGGTTCACCTGCACCTCCTCCAACCTCATCTATTGCATCCGCTGCTCTAGATTTCAGCTGATCTAGGCCAAGCCTAGGCTTGGCGATCGTTTCGCCGAACACCTCCGCTCGGTCCTCACTAACCAACCTGACCTCCCGGTGGCTCAGCACTTCAACTCCCCCTCCCATTCCGTATCCGACCTCTCTGTCCTGGGCCTCCTCCATGGCCAGAGTGAGCAACACTGGGAATTGGAGGAACAGCACCTCATACTCTGCTTGGGGAGTCTGCATTCTGGTGGCATGAACATTGAATTCTCACAATTCTGTTAACCCTTGCTGTCTCCTCCCCTTCCTACCTCAGCCTCAGCCATCGGGCTCCTCCTCCTCCTTTTTCCTTTCTTCTCCCTGCCTCCCCCCACCCCCTATCGGTCTGAAGAAGGGTTTCGGCCCGAAACGTTGCCTATCTCCTTCGCTCCATAGATGCTGCTGCACCCGCTGAGTTTCTCCAGCATTTTTGTGTACCTTTGTGAAGCAGTGATGGTTTTATACAAATAGTGTGTTGCTGAAACAAACGATTTCAAGTGAGCAGCAGTGGCACATCATTGACCGTGACGATAAACATGTCAAGCATCAACCCCGCGACTACTAATTGTTTCTCCCTGCCCCATCCATTACTGTCTTCTCTTCTCTGCTTCCCACTCCCCCCTCATTCTCCTCCTCTCTCCATCTTCCACCCCTCAGTCCCCGCTCGATCTCCGCTCCCACCCATCTTGTCCTTCCTGCCCCATATGTCTCCATATTTGTCCCCAGCCAGAGTGATATTTGTGGGATATGTTTCCTGCAAGCAGCCCTGTGTTGTGGCTCCGTGTCCTTGAGGCTGTCAGTCTGCCCCCTCCACCTCTACCAGGAGCAGCCCTGCCCTCACCCAGTGCAGCAGATCCTCCGGCACGAATCTGTTGCTGATTTTACAAAAGACGCAAGCTTTATCGAAGCCGCCCGCACTGTCCGCCAGGGCCGTGGTGGAGCCGGAGCTGGAGCCGGAGCCGGCGTCCGGCGGGGCCTGGGCCTGGGCTTCGGCCTCGGCCTCTCCCGGGATGACCATGCCCGGGATCGGGGTGCCTGACACCGCCGGGGTGGGGACTGGCGTCGGCACCGGGGTGGGAGACAGGGTGGGGGTCAAGCTGGGCATTGGAGTGGCGTTGACAGACTCTCTGCCGGACCCATCGTAGACGTCGGACTCTGCTGAAGCGGATAGCAGGGCCGGAGGCTCAACCGCCACCCCCACCGCCGCCATGACAACGGCAACGGCGACCAACGCCAGCGGTGCGGCAGCGGCTCAATCGCACTCCGAGCGCATCGATCAGCGGCTCAATCGCACTCCGAGCGCATCGATCATCAGTGGCAACCAGCCAGCAGCAAAGATCCTATAGCAGAGCTATGCTGTAGGATCTTTGGTCAGCAGAGGGAGACACAAAATGCTGGAGTAATCAGCGGGACCGACCGGCAGCATCTCGGGAGACAAGGAATGATTGACGTTTCGGGTCGAGACCCTTCTTCAGACTGGATCAGAAACGTCACCCATCCCTTCTCTCCAGAGATGCTGCCTGAGTTACTCCAGCATTTTGTGTCCCTGTCTCCGCTTTAAACCAGCATCTGCAGCTCCCTCCTACACATGGATACATAGACACATACTTGGGTGCAGGTCCTTCGAGCCTATTCAATGTGTTCGTGGGCGGATCATCCCCAATCAGTACCCCATTCCTGCTTTATCCCCATATTCCTTGATTCCACTAGCCCTAAGAGCTCCATCTAAGTTCTAACTCTCTTTTGAATGCATCCAGTGAATTGCCAGCCTCCACTGCCTTCTGTGGCCGAGAATTCCACAGATTCACAACTCTCTGGGTGAAAAGGTTTTCCTCAACTCAATTCTAAATGGCCTACCCCTTATTCTTAAACTGTGGCCCATGGTTCTGGACTTCCCCAACATCAGGAACATTGAGATCTAGTGTGTCCAATTCCTTAATCTATATTACTAAAAGTCTGATCTTGACCACTTCCTGTTGTTCTGTATATTGATTTTAGAAAAAACACTGCCACTTACGGCTGTGAATTTTGGCCATCTTACTCAGAATCCCCCTCTGCTGCGCAGGACAAGAGGATCGATTAAAAATAAGAGTTATTAGTGTTTAAAGAATGTTGAGATTCTCTCCCCTGAAGACAACGCCCCTTCTGGAGGGACTATAAAACGTGGAAGTGTTGAGTGCCTCAGGCAGTCTCTGCAAGATGGGGGAAGTGAGAGGGTAAGTCTGAGCTGTGAATAACACTGAATACATGTTTACTAGACTGTGAGTGTGGTTTTACTGATCTTGAGTGCCCCTAATGTGGTTTGAAGATGAAAATGTGGTTGGTTTGAAATAAAGCACAGCAAATGGTTGTTGGTGGTGGTTGGTTTGAACTAAAGCACAGCAAATGGTTGTTGGTTTGAACTAAAGAATGATAAAGTCTAAACTTGACAACTTCCTGTTTGCACTCTATATTGATTTTAGATAAAACGCTACCACTGACGGCTGTGATTTTCAGCCGTCTTACTCATTCCCCTCTGCTCATCAGGTTCAGAGGATTCTTCACATCAATGAAAAATAAAAGTGGTATTAGTGTTTAAAAAATGTTGAGAATCTCACTCCTGTCAATCACGTCATGAAGGCCACGCCCCTTCTGGGAAGGGATTATAAAACCCGGAAATGTGGGTGTGGCTCACTCTCTGCCAGATGCAGGAGAGGTCACGACTCTGAGCTGTGAATCAACTGAACACACTGAATGTCTACTGAACTGTGAGTGTGGTGTTTATGTAGTGTTTTGTGTGGTTTCACCCTGCTTGAAATGGTATGAAACTGCATTTGAATGTGGTGGCCTTACACCCTGCTTGAAGTGGCATGAAACTGCACTTGAATTTTGTGGCCTTGCACCCTGCTTGAAGTAGTATGAAACTGCACTTGAATTCAGTGGCCTTGCGCCCTGCTGGAAGTGGTCGGAAACTGTACTAAAATTCGGTGGCCTTGCACCCTGCTTGAAGTGGTAGGAAACTGCACCTAAATTTGGAGGCCTTGCACCCTGCTTGAAGTGGTATGAAATTGCACTTGAATTTGGTGGCCTTGCACCCTACTTGAAGTGGTAAGAAACTGCACTTGACTTAGGTGGCCTTGCACCCTGCTTGAAATGGTAGGAAACTGCACTTGAATTTGGTGGCCTTGCACCCTGCTTGAAATGGAATAGCCGTGAGTCAACTGCCAGCCCACCAGCCGTGAGTGAGCTGTCACCACACCAGGCTTGAGTGACTGAACTACCACCCCATCAATCCATTTGGCCCACAATGTCCATACTAGCCCTCTGGAAACCAGTCCCTTCAGCCCACAACACCCATACTAGCGTCCCTTCTACTGTCACTCCGCGGGATGATCCGCCCCTTCCTACACCATTGCGTCTTTACTGCAGCTGCGGGAGGCTCTGGATGGCCGGCGGAGATCTCCAACCGGACACAATTTTTGGAGGGAAGGACCAGAAACGGCAGACCGGCCCGGCCCAGCCCAGCGCGGAGTCGGAGATGGCGCCGATGTCACCAAACGGAAAGCAGAGACTCTGATCATGGCGGAGAGTGACCAGCGACCGGTGCCCGCTGTGAGTCCCATCGCACCGCCAACCCCTTCCGCTCTGGTCCCCCTTGCTGGCTCCTGCCCCCCTCCCCCGTGATACCGCACTCTCCCTCATGGCTCTCCCCTTGTCCTTTCTCCGAGCTCTGTCCCCCCTGCACCCACACCCCCCCCCTTCCCCCTCCCACACATCACATCCCCCACGCGCCCCCACCGCCCCAACACCCTCCCTCCCTCCCCCCCCCCACACACTCCTCCCCCCACACATCCCCCCCCCCACACACCCCCCTCCCACACACCCCTCACAACCCCCCCCTGCCCACACACCCCTGCCACTCCCACATGCTCCCTCCCATCCACACACACACACCCTCCCCCCCCCCCATCCCTCCTGCCCCCCCTCGCAAACCCCTTCCACCCACATACATACTTCCCATCCCACCCCCCACCACCACACACCCCCCGTGGTGACTGGGACCCAACGGGTCCCACTTAGTCGAGTGTTTTAAAAAAAATTGAATTCTCAATGAACATCATGTTTTTTCTTTAAAATATCCTATAGACAATGTTAACTGTTAATGAAAATGGAAGAATTTGATTAAAATGTGTTTTTCTTTAGAATAAAATCAATGTCAATTAAAATGGCATTTTGCTTTAATGATATTTGGGCGAACGTGGTTGATGGGCAGGGAAAGTGGAAAAGTGCTTTTGTCAAGTGTTTTTGGTAAAGTTTAAAATGTCAATAACTTGTAAAATATAACATCAATGAGAAGGAAACATGGCTAATGCACCCCCAGGATAATGGTGAGTAAGGTGGGCCAAAAATTGTAGCGCTATCATATATCGTTTTTGCGCAAATATAGGTACAAATAAGAAGCTAGTGATAGTGATAGTGATAGAGAATGAGATAGAGATTGTAAATTACTGACTAACACAATCTGAAATTCAAGATCATCTTTAATCAGTAGTCAAACTATAGCGGTACAGCAGGTTGTTAGTTGCTGGAACATCATGACCGCTTCCAAGACTGAGCAGTACAGGAAGTGGGTGTTAATATAACTCGCACAGTAGGGTAGGGTTAGTGATGCTATTCTACTATGATTGGTTATCATGCATAAACCAATCTACAGAGATAGAGATAGAGAGATAAATAAAGATTTTCCTGAAACTTACAAATGCTTACTGTTGTTTTTCACTAGGTGGCTCACTGAGCTGTGAAATGTGTTCCTTCCGCTGAGTATTTTTCTAACACATTTTTAATCGTCAGGGGAAAATCCAAAATTGGATGCAACAGTTTGCGTTAACATTGTGAAAGAAAGAAGAAATAAAATGTAGCAAAATTGCAGATGATGCTAAGATAGGTGGAGGGGCAGGCAGTGTCAAGGAAGCAATGATTCTGCAGAAGGACTTTGATAGGTTAGAAGTGTGAGCTGAGAAGTGGCAGATTAAATTCAGTATCGCAAAGTGCAGTCATGCATTTTGGTAACAAGAATAAAGGTGTAGATCATTCTCTATATGGAGAGAGAATCCAGAAATCGGAGGTGCAATGGACTGGATGCAGCACTCCAAAAAGTTAATTTGCAAGTTGAATCAGCAGTAAGGAAGTGAAATGGAATGCTAGCATTTATATCAAGAGGAATGGAATGCAAAAACAGAGATGTAATACTGAGGCTCCATAAGGTGCTGGTCAGGCTGCATTTGGAGTACTATGAGCAAATTTAGGCCCCATATCTGAGGAAGGATGTGCTGGCTTCTGGAGGGTCCAGAGGAGGTTTACAATAATAATTCCAGGAATCAGCGCGTTAGCATATGATGCACTGGGCCTGTACTTGCTGGGGTTTAGAAGGTTGAGGGGGGAACCTAATTGCAGGGCTGCCAACTCTCATGCTTTGAGCATGAGAATCACTCATTTGAACAAATTCTCACGCTCTCATGCTGATCACAAATTTCTTATGCTCTGTCGTGAGAAATTCTGTGATCAACGAAAATTAAAAAACTCAGATAAATTGCATGGGCCGCGTGTGTTGCAGGGCCGGGCTGGTGAGTGTTTGCCGGGCTGGCGAGTGTTTGTGGGGCCGGCAAGTTGCTCGCTGCAGCTCTGGCCATGGAGCCGCCTCAGTGCAAGAGTCCCAGGCCGCCAGAGGCGTCGGAAGCTTTGAGCCGCTGCCGTGAGAGTCTCTGTGCCAAATTCGCCCAGGTGACCGGCATGGATCAGGCTGCTGCTCGGTGCATCCTGGAGGACAACCAGTGGCTGCTGGAAGTAAGTACCAAGCACTGGGTAGAAACGGTGGAAGATAGTGGACTTCAAATGGGAGTGGTTGGAGAAAGCATCCTGCTTGCCTGCTAGATTTTCACTTACTGTAACTGCATGAAAAATGTTCCTGATGTTGGGGGATTTCAGAACCATTGGTCACAGTTTAAGAATAAAGGGGGGGGGGCAGTTAGAACTGAGATGAGGACAAACTTTCTTCAGTTAGCAGAGAGTTGTGAATCTGTGGAATTCTCTGCCACAGAAGGCAGTACAGGCCAATTCACTGGATGTTTTCAGGAGATACATTTAGTTCTTGGGGCTAACAAAATCAAGGGATATGGGGAAAAAACAGGAAAGAGGTACTGATTTTAGATGAATAGCCATGATCATATTGAATGGCAGTGCTGGCTCGAAGGGCCGATGGCCTATTCCTCCACCTGTTTTCTATGTTTCTATGCTTGAGGATATGGCAATAAAACTCGATCACTTGATTTTGAAGCTTTCATGCATGGTGGAGGTATAATGTAGTCATAGAGTGATATAGTGTGAAAACAGGCCCTTCGGCGCACCTTGCCCACACCCGCCACATGTCCCAGCTACGCTACCTGCTTTTGGTTCGTACCTCCAAACCTGTCCTATCCATGTAACTGTTTCTTAAATGTTGGGAGGGTCCCCCGTCTCAACTATGTCCTCTGGCAGCTTGTTCCGTACACCCACCACCACCCTTTGTGTGGAAAAAGTTACCCCTTAAAAAGTTACCTCTTAAAAATACTTCATACAAAAAACATTGAAATCATACTTCTACAGTGCACTAAAACATGATTTTACTTCATCAAATTTCCCTACCATGGGAGGGGGGACACCCTACTTCCCACACCCTCTCCCCACTCGGTTACTCCACTCCTTCACCGGGTACCCCCAAGGCCAGTGATCAGTGATCGCTCAGTCTCTCCACTTTCAAAAACACTCTGGTTCAGTTGGAGAACACAGCCAGATGTGAACGGGGAACTGAGGCCATTGTCCGTGATGTCTGGATCCCAACGCTCAGCGCTTCATGCTTCGGAGTTGGCTAATGTTATTGATTTGTAATTAGCTTGATTTGTAATTAGTTGACAAAACCTTAATTTATTAATCTGGAATACCCAGGGCGATAGGATAAGTGTAATATTAAAATGACATGCAAGGTGTCAAGCTGTCTTTCACAACATACAGCCCTGATAACCCATTATTTCCTTCAGTTAAATATTGGGAAGGTAGCACTATTGTCATTTGCCACTCAATTATTATGCTTGTTTACCTCACTGGCTATTTCTAACCCCCCCCCCCCCCCCCCCCCCCAATTCCTTCGACAGGTTGAATAGAAATGTCCCCAATCTCATTGTTTTATTAATTGAACACGTAAATATCCTCAAGGAATGTAATCAGATGGAAACTGATTCAGATGCGATATTTAAGAGCTTGTTCAAAGAAGGGGCATATTTAAAGGAGTGACAGAGATACTTGCAGGGGAATGTGCGAGGAGATTATTATTTGTCTTTAGTTTTAGCTTGAACCAGGACATCTGAAGATTAGAGGTTTAATATAGTAATTGTGCTGATACTGACCCCAACCAACCACGTAATGAATATCATCCATTCCGGAGGTTTTACTTTTATGATGCCATTTAAACTTCACTTGGATTTCAATCACTTAAATGTAAAAGTAGTTGGGAATGGGGAGCATTGGAACTAAAATTTGCTCTTGGTACATATTAACTGTAATGTAATAATGTATGCCTGTTGGTAGGTGCAATCAAAACAAAGATCTTTTTATCATTGTTGTGTTATGAATACCACAGAAAATATGATGTACTCTCAAGATCACATTTAATAGAATAATATTGCTTAAATGTATAGTTATTGGACTTTGCATTTCGGAAAAGTCCCAGCTGAGAGGAAGACGGGAAAATACTGAAAATATTGGGGGTGAAAATGACTTCAGGCCAGTTTGTTACGAAAATGAAAGAAATGGTAACAGAATACTTTTACAGCTGAGTGAGTATAATTTGATGGATGAGAAATTGTGTTCAACCAATTGATGACTTCTTTGACAAAGTAACTAGCATGTTAGATAACAAGGAAGCCAATTAATGTAGCAAATTTTGTTATCCATAATTTTATCTGTGATTTGCCCCATAAAGGGTTACTGCATTAGATAAGCACTTGTGGACTTGAACTTAATAGGTTAAGTCCAGGGGGTCAGATATGGGGCTTTATGTGTGGGCCACATATATTGTCAGTGCAAAGGGGCTAGGAGCAAGGCCAAATGTACATCCAGAGTCAAGGTCTGGAATAGTACTAGGTGTGCAGTCAAAGCTGGGACCAGGGGAGGTAGAATGGGGGGGGCAGTGTAAGGCTGGACACAGGGACAGGAATGAGAGAAGGTATGCAACTGGAGTCAGGGCCCAGGAGTAGTACCAGGTGTGCAGTGAGACCCAGGTGGTCAACATGGGCCAAGTGTTTGATGAAAACCTGATTTCCATACATGAATACCCTAAGATCATTCAAGTGCTGCATGTGTTGATCAGAGCCTGGGCTCCACTGTGGAATGTAATTAGGAATGTAATTTCATCTAACCTTATTCATAGCTAATCTCATTTAAAGCATATATATTGCATTCAAGTGTGTTAAAAGACTCGCTACAGTATGCACCATATTGCACAATTTCAAGCTGAAAAACGCAAAAGTTCCATACCAATGGGGGGGGGGGGGGACTCCTCCCACATCCCTCCTCCCTTCCCCCCCCCCCCCCCCCCCCCCCCCGTCGCTACGCTCCCTCGGGCTTGCTCTCTCGCAATTTCTCACTCCCAACTCTCACCCAATGTTGGCAGCCCAGCCCGGAGAGAGTCCAAGATCAGAGCCTCAGAATTAAAGGGCGCTCTTTTGGAAAGGAGGAAGAACTTCTTTAGTCAGAGGGTTGTTAATTTGTGTAACTCATTGCCACAGAGGGCTATGGAGGCCGTCAGTGGATATTTTAAAGGCAGAGATAGACAAATTCTTGATTAGAACTGGTGTCAAGGGTTATGGGGAGAAGGCAGGGAAATGGGATTAGGAGGCAGAGATCAGCCATGATTGAATGGCAGTATAGACTCAATGGGCTGAATGGCCTAATTCTACTCCTTGTGAAATCAAACATAAATATATTCAACAATTTCAGCATTTGCTCAGCAATGACTGGTTCATGACTGAAGTTTCATGATGTAATTAGAAAAACATCGGAAATGCGTGGAGCGGGTCACTGCCTGCACCTGCATTTAGCACAATTATGACTAATCTTCAACCCACCTCCTCCTTCCCACACATTTACATTCTCTCGGTATCTATGTTTTTTTTTCTATGATCTCCAGCTTGAATGAGTCCTCTGACTGTTCCAAATACTCACAACTCTGAGGAAATGTTGCTTCTTTTCAGTTCAACATGTGCTACCCTTAAGTTCAAGCGACTATGAGTTTACTTCTAGACTTTACACATTTTCCTGAAAAAGGCAACACAAGTGAATAGAGTAGTAAAGAAGGCATTTGCTATCTTTGCCTTCACCATTTGGGGATTGAATATAAGAATCAGGAAGTCATGTGGCTGCTTTATAAAACTTAAGTTTGGCTGCTTTTGGGGTATTCCCACTTTTTCGTTCACCTCCTACGCACCAGGCAATTTTAGAGGCCAATTAACCTGACAACCCGTATGTCTTTGGTATGCGGGAAGAAATCAGAGCATCTGGAGGGAACCCACTCGGTCTCAGGGGGAACATGCAAACTCTACACGGACATCACCCAAGGCCAGGATTGAACCCAGTTCTCAGGCAGCAACTGACACTGAGTTGTACTACATTGCTGCACTGGACTTTGAGGTGATGGTCTCTCCTGAAATAGATTATTCTCTGTAATTTAATATATATATTATATTTTCATATAATAGCCACCAGATGTGGCTAAGAAAAGCCCTTTGAGTACAAATGATCGTATTGAATGCATAAGCCCTAGAAATGTAATGTTAAGGTCAGATAGTGACCAGAGACTGGAGTCTCTGAGAAATAGAATAATCGTGCTGGGAAAGTAAAGTAAAAAAGTAGCAGATTGTACACAATGATTTAGTCATAGAGTGATACAGCGTGGAAACGGGCCCTTTGGTCTGACGCCCACACCATCCAACATGTCCCAGCTACACTAGTCCCACCTGCCTGCATTTTGCCCATATCCCTCCAAAGCTGTCCTATCCCTGTACCTGTCTGTTTCTTAAACATTGGGATAGTCCCAGCCTCAACTACCTCATCTGGCATCTTTTTCCATACACCCAGCAACCTTTGTGTGAAAAAGTTACCCCTCAGATTCTTATTAAATCTTTTCCCCTTCACCTTCAACCTATGTCCTCTGGTCCTCGATCCACCCACTCTGGGCAAGAGACTTTGTGTATCTACCCGACCTATTCCTCTCATGATTTTATACACCTCTACAAGATCACCCCTCATCCTCCTGCACTCCAAGGAATAGAGTCCAAGAATGCTTAACCTCTCCCTATAGCTCAGACCCTCTAGTCCAAGCAACATAGAAACATAGAAATTAGGTGCAGGAGTAGGCCATTCGGCCCTTCGAGCCTGCACCGCCATTCAATATGATCATGGCTGATCATCCAACTCGGTATCCTGTACCTGCCTTCTCTCCATACCCCCTGATCCCGTTAGCCACAAGGGCCACATCTAACTCCCTCTTAAATATAGCCAATGAACTGGCCTCAACTACCCTCTGTGGCAGAGAGTTCCAGAGATTCACCACTCTCTGTGTGAAAAACATCCTTGTAAATCTTCTCTGTACCCTTTCTAGCTTGACAGCATCTTTCCTATAACTTGGTGCTTAGAACTGAATCCAATACTCTAAATGCAGTCTCACCAATGTCTCATACAACTGCAATATGACCTCCCAATTTTTATACTCAATACTGATGATGGCCAATGTGCCAAAAGCCTACCCGATCTACCTGCGAGTCCACCTTCAAGGAACCATGCACCTGCACTCCTAGATCCCTCTGCTCTACAACACTCCCCAGTGCCCCACCATTCACTGTGTAGATCTTGCCCATGTTAGACTTCCAAAATTACAACACCTCACATTTCTCTGCATTAAATTCTAACCATTCCTCAGCCCACCTGGTCAATCCATCAAGATCCTGCTGCAATTTTTCACAACCATCTTCACAATCTGCAAAACCGCCCCATTTTGTATCATCAGCAAACTTGCTAATCTTGCCGTGTATGTTCTTGTCCAAATTATTGATGTAGAAAGATGACAAACAGTAATGTGCCCAGCACCGACCCCTGAGGCACACCACTAGTCAGGCCTCCAGTCAGAGAAGCAACCTTCCACCATCACCCTCTGCTTCTTCCATGGTCGATTTTCAATGTATTCAGCCATCTCTCCTTGGATCCCATGCGATCTAACCTTCCAGAGCAGCTTACCATGCGGAAACCTGTTGAATGCCTTACTGCAATCTATGTATACATCTACAATTCTTCTCTCATCAACCTTTTTGGTCATGTTTTCAAACAACTCAAATTTGTGAGACACGACCTCCCACACACAAAACCATGCTATCCCTAATCGGCCCTTATCTATCTATGTTTATCTTAGTGCGTGTGTTACGCCGCAGGCTGTGTTCCCCCCGTCGCCTCCCCCCCCCCCCCGCAATCCTGCGTTGAGGGGACGGGACCCAACTGGTCCCACTTGGTCTAGTACTTACTAAAACTCTTTGTCTTGTTTGTGGCTGTGTGTGTGTCAATTTGGTTAAAATTCCTATTTGTTTCCCAAATGCTAGGCCACAGCCTTCCCATTGTCACACATTATACTCACATTTTCCCGTTGAGGCGACAAATGTCTTCCTGTCGCATTCCCACCTATATTTCCGGAATTTTTAATCGTTTAAAGCTTTAAACAAAGCCAGAAAACTCACCCATTTCGGAAAAAACCCCACGAGTGACGTCACAATCGACTTGCAAGGCAAGACGGGACACTCAGGGAGTGAGGGAGGGGCACTCCAGCGCACCCGGGTGACGTCACGATGCATTCGCAAGGCAGGACGGGAGATGGAGCTCTCCAGCACTCGCGTGGCGGCCGCTGCCAGCGCCCGATGAGGAGGGTGGTGCTGGAGCTGGAGTGTCGGCCGAACCCAGGGATTGGGATGGGGCCGAAAAAGAAGCCGCCGCTAGAACCAAGGACGAGCCTGGGTCCGGGGTCAGGGATGAGCCCACTGGAGCTCAGGTGGCAGCCGACCTGACGGCTGGAGTCTACAGTGAGGGTCGGGTCGAGTACGAGAACCAGGCCGTTCCAGGCCTTGCCACTCATCTACGACCTGGGTAGGTCCTGGGGCAGGGAATGGGAGGGGGATGAGGAGAGAGATGGGGTGGGGAGTGGGATGGTAGGGGGAGATGGGGGAGGGAGGGAGTGGAGGTGGTAGATGCCCCTCACTCCCACCCTCTCTACTTCCCTCCCTTTCTATCCCACCTCCCCCTCTCTACCTTCACTCCCACTCTCTCAACCCCTCTCTACCCTCCCTCCCCCCCACTATGCACACCTCCCTCTCTAGGGATTGAAGAGGGAGGGTAAAGAGGATGGAGTGCTGGGGGATGAGGAGAAATGAGCCACGCCTGTACAGTTTGGGGCTATGCGTGAGTGGTGCAATATTGCGTTGGGGGAATATCTAGTAACTTTCCGACTACAGATATTAAGCTCACAGGCCTATAGTTCCCAGCATTTTCCCCGCAGCCCTTCTTGAATAGAGATACATTTGCCACCCTCCAGTCGTCGGGCACCTCTCCTGTATTTAAAGACAGTTCGTACATATCAACCAGGGCTCCTGCAATTTCCTCTCTAGTTTCTCACAATGTCCTCGGATATATCGGATCAGGCCCTGGAGATGTGTCTACCTTTGGACACGATAGTACCTTCAGCAGCTCTTCAACCATAACACTGGCTGGTCTCAAGCCACCTCCATTGACTGTCCCAAGTTCCTCTGTCATCCTGTCTCCCTCTTTAGTTTAGAAACAGCGCGGAAACAGGCCCTTCAGCCCACCGGATCCAGGCCAACCAGCGATCCCCGCACATTAACACTATTCTACACCCACCAGGGCCAATTTTTACATTTATCAAGCCAATTAATGTGCAAACCTGTACGTCTTTGGAGTGTGGGTGGAAACCGAAAATCTCGGAGAAAACCCACGCAGGTCACGGGGAGAACGTACAAACTCTGTACAGACAGCACCTGTAGTCGGGATCGAACCCGGATCCCCGGCGCATTCGCTGTAAGACAGCAACTCTACCGCTACGCCACCGTGACCTCGGTAAATACAGAGAAACACTCATTGAGGACTTTGCCCATCTCCTGTGGCTCTACACAGAGGTGACTGCTTTGATTCCTGAGGGATCATGTTCTCACTAGTTGCCCTTTTTCCTCATTTATAAAATCTCTTTGGTTGGCCTTAATGCCATCTGCCAGAAATATCTTCTGTCCCTTTTATGCCCTTCAGATTTTCTTTTTTAGTTTACTCCTTAGTTCCCGAAACTCCTCCAGGGATGATCTCAGTTGTCTCTACATGTCCCATGCGTTCTACTTATTCTTGACCAATGCCTCAATTTCCCTCGTGAACCAAACTTCCTTACATTTGCCTGTCTTGCTCTTCACTCTAACATGGACGTGCATATCGTGAGCTTTTGTCAGTACTTTTAAAAACATCCCATATGGCTGATGTTTCTGTACTCGCAAATAACCTGCTCCAGTCAACTTGAGCGAGACCTTCTCTCATGCCCTCAAAGTTGGCCTTATCCCAATCGAGCATCTGTCCCTATCCATAACTGTCTTAAACCTAATCGAACAATGGTCACTGGTCCCAAAAGACTCCCCCACAAACACTTAGTCATAGAGTGATATAGTGTGGAAACAGGCCCTTCGGCCCAACTTGCCAACAATGTCCCAGCTACACTAGTCCCACTTGCCTGCGCTTTGTCCATATCCCTCCAAACCTGTCCAACTGTTTCTTAAACGATGGGATCGTCACAGCCTCAACTACCTCCTCTGGCAGCTTGTTCCATTCACCGCCCTTTGTGTGAAAAAGTTACCCCTTGGATTCCTATTAACTCTTTTCCCCTTCACCTTGAACCTATGTCATCTGGTCGATTCCCCTACTCTGGACAAGAGACTCTGTGCATCTACCCGATCTATTCATCTCATGTTTTGTACACCTCTATAAGATTTCCCCTCATCCTCATGCGCTCCATGAAGTGGAGACCCAGCCTACTCAACCTCTCCCAATAGCTCACACCCTCTAGTCCTGGCACCATTCTCCTGCCCTTCCCAATTTCCCAATACTAGATCAAATGGTGCTCTCTTACGTGTGGGCGCCTCCACATACTGCTGGAGAAAACTCTCCTGAACACTTTTGAGAAATTGCACCCCATCTAAACCCTTCACTATGACAGTCAATATTGGGAAAGTTAAAATCCCTTACTACAACAACCTTATTTGACCTGCAGCTGTCTGTAATCACCTGGCATATTTGTTCTTTTAATTCCCGTTGACTATTTGAGGGTCTGTAGTACACCAACAAGGTGGGTTCCTCAGCTCCACCTATTTACCCTCACTAGACGAACTGTCCGTAAAGTCACCACTGAACACAGCCGTGACATCCTCCTAAACCAATGACACAACCCTCCCCCCCTCCCGCCCCCCTTCCTCTCTTTTACCCTCACCCATCTCTCCTGAAGCTCATGTACCTCAGAACATTGGGCTGCCAGTCCTGCCCCTCTCTTAACCAGGTTTTAGTAATGGCTACGTCCCAGTCACACGTACCCTAAGCTCACCTCCCTTACCCATCAAGCCCCTTGCATTAAAATACGTGCAATTTAAACTAATCTTCCTTCTTGTTCTATGCCTTTCACCTGTCTATTCTGTCCACTAAATTTTCTCTCACCACCCTCTATACCAACTACTAACCTCTCACCTGTCTCTGTCCTGTATGAGATCCCACCCCCTTGCCAATTTAGTTTAAACCCACCCGTGTAGCATTCTGCCTGCCAGAATGTTGGTACCGCTCACGACAACCAAACCACTAAACCTCGGTGGGATTGTACCTCATTTCCAAAATGTGTGTAATATCGGCATACTTATGTGTGGACCAAAGTTGTATAGTAACCAGCTCCCTCTCCCACATGCAGAAGATCAAAATAGGTTTCTGTCTGAACTGAAAATACTCCTGTGTGATGATGCTATTGCTCCACAAAAAAAAAACATCAGCAAGAAGCAGCTCAAAATGGGGCTCCCACTGGTTTGAAACATCATTCATTCAAAACTGCCTACTATTTTGTAAGCCAAGGACAATAGGTTTTAATAGCACAGATTAAAAAGTACTATATTCTACTCAGCAACTAGATATTATCAGTTTATTTTATCCCAATGGAAACATCTATTCCACAATGCTCTTTAATTATACAGATTCATTCAATTTACTGAAGGACTTTTGTTCTTAATGACACTCACAATTTTGATTGTTCTGACAATACAGGTATTGTTTATTAAACACAATATTATTTAAGCTATTATTTAACATATCAAATGCTAAACTTAAAAAATGGAAATGTTTAGTTCTCGTCAGATATTTTTTAAACTGTACCACAAAAAGCATGTATGAAAAAAACATTATGGAAATATGTTACTTTGTATGTTCTTTAATTCTGGTTCTTGAATTTAGTGATCAAAAGTAGAAGTAGCACCTCAAAAAAAAATTATGCAGTTTCCATCAATATTTCAACTATCTGCTCCAGGAGAGGAAAAACATCTAACATATTTAAAGTTTTTACATTTTCCTGAAGTTCTTATATAATATGCTGAATAATTTAACATATTAATCAAAAAATTAAAGTACATTTTTGCATACTGGTATGCAAAATGAACATCAGTTAATATTTTAAAAATGAAGTTTACACACACAAATTGTATTTGGTGCCAAAAACTACACTTTCAAAGTGCTCTGATATTCTTAATGTGCATTTAGGTTCCCTTTGTTCTCTTAAGACATTGGAATGTTCAAATGAATGCAAAAATTCATATGCAAATAAAAATAATACATAATAATTTTGCTAACTGTAAACAAATTTGAAATATTGCGTTCAGTGCCTGCACTGATACAAAACCATTCCTAAATGAAAGGATACAACATTCAATGTAACCAAAAATAAAAGTTAAAGTATTGTACTATAGCATTTTGTTCCTGGCATAATTGCAATTCTTTCTCCCAGGACTATTATTCTTCAATAATATTGTTCCAGTTACTGGAACACCATCATACATTCTTAGAGGATATTAAATATTCCAGTTGGACTTTAAGTAATGTGATAAAAACGATTTTTTTTAAAAATCAGATGACCATTGAAAAATTGTGCCTTCAACATGCATTGTTGTCACTAAATGCTTAAATATTAACTATCCCCTTAATTTGGAAAGCACTGCCTTGCACGTAGATTTGGCTGTACTCACAGTTTATTGTCAGCCATTTGTTGGCTAGCACACAGCATTTAGAATGAGCTGTCATAACATGAAGATTCTTTTGCACTCCATTTTCAACCATACATATTTGTGCGGCAAAAAGTTCACCAACTTAACTGGTTTCCCTTAGCATATGGTGGTTCGATGTAGTCTACAGAATGGAAAGGAATCATCTCTCTGGAGAGCTGTGCCCGGCAATCTCCTTTGTAGCTTGTGTTTAGAAGTGTAGCTTAAGCATTTGAAACATGCTCATTTACAGTACATTGTGAGCACTGGACATAAGATAAGGCAGCTAGCAGTGGATTGGACAGCAAAACCAAGGTGAACCAGGCAAACTTATACAAAAGTCCACACTTCAAGATCTTGCACAATGAAGTCTTCTTTTTTTGATAGTGTTTCGTTGTTAAACGTACTGCATGGATTGCTTCGTCCATGATATAAATCTGCATCTAACCACAAGCCAAAATGGCCACTGAAATACATTAAAATATTAAGATTGTTAGAATATAAAGTAGTCACCAAATTCATTGTCTGTACTTGCTTATCAAATTTACAATCGATTTTCAGCCATGGGTTTTTATTCTGAAATAATTGTTCATTAGCATTTAATGTTGCACATGATTGGCTGCTCTGGAAGGTTAGACCACATGGGATCCAGGGAGAGCTAGCTGACTGGATAGAGAATTGGCTTCATGGATGGAAGCAGAGAGTAATGGTGGAAGATTGTTTTTTGGACTGGAGGCCTGTGATTAGTGATGTACCTCAGGGATAAGTGACGGTCCCTTTGTGTTTGTGGTTTATAAATATGATTTGGGTGAGTGTACAAGGCATGATTAGCAAGTGACAAAAGTGCGTGACATCGTAGACAGCAAAGATGGTTATCAAAAATTACAGCAGGATCTTGATCGGTTGGGCAGGTGGGCTGAGGAATGGTTAATGGATTTTAATGCAGATAAGTGCAAGGTTTTGCATTGTGGGAAATTAAACCAGGACAGGACCAACATAGAACATGGCAGGATTCTGGGGAGCGCGTAGAGGGATCTAAGAGTGCAGGTACATAGTTCCTTGAAAGTGGCATCACAGGTCGATAGGGTGGTCAAGAAGACTTTTGGAACATTGGCCTTCATCAGTCAGAGTATTGAGTATAGAAGTTGGGAGGTTATGTTACAGTTGTACAAGACATTGGTGAGGCCACAAGTGGAGTATTGTGTTCAGTTTTGGTCACCTTGTTATAGGACAGATGTTAAGCTGGAAAGGGTCCAGAGATGAATTGCAAGGGTATTTCCAAGGTCTGAGCTATAGGGAGAGGCACCAGAGATCCGTTTTCGATCCTGACTACAGGTGCTTGTCTGAATGGAGTTTGTACATTCGTCCCGTGACCTGTGTGTGTTTTCTCCGAGACCTTTGGTTTCCGCCCACACTCCAAAGATGTACAGGATTGTAGGTTAATTGGTATAAAAAATGTAACTTGGCCCTCGTGTGTGTAGGATAGTTGTAGGAGCCATTTATGCTTAAGTTAGTTACTGTTAGTATATTATAGCCATATCTCGTTTTATCTTTTTTGGATGCTTGTGGGTGGGATTTGGTACGTAGAGGGGCGTGTCTATATCTGAGGAACCTAGCGTAGATTGGGAGTTTAGTTTAGCCTCGAGGGATGGTGAAGACAACAGTTTTTTACCATGATCACTTGTACTTAACACGACACAGATGAAACAGTTAGTAAGAACGAAAAGTTGTATGAATCATTTTTTTGTTTTGTACTACTTCAATAAAAGACTAATTAATCAAGAAACGACAGGAAGATTAGTTTTTGCTACCTGCTAGTGCGTAAACTATATCTCTACCACATCCCCAAGTAGCAATGGCAATCAAAAGTTGGACGTTGGAAAGTTAAGAAATTGCCATTGCAAAAGTGTTAATGTGCGGAGATCGCCGGTCAGTGTGGACTCGGTGGGCTGAAAGGCCTGTTTCTGTACTGTATCTCTAAGCGAAACTGAGAATTTGCAATTGTCTTATTTAAAATTTTAAAAATCCCATATCACAGAATATAACTAACTTGCACATTAATTTGCAGGGTAATTTAATAAAATTATAATATTAAAAGTGAAAGAGTGGTACGGGGCCGCATAGTAGCGGTTGAGTTGCTACCTTACTGCGCCAGAGACCCTGGTTCGATCCTGACTATGGGTGCTGTCTGTACGGAGATTGTACATTATCACTGTGCCCACTTGGGTGCAGCAGTTTCCTCCCACATTCCAAAGATGTGCAGGTTTCTAGGTTAATTGGCTTCTGTAAATTGTCCTTTGTGAGTCGGATTTAACTAATGTACGGGTGATTGCTGGTCAGGGTGGACTTGGTGGGGCGATGGGCATTTTTCCACGATGTATCAAACTAAAGTAACAAGGATAGTAAAATGATTACATATAGGATACACGTACCTGCCTCCACCTAGTTCTAATGAGTCTTTATCTCCTTTAATGAAATACGAGTTTTCTCCACTCCACCGAAATATCTATTACATGAAAAATATTACATTTATAATATTCTTGCATAAGATATGTAATAACATCAATTATATAAATGATCCAAAAAACCTTCTAATCTTCTTCAAAATACATAGAACAAAGTGGCCAATTTAGCATTTTAAAGCACTTTTTTTGCAAATGTATGATTCCAAGAAGAAAACAACCCGAGAGAAGCTTTGGATTTAGGAACTTAGTACAGCATCGTATAAACCTGTATCATGAATCATCAGCATATTTCCAAGTTACAAACAAAATGATTGATAGATTCTGCACAAAAAGGTTGGCATTGGTTCCATAACTATTAAGGCATTCCATTAACATTCCAATTGGGCTCAGAATTACATGACAGATTGCAATCTTTCTGCTGTTTCTTCGTTGTTACACTGGAAACTTAATGAACTAAATCAGTCCCAGGTAAAATCTGGTGCAAATTTAGCAACTCCATTCATTTTCATAGAGTGGAATGATGCAAAGAAAACAGGCAAGCATTACATAACATACAGGATTTTTATTCAGTTAATTTAACTTTCTTTAATGTTGACTAGTTTTTCTGGTGTTTTGAATTTTATTTTTTTAATTTAAAAACATTTAAATCATTGAATTGTTTAATATTTAATAGTTTTTGAATGATTGTGAATGCCAGAGACGCAACATTAAAACAGTTTAAGAACTTTGGATAAAAGAATAATAGTAGGCAATCGGCCGCTCTGGTATGATTTGCCCTTCAGCTAGATCATATATCATCTTCTACCTTAAAACCATTGAGCTGCCCTATCCCTATATTTTTTTATTATTCAGAAATCTCAACCCCTCTTGAAAGCAATCAGGGATTGATCAGGTACATGGTCCTTTTGGGTAACAAAAATCTAAATCTCCACTGTCTTGAGTAAAGAAATCTCTCAATTCTATCATAAATAGCTTAAACTTTATCTTGAAACCGCGTCCCAGATCAAGACTTCTTAGGCAGAGGAAACATGATTCCCACATCCACTCTGTCAAGTTCTCCAATTATTTTGTATGTCTCAATGATGCCACCTTTCATTCTTCAAGAGGTCTAGTGTACTTAATCTCACCTTGTATGATAGGTCTACCATTGCAGAAATTAATTCAGTGAACCTTTGCTGCACTCCCTCTATAACAAGTATACCCTTGTTAAGGTAAGAAGACCAAAATTCGACATAATTCTCCAGGTATGGTCTTACCAAGTCCTTAAACAATTTATCTACCAGGAACCCAACCTGTAATTGGGCCCAATATAGCATTTGACCTCCTTGCTGCCTATGCATCTCTTATTATTTCCTAATCATAATTTGAAAGATGTGGGGAATTTTGTGGGTTTTTTTTCTACACAATCACATTTACTAGACTAGACGATCACATTTTTTCCACAAGATTTTCCATTTATGATCAGATCGCAACCATCTTCACTGACAGGAGATTTAGTAGGTGGGAAGGTTGCAAGTACTGTAGCGAGCTACTCTGAGGATCTAAGTTACTCCAACACCATGATTTGCTCAAAATTCTAAACTGATTTTATTTTGTGATTTTCTTGCAAGTTCTCAATTCTACTTAAAAATTGCATTATATTGATAGATACCTTGAACTGTGGATTGAATGTATATAGAAAGGTTTCTCCTGTACCAAAACAATGGTCACTTAATCTGAAAGGGTGTGATGCCAAAGCTCCAAATATCTGCAGAGAAAAAAGGTTTATTCATAAATTTACACCATTAATAAAACCTGTCAAGCCGATTTTTCCATATTTCTCCATCAATTTGTTTCTGGGGGATTTTTCATGTTTTTACCTGATTATCCATATCTTTGACAACAAGGAGAACAGGAGCATCAATAACAGTCAAACTGCGATAAAGTGTTCTTAGGCTTGTTCCGTGGACAGCTGTGCTGTACATAAGGCGCCAAGCATACCCCTGTGTCCTAGCAGGAAGATGCAGCATAAGCTGCAAAGATAAAAGCATTTCATTAGTCTGAAGAAGTCTCGACCCAAAAAGTCACCCATTCCTTCTCTCCAGAGATGCTACCTGTCCCGCTGAGTTACTCCAGCATTTTGTGTCTACCTTCGATTTAAACTAGCATCTGCAGTTCTTTCTTAAACATTTCATTAATAGTTTACTCAATACATTAAAGATCACAAGCACTAAAAAGGGGCTATTTTGTATATCTACCTTTTCAATGTGGAAACTCTCCAATAGCTCACTAGGGTCTGTAAGTACAGGCTGAAGATCTTCTATATCTTCATAACAACTTTCAATGCTCTGGCGTCGTTTTGCTTCTTCAATAGTAATGATCTGTAAAACCAATCAGTTTGAAATTTGTTACAGATTTCCATTCTCTTCAACAATCTTAGACTCCCCAACGCCAACTGGTTACTCGATGATGTTATTTTAAATTAAAATTGAGCAAGGTATGTTTTGGCTTTGAAATAATGCAACCGCCGTATAAATTTCTAACAGTCAAAACTTGTATTTGGGAAGATGCCAAGAAAAACAAAATAAATCCTTGTTCTCAAAAGGGCAAAGAAAGCAACACAAAAATATGAGATTTCATAGAAACATAGAAAATAGGTGCAGGAGTAGGCCATTCGGCCCTTTGAGCCAGCACCGCCATTCAATATGATCATGGCTGATCATCCAAAATCAGTACCCTCTTCCAGCTTTCCCCCCCATATCCCTTGATTCCCTTAGCCCCAAGAGCTAAATCTAACTCTCATGAAAATTTCAGGGAGATTTATAATTTTTCAGCTAGTTCATAATTGAATTTATGCAGCACAATGGCGCAGTGGTAGAGCTGTTGCCTTCTGCACCAGAGACCCATGTTTGATGTCAACTATGGATGCAGTCTGTACAGAATTTGTATGTTCTCCCTGTGACCATGGGGGTTTTCTTCGGCTGCTCTGGTTTCTTCCCAAATCCCAAAGACATGCAGGTTTGTACGTTAGTTGGCTTCTGTAAATTGTCCTTCGTGCGTATGATAGAACTAGCATATGGACGGCATAGATTCGGTCGGCCAAGGGGCCTGTTTCCACTCTGTATCTTTGAACTAAACAATACTCAATTGCTTCCTTAAAACCAAAGGCTAAACGGAGCCCAAAAATTGTTATAAAATTGTACATTGATGGATTGATTGAAAAGATACAGCATGGAAGCACGCCCTTTGGCCCACTGAGTGCATGCTGAGCATCAATCACCCTTTCACACTGGTTCTATGTTATCCCAGTTTCTCATCCACCCCCGTACACACTAGGAGAATTTACAGAGGTCGATTAAGCTACAAACCGGCATGTCTTTAGGATGTGGGATGTAACTTGTGCACCCAGTGGAAACTCACAGAATAACTTGGAGAACAAACAAACACCACACAGACCACACCCGAGGTCAGGATCAAACCAAGATTTCTGCTGCTATGAGGCAGCAGCTCCCCAGCTACAGCATTGTGCTACCCTGAGCTGTGCCATTGTGCCAGCCTGAAAACTGTACATTGTACAGTTTCAAATTATATGACAAAATTAAAACATTAAATGACTCTGTTTTTATCCTACCAGTATAATATACAGTTTAATTTCCATCAGCAGTTACGAACATATGAGAAAAAACAGTTGAACATTCTTAATATCTTACTTCTGGAATTTCAAGTCGGTGAAATGATTGAAATAACATTAGAGCTTTTAAAATATTTACGTAACAGTGATGAAGAAAAATTGGTATATTACAATGGCTTTTGGAAATTTAAAGCACATGATTGACAGTCAACATTTAAAATTATTCTTTAAAAACAACTTCTGCTAAATTAATCCAAAACATTGTAACTAACCTGCACAAAGGATCCATCATCCCCCTTTGCCCTGAATAAAACTTGAATATTAGTTGAGGGTACTCTTAAACCCCTCATTTCCCCAGCTCAATCTCTTCAAAGTTCTGGCACTTCACTTGAACATAATTCCTATCTGTATGCCCTTCATTGCTTATCAAAGGCTTGCTTTTCTGCTTAACTGCACACGATTGGCTATTATGTGCTACTGCACATTTGCATAGTAAGTTTCGTTTTGTTTCAAACCAAAATTGGCACAGCGAAGGTTTCTATTCTACCTACTCAAAATAATGCACCAACTGAAAGTGAATACATGCTTTTATCAAAGAGATTCCTCAGTTCAAACTCTTACATATTGAAGTTTATATGGAGGTAGCAACCGTAAAAAATGAAATCAAGAATTGTTTATGTGAATAAACTATAAAATAACTAATTTTAAACCTGCCATTCAGTATAACCTTGCTCTGGTTTAAAATCTAAAAATTCCCAATATGTGACAAAGTCAGCGTTAATTTTAACAGGGGTTTTACTCGGGTCTGATCAATGGCAGCCAAGGCAGCAGATGCAAAAACACTTCTCTGATCATTTATTTTACTCCAAAGGCAGAATACCAGCTGAGGCTGAAAATGCAGAAAAAACGATAAATGCAGGTTAGGATCAATGTGAAGGAGGTGGGAGATACTTCCCTGCCAACCAGCAGATTCAGTCAAATAAAAAGAATTTGGTGCAATAGACAAAGCACTTAACTGCAAATGTCACATCCTCAAGATATTGTCAGGATGTGCATGAATTTCAACTGTTGGCCAGGCTTGGGCTACCTGCTCTTAGTTTAGTATTAAATTGCTATCACCATCAACATTCAACGGCAAGTACAAGCACGTTTTTCCTCTACTAATTTTTAGACTGATTATTTGGTGTCCAAAAAGAAGAGTAATGCAAGGCCCAAAAAGATCTGAGAGCTGGCACAAAACAATGATCTCTGCCCTTCTAAATATTCTGTGTTCTGGAAGATGTGTGGCAAACTCATGGCATTGGAAAGATACCACTATTGTTGTCTCTATAATACCCTCCAAATTCAATTCAATGAGGATGAGCAAAACAATGTTAGTATCCTCTCAAGTTAAATTTCACATTTATTGCTACATGCATCAATTAAGGTACAGTGGAATTTGATTTACCATGCAGCCACACAATCAAAAGAGCACAATACACAATAGAATATAATATGGGCCTCCCAGGTGAACATCGAATGTTGAGGCCCTTAATTATACTCAGTTGGCTACACCAAGCAGTTCGCATCGCTTGCATACACATCAACTCCTGACACCATATTCCCAACTCTGTCATGGGCAAAGTTTACCAGATGAACTGGGGAACCGATTCAGTAGTACACAAGGCCACCGTGAAAACAAATGCAACAGACTCCTGTGAATCTCTGGCCCAAAATCCCTCAAAGTGAAGGAGGAAAATTCAGAAAGACGTTCACATGCATTTCCGAGCAGAGGCTCCATGTACGCGGCAGGAGTGCACCATCTGCCTCATGCATACTATCAGGTACCTCCTACCTCATCCGTAGGAGTGTCTACTATTTCCTCAGTCTTCACCAGCAATCTCAGGACCCATAAAACTGGAGCGGAAGCATGTCATCCTTGAACCTACGAGACTATGTTTAAAAAGCCAATAGGTTTGGTGCAACCCCACTACTTCCTCATCCAATTAAAAGCAGAAGTACAGAAACAAGACTAGCATGGCTGATATAATAAAAATGATCAGAAATATCTTAAAGAATGTCATAATTAAAACAGTCAATTGGTGGGATTTTAGAATGCAAAAGCTCTGAAATGACATTTGCTGTGTTTCAGAACCAGTATTGAGGCCTCTGGCCATTTTATAAAGGGATTGTAATAGATCTGATGCAAATGTTATTTGCCAGTTTTTCTCAGTGCTATATAACTTGGTTTAAAAAAATTAAAAGATTGCTGATGCAGAAAATCTGAAATAGAAACAGAAAGTGATAAAGGCACTCAACGGGTCAGGCAGCAGATGTGGAATAAATTAATATTACAAAATCACTTATGAGCCAGGATTTTCGTCAAAACTGGGAAAGAAAGTAAAACAAGTTTTATCACGTCTACCCTCAACCTCAGGCGTTCTGGCGAAAACAATCCCAAGATGATCCAACCTCTCCTTGCAGCTAATACCCTCTAATCGAGGCAGCATTCCAGTAAACCTCTTCTTAGCCTCCACTCCCTTCCCGTAATGAAACCATTTCAAACAGATCTAAAAAGGCAGAAACAAGCCAGCAAAAGCCCCAAAATGGGTTTCTAGTTAAAAGTCAAAAGAATTGGAAGAAATTAGTAAATAGGACAGCAAGATAAAATAACAAGTTTATATTTTGACCTGAATATTTGCTTGCTCATTGATTGAAAATCCATCATTAGAAATGTGATCACCACATCAGCAAATCTGCATTTATATTGAATTCTCCAAAGCCTCCCAGAAGGACAAAGTCAATTGTGGGAGCAAATTAAGTAATTCAACTCTCTTTGTTTACACATTATTTAATCTTTCTTCCAACAGAGGCCACTCAACCCATCAAATTTATGCTCATCTTCAGATTAATTCCATCAAATCCATTTCCCAATTGCTATCTTCAAACTCATTCTCTCCCATCAAACTTCACTCCCAAACTCTCCTGCCATTCACCTATATAAGAGCCAATTTTTACAGTGGCTAATCAACAGCATGACTGGAGGAAACCAGAGCACACAGGGGAAACCCATGCCATCACGGGGAATACCCCCCACTGACCACAGCTCATCTCATCTAGGGAACATACCAAGGTCCCAGAAGAGCGACTCGGCAAAGCTAATCTCTGTGCTATGCTATGTGTGGCATCGGGGATAGTGCTGGGTTTTCCAGTGACCACATCGACACCTGCAGTAGGGTATATGTGATATGCTTTATGATACAATGATACAATTTATTTGTTGTCATTTAAACCTCATTGAGGTTCAAATGAAATTTGGTTTCTGCAGTCATACACACAAGAAAAAGAACCAAGCCACAACACAATTTGCACAAACATATTTACAGAGGCAAGAAAGTCCAGAACCATATGGGGGCGGTCAGGGCGCATGTCCAGTGGCGCAGGCGATCTCATGCTTCTCCCTGCAGTTTACGCTTTACTCGAGAGGAGGAGCTGGCAGTCTTATCCTGGTGACAGCATTGATGGTTGAAGAGATGGTGCTGGCTGTCTCTGGATTATCCTGGCGGCTCAGTCTTTGTCTCTGTGTGAGCGTAGCCCCTCATAGTCAACGGGCAGGAAGTGGCATTGGCATCTCAGGCCACTCAATAAAGACATTGACAGTCTAGGGCTACTTCCCGGCAGTTCAGTCTTGGCAACACAGCGACGCCAGTGGTCTTAAGTTTGTCCCAGAGAGTCGCTAGCAGGGAGGCACCCCACTTTCTCTCCTTCCCACTCTCTTCTTCTCTCTTCCTCCTCTCCTCTGGCTGGATGGCTTGGGTTTGATAAGGAGTAGATAGATGAGTTTCAGGTGGCCAATCTAATTGGACGCAGCCGTTACCAATGATGCTGGGGTTTGGCCTCTCCTGACCCGTCAGCCAGTGATTTAAATCAGGGTGGCATTCAAGGGAGGGGGCACTGTCACATATGCTGAACAACAATCTTGCTGCTTAGTGGGGCTGGCTGCAGGATAAATGTCTGTTGATACACCAAGCCATATTCCCTCCTGTTCTTCAAAACTTAAACGGATCCTATACAGTGAACATGCATAGCCTTCTTAACTTGCTAAATTCCACAATTAACTTGCTAAATTCCACAATGACAGTCTCAAATTAATCAGCCTAGATTAAATGTTGAAATTCCAGGTATACGTTGGAATCAAAAACTGCCAGATTTGGGAAGCTTGAATGTTTTAGGCGAAGCAAATAGTGGTTTAAGCAACACATTTACCACGCCACCTGTAAACAGATGAAGCTTTGAGAAGAAGCTTTGTTTACACAAAAAGGACCATGACTATAAGCGAGTTCGGTATTCCGACTGCGCATGCACAGGTCATGGGTCGCTCGGGATAAACACTCTCGGCAGCCAAGCCGCTGCATGGGTGCAGACCTGCGTCTTGTCCCTAACTAGCTGCCACTGGGCCGTCCCCATCCGCTCCCAAGTGTCCCGTCCGGGGCGGCGTCGGCCCGTCGTAGCAGTGGCCCAGACCCACAGGAGGTGTGGAAAAGAAGCATCAACTCCAGCTCAACCCTGCCCGCCCACTGGTGGGACAGGCAGAGTCGAGCCAGCACCTCCCCTCCGCACTGCCTACGCGCCTCGGCCGACATTCCCGACTGCGGACCTCTGGCTAGAAGACCCTCCCTCAGACTTCCTGTACATTAGTCTTTTGCGCCATGGTTGGGATGGATGGGAGCGGGAATTTCCGCGGGCGCAAGGGAAAAATGACCTAAAGTTTGCGTTGAGTGAACTGAATGTTCTTAACGTCCTCGTCGTATGTTCTTAATATTTAGAAAAACTCTTATCAGCTGCAGTCACTCACCAACTGCAACATCAGCAACATGGAAACAAAGTAATTTCTACTGGAAAATGTTTTTTCATCTCAAACCTCATGAAAACATTTTTCCAGCTTCAGATGAATACATTGTGATAATGATCTACATGTACTCCACACTACATGCACAATAGCTACTGACATTTAGGGAGTTATTTTAAATTTGTATGTGACTATAAAACTATTGATTCAACCTTAGGTGAACAGAGGGAACAAAAATACAGGGACCTATCTATCATACTGCAAATTGAATGAGTCAAAGGAAAATTATAATCCCATATATTAGGGCTATTTAAAAAAAATATCCAAAGTAAAAAAATGTTTTAACTAAACATAATAAGTCATGAAGAGAACTGAAAGGAGTTATTAGATGAACAAAACCAACAAAGAAGTGTAAAATGAAGATAGACACAAAAAACTGGAGTAACTCAGCAGGAATGAGTTATTAGATGAACAAAACCAAGAAAGAAGTGTAAAATGAAGATAGATGCAAAAAGCTGGAGTAACTCAGCGGGTCAGACAGCATTTAAGGTACACAAAAAAGCTGGAGAAACTCAGCGGGTGCAGCAGCATCTATGGAGCGAAGGTCCATCTATGGAGCGAAGGGTCAGACAGCATCTCTGGAGAAAAGGAATAGGTGACGTTTCGGGTCGAGACCTTCACACCGAGTCAGGGGAAAGGGAAAGGGAGATATAGATGGTGATATTGAGAGATATAGAACAAATGAATGAAGTGTATGCAAAATATTAATGATGATAAAGGAAATAGGCCATTAGTAGCTGTGGGCAAGGTGAAAATGAATTACAGACTGCGCAGCTTACAACCCAGCAATATGAATATTGATTTATCTGACTTGCACCCCCTCACTCTCCATCTCTCCCCACCCTAGTAGTTGTACTAGGTTCAATGTTGTCCTGGTGAGTTTCATTGTCTGATCAGTCTGAAGAAGGGTATCGACCTGAAAAGTCACCCATTCTTTCTCTCCAGAAATGCTGCCTGTCCCGCTGAGTTACTCCAGCAGTTTGTGTCTACCTTCATTGTCCATACCTTGTTTTACCAACTCATCGGCTAACAATGGCCTGTTTCCTTTATCATTGTTACTTTTTTGCATATCTTTCATCCATTTGTTCTATATCTCTCGATATCACCATCCATATATCTCAATTCCTTCTCCCCTGACTCTCAGTCTGAAGACGGGTCTCGACCCGAAATGTTATTAATGATAGCTAAAGCTAGTGTCATGGAATTTTCTGGAAATAGCATTTTGTTCTTAACTCTAATGGCTGTTTCATGAGGGGTTGCATCTATTTATTAATTGCCATTACCAATGTAAAATAAATCAAATTTAGTGGTCTGAGGATGTGGTAATTGAAGATGACCATTAATTGTTCAACTGAATCCGAACAATTGAAAGCTTCCTTCCACTTACTTTTCGTTTCTGAACTCTTTAATGCTGCTTCCCTTTACATTTTGCTTCATTTCCATAACTGATTTGATATTAAATGTACCCACAATAATTCAAAATGTAATTAACAATCCTCAAATCTCATTGGGTTAAGGACAGTTGGTCATACTTTATGCAACCCAAGAGCAAATATGGTTTGAGCAGAAAGATTGCAGGAAACACTTAGCCAGGCAAACCATGACTTATCCTCTCGTAAATTCCAGACTAGTAGGTTCATCCAACCTGCTCAGACAGAGATGAATTTGTCACACAAGCCTGTACCTACTTGTCAAACCAAGATAGATTATTTTGTTTCTCCAGGCTATCGAATCAAAATGATATTGAAAACATTAACCTTCCTTCTCTCTAATTAAATCATTAATTATGTGATTTTGCTCTCCTCATACATTCAAATGTTTTGTTAATATTCCTGTAGATCCTGATTGCTGCAAACTTTCTTAAAAACAAAAATCTGTAGATAATATTTTATTTGATTGTGATAGAGGCAGGGGAGAAATTTCAGCAACTTTCTCAAGAATTTGTTGCATTGTACTAGAAATTGAACTCAATAAGGGCAGAGACTTAGCAAAATAGAGTTAGTTGCCAACAAAACACTTTGGAATGATATCATTCAATGCATAAGTCTAACATAAATAACAAATGAGAGCAAGCTTGGGCATGCTCTCCTTTCAAAAATAAAAGACAGTTTCCCTTTTTGGATGCCCTCCAAGCTCTGTTAATTTCTCAAACTCGTCACATCAACTGCATTTACATTTTATATAGCACCTATTGATTTATTTTATTGCATTGCTTCATCTTATGAGATTGCCTGTGCAACTCTAAATACTTGCCTAGTTTTTGCTCAAAATCAAACTTAATATTAAACTTACACCACTGTTGCATGAGTTTAGATACCCACTAGAACATTTATATTACTTATTCCTAAAGTGGAAAACCAGTTTCATCGAGATGGCTCAAGGGGACTTCCAATCCTCCAATTCAATTCAATTCAATTCAACTTTAATGTCATCGCACAAATACAAGTATGAGTACAACGAAATGCAGTTTTGCGTCAGTCCGTAGTAGTTGTGCATAAAGAAATAAAAAAAATAGAAAGAGAGAAGATACAGAATAATAAAAAAAAAAACAGAATAATTAAACAATGGGGATGGAGGGACCAGAGAAATCTATTGGCGGGACTCCGAGTTCAGCAGTGTAATTGTATTATTGTAGAAGCTGTTCCTCATCCTACTAGTACGTGACCTC
The DNA here is from genome assembly GCF_028641065.1 of Leucoraja erinaceus. Taxonomy (NCBI): domain Eukaryota; kingdom Metazoa; phylum Chordata; class Chondrichthyes; order Rajiformes; family Rajidae; genus Leucoraja; species Leucoraja erinaceus. The sequence goes on from NC_073381.1 coordinate 56,143,477, forward strand.
CGCTTTCGTTATTGACATTTTAACCACAAATACAAATGGAAAATTCTTGCTATTGAGGGAGTGCAGCGTAGACTTACAAGGTTAATTCCTGGGATGGCGGGACTGTCATATGCTGAGAAAATGGAGTGGCTGGGCTTGTACACTCTGGAGTTTAGAAGGATGAGAGGGAATCTTATTGAAACAAGATTGTTAAGGGCTTGGACACGTTAGAGGCAGGAAACGTGTTCCCGATGTTGGGGGAGTCCAGAATCAGGGGCCACAGCTTAAGAATAAGGGGTAAGCCATTTAGAATGGAGACGAGGAAACACTTTTTCGCACAGAGAGTTGTGGGTCTGGAATTCTCTGCCTCAGAGGGCGGTGGTGGCCGTTTCTCTGGATACTTTCAAGAGAGAGCTAGATAGGGCTCTTAAAGATAGTGGAGTAAGGGGATATGGGGAGAAGGCAGGAACGGGGTACTGATTTGGGATGATCAGCCATGATCACATTGAATGGCGGTGCTGGCTCGAAGGGCCGAATGGTCTACTCCTTCACCTATTGTCTATTGAAAGCTGGAGACTGCTATCAGTAACTTCACCTTGTACCCAACTTACTAAAAGGCCAGCATGCAGGTAAAGCATGTGATTGAGGAGGTTTCTCCAGAGTGGAGAATGAGTTGAGATTTCAGAAAATCATACAATATCTTTCAAGGGGCAGACAGGTTAAATGCAAGGAGGATGTTTCCCTTCACTTGTAAATCTAGGACCAAGGGTTACAGTTCCAGAATCGGTAGTAAACCATTGAGAACCGAGATGAGGAGAAAGTTCACTCAGCTGATGGTGATTTTTTAGAATCTTTATTTCCAAAAGGGGTATGAAGGCTGATACATTGTGGCCATTCACAACATATATTAATCGATCCATATGTAGATCCAAGTTAGGTCAGTTATCATCTTAATGAATGGTGGAGCAAACCTAAAGGCTCAGATGTCCTACTCCAGCTACTTCTTATGTTCTAATGATCTATAATTTGCAATTACTTTAAAGAATGTCAACTGGGTATAACCATAATCCGTCAGGATTTACAGATATTGCACAAATGTTAAAATTATATAATATAACTTACCTCCCAACTTTTAGAAACTGGGTCACTGAAGAAATTGTCAATCACTTCCAGTTCATCCTTTTTCACCACCATAAAACCCTGATCTTTCGCATCTTTCCCATATACTTCAGGTGACCAGTGAACAAAGAATGCATAGAGATGATCTACCCTGGATAGCAGAAAATGGGTGGCAGAGTGAATAAGGGAGAAAGTGATGATGAAGGTTACAATAAAGATCCACATTGTAAACTTTTAAATGCTTTTTAGTTATCTGCTGTTTTTCTGATTGCTCTGACTTCTGAGAAACCAAAACCAAAATGATACTCATGTTACATGTTGCACACTGGCTACACTCACAAGCATGTTTAGATCTATTCCGTGGAGCAGTTACAGCAAGGCTCCCAAAAACATATACGGTTAAACATCATCCCTTATAGAAATATCAGACAGACAGAATTAGATATTAGGATTCATAAGCATTTGCCAAAAATGAAGGGTGTAATCTAACTAAAATAGTGAGGGAAATATACTTTGTCAAAAAAGGAAACCTTTAAAATATCAAAATTAGCAGAATTGGAAAACATTTGTTAGCACAAAGCAAATAAAGGTTCACTACATTTAAAGCAAGATCTTATTCCAAATATAAGCATCACGCTTCGCATAAATATGTAACTATAATGTACAACATATAGTGTACAAACTCTAAAGATAAAAGTTAACTATTCAATAGTATTTGATTAAATTTCATGGGTTGTACATTCTCATCCAAATCATTGGTATACATTGCAACGAGCAATGGGCCCAGCACCAAACCGAGGGCGACATGGTGGCGCAGCGGTAGAGTTGCTGCCTCATAGTGCCAGAGACCCGGGTTCCATCCTGACTGCCGGTGCTTGTCTGTATGGTGTTTGAACGTTCTTCCTGTGACCTGCGTGGGTTTTCTCTGAGATCTTTGGTTTCTTCCCACACTCCAAAGACGTCCAGGCTTGTAAGTTAATTAGCTAGGTAAAAATTGAAATAGTCCCTAGTGTGTGTAGGATGGGCACGGATTAGCTGAATGGATAGAAAATTGTCTTCATGGAATGAAGCAGAGGGTGATGGTGGAAGGCCGTACTTCGGACTGGAGGCCGATGACAAGTAATGTGCCTCAGTTTCAGTCTTTAGTTTTAGGGATACAGCATACTCAGTGGGCTGAAGGGCCTGTTTCCATGCTGTATCCCTAAAACTAAAAACTAAAACTGAGGCACATTACTTGTCATCGGCCTCCAGTCCGAAGAACAGCCTTCCACCATCACCCTCTGCTTCATTCCATGAAGACAATTTTCTATCCATTCAGCTATCGCTCCTTGGATCCCGTGATCTAACATTCCAGAGCAGCCTAACATGTGGAACATTGTCAAAAATCTTGTTGAAATCCATATATTTGTCTGCAGCTCTGCACTCTTCAACCTTTTTGATCAAATCTTCAAAAAACACAAATTCATGGGACACGACCTCCCACATAAGATACGACCTCTCACCACCCATATACATGATTGAATACATTTTCAAACCTTAAATGCAACCATTTTGAAAACATCCTATTCTGAGAAAATACTTCTTCCCCACTGCCCCCCACCCTATGTTAGTAGATATACTTTTCGATGTGTAGGTCAGAGTAACAGACAACAAACATCAAGGCTGCAAATTTCTCCTGCAGTGCTTTCTCTACATGTGAATCCAACTTGTACTAAAGTGCTTATTTGTGGCTTCAGTCTGTTTAGAACTATTTTAAGCAGAACCTAAATTAAGTGACTGCTGACACTAGTTTTGATAACTGGCACCCTAAGCAAACTATCTAAAAAACAATATGGGTTCTGCCCAATGGCACACAATTTCCTTTTCCCCATCATACTTTAAGCTGTATGCCACTGTCTGGTTTACTATTTTCAATATTTTTGCAGACTTATTGTCTAGGCTGGTTTCTTTTCCATTTTTATATTATTCATTATTAGGCTGTGGATTCGCTAGCTAGGCAAGCATTTACTGTCTATCCCTAAGTGTCCTCAACTGAGGATACAATTAAGAATCAACCAAGCCATTTCCTTTGGATATTCTGCCAAAGTTTTGCATTTTTCAGGGTGTTGCGAAAAGTACTAATGAAGCGTAAAACCCAAGTGAAGAATCCAACAAGATTAATGGACAAAATTTCAATGGAAATTATTGATCTGAAATGTTAACTATTTCTGTCTATTCACAGTCGTTGTCTGACTTGCCGAGTATATCTGGCACTTTTTATTTTATAAGTAGTGGAAATTGGTTTGATAACAATTTTATAAATGTGATATGCAACAATGGTTGCCTAAGTACAACTGTTGGTCTCTCGCAACACACTGATTTTGTTTATACGTGCCCAAAATAACTTTTAAATAATGCTGATAATTGAAGGACAAGAATTTAACAAGTTGTTTCCTGGTGCCAGAGCTTCAGAAAAGCTTAAGGAAATAACAAAGTCTGCACAAAGATGATGAGATATCGAATAGAAATTGATGCATGTTGACCAAAGTAATGCTAACAACAGCCAGTTGCTGGTTCTTCACTAAAATCTGGCAATGAGAATAACTTGCGGTAAGCATCATAAAATACACTAGCTGAAGATTATGTAGAACAGCAGGAACATCATAGTGAAATCACTTTTCCAGCTGCAACAAGCTGTTATCCATTCTATGGCTGTGATCTGGATATTAAAGCTCCCAAAAATTGAGTTGAGACTTTCAAAATTCATATTCAGAAAAATGTCTACATATACGCTTACACTGCACAAACTAGGCTGCGAAAGACAGCAGGTCAACAAACTATGAATTATGTCAGAGGTTAAAGAAATCTAGGACAAAACCCAGTTCTCCCACTTTTCATTTCAACTTCGGCAGGCAGCCAACCTGCTCAAATACTATAGATTATTTGATGACTGTAATTAGTCACCTTTTTTTTTATATAGTTTAGTGGTCATTTAATTTTAATCCACCCAATGCAAAAAGGTATGCAGGGTTATGTATCTTTACAGCAATTTGTGGGATAGGTGATGTAAGAGTGATCATGTCAGGCCAAACTACCCATCATCCCCCAATCTCCCCAAGATCTCTCCCGTCACTTCCTCCCCACCCCAATACTTACCATCTGCCAAAAGATTTTAGCCTTCTGAAGCAGGCTACCCAGCAGTAAGACCTGTCAATCAGGTAAGAGGAAAGCTCACGTGGAAGTAGACTTTTGCAGGTCACTTCCCTGATAACTTCTGTTCTATATTTCTCCAACCTAGCAATAGCCCCCATTCCCTCCCAAACCACCACAACACCAAAATATGCATGAAGGTTCAAATCCAGTCTCTGCATTATAAATCCCATAAAAGACATTTCCATTGGAGAACACAACCTACAGCCCAACTGTTGGAATTGTTTTACAATGTTCATCTTAAGTCATGGATACAAAAACTAGCTTCTAATCAATATTCGATTTATCCTGAAAACGCAAATATGACTTAGTATTTTACTTAGAGATGGCTTTCTGCATTGAAATACATTTACAAATGTTTCACTTTCCACTAGGACCTGATGGGGAATGTCACTGTATTCTTAATGCAATGACAAAAGCCACAGTCAAATATTGTCCTGTCCTGGTTCAGGGTCAGTATTTTCCAGATCAACACTCCATGTCGCTTTTACAACTCCATTTAGTTAGCAGATTAATAATCATCATGTTCAAGTGTCAGTGTTACTTTTGTAATTCGTATAAAATTTCATTCCCTTTCAATAAACTTAAGCCAGGGAACAATATATGGTCATGTTACAGAACCAAGGAGCATTTCAATTTTGGAAATAAATTTGTTGAGAAGGAAATTAACCGATCCCAAACTATTAGTGCCTGCAGTCCAATGTGTAACCAATATCAGACCTTGCCCAAATATGTCATTTCCTATACACGTACAAACCTTTAAACTGCCTTTATGTTTGAGATAGGTTGCCGTATTCTAAAAGACCACACCAGAGAAAAGGAGCACATGCAGTTGTATGTCACAGGTTACATGGAAAAAGAACAAAAACAGATCCAGTTCCATCCAGGTTGCTAACATGCTCACAATTGTGGCATTCACTATTGTGACAGGGCACTGTAGTTGAATTAGTCTGTTCTGTGAGTGTGCTAAAGATTCAGGTGTAGTAGTTAGTGTATTTTGGTAAGGTATGTTCCTTCATCTAAAGCTGTGAATGTTGAGCAAACAGTTGGAATTAAAATTGATTCCGCCAGTTGGCTGGTGGCTTAAGGAGACTGCCTTATCCACACTCTACAATATATTAAAAAAAATACCAGGCAGTTGGAGATGTGTACATTTTGGTTACTTGGTCCAGCCAGTCAGCTGCAATAAAAATGTTTTGGCTGCTGTATTTCATAATTAATTATCTGATGGCAGTGTGAATGTGTTTTATCAATACAAAAATAATCAAATCCCTGGGCAATCTTTTCAATCAATAGAAAATTAAATAACAAACATTTAAAATATCAAAACCTATTGTTTAAATGCAAATTTATAAATGCAAATGTATTCTAAGATCGTACTTACTCTCTAACACTGTAACCAAGGCCCATCTTAAAGTTTCAGCGAAGTTGTAATTTGTATGACTACAGAATCAAGCCACGAATGTTTTCGCACAGTAACACCAAGCTTGACTTCTGCAGTGAATTCTACATCGAGCTACAATTTAGTTTATCCAGTTGAATCATTGAACATCTGAATCATTGCCAGTACAAACACATTTCATCAGAGAACACTGCAGCCCATTAGAAGTTGCTTATTCATCAAAGCTGTCTGCCAATGTTCGGAAGAACACAATCTTGATAAAACCACATTACTGATCTGATTTCAATCACGTACTTGGCTACTAAATCTGCTTTTTCACGGGAATTGCTCAAAATGTAATGTACAGTAAACCATTTCCAAGTTTTCACCCAACTCAAATATAAAATTAGATTTTATGCGTAGAAACATTTATACAGCAAAGTAGCAAAAAAAAAGCTACAGAAATATCTGTTCCTTGCTATCAGTTATAAAAATGGCATGTAGCAATTTAGTTTCACAATGCATTTTATTAATATATACATTTATAAAGAACACCACATTTAAATGCTAGTTTAGTGCTTGCTGCAGATATATTACAATGTCCCACACAGCCTTGATAGACAAGAGATCTAAGAGATGCACCCATCTGAAACATTTTCATACAACATCAGCAATGAACAAGCCACAAAAACCACTTCAACCCCTGACAATCTCAAAAACGACAAAAATGCAATCTTAATTTCCTTTCAGAAAGTCCAATATATTTGTACTTCTTGGGATACAAGGATGCCATCGAAAAGGGATGTATATAAGCAGGCTGCAAAAAGCAGGCTGATGGAGAAACTCAATAGATAAGGCAGCATATGTGGAGGCAAAGAGATTGTCAACCTTTCAGTCCACGGCCCTGCATCAAGACTGATATTGTAAAGAGGAGATAGCGATTGCAGAGGACCGAGCTAGAGTGGTGAGGCAGGAGTTAGCTGGCGATAGGTGATCAATGTGAGGAAGAGTTGATGGGTAGATGGAGCCAGGTTGGGTAGGGAGGGTGGAGATGGTGACCAGAGACTGAGAGGTGATCAGCAGAGACAAAAGGTTGCAGATTATTGAATTTGATAAGAAAAGGCAGTGATGAGTTGAAGCAGGTAAGAGAGGGACGCAGGGTGAAATGGGAACAGTGGTAGGTGGGGAGGGAAGGATTAAGGCTTAATGGATAGTGTGTGGGTGATAGGTAGATGGAACCAGATTGGGGAAGAAGGGAAATAAATTGGGAAACAGGGGCCGGGGAAGAAGGGTGTATGCAAGAGGCCCTGGATCAGGAGGAATGAGAATCTAACAAAAGCGATCGGATTATTTGAAATTGGAGAATTCAATGTTCATGCATGGGTTGTTGATTAGCCAAGTGGAATACGAGATCATAAGGAATAGGAGTAGAATTATGCCATTCGGTCCATCAAGTCTACTCTGCCATTCAATCATGGCTGATCTATCTCTCCCTCTTAACTCCATTCTCCTGCCTTCTCCCCATAACCTCTGACACCTGTACTAATCAAGAATCTATCTATCTCCGTCTTAACAATATCCACTGACGGCCTCCACAGCCTTCTGTGGCAAAGAATTCCACAGATTCTCCACCCTCTGACTAAAGATGCAGTTCCTTTAATGTTTATCTCTGTATAAGCCATTTATATTCAGCACCAATATATTGGAACCGGCAATCAAATGCCACCATTGGCCATTATTAACAATCACAGATGCACCTAACTTATGCTTTGTAATTTTGGCTTCCAATGGGAATTTAAGCAACATAAATTATCCTTGGTAAAAAATGTAGAATCATATGGTGCAACACAATTGTAAAAAATAACTGTTTCAGGACTGGATGAGGGTTGGTCAAGATTATAAATAATGATCTCCTTTTCTTTTCACTATTTTCTCTCTCAACTTTCTTCATTTACTCGTTTTCTTTCTTCACACACTATATATTTTCACATCTTTCTATCCTTTACTATCTAACTTCTTTTTCTTATTCTCATCTTTTTTCAATGTAACAAAAATAAAAAAAGAAGTTGTACATAAAATGTATTATGAAAATATATATTAGGCACTTTGGTGCCATATGACTGTGCTTACTTCTAATAAAATAAAATATTAAAAAAAAAAAAAAATGTAGAAAATGCTGGAAAAACAGCAGGTAAGGCAGCATCAGTGGAAAGAGAAACAATTAAGATTTCAGATCTGGGGCCCTTCAAAAGAACTAAGGGATGGTCAAGCTCCTAGCTCTGTGAAGTGCATTGTTAATGTTGTAAAGTCTGAGTAACGTGACATAATGTGGTCTCTATCTGAAATATTAAAGTCAGATTGAACCTTAATATTTGTACAGGGTGAGTGCACTGCCGATCAGGCATGTTTGATTTGTGTAAAGTCCTCTTTCCAATCAGACTGTTATCAGTAGAACAGAGTTAGTTTAGTGAAGTCATACTTTAGATTATTCAAGTTTTGGCACAAAATTGCATTATCTATTAAACATGGCAAGACGTTGAAAGACGTGGCAAATTTTATATCAAACTTTTTTTTAAAGTATACAAGCCGAGCGACATTAGTTTTACAATTGTTGACTAAATTTAACATAGAAACATAGAAAATAGGTGCAGGAGTAGGCCATTTGGCCCTTCGAGCCAGCACCGCCATTCAATTGATCATGGCTGATCATCCAAAATCATAATCATCGTAATATTTTATGAGCCAAGTATGTTTTGCAACATACGAGGAATTTCATTTGCCATACTATCATACTAATAAAAAGCAACAGAACACACAAAATATATTTTAACATAAACATCCATCACAGTAACCATTCCACATTCCTCACTGTGATGGAAGGCGAAAAAAAAATTAAATCTCTTCCCTTCTTTGTTCTCCCACGGTCGGTGGCCTTGAGCCTTCCGTTGACGGGGCAGTCTTGGCTTCCGTAGCTGGCGGCGTTTGGGCCCTCGCGTCGGGGCGATCAAGCTCCTGCATCAGGGGGGGGGGGATCTCAGCTCCCCCGTGTCGGGTGATCTGACCCCGGGTCGGGGCTGGTCGAAACCTTCTGTGTCGTTTGGAGCCTCCCCACATTGGGCTCTACCCGAGATTGTGAGCTCCTTGATGGTGAAATCCACAGGTCGGTCGGTCCCAGGCAAGGGATCGGCTCCGATGGTAAGCCCACATCCCCTCGGTGGGGCTCAAAGTCAGTCCCGAGCAAGGCCTCCAGCTCCATGATGTTAGGCCGCAGAGCGACCGGAGATACGATCCAGAAAACAATTGCATCTCCGGTAAGGTAAGAGATTGAAAACGTTTCCCCTGACCCTCTCCCCCACATAAAACATACCAGAGAACATTAACACAATCTTTTAAAACACACTAAAAATAACCAAAGAAAGACGAAAAGATAGACTGTTGGCGAGGCTGCCATCGTGCGGCACCACCAGGTGGAATCAGTACCCCGTTCTTGCTTTCTCCCCATACCCCTTGATTATAGTAGACCTAAAAGCTATATCAAACACTCTCTTGAAAACATCCAGTGAATTGGCCTCCACTGCCTTCTGTGGCAGAGAATTCCACAGATTCACAACTTATGCTTTAAGCAAGCATAAATAAAGTTCCATAATGTTAAATTCAGTTACACCCTTATCAAATTAATTTACATTTTTCCAGAGGAAAAAGAAAGGGTCAAGAGAGTACCAAACATATTCCATCGCCCCACCATATACCCAGAACATGCTGTGAGGGAGACGCTAACCAGAAATAACAGGGCATACAGGGTATCATTAATCTTATACAGATTCCTGTAATTATAGCCATATAATGAAATCATCAATTCCTCCTTGGAACACCGGGTGGTGCCACCAGCAGTGGCTGCCTCACCAACACTCTGTCTGTCCTTTCTTCTTTTTGTTATTTTTAGTACGTGTTAAAAGTACGTTTGAGTGTTCCTTGGTTTGTGTTATGTGGGGGGAGGGGGGTGTTGGGGGAAAACTTTTTTCAATCTCTTACCTCGTGGAGTTGGCGGCCTTTCCTGGAGACCGACGGGCGCTCCAAGCCGCGGAGAGTTTCAAGGAGTCTGCGGGACTTTAACATCGTGGAGCTTGCGATCCCTTTGCCGGGGATCGAAGCTTCAATCACGGGACCTGTGGACTTTAACATTGTGAAGCCCACGGTCTCTGGTAAGAAGAGGCCAACTCGGGAGCTCCGAGCCACGGAGAGAGTTGCAACCGCCCTTGAAATTTTGTTGTAATCCAAAAGAAACAAGGGGGAGGAAAAGAAGACAAAGTGCTGGAGTAGCCCAGTGGGTCACGCAGCATCTCAGGAGAATATGGACAGGTGACCTTTCGGATTGGGTCCCAAAATGTGTGATCCATGTTCTCCTGAGATGCTGCCTGACCCACAAACCTACTCTAGCACTCTGTCTTTTGTTATCCAGCATCTGCAGTTCCTTGTTTTTAAGGGGAAGGAAAACATGGGGCAACAACATACAGAATAGCAATACAGCCAATCATAGTCCCTACCATCAATGAAATGACCAACAGTGAAACATCAGAGGGGTGTGGGGGAAGTTGTGTGAATAAGGCAAACAGACATGCATGTATATGACTCCTTTCATTTCTACTGCTCCTTACACAAACTCAGAAATCTCAAAATATTTTACAGTCAATCAAGTATTTCTGAAGTGTTGCCGCTCTTGTTCCACAAAAGATAAAGCAACAAATTTCCACGCAGTGAGCTTCATAGAAACATAGAAACATAGAAATTAACAATCCACACTTATCATTGTGACAATAATAAACTAATCAGTTTTAGTTTCTTGTTTTTTCAGGAAGAGATTTTGGTCAGTCTTTCAGTAATATGTGACCAACCTTTTGAAATTAGAAACATAGAAAACAGGTGCAGGAGTAGGCCATTCGGCCCTTCAAGCCTGCACCGCCATTCAATATGATCATGGCTGATCATCCAACTCAGTATCCTGTACCAGCCTTCTCTCCATACCCCATGATCCCTTTAACCACAAGGGCCACATCTAACTCCCTCTTAAATATAGCCAATGAACTGGCCTCAACTACCTTCTGTGGCAGAGAATTCCAGAGATTCACCACTCTCTGTGTGAAAAATGGTTTCCTCATCTCGGTCCTAAAAGATTTCCCCCTTATCCTTAAACTGTGACCCCTTGTTCTGGACTTCCCCAACATCGGGAACAATCTTCCTGCATCTAGCCTGTCCAACCCCTTAAGAATTTTGTAAGTTTCTATAAGATCCCCCCTCAATCTTCTAAATTCTAGTGAGTACAAACCGAGTCTATCCAGTCTTTCTTCATATGAAAGTCCTGACATCCCAGGAATCAGTCTGGTGAACCTTCTCTGTACTCCCTCTATGGCATGAATGTCTTTCCTCAGATTAGGAGACCAAAACTGTACGCAATATTCCAGGTGTGGTCTCACCAAGACCCTGTACAACTGCAATAGAACCTCCCTGCACCATCCCCCCCGACCTCCCCCTCTCCAACACCGAACGGTCCGTCCTCAACAGAGGTCTTACCTTTGTCCCCCTCCGTCCCCACCTCAATGAATTCCGCGCACACCACGACTTGGAGCGCTTCTACCGTCGCCTCCGCCTCACAGCTTTCTTCCATGGGAAGGAGTCCTCGCCCCCCACTGATGACCCCTTTTCCCGTCTCCAACGCACCCCCTCCTCGTGGAACCCCCCTCGTGGCCAATTTCCGGCTTTAGAACTTTTTATCAATAACTGCCGTCGCGACATCAACCGCCTCAACTTCTCCACTCCCCTGTCTCACTCCAATCTCTCACCACAGGAACGCTCTGCCATCGACTCACTACGCAACAACCCAGATTTGGTTATCAAACCCGCTGACAAGGGAGGTGCCGTGGTAGTCTGGCGCGCCGATCTCTACAAAGCTGAGGCCACGCGCCAACTATCGGACACCTCCTCCTACTTACCCCTGGACCATGACCCCACTGACGAGCACCAGGCCACCATCTCCAGCACCATCACCAACTTCATCCACTCCAATGCCCTACCCGACCGAGCCTCCAACCTCATCGTTCCCCAGCCCCGCACAGCCCGATTTTACCTTCTCCCTAAAATCCACAAACCAGATTGTCCCGGAAGACCCATTGTCTCCGCCTGTTCGTGCCCCACCGAACTCATTTCCAAATACCTTGACTCCATCCTATCACCCTTGGTTAAATCCCTCCCTACCTATGTCCAAGACACCTCAGACACTCTCCGTCGTCTCCGCGCATTCAATTCTCTAGGCCCTCACCCCCTCATCTTCACCATGGACGTCCAATCACTATACACCTCCATCCCCCACCACGATGGTCTCACAGCCCTCCGGTTCTTCCTCGACCAGAGAAGCAACCCATACCCAGCCACTGACACTCTCCTCCGCCTAGCGGAGCTGGTCCTTACCCTCAATAACTTCGAGTTCGACTCCTCCCACTTCCTCCAAATACAAGGCGTAGCTATGGGCACACGCATGGGCCCCAGCTATGCCTGCCTATTTGTAGGTTACGTCGAACAATCCTTGTTCCATACATACCAGGGCCCCATCCCCAACCTCTACCTCCGCTACATCGACGACTGCTTTGGTGCCACCTCCTGCACCCGCACACAACTGACTGACTTCATCCACTTCACCACTAATTTCCACCCGGCACTGAAATACACCTGGACCATCTCCGACACTTCCCTACCATTCCTTGACCTCACTATCTCCATTGCAGGTGATAGACTTCTAACCGACATACACTATAAACCCACTGACTCCCATGGCTATCTGGACTACACTTCTTCCCACCCTGCTTCCTGTAAGGACTCCATCCCCTACTCCCAATTCCTCCGTCTACGCCGTATCTGCTCCACGGATGAGGCGTTCCACACCAGGACATCTGAAATGTCCTCACTATTCAGGGAACGGGGGTTCCCCTCCTCCACCATAAATGAGGCTCGCACCAGGGTCTCTTCCATACCCCGCAACACTGCTCTCTCTCCCCATCCCCGCACTCGCAACAAGGGCCGAGTCCCCCTAGTCCTCACCTTTCACCCCACCAGCCATCACATACAAAAAAAAATCCTCCGTCAGTTTCGCCACCTCCAACGTGACCCCACTACTTGCCACATCTTCCCATCTCCCCCCATATCTGCCTTCCGCAAAGACCGCTCCCTCCATAACTCCCTTGTCAATTCTTCCCTTCCCTCTCGGTCCACCCCCTCCCCGGGCACTTTCCCTTGCGGTCCGCAGCAGATGCAACACTTGTCCCTTCACCTCCCCCCTCAACTCCTTTCAGGGACCCAAGCAATCGTTCCAGGTGCGACAGAGGTTTACCTGCATCTCTTCCAACCTCATCTATTGCGTCCGCTGCTCTAGATGTCAGCAGATCTATATCGGTGAGACCAAGCGGAGGTTGGGCGATCGTTTCGCCGAACACCTCCGCTCGGTCCGCAATAACCTAGCTGACCTCCCGGTGGCTCAGCACTTCAACTCCCCCTCCCACTCCGTCTCCGACCTCTCTGTCCTGGGTCTCCTCCATGGCCACAGCGAGCAGCACCGGAAATTGGAGGAACAGCACCTCATATTCCGTTTGGCGAGTCTGCACCCCGGGGGCATGAACATCGACTTCTCCCATTTCTGTTAGTCCTTGCTGTCTCCTCCCCTTCCTCAGCTCCCCTGCTGTCTCCTCCCACCCTCCAGCCTTCCGGCTACTCCTCCTTTTCCCTTTCTTGTCCCCACCCACCCCCACCCCTGATCAGTCTGAAGAAGGGTTTCGGCCCGAAACGTTGCCTATTTCCTTCGCTCCATAGATGCTGCTGCACCCGCTGAGTTTCTCCAGCTTTTCTGTGTAACCTCCCTGCTCCTATACTCAAATCCTTTTGCTATGAATGCTAACATACCATTCGCCTTCTTCACTGCCTGCTGCACCTGCATGCCTACTTTTAATGACTGATGTACCATGACACCCAGGTCTCGTTGCATCTCTCCCTTTCCTAATCGGCCACCATGGTGCCATGTACCATGGTAAATTGTACCATGAATCTCTCAAGTTCAATTGTGGCAGTACATGGAAACCTCAGCTGAATATCTCAAACAAAAGACTGATTTTGAGTTTGAACAATAAATTTGTATATTTTAATAATTTTTTGTATTTGTCTGATAATTATGTCAAAATTTGTGATTCACAAATGCTGTACCACAGAATCTACTATATTTTATTCCAATGACTAAGTAAGGAAATTGCTGATAAAATTAGAAAGACGGCAACAGTGCTCAAGAGACCGCATACATGATTATTGGATCCGCAAATGCAAAAAAGCATAAATATAATTGTTAATTCAATGTATTTATTCTCAGAGAGAATGCAGGGACCTTGCCTGAATTGATATTATTGAGCCTATTTTATGTTTTCAACATTTAAAGAAAAAATGCTTGCTTGGAAAAATAAAAACAAGTCTCTTTCTTTTTATGAGAATATAACAGAGGTAAGGAGAGGCTCAATCCTGCTTGCCATTTATGGCATATCTATATCTATTTATCAAGTATGTGTAAGAAAGAAATGTAGATGCTAGTTTAAATCGAAGATAGACACAAAATGCTGGAGTAACTCAGCAGGACAGGCAATATCTCTGAAAAGAAGGAATGGGCGATGTTTCGGGTCGAGACCCTTCTTCAGACTGATGTCAGGGGAGTGGGCGGCACAGAGATAAAATGCAGTCAGAGACAGTAAGACTGGTACGAGAACGGGGAAAGGGGAGGGGATGGTGAGAGGAAAAGCAAGGGCTATTTGAAGTTAGAGTAGTCGATGTTCATAACGTTGGGGTGTAAGCTACACAAGCAAAATATGAAGTGTTGTTCCTCCAATTTGTGCTGGGCCTCACTGATAATGGAGGAGGCCCAGGACAGAAAGGTCAGTGTGGGAATGGGAGGGGGAAAGTGTTGAGCAACCGGGAGATCAGGTTTAGGTGGACTGAGCAGAGGTGTTCAGCGAAAAGATCGCCGAGCCTGCACCTGGTCTCGCCGATATACATGAGTGGACCAGGTGTGGACCAGCTCTGTACCGCCCACTACCCTGACATCAGTCTGAAGAAGGGTCTCGACCCAAAATGTCACCCATTCCTTAGTTACTCCAGCATTTTATGTCTATCTGCAATTCATCAAGATTATGACTGATCTATCTCAATACCATTTTTCTGCATCATCCCCATATCCTTTGATTCTCATAACACCAGAAATCTGTTGACTCATGTTTTGAGCACAACGACTAAGCCTCCATATCGATCCTACTAGGGTAGTGAATAATAACATGTCAAACTCTGCAGGAAGTAATTTATCCCTATCACAATCCTAAGTAACTGACCTCTTTTTATAAAACTATGATCAACCCTTCTAAACTCAATAGCCAGAGGAAGTAATCTTCCCATTAAATCCTGTAAGAATCTTAAGTTTAAACAAGATCTCCTAAACCTTAGTCATGACTTTACTCAGATCATCAGTTAAATGCCGAATGGGTTACATAACATTGTGCAACTTTTCTATGTTCTTAGGTCTAGTTCAATTATTAGATGGAACAAAGATAAAAAGAGGTCAATGACATTAGCAGGCTATACAGCAATGAATTACACACACAAAAATCTTCCGAATTGTGTTAAAGTAACAGAGGGGAGACACAAAATGCTGAAGTAACTCAGCAGGACAGGCAGCATCTCTGGAGAGAAGGAATGGGTGACGTTTCGGGTCAAGACCCTTCCTCAGACATTCCTTTGTGTTACAGTAACAGAGGTTGATGAGCTACACATTTTAGTTGAGCATCAAGCTAGTAGAATGCAACAATTCCCCAGGTTATTTGAGGGTTCTGTTCCCAGAACTTTCTTAAACCGGTTTCTCCATGTCAGAAAATCCCGTTTCTGTAGCTACTCATATCGTCTCGCTCTAGATAGATGTGCTATATGTCTTTTATTTTATTAAATAACCACCCCAATGTTATCCATTATCAAACTAATGGAATATATAATGTATCCAATCAGTGACAGAAAAATTATATTATTACTAGTTTGAAAAATGCTTTTTTCAAATGAGAAGGAGAGGGAGAAAGAGAGAGAGAGATGACTTTTCAAGCTGATCTTTCAAATTAATGAACTACATAGCTAACAAAGTAATGTTAGAAAAAGCTCTAATTTAAATTTGCGAGACAAACTTTAACTTTGTGAAGGAGGAATTTTCCCTGAATTAAATGTCCTGAAAAATAAAAATTATCGTTATTGATTCCAATAAAACAAATGTTTCAAATTATTGCAAAGTTGCAATTTAAAATAAGCTGAAGTGTACATTTTTTCAAAATAGCCAGACAGCAAATTTAAATCATACTGCCTTAACGTTCAAGAACTCGCCTTTCTTGTGGAACTGCAAACCAATATTCCAGCTGCTTCTCCCTCTTCACATATTGGTGTATTGTCGTCATGCTATATGACACAAATGACTTTCTCATAGGTTTCCCAAGTTTAATGCAAAGGAACATAGGTGGTTTCTTGCTCTTCTCTTCCTTTGATGGAAGCATGTCTAAAAAAATTAAAGTAAGCAGTACAATTACACGAGAAAATTAGCATCTTTGCAATGGTGTTGGAACAACAAAGGGTGAAGACATACAAATCTTCATAGATTTTGTTCACCCAATGATGAACATCAATCTAAGCGAATAGGATATTGAACAATATAGCTAAAAGAGTAACCAGAAGAAAGAAAAGATTGAGATTCAAATTAGTCAGTTTAACTTTTAACTTCAAAGTTGTTACTTTCTTTTGGAAAGAGATAAATAATATTAGATCATGCAATTCTGGCTTCTAATTATCTTCCTCTCAACCAGATGCCCTTTAAAAAGTAAATGATTAATAAAAGTTTTGGTCACATTCTTCTTTAGTTTTCCTCTCACACTGCCGTGAAACGCCTCGGGATATTTTTAAACTACAATTAGGGCACCTAGTCATTATCATTGGAAGATGATGATAAAATTCATAAAATAACAATTTTTTCCATAAAGCAAATGTGAAAATACATTTGTCCTGGATTTTCAAAGAAATGCAGGGAATTTGTAAAGAAAGTTTAAATGCACTTTAGGAAAGATTTGAAGGCTTTTATCAAATTAATTCCAATGATATGAGACTAATTCTGTGGATATACTGGATAAGCTGAGGTTGTTCCTGAAAAAGGGGATACTTACAAGGAATTGTGTAGCAGTGTTTATATCATGAACAAGAAAAAGAGCATATATAGAAAGAAACTATTCCAGAAGTGGAGGAATGAAGATCTAAGGAGGAATGGAATGGAAATGATCGACAATAGAACCAACGTTTTTTTCCCCTCCATACACACAATGTGATGCGAGGAGGAATTGCCAGGTGAAGGCAAATTTAATTGCAGCATTCAAAAAATTGGATAATCTGAAATGAAAGAAATTAGGACAATTTGGAGAGAGTAGGGAAGTGTAAATAGTTGAATTATTCTCGACAAGCCAAATAGCCTCCTCCTGCACCATAAACACTCTGTGATAAGTCCACGTCAAACAAATAAGAATAAATCCCATCTATATTGGACAATTACCAAAGAAGACATTTCAAAGTGCTTCGCAGAAGAATTACCAGTCTAGTAAAGCAATGTCAAGCCATTGGGTGATACTGGTGCATATGACGCTGTGGATTATGTTTTAAGGAGCATCTTAAAAAGGAGGGGAAAAAATCATTCCTGTAATTAAGGCCTTGACAGCTGAAGAGGCGGCCTCTAATTGAGCAGTGATTAAATTCAGAGACGTGCAAGAGTTGGGAATAACAATGTAAATATCCAAATAGTCTTGGGTTAGAGGAGATTATAGAAGGACATCAAAACCTTGGACAGATTTGAAACAACAAAGATTTTTTATATACTGAAATGTGGTTCAACTATGAGGCAAAACAAAGAATTAAATCAATGGGATAAGTAAATGGAACTTACTATAAGAACACACTTACAGAAGTTTATAGTGAATAAAACGGGGTCAGATTCCAACTATACATATGAATTATCAAGCTTGATGGCAATCTAGGCATGGTAAGGGCTTCACAAGGTAAAGAAGTTTAGAGGTCATGTTGCAGTTGTATAAGACTTTGGTGAGATTGCATTTAGAGTATTGTGTTCAGCGGATCTGAGCTACAGGGAGAGGTTGAGTAGGCTGGGTCTCTATTCCTTGGAGCGCAGGAGGATGAGGGGTGGTCTCATAGAGGTGTATAAGATCATGAGAGGAATAGATCAGGTAGATGCACAGAATCTCTTGCCCAGAGTAGGGGAACAGAGGACCAGAGGACATAGGTTCAAGGTGAAGGGGAAAAGATGTAATAGGAATCTGTGGGGTAACATTTTTACACAAAGGGTGGTGGGTGTATGGAACAAGCTGCCAGAGAAGGTAGCTGAGGCTGGGACTATCCCAACATTTAAGAAACAGTTAGACAGGTACATGGATGCTACAAGTTTGGATGGATATGGACCAAATGCAGACAGGTGGGACGAGTGTAGCTGGGACATGTTGGCTGGAGTGGGCAAGTTGGGTTGAAGGGCCTATTTCCACATTATATCACTCTATTATTAGGGGCTAAGATAGAGATGTTCTGGGGTAATAATGGTTGATCTTAAAATTGCCAAGAATCCATGTTCTAAAATTGCACTTACATCAAATTTGAGACCAATTTCAAATTTTATTAGGAAAAAGACAAAGACAATAGCATAAATAATTGATAGCCCTTGCTTTCTCTCTCTCTATCCCCTTCCCAGTTCTCCCACTAGTCTTACTGTCTCCACCTACATTCAATCTTTTCCCCGCCCCCTCCCGACATCAGTCTGAAGAAGGGTCTCGACACGAAACCTCGCCCATTCCTTCTCTCCAGAGATGCTGCCTCACCCGCTGAGTTACTCCAGCATTTTGTGTCTATCATAAATAATTGATAGACATTTAAACATCTAGTTCGAGATGAGGTACGAACAATTTAAAAACTTGAGGCAAAAGGATCAAAGGATGAATTGGTGAGATAAATTATGTCTTACAGTGAACATTTGGAAAATTATGCCAATATTTTGGATTATTTTACAGAGGAGCATCATGTAGATGAGAAAGAGTAGGTGAGAAGAAAATATATTTGAGAAACCAGATATAAAGATGTAGGTGTCCAAAAATTAGCAATACTAGTGATTCCCTGGCAATGAACAGATCACTCATAACGGAAGGCAAGTGCAATACCATCAAGCCACAAAGACATGTAAGAGAATGGTGTGGTCAACCACATCAGGTTTGCAGAATGGTCAAGGTGGAAAAGGATGGATTACCTTAATTAATGTCACATTGGATGTCACTAGTGACTGATCAGAGTTTCTCCAGTTTTGTGGCAGAGCTGGAAACCTGGTTGGAAGGATTCAAATAAAAAGTTTCAAGAAAAATAGACATGCATTTGGGAGGCTATATGTCCAAGAGGGAAGGAATGCTGGAGATGGAACAGCAGGTTAAAAGAATGAAGGGTAGTTGCTTTTTTTTTTAATTAAAGGGGAGATGACAGCAGATTTAAAGATGAGAAAAACAATATTTGTGGAGAGAAAACATTGATAATCAGATGTTGCTTGTATTGGCGGACTTTAGTTATGGGGAAAAAGATTGGATCAGCTGGTCTTGCTTTCCCAGGACCGAAGGAGGCAGAAGGGCAAACTAAGAGAGGAATTTAAAATAAGAAGCATAATAGGATAGTCAGAAACTTTTTCCAATGGTAGGGATTTCAAAACAAGAGAGTAAAGGTTTAAACTTTTGACCCTTCTATGTTGAAGGGAGGAAGGAGGATTTGAGGAAAAGGTCTATTTTCACGGTGATGGTGGAATGAGGATTAATTACTATGTTAAAGAGGCATTTAGACAAGCACTTAAAGAGTGCTATCGTGAGCTTAGAAGGATATAATAGAGCTATCATGAGCATAGAAGGATATGTATCTAAAATAGGCAAATGGGATTAGTATAGATGGGCAAATTTTTTTTGGCATGGATGGGGTGGGCTAAAAGGACAATGTTTGTGCTGTACAAGCCTGTGACATCAAGTGAGTTAGAGAATTGGAGTAATTTAGACATTGGTCAACAGATTTGTGGAAAGGTACTAGGGAACTGGAGACGGATCTGATGAAAGTAATGAGTTTGCAAAGGGCACAAGTAGTCAAGGGAGAGCACTATGGAATACAAGAGCTTGGGACTAGAACAGAAACATTTGAATTTTTGCCTTGTCGGCTGAAAGTAGATGAAGTGACTGAGGCAGCAACATAAGTAGTCTTGATCTTAATCCCAGACATCCATGAGCTATCTGAAGAAAAGTGGAAGCAGACATTTAGGGATAGGGCAAGAGATAAAGAAGGATGTTAGGGCATCCGGTATAAATCTCTGGTGCTCAAACTGGAATAGTAAGAAATTTTGGCAGGTGGCAGCTTCAAATATCTGTGTGTGATCTGATAAACAGCTGACAGTTGCCCTTTTAATTCAACCAAAACTGCAATCACTGCAATGCTTATTCAAAAAAGTGACAAGCATGATGAGCCAGACAAGCATTTACAGTGCCTTCCATAATGTTTGGGACAAAGACCCATCATTTATTTATTTGCCTCTGTACTCGAGATTTGTAATAGGAAAAGAATCAGATGTGGTTAAAGTGCACATTGTCAGATTTTAATAAAGACCGTTTTTATACATTTGGTTTCACCATGTAGAAATTACAACAGTGTTTATACATAATCCTCCCATTTCAGGGCACCATAATGTATGTCATGTAAATGAAAGTAGTCATGCTTAGTACTTTGTTGCAAATCCTTTGCATGCAATGACTGCTTGAAGTCTGCGATTCACGGACATCACGCTGGGTGTCTTCTCTGGTGATGCTCTGCCAGGCCTGTATTGCAGCCATCTTTAACTTATGCTTGTTTTGGGGGCTAGACCCCTTCAGTTTTCTCTTCAGCATACAAAAGGCATGCTCAATTGGGTTCAGATCGGGTGATTGACGGCCACTCAAGAACTGACCATTTTTTAGTTTTGAAAAACTCCTTTGTTGCTTTAGCAGTATGTTTGGGATCATTGGCTTGCTGTAGAATGAACTGCCAGCGAATGAGTTTTGAGGTATTTGTTTGAACTTGAGCAGATAGGATGTGTCTATACATTTCAGAATTCATTATGCTACTACCATCAGCAGTAAGGATAGGACAGGATAGGAATACTTTATTGTCACATGTGACTAAGCACAGCGAGATTCTTTGCTTGCGTACACAATGTATACAAATAGCAGCCACCTACGGCGCTGACTTAGTTGACAAAGCACGTCGGCTCCCCTTTTTCTCCCCCTCCCCCCACCACAGCAGTTCGCCCACGCCGGGTCCACATTGTCCTTTGTTCTCCCCCCATTGTCCATCCCGTCTCTCCTCCATTGTTCTTCCCATCCCCCCTCACGGTGGTTCTCCACGCTCTCATCGACCGCGGATCGACCCATGAGGCATCGCCGCCGTCGCAAGACGTCACTACCGCCGAGACCCCATCGTCGCTGCTCACCGCTGAGGCCTCATCCGTCGACGCCCCACTTCGCGCCTCCGTGGTGCTGACCTGGGCTCCAGCCGCGGGCTCCATCGGCCGCTTCGCTCGTCCCAGGCTTCTACACACGAGGCCCCGGCCGGGCCCCGATCCGGGCCTCTACGTGGTGATCCGGGAGGCATTAAGACTGCGGTGCCTCAATAAAGGCCTCCGGCTGTGTTCCCAGTCCACAACCGTCCCCCGCCGGGAAGCCTTCTGCATCATCAATGAAGATAAGTGAGCCAGTACCTTCAGCAGCCTCTGTATTTCTGTGCATGAAGTTCTGCGGACAGTGGTCATTGACAAATCCACACCCAATTCCTGAAGAGTGTTTCTGATTTGTCAGAGAGGTGTTTGGGGATTTTTCTTTATTATGGAGGTAATTCTTCTGTCATCAGCTGTGGAGATCTTCCTTGGCCTGCCAGTCCCTTTGTGATTAGTAAGCTCACCTGTACTCTCTTTCTCCTTAATGATGTTCCAAACAGTTGATTTTGGTAAGCCTAAAGGGCCTGTCCCATGAGCATGCGACCTGCATGCGGTAAGCGCGACCTAAAGGGCCTGTCCCATGGGGCAAGCGCGACCTAACGTGGTCGCTTGAGCCGTACAGCCTCGCGGGGCTGGTCCCACTTAGATCGCCGGAGCCACATGGAGTTGTGCGGAGCTGGTCCCGACATCGCGCGGGACTGTGAAAAACTGACCGTGTTCAAAAATTCTGCGCGGCAATGGCATGCCGGCCCGTAGCCGCCTCGACGCCGCACCGCCTCGACCGTACGTCACGCGCGGACTTCGCTCGAACTTCATGTCACTCACTCGACCACCGCGTGGCCCCCGCTTCTGGTTTGGTCGCTCTTGCCGCATGCAGTTGCATGCTCGTGGGACAGGCCCTTTAGGTCGCGCTTGCCGCATGGAGTCGCATGCTCGTGGGACAGGTCCTTAAGGAATGGCTGATCTCTAACAGTTTCTCAGTCTCATAATGGCTTCTTTGACTTTTATTGGCACAACTTTGGTCCTCATGTTGATAAAACAGCAATAAACGTTTTCAAAGGTGATGGAAAGGCTGGAGTGGGACAGGTCCTTAAGGAATGGCTGATCTCTAACAGTTTCTCAGTCTCATAATGGCTTCTTTGACTTTTATTGGCACAACTTTGTTCCTCATGTTGATAAAACAGCAATAAACGTTTTCAAAGGTGATGGAAAGGCTGGAGGAAAGAGTAGGTGCTGAGAGCTCTCTTATACCTGCTTTAAGGAGGCAATTAAAAACACCTGAGAAATTACAAACAGCTGTGAAGCCATGTCCCCCAAACATTATTGTGCCCTGAAATGGTGGAGAAACTATGTAATTTTTACATAGTGAAACGAAAATGTATAAAAATACCCTATAATAAAATCTGACAATGTGCACTTTAACCGCATGTGATTTTTTCTATTACAAATCTCAAATTGTGGAGTACAGAGGCAAATAAATAAATGATGGGTCATTGTCCCAAACATTATGGAGGGCACTGTACTTTTTCAATGATTCCAACAAAATTGAATATTTGCTATTTACCTTCAATTGGTCCTTTAAGTTTGTTAAAGAATGCTTGAATTTCTGATTGACAGCCAGCTTCTTCATTATCTTCATTCAAAGATGATTTTGTACTCGTGTCTGGACCAATATCAGATGGAAAATCCTGCATTGTGGGAACCTTGCTCCCTTTGCTCATGTAATTTTCTAGGTACGTTCCCTTTGCTGTTATATCACTGTTGAAGGTAATTTCACTGTCCCCAGAAATATCATGATCTGAAGGAACACCAAATATTAAAGATGGACTTTCAGAAGAATGAATACACATTTCTGAGGTGGGTCCCAGTAACGTTTTTTCAGGTATAGTTTGTTGGTCATTGGTCTCATAATTTTTCACAAGTGAGGCATGTTTCATACACTCCACAGCATCAGACATATCTGTAGCTTCCTCCTCAGTAGTGGAAACATCCTTGTAATAACCATGGCTTTTCAAGATAGAGCGAGTTGCAGCCACTTCTGACTTTCCTTCAACTACATCTCTATAAATACCATTTGCAAATTCTGCAGCACTTTCCTCTTTTACCGGGGATGATGCAAGTTCAGTAAACAATTCATCAGATGTATCTTCCATACTTTTGTGGAGAGGATAATAGTTTTCTGAAGAATCATGATCCTTCACCTGTCGATTTTTACTCATGGCCTTGAAA
The DNA here is from genome assembly GCF_028641065.1 of Leucoraja erinaceus. Taxonomy (NCBI): domain Eukaryota; kingdom Metazoa; phylum Chordata; class Chondrichthyes; order Rajiformes; family Rajidae; genus Leucoraja; species Leucoraja erinaceus. The sequence goes on from NC_073381.1 coordinate 56,167,005, forward strand.
CGATTAAATGGATTTAGATCCTTTTCAGCTGATAGATCATCCCAATCTCCAGGCCTATACAGGGGAGAGAGATCCTTTGGTACATCACTGTCAGGATAAATGATGCAGGCATTTGGGATGTTAAATCAAAAATAAAAATGAACACAAATGTTGAACAAAATCTAAAATCTTGAAATGAAATCAAATGTAATGAAGAAAATAATATAAAATATGCAAATAAAATGTAGCAAAGGTGTTAACAAATATCAGAACGTTTGGTACTCTTTAAACAATGAAATCATATGAAGGTAATACAAATTCAAAATTGTTAATTTTATAGTTTTAAAGCATTCAGGCAAAGTAAATAGCAATGCAGTGAATAAACATTTCAATGTTATCTTATATGTATTAAAACTATGTGTGTGTGTGGATGAAAGGCATTTTGCAGTTGCAACATATCTCCTCGAAAACCAGACGCAAAAACGCTGAGATTTTTACAATTTCGGTAGGGATTTATCTTATGAGTTCAGAAATCCACTCCTTGGTCAATTAAAGCCCCAGATTTTGAATAAAATTGATCACAAAACTCACTTAAAAATATATATATGAGCTGCTGATGTCACAATGCCCACATTCCCACCAATCGAGGTCCACCTGCCCACTCACTATCAAGGGGGTAGTTAGCGTGTGTGCGGGGGAGGGGGGGGGGGGGGGGGGGGGGGTAGTTACTGTGTGTGAAGCCGCATGCTGCCCCCCCCTCCCCGCAACCGCACGTTGGGGGAACTGCACTTGGTCTAGTTAGTTTTAAAAAGAGCAATGTAATTTTCTTTGTGGGAGATTTAATACTTTTAGTTTAAATCTCTGTACGTTTTTGAGACACTTTGGCTAAGTTTAAGTATGCCTGATCAAATAATTTATATATTGCACTACAATTTTACAATACAAGGCATGCAAATATACAAAAGCAAAATACTTTTCCCAACTGAAATAGTTATTACGTTTGTCTCAATGTAATCTACTTACGATGGAAGAGCATCTTTAATCTTCATGTGTGAGATATCATGGTATAAGGCAATGGATATGACTTCTTCCATGGGACAAATGAGTCCGTATTCCTCACATCCATTTTCAATTACAAGGGAATCGGATTTATGTGGATCAAACATTATATTATTTGGAGTGACAATCATAACTCCTCCAACAACTCCCTGATGAGAGGGGAAACATTACATGCAATTAGATGTGCAACAAAAGGGAAATCTAGAAATTATTCAGTTACAGCTTTCATTTTATTAAAAGCAAAGTTATGTACTATAAATTTCACATATCTTCACATAAAAGGTAATGGTCAGAGACAGTTATGTAAGAAAAGGAAGATCTCACAAACGGCAATGATATGTATCGAGTTAAACATTTTTTGGTGCTAATGGCCCAAGGAGATATCATACTTCAAATAGCACAATGGGAAGGAACACCCCGCTAACTCTTTAACAGAGGCAGTAAATGCACATTTCATTCAACACTTGATACTGTATTCTCAACACAAAACTCACACAGCACTGTATTGAAGAACTTTGATAAACTACATGAAGTAGCCTGAAATGAGACCATCAAGTAAGTCAAAGTGAAATTGCTCAGTGAGGTATCCATAGGTGTATATCCAACAGTTGAACTCCATATGACATAACATATGAAATAATATATAACTCGGAGACAGAAATGCAATGATAAAGACATACTGCTGGAATAAATGTAACAAAGTTGTGAACAGTTCTGGACAGTGAATAAAGTTAGCTGGAGTGACGATAATGGGCATCCATACAATTGGTTTCAGCCACAGCTCAGATGGCAGTACCTTCACCTCAGTCAGATTTTTGTGGGTTCAATCTTCAACGGTTGAAGCACAAAAACTTTGGGGCAACTCTGAAGTGCAGTACTCAGTGTGCTCCATTGTCAGTGGTGCTACTCTTCTGATGAGCCAATAAACCAAGACCTCTGCCTGCCCTCTTGGCCAGATGTAAAAGATCTCATAGCACAAAAAACAGGGAAGTTATCTGCAGAACTCTAATAATCCCATTGCTGTCCGTAACACTTTGTCTATAAATTCTTATATTAGATTAGTAACTACATTTCCAAAATTAAAAAATCAGTAAAATGATTCAGCAAATCCTAAAATTGTGAAAGACAAGTGCAAATCTAAACCTCCTTTATCTTTCAGGGTTCCACATTTCTTTTTCCTCCAATATTGATTTTTGCTTGTATATTTTACATGCTCACATTTGTGTACTGAATGTACTGAAAGAGACAGTACATTGGTAGATTGGTATATTGATAACAGAATGTAGGTAAATATATCCAGCATAAAGTAGCCAGCCAAATTGATTTTCTCTATAAAACATTGACTAAAGAATCAACAGAACAAGACATTAATTTCAACCACCTCCCCCTCTTCTAAACGAATAAGTATACAGTGTTGTAATCGATATTTTGAAGAAAGGGTATTATTGGGCATTTTTACTGGCATTTTCCACTTTAAATATTGAAAATAATAAAATAATCTTGAAGATTATTGGTGAAGAATTCAGTGATAGGTTTAGAAATGTTATTATGATCACAATATGTGGATAAGAGTCATGCAGGAGAGTCACGTGATCAAGATTTTGCTCTGTGACATCTGTATAGTAGTTGGTATGCAATGGCTACTTCATGTTAAAAGAAACCACCCATGGATATCTTTCACTCCACAATAAAAAGCTTGGGTTTCGAAAAGTTAGGCCCACTATGGACAATTCCAACAGAGAATTGTACGCTGTTCAGCCTTTCTCACTCAGGAACTTGGACAATTTGATATTGGCACCACCAGTGATTTAAACATAACAGGTAGAAGATGGTGTCATTAAAGACGTAGATAGTTGGCACACCTTCTTCTTCAGTAGGGCCAAGCCAAAAAACCTCACAAATTACCCTGTCAGCCTCCACCTGTCCCATCTGTGCAAGAGGCTGCAGCTCCCCAATTGACTTCAGTCACATCATAACCCACCAAATAAGAGTGGAAGCAAGTCGCCCTCAAACCAGTGTCTGCCTAGAAGAAAGAAGGCACCAAATCTATTCCTGGGAAAGAGACGTAAAAATATTGTAAGTAAATAAAAGGAAGTGCAAAATTATTTTAGAAATTCAGTTTTATCCCAATGGAAACATGAAACAGAAATTGACAATGGAAAGACTATAGTAAACCTGTCACGAGCATTAGGATTTCAGACAGACAACTTACTAAAGTATCAGTTCTCACCAAAAATGTAGGGATAATTCATGGATTATGAAAAAAAAATGTGAACTGATTAATTAATTGTAGTGGTTACCTCGCCATCTGTGATGTATCTGCAATTCATTTTCAAAAACTTTTCTGTAAGTGGTTCATCATCTTCTGAACCAGATGATGTTACTCTCACAATAGGTTGTGAATGCACTGATGAGGAGAGGAAATTCCGAGCAGTTACTTTTCTTGGACGATCTGCATCCTGTAATTGATAGATTGGTCAATTAGGCATACAAGTAAAATTACCAGATATATCTCTCGATTTAAATGGCTCCACAGTAGGTAATATTTGTACGTTGCAGCTAATATCTGTTCAACTACTTTTTTACATTAAAAATTATGATCTAACAACAGGAAAATTTATCTTCAGAACAATCTATTGCATAACAGCTCAATACTTACTGGAAGTTTACCATACTCTGTATCTGATGAGGGAGGAGTCAGCAGGCTTCCACAGACTGGGGAAATTGCTGCCACAACAGGTGGTGAATCTGGAACATACAAAGTCTGAAAGTACAAAAGGAACTTTGAATTTAAGCAACCTCCAAATTAATGTCGTATTAAATTAGCTTAATTGTATTTTTTCTGATATTAGTGAAGCCATACCTGACCAGGAACAACAACACGACTGTAAAGTTTGTTCATCTGCACAAGTTCATTTGGAGTAACATTGAATTTCAAAGCTATGGTGTTCATGGTGTCTTGGGACCCAGCCTGTATATTAAAAACAAAAATAATCAAAAGTCAAAGTCAATTTTATTCGTCACATGCACCTGATGTGCAGTGAAATGAATTTGCCAGCAGCGATACACTTAAAAAGAACACACAATACACAATAGAATTTAACACAAACATCCACCACAGCATTCCTCACTGTGGTGGAAGGCAACATTGTTCAGTCAGTCCTCCTCCTTTGTTCGTCCGTGGTCGGGGCCATGAACCAGAGCTGCCAAGTTTTCTCAGAGCATTTCCGTATTCTAGTACCTGAAATCAGTATTTTGCTGAGGAAATCAGTATTTTTACACGGTGCCATTTGGCTGATTTTTTAAAATTTTTTTATGTGCAGTCATACCCATGTAAGAGTACAAGAATGCATAACTTTGCTACCAATTGACATGTCTTCTACGCACCTTACTTGATAGTGCGTTCATTGCCATTTCTTTGTATACTGCTGTTTGAACGGCTGCTTCCTGCTTTTAGCACCAGATGATGATGTAGAAGCCATTTTGCATTTTTAATCCCTATTCTTTCTAATCTTGTTGCATCTCATCCTTCGACTCACAATAGCTTCGCATCCACCACGCCAGGTGGTACGTAACGCGCGCGAGCGCCCGTGAAGCCACGACCAAAGATCAAAGCCGTAGTACGCCATGGGTAATATTTCGCGCCATCTTAATGTGCTCGCGATTACCGTCATGGCGTCCACATCTACAGCTCACTGATTGAATGGTACAGACATCCTGACTGAAAATCAGACCCTTCCGATCAATTATTTTAGGATAAGCCTTTCCAGAGAACATGCTACTTTTTGCTTCGCCCATTTTCAAAATATTCATTCATGGGCGGAAATCGCTTTTAAAACATTTCCTCCCTCCCTCGCTCTCTTCCTCCCTCCCCCTTTCCCTCCCTCCTCCCACCCTCTCTCTTCCTCCCTCTCTCCTCCTTCATTTTTTTCCTCCTTCCCTCTCTTATTCCCTCCCTTCCTCCTTTTCCTTCTGTCCCTCTCCACCCCTCCCTCTCTCCCTCTACATAGAAACATAGAAATTAGGTGCAGGAGTAGGCCATTCAGCCCTTCGAGCCTGCACCGCCATTCAATATGATAATGGCTGATCATCCAACTCAGTATCCCGTACCTGCCTTCTCTCCATACCCCGATCCCTTTAGCCACAAGGGCCACATCTAACTCCCTCTTACCCCGCCCTCGCTCCCACTCTGCCCTCTTTTACCGTTCTGTAAAATCAAGGCCAATCCCAATGTAACTGCAATCCCACTGGTAACCTTTCACCACTAAACTTATCCAGAATTCTACCACTGCCTGAAAAATAAACAAAGGCTCAACTGAAATTCCACTGAGAAAGAGAATTCCAAAGACTCTTTGTTATACGAGTCTGTGACCCATAGCGCTGTGGCCATAGCACTATGTGTAAAGCCCATAGTGCTCCAGCTGGTAGCAATACATTCCCAAAGCTCTGCAGCCGGCAGCTCTTCGTTTAAATTCCCACGCGCTAAACTGCTCTGTTTAAACCTGGAGCGGGACAGCGGGACTTTTATTTATATGTAAATCTGAAATGATGCAACATCTGGTCGGAGTTGGAAACAGTAGCTATTGAAATCACACACCAATAATTGTAAACAACATCTGCTGCATTCATGAATGTTTCATACAATAAAGCTGATATAAGGTGCATAGGGTGGGTATCGATTAATTCTAGACAACAGATTAAAAAAATAATCTAACCCCATTAATTCACTCGGGGTGTATTATGAGGTTTCCACAGCATGAAGTGTACAGCAAAACTTGCACTTCCAGAGTGGTCTATCGTGTTGTTTCTTCAGCAGATCACGGATTTATTTTAAGAGCAAAACATAAAGTGCTGGAGAACTCAGCAGGTCAGACTGGATCTATGGACGGTCCGAAGAAGGGTCTCGACCCAAAACATCACCTATTCCTTCTCTCCAGAGATGCTGCCTGACCCACTGAGTTACTCCAGCATTTTGTGTCTTTCAATGGAGGGAATGGCTAGACAACGTTTAGGGTCGGGTCCCTTCTTCAGACATTTTTTAAGGGGTTGGGAAAGATCAAAAATGTCAAGTATTTAAATCTGTTATTATGAATATAACTAATAGTGTGGGAGAAAATTCCATGAGCCATAATTGCCACATACATATCCAAAAGTAGAAATGTAGAAAATTAAAGTGTGTAAAAAAAATTGATATTACAAGCTTTGTAGTCTCCTTGTACCATTCAAACGCCAAATTCAAAATTTTACTCTCAAATCACACACCTTATCTCTATTACCCCTCTACATAAAACCAAAGTGTCAATGCCTCTTCAAGGTCCACTATTCCACCCGTAGCTTCAGTTGCAGGTACAGCTGAAGGGATTTGGCACAATGACCGCATTAGAAGATCATCTGAGCATCCTGAAATCATCTCATGAGCACTAGTCAAGTAGTGAAAGATAGCCGGGTGACGCTATGAATTTATATTAATTTTAAAAATCTGATACCCATTTAAATCTTTCAAAAGCTACAACCACAACGTGATAAATGACACTAAATAAAACTGAAGCAAATAAATAAAGGCAAACAAAGAACTAACGGGGGGGGGGGGGGGGGGGGGGGGGGGGAGATAGAGATAGAGATAGAGAGACAGTGAGAGAGACAGAGAGAGAGACAGAGACAGAGACAGAGACAGAGACAGAGAGAGAGAGAGAGAGAGAGAGAGAGAGAGAGAACACACATAAACTTCTTATAAACTAACAAGATCAAGATTCAATTTAATTGTCATTTACATACATAAATACAATACATACATACATAAAACATACATAAAGAAACTTTTGATAAAGGGCCTGTCCCACTTGGACGACCTAATCCACAAGCTTAGAAGACCCTAGACGAGTTTAAAAAAATGTCAAGGTCGTGATGACTCGTCGAAGTAAAACACCTCCTACTACTATGTCTACGACCTCCTACTACTATGTCTACGACCTCCTACGACCCCCTCGACCCCCTCGACCTCAGTCTTCAACACATAAGACCAACTACGACCAGCTACGTGGAAAATGATCACATGATAAAATGATGTCATGTTTGCATTTTTTCCTCGGGCCAGTTACCGACCTACGACTATCTACGACTACATACGACTATCATCACGACCCACTACGACCTACCTACCACCTACCTACGTATAAAAAGTATCGATTTTTTCCATGTCAACCTTTTTTTACTCGTGGACATTTTTTATCAGGCTGGAAAAAACGCCGCGACCTACTTGAGGCCACGAGTATGCGGAGACCACTCATGACCATGAGGAAGTTACGAAAACCTCCTATGACCTCCTACGACCTCGTGGAGACCATACTGCGAGTATGAGTCAAGGGCAATCTCGGCAGAGGTCGCCAATTATGTCGTGAAAGTGGGACAGGGGCTTAACAAAAATAAAAAATAAAAATATTTTTAATTCATATAACATCCCTAAATGACGGGTGAGTGAGGGACTGTACTTGCACGTCAGGATGAAGCCTGTGCTCGCGGTCCGGAGCCCTTAATGACAGCGGGTTTTAAGAAATTCTCCCGCGTCAGTAATACTTGAAGGTCAAAACACAATTATATTTACTGAGGAATGCATATCAATGTTTTGGTGACACATTGTATAACTATGTGTTAACTACTGGCAGATACAAGTGCTAACAGTGGTAGTTAACAAATCATTTTCGTCTCAGATGAAACGACTCTTTCTGCAGTACTCATTAAACCCGAGCTTTTTAAAAAATGTAAAATTCAAAGGCGATTTTGCTGCAACATGGTCGGTGCAGCGGTGACTCCATTGTCCATGGTCGTTTATACATGGTCGTTTCATTAAAAAATCCTTATTTAACAACGCAAAATCATATTTCCGTATTCTTATCACATTTCCGTACGAAACACAGAAAATCCGTACTTCTTTGCAGCTTTGATGAACCCTCCGTAGTCACTGCTACGGAAGGCCAGATGTACAGGCCCTCTCGTCAGGATGAACAAACTTCCGACGTCGGGACGGTCAAACACACTCCTTGGCTTTTAGTGCCCAAATTGGCACTTTCCTACCAAAGACCGCGGCTACAGGATGTTATAGGCCACAGGCCGGCGGTCGGAGCTCATCTGGCGATCCCCGGCAAAGGATCCCAGACTCCCGATGGTAAGTTCACGCCACACCCGTGGCTAGAAGCTCCGCAGACCACAGCTCCATGATGCCAAAGTCACCAAGCCAGCGATCGGAGCATTCCTCTGCTGAAGCTCTTGGGCCCGACTCGGGAAAGGCCGCTCTAATCCAAACTGTTAGGCCCTGAGGGAGGCGACATGGAAAATGTCGCCTCTCCGTCGAGGAAGCTACTAAAAGCCGTTCCCCCTTCTCCCCCCCACCACCCCCTACACGACACATCCAAAATAACACGCTACTGTGGCAGGGTAGCCGACTCGCAGCGCCCCCACCGACCCATCTTTTCGGGCGCCCCCACCGATCCGATCATCTCTTTCATACAGCAGATTAGCATCTTAAACCAGAGTAAATATTTCCTTTTTTTTGGATGAACATATTTTTTCCACCTGTTTTCAACATGTCAGCAAGATTTTACACGTGCAACAATTAAAATTATACACCTTACAAATTAATAATTTAATTCCTACCATATATTCTATGGTTCCAAATGGCTTCTGAGTAACCATTTTCTTTTCTTTATTCCTGTTCATCCGTCCATCACCTTTAAAAAATAAATCATGTATTTTTTAAATAAAAATTAGTTGTACATAATCACTATGGTTGGTCAAAACTTGATAACAATCCTAAAAGAAAGCTGCACAATTAATTTGAAAGATCAGCAAAATGTATTATGTTTGGTTTGTTTTTAATAAATTCCTTTATTTTCAAAAGAAAATGCTAACTTCAAACACCTAGGAAATTTTAAGTATCCAAGATAAATATTATAAGCACCAGGCTCTGTCCACCATTAAAAATGACATGCTTAACATTTATGACATGATTTCATCTATCTATCTATATATTAAAACACTGTGTGTGTGTGTGTGTGTGTGTGTGTGTGTGTGTGTGTGTGTGTGTGTGTGTGTGTGTGTGTGTGTGTGAGAGAGAGAGAGCCATTTCACTTTTACATTCACTAATGCACTCATTACATTTAGACATTTTTTAAATACAATCCTTCCCCTCCTCCCCCCCCTTCATTAACAGCTTAATTGGACCCGCTTTTGTGTGTGCCTCCTGTGTGGCCAGCCATCATAACGGTGTGTGCTGCGCGCTGGGCTCCTCCCTCCAAAAAGCGCCAACAGCTTTCGTCAAGACGTGCACGCCGAGCGATTTTCGCTTCTGAACGCTGACGCCCGATTGCATTTCGCTCTCACTCTCTCCCCCTCTCTCTCTATCTTTCTCTTCCCCCCTCCTCTCCCCCCCCTCTCCCCCGTCCCTCTCTTGGTGGCTGGTCACCCCCTCTGCATTTCCCTGTCTCTTGCCTTTGGCTTGCACTCTGCTCCCCCATCCCTCGCGCTCACAACGGACTGTCGGCCTCTAGCAGGCCTGCGATTGGGGGCGTACATCAGTGTCTAGGGTGGCTATGGGGTAAAAGGAGCAAAATACGTTAATATATCCTAGGAGGGTAGTTAGCATGTGTGCATGTTAGTGTGTCAGGCCGCGCCCCCCCCCCCTCGCAACCCCACGTTGGGGGAACAGACCCAACGGGTCTGCACTTGTCTAGTATCTTTTAAAACTCTGTGTGTGTGTGTGTGTATGTCATTTTGCATGTGAAACATATCTACTCGAATACCAGACGCCGAAAAACGCAGAGTTTTTTTACATATTCAGTAGGGATTTTCCTTATGATTTTAGAAATCCACTCCCCTCTAATTTGCTACATTATTTCCCCACTTTTTAAATTAAAAACTCACTTAAAAAAATAATCATCGCTTGACCTTTTGACGTAACAATGCTGACCGCTGTGAAGGCCCATCCTGGGAATTAACCTTGTATGGCAGAACGAGTTGAACAGGTTTTACATCTTCACTGGTAGACAAACAATCTCCCTTATGATACTTCCAAAATCCAATCCAGAGGAAACTGAAGGCACATTAGGCAGCAAATGGTATTGAGATGATGGGACTAAAATTTATAAATCCCCAAGGCTGATGGTTGCATCCCGGGTACTTAAGGAGGTGGCCCAAGAAAACGTGGATGCGTTGGAGATAATATACCAATGTATTATAGATTTGTGATCAGTTCCTGAGGATAGGAGGGTAGCTAATGTTATCCCACTTTTTAAGAAAGGTGGGAGAGAGAAAAACAGGGATTCTAGACCAGTTTGCCCTCGGTGGGGGGTGGGCTGGCCTGGGGGGGGGGGGGGGGGGGGGGGGACAGTTTGATTGACATTGTTTTTTATGATGGCTGAATTAAATTGAATTATTTTGGATCACTTAACATCACCGAGTCAGCATGGATTTACTTAGGAGATTAACCTTCTGGAATTTTTTGAGGATGTAATTAGACAATTTCCCACAAATTAGTGGGCAAAAAGAGCACATTGTATTGGGGATAGTGTGCTGTCTTCATTGATTGGCTGACAGCTTAGGGATAATGGCCGGTTCCACGCTGTGTGTGTGTGATGTGTGAGTGTGTGGTCGTGGTCCAGTGTGTGTGCACGATGTGGGGGTGTGTGTGGTACTCGTGTGTCATGTGTGTGTGTGTGTGTGTGTGTGTGTGTGTGTGTGTGGACTGTAGTGTAGTTAATGTGGCACAAATGATGTGACTTTTTTTCACACACTATATAAATATCCTCCGTTCGTGTGGCTCACGCAAAACAGGCTCCTCCCCTGAATTCCATAGAGCTGCCAAACAGACAGCTTTCGTGGTACGAGACGTGCACGCTTCATTTCCAGAACATTTTGAATCGCGTGACGCACGGTTCTCCTGCATTTCGCTCTCTGTTATAGATACTCCCCCCGGGATCTCCGCAGCTTCGTCTCCAGCAAGTTGCCTTTCTCTCCCTATTTCTATAATCCTCTCTGGATCTGTCATCTCTCTTCCCCCCCTCTCTTCTCTCCTCTCCCCCCCTCACTCCCCCCCTCCCTCTCTCCACCCTCTCTCTCCCCTCCTCCCTCACCTGCTGACTCTACCTCTACTGGGGAGGCAATCTCAAATCCACCTTGATCACCCTTCTCCCTGCTCTCTTGCCCTTCAGGGTATCTGCCCTTTTCCTCTCCACCTGTCTCTCCCCCATTCTCTCTCTGCGCTCACTCTCTACCCCCTCCCCTCCCTCTCTAGAAGCGCCTGCGAGTTGGGGGCTATGCATCTGTGGATAGGGTGGCTATGGGGTAAAAGGAGCAAAATAATATTAATATATCAAGGAAGGTAGTTAGCATGTGTGCAGGGGGGTAGTTAGTGTGTATGATGCCGAATGCCGCCCCCCCCCCCCTCGCAAACACACGTTGGGGGAACAGACCCAACGGGTCTGCACTTGTTCTTGTATACTTTTAAAACTGTTTTTGTTTTTGGGCCATTTTGCCTTTGAAATGTATTGCCTCGAAAACCAGACGCAAAAACGCAGAGTTTTTACATATTTTGGTAGGGATTTAACTTATGATTTCAGAAATTCACTCCTCTCTAAATTTGCTCAATTATTTCCCCAGATTTTGAATAAAATTGTGCACAAAACTCACTTAAAAAAATAATCATCGCTTGCCAGCTGCTGACGTAACAATGCCCACATGCCAACCAGTGAAGGCCCATCCCGGGAATTAACCTTGTATGGCAGACGAGTTGAACAGGTACTTTGGATCAGTCTTCACTAAGGAGGACACAAACAATCTCCCTGATGTACTAGTGGCCAGATGATCTAGGGTGACAGAGGAACTGAAGGAAATGCACATTAGGCAACAAATGGTATTGGGTGGAATGATGGGACTGAAGGCTGTTAAATCCCCAAGGCCTGATGGTCTGCATCCCGGGTACTTAAGGAGGTGGCTCTGGAAATGGTGGATGCATTGGTGATCATTTACCAATGTTCTATAGATTCAGGATCAGTTCCTGTAGATTGGAGGGTAGCTAATGTTATCCCACTTTTTAAGAAAGGTGGGAGAGAGAAAACAGGGAATTCTAGACCAGTTTGCCTGACATCGGTGGTGGGGATGATGCTGGAGTCAATTATAAAGGATGAAATAGCGGCACATTTGGATAGCAGTAGCAAGATCGGTCCGAGTCAGCATGGATTTACATAGGAGAAATCATGGTTGACTAATCTTCTGGAATTTTTTGAGGATGTAATTAGGAAAATGTCCCACATCGGAGATTAGTGGGTAAAATTAGAGCACATGGTATTGGGGATAGTGTGCTGACATGGATAGAAAATTGATTGGCTGACAGAAAACAAAGAGTAGGGATAATGGCCGGTTCTCACGGTGCGACCTGATGCAAGATGTCACCAGAGTGAAGTGGTCGTGGTCCAGCACGAGTTCCGCACGATATAACGTGGATATAGGATAAAGAGTTCCCACGGTACTCGGCAATTCTGTCATTTGTGCGAGTGACTTGTCCGTCTCCCGATCTTTCCTGTTAATCGTGAATGAACATCGTGGACTGTAGTGTAGTTAATCACGTGGCACAAATGATGTCACTTTTTTTTCCACACACTATATAAATATCCTCCGTTCGTAGAATTGGCTCATTTCTACTTCAAACAAAGAGGGTGTAAAAGCTGTCTGCCACTACTTTTACATTGCAGCTGCAGGGAACAGACAGACTTATAAGATAAATTAAGGGTAACTTCAAAAACAGCACTTTTACATCTGTAGCATTGTATGTTTTTAAATCATGGATAACATTAAATTGTTCTCCTGTACATAAACTAATATATTGTTATACTCACATGAGCACCCGGGATACTCCGCAGCCTTCGTCTCCAGCAAGTTGCGCTTTCTCTCCCTATTTCTATAATCCTCTCTGGATTTGTCATAGAGAATCTCATTGCATTGGTACCACTCCACCAGTTCCCCCTCTTGTTCCCTGTTGAAGTTATATGGCCTTACCTTCTGCCATCTTCCCTTTATGTTATCGTCTGCTGAGGCTATTGGGGAGGCAACAGCTACTGGGGAGGCAATCTCAAATCCACCTTGATCACCCTCTCCCTGCTCCAAGGAGCCCACAGGCAGAGGTATCTCTGGCATCTCCTCTTGCCTCTCCACCTGTCTCTCTTGCTGAGTCCCCTCCTCATTTACCTGCATGGTCAAAAACTTTCTGACTTTCTTTGACCCCTTTCTTTGCGCTTTTCTGAGAGGCATCTTTGCAAGTCTTACTGTGAAAAAGATTCTCAAACAATGACAATTAGGTGGGACGTCCTCGATGGACACATGGTCCATTGGCGATATTGAGACCACCTTTTTTACTCACCTTATGTCCCCTCTGTCAAGCTTCCGGGTTTATCGTTCGCAGGAGTTCCCACGGTACCCGCAAGAGTCATTACGGATATCGCACGGATATCGCACTGGCATCTGCGTTCATACAATGTTGCAACGCTGCTCAAGTCACTCTTGGAGAAATTCAAAAATGTTTGAATTTTCTCCCGACCATACAAAGTTACACGACTACCTGCCATTAGCGCCACGGAGGTCCTCGGTGGTCCACGAATGCCGTACTGTTATCGCAGGAGGTTCCCACGATGTTAAACTCTTGTTAAGTCTTGCGTCAGGTCGCACCGTGAGAAAGCCCTTTTAACAGGTCCCTTTCAGAATGGCACGCAGTAACTAGTGGGGTACCGTAAGGCTTGGTGCTGGGACCGCAGCTATTTACAATATACATTAATGATCTAGATGAAGGGATTTAAAGTAACATTAGCAAATTTGCAGATGACACAAAGCTGGGTGGAAGTGTGAACTGTGAAGAGGATGTTATGAGGATGCAGGGTGGTTTAGACAGGTTGGGTGAGTGGGCAAATTAAGTTTAATGTGGATAAATGTGAGGTTATCCACTTTGGTAGCAAAAACAGGAAGGAAGATTATTATCTAAATAGTGTCAAGTTGGAAAAAGGGGAAGTACAACAGGATCTGGGGTCCTTGTAAAATGTTAGAGACAATTATTAAAGAAACACTAACGGGGCACTGGATAAACCTGACTTCATCGGACAGACCTTGTTCATCAATCACTGAAAGTAAGCATACAGGTACAGCAGGCATTGGAGAAAGCGAATGGCATGTTGACCTTCATGACAAGAGGAATTGAGTATAGGAGCAAAGAGGTCCTTCTGCAGTTGTACAGAGCCCTAGTGAGACCACACCTGGAGTATTGTGTGCAGTTTCCCGGTCAGGCGGGACTGTCATATGTTGATAAAATGGAGCGGCTGGGCTTGTATACTCTGGAATTTAAAAGGATGAGAGGGGAGTGATATCTTATGCTCAGACACAGAATACGGGTTGATACGCCAGTGACTGGATATCGACTGCACAGTGCACTACTGTGGTTTATTCAATCATTTACAATCCTCCGACACAACGGTGGCACTATTACAGGGATCTTATTGAAACATATGATTATTAAGGGTTTGGACAAGTTAGAGGCAAGAAACATGTTCCCGATGCTGGGGGAGTCGAGAACCAGGGGCCACAGTTTTAGAATAAGGTGCAGCCATTTGGAACAGAGATGAAGAAAAACTTTTTCACGCAGTTGTGAGTCTGTGGAATTCTCCACCTCAGAAGGTGGTGGAGGCCGGTTCTCTGGATGCTTTCAAGAGAGTTAGATAGAGCTCTTCAAGATACCGGAGTCAGGGGATATGGGGAGAAGGCAGGAACGGGGATGATCACATTGAATGGTGGTGCTGGCTCGAAGGGCCGAATGGCCTACTCATGGAGTTTGAGCTGGCCTGGACTCTGGGCTTAGGACTGGGCAAGGGAGGGGCAAGGAGGTTGCTGCTGCCGCCAGCACCACCATCATCAGCAGCTCCAACAGGCGCCCGACCAGCCCATGGCCGGCTAGGAGACGTCCGCAGACTCTCTCTCCAACCAGAATGACTCCAGCAACAGCGGCTCCGAGTCGCCCGTCTTCGAGCAGAGCCGGCGGCTGCCCATCTTCAGCAGGATCTCGGTGTTGGACTGAGAGGAGGGGGGTGGTGGTGGAGGGCTGCCTCATGGTAATTTTGTTCAGATTGCTTTCCCCCCCCTCACCTCAGACCTACTCTTTACATCACTTTGCTCATCTTTAGTTTGCAGTTTATATTTCTTACAGGCCAAATGATGTTATTTCTATCGGATTTTGTTTTACTCAAAGAATACTGTTACAATCTTAAAGCTTATATAAAAATATTATTTCTGACTACCAATTACACCTTAAAAGTTTTATTTTGCTACTAAAACTCTAAGCATTCTGTATTTGTTTCGGAACTTTCTTAAATTTGTCGGTACCAATTCTTGTTACAGTAATGGCGACAGACTTGTATATTCAAAATAAGCAGTTTATAGCAACAAGTTCTACTTAAAAAAAAAACAAACAATGAATGCAATTATCTGCCAAAAGTTCACAATTCTGTATAAATCTCCAAGAGAATAAAAATTATTGTCCGTAAGTAATAACAATAACAGCCCCAATCTTTTGTTGCTGTGTTGGGAGTTATCTACATATCCCCTTCGACCTTCCAGTTTCCAGCATTGGCATTAATTTACGGAGATATCAATGCTTTTCGCTCTGGTGTCCACACTCAGCTGCCCTGGACCAGCCACATCGAAGTTAAGGCCAGGAAAGCACATGACTTAGAAGGCTTTGGAGGCTTGCCACACCTCCGACAACTCTCAACATCTTCTACAAATGCATCATAGAAAACATCTTATCGGGATACACAGCAGCCTGCTTTGGGAACAGCTCCATCCAAGACAACAAGAAATTGCATAGAGTAGCCCAACCCATCGGACAAACCACCCTCCCTTTTACACTTTGTGTAGCCTCAGCAAAGCCACCACCATAATCAAGGACCAGTCTCCCTCTTCTCCCCTCTCCCATCAAGCAGGTGATACAGACGCTTAAATGAAGTGGTGAAATCATTGGACAAAGTCAGCATGGATTTATGAAAGGTAAATCATGTCTGACGAATCTTATAGAATTTTTCGAGGATGTAACTAGTAGAGCGGATAAGGGAGAACCAGTGGATGTGTTGTATCTGGACTTTCAGAAGGCTTTCGACAAGGTCCCACATAAGAGATTAGTATACAAACTTAAAGCACACGGTATTGGGGGTTCAGTATTGATGTGGATAGAGAACTGGCTGGCAGACAGGAAGCAAAGAGTAGGAGTAAACGGGTCCTTTTCACAATGGCAGGCAGTGACTAGTGGGGTACCGCAAGGCTCAGTGCTGAGACCCCAGCTATTTACAATATATATTAATGATTTGGACGAGGGAATTGAATGCAACATCTCCAAGTTTGCGGATGAAACGAAGCTGGGGGGCAGTGTTAGCTGTGAGGAGGATGTTAGGAAGCTGCAAGGTGACTTGGATAGGCTGGGTGAGTGGGCAGATGCAGTATAATGTGGATAAATGTGAGGTTATCCACTTTGGTGCAAAAAACAGGAAAGTAGACTATTATCTGAATGGTGGCCGATTAGGAAAGGGGGGGATGCAACGAGACCTGGGTGTCATGGTACACCAGTCATTGAAAGTAGGCATGCAGGTGCAGCAGGCAGTGAAGAAAGCGAATGGTATGTTAGCATTCATAGCAAAAGGATTTGAGTATAGGAGCAGGGAGGTTCTACTGCAGTTGTACAGGGTCTTGGTGAGACCACACCTGGAGTATTGTGTACAGTTTTGGTCTCCGAATCTGAGGAAAGACATTCTTGCCATAGAAGGGAGTACAGAGAAGGTTCACCAGGCTGATTCATGGGATGTCAGGACTTTCATATGAAGAAAGACTGGATAGACTCGGCTTGTACTCGCTAGAATTTAGAAGATTGAGGGGGGATCTTATCGAAACTTACAAAATTCTTAAGGGGTTGGACAGGCTAGATGCAGGAAGATTGTTCCCGATGTTGGGGAAGTCCAGGACAAGGGGTCACAGCTTAAGGATAAGGGGGAAATCCTTTAAAACCGAGATGAGAAGAACTTTTTTCACAGAGAGAGTGGTGAATCTCTGGAATTCTCTGCCACAGAAGGTAGTTGAGGCCAGTTCATTGGCTATATTTAAGAGGGAGTTAGATGTGGCCGTTGTGGCTAAAGGGATCAGGGGGTATGGAGAGAAGGCAGGTACAGGATACCGAGTTGGATGATCAGCCATGATCATATTGAATGGCGGTGCAGGCTCGAAGGGCCAAATGGCCTACTCCTGCACCTATTTTCTATGTTTCTAAAAACACTTAGCTCCGGATTCAGGAACAGTTTCATTTCAGCTGTTATCAGGCAACATAACATTGTAAAAGGACTGAACAAGCTAGATGCAGGAAAAAATGTTCCCATTGTTGGGCGAGTCCAGAACCAGGTGCCACAGTCTTAGAATAAAGGGGAGGCCATTTAAGACTGAGGTGAGAAAAAACGTTTTCACCCAGAGTTGTGAATTTGTGGAATTCCCTGCCACAGAAGGCAGTGGAGGCCAAATCACCGGATGGATTTAAGAGAGAGTTAGATAGATCTCTAGGGGTAGGTGGAATCAAGGGATATGGGGATAAGGCAGGCACGGGATATTGATTAGGGACGAACAGCCATGATCACAATGAAGGGTCGAATGGCCTCCTCCAGCACCTATTTTCTATGTTTGTAACTGAATGGTTCTCTTATCAGCTAAAGTGTGGTCTTGACCTTCCATCTACCTCATTACAAACCTTTGAACTTTTTTTAAAAATCAGACTTTATTGGACTTCAATGTTATATATCTCTTCGCACTAATTGTACCTTTTATCGTTATCTTTATCTGTATAGACTGGATGGCTTGATTGTACTCACATATAGCCTTTTGTTCGGCTGGATAGTACAGACAAAAGCTTTTCACTGTACCTCAGCTTCTGACAATAATAAACTAAACTAAAGATGGAAGCATCTGAGGGATAAGATTGTGGATTGATCTGAACAAAAATTAAGAATTTCAAAATTTAGGTAAAGTTTGGTTACCTCTTGGGCAGCAATGTTGCTGCCTCACAGCTCCTGTGAGCCAGGTTCAATTCTGACCTCCAGTGCTGCATAGAAATTTCTGCACTAGACATCAACAAACATCCTGACACTTTGGAGACAGTGAAGTGATCAAGCCAGGTGTAGACCAGGTAATGACAGAATGAAAACAAGTTTTTAAATGATGTTGCTGAGCCAAGTAATGCTCCAGCCCAGGGCTGTTCAACCATTTACTAGCTATAATTAGACAGTTAAGAATGGAACGAGCTAGATGGGGCTGCAGAGCATTGAAAAATGGTAAGGCAGCAAATGGTTCACAAAGAAGGGGGCATTGCACACAGTGCAATTAGTATTGCTTTAATGTGAGCCATTTCTATGCTAAGAAATGGGCAGAAACCAATTGAAACGACTCCAGACTTTCTGGGAAATAGTGGCTCAAATCCAAGCGAGGTTAAGTGTGTAATGCCAGTTTAAGGATTGAGCAGTCAATTGTTGTTTTTTGTGTATCTGTTTTAAGCAAAAAATTGAAGGAGCAAAAACGCATTAAAAATGCCAGCCAAGATGAATAAATTGCGTAGCTCAAACAATTATTCGCCATCAGTAGATAATAGGGTCTGGCTAGAAACATTTAGTATTAGAGGGTTTACAGCTGTCATATAACAAATAATCACTAATTTATAATATTGGGTGAAAAAAGTCGGTATATACGTACTGGAAGAAAACGATTGAATAATGTTTTCTTTGCCGCTCACTCTTTCGGTATCTTCGTTCAATGATTCTTGGCTACCGCCGATCGTGGAATAACCAGAAGAAAATGAATCTTCATCTTCTGGCTGAATTTCCCAAGTAGCTTTGTAATTAGTCGGAGTGAAAACCCTCCACATTTCAACAGGATCGTGCATAAAAAAATCCAACCCAAACATGCTTGAAAGTTATCGACGAATTCGGCGGCAAGTTGATTGCACTTTCTTTACCCTGTCATTTCGATTGCATAAACGTCTTACATCATCAATTCTAGCAAACTTCAACGGAGCTGCTATCTATCACTATTCAAAGTCAAAGCCGAGCGCTGTTATACGGCTGACGCGCTGTCACAAAACCACGGACGTGCTTTGCACGTTTGCTCCGTCTGGAACATACCGATCCCACATGGTCGATGTAAACACACGCACAGCACGTTCTACTACTCTCCACACTATCACAGCAGAAACAGGCTGCTGCACTGTAAAACCGAAGGCTGTGAAATTTTGCGCTACTTTTTGCTACAAGAAACGCAGGCAATTTCTAACCCTGAAGGAGTTACGGAAGCTCCCTCTCACTGCAACCAATAACATATTTGATCTGGAATGGCTGAAAACCGGAGTGGGTAAGATTCTGGGCACGCTTTTAAACAAATATAAAGAAAACTTTAAAAAATATCTAAGTCTACACAGCGGTTGATTATAACTATATTTATAACCGCGGGATCTCAAGTTTTAAAACTCAAAATATGTGGAATAACTGTTCCAAATCTTCTCAATTTGAATGGGAATCTATGGAAGTGGAAGATTGAGACAGAGGTACACAAATAGGCAGTCAACGAACCTGGCACAAAGACAAAAGGGTGCGATGAGAAAAATAAATCTAGGAAAAATAATAAACCGAGGGTGGTTACAGAATCATACAGCACAGTGCACAGATATAGGTCGTCCGCAATTTATGTACATCCCGTACGAGCGATTTGCGAATGCCTCCCTTTGTGGAATAGCATAGAGCGGAGCTATGATCTTTGTGGAATAGGGCCCTCCTCTCATGTCCTTCAATGCACGAGTCCATTACGACCATCAGCCTCCGAATGCAGGTAAATGCAAGTGTCACCTGCATATTGCAGCTCTGAAAAGGGGTGGTTTTAATTTTGATGTGGAGATTATGTAGGTTGACTTGAGTTCTGTAAATTTAGCCCTAGTAAATGTGAGATGATGCAACTGGGAGAACAAAAAAAAAGTAGGATATGCATAACGAATGGTACTGAGAAATGGCAAGCACAAGTTCAAAGATTCCTGAAGATGGCAGCACAGGTAGATAATGTGTTAAAGGCATACAGTGCCCTCCAGAATGTTTGGGACCCATAATTTATTTATTTACCTCTGTACTCCACAATTTGAGATTTGTAATAGGAAAAACAAAATCACATGTGGTTAAAGTACACATCGTCAGATTTTAATAAAAGCCATTTTTATACATTTTGGTTTCACCATGTAGAAATTACAGCAATGTTTATACATGGTCCCCCCATTTCAGGGCACTATAATGTTTGGGACACAGCAATGTCATATAAATGAAAGTAGTCATGTTTAGTATTTTGTTGCATATCCTTTGCATGCAATGACTGCTTGATGTCTGTGATTCATAGACATCACCAGTTGCTAGGTGTCTTCTCTGGTGGTGCTCTGCCAGGCCTGTATTGCAGCCATCTTTAGCTTATGTTTGTTTTGGGGGCTATTCACCTTCAGATTTTTATCTTCAGCATATAAAAGGCATGCTCAGTTGGGTTCAGATTAGGTGATTGACTTGGCCACTCAAGAATCGACTATTTTTTAGCTTTGAAAAACTCCTTTGTTGCTTTAGCAGTATGTTTGGGATCATTGTCTTGCTGTAGAATGAACCGCCAGCCAATGAGTTTTGAGGCATTTGTTTGAACTTGAGCAGATAGGATGTGTCTATACACTTCAGAATCATTATGCTACTATCATCAGCAGTTGTATCATCAATGAAGATAAGTGAGCCAGTACCTTCATACATGCCCAGCAGCCATACATGCCCAGGCCATAACATCCCCACCACCGTGTTTCACAGATGAGGTGGTATGCTTTAGATCTTGGGCAGTTCCTTCTCTCCTCCATACTTTCCTTGCATCACTCTGATATAAGTTAATCTTTGTCTAATCTGTCCACAAGATCTTTTTCCAGAACTGTGGATGTTCCTTTAAGTACTTCTTGGCAAACTGCAACCTGGTCATCCTATTTTTGTGGCTAACCAGCAGTTTGCATCTTACAGTGTGGCCTCTGTATTTCTGTTCATGAAGTCTTCTGCGGACAGTGGTCATTGACAAATCCACACCTGATTCTTGAAGTGTGTTTCTGATCTGTTGGACAGGTGTTTGGAGATTTTTCTTTATTGTAGAGAGAACTCTTCTATCATCAGCTGTGGAGATTAAACATTATGTGGTGATGGTGTGATAAAGGTGATGAAAGGATCAAAGTACTGGAGCAACTCAGGTCAGGTAGCATCTTTGGATGGGGGAGGGAGGGGGGGAGGAGGAGGAGAAGAAAGCTACAAAAGGAGGCAGGAAAAAGCATGGCAGGCAATAGGTCAACACACACACAAATGGGGGTTTGATAGGCACAGGCGAACTAAGGCCTGAGATAAGAACAGTACAACCATGTTTGAACGGTGGAGTAGACTCAGTGGACTGAATGTACTAATTCTGCTTCTGTCTTGTGGTCTTATCGAAGGTGTGAGACAGGTTTGGCGATTTGCAGATTGTGAAGTAATAGGGAGGAAAATGCTGGAGATGAATGGAGGGGAGAAATAGGTGGGAGTCTAGGTGGGACACACCTTGGGGAGGGAAGGGGGGGTCCTTGAAGGTTATCTAAAATTGGAGAATTCAATGTTCATACAAGAGATACTTGCCTTCATAAACTTCAGCATATAATGTAAGAGCAGGGAGGTTATGGTGCAACTTTATAAACATTGTTTCAGCCACAAATGGAATACTGTGGACACTTCTGGTTCTGGTCACCACACTACAGAGAAAACTGCAGAGATGCACCAGGATGTGGGCTGGGACTGGAGAAAGTGCAGGGTTTAGAATTACCAGGATGTAGGGCCTGGGCCTGGAGCATTTCAATTTGGGCTGAGAGACAACTCAGTATCCCGTACCTGCCTCCATACCCTCTGATCAGAGAACAAGGGCCAATCTAACTCCCTCTTAAATATAGCCAATGAACTGGCCTCAACTACCTGAGGCAGAGAGTTCCAGAGATTCACCACTCTCTGTGTGAAAAAAGTTCTCCTCATCTCGGTTTTAAAGGATTTCCCCCTTATCCTTAAGCTGTGACCCCTTGTATGTATTCCCCAAATCGGGAACTCTTCAAACCCCTAAGAATTTTGTAAGTTTCTATAAGATCCCCTCTCAATCTTCTAAATTCTAGAGAGTATAAACCAAGTCTATCCAGTCTTTCTTCATAAACAGAGACATCCCAGGAATCAGAACCTTCTTGCATCCCTCTATGGCAGGTCCTTCCTCATTGGAATCGCACGCAATAGCCAAAACTCTCACAAAGACCATGTACAACTGCAGGAACCTCGTGTTTAAGAGGGAACTGCAGATGCTGGAGAATCGAAGGTTACACAGAAAAGCTGGAGAAACTCAGCGGGTGCAGCAGCATCTAAGCCTATTTCCTTCGCTCCATAGATGCTGCTGCACCCGCTGAGTTTCTCCAGCTTTTCTGTGTAACCTGCAGTAGAACCTCCCTGCTCCTATATTCAAATCCTCTTGCTATGAAAGCCAAGGTTCGCTTTCTTTATAGGATTCAATGTAGTGTACCAGACACTCTCGCTGATGGTAGTGGCTGTTTTTCTATGCTTTTGCCAGGATAACCTCATTTATACGGCAGGTACCCAGCCTATCCAGTCACCTTGCAGTCAATAAATCCTCCTCACACCTAACACTAAGCATCCGTGGAGATACCTTCAATTCCCTCCCCATACTGGCCCATTTGAGCCTTGATAGGCCTGATTGTGAAAGGACCCGTTTACTCCTACTCTTTGCTTATCAGGGTCCGAGGCATCTTAAAATAAATTGAAGCCAGTGACAATCTGCCATGTGCTTTAAGTCACATTTAAAGTTGAGTTTCGAAACAAGTCCAGATGCATAAGTACATCCACGCTACTAGTTACATCCTCGAAAAATTCTATAACTGAAATACAATTAAATCTGGCTGCTAGCAGCATCAACTGACTCTAGCAGTTTCCCCACTACCGATGTTAGGCTAACTGGTCTGTAATTCCCCGTTTTCTCTCCCTCAAACCTTCTTAAAAATACGTATATCCTCTGGAACTAAAGTAGTAATGTTACCAACTTTTAGAGATTTTAAAAACTGGCCCTGGGGATTTATCGGCCTGCAATTTAATTTTACCCAACACCACCCATCAGATTTCACTATTCCTCCACCTCCTTTGACATAAAAAGGCAGATCAAGACGGAACCAAATTTCAATTGGTCCTAATTGGTTCCTTTGATCAACTCACCTGTTTCTGACTGCAGTATTGTCCAAAAAACAGAGAACGCTGAAAAAGGCTATTTAACAAGGTAGGCCATTTTCATACTTGGAAATATTAGCATCTTGTTTAAAAGAGATATTGCTTTTCCATTAAATCGGCAAAGCTGTGATCGAGGACAGTCAAAAGTCCATAACTTTCTTAAAAATTAAGAGAACTGAAATAAATTTTCAGTTATTATAGATTGAAGCATTCTGAAAAAAATATGAAACAATCTTACTTGGATGACCTGAAATGAAAGCATATAATTAGTTAGTTACCTAATTGTAGCTAATTACAAAGTTCAATTACTAGATCTAAACATCTATCAATTTCTTAAGAAAAGGTTAACATTTTTAAATAGCCTAAGTGTCCAAATAGCATTCACACAAGAATTCACATTATAACATGATTTTTAAATCTCATTGTCATGAATTTATAGGCCAAATGGAAGGAATTTAATGTTTAATTCCCGTAAATTAATGGGCTTTTAAATCATCTTGCGAGTGGGTTTTTGTGGAACGCGATCGATTGGAACGTTGCGGCTGCAATGAATTTGAACCCCATTTCGGCAGGAAAAACACTGCCGGTTCATATGGGGCCAAAATCACATTTTCGCCAAGGAAATTTTGATTAAAGTCATCCTAAGAAGCAAGTTTATATGTAAAACCCCGTGTTTTGTCCCCTACGTGAGATATGTCCCGCTGTAGGCATTGAGGGCATTAGAAGTTGCTTTTTTATTTTACTCCAGCGATTAAATTGTCCCGCGATTTTTTTTTAAACTTCCGAGAACGGATGTCGGAACGATTTTTCTGCATCAGCTTAGCAGGCCGAGGAAATCCATCTTGGACAGGCAGGAGAAAACGGCATTTTAATCCCGCCCCCGTCTCAAAGGCGCCAAAGTCGCACACACGGCCAGTGGCAGAACTGCAGCGCCGCTGAAGGTAAGTATTGTAACATCGCTACATAAAGCATACATAACTTCTGCAAGACAATAAAAACTAAATGATGCAAAACAATTAGAAGACAAGTCCACACTAATACAAGAGGTGGACCGTAGTATTCCGTTGCTGAGGGAGGGTTAGGGTTAGGGTTGTACAGTTCAGTTCAAAATCTTACAATTATAGGTAAGTAGCTATTCCTGATCCTGACATGTATATAACTAGTAGCATCTGTTGGTCACATTTTAAACAAACATTTAGCATTTAATATAGTTTAATTTATTTTACGCATCTCTTGTCTCCCCTTTAAACAATTAAAAGGGAGGACTGAAAATAAGTTACTGCTGCAATTCTGCGTGCTTTTGGATACTAAAGGGCCTGTCCCACTTTCACGACCTAATTCACGACCTTTTTTACTCGTGGACATTTTTCATCAGGCTAGAAAAGCGCCCCAACCTACTTGATGCCACGAGTACCTACGACTAGCATCACGACCTACCTACGACCTCGTGACGACCATGCTGAGAGTACGAGTCAAGGTCAATCTCGGCAGAGGTCGTGAATTAGGTCGTGAAAGTGGGACAGGCCCTTTATTCAAGGTGACTACATCTGCAGAAAATATCTGTAGTTAGAGAAAATTCAGCTGAATGTTAAGGGCTGGAGTCTAAATTCTCTATAACTGGTAGAACAGGTAGAGGAGAACCAGTGGATGCAGTTTATTTGGATTTTAAGACTATTCGATAAAGTCTCATGTTAAGGGATTAGTGCACAGAATTAAAGCAGAATATAGGCAGACCCCAGGTTACAACAAATGTCTTCCTGAAAACTGTTCACAAACCAAACTGCTCATGTCAGAAATAAACAAAAAGGGTGCATGGATGAGGATCACAGAAACATCTGTGACGGGACAGCAAGCAGGCACGGGCAGTACAGCCACCAGCTGCTGAAAGAGCAAGTAAAAGTCTGCTTAGTGCTCTCAGCTTTGCTCCACTCAGTTGGTGCAGTGAAGAATTGGAATGGGAGGGGTGTAGCAAGAGAAGGCACGCAGAATTGCCCTGTTCCCACCCAGAAGATAACTGGAATAAAGTAAATTCAACCTCATCCATCCCTCTGGTCTCCCAAATGCTCGTCCATATGTACTGGGTGTCCATACAACCTATAAGCTGGGTAGGATATGTAATATACTGACTTCATAGTTGGTAATTTCTCGACAGATAAGAAACAAAGCAAGAACACATTAGACTTTACTAGGGTAATTGGAAGTGATCTGTGGCATGCCATAGAAATCAGAGCTTGATCGATAGCTATTCGCAGGAGAACCAAATGCAATATTTCCACTCGCCACCACCCATAATTGGATGGGATTGTGAAACATGAGGATGCAAAGAAGCTTCAAGGTGATTTAGACAAGTTGAATGAGTGGGCATATACATGGTAATTGCAATATATGTGAAATGATCATTTCATGCAACATACAAAGACACAATATTGATACAAAGCTAATAGATTGGGAAATGCTAATATACTAAGGGACCTGGATGATAGTGTACACCGGTCACTGAAAGCAAACAAACCGGTGAAACAAGCAGTTAAAAAGGATAGTATAACCCCATAATACATAGTGGAATACGAATTTGGAAACAATTAAAAAAAGTTTTAAAATTGAATAATATACCACTATGCCTTCCCATTGTAAATAATCCCTTATTCAAACCATCCTTTTTGGATAAAGGTTTCACACAATGGAAAAATTATGGAATTAAAAAGATTGGACATCTTTATGGGAAAGGCACTTTTCTTTCATTTCAGGAGTTACAACAGAATCATGGACTGCACTCAAATAATTTCTTCAGATATCTACAAATTAGAGATTATGTTAAATCTAACACACAAGTCTACAGGAGTAGGGAATCAGAAATCCTTGATGAATGTTTGAACAAGCATCCTAACACTGAAAAATTAATAGCTTATATTTATAACACCCTCCTAAACAACGAGGTACCACCGACGGAACCATATAGACACACATGGGGAAATGAATTAGGTCATCCTATAACGAAAGATTTGTGGGACGAAAGTTTACAACATATACATCAATGTTCGTTAAATGCCAGACATGCTTTAATACAATTTAAAGTCTTACATAGATTACACTAAAATAAAACTAAATAGAATCTTCCCACAAATCTCTCCTATTTGTGATAAATGTCTACATCTAGATGCTAATTTAACACATACGTTTGCAAATTGTATAAAAATTAAACATTTCTGGACTGATATTTTTGAAATAATTTCAGAAGTTATTAATACAAAACTGGATCCAAACTCAAAATTAATAATACTTGGAATATCAGAGCAAAGTTTAACACTCACAACAAGCCAAAGAAATGTCCTCGACTACAGTATAATAACCGGGAAAAAATTAATATTAAAATTTTGGAAAGGCCCTACGACCCCCACAATTAAAATGTGGATTGTGGAAATGTCGGAGACCCTATATCTAGAAAGAATTAGACTTGTCTTAATGGACAAACAAGAACTTTTTGATAAAATATGGGCTCCATTCATTAATTATCTGACGGGATAGATTGGCCCAGCACGAAAACCCAACTGAAACTTGAACTCAGGATTAGATGAAAAGTCATACTTTATAATCTACGAACCTATCTCCAATGACGTATTAGAAGTAATCCATTCCACCTTTTTTGTGTTTTTTTATATTTGTAACTCTTTTTTCTCTCTTTCTCTCTTTTTCTATATTAAAAAAACCCACTAGAAGTAGAAGTAATCGACAATTGAAAATTTTAATAATGTATGACTGATGTATATGAAAAGTTTTTTTACTATAATATGTAACTATACTTTATAATATGTCTACTAAAAAATATATTTTTAAATTTTTTTTAAAAAGGATAGTATGTTGGCCTTCATATCAGTAAATACCTTTATGTAATGTTTATGAACATCTTGTTACAGAGAATCTGGTGAGACCACACTTTGAGTACTGTCTGCAGTTTTGATCTCCTTCCTAAAGAAGCATATCATAGATCATAGAAAAGTATAGCAGAGGAATAGGCCCTTTGACCCTCAATATCTGTAACAAACACGATGCCAAACTAAACTAATCTCATCTGCCTGCACATGATCCATACCCCTCCATTCCATACCCCTGCATGCCCATCTGAAACCTCTCAAAAATGCCACTATCTTATCTGCTTCCAGCACCACTCCCGGCATCGCGTTCTAAACACCTACCACCCTCTAAAATAATTTGCCCTGCACATCTCTTTTAACCTTTGCACTTCTCACTATGAAGCTATGCCCTCTCGTCTTTGACATTTCCACTCTGGGAAAAAAGGTTCAGAACATCTATCCAATCTTCACCTGCAACATCAGAAATATTTCTCCACCATGCCTTTTCATTTTACTTAAATGAAAAATGGTTTGCTTGTGAAATAATTTGTAATTACCTACCAGACAGGTAAAAGCTCTTCAGTTCCGCACGTCGGATTTCTTTCCTTTGAACGGGTTTGCTTTTATTGTCTGCAGTATTATCTCCTTTTTTCAAAGAATTTTCTGAAATATCTTTAAGCTTTTCATCGTCAACCATATGTTGTGAAGATACACTGAGATTTTCTTTCGAGTCATTTTCACCAGGTTGTATTTCTATTTTAGGCAATGGATTTTCAGTATTACAACTTGAAGGTTCTGCTTCTTTTTGTTTTAGCTGCTTTGTTCTTTTTAACCTTTAAATAAAACATTATTGTGAGTTTGGTAGAAAGTCAATTGCTATTTGTATCTGCAGAAATATCATTAGAAATATAATATGCTTCAAAGTACTTTGCAATGTACCATGATGACAACAAATATAATTCATTTTTCCATCTCATCTTATTTCAAATAAGAAGCTGGCATTCTCTGGGATAATATTTTGTCAACAAAGATCAATGATTACAGTTTTGAACTTTTCATCTGATTTAACATCAATTACTTTTCTTTGAGAGGAAATTCCAAATTTCTATAATTTGTGCAAAAAACTGCTTTCTGATTTCACCTTGACACAGTCTTTCACTAATTTTAAGATTGTCGTTTTATTCTGAGTTCCTTCCACCCAAAGAAAATGTCCAGTTTACTTGAGGTAGATTTAAGTGCAACATAAATAAAGAAAAGTTATGAACCATGCAGGAACAGAGAAATTTAGGAATCCATTAATTAACACCAATCACACATATTTAAAAAAATCAATAAAGTAAATTGGTACAATAAGGTTAATGTATACTCATTCAAAAAGTCACGATACAAAGAGGTAAAAGTTGCATAAACTTCTGCTTAGACTGCACCAGGAGCACCTCACTTATTTTTGGACACATTTCCACAAGGATTAAAAATGGTATAAATTACATTTATGATCATTGAAGGATAAAAGTGAATTGCAATAATTCAACTATTTTTTTCCAAATCTATATTACTAAAGCTCTTCTCGTGTGTGTGTGAGAGTGAGAGTGAGAGAGAGAGAGAGTGAGAGATCTGGTTAATTCCTATTTTCTTCCAAACAGCAGGTCACAACCTTCCAATTTTCACACATCCTACTCACACATTTCCCCTGGAGACGATATACATCTTCCTGTCACATTTCCACCTATATTTCAGAACTTTTTGATCCTTGAAATTTAAAAAACAGCCCAAACTCACCAATTTTGAAAAAATAAAATCCGACTGACTTCACAATGCACTCGCAAGGCAGGACGGGACACTCCGGGAGGGAGGGGCACTCAAGCACTCACGGTGAACGAGGAGCGGCGGCAGCTGCCGGTCGCCTGGTGGGAAGGCTGTTGCCGCGGGCCGAGTCCGGCAAATGGGCCTGGGCTGGGGATGAGCCTGGAGCTGGAATGAGGGCCGAGCCCGGGGCTTGGGATGGGGCTATGACCAGGGCCGAGAAAGAAGCCGCCGGTGGAATGAAGGACGAGACGGGATCCGGGGTCAGGGACAATGAAGTTGGAATCTGCACTGGAGCCCAGGCGGCGGCCGAGCCAACGGCCACCGCTGGAAGGACGAGCCTGGGTCTACAGCCAGGGCCAGGTCGAGTACGGGAAACAGGCCGAGTTCCAGGCCCTGGCACTGCTCTACGATTTGGGTAGGTCCTGGGGCAGGGAATGGGAGTGAGGGGAGGAGGATGAGGGAAATGAAGGGAGATGGGGTAGGTTCTCTAGGCCCCTCCCTCTCTGCCCCTCTCTCATTCTACCCCCTCCCACTATACCCCCTCACCTCCATCTCTACCCCCTCCTTCTCTACCCCCCTCCCATTCCGTCTCTCTACACCCCCCCCCCCCCACTCCACCCTTCCCCCCCCCTCTCCCCACCCCCCTCCCGCCCCTTTTTCCCCCCTCCCTCTCTTAAAACCCCCTCCCTCTGTCAGCTCTCCCTCTCAACCCCCCCTCCCCCCTAACCATCCCTCCCTATCTAGGGACTGTTTTTGGGACCTATGGGTGATTGGTGGAATATTGCGTTCGAGGACCAGCCCTCCCCTGTGACGCCATGCGCCTCTCACCCCCACCCTTGGATTGGGAGACGAGACCCAACGGGTCTCATTTGGTCTAGTATACTTATAAAGTATCATCTTTTATGTATGTATACATGCGTGTGTTTCTGTATGTGTTTTTCTTCCTTCGTCAAAACGGCACGCGCTAGTGCAGGCATTTTCAGATTATTAAACACATTAACCCCATCGACAAAATAAACTGCTCACTTCACATTTCATGCTATATTTCACAAGTTATAACGTTTTAAAAATAGCCAAGGTTTTAAATGGCAAACGTCCTTCAACCTGTTTCGAGTGACGTCACAATGCCCCGCATTGGGCAGCCACCAAAGGGGAGTGGGTGGCCACTAACTTCCAGTGAGGTCAGGGGGAGGTCCGCATTTAAATTAACGTTCCGCTTGTACCGACCCGGGCTTCTACCCGCGACACCCCGGCTGGGGTTTTACGCGGCCATCAAGGAGGCATCGAGACCGCGGCGGTGAAGCCTCGTGACGATGGGGCTGCGGCGGCGGTGCGGCATTGCGATTGTGGGGTCTCGCGGCAGCGGAGAGGCGTTGCAGCGGCGGTGGGGCCTCGCGGAGACGGAGCAACGGTGGCGGTAGGGGAAAGGGAGAGAGTGGTGAAGGAGGGATTGGGCGAGGAATAGAGGGGAAGATCCTGGGGAGGTGAGGAGGGAGATGGGGGGATTGAGAGGGAGGTGAGGAGGGAGATGGGAAGATTGAGGGTGAGGAGGTAGATAGGGGGGGGGATTGAGGGAGAGCAGGGGGTAGGGAGAGTAGTTGCCAAATCTACATTCCCACTCTCACTCCCTCCTTCTCTACCCCCTCCCTCCCACCTTTACCCTCCTCCCTCTATACCTCCCTCCCTCGCCCTCTCCTCCCTCCTAACTCTACCCCCCTACCTCTCCCTCTACCCCTCTCTCTCTCTACCCCTCTCCCTCTCTGCCCCCCCATTACCCCCTCCCTCCCTCTGTACCCTCTCACTCCCTCTCTCCAATCCTTCCCTCTCTAGGGATTGGGGGGAGGCGAGGATGACAGGGGACAGAAGAGGGAGGGTGAAGAGCAGGAGGAGGGAATGCTGGGGGATGAGGAGAAATGAGCCGCGCCTGCGCAGTTGGGGGCTATGCATAAGTGGTGGAATATTGCGTTGGGGGAATGGGTTGCGTTGGGGGAATGGGTGAGTGATGGAATATTGCGTTGGGGGAAGCAGACCCAATGGTCTGCACTTGGTCTAGTTATCAATAAAATGCTATGAAAGTAGCAACAGGTCTGGTACATATCTGCGCAGGATACCATATGACATATCCTACACAGAGTGCGCGTAATCATTATCCTTGTTCTTGTTTACCTACCTCCTAACCAGGATATCAGGTGAACCCATTGTTTCTCGTAAATGTGGGTAGACGTGTGAATTTAAACTGGAAAACAACTGATAGCTTAAAAGAACAAGATGCACATTCAGATGCCTCACTAGTTCCTTTACAATGTGTCAATTAAACTCAGTTCAACTTTGACACTAATTATTTAAGTTCAGAACTTCAAGTACAAATAAACAGTAATTTCAAATGGGCCTTATGTTATTGTCCTCTTATTCTGTAGTTTTTCACTTCAAAACATATTCAAGGCAAAATGCTTTTTATAGAATAAAAATCATTAATCATGATGTCACCCAAGTAACATGAATTACTAGTTTTCATTACTTGCCAACACTCGGCAAAGCAAAATATTAATATTCGCTTTTTCTTAGTAAATTAACATTTATTCTATTTTGTAAATGCACACACAGGGAAGACATTTGTAATGCTTTAATACTTATATATCTAGGCATATCAAGTGAGTTAAAAATCAAGAACAATGATTGCAAATAATGACACATACTTGCCTCCTTAAAAACAGCAGTGCCATTCAAATGGTGCTTCACAATGCCCTGTAAATCATGCCTCTATGCATGTATGACAATTGAAAGTTTACTGCAGGATGAGCTTCAGCAATGTTGGCAATATGCATCAATTTAAGAAATGACTTGAAAGCAGCATACAGTGCCCTCCATAATGTTTGGGACAACCATCATTTATTTATTTGCCTCTGTACTCCACAATATGAGATTTGTAATAGAAAAAAATCATATGTGCACATTGTCAGATTTTAATACAGGCATGTAGAAATTACATAGTCCCCCCCATTTCAGGGCACCATAATTTTTGGGACAGCAATGTCATGTAAATGAAAGTAGTCATGTTTAGCATTTTGTTGCATATCCTTTGCATGCAATGACTGCTTGATGTCTGTGATTCATAGACAGCACCAGTTGCTGGGTGTCTCTCTGGTGATTCTCTGCCAAGCCTGTATTGCAGCCATCTTTAGCATGCTTGTTTTGGGGGCTAGTCCCCTTCAGTTTTCTCTTCAGCATATAAAAGGCATGCTCAATTGGGTTCAGATCGGGTGATTGACGGGCATTTAAGAATTTACCTTTTTTAGCTTTGAAAAACTCCTTTGTTGCATTAGCAGTATGTTTGGGATCATTGTCTTGCTGTAGAGTGAACCGCCAGCCAATGGGTTTTGAGGTATTTGTTTGAACTTGAGCAGATAGGATGTGTCTATACACTTCAGAATTCATTATGCTTCTACCATCAGCAGTTGTATAAACAATGAAGATAAGTGAGTCAGTACCTTTAGCAGCCATACATGCCCAGGCCATAACACCCCCACCACCATTTTTCACAGATGAGATGGTATACTTTGGATCTTGGGCAGTTCCTTCTCTCCTCCATATTTTGCTCTTGCCATCACTCTGATATGTTAATCTTCGTCTCATCTGTGCACAAGACCTTTTTCCAGAACTGTGCTTGTCCTTTTAAGGACTACTCGGCAAACTGTAACCAGGCCATCCTATTTTTGTGCCTAACCAGTGGTTTGTATTTTGCAGTGTAGCCTCTGTATTTCTGTTCATGAAGTCTTCTGCGGACAGTGGTCATTGACAAATCCACTCCTGACTCCTGAAGAGTGTTTCTGATCTGTCGGACAGGTGTTTGGGGATTTTTCTTTATTATAGAGAAAATTCTTCTGTCATCAGCTGTGGAGATCTTCCTTGGCCTGCCAGTCCCTTTGTGATTAGTAAGCTCACCAGTGTTCTCTTTCTTCTTAATGATGTTCCAAACAGTTGATTTTGGTAAGCCTAAGGTTTGGCTGATGTCTCTAACAGTTTTATTCATTTTTCTCACTCATAATGGCTTCTTTGACTTTCATTGCACAACTTTGGTCCTCATGTTGATAAACAGCGATAAAAGTTTCCAAGGAAAGAAGAGGTGCTGAGAGCTCTCTTATACCTGCATTAAGGAGGCAATTAAACACACCTGAGCAATTACAAACATCTGTGAAGCCTTGTGTCCCAAACATTATAGTGCCCTGAAATGGGGGGGACTATGTGTAAACACAGCTGTAATTTCTACATGGTGAAACCCAAATGTATAAAAATGGCATTCATTAAAATCTGACAATGTGCATTTTAACCACGTGTGTTTTTTTTCTGTTACAAATCTCAAATTGTGGAGTACAGAGGCAAATAAATAAATGCTGGGTCTTTGTCCCAAACGTTATGGAGGGCAACTCAGATTGAAACTGCTGTTCTTCACTATAACATATACTTCCCTTTTTGTTTTTGACTTTCTCCCTATCATTACATTTGTTTTTATCCCAATTGTGATGACAATGAAGAATCTGAAATATTAGTTGCTTTCTCCACAACTGCTGCCTGATCTGCAGCACTTCTAAAGGGCCCGTCCCACTGCGGGGACCTAATTTGCGAGTTTAGAAGAGTTTGCGCTCGACTCAAACTCGCAGCATGGTCGACACGTGGTCCTAGGAGATCACTGTAACTCTCCTTCATGCTCGGGGGAAGTTCCCGCATACTCGCGGCCTCAGTTTGGTCGAGGAAAAAGCATGCTGAAAAAATTCCGCGAGTAAAAATTGGTTGGCATGGTGAAATTCAAAGTGCAGTGGAGTGGGGTCGCTATGTAGTTATAGGCAGTCGAGATGGCTGTAGGTAACCTCCTTGGCTGACCGGGCATTTTAATTGGCTCATTGGAGTTTTCAGAACCAAGGAAAACCGACCGGTAATGTTAAATGCCCGCTAAACTTTATTAAAAGTTGTCTGGCTTCTTAAAAGTGTCTGCACTCCTTCTCACCCCCTTCTCTCCTTCTCCCCCCCCCCCCCCCCCCGCCAGGTAGTCCCGTATGCTGGGCACCCCTGCGCTCTCTAAAGGACTTACCATACACTGTGCCAGCCGTCTTTTGCCTTCCTGTTCATCGTGGGTGTGAATTTCAGAGAGCGCTCCCCCGCTTTCCCTGGCCCCTGCCTTGTGTGTTCCAATATGTTTGTGTGTGTGTGTTGACGGTCGATCCAGCTCGCAGTTTAATCGCTGACGGTCGATCCAGCTCGAGGTTTTTCAGGCGCGTGCCCTCGAGCTTGAAATTCGAAGACAGTTGCTGAAAAGTCTCGTAAGTGGGACAGGCCCTGAACACTTCTACCATTCGTAAATATGTTTTACTTTTAGTTCAACTGAGAAGACTGCATTCCTCGTAGGTGTTTTGGTTTTTCCAGGTCCAATGGAAGAGGTTTTAAGAGATACAAGCATTTTTAAGGCAGAAATAGCATCAATTTTGACATCTGAAGCTTTTTGTTGGCTATTATAGAATTGTGAAGTGTTATAAGAAAACCGGCACTTTTCCTGTTATCCAATCCTGTTCATTGGTAAAAAAATAAATGATCCATGAGCTCAAAAAACTAAGATTGATGTTGACATGGTATGGGGCCGCGACATCAACATCAATCTTAGTTTTTGTCATGTTTTAGCAATTGTGATACAATCCAGATCGATGATTCCAAGAACAAGGTTCATCCCCATACCTTTGCATTCAATAATATAACTGACCTGTTCTTACCTCTATATATGACATTACCAAACAGCAGAAAACATGACAATAGCCCAGCCAATATATTCTTTCAATATTTCTCATGAGACCATGTCAGAGTAGTCTGGTATCAGAGGAATACAGATTGAAAAAAACAGCACACCTGATACTAGATGATGCTACGGAACAACAACAAATCAATCAACAGTTATACAGTACAGCATGCAAGTCAGGGATTCAGAGTGAAAGCAGGGTGTGTGGCCATAGTGGATTTGGGTTCCAAAACACCAGGTGTCAGAAACACAAATAAGTTTGGTCCAGAGCCACAATACAGAGTATTTCACACTCCTTTTGAACTCACTGGAAGATGTATTACTGTGTAACATTTATAAAATAGTTAAATGAAAGTGGATTTGTGTAGAAGATCATCCAGAGAAAAATTGCTAATCTGGCACTGCCAATGTTCCAAGAGTACCACTTTAACTGAGTTTTATTGTGTTTAGCACGGGTATGGCTAGTCTCCTTTTATACCGTGCCTTAAATGCGGGCTAATTGATGGCCATTTTCTCTCAAATGTATTGTGATAACTTGATTAGTACACATGATATTGCAATGGCTGCCACACCAACAGTTTGTCTGTCCCTTCCTTCTTTGTTATTTGAATCGGTAGGCGGCGCGGCTCTGGCCGGCAGCGGCCTCTGCAGTCTGTCCGCGTTTTTATTATTTTCTGTCTGTGTTTTAATGTAGTTTCTGTTATTTTTTGTTGGGGTGTGTGTGTGGGGGGGTGGGGGGGTGGGGTGTGGGGGGGGGGGGGGGGGGCAACTTTTTAAATCTCTCCCTGCACTGGAGACCCGACCTTTTTCTCGTCGGGTTCCGTTGTCGTTGAGGCCGCAACGAGGAGCGGCCTCCAACAGGAAGAAGCCGGGGACTCAGGTGCCGACTCACCGTTGCCGTCGCGGAGCTGGCCGAGACCGGAGCGGTGCTGCTGCTGCTGCTGCTGCCGATGCCGCTGCTGAGTTGGAGGCTGCTGCTGCGGGTCTGCGGACAGCGGCGCCGGGACCCCGCGGATCCCTGGAGAGAGAGAGAGAGCTTTTTCGGGGCTCCTGCAACGGAGAATTCTCCCGCCCGTGTTGCGGGGTTGGGGAGCTACTGGAGCGGGGCCTCACTACACTGCCCCGCGCGGCTGGAATGGCCGCGGGTACTTGCGAGCGCACACCGGGGGCTCCAACACCAAGACCCGGTGTGCGACCTCGCATCACCCGGCGTGGCTTCAATGGCCGCGGGACACTCGCCATCGCCAGCCGGGGGCTTTGACTTTGACTCTGACATCGGGGGGGGGGGGGGGGGGTGTCAGAAGAGTGCAGTGGAGAGATAAGTTTTTTTTTGGCACTCCATCACAGCATGTGATGGATGTTTGTATGTAAAATTGTAAAATATGTTGTGTCTGGGTCTATTTGTGTGTAATGTATGGCTGCAGAAACAGCATTTCGTTTGGACCTCTAGGGGTCCAAATGACAATTAAATTGACTCTTGACTCTTGACTCTCTTGACTCTTGAATCGTGTGTGTTAAATGTATGTTTTTAGTGTTCTTTAGCTTGTTTTATGTTGGGGGTGGGAAACTTTTTTTGATCTCTTACCTTGACGGAGATGCAACTTTATTTCCGTATCGTATCTCCGTCCACACTGCGGCCTAACATCGAGGAGTTGGCGGCCTTTGCTGGAGACCGACATCGGGAGCCCCAACCGCAGGAACCTGCAGGACTTAACATCGTGGAGCTCACGATCCCTTTGCCAGGGATCGACCTCGGAGCTCCACCCATAGGAGCCTGCGGACTTTAACATCGTGGAGCTCACGTTCTCTGGTTAGAGACCGACTTCGGGTGCTCCCAGCCACCGGAGCTTTGATCGCCCCGACACGAGAGCAACGACCGCCGGCTGTGGGAGCTTCGATTGCCCTGACGGATGGCTCGACTGCCCCGACCACGGGAGAATAAAGAGGAAGAAGGTTGGACTTTATTGCCTTCCATCACAGTGAGGAATGTAGGGAATCTGCTGTGGTGGATGTTTATGTTAACTTTTATGTAGTTGTGTGTCTTGTTGCTTTTTTTTAGTATGGCTGTATGGTAATTTGCATATCACTGTACCTTTATTGGTACTTGTGACAATAAAAGACCTTTGAAACCTTTGAACACATGCTTGGAATAAAAGGCGAAACTTTATATTAATTGACAATTTCAGCAAGAGACAAAATAGTTTGACTAGCCCCACAACCAAAGCAAAAGGAAGATCACAAGAGCATGATTATTAAAGGTAATATTCAATGTATAATTGATGACTTATTTCTCCAACTAGAAAAGGCAAATAGCAGCCAAGATAAATTACAAAAGTTTTATTTAACTATTAATATTAACAGAATTATCCAAAGTTAAGCAGTGTTAAGTAAGAGCACTTAATGCCAAATAAAAGAGTTTAAATGATAATTCCACACATTTACATATATTAATGGACTTTGTGCTTCCATCTTAAAAGTTTAATGTTTCATCGTGGCTATTGCAAAAGGAATTACAAGATAGGTCATTTTATTTTAACCTAGTAAAAATAATCGTTGACAGTTTGCGGTCATCCTACTTTGAGATTCTGTGATGAACCACATGGAAAGTTTCATAATGGTACTGATTATTAAACAGAAGACAACAGAGTTCTGGAGTAGCTTAGTAGGTCAGGCAGGATCTCAGGAGAACATGGATAGGCGGCGTATCAGGTCGGGACCCTTCTTCAGACTGAATGTGCGGGTTGGGACTGTTGGTGGAAGAAAGCAGGAGCAAGGCAAAACCTGGCAGGTAACAGCCCGACAGAGGTGAGGCGGGTTATTTGATCGGCAGATGAAGAGGCAGAGGGGCAAGGCAAAAGGATTGAAGAGTTGTGAATTGTGAAACTAGAGGAAGGAATGTAGGTGGAAGGGGAGGGGAGAAATAGGTGAGAGTCCAGGCGGGACTCCAGGTTGTGTGTGACCTCATTCAAGTGAGCCAAGGAGTTGCGGAGGGAGCAGTCTCTGTGGAAGGCAGAGAGGGGTGGGCTTGGGACTCCGTGACCAGGACCCCATAGTAGTACACCAGCCCATCGTCTCAATTTTTTTCTGATCTCATCACCTTTGACAATCTCCCTCCCACGGCTTCAACCTTATTGCTCCCCAGCCCCACACTGCCCGCTTCTTTCTTCTTCCCAAAATTCACAAACAGAATTGCCCTGGCATACTCATTGTTTCTACCTTCTCCTGACCCACTGAAATTATCTCCAATTTCATCCTATTCCCAATTGTCCAGTCCCTTCCAACCCACATCCAAGACACCTCACACACTCCTCAACACTTCAATAACTTTCAGTTTCATGTCCCTCATTGCCGCAAGTACCATGGACGTCCAATTTCTTTACACCTCTATCCCCCACCATTACTTACTTCTTACTTGAATGGAGGCCCAATCAGTTTCCCTCTACTAACAGTCTCTTCCACCTGGCAAAACTTTTAGTCACTCTCAGCAACTTCAATTTTGACTCCCCTCACTTTCCCCAAGTTAAAGGCTTTAGCCATGGGCCCCAGCTGTGCTGCCTTTTTGTCAGTTACATTGAACAGTCATTGTCCCAAACATTCACTGGTAGCATCTCCCAACTTTCTCCGCTACATCGACGACTGTATTGCGTCTTCCTCCTGCACTCGTTTAGAACTCTTTAATTTCATTAACTTTACCACCAACTTCCAACCTGTATCTCCAACATCTTTCTCCCATTTCTCGATTTCTCTTATCTCAATCACAGGGGACAGACTAGCGATTAACATCTAATGGAAACCGACCAACTCCCAGTTTTCTGGACCAAACTTTTCCCCACCCTGCCTCTTGCAAAGACACTATTCCCTACTCTCAATTTCTTTCTTTCCGCTACATCTGCTCCCAAGATGAGGCGTTCCATTCTAGGGCATCCTCGTTCTTTAGTAAATTTGGTTATCCCTTCTGCTGTTATGGATCCCTCACACGTGTCTCCTCTGTGTCCCCTAGTTCTGCTCTAGCTTCCCCCCCCCTCCCCCCCCCACCCCTCGACAGAATAAGGATAGTTCCCCCGGTCCTCACCTCTCCCAATCTTGTCATCCTATTACGTGCCAAGCTTTCTCCAGCTCCTCCTCTCTTCTAGCTTTCTTTCCCCCACAACCAGACTGAAGAAGGATTCTGATCCAAAACGTTGCCTATCCGCATTCTCTTGTGATACTACCCAACCTGCCGAGCTACTCCAGCACAGTATTGCGGATGACACGAAGCTGGGGGGCAGTGTTAGCTGTGAGGAGGATGCAAGGTGACTTGGATAGGCTGGGTGAGTGGGCAAATGCATGGCAGATGCCATATAATGTGGATAAATGTGAGGTTATCCACTTTGGTGCCAAAAACAGGAAAGTAGACTATTATCTGAATGGTGGCCGATTAGGAAAAGGGGAGATGCAACGAGACCTGGGTGTCATGGTACACCAGTCATTGAAAGTAGGCATGCAGGTGCAGCAGGCAGTGAAGAAAGCGAATGGTATGTTAGCATTCATAGCAAAAGGATTTGAGTATAGGAGCAGGGAGGTTCTACTGCAGTTGTACAGGGTTTTGGTGAGACCACACCTGGAGTATTGCGTATAGTTTTGGTCTCCTAATCTGAGGAAGGGCATTCTTGCCATAGAGGGACTACAGAGAAGGTTCACCAGACTGATTCCTGGGATGTCAGGACTTTCATATGAAGAAAGACTGGATAGACTCGGCTTGTACTCGCTAGAATTTAGAAGATTGAGGGGGGATCTTATCGAAACTTACAAAATTCTTAAGGGGTTGGACAGGCTAGATGCAGGAAGATTGTTCCCGATGTTGGGGAAGTCCAGAACAAGGGGATAAGGGGGAAATCTTTTAGGACTGAGATGAGAAAAACATTTTCTACACAGAGAATGGTGAATCTCTGGAATTCTCTGCCACAGAATATAGTTGAGGTCAGTTCACTGGCTATAAGAGGCCCTTGTGGCTAAAGGGATCAGGAGGTATGGAGAGAAGGCAGGTACAGGATACTGAGTTGGATGATCAGCCATGATCATATTGAATGGCGGTGCAGGCTCGAAGGGCCGAATGGCCTACTCATGCACCTATTTTCTATGTTTCTAGTATCTTCTTGAGTAAACCAGCATCTACAGTTCTTTGTTTCTACATTTCCTGATTATTTAACAGTTAAATTTACTTTAGATCAAAATTATATATTGATTCCAAAAAAATACAATTGGCGACAGGTGGATAAATGAGTGGTCAACATTATGAAAGATGCACATTTGTTGGGAGAATTATGAAGCTATCCTCAGCTAGGAAAATCAGACAAGCACATTTTTATGAAAGTGATAAAAATAATAAATGCTGGAAATATTCAACAGGATAGGCAGCATTTGTGGAAAGATCATAAACCTGAAATATTAACTCCCTCCATAAAGGTTGTCATACTTGTTGATTATTTCAGATATCCTTTTTTTGCTCTTTGATTTCTAACCTCATGCACTTATAGTTAACATAGTAGCTATGTCACAAAATTTTGAGATTTAAAAAATCAAGTCTGCAATTTATCCCATCAGATAAAGCATAAAAATAAGTTTATTTTGACACCCAATTCACATTCATATCTTCAGTATTAAAAACATTATGGCCATTTTCATACTCTGAAATTAGCATCTTGTTCCCAATTGCTTTTCCATTGACTTAACTCAAAAGCTGTGATCGAGGACAGTCAAAAGCCCATAACTTTCTTAAAAATTAAGAGAACTGAATGAAATTTTCAGTTATTATAGATTGAAGCATTCTGAAACAAATATGAAACAATCTTACTTGGATGACCTGAAATTAAAGCCTATAATCAGTTAGTTACCGATTGTAGCTAATTACAAAATTCAATTACTATCTAAACATCTATCCATTTCTTAAGAAAATTGGCAGGTAGCAAACGTAACCCCACTTATTAAGAAGGGAGGGAGAGAGAAAATGGGGAATTACAGACCAGTTAGTCTAACATCGGTAGTGGGGAAACTGCTAGAGTCAGTTATTAAAGATGGGATAGCAGCACATTTGGAAAGTGGTGATATCATTGGACAAAGTCAGCATGGATTTACGAAAGGTAAATCATGTCTGACGAATCTTATAGAATTTTTCGAGGATGTAACTAGTAGCGTGGATTGGGGAGAACCAGTGGATGTGGTGTATCTGGACTTCCAGAAGGCTTTCGACAAGGTCCCACATAAGGGATTAGTATACAAACTTAAAGCACAAGGCATTGGGGGTTCAGTATTGATGTGGATAGAGAACTGGCTGGCAAACAGGAAGCAAAGAGTAGGAGTAAACGGGTCCTTTTCACAATGGCAGGCAGTGACTAGTGGGGTACCGCAAGGCTCAGTGCTGGGTCCCCAGCTATTTACAATATATATTAATGATCTGGATGAGGGAATTGAAGGCAATATCTCCAA
This sequence comes from Leucoraja erinaceus, assembly GCF_028641065.1. Classification (NCBI taxonomy): domain Eukaryota; kingdom Metazoa; phylum Chordata; class Chondrichthyes; order Rajiformes; family Rajidae; genus Leucoraja; species Leucoraja erinaceus. The sequence goes on from NC_073381.1 coordinate 56,208,341, forward strand.
GTTTGCGGATGACACTAAGCTGGGGGGCAGTGTTAGCTGTGAGGAGGATGCTAGGAGACTGCAAGGTGACTTGGATAGGCTGGGTGAGTGGGCAAATGTTTGGCAGATGCAGTATAATGTGGATAAATGTGAGGTTATCCATTTTGGTGGCAAAAACGGGAAAGCAGACTATTATCTAAATGGTGGCCGATTGGGAAAGGGGGAGATGCAGCGAGACCTGGGTGTCATGGTACACCAGTCATTGAAGGTAGGCATGCAGGTGCAGCAGGCAGTAAAGAAAGCGAATGGTATGTTAGCTTTCATTGCAAAAGGATTTGAGTATAGGAGCAGGGAGGTTCTACTGCAGTTGTACAGGGTCTTGGTGAGACCACACCTGGAGTATTGCGTACAGTTTTGGTCTCCAAATCTGAGGAAGGACATTATTGCCATAGAGGGAGTGCAGAGACGGTTCACCAGACTGATTCCTTACGTACGTGAGATCCGTCCCGTTGTCGGCGTTAGAAGTATATTTTTATTTTACTCCAGCGCTTAAATTATCCCGCGGTTTGTTAGAATTAGGTAGTAGCCCGAGAAAATATATCTCGGACAGACAGGAGAAAACGGCATTTGAATCCCGCCTCCCCCCCTCCCCCCCCCCCCCCCCCCCCCCCCACCACCTTCAAAGGCGCCAAAGTCCCGCACATGGCCAGTGACTGAACTGCAGCACTGCTGAAGATAAGTTTTGTAACATACCTAAACATAGGTACAGTAAGCAAATAGGAAAGCAAATTTGCCTTGTAGGGTGTGCATAAAATGCACAGGAATAATTGCTGCAAATGAAAGGGATTATCCTTTGGGAAGAGATTCATAAAACTTTAGAACAAATCAAAAATGAGATTTTGCAAGATTAGGAGATCACCAGAAACATGCAAAATCCTAAAGATGCTGGATACAAGTCTGCATTCAAGAGAATAGCCTCTAAATAAGGGACATTCTCTTTAGGACAATAAGAAAATTCTTATTGATAGAACTTTCAAACTCTTTACTTCAGAGACTGTGGTTACTTATATTGAATATAATCGGAGAACAAGATTCGTTTTCAAAATAACCTGATAATTTCATTGTCACTAATAATAGTACAAACTTTTAATTCCAGTTTAGTAAGATTAAAATTCAACTATATCAGTCCCCAAATTTGGTTACAAGTCTGGCACATTAGTCATTATGCTACCAATTAAATCACTGAAGTGGTGATTGCAAAGTTAAATAGTTATTGAATAACCTTATAGATGAAAAGCATGCTCAAGGAGGTTCACAAACATATTAAACAGGAAAAACTGTGCCTACTGGGGCAGCTTAAATGCCACCACATCAGTTAATCAAAAATACTAAGCCTATTAATACTCAACATTGCTGTGCCTTTCTTTGCTAAGCATCATCAAACATTCATTGCATTAAATATGTCTGAAAGTATAAATTACCAGTGTACTTGCAATCATTGCATCAATTTACTTCATTCCAATTGTAAACATGTGGAACCCCAAAACTACAGAAATTTTTCCAAGAGCCTTTCAGAGCATCCCTTCACATCTGCACTAAATGTAGAAATTATGGACGTCTGTGTCTGAAAATGAGTATTCATAAAGTCGCCAAAATTAAAATAGTTGGACAATAACCATTAAATTAAATAATTACATGGTAAATTAATATAACGCCGTGAGCAATAACATTTAAACATATAATAAATCAAGAGAAATCAAAGATTTTGCTCGTCATCTATACATACTACAACATTGCTTCCCCAAACCTAGGTCTTTCACCAATTTCTAACAAACTTACCAGTGCTGATTTAGTGAGAGGCTACAGAGAGAGACGTATGGGGACGTCATGCGAAGCAGCCTGAAAATAGTCAAAAAGCAATAAAAATGTAAACTGAAACTTTTTAAGCATCAAATTGGACATACAATATGAGGGATATGGTCTATAAAAATGCCATGCCTGATAATTTTAATAAATGGAGTGTGATAAATGAAGGGTCAACATATGCACAGTACAGGAATGATTACTGGCATACTGTACTAGGATATTTAATCCAGGAATCTTCAATCTCAACAGGAAAAAGCCAGATCACTGCAAGAATAAAACAATAAATATGCAGAGACATGACATTTTGGAGGACAGTCCAGCAACTTGCTTTCCTATGCCATATGAAAAATAATGAAAACAGATAAATGACTGTTAAATAATTTAAGTCGTAGAAAGCACAAATATAGATTAGAGAGAAGACTAATGAGCACTTCATCAACTGTTCTACTTACTCCCTTTTATGATCGATAGAGCTCAAAATGAGAATTTTATTTACCTAAAATTTTCAGTCTTGCGACTGCATAAAGTATGGGCCATTGCTGCAAGATGAGGATAGTAAAACAAAAACTTCCCAGATGAGTCATAAGTCATCTCAAAAATGCAGTAAATACTTATTAGCAAGTTATGGTAAAAACTCAACTCTGTTTGACAACCCTTTGATAGTATTTGCATCTGTGCCCACAAAACCTCCATGATTGGAATCTTTCATCTCCACTATTCGTAGGCCTACCCATCCCTAAATTAGAATTTGGAGAGGGAAGAGAAAAATACATTATTTTAAGATGTACCACAACAGTCCTCATTACTTTACTTCTTATATGCAAGTATAGCGACATGATAGAAATTGGCACCAAACACTACGCAGATGCTTCAAGTCAAGAAGATTAAAAAGCTTGCAGAAAAAACAGGCACAAGGTGCTGGAGTAAGTCAGCGGGTTAGGCAGCATCTTTGGAGAAAAAGGATGGTTGACGTTTTGGGTCGGGTCCCTTCTTCAGACTGAAAGTAGGGGGTGAGAAGTTAAGAGCTACAGGCGGGAAAAGACCAGGACCAATCAGGGCCAGCCATAAAGGTAGGGTGGTGCCCTGGTAAGCCCATTGTTGGCTAGGGAAGGTACGATCTCGAGAGGGATACAATATGGTGAACTGTGGAACTGGTTATTCACGGTTGCAATGGAGGAAAGCTTTGGTAGAAGTTACTTCAAATTAGAAAATTCAACATTCATACTGCTGGGTTGTTAGCTTTCCCAAAAGAAATACGAGGTGCTGTTCCTCCCATCTGCATGTGGCCTCAATCTGGTAGTGGAGGAGGCCTAGCACAGAGAGGTCAGTATGGGAACGGGAAGGGGAGTTGAAATGGTTAGCAACCGTAAGCCTTGGTGGACCGACTGCAAGTGTTCAACGAAATGGTCTCTGAGTCTACGTTTAGTCTCGCCGATGTAGAAGAGCCCATAAAAGGAACACTGGATGTAGTAGATGAGGTTAGAGGAGGAACATGTAAACCTCTGCCTCACCTGAAAAAAATAGTTGTGGTCCCTAGATAGAGTAGAGTGAGGAAGTGTACGGACCGGTGTTGCATCTCCTGCAGTTGAAGGGAAAAGTACCTGGGGAGGGGGTGGTTTAGGTGGGAAGGTATGAGTGAATCAATGAGTTGGAGGGAGTGGTCGCTACGGAAGGTGGAAAGGAGTGGAGATGGGAAGATGTAATCAGTTGTGGGATGCCGTAAGAGATGACGGGAATGCTGGATAATATTATGCTGGATGCAGTGGTTGGTGGGCTGAAAGGTGAGGACCAGGGGTCCTTTTTGCTTCTGGGGTGGGGGGGGGGGGGTGTGGGGGGGAGCAAGAGGAGAACTACGTGACACAGAGGAGACGTGTGTGAGGGCCCCATCTATGACAGAAGGGGAGAACCTGTAAAATGAGGGAAGCTCGGATGTCCCAGTATGGAACACATCCAGATGCGGTGGAGATGCTGAATTGAAAGTAGGCTTCAAGAATCAAGAGTGTTTTATTGCCATATGTTCAAGATAGAAAAATGAAATTCTTACTTGCAACAGCACAAGAGTATTTAAACATAATACATTGTAAACAATAAAACAGAAAAAAAATCAGCGTGTGTGCTTGTAGGGAAAGTTAGTTCTCTGTCAGATGACTCCCAATCTATATTATCAGCCAGGTGGAAACCGCAAACAGCAGCCTGGTTTAATATTTTAATCAGCTGCCACTCTGTTCTCCTAAATCACAATTTAACAAGATGCAGATTAAACCAATGGGATTGATAACAGTCTATCAGCACTTAATGAAGTCTATTATAACAATATTCTCAAATGCACAGTACTGTGAAGGACAGAACAATTTTACCCTAGAACAGGTAGTCGAGATGGAAATCAACAGACTTTCATAACTGACCAAGATCCCCAAAAGCACACTGGAGTCAGAATATGTCTGGGCTACAATCATACTTGTCAAGATTTTATTCTTAAATTCAGATATTGACAATCTATTGGCACACATGAATAATTCCCATTCAGTTACAAATGGTTGGGGGGAAAAAACCCATTATCTGTGAAATTACATTTCAATAATAACCCACATAACAGAAAAAAAAAGAACTGTTGAAAGAGAATAAAAAAGGAACTGTTGAAAGAGAATATGAACTGGATTACTTGCAGCCCTGTAAATATTACAACATTTCCTTTTAGCATTAGAATCTGGAAGACCAAGTTAAGTTAGAATTTTATTAAACTTGTTAAGCTAGAGGAATAAAATTCTAAGGTACACAAAAATGCTGGAGAAACTCAACGGGTGCAGCAGCATTTATGGAGCGAAGGAAATAGGAGCGAAGAAACCTGCTGAGTTTCTCCAGCATTTTTTTGTACCTTCGATTTTCCAGCATAAACACGGAATAAAATTCTAGTTTGTCAGAATCTATTCAAAAGCACCATTGATCTAGCGACTTCATTCTGTCCTTAAATCCTTGGTTCACAAGAAGAAACACTTCCCCAAATAACATGACTAGCAAAACACGGCTTTACCATGTGCTCATTCCATGAAATACTGTGAAAAAACTAGAGAACGGACTTGGTGACAGAGCCACATGCAGTGATATCTCCTCTCACTTCATCCCGTCCTTGTTAGCCATCCTGACAGAAACATTCTGAACTCAGGACAAACCATTCTATTCTAATTTGATAAGTGTCTTTAACAGGATCTGGTTGTGTACTATGTGCTTGGATTACGTGACCAGGAGAGGATTGAGCAGGTGTTGCCATTTTAATTGGATTCTTTATTAAGGACCTAGGGACTGAACAAAATAAACCTCAGTGTCAAGAGTCTAAGATATTAAGATCAAAGTCTGGAAAACCAGCAGACGAAAGAAAGGGTTATTAATGCTAAATGAACTAAGTGATGCAGGAGAATATGCACTTAGGAATTTCCCTGTCTGCCTGGTGAAAGGTATGAAGCGAAGTCTTGATCAACACAATTAAAGAGTAGTGCAAACCAGAGCTTGAAGGCAAAGAAGCAGAGCTCAGTTGCTTTTGAAAAATGCATCAGAATATGTGGAGGAAATGCGGAGCATTAGCCAGGAGCAAACTGTAAGCAATGAAAGAGCATGCTGCAGTGTACAGAAACTGCCTGTGGCACTGTATGTACGCTGCATACCTTCAGAAAAGAGTCATATAGTGTGGAAACAGGCCCTTCAGCCCAATCTGTCCACACCAGCCAACATGTCCAGGTACACTAGTCTGTGTTTGGTCCATATTCCTCCAAACTTGTCCGATCATTGTACCAGTCTCTTAAATGTTGAGATAGTCCCTGTCTCAACTACCTCCTCTGGCAGTTCATTCCATACACCCACCACTCAATGTGAAAGTTACCACTCCGGTTTCTATTAAATCTTTTCCTCTTCACCTTAAACCCATGTCCGCTGGTCCTCGATTCCCCTGCTCTGGGCATGAAACTCTGTGCATCAACCAATCTATTTGTCATGATTTTAGACGCCTCTATAAGATCACCGCTCAGACTCCTGCACTCTAAGGAGCAGAGTGCCAGCTTACACAACCTGTCCCGATAGCTCAGACCCACAAATCCTGGCAACATCCTCGTAAATCTTTTCTGTTCCCTTTCCAGCTTGACAACATCTTTCATATAACATGGTGCCAAGAACTGAACACAATACTCTAAATGCGGCCCCACCAACATCTTATACAACTGCAACATGGCCTCCCAACTTCTACACTCAATGCTCCGACTGATGAAGGCCAAAAGCCTTTTTGAACACCCTATCTACCTGCGACTCTACCATCAAGGAACCATGCACCTGCACTACTAGATCCCTCTGCTCCACAACACTCCACAGCCCCTCCCATTCACTGTGTAGGTCTTTCCCATATTAGACTTCCCAGAATGCAACACATTACATTTCTCTGTATCATTCCTCAGTCCACCTGGCCAACCAAGATCCCGCCGCTGTTTTTCACAACCATCTTCATTATCTGTAATACCACCCACTTTTGTATCACGTACACATTTGCTAATTTTGCCTATTAATTATTCTTGCTAATTTAATTTTCTATCCATTGGGAGCTATCTCTCCTTGGATCCCAATTAAAAATAAATAGAATAATTTCTTTAGGAGGAAATTTTAGTCATTTTAGTCATTTCTATACTTCTAGTAGTAAAGCAACTTTCGTATTGAAATTAATTTTCAGTTACTGGAGATCGCCACATGTTAATTTATGATGGTTGCGAGGAGTGTAGGGCAGGGAAAGAACCTACTGAATAGCTCTTTTAAGAGTCAGATGGGCAAAGGGCTGAATGACCTCCTGCTGTGCTGTAATAAAGTTGCTGGTTTCTCTCGTGAAGGGGTCCCGGGTTTTGGAGAAGTACCCTTAATTAGCTTCTGTGAATAAATGCAGATTGGCTGCTCAACACTAGTACACAGCAAGGATGCATTCTCAGCTCTCTACGATACTCCCTAAACACTCAGGACTGTGCAGCCAAATTCTGCCTTTACAAGTTTGCATTGCTGTGGGTCGGTTCGCATAAAGCGAAGAGATGGAGCACAGGAATAGTACCTCTCTTTCAATGTCAGCAAGACGAGGTGTGCACATGCCCCAATCAACATCAATATTTCCATGGTGGAGATGGTGGCGAGCTTCATGTTCTGGACCAACCACATTGAAGATGTGATGAAAGAAGTACACTACTTTCACAGTAGACTAAGGAGGCTTGGCAGATCTCCTGCGAATCTCCTACCAACTTTCCATCTGCCAGAAGATACAAAAACTTGGACGGAAAAAAAAGCATCAGCAGATTCAGGGATAGCTTCTCTATTTCTAAACTCCAACACTATTCCATTTGCCCTCCTAACTAGTTGTTGCAGCTACCTTCTCCATTTATTTCCACTTTAGTATGTTCACTGCTTCTTCCCTGCTGTTATCAGACTGCTGAATGGTCCTCTCACAAGGTTAGAACCTAGAAATGATCTCCAAAACTATTGCATTCCAACACTTGCAATGTTTTATCATCATTTTCTCTGTAACTGTAACACAGTAGCACTATATTCTACATTTTGGTCTTATTCTCTTTGCATTACCTTTGTACTTGTGTATGACCTGATTGTACTCGTGTATAGTATCATTTGGCTGGATGGCATGCAAACAAAGTCTTTCATCGTACTTTGTGTACATGACAATAATAAATCAATACCAATACCCTCTCACATTTAAATGTTGTCTTCTCTCCTCCCATGATAATTGTTGTGTCATTGACTTCTGACAATACAAATCAGACAATACAAACATTATTAGGTGCACTCCCACATTCAGGACCAATGTGTCACACACAATCTTACATGTAGGAAAGAACTGCAGATGCTGGTTTAAATCGAAGGTAGACACAAAATGCTGGAGTGACTCACCAGGGTAACTCAGCAACTCTGGAGAAGGAATGGGTGATGTTTCCTAGGACAGAAAGGTCAATGTGGGAATGGGAAGGAGAATTAGAAAAAACGTCACCCATTCCTTCTGTCTAGAGATGCTGCCTGTCCTGCTGAGTTACTCCAGCATTTTGTGTCTACACACAATCTTACAATAGCTCAGCCTACATAATTCAATGCCTATCGAAATGCCTATACCGATATCCGGAGTGCAGTCCAAATCAATATGTGGGAATCAGACAGTTTCCCCGTCAGGTCCAGAGTCAGGCAGGAGTGCCCTCTCTCTCCTGTCTTGTTTGTCTGCTGTATTGAACCTTTTGCCGAGTCCATCAGGAAGGATGCGAGCATAAGAGGAGTGACATTGCCAGGCACTCAAGTCAAAACCTCCCTGTACATGGACGATGTCGCCGACTTCTGCTCGGATCCAGGGTCGTTCCGCAGATTGATCAGCATCTGCGACCAGTTTGAGTCGGCCACGGGAGCCAGGGTGAACCGCAGGAAGAGCAAGGCCATGCTCTTTGGCAACTGGCCCGACCGATCATCCGTCCCCTTCACCCTCAAGCCTGACTTCTTGAAGGTGCTGGGAATCTGGTTCGGGGTGGCAGAGGCATGTAACAAGAATTGGCTGGAGCGGATAGCCATGGTGGGGAAGAAGTTGGAGCTGTTGAGGCAACGCTCCCTCTCCATAATGGGGAAAAAAATTGGTCATCAGGTGTGAGGTGCTCTCGGGGCTGCTGTACTTGGAGCAAGTGAGGCCTCCTACACCACAGAGATCTCCCGGGCCGTCTTCCAGTTCATCTGGGGGTCGAGGATGGACCGGGTGCGACGGGTCACAATGCACAGGTCTGCAGACAACGGGGGTAAAAGCGTGCCCAACGTCGCCCTCATCCTGATGGCCACCTTTGTGTGTGGCTGCATCAGGCGGAGTGTAGAGCCAAGGCACGTGGGCACTAAGTGTCACTACCTGCTGAGGTTCTACCTGTCCCCGGTGTTGCGATGGATGGACCTGGCGCAGATGCCACGCAACGTGCCAGTCAGCTGGACATTGCTGTCCCATCTGTCATTTGTGGAAAGTTTCTTCCGGACCAACACCTTTGACCACATGTCCATCGGGCAGTAGTCAGCACGGAACGTCCTGCTGGCACTGCAGGGAAAGGACTCGATGGATCCGGTGGCGTGGTTCCCAGAGCAGACTGCCCAGCTTGTCTGGCAAAATGCTTCATCGCCAGAACTCACCAACAAGCACCAAGACCTGGCTTGGCTGGCGGTGAGCCCTCCCAGTCAGATCCTTCCTGCACCGTCGGGTCCTCACTACCAGTGCACGCTGCCCTCGAGATGGCTGCTACGGATAGGAGACGGTTGCCCACCTCTTCGCAGAGTGTGGATTTGCAAAGAGAGTGGAGAAGTATGCAAGGGTCCCTGGCACGCTTTATCCCGAACAGCTCCGTCACAGAGGACTCTGTGATATACGGACTGTTCCCAGGGACACATTCAGAGACCGACATCGAGTGCTGCTGGAAGGTCATCAACTCAGTGAAAGACGCTCTTTGGTCTGCCCGAGCATTGTTCACCACCCAGCAGAGCGAGATGTCCGTCAGGGAATGTTGCCGACTGGCCCGCTGCAGACTGCAGGAGTACATGCTGAGGGACGCACTGAAGCTCGGTACAGCCAACGCCAAGGCTCGGTGGGGGAGGACCACAGTCTAGGGTCCTTCCGCTGCTCGACATGGGGGGCAGGGTGTGGTGGAGATGCCCCTCAAAATAAGAGAAGGGATTCCACGCCAGTGGGCCACTTAAGTGGCAAGGATGGGGGACAGATCTGTGAAATTTGAACAATGTATATAGACTGTATTGAACAATTTGCATAGCCTCCGAAAATGTCGGATGAATTTTTAGCACGGTTCATGTATTATATATATTAATTACCTGAATAAAGTCTATTTTGAAATAAAAATAATTAGTAAAGTTTTGAATTGGTCTACCAAACCGTATTGTGAGTTGTCTGTTTATTTAAAAGTTAACCTTTTTCATTGGCGTTTAGTCGGCAGGCCTCGCTGGGACCATCAACAGATGAATGTGCAAGCGGTTGCAGAAGTTAACAGGATTGGAAGGGAGCCAACTGAGCTCTATCGGACCCTTTGAGACCAACTCCTGGGAACATTTGTGATCCTTCTTCTGAAGTTGATATGTTTACCACCGAGGTTCTTAGATACAGACGGCGGTAAGACCAATGGTGTGTGTTTTTTTATTTGTATTAAGTCAGCCGTGTTGAGAGAAATGCGGGCCTCATTTTGTGTGTGTATTTTTTTGAGTCTGCAGAGTTGAGATATTCGGGGCTAGATTGAGAAGTAGCTGGGCTGAGAAACCTTGCGGCTAGATTAGGTAGAAGTAGCCGGGCTGAGAAACCTTGCGGCTAGGTTAGGTAGGGCTAGGTTCGGTAGAAGTTGCCGGGCAGAGAGAAACTCGTGGCTATGGGGAATAATTTGGATAAAAGTGATGAGGGAACGCCCATACAACACGTGTAATTTTAATCCTAGGACTATAAAATATTAAGTTATAAATTGACCAAACGGTTGGGATATGAATCTTGGCCAGCAGGAGCCACATGGAGACAAAGGAAAGGAAATCGACGGTAGAAACTGTTAAAAAGGTAGAAAAGAGCAAAGGATTGGGTCGCAAATTAAGCAAAAAAGAGGGGGAAGAAATTGCGCAAAACGAAACAACCCTGGGGGACCCCTTTTTCTGACAAGCAACCATGTTTACAGAAGAGGGGGGTGGGATAAAGGAACATTTTGATGGCTGAATTATGTTAAAAATATAAGAAAATATTAAATTGGTTCCTGGGCCAGTTTACAGCTTATATTTAGTCTCAAATCAGGCATTTCTCCCTTAGATTAATACAGAAAGGCAAGTCTAGGCTTGCCTCAGGTTGCTGTGCATTGAGATAATGAATGATTATAACATTTGTCTACCATTTGACGAGAGAGGAAGCCGGTAAGGGGTATTGACAAATGGCCGATGCCTTTAATATGTAAAATACCTTGCACCAAATGTCCGATACCTTTGAGGGGTGCAAGTGACGAGAGAGGGAGCCAGATTGATCCCAATAAGGTGTATTGACAAATAGCCGATGCCTTTAATATGTAAGATATCTTGTACCAAATGTCCGATGCCTTTGATGTGACGCATCTTGTAGTAACCTTGATCTCTGTACCTCTGACCATGACTAATGTTTGTGGAATGCGCCAAGGTGCCAAAAAAACACTATATAATACGATGCAATTCTGTTGTTCAGGGAAGTGGAATGAGGACAGTGAAGTGTCTGTATTGCTCACTTGACTGGGGTTCCTGCCACTTCCATCGGCCGATAATAAGTAAAGTTTTGCACCCCAAACGTATTTTGAGTTGTCTGTTTATTAAGAAGCGAACCTGTTTGTTATAAAAGTAACTTTTTCAATTTGGCGGGGAAATTAGGACGAAAGGGGATTTCCAGACTGAAAAGGCAGATGAAAAAGAGGAAGGGAGAAAGGGCTGAGGTAGAAGAGGAAGAAAAAAACCCAATATTAAATTCAAGACCAAGAAAAGTTAAACAACGAAGAAAAGGAGCAGATAAAATAAAGACGAAAAAAAAAGCATGTGAATCGAGGCTGCTAAGATAGTTAAACCTCAGCCGAAAGTCTGTACTTTTGTTTAAAAACAAACTTGCCTTCGAGGTTTGAATAACTTTTGGCACAGAGCAGCAGAACAGCGACCTTGCCCGTGCTGAAGTGAGACAAAAGAATGTGGGTCTTTGTTTGTGGAGATTGAAGACCTTAGTGGGTGTGGCCAGACTTTGAATAACGGGGTGTCTTATTGGTGTCCACCTCAACGGGTGTGACAGGGGGGGCTGACTAATCATTATCTGTATTAATGTCCAATCACAGCGTACAGGATCCTGACTGACACGGTATTGGGCCATCCCACCGTGTTGCCCGCCCATTTCTAACAGATTTATGGTAGGAAAAAAATACTGGAGAAATTCAGCGTGCGAGTTTTTCAACTTAACTCTCTCGCTTCAACAAAGACTTTCACAACTTAAAGACTTTATACCCACACTGAAGACCTCAGTCCTCCCACTGAAATGCCTAAACGAGTGGCCCGACAGAGCGGTCTCCCTGGGGAATGCCTGTGCTAATAAAACACATACACAGGCAGCTTGTACATTCTTTATAACCAAAGATTCTAGTGACCGGAACAGTCTTGTCAGAAAAAGGGAAGATTTTAGAAATTACAGAGACGTCTTTGAAGGTGAAATATTATGTACTGCTCTTGTAAAAATATTTTTTTGTGTATGTGGGAAAGGAAATGTGGAATGTGTGAAATGTAGCTTACACTTTGAAGCTATGAGTAAATGTGTGTTTTGGATCGCAACATCGTGAGAATGAGCAAATGTGTTATTTGTTATAGATCTTTGTAAGAGCCTCGTGTTTTAAGCGGGAGTCGTGTGTGTCCCTTTAAGAAACTGCAATTGTTTGGGGACGGAGCCATACCCAGCCATTTTTTGTCTTTCTTTTGTTTCTTTGTTATTTGTCTATAAGAATTAAACTGTTCATCCTTTATTTTCTATTGATTCTTAAACAGAGGAGAGGTGCAAAAATGCAGTTTGTTTTGGCTTATCAATGTTTTAAGTTCTTTTTTCCCTAATTCTAATCTTTTGAGCCGAGTTCAAAAAGAGGCTTGGATGCTTTTGGCATCCTGATTAAAGTGTTGGATGAGATTGGAAACGCAGATATCAGAGAAAAAGAAAATGTGTTGATTTGGGAAAATTGTGATTGGTATGCAGCTATGCGAGGAATTTGAGGTTGTAAATTTGGAAAAATAGATTGGAACAATTGGGAATGATTTTTAAATTGATTTTGTCCCCCTAATAATCTATATTTAAAGGGTTTAAGGATATTGGCAAAGTTATGGATTACTGATTTTGAGTTTGATTTCTTTTGGGGAAAGCTTGTTTCGATATGATAATCGTGGTTGTCTTTTATAATGCAAATGAACAGCCAGGTTCCCGTCTCCAGTTTGTCTCTTAAAATGCAAATGAACAGCCAGGTTCTCGTCTCCAGACAAACAAATGAGTTGAAACATGTGCCGTGTAAGGGACAAATGAATGTACATGCGTAGTGTGTTAATTGATCACGTCAGACGGTGGCTTACAAAAGGGGGTGTGAGGGAACTCACAATGAGGGGTAAATGGTGAGAGATAAAGTAGATTGGGGAAGAGAAAAATATTTGGAAAATTGAAGTAATGAATATTTAAGGGTCCCTCTTCAGATATACTCGGATCAAAGAACAAGTTCACAGGGAAGGTGATGAAGGAGGTTTCTAAAGACCGATTTCACATTTACCAACCACTCGCAGAGTTTTAGTGGAGGGATTTAATAGAACGCTAAAGAATTCAAGTAAAGTCTTGACCGAGACTGGACAGGAATGGGTTAAGGATCCTAGTCATTCTGTGGTTCAGAACAATCCCAGCTAGAAAGACAGGATTCACAACTTTTGAATTGAATACAGGACAAGCTAATGCACCTACCTACCCCCTGGAGTGCGACTGGAGTGTGGAGCAAAGATCCTATAGTGGAGCAAAATAGACCACTCCTGCTAAATGCAATGGGCTGACGTGTAGTAAGCAACGGAGCAGAACGTGGACCTTTTTTTCATCCATTTCCGTAACCGGATCCGACCCGACCCGACTCGCGGTGTAATCAACGTTGCTGGGGGAACAGTTTGTGTTAATAAATTAAAATTCTTAAAGTGAGAAGATTTTTACCAAATAACTTTTATTTTTACGAGGATGTTTCCGTAAACGGCTTCCGTCTCCACACTATTATCCTATGTGATCTTTGGTGCGGAGACGGAAGCTGGTTACGGAAATGGGGCCGTAAATTACCCATGAATCTGCCCATGACTGTACTACGTCTTTTTCGTCGAGTGGACTATCTTGCGCGCTGTAGGATCTTTGGTGTGGAGGTTGCACCTACAGGCCCCCCACGATTAACTAATTATGTATGCACAGCAATTAACCCATGCCTTGCCAGGTCTGCATTCCCAGGTACGAGAAGCACAGAAGCCACTACCAGTTGATCACAGGGACGAGTCCATAAAGACTACATGCTGATGGGGTGCTGGGACCGGAAGAAATTGAGACCGTGTTGAAAGGAACTGTATCAAGTGCCCACCACAACATCAACCACCGTGATGATTGAAGATCACCCCCGTTGGATACATCTGATTGACTGTAAACAGTTTGGAGAACCAAGAAGGGACAATGGGGTTATTGACCCTCCTTTTATTCTAGGGTTGGCCCAGATGGACTGGACTTCAAGTTCAAGTGAATTTATTGTCATGCGTCCCTGTATAGAACAATGAAATTCTTCCTTTGCTTCAGCACACAGAACATAGTAGGCATTTACTACAAAACAGATAAGTGTGTCCATATACCATAATATAAATATATACACACATGAATAAATAAACCGATAAAGTGCAAATAACAGAAAATGGGTTATTAATAATCAGAGTTTTGTCCGCGCCAGGTTTAATAGCCTGATGGCTGTGGGGAAGTAGCTATTCCTGAACCTGGTTGTTGCAGTCTTCAGGCTCCTGTACCTTCTACCTGAAGGTAGCAGGGAGATGAGTGTGTGGCCAGGATGGTGTGGGTCTTTGATGATACTGCCAGCCTTTTTGAGGCAGCGACTGCGATAAATCCCCTCGATGGAAGGAAGGTCAGAGCCGATGATGGACTGGGCATTGTTTACTACTTTTTGTAATCTTTTCCTCTCCAGGGCACTCAAGTTGCCGAACCAAGCCACAATGCAACCGGTCAGCATGCTCTCTACTGTGCACCTGTAGAAGTTAGAGAGAGTCTTCCTTGACAAACCGACTCTCCGTAATCTTCTCAGGAAGTGATTTGGGGAAATAATTTGTTTTGATGAGTTTTTGAATTTGCCCTTCGTGATAAAATAAGTATATGCTGCGTGTGTACGCACATCCCATGTAATGATGGAGGAGGAACTGTTTTCGAAATAGGGCAGCAACTAATGGGTGCCTTCAGAATGGCAAACTTAAGGACTAACCCATATTTAAAGGATGGTACACCCCTCCCGTTAAACAAGATTGGAGATTAAAGCGCAGCAGATATACCCCGACTGCAGATAGTAAGAGATCTGCACAGGCCAATTAATACTACCTGTTGTTGCCATAACCAAGGCACTGGTGTATTTTTGGGAAACTTATCGGCCTATCCCGACTGTTTTTTTTTTTTAATTAATTTTATTAGAAGTTAATGCAATACAAAACAATACAGTGGTACCTAATTTTAGGTGCCAACTATGTCATAACGTAATACATTCTATGTACAACCTCTAGTTTTATATTTTTGAAAAGAAAGTAAGAAAGACAAGAAAAAAAAGAGAGAAGAAAGAGAAGAAAAATACATAGTAGAAAATAGAAAAACGTGAAGTGTGCATATAAGAAAAGAAAAAGTAGAAAGTAGAAATAGGAGAGAAAGACCCTTAAAAAATAAATTTTCAAATCTTTATTTGGAGATGTAAATCTATCCACGACCCGACCTGAAATCAGTAATCTTTACGGTGCCGCTGCATCACATGATTACAAAAAGTCGATGAAAGAGGACCAACTCCTTAAGAATTGGTCATATTTATCTATTAGTCGGAGTCTCATTTCTTCAAGGTGTGCTATGTCCATCATATTCCTAATCCACATTTTAATAGTTGGTATAGCTGTATTTTCCCAAAATTTGAGTATCAATTTCTTTCCAATTATTAACCCATAATTAAAAAAATATTTTTGGTCTTTATTTAAATTGATATCTTCTACTATTATTCCAAATATAATCCATTCCGTATTAGGTTATATTCTTAACTTGAAAAGCTTTGTAAATATATCAAATATATCGCTCCAAAATTCATTCAACTTTGTACATCCTACAAATGAATGTGTTATATTAGCATTTTGAAACAAACATTTATCGCATCTGGGAGAGACGTTTGGGTAGAATTTATTCAACCTCGTTTTTGAATAATATAGTCTGTGTAATAGTTTAAATTGTTTTAAATTATGTCTTGCATTAATGGAACAATTACGTGTGTTCATCAGATACTTTTCCCATCTATCTTTCGGGATCTTTATCATTAGTTCATGTTCCCAATCTTCTCTTAGTCTACTCTGCCATTCAATCATGGCTGATCTATCTTCCCCTCTTAACCACATTCTCCTGCCTTCTCCCCATAACTCCTCACACACATACTAATCAAGAAGCTATCTATCTCTGCCATAAAAATATCCATTGTCTTGGCCACCAGTGTTTTGTGGCAATGAATTCAACAGATTCACCACCCTTCTGGAAACTAAACAGATGAAATCCAGTGGGATACAATGTTGTCCTGTTATAATGGTCCCAGTGTTAAATAAGATGATACTTAATGTCATTTAATTCAAATTTAATCAAATAATAAGTCCCTACATAAACATTTGGGTAAGGGGCCAGAGAGCCATTAGAATCCATTAAGCCATAAGTCACACTAATGCCTTTGGGCAGGAAAGGAATACACTGGCTAAATGTAAAACAAAAATTAATAAAAGGAAGTACTATGCCAGACTACACAAGATGCATAAAAGAAATAACAGGAAGCAGCACTAACAAAATTCAGAAGAACGATACCAAGCAGATTTGCAGATTTTTTTTTAAATTATCAGGTTAGAACAATCTTATCAACTTGTTGATTGATAAAAACTATTACATTACTGTAGCCAAAAGATCTTCAAAGTTCAAATCCTAGCCATGCCAAAAAATGGAAATCTAGTTTATGCAAACTCAGAAACAAGATCAGAATTTGTTGCCAAGCACTTTCAATACAAACAACCAAAGTTTTAAAATGTGGTAGAATGTAACGCTCTCCACTTACCTGAATGAGTGCTGCAGCAACAACACCAACAAGATGAACAGCAACGTGGACAAAGTGGCCGTCTTGCATAGCATTCAAAGAAAAACTCAAATTCATTCTCATGAGAACTAGTGCAAAGTGGCTGCAGTATATATCATCTACAAAAATGTACTTCAGTAACTTGTCCAATGTACTCCATAGAATCTCCCAACCTCTACCACCAAGGTTGGTGATCGCATGTGTATGGAAATGCCACCACCTACAAGTTCCCCTCCAAAACACACCTTATCCATATACAAAACAAAAGCCTCTTTCATTGTAGCTGGATCAAAATCATGGAACCATCTACCCAACTACCCAAAAGTGCTTTCACCAAAAGGAGTGATTAAACAACACAACTTAGTACCACCTTCTCGCAGGCAAAAATAAATGGTTTACATTGCTAACGTCACCTAGATCACAAAAATGAATTGAATAAATTCACACACAGAACCAAAAAGACACGGTTAACAATTCCATTGCAACTGCACTAAGCGTTGCATAACACTAAATGCATAAATTCAAACTTAACAGCATAAAGTTAGACAATAGTCTAATGGACAATAGCCACACAATGGCGCAGCTGGGCAGCACAGTGGCGCAGCGGTAAAGCTGCCGCCTCACAACGTCAGAGACCCGGTTTCGATCCTGACTACGGGTGCAGTCTGTATGGAGTTTGTATGGATTGTTTGGAGTCTTTTGATAAGCACATTCTATTTGAATTAGGATCATCTTTTTGCACCTGGAGTTAGAGAGATGTTCTCTGGAGTTAGAGAGATGTTCTCTACATTATCAGTATGTTTTGGTATTGAAAAGAAATGTTGACAAAACAAAGCCACAGCTACTAGCAGAGACTTTTGTTCGATTAATATAAAGATTTGGCAATCTGCCAAGACTTCTTTAAAATCATGGAATTAGAAGGGGAAGAAAGAGCTATGCCAGATGAACCATGTGGTGGTGAAGAAAGACCCAGACAACTTGAAGAAACAGATATTTCACTAGCTGCCTGTTTGAAAGAAACCGAGAAAGAAAGAAATGAATTATGGCTGCAGGTTACCAGATTAATTGATACACAGAAGAAACTATTGGAATCAGAACAGAACATGATCAAGGTGAAATCTAATATGAGCCAACTATGGAACCTCTACCAGAAGGTTGGCAAGAAACAGAATGTATTGCTATGTTCAGTGCTGTCTTGGGAAGAACGCAGAAGACATACCCAGTGGGATGAAGACACAAAGAAGATATTCAATGGTTTCATGAAAAAGGCAGAGAAGTGGTTATCTGAAATTATGTCACAAGTTACGAGCTTAGTAGCTGGAAGTGCGAAGCAACAAGGTGCCAGAATGGAAGAAGAATTTAGACGATGAGATAATGTCTCCAATATATCTTCACGAGGATCAAGACATAAATCTGGTTGCTCAGCCAGTTCGGTTTCAAGGACTTCTGCTCAATTGGGTGCAAAGGCTGATTTAGATGCGCTCTCAATAAAACCGGATGCCATGAAGAAAAAACATGAGATGGCGCGATAGCAAGAAGAGAAAAAACATGAGATGGCGCGACAGCAAGATGAGATGATACGACATCAAGAAGAGAGGACGCAAGAGATGGCGCGACAAAACAATGAGATGGCGCGACAGCAAGAAGAGATGATGCAATGTGAGGAACAACTGGAATTAGACACAAAGATGGCAATAGCCAAAGCCAAGAAGGACATACTGGAAAGTGAGGGCTCAAGATGCAGCTCGAGATCGTCGAGGACGATGAGCTCTGGACCAAGAAGAAAAATTTCTCTAAATGATTTAGCAGTTGGATCAATTCCACAGTCAAGGTCCAGTGGATTTCTAGGCTTTGAAAACCCATTGTAACAGAGGATGATGGGTAAAACTGCATCTCAGCAAATGAATGCTAGATCGAAACCAATTACTATTGGAGCGTCTATGGATGCTCGAGACAAACCATTACCGGACCACACTTTTTCGAGGCCTGGTGCACAGGCTCGAGCAAGCCAGTTTGAATCACAAAGGCCTGTTTATCAACAGGTGGAGCCAAGACCGAGTAATCAGGATGGATTATTGGCATTATTAGAAGGGTTTCGGCCCGAATTGCCTATTTCCTTCGCTCCATGATGCTGCTGCACCCGCTAAGTTTCTCCAGCTTTTTTGTGTAACTTTGGATTATTGGCACTGCTGTATAGGCAAACTGAATTCAACGAGATTATAGCTCAACAAAATACCTCTCTCATTCAACCACCAGTAGAAATTTCTACGTCTGGTGGAGATCCTTTGCAGTATGAAACTTTCGTAAGGGCACCAGCGGAGGTGTTAGAGACAAACGTTAAGGATGAAAAAGAGAGCCTACGATTTTTGGTGAATCGTAGGCTACCAGACCTAGTGGAATTCTTGGACAAGGAAGTACGGAACATGTTAGACGCAAACTACGGGAATATTGAAGATTACAAACTGATGGCAACTAACAAAGGTTCTATCTTTTCCAAAACTGAAGAAAGATCTGAACCTAAGAGAAGTAGTTTTGCTATCACGACCATATGTGTGGAAAAGATAGATGAAAGAAAAAGAAAGGTGTCTACTAGCAAGCAAATAGTATTTTGTTTGTATGTGATGAAGTTGGTCACACCATAAGATGGTGTCGAAGATTCAAGATGAAAGAATATGAAGACAAGATGGATTTCTTGAAAGAGAAGGGAATCTGTTTTGAATGTTTGAAAAGAGGACATATGGTGAGACTGTAAGAGTCCTATAATTTGTTATCAGTGCAAACAATATCACCCTGAAGCACTTCACATTGAAGAAGAGCTACCAGAGCATTGGGAAGAAGAAGAACTAGAACAAACGGATAATGAGTTACCAGAGCAAATAGAAGAGGATGATCCGGAACAAACAGAACAGGGCGAGAAGCCAATTACTAGAAATGCTATCACCTCGCTTCAAGTAACTGCTCATATTGGGGCCGGGGTTGAAGCTTGTAATTTTTTCTATCTTACCAGTACAGGTAAGGAACAGCATGATGAATAGTGTTGCAAACATATACTTTTCTGGATCTTTGAAGTTCGACTACCTTTTGCACAGAAAGCCTGACAAGAAGGCTGAATATCAGAGAAGAGACTAAGATTCAATTACATGGAAACATCACATACCATGACTAAAGATAAAGAGAGCACGAGTCATTGCATTACGAGTAAGGAGATATCCAGTTTGGACAAAGATAATTTCATACCGATATCTGAAGTGTTTACGCATGGAACTATGCCTGTTGGTCGTCAAAATATATCAAGACATGAAGTATTAAAGCAATGGTCTTACCTGAAGGATGTCAAGATATCTGAAATAGATTCTAGTGTTGATCTACTTATCGGAATGAATGTTTTGAAGGCTTTGGAACCTATACAGATTGTTAGGAGCCAAGGTGAAGAACCATATGCTACGAAAACCCGACTTGAAAAGGAATCACAAAATCGGAAATCAGAAGAACTGTCCTGCCATTGCTGTTAATCAAATGACTACTGATGAATTAGAAAAGCCGGTGAAATGCTATTTTTTCCTCGTTAGTATAGTGATTAGCCACCACGTCTGTCACACGGTAGACCAGGGTTTAATTTCCCGATGAGGAGCCACAGGGTTTTATTCCGACCTTTTGCTTTTGATATATGTTAAGGCTTTATGGCCACTTTTTTAATGTTTATTAGTAATTGCCTCGTAATATACTTAGGACACTTAGGGGCCAGTATGTAGTGGTCATTTGGCCTGTTTTGCATGTCATTAATGATGGCATGTGCCTTTAAATTTTAGACTGCCCGTTATCTTGCGGGTGGGATTTATGACGTGTTTTTGGGCGTGTTTGGAGCTTAGATGCTTGTGCAGAAGTTTAACCCTTCTACCATGCGGACTCATTATCAGTGTTTACGGAGACATGAGGAGTTTACTAATGTCTAAAGTAATGCTGGAGTTCGAAAAAGATTGTAGTAACGAGTCGGAAGAAACTTGGATGTATCAACAATAAAGCATTTATTCATCAAAAGACTGTGTTTTTAAGCCATATCTGAGAAGAAGCAACAGCTGATCTCTCAAGCCACAGGCTGAACCAGCAAGTTACCAGCAAATCGGGAATCAAACTGCATAGGCCAATTCCACAGCTGGAACCTAAAGCGACTCTTGATGACTATTTTAAGACCCGACTCATAAACAAATTGGAGGAAGACATAAAAGACCATTCCTCATGCTTGTAGCGAGAATGTATCTTTCGCCACTGTTATGCCACACATTTTTGCAACCTTTAATTAGCATGAAAACAATATCTATATTCGGTGTTGCATTAAATCAGAATTTCATAAATACTGCGTGGTTCAACACCCATTCTGTGTAGTCATTGATCTGTACTTAATGATACTACAGTGGCAAATTAGATTATGTACCTTTTACAGGATCTTTTCCCTGATTGCACCCTCGTGCTTATCATATGCCACATCTTAGTGTATCAACATGAAGTTGAGCATGCACCTATGAATATTCACTCAATCACTCTTTAACCCATAAATGCACTTAGGGTCTATAGTTACTTGATACCAAACTGAAGAGTTAATAACTCATTGCAAATCTCCTGCATCTCCAACTAGAGATGACATTCACATGTTCCCACCTTAAGACATAGCATCTATTTTGCAATATAATTACATATTTATTGATCAACTACTGGAGCAATGCTGAATACTGTTTGTCCATCATAGTTGCTTTATTAGCTTCAGCTGGCAACAGCAAGTTGTATTATCAATGACCTTCATGACACTTATTGTTTGTCATTAAGTATGTTGTCAGTTCTCCCACTTGCCAAGCTGCATCACATCTATTACATTGCCAGTTAGTCTAATGAATAGGAACTCTTTTATAACCACAAGGCTGTTCCAGGTTTCTATTGATTCCAATCTGTTGCCCGGGGCGGAGTCACAGGCCAACTATCCATTTGATAACAAACTAATTTACTGGATAAAGACATTTTGCAACCTCCAACATCATCTTCAGTCTAAAATATTAGAAACTATAGAAAAAAAAATGTATTTCCTAAATGAGAGATGATTTATTTGTCAAAGAAATTTACACACATTTTCCTACTCAAAATAAACTGTATATTGCATCCTGGTGCAGTTTCTATATAATTCTGTAGTTATTCCAGCTTCGACAAAAATCAACCAGCATATTCTATCTCTATTCCAAACAGTAATAATATTAAACAGTTTATTCCACGTATTTATTCAGAACATATTTAATCCTATGAAATGATAATGAATGGGGAAATGAATGCAGCAGAATGCTGAGTGAACCATGAAATATGAGATACTTCACCTGGCAAAATAACCTGGCCTTCTCTCTTTTCTCAACTCTTTAGTTTCCATGGTTAGATATAATAATGACGATTTTAATCTTCTTCCGTGCTACGTCGCTAAGTCACGTTAGTTTCCAGGTTTCTTGTCATCCACGTAGAAAATTCCTGTAATGACAATCTCTCGTGAGTCAATTCACAAACATAATGAGGAGGACTTATTGTTTACGCGAGAGGCTGCAGAATGGTGGACTCAGCCTGGTTCAGCACGGCACAACCCTCCCCATCTTCCAAAGCATCTACATGAGACTGCCTCACCAAGGTATCATCTATCATCAAAGGTAGCCATCATTCAGATCATGCCCTCTTCTTGCTGCTACCATCTGCCAGGAGATACAGAACCCTGAAGTCACACACTACCTACTTTCCTATATTAATCAGGTTCTTGCACCAACACGCACAACCCTAATTCTACATTGACAACAGAACTCTATGGACCACCTTTTCCACTACCATGGACCTAAAATTATTCCAATTAAGTTTTGCACTTTCGCTTTTTGTCTTGTTCCTTTGCAGATTTTGTTTCCTTTTACTACCAGACAGAAGTTTATGTATAAACCCACTGACTCCCACAACTATCTTAACTACACTTCTTCGCACCCTGCTTCCTGCAAAGTCTATCCTCTACTCCCAATTCCCCCGTCTACGCCGCATCTGCGCCCAAAATTAGGTGTTTCGTAGCACCAATTCTTAATGGAATGGCTGTTCCCCTCTTCCATTATAGATGGGGCCCTCACACGCATCTACTCGGTACCACGCAGCTCCACCCTTGCTCCCCGTCGTCGCAACAGGCACAGTCCCCCTAGTCTTTACCTTTCAACCGTCGCATACAACACATAATCCTCCGACATTTTCGCCACCTCCAACGAGATCCCACCATTAGTCACATCTCCCCATCTCCACCCCTTTCTGCCATCCGCAGAGACCGTTCCCTCTGCAATTCCCTGGTTAACTCATCCCTTCCCACCCAAACCACCTCCTCCCCAGGTACCTTCTCCTGCAACTGCAGGAGATAAAACGTCTGTCCCTATACCTCCTCTCAACTCTGTCCAGGGAACCCTAAAGTCCTTTCAGGTTAGGCAGTGGTTCTCTTGCACTTCATCCAACCTCATCTACTGTATCCGTTTTCTAGATGTACATTCAAATGCATCGGCAAGACCAAACGTAGACTGTGCAATCGTTTCGCTGAACATCTTCGCTCAGTCCGCCTGGACCTGCCTGATCTCCCAGATGCTAAACATTTTAATTCCCCTTCCCATACTGACCTTTCTGTCCTTGGCATCTTCCATTGTCAGAGTGAGGCCAAACGTAAATTGGAGGAACAGCAGCATCTCATATTTTGCTTGGGCAACTTACAAACCAGGGGTATGAATATTGATTTCTCGTACTTCAAGTAACCCCTACATTCCCTCTCTCTCCATCCCTGCCCCATCCAAATCACACCAGTTTTTTGTTCTCCCCTAGCAAACTGCTAACAATGGCCTGTTTCCTTTAAAATTATTAATTTTTAACATATTTTTCATTCAATTGTTCAATATCTCTCTACATCATCATCTATATCTCGTTTCCCTTTCCCGTGACTTTCAGTCTGAAGAAGGGTCTTGACCCAAAACGTCACCCATTCCTTCACTCCAGGGATGTTGCCTGTCCTGCTGAGTTATTCCAGCATTTTATATCTATCTTCAGTTTAAACCAGCATCTGCCATTTCTTCCTACATAGGTTTATGTATAATTTGTTTATTCTGATTTATAAATTCTGAGACTATGTGCCTGTGATGCTGCTGGAAGCAAGATTTTCATTACACCTGTATATCACCATGCTCATGCATATGACTATAAAGTCAACTTGACGCAGAAAAAGTTACTGTAGAACTTTAGTCAAATGCTGCTTTTATGTTACGCAGTAGATCTGATTCAAAGCTAGTTTTTAATGGATTTTACACGATACAAATTGCTTCACAACATCTTGCACTAACTTGGAAGCTGTGTAACCAACTAAAATTTGACAGACAGGAATGTAGTTCCTGGTTACATGAGACCAAAAGCAAGATGGCATACTATCCTGAAAAATACCAGCAATCAGGTTTGTAACTAACAGAATTTGCTTACATAACTGTCCGCAAGCTCAGTACCATCATGCAAGGACTCACATCTACGTATGTTTTGAAATCCCTAATGTTGTTGCCGATGACTTCCTAGCTCCGTTCCAACAACCCGGCAGAGTGCAATTTCTTGATGTTTCCTTGCAGTTAAGGAATGCCAACTGGATCTACATTATGGTAATCAAGGGGCAGCTTTAGTGATAAACTAGACCAGGTGTGGACCCGTTGGGCCCGTCCCCAAGGCAATATTCCACCCCTGACCCACAGCCACCAACTACGCAGGCGCAGCTGATGGGTTCCCATTGTGAGGCCAGAGATCCCCACGAGTCACGGCAAACCCTCCCCAACTGCGCGGCCGTGGTCAGCAAGTGGGAGCGAGACTGCAACGTTTTTAAAGTTCAAAATGGCAATAGCCTGTAAACTATCACCCCATCCCTCTCCTCCTCCATCTTCCCCCCTTCCCTCCTCCATTACCTCGACATCCTACCCCTATACTCCACCATTCCCCCTCATCCTCCAGCATGCTTTCCCCCTCCTCTTCACCCTCCCCCTTCTTTCCTATATGTACAGAACATTGGAAGACGATAATCAGAGCACCCACTATTCCTAAAGTTGTATTTCATCAGGTCCTTGCTATGTCAGCTTTCAAGATCACCAGTTTTTCTTGTACTATTTTTTGAGCAATATTTAGTTCCATATGCTCACTAAATCCTTGATTCTCTAATGTATCCAACTGATTTTGTGCAAATTCTTCCATGCAGACACAAACTAATCGTTTAATTTCTCCGATTCTTTAATTCCCATTATATAAAGGGCCCAAGGTAGACACAAAATGCTGGAGTAACTCAGCGGGGCAGGCAGCATCTCTGTGTAGAAGGAAAGAGTTCCTTCTCTCCAGAAATGCTGCCTGGCCCGCTGAGTTACTCCAGCATTTTGTGTCCGTTCGATTTAAACCAGCATCTGCAGTTCTTTCCTACACATAAAAAGGACCCACATTTGCTTGCACTAATCTTCTGTTTTCTACATTCTTATTGCAGTCTATTAAAAACAAATCTCACTAGTCTACACTAATATTCTACTTTGCCTGTTTTAATCAATTTTTCATCTTCCTCTGCTCGGTTCAAATATCCTCAAGTCTACTGCCATTTCTGGCAACTTTATAAGGCATACTTCCCCTTTGGAGTTTTGTGCTTTATAATAAACAATTTTTACCACTGCATTTTAATAATAATTTGCTATCTTCATTATTCCTGCCCATGGAAACTTCATCTTCCAGTATTAATTTGCAATCTTTCTTTGCTTACAACGGAACTATGTCCATGCCCGTTGTCCTCCTCACAATTTGCTAGCCTATCTATGTGCATCATTAATAAATTACAGTACACTTGGTGTCTTCATGCAAATGATTTGCATATATTATAGGCAATTCCTACTAGTTACTGATAGCCAATCTGAAAATAATCTGAGGTTATTACTAATAATCTAGAGGTTGCTAGACCTGCTGAGTTAGTCTAACGCTCTATATTTTGCTCAAGATTCCAGCATTTGCAGTTTCTTGTGTCTCTCTGAAAATAAACTATT
This sequence comes from Leucoraja erinaceus, assembly GCF_028641065.1. NCBI lineage: Eukaryota > Metazoa > Chordata > Chondrichthyes > Rajiformes > Rajidae > Leucoraja > Leucoraja erinaceus. The sequence continues at coordinate 56,234,178 of NC_073381.1, forward strand.
TGTCCTGACGTTGTAAGCTGTTAATTACCACTCCTTTAGCCTTACCCCCCAAAAGGTAGCATCTTTTGCAGTAACCCATTAAGTTCAAATTTATCAAATGCCTTCTGGAAATCCAAATACACTGCATCTAATAGTTCCCTTTACCACCCTGTTTGTTACACCCTCAAAGAGCTGTGGAAAATTTGTCCAATGCGACTTCTTTATCATAAACTATTGGTCATATTCTTATGATTTTCTCATGCCAATACCTTCTCAAATGTGGATGCAGCATTTTCCCCAAACGGGAGATATGGATGTCAGAGGTTATGGGGAGAAGGTAGGAGAATGGGGTTAGGAGGGAGAGCCATCATTGAATGGCACAATAGACTTGATGGGCCGAATGGCCTAATTCTGATCCTATCACATGATCTGTGATATTAAGTTAGCTGGCGCAATGTTTCCTGTTTCTGTCTGCCGCCCCCACCATACTTTCATGAATGGTGGCATCATACTTGCTGATCCTTCAGGAACTCTCCAGTATCCACAGGACTTCGGTAGATTACAGGCACTGCTTCCACTGCATCTGCCATATCTTCCTTTACGACCAATGGATGCAGGCCATCAGGTCAGGCTTTACATCAGTCTTCTGCATCATTAGTCTGTCTTGTATATTTTTTTTCCCCCAGTCACAGATAGTTTCATGTTTCAGACAGGATCATTGATCAACCTTATCTCATTACATAAAATCCAATCTAAAATAGCCTGCACCCCGATATTTCTTCAGCATGGGAAAAGTGAACTATTAGATTGGTCCAAAAAACCAATCCCGAGTATATTTCATGAACTTATTCTCAATTGACAATCAGCTGAAGGAACTCAGTGGTTCTGGCAGCATCATATATCAGATGGTGATCACAGATGCTGCCTGCCCCATCAAGTGCTTCCAGCAGATTGTTTGTTGCTCTAGTTCCCCTGTCTGCAGTGCCTCTATTATTCTCTGTGCAGTAATTAAAACAACCCACAAATGCTGCAGTACCTTTCTTACAAACTCCATTCATTTTTTTATGGCACAAAAGTCGGTCATAAATAATTATTTATACTCCTTCACATTCCCAGCTTTTAGTCTGTGACAGTGCATTAAGTTCTCATCCAGGTCCTTTTAAATGCAGACGATTTTGCCAATCTTTCAAGCAAGGAGTTCAAAACACCAACAGTTCTGGGTAAAAATAAATTTTCTCAATATTCTAATCCTTCCAATAATCAGCTATTGTCATGCCCCTGCATTAATATTCCTGTTAAGAGAAATAGATATTTTCTATTCATCTTATCTAGGCTTCGCAAATGTATGTGCCTTCATTAAATGCCCCCAACCTCTGCCATTCCAAAGAAAACAACCCCAGTCAAACAAAATCTATACTATTACTAAAACTCTCATCTTGACCATTCCGGTCCGCGTTGTAATTAAATTTGTGCAAAAACGATCCCCCATAGCGCTACGATTTTTCACCACCTTACTCGCCCATTCCCCTCTGCTGCAAGTCAAATAAGTTTTGTTCTGATCGGTGAAATAGTACAAAAGTTATGAAAGTTTAAAGATCGTAAAAACCGCCCCTTCCGGAACCCGCTGTCAATAACGTGGCGAGGAGAATAAAAAGCTGAAGGGGTGCAGTATGGTGAGCAGCTCGCGGGGAGTCAGCGGCTCGTAGGCTGCTTCTGTGGCGGCCAGCACGACTAGCCGGAAGCTGATGAGTTGAACCAGAAGACTCTGAGTGAAGTCGGAGTGGAACAGGGATCTGCTGCGTGAGGCCGAAAGCTGAAGGTGCGGGGTGAGCAGAATGCGAGCCCCCCCCCCTCCCTTCTACACACCCCACCTTCGCCCCGTTGCTACCCGCTCCACCTGCTCCCCCCGTTGCTAACAGCTTCCATCCACTGCTAACCGCTCCTCCTCCCTGCTACTACCCGTTCCCCCCCTCCTCCCCTCCCCCTCCTCTCCCCATCTCTCCCCCCTCTTTCCCCCCATCATCCCCCCTCCCTCCTCCTCCTCCATCATCAAACATTCCATGTTTCTCTAGACTTTTAAGTATCTTTCAATATCATTCTGACAGAGCACATAATCTATCCAAAAAAAAATGTAAGAAAATATTTGACGGTAGCCTAAATGTTTTGTTATGCCAGATAGAGAGATAATCTTTTAGTGTTCAGTCAAGGACAGGGAGTTTCCCCTCAACACCTCCTGATACCTGGATCATAGTTCATGTGGGCTTTGAGGAACATGTCAGAGTGAAATAACATTACACCTCCTGGTCATTCCCTAAATAAGAATTATCACATGGTTTAGTAGATGAGAGTTGTATTTTTGATGAATGGACAAACACATGAAACAATAAAGAGAATAAAAAGCTGAAGGGGTACAGTGTGTTGAGCAGCCTGCACAGTCAGCAGCTCATGGGCTGCTTCTGCGACGACCAGCACGACCAGCTGATGAGTTGAACCAGAAGCCTCTGAGAGAAGCCGGAGTGGGACCGGGATCTGCTGTGAGATGCCGAAAGCTGAAGGTGCGGGGTGAGCAGAGTGCGAGCCCCCTTCCCCTCACCACACACCCCTTTCCACCTCCCCCTGCTACTACCCACTCCCACCCGCTCCCCCCACTGCTACCTGATCCTCCCTGCTGCTACCCGCTCCTCTCTCTTCTCCCTTCTCCCCCTCCTCTCTCCCCACTTTCCCCTCCTCTTCCCCTCTCTCTACCCCCTCCCACCCTACACCTCCTCTCTCCCTCCTCCCCCTCCCCTACATCATCAAACATTCCATGTTTCTCTGACTTAAGTATCTTTCAATATCATTCTGACAGGGCACATAATTTATCAATTTATTTTTTAAGAAAATATTTGAGGGTGGCCTAAATGTTTTGTTATATCAGATAGAGAGATAATCTTTTAGTGTTTAGTCAAGGACAGGGAGTTTTTCCTCAACACCTCATGGTACCTGGATCATAGTTCATGTGGGCTTTGAGGAACATGCCAGAGTGAAATAACATTACACCTCCAGGTCATTCACTAAATAAGAATTATCACTTGGTTTAGTAGATGAGAGTTGTCTTGATGAATGGACAAACACATGAAACAATAATCTCCCCTCTGATGAATTATTGCAAATATATTCTTCCGAAAGGTAGCGTAACATTTTCAGGAGAGAAGAGTATTCAGATCTGGAAGCCATGAAGTACTTTTGACAAACAAAAAAGTACACCTGTCTCTTTCTTGGTTCTGCCAAACTGTCTTAGACCTGCAACATTTACTATTTTTCTTTCCACAAGCATTGCTAAGCATTTTCAGTTTTAATTTCAAATTTGCAGAATTTTGATTTTCAATTGAATTCATACCATGTTTATCTGATACACAGTTCCCACTGAAAGCACCTGGTTATTCAAAAAGCCTGGTTACACAAAAAGTAATTTCTCAGTTTATCGGTGGTACACAATATTGTTCGTATGGGTAAACTTTGACCTTGATTACATAGCCTTCAAAAATAAAATATTGGAAGTAAGCGTGGCAAAAGATTGTTTAAAAAAAAAGTACAACTGCAAAATGACAACAGCATCACTTATAACAATAGACAATAGGTGCAGGAGTAGGCCATTCGGCCCTTGGAGCCAGCACCGCCATTCAATGTGATCATGGCTGATCATCCCTATTCAGTACCCCCTTTCCTGCCTTCTCCCCATATCCCCTCTCTGCTATCTTTAAGAGCCCTATCTAGCTCTCACTTGAAAGTATCCAGAGAACCGACCACCACCGCCCTCTGAGGCAGAGAATTCCACAGACTCACAACTCTGTGTGAAGAAATGTTTCCTCGTCACCATTCCAAATGGTTTACCCCATATGCTTAAACTATGGCTACTTGACTCCCCCAACATCGGGAACATGTTTTCTGCCCCTAGCGTGCCAAATCCTTAATTTTATACGTTTCAATAAGATACCCTCTCATCCTTCTAAACTCCAGAGTATACAAGCCCAACTGCTCCATTCTCTTAGCATATAACAGTCCCGCCATCCCAGGAATCAACCTTGTAAACCTACGCTGCACTCCCTCAATAGCACGAATGTCCTTCCTCAAATTTGGGGACCAAACCTGCACACAATACTCCAGGTGTGGTCTCACTAGGGCCCTGTATAACCGCAGAAGGACCTCTTTGCTCCTATAGGTTTTTCTCCATTTAGAAACATAGAAACATAGAAATTAGGTGCAGGAGTAGGCCATTCGGCCCTTCGAGCCTGCACCGCCATTCAATATGATCATGGCTGATCATCCAACTCAGTATCCCGTACCTGCCGAATTTAGTGTTCTGAAATGGGATTGAAGGCTTGTTTCACTTCTGCAACATTCATCAACTTAATTTAATGTGGATCCCAGTTTGTTTCCTCTCTCACGTCTCCATCGTTCAGACTCCCACAACTTCCTTATCTATCCTACCCCATGATCAATCTCCCATTTCCTGCCCACCCATGCAGCTTCCCATTCCCCCTTGTACCACATCCCACCCACAAACACCCCGTTTTACTTTTGTTGTACCGCTTCCCACCCTCGCATCACCACTCACCCCCTTCATGTGGCCTATACCCCAAAAGTTCCTGCACACTACCTCTACCCGCATCGGCATGCCACATCCTCTTCTTGGATTCCCTGTTCCTTTGTATACTGCCTTCCCCATTTCCCTTCATGCTCCCCAGTCGCTCCATGCTCGTACAAACCCAGCTTCTCACACGTGTAAACTCCCATCCATATCACATATACCCAAATGATCATCACACAGTTCCACCTTTCAAAACATTGCTCAATCCCTATACAATCCCCTGTCCCCATCTGGCATCCTGAACACATCATCGTCTTATACACAAAAATGCTGGAGAAACTCATCTTGTACACTCTTCCTAGCCCCATTCCGCAGCCTGTCTCGCACAACACGTGTTCACATACCCACATTCTCCGTCCCGACCCTCCTAATCACACCCTCACTCTCCTTCCCCATAACACCTGCATTGCCCTGCCCCACCACATCCTCTATTTTCTTCCCCCTAAGTTCCCACCTATTTTTTCCTCTCATGCTCTTTCCATCTGCTCCCAGGTTCTCTGCTTCCTCTAATTATGTTCCCTTCCTCTAATCATGTTCCCATCCTTCTTCTGCCCCAGCCGCCTCCTCCTCCCACCCTCCCTCCTCCTGTCCCCCATCTCTGCCACATTCTCTCCTCCTGCCCAACCCCATCTGCCTTGCACCCGCTCCTCCTGTCATCCCATCTTCCACGCTACCTGCTACTACTGTCACCCCCTGATCCGCGCTACCTCCTCCTGTCCGCCCGTGCCATTCTCCCTTCCCCTGCTTTCATCTCCCACCCTCCCTCCACCTGTCCCCACCTCTTGCTGCGCTCTCTCTCCTCCTGTCCGTCCCTTGGCAGCGCTCCCTCCTCGTCCCACCTCTTGCAACGCTCCCTCCTCCTGCCCCTCACCTCTTGCTGCGCTCCCTCCTCCTGTCTCTCACCTCTTGCAACGCTCCCTCCTGCTGTCGCTCACCTCTTGCAACGCTCCCTCCTCCTGTCCCCCCACCCCTTGCTGCGCTCCCTCCTCGTCCCACCTCTCTTGCTGCGCTCCCTCCTCCTGCCCCCCCCTTGCTGTGCTCCCTCCTGTCCTGCCCTCCCCCTCCCTCCTGTCCCCTCACCCCTTGCTGCGCTCCCTCCTCCTGCCACCTCACCTCTTGCTGCGCTCCCTCCTCCTGCCCCCTCACCTCTTGCTGCGCTCCTTGCTCGGCAACCTCCGCCTGCTTTCCTTCCTTCCTCCCCCCCTGTTGCTTCCCACGCCCGGGACTTACGAGGCTGGGCCTGTGAGCTGAGCTGAGCTGGGCTGGGCTGAGCTGGGCTGGGCTGGGTTGAGCTGTGCTGGGCTGTGCTGGACTGGACTGTGCTGGACTGGACTGTGCTGGACTGGACTGTGCTCCGGCTGGTGCTGCCCGCGGGCACCCGCAGGGACCGTTACTGGAGCCGCCGCAGTGCCGCCGCTCCCCGCCTGTTTATCCGGCACTGCGCCTGCGCGCCTGCGACGCAACAATGCCAGGAACAAGGCCAAGGTTCCAGCCCCGTGTCAGCCGGCAATGTAGTGTCTGTCCGCCCGCTCGCTCTGCTCTGCTCCTTCAAGGCGATCGGTCGCTGCAGCAATCTCCCTCTTTACTCACATTATTTTCCTCTTCCCAAATTGGCGTGTCCGTCAGGGAAAGCATGCTGATGACGCGAATAAACACCCGTCCTATACATCAACATTAAATATGTGATCTGGCAGTAAAGCACAACGCAACAAAGACTAACAAGCCTCCCTTCAGCGCTGAGCATTTTAAACGAACGATGAGTGGACAACAAATAGGGAGAAGAAACTATTCTACTTTATCTTAGCTTTCATTGCACTCTGTAAAGACTTGGCATATGAATGTTCAAAGAGGATTTCAAGTTTCTTAAATTGTAAGTAAGACTCACAAAAACAGTAAATATGAAATCTACAACTGACAACTAATTTACAAACGCCGCCACATGCCGGTATCCTGCGAGTGGCACACCACGCTGTCTTGGAAATATATTGGCATCCTTCATTGTAAAACCAGATCTAAATTATGAACTCCTTGTCTAACAGCAATGTGGGAGTACTTTCAATCAGTCCAAAGGTTGCAGCCTGCGAGTAATGGCAGATCAGCATTAAAATGTGATTACTCCGCACAAGCCTTTGTGATGGTTGTGCAAAGCTTCAGGAAAATCTCTCAGCATGCAAAGTCATTGGCAACTCATTCATAGAAGCATTCTGAGAATGGGTATTTTGGTTGAGCATCCATAGTACATGGATTGACACAAAAAACTGGTGTAACTCAGTGGGACTGGCAACATCTCTGGAGAGAAGGAATGGGCGATGTTTTGGGTTGAGACTTCTTCAGACCATAGGCCATCAACCTATCCTCAATGTACAACATTGCACTCTGAAAATAATGGTTCCTGGCCATAGTTTGGAAAACATTGATCACTCTCCATATCTCAGGGACCACCTCAGTAAAGTAACATACTAATGATGAAGAAGGGTTTCCACCCGAAACGTTACCTATTTCCTTCGCTCCATAGATGCTGCTGCACCCGCTGAGTTTCTCCAGCATTTTTGTGTACCTTCGATTTTCCAGCATCTGCAGTTCCTTCTTAAATACCAATGATGAAATTCACCATTGCCTTAGTCCATCACATCCGTTGGTCTACTGAAGAAAATGGCGTTTGATGATGACAATGTTAAATATGATACAAAGTTTATGATTTATTGGGAAGTAGGATAACAGAAGTCTAATGGAATAACATAGAACTAGTGTGAACAAGTGATCCATGGTCTGAAGAAGGGTTTCGGCCTGAAACATTGCCCATTTCCTTAGTTCCATAGATGCTGCCGCACGCGCTGAGCTTCTCCAGCATTTTTGTCTACGATCCATGGTATGTAGTGACTAAGTGGGTCAGAGAGTCTATTTCAATGCTGTATCTCTAAACTAAAAGTAATGACCTTGCCCATCTTTTTGTTTCAAAGACATGCCCTGGCACTCAGTCACTCTATTCCAAGATCCGTTGTGAGAAGAGATCACCAAAATATCAGAATTTTTTTTTTTTTAATGCTCAAACCTGGTAGAAATGCATTTACCCCACTGACGCCTGAGAATCCTGGTACATGATTACTCACAGTCAAGGAAGAGCATTTGGGATGGCATGTGAATCTCAAATCCAAACAGCAGGAGCACACTGGAGCCAGTATTAATGGAGCAAGGAGGTTTGTACATTCATCACCTCAGAACCCACTAAACAGGAGTGCAAGCAAGCCATTCTCAATCCCAAAGAACTGCTGAGGAATTCTAGAGACTTTGTGATAGTGCAACATTTGTTTGTTTGCATTGGTAGAGCAGCAAGTTTCAATCAAACCAAAGGGCATCTTTTATCAGGTCGATGATCTTTCAGTGGAAGTTCATGAAGTGCATGTTCCTTGGGAACAGTCTTTGAGTACGAAGTATTAAATCACAGACACACAAAAAGGCAGACTAATAAAACACCTTTTAGTTTAGTTTAGAGATACAGCGCGGAAACAAGCCCTTTGGCCCACTGGGTCCACACCGACCAGCGATCCCCGCACATTAACACTATACCACTAGGGACAATTTTTACATTTACCAAGCCAATTAACCTACATACCTGTACGTCGGAGTGTGGGAGGAAACCGAAGATCTCAGAGAAAACCCACGCAGGTCACGGGGAGAAGGTACAAACTAAAATTTTATTATTTTTAATGTATTTGTTGTTTTATAAGGGTTTCACATGACGAGTATGATATTCAGTATCTAATGCTCAAAATATAAGCTTTTATGAAATGTAAAATACCAAAGGTTTTCAATTATAATTGTTCACTAAAAGGGAACAGCTTCCCTTTGGCTTAGTTATATCTAGTTATATCTAGAATTCTATAAATATTATTTTTGTTACCTTAGCAGGTGTATTTAAAAAAATCAGGAAATGACATGTAGGTACATTTTCTGAACAATATTCTAGGTGTAAAAACTAAAGGTAAATTTAGAAAAAATGCAGTTACTGAAAATCTGAAATAAAAACAGAAAATGTTCACAACATTTAACGTGGGACAGCATCTGTGGAACATTTCAGATCTGGACATTTCATTATAACTGGAAAGGAGAGAAAATACACCTTGGCCAAAAACATTAATTATTTCTCCAATTACATTAACATTTTGTTGCATAACATATTTTCCTGGCAAATTGTTAAATTTTAAATACTCCTAATCCTCTCAAATAATTTTAAATTATTCCTGTTTTCACTAATGTGTCTTTAGTTTATGATGTTTCAACTTCAACCTTAATTCTGTTTGCAACTCCCAATCTGTTTTCAGTAAAGTCAATGTACTTTCAAGATTATTGTCTGTGAGGCCACTGTGAAAGTCCCATATTCACTGACGCATGAGATTGAAGAAAATTGATGCTCCATTTAAATCTCCAATCCAGTGATTATTTTCTCTAAATAACTGAACCATATTTTTAACTTGATTTTAAAAATTAACAATTTAGGGAAATTATATGGTTTTATTATGTGAAAGTATATGATCACAGAGATGCCACTAAAATGGTGCTTGAGGTTGGTGGCATGCTCATCTCTTCATCACTGATAGTAAAGCCCAGGAGGATGGTCGACAACACTGATGCACCATCGCACATGTTCCTAGATTTATCTATCACCGTGCCATTTTCTGCAGTATAACTAACCATATGGTAAATGCCATTCACTTGAAAACGTTCTCTACGATATGCCAAGAATTGCTCTTTAAATATTTATTTCTGTACCAACATAACTGACTGAACAACAAAACATACTGTTCCTGCTTTTTCTCTGATTCACAATGTGCATGTCAGTTATCCAACCCTGGCAATAGAAGTCATTGGTGCATGACTGTCATGATACAACAACCTTTTAGCACATCTTTGTGGTCATTTGCTTTCACATAATAAAACCATATTGTCTAATCCCCAAGATAATTTAGTTCCAAAATCAACAAACATATGATTCAATTGTTTGGGGAAAATAAGCACTCGGTTAGAAATTTGAGTAATATACCTTTTCACATCATGAAGATTATGTTAAATTGATCCATTCAAAATTTGTGGTGCTTTATATGACATTCTTTATTAAAATATTTTTGTGGATACAATGATTCCAACGGATGGGGTGAATCATAGCAAATAATGCAAAGTTTACAAACTAACATTCTTAACAGTTTGTTACATTCACCGTTTCTCTTGATAAAAAATATAAAGTTGTATCCTGAGAGATCTACGACTGTGGTCAATTCATTATTATTTTCTTCTCTATAACAATAACCATACATGTTTGTGCACACCATGTTGTAAATGTACTTCGAACTCTACATTCATCGCTCACTGGGTTTACTTACTTTAAAAAATAATCATTAACCAAAAAATCTTTCCACAAACTGGAAAATATACTTCTGTAAATACATATGGAAGAGGAGAAAATATAATTTGTAGATTTATTGTCAAAAAATGAATACAATTACAAGAAGGCATTTTACATATTTCATGCAATGCTTATCAATAGAATAAAGGTGTCACAGAGAAAATATTTCAAATGATGATGGTTTTTCATAAAGCATTTGTGATTGAGACAGGAGACTACAGATGCTGGAATTTGGAGGAAAAAACAAGCTGCTGGAGAAACGCATGCAGCATATCAGGAGGGGAAATGGACAGTCAATATTTTGTACTACATGAACCAGTCCAGATAAATAATCTCAATCCAAAATGTTTACTGTCTATTTCCTGTCTATTTCCTACCATAGATGCTGCCTGACCAGCTGAGTTCCTCCAGCAGCTTTTTTGGTGTTGCTGTGATTGCTGCAAATTTGGCTTGTTTTCAGGGCAAAGCATTTGTAAGAATTAAAATCCCACATTCATCTATATAATGTACCCATCCATTCTCTGGTTTTGAAAAAAAGTGGCTGCATTGATAATACATTAATGGCCAACTTCCAAAAACTCTGAAGGTTATGGAACATGTGGTAGGGAGATAAGGTGTTGTGTGTGTCTGATATGGGGACAGGGGAAACAAAAGTGATGCAATATGAAACCCGGCATACTAAGTAAAAGCTCATCCGGTGTGATGAAAGAATGGGTTAAAGAGTAGGAAAGAGAGATGGGAATAAAAGAGAAGGTACAGTACATTCTAAGGAAACGCCTGATGATTAGAGTATTGAACCTCTTTGGGTAAGGTGGCATCCTGACTGGAAAAATTCATAAAGAAAGTTGAAATGAATGGCATGCATCTGGAAGAAAATTAAAAGCTGAGGGTGAGAAATAAAGGGAAATACCATCCTGTTAGCATAACATCAACATCAAGGAAAATTCCAAAAGCTATGATATCCTAGAATAGAATAATTAGAGCATTAGAATCTAGAATAGAATAATAGTATTTGAGCAGATTCATTCTGGATTCATGAAATAATGTTTGACTAATTTGGTGGAGTTTAATTGTCCATTCCCACTTAGATTTTCGTGATCTACTGACCGTATCTGTGGAAAGAGAGTAAAGGGCCTGTCCCACTTTCACGGCCTAATTCACGACCTTTGCCAAGTTTGCCCTTCATCATACTCGCAGCATGATCGTCACAAGGTCGTAGGAGGTCGTAGGTAGGTCGTAGCACGCCGTGATGCTAGTCGTAGGTACTCGTGGCATCAAGTAGGTTGGGCTGTTTTTCTAGCCTGATGAAAAATGTCCACGAGTAAAAAAGGTCGTGAATTAGGTCGTGAAAGTGGGACAGGCCCTTTAAGGTTTTAGCGACTGTCAATAGGTAATGAAAATTTTTTAAACTTACAAATGCTAGAAATTTGGAATAAAATCAGGAAATGCATGAATTTTAGTTTAGTTTAGTCCAGTTTATTTTCACCTGTACCGAGGTACAGTAAAAAGCTTTTGTTGCATGCTATCCAGTCAGTGGAAAGACTATACATGATTACAGGTATAAGCTGTCCACAGAATACAAACATAGTATAGAGGAAATAACACTTTGTGCAAGATAAAGTCCAGTAAAATCCAATTAAAGATGGTCTGAAGGTCTCCAATGAAGAAGATGGTAGCTCAGGACCGCTCTCCAGTTGGTGATAGGATGGTTCAGTTGCTTGACAACAGCTGGGAACAAACTTTCCCTGAATTTGGAGGTATGCATTTCATGCTTTTGTACCTCTTGTTTGATGGGAGAGGGTAGTGGAGGGAGATTGGTCCTTGATTATGCTAGTGGCCTTGCCAAGGCAGCGTGAATGTAGATGGAGTCAATGGAAGGGAGGTTGGTTTGCGTAATGGGCTGGTCTATGTCCACAATTCTATGCAATTTCTTGAGGTCTTGGATGGAACTGTTTCCAATCCATGCTGTGTTGCATCCCAATGATTTACAAAATTCTTGAGAGATTGTTATGCATCCTTGGCTGTGGAAATTATAAACAAGGGTGACTGTCTCAGAATAAGGGATAAACCATTTAGGACTGAAACAGGGAGACATTTGTTCAATCAAAAGGTGGTGAATCTTTGAATTCTCTGCTCCAAGGGATATAAATAGCCACCTCATTCAGTTAATTTTAAACTGAAATCCATAGTTAGATATATTTTGGACAGAAATGGAAAAACAAGAGAAATGGAAAATATATAGAAAAGTGGAACTAATATAAAAGATCAACCATGGTCTTGATGAATGGCAGAACAGACTGAGGAATTAGGTGGCCTACACCTGTCCCTAACATGCTTATGTTTTATGACAATACCTTAAAACTTTTTTTTAAAAGATGGAAAGTAGGTAGAAATGTTTAGGTGCCTAAGACACATTAGTGAACATTTTGAGAAAGAGATGGTGACTTTTTTTTTAATGAGAAAAAGTGCTTGGGAGAAGAGAGCAGCTTATAATGCCAGATGACACACAGTCCAGGGAAACAGGTTAGTTATAGGTAATTGCACAGAGAGAACTTTAAATGATACAAGACCAACTGGGCCCTATCACATGGGAAGCATGGTACCCCAACGCAATATTCCACCACTAACTTGGCTTTGCACCGCGTGAATTTCAGACAGCTCTCCCCCTCTTTCCCTGACCCGCACCTGAGCTCTGTGTGTGTGTGCGCGCTCTGTGTGTGTGTGTGTGTTTCCTGGATTGTTTGTATGGAAGTTGTTGTGCCATCAAGGATTTAGCAGTGTGAAATTTTAAACTTAAAAATGTGTGAAATATAACATGTCTGAAGGGTGATAGGAACGTGTGTGAGTAAGGGGCCTGTCCCACTTTGGCGAGTTTGCCGCGGACTCCGGCGACTGTCAAGTTCCCGGCAGTCACCTGAAAAACCGTGAACTGGAACGGCAACTCTCAGAGTGACACACACACACACACACACACACACACACACACACACACACACACACACAGCTCAGGTGCAGGTCAGGGAAAGAGGGGGAGAGCTGTCTGAAAACCGGTGCAAAGCCAAGGCGTGGCACACGCCTTATAGCTCCTGTTTAAGTTCAACCTTGGCGGAAGTACAGAGTGTTCCTGATTGCAACTTTGTATGGAAGGGGGGGGGGGTTGCAAACTGGGGGGGGGGGAGGCATCAAGGATTTAGCAGTAAAGGAGTGGAGACATTTTTTAAGAAGTCAGACAACTTTTAATAAGCCAGAGATACACAGCTGTGAAGTTTGGCGGGCATTTTAACATTACCGGTTTTTAACCTTAAAAAAACTCATGCTTACTTTTTTTTTTCCCAATGAAAATAAAAATCAAAAGCGATGAAGGGACTACCCATAACTACATGGCGATAGGACAACTGACCATGGGACAATTTTTTCCATGTGAATAAGGGGCCTGTCCCACTTTGGCGCTTTTTCAGCGGACTACGGCGACTGTCACGTTCCCGGCAGTCACCTGAAAACCCGTGAACTGGAACGGCAACTGTCAGAGTGGATCATTAAATATTTAAAATAATATAATTGTGTTTATAATGCCTGATATTTCTGATGCTCTAAATTTTTATCGATATTTTAAAAAAAAATATATGCAATGCAATTCAGCGACTTTTGGGGTTCAAGTTATTGATTATCTAGACCCAAATTAAAACACATTTCAGGAAATGTGTGGTCAAAAAGGCTTTCAGCACATTGGCTTACATTAGTCAGAGTATTGTTGAGAAGGGAGGTCATTGGTGAGGTCGCATTTAGAATATTGTGTTCAATTTTGGTCACCATGTTATAGAATAGATGTTGTAAAACTGGAAAGAGTGCAGAGACAATTTACAAGGATGTTGTCAGGACTCGAGGGCCTAAGCTATAGGGAGAGGTTGAGCAGGCTAGGACTTTATTCCGCAGGAGGATGAGGGGTGATCTTATAGAGTGGTACAAAATCATGAGAGGAATAGATTGGGTAAATGCAGTCTTTTGCCCAGGTAGGGGAATTGAGAACTAGAGGACAGAAGTTTAACGTGAGGAGAGAACGATTTAATAGGAACCTGAGGGGTAACTTTATTCATAAAGTGTGTCATGGGTATATGGAACAAGCTGCTGGAGGAGGTAATTGAGGCAGTTACTATCATTATATTTAAGAGACATTTGGACAGATACATGGATAGAATAGGTTTAGAGGGTTATGGGCCAAGTCTGTGCTGGTGGGACTACAGTAAATGGGGCATACTGGTCGGCATGGGCAAGTTGGGCTGAAGGGCCTGTTTCCACGCTGTATGTCTCTATAATTCTATACATGTTAGTTCTAATGATTAATAACTTGGTTTACCTGATGAAAAGTAAAATGTAAAATGTATCTAATTTTAATCAGAAAAATCTCAGGTCCAATTTTCATATGTGCCGGGTTAGCTGTTCATTGATGAAGTGACTGTTGGGGTGTTATTCCACTGCAGTTTTCTTGACAATGAAACAAGGCTGTGGACAGGAATGATATGTAGTAAATTAGAACAGATCTTGGCTTCAATAATGCAGAGCCAGTTTCATAAGCTGTTTTTTAAGAATAGCTCTTAGGCATCTTTAAATTTTTCATTATGATCTGTGTCTAGTGTCAAGAACTCATTGCATCACATGCATAGAATCCATTAGTTTTACTAACTGAAGCGTATTTTTTGTTCAGTAAAAGTAATCAATAAACTGATATTAAATGTGACTATCTTAAGAAGCAAAGTGAAACTTTCCATGAAATCAGTAAAGTTCTATGATACGTTCAATCAATTACTTTCACTCGAGTTGAAAATTTATTTAAAAAAATTATACTTAATTAGTGGCTTCATGGCATTATCACACAAAATGTTTGAGAGCCAAAGAAGCAATCTTAAATGACAATGTACGAAACACAGCACACAATTTGTGAACAGTAAGTTGATACCAACAACAGTGCCATGTAGCTCTTTATCCAACAATTTTGGAGGCCAACACATACATTCTCTGCAATAGCTTCATCAAACATTCCTGTTTATTCAGTCAAAGAACTCAAGATAGTTAATATAAGATACAATACAGTCTTTAACCCTTCATTGCACAACGAAAGGCCTAAAAGTCATATGTAGACCGTGTGATGGTTTTGGTTGACTCATCACAATGAGTAATCATCTGACCATATTCAGAACTTCCCTAGCCCCACTTAGTTGTAGCAGTGTTCGGTTCCCTGCAGGCCATATATTATGCACTGTGGACAGGTGGAACAGGTGGTATTTCTAGCACCAAGAGAATTATATTCCCCAAATTAATTAATGGACTTTATTTGCCACTTAACTTTTCAAATGATTGTTTAGTGGATGCGAGAAAACTTGGTTTAAAACATAACCGTTGGATTCATTTGATAGTTGAATTACTTTGGCAATTGGTTAGGTTATGTTCCCAGGTTTACCCATTTTCAAGATTGTCAAAAGAACTTGAATCTCTGTGAATTTCTATGGCATCTCAAAATAAAAGGATGTACCTTTAGAAAGGAGATGAGGAGAAATTTCCTTAGCCTGAGGGTGTGAATCTGTGGAATACATTGTCACAGACAATTGTGTAGGCCAAGCCTTGGGTATTTGTAAAGCGGAGATTGATATGTTCTTGATTAGTACGGGTGTTAAAGGATACAGGGAGAAGGCAGGAAATGAGGTTGAGAAGGAAAGATAGATCAGCCATGATTGTATGGCTGGGTGGACTCGATGGGCCAAATGGCCTAATTCTGCGCCTATGTCATGAACTTATTGACAAGCATGGAGAAGAATACATACAATGAAAAAGTAGTCACTACATTTTTAAATTAAAAACTCTCAAACATTAGAAAATTCTTAGAACACTTTAATTGCAGCTTGGTTTAACAATTAAATCTTTCTAAATATGCTTAATTGATTTTAAAAACTGTGAATGACTTGAAACATACTCATTCCACACAGCCATTCTTCTCCATTTAATTAAAAGGTGCTGATAAACTTGTGCTGAGTCTAACCCAACCATGTTTGGCATGCAGAGGAGGAAGTTATTGGTGTTCTGTTGGAATCTGGGACTGCAAATAAATGAAAGAAACAGGAAGGTTCAAGACATCTAATTTCACTTAGGTGCCCCTCAGAAACCATGGTAATTCTGGAACTCTCTGCCAAAAAAAACATTATGAACTATTGCTCTTCTTCCGGACTCTGACTAGTGTTGAATACGGGTTTAATATTTAAGGAATGGGAAAATACTAAACAAATCAGCAAATAATTTTAGACCTATTCCACACAATTTAAAGAAAAATTATCAAGGGAATCAACTTCCATTTCCAATCCACACTGCTTCACTCACCACCTTTTATCTTGTTTTCTGCCAGTTTTATCTCATTTTTCAAGAGACCTAAATGTAATGTCCTAATAAATAAAAAGCTGATATTTCATGTGAACCACAGGCAATTGATAAATTGGTCGAAATGCCAGCTGTTGACTTTATAATGTCAGCCTTCTTCCAAAATCTTGAAATAGTAAAGCAACAGGAAATAAGACATTTCAGGTTGAGACCCTTCTGAGTTACTCCTGGATTTGTGTCTATCTTTAGTGTAAACAAGCACCTACAGTTCCTTCCTACACACGAGATAAGACATGTTCTGCATGTTCATTATCAATCCTATCATCAACATATTTTGTGGGCACAGTACCAGCCTGCTGATAACCCCCGTCAGCAGCCAACGCCTAGCTATTGTGCTACTCAGGAAAGTCTCATATATGACTGCTTTGAGTTTGACTAAATTTCTAGGTAGAGAAGTGTTACTTTGGCTAATGTATTGCTTCAATCAAAATCTAGTTTTTTTCCTTTCACTCCTGTTGTTCAGCAAATGGTTTGCACTGAGCCATTGTTTATTAAGGGTGGAGGTTAATGAACATTTTTTTTACATGGAGAAAAGCACATACATTTACATCATGCTTCACAATCTCATGTTCTCTCTAGAAACTTTATGGCTAGTGAAAAACATTTAACATGTGTTGTTGTAATGTAAGACATGTCACATTTTAATGTACAAAAGACAAACTAGTACCTTAAATTACTATATTTCTGTGCCTCACCTCTCTTTTTGCAAACCTGAAAACTAATCATCATTTTGAATATGTAAATTGAGAAAGATGTCTTGTATGGTGTCCAGTTCATTGTGTTGTATAGGTATTGTACAGTGTCCAGTTTTATTAAGTAATACTCATGATAGGGAGCTTTGACCGCCAATGAGTGCAGTTTCTTACCCACTGAGACCAAAAGAGAAATTGATTGAGGGGTTCCATAAATCCCAGGAATACATGGAGCAAGAGTGTGCATTGTCAGAACAATCATCATTGGAAATAGCAGGATCCTTATGACTTTATGTTTGGTACGTGTCTGACATTTTAACTGGCCATCTCCCTGACTTTCATGGAAAAGCAGAGTTATAACCATCATTCTTAGTTGAGAAACCATGTTTCCTACAATGTATTTTTCAAAAATTCTAAACTTCAATGTTTTAATCATATCAATATTTATAACTATCCATACTTTACAGAAATTAAAATACCTGAATGGATCTAGAAAACAGAAACATACATTGCTAAAAAATAACAGTCTATGCTGATAAGCTAATGAAAAATTACTTACTTACTTACTTACAGCTTATTATGCCTTCTGGCATGGAGGGCAGCAACGAAGGTCCTCCACTCCTGTCTGTTCTGGACAAGCTTCAGGACACTACCCCAGGTCAATAGCCCTGGAAGTCCATCATGCCCAGTAGCGTTGATTCCTTCAGTTGCTGTTTCCGTAACATATTTGTTTTACGAGACAGGGTTGTTAGCCCTGTGCTCAACCTCCAACCTGGAGGACCAGTGGATCGCTCTTCGTCTCGCCTCTACACTTCAACGTGTCCAGCATGGTAGACCCTAACAGGAGACGAATCTCCCGCTGGCATAGCTCTAGGGGTCACTGAGACACACAAGCTCCCCGACCACGACAAGGTTGCAATCCAACGGGGAGAATCAAAAATTAAACTAAGTATATTTCTAGAGAAATATGTGAAAAGCAGAGAGAGTTCCCATCAACTTATAAGATACCTTGGTGGAACCATGCCCAGGAGAGAAGCATTTCCATATTACATAAAATGCACTACAGATACTGCAGCAAGTTATTTTGTTTCAGAACACTTTCTTCTCTAATTTGTAAAGATTCAAATCTTCCAAAGACTGAGTGGTCTGCTTATTCCTCCTGCATCACCTCACACTTGAATGACATTTAGATTGCAGGATCAGAAAAATGGTCCAACTTTTAACAATTGGAGCGGTTGGAGCAGCGTCCAGGAGCGGTTGGAGCGTCCCGGCGGTGAGTTTAAAAACGGAGCGCGGGGCTTTGTTCCACAGAGGCCCAGGAGCGGTTGGAGCGGTTGGAGCAGCATCCAAGCGGGGAGTTTAAAAACGGAGCGCGAGATTTTGTTCCACAGAGGCCCAGGAGCGGTTGGAGCCGCGTCCGGGCGGTGAGTTTAAAAACGGAGCGCGGGGATTTGTTCCACAGAGGCCCAGGAGCGGATAAGAGCGTTGTAAAAACAAGCCTGAAGGCTTTGTGTCTCAATGCAAGGAGCATTCATAATAAGGTGGATGAGTTGAATGTGCAGATAGTAATAAATTAATATGATATAGTTGGGATCACGGAGACATGGCTCCAGGGTGACCAGGACTGGGAGCTGAACATCCAGGGATATTCAATGTTCAGGTGGGATAGACAGAAAGGAAAAGGAGGTGGGGTAGCGTTGCCGGTTAGAGAAGAGATTAACGCAATAGAAAGGAAGGACATTAGTTTGGAGGATGTGGAATTTATATGGGTAGAGCTGCGAAACACTAAGGGGCAGAAAACCCTAGTGGAAGTTGTATACATGCCACCTAACAGTTGGAGTGGAGTTGGGGTTGGCATTAAACATGATATTAGAAATGCGCGCAACAAAGGTAAAACAGTTATAATGGGTGACTTCAATCTACATATAGATTGGGTGAATCAAATTGGCAGGGGTGCTGAGGAAGAGGATTTCTTGGAATGTATGCGGGATAGTTTTCTAAACCAAGATGTAGACGAACCAATGAGAGGGCAGGCTCTTCTAGACTGGGTATTGAGTAATGAGGAAGGGTTAGTTTGCAGTCTTGTTGTGCGTGGCCCCTTGGGCAAGAGTAACCATAATATGGTTGCGTTCTTCATTAGGGTGGAGAGTGGCATAGGGTTCTGAACTTAAAGAAAGGTAACTTTGAGAGTATGAGACGGGAATTGGCCAAGATAGACTGGCAATTGATTCTGAAAGGGTTGACGGTGGATATGCAATTGAAGGCATTTAAAGACTGCATGGATGAACTACAACAATTGTTCATCCCAGCTTGGCAAAAGAATAAATCAGGGAAGGTAGTGCATCCATGGATAACAAGAGAAATCAGGGATAGTATCAAAACAAAAGATGAAGCATACAAATTAGCCAGAAAAAGCAGCTACCAGAGGACTGGTGGAAATAAAACTGACTGCAAATTTTTTATAGATATGTGAGGAGAAAAATATTAGTTAAAACAAATGTAGGTTCCTTGCAGTCAGAAACAGGTGAATTGATCATGGGGAACAAGGACATTGCAGACCAATTGAATAACTACTTTGGTTCTGTCTTCACTAAGGAGGACATAAATAATCTGCCGGAAATAACAGGGGACCGGGGGTCAAATGAGACGGAGAAACTTAATGAAATCCAGGTTAGTCAGGAAGTGGTTTTAGGTAAATTGAATGGATTAAAGGCCAATATATCCCCAGGGCCAGATTGGCTGCATCCTAGAGTATTTAAGGAAGTAGCCCCAGAAATAGTGGATGCATTAGTGATAATTTTTCAAAACTCTTTAGATTCTGGAGTAGTTCCTGGGGATTGGAGGGTAGCTAATGTAAACCCACTTTTTAAAAATGGAGGAAGAGACCCCTTGTTCTGGACTTCCCCAATATCGGGAACAATCTTCCTGCATCTAGCCTGTTCAACCCCTTAAGAATTTTGTAATTGTCTATAAGATCCCCCCTTAAACTTCTAAATTCTAGCGAGTACAAGCCGAGTCTATCCAGTCTTTCTTCATATGAAAGTCCTGCCATCCCAGGAATCAGTCTGGTGAATCTTCTCTGTACTCCCTCTACGGCAAGACTGTTTTTCCTCAGGTTAGGAGACCAAAACTATACGCAATACTCCAGTTGCGGTTTCACCAAGGCCCTGTACAACTGCAGTAGAACCTCCCTGCTCCTATACTAAAATACTTTTGCTATGAATGCTAACATACCATTCGCTTTCTTCACTGCCTGCTGCACCTGCATGCCTACTTTCAATGACTGGTGTACCATGACACCCAGGTCTCGTTGCTTCTCCCCTTTTCCTAATCGTCCACCATTCAGATATGTCTACTTTCCTGTTCTTGCCACCAAAGTGGATAGCGTCACATTTATCCACATTATACTGCATCTGTCATGCATTTTCCCACTCACCCAACCTATCCAAGTCACCTTGCAGCCTCCTAGCATCCTCCTCACAGCTTGGGTCCCAAAATCACACTGGAGGGCTGGTCATCCAACACAATATTCCACCTCTCCACCAATTCTAATATTGGTGGCCAGTGGAGGGGTGGGGCGCTTTCTGGAGCGCCAGTATGGGTGTTGTGGGCTGAAGGGACTGGTTTCCAGAGGGCTAGTATGCAAATTGTGCGCCAAATGGATTCTTGGGCTGGCGTCTCAGTCAATCAAGCCTGTTGTGCTGGCAACTCACTCACGACTGGTGGGCTGGTAGTTGACTCACGGCTAATCCTTGAAATTCTATTTCAAGCAGGGTATAAGGCCACCAAATTCAAGTGCAGTTTCTTACCACTTCTAGCAGGGAGCAAGGCCACCAAATTCAAGTGCAGTTTCATACCATTTGAAGTAGGGTGCAAAGCCACTAAAGACAGCGAGACGTGACCTCTCCCTCCTCCATCTTGCAGAGACTGAGCCACACCCACATTTCCGGGTTTTATAACCCCTCCCCCCCCGGAAATGATGTGGCCTTTCAAGGAGTGATTGACAGGAGAGAGATTCTCAACATTTTTTTAAAAACTAATAACACTTTTATTTTTCATTGATGGGAAGAATTCTCTGCATCTGCTCAGCCGAGGGGGACTGAGTAAGATGGCCAAAAATCACAGCCGTAAGTGATAGCGTTTTATCTAAAATCAATATACAGTGCAAACAGGAAGTAAGTGCATTTACAGAAGTGCCTTTTAACTTCAAGCCAAAGTACCCAAGCCACCATTTGCAGTAAGTAGTGCCTTTCAACTTCAAGCCAAAGCAACCAAGCCACCATTTGCAGTAAGTAGTGCCTTTCAACTGCAAGCCAAAGCAACCAAGCCACCATTTGCAGTAATAGTGTCTTTCAACTTCAAGCCAAAGCTCCCAAGCCACCATTTACAGTAAGTAGTGCCTTTCAATTTCAAGACACACCCAAGCCAACCCAACCAGGAGGGGAGGAGGGGGGGGGAGGGACTTTCTGGAGCGCTAGTATGAACCATTTTAGAACCAATAGACAATTTTTTGCAAGCTTTAGAACCAATAGACATTTTTTTTTACAAGCTTTAGAACCAATGGACATTTTTTTGCAAGCTTTAGAACCAATGGACATTTTGTTGCAAGCTTTAGAACCAATAGACATTTTTTTGCAAGCTTTGGAACCAATGGACATTTTTTTGCAAGCTTTAGAACCAATAGAGACATTTTTTTGCAAGCTTTAGAACATATAGACATTTTTGCAAGCTTTAGAACCAATAGACACTTTTTGCTAGCTTTAGAACCAATAGACATTTTTTTTTAGAACCAATAGAGACACATTTTGCAAGCTTTAGAACCAATAGACATTTTTTTGCAAGCTTTAGAACCAATAGACATTTTTTTGCAAGCTTTAGAACCAATAGAGACACATTTTGCAAGCTTTAGAACCAATAGACATTTTTTCCAAGCTTTAGAACCAATACTTTTTTTGCAAGCTTTAGAACCAATAGACATTTTTTTTGCAAGCTTTAGAACCAATAGACATTTTTTATGCAAGCTTTAGAACCAATAGACATTGTTTTGCAAGCTTAGAACCAATAGAGACACCACTTCCTGGTTTTATAGTCCCTCCCCCCTGCCGCCAGCGGGGGCAGCAGACAGAATGGGGACTTTTGTTAAAACATTAATATCTCTGTCATTTTTAATCGACGGGAAAATTCCTCGGCACACATGCGGCGGAGGGGGGCTCTGAGCAAGGTGGCCAAAAATGACGGCCGTAGGTGGCGGCGTTCTCTCGGAAATCGCAGCACAGATGGCCAAAACCGGTCAAGAACAGACTTTTAGTAATATAGATAGACACATTCTGCAAGCATTTTAGAACCACTAAGGGCACTTACATTTGAGTGCACATGTGTTCAGTGTTATTCACAGCTCAGAGAAATGTGACCCTCAGCCTTCCTCCAGCTTGCAGACACTGATTGAGGCACACCACTTCCTGGTTTTATAGTCCCTCCCCCCTGCCACCAGCGGGGGCAGCAGAGAGAATGGGGAATTTTGTAAAAACATTAATATCTCTGTCATTTTTAATCGACGGGAAAAATCCTCAGCACACATGTGGCTGAGGGGGGCTCTGAGCAAGGTGGCCAAAAATGACGGCCGTAGGTGCCGGCATTCTCTCGGAAATCGCAGCACAGATCGCCAAAAATGGTCAAGAACAGAGTTTTAGTAATATATAGAAGATAGAAGATAGATAGATAGATAGATAGATAGCTGGGGGTTGATGGCGGCAATGCACCAAAAAAGTTGTTTGCCAACTGCCAAAAAACACTACATAGAAGAAGAAGAGATAGCTGGGGTCCCAGCACTGAGCCTTGCGGTACCCCACTAGTCACTGTCTGCCATTCTGAAAAGGACCCATTTACTCCTACTCTTTGTTTCAGCCAATTCTCTATCCACATCAATACTGAACCCCCAATGCCATGTGCTTTAAGTTTGCATACTAATCTCTTATGTGGGACCTTGTCTGTTCCATCAGGGACTGGATTGTTTTTAGTGTCATTATGTGTGAAATGTTTTAAATTTCATGTGCGATGCTCCGCTATTCCCTGGGAAACGTCTTTTCATTTTGCGCTGTACAACTGTTGCTTGCAAGATGACAATAAAGGTTGATTAATTGATTGTCGAAAGCCTTCTGAATGTCCAGATATAACACAGCCACTGGTTCTCCCTTATCCACTCTACTATGGGGGGGGGGGGGGGGGGGGGGGGAGTATGTGGGAGAGATCTGTTCCATCAGGGACTGGATTTTTCATCACAGTGTTGTGATGGTGAAATGTTTGTAAATTTCATGTGCGATTGCTCTGCTATTCTCTGGGAAACGTCTTTTCATTTTGCACTGTACAACTGTTTCTTGCAAGATGACAATAAAGGTTGATTGATTGATTGTCGAAAGCCTTCTGAATGTCCAGATATAACACATCCACTGGTTCTCCCTTATCCACTCTTGTAGAGTATCAAGGGTGGTATTTATTGTCCATCCTTCTTTGCACCCTTGCTTCCTCCCCACATTCCACCATCTCCTTTTTCATCACATCCCACTATATGCACCCTTTTGTCCGTTCCACTTAACACCTCCAGCCTTGATTATCATCCAACCCCATCACCACCTGGCATCTGCCATCACCCCTGTTTACCTGGATCAATCTCTCACTTGCTAGTTCTTGCCCCACTCCAATCCCCCACCTCTTTCTACTAGCTATTCCCTCTCTATCAGTTTGAAGAAGGGTCCCGACCAGTACATTGTTAGTCCATTTCCTTTCACATATGCTCTTCACCCGCCAAGTTTGTAACAGCAAAAGGCCTCACTTTCTGATTAGTTAGTGGCTAGATCTTACCAATCAAAAAACAGGTAAGACAAAACAAAATGTGTACTTACTAGTCACCCCTGTTGTTAAATTAGTTCAGTAACTTTACAACTGCACAATGCATTTTTTTGGAATACAAAAAGCTATCGAGTAAGACAACTACTATTTATTTATATTATGAATGGGTGCGGTTGAGACGGAAAATGGTCTGGAATCACAAGGCATGGTAAACAATGATAATATACAAACATGTACATTTTATCTTTGGCATTGGCTTATTTTGGGTTGCAAAGCCGCATTTCCTGTAAAACGGTCTATGAGCATAAGACCAACTTTTGTGGTGATGAGGAAAAATAATGGCAGTGTTCTCTTATGAGGGGGTGTGGGATGTTTCTTGAGAGAGCACGGAGTCTGGTTGGGATTTGTAGTCAAATGCCATTTCCCTTTAGGTTATCAGTTGTGAAATACATTTGATTTAATACGAAGCACATTTGAAAACGCGGCATGTAACTGTACAAGCAGATCAGAAGGGGGCAGGATTTACAATTCGACAAGTTAAATACGTGGCCTTGTGTCTGAGGCATGGATACAGAAAAATGAAATAACTGTAAAATAAAATTGCTTTTAACAAAACAAAATAAAGCCTTGCCTTCTCGTGCGTGGTTTGCCGAATCCTGTTCACTCGGTTTTCAAGAACCTCGACAACGCGTCAAGTATACAAGTTATTGGAGACGGGCGAGAAAGAGAGATTAGGAATAAACTTCTCGTTTCATATCCTCGATCAACATTGCACAGAATTGTTAGCTGCTGCTTTACAAAAGGACACAAAGTGCCGGACAGCATCTCTTGGTCTCTGGAGAACGCGAATAGGTGATGTTTCGGGTCGGGACCCTTTATGTTGAGTTACTCTGGCACTTTGTGTCTCAGCATCGCCGAACTGCAAACATTAGGTTTCTTTTAACAAGTATCTACCCGCTGAGTTACTCCAGTGTTTGTGTCTATCTCCAAATAAAGTGTCACGTTTCCCTGTGCATTGAAATACATGTTGAGGAAATAATCTCTGGGCCGCCACGTTTCATTTCTTAATTATACTCTTGGGGCTTTAAGTTAAATTTAAAAGGAATAATGTTCAGGCCACGGCCCTGTCGCCATGGTTTCCCGTGCATCCCGTTCATAATTAACCGCTGGAATATTAATACGGTGACGAAACCGTGCTCTTGTGTTTGTATATGCACTGAAGGTTGATTTCTTCAGGTTCCCTGGTGGTCTAGTGGTTAGGATTCGGCGCTCTCACCGCCGCGGCCCGGGTTCGATTCCCGGTCAGGGAATTACATTTTTAATTATAACTGCTCAATCATTTATTTTAGCATAACACTTTGCATTAACTATGTGCTGTAATCATATGATTCATAATATTTATTTAATTCTACTTTTTTTAAGACTTATAAATACAAATACCTCATTTCATTTAAATACCAGATTGAAAAGGCAGAAACTAAAGTGCAAATAATATATTACAAATAATTATTCAAGCGACCTGTTCCTGTGAAATTGCTATCTTCAACTCGCGTTGTCTATTTTACTTGTTATTCCTTCAAATTACGCTGGTCATTTCTCCCTCTGCGAGGAATCTTTGTGCTCTTAATTTAAAATGAATGACCAACATATTTTAGTTTACTTTTACGTCCTTTTACTTTGCATTATTTGTAACGCATCACAAAATAAGTATACGATTGAATCTAAAGATATATTTTTCTGTATTTGTTCATTTTTGGAGATAGACAATAGGTGCAGGAGTAGGCCATTTGGCCCTTCGAGCCAGCACCGCCATTTAATATGTTCATGGCTGATCATCCCCAATCAGTACCCCATTCCTGCCTTCTCCCCATATCGCCTGACTCCGCTATTTTTAAGAGCCCAATCTAGCTCTCTCTTGAAAGCATCCAGAGAACCTGCCTCCACTGCCCTCTGAGGCAGAGAATTTCATACTCACAACTCTCTGTGAGAAAAAGTGTTTCCTCGTCTCCGTTCTAAATGGCTTACTCCTTATTCTTAAACTGTGGCCCCTGGTTCTGGACTCCCCAAACATTGGGAACATGTTTCCTGCCTCTAGCGTGTCCAAACCCATAACAATCCTATATGTTTCAATGAAATTTCCTCTCATCCTTCTAAACTCCAGAGTGTAGAAGCCTAGCCGCTCCATTCTCTCAGCATATGACTGTCCCGCCATTCCGGGAATTAACTTTGTAAACCTATGCTGCACTCCCTCAATAGCAAGAATGTCCTTCCTCAAATTAGGGAACCAAAACTGCACACAATACTCCAGGTGTGGTCTCACTGGTCTCTGTACAACTGCAGAAGGACCTCTTTGATCCTATATTCAACTCCTGTTCTTATAAAGGCCAAGATGCCATTCACTTTCTTCACTGCCTGCCGTACCTGCATGCTTACTTTCATAGACTGATGAACAAGGACCCCCAGATCCTGTTGTACTTCCCCCTTTCCCAACTTGACGCCATTTAGATAGTAATCTACCTTCCTGTTTTTGCTAACCTCACATTTATCCGCATTAAACTTCATCTGCCATGCATCTGCCCACTCCCCCAACCTGTCCAAGTCACCCTGCATTCTCATAGCATCACTGCCTCCCAGCTTTGTGTCATCTGCAAATTTGCTAATGTTACTTTGAATCCCTTCAACCAAATCATTGATGTATATTGTAAATAGCTGTGGTCCCAGCACCGAGCCTTGCAGCACCCCACTAGTCACTGCCTGCCATTCTGAAAGGGACCTGTTAATCCCTACCCTTTGTTTCCTGTCTGCCAACCACTTCTCTATCCATGTCAGCACTTGACCCCCAATACCATGTGCCCTAATTTTGCCCACTAATCTCATATGTGGGACTCTATCCAATGCTTTCTGAAAGTCCAGGTGCACTACATCCACTGGCTCTCCCTTGTCCATTTTCCTAGCTACATCTTCAAAAAATTCCAGAAGATTAGTCAAGCATGATTTCCCCTTCATAAATCCATGCTGACTCGGACTGATCCTGTTACTGCTATCCAAATGTGCGGCTATTTCATCTTTTATAATTGACTCCAACATCTTACCCACCACGGATGTCAGGCTGACTGGTCTATAATTCCCTGTTTTCTCTCTCCCACATTTCTTAAAAAGTGGAATAACATTAGCTACCCTCCAATCCACAGGAACTGATCCTGAGTCTATAGAACATTTGAAAATTATCACCAATGCATCCCCGATTTCTAGAGCCACTTCCTTAAGTACCCTGGGATGCAGATTATTAGGCCCTGGGGATTTATCAGCCTTCAGTCCCATCAGTCTATCCAACACCATTTCCTGCCTAATGTGGATTTCCTTCTGTTCCTCCGTCACCCCAGATCCTCTGGCCACTACTATATCAGGAAGATTGTTTGTGTCGTCCTTAGTGGAGAACACTAGAGGACACTAGACCTCTTTAGATATTCCTATTGTTATAATAAATAGCAGGTTCAGAATAATATTTGAGAATTTAAGGTATGGTGAGATCCAATAAATCATCCAACCCAATAATGGATAAAGATGATCATTAAGATCCAGGCAAATTTGTGAACTCAACCTCCTAATAGTTTCCTTTTATTCACTGCTTTTTTTTTATAAAGTGAGTCAAAGTCCTTTATTTTTGTAAAGGACTTTGTAAACACAAAATGCTGGAGTAACTCAGCAGGTCAGGCAGCATCTCTGGAGAACATGGATAGATTATGTTTTGGGTCTAAATTAAGGACTTTTCCTGATGACATTCCACACAACCTCTCCATTGCCCTTGTTGGGCCAATTGGGGTGGTCTTGCCACAGGGCTGTTGTCTGGGGAGATGATGCTTGATAGTGGTTCAGCATCATCTGCTGCTAAGCCAACACCTCCAATGAGGCACAACAGTGTTTTCTGAGATGCTTATGCAGATTGCTTTTGTGATCTAGTTGTAATTCTGAATATGAAAGAGCACAAGATTTCATACCTTTTCAGATCAATGTATTTGATTTTACTAACACTAAGCCAATTCTCATTGACAGGCTACGTGTTTCACATGGTGACACTAAACCTGAGAAATGCACTCTACTCACAGTTTAGTCTCGTCACAAAAAGAGATTACCTGGTGGACAAAGGAAATGACTAAAGGAGCCTTGAACTAGTATAGTATTTTCATTAACCTGTGGGAATCCCTGAACCATGTCTACTCTTAACTGAGATAAGGAGCATTTGGGATGGTATTCAGAACCTCGAATCCATGTATTGGGAGCACACACTTTACAAATTACACAGCTGCCCACTCTTTCACACATCCTATGTCCCAGTAATGGCCAGGTCTTTCGGTCGCATGTTAGCCTCATGAGTCACCTTGGAACCCACAGAAGTGGAGGTAAAGTATGTCCATCATCTGAGGGATTGCCCAAAAAAAAGAGTGCAAAGATTTTGGCTGTGTGGACGTCAGCCATTGTACTCAATGTCAGCTTATAAGATTTAAATATCGCTAGATCAAGTGCAGGTACTCCCCCAATACACCCATTCCTTACCCATAGCCCCCATGGTCCTCGAACTCAAGATGCGTGTTGCAATAGCAGTTCGCCTTCCCCCTCATGTGAGGTGAAAAGTTGAGAGTGTTCCTGTGTCGCAACATTGTGTTGGAAGCTGGCAGGATTAATTTTAATAGTAAAAATTTTGTGAAATTTGTCATTTTTAAAGCTTTAAACCCGAAAAATCATGAGGGGGTGGAGGGGAGGGTGTGGATGGGAGGGGTGAGGGGGAGGTTTGGGGGAGGGTGAGGGAGGAGGTTCGGGGGAGAGGTGGGGGGAAGGGAGGGGGAGAGGGGGTGGGGAAGGAGAGCAGGGAAGGGGGAGGGACGGGTAGGGGGAGGAGGGAGATAGGGGGAGAGAGGGGGAGGGGGAGGAGAAAGGGGGAAGAGTGGGGAAGGAGGGGTAGGGAGATGGGTAAGGGGAGAGAGAGGGAAGAGTGGGGAGAGGGAGCGAGTGAAGAGAGGGGAAGGGGCCGGAGAGGAGGGGGACGGGGGGGGGGGGGGGGGGGGGGAGGAGGGGAGAGGAGTGGGGGTGAAGGGGGGAGGAGGATGGGGAGGGAGAGGGCGGACTTGAACTCGGTGAGCAGGCGGCTCGGACGGGGTCAACTGCGAAAGGGCAGCGAGCCTTGGCAGCTCTCTGGACCTTGGGCGGCGTGGGGAGCATCGGTAGCTCTAGCGTCACAATTCCCCGTGTCCCTGCGGTCAACAGAGGAATTGCAGGTTTCACAGAGGGAGTAATGGGCGCCAGGGCCTCCTTCTTATCACATGCCCCGCGCAACGATAACGGCCGCTGCCGCCATGTTCTACGATTGGGCGGGGAGACGGAGAGGATTCATAAACAAGCCGGTGGCCTCCGGCTGTGAGCGAGTAACTGTGAGCGATACCTCGAGCGAGCGGCTGTGAGGGAGCGGCTGTGACCTCCGGATCTGCAGAACGCTCGATCTTTCTGCGCGTTTTGAAGAAAGGAGGGGGTGGGGTGGGCTAATATACCTCGTGGAAAACTGCGCATGCATGTTAACAGCAGCTGCATTAATCCAAAGCGGGTGAGGGGGCCACGAAGAAAGGCATTGTGAGGTCAGCAGCTTGGCAACCGCTATATTTTTTTTAAAATGTCAGTTTGGTGATAAATTTTAGTAAATATCTCAGGAAATAATTCACCAAATTTACAGAGGAATGGATTTTTTGAAATCGTAAGGAAAATCTCTACTAGAAGATGTAAACATTTGACCGTTATTGTAACGTCAGTAGCTGGGCAGCAGTCAGATTTTTTTTTAAAAGGTCAGATTGGTCAACACATGACTTAATTTTTATATATTACTATTTCCAAAAATGAAACTCTTTAATTTTTCTTTAAAAAAGATCAAGAATGCTTCGGATTTCAACAATATAAATAATGTTGCACTTTTATTGTTCTGATTTCATGTAACCCCCAAAAGTAGATCGGAAATTGCAGGTAGTCAGAAATGCTGGAGTAACTCAGTGGGACAGGCAGCATCTCTGGAGAGAAGGAATGGATGACATTTCGGGTCGAGACCCTTCTTCAGAAATTGCAGTGTATTTTCTGTTATTATCCCAGAGGTTTGATTTGAGAGCAAAGGTATCTCGTTTCATGGAATCCGCTAATAAGTAATTAAATTTCCATTAAACTAGCAGAATAAGTATGTTGACACAAGAATCTGAAGATGCTGGAATCTTGAGCTAAATAAAAAGTGCTGGAGGAACTCAGCAGATCAGGGTGTATCTGCGGAAGGAATGGACAGACGATGTTGTGGGTCCCTCCTGGGTCGCTGCCTGGCCCGATGAGTTCCTCCAGCACTTTTTTTTGTATGTGTGTGCCTTGGTGGTTGAGAACAAAAATGGATTAATTCCTTAGCATGCTGTTGGTGCTACAATTTGTAAGTTATTCCTGCACTGTTTTTACTTCATTTTCATTAGTCAAAAAATGGAATCCCTGGACAACTGAAGTTGAAATAAAAGCAAACATTCATTCCTTCAGCTGTTACGGTCAAACTCAAATGCTTTGAAGAAAGAGCTTTGCATGTGGAAAGCAGTGAACAAAAATGGACAGGAACTTCCAGGTAACAAGCTAGAGGTCGTAAGCTGTTCTCCGGGGCCACATGTGAACTATCCAAATCGTATATACAGCCAAGAAGTTATCAGTCTGACTCCAGGATAACTGCTATAGCCACTTGGGGCCACACAGATTTAATATTTGATCTAAGACCTCCCCTGTAGACATCCCGACCATAAGTGTTTTGTTATTTGTGGATCTTGTCTGGTTTCTTGAATACTTTGGGGGAGACAGACAAACCTCATTTTGTAAGGCCAAGCCAAATTGGTTTTGTTTAAAGTACTTACAGAAGATGTATATTTTCTTATTTTGACTCAATTCTGGCTTGGCTTGGCTTGGCTCTATTGTTTAATCTGGAAAATCATTTTTTATAGGCGAGCAAATTTACATCAAAGCATTTCAGTTTTCTTTGATTCCTTGTGTCATGACTGTGATTCAACGTTGCAAACACACAGACCCACAGTGGTTGTTGGTCTTTTTTTTTTTGGATTCTGCCTCATTTCATACTAAGATCTAATCTGAATAATTGATAACCTTTGAATTAACTTGATATATCTATCTAGAATTGTATATAGAGCCAGGCCAAAATTCCTCTTTTGTATCTCACTATAATACTGTAACTTTGTTGATCAGCTCAAAGTATGATGAACAAATGAGTGAACCAAAACTGAAGAAAAATAACAGTGGGAAACCCTGGAAAATCATACACATTAGAGGCTGTTTATAGAAATCAATTAAACAAATTAACAATCTTATATTCATTGTTTATCGTATTTATAAAAACAATATTGCTTGAAAATATAAGTTTCCCTATCCTATATGAGATTTCACAGTTGCTTTGAAATTTCTCTCAAAGGCTTTCAGAAGATATGTGGATAGGCACAAATTGCAGCAACCACTTGTATGTGCCATGATCTATGCCCACACATCCAAGCAGAAAATGGTGAAGAGAAAATAATGGAGATGCTATCCAATGAAAACAAAGTCCTATTTTCAACCTTGAAGGAAGTTGTCAAAGATTCCACCTCTCCCACGGTTAAAATATGGATTTGGGGATTTTTACTTCCACAGATTATCATAGACGCTTTCTATATGTACCGCGGTGATTTTGTGATTAAACTGTGACTCGCAACACTAACTCTTTTTTCCAAGGATATCCCTGCAAAGCAACAGTATTGGAGGATGGTGTGGGGGAGACAGGATAGTTGCAGTTTAGTGCATGTAACTTCTTTTAAATCTGATGTAAATTGGATGAAGGAAATTAAAGGTTAAAGGGCAAAATTATTCCCTTATCCAACATTATGTAGAACTGTCAATTCCTGTTATTTTGTCTAAAAACTAAAGAAAATGTGCAAATATTAGGAAGCAAATCTGCAACTTAGGAACTTTGTCATAGATAGGAATTGATTTTAAATCAATTGTTAATTTTGATTTTGTGATTCAAAGCTTTTAATTGACCAAAATAAATCAAAGTAAGGAATATGGAGTTGCATCACAAAGTTGCCATGATCAAATGAAGCAGAGCTATAGGCTCAAAGGACTAAATATTCCCAACATTGTTTGTCCTACAATAGCTGGGAAATAGTTAGCAGTCTAAACAATATAGAAGTGACTGAACTATGCTATAAAAAGCCATTTGGTTTGTTATTCTCTGCAGGCAAATGTTGCTCTTCAATGGTACTTATTGTCACATCTACCTAGATATAGTGAAATCCTTTGTTTTGCATGCAATCCAGTAAACTCGTACTATAAATAACACCCAATATACATGCCCAAGTGTGCAATGAGTGTAGTGCAGAAATTGTAGACTTCTTCTGTGGCGGTACACAAAGAGTTGCCACACTTCCAGCACCAACTTCCATGTATCGTTCTTAAATATATCAAGTCTTATCATGGTTCAAAGGGGTGGCACAGGGTCTGAGATGCAGTGGTTAGCATGCACTGCGATGCTGTTGTTGTCCTCCTCTGCCATTCTGCGCTGCTGCAGGCCATGTCCGATTTGCGCATTCGTCTGTGGGGCCTGCAGCAGTGCCTGATCCACGTGACCCCCCGTTTGCTGCAGGGTGTGTAATGGCTCACTCCACTGGCACCTCGACCCTTGCCATCCTTTCACCTCTGGCAGCCACCGCTCCACCTTTGTGCCTCCCATAGCAGACCTCGGAACCCCCATATCACTTCTGAACACTGAGACAAGCTCATTGCCCGCTCATCAATACCGTTCTTCTCCTCCATCCGCCGCCACCGCCATCTTGAAAGTAGGTTTATCACCCTGTATCCAATCGTATTAGCATATCCTCATTTTCACGTGTAGTTTTCCAGCTTTCTTTAAATGCATTTTAGTCTCTCATCAAGGAAGACACAAAATGTTGGACTAACTCAGCTAGCCAGGCAGCATCTCTGGAGAAATGGAATAGGTGATGTTTCATGTCGAGACCTTTCCTCAGACTATGGGTTAGGGGAGGGAGACTAGAGGCATGAAAAGGTGCAAAGAACAAAAGAATGAAAGGTATGAAAATAACAAATCAAGGCCAGCAAAGATGATCAAGGAAAGGTGAAGCCTACAAAGGTCCATTGTTGGCTGTGGGGGAGGTGATAACGAGAGGGTGCAAACAGTGAAACTAAGCAGGATGACAGTAAAACTAGTAGGACAACTAAGGTGGGAGAAGGATGGAGAGAGAGGAAATGCAAGGGTTACTTTGAGAAATCAAATTCATACCATTGGGTTGTAAGCTGCCCATGCAAAATATGAGGTGGTGTTCCTTCAATTTGCATTTGGCCTCACTCGGACATTGGAGGAGGCCCAGGACAGATAGGCATCTGTGTGAATGGCCACACAGTCAAGGATGCCCAGAGAGTAGCGCAGGGGAGTAAGCACATAATACAAATGTCTTGCGGGTCAGAATGAAGGAAATATTATGTCCAACCCTAACCGCCTGAGGTCTGCCAGAGAAGTCCAGAAGTCAACTGCAGATGGTGGCTGCAAGATCATGGTCGAGGAGTACTTGTATGGTATTATGGTGTTGAAGGCTGAGCTGTAGCCAGTGAATAGCATCCCGACATAAGTGTCTCATTATTAAAGTGATCGAGAGCTGAATGTAATGCAAGAGAGATAATGTCCTTCGGAGACCTATTTTTCTTTTGTGCATATTGCTGAGGTCTAGTTTGTGTGGGTGGCTTGTGCAAATGTGGACCAATACCATTATTTCAAATACCTTAATTGTGGTTGATGTTAGAGCTACTGGACAGAATCATTTAGACAGGTCAATTTATTTTTCTTGTGGACTGGAATGATGGGGGATTTCTTGAAGCAAATAGGGACGGAAGATTGCTGAAGTGAGGGATTGAAGCTAGAAACCATGCCAATTAATTGGTGGTGATTTCAGAACCCATCCAGGAACTTCATCCGGGCCAGGTACTTTCTGAGCGTTTGCCGTTGTGAATGCAGATCTGACATACAACCGAGATGTAACGATCAGGGCCGGCGGAGAATGGGGAGCATGCCTTAGTGGAACTTTGTTTGGCTGTTGAAAACAGACATAAAAGACATTAAACCTGTCCAGTAAAGATACATTGTTGCCACAGATTGCATCTGTAGACCAAGGACATGGATCTCAAATATTTGTGATTTCCAGCTTGTTTTGGAAGTCATACTTGGCATCCCTGACAGTATTATCTCTCTCGAAACCTTTGGATCCGAAGTTTAGCATAATATATGCATTAATATACATGCCTAAGTATAGTGGGCTAGTGCTATATTGCAAAATAATATGCAATATATTTACTTTATTTTCCATTACTGTTGCTCTATTAAACCTATTGTTTTTAAAGTGCTTAAAAGTGCTGTTTACTATTTTGATATTGTTTCTCAATTTAAAGTAGTTTTCTAGATATTTTCTAATTGAACTACTCTATACTTTTAAACTTAATTGAGAACACTAAAACCCAATAAAGAACATTAATTCAAAATAATCATTGCATAAAGTTTGTAGATAAAAACAAATCTTAATCTTTGTTTTCTACTTTCTGTAAATATTACATAATCCATTCTCTTCCCAGAAACAAGTCCCAGGGAATAAAGCAGTCTATAATTGGCAAACTATTATTTGAATTTATATCTTTGATAAAAAAGCAGAATCTACCAATGAGAGAATAGCATTGAGACCAGAGAGTTGATAAAGAACTTTTGATTTACACAGATTTGTGAATTTTCCTATATGGAAATTGCCCAAACCTCAGGTTTATGCAAGTCCTTTTGATAGCTGAACATATATTCAGAACGGAATTGTAGCTAACAATTACAATGAATTGCTATGGCGTTTTAAATTACATTGTTTTTGCCTTGTATCACAAGCCCAGTATACTTGTACATATTAATATGTATATAAGAATGAAAATCCCCCAAATATTTGCTTGCTTCTCTTGCCAGGTGTTCAGATGCACCCCCACCTATAATAGGCAAATTTGTCACCAATAACTGTTTATTTTCTACAAGTAATGCAGATTGAAACTTGTAAAGTAGTTGGATGTTTTTGATTATTGACCTTGTAACAGTCATGTATTCCTGGCTATGAATTAAAATCACAGCCTCTACAGCCCCCTACAGCTTCTTTCTTCCTGACATTGTCATCTAATATTGAGTTGCTGTATCTTCTCCTATCTACTATTCCTAGGATTCCAGTTGGTACCTGTGGCAAATGAGGCCAATATAACAAGTTGTCATGATGTTGCTGCTGACCCTACCGAGCACCTGCTGCACTCACCTTTTTGTCCTCGGCCTCCTCCATTGTCAGCGTGAGGCTAAACGCAAATTGGAGGAACAGCACCTCATATTTTGCTTGGGCAACTTGCAACCCAGTGGTATAAATTTTGATTTCTCTAACTTCAGTAACCATTGCATTCCCTCTCTCTACATCCCTCCCCAACCTAAGTCACACCAGCTTCTCGTTCTCACCTAGCACACAGCCAACAATGGTCTGTTTCCTTTATCATCATTACTTTTTCACATATCTTTCATTCATTTGTTCTACATCTCTCCACATCACCATCTATATCTCTCATTTCCCTTTCCCCAGACTCTAGTCTGAAGAAGAGTCTCGACCCGAATCGTCACCTATTCCTTCTCTCCAGAGATGCTGCCTGTCCCGCTGAGTGACTCCAGCATTTTGTGTTTCCCTACTATCTGAACTTCTATATAAAACCTCGGTCTATTTGTTTTACATCATTCATTCTCTCCATATACCTTTTTGAAAAAAAGGTGAAAGCTGTTGAAATAAGATATTTCTTCCATTTTAAAGTTAATTTTCTATGTTAGGAATCAATTCCTTTGTCAAGGGCAGGTAAACTGCTTATGCTCCTTGCCAATATTTAGATAACCGTTAGGAGATGCATAAGAGCTGGCCTGGCTGCTAAATTGGTTCCTTGTCAGGAAATGCCTCCCTCTACTGGAGGGAATGTGCAAACTTCACGCAGACTGCACCCATGGTCAGGATCGAACATCGGATCCTGTCCAGTCAAATTTAATTTAGAACATTCAGAATATTAACATTTATAATCAATTCTGATTATTTTTTAAACCAGAGACAGCAGCTGTCGGAATCTAGAGAATAAAAACTCAAGGTCGAGCAGCTTCTGTGGAAATAAAAGGATGACCAATGTTTTGGGAGCTGTGCAGGGTCTCGCCCTTAAATACCAACCATCCCCTTGCCACTAAGTTCTTCCAGCAGATCATCGTTGATTTAAAAAAAAAACATCCTTATCTTGTTTCACTTGTGAAGATTAAAGATGGACGACTTATAGGAAAAGTCACCTGATTTTACCAAGAACCAATTAGATGTGATAGAGGACATTCAATGACCAGCACACTTTTTGTAAAACCAGTGTATATTTATAAACATTTAATGTATAACAGGTTATAGAATGCAGGTAAATAAGCAAAAAGTGTCATTTGTATTGTATCATCACCTGCATACAGTAAACTTATTTTTTATCACTGTCTTCTCCACACAGCAGAGAATTCAAGTGCAACACATTATCTACAGTATTATATTTGTACACATCCTAATCTCTGACCTTGCATACAAGCATCCTTTTGCCATATTTTACATTTTCCTTAAAGGAAAAAAAATGGATTTTGGACAGGCTCAAATTTTAAGTAATTTGCTTAACCTAATGCCATTATAGCAGCAGATTACAGAGTGGAAATGTGACTGGGTAAAGGGACCAATGAACACAATTTATTGATGATATAATTGCTCTTTCACATGTAGGAAGCTTTTTCTGCAAGGCTTTTCTCATGAAATAGTGTCTTCCATATATACATTGAAATGAATGAATATATTTAAAAATATTTCCAAAATACAATGATCATCCACATGTATCAACTGTGGGCAATTAAGTCCCTAGGTACCAATATTATTTGCTGCATGGCATGAACTTTGGTCCAGGAGTTCCAAATTACCTTTAACGGAACCAATTATTTAATCATCCCTGTTTGTTTTTGCATAGATAACATATCAATCTGATGCTAAGTTGTTTCGAAAAAGAAGTGCAGCTAATTCACTTATTTATTATTGTGTGGAACAGTTTACTGATTGAATGTAATATCTATTATATTAACATTAGAATAATAACTTTCACTTTTCATTTTGAAGATAATTAAGCAGAAAGCATCCTGAAAAGTATTAGCCTGTGGCAATAGAGAAGTTCTATTTCTTTAATCTAGCTGTAATAAAAGTATTCTAAGCACTGAAAAATGGAAGATGAGACTAAAATGCAACAAAAGTACATTTATTTGTAGAATTCTACTTCAGTATGTCAACAGCCATGAATAAAATGCCCTTTCAATGGTATTCATATGCTGCTTTAGTGACATTTTTCATGCTGAATAGGCTAATTTCTATCCACTTCAATGTATATTTGTATTAGTGTAATTTTGTTTAAGTGGCAACAGAAAGAATGAAAAAGTGTTTCATTCACATGAGATAATGATGCTAAAACTGTACTATGAACAAAACGAAGTACAAAGAAATGCAAGGAAATATTCTCCATTCTACTGCTTTAAGCTTAAAACCTCTGCATTGTAACAACTATGATAATCCCCCATGTTGTGTATTCTGAGAGAATGGTTGAAACAGATGAGTACAAAATTAATCACAATAGTCTCAGATACTGACGCCCCTTGCCCACCTATTCACTGTACACCATGAAGCTCACTGGATAATCAGAGGACCTCAAAATGCACATTACTGTCAAATGCAGGTATATGTTTGGACTCGGGTTTAGAATAAACAAGGTTGGCATAGTTTGTAAACTCATGTAAAGATAGGGCTATGTGTTTATTTTCTGGAAAGGTTTCCATGCAAATCTCCAATTGTCGTTTCCGCTGAAAATATGGGAATTGGTCATTTTTTAAATTTTAAATTAGTTAATATTTAACTAATAAAGGCTATAAATTTTTAATCCGGGCAACCATATTTTGGATCAGGGTAAGTGAAATATGCTCTATGGATGAATGATTAAAAAACTTAACATATATAGGCTACTGTAAATGTTGTTTTGCCCCTTGGTTTTAAACTTTTGACATAAACTGAACGAGTCAATCCTTTGTATTTCCACCAGTGTCCAACTCGGCTCAGACCTTGTGCCATCAAGCCATTTCCACTGCCGTGAGAAAACACAGTTCGTATAATATCCCAGTTGGCGATGTTGGCATATAAATGTACTTCTCATAAAGAAACTGGTGTCCAATTAGGGACGCTGTCATTTACTGCTGCTGTTGCCATCTTCACCTCTGTTCAGCAGTTTCAGATTGAGGCACAGCGGCGTGAGAATGCTGTCATGATATTATTGCTTTTGATACTACTGCAGGTGCTGTGGAGAACGCACCACTCCAAATCCTAAAATCCTGTTCATTTCCGGTAGGTGCTCTATAATCCCACTGGGAAAAATCTCCAGGCGAAAATAAAACCGAAAACTATCTACGGGCTGATCAGTCTGAAGATGGGGTTCGGCCCGAAACGTTGCCTATTTCCTTCGCTCCATAGATGCTGCTGCACCCGCTGAGTCTCTCCAGCATTTTTGTGTACCTTCGATTTTCCAGCATCTGCAGTTCCTTCTTAAACACTATCTATGGGCTTGACTGAATTTAATTAATCCATTGTTCCATCTTGGTTATTCTTCTAAGGATCGACATTGTGGTTGCAGGATGAAGTCTCAAACGGAAATAAAAACTGCTACGCATCCATAAAGATATCCTGCGAAGTATGCGAGACATTTTGCAAACGAAAGAAACCGCGCTACGTCCGAGAACCATCCAAAATCCGTCAGGTTTGACTGATTCCATTATTCTTACTAGATGTTGATGGCAGAGGAAGGCGTTTCTTTTCTCTCTGGTGGTTAAGCTGTCGTGAGGGTCCATTGGAGCAAACCACCTCATGGAGATACAGCGGAATGGTTACAGTTTGCGTACACATAATAGTCGACATTGGGATACTTGAACGCAGAAAGCTCGCGTGTAAAATTGCTGTCGATTTGCTCGTAACAATATTGATGCCTCTTGCAGTGGGTTACAAGCCAAGGCCCTGCAGAGAGCAAGTGTTTTTCAATCAATTACATTGTTTTCATGAGCGCTTCCTTTTTTGATGATGAGGCGGCAGAAGTCAGACTGTCGTGAATGCGTGGAGGTGAATGACAAGTTCGCCAGTAGTAGTCAGGTACAATGGAGAGTGAAGCCCTTCGCTGTTTCCCACAGCGAGCGCCGGCACCGCTGAAGAAGTCCCGTCTCAACCAGCGCAGGGCGCGGGTGAGGCCGGTGATGATAAGGGATAGGAGTGTGGAAAGAAGGTTGGTTCAGAAGTGTGACAGGTCAAATAGGTGCGTGTGTGTGTGTGTGTGTGTGGTGGGGGGAGGGGAGCAGAATTTGTCCTTCTTCCGCACT
Organism: Leucoraja erinaceus; assembly: GCF_028641065.1. Lineage (NCBI taxonomy): Eukaryota > Metazoa > Chordata > Chondrichthyes > Rajiformes > Rajidae > Leucoraja > Leucoraja erinaceus. The sequence goes on from NC_073381.1 coordinate 56,273,708, forward strand.
CAGTCCGGTTCAGAAAGCTCCTATCTCCATCCCCCAAGGTCGATAAGGTTTCCCCCCGCCGCTGCCGCTATGGGGGACGGCGGCAAAGCGGGGCGGGTTGAACACTGCACCGCCTGGGGCCAACAGGGCAGCAGTGGGCAAGGTGCCAAGCGGGAGAGGGAAGGTGTGGGCGGCAGCGGCGGCGTGCACCGTGGCGGAGAGGGAGAGGAGGGAGGCGGAGAGCGGGGCCACTCGGCCCGCGGCGCCCATGGGGACCGCCCGCAGCGACGTGTCGCTTTGAGCCGCGGCCGCCGCTGCAGCAGCCGCCGCCGCCGCCAAAGTGGCGGTGAGCAAAGCAGAGCCTTCCGGGCGATGCGGGACGGCGGTACCTGGGTGCAGTTCGGAAGAGGCGGTGGCGGTGGCCAGCAGCCTGTCGCTGACGAGGCCGTGGTGCTGCAACAGAGCAGAGGGCAGTTGGTGGAAGGCGGCGGCCCAGTGCTGTTGGTGCTGCTGGAGGTGATGCTGGTGCCGCTGTTGCTGCTGCTGGTGGTGATGGTGATGATGAGCCACCGTCGAGCTCATCACTGCCGCTTCCCGTTGAGAGGCGTAGGTACTGAGGTGAGAGACAAGGCGGAGTCGCAACGGGTCCGACGTGTCGAGACCTTCCACCGAGCTCAGGTAACGGGCCACCTCGGCCAAGCACTCCCGGAAACCGATGCTCATAAAGTCCATGGCGAGAGCGTGGGCGTCAAAAAACCCTGCGGGACAGAAAGATGAGTAAAAGTTAGCGAGATAGTCACACTGCATGGAAACAGCTACCTGTGCATTATACCAAAGCTGTCAGACTGGAACTCTGGATATCATGCTGGCCGCACTTTGTGACTTTTCATCACCACTTCAACATGTCTGATTTAAATATTTTTCAATCAGTAATTTGAGTTTCGTATCTGATATTTTTTTTTATACCAATCATCCGTTAGTGTTTACGAGTTGTGAATCAGCGGCATCCGTAATTATTCTCGGATGAAAATGGTTATAGTTCACCGTGACCATAAAATGTCGGATAAATTAGGTTAAACGAATGAATTACTTCCAGCAGATTGCCTCATCCCACACGACTGTAAGGAAACTGCTATAGATCTTACAGATTTCGCTGCGGGACCGGTCTGTGGCTCAGTGTTCACAATAGGTGGCGGTGTGGAGATGTCGCCGAGGCCTCTTGTTTATGTGTTTGTGTTTGTTTTGTCTTTCTGGGCAGGTCTGGCTGCTCCAAGCCAAAAAAAAAGTCCAAACAATCTCTGCATGCGACTCCCCGGTTTCACAAAGCACTCACTCCCGCAATGTTAGGAAAAGCAAACAGAAGCCGAGGTCAAGTGCCGCTTTTGTCTCGCCGGCTCTTTCCCACGAGCTCAGTGATACTATTAGCATTTCCACTGCACTCTGCCGGGCCGCCCACAATTGTCAGCGCGCTGTTTCCTTAGGTTACCCCTTCCACGTGGCCTTTGAAGAGGCGCTCAATTAACTTCTTACCTTTACCTCCGGTTGCCCGTAGCATCTTTAGATGATCCACCGTCATCTGAAGTATTTCCGCTTTCTCGAGCTTTGCTGATCCCTTAAAAGCAGAAAAATGTCCCAGTTACTTTGCCAAATTCTCACTCGTTTCAATGGTGAACACTAACATTGCAATGTAGTACTTCACTAAAGTATCCATAAAAGGGCAATGTAATATCACATCACTAAATTAATCACTAAATTGACGAGGTTAAAACGCTATTTTGTGTAAAATTGGAAAGACAGTGCAAAAATAGAATGTAAATACGCAGTGGATCACGCTCAATCTACCTGTTTCTCAAAAGCAGTGGGGACCAGTCGACGAAGTTCCGACAAACTATTGTTAATACGATCTCGACGTCTCTTCTCGATGATCTAAGAACGCAAATCGTACCGTTAGGACAGTTTGAATATTTTAGAAAGCAATCAAAACGTGATCCATAAAAGTTACTACAACAAAAAGAAAAGCACCCTCACCCCTCTCCTTTTCTTCCTGGCCATTATTTGGGAAGTTGTAGACGGAGACCCGGCTCTCATGAGTACATTATTGTCCTGCCTGTTGAAACGAGAGAAAAGGATCGCCACTGTCAGCTTTTTCCCCGTGTTATACCAATCACAAGAATGAAAAGATTGAATTACCAAGTGCCATTTAAAATGTACACCAAGCTTCGCCGTAAAAGAGACGAAAACTCACCCTGCGCAGATATTTTCGCTCCCCACGTCTATGGTTTCATCAATATCACTATCTGAAGAACTTTCTTCACAAGGACGTTTCATTATCACTGGAGAGAGAGAGAGAGAGGGGGAGAAACACAATTTTCCGGTCTGCTTTTTAGAAGCTGGCGGTTTAGCTCCAGCCACCCAGGCAGCCAGAGTGCAGTGTGATGCGCTTTCCCACGGTATAAGCTATATCAATGTTGCAATGTCTCGCTGAGCGCACTCTGTCCCACAGCCCGCAAGCAGCCCTGATTGACAGCGCGACGCTCCGGGTTTGAAGGAGACGCCTTTCTCATTGGCGCAACACGACGACGTCCCCCTTCCCTGCGTCAAACGCGCGGGTCGGGGAAAGCGTGGGAAAGCTCTCTGTCCACTTCACTTAAAAGGGATCGGCTGTTAGAGGAACTTCTAGAAACTTTTTTTTAAGTTGGTAGGAGAAACATTTATGTGCAATGTTAACGTGTTTTTTCTACATTAAAGTTCCAGTATTGCTCTCGTGTTAATATCCCATTTTTCAAATATAAAATTATGCAATTCCCATATTCCATCGGCCTTTGTTGTTCTATTGAAACCATATTTTTGATCGGCATGGCATGTTCATTTCCAGAAATCTGAACTATTAAACACTTTTTTTTGTTTCACATGGAGAAAATCCCGTGTTGCCCTTGCTCCACATCCATCGATAAGAAAATTAAGTTGATATGTACTGTACAATCACTGCAGAGATTTTTTTTCTCAATTCTATTAAGATTGTTTGTGTAGGAAGCACGGCTGTTTAAAATAGGAATGCAATACTAACTAAGTAAAGTAGGCATGAGTTGCATTAGAAACATAGTCCGAGCCAATAAATCAAATCTCAAACACTATTATAAACGCATACGTATGTATGTACCATGTAAGTCAAGTTACTCCATTTAAAGTGTCTATAGACAGCTAAAGACAGAAGCATCCATTGATTTTTTTTTATTAAAGAGCCGCGTTTATACTCGGTGCATGGCTAAGCTGTGGTATAACCGTGTGAACAGAAACTGGACACTATTCTTCAGCACTTCCCCTGTAATTTGAACTTTCTGAATTACACGCTGCCCGCAAGAGAGGTGGTTTGAAGAACATTACAGCACCCTGTGTGCATTACCCCCGTCAAGGTGTTCTGGTAAAGCTAATATAAAAGCACACCAGATAACATAGTAGGAGCATTGTTGCCGGATTTAAAGATAGCCGTACTATTGTCAGAAGCATACCGACCATTTTATTGAACTAACAATCCACGTTGTTATTTCTTTATCCTCATTTCACAGACATCATTGACAAGAAAAAAAATGGGATCACCAACATAAACATACGCGTTAGGATTTTTTTTTGTACATCTTTTCTTTTAGTTGGCATTTTTAAAACTGTAGTAGAACGTTAAAACTGTATTGATTTCTACCTACACGAACCCAGGACTTTCCAACAATTGACCCGATGGAGTTACTTGAGCTACTTTAGAACATTGTATATTGCTCGGGAGCGGGAAATACTTGTGTTTAAATAATTTCAGTTTGCAACTTGGTCTCATCTCTTGGACTATTCCGGGCCGACATGTTCCTAGTGGTTTATTTGTTTCTTTTGTCAGTATTTTGGAAGTCATTTGTTTAACTTCACGTAGGTATCTGGGCCAGAAAATAAAGGTTGTTTAGAACCTGCAAGCTAAAGAGGTGACAGCATTATTGCTTACATGAAAAATGTCACCAGCCACATAAATTTGTTAAGGATTACGGCACCTGGTATTGGGGAGTGATACATATACATACTGACGGGACCGTTCAGACGTTAACTTATTTAGTCTCTTTATAGTATTATTAACTGCTTCGGAAGTCATTACTCCCGCTGCAATTATACTGAACAATGTAAAACGATGCTTCAAGAGCGAATAGAATAAATGATCAAGAATCTTTATTTCTTTTTAATTAAATGAACTGTGCGTCACAATACACTAATGGTTAAGCATTAACTTTAACTTGTAGGCAGTTTCGTAAAAGATGCAAGCAAGAATATTTTACTGCTTCCAAGTTAATGCTATACCACTTAGACATTAATTGTTGGTATTCGATTTCCATATTTGTGACCTTGAAAACAATGAGACCACTGGCATTTAAGACGGGCCCGTGTTAAATGCCGGGTGATCGTCCCATCTCAACGCTCCACAAAGTCAAGATCAAGGAACGTGTAATTGGTTTGACAATAACCTCGGGATCATCCTCTCGTCTACATGCTAATCCGATAAAGTTTTAACCCGGCGAATGCGAATGACTGCCCCAAAAGTTCTATAAAGAGCAACTTCTCTTCCTATGGGATGTTTGAATATTGAATGCTACATATTTAGTATTTTTCCCCATGAATATTGATACATTTTACGAAAATCACTATGGTACCAATGGCCGGATAGATTCAAATCGATCTTTGAAACACTGTAAATTACTGTCAAATAAACGGTGAAGGGCTTTAAGGACAAGAAGTTGATGCTTGTTAGAGTCTTTAATACATTTTCGATCACAAATTATCGTTACCAAATTATGGTACTCATAATTGAAATATTAGGGTTACACATGTATTCACAATGTTTTGAAGACTATCCTTATGTAACACTCTCTTTGACTGAGCTGCATAATTTTAAAATTATTTTTATTCAACCATAATTTGTAAAGGCAACATATCAAAGCTACGCAAAACAGTCAATACGTTTTTGTCTCGGCACATTAGTGACTGTAGTGCTGTTTCTTGCTCTCCCACAGGACTCAAACATTTCATCAGCTTTGCTCTGATTTTCCATCCTGTTCTGACTCAGTCCATCTCTGACTCAGTCCTTTTTTGACCGTTTATCTCCATCTCAGTGGCTGGGTGAGCGACCAAATTCCTTTACAGGCCTTCATACTATCATGAGATAATCTCCTCCCACTTTGCTTCATGTAAGGTTTCCATTCCCATATCCCAGTCTCTCGGCTTCCATTCTATTTGATCAAAACTTCTGATATGTTATCTTCTATTCGGTCAAGTTTGTTTTCATCCGCCATATTTGAAAGGACTCTTAACCACATTTGTCCCATTTCCCACAGTCTTACTCTAAAACTCTCTCCTTCCATCCAGATTAAGGAACAGGGTCGTTTTTATCTTCCCATTCCACAGACCATTCTCCGTAATGTTCAACATGTGTGGGTGGCTACCTACCACTAGACACACATTTCCCGCCCGCCGACCATATTTATCATTTTGTTTTGAATTTTAGGTTTCCACCAGTTGCCATGTCTCATTTCTCTGTTGGTTTGTGTTTCCCCCTTTAACTATATTGTCTCTTTCTTTCCTCTGCTTTTATTCATATCCTTCTGTTTGCATCTCTGGTAGATCATCTGCGATTAACACACCTTCTTCATCCCTTCTCAACTGGCACCACAGTCACATGTTTCATTGGGTTTCCTCCGGTCTCCGTTCTATTCTGTTTCTTCTCCCCTTCAGCCACACTTCTGCAACTTAAAATATGTTCGATTTATAACTTCTCCTAGTTCTGTGTATTGTGTTCAGTGTTGGTCATCATGTTATAGGAAATATGTTGTCAAGCTGGAAAGGGTTCAGACACGACTTACATGGATGTTGCCAGGACTCGAGGGCCTGAGTTATAGGGAGGGGTTGTGTAGGCTGGGACTCTATTCCTTGGAGCGCCGTGAGGGGTGATTGTATAGAGGTGTACAAAATCATGACGGGTATAGATCGGGGACGGGCAGTGGGCAGGTGCTATAGACCTACACGGGAAGGTAGACGCTCCCGCCCCCACGAGTCTCGGGCAGATGGGGCTCGTCAGCCTGGGAAGGCAGTCCATCCAGGAGAGGGAAAACTCTGATTTAAAACATCCACTTCATTGTGGCCATATCCAGTCACGGAAAAGGCTCCAGGAGTAAACCTCAAGGAAATCCGGAGTCGGAACCCCTAAGGGTCGTTGTCTACAACCTCGCTCTGGCAGCTCCTGCGACGGCGCTGGTGCCAAACTATAACGGCCCTGCCGTTCCTTTGGATCGATCAGCGACGTGGAAATGGGGGACTGCTGCAGCCTGCATGGGCTGTCCTCCATATGACATCGCCAAGGCTTGCATCCGACTAGGATGCATCACTCATGGACGGTCAGTCATGACCGAGGAGGGGGGGGGGGGGGCTGCTACTGCTATAGATCGGGTAAATGCACAGTCGTCTTCCAAAGTAGAGAAATCAAGAACGAGAGGACGTGCAATTAAGATGATGGTGAAAAGATTTAATAGAAACCTGATGGGTAGTTTTTTTACACAAAGGGTGGTGGGTATATGGAACCGGCTGCCAGAGGAAGTAGTTGAGGCAGGTATTATCGCAGCGTTTAAGAAACATTCAGACTGACACATGGATAGGGTGGGTTTAAAGGGATATGGTTGAAACGCAGAGAGGTGGGACCAGTGTAAATGATACATGTTTTCACGCTGTATGACTCAATGACTCTTCTAAGGATCTGAAATGTTACCTGTTTTCCTCCACGAATGCAAAGTGGTTTGTTGACGAGCCCTCCCCCCCCACTATAAACACTGGAAAAACGTCCCGGCCCGAAATGTCGTCTATCCATTTCTCCGACTACCTGACACGTTGAGTTACCCCAGCACTTCTTTTGTAGACTCACATCTGCAGTTCCTTGTCAACACTTTCACTGATAAATTTAACGAAGTAGTTAAAGTAAATATCTTTGTTTTAGTCAGACGCATTGGCCAAAATCTTAAACGGTAATGGCGAAGGATAATTATGAAACATAAACGTTCACTAATCAAGCTTGTAGGAGATTGTTAGATACAGGCTATGAATACATTGGCTACAACACACGAGGGTGGGGTCGCGAGGTTTTATGCTGCTTTATTGTCTTATGAATTGTAACATTTGCGTTATCGGTGCCGCATTTGATACTGATCCAACGAAAAATATTGAATTGCGTGTGAACTAGGAATTAAACGTTGGAAGAACACGCGTCTCATCGCATGCACACTAATATCCGTGTAGCTATATCCAAGAATTTTAAATGTGATCTTTAAACTCAAAGGATAACACTAATATTTCTTCTTCGATCGTCGCGCGCCGTATTATAACGTGATTACAAATAAATAGTTTGAATAATAATGCATCGGAACTTTAAAAAGATACAATGTTAGTTATGCATTGCATACATCTAAACAAAATGATTTTCCGTTTGGTTGTGGTAGTCATGGAAGGGGCCCTTTAAGTGGGACAAGTATTTTTACACTCGACTGCATTGGAAACAAAGTGTTTGGAAACTACCGCTGCTAATGGCCGTGGATTAGATATAAAATCTGTAGCAAGGGTCGGACGATAGTCTCCGGTCTGAAAGACACGTGTTGCTGTTGACTGGCCACTGGTTCTACAAAAGCCGGCTGTAACAATGACTGGCAAGTACAGAAATCCAAGGGCAGTTCGGGAGTAAACGTATCCTCCACCAGATCCGCCGCCGACTCCAAAAACCTTCGCAATGTCCTCAAAGTCCAATAGCTTGACCTAGGACGGCTTGTATTTTGCGTCGAATGCTCGTGATGTATTCCCAATTTGAAATATTGAGAACAACAATTTATTGTTTCGAATAGATACGAATCTGTAGTAATAACGAGTAGAATCCTCCCTTAAGCAAATGGCACGATGAGTTGCGGTCGGATAATCGTGATCAAACTCAGAGCCAAGCTATAGGACACTTTTAAATATGTCTTGTTCAACTCTAATCGATTTTGAAAAATGCGTAACCGGAGACGAGAGCAGATGTAACAAATGGAGAGAATAAAATAGAAGATTAGATGTGAAAGGCAGGAGCTATTTATTTACATTAACAACACAGTTTTGCACCGAAATGCAATCGACTTGAAACATGGCAAAGATAAACTACAGTGAGATGATTCTTTAATTTGTTTTCCGTAATAGTCCTTCATTTTTACAAACAAATGAACGACGTGCCTATAACTACAATAATCACGACTAGTATAATCCCATTAAATTGATAACCATTTTAATAACCAAATATTTACAAATCATTGCATGGATCAGAGTCTATCCTCATTATATTTAATGAGGAATAAAATCTTACATGTTACAATTCACTATAGAAGTGTTGGCATTGCAGGACTGGGATCCGTGCCAGGTTCTTTGCTCTTTCCCACAGCTCCCCCTGACTGCAATGTAACTCTATCGCCGTGTGAGCGCCGTGCAGAGCGTGCGCGTCACTCAGCGGGACCCGCCCAACAAGACCTCGGGTCAATCACATAGTGCAGCACATGCATCTCCCAGCCATCAAAGGGCCGCTCCGCAACCAACACGCACACTGCAACTGCAACTCCACTGTGCACACGCACACAGCAACTGGCAGAATTGCTGCACTCCATTGGACACGCACGCAGCAGCATATCAGGCTACTGTTGTACAATACAAACGCACCCAGCAATGATTAAGTTACCGTTGTAAAAGTCAGTGAATGCAGTCCAAAGCTTTTAGAAACATAGAAACATAGAAATTAGGTGCAGGAGTAGGCCATTCGGCCCTTCGAGCCTGCACCGCCATTCAATATGATCATGGCTGATCATCCAACTCAGTATCCCGTACCTGCCTTCTCTCCATACCCTCTGATCCCCTTGGCCACAAGGGCCACATCGAACTCCCTCTTAAATATAGCCAATGAACTGGCCTCAACTACCCTCTGTGGCAGAGAGTTCCAGAGATTCACCACTCTCTGTGTGAAAAAAGTTCTCCTCATCTCGGTTTTAAATGATTTCCCCCTTATCCTTAAGCTGTGACCCCTTGTCCTGGACTTCCCCAACATCGGGAACAATCTTCCTGCATCTAGCCTGTCCAACCCCTTAAGAATTTTGTAAGTTTCTATAAGATCCCCTCTCAATCTCCTAAATTCTAGAGAGTATAAACCAAGTCTATCCAGTCTTTCTTCATAAGACAGTCCTGACATCACAGGAATCAGTCTGGTGAACCTTCTCTGCACTCCCTCTATGGCAATAATGTCCTTCCTCAGATTTGGAGACCAAACCTGTACGCAATACTCCAGGTGTGGTCTCACCAAGACCCTGTACAACTGCAGTAGAACCTCCCTGCTCCTATACTCAAATCCTCTTGCTATGAAAGCCAACATACCATTCGCTTTCTTTACTGCCTGCTGCACCTGCATGCCTACCTTCAATGACTGGTGTACCATGACACCCAGGTCTCGCTGCATCTCCCCCTTTCCCAATCAGCCACCATTTAGATAATAATCTGCCTTCCCGTTTTTGCCACCAAAATGGATAACCTCACATTTATCCACATTATACTGCATCTGCCAAACATTTGCCCACTCACCCAGCCTATCCAAGTCACCTTGCAGTCTCCTAGCATCCTCCTCACACCTAACCCTGCCCCCCAGCTTAGTGTCATCCGCAAACTTGGAGATATTGCCTTCAATTCCCTCATCCAGATCATTAATATATATTGTAAATAGCTGGGGTCCCAGTACTGAACCTTGCGGTACCCCACTAGTCACTGCCTGCCATTGTGAAAAGGACCCGTTTACTCCTACTCTTTGCTTCCTGTTTGCCAGCCAGTTCTCTATCCACATCAATACTGAACCCCCAATAAGCTCCATGGGGTGTGGACAGAGCAGCCGACGGACAGAGCCATCGGAGGTGAGGGTGGGAGGTGTGAGCGGTATCAATACACTGTAAATGGCTAGATTGTAAATTGTGTATTGTCTTTCCGTTGGCTGGTTAGCCGCAACAAAAGCTTTTCACTGTACCTCAGTACACATGACAATAAACTAAACTGAACAGAATTTGCACTTTAATGGGGTTTTTTTCAGCTGACGGATTGACTACATCTTTGGCGTAAGGTACGTTCGGCCAATTTTATTCGGCACAACTTGTCCTGATATATGGGAGCGAGGGAATTCACAAATTTGGTCAGTTGGGTCGTCCATATCTCCCCTGACTTTTAGTCTGAAGAAGGGTTTCGACCCGACTACTAATCAGATTATTATTATCAGAACAATAAAATAATATCTAATTTGTATTTTGTTATCCTTTTAAATGGTGAATTAGAGGAGGGCACCTGTAAATGTCGGGGTTTAGAGGAGGGCACCAGTAAATGTGGGGGTTTAGTGGAGGGCACCTGTAAATGGTGAATTAGAGGAGGGCACCTGTAAATGTGGGGGTTTAGAGGAGGGCACCAGTAAATGTGGGGGTTTAGTGGAGGGCACCTGCAAATGGTGAATTAGAGGAGGGCACCTGTAAATGTGGGGGTTTAGAGGAGGGCACCAGTAAATGTAGGGGTTTAGTGGAGGGCACCTGCAAATGGTAGAATTAAGGAGAGGGCACCTGTAGATAGGGATCCAACCACAGGCCATCAAGTGTACACTATATTTTGCCAGTTTCTGTAACCCCTTCCGCATCTGCTCACTGTCCGCATCTGCTTCCATCCCTCCCTCCCTCCCTCCGACCCGGCGTGAGGAATTTGTGATCAGTGTGTGTGAGAATTGGGCCAAGTGTGTGATTCTCATGCTCAATGCGTGAGAGTTGGCAGCTCTTCCTACCTCTCAATGTCCCCTCCCCTCCCCTTCTGTCCCTTCCCCATCCTCTCCCTCAGTCCCCTCCCCCTCAATGTCCCCTCCCCACCCCCTCAATGCCCCCCCCACCAATGTCTTCCCCATCTCACTCCCTTTCATTCCCTTCCACTCCACGTCCTCTCTCCCTCACCCCTCACATTCCCTCCTGTCCTATCAAATTAGTCCTGGAATACAGTCACACAGAGTGGAAAGAGGCCCTTTGGCCCAACGTGCCTACATCGACCAACATGCCCCGTCTACACCAGTCCCTTATTGTACTTAACATGCCCTGTCTACACCCACCTTTTCAGAATCAGTCCCAATTATTTGGGACCCCTGGAGAAACGAAATGTTTCTGCAGCAACCCTAACACACAAATAGATCACTATACAGGTACTGTATATCTCAATTCATGACAGTGGAAATGAGTGGCCGACACAAGGGATCCAGGCTGATTAGTTGCCTGGCTGCGGGGGCAGTGCAGTGAACTTCATTAGCAGAAAGGGGTGCTGGGGGTGGGGGGCCTGCAGCAGCCTCGGGCTCAGCTAGATCGGGCCCCGCTCTAAAATGCCAAATGAATGGACCGGACGCGGCATGCGAGTGGCACACCGGGTCTTGGTGTTGGTGCAGCAGTGAAAGCACATCAACAGCCATACGGGTGCTTGTCTGTACGGAGTTTGTACGCCCTCTCCGTAACCTCTTCGACCCCCCGCAACTCAAGAACTTCAGTTTCCCGCCCCAGAAGACTCCAAAGACGGTACAGGCTTGTAGTTTGCGCCGTCGTCCACAGACCTGTAAAGAGCCTCCCTCCGGTAGGATCGTTGGCAGCAGCGGACTCAGTGGGCCGCAACAGCCGTAAGCACTCTCTCCTCCACTTAACTAAACAACTGGGGCTTGAAAATGGTACCAAAACCTGACAACCCGGTCTCTTCCTATTGGAGGCCAGTGTACCATTCCGGCCTCAACGACTTATACTGAATCTAAGATGTGGTCTCAGTGCATGTATAGTAATACTTTTATTGAACTGGATGCAAAAAATAATTTTCTGTAGTTTGTTACACGTGACAATAAAAAGTACCATACCATTGTTAAAAGTGCAATGTAGTGCTTGCTTTACTGACAGATTCCAGAACTTGACGTTCCCATCCCCTATTTGTCCCTATTTGAAAATCCAAAAGAAAGCAACCCAAGAGACAATTCCAAACAGATGCAAATCTCTTCCAATGGCAGTGCATTGCTATGTTAGGGACATTATTGTTGCCAAGTCAATCTCCCAGTGTACCCCATTAGCACAAAGGGGTGCTTCAGCAGGGGGGCACTGAGCAGCCTCAGCTTCAGGCAATCATAAGCCAAATGATGATAAATGCGGCAGCAGTATCAGGGATGCTTATGTCCGTTAAATGACATGAAAGGATAAAGGTCTGTGCTTGTGGTACGAAACTTTTTATTTCTATCTCTTACGTTGCCGGAGATGCGATTGTTTTCCAGATCGTATCTCTGGTCGCTCTATGGCCTAACATCATGGAGCTGTCGGCCTTGCTTGAGATTGACTTTGAGCCCCACCGTAAGGGCCTCTGGATCTCTTAGCATCGGAGCCTTGAAATGGTACTTGCCTGGGATCGATACTCTCACTGAGGCCTGTGGATTTCACATCGAGAAATAAGCAGTCTCAGGTATAGTAGACTGTTGTTGGGATGCAAAAAATAATTTCACAAGAGGTTCACCAGCCCCAAAAAGTACCATCCGATCACCTGGGCAATGTAGTGCTTGAGATCCTCCCAGATGTAGGAACCTGATCTTCCCTCTGTCGTGGAGGGCCTGAAAACCAAAAGAAAGCACTTCAAGAGACGTCCCAAAAATGCAAATCCCTTCCAATACGCATTGCTACGGTAGGACATTATTGAAGTCAATCTCCCATTGAACCCAAGACATTTCTTCAGCAGCTCTCAGTGATCCTCAGTTCAGGCAATCACTAGAAATGGATGTTTAATGCTAAACTTATCAGCGATGTGTGTCCGTTAAATGAATGAAAGGGTTTGACTGTATGTGCAACTGAAACTTTTCGTATTTCTATCTCTTACTTTGCTAATAAAGTATGATTTGATTGTTTTCCAGATCGTATCTCCGGTCGCTCTATGGCCTAACATCATGGAGCTGTCGGCCTTGCTTGAAATTGACTTTGAGCCCCACCGCAAGGGCCATGGACTTAGCATCGGAGCCTGCAATCGCTTGCCTGGGATCGACGCTCTAACTGAGGCCTGTGGATTTCAACATCGAGAAATTCGCAGTCTCAGGTAGAGACTGTTGTTGGGAAACTCTAAAGTCACAAGAGGTTCACCAGCCCCAACCCGGGATCCGATCACCTGGGGCGGGGGAGCTGAGATCCTCCCAATGTAGGAGCCTGATCTCCCCGTCGTGGAGGGCCTGATCACCAGCTCCGGGTACTAAGACCGTCCCGTCAACGGAAGGCCCGAGGCCCCCGAGCACGGTAGGACAAAGAAGGGAACAGATTGAACTTTTTTTTGCCTTCCAACACAGTGAGGAATGTGGAGGAATCACTATGGTGGATGTTTATGTTAAAATGTATTTTGTGTGTCTTGCTTTTTATTGGTTTGACTGTATGGCAAATCAAATTCCTCGTATGTTGCAAAACATACTTGGCTAATAAAGTATGATTATGATCATTATGATTAAATATGAAGCCAGAAGAAGGGCAAGAGGTAGGGGAAAGGGAAGGAGGAAGAGGACAAGGGGAAGGGGAAAGGGAGGGTGGAATTGTGGGAGAAATGGGTGTGCGTGCAGTTGTGGCACAGGGAAGAGAAGGATTAAAAGAGGGAAGGGTATGTCCTGTTGGGCATACACAAGGATGAGAGTGGGGGAAAAAGGGAGAGTTGCCCATTGGATAACTGATGTGCTCAGATGGAGCGGGGTTCGTGATCAGAAGTTCATGGAGAGAAAGGATGAAGACTTACTCTGAGCATTCTGTGTAATGAAATAATGCAATTTGTTAATTCATTACATGCATCTCAGAGGAGCTCTTCTTTCTGAGCAACAATGTATTGGATTCATGCTATGGCTGAGTAGGATTGAACAGTGAGGCTGATGACTTTCTCTCCTAAATCTCTCTACAATGTAATAGATTCAATGTGGTTTTTTTTTAAATTGTTATTATACCAATGCTTGTAATACAACGGGTAACAGTTTACTACAAAAGTAATGCAATGGCAAATACTCGATCATGATGTGATCACACTCTACACTTTAAAACATAGATACTTTAAAAAAAAAACATTTTTTATGTAGTGAATGGAGAATCTTTTCCCCCTGGATAGGGAAATAAAAAAATAGGTTTAACGTGAAATATCTAATAGAAACCTCAGGGGCAACATTTTCATACAGTAGGTAGTGGGTATTTGCAATCAGCAGACACAAGAAGTCATTGAGGCAGTCATTGTTACAGTAAACATTTGAGGGTTGGTTGTCAAGAAGATGAATAATAGAAACAACTACATATACAATATCTGCTTTTTGGTTTCAGAATCTCATACAGGTAGTTTAAAATTTGCGATTTTCCTTCGAGAACCCTTGTGTTATGTGACTGAATTATCAAAATTGCTACACCTCTTCCGACTCTGCCTGTGGCAAAGACGCTATTCCCATCTCTTAATTTCTCAATCTCTACTGCATCTACTCCCAAGATGAGGTTTTCCATTCTAGGACTTCTGAGATGCACATGGTGCCTCAGGAAGGCCGTCAGCATCCACAAAGACTCCTCAGATCCTTGTAATGGACTGTTCGAACTCCTACCTTCTGGCAGACGTTACAAGGCCTTCTACGCCCGCACCTCCAGGCTCAGGAACAGCTTCATCCCCAGAGCTATAGCTGCTCTGAACCGGCCCTGCTGAGTGCCCCCCACCCCCATGGACTGTCTCCCTCGGATGGTCACGTCGCACATTGACCCGGCACAGACACATTTGCACTTTAGACTGTTTTGACTGTTTTACTGTTTTACTGTTCTTTTTATAAATCATGTTTCTCAGGGTATCTAAATCTAAATTCTATTAGTTGTTTAAGTTATGACATCTGATGTAAGCTGCATACCAAATCTCGTTGCACATATGTGCAATGACAATAAAATATATTATTATTATTATTATTATTATTATTATTATTATTATGTTGTTTCCCCCCTGTTGTCATAGATGAACCCATCACCTACATCTCCTTTGTTTTGTGTAGTTCTGCTCTTGCTCCCCTTCACCCAGACAGAACAAGGATAGGGTTCCCCTTGTTCTTACCTTTCACCCCAACAGACACCACATCCAACACATCACATTTTGATAATTCAAAGTCACATAACACACTGGTTCTTGAGGGAAAATTGCATATTTTAAACTATGACATTGGACATCTTTGACATTTCCAGCAACTTCAATGTGATCCCACCACATTTTTCCCCTCACCCTTTCTTCCCTGTCCCCTCACGTCTTCCCATCCCCATCTTTTTTTCCGCTTTCTGAAGAGACTGCACCTGCCACAACTTCTTCCTGCACTCATTCTTTCCCACCCAAACCACCACCTCCTGATGTACTTTACCCTGCACAGGAGATGTAACACCTGTCTCTATACCTCCTCCCTCACATCCATCCAGGGACCCCAGCAGTCCTTCCAGATGGGCAGATGTTCACATGCACCTCCTCTAACCTCATCTACTGCATTCAGTGTGCTTGATGTGGCCTCCTTTACATTGGCAAAAATAAGCATAGACCATGCGACCGTTCCGTTGAACACACGCACAGCCTGCCAAGACCTGTTGGATCTTCCAGTTGCTAACTCCCCTTCCCATTTCCATTCTGACCTTTCTATCCTGGACCTCCTTAATTGCCAGAGTGATGCCACATGCAAACTAGAGGAACAGCATCTCACATTCTCCTTGGGTAGCTTATATCATAATGGTGTGAACATTGAATTCTCCTATTTTAAGTAACTAACCTACAAACAATACCTCTCTTTTCTTCCCCCTAATTTTTTCCTATGCCCCACCTGGATTTGCAGCATTTTTTCCTCTCTCCCTCCACCCCCATCACTTTCCATTTATATTCTTTTCTCTGGCTTCACAATTCGCACATCTTCTATCATCTCCTTACCTCATCATTTTTGTCTTTACATCCCTGGCCTTTGTCCAACAATCTGCCAGTAAATATCATCCCCTCCCCTTCTCCCCACCTGTATCCACTTATCACTTGCCTGACTTTGTTCGGCCTCCCGCCTCTCTTCTAGCTTTTCCTCACCCCGCACCCCACCCCCCACCCAACACAATCAGTCTAATGATGGGCCTGACCCTAAACGTCACCTATCCATGTCCTCCAGAGCTGCTGCATGATCTGCTGAGTTACTCCAGCATGTTGTGTCATTTTCTGGCAAACCAACATCTGCAGTTCCTTGCGTCTCACTTATCAAAATCACTGTTTAGACCACTGTTTTAATATTGTGCCTAATTCAAACCATGTTACTTCAGAAAAGCTAAAAATTATGGAACAGATGCAAAAAAGAATTTGTAATCAAGGACAGGCAGAGAAATTGTTGGGTCAATTAGGAATCAAACTGTAAAATATTATGCCCTACAGAGCAGAGCATTTAAATGAGACACACATACACACAATAAAGCAAAATATTTGTTGTTATCTTCCTGTTTATAAGCTAGCTGTTACCTTCACCAATACTTTATTAAAGACTGGAAATCCATTGTAATATGATTTTTTTGTGATTTCTTGATATAAATCATAATCCATTCATGCGTATTAATGAAATATTACAAAAAACATTACAATGGAGGATGTGTTGACGATATATCTCCAAGCTATACTAATAACAACAACTATTAGTAGGCAAGTTCTGATGAAAGGTTATTGACCTGAAATGCTAAATTGTCATGAAAGTGGCCTAATCTGCATTCTCTGTTTTATTATATGAAATTCGCACACGTTGGGACGTCTTGACACATATATTCCTTGCAATCCAAATCCAAGAATCCAAAATGAGCTAAAGTTGGCAAAGCTGCAATTCAAGGGCAGTTAATGCCTGTTTGGCCAATAGCCTCTATACAATTATGCCCAGTATAATGGGTTTGCAGCTATCAAAACAAATCACATCATGATTGCTTTGAGGTTATGGCCATCTCTGAGTGTTCTTCATATCTTAAACTGGCATAATTGGTATGGCTAGACACAAAATGCCAGAGTAACTCAGTGGGACAGGTAGCATCTCTGGAGAGGAGTGGGACGTTTCGACCCAAAACGTCACCCATTCCTTTTGTTTTGTGCCTATCCTCAGTTTAAAACACCATCTGCAGTTCCTTCCTACACATAATTGATGCAGCATTTATTACAAAATAATTAGCTATTAACATTAGAAAGAGGTGCAGAACACCAGTGAAGAAAGTGTCAGAAAGTACCAGTAAACACGCTCAAGGAAAATCTTATTATTTGCACAATGCCTGCTCTCTCCTGGAGGATGATTAATTGATCTTAAGTTTGCCAATGCATGAACACATCCACGGATATCACAAAGCATGATAGGGGCGGCACAGCAGCGCAGCGGTCGAGTTGCAGCCTTACAGTGCCAAAGACCCCGGGATCGATCCTGACTATGGGTGCTGTCTGTATGCAGTTTGTACATTCTCCCTGTGACCACGTGGGTCTTCACCAGGTGCTCCAGTTTCCTCCAACATTCCAAAAACATGGTTTTGTAAATTACCCCCAGTGTGTAGGATAGGGTACAGGTGATCTTTGGTCTGCTTGGACTCAGTGGGCCGAAGGGCCTGTTTCCATGCTGTATCTCTAAACTGAACTAAATGTAAATTGTGGTCAGCATGTACATGTAGTGCCAAAGGGCCCGTTTCTGTGCTATATGACTATTCTTTGATGTTCTTTTATGCTTGTGGCCTGTTGCAAGGTGGGTCATGGCAGTTCAAGTGTTCAAATATGCTGAGGGTTTTGCTGCCACTACTTACACATATAATTTACCAGCTCTGGCAGCAGCCGTGTGAATTTCCTTTACCCCTCTCTGGCGCAACCGCATCTTTCCCGTGGATCAAGAAAGGCAGAGCTGAGTATTACATAACTGTAGTGACACTCAGTAGTTGATTTTCACTTGGAACTGTTGATGCTGGTTCTCTGAACTGCTGAGCAGTCTCCCAAATAAAGCAAGTTCTCCCCTCTCAGTCCAGAGTTCTGCGACCCCCTCTCACTGCTCCACCTCTGTGATTCCTGCTGCTCTCCTGCTCTTCCACTATATTTTGACTCTCGCTGTGCTAATATTTTCTATTGGTTTAGATATTTTGTGGTTTAGAACTCTGGTGAAAATATTTGGAAGGATTCAGTGTATGAAATTTTAATTTCACATAATGTCACTTAAATAAAAAAACATTGCTTAGTCAGAGGTACTTTATCAGATGAAATCCTGTTATTAAATATTTCTCCAGGGTGTTATCTTTGTCCCATATTTACATAATAGACTTGGTAAAGCAAAAAAAAAAATCTTGCAGTGTTACGCGCTGCTTTATTTAGCTCTTTCGGAATCGTTTTACAAATTATGCAAGTAGTTCATTAGATTGAGTTATGTTCAGAGGGAATGTGTTGGTAATCTTCGCATTAAGTAAATGTCTTGGATTGTATATTAAAACACAAAGTATCATTTAAAGCCATTTAAACCCTTCAAATACGCGAATTTACTGCGTGTCCCTTCCCCTATTTAATACTGTATTTTTAAAGTTACCACTTGAGATTTTTAAAGAATGGCCTAATATAATAGCTAAATTATTATCAATTCCAGAGTCGTTCTAACAATTCCCGTGTTATCCATTGTTATATTTACTGGTTATTTCACATTTCTCGATAATTTATGCTTCATGGAAACTTTTACACTTAGCTTCAAGATCGTTCTGACATTGGAAAATAAAAATTGAGCTAATAGCTTCGAGGGGTATCACCAAAACCTTGCACCACAGCGCAATGAATAACCTCCCTTTAATCTTATGTGTGCGGGGCAGCTGTGTGTGGTGGTGGTGATAGGGAGGGGTGGTGGCAGTGTGATTCCACCCAGCTGAACTGCAATTTGTGCGAATCAAGGAAAAGTCTGTGTTTTAATCTGAGAGTTGAGATGTATCAGTGAATAATGTATCTGTCCTTATGGTCGCACGGTTGGAATCACAGCTGAAGTTTCCCATCTTGTATAATCCGTGTCTTTTTGCCAATTTCCCAGTTCAGTCCCAGCTAGACAAGATTATTTTCTGACAATTGTTTTCCGAGCCGTTCTGAAACCTATATGGCATCATTTCTCTTCAACTTATGGAATTGATTAGTATTTAATTTTATGTTCGAGATCTGTTATCGCAGCTGTAACCGACTGCTGGCTATCCAGTTGTAGAATCCACTTTTAACGCCTGGAAAATACATATTTTAATTGGGAATGGCAAAGCTGTCTTTTTAATTTTTACATTACTTCAAGACACGACTGTATCCTTTTATGACACGAAACGCCAAAACGCGGTAAGAGTTTTTTTAGACAGAGTGCAGATCCTACTGTGTATTCATCATGGAAACATGCTTTCATGCCCACACATATAAAAAAGTAAAAGGAAAAAAATAGAGGTCGACTCAAATCGTCGGCTGAGCGAGTAAAGGCTATGCCCCCTGTGCGCCATTCAATCAGCAGTTCCCAAGGCTGGGTGCATGGGAAACGCTGGATGGAAGTGATCCAAAATCAGCATTACATGCGTTTATTGTTCTCCCGCACTGATTAGAGAGCACACAATGAAAACAGCGGCTCTATTTTCTAACGGTTCCCCGAACCTCACGCTGCCATTAATGACTGCAGCTCCATGCCAACTTTCTCAGTGACTCCCAGGCCATATCTGAGCGATATTATGACTTGTTAATTGATGCTTAAGGTCAACGAGAGACACGCAAGTGCATCCTATATCAGGAAATGTAGAATGTCTCAGGAGTGAAATATTTGGCTTTCAGGACAAGTCTGGCTGTGACACGGAAATCATGGGAAGTTAGTTTCGAGGAGACAGTCTCCAGGCGCCACACTGCCTGGTGTCATATATAATGTAAGGGAATAATAGAGGCTTTCCTGCCATTCACAATAATATACAACACTCCCATAAATCCTCCCGTCAGAGACTCGGACTTGGATTTAAAACGTTTATGCTTCAATTCGCTGTTCCTTTAAACCGTTTATATCTTATTTTGGTAAAGATTTGTCCATCTCTTCGGTGCATGAGCTGGTTTAGATGTGGGACTGACAGCCATCCAGTAGGTCGATCACAAAATGAAGCATAAATAACCCTTGTGCATTAAATCAGCGTGAAACGACAACAATTAAAAACCAACGCGGTTGTTTCAACAGACTAAAGTACAATGACGGAAAAAGGAAATTAAAATCTCGGATGAACTGCAGAATTTTGGATACTGGATTTTGGATAGTATACCTGGAGTTATCAGTTCTATGTCTTAAGGCCCGATTCAAATATGTTACTCCCCCTGTACTTTAGGTTTGTACTCCTGTGGGCATGTGTCAATGTTGTGTGTTATTTTTTTGTGCATACCTGTATGTAAACATATGTTTATGACTTGCAGATGCTGGAATCAGGAGCAAAAAGCAAACTGCTAGAGGAACTGGTAGTCCTACTAATCAATACTACTCAATGATTATTTCTCCTCTGTATTCAATGAGTATTTCTCCTCGGTATTTGCCTAGGAGAAAGACAGTAGGACAGAGGAAATTGGAGCATTCACTGGAAGTATCATGAGAGCAGTCAGGGTTACCATCGAGGAAGTACTGAAGGTACTGTCGTGTTTGAAGGTAGACAAATCTCTGGGGCCTGATCAGATATAGAGTCAAGAGTCAATTGCGGGACCCCTGGAGAGGAAAAACGAAATGCCGGCAGCCCTGGTTGAACACATTTAGACCCCAGAAACATAATTACGTTTTACTCAAATATGTGAGGAAGGCCAAATGCCAGATTGCACTCTCCCCCCCCCCCCCCGATGTCAGAGTCAAAGCCTCATTTCAAGATGGGCTGCATTGTCCCGCGGCCATTGAAGCCACGCCGGGTGGTGCGAGGCCGCACAACATCTGTAGTTGGAGCCCCCGGTATGTTACTGCAGAGTCCGTATTCCGCTGCGGGGGGCATAGTCAGGCCCCGCTCCAGGAGCTCTTCAACCCCGCAACTCGGGCGGGAGAATTCGCCGTTGCAGGGGCCCCGAAGCGGTCTTAGGGACAGTCAAGTCAAGTCAAGTCCAAGTTTATTTGGTAGCATCACATACACACCGCTACCCCCGAGATCGTCCGCAACGGTGAAACCAGAGTCCCCGGCTTCTTCCCCGTTGGAGGCCGCTCCTCGTTGCGGCCTCAGTGGCACGAGAAAAGGTGGGTCTCCAGCGGAAGATTCAAAAAGTTCCCCCCCCCTCCCAAACCCCCGCCCCCCCAACACACACCCCAACATAAAATAAACAAAAACTACATAAAAACACAGACAAAAAATAATAAAAACGCGGACAGGCTGCAGACGCCGCTGCTGGCCAGAGCCGCGCCGCCTACCGGAAAACCAAGGACATTGGGGGAAACTAGAGAGGAAAATGCGGGAGCCCTGGTTGAAATTTATGAATCGTCCTTAAATATAGGAGAGATGTCAGATTGGAAGGTGGCAAATGTTGTGCCTCTTTTCAAGAAGGGCTGCAGGGAAAATGCTGGGAACTATAGGGCGGTGAGCGTAACATCTGTAGTTGGTATGTTACTGGAGAGTATTCTGAGGGATAGGATATACAGGCATTTGGATGGGCAAGGGCTGACCCAGCATGGTTTCGTATGTGGGAGGTCGTGTCTCACAAATCTGATTGATTTTTTTTGAAAATGTGGGCAAAGAGGTGTAGATGTTGTGTACATGGACATTCAACAAGGTGCCGCATGGTTGACTGCTCTAGAAGGTTAGATCTCATGGGATCCAAGGAGAGATAGCTGAATGGATAGCAAATTTGCCCCATGGAAGGAAGCAGAGAGTAATGGTGGAAGGTTGCTTCTCAGAATGGAGGCCTGTGACTAGTGGTGTGCCATGGGGTTTGGTGCTGGGCCCATTACTGTTTGTCATCTACATCAATGATTTGGATGAGAACATACAGGGCAAGATTATCAAGTTTGCTGATGATACAAAAGTTAGTGGTTTTGCAGATAGTGAGGATGGTTGTGAACGATTGCAGCAGGATCTGAATCGATTGGCCAGGTGGGTGGAGGAATGGTTGATAGAATTTAATGCAGAGAAGTGTGAGGTGTTGCATTTTGGGACGTCGGACAAGGGCAGGACCTACACAGTAAATGGTAGGCCTCTAGGTAGTGTTGTAGAGCAGAGGGATCTAGGAGTATAAGTGCATGGTTACTTGAAGGTCGGGTCGCAGGTAGATAAGGTGGTCAAAAAAGATTTTGGCACTTTGATCTTCATCAGTCAGAGTATTGGGTATAAAAGTTGGGTGTTCATGTTGCAGTTGTATAAGACGTTGGTGAGATCGCATTTAGTATATTGTGTTCAGTTCTGGGCACCATGTTATAGGAAAGGTATTGTCAAGCTTGAAAGGGTTCAGGAAAAAATTACTAGGATGTTGCCAGGACTAGAGGGTGTGAGCTATAAGGAGGGGTTATGTAGGCTAGGTCTCTATTCCATGGAGTGTAGGAGGATGAGAGGTGATCTTATAGAGGTATACAAAATCATGAGAGGAGTAGGTTGGGTAGATGCACAGTCTTTTACCCAGAGCAGGGGAATTGAGGACCAGAGGACACAAGATCAAGGTGAAGGGGAAAAGATTTAATAGGAATCCGAGGGGTAACGTTTTTCACACAGAGGGTGGTGGGGGTATGGAACAAGTTGCCAGAGGAGCTAGTTGAGGCTGAGACTATCCCATTGTTTAAGAGACAGTTGAACAGGTACACGGATAGGACTGGTTTGGAGGGTTATGGACCAAGCGCAGGCAAGTGGGACTAGGGTAGCTGGGACATTGTTCGCCAGTGTTTGTGAGTTGGGCCGAAGGGCCTGTTTCCACACTGTAGCACTCGATGACTCTATAACTTAGCAAGTCAGGCTGCATGTGTGGAAGGAAATAGACAGTCAACATTTTGGGCTGAGTCCCTTCGACCTGAAACGCCGACTGTCCGTCCGTTCCACCAATGCTGTCTGACCCACTGAGTTCCTCCATCACTTTATATATATTTTGCTTCTGTTGAATAATTTTCAATTAGCTCACATTTACCTTTTAGCCTCCGAACCCATACAAGGTACGCCCTTGACGTTTCAGTGCATACACCATGTCCATAGCAGTCACGCTCTTGCGTTTCGCATGTTCCGTGTAGGTTACAGAATCCCGGATCACATTCTCAAGGAAAACTTTCAAAACTCCACGCACTTCCACGTAGATTAGACCAGAAATACGCTTGACACCACCCCGGCGAGCCAAACGACGTATTGCAGGTTTGGTGATGCCTTGAATGTCGTCACGGAGGACTTTACGGTGCTGCTTTGCACCACCCTTGCCCAACCCCTTCCCTCCTTTCCCTCTACCTGACATTTGAATAATGGTGTTACTCATCCAACAGGATTGACCGCATTGGTTTGACCAATATTATGTTACATTACTACCTAGAACTGAATAGTTCACCTTTGAGCTAAAGGGAGTTGGGCAGGCTAGGACTTTATTCCTTGGAACCAGGAAGCTGAAAGGGGTGATCTTATAGAGGTGTCTAAAATCATCAGGGGTATGAATAGGGTGAATGCAGTTTTTTTCCCAAGAGTAAGGGAATTAGGGACTAGAGGGCTTAGGGGAAAGATCCAATAGGAACATGAGGAGCAACCTTTTCACACATACAGTAGTGTGTTGGGTGTATGGAACAAACTGCCAGAGGAAGTAGTTGAGGCAGGTATAATATCACCATTTAAAATACATTTGGTCAGGTACATACAAAGGAAAGGGTTAGAGGACAATGAGGCCAAATGTGGATAAATGAGACCAGCTTAGATGTGGCATCTTGGTTGGCATGGATGAGTTGGGCTGAACAGCCTGTTTCCATGCTGTATGATTCCATGACTATGATTCTAACTTCTGTGATCTGTTCTTCCCAATATGCTCAGATTGTGGGGCCTTTTATATGCCCTGTATTGGAATTGCAAAGGGAATGTCCACATGAGTACAGAAAATAATCTGTGCTAAATATAGACACAAAACGCTGAAGTTACTCAGTGGGTCAGGCAGCATCTCTGGAGAACATGGATAGGTGACGTTTCAGGTCGGGACCCTTCTTCAGACAGTTTATTCTTCACTTACCAATGTTCAGTTACCATTTAGAACGGAGATGAGGAAACACTTTTTCATACAGAGAGTTGTGAGTCTGTGGAATTCTCTGCCTCATAGGGCGGTGGAGGCCGGTTCTCTGGATACTTTCAAGAGAGAGCTAGATAGGGCTCTCAAAGATAGCAGAGTCAGGGGATATCGGGAGAAGGCAGGAACGGGGTACTAATTGTGGATGATCAGACATGATCACATTGAATGGAGGTGCTGGCTCGAAGGGCCGAATGGCCTACTCCTGCACCTATTGTCTATTGTTCTCCAGAGATGCTGCCTGACCCACCAAGTTACTCCAGCACTGTGAGTCCTAATATAAACATGACACTGATTAAAATGTCACAGAGGCTTGTTATATAGATTTTGTCTGAATTTAACCATATTCACACATCAAAAATGCTCTAGAATCAATTTCCCAGAGGCAATTGTTTCTGTGCAGATTGGCTTAATAGAGGCTGTCTGAGAACACCTTGACAGATAAATCACTAACTACTTTAGATATGCAGTCTAACAAAAATTATATACCCTTTCAATGTGGGTCTGTCAGATCACTACTAACATTAAATATTTCACTAACAGCTAGACTCTAGTAGATAGTACTAGAGTGAAGTACTTCGACGAGAAAGGGAAGGAGGGGGGGGGGGGGGGGGGGGGGAGGGTGGGGGGAGGCTGTTAGAGGATACTTGACTTGAATATGAGTACGTTGAGCTTCGATGCTGGTAATGTTGGTCTGACAGAGGACACCAAATATGGTGAACCTACAAAATACAACCAAATTATTTGACAATTTTGATTCAACGATTTTGAGGAGGCAATGAAAGAGATACTTTCTTCAGTGTCCAGTATCTCATATAAAATAAAAATCTCTTTATCATTTTTATGATGTTGCATAGGACAGTATGGTGACAAAGGAAACAGCAACCAATATAATGCGGAGAAGGGCGTGTGGGAGGGTGGGGGAAATTGCAGAAGCACAGCAAGATAAATGGATGTTTACTGGTTAGCAGCTCTTATTCAGCCCTCAAAGTTGGTTCTCAAAATGATTAAAGGTGTTTAGATACATCCTGATAAGGGTCCAGTCCAAGATAGTATTTGACAGTTATCCTGGAATTGCTCAGTAATGGATCACTCCAAAGATGCTTCAAAATAAAAATTGAATGCCTTGCACCCTGAACTCAGAAGTTGTGTCGGCATTTACGGATGCTTCATATCATGACTGTCATATTTCTATACTGCTGTAAAGTGACATACAAGCTATTTTCAGCTACATAACACTGGCGAAAATAAACAACATTATGTAATTGAAATTCCAGATATCGTTCTTTTAAAATGCGTTCCATTTTACAAATTAATTTTCTGCTGCAGAGAATTCAAATAATATCAATATGTTAGCGTGAAGAGGCTGTCAGTTACATAGTTTAAGCCTACAGGAAGTCAAAAATAGGCAGTTAAATTTTGAACATGTTGAACATGGTAAAAGATTCAAAGATATTTCCAATTAAATAAATGGTTAAAGAAATCACACTTTTCCCATCCTCTACACTAAAATTACTCAAACAGGACATTCAATATCATGCACCTTCTGTTACCCCAGTATTTTAGCCGAAAAGTTAATTAAGACTTACTTTCCTGTTCATTCCAAACACTTGTTTAAGAGAAAATGTATGTAAATTATTTTGACTTTCTAGGAACTATTTACTTAATGTAAGAAATTTCCTCTTTCAGGTTTTTAATTTCCTTCATTCATACCTGAAAGCTATGTACTCCTGAAAAACACAATACTGAGGGATTGAGCCCAGATGAAAGGCTTCAAACAATGTCCATTGTAAGGTCATGGCACTGCTCCATTTCCTTGAAGCAGAATAGTTAACAATCTAATTGATGTTTCACCTTTGCCTTTTAATGAGGGAGAAATTCTCCTTAATTTGCACCTTATTTTGAAATTAGATATTAAATAAAGATTCACGTTCACAATTTACTAATTGTAGTCTTTGCTTCTGAGCTATTGAGTTGATCAGAACTATATTAATTTAAAATAACTAATAGTTTAAATTTGACACAAAAAATACTCTTGTTTCAATGGAAGGTAAACTGAGCAGGATCTGAAACTGACATTGGTATGTGGAATCACACCAGAACATAGTTTCTGATGCAGACAGTGTGCCAACATTTATATTGTCTACTAATTAACATGATAAGTGTGCAGCCAGCACTAATCATGGTCACCACAGCAGACGCCCAAAAATGTAAGGGGCTGGAACTACTTAACATTAGACAGTCCTGTTAAAATCCAGTTCGTGCCTCGAAAGAGCAGGTGCTCCACGGCTGGAGCAGGAGGCAGATTTCAGGGCCAATCTCATCAAAATGCAGGCATCTGATCCTTGCTGAGATTAATGGAGATTGCTCCCTAACTGCCATAGGCACATAAACCATCACCACTCAGCCGAGAGCCCTGCATCTCTCTACCCTCTCCCTTGTCCTTCTCTTACCTCTACCGTTCTCCTTCTGCTCCCTATCCTTCACCCCATCTTCTCTTCCCCTCCCCTTCTCCTCAACTCTCCCCATCTCCTCAACCCTTCTTTTAAATGTCCCCCTGTTTTATCTCTCCCACATCTCTTCCTCTTTACCCTCCCCTTTCTTTCACCTGTACTTACTCCCACCTCAATTTTCTCTTCCCCTTTCCCTTTCTCCTCCCCTATCCCCCCCCCCATCCTTTTACTCATCACTTATCTCCTCTCCTTTCAGTTATCCACTCTTCTTTCCTTTCCCTCTTGCGATTTGCCTTTCCAATTCCTCTCTGCCTTCCAGCTGCTTACTCATTCTCCTGCTGGGCTGTACTCTTGGGGCAAACAACTTGGACGTGTAGAAGCCTTGAACTCAGTAATAGGTACTTTAATACCTTTCCTTGTAGACTATTTTAAAACTTCAGAAAACTCTAAGAAGTGCCAAACTCTTAAGGAATTACAGAAACGGAATGGGTAATGTTTCAGGTCCAGAGCCTTCTTCAAAAGAAGGGTCTCGATCCAAAACGACACTCATTCCTTCTCTCCTGAGATGCTGCCCGTCCCGCTGAGTGATTCCAGCATTTTGTGTCTACTTTCCTGGGGGTTACTAAATTCAATTTTTGAGATGCGCATATCATTATCTAGGCCTGCATTTATCGCCTATCCTATGTTGCCCAGGTGGTGGTAAGTCACCTTCTTGAACTACTGGAGATCTGGTGAAAGTTTAGTTTAGTTTTGAGACACGGCGCGGAAGCAGGCGATTCAGCCCACCGAGACCGCACCTACCAGCGATACCGCACATTAACACTATCCTACACACACTCTAGGGACACTGATGTGCCTTCTCGAGCCCCCATTCGCTGCGATGGTATTTCAGTCATAGTCACAGAGGCCGACGTCAGGAAATCCTTCAGAGGGGTGAACCATCGAAAAGCGCCTGGAGCTGATGGTATACCCGGTCGTGTTCTAAAAATCTGTGCGGCCAAGTGGCTGGAGTTTTTACGGACATTTTCAACCTCTCACTTCTGAGGTCTGAGGTTCCCACCTGCTTTAAAAGGGCATCAATTATACCAGTGCCCAAGAAGAGTAAGGTGACGTGCCTCAATGACTATCGACCAGTGGCACTAACGCCTGTGGTGATGAAGTGCTTTGAGAGGTTGATCATAGCGCAAATCAACTCCTACCTCAACAAAAACCTGGACCCACTGCAGTTCGCTTACCGTCACAACAGATCAACGGTGGATGCGATCTCTCTGGCTCTCCACTCCGCTCTGGACCACTTGGACAACAAAAACTCATATGTCAGGCTGTTATTCATTGATTACAGCTCGGCATTTAATACAATCATCCCCTCCAAGCTGGTTACCAAACTCGCAGACGTGGGTCTCTGCGCATCCCTCTGCAATTGGATCCTTGCCTTCCTGATTTACAGACCACAGTCTGTTCATATTGGTGGAAATGTGTCAGCCTCGATAATAATCAGCACGGGAGCACCTCAAGGCTGCGTGCTCAGCCCCCTGCTGTACTCACTCTATACTCATGACTGTGTAGCCGGTCATAGGGCGAACTCCATCATCAAGTTCACTGACAACACCACTGTTGTGGGACGTATCACTGATGGGGATGAGTCAGAGTATAGAACAGAGATCGAGCGACTGTCCATATGGTGCCAGCACAATAACCTGGCTCTCAAGGCCAGCAAAACCAAGGAACTGATTGTGGACTTTGGAAGGAGTAGGATGGAGACCCACAGTCCTGTTTATATCAATCGGTCGATGGTTGAAAGGGTCAAGAGCTTCAAATTCCTGGGTGTGCACATCTCTGAAGATCTTTCCTGATCCGAGAACACTGATGCAATTATTAAGGAAGCACATCAGCGCCTCTACTTCCTGAGAATATTACGGAGAGTCGGTTTGTCAAGGAGGACTCTCCCTAACTTCTACAGGTGCACAGTAGAGTGCATGTTGACCGGTTGCATCGTGGCTTGGTTCGGCAACTTGAGCGCCCTGGAGCAGAAAAGACTACAAAAAGTAGTAAACACTGCCCAGTCCATCATCGGCTCTGACCTTCCTTCCATCGAGGGGATCTATCGCAGTCGTAGCCTCAAAAAGGCTGGCAGTATCATCAAGGACCCACACCATCCTGGCCACACACTCATCTCCCCGCTGCCTTCAGGCAGAAGGTACAGGAGCCTGAAGACTGCAACAACAAGGTTCAGAAATAGCTACTTCCCCACAGCCATCAGGCTATTAAACTTGGCTCGGACAAAACTCTGAACATCAACAGCCCATTATCTGTTTACTTGCACTTTATCAGTTTATTTAGTCATGAGTGTATATATTTATATAATGGTATATGGACACACTCATCTGTTCTGTAATCATGCCTACTATGTTCTGTTGTGCTGAAGCAAAGCAATAATTTCATTGTCCTATCATAGACACATGACAATAAACTCTCTTGAATCTTGACAATTCTTTTACATTTATACCAGGCCAATTAACCAACAAACCTGTATGTCTTTGGAGTGTGAGAAGAAACCGAAGATCTCAGAGAAAACCCACACTGGTCACAGGGAGAACGTACAAACTCCGGACAAACAAGCACGCGTAGTCAGGATCAAATCCGGGTTTCTGGCCTCGTAACGCAGTAGCTTTACCGCTATGCTACCTTGCTGCCCCAAGTACCATCACAATGTTAGGAGGAAACCTGCAGGTGATGGTGTTCCCGTTCTGCTGCCCTGGTTGGAGAGCATGGGGGTTTGAGAGGTGCTGTATGAGTAGCCTAGACAATATACTACAGGGCATGTTGTATGCTAATATATTGCATTATCAAACATTCAGCCCATGAGGAAAGATATGCTCAGTCATGACGTGTTTAAGATGGAACTGCAGATGCTGGAAAATCGAAGGTACACAAAAATGCTGGAGAAACTCAGCGGTTGCAGCAGCATCTATGAAGCTCAATCATGACCTTTGTTGTGTGTGTGACGTTACTGAGTGTAGATTGTTTGTTGTGTTTACCTATGTACATAATGATCCATTTATTGTAATATGATGAGCTGTTATTCAATTTCAGGCTACTTAACTGAAATAGTGAATCTTTTTGTTTCCTGCGAAAGCATTATATAATTTTTAGTGCAAAATCAGAAGCCAGGCAAGAAAACATGCACCTTTGTCTACACCCCCTGATCATTATAATTGGTTTGCTTGGAAGCATTGTTCATGGTGTTAATTGTGTACCATGTTCACCAATACGTCCACTTATGCCGATTTGAACAGCTGAAGCAAATATATTGACAGACTAATGCTGTCTTTGCCTCACCTTTTTACCAATGTGTGAGCATCCTCCTTGGAAGAAGGAAGGCAAATCTTTACTGAGATTGAAATAGCAGGAGGCCAATAAAATTTTTGAAACAGGTCCACCCTCCAAGCAGAGGTTCACTTGCACCTCCTCCAACGTCATCTATTGTATCCGTTGTTCCAGGAGTGGACTCCTATATATCAGTGAGACCAAGCGAAGGCTTGACGATCGTTTCACTGAGCACCTCTGCTCAGTCCGCCCAGTCCTACCCGATCTCCCGGTTGCTAAACGCTTTAACTCCGCCATTTCCTTATCAACCATTCTATCCCTGGCCTCCTCCACTCTCAGAGTTAGGCCCAAACCAAATTGGAGGAACAGCACCACATATTTTGCTTGAGCAGCTAATAACCCAGCAGTATGAATATTGATTTCCAATTAAGGTACAGTGAAATGAATTACCATGCAGCCATACAATTAAAAATCACACAATACACAATAGAATTTAACATAAACATCCACCACATCATTCTTCACTGTGACGGAAGGCAATAAAGTTCAGTCAGTCTTCCTCCCTTGTTCACCCATGGTCGGGGGCCTTGACCCTCCGAAGTCACTGCTACGGATGGCCCGATGTGCAAGCCCTCTCGTCAGGATGATCGAAGCTCCGATGTAGAGACGCACTCCGCGGATCGGAGTTCCCGAAACGGCCACTTCCTTACCGGAGACTGCGGCTTCAGGTTGTTATAGGCCGCAGGCTGGCGGTTGGAGCTCTTCAGTGATCTCCAGCTAAGGATCGGCCCGCTCCGCGATGGCAAAGTCCGCTCCTCGCCCGCTGCTAGAAGCTCCGCAGACCGAGGCTTCAGGATGTTATAGGCAGCAGGCCAGCGTTCGGAGCTCTTCTCTGACGATTCCCGGCAAGGAACCGCCCCGCTCCGCAATGGAAAGTCCACGCTGTGCCCGCTGCTGATGCTCCGGGAAAGGCCGCACCAATCCAAGCTGTTAGGCCGCGAGGGAGGCAAAGAAGCGACAAGGAAAAAAGTTGCATCTCCGTCGAGGCAGGTGACTGAAAACGGGTTCCCCCTATTCCCCCCCCACCCTCCACATAAGACATACTGAGAGACACTAAAACATACATTTGGACATAATAGAAAATCAAAATAAGTCGAAATGACGAACCCACTGCGGGCGAGGCAGCTGATGCACATAACTTCATAACCCTTGTTTTCCCTCTCTCTCCATCCATCCCCCACCATAGTTCTCTGACAGGTTGCACTGTCCTTCTGATTAATTTACTGATTGTAGGCCTCCCTGTCACCTTTCCCTCAGCTAACAATGAACCATTCTACATTTCCTTATCATCATCTGCTTTGATCTGTCATTTTCACATCCTACCCTTTCCTCTCCCGACTCTCAGTCTGAAGAAGGTTTTCGACCCAAAACTTAACGTATTCCTTTTTTTTCCAGAGAGGTGGTTGGCTGACCTGCTGAGTTACTTCTTTTTGTGTCTATCCTCGTTTTAAACCAGCATCTGCAGTTCTTTCCTACACATCCACTCTCCATGACATATGTGGTCACTTTGTTGCTAAACTGGACAGGTCTGCAGTAGTCCAGGCACTGACCTTGAACAAATTCCAGGTTCCCAGAACAATGGAAGTAAATCAATCACTCTAGCCATTCTTTTCTTCTCGGCTCCAAATAACCTGGAACGGTAAATGCTGATTAAGCCTTCATCAGCTAGGCAGTGATTGAGAGGCCTCCCATAGATCTCCAATTAAAATATAAAATGCTGGCAACATCAGTGGTTCAGGCAAATCTGCGGAAAGAAACTTTTTAATTCGAAGACCCTTGGTCAGTTTCCAATGAAGTTCCTTATGCTGCTGGTTACATTACTTTTGTTCATAGTTGCAGCTGGTGATAAAATTGACAATTTTATTAGATGTAAAAAATAACTGCAGATGCTGGTTTAAACCAAAGATAGACACAAAACGCTGGAGTACCTCAGCGGGACAGACAGCATCTCTGGAGAGAAGAAATGGGTGATGTTTTGGGTCGAGACCCTTCCATTGATGGGAAGTAACATGACTTTCATGGATTATGTCTAGTTTGCATCAAATTTACATGCAAAAAACGTAATTATTTAAATTACCACCATTGCAATGTATTTGCTTGGCATGGGTTTGTCATTGTGTTTAATTTAGTTTAGAGATACAGCATGGACAAAGGCTCCCCAAGTCCACGTCTTGCATCGATCATTCATTCACGCTAGTTCTATGTTATCCCACTTTCTCATCCACTCTCCACATACCAGAGGTAATTTACAGAGGCCCATTAACCTACAAATCCGCATGCCTTAGATATGTGGGAGAAAAACCGGAGCACTCCGAGGGAACCCACGCTGTCACAGAGAGATCATGCAAAATACACACAGGCGTGAGCACCCGAGGTCAGGATCAAAACCAGGTCTCTGGAGCTGTGAGGCAGCAGCTCTACCAGTTGTGCTACAGTATCACCGCTGTCCTGCTAACATGCTGTTTTATTCCTGTTAGCACTGCTGCAGTTATATGATACGATCAAAATTGACACTGATTATCAGATAAGATTTTATTCATTTACTTTCAGATTAGGTTTTATTCATTTATCTCCTTGGAGAATATTTTAGAATATTTTCCAGTTCATAAGTTGCTATTTAATTTTGACTTTTTACTAATTTTCTTGCTATTATTTATTTTAAATGAAATGGGTCATTCAATGAAATCACAACAATACTAGACATTGTTGCATACAGGGCAATGAGGGAAGCAGTGAGTGGAAGACTAAGACAGGCTTACAGGAGACGTGCAAATAATCGCTGACACTTCTTATTTGGTCGAATTTAATTCATGCAGATAATTTAATCAATGTAGAAATAACCTAACTGATTTTAGTTTCAAATGTGAGCAAAGATGGAATTTATTAGAAGTGTTTTCCTACAGCTGAATTCTCCACCCCTGCAAGCTTTCAACAGTATTTTAAAATTGATGATTATTTCAGCCATTCCTATATCTTTTGCTGATTCCAGTAAAATGAGAGGCTTTTGTGGACAAATGACAGTGAGTTATGAGCTTTCACGTCTATGTAGGGGGAGACTTTCAAAACAACAATTCAGCACCATCAATGCTGTCGCACAACTTCAGCTGGCTAGGTTGTAAAATGTTACTATTCCTGGAGGGCCTTAGAGTAACAAAGAGGTTTATTTTAATCAACTGAACGTCCCAGACCAGCCGTCATACTCCTGATTATTGGAGATAAGTAGGGTGGGGAGAGGCATGTTACAAAGCTAATCATATTGAGAGGCAGAAAGAAAGGGACTAAAATATGCACCAACACTTTATCCAAAATATTTTAACCACATTCTCCTGTGTAACCAAGCTTCTCGTCACCTTGCGAAACTTTCCTGAAACTAATGCTATTTAACGGAAATCTATTTTGAGTCATCTTGTCAATTTGCCAGTCTTGTACGTTTTGTGCAGCCATATTAGTTTGGAAATGTCTTGCCCAGTGTCTGGAACCTTTTAATGAACTTCTATTGGCAATACTCCATGAACGTCGCAAAACTTGTTATTATAAAACAATAAAATTAAAATGGATTAAAGGAGAAAATAAACAAATCAATGCACTGAATTCTTAAAGAAACGGCTCATTATTTTTCAACAGGGAAATATAAAATATTATAGCTCTAGGATTATTTATTTAGATCTTTCTCTTGACGTACCCTTATCTTTCTCTTACCCTTCTTGTACCCTTCTCTTATCTTTGAAATAAGGATTTAGATCAATTCAGGTTCAGAGGTCTCCCAGCCACGTGAAATTCCAGAACTTGTTAGTTGATCTTTGCAGCAATTTACCATCTGTGATCTGATTCTGGACTCCTCGTGCATTTCAGTGTTGGAATAGTAACTTGCAGTGGTTCTCCTGTAAGTTGCGGGAATGTGTGCTGAACTAGCATCAGGCTGGATTTGCGGCAGATAAAATTACTCTATTCATATCTTCGGAAGATAATGGTTGAGGCAAATTGGTAAAGATGAGCTAATTTTTTTTTCAACTTAGCTGAGTTAACAGTTTCTGGTTGTCTAAGAGAAATGTATGGAACAGATATAAGTGAATTAATGTTCCACAGAAGATTTGAGCCCTGAAATTGCACTTGCAATACAAGTGAATAAATTCTTTAGGCAATTGCCTGAAAATCCTTGCTGCTATTTTAGTTTAATTGGGGATATACGTTAAATGGGGATATACATTAAAGCAACAGGGATTAATCAGCTATTAATCGGATAATTTGAAGATTCATCCTTTACCACCCAATGTCTGAATATAAAGGAATGTTCAATTTAGATTTGGCTGCCACCTCACAAACATGCACAACACGCAAAAAAACTCAGACAGGAAAATCAACTGACCCATTATGTCTGTCACACTTCAGCTGCATTGTTAAACCTTCAATATTCCACATTACTGGGAAAGAGGTTATAAGAAACCCAAACTAATTCAAGGGAATAATAAATTCATGAAATTGCTTACCAATCTGAAAAATGATCCAGAGGATTATATCACATCTTGTAAATCATTCAAGTTCTACCTAATGTTCGTGTGCAGTGATGTTAGCCTCCTCTGGAACGACATCCAGGTCCTAAACTAATCAAATCTATACCTGCAACACCAGCCAACAACTTATTTCAAAGATTTTCTCCAAGAAAATTCTCCAGGCATCTAACCAAGTATCATGCTTGCTGTTTATGTTGTTCACATAGATTACCTCTTGTTCTTCTAACTGACATTACAAGACAACTAAGTTTGTCTTTAAACTACACATTAATCTGGTGGTCAGTCTGAAGAAGGGTCTCAACCTGAAACGTCACCCATTCCTTCTCTGCAATGATGCTGCCTGTCCCGCCGAGTTACTCCAACATTTTGCGTCTATCTTTGGTGTAAACCAGCATCTGCAGTTCCTGCCTACAAATATAGTGGCCTGTCTGAGTTTACTACTTTATTTGAACTTAATCCAGTTTTGTACAATAATACCATGATTTCCTTGCTTTATATTTCATTGTCCTAACTATTATATAAACTCTAAAATACCAATTGCTTTCACTATGTGTATAAAGGAACTGCAGATGCTGATTTAAACCGAAGATACACACAAAACGCTGGAGTAACTCAGAGGGTCAGGCAGCATCTCTGGAGAGAAGGAATGGGTGAGATTTTGGGTCAGACTCTTCTTCAGTCTAGTGGTCAATCTGAAGAAGGGTTTCAACCTGAAAATTCACCCATTCCTTCTCTCCAGAGATGCTGCCTGTCCCGCTGAGTTACTCCAGCTTTTTGTGTCTATCTTTAATTGCTTTCATTATGCACAGATAAGAGATCCATCACATCCAACATACTAATCCCCAGATCTCCTTCTCTCTCCCTCAAGAGTCAAGAGTGTTTTATTGTCATATGTCCCGGACGGGACAATGAAATTCTTACTTGCTGCAGCACAACAGAATATGTGAATATGTAAACATTGTATATAACGGGGAAAAAAAGAAAAAGTTAAATAAATAACAAATATAGTACAAATAACAAGTAATAATATGGTCTTTTGCAGTTCAGAGCTCACAGCTTATTCGTTTGTTTAATAGCCTGATGGCTGTGGGGAAGAAGCTGTTCCTGAACCTGGACATTACAGTTTTCAGGCTCCTGTACCTTCTTCCAGATGGCAGTGGTGAGAGAAGTGTGTGGCCAGGATGGTGTGGGTCCTTCATGATTTTGGCTGCCTTTTTGAGGCTGCGACTGTGATCACTTCAATGGTGGGGAGGTCAAAGCCGGTGATGGACTGGGCAGTGGTCACACTTTTTGAGGTCTTTTTCGCTCCTGGACATTCAAGTTGCCGATCCAGGCCATGATGCAACCAGTCAGAATGCTCTCTACCGTGCACCTTTAGAGGTTTAGGAGAATCCTCTTTGACATGCCGAATATCCATAATCTTCTAGAGTCGCTGATGTGCCTTCTTTACAATTGCATCCGTGTGCTGGGTCCAGGAAAGATCTTCTGATATATGCACGCCCAGGAATTTGGAGTTATTGACCCTCTCCACCATCGTCCCGTTGATATAAACAGGATTGTGGGTCCTCATCCTTCCCCTACTAAAGTCCATAATCAGTTCCTTGGTCTTACTGATGTTGAGAGCCAGGTTGTTGTGCTGGCACCATTTGGTCAGTCGGTCAATCTCATTCCTATACTCTGACTTGGCCCCATCTGTGATCCGTCCAATCACAGTGGTGTAATCGGCGAACTTGATGATGGAGTTGCACTATGACCAGCACCACAGTCATGGGTATAGAGTGAGCAAAGCAGGGGGCTGAGCATGCAGCCTTGAGGTGCTCCCATACTAATGGGTACTGAGGATGTAGTGGTTCCTCCAATTCGAACAGACTGTGGTTTGTGGAAGTCAAGGATCCAATTGCAGAGGGATGCGCAGATGCCCAGTTCCGTGAGCTTGGTAACCAGCTTGGAAGGGAGGATGGTCTTAAACGCCGAGCTGTAGTCTATAAACAACAACCTGACGTAGCTGTTTTTATTGTCCAAGTGGTCCAGTGCGGAGTGGATAGCCAGTGAAATTGCATCTACCGTTGACCTGTTTTGGCGGTATGCGAAATGAATTTGGTTGAGGTTCTTGTCGAGGTAGGAGTTGATGTGCACCATAACCAACCTCTCAAAGCACTTCATCACCACAGACGTTAGTGCCACTGGTCGATAGTCATTGAGGCAAGTCACCTTACTCTTCTTGGGCACCGGTATTATTGATGCCCTCTTAAAGCAGGTGGGAACCTCAGAAGTGAGAGGTTGCGATTTGCAACTCAACTTGCGATTCAGAGTCCAACCTGTTGTTTGATCCTTTGTTGCTCAGGTATTTGCTTTCTTTGCCACATTATTCAATTGCTGTAAGTAGCGGCAAGTGACTCACTCCTGTGTTACCTGCAAGATTTTCTAGAGTAAAAGCACAAGCCATTCGATCCAATTGTTGTGGTGTATGTCAATATTTATTTTCTATATAAACCATCGTTTTCTATATAAGCCACTGTTCAACCTCACTTTCCCATTACTTTGTGCCATGGATTTTTCAGGGTACCTGATAAATCAGTTGCCCTTCTTCCTTCTTGTGTCTGCAATACCTTCATATCATTGTCAGTCAAACACTTCCTGCAAGATCCTGCCTTGATCAATGAATCAGTTAGGTTACAGCACAGTAGGAGGGCATTTGCTTTGCTGCCTGTGTGCAACTGTATGTATCCAACTTGCCCATTTCCCCTGTTTCTCCCTGTTGTTCTGCAACTACTTTCCTACTGAATGCTCATTCAGTTATAACTGAATCTGCCAACCTCGTGCATCCAATACCCAACCACTTGCTGTGTTTAAAAAAATCTTTCCTTATGTCACGCTTCAGTCTTTTGACAGTCATCTTTTTTTCATTTCTCGACCCTTTTACTCATGGAAGTTGTTTCCCTCTTTCTATTCTGACTGGATCATTCATGATTTTAAATACCTTTATCTGATCACCGTGTAAACTCTCAGGTTTCACACAGAACAATCCCAGTTTTTTCCACTTGATCCATATAACTGAAGTTATTCATTCCTGGAATAATTTTGATAAAATCTGTCATGAAGAAACTCCATTAGTTGATTGTTTATTTCTCAGTGAAACAATGAAGAAAGGTCAGGCCTAAAAATCAAAGGCTGGTGGGATTATGGTCCCTCAGAAGCATTCCTTATAAATCACTTCTAATTTTCTTTTTTCTCTTTGACCTATAACCAAGTGGTTGGTTCTTGGTTAAAATGCAGTTCTTTCAAAATACATAAGCTATTCCCCATTCCTTTAGATAGATGTTTCAATGGATATTTCAAATATTTTGCTTTATGATGTTTGTAGCTTATTAAGATTTACATTTGTATCCTCTACAAGTGCTATATTCCGATATGCTGTATCCCATGCCATGGATTGCATTTAGAAACATAGAAACATAGAAATTAGGTGCAGGAGTAGGCCATTCGGCCCTTCGAGCCTGCACCGCCATTCAATATGATCATGGCTGATCATCCAACTCAGTATCCCGTACCTGCCTTCTCTCCATACCCCCTGATCCCCTTAGCCACAAGGGCCACATCTAACTCCCTCTTAAATATAGCCAATGAACTGGCCTCAACTACCCTCTGTGGCAGAGAATTCCAGAGATTCACCACTCTCTGTGTGAAAAAAGTTATTCTCATCTCGGTTTTAAAGGATTTCCCCCTTATCCTTAAGCTGTGACCCCTTGTCCTGGACTTCCCCAACATCGGGAACAATCTTCCTGCATCTAGCCTGTCCAACCCCTTAAGAATTTTGTAAGTTTCTATAAGATCCCCTCTTAATCTTCTAAATTCTAGAGAGTATAAACCAAGTCTATCCAGTCTTTCTTCACTGTCAAGCATGGCAATTGTTGATGAAAAATGGGAATTATTTTGCACATAGTCCTGACAGGTTGGGAAATGAATGAGGATTCCTAAAGTGCATAAACATATAACTGACTGACAATGATACAGCCAGAAGCAGTGAGAGCTAGTATTTCAGGAGGGGATAATTTGGAA
Source organism: Leucoraja erinaceus (assembly GCF_028641065.1). Lineage (NCBI taxonomy): Eukaryota > Metazoa > Chordata > Chondrichthyes > Rajiformes > Rajidae > Leucoraja > Leucoraja erinaceus. The sequence continues at coordinate 56,312,415 of NC_073381.1, forward strand.
AATTAGGGAATTAATCAGCCAATATAAGCAAGGTTTGCTCTAGTGGAGTGGCCTGTTGGTCAGGGGCCTTGTCAAGGGAAGTGCCTGGTGAGAAAAGTGCGAGTCTTTGGCTCAAGAGTCTTCGGCGAGGAGGCTGAGAGAAGGAGGCTACACTTGATTGAAATTTGTGATTTTTGTCTACTGAAGAAATGTCAGGCATGTTGGTGCAGTAGGTGTCCTGCAGGATGTGGGATGGCAGGGACACCGCTGGAGCTTCTGGAAACTACACCTGCGGAAATTGTGTCCAGGTGCAGCTCCTGAATGAACGAGTTGGGGAACTGGAGAAGCAGCTGGATGACCTCAGGGCCATACGAGAAAACAAGAGTTTCCTGGACAAGACTTACAGTAAGGAAGAACGAAAGTTGGTGATTGAGGCAAAGGGTGGTAACCGTGGCGTGCAGGAGACCCAGGCAGCTGTGCCTAATGAAAACAGGTACACCCTCTTGGAAGCTGACGGGGCAGAAGATGCTTCCAGTTCGAGCGGCAGACACGCCGGTGGCTCCAATCCTAGCGATGAGACTCGACTGGCTAGACCGGCGTCGGGCAGAGCCCTAGTGGTGGGCGACTCCATTGTCCGAGGTGTGGACTGGAGATACTGTGGTAGCAGGCGAGACTCAAGGATGGTCTGTTGCCTCCCTGATGCCAGGGTTCAAGATATCACAAAGCAAATTCAGAACATCCTTGAGCGGGAAGGTGAACAGCCAGCAGTAGTTGTGCTCGTGGGCACAAACGACATCGGGAAGAATGCGAAGGAGGTTCTGCAACGCGAGTTTACAGAGTTGGGAAGAAGACGGAAAAGCAGGACTTCTAGGGTGGTTATCTCTGGATTGCTTCCAGTACCTCGTGCTAGTGAGGACAGGAACAAGGAGATAGGGGATCTGAATGTGTGGCTGAGGGGCTGGTGCAGGGAGCAAGGATTTAGATTTATAGAACACTGGGATCTCTTCTAGGGTACGGGTGACCTGTACAAAAGGGACAGGTTACACCTTAACTGGAGGAGGACCGATATTCTGGCAGGTAGGTTTCCTAGTGCTACACGTGTGGGTTTAAACTAAATAGTGGGGGGGGGGAAGGGATTGACAAATTGTGAGTATAAAGATGGAGTTAAAGGGGAAGTGAGTATAGGAAAAGTTACAAAAGACTCCCGAATTAATGGGAAAGAAAGTTCGTGAAGGGATAAGAGAGTAAGGTCAGGGCCAATAATGACCGGTGTGAGAGGGGATGTGAATATCAAAGTTAAAGTGTTGTATATGAATGCGCGAAGTATAAGAAATAAAGTAGATGAGCTTGAGGCTGTTAGAAATTGGCAAGTATGATGTTGTGGGAATTGCAGAGACATGGTTGCAAGAGGACCAGGGCTGGGAACTGAATATTCACCATTGCCATCGGGAAGAAGGTACAGGAGCCTGAGAACTGTAACGTCCAGGTTCAGGAACAGCTTCTTCCCTTCTGCCATCAGGTTATTAAACACAATAACAAATAAGCTCTGAGCTCTGAACTGCAAAAGACTATATTATTATTGCACTATATTTGTTATTTTTCTCTTCCCCCGTTATGTACTATGTTTACATATTCACATATTGTGTTGTGCTGCAGCAAGTAAGAATTTCATTGTCCCATCCGGGACATATGACAATAAAACACTCTTGACTCTTCTTTACTTGGCTGTACGTCCTATCGAAAAGACAGAACGGTGGGCAGAGGGGATGGGGTAGCTCTGTTGGTGAGGGATAAAATTTAGTCCCTAAGTACATTTCAAAGCACTCACTAGCCTACTAGTCTGCCCATTGCACCAGTAAAACACAATTTCCTGTGAGCACAGTTTGGCAGAGGCTCGTTGACTATCTGCAATGTCCTTGAGAGGAACATAAGGAGTAGACAACAGATTCCTCATGTGCCTTTCAATGAGATTGTGGCTAATCTTTTATCTCAAAATCACTTTCAGCAGTTACTCCATATTCCTTGCATCCCTCCATATCTAATTGTTTGTTGATATCTGTGACTGAATCTCCTAGTTTACTTTAGTTTATTGTCATGTGCACCGAGGTTTTGTTGCATGCTATGCAGTCTGCGGAAAGACCATACATGGTTACAATCGAGCCATCTACAGTGTACAGATACATGATAACATGTAGTCCAAGATAAGGTCCAGTAAAGTCGGATAAAGACAGCCTGAGGGTCTCCATTGAGGTAGGACCAATCTCTGGTTGTTGATAGGATGGTTCAGTTGCCTGTTAACAGCTGGGAAGAAATTGTGTTTCTGAATTTGGAGTTGTGGATTTCACACTTCTCTACCTCTTGTCTGCTGGGAGAGGTGAGACTTGTCCTTGATTATGCTGATGGGCTTGGCGAGGCAGCGTGAAGTATCTATGGCGTCAATGGAAGGGAAAGTTGGTTTGTGTAACGGGCTGAGCTGTGTCCACAATTCTCAGCAATTCCTTGCGGACTTGCATGGAGCTGTTCCCAAACCGTGCTGTGATGCATCCAGATGAAATTATTTCTACTATGCATCTGTAGAAGTTGGTGAGAGTTGTTGGGGACATGACACATGACTAAGCCTTCTAAGGAGGTAGAGCCATTGGTGCACTTTCTTGGCCATTGCTTTGATAGTTCTTGGGTAGTGAAATCCAAAGATTCACCAACTTCTGGGTGAAGAAGTTTCTTCTCATATCTATTCTAAATGTCTGATCCCTTATTTGGGGAGAAAATAAAAAATAAAAGTGCAAAGTGCTGGAGTAAGTCAGCGGGTCAGGCAGCATCCATGGAAGACAAGCATTAGTGGGTTTTTTTTCCAGTTGGGACCCTTCTTCAGACACATTCCCGTATTTGGCAACTGTAGCCCCTGGTTCTGGACACTTTAACCAGGAAAAAGATCAGCTCTGCATCTACCGAGTCATTTTGTACGTTTCAATAACATCACTTCCCCTCAATATAAGATCAAGAGTACATGTCTGATCTCTTTAATCTCTCCTCACACAACAGACTGTCCCAGGAATCCTTCTGGTGAATTTTCATTATACAACTTTTATTGCTAGTGTCTCTTCCATAGATAAGCAACTGTACTGATGGTCTTACCTGGGGCTCTGTATAATTGAAGTAAAACAACTTTAGTCTTGTACTCAAAACTACTTCCTATAAAGGGCTACATATCATTTGTCCCACTGAAATGATTTCCATGTACCACAACTCCATCCTATCCCCTATGGTCCAATCTCTCCCAACCTACGTATGTCCAAGACACCTCGCATGCCCTTCGTCTCTTTAATGACTTCCGCTTTCCAAGCTCCCACTGCCTCATCTTTACTATGGATGTTCAGTCACTCGACACCTCCATCTCCCACCAGGAAGGCCTGAAAACTCTCCGATTCTTCCTCAACCGTAGAACCAGCCAATATCCCTCTACTAACACCCTCCTCCACCTAGCGGAGCTGGTCCTCACCCATAACAACATCGACTCCACCCATTTCCTCCAAATTAAAGGCGTAGCTATGGACACTCATTTGGGCCCCAGTTATGCCTGCCTCTTTGTAGGGTACGATGAACAATCCCTGCTCCAGGCGTACACTAGCCCTATTCCCGAACTCTATCTCTGTTACATTGATGACTGCATCGGTGCTACCTCCTGCACTCATGGACTTCATTAACTTCACCACCAATCTTCATCCTGAACTCAAATTCACTTGGATCATCTCAGACACTTCCCGTCCCCTTTCTTGATCTTACCGTCGCCATCACGGGTGATAGATTATCGACTGACGTTCATTCCAAACCCACTGACTCCCACAACTATCTTGAATACACTTCTTCCCGCCCTGCTTCCTGCAAAGATTCTATCCGCTACTCCTAATTCCTCCGTCTACGCTGCATCTGCGTCCAAGATGAGGTGTTCCATACCAGGACATTCAAGGTTTCCTCATTCTTTTGGGACCAGAAGTTCCCCGCTTCCATCATAGATGAGGCCCTCACACGTGTCTATTCGGTACTCCGCAAGTCTGCCCTTGCTCCCCCTCCCCCTAGTTGCAACAGGGACAGAGTCCCCCTAGTCTTTACCTTCCACCCCATCAGCCGTCGCATACAACACATAACCCTCCGACATTTTTGCCACCTCCAATGGGATCCCACCTCTAGTCACATCTTCCCATCTCCACCCCTTACCGCCTTCCGCAGAGACCATTCCCTCCGCAACTCCCTGATTAAATCATCCCTTCCTACCCAAACCACCTACTCCCCAGGTACCTTACGCTGCAACCGCAGGAGATGCAACACCTGTCCCTATACCTCCTCCTTCAACTCTGTCCAGAGACCCCAACAGTCCTTTCAGGTTAGGCAGAAGTTCAGTTGCACCTCCTCCAACCTCAACTACTGTATCCGTTGTTCAAAATGTGGACCCTTATAGATAGATAGATAGATAGATCCTTTATTGTCATTCAGACCTTACGGTCTGAACGAAACTATGTTGCCTGCAGTCATACACAGAATCAATAATAACAAAACATACAATAAACACCAATTAAACATCCACCACAGTGAGTTCACCAAGCACATCCTCACTGTGATGGAGGCAAAGTCTTAGTTTCCATCTCTTCCCTCCTTGTTCTCCCTCTGCGCTGAGGCGGTCGATCCAGGCCGGAGATGCCGCTCTCCAGTCCAGCGGACCTCCGTGGTGATGTCGCCGCTGCCGATAGCCGGAACGCCATCCCCGCTCCGAGACGGCCCGCCACAGCATCAGCTCCGGGCCGCCGCCCCAGCTCCAGGTCGATGCCCCAGCTCCAGGTCGCCGCCCCAGCTCCAGATCCTGCAGTCTCCGCACCGGGCCGCTGCCCCAGCTCCAGGCCGATGCCCCAGCTCCAGGTCGCTGCCCCAGCTCCGGGTCCTGCAGTCTCCGCTCTGGGCCGCTGCCCCAGCTCCAGGCCGCCGCGCCAGCTTCTGGTCCCGCAGTCGCTGCTCCAGGTCCCGCCGTCTCCGCTCCGGGCCGCTGCCCCAGCTCCGGGCCCCGCTGCATCAGCCCCAGGCCGCCGCCGAAAGCCAGAACGCCGCACCAGCAAGTCGGGCCACCGCTGCTCAGCCCCGAAGACGGCCAGCCTCTCGTTGGTAAGTCCTGGCTGGCTCTGCCTCCGGAGCCTCGGGGTCGGTCGCAGGCTGGAGGCCGCCAGCTCCGCCATTAGGCCTCAGCGCAGACGGAGGCAGAGAAGGGGGATACGACATAAAAAAGTCGCATTCCCCCGAAGGAAGAGACAGAGAACATGTTCCACCCCCTCTAACACAACCCAACAAACTAAAACTTAACCAAAACAAGACAAAAAAAACAACAGAAAAAAGTAAAGACAGACGGACTGCAGGCGAGCCGCAGCTGTTAACAGCGCCGCCACTTCCGGTTCCGGTTATACATCGGTGAGGTCAAACATAGACTGGACGATCGTTTCACTGAACTTTGCTCAGTCCGCCTGGACCCACCTGATCTCCCGGTTGCTAAATACTTTAATTCCTCTTCCCATTCCCACACTGGCCTTTCTGTTCTGGGCCTCCTTCATTGTCAGTCTAAATGCAAATTTGAGGAACAGCATCGCATATTTTACTTGGGCAGCTTACAACCCAGGGGATGATTTCTCTAACCTCTGCTTTCCCTCTATCTCCATCCCTCCTCACCATCGTCGCACCATCTCTTCGTTTTCACCTAGGAACCAGCTAACAATGGCCCGTTTCCTTTATCACTGTCACTTTTTTTGCGTATCTTTCTTTCATTTGTCCTATATCTCGCTGCATAATCATCTATATCTCTCATTTCTCTTTCAGTCTGAAGAAGGGTCTCGACCGAAACATCACCCACTCCTCTCCAGAGATGCTACCTGTCCCGCTGAGTTACTCCAGCTTTTTGTGTCTATTTGGTTTAAACCAGCATCTGTAGTTCCTTCCTATACATATCATTCGCCTTAAGAATGTGCAAAATATGCATATTAACTTCTAAGGACACCCAGGTTTCTCTCAGCACAAACATTTTTGAATTTCTCAGCATTTTCAAAATACACTCTTATTTTATATCTTTCTTCCAAACAGGATGACCATCTATTTATCACAATCACAATAATAATTTATTAGCCACATATGTTTTGCAACATACGAGGAATTTCATTTGCCAAGTCAGTCATACAAATAAAAAGCAACGAAACACACGAAACACATTTTAACATAAACATCTCCACATTCCTCACTGTGATGGAAGACGATAAAAAGTTCAACCTCTTCCCTTTGCTCTCCCACGGTCGGGGGCCTTGAGCCCTCCGTTGACGGGATGATCTTGTCTCCCGTAGAGCGACCGGAGAACGCGATCCGAAAATTTATTGCATCTCGGGTAAAGTAATAAAATGAAAAAAAAGTTTCCCCCTCCCCCCACATGAAACAAACCAGAGAACATTTACACAGACTTTTAACACTAAAAATGTTTTAAAAAGAAGAAAAAACAAACAGACTCTTGGCAGGGCTGCCAATCGTGCGGCCCCCTTGGTGGTCCATGGCAGAGACAATATTCCCATTATATTGTCTTTGCCATGTCCTCTGTGTATCTCCCTGATATTCATCAAGCGAGAGATCTCCTCTGCACTCAGAGATCTCCGTGGTGAGCCTCCAGAACAGTTCAGACATTAAAGTATTGCTTTAGCAACTCTCTGGTTGTCCCTGTTATGTTCGTTTTGGATACATGGCTTTTTTTGCAAGAGCGTTCTGCTCTCCAACTCGCAGCGCTGACGAGAACGGGAACCAGGTGTAAAGTACTTGAAGCTGGCCCAGGGCGTGTTATGGTGACTAGAATTTGGCAGGCGGAGTTAACTCCCACAACATAAATGAACTGTGCAAATATTTGGCTGTTTTACATAAGAAGAGTAGTAAGCCACCCAGCTCATTGAACCTGCTTGGTCATTCATTAAGACTATGGCAGATCACCATTTGCCAGCCCTATCCCATATCCATTTATTTGTTCAATATCCCAAAGTTGATCAGCCTGTGCTTTAAATACAGCAAGAGTATCTTCCCAAAACTCTGTTTTTTGTATTTGCCATTGAGTGAGGTCATTAACAGCTTGTGCATTCAAGGAATTAAATCCATTTGCATTTCCAGTAAGATTGCTCATTGGAGCCCTTGATGTGACGTTGTGGCAACCAGTCAACCGCTGTGTCATGGGGAAGCCCATGGTGTCAGCCAGCCCTGCACCCTAAGCGGCTGCTGCTGTCCCGTAATCAGGTGGACTTTCCAAGGACAGCTGCGAGCAGGGAACCAGGAGAAATTGCCGATTTGTCCACATACAGTCCGGAAAAAAAACCTTGATGCACAGAAATGCGGCAAAATAGTGGAGCAGGTTCAGGATCGTCTGCAGCAACTGGTAGGTCTCTCCCACCACCTCCCTGGAGGTCCTGGGTGTGTACAAGCACGGTTCTGAGAGGAACACAGATTTCCACAATCCTTCTGACCAAAGTCTCTTTCCCCATCTTCGGACAGCTTGTCCTCTCTTCTTCTGCCACAGGACTTGCAGTAGTCCATCCATTTTTGACAAGAAAAAGGAGCACTGGAGATCCCAGATGATCCCTAGTTACACCACTCAGTGTGCATGCACCAAAGGCTTCACCACCACCAAAAAGGTTCTAACTGGAAAGTCCTGACATCTCAATCAATCATCAATCAAGTTGCTAGTTGTTATGGGATTCCTTTAAACAAGAGGTAGTGTGGATTCATCCTGTTGTTAAATGCCAGACTTTTAATTGCCTGATTAACACAAGATATTAGTGGATTTGCTGCTGGCCAATTTATCAAGATTGGTGACAGATGAGCATTGCACAGGATTGTATATTTAATTAGACAAATGCATGGGTACAAAGTGTATGCTTGCCATGCACAATCAAAGGTGAAAACAAATGTCCACCCACAGTGTGGAAGAGAAACAATGATTCATGGTCCAATTTACTCCCTGCAATGTTTTGTTGCATTGAAGATTGGAGATCAAGTCATCTGCGGTACCAATTTTATGTCATCTCAAGATCAGGAGTCAGCAATGTTGAATAAGCCAACGTGGACTGAAAGCTGAGCAGTGCAAACGTTACTCTGGACTTTTCAACCCTTGGTGTGTTTTGCTTCATTGAACAGTGGATAAGTCCGAGCTACAGAATCAGAGGCAGACGCTGTCACCAAATTTATTTGTAACTTGCACTGCACTTTATTTAGCAAGCTGTACATTGGACTTTTTAAATACAATGGCAAAGAATTTGCAGTCAGTGGCGAACTGAAGGTGCTTGCCACTGACATTATGAAGAACTCTCCACCATGATCTAGTGATCTCTGTGGTAAGAAGTTTACTTTCTGGTCCCCATTGTTGTCTGAACAAGTAATCACATGGAAGAATTCTCACTTGGCAGCAGTTTTTAATTAACTTTATTTAATGCTCTGTATAATGTTTAAACAGACATACATGATTAAAGAGCTGGAACATCATAAATAAACTTATCTTTCAATCCCTTATCTTTGAAATATTCATGTAAGGAAATTAGGATACATATCCACAAAATTAATTTGTTTTTCAAACTAGATAGTTTCCAAGGCATTCATTATGTCTTGGAACACGAAGGCAAGCTTATTTACATGAGGCCTAAGTTAACGTTGCATAAATTCAATCAGTTCAAGTGATTTCCTGAAAGTTCCTTCAAGCAAACTTGTTTTTGTTGAAGTCGGGCTGAGTATAATTATTTATGTGTCCCAACACAACCAACTCAAAAAGGACAGTTAAGAGAGATGACATAAAGTGCATTCGTTAATTTTATGATATGTGTACATCATGAACAGGTACGCACTTATGGCCATCTTTAATCAAAATTACCATTATGAACAACTGTCATTATTCTGGTGTAGGAGTTTTAACAGTGTGTTGAGTAGGGAATGCCAGGATTGAGATCCAGTGTCAATAGTGATACATTTTCAAGTTAGGTTAGTGTGTGGCTTGGAGAGGAATCTGTAAGCGGTGGTATTCCCAAGCACCATCAAGTAGGTAGAAGCCACAGGTTTGAAAGGTGCTGTTGGAAGAAGGTGAGATTGTAATTGATTTTGGAGGTAGCGCACACGGCAAGCATGATATGACAGTGGTGGAAGGAAGGAATCGTGAAGATAGTGGCAAGTTAAACAGTCTTGTGTTGTTGGAGCGGCACCCATTCAGGAATCTGGACAACATTTGAATATGCATTGTGCTTATAAGTTGTGCATTGTAGCTAATAGAAAGATCATGGTTTAATTTAGTTTATTGTCATGTGTACCAAAGTGCAGTAAAAAGCTTTTGTTGCGTTCAAACCAGTCAGCAGAAGGACAATACATGATTACAATCAAGCCATCCACAGTATACAGATACAAAGGGAATAACATGAATAATGTTTAGTGCAAGATAAAGTCCAGTAAAGTCCAATCAAAGATAGTCTGAGGGTCTCCAATGATGTAGATAATAAGGACTGTTCTTTAATTGTTGGTAGGATGGTTCAGTTGCCTGATAACAGCGGGGAAGAAACTGTCCCTGAATCTGGAGGTGTGATGAGTGTGTTAGAAGGCGAGTCAGTAACAGCAAGATATCCAGTCTCTGACTAGCTCTTGCAGTCATGGTATTTACATGAAGAGTTCATTGAGTTTTTGATCAGGGTAATGACCTCCATGATGTACATGATGAGATCCTGACAATGGTAATGCCTTGAGTATCACGGGTAAGTAGTTACATCCTCTCTTCCTTTCATGTTGGAAGTAATCATTTCATTACATTAACATGGCACAGATGCTACTTTCCATTTGACAACCCATGCTTGAAAGGTGTTGGCATATTGTTAAATGCAGACATGAGCTTCTTCAGTAAGTCAGACATTGTGAATAGAATTGAACACTTTGTAATCATCAGCAAAAATCCTCTCTAGTGATTTGATGATGGAAATAAGTTAATTGACGAAGCTGCAAAATATTTTTGGGTTTAAGGAAGTCCTGCAATGATGAAAGGGTGGAAAATTAATATCTCTTTCTGTTGTATGCAGCTTTAGCAAATTAGTGCACTATGCTTAGTCCTCAGTTGCAGCTCATTTTTAAGTACACCCGCTGCTGCTCATTTGTGCTCCTCATTGAACCAGGCTGAATCACCTGGCTTAATAGTAATGATAGAACGAGGGATATCTTAGGCAATGGGGTTGGAGATCATGGTGAAATAGTCCTGTTGCTGTGGACGGCCCACACTGCTTCGAGGATGTTAAGTTTTGGATCTGTTCTGCATTGATCCCAATTAACATAATGGTATTGCCATGATGTGTATTCACAACATGAAGGCAGGTCTTCCTTTTCACAAAATGTATATGTTGGTCACATTACCAGTGTTGATACAGACAGATGCAAGGGATTTTGGTGAGGATGAAAGCATGCAGAAGTAGCCATGAGTTAGTTCACTCACCATTTCCCACCAACTGGTCTTCAGTACTTTCTCAGAGGTGGTAATACCAAACCATTCCCGATGTTGGACTTTGATATTGTTTGTAGATTTATCAGAGGATAGTCTCAATTCTTGAAAATAATACCAGAATTTTATGGAGCAGATAAAGACCAAAAGATAAGATGCCGGTTAGATTTACCTGTATCAGGAAAATCAGGGACCAAGAATACTGCTTACAAGTGTTAGTTGTATTAACACACAAATGCCAATGTTGTGTTTGATCATATGCCTATGTAACAGCGAATGAATGAGAAGAACAAAGGGGCATTGGTATTGGTTACAGATTGTCGTGTGCTTGAAGGAAATGATCAGTTTCTCTCTGACGTGATCTGTGTAACCTCTTGTTCCCGGCTTTCAAATAAAGAAAGAAAGATTTACTTCTTCCTCTGTGGCTTGTTGCCACGTGTTGGGTACACTCTTTCTACAAGCAGAGAAGTCGGTGTGATATGTTGTAAACAAACAACTCTTGTGCTTCGTCTTTGCATTTGCGAGTGAGCAGCTGGATTTTACTAGAATCCACACATGCAGGTTAAAACTATTTCATGCACTTATTGTCTATCTAATTTGTTTTGAGAACTGCTGGGTACTTTGACTGTGGAAATTCTTTCAATGTCAAATCTCAACCACATATAATCTGGATTCTCCATTATAGTTCAAGTGGAGGAATTTCCTTCATTGCAGAATAGAGCAAGACAAGGGCCCCAGTGCTCTGTGTTGTCTCCTTTTAAAACACTGCAGCAAGTCAACACTGAGACTGATGGCCTTTTATTTCAAATATACTTTATAGCCTTGCCCAGCACAAGTCAGCAACCTCCTCCAGTTCCTACCCCTAAATGTATCAAAGACACTTTACTGCACCTGATGAGATCTTATACTTCGCAAAAATGTTATTTTTCCCTCCACTGCTGGCTATGGATCCATTTGTCCTACCCCGAGGCTCTGGAATTCCTGCAATAAATCATTCCACCTCCCTCCATTTCTTTTTTGGTAAAATCATTGAACCTGTTGGTCCAGAAATTCTATTGTGTTGAATGTGCAATTTAGGCTTGCAATTTCTTTCCATATCCTTGCACATCTAATCTAATAACTCATAGGAGCACATGCTATTGGACAGGCTAGATGCAGGAAGATGTTCCCGATTAGGGAAGTCCAGGACAAGGGGTTACAGCTTTCCATGTCCTTGCACATCTAATCTAATAACTCCTAGGAGCACATGCATTGTAGCATTCAGTAAAATGTCATTTTCGATGATTTTGGTTCATGGCATAGGCCATTTGCAAAGAAGAAAGCTTTCACTGCACATGTGAGATTGCTTAGTGCTTAGTTATCGTGATCTTCCTGAGCATGCCCCAAGTTGGTATTGGAAACCCATGTCTGGTCAATCTTTTTCACATTGCCACTTGCAAAGACACTCCCTCTGGCTCCCCAACAACTCCTAATCCTCATCCTCTGTTCTCCATGACATCTCACCCCATGAATAGTTTACTATAACATGTTGATTTAGTTTGTTTAGTTTAAAGATACAGCCTAGAAACAGGCCCTTTGGCCAACCGAGTCCACTCCCAACACGCACGTCTTTGGGATGTGGGAGGAAACTGGGACACCCAAAGGTAATCTACGTGGTCACAGGAAGAATATGCAAACCCTACACAGGTAGCCCCTGAGGTCAGTGTCAAAGCCAGGTCTCTGCAGCTGTGAGGAAGCAGCTCTACCAGTTGCTACCAGATCTTTGAAAACAACTTCTGTTGGCTCCCCTTGCATTGCTGAACGAATGCACCTTTTTCAGATACAAAAACAATCATTAGGCTTAACTCTTGATTAGATTAGTTCACGTCCTGACATATGATGTTAGGTGTCAGGTTTTCTGTGAGTTTATGCTCCTGTGACATGCCTTGTGCAGGTTGCCACATCAGTGGTCGTTTGCTGAAGTTTTTATAAATTAATTAGAAAAGTCCACCTGTAACAGAAGACAATGTCAATCCTTAAGTTAATTAAATGAATCAAAGGGTTAAGAATTGCAGCATGGATCTTCTAGGAGAGCAGATTAAATAATAGGAATGGAAGAATTAAGTAAAGACTATCAAACCAATGATAGCATGTCTGAAGGGAAGAACACTGCAATAAATAGGAAATTAAAAATAAATAAGTACTCAAAGGAAGTTGGAATTAAAAGAGAATAATATTGAGGTAGAAATGAGAAGCAAAACCCAAAACAAAACATTAAAAAGGATTGAGGTTGCTTTGGACAAGGACAAAGGACATTTATTGTCACATACACCAATTGGTGTAGTGAAATTTGAGTTGCTCCACATTAGCAATGTTGAATGTCAGTGTGATCTCTCAGCACTCACACATTGCTGCTTATTAATGCTGACTTGCACTTGGTGATCCACTTGTTGCCTGTGATACATCCACTGACAACAAAATGAATGGTATCCGCTGCCGAATTGAAAGCTCTGACTGATCGCATCAGAATCTCTCCCTTGCAACACTACCCACCCCTGCCACCCAACCCCCACTCTAACAGCATTCAGCTAGCTTTCTGTGGCAAGCCTGATCAGGCCTAAAACAACACAGTGAATATACAATCAGATTGACCCATGAAAATTTGGTTAGGCCAGATGATTTTAACTCTTGACAACACAGCTCGCAGAACAAACACTCAGTCTGAAGAAACGGTCTCGACACGAAATGTCACCAATTCCTTCTCTCCAGAGATGCTGCCTGTCCTGCTGAGCTACTCCAGCATTTTTTGTCTATCTTTGTTGTAAACCTGCAACTGCAGTTCCTTCCTATACAGCTCACTATGTTCCAGATGAAATGCATAGGATTATAATACATACCTATGTGTTTTAGCAATGTGCAATACCTATATAAATATTACTCATATTGTAATACTATCTTTTAAAATGTATTTAAAAATCATTTAGTGTCTCACATCTTATTCTTTCACTGAATAAGTTGAGAATGTATTCCAAACATATTTCAGAAAATTTGTAATACCGTGTACTGCTGTGACAAATTAACTAACCATGTCCACAACGGAATAAAACCATTCTATCAGCAAACTTAGCAAAATAGTCTCTTGGCTTTGACCCTAAAACAGAGGGAACATCGGGATGGTACATGATGATTTTAACAATAGAACTTAAAACATAGAAAAGCATAGGAACAGGCCCTTTGGCCCACAATGATTGTGCTGAATGGGATGTCAAGATAAACTAATCTCATCTGCCGACACATGATCCATCTCCCTATTCCCTGCATATCCATGTGCCCAGCTAAAAGCGTCTTAAACACCACTATTATATCTGTACCAATAACTCCCCCCTGTCGGTGTATTCCAGGCACCCACCACCCTTTGAGTAAACAAACTTGTCTTGCATATCTTCTTTAAATGTTACTCCTTCCACCTTATATCTATGCCCTCTAATCATTGATGTTTGTACTCTGGCGGAAAAATGTTCTGATTTTCTAGCCTATCTATCTATGCCTTTCATACTTTTATATACTTCTATCTGGTCTACCCTCAACCTCCGCTGTTGCAGAGAATACAATCCAAGTGGTCTATCCTCCCATTCTAACTAATAGTCTTTAACCCAGGCATCAGTCTGGTAAATGCTTTCTGCGCTCTGTCCAAAGCCTCTACATCCTTCCTGTAATGGGGCGACCAAAACTGTATGCAATGCTCCAAATGCAGCCTCACCAATGTCCTTTAAGGAGCACCATGACATCCTGACCTATACTCAATGCCCTGACCAATGAAGGTAAGCGTACCGTACACTTTCTTAATTACTCTATCCACTTGTGTTACACTTTCTGGGAGATATGGACTTGGACGTCAAGATCCCTCTGTATATTAATGCAGTTAAGGATTTTACCATTAACTGTATACTTTCCCCTTTCATTCAACCTCGCAAAGTGCAACATCTCACACTTGCACAGATTAAACTCCATCTGCCATTTCTCCACCTATTTCTGTAGCTGATCTATATCCCATTGTATACTTCCTCACAGCCTGCAGCTCCAGCAATCTTGATGATGTCTGCAAACTTACTAAACCAATCCATCCACATTTATGTCCGCATCATTTATATACATCACAAATAGCAGAGGTCAAAGAACAGATCACTGCGGAACTCCACTGGTCACTGATATCCAGCCTGAATAACACCCTTCTCCCAAAACCTCTGTCTTCTATTTGTAAGCCGGTTCTTAATCCATGTGACCAATTCACTGCAAATTCCATGAATCTTAATAATGTTCTTAACATTTATTGGACAGAGCTTAGTTGTGGATGAATGGTCTTTATTGAGCTCTGAACAAAATGTTTGAGCTTGGTTTTGTTTCCATGGCTGAGGTACCTGAAGGGATAAACAGCAAAGCAAGATGTTGCTGTTGGGGTAGAGGACTTGAACATGTAGAAATGTGATAGGGTGGCAGGGTAAGTCGGGTGTGTGTGTGCCAGCGAAAAAGGTTCAAATGAACTGGGTTTCTGGCAATTGAAATTTCAGGATAGTGTCTGTTTCAAATGAGTAATTTAGATTAGATTAGATTAGACTTTATTAATCCACTTATTCAAGGGAAAATTCAGATGTTCTTGCAGCACACTAATAAAAATACTACATAGTATTCATGAAGAAATTCAACACCAAACATAAAACATCCCCCCACAGTGATTCCCACTGTGGGGGAAGGCACAAAGTCCAGTCCCCATCCTGTTGTCCACCCAAAGTCGGGCCTATCGAGGAAGTATCTTTAATTTTATTCATGGTCCAGAGAAACAGTTTTGAGATGCTTGTTTATCAATGCATTCCACAGCCTGTATGTAGTAAACATTGGGTGCCTTATACATTTTAAACTGAATGGAGTTGGCCTATTTACATAGCTGGCAGTCCAACCATTCAAATGATTGGGTGCTTATCAAATTCACAGATAATTTTACACCCAGACTTTGATTTGTTGCCACTTCTCCCTCTGATCCAGACCAGTTCCTCATGTTGAGGATTTATGTTTTTCTTTTGTTATACTTGGTCTTGTGCTTGGTAATTTTAGGCATTTTCTTTCTGAATATTTATTGTTAAAACTATTTGTAAGTCATGTTTCACTTGATGCCTTTGATAACCAGGTCACCACTGAACTCTGCTGAATGATTCCACACACAATATTGATTTATTTTCCTTTCTGCATATTGACTGACCTGCATGCGTTTACAGCATTAAAAAAAAAATCAGATCAAAATAATACAAAGTTACTTTTAATTGGCTCTCGAAATAAGGGACATCTTATCACCCTCAGTTGTAAAATCTAACGTGAGGTTTAATAGTATATCCATACAGTTTGAGCTTCTTTTTAAACCATTAATTGACCAAATATTATTATTGACATGTTTTATTAAAGTTAAGAATTAAGTTGTAAGTTTTGATTCCAAGTGATGGGATATCGCTAATTTCACGTGAGAATGGCAAGCAAATACTTTCTTCTGGGATTCTGTTCCTCTTTTCCTTTCTATGGCCTATTGTTTGGCATGGGTAAGAGATGTAAGTAAAGATCCCGTGGTAAAGTGCTGGAAAATCTCCAGACATATCATTCAAAGAGCACTGCACGCTGACATGGTTGTTAGTGATCAGTTAATGACCCTATGCTTGTTTCAGTGTTAAATCACTGTCTCCAGAACACCAAACCACAATCTACACAGAGGGAGATTTTCTTTTATTTTGCAAATGATGCTTCAATAGAAAGCACAATGCTTTAGACAGGTCGGCGAATGTGCGTACAACTGTTAGTAGCATGCATGACTCTAATTATGCCGCGGCATTTATTGTGAATGAGCCCCAGCTCTTTCTTTTAAACACGTGAGAGACAGCGTGAATTTCAGCTACGTGCAGGAGCATGTAGAGTCCAATTTAATTTGTCCTTCCTTTAAAATGCTCATTTACTGAATACAGAAGTTGATGCGCAATGAGCTAATGAAGCAGCTTGGAGTGTCACATTTTATATATACTATTTCCTTAATTCAATTCAGAATATTAAAGCTGCGATCTTTAGTTTTCTGTACAAACAAAGCACAATGTTCAATTTAATTATAAAATTTAATTGAAAATAATGCAAAATTCTGCATTCAACATGATTATTTGTGATAAATTATTATTTCTAAAACAAAATTGTTCCTGAATGCATGTACGTGTGTTCTGGCCATGTGTGAGCTAATAGAGCTTCTGTTGTGATTATCCTAGACACAAGGCTTTGTACAATAGAAATAGAAAATAAGAGCTACTAGCCCGTGTTCCAGCATGTTATATATTCATTGTTGATCATCCACTTCAGTACCCTCTTTCTGCCCTCTCTCCAATCATTATACCATCAAGAAATATATCTACCTCCTTCTTGAATATATTTAATGATTTAACATCCATTAGGTCATAAGGAAAAGGAATAGAATTAGGCCATTCAGCCCATTGTCTACGCCATTCATTCATGGCTGATCTATCTCTCCCTCCTAACCCTATTCCCCTGCCTTCTCCCCATAACCTCTGACACCTGTACTAATCAAGAATCTATCTATCTATTCCTGCCTTAAAAATATCCACTGACTTGGCCTCCACAGCCTTCTGTGGCAAAGAATTCCACAGATTCACCACCATCTGACTAAAGACATTTCTCCTCATCTCATCCACTCTTCTCTATTCTGAGAATTCCTCAGGATAAGCACCCTCTGGGTGAAGAACCTGACCATGATTGTAAGTGGCACAGCCCATGTACTGAGCTGTAACCCTTGTACTCATTCTGAGATGCATGTTCTTTCTTTAAACCTGGTACAATTTAGCCGAGAGGGAGTGTGAGTATGGGAGTGCAGTCATTGATATTTTCAAGGGACGCGGAATACAAGGGTAGATATTTATCTGGCAAGATTAAACACTTATTCAATGGAAGAATCAGATGATCATTTGGGTCACCTCTTATTGCGACATCTTGTGTTCTCCTTTTGTGAATTGGCTTTTTTCTGGAACTGAGCTGTTTGGGGAATTTCTACCTCTCTGATGAACTGATTTTTATAGCAAAGAATGAAAGCATATGATTGAGGAGGGAAATAAAGAATGGACGTGTAATGAAAAGGGAATTTATTATTACGAATATTAATGAATATAGTAAATCCATTTTTGAGTGAGAAGGTCCAGTCTTCATAAACATATTCTGTGGTTTTGTGAAGTGAGCATCTTTAGCTTGGTTCAAATAGACACTGTAATCCTTCAACAACTCTTTAAGTAGTGTTCTTCTAATACTTCTGCAATGGTGAGCTTTGTCTGCAAACCCTTGTGGAATTTATTTGGTACAGCCTTTTCCCGTCCAGAGTCAAACAGCATGGAAACAAACAATTCAGCCCAACACATCCATGCCAACCAAGATGCTCCTCCTAAGCTTGTTGCATTTGTTCACATTTGGATCATATCGTCTTAAACCTTTCCTATCCATATACTTGACCAAATGTCTTTTAAGTGTTGTCATTGTACCTGCCTCAACTACTTCCTCTGGCATTTTGTTCCATATACACAGCATCCTGTGTGCAGCGTAATGCATGTCGTGTCGTTACTTGCGAGTGGAGCACCAAGGCAAATTCCTTGTATGTGTACATACTTGGCCAACAAACTTAAACTTATTCATTCATTCATCTCACCACTAGTCACATCTTCCCCACCCACTGCTTCCCATTTTCTGTAGAGACTATGCCCTCCACAACTTCTTGCTTCACTCATCCCTTCCCAACCTAACTGCCCTCTCCCTGGATACTTTCCCCTGCAACCAGAGGAGATGTAAAGGGCCTGTTCCACGAGCATGCGACTGCATGAGGCAGGCGCGACCTAACATGGTTGCTTGAACCGTATGGCCTCACGGGGCCAGTCCCACTTCGATCGCCGGAGCCGTATGGAGTTGTGCGGGGGTGGGCCCGACATCGCATGGGGCTCCGAAAAACTGACCCTGTTCAAAATTTCTGCGCGGCAACGGCCTGCCGGCCCGCAGCCGCATTGAGGCCGTACGCACCATCGCGACGGTGTACGCCTAGCGCAAACTTCCCGCGGACTTCACTCGAACTTCACGTCAACTCGTACGGGATCACTCGACCTCCGCGCAGCCCCCGTTTCCGGTTTGGTCGCGCTTGCCGCATGCAGGTCGCATGCTCGTGGGACAGCCCCTTAACACCTGTCCTTGCACCTCCTCCCTCACTTTCATCCAGGGACCCTGGCAGCCATTCCAGGTAAAACAGAGTTTCACATGTGCCGCCTCTAATCCTCATCTACTGCTCTTTGTGCTCCCAATGTAACCTTTAAATCAGTGGGACCAAGCATAGACTTTGCCCATTTTGACCTTGGAACACTTGGCATATAGAACTCCTGCTTGGTAACCAGTTAAACTCCCCTTCCCATCCCACTCTCGACCTGACCGACCTGGGCCTCCTCCATTGCTAGAATAAGACCACATGCAAACAGGAGGAACAGCACCTTATATTCTGCTTGGGTAGCTTAAAATCCAACCGTATGAATATTGACTTCTCTAATTTTAACACCACCATGGAGGTTATCACTGCTCAGTATCAGCTGTCTTTGACAGGCCAGGCGCTGCACTCTGGGGATCATTGACACTTTAACCATTCTTGCAAACGCTTCACATGGGAAACCTCTCATGTCCCTGATAGCTGCGGTGCTGCCCTGGAAAATAACTGTCATCAAGACTTCTGCATCACTCAAAAGAACATCATTGCACTTAGGATGCCTGCTCAGTCTACTGGCTCACAGGAAGGCAAAAACATTCTCCTTGGTTTTCTTTATGTGTGAAGATAAAGCATTTCAATATCTGAATGGGTTACTATAGTTTCATAGTTTGGCATTTTCTCTCCCGTCTTTTCACTTTAGCACTCTGTGGTCAAACACAAATCCACACTAATAACATTTTAACCCCTTCTCCATGTACAAGTCTAGACAGTGATTCAATCAGAGCTCAGAACTAACCTTGAATACACGCTATTGCTACCTCTCTCACACATACACGCACTTGCATACATATGCATTCTCACAAATAAAATGTAGAACAGTACAGGACAGGAATGGGCTCTTCAGCTTGCAATATTTGTGCCAAACATGATGCTGTTAAACTGATCTCATCTGCCTGCACATGTTCCATATCCCTCTATTTCCTGCACTTCCATATGCTATCTAAAAGTGTCTTAAACACCACTATCACATCCGCCTCCTCCACCATCCATGACAATGCATTCGCCACCACTTGCCCTGCACATAGAAAATAGGTGCAAGAGGAGGCCATTCGGCCCTTCCAGCCAGCACCGCCATTCATTGTGATCATGGCTGATCGTCCCCTATCAATAAACCGTGCCTGCTTTCTCCCCATATCTCTTGACTCCACTAGCCCCAAGAGCTCTATCTAACTCTCTCTTAAATCCATCCAGTGACTTGGCCTCCACTGCCCTCTGTGGCAGTGAATTCCCACAAATTCACAACTCTCTGGGTGAAAATGTTTTTCCTCACCTCAGTCTTAAATTACCTCCCCTTTATTCTAAGTGGCCTGTGGCCCCTGGTTCTGGACTCGCCCTACATTGGGAACATTTTTCCTGCATCTAGCTTGTCCAGTCCTTTTATAATTTTATATGTTTCTATAAGATCCCCCCCTCATCTTTCTAAACTCCAGTGAATACAAGCCTAGTCTTTTCAATCTTTCCTCATATGACAGTCCCGCCATCCCAGGGATCAATCTCGTGAACCTACGCTGCACTGCCTCAATCACAAGGATGTCCTTCCTCAAATTAGGAGACCAATACTGTACACAATACTCCAGATGTGGTCTCACCAGAGCCCTATACAACTGCAGAAGAACCTCTTTACTCCTATACTGAAATCCTCTTGTTATGAAGGCCAACAGTCCATTAGCTTACTTCACTGCCTGCCAACTTTCAGTGACTGGTGTACAAGGACGCCCAGGTCTCGCTGCACCTCCCCCATACCTAACCTAACCCCATTGAGATAATAATCTGCCCCCTTGTTTTTTCCGCCAAAGTGGATAACCTCACATTTATCTATATTATACTGCATCTGCCACACATCTGCCCACTCATTCAACCTGTCCAGGTCATCCTGCAACCTCCTAACATCCTCTTCACAGTTCACACTGCCACCCAGCTTTGTGTCATCCACAAACTTGCTAGTGTTACTTCTAATTCCCTCTTCCAAATCATTAATATATATGGTAAACAGTTGCAGCCCCAACATAGTCTGACATAGTCTGAAAATGACCCGTTCACTCCTACTCTTTGCTTCCGGTCTGCCAACCAATTTTATATCCATGTCAACACCCTACCCCCAATACCATGTGCTCTAATTTTAGTCACCAGTCTCCCATGCGGGACCTTATCAAAGGCTTTCTGAAAGTCTAAATACACTACATCCACTGGCACCCCTTCATCCATTTTACTTGTCACATCCTCAAAAAAATCCAGAAGATTAGTCAAGCATGATTTCCCTTTCATAAATCCATGTTGACTTTTTACTGCTATCCAAATGCCCCATTATTACATCTTTAAAAATTGACTCCAGCATCTTTCCCACCACCGAAGTCAGGCTAACTGGTCTGTAATTCCCCATTTTCTCTCTCGTTCCTTTCTTGAAAAGTGGGATAACTTTAGCTATCCTCCAATCCACAGGAACTGATCCTGAATCTATTGAACATTGGAAAATGATCACCAATGCGTCCACTATTTCTAGAGCCACTTCCCTGAGGACCCTGGGATGCAGACCATCAGGCCCAGGGGATTTATCATCCTTCTGTCCCATTAGCCTACCCAATACTATTTTTCGCCTAATGAAAATGTTTTTCAGTTCCTCTACCCCCTTAGATCCTCTGTCCTCCAGTACATCTGGGAGATTGTTTGTGTCTTCCTTAGTGAAGACAGATCCGAAGTACCTATTCAACTCTTCTGCCATTTCCTTGTTGCCCATAATAATTTCACCCGTGTCTGCCTTCAAGGGACCCACATTTGACTTTGCTACTCTTTTTCCCTTAACATATCTAAAGAAGCTTTTACTGCCCTTCTTTATATTCCTGGCCAGGTTCCCTTCGTACTTCATCTTTTCAGCCCGTATTGCCCACTTTGTTTCCTTCTGTTGTCCTATGAAAGTTTCCCAATCCTCTGGCTTCCGGCTACTCTTTGCTGTGTAATACATCTTTTCTTTTAGTTTTATTCTATCCCTAACTCTTCTTGTCAGCCACAGTTGCCTCCTACTCCCTTTAGAATCTTTCTTCCTTTTTGGAATGAAATGATCCGGCGTCTTCTGGATTATGCCCAGAAATTCCTGCCATTGCTGTTCTACCGTCATTCCTGCTAGGATCCCTTTCCAGTCTAATTTGGCCAGCTCTCCTCTCATGCTTTCATAGTCCCCCTTTGTTCAACTGCATCACAGCCACTTCCGATTTAACGTTCTCCTTCTCAAATTGCAGATTAAAACTAATCGTATTATGATCACTACCACCAAGCGGTTCCTTTACCTCGAGTTCTCTTATCATATCTGGTTCATTGGACAACACTAAGTCCAGAATTGCCTTTTCTCTGGTCGGCTCCATTACAAGCTGCTGTAAGAATCCATCTCAGAGGCATTCTACAAACTCTCTTTCTGGGGGTCCTGAATCAACCTGATTTTCCCAGTCTACCTGCATATTGAAATCCCCCATCACCATAGTGGCATTACCTTTGTTACATGCCAGTTTTAACTCCTGCTGCAACTTACACCCTACATCCGGGCTACTATTTGGGGGTCTGTAGATAACACCAATTAGTGTCTTCTTACCTTTACAAATCCTCAACTCAATCCACAGTGACTCTACCTCGTCAGTCCCTATGTCTTCCCTCGCAAGGGACTAAATTCCATCCCTCACCAGCAGAGCTACCCCCCCCCCCCCCCCCCCCCCCTCCCCCCCCCACCCTCTGCCCACTTGCCTGTCCTTTCTCTGGATGTATGACCCTGAATATTAAGTTCCCAGGCCTGATCCTCCTGCAGCCACGTCTCAGTAATCCCCACAATGTCATATCTACCAACCTCTAACTGAGCCTCAAGCTCATCTATTTTACTTCTTATACTTTGCACATTCATATACATTACTTTTAATTCCTTACGTATCTCACCTTTCACATTGATCCCATTACACTTGGCCATACACTCCTATCCCTCTGTGAGCTTCCTTTTCCGTTAATTCTGGGGTCAATAACCATTCCTTTACTCTCTTTCCCTTTAACTCCATCCTCGACTATCCCATTTGACACCCCACCCCTATTCAGTTTAAAACCACCCGTGTAGCAGTGGCAAACCTGCCTGCCAGAATGCTGGTTCCCCCACCTGTTAAGATGCAATCCGTCCCTTTTGTACAGTTCCCCCTTACTCCAAAACAGATCCCAGTGATCTAAGAATCTAAATCCCTGCCCCCTGCACCAGTTCCCCAGCCACACACTCAGGCCCCGTATCTCCCTGTTCCTACTCTCGTCAGCGCAAGGAACTGGAAGCAAACCAGAGATAACCACCCTGGAGGTCCTGCTTTTCAGCATTTTTCCGAGCTCTCTAAAGTCACGCTGCGGAATATTCATCCCCTTTTTTCCAACATCGTTTGTGCCGACATGCACTACCACTTCCGGCTGTTCACGTTCACCCTTGAGGATTTTCTGCACTCTGTCGATGACATGGTGGATCCTGGCACCAGGAAGGCAGCACACCATCCTCGCATCCTGTCTGTTCACGCAGAAACCCCTGTCCGTGCCTCTCATAATGGAGTCTCCAACTACAATGGCATTGCCCGACGTTGGCCTCTTTGGTTTTGGCTCAACAGCCCTTTTTGCTTCACAAGCCAGTCAGCCGCTCAGTGTGATAACGTCTTCTGTCCCGGCAGCTTCAAAGTGGGTGAACCTGTTCACAAGAGGTACAACACCCGGGGACGTTTGCATTCCATGTTTCCCTCCATTTCCCACCGTCACTCACCTTCTCTCTTCCAGTACCTTAGGTGTAACAATCTTCTAACTCTCCTCCCACTCGGGCTAGATATAATCAGTGCTTTTTCCTGCTTCTCTTTGCTGCTGTTTCTTCAAAATCCACAGGAGCTCCGAGTTAAATTAGCAATGTTACAAGATTTTGAGATTTAAAAAATCAAGTCTGCAATTTATCCCATCAGATAAAGCATAACAACAAGTTTAATTTGACACCAAATCCACTTTCATATCTCAAGTATTAAAAAAGTTATGGCCATTTTCATACTCGGAAATTAGCATCTTGTTCCCTATTGATTTTCAATGGACATTACAAAAAAGCTGTGATCTTGGATAGTCAAAAGCCCGTAACTTTCTTAAGAATTAAGAGAACTGAATGAAATTTTCACCTATCATAGATTGAAGCATTCTGAAAAAATATAAAACAATCTTACTTGGATGACATGAAATTAAAGCATATAATTAGCTAATTACCTAATTGTAGCTAATTACAAAATTGACCGATGTGACAGAAATAGTAATAAACAACCAGACTGCCTTGAGAATTCAAAAATGTGATATTCTCAAGATCAGAACTTTAATATTATTGTATAATATGCTGTCAGTTATGGATAGGTAAATAAATTACAATTTCTAGCAAAAGACCAAGTCTTTATGGAGAAGATCAGCTGCTAGCTGGTACATTGGCATATCATAATCAGTAGCATCATCATACTCCTCAGACTGCAACCAATAAGCAACTCTGTACACGTTGTTTTTTCTCAATTTTAGAAAAAAAGGTAGAGATTATAAAGTTAAACGCTAAAACAAATAGTAAATACTAAAAAAGAAAATCATGTTTAATCAAAATTCAATCACTAGATATAAACATCTATCCATTTCTTAAATAGCCTAAGTGTCCAAAGATTATTCACAAATAATTCACAATATAACATGATTTTTATATCTAATTTACATTAATTTATAGGCCAAATGGAAGGAATTTAGTGTTCAATTGCTGTAAATAATTGCCTATTTAAATCGGCTTTCTAGTGGGTTCCTGTGAACGCGCTGGTTTAGAACGTTCACATCGCGCTGGATTTGTGCCCTCAAATGCCGAGAAAAATACTGCGAGATATAAAAAGCCCAAAATGAGCTACTCGCTATAGAAAACTTTATAAACAGGGTTATATACACGCCCCATTTAATGTAAAAATAAGGTACATACCTTTAATTGTTTGCTTTATAAAACCCTGGGGCTGCGAGAGGTTGCGGTGTGAGAGAGTGATTTTAAAACTATTATAACTATTATTCGAGGCCTATAAAACTAATAATACCTTTTGCGACCGGGTCTTGCAGCGATTGTCCGTTAATGATTTACTAGGCTGAACATCTGAGATTAGAACAGCCTAGTAAAAATCGCGATTTAAACCCGCCCCCTCCAAACAGCGCCAAAATCGTGGACATGGCTTTGGGCTGATTCCCAATGACGATTCAGGTAGGTTTTGTAACATACCTAGTTAAATCTGCCTGTGAAATACCTCTCTTTTTAAACGGTTTTCCCCCCTCCGACTCACTTCTAACTCTCCTCCCACTCTGGCTAGAGCCAATCAGTGCTTTGTCCTGCTTCTCTTTGCTGCTTTTTCTTCAAAATTCACGGGAGCTTTGAGTCTCTATTAAATTTCCTTTTCTAACCATATAGCTATATTCTCTAGTGTTGGCCATTTCCACCCTGGGAAAAGGGTTCTGACCGTTTACCCTACCTACACCTCTCATAATTTTATATATGTGCGCAGATTCCCCATCCATATGCAAACTAATTCCTGCACATCCCACGACATAGACAGACAGACAGAGACAGACAGACACAGACAGAGTCAGACAGACACTTGATTCAGTACAGTTTTCCTTAATTTCTGCATGTGAGGAAAATACAATTCCACTTTCTCAACTATAAATATTGACTTAACTCATTCGATCTGCGATTCCTTATATCCATAAAGAGACAGACTGTTAATTCTTTATTTCGATAATGAAAGGAGCAAGTCAGATGGACAGGATGGTGAAGAAGCATTTGGCAAGCTTTCATTTATTTGGAAAGGTATCGAGTCAAAAGTTGTGATATCATGATGCAGTTGTACAAGTGATTGAATATACCATACATGCAGTTCTGGTCACCCAGCTATAGGAAGGATGTCATTAAGTTGTACAACATACAGCATTTTAGTACATCAGTTCTATATACAAAGTTCAACTTTCACAATGGGGTAGAGCCAATTCGAACAATACCCTAGATTGTTCAAAGATCATTCAGAAGACTAGTAAGAGAGTAGAAGAAGTTGTTTCTGGGTCTGTTGGCATATGCTTTCAAGCTTCTGTATCTTCTGCCGGATAGGAGCAAGGAGATGAAGGAATGGCATGCCCAGGGATCAACGCCGGGCCCATTGCTGTTGGACATCTATAGGAACAACTTGGATGAGAATGTATTGTACATAGCATGGTAAGTAAGTTTGCAGATGATAGTAAAATAGGAGGTGTCAGTCAGTGAAGAAGGTTGTCAAAAATTACAGCAGCATCTTGATCAGCTTGGTAAACGGGCCGAGAAATGGAAACTGGTATTCAATTCTGATGAGTGTAAGGTATTGGAGGTTGCGAGGGACACTAGGGAGGGTTGTACATTAGAGAGACATCGTGGTTTGGGGGTATTAAGTTTTACACAACATTGGTGAGGTTGCACTGGATTTGGACGTGGATAAGTTTTGCAATAATGTTCTATTCTTGCACAGTCTTTTACTTTTTCAGTATTGTATACAGCTTTGGTTACCTTGTTCCAGTAAAGTTGCCATTAAGCTGGAAAGAGTTCAAAGAAGATTAATGAGAATGTTGGCCAGGCTAGTACTTTATTTTTTGGAGCATATGGGACTGAAGTGTATAAAATCATGAGGGGCATTGATATGGTGAATGCAAGTGGTCTTTTTCCCAGGGACAGGGAGTCAAAAAACTAGAGGGCGTAGGTTTAAGGTGAGTGGTTTAAGGTGAGTGGAGAAAGACCTAAAATTGACTTTTTACACGGAAGTTGGTGGCTACACAGAACAAGCTGCCACAGAAAGTGGTTGAAACCGGTACAATAACAATATTTGAAAGATATATAGGCAGGTACAAAGATAGAAAAGGCTTTGAAGGACATGCGTCAAACACGAGAAAACAGAACTAGCTTAGATGGGCATTTTAGTCAGCCTGAATGTTGAAGGATCTATTTCAATGCTGTATTACTCTGATTTTATGACATGTTATGGGGAGAGTTTCACCTTGCAGTGAATGTTTCATTCTGCTCTACTCATCATTTGCTTTTGGCAATTCCCAATCCCACTTGCAATAGAGTTTTTTGTTTTGCCCTTAAAGATTTCCGACATCCTTCTTTGAAACCACTCGTGTCTAGCCAAGGTTACAGCAGAATATAGATCAGTTACAGAAATGGATGGAAAAAATGGAAGAAGAGGTATTATTCATTCAATCTGGAGAAGTGTGAAGTGTTGCATCTTGGCAGACCCCATGTAAGGGGAATGTACATCGTTAATGGCAAGATCTTTAACAGCACTGATATAAAGAGAAATCTCTGAAAGTAACAACACAAGTAGATAGAGTGGTAAAGATATGCCTGCTTTCATTGGTTTGGGTAATCATGTTGCAGCTTTTTATAACTTTGGTCATGTAACATTTAGAGTATTGTGTGCAGTTCTGGTTGCATCATCACTGGAAGGATATGGAGGCTTTGGTGGGGCACAGAAAAGTTTCCCCAGGGTGCAGTATTGATTTTGGGGAACTAGCCTTAAGGAGAAATTGGACAAAGCTGGATTGTTTTCTCTGGAGTGTCGGAGACTGAGGGGGAGACTGGACACAAGCTTATAAAATTGTGAGAACCATTGATAGGATAGACAATCTGAACCTTTTTAGATCACGTCCAGAGAGGAGATTAGTTTAACTTGGCATCTTGTTCGGCACGGACATCGTGGGTCAAAGCGCCTGTTCCTGTGTTCTACCTATGTTCTATGAAGCAATTAATGTTTAAAGCTACAACAATCAATGTTGTTCCAATGGGCTTTAGGAACAGAGCTAAGCATTTCTTTGCTGCCAGGTAACCGTAACAGCCAGCTGTCCAGACATCAGAGTCCACAAAGATGATGAAACTGTTACTTGCTTCAAATGCAAGAGCAAAGAGCAGATGGATTCTGCAATGTACAAGCTAAACCACATGATGTATCACTCTTTTGTTATGTATTTTTACCTCAAAACTGCCAGAGGCACAAATGTTCCAGCAGCAGTCTCAAGACTATTTAACATTCCTTCTGATTTTTATTTGTGGAGACCACAGAAGAAACATCAAACGAGTTGTCGATTGACTGATGGTTAATGAACACTTGCACACTAAATCAAATGTCCTTGTACTTTTTGTTTGGGGAATCTAAAAGCAATTCATTCTCATCATCATATGCATTCAGCATGTATGACAGGAAGATGAAATGGTCTTACCAGTGACTGCAGAGAACATAAAAAAACATCCACAAACCTGCTCCCTTCCATAATTCAAGATGTACTCCAGCTTTTTGTGTCTCTCAGTGGGTCAGACAGCATCTCTGGAGAAAATGAATAGGTGACTTTTCAAATTGAGACCCTTCCGAAGAGTCTGAAGAAGGGTCTCGACCTGAAACATCAACTATTCCTTTTCTCCAGAGATGCTGTCTGACCCGCTCAGTTACTCCAACTTTTTGTGTCTATCTTCAGTTTAAACCAGCATCTGCAGTTCCTTCCTACACCTTCCATAATTCAATTGAATTTGTGGTGGCCTTGCTGGAGCCCTTTAACTATGATCCCTCACCCAATTTTATTTAATCTCTACTAATTGAAAATCTGTTTTTGAGATTTTAAACTGGTATCTATTTTTAAAAATACGAGCTCATATATATAATTAAATCTTTCTGAATACTGAGTTCTGAATAAAACAGTTATTTTAAAGTGTTTTAATGATCACTCATCACATAGTTTGCAGTTTTTAAATGGATGATGTGTTTGTCGGGTAGTGTTGGGGTAAGGTTGAAACGTACAGCTTGAGGATGTTATGAACTGTACTATTCAAGTTCTGACTGCCTATAATTCATTCAATAAAGTTGCTCCAGAGCCTGACTCCAGAATGAGCTAATCTAGCATCTCAGCACCTCCTCTGTTGGGATAACTGGATGACTCATGAGGCTCCATTCATTCTTCAGTGCATTCCCTAACCTTGAAATCTGTGAAAGTGGCCAAGGAGTGCTTCTGCTCTGGCCTTGGGAAACCACTAGCCTGCATCCTACAGGAAGTCCTGGACTAATGCAGTTAATCTCTTGATGCAGAGATAACCTCAGGACCTCATGCCAATACTCCTGGCCCAACCTCATATGACAAGAAGTAAACAAAGCCATAAATCAATTGATAAACAACAAAGTGGTATCCTTCTTGAACTCTGAAACGCATTGGAGAGGAACTCAATGACAAATTCACAACCTTGTTTCCCCACATCTGAAATGCTGCTGACCTTCAAAAAAGAAGATACGTCCAATCGTGTTAACGCTAGAGGTTAACACAATCAAAGTTATTGCCAGGACCTTCCTTAGCTGCTTTGTCCGAAAGGCCGAAGAGCTACTCCCACTATCTGTCCATTTGGAAGCATAGCGGACATAATCGTAACCATAGCAGAAGGGAAAACCAGGCAGCAATTTCAACCAAAGGTAGACACAAAATTCTGGAGTAACTCAGCAGGACAGGCAGCATCTCGGGAGAGAAGGAATGGGTGATGTTTCTGGTCTCAACCCGAAATGTCACCCATTCCTTCTCTCCAGAGATGTTGCCTGTGCCGCTGAGTTACTCCAGCACTTTGTGTCTACCTTCGATTTAAACCAGCATCTGCATTTATTTCTTACAGCCATTTCAACCACTGAACATGACCTTTTGACTTCACGAATGCCTTTGACTCCATCAATTGAGAGGGATTGTGGAGTATCCTTCTGGAATCTGTTTGCCCACAGAAAATTATCTCCATTTCATGGTGACCATGGAGATCACCATTGCCTTCAATGCACCAGTGCAGCCTCGTTTGGCAAACTGAGGAAAAGTGTTTGAAGATCAAAGCCTCAAATTTAACAACATGGGAATCCCTGAACCAGGAGTGATGAAAATGAAAGGTCTTTGAGAATTGTGAGCCTCTTCGTCAAAATAGTGGGAGGAGCGCACAACCTCGCTAACTACCCACCTGTCCACCTCGTCAAGTAACTCCTTCCCCACCTGTGGCAGAGCATGCAGATCCTCATCTGCCTCAGCAGCAGCTCAGGCCACATGGTAAAGGTGCTGCCTCAGCATACCGAGTGCTTCCAGCATTTGCT
Organism: Leucoraja erinaceus; assembly: GCF_028641065.1. Classification (NCBI taxonomy): domain Eukaryota; kingdom Metazoa; phylum Chordata; class Chondrichthyes; order Rajiformes; family Rajidae; genus Leucoraja; species Leucoraja erinaceus. The sequence goes on from NC_073381.1 coordinate 56,342,365, forward strand.
GCTTTTATTTATAATTCCCAGTGTCCACAGACTACTTGATACCTGATGAACTGGAACGGCAACAATGCATCTGCAACCACAGGAGGCAGTTAAGGTACAAGCAGAGCAAATGCAGGATATTTTATGTTGGACAATCCCATATTGCAGAAGGTTTTTTCTGGGTGCAGGGGGGAGGGGGTTGTTAATATAGGGGTAATGCAGGAACGCCTTCTGAGAACAATTAAATCTATTGAAGCAGCATGCCTGATAAGGTGAATATATTTACAAAGTATATACGAGATAAAGGCATGTATGAGATGCATTCTGATTAGAATCTAAAACCTGTAGAATAACACCATGCCAATCCACCCTAGTCAACACACACAAAACAGTCAATTTTACCTTTGAGTATCTTTGAGACATTATACCAATATAGTTATACCAATTATACCAATATACCAATGAGTTGTATAGCACAGAAACAGACCCTTTTGCCTAACTTGGAACTGCTTGCATTGTACTTGGGACTTTGGGCTTTGTTTTGTTTTTGCACTATATTGGGTTTTTTATTTATTGAACTTTTTATTCATTTTATTATATTATCTATTGAGTACCGTGTTTACAACCTGTTGTGCTGCTGTTGCAAGTAACATAGAAAATAGGTGCAGGAGTAGGCTATTCGGCCCTTCGAGCCTGCACCGCCATTCAATATAATCATGGCTGATCATCCAACTCAGTATCCCGTACCTGCCCTCTCTCCATACCCCCTGATCCCTCTAGCCACAAGGGCCACATCTAACTCCCTCTTAAATATAGCCAATGAACTGGCCTCAACTACCTTCTGTGGCAGAGAATTCCAGAGATTCACCACTCTCTGCATAAGAATGTTACTGGTTCTGTTTCTGGACATATCAAAAAACACTCATGACTCTGGACTTGTCCATGCTGACCTTGATGCCTGTCTATGCTAATCCCATTTGACCGCCTTAGGCCTGTTGCCATCTACTCCTTTTCTATCCAAGTATCTGTCCAAATCCCTTCTAAATGCTGTGATTGTACCTCTATTATTTCCTCTAACAGGGCATTTGATATACCCACCTATGTGGAAGGTAGATAAAATTGCTGGAGTAACTCAGGCAGTTCCTTCTTAAACATCCTCTATGTGGAAATCCTTGCCCCTCAGGTCTCTTTTAAATTTCTTCCCTCACATTAAATGTTTGCTCTCTATTTCTAGTAATGTAAATTACTTTCAAAATCTGGTTCTCCTCATCTTCCAACCATCCCGGTAAATTAGGTTGGGTAATGAAATTTAGAATGCCGGTTAGGTAAACGGGAGCCCGTCAGTACTTTAAAAAAAAGTGTTGAGTTTCAGTGAGAGATTGTTCATTATAGAAACATAGAAAATAGGTGCAGGAGTAGGCCATTCGGCCCTTCAAGCCAGCACTGCCATTCAATATAATCATGGCTGGTCATCCAAAATCAAGTCAAGTCGGGTTTATTTGTCACATACACATACGAGATGTGCAGTGAAATGAAAGTGGCAATGCCTGCGGATTGTGCAAAAAACAGAATCAGTAATTACATATTAGGAAAAAAACAGCAATTTAAAAAAAAGACACAACACGTACAGGATGGAGGTGGAGCCGCTCACAGGATGGTGCAAATCCCACAACCTCATTCTCAACGTGGGAAAAACTAAGGAGATGGTGGTTGACTTCAGGAAGGCGGGAAAACAACACCATACACCTCTGCACATCGATGGAGCTGATGTGGAAAGGGTCAGCAGCGTGAAGTTCCTAGGACTCCACCTGTCAGATGACCTGACGTCCACGACCAACACCACAGCACTGGTCAAGAGAGCCCAGCAGCGACTACACCCTCTCCGAAGACTACGGAAAGCAGGTCTCCCCACTACACACCTACAAATATTTTATAGGGGGACAATCGAGAGCACATTAACCTACGGCATCACTTCCTGGTTCGGGAGCTGCAAGGTATACGAACGGCACCAACTAGACAGGATTGTGAAGACCTGTAACGGGTATAGCTTGGACCCAATAGCAGCACAGAATCAGGCAGGTATAATTGGTAATGAACCTTATTACGATACTGTAACACAGAGTAGTAACACAGGAATGGGTACACCGTACTCACACAGAGGCTCAGGATTGAGCAAGGGTTCCAAAGAGGGGCAGGCAGGAGATGTAGTCGGGGTAGCGGAAGGTCCGGTAACCAGGAGATCCAACACACGATGCAAACAAACCAGCGAGGGACAGATGAACGGAGAGTCGAAGCCAGGCAGGTAGTCGAGGAGCCATTGCAGGGATACACCAAACAGCCCAGGAGAGAGAGACAGAAACAATCTGGGACACTGTGTGCTCTCCGTGAAGACGACAGGACGGAGTCTCATATACCAGGTTAATAGGTGAAATCAGAGGCAAATGCTGAGTGCAACTAGGTGTGAGGAGAGAGTCTTTAGGGCTGATGCGAGAGGGGAGTGCAGGGTGAGGAGAGTTAGGCTGATGAGAGGTGAGTGGCAGGCAGGCAGGTGAGGAGAAGGAGGGACCGGTGGAAAAGTACTGGGAGGTGAAGTGGATGAGAATGAGGAGAGGGCAGACTGTGACAAGCCCGCCAGCAGAATTATTGGTGCTCCACTCCCTTTCCTGCTGGACATATACAGGAAGAGATGTATCAGCAGAGCCATCTCCATCATCAAAGACCCCTACCACCCATCGTATCACATATTCTCCATCCTGCCATCTGGGAAGAGGTACAGGAGCATTAGCTGCAAAACCAGCAGGATGCTCCTCAGCTTCTTCCCGCAGGCTATAAGACTGATAAACGGACTTTGCCCCCTGCCAAAGTATCGCGCACAAACCACCAACCTGGACACACTGCAGCAGAGCCACTGTCGTGCCGCTGCCGATCGGAACGCCTGTTGATGTTTAGTAGAGAGTAGAGTGTTTAATTTGTTCATGATATATGTATTTTTATTTCTATTTATTTTTCACTGCACACTGAATGGACACTGGTTGAGCAACGTTTTTTTGTTTCCTCTGGGTATGCGAGTACTCAGGAAAATGACAATAAAGATATACTACTATACTATACAACATACAGTAGATTTTAACTAAATTAGTCCCTGGTGAGATAATCAGTACCCCGTTCCGGCTTTTTCCCCACATCCCTTGATTTCCTTAGCCCTAAGAGTTAAATCTAACTCTCTTATTGCCAAGACATGGCTGTGTCGGAGACTTGCTTCGATAACAGGTCCACTGCATTGCAGGAGCTGATAATGTCACAACGTGATTGTGTTGAGTAAAGCTGACAAGAGCTGCAGTATTTTCTATCTGCTTTACATTAACAACAGACACATTCATTTGATTTGGTAAGAATAATCCACTTGTTGGTGATGACGTGTAAACTAAAACAAACCATACTTTGAATGTGACCATAATTATTCACGCAAAAGGCTTTGAGTAAATTGTTAGAAAACTGCATGTATCAGCTGCATATCCCCAGGCATCCGTTTACATGCTTGCACCTCTGCACAAGTTATGAGCAAGTGAGAGGAGGGGAGTGGTGGGGGTGAATGGAATGTCTGTGAAGATGAGAAGACCAATTCTCCAACACTCCTTCCAGTGGGATTGAGGTTTTCTTTAGTTTAGCCTTTGAACTATTATTTATGTGGAATTTAATACCTGGGCAGCTTTTTATTGCTAAAGGAGTGGTGTTATTTGTCTGCCTGGAAGTTTAACCTTGCTTTCAATATTACTGTATGAAGGTCGGGCAAGGAGGAAGGGGTCATGTGGCAGTAGTCCATTCTTACACTTTGCAATGGTTTACAAGGCAACATTATTACATCAAAAAGCCAGCAGTCCATGCTGTGCACTTTCATTGTGTATATAGGGCAAGTGGGAGAAAAACAAATTAAACTGGGACTGGATATAGCAGGCGCCTGCTCTTCCTTGCAGCTGCTGGCGAGCTTTATTTGGGTTATCAAGCAGAGGAGTGGGCTGGTTTTGGCTGAAAGTCATATAAACCTATCAAAGCTGGTGTAAGGTGACCCAGGAGATACGTTCTGAAATGCATAAGCAGTCTTCTGTGAGAAGAGAAAGCAAATGTTTGCTGATTTTGGAAGGGTTTTAATTGCAGGATGGATCCAGAAATTTGCAAGTTTACTTTAAAATGCAATTGTTGCCTTTTATGCAGGTTAGGATGGGGTGGTGGGACAGGAGGTGTGGAGGAGGTAGGATGGAAGAGGTACATTGATGGATAAGTCATCTACAGGTTTTCTGAAGCTGACATATTCTGCCTGGATTCCCAGCATCTTCAGTTCAGTTCCAGCCTCAACACTTCCTTGTTTCTACTGAGGCAGGTAGTGTGCCTGGGCAGCTCTGCAGACATTAATGGCTGTATAATGTTTACATCCCAGAGGAAGCACAGTCTGACACCAACCACAGACTGGGCAACCTGAATACTGTCCAGAACAGAAGAGTCCTATCCAATGCCTCCATTGATGCTGCCTGACCCATTGGTTATTCTAGCACTTGGTGTTTTGCTTAAGATTCCAACTTCAGCAGTTCCTTATGCCTCCTTACTTGTTTTATAGGACTCTGAGGAGAACATTCTTCATCCTGTATTTACATGTATTGTAAATCTCAAGCTTCACCTTAGAAAGCCTCTGCTTCTTTTCAAGTTGCTCTATTGAACGGATATGCCGACAGAAGTCAAGGCCACCGGCAGGAACAGCCACCTTAAACCAGGAGAAATCTTAAACCTAGATTGACTAATGATTTCTAGTCCCTTTCTGCCACGGCCAAGCTAACACTCTCCCTTGTTCATACAAGGAACCAGTTTGAAACAGTGGAAAATATTGACCAGTTGGAAACTGCTAAAAGGAGAAAAAATGGTTTGAATTTCAAAGTGAGTGCTCAAGATTAATTAGCTTCCTACCTTGGCCACTGGCAATGTCAGAGATATGCATCTTTATTAAGTTGCTGGCCACCATTTGTTTCTCATGGTTAAGGAATGCCCTGCCTCCTTGCTGATCACCTGCTCTACCCCCCTACTCTATCAATCAATCGAACGTTTTCTAATGTGCAATATTAAATTTGTCAAATTGATTTTCTTTTAACACTTCCATGGCTGTCTCTAATTATCCCACACTGTTATACATAATCCCAATTAATTCACAAATTTGCGATCTAAGAAGACCAATTTTAGTTTACCCCAGTAAATGAAAATAAAAAAATCTGCAGATGCCGAAAATTTTAAACAAAAAATGCTTGAATAGTTCAACGTTGGGGCGGCATGGTGGTGCAGAGATAGAGTTGCTGCCTTACAACGCCAGAGAACCGGGTTCGATCCTGACTATGGGTGCTGTCTGTACAGAGTCTGTACGTTCTTCCTGTGACCTGTATGGGTTTTCTCCGAGATCTTTGGTTTCCACCTACACTCCAAAGGCGTACACGCTTGTAGGTTAATTGGCTTGTTATAAATGTAAAACTTGTCCTTGGTGTAGGATAGTGTTAATGTGCAGGGATTGCTGGTTAGTGGGTGTAGAGGAGTTAAGTCTGACACACTGTAACTTTACTGAGTCTTTAATAAAGGCACATGTCAAACACGTCCCAGTACTGACTGCATCTAGTCTTCAGGCATACTGGAACCAAGGGAGGAGCAAGGGGAAGATATCACAGTTATACTGAGATGACTGGGCGTGGTTAGTGGTATTGAGGTAGCTACATTATAGGTTGCATGCATAAACCATCTACATCCTTTCCCTTAGAAATCTAAAATTGAAGTTATAACAGTGGCAGTGTGATTATACAACACATGCAAATTTAAACGAAATCACCATAGCGGACAGGAGGTTTGACAACCCGACCCGAGCGTGTGCTTATAGCACCATCACCCTCCCCACCAGATGGAAGAGGAGGCGGAGCAGTAGCAGCCGGGAAGGAGAAAGTCGGCGGAGACCCAACCGGGAATGCGGGAGGTGACCCAACCGGCACAGGTGATCCAGGAGGAGGAGACGGGGAGGAGAAGGAGAACGAGCAGGGGAGGAGATCATCTGCCCGAAACCAGGAAGCGCAGAGGGAGGAGAACGTGGCAAGCGAACTGACCGGGGCATGCAGGGAGCTGCGGGGTAATTAGTAATGACAGGCTTGAAACGCAACGGAGGAGCGTAGGGATCCGCAGGAGGAGGCAGAGGCTCGTTAACGGCCAACAGGTGCTGGCGGCTCCGGCAGTAGACAGTTCCATCAAAGTCCACCAGGTAAGATCTCGGGGAATCGTCCACACCAACAACGGTTGCGAGTCGGGAGAATCCGGTGGCTGTCTGCATGCGGACGACCTGGCCAGGCAGTAGTGGTGAGAGCGGGCAGCAGGACTTGTCGTGAGAGCGGTGCTGTACCTCATGCTTGTGGGCAATGCGTTGCTGAACGGCGGCAGGCTGGAGGACCTTGGGCACCAGGGATTGTTGGGCGATCGGCATCGGTGGGCGAAGCACACGGGACATCAGACGTTGGGCAGGGGATCGCATGGTTGGGTCCCGTGAGATGTTGCAAAGGTTTAGTAGACCCAGGTAGAAGTCACCATTGGAGAGACGAGGCTGCTCGAGCAAATTCTTGGCACTGCGGACAGCACGCTCAGCCAGGCCGTTGCTCTGCGGGTATTCGGGGCTGCTGGTATAGTGAATGAAGTTCCACTTCACAGCGAAAGCCTGGAATTCTGCACTGCGCAGCTTGCTGATAACCATTTCAGAAGTGATAGCAGGGAGAAGGTCCACCTCGAACCAGTTGGAGTATGAATCAACCAACACCAGGTAGTGCTTGCCTCGCCATTCGAATATGTCAGCAGCCAGCGAGGTCCAGGGCATGGCAGGCGCAGGCTGCTGCAGAAGTGGCTGGCGCTGCTGACGTGGGGGCAAGAGTGTTGCAATCAGGACAGGAGGCTACTCGGGCTTTAATGTATTTTAATGCCAATAGTATTGTTCCTGGGCATGTGAGACGGTGGCATCGGCTCTGGGATGCCCCATGTGGGCAGCGTTGTAGTACAAAGTCGTATAGGGAGGCAGGGACGACCACCTTGTGATCCTTGATGATGATGCCGTCCCGGAGCACAAGCTCGTCGCGGACCAGAAAGAAAGTGTGGGCGCCCACAGGCAGTGAGGAGCGTCTGCTGGGCCACCCCCGCTGGATGACAGCTGCGAGCTGTTGCAGGTCGGGGTCGTTGGCGGTGTGCTCAACCAGGCACTGCAGCTGCTTAGAGGGAACAAAGTTGACATTGAGTACCTGCAGATCCTCCTGCTCGTAGGTGTGCCTGTCACAGGAGGAGCAGGGGGGCCCGGGACAGCGCGTCGGCCACGTGCATCTCGGTGCCCCTCTTGTACACGATCAGAAAGTCGAACCGCTGGAGCTGTAGCATCATGCGCTGGAGTCTGGCTGGAGCGATGTGGATGGGCTTATTGAGGATGGTCACCAAGGGTTGATGATCCGTCTCGACGGTGAACCTGGTACCGAAAAGGAAGTCCTTGAACTTGGAGCAGGCGAATACAACCGCAAGAAGCTCCTTCTCGATTTGTGCATAGCGCTGCTCAGTGTCTGTCATGGTACGCGAGGCATAAGAAATGGGCTGCAGCGAGCCGTCATCATGGAGTTGCAGGCAGGCAGCACCGAGTCCGAAGCGGGAAGCATCATACGTAACTACAATTGGATGTTGCAGATCGAAAAACTTGAGAGTCGGTGTGCTAATCAGCTTTGTTTTGAAAAGGTCGAAAGCCTGTTGGTGTTGGGGATGCGCTCAACTCGCTGAGGTCGGGGATGAACTTTCCCAAATATTTGTCCATGCCCAGGAAAAGCTGCAGGCTGGTCATGTCGGTCGGGGCAGGCAGCTCGGAGATAGCGTTGGTCTTCTGCGGATCAGGTTTCAGCCCGTGGGCTGTGAAGATGTGGCCAACATAGGGTACTTCAGCTACACGGAACTTGCACTTTGACGGGTTAAGTTTTAAGTTGATCTGGCGAGCGCGGTCTAGAATCCGTCGGAGGTTGTGGTCGTGCTCAGCAGCATCTTTCCCATAAACCAGGATGTCATCCACGATAATGGCACACGGCAGGCCTGCAAACAGTTGCTCCATGGAGCGTTGAAACACTTCGCTGGCAGAGTTGATGCCGAACGGCATCCGCAAAAATTTGAATCTTCCGAAGGGGGTGCCAAAAGTGGTTAAGTCTGAGGAGCATTTGTCTAGAGGTATTTGCCAGAATGAGCTCCTGGCATCAAGGACAGAGAACACCGTGGCCTGACCGACCTGGGCAGCAACATCTTCTACAGTCCTCATGGGGTAATGAGGACGTCTTATTGCCAGATTTAAGTCTTTGGGGTTGATGCACACCCGTATCTCGCTCTTACCCTTCTTCATGGTGGCGACCATGGTGGAGACCCACTTGGTGGGTTCACTGACAGCTTCAAGCACTCCCATGTCAACCATGTTCTTCAGCATTGCTTTGACCTTGCCTTCATGGACCACTGGTACAACCGACGGGTCAGTTGCGATCTTGTACACAAGGGGCAGCTTACCCAGTTCATCATCGAATAGGTCAGGGTACTCGGAGAGTGGATTCAGCATCACCCGCACTTCGTGGACAGTACGGTCAAAGGACACCAGCCCGAGATCCTGACATGCCTGATTGCTCAACACACACACAGTCACAGTCAAGAATGAAAAACGACAGGTCATGCGAAGATTTCTTCAGCACACAGTGGAAGGTGGCCCTCCCCACAGGTTTTAGCTCCTCTCCCCATAAGCACGCAATATGGAGCGATCAGCAGTTAACAGCTCATAATTCCTTATCTTCCTGAACAGGGATGTTGACATAACATTCACCTTCGCCCCCGTGTCCAGCTTAGCAGTGAAGGACTTGTTGTTGACAGTGACAAGCACAGAAGGATCGGGGAGGCGAGATTGATTATGAAGGAGAGAATAAACACTGGCATCTCCCATGGAAGTACTGGGCTCAGAGTCGAGGGCAGTGTCGACAGAAGACTGGGAACCAAATTCGTTATCAACTTGTTGAAGGTTGTTTAAAACTTGTCTGGGAGCTGGAGGAACGTTCCCACGGGAGCGACAGGCAGCTGAGAAATGGTTCATCTTCTTACAGAAATTACAAGCTTTACCAAATGCTGGGCACTGCGACTGCATAGAGTGGACATAATTGCAGTTGGGGCACTTCTTGACAAGCGGGACCCGAGCGGCATAAGTCAGCCGCGGTGCAGGGCGAACGTTGTCTTGCTTGCGACGGGGCATGGCAACACCAGTCAGATTAATAGCCTCAGATCACCTCTGCCCATGTAGCAGATCCTCTCTGCCCATGTAGCGGGGCAACTACCTCAGCTATGCGGCATGCATGCATAGCCTCAGTCAGGGTGAGATCCGGTCTTCGCAGCAGCTCCACTCGTATCTTCTGATCTAGCATGCCGGTGACCAAAATATCTCTGGTGAGCTGATCACGCATGTTCTCGAAACGGCACCGCTGAGCAAGGTAGCGCAGGTCAGTGATAAAACATTCAACAGGTTCATCAGGCTGCTGTTTCCTTGAGAAGAATCTAGCCCGCTCCAACATACGGTTGGAGGGCAAGTCACAAATCTCCGCAAATTTGCGTAAGAGACATACCGGGTCGTTGGCAGATTCCGCCGGCTCGACTACCTGGTCGTTGTCATCCAGGACCGCTGGATTGTAAGTGAAAGCCTGAGCACACTTCATAGCATCGGGACCGGCAAGGTTCAGCAGGAGTGAGGCTTTGACTGCATCAGGGTCGTTTCGGTGCACGATGTTGATGAAGTGGTTGTAGTCCATCACGAAAGTAGCCCATCGCTCCGCAATGTCAGCGTCAAAGACAAGGGGAGAGGGCTTGCGGCACGAGAATGCCACTAGTAAAACTAGGAGCAAATAAAATCTGATAAACAGGAGGCGCACGTTTAACTTACTGACACCATGTAAAGGAGTTAAGTCTGACACATTGTAACTTTACTGAGTCTTTAATAAAGGCAAATGTCAAACACGTCCCAGTACTGACTGCATCTAGTCTTCAGGCGTACTGGAACCAAGGGAGGAGCAAGGGGAAGATATCACAGTTATACTGAGATGACTGGGCGTGGTTAGTAGTATTGAGGTAGCTACATTATATGTTGCATGCATAAACCATCTACAGTGGGGATTCAGTGATCCAAAGGGTCTGTCTCCGCACTGTATCTCTAAACCCTAACATCAGCCAGCATCTGTGGAAAGAGAAATTCAGTTATGTTTTATGACCCAGACCCTTCATCAGGACTGTTATTGAACTTTATTGATTCATTGAGTACTGATGAAGGATCTCAGACCTGAAACGTTAACTGTTTTTCTTTCCACTGTTGCTGTCTGACCTACTGATCTTTTCCAGCATTTTTTGTTTTTAATCCTACCCACCCAGATTTCAGTCTCTCCGAAAAATGAAATTGACTCACTTTGTATCAGTGGACAACAGATACAAAGGGAGTAACTCACCAGCCATAATTCCCTATACTGGAACTCCTGTACAAATGACCTACATTATGAAAATTTGACTTTATACAAATTTTCCTATCCACATTTAAAGCGTGTTTCAAGTTAGTAATAACAATATCAAAATGTTTAATGGTATTCATTAATAATTGGATACTCTACATATTTCATTAGTTTGATCATGGGTAGTGTTAGGGCAACTATTCTGAAATTAAAAAATTGTTGCTAGTGTATATAAAGTGATATGATATGGGTAGCTTTAGTAAATGAACGTTTGTAACTAATGGAGCAATTAGTTTTTGGATAGTTTGCGGAAACATAACCCTTATACAAGCCGCAGACTGCCTGTACCCATCTGACACTTGGTGTAATGGTCAGGCTATTCTCCTCTTTACTAGTGGGACCCTCTCTATGGTGGTAGAAGCTGCGGAGTATGGTCCAGGAAGTCCTTATCCTCTATAATACTGTTGCAGAATGAACTTGTTGACTGACTGGTGCAGAGACTTGACTTTCAGGCTTTTTGTGTTAAAATGTCATGTCTGGGTGACAGTCGATGTTGATGGCCTGCACGACATAAATGTTCACTTTGCTGCCTCTATATCTAAAACACAGCACCGCAACAAGTGGCTTGCCGCAGGATAATCACATTGTTGATCATTTTGAACCTGTTAGGCAAATTGGCTCAGCCACCTCTGGGAGCAACTCACCGTGATGAAGCTGATAGCTCTCTGGCTTCAGTGAAGCCACAAATTTTCTCCACTTTTGGTATAAAAAGTGGGTTTAGTTTCACTGAGTTCAGTAAAACTAAACCCACTGATGTTTCAATTCATGTCTCTTCAAAGGGTCATTCCGTTGATATCTGGAACTGACTGGGCAACTTTAGACCAGGAAGTAGGGAGTACTTTCTCCAGAGTTTAGCTGGGGTTAGTGAACAAGGTCCTGAAGTGGGTGATCAGTTATGACTGTGTTGAATGGTGGATCAGGCCTGAAGAAGGGAATAGCCTACTTTTGCTCCTAGTTTTTATGAGGTGTTCATGTCATATCTCCGTGGTGACTCCACAGTCGGCACTTGTGGTGTCAGCGTGGAAAACTGCAAGTCATTAGCCAGAAGTGTGATGGAATGCTCTCCATTTACCTCAGCAAATGCAATGCATTTTGTAGAATGCGCATGTAGATTCTCACACCTGAAGGAGAACCAGCCAGGTCCCTCCAGTGTTTTGAGTCTCCTGACAAACACAGGCTCCATGCTGCTATTAATATCATCACTAAGGATGCAAGACTTCTTCTGTTACATTTGGAGACTTGTCTCCCTCTACTCTGCAGCCCCCTCTCCCCAGCTAGGACAATGAGAGCATATGATGTTGTGGGTGTCATTAAGTGTTGGCAATTTCTTAGATTGGTGCACAGCAATTTGTCTGAAGCTACAATCAAGAAGCCCGATCCCACCAAGAATGCACAGGTCCCATTTAGTACTTGGGTCTGAGTGTAAACCACCCTACTACATGTTTCTGGCCAACTTAGTAAATATTTGCAGATTATCCAATTGGGTGTTGATACTGGTACACAGCACCTGCTGAATGAAATAGTAAAAAATGAAATTCAACTTTAACAACGAGATAAAACTCACATGAGCTCCAAACTATTATGAGAAACAAGCTCTGTTATTCAAATTACATTGATATCGTGCCTCCTTTGCAAAGGCAACTGCAGAAAAAGAAGCAGAAATATCATTTCCCTAAACAATTACAATAGTTTATCACTGCCTCAGAGTCTTTGTCCAACCAACTACCTGTTGAAACAAACCCACTGATGATTTTAATTGAGGTCCATGACTTGGCTAGAAATGAATGACAATAGGGTGGGTGGGTTGGCTGATACGGTGGGTTCACTGTGGCATAGGCTACTTTTGTATGTTTTCTTTAAATGCAGCTGCATTTAGTTCTTGTGAGGTTAGTATGAAACAATAAATCTATTGCATTGTTTGAACATGAAACTATTAGTCCATTTGATGGTGTCATTGTGCCCTTTATTACATGTATGGCACAGTGTGCTGGCTGCAATATCAGTCACTGCAATACCCAAGATTGTTTCATGTTCAACATCCTGTCTCACGATCGACAAAGTCCTTAAAAGTGTAATTGATTGTGACAATAAAATCCCTCAAAGCAATAAATCTACCCTTACTGTTTAATTAATTTGGAACTCAAATGTGCATTCAACAGATCTTAAAAGCAAGAAATAATGAGCACATCTATATATCTATCTATCTATACATAGTGTAACTAAAACTCTCATCTTGTTATCTTCCGGTTTGCTTTGTTTTTACATTTGCGCAAAAATGGTACAAGATAGCGCTACGATTTTTTGCCACCTTACTCACCATTCACCAAAAATGTAAAAACTGCGCATGCGCAGATTGGTCTCCTCTCCTGTCAGTCACTACCGGGATGACTACGTCCCTTCCTGCGCCATCGCCGCACTGACTGGCCGCGTCCACTGTCAGTCACCGGCGGCGCGGCTTCCGGTCGGCGCGGCTTCCGGTCGGCACGGCCTCTGGTCGTCATGACCTCCCGTCGACACAGGCCCCCCATTGGCGCGGTCTCTGGTCAAGGCAACCTCCGGTCAGATGCGGTAACCTCCTGGGGAGGGGAGGAGGGACAGTGGGGAAATTGAGGGAGAGGTGAGGGAGAAGGGGGAAAGTGGGGGAAGGTGAGAAGGGAGACTGGGGGGATGAGGGAGAAAAAGGGGTAGGGAGGGGGGGGGAAAGGGGGGAGGAGGGGGTATATAGAGGGAGAGGAGGGGGTAGGGAGGGGAGAGGAGTTATGGAGGGAGGGAGATAGTGACTGAGGGTAGGGGAAAGGAGAGGTGAGGGAGGGGTTTGGGAGGGTAGGAGGAGAGGAGAAAAAAGAGGGAGGAGGTGAGAAGGGAGATTGGTGAGGAGGGGGAATAGTGGGAGAGGAGGGGGATAGTGGGGGAGGTAGGGAGTGGGGAATAGTGGGAGAGGAGGGCAGTGGGGGAGGTGTGGAGGGATAGTGGGGGGATATGGGGAGGTGAGGAGTGGGGGATAGAGGAATAGGAGGGGGAAGGAAGGGGAGAGGAGTTATGGAAGGAGGGATGGAGTGACTGAGGGGAGGGGAAAGGAGAGGGAGGGAGAGGTGAGGGAGGGATTGGGAAGGGGAGCGGGAGAGGGGAAAGAAGAGGGAGGGTAAAGGGGAGGGCGAGAGAGTGCTGGAGATGAGGGGAAATGAGCCGCGCCTGCTCAGTTGGGGGCTATGGGTGAATGGTGGAATGTTGCGTTGGGGGAACGGGTTGCGTTGGGGGACCAGGCCTCCCATGTGACAGGGACCCAATGGGTCCCACTTAGTCTAGTATATCTCTATCTATCTATCTATCTATCTATCTATCTATCTATCTATCTATCTATCTATCTATCTACTAAATCTCTGATCTTGACCGCTTTTGGCCGACTGTGCCGTGATCTCCGAGAGAACGCCGCCACCTACAGCCGTCATTTTTGGCCACCTCGCTCAGAGCCCCTCTCCGCCGTAGAATTACGGAGGATTTTTTCCGTCGATGAAAAATGAGAGAGATATTAATCTTTTTACAAAATTCCCCATTCTCTCTGCTGCCCCCGCTGGCGGCAGGGGTGTGACTATAAAACCAGGAAGTGTCATGCCTCACTCAGTCTCTGCCAGACCAGGAAGCGAGAAGGTCACGGCTCTGAGCTGCGAATAACACTGAACGCATGTCTACTCCACGGTGAGAATCCTCGATGCGGCTGTAAAGTGGCAGCAGCCCTTTTTACCAAGTTTGTGTTCACGAAATGAATTTTGGTTGTCGGGTGACTGCGGCCCAATTGTTTGCCTCACCTTTTTTAACAAGTTTGTGTTCACAAAATGAATTTTGGTTGTCGGGTGTCTGCAGCCCAATTGTTTGCCTCGCCTTTTTTTAACAAGTTTGTGTTCCCAAAATGAATTTTGATTGTCGGGTGTCTGCAGCCCAAATGGGTACCACTTAGTCTAGTACATAACTGAAACTCTGTTGTGCAAAAACTGTTTGCAATAGCGCTGCGTTTTTGGGCAGTTCACTCACCGTTCTCCTGCTCTGCGATTACACCAAGTTTCTTTCCTATCGGTAGACTGTCGTAATAGTTAGTGAGGTTTAAAAATCTTAAAAACCGTGCATACGCAGATCGATCTCTTCTCCTGCCAGTGAGCTCCGCGTCTTTGCTGGAGCTGAGGATGGCCGACAGAGGTTTCCAGCCCAGCCCAGCCCAGAATCGGAGATGTCGCTGATGTTGACAAACAGAAAGCAGAGACTCTGATCCCTGCGGAGGAGAACGAGCAGTGACCAGTGCCTGCTGTGAGTCCCCATCACATTGCCAATTCCAACTACTACCCCTCTGGTCCCCCTCGTCGCTCGCTCCTCCCCCCTCCCCCATGATACCCCTCCCCCATGGCTATTTCCCCGTCTTTTCTCTGAGAGCTCCCCCCAGCCTCCCCCACACCACACACCTCTTTCCCCCCACAACTCCCCCCCTTTCCCCCCACAAACCCCCCTTCCCCTATAACCCCTCCCCCCCCCCCCCCCCCCACCACCCACACCAGTCCCACTTAGTCTAGTATATAACTCTGAAACTCTCATCTTGTTATCTGCAGGCTTGCATTGTTTCTCTATTTGCGTAAAAACGGTACACGATACCTCTGCGATTTTTGGCCCACCTTACTCACCAATGTCCTGTGCTGTAAATGAAACATGTTTTGTTCAGATCGATGGCATATTAAAAAAATTATTGAGGTTTAAAAAAATAACTAAAAACAGTGACCCCACCCACACATGCGCAGTTGGGGGAGTGTTCCCGTGCACGTCTTTACTGGCGTGGCAAAGGGCACCCGACGGGTCCTCAGCCGTGCCTGCGCAGTTGGACTTTCCAGAATTTTTATCACCAGCTTTTTTTCCACAACGGCGAATCGATGGCTCCACGGGTAAGTTCCCCTCTGTTTTTCATTGCTGCCCCGGCACCCACTAGCCCTGGGATGGGGTTCCCCGGCTCAATCCCTCCCCTTCACAAGTCCCAGGATGCTCTCCTTCCCCCCCCCCCCCCCCCCAATAGCCCCCGCCTCAAGCCCTCTCCCGGCCCCAGAATACTCGCCCCCGATAGCCCCTGACAGACCCCACCTCAAGCATTCCCCGGCCACAGGACCCTCTCACACCCCCCCCCCCCCCCCCAACAGCCCCCGCCTCAAGCCCGCCCCCAGCCCCAGGACGCTCGCACCCCCCCCTGACAGTCCCGACAGCCCCTGCCTCAAGCCCACCCCCAGCCCCAGGATGCTCTTCCCCCCCGACAGCCTCTGCCTCAAGTACAACTTCATCGGCGTCCTGGGGAGGTGAGGAAGGAGAGTGGGGGAATTGAGGGAGAGGGGGTAGGGAGGGAGAGGGGGGAAAGTGGGGGAGGTGAGAAGGGAGTGTGGGGGTGGAGGGCGAATAGAGGGAGAGGAGGGGGGAGTGGGGGAGGTAGGGAGTGTGCAATAGAGGGAAAGGAGAGCAGTGGGGGAGGTGAGGTGGGATAGGGGGATAGGAGGGGGTTAGGGAGTGGATAGATAGGAGGGGGGTAGGTAGAGGAGTTATGGAGGGAAGGAGGAAGTGACTGAGGGTAGGAGAAAGGAGAGGTGAGGGGGGGATTGGGGAGGGGATGAGGAGTGGGGAAAGAAGAGGGAGGATGAAGAGGAGGGGAAGGGAGTGCTGGGGGATATAGGAAAATGAGCCGCCCTGCGCATTTGGGGGCTACGCGTGTGTGGTGGAATATTGCATTGGGGGAACAAGTGAGTGGTGGAATATTGCATTGGGGAATGGGTTGCGTTGGAGGACCAGGCCTCCTGTGTGACAGCGACCCAACGGGTCCCACTTAGTCTAGTATGAGATATAAAACTCTTGCTGATGCTTAATTTGTTTATTCCATTCAATTAAATTCAAAAAAAGGCTTCAATTGTTATAGCATATGAACAGCAAATAACATTTTCAGAAGTCATTCAGTCCAAAATTTGTTATTACATATTTTTTTTTAATTTCTTCCACACAACAAAATCATACACCCTGCATGTATAAATTGAACCGCTCTATAATTCAGGGTCTGGGATAGTCATAGAATTATACGGTATAGAAACATGCTTTTTCAGTTTACTGAGTCTCTGCTGACCATCACACTTATCTATACTAATTCTACTCTTTTTCATCAATTCATATGGCACTACATCTTGCATAAACAAGTACCTGGTGAATGTTTCATAAATGTTATTACTCGTGCCGTTACCTACTACTCTGTGGTTCTGATGCCATGTCATAGTCGTACAACATGTTGCAGCATTGTGTGACATTCTGGATGTCACATTTTTGGAAGATGTGAATGAGTTACAGACGTTGCAGAAATGATTCACAGGGATATTTCCTGGATTGGAGTGCCAGAGACATTAGAGGATTCTGATCATGTGGGAAGATTAATTTATAAAAACTGATAGATTTGGCCTAGGTGAGAATCTACTTGAAGACTACTACTTTTAGTTTAGTGATCTCTCCCAAATAACTTGTATCTCCCTCTAATCTCTCCTTTCTGTCCATCTCTAAGTTTTCTCAAATTCCTACCTCCCCTTCCAATTTCTGCTTGAACTTGCCATCATTTCCCCAAATGTCTGTCTTATTCCCAGTAACCCTCCAGTGTTTTTTCAATTGTATAAGACGTTGGTGAGACCGCATTTAGAATTCAGTTCTGGGCACCATGTTATAGGAAAGATATTGTCAAGCTTGAAAGGGTTCAGAGAAGGTTTACGAGGACGTTGCCAGGACGTTGTAGAGCGTATGACCTACAGGGAGAGGTTGAGTCGGCTGTGTCTCTATTCTTTGGGACGCAGGAGGATGAGGGGTGATCTTACAGAGGTGTACATAATCATGAGAGAAATAGATCGGGTAGATGTACAGAATCTCTTGTCCAAAGTAGGGGAATCGAGGACCAGATGTCATAGGTTCAAGGTGAAGGGGAAAAGTTTTAATAGGATTCTAAGGGGTAAATTTTTCACACAAAGAGTGGTGGGTGTATGGAACAAGCTGCCAGGTGAGATAGTTGATGCTGGGACTATCCCAACGTTTAAGAAACAGTTAGACAGGTACATGGATAGGACAGGGTTGGAGGGATATCCACCAAGCTCAGGCAGGTGGGACTAGTGTAGCTGGGACATGTTGGCCAGAGTGGGCAAGTTGGGCCGAAGGGTCTGTTTCCACACTGTATCACTCTATGACTCTATGACTCTAATACTCGCCTCACCATCTCTTTCTTGAGCAGTGGGGAAATTGCCACCTTCTGAGCTGGGGCCAATCTGCTTGACGGAGCCAAGCTGCTCCTGAGAACAGAGCTGCTTGCCCTGCCCTCTCTCCCTCTCTCCCAGGGAGCTTTGTGATAATACTAAGTTTGCTACCCTGCTATTACTCCAGTTTGAAATAGAGAGACCCGCAAGCAAACATCAAAGATATTTATCTTTTTTTTAAACCTTAAAGTAAATGAATAAAGCATACCAGAGCTTTAAGATGTTCACTTTGAGATGGAGAATATTTACAATATGCACTGAAACCATTGCCTACAGTATTGTGTTGTTTTTTGAGAGTTGAACTTAGACTTCACAATCTTCTCTTGACTGAAATTGACGCACCCCTTACAATATATTATATTCCACAACTTACACCAGTGTATCTCACAACAGGTTACATTATTTCAAACTATGGAAACGGCATTCAATGGTCTTTCACACTCTCAGACAGCATGGAGACAGGCTATTCGGCTCAGGGATGAAAATCAAGCATCCATTTGCACTAATATTACATCTTACATTATTTTCTTTCTCCACACACTCCCATCAACTCCCCTATCACACTCCCCCCCCCCCCCCACTCACCTCACATCCCCAAATTCTAGAGCTCTCTTATTTGCTATATTTAAGAGGGAGTTAGATGTGCCCTTGTGGCTAAAGGGATCAGGGGATATGGAGAGAAGGCAGGTACAGGATACTGAGCTGGATGATCAGCCATGATCATATTGAATGGCGGTGCAGGCTCGAAGGGCCTACTCCTGCACCTATTTTCTATGTTTCTATACCGGAGGAAATTCATAGTGGCCAACACACTTGCATGTCTTTGGGATGTGGGAGGAAACCAGAGCCACCAAGGGAAACCCATGTGGTCACAAAGGGAACATACAGACCCAGCCACACAGCAGCATAGATCAGAATTAACCCTGGCTGCAGGAGCCTTGAGGCTTCAACGTCACTAGATGTACCATTGTGCTGTTTGTGTTAATCCTACTGATACTTCATAAATGAAAGCGCACATCATTAAATTGACTGAAGTAATAATTTATTATTTGCCACGAGTGTGCAGATGTTTTCGGTCATTCTTTGTTAAATACCATGCTTTGGCCTGGTTTAGCTGATAGATGAACTCCAGCTATCAGCAACAAGGTTCCTGTGACAAGAATGTCAATAAATCCACAGGTTCAAGTCAGAATGTACAATAACACTTAAGTTCTCAAGTTATATGATTCATTCACAGCTGCACATCATGCATTGCTGGCTGTACTGACACCTCCTCCTGATAAAAAAATAAACAAAACTTGGCAATGTAGAATGAACTTCCCCTCGTGAGCCCCACCTGTCAATTAGAATCACGCAGCTCGGAGTGTGTTTCCGGGAATTAATAGAAGTTGAAGTTCAGATGACATTGATACATTGCTTACGCTATTAATAATACAGTCAAATAGAGTGCTCCTTCAATAGTTCTGGCAAAACCATCATCAGTTTTGTAAGATTTGGCAGAATCCACAGAGCCTTTCACTTAAAGAGTCAATGTCTTAATTGGAAATTATTTCCACATGATTCCTTCAGATAACTTTATCTGTTCTGGTTTATTGCCCAATAATATAAAGGCCAACCCAAACTTCCCTTGGGAATAGTGCCAGACGCCTACCGTAAATGGAATGTACCAAAAAAATAGCAATTGTTCCAAGTTCCATCTATTTCTGTGATTTTTGTTGTGTCTGGTTTTGTGAGGGACTGAACTGACATTTTTTTCAGTGGACGTGTCTTCTCATGTTATGTAGTAACAACAGATTTTTATAAATTCTGTATCTTTTTCACTTTAATCTCTTTTATGTGAGTTAGTGTTTTTGGAATGCTACCAGATAGACAAATTAATAAAATTATCCTTTCACCTTCAGGCCCTGGATTTGGCCTGAATGAAATATTTTTGTATGGAGTGGATAGATTCAGGACATGTACATTCTATGTGGACTTTCTCA
This sequence comes from Leucoraja erinaceus, assembly GCF_028641065.1. Classification (NCBI taxonomy): domain Eukaryota; kingdom Metazoa; phylum Chordata; class Chondrichthyes; order Rajiformes; family Rajidae; genus Leucoraja; species Leucoraja erinaceus. The sequence continues at coordinate 56,362,219 of NC_073381.1, forward strand.
AAATGTAACATCAAGTTACTGTTAAAATGTAATTTCTATTTGTTCACTTGGTAGGAATAGGAAGAGTCTCCATTTTAACTTTATCTCGTACTCCCATTCCCCTTGACGTATATCAAAGGGAGGTGGTGGGAAATGTGAGCGGGGTAGAGGGTAGTTAAATATAACCTGCTGTTCTTGTTTTATAAAGATTCAGAAGAAATGTTATCTGTACATTAAAGGAAATATTATTTCTCAGGAGCAGCTTCGAGTTTTCAAAGAAATGTAACTTCCATTCTTGTTGCACTCTCACAAATACATTTTAAAATCTCACATCAATCACCACACTTGAAAATTTACTTGTCTCTTCAATGGGGCACAGAACAGGTTCAATATATTTGCTGCTTCAATGGAAGAATGATCATCACTTTATTAGGTGAATACTCAAATTGCTTGATGTCTCTTCCTATTCCTCTCTTTAAATACCTTCCCTTTATCCCAAAAATAACATTTTCTCATTCCCATTCCTCAGTTTAGCAAGGGAGTGATCAGCAAGCTTTGGTCCTGTAACTTTGGAAAACATTTGGAAAGGTTTTCCTTAGTTCACTAAGGTGGTAAAAGAAGGGGGAAAAAAAAGAAATTAAGAGCCATATGAAGCGAATATTATAATGATGCAATATAAATCTGTTTAGGAGATGACTCTTCATTCTTTCTTCTGATAGAACGCCAATAGTGGCCAGAGATTTTGGCACAATTGACAGAATGTTGTGGAAAATAATAACACCAAAGTAGGGCATTACAAACAGGACGGGCACCAACAGGATTCTAATGCATCTGCTCTACAAAGGGGCATTGCTGTTTCACACTCAGTGATCTGTAAATATTAGGAGGTTACACAAAAAAGCTGGAGAAACTCAGCGGGTGCAGCAGCATCTATGGAGCGAAGGAAATAGGCAACGTTTCGGGCCGAAACACTTCTTCAGACTGTAGCGAAGGAAATAGGCAACGTAAATATTAGGAGTTCTGCCGCATAAAATAAATGTCCCATGACGGCCAATTGTTTGTGTTACACTCTATTTATTAATGATGTGCGTTCAAGTCCAGTTTGTAAACAATGAGCATGCAATCCATACTATGTTTAGAAAGTAATAGCTGCAGAAAGAATGGTGCATGGGATTGTAAAGGACAAAAACAAAAATAGAGAAGAGCTGGTACCACAGAGCAAGTCAGACAATGTCTGCAAAATATAAGATGAATGAACATTGTGGGTGAAGCAACTCTCCGCAATTCAAAAACCCCTGTGCTGAACTTGCATACAAGCAATAACATTCCAGCTGATAATACAGTCTCTGGGAGGATAAGGGATGGATGAAGCCTCAGCTTCAAACATTTATAGAGCTACTGTGCTGACAAATAATAATAATAATAATAATAATACATTTTATTTATGGATGCCTTTCAAGAGTCTCAAGGACACCTTACAAAAATTTAGCAAGTAGAGGAAAAACATGTAAGTGGAATGAAATAAATAGTAGAGACATGACTAGTACACAAATAAAGACAGAATTCAATTCAAAACACAATATGAGGCAATTCAAGCACAGATGAAAAGGGAAGGGGACGTGGGGCTAAGGATAGGCAGAGGTGAAGAGATAGGTCTTGAGGCAGGACTGAAAGATGGTGAGGGACACAGAATTGCGGATCAGTTGGGGGGGGGGGGAGTGAATGTTGTGACCCTTGCTCCAAGCCAGGACAAGGTTGCTCTCATGTTATCTGTCAGTGCGGCATCCAGGCCATTATGGTCACCAGTTGAACAATAGCAATGGTGTGGGATTTAAAGGAAACAATGCTCACGTCACCAGTTGGTTTTGCTGTTGAAAATTTATATTGAGCTGTTTTTTAATTAGTCTGATATCAGTCATTGCATTTAATTATTATATTTGAATCAAGATCAGGACTCGGGATTCTGCCGAGAAGAACATATTTCTATATTTATTGAGCATTATCTTGAAGAGGCAAGTTCATGTAGTCATTGCATTCGAGCTTTCTGGCATGCCTTTACAGCTTTTAGCCCAGGTTACAACTTGGACTTGCATCTTGAAACTATCGGTTGGATTTTCAGAGTACCTCAGGAATAACAAATGAGGCCAACCTACACTTTATCCCTGTTCACAACCGGGTGGCACAATGGCGCTGCAGTAGAGTTGCTGCTTTACGGCGCCAGAGACACGGGTTCAATTCTGACATTGTGTGCTGTCAATACAGAGTTTGTCGTTCTCCCTGTGGCCACATGGATGTTACCCAAGTGCTTTGGTTTCCTCCCGTACTCCAAAGACGTACAGGTTTGGAGGTTAATTGCCTTTGGTAAAAACTGTAGGATTGCATAGTGTGTAGGGTAGTGCTATTGTACAGGGCGATTATTGGACGGCATGAACTTGGTGGGCCGAAGGGCCTGTTTCCATGCTGTATCTCTAAACTAAACTAAAATGTTGCTCAAAGATAAAAGAAAGGTAGGTAAAAGACTGCTCTCCCGGAGACTGAAATTGGCTATAACAGGTTATAATGGTGAAATGGGGTTAAAGAGTTAATTGCAGGTTTTGCCATTTCTCTACTGGTTCCAAATCCTGCTCCAGGATTGCATAGGTATTATTTGGTTTTGGTTGTGTACTTTCCCTGTATTAGCTATAATTTTCCTCAGAAAAATGAAAAATGATTGAAAGATCTCTTACAGACATCCCTTAAAATAATTGTGCAATGTAGGGCCTGTCATTCTGTGGCGACCTAATTTGTGAGTTTAGACTCACCACAAGCAACTGCTCAGATTTATGAGTTTTACGACATTTTTTATATCAAAATTAACACAGACCAAAGTACGGCAATATATCCAGTCTTGAATGTGCACATTTCCATATCTTTTGGAGAGAAAGATAAGGATCTGAGAGATATTTAAAGCTCTGGATCATAGCTGGCTGCTGCTGCCCAGCAGCCACAGTGCACATGTAACAGTTGGTGAATGCATGACTAATTAGATGTGCACTTGATAAGCAAAGATCTTTTTTTTTTAAATGATCCGATGCGCAAGACAAGGTCACTTTGTGCCCTTTTCCATACTGATGACAGCCACTCACCACACTTGTCCAGTTCTCGGCACAATGGGGTGAATATAAACAAAGAACAATCTCTGGCTGCTGCTTTGATACAGTATTTATACAGTGAGTGCAATCAACTGCATCATCTGCACTCAAGCAACAAAGATACAATTGTGTTTTTTCAATTGGGCACGTGAGTTACATAAATAACACGTCACTTCATTGGAAAAGCTTAGAAATGCCAATTAATCTTTTGTTAAATAGAAGGCGTATTTTCTAACCACACGTGGTCTTAAAAATTAATTAAGATGTTTTCTTTAATCTATTTATTCTTTAAGTATGGTCACTAACTTTTGCATATGATAGAATATCACCATTGGTGTGAAAATATTCCCATTCACCTTTAAAGACACAAGGAAGGAGCTGTACAGCTGCCTTGTCGAATTTGTGCAGAAAATTCTATCTCATTTCCTGTAAGCCTTTGCTGCTAAGTGTGGCTAAAGTAGACTGCTTTATGTTAAATGGGTGCTGCCTAAACAATGAAGAGCCATGTTCATTTAACTAAATATGGATCTTTTCAACAGAAGTAATTAACACCGATTGTTTCATGTTTTGCAAAATTACTTCCTATGCTTGCCGCTTCATTGAGAACTTGTGCACTTCGTTCATTAGAAATATCAGGATGAAAGACAGTTAATCTTATTTTCCCACCACGTAACCAAGACGGCTATTCTCAGACAGCGGGGCGTGGTGCAGAGACTTATGCTGGCCATGGGAATCGTTAAATGCAGGAATGAGAACTCCATAAACAGGGATAAACATTGTTCTCTCAGCTAAGCTCTTGAATTCATTTAATCAAAGGCCTGCTCACTTTTGCTCTCCAGGGAGATTTGCTCCTTGTCTCGGAACTGGTATTGGACCCTCCATGACATTCCAACATGTTCCTGAGCTGCTGCCCCAGGGAGCATTCGATAAGCAATAAATGTGTTGGAATAGCTCACACAAGGTTCCAGACGAGTAAAACTATTAAAAGCAAAATGCTTGCCCTCTCGATGTCTATGGGGATTATTTTGGAAGAAACAGAACATAAAATGGATGTACTTGGCACATGGAGAGCACTATAATTAAGCTTTAGATTGAAATTTAGTGGTGAGATAAGATTTTACAGAGGCAGACTGATAGCATTTTTAAGAATGATGCCTGTAATTTTAAATAACAGATGTTGATGAGTGGTTCTGGCAACATTGCCACAGCAGAGTCACATGTTATTTAATTAACTCTTTCAGAGTTGAGCGAACACTGATTATCCAATTTCCTGTGAAGAGGATGAATTAAACAAAAAGATATGAGCTGAATTGCCCATGTCAATTCTCACACATACCAACACTGGGGAACAGTGTAAGAATAGAAGATAGACATAAAACTCAGCAGGACAGGCAGCATCTCCGGAGAGAAGGAATGGGTGATGTTTCGGGTCGAGACCCTTCTTCAGACAATCTTCGGTTTAAACCAGCATCTGCAGTTCCTTCCTACACAGTGCAAGAATAGAAATACGTTGCCCGTCTCTTTGATGGATTTGATCTCAGTGTCCATGGAAATGGCCATTGACAGGAAGGGAACACAAATAGTTACTTACATTGGGTGGTTGGTAACATTTATCAGAAGTTCACACTAAATTATTGCTTGAAATTTCTGTAATGGGAGAAGGGAATGCAAGCAAGCCCTTTGATCATTCAATTGTGGCATGTCTGGGAGGAGTCTAGGCTGCCTTGGATTTTCTTCTTGCTGCCCTTAAGAATGCTTATCATAACATATATATGACCTGGGCCTCATAACTGAGGAAGGAGAGTCCAGAGGAAGTTTACAAGAATGATACCAGGAAGATGTAATAGCGGCACATTTGGATTGCAGTAACTGGTCCGGTTGAAGTCAGCATGGATATATGAAGGGAAAATCTTCCTTGACTAATATTCTGGAATTTTTTGAAGATGTAATAAGTAAAATGGATAATGAGAGCCAGTGGATGTAGTGCACCTGGACTTTCATAAAGCCTTTGATAAGGTCCCACATAGGAAATTAGTGGGCAAAATTAGAGCACATGGTATTAGGGATAGGGTATTGATATCTCTAGAAAATTGGTTGGCAGACAGGAAACAAAGAGTAGAAATTAACAGGTCCCTTTCAGAATGGCAGGTAGTGACTAGTGGGGTGCTGCAAGGTCAGTGCTGGGACCACAGCTATTTACAATATAAATGATTTAGATGAAGGAATTAAAAGTATTATTAGCAAATTTGCAGATGACACAAAGCTGGGTGGCAGTGCGAACTGTGAAGAGGATGCCATGAGGATGTAGGGTGACTTGGATTGGTAGGATCAGTGGGAAGATGCAGTATAATGTGGATAAATGTGAGATTATCCACTTTGGTGGCAAGAACAAGAAGGCAGATTATTATCTGATTGGTGTCAGATTAGGAAAAGGGGAAGTACAATGAGACCTGGATGTCCTTGTACATCAGTCACTGAAAGTAAACATGCAGGTACAGCAGGCAGTGAAGAAACCTAATGGAATGTTGGCCTTCATGACAAGACGATTTGAGTATAGGAGCAAAGCGGTCCTTCTGCAGTTGTACAGGGACCTGGTGAGACCACACCTGGAGTATTGTGTGCAGATTTGGTCTCCTAATTTGAGGAAGGACATTCTTGCGATTGAGGGTGTGCAGTGTAGGTTCACAAGGTTAATTCCCGGGATGGCGGGACCGTCATATGATGAAAGAATGGAAGGACTGGGCTTGTCTTCACTGGAATATAGAAGGATGAGAGGGTATCTTATGGACACTTATAAAATTATTAAGGGTTTGGACACGCTAGATGCAGGAAACATGTTCCCGATGTCGGGGGAGTCCAGAACCAAGGGGCACAGTTTAAGGATAAGGGGTAGGCCATTTAGAACAGAGATGAGAAAAAACTTTTTCACCCAGAGAGTTGTGAATTTGTGGAATTCTCTGCCTCAGAAGGCAGTGGAGGCCGATTCACTGGATGCATTCAAAAGAGGGTTCGATAGAGCTCTTAGGACTAACAGAATCAGGGATATGGGGAGAAGGCAGGAACGGGGTACTGATTGTGGAAGATCAGCCAAGATCACATTGAATGGTGGCGCTGGCTCGAAGGGCTGAATGGCCTACTCCTGCACCTGTTGTCGGTTAACATATGATGAGTGTTTGACGGCACTGGGCCTGTACTCGCTGGAGTTTCGAAGAATGAAACATACAGAATAGTGAAAGGCTTGGATAGAGTGGATGTGGAGATGATGTTTCCACTGGTGGGAGAGTCTAAGACTAGAGGTCATAGCCTCAGAATTAAAGGAGGAGTTTCTTTATTCAGAGATTGGTGAATCTGTGGAATTATTTGCCACAGAAGGATGTGGAGGCAAAGTTAGAGCATATATTTAAGGCAGAGATAGATAGATTCTTGATTAGTACGGGTGTCAGAGGTTATGGGGAAAAGGCAGGAAAATAGGGTTAGGAGGGAGAGATAGATCAGCCATGAATGAATGTCGGAGTAGACTTGATGGGTCGATAGGCCTAATTCTGCTCTTATCCCTTAACGTGATCTTTTGATCACATGTATGGGGCACAAGGCAAACTAATACATTGTGTCAAGGAGCAGCATTTTAAATGTGGTTCAAGTTCTATTTCTCTTTTATTCCTGTTAGTATTTCTGCAGACATTATTCAGTGGTGGATGGGGAAGTGTTCTCCTGTATTGACTTCTGAAATGTTCTAATAATGTACAACAACAATAGCACTCAGCCAGCTTATTATGGTCATTTTTCTCTTCCAATTTTCTCCTGAATTGTGGATATGGACTATTTACAAGCAATTTCTTTGAACGTTTTAAGGCACTCTCCGCTACCATGTCCAGTTAGGACTGTACATACTGTGGTTATGGTATATGTTTCTATATTTCTATGTTTGCCTGTGACATGCAAGGCCATTTCAGTCCATTGAGCCAATGCCTGCTCACAAAGCAATTCCATTCCCCTATTATTTTTTTACATGGATCTAAAAAGGGCAGCAGCGATAAACTAGGAAACCACAAACTGGTGACCCTAATGTCAGTGGTGGGAAACTTATTGGAAAGGATTCTGTTCAGATGGATATAGTTGCATTTTGAAAGTCAGGGACAAAGTAGGAATAGTCAGCATGGGTTTGTACCAATTTGACTGAGTGTTTTGAAGAGGTGGCCAGAGCAGCTGATAGACATTGTCTATGTGGACTTTGGCAAACTCTTGGACAAGGTCCTACCTGATAGTTGGTCTGGAAAGTTAGAACACATGGATTCCATAATGTTTCTCGGTGTGTTTTGTGTGGGGGGTGGTGTGGGGGGGTGAGGGGGAAACCGCTATGGTCGCCTCCTCCACGGAGAGGCGACTTTTTCCAGGTCGCCTCCCCCGTGGCCTAACAGCAAGGATCGGCGCGGCCTTTCCCGGAGACGCGCCTGGGGCTTCAGCGGCGGGCGCAGCGTGGACTCTCGGCGTGGAGCGGGTGAGCCCTCGCTGGGGCTCGCTGGAGGGGAGCGCTCCGTTTCGCTGGCCCGGGGCTGCCGGCAGCCTGAAGCCGCAGCCTGAAGCCGCGGTCTGCAGAGTTCCAGCTGGTGTGGCGTCTACAGCCCGGGATCCCTCGTGAGGGACCCGGGGGAAGAAGAAGCCATCACTGCCGGCCCGCGGCCAACTTCTACCGCGGGGCCGGCATGGACTTACCATCACCCCTGGAGGGGAGCTTCGACCTTCGGCCCTGCGGTCTGCGGTGCTTCTTGCTGCGGCGCGGCGGGAACCTTAAATCTTCGACCGCCGGCCTGCGGCCTATACCAGCCTGAAGCCGTGGTCTCCGGTGGGGAAGAGCCGATCCTGGACTTACCTTGACTTTGACTTTGTCCCTTACCATCTGGACGCCCGCAGCAACGGCTGCGGAGGTGGAGGTCCCGACCACGGGGGAAAATGGAGGAGGTCTGACCAAGCTCTGTGCCTTCCACCACAGTGATGAATGCTGTGGTGGATGTTTGTGTAAAATGTTTATTGTGGTTGTGTGTTCTTTATTACTGTACCGCTGCTGGCAACCCAATTACCACCGACCCTGGTTGTGTGGCAAATAAAATTCTATCTATCTATCTATCTATCTATCTATCTATCTATCTATCTATCTATCTATCTATCTATCTATCTATCTATCTATCTATCTATCTATCATATGTGGTGTGCCATAGGGATTGCTGCTGGGACCTCTATTATTTGTCATATAAAAATGATTTGGATGACAATATAGGTAACATGATCAGTAAGTTTACAGATGCCAACAACATTGATGGTGTGGTAGAAAGTTAAGAAGGCTGTCCCAGATTACCGAGGAACTAGATGAACTGGGAACGTGGGCCAAGAAATGACAGATGGAATTGGACTCGGATAAGTGTTAAGTGATACATTTTCGGAAGGTAAACCAGGATAGGACATGCACTGTAAATAGCAGGGCCCCGGGGGGTACTGTTGAACTACCTTGAGGTAAGGTACATGGTTCCCTGAAAATAACAACATCAGTAGTGAAAGGTGGTGAAGAAGGTTATGGCATGCTTGCCTTCATCGGCTGAGGCAATGATTACAGGAGTCGGGACATCATGTTATTATTGTACAAGATGTCAGTTAACCAAACATGTATGCAGTTCTATTCAACACACTATAGAAAGATGTGATTGAGCTAGATAGAGTTCAGACAAAGTACAGTAGTTGGATTGGAGGACTTGAATTATCAGGAGATATTGGATAGGCTGTGTCTGATTTCCATGGAGCCAAGATGCTGAGAGGTGACATGATAGAGGTATATAAAATTACATGTATCCATATACATATGTATTTATGTATCCTATTTATAGGATTAATAGTAGTCCTTCACATGGTAGGCAAATTTAAAATTAAAGGGCAAAAGTTAGAGGGAGGAGGTTGAAAGGAGATCTGAGGTGTAAACCTTGCATACAAAGAGTCGTTGGCATCTGAGGAGGTAGATAACAACATTTAAGGGACATTTGGACAAGTACTTGAATGAGCACAGCATAGAGGGATGTAGAATCAATGCAGGAAGAGAGATTAGCAGAGCCGGGCATAATAATCAGCATAGACATTGTGAGCTGAAGGATCAATTTATCTAATGTACAACTCCAACCTATAATATACAATGTTGTTGTCTCCGTGGAGACAAGAGACTGCAGATGCTGTAATCTGGAGGAATTCAACTGGCAAGGCAGTACCCATGGAGGCAGAGAGATAGGTAACACTTTGGGTTAGGCCCCTACATCAGGACTGAGAATGCAGAGGGGACATAGGCAGTATAACGAGGTGAGGGAGAGGGGTTAGTCAGGTAATAGGTGGAACATGTGAGGAGGAAGATGAGGGGCAGATGGAAATGGGGTGGGGGATAGGGACGGATGGAGTTAGGAGACAGTGGGTGATGGGTGATGGGTGGACACAGATAAGGAGGGAGAAAGAAGGTGCAGAATGCAGCTGGGGAGGGGGAGGTAGAGACAGAGGCTGGAAGGTGATGTGAAAGGGAGAGCTATTAAGTAGAACCAGATATGGGAATGATGACAGGCAAATGGAACCAGTCGGGGGAAGAGATCGGAGACCCAGTAGGTTGAGTGTGTGGATGACAGACAGATGCAACCAAGTCAGAGTGACATCTTGAGAGATGATAGGTGATTTGTGACAACCTAAGTGTATCAGAAGGAGATAGCGAGGGGAGCACAGAGGATGCTGGTCACTTGAAATTGGAAAATTCAATGTTCATACCATTGGGTTGCAGACTACCAAGGTAGACTATGACCTGCTGTTACAGTAGTTGTATTTTGCTTCACCCTGGCGGTGGATAAAGCCAGACAGGTCGCTGTAGGAATGGGACTTTCAAATGACATGCAACCAGTTCTCAAGATGGCCAGTGTGGACAGAGTGCAGATGTGTCATAAAACAGTTGAAAAGTTTCGCTTAGTCTCGCCTTTGGAAAGGAAGTATCATCGAGAGTACCTAAGAAGCCTCTTCTACATTGGAGATGATGCATGTGAATCTTGGAAGGGCTCTTTAGGTCCCTAGATGGTGGTGAGGATGGAGGTATAGGGTCGGGTTTTGCACCTCCTACAGTTGCTGGGGAAAATTCCCAGAGATCTGGAGGGGTGGATGAGTGAGTAGGGTTGAGCGAAGTAGGGAATCTTGGAGAGAATGGTTCCTGTGGAAAGTAGAGAGGGGTGGGGAAAGGAAGATGTGAGAGGTGGTGGAATCCTGCTGGCAGAAATGACGAAGGATGATTTGCTAGATGCAGTGCCTGGTAGATAGAAAGTTTAGTTTAGTTTAGCATATTGTGGTACAGTGAAATGCTTTTGTTGTGTGCTAACTGGAAAGGAGAGGGCCGAGGGAACTCCATCTTTGCTCTGTCTGGGGGAAGGGGTGTTGATGGACTATCCAACTGCAAAAGGCTTAACAGATTTACCCAATCTCCTTTCACTACCAAAAATCAATTAGTTTCTGGGTAACAATCAGGCTATAGTGTTCAGTTTGGTTTTCAAGGATCTGATGTCAATATTAGTCGCTTGATTGCAATCATAATGAAAATAGACCCTGGTTTTGATTTGCCAAACTGAACCTGTTTGCTTCAACTTTAACAGCAGATAGTTAGTGTAAAACGGTGATCTCACCAGTAAATGAATACAATCCGGCTGACATGCGGCACATTTTGTTTGATTACGGCAGATGCCTGCTCAATTTTAAAAGTCAATTTTTTCTGCAGCCGCACCAGAAATGAAATATGTGCAATACTCCCACACATGGAACGAGTGCACCGGATAATTCAGAATCGTTCATCTCGTGGAATTAATTCATAGGTGGAAATTCCTTTCAAAAACACCCGTGTTCAGATCTGACTTTCTCAGAAATTAACTCCCAGATGTCAGCTAAACAATCTTGAAATTATTTACATCTTTATTTTCGGTCATAAATCCATAACTCCCAATTTGTATGTGCTTTATACATTTCAAAACATGTGATATTTATCACAAATAGTGGATTTAGAACTTTTGCTCTGTTCTGTGCCATAATCTAAGTGCGTGTATCCTCTTGTTGATCCACCCACATAAGCACAGAGTTCAGCACCTAGACTGGGATGATATTTGTTTCCACATTTCATTGTGGGTGTTCCAGCCTTATTAAAAACACAGGTTGGAAAGTTCTACATCAAAAAGAGCCTTAATAATAACTTGCATATCTTAGACCATACTCGCACCTTAGAGTGATTTGGAACATTCTGCTTTGAACTGATTTAATTATATACATAATTACAGTAAATTTCCGGTTAGCAGTGATTCAGATCCCTTGCACAGTGGAGAATAATCAGACCCCTCTTCCTGTAATAGTCAGACTCAGACGGGTTTCTGAAGAGGAAGTCTCAGGAGGTTTTGGTGTAAACAAGCACATCAAACATATTATGAATGAGAGCTGTTCTACAAAGCCACCTGTTCAAATTGGTTACAAACAGTGAAGTGAGGCTCTGGGAATGGAACCGCTGTACAAGAGACCCACTTTGACCTGCTGCTGTACAGCCCTTATCACAATGCTGCCATTCATCTGGCAATTAAAGTAAGGATTGTTCCCATGTGTTTCAGAAAGCATAATGAATAAAGCGAAAACTCTCCACCGTGTGTTGCTTAATGTATATCTAAAATTATTTTATAGCGCCTATGTACGCAAGTTAAAAATATGAAGTGTAGAAACTATTCTCCTTCTGTTCTGACTACTAACTATGTGGCTGATTTAGATTATAATTTATAAAACACAGATAATAACAAATGCAGCCAAAAAACAAGGACAAATTCTGATTAAAAAATGGACAACTTGCTTTTGTCAGTCAGGGACTGCAACTTTGATTATTAATTGGGGTTTGAGGGGCAAATGTGGAGCCGACATGACCAGTATTTGCTTTTCTCTAGCTCGCCATCACTGAGCTGGGCCAACTTAACATCTGGGTTGCATTTAAATAACTCCCTGACAAACTCAACAACAATGATGGAATAGGATGGGGATTGCCACACAGGAACAGTCCCTGCTAAAAGTAAACATAAAAGAGCAATTCTGGGGAAGATTCTGTGGAGTTTAAAATGTATTTGGATGGGTACATGGTAAGGAAAGGTTTTGGGGCATATGGATCAGGCATGGGCAGATGGGACCAGCTTGGGTGGGACATCTTGGTCAGCAAGGACGAGTTGAACCAAACGGCTGCTCCTGCGCCGTATCACTCTCTGACTATGAGTTGAAAGTACATTTGCTGCGTTCCCACACCCAAATAGAAAGTCATCAACAAATTAGAATCATTAACCTTCCTGATCTGTTCAGTTACTGGCTCTTCCCTACTGCTGAATTTACAATAAAATGAAATAGTTTGGGGTTTGATTGCTGTCAACAAATCCATCCATATGAATATCAGCAAGTCTCTCTAAAGTAAGCCCAACCATGGGTGTTGACATGGTGCACGAGTTGCATATGAGTATGACAGTGGCATAGGTTTAGTCCTCTACATATCCTTCTCCAATTGGATATGGAGGGATAGAGGTTGGGGAAACATAGAAACATAGAAAATAGGTGCAGGAGTAGGCCATTCGGCCCTTCGAGCCTGCACCGCCGTTCGATATGATCATGGCTGATCATCCAACTCAGTATCCCATCCCTGCCTTCTCTCCATACCCCCTGATCCCTTTAGCCACAAGGGCCACATCTAACTCCCTCTTAAATATAGCCAATGAACTGGCCTCAACTACCTTCTGTGGCAGAGAATTCCACAGATTCACCACTCTCTGTGTAAAAAATGATTTTCTCATCTATGTCTTAAAAGACTTCCCTCTTATCCTTAAACTGTGACCCCTAGTTCTGGACTTCCCCAACATCGGGAATAATCTTCCTGCATCTAGCCTGTCCAACCCCTTAAGAATTTTGTAAGTTTCTATAAGATCCCCCCTCAATCTTCTGAATTCCAGCGTGTACAAGCCGAGTCTATCCAATCTTTCTTCATATGAAAGTCCTGCCATCCCAGGAATCAGTCTGGTGAACCTTCTCTGTACTCCCTCTATGGCAAGAATGTCTTTCCTCAGATTAGGAGACCAAAACTGTACGCAATACTCCAGGTGTGGTCTCACCAAGACCCTGTGCAACTGCAGTAGAACCTCCCTGCTCTTATACTCAAATCCTTTTGCTATGAATGCTAACATACCATTTGCTTTCTTCACTGCCTGCTGTACCTGCATTCCTACTTTCAATGACTGGTGTACCATGACACCCAGGTCTCGTTGCATCTCCCCTTTTCCTAATCGGCCACTATTCAGATAATTCCATTCAGACCATTCAGGGGAGTGGAATTTAAAATTGGTCTTTGAATGTCAGATGTCTTACTGGTCAAGCTTGAGGCATGGCATCTATGGAAGTAACATCTGGCTTGGTGGGTAACAATAGACAATAGACAATAGGTGCAGGAGTAGGCCATTTGGTCCTTCAAGCCAGCAACGCCATTCAATATGATCATGGCTGATCATCGACAATCAGTACCCCGTTCCTGCCTTCTCCCCATATTACCTGACTCCGCTATCTTCAAGAGCACTTTCTAGCTCTCTCTTGAAAGTATCCAGAGAACCGGCCTCTGAGGCACTCACAACTCTTTGTGTGATAAAGTGTTTCCTCATCTCCTTTCTAAATGGCTTACCGCTTATTCTTAAACTGTGGCTCTTGTTTCCTGCCTCTTGGCGTGTCCAAACCCTTAACAATCTTACATGTTATATGATGTGATGAGATCACGGGCAGTCTTGTGTGTTAATTTCAATTCCTTCTGCTGTACATTGGATCAACCAACCAGACATGAATGATAGCAATGAATGTTGGACAGTAACAGGGGAATGGATTGACAAAGCAGAGGGGAGAAGGAAGTTAATGGAAAAACCTCCCAAATCAAAGAAACAATGAGTGAACGGTTGCTTGATTTTTTTCTTCTATGAAGGTCTTTGATGAATCCCCTTTGATCTTTTTGGCTGCCTTTGTTTTTGCTAAAATCATGCTGTTTTAACAATAGGTTGTTATTTTGTCCTCCAAGAGGAGACAGCCCATCATGTGAAGAAGTTGAAAATCTGATGGAATTACTACAACAGCCCCTTGCCCTTTCCCTTTCAGAAGTCGAATACAGGATTAGAATAACTAAAACTGACACTCTGCATAATTTGCACCACATATCAGAATTGAGAGGTCAGAGGGCATATTTTATTTTATTTAATTCTTTATTTCGAACAGAATAAAAGAATAAAAAGCAAGTGTGAAATACATACAAAAACCAAAAAAACAAAAACATACAGTCATATGAATATGACTGTCATATGAATATGACTGTATGTCAGACTCACAAATATTTAGTTCTTAAATCATAACATGTAGATATTGATTATCGTAAGCAGTTTACAATTTTCATTTTGATTTCAAATGTAGACTGCATAGCCAAGTCATCGCTAAGTCTGACCCTGCTTCAGCTCAAAGCTGCTGCTGAAAACCTCATCCATTCCTTTGCTAAATTAGATTTGATAACTCCACATGCTCTCCGGAACAGCTTCTCATGTTCCACCCTCTTTAAACGTAAGGCCAGCTAAATCTCAGTTGCCACTTCCTCACTTGAACTGTGCACCCAACATCTCTATATTTACATGATTTCTCAAACATACAATGCTTTAAAGTACTTACCCTTGTTTACAGAACCTCCCAGGCCTTGTTTCCCTCCTTCTGTGATCTCTTACAAACCTACAGAATCTGCTCCAGCCTCTTGAAATCGAATTGTTCCACCATTTGGGGAGGTGCTTTGTGAGGCTGGGCGAAAGTGAAGGGAACTAATGAACATACAAATTTTAAACTCTCCCAGGAAGTGGAAATTGTAAAGGGCAAATGGAAATGTTAGAAATCGATAATATTGGCCGATAATATATTTAGGTAAAAATGACAGGAACATAAATATTCAACTTCAGCATGAATTTTGAACACTGAGGAGGTATATCAAATCAATATAGTAACATGTAAAAAAAAGGGTTATGGTTCCCATTTGATTCTGTTTCCAAGTTTATAACACAATGCCAACACAAAACCAATTATCAATATGGGGTTTCCCTCCAGAATATTCAGGGCAAATTTTATTTCAAGAGAGAGTTATATTTAGCTCTTAGGGCCAAAGGAATTAAGGGATATGGGGAAAAAGCAGGGACGGGGTACTGATTTTAGTTAATCAGCCATTATCATATTGAATGGCGGTGCTGGCTGAATGGCCTACTCCTGCACCCATTTTCTATGTTTCTATTACTGAACCACTTAGCATTAAAAAAAAGATCACCTCTTTATTATGACATTGCTATTTGTATGAACTTGATGTGTTTAAATTGGCCACGGTGTTTCCTCCATTACAACCACGAGACTTTAAAAATATTTGAATAGCTGAAAGCACTTTGGGTCATCTTGAGGTTGTGAAGTGCAGTACCCAAGTTCAACTCTTGCTCCTTGAAGAGCTAATTGATAAAATTAAAGTGGGCTCCTGAGAGAAGATGATTTTGAGTTAAGCAAAGAATGAGCAGAGGTTAGCTGGTGCCCTCAAGTTCTTTTTTTTGTGTTTGCAAAACAGCAGCTGGTTGGTGAATAAGCAAATTTGGAACTAGTTAGCAATGAGATGAAAGATAAAAATAGTAAAATGAAATGAAATGAAATGATTCAATTTATTGTCATTGTCAGTGTACAGTACAGAGACAACGAAATGCATTTTTAGCATCTCCCTTGAAAGGGAGACACAGGGCGTCGCGGTGTGCCCGCGCCTGCCGCCGTAATTACATTCCATTACAGGCAAAGGTGGGTGAAGTGTCTTGCCCAAGGACACAACGACAGTATGCGCTCCAAGTGGGATTTGAACCGGCTACCTTCCGGTTGCCAGCCGAACTCTTAGCCCATTGTGCTATCTGTCGCCTATAAAATAAAAGGTATTTGCGTAATTATTCAAGCTACAAGTCCTGCTGGTTAGAATTGATGCCCACACTCTTTGCCCGAGTTGGGGGTGGAGGGCCAATGTTCCTGGCCCATTGCATTCAACAGTTGAGTGGTGAGGTCTCAGTGACGTGTAGGCCTCAGGCAGTCTGAGGCCCAGCACTGAGACAAGCTTTGCCAGAGGGCAAAACTATGCGCAGAGCTTTGCTTCACATCAAAGCTGTGACATAGTTGAACAGTTTTTGAATGTCTCTTCCATTCAGAATGTTTAAAAACATTTAACATTGATTTTGGCAGAAATATTTTAGTAAAGTAAAATTAATTAAAATTCTAATAAAATAATTAAAAGGCGTTTAAGCCAATTAGAATAATTAGATTTAGTAACCAAATCAAATAAGAATTGATTGATTTCTGTATTGAATATTCTCAGCCACTGGACATCCACAGTCCTGGAGATAAAGAGTTCCACAAGCTTTCACTGGGCTACATTGGCCTCACACTGAAGTTGTCAATGTGAGACTGTAGCATACGGTAGACCTATTATTCACAAACATAGATATGGTGTTCATCAAGCATCCCATTTGAAGAAGAGTTCCAACCCAAAATGTCATTCTGATGAAGGGTCTCGACCCAGAATGTCACATATCCACGTTCTCCAGGGATGCTGCATGACCCGCAGTGTTATGCCAGCACATTGTGTCCTTTTTTGTAAACCGGCATCTGCAGTTCCTTGTTTCTACATCTCAATCTTGGAGATCATCATCACCAGGCTCGTCAGCCAATAGTTGATTAACATCCATTTCACAAACACCATTGTTTGTTTGTTTTGTGTGTGCATGAATATATATATATATATACATAGATCATATATATATACATATGATCTATGATCTATGATCTATATATATATATATATATTTGTATGTGTGCGTATATATATACACACACACTGAACGTTTTTTCTCTCTCGTTATAATATTGTTTACAGTGTACTATGTTTACATATACTGTTGCGCTGCTGCAAGAGTAAAAATGTCATTGTTCTATCTGTGGCTTATGACAATAAAACACTCTTGACTCTCTTGGCTCGATATCCTCTTGTGCATTCACCCTGTGCAGATATTTGCTTACTCTGCTGTTCCAACTATCCCATACATCACTTGGCGCACTCTTGTCAGAGATTGGCTGCGGTGATACGGCAGAAGAGGAAATAGCAGTGGGCATAGAAACTTTGAGGACTCACCTTCATCAGGGTTTTAACCATGTTTTAGGATGAGAAACTTTTGCAGAAGCAATCAAGGAAAATAGCAACTGGAGCGAAGCAGAGTTCTGCACAGACTTGGACAGGGATGGAATGGAATACTTTATTGTCACCAGTGACAAGGCACAGTGGAATTCTTTGCTTGCATACCCAATGTATACAAATAGCAGCCGCCTACGGTGCTGACAAAGTACGCCGGTTCCTCCTTTGTTCTCCCCTCCCCCCCCCCATCCCTCCCACACAGCAGTTCCTCTATGACGGGTCTCCATTGTTCTCCACCCCCCCCCCCCCCCCCCCCCCCCCCATGGCGGTTCCCCTCATGCTCTTATCGCCCGTCAACCACAGGTCGGCCCACAAGGCTTCGCAGCCGCCGTGGCACAACCGCTGCCTAGGCCTCACTGCCGCATGGAAACCAGGAGCAGCCGCCTGTTTTCAGAAAGGACATTGAGTAAGTGTCGTTCTACAGCATATCCTCCCTCAACAACTGCAGCTTCATTGTCTCTGCTTCCCAGCCTTTCAGCCACTGGGACTCACAAGCCTCTTCCTTTGGGGCTGTCAGTAATCTAAGGAAACCTTGCCCATACTTAGTGGCTTTTTGAAGAGCAGGCAGTCAGGCAAGCAGGTGAGCTTATACGGTTCAAACATGGAAAATGCGCAGGCAGGTCTTTGATCCTTCCTCAGTGGCATTTAAAGCCAGTGTTGCCAGCTGATCATTGTGAAGCATTGTCATTGTTCATGTCCCAGTGGATGGCATTAAAGCAGGAGGATGATATCTTAATATCGATTGCCATGGTTGAGGTAGACCTGGCAGAGCAGAATAAGTCATCATACTTTCCATTATTCAAACTTGAGGGCATGGTGCTTAGCAATTTCTGAAGGGTTGTGAAACAAGAGACCTTGAATAACAATGATAGTGTGACTGTGGAATAGATATTCTCTCTCTCTGCCTAGGCCATCTACTCCCTCAGGTTGATGTAAATGATCCAATAGTACTATTTCAAAGATGTGCCAGGGGAGTTATTCCCGGTGTCCCCCGACTAACATTCTTCAAACAGTATGATGAAAAGAAGAGTGTCTGATCATTACTACCTCTCTCAAAGAGAGTATGCTTTGTGATTGTAACATGCATCTTACAGCATGTCCTGCATCAAAACAACTACCTCTTTTATTCCTCTGTGTATGTAGGCATTGGTAGGAAGGACATAATTTAATATCTATTCGTCATGGTTCTTGAAATAAAGGGGCAGTTAAGAGTCAACTGCCTGGTCCCATGGAGGCCAGATGGGGTACAACGGGCAGATTTATTTCCTTCAAGAACATTAATAATTTTCAACAATGGTCTACTGGATTCTTAGTCACCAGAAGTGTCATGGAGCCATACAGCATTGAAACAGACCCTTTGGCCCAACTTGCCTATGTGACGAATATGCCCCATCTAGGCTAATCCCACCTGCCTGTGTTGGCCCATATCCCCTCAAACCTTTACTATCTATTGACCTGTCCAAATGTATTTTAAATGTTGTTATAGTACCTGACTCAACTATCTCTTCCAAAAGCTTATTCCATATACTCACCACTCTCGCTGTGAAAAAGATGCCCCTCAGGTTCCTAGTAAATCTTTCACCTCTCACCTTTTTGATGCCTGTACTCTGGGTAAAAGACTATATGCATTCAACCTATATATTCCCCTCATAGTTTTTTTTATTTTTTATTTTATTTTTATTAGCAGTACAGTAAATTAGCAATTAATACATCACATGTATCTTTTAACATTATGTTGTACCACTTCATTTTTTGAGCTTTAAAAAAGATAGAAATAAAAGAAGTAAGGAAAGTAAGCAAGAATCGTGAAGGTGCAGGAAAGTGTTGGGAGAAGAAAGCTTCCAAAAGACATGGTCTGCATTTATGGAACTTTTACAAGCATAAGGTGCAATAGTAAGTTGAAACATAAAGGGTACCAGGATCTGGTAACGGGGGGTATAAAATACATTTTTAATAAAAACATGGTTGGTATATCCTTTTTTGCGGAGTTTTGTGTTACAATAGAGCGATTGATTTTCCTTTCTTCTTTTTTTTCTTTTCTTTCTAGGGTCTTATTTCCTTTCTTTACTTCCTTCTCTAATTCCTTCCCCTCGTAGTTTTATACACCTCTATAAGATCACCCTTCTGCCTCCTGCACTCCAAGGAATAAAGTCCTAGCCTGGCCAACCTTTCCCTATAGCCCAGGCCCTCATGTCCTGGCAGTACTGAGACCACCATTTTCAACTTTCAGATTTTTGCTTCCAACTTGATTTTTACTGGCTACTATTGGTGTATTTGGATTTCTGCTTCACGATAAATTAACCTGACTTCTAGATTCAACTGTACCTAAAGTGATAGATTTCTGGGTGCAAACTTCTGTCGGATGTTTAGAGATTGTGAAAAATGTTACATAAATACAAGCCAATCATTGTATAAAACTGTCCATCTCTCTGAATTAAAGATTAAAGACAAAGACAAAGGTGATTGTGATCGACTTCAGGAGAAGAAATGGTAGTCACACCCTGATATACATTGAAGGTAGACACAACGGGAGTGACTGGAGTAACTCAGCGGGACAGGCAGCATCTCTGGAGATAAGGAATGGTCGACATTTTGCGTCAAGATCCTTCTTCAGTCACTTCTACAGAGAGAGAATGTAGTTGGAGACAGTAAGACTGGTGGGAGAACTGGGAAGGGGGAGGGGATGGAGAGTGGGAAAGCAAGGGCTATTTGAAGTCAGAGAAGTCAATGTTCATACCGCTGGGGTGTAAATTACCCAAGCAAAGTATGAGGTGCTGTTCCTCTAATTTGCGCTGGGCACCAATCTGACATTGGAGGAGGCCCAGGACAGAAAGGTGAGATTGGGAATGGGAGGGGGGGTTAAAGTGCTGAGCAACTGGAAGATCAAGTAGGTTAAGTCGAGGTGTTCAGTGAAACGATCACCGAGCCTGCGCTTGGTCTCGCCGATGTACAGAAGTTGACACCTGGAACAGCGGATACAGTAGATGAGGTTGGAGAAGGTGCAAGTCTGCCTCACCTGCCTCACCTGAAAAGATTGTCGGGGTCCTTGGATTGAGTCAAGGGGGGAGGTAAAGGGACAGGTGTTGCTTCTCCTGTGGTTGCAGGGGAAAGTACCTGGGGAGGGGGTGGTTTGGGTGGGAAGTGACGAGTTGACCAGGGAGTTGCGGAGGAAACGGTTTCTGCGGAAAGCAGAAAGGGATGGAGATGGGAAGATGTGGGATCCCGTTGGATGTGGCAAAAGTGTTGGAGGATTATATGCTCTATGCGACGACTGATGGTGTGGAAGGCGAGGACAAGGGGGACTCTGTCCTTGTTGCGAATGGAGGGAGGGGGAGCAAGAGCGGAGCTGCGGGATATCGAGGAGACCCTAGTAAGAGCCTCATCTATAATGGAAGAGGGGAACCCTCGTTTCCAAAAGAATGAGGACATCTCCGATGATCTAGTATGGAAAACTTCATCCTGGGCACAAATGCAGTGTAGACAGAGGAATTGCGAGCAGGGAATAGTCTTTACAGGAAGGAGGGTGGGAAGAAGTGTAGTCTAGATAGCTATGGGAGTCAGTGGGTTTGTAGTAGATGTTGATCATTAGTCTGTCTCCTGCGATGGAGATGGGGAGATCCAGAAACGGTAGGGATATGTTGAATATAGTCCAAGTGAATTTGAGTGCAGGATGGAAATTAGTCGTGAAGTTGATGAAGGCAGTGAGTTCTGCATGGGTGCAGAAGGCAGCACAGATGCAGTCGTCAATGTAGTGGAGGTAGAGTTAGGGTCAGTGGAGGCCTGGAACAGTGATTGTTCGATGTACCCTACAAAGAGGCAGGCTTAGCTGGCACCCATGCGAGTGCCCATAGCTACGCCTTGGACTTTGGAGGAAGTGGGAGGAGTCGAAGGAGAAGTTGGTGAGGGTAAGCTCTGCTAGGCGGAGGTGTGTATTGGTGGACGGAAATTGGCACGAGGAGGAAACAAGGGCTTTAAGACCTTTTTGGTGGGCGGTGGAGGTGTAGAGTGACTGGACATCCATGGTAAAGATGAAGGTGTGGGGGCCTGGAAAACAGAAGTCATTGAAGAACGAAGAGCGTGTGAGGTACCTTGAATGTAGATAGGGAGGGATTGGACTAGGGGGGATAGGATGGAGTCGAGGTATGTGGAAATTAATTTGGTGGGAAATGAACAAACAGAAACAATGTGACTGACAAGACAGTTCTGTTTGTAGATTTTGGGGAGAAGATATAATCGGGCCATGCAGGGATGAGGAACGATACGTTTGGAGGCTTTAGAGGGCAGAGAGCCAGAAGTAGAGACTGCTGAAAGCTTCAAGTTCTTAGGATTAAATATCACCAGCAATTTGTCCTGACAGCCCACACCCCCCCTCCACCCACCCACAGTGAAGCAATCGAAAAAAAACATGCCAACGCCTCTACTTCCTTAGAAGGCTTAGTAATTTTGGCCCAACCACCTACACCAACTTCTACAGATGCGCCGCAGAAAGCATTTTCTAGGGATGCATCATAGCATGCTTTGGGAACTGCTCTATCCAAGACCGCGTGAAATTTCAGAGTTGTGGATGTAGCCCAGACCATCACACAAACCAATCTCCCTTCTATGTCCCACTACCTCCAGATTCAGGGACAGTTTCTGCACAGCTGTCATACGGCAACTGAACCAACTAGAGAGTGGTCCTGACTCTCATCTACCTCATTGGAAACCTTTGAATTATCTTTAATCAAACTTTACTGGACTTTATCTATCTATACTATTACTAAAACTCTCATCTTGACTACTTCCGGTTTGCCTTTTCTTTAAATTTGCGCAAAAACGGTACCCTTTATCACTAGCATCTTTTACCACCTTACTCACCTTTCTCCTCTCCTCCAAGCGCACCACGTTTTGTTCCGACCGGTGGAAGATTACAAAAGTTATGAAGGTTTAAAAAAATCATGAGATCAGCAGATTGGTCTTCTCACCTGTCAGTCACCATGAAGGGGCTGTCCCACTGCGGCGACCTAATCCGCGAGTTCTGGCGAGTTTGCCCTCGACTCATACTCGCAGCATGGTCGACACAAGGTCCTAGGAGGTCCTTGTAACTCTCCTTCATGCTCGGGGGTAGTCCCCGCATTCTCGAGGCCTCAGCTAGGTCGCGTGTATTTTTCAACATGTTGAAAAATGCCCGTGAGTAAAAAAAGGTGGCCATGGAAAAAATTGATACTTTTTTTACTCGTAGGTTTAGTCGAAGTAGGTCATGGTAGGTCGGCATGTTATTCATAGGTAATCGAGGGTAGTCAAAGGTAATCGAAGGTAGTCGAAGGTAATCTTCAACATAGTCGAAGGGAGGTCGAAGGAGATTGAAGAGGTCATCTTCACTCTCCACTATTCGGAGTCCAATTTTCCAGAAGCTAGTCGAAGCTGGTCATCAGCATAGTCGATGGAGGTCGAAGGAGGTCTTCAACATGACATTTTTTCAAACTCTCCTAAACTCACGGATTAGGTCGCCGCAGTGGGACAGCCCCTTGAAGGCAACGCCCTTTCCGGCACCCGTTGTACAATAAAGTTCTGGAGGCGAGGCTGAGTCCACAAGTGCTGATTGAGTCCGCTAGAGTGGAGTTGGGAAAGTCACTGTGTGGGTCGGGAGGTGCTGTGTTGAGTCGGGTAAGCCGTTGTGTGGAGTCGGGAAAGTCGCCTTTAGCCCTTCCCCAGCCCCCCCCCCACACACACCCCACCCCCCCCCCATCGCCACCCCATCCCTCCCACCCCCCCATCGCAACCCCATCCCCCCCCCCCATCGCCCCCCCCCCCCCCCCTTCCCCAACATCATACAACCCCCCCCCTTCCTCTTCTTCTTGCGCGTATGGCGTACATAGCCTAAAGTTGTAGGACAACTTATTCTATTTGATCTTATTTTATTGTGCACGCCAGGTTGATTGCATTTGTCGAAACAGGGCGGACCACGTGAAGGTTGCAATCTCGCACCGCACATCACCCCCCCCCCCCCCCCCCCCCCCCCCCACCCCCATCCCCACACACCACCCCACCCCCCCCCTCACCACTCCACCCCCCACACCACCCCCACCCCCCCCACACCACCCCACCCCCCAACACCACCTCATCCCCCCAACACCAGCCCACCCCATAAGCCACCCTCCCCACCCGTCACCCCTCCCCCACACCACCCCCTCCTCCCCCATACCCCCCCCCCCCCCACCCCCCTCCTCCCCAAGCCACGCCCCCTCCCCCACAACATCCCCACACCACCTCCCCTCCCCCACACCAACCCCCCCTCCCCCACGCCACCCCCCCCCCCCACGCCTTTAGGTCTTTAGAGCCCTTTAGGTGCCTTTTGGCAAACTCCAAGCGGGCTGTCATGTGCCTTTTACTAAGGAGTGGCTTCCGTCTGGCCACTCTACCATAAAGGCTTGATTGGTGGAGAGCTGTAGATATAGTTGTCCTTCTGGAAGATTCTTCCATCTCCACAGAGGAACTCTGGAGCTCTGTCAGAGTGACCATCGGGTTCTTGACCTCCCTGACCAAGGTCCTTCTCGCCCGATTGCTCAGTTTGATCGGGCGACGAGCTCTATGAAGTTTGGTTTCAAAGTTCTTCCATTTAGGACTGGTGGACTCCAATCAAGTTGTAGAAACATCTCAAGGATAATCAATGGAAACAGGATGAACCTAAGCTCAATTTTGAGTGTCATAGCAAATGGTCTGAATAATCTTGTAAATGTGATATTTCAGTTATTTCTTTTTAATTACTTTGCAAAAATTTCTAAACACCTTTTTCGCTTCATTATTCTGGGGCATTGTGTGTACATTGATGACCAAAAAAAATAATCCATTTTAAAATAAGGCTGTAACATAACAAAATGTGGAAAAAGTGAAGGGGTTTGAATACTTTCTGAATGCACTATATACTGTGGACGGCTTGATTGCATTCATGTATAGTCTTTTTGCTGACAGGATAGCACACAACAAAAAGCTTTTCACTCTACCTTGGTGCACGTGACAATAATAAACTAAACTAAACTTAACTAAATTAGAACAGAAAATGTGTTGAGAATGGTTCTCGCCTTATCTAAGAACGAGACAAAACATTCGAGCACTCATATCTATCCTTTCTTAGGGCAAAAGTTAAGTTACAAAAATCTATGGATTCCACATTTATGAGAGAAACCCCTTCATAAATGAATACACATGAGAAATCTAATATGGGTGCAGTTTGCAAGATAAACATTCTCAAGCTGATTATATTACATCATAGAGCTGTAAGCACTAGCCTGTCTGTATCACACAATATGCTGATGGTAATTGAGCTGTCAAGTGACATGTCCGCGGAATGATATTAACTTACCACTTTAACAACTGAAAACTACTTTAACAGGTTTTACAATCTCACCAGGGGTACAGTGGAGTGAAGAACCAGATTGTTTTTTTAGAAGGTGTTTACAGTCAAGTGTTGACTGTAGCACACTTTGGAAAAGTGTTTAGAAAAAGAGGATGATGCTTTAAACCAAAGACAGACACAAAAAGCTGGAGTAACTCAGCGAGTCAGGCAGCATCTCTGGTGAAAAGCAATAGGTGAAGAAGTTTTGTGTTGAGACCCTTCTTCAGAAACATCGCCTATTCCTTTTCTCCAGCGATGCTGACTGACCCGCTGAGTTACTCCAGCTTTTTGTGTCTATCTTCGGCCCAAAAAATATGTTGCTTTGCCTCGAAACCAATCAAGACGGGAAGGTGGCATCGGGGGTTTGAGGTAGCTGAAACATACTTTGATTAGCGATGACTCAAGCAAGTTTAAAAGAGTGCAATGGACAATAGACAATAGGTGCAGGAGTAGGCCATTCGGCCCTTCGAGCCAGCACCGCCATTCAATGTGATCATGGCTGATCATCCGCAATCAGTACCTCGTTCCTGCCTACTCCCCATATCCCCTGACTCTGCTATTCTTAAGAGCCCTATCTAGCTCTCTCTTGAAAGCATCCAGAGAACCTGCCTCCACTGCCCTCTGAGGCAGAGAATTCCACAGACTCACCACTCTCTCTGAGAAAAAGTGTTTCCTCGTCTCCGTTCTAAATGGCTTACTCCTTATTCTTAAACTGTGGCCCCTGGTTCTGGACTCCCCCACCATTGGGAACATGTTTCCTGCTTCTTGCGAGTCCAAGCCCTTAACAATCTTATACGTTTCAATGAGAAACCTTCTCATCCTTCTAAACTCCAAAGTGTACAAGCCTAGCCGCTCCATTCTCCCAGCATGTAGTGGCACAGCTGGCATCCCGAGAATAAACCTTGTAAACCTACGCCGCACTCCCTCAATAGCAAGAATGTCCTTCCCCAAATTAGGAGACCAAAACAGCACACAATACTCCAGGTGTGGTCTCACTAGAACTCTGTAAAACTGCAGGAGGAAGTGGTGGAATACAATGATGGAAATGGGGGGGGGGGGGGGGAGGAGGGTACGCAGGGTGACAGCGTTCCCTCACTTTTCAGACCTAAAAGTCGTGTAATTTTGCCCTGCTTGGCAAGCAGCCGAGACACCTATCATTCACCTATCATCATTGCAGACCCGCTCTCTAACTCTCTCTCTGTCACTCTCCGTCTCTGCCCGTGTCCGGGCCGCCGGTTCTCCGCTCTCCGCCGCTCCTCATCCGCCGGCACGGCCGGCCGCCTTGCACAAGCGCATTGCTACGGCCAGCACATCCTCCCCCCTGCACATGCACACAACCACGGCCAGCACATCATCGGCCGCCCTGCACATGCACACTGCCACATCAACTGGTCGGCGCCTGGCACTTTCTCTCTCCCTTTGCAATGTGGGAGATCTGGCCACCATTGCTGTCCGGTCACCGCCTGGCCGTGACCGCTGAAAACCAACGCAGAATCACTCCGTGGAGCTGGAGTAACTCCCTGGAGTAACTCTTGCATCTTGGTTTACTGGTCCTCCAAAATATTCTAAATGGAATTTAAACTGGAGGTGGTGGAGAGTCCATCACCAAACTCCAAACTCTGAACAATAACAGCCTATTGCATTTTATCTGTTTATTTATTGTGTATATATATGGTCTATGGTATATAAAAACACTGAACTTTTAACTCCTGTTCTGTATTATGTTTACATATTCTGTTGTGCTGCAGCAAGCAAGAATTTCATTGTCCTATCGGGGACACATGACAATAAAACTCACTTGACTCTTGACTTCGACTTAAGGGCCTTTCCACTTGGGCATCATTTGCGCGAAAACAAAATGCAGTGACACAGCTGGTAGACTTGCCTCACACACCAGATATCTGTGTTCGATCCTGTCCTTGGGAACTGTCTGTGTTGAATTTGCACATTCTCCCTGTAAGCGTGTTGGTTTCCTCCCACATCCTAAAGATGCATTGGCTTTGTAGGTTAACTTGTCCCTGTAAAATTGTCCCTAATGTGTAGGGAGTGGGTGAGCAAAGTGGGATAACAGAACTTGTATAAATGGGTAGACAAAAATGCTGGAGAAACTCCGCGGGTAAGGCAGCATCTATGGAGCGATGGAAATAGGCGATGTTTCGGGTCGAGACCCTTCTTCACACTGATGAGAGGGTGGGGGGGGACGGGAAGAAGAAAGGAAGAGGCGGAGACAGTGGGCTGAGGGAGGGCTGGGAAGGGGAGGAGAAAGCTGGGACTACCTGAAATTGGAGAAGTAATTGTTCATACCGCTGGGGTGTAAACTGCCCAAGCGAAATATGAAGTGCTGCTGCTCCAATTTACGGTGGGCCTCACTCTGGCCATGGAGTAGGCCCAGGACAGAAAGGTCGCATTCAGAATGGGAAGGGGAGTTGAAGTGCTGAGCCACCGGGAGATCAGGTTGGTTAATGCGAACTGAGCGGAGGTGTTAGGCGAAGCGATCGCCAAGCCTGCGCTTGGTCTCACCGATGTAGAGCATCTGACACCTAGAGCAGCGGATGCAATAGATGAGGCTGGAGGAGGTGCAGGTGAACCTCTGCCTCACCTGGAAAGACTGCTTGGGTCCTTGAATGGAGTCAAGGGAGGAGGTAAATCGACAAGTGTAGCATTTCCTGTGGTTGCAAGAGAAAGTGCCAGGAGAGGGGGTGGTTTGGGTAGGAAGGGATGAATTGACCAGGGAGTCACAGAGGGAGCAGTCTCTGCAGAAAGCCAACAGGGGAGGAGATGGAAAGATGTGGCCAGTGGTAGGATCCCATTGGTAGACAAAAAAGCTGGAAAAAATCAGCGGGTGAGGCAGCATCTATGGAGCGAAGGAATAGGCGACGTTTCGGGTGGAGACCCTTCTTCAGACTAATGTCGGGCGGGGGGAGGGGGGGGACGGGAAAAAGAAAGGAAGAGGCGGAGACAGTAGGCTGTGGGAGAGCTGGGAATGGGAGGGGAAGGAGGGTGAAAGCAAGAACTGCCTGAAATTGGAGAAGCCAATGTTCATACCGCTGAGGCCCAGGACAGAAAGGTCAGATTCGGAATTGGAGTTGAAGTGTTGAGCCACCGGGAGATCAGGTTGGTATTGCGAACTGAGTGGAGGTGTTGAGCGAAGCGATTGCCAAGCCTGCACTTGATCTCACCGAGTTTGATCATACGATGAATAATCCAACCACATTTTTGTTTGGAAGTGGAAGGAAATAATAGAAATTGCATTCATTGCAATGTGTAAAAAGAGTTGAGATACTGTTTTATAATTTTGCTGCATGTCATTGTGGTATATATCATGTCTTGATTGGTGAATATGTTTAGTTTGTGACTTTATTTGTAGCAGAAATAATATGTGAATGCTTCATTGACCATAATTCCGATTGGTAACTACACACTTCGTCCGAGCACATTATCGTACGCGTCATGCAAGCCGTCTTAAATGACCATCTACACTGTCATTTGGCGACCTATAAAGCTGCCTAGGTTGCCTGGCTGGCAACAGAGAAAAAAAGTTAAGTGAGAGCCCTGCAATCTCCATGACATGAAGAGTGTGGAGGAAAGTGGCGCTGTAAGGGCAGTTCACGTCTTTCACCTGCTCATTGGAACTTTTCCCAATTCCATAATGACTGTCTAAGAACTTGGCCCTCATCAGACCTAGCGTCTCTCCGCCGTAAACGGAGTTCACCTCCTGGACGCCCAACTTGTAGACCACCCGCTCCTTCCTGAAGCGGATATCAAACAGCTGTAAACCGCTGGAGGACTGTGGTGGAACGCAAACTCACAGTCATAGTAGCGAACGTGGTTGTTTACAACGTGGTATCTTGGTCCACGTCCACCGGAGGGGTCTGTAGGTTTGAAACTTCTGGCGAGGTCGCAGCAGGGCCGGCCTTAAGCCGATTGGAGCAATTGCTCCCAATTGGGACCCGCGCCTAAGGGGGCCCCGCGCTAGAGTAATCCAAAGATCCCAGAGCTCCGCTCTCGAATCTCTGGAGTAAACTATTCTCGTCTTGGGTAGATTTACCCCGGGTGGAGGGGGGAGAGAATGGTGGAGAGAGAGCAGAGGGGTGGAGGGGAGAGAAAGGGGTAGATGGGGAGGGGGGTGTGAGGGGGAATGGAGAAGGGGAGGGGGAGGTGGGCCATTCCCTCACGGTCCCGGGGCAGCGTTCCCACCCATCCAGTCGCCGTGCTTCACGCACACAGCCCCGGCTCCACCCCTCCCTCCCTGGGGAGACGCGGTGAACAATCCAGGGAGGGCCGGGCCAGGGGTTAGGCAACGTTTACAAACCACGGCCTCAGCTCACACCCATTCGCCCGGTCTTCCCTCACTCCATTCTCTCCTTCTCTCCCACACACACACACACACATCACGCACAGCCAACTAACACACACACACACGCACGCACACACGCACGCACACACACACCCCACACCCCACACCCCCAAAATGTAATGCCTAGACTGATTTTTCACCAAAAGTTATTGGTTTTCCAGGATCTAGTTAATTAAATTACTTTTTTTCATTTCACAGTCACTAAAACAAGTGGTATTGTAACTATGTACTTTTCAGAGGTAATCTACACTTTTTTTTAACTTGTAGGCTTACATGTATGCAATTTTTATATTAAGATACAGCTTAGAGCTGTTTGGTCCATTAACTCGCATGAACTTTTTAAGCGCACATTTTGATAACTTTCCATTCTATCATAGATATATAAAGTCTATAATAGCAGGATGGGCAGCGGCTCTAGGGAGTGGATGGCGTTTCGGGTCGAGACCCTTCTGCAGACAATCATAAGTACTCTCACTGACACGAGTTCAGTTCAGTCTGAAGAAGGTCTTCTCTCCAGAGTCGCTGCCTGTCCCGCTGAGTTACTCCAGCTTTATATTTATCTTCAATTTCAAGAGTTAAATAAAAAAAACAGAGTGCTGGAGGAACTCAGCGGGCTAGGTGGCATCTGTGGGGGGAATGGATTATGAGTTGTTTCGGGCCAGGGTTCTTCTTCACTAGGAAGGAACTGCAAACGAAAGATACTAAAGCGGATACTAGTATCTTTGCTGCAGATCAGGCATGATATTCTTCCGATTTAAATCGGAATTCTGATTTTACTGTTTTCCTTTTGTCCATTTTTTGTGCCCGATTATTTGGCGGCCAATCAACCGCTGTCTCACAGAGAGTGGTGAATCTCTGGAATTCTCTGCCGCAGAAGGTAGTTGAGGCCAGTTCATTGGCTATATTTAAGAGGGAGTTAGATGTGGCCCTTGTGGCTAAAGGGATCAGGGGGTATGGAGAGAAGGCAGGAACAGGATACTGAGTTGGATGATCAGCCATGATCATATTGAATGGCGGTGCAGGCTAGAAGGGCCGAATGGCCTACTCCTGCATCTATTTTCTATGTTTCTAAGGCGGTTGCGTCCAATCACCAACCAGCTTCCCTTAAAATTCCCGTCCAAACAACAAATCGGTCTCTCTCTCCCCCATCATCTGCTTCGGTGAGGGAAGCAGTTCGGTGATTGATCACAAGGCCCCACAGAGACTGTGTCTGATTGGCCGCCGGGTGACGAGAGAGAGAGAGAGAGAGAGAGAGAGAGAGAGAGAGAGAGAGAGAGAGAGAGATATCGAGCCCAGAAACAGGCAGAGAGTAGAGAAATTAAATTTGCACATTTTGAATATTGTTTCCAAAGGAAAAAGCAAGTTCCAAGAGATAGGGCGATCAAGACCGAAAAAGAGAGAGAGTGAGAGACAGACAGACAGAGAGAGAGAGAGAGAGAGAGAGAGAGAGAGCAAGAAAGCAGCTATGACATATAATACACAATAAACTATATTATAAATACGCAATAGGCAAGTTATGCATTCTTGTACTCTTACATGGGTATGACCACACATAAAAAATTCCCCCCTCCCCCTTCCTTCCCTCCCAACTTCAGCCTCACGGACCTTAGAGTACCCCTAGTTCCTAAAACCCATTTCCATCACTGGTGCAATAGTATATTCCAATATTTCATTGACACAAATGAATGTCCTAAGTTTTTTGCAGCAGATGGTTTGACAGGACTATGGGGACAATCAAAATATCTGTCAAAGAAGTGGGATTGAGGAACATTTGTATAGGTTAGTGAAGAAGCAGAGGTCATCGACAGTCACAGAGTGATACAGCAGAGAAACAAGCTCTTCAGTCCATTTGGTCTGTCTACTGCACTGTATATTTAACATTGGTTATCAAAAGAGATACAGGCAGAACAGGAAATAGGGTCTTAACTTGGACGAAGGCCAATTTTATTAACTTAAGGGAGGACTTGGCAAGTAGACTGGGAGTATCTACATCTGATGTGGGCAAAATTCAAAGGAAAAATAGCAAGATGTCACACCAAACGTGTTTCTATCAGAGATAACAGCCGAGGAAAACACGTACAGTAAATCGTGGAATGTTGAGGGATGTTGAGTGTTGGATAAAGATGTAAAAGGGAGTAGATGGGAAGTATAGGGAACTAAAGACACGGGATTCCAGCAAGTGCATAAAACGCATGGGGAGGAGAGGGGAGGGGGAAATGAAATTAGGAAGGTTAAGTGGGGTCTTGAAAAATCACCGACAGGCAGGATTAAGATTAATCCAAAGATACTCCATCAGTATATCAAGGGCAAAATAATTACCAGCAAAATAAGCCTTCTTTATCACTGGTAAATAATAGCTGGGTCAGTTTTCACAGATAAATGTGGGGTGTTGCACTCTGAGAGTACTTATGAGACTAGGACACACAACATGAGTGGTACTGACCTGGAGAATAGTGAGGAATGGAGGATACCATGCTGTTAATATGAAAATAAAATAAGCAGAACATTGATGTCTCCAAGTTTAGGTAAATGAAGCATCCATTTAATTTTCTTATGGAGTCCCATGAGGTCGGTGATTACTTGCTTCACTCCGGTTCTGTGGCTCTGGCATAGTGGTGTTTGCTGGACAAGTAGGTGGCTATTTGTGATGTTTGCCCTTGGCCTCCATGTGCTCCTGTCATACAAACCCAACATACTCAGTGTCTGCCTTCACGCTTTTCTTTTTTGAGTGGATTCCCATGACATGGTGAGAATGTTACATTTATTCACAGGGATAATGAGAATGTCCTTGAGATACTTTCTCTATGTTTCTACCAACTTCTTGCCACAATGGAACACAGTGATTGTTTTGGAGGAAGCTGGTGTCAGATGCGTGGACATTGTAGCAAATCCAGCAGAGCTGGTCAAATGTGGTCGGAGCCTTGATGATGGGGATGTTGGCTTGGAAGAATTCACTGATATTGATTTATTCATGATTTTGCATAGAGCACATTGGTGGTACATTTCCAGTGATTTGAGATGTCTGCTGCAGGTTGCCAGGTCTCCTCATCACCGGCATGGTACTTGCTCAAACCAACTCCCTCTCACGCTCTCCCTGACCCCACCCCACTTCTCACCATCTCCCAGTAGACGTGCATTCCCGCGAGTAGAGTAGCCCACACTGATGAGAATGACAATGATGAGAATGTTGCGTGAGCACACACCCTGTTAACTATACTGCACATGTTCAAGTTTCTCCCTGTGTTAATGCCTTGATTTTCAATTACACTTGACTTGTCATTGAAATCTGAACTAATTTATGTGGCACCAGATTCAATTCCTAGACAAATATTTAAAAATCTAATGAAGGATCTTCGACCTAAAACATTGCTGTACAACTTTCCAGTGGTGCTGCCTAGACTGCTGATGTTCTCCAGCATTTTCTGTTTTTATTCCAAGATAAATATTTTTCTTAGCTCAGGCTCGAATGGAAGAGATTGTAAATTGGTGTTGTTCCAGTCAGCTTTCAGAGAAATGGTTGACATCAGTGACGGACAAAGCTTGGGTGAAGGCCGATGGTTAGAAGGAAAATCTCCCCCTGCAAGGGCAGAGTAGGATCAGTGAAATGAATGATGGGTGGATGATTTATTGGGCTGAAACATGCAGATTTTTAATGAAAATTTCCATTGTGTACTGGTCTGAGGGGTTAGATATGCATCATATCTGGCACCTCAGCTTCACGTTAGTTAATGTCAATGCATCCAATGCAGCCCCATTCATTTGAAGCTGGTTGTGAACCTTCATTAAAAAGGCCTTTATTTTCCTTTTGCAAAATTAATATTAATGTTTCCACTACATGAAGTAAACATGTTTTAAAATACGTTTCTTACATCTTAACTTTTTTTAGAAATAGCATTTATGTTAGTTATTTAAAGGTATTCCTACTGTTTCTGAATGTTGCCAACGGTGGGTGATATTAACAGACAGTGGACAAGCCCTTTGCCAAGTGGTACAGTTGGGACATAGTCAACAGTGCAGCCACAGGGTTTGCTGACTAATGGTGGCAGGCAGATCTTGGGATCAATGGGAGCTCAGCAGCCAGCCGCACAATACTAGTGTGCCTGCAGTGATCCTGAACGTTGAACAACAATGTGGACTAGGTCAAGCAAAGTACCTCACAAAATGGCCAAGTGAAATCCTTCCTTAAGTTAAAAGCAATCATCCCTCTCACGCTCCCCTTCTGCTCATGACCTTGGGCTTCTTGAAGTTAAGATGGGGGAAATTGTGATTCATGTTGCTCTTTATGTTGAACAAATACTTGGAGAATATGAGGCAATCAAGGTATCAATAGTGATAGCTGGCTCTCTATCATTAGTGTACGCTGCGATGTAGTATCCACCTGCTCCAGCTGGGAGCTCCTCTGCCAGAAACTTATGGCAAGTACAAAGAAGTGGAAATCTGGCATCTACATCCTTTTTTCAACATCCTACTCCTTTACAGCTGGCATACATGAGATGTGGGGCGAAGGGAACTTGGCCTTTTAATCTTTTTATTCAATAATTGCTGCAGAAAATGTGGCCCTGTTTCCACAAAGCAATTTTACTGAAGAAGTACTGAACTTCTACATGTGTACAGTCGAGAACATATTAACTGGTTGTATCATGGCTTGGTTCAGCAACTTGAATGCCCAGGATCGAAGAAGACTGCAAAAAGTAGTGAACACTGCCCAGTTCATCACCAGCTCTGACCTCCCCACTATCGAAGAGATTTACCCGAGTCGTTGCCTCATCATCAGGCAGCCAGCATCATCAGAGACCCACAACACCCTGGCCACACAATCATTTCACCCCTGCCATCGGGAAGAAGGTACATGAGCATGAAAACTGTCATGTCCAGCTTCTTCCCTACAGCTATTAGGCTATTAAACATTACAACCTCAAATAAGCTCTGAAATACATAGACTATTATTGCACTATTATTGTTGGTTTGTTTTTCATGTGTACGTATGCGTGTGCTTATACAGTGGCTTGCAAAAGTATTCATACCCCTTGAATTTTTCCACATTTTGTCACGTTACAACCACAAACGTAAATGTATTTTATTGGGATTTTATGTGATAGACCAACACAAAGTGGCGCATAATTGTGAAGTGGAAGGAAAATGATACATGGTTTTCAAATTTTTTTACAAATAAAAAACTGAAAAGTGTGGTGTGCAAAAGTATTCAGCCCCCCTGAGTCAATACTTTGTAGAACCACCTTTCGCTGCAATTACAGCTGCAAGTCTTTTGGGGTATGTCTCTGCCAGCTTTGCACATCTATAGACTGAAATTTTTGCCCATTCTTCTTTGCAAAATAGCTCAAGCTCGGTCAGATTGGATGGAGAGTGTCTGTGAACAGCAATTTTCAAGTCTTGCCAGAGATTCTCAATTGGATTTAGGTCTGG
Source organism: Leucoraja erinaceus (assembly GCF_028641065.1). Lineage (NCBI taxonomy): Eukaryota > Metazoa > Chordata > Chondrichthyes > Rajiformes > Rajidae > Leucoraja > Leucoraja erinaceus. The sequence continues at coordinate 56,396,811 of NC_073381.1, forward strand.
ACTTTGACTGGGCCATTCTAACACATGAATATGCTTTGATCTAAACCATTCCATTGTAGCTCTGGCTGTATGTTTAGGGTCGTTGTCCTGCTGGAAGGTGAACCTCCGCCCCAGTCTCAAGTCTTTTGCAGACTCTAACAGGTTTTCTTCCAAGATTGCCCTGTATTTGGCTCCATCCATCTTCCCATCAACTCTGACCAGCTTCCCTGTCCCTGCTGAAGAAAAGCATCCCCACAGCATGATGCTGCCACCACCATGTTTCACAGTGGGGATGGTGTGTTCAGGGTGATGTGCAGTGTTAGTTTTCTACCACACATAGCGTTTTGCATTTAGGCCAAAAACTTCAATTTGCTGTGTCCCCAACATAGCTTGTGGCAAACTGCAAACGGGACTTCTTATGGGTTTTTTTCAACAATGGCTTTCTTCTTGCCACTCTTCCATAAAGGTACGATTTGTGGAGTGGACGACTAATAGTTGTCCTGTGGACTGATTCTCCCACCTAAGCTGTGGATCTCTACAGCTCCTCCAGAGTTACCATGGCCACCAAATTCAAATGCAGTCTCATACCATTTCAAGCGGGGTGCAAGGCCATTACATTCAAATGCAGTCTTATACCATTTCAAGCGGGATGCAAGGCCACCAAATTCAAATGCACTCATACCATTTCAAGCACAGTGAAACCACCATAAAACCACTTAAAACACCACAAAGCCATATAAAAGCCATATAAAAACCACATAAAAACCACATTCATAGTTCAGTAGACATTCAGTGTGTTCAATTGAGTCACAGCTCAGACAACGAGGGAAAATAGATTTTGAAAGAAAACTGGCAGGGAAAATAAAAACTGACTGCAAAAGTTTTTAGAGATATGTGAAGAGAAAAATATTAGTTAAAATAAATGTAGGTCCCTTGCAGTCAGAAACAGGTGAATTGACCATGGGGAACAAGGACATGGCGGACCAATTGAATAACTACTTTGGTTCTGTCTTCACTAATGAAGACATAAATAATCTGCCGGAAATAGCTGGGGACTGGGGGTCAAATGAATTGGAGGAACTGAGTGAAATTCAGGTTAGCCGGGAAGTGGTGTTAGGTAAATTGAATGTTCAGTATTGATGTGGATAGAGAACCGTCTGGCAGACAGGAAGCAATGAGTAGGAGTAAACGGGTCCTTTTCAGAATGGCAGGCAGTGACTAGTGGGGTACCGCAAGGCTCAGTGCTGGGACCCCAGCTATTTACAATATATATTAATGATTTGGACGAGGGAATTGAATGCAGCATCTCCAAGTTTGCGGATGACACAAAGCTGAGGGGCAGTGTTAGCTGTGAGGAGGATGCTAGGAGGCTGCAAAGTGACTTGGATAGGCTGGGTGAGTGGGCAAATGCATGACAGATGCAGTATAATGTGGATAAATGTGAGGTTATCCACTTTGGTGGCAAAAACAGGAAAGTAGACTATTATCTGAATGGTGGCCGATTAGGAAAAGGGGAGATGCAACGAGACCTGGGTGTCATGGTACACCAGTCATTGAAAGTAGGAATGCAGGTGCAGCAGGCAGTGAAGAAAGCAAATGGTATGTTAGCATTCATAGCAAAAGGATTTGAGTATAGGAGCAGGGAGGTTTTACTGCAGTTGTACAGGCTCTTGGTGAGACCACACCTGGAGTATTGCGTACAGTTTTGGTCTCCTAATCTGAGGAAAGACATTCTTGCCATAGAGGGAGTACAGAGAAGGTTCACCAGACTGATTCCTGGGATGTCAGGACTTTCATATGAAGAAAGACTGGATAGACTTGGCTTGTACTCGCTAGAATTTAGAAGATTGAGGGGGGATCTTATAGAAACTTACAAAATTCTTAAGGGGTTGGTCAGGCTAGATGCAGGAAGATTGTTCCCGATGTTGGGGAAGTCCAGAACAAGGGATCACAGTTTAAGGATAAGGGGGAAATCTTTTAGGACAAAGATGAGAAAACAATTTTTCACACAGAGTGGTGAATCTCTGGAATTCTCTGCCACAGAAGGAAGTTGAGGCCAGTTCATTGGCTATATTTAAGAGGGAGTTAGATGTGGCCCTTGTGGCTAAAGGGATCAGGGGGTATGGAGAGAAGGCAGGTACAGGATACTGAGTTGGATGATCAGCCATGATCATATTGAATGGTGGTGCAGGCTCGAAGGGCCGAATGGCCTACTCCTGCACCTATTTTCAATGTTTCTATGTTTCTAAATCGGAAGAGCACTAGATTGGAGTTTTAGTTGCATAGATAGATATAGATATATGATCTGTATATATGTGTATATATGAATATGTGTATATATACACACACTGAACGTTTTGTTTCTTGCTCATTATATTGTTTACAGTGTATTATGTTTACATATTCTGTTGTGCTGCTGCAAGTAAGAATTTCATTGATCTATCTGGGACATACAGTATACCAATAAAACACTCTTGACACCCGAGTACAAACCTACCGACTCCCACATTTATCTGGACTACACTTCTACCCACCATGCCTCTTGCAATGATGCTATCCCGTACTCTCAATTTCTCCATCTCTGCCCCATCTGAGCTTTTCTATACGAGAGCATTCAAGATCCTCATTCTTTAGCAGATACAGTTTCCCCCCCAACTGTCATAGATGGTTCCCTCAACTGCGTCTCAACTGTGTCCCGGAGTACTGTTCTCGTTCCCCCTCCCCTCAGATGCAACAAGGACAGAGCTTCCTTGGTCCTCACCTTTCATCCCACCAGCTTCCGCTTCCAACATATCATCCTCCAACTATTCCGTCATCTCTAACGTGATCCCGCCACCCATCACATCTTCCCATCTCCCATCTCCACCAATTTCCACAGTCCACGGAGACCATCCCACCCACAACTCCTTGATTAACTCATCCCTTCCCACCTAAATCGCCCACTTGTCAGGTACTTTCCCCTGCAACCGCGGAAGATGTAACACCTGTCCTTATACCTCCTCCCTCGACTCCATCCAGGGACCCCAGCAGTCCTTCCATGTGAGACGGTCCTTGCATGCACCTCTTCTAACCTCATCTACTGCATCCAATGTTCCTGACGTAGGCTCCTGTCCATCGGCAAGACCAAACGTAGACTTGGCGACCTCTTTACCGAACACTTGCACTCGGTCTGCAAAGGCCTACAGGATCTCCCATTTACCACTTTAACTCCCTTTCCCATACTGACCTTTCTGTCCTGGGCCTCGTCCATGGCCAGAGTGAGCCCACCCGCAAACTAGAGGTACAACACCTCATACTTTGCTTGGGTACCTTACACCTCAAAGATATGACTATTGAATTCTCCAATTTTAGGTAATTTCAACAAACACCTCCCTTCCCCTCCACTTTTGCCTCCCCCCCCCCCCCCCGTACCCCCCCCCCCCCCCCCCCCCCCCCCCCACACACACTCCCTTCCCCTTAACTCTGGCTGACCTCACACCAGTTTCTTCCCCAAATCATTAAAAGTCTGTTAACTAACTTCACAATTTACAAATATGTACTCTAATGGGCCTGGCCCACTTAGGCGATTTTTCAGCGGACTGCCGACGACTGTCAAGTTACCAGCAGTCGCCTGAAAAACCAGCAACTGGAACGGTGACTGTCAGAGTGGAACACACACACACAAACACATCGCTTCCTTCACCAGCCCGTTATGCAGGCGGGGTACACGGCAAGCGGGAGGAGCGCTGTCTGAGTGGAATTCACACGGTGCAAAGCCCAGGTGATACAGACACACACCGCGATGAACTGGAAGGTTGACGCTGTAGAAAGGCGGCTAAAGCACATGTGTACGGTAAGTCTTTTAAAAGAGGGGGGTAGAAGGAGTGGAGATGGAGTGGAGACAACTTTTAAGAAGCCAGAGATACACGGCTGTGAAGCTCAGCGGACATTTAACATTACTGGTCGGCTATCCTTGGTTCTGAAAACTACTGCTTACTTTTTTTTTCCCAATGAGCCAATGAAATTCACCGGTCAGCACCAGCTACAACCTATGAGAACCTCCGAGAACCTTTGACCTCCTGGCAACCCACTAGGACCTCCTGGTGACCCACCTACGGCACGCAAATTCTCGCTACTCTCCATGACAGCTTCATTCTAGTCGCCACTAATTTTTCAACATATTGAAAAATTCACGGCGACCATAATGAAGCCGCGACTAGTTCCCAGAATGCGGGAACTCCTCACGACCATGTAGGCGACTGCCTAGCAACCACCCGCGAACATGTGGTGACTGCATAGTCTCCTGCAGTCGCCTAAAAAGTTGCCTAAGTGGGACAGGCCCGTTAGGCTCACACCTGTTTCCATATCTAGCTTTAGTCCAACAATTTGTCTATCAAGAAACTCCTTTGCCTGAGGTCATCTATTGCCAGCCAGTATTTGGCCTGCCTATTTTCATTTTCAATTTTGTTCCCGCTACTAAAATCAGTCTGAAGAAGGGTCCCGACCCGAAATATCACCTATCCATTTTCTCCAGAGATGCCGCCTGACCTGTTGAGTTACTCCTGCATTTTGAGTCTCTCTAATACCACTGGACTTTTGCATACTGGAATTTTTGATTGGGAATATTTGAACGCATTGATTTCTGCTATTTTGTTTAGTGGAAGTGTAATCATATTCAAATGAACGATTTTCATATGGTGCTTTGATCTTTAATGTATTGGTGTGAATAATATTTGTATTGTAACAGTAAGTGAAGTGATTAAATTAATCATCATTATCTTTTGCAATGTGCTGGAAATTAGTTCAAAGTATGGTTCTCTTGCTATCTACGTCTTTATTTATTAATGCATATGAAAAACACACATGAACTCATGTAGAACATAGAACTATCAAACTCTGTTTCAAATTTAACTCTGCACCTCAGCAATAGGAGAAACTGTGCAATCCAGTTTTACTTGTTGAAGTATGATGGCTGTCCTAATTAGTGTTTTGATCAACACTTAAACTCTTGCGTTTATTGTATCAATGATATGAAATGGCTGTAATTACTGTAAGTGTTGGATTATAATTGCGGTAATACCGAATAATCTCCAGTAATGTGCAGAAAAATTATCCACACAATGTAAACAAAGGAGTAGAATTTCAGGAAATTGTTGGCAATTCAGTGGCATTGCACATTTTTAGTATAAACTAAACCAAGTGGGACCCATTGGGTCCTGTCCCCTCAATACGGGGGGGGGGGGGGGGGGGGGGGGGAGCCTGTGGAGTCACACACACACACACACTAACCACCCCCTCACCCCACACACACACACACACACACACATTAATCCCTCCCTTGATATTATATTAATATTATAATTAATATTAATTAATATTTAATTAAGAGGGGAGAGAGGAACTGCAGATGCTGGTTTACCAAAAAAGGCACAAGGTGTTGCAACTCAGTGGGTCAGACAGCATTTCTGGAAGACGTGGAGAAGTGACATTTTGGATCAAGACACTTCTTCAGATTTATTTAGTTAGTTAGGTTTAAATCCCACAGATGCCTTAGAGGGATTTGAACACCTCTCTCTTGTTCCCTGCACTATCAAGCACATAGTTTACTGATCAGGAAGTGGAGTAAATCTGACAATTCCAATTTGGAAAATAACCAGTGTTGAAATGTAGTAAATGAGTGGTTTTGGCACAGAGTGACCATGGGGCACTTGGAATCCTCAGCGTCAGAGTTGGAGGATTCTGCAAGGTGTGTAGTATAAGAGATGAGTTCCCCATATAACCATATAATATAACCATATAACAATTACAGCACGGAAACAGGCCATCTCGACCCTTCTAGTCTGTGCCGAACACGTATTCTCCCCTAGTCCCATATACCTGCGCTCAGACCATAACCCTCCATTCCTTTCCCGTCCATATAACTATCCAATTTATTTTTAAATGATAAAAATGAACCTGCCTCCACCACCTTCACTGGAAGCTCATTCCACACAGCCACCACTCTCTGAGTAAAGAAGTTCCCCCTCATGTTACCCCTAAACTTCTGTCCCTTAATTCTCAAGTCATGTCTCCTTCTTTGAATCTTCCCTACTCTCAGTGGGAAAAGCTTATCCACGTCAACTCTGTCTATCCCTCTCATCATTTTAAAGACCTCTATCATAGTCCCCCCTTAACCTTCTGCGTTCCAAAGAATAAAGCCCTAACTTGGTCAACCTTTCTCTGTAACTTAGTTGTTGAAACCCAGGCAACATTCTAGTAAATCTCCTCTGTACTCTCTCTAGTTTGTTGACATCCTTCCTATAATTAGGCGACCAAAATTGTACACCATACTTGTACACCAAAATTGTACACCAAAATTGTACACCATTTTTTTTGTCTATGTTTCTATGTAGTTTTTGTTATTTTTTTTTGGGGGTGTGTGTGTGGGGGGGGGGGGGTGGGGGGGGGGTGGGAGGGGGGGGGTAACTTTTAAATGTCTCCCTGCACGGGAGACCCGACCTTTTCTTGTCGGGTCTCCGTTGTCGTTGGGGCTGCAACGAGGAGCGGCCTCCAACAGGAGAAGACCGGGGACTCTGGTGCCGACGACTCACCTCACCGTCGCGGAGCTGGCCAAGTCCGGAGCGGGTGGAGCGGTGGTGGAGCGCTGCTGCTGCTGCTGCTGCGGCCCGACCTCCGGAGATTCGGAGGCTGCAACTGCGGGTCTGGCGGACGGCGGCACCGGGAGCTCGCGGGTCCCTGGAGGGAGACCGCTTTTCAGGGCTCTCGCAACGGCGACTTCTCCCGCCCGAGTTGCGGGGTCGAAGAGCTCCTGGAGCGGGGCCTGACATCACCGCCCCGCGCGGCTTGGAATGGCCGCGGGACTCTGCGAGCGCACGCCGGGGGCTCTAACATCAAGACCCGGTGTGCGACCTTGCACCACCCGGCATGGCTTTAATGGCCGCGGGACAATCGCCATCGCCAGCTGGGGGCTTTGACTTTGACTCTGACATCGGGGGGGGGGGGGGAGTGCAGTGGATAGAGAAGTTTTTTTGGCCTTCCAGCACAGCGATGTGATGGATGTTTATGTAAATCATGTTGTGTCTTGGGTCTATTTGTTTGTAATGTATGGCTGCAGAAACGGCATTTCGTTTGGACCTCAAGGGGTCCAAATGACAATTAAATTGAATCTTGAATCTTGAATCTTGAATCTTGAATCTATAAAGGCCAGCACACCAAAAGCTTTCTTTACCACCCTATCTACATGAGATTCCACTTTCAGGGAACTGTGCACAGTTATTCCCAGATCCCTCTGTTCACCTGCATTCTTCAATTCCCTACCATTTACCATGTACGTCCTATTTTGATTTGTTCTGCCAAGATGTAGCACCTCACACTTATCAGCATTAAACTCCATCTGCCATCTTTCAGCCCACTCTTCCAACTGGCATAAATCTCTCTGTAGACTTTGAAAATCTACTTCATTATCCACAACCCCACCTGTCTTAGTATCATCTGCATACTTACTAATCCAATTTACCACACCATCATCCAGATCATTGATGTACATGACAAACAACAGTGGACCCAACACAGATCCATGTGGCACCCCACTAGTCACTGGCCTCCAACCTGACAAACAACCATCCACCATTACTCTCTGGCATCTCCCATTCAGCCACTGTTGAATCCATCTTGCTACTCCACCATTAATACCCAACAATTGAACCTTCTTAACCAACCTTCCGTGAGGAACCTTGTCAAAGGCCTTACTGAAGTCCATATATACAACATCCACTGCTTTACCCTCATCAATTTCCCGAGTAACCTCTTCAAAAAATTCAAGAAGATTAGTCAAACATGACCTTTCAGGCACAAATCCATGTTGACTGTTCCTAATCAGACCCTGTTTATCCAGATGCTTATATATATTATCTCTAAGTATCCTTTCCATTAATTTGCCCACCACTGACGTCAAACTAACAGGTCTATAATTGCTAGGTTTACTCTTAGACCCCTTTTTAAACAATGGAACAACATGCGCAGTACGCCAATCCTCCGGCACTATTCCCGTTTCTAATGACATTTGAAATATTTCTGTCATAGCCCCTGCTATTTCTACACTAACTTCCCTCAATGTCCTAGGGAATATCCTGTCCGGACCTGGAGACTTATCCACTTTTATATTTCTCAAAAGTGTCAGTACTTCCTCTTCTTTGAATCTCATAGTTTCCATAGCTACTCTACTTGTTTCCCTTACCTTACATAATTCAATGTCCTTCTCCTTGGTGAATACCGAAGAAAAGAAATTGTTCAATATCTCCCCCATCTCTTTTGGCTCTGCAGATAGCTGTCCACTCTGACTCTCTAATGGACCAATTTTATCCCTCGTTATCCTTTTTCTATTAATATAGCTGTAGAAACCCTTTGGATTTACTTTCAACTTACCTGCCAAAACAACCTCATATCTTCTTTTAGCTTTTCTAATTTCTTTCTTAAGATTCTTTTTACATTCTTTATACTCCTCAAGCACCTCATATACTCCATGCTGCCTATAATTATTGTAGATCTCTCTCTTTTTCCGAACCGTGTCCAATTTCCCTTGAAAACAATGGCTCTTTCCAATTTTTACTCTTTCCTTTCAACTGAACAGGGACATAAAGATTCTGGACTCTTAAAATTTCACCTTTAAATGTACTCCATTTCTCTTCCACATCTTTCCCATAAAACAAACTGTCCCAATTTACTCCTTTTAAATCCTTTCGCATCTCCTCAAAGTTAGCCTTTCTCCAATCAAAAATCTCAACCCTAGGTCCAGTTTTGTCCCTCTCCATAATTATATTGAAACTAATGGTATTGTGATCACTGGTCCCGAACTGTTCCCCAACGCATACCTCTGCCACCTGACCCATCTGCTAGCTTCCATTCACATTCTGGAACCTGGTCTATGGTTCTCTTCCAACTGATTTTACATGGTTTGTTTTATAATCATGACACAAATCCCAATTGAAGTCGGCAGACTATTCATCTAAATATATTAAACCTGCGAGCTTTGTCTAACAGCAGTAAGGTTTTGGGACCTTTACAAATGTAGTGTTGATGTCAACTGTATTATAATGGAGCAGGTCAATGAATTAACTCCCCTTCCCATTCCAAAACTGACATTTTTGTCCCGGGCCTGCTCCACTGTCAGTGTGAGGCCAAACGCAAATTGGAGGAACAGCACCTTTTATTTCTCTTGGGCAGCTTACAACCCTGGATTTGTACATCGATTTGTATGTTGCTTTCAAGTAACGCTTTCATACGCTCCTTTTCCCCCATCCCCTGCCCTATCCCCTCACGCATAGCCCCCAACTGCGTAGGCACACACAAACACACTACCCCCCCTGATATTATATTAGTATTCTTTCGCTTCTTTTACCCCATCCCTGCCCTATCCGCTCACGCATAGCCTCCAACTGCGCAAGGCGCGGCTTGTGAGGGAGAGGGAGGGGATACAGAGGGAGGGCGAGGGGCTACAGAGGAAGAGGATGAGTGGGGTAGAGAAGGAGGGTAGAGGGGAGGTGATGGGGTAGAGAGGGGAGAGGGAGGGGGTAGAAATTGATGGGTGGGGGGATCGTGGCATCAAGGGGGAGGGCTGGTCCCCGAACGCAATACTCCACCACTCACACATAGTTCCCAATACTCACCACTCCCTATAGAGGGAGGGGGGTAGAGAGGGAGTGGTGGTAGAGAGGGGGGGGGGGGGGGGCAGAGAGGGAGGGGGGAGCAGAGAAGGGGGGGGGGGGCAGAGAGGGAGGGGGGAGGAGGGTAGAGGGGGAGAGTGATAGAGAGGGAGGGGGGGGGGGTAGAGAGGGAGGGGGAGGGGAGTAGAGAGGGAGGGGGAGGGGAGTAGAGAGGGAGTGGGAGTGGTAGAGACCCCACCCCCACTCCCTCCCCATCTCCCTCCTCCCCATTTCCCTCATGCTCCTCTCCTCACTCCCATTCCCTGCCGCAGCACCTACCCAGGTCGTAGAGCAGCGCCAGGGCCTGGAACTCGGCCTGGTTCTTGTACTCAGCCCAGCCCTGGCTGTAGACTGCCGCATGGTCTCCAGTCCAGGCCCCGACTTAATCTCCGGGCTTGTCCCTGACCCCGGCTTGTCCTTGGTTCCACCGGCGACTCGGCCCCACCCCAAGCCCTGAGCTTGGCCCTCACTCCAGCTCCAGCTCCAGGCTCTGGTCCAGCCCAGGCCCAGTCGCCGGGCTCGGCCAGCGGCAGCAGCCTCCCTTCCAGGCAGCGGGTGGGCGTCGACCCGAGCGAGGTCACGGGCGGGTGTCGACCCGAGGACCCGACTTGCGAGTGGATTGATTTTTTTTGTGTTTTGAGTGTTTGACTGCCCCTCCCGCGCGGAGTGTCCCGTTCTGACGTCAGTCTTTATTTTTTGTGGTTGTAGCGCATGAGTGCCCGTCCCGCGTGGAGTGTCCCGTCATGCCTTGGGAGATGATTGTGACGTCAGTTGGAATTTTTTCCTTCTGAATGAGAACAATGAAAACTTTAATATTTTGAAGCTGTTTTTAAAAGGTTAGTAATTTGTTAAATATAGGTTGAAATACGACAGGAAGATATGTATCCGGTCGGCAGAAAAAATGTGAGTAGCATGTGTGAAAATGGGAAGGCTGTGGCCAAGCGTTTGGAAGAAGATACAAATGAAGGAGATTAAAAGAAAGCCAACACGACCCTGGTTCACACAGACATTTAGAATGTTAAGGACAAAGGGATTTTAATATGATAGAGATATAGATATTTTCCAATAACTACAGCCTCTCTCCGTGTATGACTGACAATTGCTGCTGTTATGTGTTTATGTAAAATAAGATGGTTATTACATGGAAACCTGATGTAGGTGCACATTTCTTAAATTATTTTGCTAACTGATACCTTAACATTTTAGTGTTGATTATGAGTGTCACCAACATTAATAAAATTAATTCAAAATTAAAGGTATTGACAGGGCTCCCTAGTTCTATAATGGGATGAGATTATCAGATTAAAAAAAATAAAATAAAAAAAACCGAGATGAGAAGAACTGTTTTCACACAGAGAGTGGTGAATCTCTGGAACTCTCTGCCACAGAGGGTAGTTGAGGCCAGTTCATTGGCTATATTTAAGAGGGTGTTAGATGTGGCCCTTGTGGCTAAGGGGATCAGGGGGTATGGAGAGAAGGCAGGTACGGGATACTGAGTTGGATGATCAGCCAAGATCATATTGAATGGCGGTGCAGGCTCGAAGGGCCGAATGGCCTACTCCTGCACCTAATTTCTATGTTTCTATGTTTCTATAAAGAGAGCATAATACTTAAGAGCAATAAATAAACTGCTGGACGAACTCAGATGATCAGGCAGCATCTGCACAGAGAAATGTTTATTTCCCTCTGCCTGCACTCTTAGTTTCTCCTGCAGTTTGTTTATTGCTTAAGATTCCACCATCTCTAATCTCTTGGCTCCACAAGATTTAAGGATGTGCTCAAAGCTTCCTTGAAGAAATGAATCTTCCCCATCAACTCCTGGGAACCATGCGCCCATGACCACTCAAAGTGCATTAGGCCCATTTTGGATGGTCATCCAATGATCGAGGCATGTGCAAGGAGCAGATAGCGGCTCTGCACTGATGCTGTAAGGAGTAGACCATATCACAGACTATCCACCTGTCTGTCCCATCTGCCACCTTCTGCCCCATCGGTGGAAGAGCCTGCAATTCCCATATTGGCCTCATGGCCACCTGAGAGCAGTCATCTTCGATTCTGAGGGATAACTAAGAAAAATAATTCCACTGTGAATAGAGTACACGGATAGAAAATTGGTGAAGAGGAGAATCTTTTTTAATTTGGAAAGTGTGGTGATGGGAAGCAATCACTTTAATATAACATGCAAAGCGTGGAAAGGTAGGAGATTCAACAGTATATTTTTAAAGGAAAATGTGAAAAGGAAGGAGAAATCTGCAGCACTGTGGGGAAACATAGGACCCAAATGGATAACATTTTCCAGAGTTGGCAGAGATGCAGAGAAATAAATGGCCACGTTTGTTGCTGAGAGATTCTGTGATGGTCATCATCTGCATTGAAAATGGTTACTTTTATAGAAGCCACTATGGGAGGAATGCTTGGCCAAGGCTTCAGATCTTATCCTGTCATCAGCAGATGTGTGGGCATGAACCGAGAGCACAACCTGGCTTGACTACAGTGTCACCAGAAGGTAAAGAAATTCCTAATACTTGACTGTTTATATTTAAGCATGAGTTTCTTGGGTGATATTTGATGATATTCAAAAACAACAAATGATAGATAACCACGCGTAAAGCTATGTTAGATTTCCGTTGACCTTCTGTTGTGGGCTCTGAGCCAATATACTGAGAATATTCAGAGTAACTAATCCTGAGACTTTTACATTATGTTACTAAACTTTCAATGGTAAAGTATTTTCAATTAAAGCATATGAGGAGGTTTTTTTTCAGCTCGTATATACGCGCGTAACCAAGCACAGACTGGGCGATCATTTCACCGAACACTTATGCTCAGTCTGCCTTGGCTGAGGTGATGTACCGGTCACCAAACGTTAACTCAATCCCAAACTGACCTTTCTGTCCGGGGCCTCCTCCACTGTCAGAGGGATGCCACACACAAATTAGAGGAACAGCACCTCATATTTCACTTGGGCAGCTTACAACCCAATGGTATGAATTTGTATTTTCTTATTTCAAGTAAATCTTGCATTCCTCTCTCTCCCATCCCAGCCCCACTGTTGTCATCCTGTGAGTTTCACCGTTTCTTATCCCTTCGTTAACATCTCTTCCACAGTCAACAATGGACCATTGTGGGCTCCATCTTTCCTGGGTCATCGGTGCCAGCTCTGATTTTTTTCTGTACCTTTTCATTCCTCTAGTTTCCCTCTCCCATGACTCTCAAGGTCTGAAGAAGGGTCTCGACCCTTTCTGGTATCTTCACCTGTTCCTTTTCTCCACAGATGCTACCTGACCCGCTGAGTTACACCAGCATTTTATGTCTATCTTTGGTGTAAACCAGCATCTGTAGTTCCTTCCTACACATTTTCTTTCAATTTATTGTCTCCGCAAAGTAAAGTGGTAACCAGGTTTTGTAGGTGCACCAGGTAAAACACTGCAGCATGCCCTGACTGACCTTTTGCTTTTAAGATAACATTACACTGGCAAGTCAAGCCTTTTCAACAACCAGTTTGAGTCAATATGCTCTGTTAAACAATGAACAAATATGTAAAATATAATCACTGCCGTGAAATGAAGGGCATGGAAGCATAACAACCCGATTACTAACTTCCTTTTTTTGAAAATAAATGTTGTTTTAATACCACTGGTGTGATGGTCAATGTACCACAGGAATGTGTCAGCAATTATGGTAATCAGCACAGCGCACATTGTTCACAATAACATATCTAAAATCTCTTAAACACTAAAAGCTGCCATATAAGCATTTGGTTAAGTTAAAGACTTAAAAAGTAAGATCTAGCCTTGTCTGAATAGCCACAGATTATTTCCAAAGATATAAAAAGAGAGGAAAATACTCAGCAGCAAATTATTAGTCAACAACTTGCAACGAGCTCACAATTCACATTTAGAACTAAAGTTTCAAGGATCTGGCTCAATTTTTGTAAATACATGAGATAGCACTAGTACCTAGCCCGCCACAATTCTCTGGGATAGTTGCTTGGATAATGTTTTCCCATAGGATAATAGAAGGATATTTCCTTTAACAAGACAAAACATTTCCAAAATGAGGCACAAGCTAAAGTTATCAGAGGTAATGAAGGTCAGACTTGCATTTATTTAATTCCAATCCTTTAGTGCCTCCCTCAAAAGCATCACAAGGACTTCAGATAGAATGGTATTATAACATTGGTAAAGAGTGCCACAAATCATATGATCAGAAATGAGTTGCAGGACAAATTAATGTTTTGAAATGACACTAGTTATAGGCTGTCTGTAAGATATTGGGAGTATTTCCTGCTCATTTAACATCCTGCTGAACCTCTGGTGGGATGGATTGGGGTGTTACATGACAACACGTATTAAACTGCTCAGTTTCAGAGGGTCACGTCAGAAAAATAAAGCATTACAATTTGCAATGGAGAAGTAAAAGTGTTGCCAAATGAATCAAGCTATTTAAATTTGCATAGGAAAGAACTGCAGATTCTGGTTTAAATCGAAGGTAGACACAAAATGCTGAAGTAATCTTTCTGGAGAGAAGGAATGGTGACGTTTCGGGTCGAGACCCTTCAGATTTGCACACATCCTGCATTCATAATGTTTAATGATGATATGAATATAAATAGAAAATTGTAATTAGCATCCATTCATTGAAGTGCAAACATGTTTTTATTTGTGTGCTGGAATGGATTTCTAATTTGTTTGAATGACATAAAAAATGTTTAGAAAAATGTGGAGTAATTCAGCCACAGATATCATTAGAATGTAATTAAAGGATTTTAAATACCTTTATTTATGGTGTTATATAATCTTTAGTTTAAAAAATATACACATGGATTCTTTCTTGAATAGATGCGTGGCTGTTGCATCATGTCATAAGTGATAGTAGAATTAGCCCATTCGGCCCATCAATTAAATCTATCTCTCCCTCCTAACCCCATTCTCATTACTTCTCCCCATAACCTTTGATATCTTCAAGAATATTATACCTAATATTTTACCTCAGCGCCACTTTCCTGCATTATCCCCACATTTCCCCATATACCCACAAACGTCATGAATAATTAAGGGCCTGTCCCACTTAGGCGATTTTTTCGGTGACTGCCGGCGACTGTCACAGTCGTAGCAGGTCGCCGAAAAAGCAGCAACTGGACCCCCCCCCCCCCACGACAATGTCTTCGACAAACTACCCCCTAGTCGACATCAAGCTACGGCAAGCTACCGACAACTGGCGACCCAGTAGGACGTCCACCTACGACCACACCTACGACAACCTACGACCACACAAGCGACAACCTACAACAACCAAAGTCAACCTCTGTCCACCCACGACAAGCTACGACAAGCAACGACCCTGTTGGCGACAACTGAAGACAATCCAGTCGCCAGTACCTGGTGTAGGTTGACGTAGGTAGTCGCCAATGGAATTCACTGAAGTCAGCACCCGGCGACAACCAACGTCACCTGGCAACAACCTGCATCATCCTGTTGACAACCTACGACAGGAGAAGACAAGCTACGTCAAGCTATGTCAAGCCCACGGTCGTCGAAAAGTTTTGAACTTTTCAAAATTCAGCGGAGACTAGAAAAATGCTACGACTCTTTAAGCGACTTGAGGAGACTGCTCACGACCTTATAGGCCCCCCCCCCCCCCCCCAGCGACCATGTGACGACAGTCTAGGCGCCAGTAGTTACCAAAAATTCGCCTAAGTGGGACAGGGGCTTTAGTGACTCAATCTCCATTTCCCATCTTTTTATATTATTACATGGAAGGAGACCGTTCAACCTATTAGGTCCATGCTGATTTCCGTCAGACCATTCCTCATCTTCTTAATTCCTTGTAGCCAAGCAATTTTCCTTCCCTCACGTTTAAGATTCAATAGGAACCCGAGGGGTCATTTTTTTTTACATAAATTGTGGTGGGTGCCTTTCAACGCCAGAGGCCCAGGTTCAATCCTAGCTATGGGTGCTGTTTGTGTGGAATTTGTACCTTTTCCCTGTGACCGCGTGGGTTTCCACCAGGCGCTCCGGTTTCCTCCCACACTCCAAAGACATGCAGATTTGTAGGTTAATTGGCTTCTGTAAATTGTCCCTAGTGTGTAAAATGGAACTAATATATTAGAATAGAATAGTACGGGTGATTTGATAAGGTCCCACATAGGAGATTAGTGGGCAAAATTAGGGCACATGATATTGGGGGTAGTGTGCTGACATGGATAGAGAAGTGGTTGGCAGACAGGAAACAAAGGGTAGGGATTAACCGGTCCCTTTCAGAATGGCAGGCAGTGACTAGTGGGGTACCGCAAGGCTCGGTGCTGGAACTGCAGCTATTTACAATATACATCAATTATTTGGATGAAGGGATTCAAAGTAACATTAGCAAATTTGCAGATGACACAAAGCTGGGTGGCCGTGTGAACTGTGAGGAGGAAGCTATGAGAATGCAGGGTGACTTGGGCAGGTTGGGGGAGTGGGCAGATGCATGGCAGATGAAGTTTAATGCGGATAAATGTGAGGAGGTTATCCACTTTGGTAGGAAAACAGGAAAGCAGATTACTATCTAAATGACATCAAGTTGGGAAAAGGGGAAGTACAACGGGATCTGGGGGTCCTTGTACATCAGTCTATGAAAGTAACTTGAAAGGAGACTGTAACCAGCTACATTGCCAAGTGCACCGAGGATGTCACTATCATGAAAACCTTCACTGCACGTGGAAACGAAAAGCCATGGATGACAGCAGAGGTGCGCTCGTTGCTGAGGGCTCGTGATGCAACCTACAGAGCCGGTAACACAGCCACTCTTCGATCTACTTGGACTGCACTGGAAAAAGGAATCAGGGCAGCGAAACGTGCCTATGCGGGGAAAATTCAGGGACACCTCTGTGACACAGGAGACACCAGGAGGATGTGGAAGGGAATCCAAACACTGACGGGGTACAAGGCAAGGCAGCAGGTAACCAACACGGACACTTCTCTCCCCGATAAACTGAACAACTTCTTTGCACGTTTTGATGCAGCAAACACCACACCCAAGGGGAGAGCCAGCCCCTGCTTACAAACCGACCAGCCAGTCCTGACCATAGACACAATGGACACACGGAGAACCTTGTCCAAGGTCAACCCGTGGAAAGCAGTCGGACCCGACAACATCCCAGGATGTGTGCTCAAGGAATGTGCTGAGGAGTTAGCAGACGTGCTAACAGACATCTTTAACATCTCCCTTAGTCAAGCCATTGTCCTCACATGCCTCAAAACTTCCACGATAATCCCCATAGCGAAGAAACCAGTTGTTGCCTGCCTAAATGACTACCGCCCTGCGCACTGACCACAATAATAATGAAGTGTTTTGAACGCCTGGTGAAACCCCACATTACTGCCAGCCTCCCCTCATCGTTAGACCCCCTCCAGTTTGCCTATCGACCCAACCGTTCTACAGAGGATGCCATCTCTACCACGCTGCACACAGTACTCACGCATCTGGAAAACAATAACACATACGCCAGAATCCTGTACATTGAGTTCAGCTCAGCGTTTAACATCATCATCCCACAGAGACTTGTGGAGAAACTAACCCTGCTGGCCCTCAACACCACCCTGTGTCATTGGATCTTGGACTTTCTGACAGAGAGACCGCAGTCAGTCCGTGTTGGCAAGAACACTTCAGGCTCGATCATGCTGAGCACCGGCTCCCCTCAAGGCTGTGTGCTCAGCCCGCTGTTGTTCACATTGCTCACACATGACTGTGCTGCCAGATTCCGGGACAATAAGATCATAAAATTCGCGGATGACACAACAGTGGTGGGACTATTCAGCGGAGATGACGAATCAATGTACAGGGAGGAAGTAAAACAACTAGTGGACTAGTGCGGCAAAAATAATCTAGAATTAAATGTCGGCAAAACAAAGGAGATGGTTGTCGACTTCAGGAGGGCGCAGCCAAAGCATACACCCCTCAACATCAGTGGCACCACAGTGGAGAGAGTGGAGAGCATAAAGTTCCTCGGAGTGCAAATTACAGACAGTCTCACCTGGCCCAGGAACACCACTGGGACCGTCAAACGGGCCCATCAGCGACTGCACTTCCTGAGGAAACTAAAACAGGCCTCACTCCCCACCAACATCCTCAGGACTTTTTACAGGGGCACGGTGGAGTCTGTACTCACATACTGCATAAATACGTGGTACTCCACCTGCAACTGCTCGGACAGGAAGGCTCTGCAGAGGGTAGTGAGGGGAGCAGAGAGGATCATTGGCGTCTCCCTACCCTCGGTACAAGAACTGTTCCAGAGCCGCTGTCTGAAAAAAGCTCAGAGAATTGCTAAGGACAAACTGCACCCCCTCCACACACACCTGGATCTCCTGCCATCAGGCAAGAGATATTGCAGCATCAAAGCCCGGACTACAAGACTGCTAAACAGCTTCCTGCCACAGGCTGTGAGGCTGCTAAACAGTCACTCTGTACTCACAGTCACCTGATTCTGAGGCTTGGCACGGACACTTTAATAACTGGCACTGGCCACTCAAATCAGCTGCCCCGGACATTTTTATGATTGGTTTTACTGTATTTTAACGTTGTTGTTTTACCTGCTTTTAACTATTTATACTGTTCCATCAGGGACTGGATTGTTTTTAGTGTTGTTATGTGTGAAATGTTTTAAATTTCATGTGCGATGCTCCGGTATTCCCTGGGAAACGTCTTTTCATTTTGCACTGTACAATTGTTGCTTGCAAGATGACAATAAAGGTTGATTGATTGATTGATAAGCATGCAGGTACAGCAGGCAGTGAAGAAAGTGAATTGGCCATTATAACAAGAGGAATCAAATATAGGAGCAAAGAGGTCCTTCTGCAGTTGTACAGAACCCTAGTGAGACCACACCTGGACTATTGTGTTCAGTTTTGTCCCCTAATTTGAGGAAGGACATTCTTGCTATTGAGGGAGTGCAGCGTAGGTTTACAAGGTTAATTCCCGGGATGGCGGGACTGTCATATGCTGAGAGAATGGACCAGCTGGGCTTGTACACTCTGGAGTTTAGAAGGATGAGAGGGAATCTCATTGAAACATATAAGATTGTCAAGGGCTTGGACTCGCTAGAGGCAGGAAACATGTTCCCGATGTTGGGGGAGTCCAGAACCAGGGGCCACAGTTTAAGAATAAAGAGTAAGCCATTTAGAACGGAGACGAGGAAACACTTTTTCTCACAGAGAGTGGTGAGTCTGTGGAATTGTCTGCCTCAGAGGGCGGTGGAGGCAGGTTCTCTGGATGCTCTCAAGAGAGAGCTAGATAGGGCTCTTAAAAATAGCGGAGTCAGAGGATATGGGGAGAAGGCAGGAACGGGGTACTGATTGGGGATGATCAGCCATGATCACATTGAATGGCGGTGCTGGCTCGAAGGGCCGAATGGCCTACTCCTGCGCCTATTGTCTATTGTCTATTGTTGGTCGGCGCAGACTCGGTGGGCTGAAATACTGTAATCACTGGCCGACAGGCCTGTTTCCACGCTGTATCTCTAAACTAAAGTGATCTAAACTAAACCTATGCATTGCCCAAAACAACATCAAACCTAGGCCTCCGGCGTGGTTAGCCCACAACTCCAAGCCGTGCCACCGTGCAGTCCTTGGAGAGTGAATTCCAAAGACAGGTCACACTGGCTAAAGCAATTTCTCCTTGGAACTTTCAATTAGGAAAATAAATCCAATGTTTTTATACTGCATTGTTTGATATCTTTGATGCACATGGATAATATATTTTGAGTGTTCTTTGCTTTGTGATTTAGTTTTCCATTTAACAGAAAGAGGCAGTTTTGGGGCAATTCAGAATCTCCAGGTAACCAGGTTATTTTTAAGGCTTTTTGACAACTCCATGTCACTTATCTTTCAATGCTTTTTTCCATATGGTCCTGTAGTTCCATATAATTTTGGTGCATATCATTGAGATCACTAAACCCCACTCTGTCTCCTTCTGTGGTCTTCACCATCACATCTACCTGTGAGCAACAATTTGATTCATTACATCAACCTTGAGATGTATTTGTCCTCATCGGGTGCGCAAAGGCAATAGATCTCATTAGTCTTCCTCTGATTTATTGATACTATTAAAAAGGAGCCCCACTGTTAACTTGTTCACAAATGGATAGTTTGGTTCTGGCACAACCATACTCATATCTAGAGCTCATTGACTGTTGTTGATATAAAAGTAACTATAGACAGAATATGGCAGCTGGAGTGATTATGTAGTCAACACCATGGTTATATTGTTAAAGGCTATGTATCAAACCTCTGAAATTGTAACCTAGCTCCAAGACTTGGGCCATTGTATTGTCCAGGACCATAAAGGTGGTGTGCAGGAGATGTTGTTACTGATCTGCACTGATTGAGATCTGCCAATGAGAAAGTCAAGGATCCAGTTGCAATTGGAGATAGAGAAGCCCAGGATTGGAGCTTGGTGATGTGTTTGTAGAGGATGATTGTGTTGAACAGCAAAGCTGAACAGCAGCGTGGCATATGTGTTCCTGTTATCCAGATGACACAGAGCAGTGTTGCGAGCCAGTGAGACAGCATCCGTTTTTGGCCTGTTCTGGCAATCGTCAAATTGAACCGAATCCAGATCATTTCTGAGGCAGGAGTTGACTTCTGCCATAACCAACCTGTTGAAGCATTTCCTTCTGGGAGAAATAAGTGCTACTACACGATAGCCATCAGGGCAGATCACCATGCTCTGTTTGGACATCTGTATCATAGATACCCTTTTGAAGCAGGTGCAAAACTCATACCACAGAAGTGACAGGTTAAAGATATCTTTGAATACTCCAGCCAGTTGGTCCAAAGATGGATTGGGAGTTGGGAGGGTGGTGGATGATCAGAAATGACATATACCTGACTGAGAATGTCATGTGGATGGTTGTAGGGGGGTTGGGGACCTTCTTGCTATGCTTGACTGAGATTATTTGCTGGAGTTCATGAGGTTTAATTCCACAATTAGGATTTTGAGGCACTGTGCTGATTTGGAATCGGCATCAATTGAAAAAACAAAAATATTTCTATGGATGTTAATTTTCACCCTGTCATTTTAAAGATAGCAAACATGAAAAAAAGCAATAGTACCGTCTGTTTTACACATTTATTTTATGCGGTGGCCCCTAGGGAGAATTTTAATTGCCAGGAGTTCGTAAGTCAGGAGGAAGTTGTGCAGAGTTTGAAACTGAAGGAACGTTACAGTGTTTTGGGAAGCTGGCTACAACTTGACAGTTTTAGATTTGACCCCAGTGCATTTGGTTGAGGCTAATTTAACTAGGAATCCATTGGTTTTCCAAGCTTCTCGCCAATGAATTCAATGAATGCACAAAGCAGCAATTAAAGGGCTTCATGAAAACATGCCAATAAGTAATGAAACCTCAGAACTGCTTTCTTGACTGCTTGTTTGGGATGCTTTGTTGTGAGTAATTAAGTTGAGACATTACTTTGACAATGTAGTAGGATGGTACATGCGTTATCCATTTGATCTAATATATCAGATGAACTTAGCTGCTGCCATACCCTTTACACAGGGTGCATGGACAGAGGTTGGAACCTCGAGATGTCAAAAGACTGTGTCAGCAGACACTTGGCTTCTCTGATTAGATGGTTCCTGCTTGTTGGAACAAGTCACACAGACTATGCGGAAATAATGGCCATGATTTGGCACTGTCCTCAACTTTTTTCCCTTGGGATTGTTGCAGGGTCTTCTAAAAAGAGTTACAGTCTCTTGCAATACGCCACTCACTGTGCATATGCAGGTGGTTGCTGGTTTTTAGTTTAGTTTAGTTTAGTTTAGTTTAGTTTAGTTTAGTTTAGTTTAGAGATATAGCGCGGAAACAGGCCCTTCGGCCCACCGTGTCCGCGCTGACCAGCGATCTCTGCACTATCTTACACACACTAGAGACAATTTGCAATTATACCAAGCCAATTAACCTACAAAACCTGTACGTCTTTGGAGTGTGGGAAGAAACCTGAAATCTCAGAGAAAACCCACACAGGTCACAGGGAGAACGTACAAACTCTGTACAGATAAGTACCGTAGTCGGGATTGAACCCAGGCTTCTGGCGCTGTAAGGCAGCAACTATACCGCTCCGCCACTGTCCCACGGCAGACAATTATATCAGCTTTGCTTTCAATAAGGACAGTAAAAATAAGTGGGCACTTGGATTTTCAGCTCACACTGGCTTCCCTCAGGAGTAAGCTGTCATTGCCCAGATTAAGACAATCACAAATACTCAGCATGGATACTGAAATGGATCACAAAAATTGGATGCATGTGCAGGTGTGTGGAATAATCCTGGGACTCGTGCCCTCTTCACAAATTGAAGGAAAAATACCTGCAAGCTGGTTGGAGATACCTCATTTCAGATACCTCAGATGCAGTATAATGTGGATAAATGTGAGGTTATCCATTTTGGTGGCAAAAACAGGAAAGCAGACTATTATCTAAATGGTGGCCGATTAGGAAAAGGGGAGATGCAGCGAGACCTGGGTGTCATGGTACACTAGTCATTGAAAGTAGGCATGTAGGTGCAGCAGGCAGTGAAGAAAGCGAATGGTATGTTAGCTTTCATAGCAAAAGGATTTGAGTATAGGAGCAGGGAGGTTCTACTGCAGTTGTACAGGGCCTTGGTGAGACCACACCTGGAGTATTGCGTACAGTTTTGGTCTCCAAATCTGAGGAAGGACATTATTGCCATAGAGGGAGTAAAGAGAAGGTTCACCAGACTGATTCCTGGGATGTCAGGACTGTCTTATGAAGAAAGTCTGGATAGACTTGGTTTATACTCTCTAGAATTTAGGAGATTGAGAGGGGATCTTATTGAAACTTACAAAATTCTTAAGGAGTTGGACAGGCTAGATGCAGGAAGATTGTTCCCGATGTTGGGGAAGTCCAGGACAAGGGGTCACAGCTTAAGGATAAGGGGGAAATCCTTTAAAACCGAGATGAGAATAACTTTTTTCACACAGAGAGTGGTGAATCTCTGCAACACTCTGCCACAGAGGGTAGTGGAGGCCAGTTCATTGGCTATATTTAAGAGGGAGTTAGATGTGGCCCTTGTGGCTAAGGGGATCAGAGGGTATGGAGAGAAGGCAGGTACGGGATACTGAGTTGGATGATCAGCCATGATCATATTGAATGGCGGTGCAGGGTCGAAGGGCCGAATGGCCTACTCCTGCACCTAATTTCTATGTTTCTATGTTTCTATTTCCTGGTCTGGGGTATACCTCCTTAATGATCACACTAGTTGAGAAACAGTTTAATAAAAGCCATGTGGCAATGGGATGAAACAATAATCATGCTATCTGAAATGGAACTTCAGATGGCTGGATTGAACTAAAGGTGTCCTTTAGTATGTAACAACCCGAATCTCCAAAATAATTAATGTGTACTGTGCTCCATTCTAAAAGAGATTTGGACCTGCAGTAGCAAAAACATGCAAAGTGCAGACATTTGTCTATAGATTCCAAGGAGAAGGAGACCGCAGCATAATGGAACATAAATTATAGGCCAAAATGTCTGAAATGCCAAGATTCTGAAATTCATTAAGTTTCTATTATTCCACACAGTAATATATTTGGAGATGTTTTGTGAAATACTTTTGCAGTGCCGGTTAGTTCTTATGGAGTCATAGAGTCATCCAGCACAGAAACAAGCCCTTCGGCCCAACTTTATCATGCCGACCAAGATGCCCCATCTGTGCTAGTCCCACATGCCCACATTTGGCCCATATCTCTCGAAACATTTCCGATCCATGTACCGTCCAAATGATTGTATATGGTTAGATTAGTTTAGTTTAGAGATACACCAAGCAATTAACCTACAAATCTGTATGTCTTCGGAGTGTGGGAGATACCGAAGATCTCAGAGAAAACCCATGGGGGGAGAACATACAAACTTTGTATAGACAAGCACGCGTGGTCAGGATCGAACCCGGGTCTCTACCGCTATGCCACCGTGCCGCCTGCTATGTTATCATAGTACTATCTCCTCAGGCAGGTCGATCCATATACCCACTGCCCTATGTGTGAGAAAGTTCCACTTGGGTTCCTATTAAATCTTTCTGCTCTCACCTTAAACCTCTGTCTGCTGGTTCTTGATTCCCCTACACTGAGTAAAGGACTATGTGCATTGAACCTATCTATCCCCCTCATGTCTAACTGTAATAATCTTCTTTAGACATCAACAGCTGCAGAACAGAGGTATCCACTGTATTGCAGACCAACAATAAGTGTCCTCACATTATTAAATAATAACATTATAACATTATATACTCCGATATAATACCTACATACAAATATATCATCCCAGATCTATACACATGAACCTCTTTTACAACACTCCTCAGAACTATACCATTCCCCAATGCAAAGCTGCCCTAAAAATTTCTAAGCATCCCTGCTACAGGCTGGCATTTATAATCAGATAAATCACTTTGCAAGATTACAAGGCACATATAAGCAGTGACAAAAGACTGTCAGTAATTGTGGAGATAATGTAGCAAATTCTTAAGTGAATGAAAAAATGTGTTTGTTATAATCTTGAAGTTCTTAGCAAAACATCACGATACAAAGCTTTCCCAAGTCCTTGCCATTTTACTTTCATCTGTTTAGACTTTAGAGAAACAGAGAGGAAATAGGCCCTTTGGTCCACCGAGTCCATGCCGATCAGCCAACACTAGCACTAGCACTAGCACTAGCCTACACACTGGAGACAATTTGCAATTTTAATGAAGCCAATTAGTCTACAAACCTGTACGTCGTTGGAGTGTGGGAGGAAACCAGAGCATCTGGAGAAAACCCCCACGGTCACAGGGAGAATGTACAAACTCCATACAGACAGCACCTCTAGTCAGGATCGAACCCGGGTCTCTGGTGCTGTAAGGCAAGCAACTCTACTGCTGATCCACTGTACCACCCCTAAGGTAGTGTGTCCATTGAGCTTTCATTGTGTCATTGTTTAATACCTTTGATGAGCTATTGAGAGGGGCAGAAACTTGCAATCTTGCAAAATGATTTATGCGGTTACAAAGAAAATGTTTGATATATGCAGCATCACTATCATTCATTGTCATTTACAAAAAATAGAAACCTGACCATTAAAAGCCAAATTTATGTTCCAAAGATTTACATTGTAGCCCAGATGCCATCAGCATATTAGCAACCTCTCCCCAATGCTCAAGTCTGTCTGAAAATTTCCCACTAAACTAATGCCACTACTTTAACTGGTTAACAACTAAACACATTTACATAATCATGTCACCCATCCTATTTTGCAAAACAATTTGGAGAAATCTGAAGACATTTTCAGTTTTGTAAAGATTTGTAAAGAGTGGAAATAAATATCAGTGTCCACGCTCAAACTGTATCCTTTTGGCTTTGCTGCAGAGCGAGATTGAGTGGGCGTCCTCCAGGTCAACTCCCCAGAGCCTGTCAATTGTGCAGCCTAAATTTCTTTCCCAGATTATTCAATTGTTGTTCCATCTGTGTCCACATCAGTTATTGCTCACCAAAAAGTTTGAAACTAATACAGTGATTTCTCAAGTACCGGTACTTAACTCGAACAACTTTTACATGGAGAATATCTTCAGACGCCCTTATGAGAAATAGAATATGTTTAGGTCTTTCCAATGAAAATTTGTATGGCAGATGTAAAAACATTTCAACAAGCAGTTAATAACCCATGAATGAAAACAAGAATTGAACCTAAAATAAGTAAGTGAAATTGTGAAGTTGCAGCCCAACCAGGGACATAAATGATGTTGATTGGGAAAAGGACTAATAGTTCTCTGAGAAACCAAATCTAGACTGTATGTGTGTGTCATTTATGTTACTGTGTAAATATTACTAACATAACAAGTCATAGTTTCAGGACGTATTTTGCATCATTAGTTAAAAAAAACCCAACAATTTTGCGACATTAGTTTAACAAAAATCCAAACGTATGTTTTTATTTTGTTAACATCCTCACAAATGTTTCTGCTTGTGTCAGCGGGTTTTCAGTTTCTTTCAAAACAACACTCTACTGAGTAGATGCCAGTTCTGACATGGGAAGAGGGACACAGCAAAGACAGTGAAACACTGCTTGTATTTGGAATTACGTGTGTTAGAAGTGGGAATGTGGGGGCCTGTGAAGCGAGCTGATGCTGCTGGCTGCACTCCAGTCAGCACTATTCACAGGCTTGTTCTCATGGCTTTCGATTCCGGGGTTCAAGAAGCAACATCAAATGAGGTAACATGTTATGAATGTCACAGAAATATGTGTTTTTATAGAACTCGGTTTCGATTTCCCCCTGCACATTTGATCACAAGAAGAAGCTTGACCCACTGCCCACTGGATTGCTTATGGCTTTAAACAGGTGCCATCTCAAGCCGCCTTCTTTCTTCACCTCATAATTAGAAATGTTGATACTTTGAGCAATTCCAGAAACACTGGGAGTAGTCATTATCCATTTGACCAAGGCAGGTGAAAGTTGAATATGCACTTAAGATTTACATATAAAAATCAGAATAATGAACTATTATTAATCACTGCCCCACCTCACCTCAAACATGTCATAGAGTCAAGACAGATACAAAATGTGGAATGGAATGGAATACTTTATTTTCACATGTGACAAGGAACAGTGACATTCTTTGCTAGCATACCCAAGGTATGCAAATAGTTGCCCCATAAATGGCACTGACAAGGTTACAGATTACCACCCCGTCGCCCTCTGAGTAAATCAGCGGGTCAAGCATTATCTCTGGAGAGCACGGATAGGTAATGTTTCGCGTGAGGACCTTTCTGCAGTACCGAAACATCACCTCTCCATGTTTTCCAGAGATGCTGCCTGACCCACTGAGTTACTCCAGCGTTTTGTGTTTTTCTTTGGTACACCAGTATCTACACTTCCTTATTATTACATGTCATAGAGTCACTATATCATCCACCAAACAGCATTTCCCCCATTAACTAAAAGATCCTTCCAATCCCATTTTCATTCCTCATTCAAATACAGGTGTCAAATATTGATGCAAATTAATTTACTTAAAAACATTTGACATTGTTTAAATCAAATCAACAATCTCCCGAGGGGCCGCTGCGACTGTGTGCGCCACCATCTTGGATTAATGAAACCAAGATTTACAATATTATCCGATATTTTAACTGAATTGAATTCCTTAATCTTATACTCTCTTGCAGCAATTTTACTTTTTGGAAACAATGATTACATTTCCAGTCCAGATCCAAAAGTAATTTTGTTGTTGTTGTTGTGCTTCACCCCACATTATTATGTTTCCCCTGTGAGCATTCTTTGTTTACTGGTCTGTACTATTTCATATTTTGAAGTTACCATTCTGGGAAATAATAAATCTGATAGAAAGGATGTTTGTACCATGACAACAAAAAATGACCCTTCAATTTTCTAAAAGTTTAGAATAGAGCATAGAATCATAGTGAAAGCAGCAATATTACAAAGATGGACTGTTAGAAACACTTATGAGTGTGAACTTCAATACCTAAATGTGTATGAAGCTGGCCGTGGAACATGGTGTGGAGATATAACTATATTTACAATAAAACATTAGGACTTAATTAAGGTTGCAGTTTATTCTGGTCTAGCAACAGCATGGGAAGAACAAGTACGCACGATTACACTTACATGCCTTTGTCCACATTGATTAATTTGTCTATCATACATAAATATGCACCATTACTTTCGCTGTTTGAAAACAAGTGTGTCAATGTATATGCATCTACTACAAATTATGTTTGTTGACTGGCTTTCTCAATTATTTCAACCTTCTCAGCTTTGCTAGTCTCTGATTTTGTACCAGTACTGATCTAGAGCAATGGTTCTTAACCTTTTTGGCATACACGCCTACGCGAACAAAATACTGTATGTGCTATGTAATTTTGTTAGTTCCTAAAAATGGGCTCAACAAATGGATTTGTTATTTATGACCCCTTCATGTTCCCCGATAAAGCCCCAAACCACCCCCCCCCCATGGGGGTCCTGACCCCCAGGTTAAGAACCACTAATCTAGGGAATGCATAGCCTTCTGGCTGAAGTCATAGCTGTTCTCTAGCCCTTCAACAGTTGGTAATTCTGTGGCGATGTTCGGAATGGATTAATCGCATATGTCCTTTCAGTATCTGGACATGTCTTTTGCAGATATCATCTGGTTGCTGGGGATATGTCTGAATATCTTTTAGAAACATAGAAATAGAAATTAGGTGCAGGAGTAGGCCATTCGGCCCTTCGAGCCTGCACCGCCATTCAATATGATCATGGCTGATCATCCAACTCAGTATCCCGTACCTGCCTTCTCTCCATACCCCCTGATCCCCTTAGCCACAAGGGCCACATCTAACTCCCTCTTAAATATAGCCAATGAACTGGCCTCAACTAAAACCCTCTGTGGCAGAGAGTTCCAGAGATTCACCACTCTCTGTGTGAAAAAAAAATGTTTTTCTCATCTCGGTTTTAAAGGGTTTCCCCCTTATCCTTAAGCTGTGACCCCTTGTCCTGGACTTCCCCAACATCGGGAACAATCTTCCTGCATCTAGCCTGTCCAACCCCTTAAGAATTTTGTAAGTTTCTATAAGATCCCCTGTCAATCTTCTAAATTCTAGAGAGTATAAACCAAGTCTATCCAGTCTTTCTTCATAAGACAGTCCTGACATCCCAGGAATCAGTCTGGTGAACCGTCTCTGCACTCCCTCTATGGCAATAATGTCCTTCCTCAGATTTGGAGACCAAAACTGTATGCAATACTCCAGGTGTGGTCTCACCAAGACACTGTACAACTGCAGTAGAATCTCCCTGCTCCTATACTCAAATCCTTTTGCAATGAAAGCTAACATACCATTCGCTTTCTTTACTGCCTGCTGCACCTGCATGCCTACCTTCAATGACTGGTGTACCATGACACCCAGGTCTCGCTGCATCTCCCCCTTTCCCAATCGGCCACCATTTAGATAATATTTTCAAAGCCATATAGCCCTGTCCCACTTAGGTAATTTTTCAGGCGACTGCCGGCGACTGTCAAGTTGCCGGCAGTCGCCTGAAAAACCGACAACTAGAACGGTAACTGTCAGAGTGGGAACACACACACACACACATCGCTTCCTTCACCAGCCCATTATGTAGGCAGGGGACAGGGCAAGCGGGAGGAGCGCTGTCTGAGTGAAATTCACACGGTGCAAAGCCAAGATGATACAGACACACACCACGTTTAACAGGAAGGTTGGTGCTGTAATTAAGACGGCTAAAGTACAGTGTTAAGTAAGTCCTTTAAATGAGGGGGGGAGAAGGAGGGAGAAGAAGTGGAGACAACTTTTAAGAAGCCAGAGATACACGGCTGTGAAGCTCGGCGGACATTTAACATTACCGGTCGGTTATCCTTGGTTCTGAAAACTACTGCTTACGTTTTTTTCTCCCAATGAGCGAATGAAATTCACCGGTCAGCACCGGCTACAACCTTCGACTCCTGGCAACCCACTAGGACCTCCTGGCGACCCACCTACGGCACGAGAATTCTCGCTACTCTTCATTCTAGTCGCCACTAATTTATCAACATGTTGAAAAATTTGTGGCGACCATAATGAGGCCACGACTAGTTCCCAGAATGCGGAAACTCCTCACGACCATGAAGGCGACTCCCCGGCAACCACCCGCGAACATGTGGCGACCATGTGGCGACTGCATAGTCTCCTGCAGTTGCCTAAAAAGTCACCTAAGTGGGACAGGCCCATAACAAGTAACGTTTTGGACTGCAGGAAAGATATCAAAACATGCTAGAAACACTTAGCGGATCAGGCAGCATCTATGGAACAGGAAACAAAGTTACGTTTTCAGTTCAAAAATCCATCAGTAAAGACACTTCATCAGAACTGTCAAACGATTTGCAATGAAGGATCTTTGACCTGTAAAGTTAACTATTTCTCTTGCCATGTACACTGCTTGACATGCAAGTGTAGCCAGCAGTTTCTGTTTTTAAGATTTCTAGCAAGTAAGGAGTGTTGATTTTCGATTACCTTTAGATTACATACTTGAATTACTGCACTAGTGTACGATTTCTGATACTTCATTGGCTGAGGAGTTGTGAATGGAATTGAACCGTGTGTAATCATGTTGAACTTCCACATCTGACCTTATCAAACAAGGAAAATCATAGATGAGGCAGTTAAGATGATTGGGCCGAGAAGATTGTCCTGAGTAGCTCCTGTAGTGATATCTGACCACAACTGCCACCACCTTCCACCCTGCAAGGTATGACTCCAGTAGTTGGAATTGAAATCCTACTGGATTCCAATGACTTCATTTTTATGAGAGTGGATGCCACAGTCAGTCAGATGTTGCCTTGGTTTACCCTTGCCGAAAAGGCAGCATTAGTCAAAAATATTGCTCACTATCAATTAGGAATCCAACACTGCCTATCAATTCTGTCTATAGATGCTGCCTGACCCGCTGAATTACTCCAGCATCTGCAGTTCTTTGTGTCTCCAATGAGCAATAAATGTGAGCCTTATTTGTGATACCCAGTTCCCAAAAATGAATAAAATAAATAGTTAAAATGTCATTTAAAATTCAGAATTAAGAGCAACAAAGGAAGAACAAGAGGCGTTTACATCATATAATCCTGCACAGACCTACAATGCCCTATTTGTTTATATAACACACATAAATACACCACACATTCTGGAAGAAATCTTTAACATGTGTTTCCTTCTTGTTTCTTTTCTGGCGGTGTATGGAGACAAATTGAATTTATAAAAGGAAAATAGACCAGAATTGGAAAGGAAAACAGTGCATAGTGATGCTTTGCATTTACATGGAGTTGGAATAAACCCAAATGTGTGGTTGCCATTCAAATGATTGTGTTATGATTCATAAGATTCTAGAAAAATAAAATGACACATCAGCCGAAGGTCATAAGCAAGGCAGCATGTCCATTGTAAAACACCATATGCTGGAGGAACTCAGCGGGTCAGGCAGCATTTGTGCAGGGACAAACAGGTGATGTTTTTGTGTTGGAACCTTTCTTCAGATCCTTTATAGATGCTGCCTGACCTGCTGAGTTCCTTCAGCATTTTGTGGTTTACTCAAAATTCCAGCAACTGCGGTTCCTTGTATCTGCAGCACAGTGTCATGTCATTATTTCATTAGGTCAAAGGGACCCACTTAACATTTGAAGCCATAGTCAATGAACACTGTAGAAATCCTCATGTTCAGGTATGAGAAAAAAGTGACAGTGGCTGTTGAAAGCAAATCTTCTGCTGGCTTTAGCAAGGTTTACACCTCTCCTTCAATGTGCATGGTGCCTGACCAATGGTGATTATTATCTTCAGCAGGGCTATTTGCGGAAGTCCATCTGTAAGCTTGATGATGAGCATGCAGAGTCTGTCGACCTGTTCATTCATGAGCACGCAGCAACACTGCTGAATAACAGTGAAAACTCTTAACTTTGTTAGTTTTCAATGTTTGTCATTACATTGACAACTGTAACTTTATCCTTAATTGTAAGTTCTAAGTAAAATGAAAATAGCTCTCTCTCTCTCTCTCTCTCTCTCTCTCTCTCTCTCTCTCTCTCTCTCTCTCTCTTTTTTTATAACATTAAAACAGGCATCAAATAGATTAAGGTTAATTAACATGCCAATTGGATTACAATGAGGTTACTCTTTTTTTTAAAGATGAGGGACTGGGAAAGGTTGGATTTACAGGAGTCGTAGCACAAACCCCCCTGGGTGTTAACATGGAAATGCAGCAAACAATATGGAAAAGAAAAGCTACATGATGACATTGAAGTATATTATACATTAATAATAAAAGGCATGTAAGTCCCCGTCTTGAGTACTGAGTAGTTTTGAACTCCATATTTAAGATATTTTCATATTTGAAGACAGTTTACGAGACACCGCTGGGATAAAGAGACTTCCCTATAAGGAGTGACTGAAAATCAGACTCGTCTGTTCTTATTTTCAGATTTCACATGAATATTGAGCCAATGGAAACATCAGATTTATAACAGTCCCAGTCAGACCCCACAAACATTAGACAGCTTCCACTCCCAGTATCCTGTTTCTATTGCCAGGATATTCATTTGTAAATGTAAACTTTGTGATTTTATACCATTGTTGGCACCATGCTGCTTTGTAATGTAATGATGGTTGAGGGATCAGTAGCCCTTACTGATACCACAGAATCAAGCATTTGAATGCCCTTTTTATAGAATAGAATGCCTTTTATTGTCATTCAAACAAACAAAGGTTTGAATTAAATTTTGTTCCCTGCATTCATATCAGCAAAAAAAAACACATAATTAACACAGTTTCACACAAACATCCATCACAGTGAATCTCCAAACACCTCCTCACTGTGATGGAAAGGCGAAAGTCTTATCTCTTCCCTGATTGAGACTCTTGATGTTAAAGCCCCAGGTGGGCGATGGTAAGTCCCGCGGCTGATTAAGCCGCGTCGGGTGATGAAAAGCCCTGCGACGGGCTGATTCAAACCCCGCGATTCGGGGCGGCTGAAGTTGCCGTTGCGGGAGCTCCCGAAAAATGGTCTCCTACCAGGGACCTGTGAGCTCCCGATGTTAACGTACACAGGGCCTGCTGCCGAAGCCTCCGAAGCTCCGAAGTCGGGTCGCAGCCACTGCGCCACCACAGCCTCCGAAGTCAGCCAACTCCGTGATGGTAAGTCCACAGGCTCTGCGACCGGAGCCATCAGATCGATTCCAGTTGGAGGCCGCCAGCTCCACGATGTTAGGTCCCAGCGAAACTGAGACACGACAAGTAAAAGGTCGCGTCCCCGTTCAAGGAAGAGATTAAAAAAGTTTCCCCAACCCCCCCCCCCCCCCCCCCCACCTCCCATATGCACAACTAAAAATAAACCAAAAACATACCCCTAACAAGATTCAAAAAAGACTCCACTATCTTTTAGAGCCCTATCTAGCTCTCTCTTGAAAGTATCCAGAGAACCGGCCTCCACCGCCCTCGGAGGCAGAGAATTCCACAGTCTCACAATTCTCTGGGTGAAAAAGTGTTTCCTAATCTCCATTCTAAATGGCTTACCCCTTATTCTTAAACTGTGGCCCCTGGTTCTGAACTCCCCCAACATCAGGAATACGTGTTTCTTGCCTCTAGCGTGTCCAAACCTTGAAAAATCTTATATGTTTCAATAAGATCCCCTCTCATAGAAACATAGAAAATAGGTGCAGGAGTAGGCCATTCGGCCCTTCGATCATGCACCACCATTCAGGAACAATCTTCTTGCTTCTAGCCTGTCCAACCCCTTAACAATTTTGTAGATTTCTATAAGATCCCCCCTCAATCTTCTAAATTCTAGCAAGTACAAGCCGAGTCTATCCAGTCTTTCTTCATATGACTTCATTTGATAAGGTTAATTATCAAATGCTTTCTGAAAGTCCAGGTACACTACATCCACTGGCTCTCTCTTGTACATTTTCCTATTCACATCCTCAAAAAATCCCAGAAGATTAGTCAAGCATGATTTCCCCTTCGTAAATCCTTGCTGACTATGACCGATCCTGTTATTGCTATCCAAATGTGCTCCTTTTTCATCTTTTATGATTGACTCCAGCATCTTCCCCACCACCGATGTCAGGCTAACTG
Source organism: Leucoraja erinaceus (assembly GCF_028641065.1). Lineage (NCBI taxonomy): Eukaryota > Metazoa > Chordata > Chondrichthyes > Rajiformes > Rajidae > Leucoraja > Leucoraja erinaceus. The sequence continues at coordinate 56,430,102 of NC_073381.1, forward strand.
GTCTATAATTCCTTGTTTTCTCTCTTTCGCCTTTCTTAAAAAGTGGAATAACATTAGCCACCCTCCAATCCACAGGAACTGATCCTGAATCTATACAACATTAGAGAATGTTCACCAATGCTTCCACGATTTCTCGAGCCACTTCCTTAAGTACCCTGGTATGCAGAACATCAAGCCCTGAGGATTTATCAGCCTTCAGTCCCATCAGTCTACCCAACAACATTTCCTGCCTAATGTGGATTTCCTTCAGTTCCTCTGTCACCCTCTGGCCCCTAGTACATCAGCAAGATTGTTTGTGTCCTCCTTAGTGAAGATGGATCCAAAGTACCTGTTCAACTCATCTGCCATTTCCTTGTTCCCCATAATAAATTTTCCCTTTTCAGTCTTCAATGGTCCAACTTTGGTCCAAACTTATTTTTCCCTCTTCACATACCAAAAGAAGAGGACATGTAGGCAGAGAGAGAGAAATTGAGAATAGGAGGTAGCCTCTTTGCAAGAGCCATGTGGGAGTCGGTGGGTTTGTAGTAGATGTCAGTTGATAGCACATTCCTTGTGATGGAGATAGAGAGATCAAAATAGGGATGAGAGACGTCGAGATAATCCAAGTGGATTTGTGAGTGGGGTGGAAGTTAGTGGTGAAGTTAATGATATCAACGAGTTCTGCACAGGTGCAGGAGGCAGATCTGATGTGGCCATCGAGATAGTGTTGGGAGATGGTGCCAATGTACTTCTGGAACAAGGACTGTACAGTTCAATGGACAAAAAGAGCCTAACCAAGGCCCATGCTGCACATTTAACATGTGAAAGGTGCGAGAAGTCAAGAGAGAAGTTGAGGGCGAGAATACGTTACGCCAGGTGGAGGAAGCTTAATAAAATGAAACTGATTGGATCTCCGTTCAACTGGATACAGAATTGGCCTTCATGGTAGGAAGCAGAGGGTGGTGGTCAAGGTTTGTTTTTCGGACTGGAGGCCCATGACCAGTGATGTGTCTCAGGGGTCGATCAACCCCGAGTAAAGGGGAGAGAGAGGGACCAGCAGCTGCTTCCAGGCAACGGGCTCCGCAGCCGGGATTCCCTCAGCCGTTCCCAGTGCATTCAAACACCAGCGGGTCTCCGGGCTCCGGGCTCCGGTCTGCCCAAGTGTGCATGGCCGATGATAATCCCGCTCCTGATATCACCAACACACCGGGTGCCGGAACTCCAGGTTCTCCTGGGCTAAAAGCATGTCCAGTCCCTTAATAAGCACCAGTCCCAGCATCGAGCATTGCGGTTACCCCACTAGTCACTGCCTGCCATTCTGAAAGGGACCCATTAATCCCTAATGACTCTCCCTTGTCCATTTTTCTAGTTACCTGCTCAAAACATTCCAGAAGATTAGTCAAACATGATTTCCCCTTCATGAATCCATGCTGACTCAGACCAATCCTGTTACTGCTTTCCAAATGTGCCGCTATTTCATCTTTTAGAGTAGACTCCAGCATCTTCCCCACCTCCGATGTCAGGCTAACTGGTCTAGAATTTGCCATTTTCTCTCTCCCTCCTTTCTTAAATAGTGGGATAACATTAGCCACCCTCCAATCCACAGGAACTCATCCTGAATCTATAGAATATTGGAAATTAATTATCAATGGGTCCACAATTTCTCGAGCATCTCCTTAAGTACCCTGGGATGCAGATCATCAGGCCCTGGGGATTTATCAGCCTTCAGTCCCATCAGTCTACCCAACACCATTTTTTCCCTAATGTAAATTTCCTTTAGTTCCTCCGTCATCCGAGGTCCTCTGGCCACTAGTATATCTGGGAGATTGTTTGTGTCTTCCTTGGTGGTCAGATCCAAAGTACCTGTTCAACTCATCTGCCATTTCATTGTTCCCCATAATAAATACACCTGTTTCAGTCTTCAAGGGACCCACATTTGTCTTAATTATTTTTTTCCTCTTCACATACCTAAAGAAGCTTTTACTATCCTGCTTTATATTCTTGGCGAGCTTACCTTTGTCTTTTCTCCCCGTATTGTCTTTTTAGTTATCTTCTGTTGCTCTGTAAAAATTTTAAAGAGTTATTAATGTTTTAAAAATGTTGAGATTCACTTTGCTGCCCCTGCTGGTGGGAGGGGGGGAGGGAGTGTTTGCAAGATGGGGGAAGTGAGAGGGTCACGTCTCTCAGTCTGAGCTGTGAATAACACTGTACACATGTCCACTAAACTGTGAGTGTGGTTTTACTGACCTTGAGTGCCCTCAATGTGGTTTGAAAATGGAAATGTGGTTAGTTTGAAGTAAAAGCACTGCAAATGGTTGGTGGGGGTTTGGGTAGAAGTAAAGGCACTGCCAATGGTTGGTGGGGTTTGGGTTGAAGTAACAGCACTGCAAATGGTTGGAAGTCTAAACTTGACAACTTCCTGTTTGCATTGTATATTGATTTTACTTCGGAGTCACGTGAGTGACTTCGTGAAGAACCCCGCTTCCACGCATGCGTGTCATATCGCTACACGCATTGCAACGAGTCACACAAGGGGGAACGGCGTTCCCCAAGCGGGAGAATTTGAAAGTCGGGAACAGCAGGTAAGCGACTCTGCATTCCTTTTTTACTACTTACTTTTAGGTGGCTGCCGAAAGCCGGCGGGGAGACCCGTGGAGGGCGAGCAGCCAGCAGCAGCAACAGCACGAGTTTCCCTGGAGGGGAACAACCTGAGCCCGACTTTGCTCCCGCACCGGCAAAATTCACCTCTCGGCCGGGCGGGAAGCAAAGTAAAAAAGGTCCCGTATGCCAGTCTCAAGCGAGACTGGCTTGGGAGCAGTCGGTAGCAGCCAGCGCAGAGGCTGCGGGACAGACAGCTCGGACCAGCGAGGGGCTCGGAACACTCAGCGAGTGCAGCGGCACTGATGGAGTCGGAACGGGACGTTCGGGCTGAAAACCTTCTTCAAAAGGTAAGGCCCAGGGTCCAGGGGATCCATAGGTACAGCCGGGGTTACCGGCTGCGGAACTGCCGCGAAGGACCAGGCCCGTGAACACCGGGGTCGGTCCAAGCGGCTCGAACCCGACACAGGGAACGACGGTCACCAGCGGGAGAAGGAAAGTCGGGAACAGCAGGTAAGAGACCCTGCGTTTCCTTCAACTTACCTTCTAGGTGCAGACATGGACCAGGTCCATGTAAGGCCAGCGGGAGAACCACGGAGGAGCGGCAGCGGCAGCGGCAGCGGCAGCGGCAGCGGCAGCAGCAGCGGGAGCCGGCAGCTGCAGGAGCACCGGCAGCTGCAGCAGCACTAACAGCTGCAGGAGCACAGACAGCGGCAGCAGCACAGGCAGCAGCAGTGGCAGCTGGCACTTCGTGAGGAGCTGGCAACGGCAGGAGCAGCATGGGCACATCGATTCCCGGAGAGGGAAAAACACCTGTGCCCAACTTCGCTCCAGCACGGTGAGAAAGTTCATTTCTCGACAGCAAAGGACTTTGCAGTTGACTGGCTGCAATCTACTACAAGGGACCAGTATGTGAGTACCAGGGTCAGTCCCATCGGGGTTTTAGTTACAATAATCGCTTCTCGGCTTTTTGGCTAAGATCAAGTGTAGTATCTGTTCTTATCAGTTTAATATCTGATACACCCCTTATCTACGGACCATATATATTAAATAAAAACTATAGTAGCTGTTATCATCAGTTTTAATGTCTTATATGTCCCTTAGCTAAGGACCATATAAGTAGGAGTGCCCAGTATTGAGGGCATTAGAGTGGGGTTGACCGGCTGCAACGACCACTAGGGACCAGTACCGTCAGTACGGGGGTTGGTCCCAGGGGTCTAAGATAAAGGAGCAGCCAGGAGTGCTGAGAGCGTTGAAGCCAGGTTAAAGGAATAGATGGAAGCAGCTGTGCCAGTTATCCCCCTCACCGGCCATATCCACTTCACGGAAGGAAGGACAAAACTGGAGAAGGAGTACCATGGAACAGCGGGCAGCCAGCAGCAGCCAGCGGCACTTGGATCAACCGTAGTGGGATCAGCTGTGCCCGATGTCGGCCCCGCACCGGCCAGATCCATGTGACCGAGCGGTAGGCTAGACACAAATTAAACAAGGTAGTGGACTCAGAAGGGTCCGACTTTGCATAAAACCGCCGGCAACCAGCGCCCGAGAGGGCTGGAGCGGGAAGAAGCGGTGTATGGAGCCTTGCTCCAACGTGATAAAACCACAGCAGTACCTCTTTGAGGGCTGCACAATGCTTCTACCCCATCAGAGGGGAGCACTGTGGGTCAGTTCTGGGTTGACTTGCAAGAGGGGTCCGCAGAACAAAAGACAAGTGGGCAGCAGTTAAGCCCACATGGGTACCCCGTGTGGGACCCTAGAGATCTCTAACTCTATAAAAAAGAGTAGGCAGGACCCTGATGGGCCAGAGCCTGGTAATACAGCATCCCATGATCCTAACACAGCAGGGACTCTGCTGGACAGGGTGGCTGATTACTTTAGCCAAGTCAAACATGGGTAGACTTGGATCCAGGATGGCAATAGTATTACTATATGTCTGGCCACATACGCCAACAAGGAAAAAATTTACAAACACTGGCCAGACATCTGCCACCTGGCAACGGTGAGGCATTACAGGTGCCCAGTGTAAACCAATGCATTTGGCAGCATATGGACGAACATCAGGAACCAGGACCTCAAGATCCAGAGAACCTTCAAGGGATTGACGGAAGGCATCATAGCATACACCCGCACCCTGGACTAAACGTAGGTAACCAAAGACCATCAAGACGCACTAGATCTGTTTAATAATATGCAATATGACCTGAACTACAAGTGGAAGGCGGCCATTCAGCCAGCACTAGGACCCCAAAAATGCTACCATTTGCAAACAAAGAACCGTGTGTGGACTAAGCCAAGACACTGGGGCTCATTAAGGCCAGCGCAAGGGCCTATTTTGGAGCATGATACCAGCCACAGGCAAGGCCATAAAAAATGTGGCTCATACCAGTAGCAGTGTCAGAAATCAATATAACCTGCAGGATCCGTTTTAGGGTATGGCCAGGGCGGCCACCCTGGAAGATGCGGAAGCCTATACCTCCCACACAACCCCGAACAAGAAATATTAAACCAGAACCTTATTTTCTTCTGTTAAAATAGGGACCTACGAGGGTAGGGGAGTTTGCAACACTACAGTTATGTATGGTATATAATCACTACAGATTCATATAATCTCAGCAGTATTCAGGGTTATCTGATAGGGTTTTTTCTCATCCCAATAACCACAGTACATCATACACCAGAAGGGCATTTTGTCCTTACATAAACCAAACAATCTAAAACCCACATGGTGCTACAAGATTTGTACACGAAAGATTGGATTGAACATATTTATTAAAATAAAATAGAGTAGGGTTGCAGGATTATCATTGATTTAACCCTAAACACATTTGTTCTAGATATTTCATTTTAAGATGGATGCTCTTATTATTGATAAAGACTTGGTGTCAGTTGCGGGTTTCTATATGGCAGGCATTGACTCAATAGAGGAACTTTGGCAATATAGAGCTTACAAAAGGGGCAATCATTAGCCCCAATATTATGTACTAAAATTCGTAAACCAGCTTGGCATTGTTATGTAAATAAGCCATAGGGTGAGGTTTTCCCCCGTTCGGACCCATCAATGGGGTACTAGGGTAAATTCAACCACACTCGGCATCTGGAATTTTCAGAGTACCCGACTGACCTTCTCAATCATGGTTTTTCAGTCTTACAGGGGATGGTGTTAGAACCATGTTCCCTATGAACATTGCCAAAAAATTGTTGATTTATCCAGTGACTGGAGACTCCATGCCATAACACTATGGATTTATTGATTTGTAGAGTCTAACAGACCCACTACACTGTCAGACAGGACGATGAATCTCATCTCATCTGCACTAAGACTGTCAACACGGAAGCAGTACCTTGGACACATCAAGAAATGGGGCATATACTGCTTGGACAACAATCTCGACCAAAAGGCCAAAAACATTCTGGCCGTATTGGGATTTTTAACAAGCCTCCATTAGGATAATCGATGGAGCTACAGTGCCATTAATAGTGCCACATGTGCACTCTCCAATTACCTATCACAAGGATCGGAACGGCACGCGGTGGGAGCGCACCCCTGGTAAGCAAACCAGGTACTCCGAAATCTGGGACGTGGGTGTCGTTTTCTCAACATGCTGAGGAGCTTGTAGCTCATAACAGCGTTGTCACCTCAGTAACAGACCAGGAAGATGGTTATGCTCATGGTGTTATTTACCGCACAACAAGTCCAGCCATTAAGCAAACAGAGCCTGGACTCCCTGATCATCTCACCGAGAAACTGGTGTTGTCATACAGGATTTAATAAAAGAAAACAGATCGGGTTCCTCGGGTCTAGGGTTTGATTTTATGGTACACCCATATGGCAAACGACTGTGTATAACAAGACACATCTAACAATACATAGCATATACTCGGAACATTCGAGGTCAGAGTATGGAGTTGTTTATCTCTTACAAGAAACTGCATGATAGGGTCACGACTCAAACTATATCAAGGTGGCTCAAAATGGCAGGAATAGACACTGATGTTCCAACTCTCATTCCACCAGGACTGCAGCAACATCCGCAGCAATATTGTACAGGTACCCACAGACCAAATCCTCAGAATGGCAGGAGGGTCATTTTAAAAAAGGGTTTTTTCCACAGGTTGTATAATAAACCAGTTTATTTGGAGCCATCATTGTATTAAGAAAACATTTTAGGTTCAACAAAATAATTTGCCCGATAGGTTACAGGGTTATGATTCTCAAATTTTTAAAAAGTGTTATATTTTTTCGTTATACCACACAACTCTTTGTATAATTGTGTTTTAAAACTACTAATGATGCTCTCTCCCAATACCCAAGGCAGTTGTGAAGCATGGACTCGTTCCACGGCATGAGGTCACAGAGCTTTGAAATCTTCACGAAGTCACTCACGTGACTCCGAAGTAAAATAGTAAGATTAAACGAGAACTTACCAGTTTGAAGTTTGATCTGTATTTTATGAGGAGTTACGATGAGGGATTTCGTGCCCTCCGCTCCCACCCTCGTATGATCATATCAAAAACTGGTATCTCTTTGATAATCTTACTATGTTAGATCATTATAGGTTCCTGTGACCTCACACCGCTGCTTTGAAGTATGACACGCATGCGTGGAAGCGGGGTTCTTCACGAAATCCCTCATCGTAACTCCTCATAAAATACAGATCAAACTTCAAACTGGTAAGTTCTCGTTTAATCTTACTATTTTAGATATAGCCACTTACGGCTGTGATTTTTTGGCCATCTTACTCCGTCCCCCTCCGCTCATCAGGTGCAGAGGATTCTTCCCATCAATGAAAAATAAATGTGTTATTATGTTTAAAAAAGGTTGAGAATCTCTCTCCTGTCAATCACTCCATGAAGGCCACACCTTTCCCGGTGGGAGGGGGAGGGGTTATAAAACCCAGAAGTGTGGGTGTGGCTCAGTCTGCATGCTGGGGGAGGGAGAGGTCACAACTCTGTCTGAGCTGTGAAGCAACTGAACACACTGAATGTGAAATGAACTGTGTGTGGTGTTTTGTGTGTTTTATGGTGGCTTCAACCTACTTGAAATGGTATGAAACTGCATTTGAATGTGGTGGCCTTGCACCCTTCATGAAATGGTATGAAACTGCATTTGAATGTGGTGGCCTTGCACCCTGCATGAAATGGGATGAAACTGCATTTGAATTTGGTGGCCTTGCACCCTGCTTGAAATGGTATGAAACTGCATTTGAATTTGGTGGCCTTGCACCCTGCTTGAAGTGGTCGGAAACTGGGTAGGAAAATGGATTTGAATTTGGTGGCCTTGCTCCCTGCTTGAAATGGAATTTCAAGGAATACCCGTGACTCAACTACCAGCACACCAGCCGTGAGTGAGTTGCCAGCACATCAGGCTTGAGGGACTGAGCTGCCACCCCAAGAATCCATTTGGCCCACAATGTCCATACTAGCCCTCTGGAGACCAGTCCCTTCATCCCACAACACCCATACCAGCGCTCCAGAAAGCCCCCCACACTGGCCACCAATATTGGAATTGGTGGAGAGGTGGAATTTTGCGTCGGGGGTCCAGCCCTCCCGTGTGAACATGGGACCCAACGGGTCCCACTTAGTCTAGTATGGTTCTATGAATGATTAAAACTTACAGGCAGTCAGGGAAGAATTATACAATTTTGTGAATAAACCATGTCCCTTTCTTTTTCCATCTTTCTCTTTCACTTTTTCCTCACATGTTTTCTCAGGAATATTAAACTTTTGGTCAATATCTGAAATCACGGGAGGAACAGCAGTGCAGCTGATCGAATTGCTGCCTCACTGTGCCAGAGACCTGGGTTTGGACTGACCTTGGCTGCTCTCTGTGTCGAATTTGCATGTTCTCCCTGTAACTGCGTAGATTTCCTCTGCGTGCTCGATTTCTTCCCACATCCCAAAGAGGTGCTGGTTTGTATGTTAATTGGGCTCTTTAAATTGCCCCGAGTGTGCAGGGAGTGGAAGAGAAAGTGGGATAATATACAACTACTGCATTGTGAACGGATGATCGATGGCCAGCATAGACTTGATGGGCCAGTTTCCTTGCTGTATCTTTCAATCAATCAACTAATAGATAAACTGTCTTATTGTACAGTCACCCAGGCCTGCTAATGGTAACCACTTTTCTTGTAGATATTGCTGTTCTATATTGCTCTCCATCATATGTGTCGGCATATGTAATGCATTGAACTTTGCATTTGAAATACATTCCATTCAAATCAATATACTTATGGGATATAGCGCTTTTATCACTATTGATCAATGATCAATTTAAGGCAATTACATCTATTAGCTTGATGGAGAAATTAAATATGAGATATGATGAAATTAAGTATTACTTTCTCATTGTAAACAATAGGAACCTCAAACCTAATAAACACATGCAATTTTGAACATCCACCCTGTGCCCCAACCTCCACCTATCCCTTCAATCTAGGAACTCTCTGCACTATACGAGAATTATATTTTTATTCCCCACACTTCATTTCCTTAAAATCTGTTTGTGCAAGATTCCAGTTAATGGTGAATTGTGGAATGTATCCTACGGGACCTAGATTCAGACTGCCTGGCTCAAATGCCTGGAACAGAATTGGAGAGATAAGAGAACTGCATTCCAATTTAACATGCTGACCATTTCTGAGGCTTGCTAACAGTCAAAAGATTTTCATTCAAAATCACTTAGAAGACAATTGTAATTCTGAAAAGGATTTCAACATTTGTAAATTAAAAAAACTTCACAAAAAAGAGAACATTTTCAACATTTACAGTGCACTCAGAAAGTATTGAGACCCCATTCACTTTTTTCACATTTTGCTACGTTACCACATTTTAAAATGGATGAAAATCTTTTTTTTTTAACATCAATCTACACACAACACCCCAGAATGAAGAAGCAAAGACAGGCATTTAGAAATTTTTGCAAAATAATTAAAAAGAAATAACCGAAATATCACATTTACATAAGTATTCAGTCCCTTTGCTATAACACTCAAAATTGAGCTTAAGTTCATCCTGTTTCCATTGATTATCCTTGAGATATTGCTACAACTTGATTGGAGTCCACCAGTGGTAAACTAAATCGATTGGACATGATTTGGAAAGGTGCACACCTGTCTATATAAGGTCCCATGGTTGACAGTGCATGTCAGAGCAAAAAACAAGCAATGAATGGCGAAGGAATTGTCCATAGACCTCCGAGACAGGATTGTGTTGAGACACAGATCTGGGGAAGGGTATAAAACAATTTCTGCAGCATTGCAGGTCCCGAAGAGCACGGTGGCCTCCGTCATTCTTAAATAGAAGAACTTTGGAACCACCAGGACTCTTCATTGAGCTGGCCGCCCGGCCAAACTGAGCAATCGGGGGAGAATGCCCTTGGTCAGGAAGGTGACCAAGAACCCGACAGTCACTCTGACAGAGCTCCAGAGGTCCTCTGTGGGGATGGGAGAACCTTCCAGAAAAACAACTATATCTGCAGCACTCCACCAATCAGGCCTTTATGGTAGTGGCCTGACGGAAGCCACTCCTCAGTAAAAGGCACATGACAGCCTGCTTGAAAAGGCATGAGAAACAAGATTCTCTGGTCTGATGAAACTAAGATCGATCTCTTTGTCCTGAATGCCAAGCATCACATCAGGAGGAAACCAGGCACCGCTCATCACCTGGCCAATACCATACCAACAGTGAAGAATGGTGGTGGCAGCATCGTGCTGAGGGGATGTTTTTCAGCAGCAGGAACTGGGAGACTAGTCAGGATCGAGGGAAAGATGAATGGAGCAAATTACAGAGAGATCCTTGATGAAAACCTGCTCCAGTGCATTCTGGACCTCAGACTGGTGCAGAGGTTCACCTTCCAACAGGACAACGACCCTAAGCACACCGCCAAATCAACGCAGGAGTGGCCTCATGACAAGTCTGTGAATGTGCTTGAGTGGCCCAGCCAGAGCCCGGACTTGAACACGATCGAACATCTATGGAGGGACCTGAAAATAGCTGTGCATTTCCCAATCCAACCTGTCAGAGCTTGAGAGTATCTGCAGAAAAGAATGGGAGAAATTACCCAAATACGGGTGTGCCAAGCTTGTAGTGTCATACCCAAGAAGACTTGAGGCTGTAATCGCTGCCAAAGGTGCCTCAACAAAGTACTGAGTAAAGGGTCTGAATACTTATGTAAATGTGATATTTCAGTTATTTCTTTTTAATTGCTTTGTAAACATTTCTACACACCTATTTTCTTTTTATCATGGGGTATTGAGTGTAGATTGATGATAAAAAAAATTAGAATAAGGCTGTAACGTAACAAAATGTGGAAAAAGTGAAGGGGTCTGAATACTTTCTGAATGCACTGTACATACAGAAAAAAGGTATCATGTTTAGTACAACATAAAGTCCAGTAAAGTTTGATTAAAGATAATTTGAAAGTTTCCAATGAGGTGGATGGAAACATAGAAAATAGGTGCAGGAGTAGGCCATTCGGCCCTTCGAGCCTGCACCGCCATTCAATATGATCATGGCTGATCATCCAACTCAGTACCCTGTACCTGCCTTCTCTCCATACCCCCTGATCCCCTTAGCCACAAGGGCCACATCTAACTCCCTCTTAAATATAGCCAATGAACTGGCCTCAACTATCCTCTGTGGCAGAGAATTCCAGAGATTCACCACTCTCTTGTGAAAAATGTTTTTCTCATCTCGGTCCTAAAAGATTTCCCCCTTATCCTTAAACTGTGACCCCTTGTTCTGGACTTCCCCATGGGGAGTCAGGCCCACTCTCTAGTTGGTTCAGTTGCCTTATAACAGCTGTGAGGAAACTGTCCCTGAACCTGGAGGTATGCATCTGTACCTCCTGTCTACATGGGAGAAGGAGTGACCAGAGTGAGACAGGTCCTTGTTTATGCTGGTGGCCTTGCTGAGGCAGCACAAAATGTAGAGGGGGTCAGTGGAAGGCAGGTTGGTTTGTGTGATGGTCTGGGCTACATCCATAATTCTGAAATTTCTTGCGGTCTTGAATGGAGCAGTTCCCAAACCATGCCATGATGCATCCCAAGAAAATGCTTTCTACGACGCATCTGTAGAAGTTGGTGTAGATGGTTGGGGACATGCCAGAATTACCAAGCCTTCTAAAAGGCCATTCTCACGTTGCGAGTTGACACAAGAGGTAACCCGAGTTAAACCTCGTGGTAATAGCGTACGATTAGCGTACGGCATTCGTGGACGCAACGTAGTGCATCGTGGCGCTAACGGCAGGTACTCGTGTAACTTGTCGACTCTTGTAAAAAATCAAACGTGTTTGAAATTTTCCACGAGTCAATTTTACTCTTGTGGTTAAGAATTGAAACATTTTAACTCGTTGTAACAACGTAGTGGCCCGTTTTTACCTTAGTGTATCGTGAGTCTACCGTGGGAACTCTTTAACTCAGTGGGCAGGCAGCAGCAGATTGTGGATCCCTTCAGTTTACACGTTGGTGTTTCTGTTTTTCTCCACTCATTGTTGGCCCTATCTGTCACCACCCCCACCTACACCCCTCCGCTTCCCGGCCGTGTGTGTGACCCCTTCCCTCCCCAGCTCCCCGCCCATTGCACCGGCGCGGGGGCTTTGCACTGTCTTCACGTCGGCGATGTCAACAGGTCGATGACAGTCGCTCCGGGGAAGTCGCTCCCTTCAGTTTCCCAGGTGGTTGGGACGGGGCTGGAGTTGGGAGGGAAAGGTGAGGGTGGGGGGGGTGGGTGGGTAGGTGAGCAGGATAGTGGGGTTGTTTGCAGTTGCAGAGGGAGGGGGCAAGGGTGGTACAGTTCCCAGTCTCAGCTCCTGTCCAGGGGGGTAGCCGGAGACGTCAGGACCAACGGGATACCGACCCCCAGGCCCACCAGGCCCACTGCAATCACGGAGAACCCAGAGACCCACAGCCAACAGCAACTCCAGCCCAGCCCCGCTCCAACTCCAGAGGAACCCGCTCCCCGTAGGGGCAGAAGCTGATGGTGTGCAAGGTACGTCTTGTTCTTGGGGTGGCGGATGAGGGGGCGCAGCTCGGGCTGTGGGCGAACTGCCACTTGTCGCCGTAGCGGCCCATCGGGGAGCGGATTCCTCTGGAGTTGGAGCGGGGCTGGGCTGGAGTTGCTGTTGGCTGTTGACCTCTGGGTTCTCCGTGCTTGCAGTGGGCCTGGTGGGCCTGGGGGTCGGTGTCCCGGGTGGTGGGGGGTTGGGGGTTGGGGGCTGTCAGGACAAATTGCTGATGATATTTAATCCTAAGAACTTGAAGTTTTCGGCTACTGCCCTCTAAAGCCTCCAACCTCATCGTTCCCCAGCCCCGCACGGCCCGATTTTATCCTCCCCAAAATCGACAAGCAGAACTGTCTTGGCAGACACATTGTTTCTGTTTGTTCATTTACCACCAAATTAATTTCCACATACCTCGACTCCATCCTATCCCCCCTGGTTTAATCCCTCCCTACCTATGTTCAAGGCACCTCACACGATCTTCGTTCTTCAATGACTTCTCTTTTCCAGGCCCCCTCACCCTCATCTTTACCATGGATGTCCAGTCACTCCACACCTTCATCCCCCCACCATTTCTTCCTCAAGCCAATTTCCGTCTCCTCTTACTCTCCTCCTCCTAGAACCCTCAACAGCTTTTCCGAGTCCTCCCACTTCCTCCAAGTCGAAGGCGTAGCTATGGGCACTCGCATGGGCCCCAGTCATGTCTGCCTCTTTAGGTACATCGAACAATCACTGTTCCAGGCGTACACTGGCCCTATCCCGGAACTCCAGCATTTTATGTGTATATTTGGTATAAACCAGCATCTATAGTGTCTTCATTCTGCTCTCTGGTATTTTTTTCCTTTGCATTACCTGGTGTACTTGTGTATGGCCTAATTGATCTCATGTAAATTATGAGGTGATTTAATTTGATAGCATGCAAACATAACCAATACCATTTTTATTTGTATTCCACTGCCCTGCAGCTATCTAAAATCTCTGTGCTTCACCTACTCTGATCTTACTTGTATCTCTAATTCCATGTCTCTGTCTGTACTGGCTCTGCCTTCAATTGAAAAGGTTCTTAATGTTCCTCCACAGACCTCCCAGGCACTTTCCTTCTCACTCTTCCTTGTTGAGTAAGCCCATTTGTCCTAACATCGCTTTGCATGGCATAGTGGTTGCAAACTCTCATCTTCATAATGAGCATGTTAAGCTATGATAAGGGTGATATTGTGTTTTACAGCAGATGCAACTGATAGGTGTGGAAATTGTATCTGTATTTGTTTTTCGTCATCTGGTCTCCACTGCCAGCACCTATTGCCCACCTCAGTGGTCTTTGCGCTGTCTTCTTGAATGGCTTCCAATAATTTAATGGATCAAGGGATGGAACTGAGAGAAGTGATGCGGTGGTGAAATCTTGCCTAACGATTAAGAGCTTACATGTGCATTTTATAGCAGATGAGGATATCCACATCACTCTCTTCAGCACAAATTTCCTTAGTACAAGGAAAATACAGAAGAAGCTGAATTTGGCAGGAATGTGTAGATTTTACTTCGGAGTCACGTGAGTGACTACGTGAAGACCCCGCCAGCACGAGTGCGCGACATAGCGTCTCACGCAGTGCAACAGCGACGGGCGGAGGTGGAGCACACCCGCGGAAAAAATTCAAACGGACCTACACAGGTAAGGAGAAATTGACGTTGTATTCTTCCCCCTTTGCTGTGCTTTATGTTACAGCACGTTGGACAAGGGGAAGAAAAAACAGACCGCAGGCTGCGGGGAACCAGGTATGTCCCGGCAGCCGACAGCCACGGGCTACAAGTGGCTCCAGGACCGCAGGCTGTGGGGAACTAGGGAAAGTTCTGGCAGCCAACAGCCATGGGCAAACAGCGGCTCCAGGACGCTCAGTGGTTCCAGGACCTCAGGCTGCGCAGGGTGCAGGGAACTAGGGACAGTTCTGGCAGCCGACAGCCATGGGCAAACAGCAGCTCCAGGACCGCAGGCTGTGAGGAACTAGGAAGGTTCCGGCAGCCGACAGCCGGGTACGACCGGCGCAGGCTGAGCCCAGCACCGCGAGCTGTATACCTGGAAACAACACAGCGGGCTGCAGGCAGGCAGGAGTGGGTACGGCCGATAGACTGAGGGAGTTTGGCCAGGAGTCACTGCCCAAGAGCAGTGAAAGTGACCGTTGGCGTGGTTACTAAGGTCCACTCACGGAGTCCAAGCTGAATCTAGCGCCATGAGTCATACAGCTCAAAGCAGCGCAGCAGGCTGGAGGCAAAGCCCAGCAGAATTCAGCCTGGCCGATCATACTCATCTGAGTCCGGCCGAAGGGGCGCGCTGCCCGAGTGCAGCAGAGGTCCGTCCGAGACTTGCTCCGGGAGATGGAGCAAGCTCACCATGGGAGTCTTCGCACTCCCACAACAGCACCTTATCGAGGGCTGTAAAACAATGCATCTCCCTCGATAGAGGAATGCGGAGTAAACCAGGGCTGGGCTGGTCCGGAAGAAGGGGACGTGGTTGAAGAAAACGGCAGTGTGCAGGGGGTGCAGAATCCTAAGGAGCTACCCACCAAAATTACAGATCAACGAAAAGTACCATTACAGACCAGGCTGGCGGCCAGCATCGACTACCTGGACTTCTATCTTCTGCAGGAACAGGCAACAAAATTACGCAGAAGTATAGGCCTCCTGTGAACTTTACTTCGTTAAAAATGCCTGCAGCAAACAATGCGATCTGGGGGTACAGTGGGACTGGCACAAAAACCCAGGAGGTCAAACTACAGAAGATTTCAAAACTTCTGACAGCGGGCATATCATTGGTTGCTCGCCCAGACGATGGTACAGAGATGACAGCAGGAATGACATTGCTCCGCAATACCCACTATGAGATCAATTGCTTGCAAGAGCACAGTAAACCTGCACTAAACCCCAAATTTGCAAGGTGTTTAAGAATCTGCCTTCCGCAAAGACCGCTCCCTCCATAACTCCCTTGTCAATTCTTCCCTTCCCTCTCGTACCACCCCCTCCCCGGGCACTTTCCCTTGCAACCGCAAGAGATGCAACACTTGTTCCTTTACCTCCCCCCTCGACTCCGTTCAAGGACCCAAGCAATCGTTCCAGGTGCGACAGAGGTTTACCTGCATCTCTTCCAACCTCATCTATTGCGTCCGCTGCTCTAGATGTCAGCAGATCTATATCAGTGAGACCAAGCGGAGGTGGGCGATCGTTTCGCCGAACACCTCCGCTCGGTCCGCAATAACCAAGCTGACCTCCCGGTGGCTCAGCACTTCAACTCCCCCTCCCACTCCGTCTCCGACCTCTCTGTCCTGGGTCTCCTCCATGGCCACAGCGAGCAGCACCGGAAATTGGAGGAACAGCACCTCATATTCCGTTTGGGGAGTCTGTATCCCGGGGGCATGAACATCGAATTCTCCCAATTTTGTTAGTCCTTGCTGTCTCCTCCCCTTCCTCAGTCCCCCTGCTGTCTCCTCCCATCCCCTAGCCTTCGGGCTCCTCCTCCTTTTTCCTTTCTTGTCCCCGCCCACCCCCGCCCCCGATCAGTCTGAAGAAGGGTTTCGGCCCGAAACGTTGCCTATTTCCTTCGCTCCATAGATGCTGCTGCACCCGCTGAGTTTCTCCAGCTTTTTTGTGTACCCCAAATTTGCAAGGTTGTGCGAAATAGCTGCAACATAACCGGGGGGGAAACTTGTCTAAACAAGTAAAAAAGCTCGACAAAGAAATTAAAGCCGTCGGGAGCATAACAGCGTCATCAGCAATGACAGCACCCCTATGCATCCACCAGCAGGTATCACCAGGACGCTGGTGAAAGCATGAGGGCCGCGCAGCACCACGAAGGTCCTTTTTAGGCCTAGTCCCATGGAACGTGCCAACCCCGCACTCCGGCGCCTCTTCCGCAGAAGAGGCAGAAATTGAAGAAAGGGACGTACCACCGGCAACTAGGTAAGTAGGTGGATCTGGTTCCTTCCAGAACACAAAGGTGTATGACCTGTACTAACAGGGGGGAATATTACATTTGTTTTGGGAGACATGGGGGGATCATTGTCGATACCAAAAATTTAACTGGATGGGGCAACAATGGCAAGGTATAGCGTTACCTAATGGGCTAACTTCAGCCCCAAGACTTTTCACCAGATATTAAAACGGGCCTTGGCAATATTAGAAACAAAAACATATTGTCATGGCATATCTTGATGATATATCAATTGTGGGGAAAAAACCCTGGATCTAGCTAAATCAACAGTTTTAGCTACCAAACATTGGGTGAAACTCCATCCAGATAGATCTAAGATGACGGCATCCACAACTGGACTTTCTGGAATTTACAATTAACGTTATCCATATGTCTGTAACATTGCCAAAGAGTAAAGCAGACTTGGTGGAAGCCTACAACAAAACTAATTACTAAAAACAATGGTGTTGGGTGCGTTTTATGGGCTAAAAGCCTACTGCTAACAATGCACCATCTGCATGTCCGCCTACGAATTGATAATATCACAGTGGTGGCATATATTAATCATATGGGAGAAAAGATCGATATCATGTGTCAATCTGGCCAATATATTTGGCTGTGGTGTGTTAACGTACATATCAGCAAACTTACTTACCAGGTAAGCTCAATACTGAGGCACACACCAGGTCATGAAAATTCAATGACAACACCGAATGACTGTTGGACCACAAAAAAGTTGCTGATATTACCAAAAGAGGGACACCAGATATCGATCTATTTGCATCTAGATCCAATCACCAGTCACCAACATATGCCGCTTGTGAACCACACTTGGGGCAGCAGCAATGGACGTTACTCACTGAATGGGGAATAATTGTTTACAATGTTTTTCCCTCCTGCCTCATCAGTCGGATGAGGAGTTACGTTGAGGGATTATGTGCCCTCTGTTCCCGCCCTCTATCATAAAGGTCGACTGGTATATTAGTTCTTCTTATCTTACTATGTTTATTTCAATTACTATTACTGTGATTCCACTGATGCTTTGAAGAATGTCGCGCACGCGTGCTGGCGGGATCGTCACGTAATCCCTCATCGTAACTCCTCATAAAATAAAGATCAAACTTCAAACTGGTAAGTTCTCGTTTAATCTTACTATTCTTTGTGGAAACTAGCAAGAATAATGGTACACTAATAATATTTCTTCTTCAAAAATAATATTTTTTGTTATTAATTATGGAATTTCTGTTCTTAAAATAATTAAGCCTTAGAAACATAGAAACATAGAAAATAGGCACAGGAGGAGGCTATTTGGCCTTTTGAGCTAGCACCGCCATTCATTGTGATCATGGCTGATCGTCCCCTATCAATAACCCATGCCTGCCTTCTCCCCATATCCCTTGATTCCACTAGCCCCTTGAGCTCTATATAACTCTCTCTTAAATCTATCCAATGACTTGGCCTCCACTGCCCTCTGTGGCAGGGAATTACATAAATTCACAACTCTCAGGGTGAAAAAGTTTTTTCTCACCTCAGTCTTAAATGACCTCCCCTTTATTCTAAGACTGTGGCCCCTGGTTCTGGACTCACCCAACATTGGGAACATTTTTCCTGCATCTAGCTTATCCAGTCCTTTTATAATTTTATATGTTTCTATAAGATCCCCCTCATCCTTCTAAACTCCAGTGAATACAAGCCTAGTCTTTTCAAGGTTGGAGGGACGACCAGCGTTGCAGCGGCCCTAGACCCTGTCCGTCTTTTTTTTAATTTTTTTGTCCAGTTGAATGTAGTTTGTTGTGTCCTTTTTATATTGTTTTTAACTGTGTACTGTGTATATGTGGGGGGCGGGGACTTTTAAATATTTTTCCTCCGTTGTCGTTGGGGCCTAGTACCTGGAGCGGCCTCCAGCCGGAACGACCTGGGGGCTCCAGTCGCGGACTGCTCACCTTTGTGGAGCTGGCCGGTTTCGGAGCATGGGGAGCGGTGATGGCTCGCTGCTGCGGCCCGACTCCGGAGCTTCGGAGGCTCCAGCCGCAGGTCCGGTGGACTGTGACATCGGGAGCTCGCGGGTCCCTGGTAGGAGATAGCTTTTCGGAGCTCCGCAATGCAACTTCTCCCGCCCGTGTCGCGGGGTTGGAACGACCCGGAGCAGGGCCGTACATCGCCCGGCACGGCTTTGCACCAGGCCTGCTGTGTGACTGGGACCCAACAGGTCCCACAATCTAGTGTACTTATAAATTTGTGCTCCTGTTTTGTTCTGACTTAACAGTTTCTAATATCAAAAAGACAACCAATTAGTTGTGCGATTGATTGACGTAGCTGCTAGGTGCCTTTCTTGTTACATTTACAACTGCAGTCAATACAGAGGAAGCCAGAGGCCTAACAAGTGAGAATAAAATTATAGGCTTTGCATTGAGAATTGCTACAGTCAGAGTGTCAAGGAAGAAAATGGTGATGATGTGATTTTCTAAGGCTGTGGATTTTAAAATAAACAAGGTCATTCTCATCCTTTATGAATTTGCATATCTTTTCCTATCAACCGTCTGTCATGTTCTGAATGACCTTATGCAGACAACTTAATGTGTCAGATAAGGCTATGTGCATCATGTGTTGGAAAATAAATTCTACTGTAGCATCAACAATTTAATCTTGCAAGGGAACCACTGCAGATACATTTGTAAAAAAAAATGCAAGTGCTTTTTCCCAGGAAAGGCTTCGAGCTATTTTTGCTTCTCATAAAATCTCAAGGACCTTGCAGGGAACATATCTATCTTTCTCTTTTTCTAAAACTGTTGCTCCGCATTTTCTTTCCCTGTGAACTTCTAGCCAATTGTGCAGTTACTCCTCCTCATACCCGTTGCGTAGTGCAAACTGGCAGCATATGCCAAGTGAATTGGCATGCAGTGGCTCTCTTGGCATCCAGTCGGAAGTGGGGGAGGGGTTTAAGCGTTCACTGTGGAGCTGAGAGACTTGTGGCCTGAGCTGGGTTTCAGAGTTGTGGGCTGGCACCATACCGGAAATGCAGAGATCTATCGGTAATGAAACCATGGGAGTAGACCTTAAGAGGGCAAAAACGTATTCTGAGCCTCTCCATTCTCCCTTACATTAATTTTTAATCATTTAAAGCTTTTAAAAGGTCACTGCCAACTGCTAGAGGTAAATAAACCTATGCCACCAACATCAATAAAAGATATCTATGTGATGCACTATTTGCTAGAAAATTGCTTGCATTTAATAGCACAGAATTGTATTTCTCAGACTTGAAGTAACACTAACATTTTCTTTCAACTGCGTCTCTTTTATACTGCATAACATTTCGTCAGAAACATAAAAAAAAAATTACATTTAGGAGCCTAATCTCACAGTTAGAAAGTATAATATGTACCAGAAGTTCCTTTTGAACGCTTTGATTGTAATAACAAGGTATTGGATTTCAAAGAACTTGCTTTCTATGTACAAAATGCTTATCCATTAAATCCAGTCCACACTGAATAAAAAACCTGTAACATAGTTTATCTAAATGTTTACATCAAATTTCTTTTTAAATACTTTTTTTTTTTGCAAACATAGGCTGGAATTTATCAAAAGTTTATATGAGACTTTAAAACAAAATTTGTTTCCAGGAAAAAATCATCCTCTTTTGTAGAAAACAACACTCTGATTAAAGTGTATCATTGGGTCATTCAACTTTTCAGATGGAATGAAATAAGTTCATAGGAGAGTTTGAATCTATTTCTTGTTGGTAAAACCATATAGTATTCTTAATCTGCCACCTTTCTCCAGCTTGCGTATTCCTGTTTAGTTTGTCAGTATTCTCCCAGTACACAGAGCCTCGTGTTTCACCTGCCCCAGCCCTAACCTCACCCCATTCACAGAGAAGAAAAGAAACAGAATCTCTGGTGGTTGACAGAGACTTGACACAATGGACTGACATGAGAGTGCAAGTGATGCCTATTTGTTTGTCACAATTTCCACAGCATCAGCACTGACACATAGCCCACATCAAATAGCATGCTGTGGCATCAGGAACAAGCAGCTGGGAAGATTCCAGACAGTAATATCAATTACTTGTTCTCCTAGCAACACAGAAAAGGGTGCAAAGTTTATTTATTCACTGAAGAATGCTAAAAACTATTGATATGTTCCAGTTAAAAATTGATCTGAAGCTGGTTGAATATAACACCTAGCACACATCACCACAATGTAAAGTAATAAGAAGAATTTAATTAGCAGATATTTATTGGGCAGTTTTTTTTTTCAATATTTCAATAATGTTGTATGTTCTTGAAGGTCAATAATTGTGAAACAAGTTCAGATAATATTGTCCACTAATGTTCTCGCCTGTGGATCAGTGGAACGCTGGCAAAGTAGTGCAGATGCTGTTGTAGTCTATTAAATCAAGTTTTGCAATGGTACAGAAGTTGATAGCTGCTTCTGATGTCCAACGTCCTGCGTACATTTGGTGAAGCAAGGTACTTCAGATGCTGCAATCTTGAGCAAATTATAAAGTGCTAGAGGAACTCAGCTGGTCAGGCAGCATCTATTGGAACAAATGGATAGGTGGCGTTTCAGGTCAGGACCCTTCTTCTCCAGACTGAAGAAGGGTCCCATCCCAGAACTTCACATATTCACTCCCTGCACAGATGCTGCATGACCTGCTGTTAACTCAGCACTTCGTATTTTACTATTTACCTTTGCCAGCTAGCAACCAAGGAGGCTGCAAAATGTTATAGGTGGCCCTCAGCCTGAGGGAAAGTTTTCAATAAAAAGCTTTATGGTCCATATTTGGAGAACAGCTGAAGGTCTGTTTCAATTCCTATCCTTCATGACTGTAAACAAATTGAAAGTAAATGAATGGTGTGCAAAAAGAGTGCCAACAACCAAAGTGATGGTACATTATTTGGAAGGTCAATATTATGTGCCAAGTGTTGGGAGACTGAAGTTTGGTGCCTGACATTCACCACATCAGATTGCCACAGAGAGATGAGGGAGAATCACAATTGATTTTCCACATAATTTAAAGCCATGGAAAATGCTTCAAGATCCAGTATTGAACCTGTCACAAAGTAATGATTGGCCTTGTTCTGATGTTTAAATTCTATAATTTGCATATAGTTCCCAGTGATTGATTGGCAAACATTATAAGTGGAAGCCCAGAACTAAAGTTGATATGAATTAAATATATGAATAAGGAATGAACAGTGAGAAAGAATACTGCCAGAACAATAACATAATAATGAAATAATTTAGTAATTTGTTATTACTAAACATGATCAGAAGCCAGCCATGTTTACCTGATTCAATTTTCTCTTCAACCTAATTAATATGTTGATAAAAGAAGACTGAAGGACTGCTCATAAATTCAGTCTAGAAAATACTATATTGATCATTAACTCTGAGATCCTACAGACTGGCGATCAAACAAGCCAACAACCTTCCCACTGTAAATTGTTACTGTCTTCTTCCTCTCCTTTCGTCTCTTAATTCCCCACGTAAAGCAACTGTGAACAGTTTAAAGGTCACTCATCAAGAAGGATCCTGAAGCATATGTTTGTCGATTCTCGTGCAGCACTGGGCAATGTGCTTTCACATTTAAGATGTTCTATTAATACCTCAAGATTGACCATTTGGTGCAAATCTTATATCTCAAAATAACTCTCCATATGGGTTGTGATCTGACTGTTGGGGAAGTCAGTTTACATTAGAGCCTGCTCTCATGAGAAACTCTGCACACTAAATGTATCTGTGTCACACATATGTGTATTTTGGGAGCAGGATGGAATCTCAGCACAGCCATTTGCTCCAAATCCTGGAGATTATTTCCCAGGCTATTTATAGATTTCAGAGACATTTATAGCACAGGTCAAATACAGGAGTTACATTTTGTGATTCATACCAGAAAAAATGCTAAAAATAATAAAATACAATACTAACATCCAGTCTTGCTGGAAGATGAATGAGTAATTGTCAGATCTCTGGTCAATCTCTGACTTGTCTGTTTTCTGTTATGCTGTTAAATGGCAGATTTAGGAAGGAACAATATGCTTCCTGAAAATAAAAATAAAATTATAGCCTTAATTGTTTGGATAATGGAAATTCAGGGAAGTTTGCAAAAGGCGTTTTCTGACAGGTTTCATAAATTCAAACATAACCCGAGGCTTGCCGTGAGTTGGTTTGATGTATTCTCCGGTTACATGTCTGAGTGTCTCAGTAAATATGCTGCAAATCACAGCCACTATTTTCAAAAGGAATCAGACTCTGTTTTGAAATAGGACCCACAAGTAAGCACCAATGTAGCAAGGTACATGGTTATGCAAGCAATAGGAAAACGTTAATTTTTTTCATGTTTTGTTGAACCTTTAATTTGCTATTTACAATTATGATGTACTTCTGTGGATATAAACAGTGCACTGTTATCCACATAAGTCAAAAAACAATTACTTTTTCAAATCACAGATCATTCATAATTTTTGCAGAATGGTAACTTTTCCCAATAAGTTGATGATGAACATATGTTGAAAATCATAACCATACTTCAGTCTCAAAATTGAAACAATCAACAGAAAAGTGTGTATAAGCAGAACTTCCATTACCTAAAATGATTAATTTAGCTCGGAGGTTTGAATAGAAAACTAGTTGACATTGAATTTGGTTTAACTCCCCCTTTTGTATAGGTTTATAATGTTATTTAGAGAGCATAGGTTTAAAGTGAGAGTGAAAAGAGTTTAGAAGTGCAGCATAGAAACAGACCTTTCAGCCCACAGAGTCCATGCCAACCATCAATCTCCCATTCACACTAGTTCTATGTTTCACACTTTCTCATCAACTCGATTCACATTAGGGTAAATTTTACAGAGGCCAATTAAGTTACAAACCCTCATGTCTTTGGGATGTGGGAAGAAACTGGAGCACATGGAGGAAACCCACACAGTCACAGAGAGAATGTGCAAACTCTACACAGACAGCACCCAAGGTTAGAATCTAACCCAGGTCCATGGCACTGTGAAGCAACAGCTCTATCTTCTGCATCACTGTGCTGCCTGCCCTAGGTTTACAGGAATCCGAGGGGCAACTTTTTCCACACAGGGTGTGGAAGCTACCAGAAGAATGCATTGAGACAGGTACAATAACACCATTTAAAAGGTATTTTAGAAGGTACATGGATAGGAATGTTTTAGAGGGAAATGGGCCAAATACGGGAAAAAAGTTATTTCCTCCATAGGTCACTATTTGTTAGCTGTGGTTTAGATCCCGTTGACGACGATTGGACCAGTTTGCTCTGTGTGTGTGTGTGTGTGTGTGTGTGTGTGTGTGTGTGTGTGTGTGTGTGTGTGTGTGTGTGTGTGTGTGTGTGTGTGTGTGTGTGTGTGTGTGTGTGTGTGTGTGTGTGTGTGTGTGTGTGTGTGTGTGTGTGTTGCTCAAACTCCGCGCAAGCTGCTCGGCCACCCTGCAACCCGACTCTCCCTCCCTCTGCCCACTCCCGCTTAGCCACTGCTTGGCCCGTCCTCATTTTGTCCGACCCCCCGCTGCTGCCGCTCGGCCTGTCCCTGTCCTGCTCACCTGCCTGCCTGCACGCCGTCACCGCCGGGCTGGGCCGTGGGGGGAGATGGAGTCGGAGTTGTCATGGTGGGCACCACGAGTTTCGATGAGCTGGTGGAGAAGATCTCCGAGAAGGCACTGAGGGTGAGTTACCGCAACGATGGTGGTGGAGTAGTTGGACCCGGGGGGACGGGAATACGGGACCGCCATTGCCGCAGAGGGCAGGCGGGGGAGAGGGGTGAGTGATGAGGGAGAGAGAGACGGGACCACTGGGCCTCCACGGAACCCCCCGCAGCCGTTGACGGTGGTGGGGGAGACGATAGACTAGTTACTGTGAGGAGGGGAGAGAGGAGTTTGTGAGTAGGGCGGGACAGGCTACCGCCAATGGGGCAAGAAGGGGCGTCGCCATCCCAGCCATGGCAATGACTGACAGGAGAAGAAACCAATCTGCGTGGCGCTGACTGAAGGAACTGTGCACGTGCAGTTTCTAAGATTTTTAAACCTCAATAACTTTTACAATATATCACCGATTGGAACAAAACATGTTGAACTCGCAGCACAGGAGAATGGTGAATAAACTGGTGAAAAATCTTAGCGCTATCGCATACTGTTTATGCGCAAATAGAAAAACCCCGATAAATAGACAGACAAACAGACAGACAGACAGATGACAAACAGACTAGACCAACTGGGACCCATTGCACCCCTGTCACACGGGATGTCTGGTCCCCCAACTCAACCCGTTCCCCAACGTAACATTCCACCACTCCCCTGCCTCCCCCAGCACGGGACTTAAAAAAAAAAACAATTGGACTTCCCCTGCCTGCCACAGCACTTCCAATTGCAATGCCATTTCACCCTTCCCTCCTGTTGAAGCACTTGCTGCCAGGAGCTGGAGT
Source organism: Leucoraja erinaceus (assembly GCF_028641065.1). Taxonomy (NCBI): domain Eukaryota; kingdom Metazoa; phylum Chordata; class Chondrichthyes; order Rajiformes; family Rajidae; genus Leucoraja; species Leucoraja erinaceus. The sequence continues at coordinate 56,455,066 of NC_073381.1, forward strand.
AAGTGTTGTATGATGGCAGCATTATTGCAAATGTCGGGTGGAGGACTGTGATGGTGGAAGCACAGAGTGTTCCTGTACAGTAACTTTGTATTGAAGTTTGTTGGAAGCTGGCAGGAAGGATTTTAACAGTAAAAATCTTGTCAAAGCTGGCTTTTTTAATCCTTGAAATATCAATAACTTGTGAAATATAACATCAAATCTGAAGGAAACATTAGATAAACGACGGGAAAAAGCTGAGTAAGATTCTGCAAAAATGTTCACACTATCGTGTACCATTTTGGCGAAAACACATTATCAGACAGAGATACACACACACATAAAAACAATACGAGACTTTTATAAGTATAGTGGACCAACTGGGACCTGCTGGAGCTATTGCACCACTAACCCATAGCCCCCATGGGAGGCGTGGTCCCCCAACGCAACCCATTGCTGAACATAAGGTTCCAGCACTCCTCTACCTCCCCAGCACTGGATTGAAAAAAAAAATTCCAATTGCACTTCCCCAATTGCAATACCAATTGACCCTCCCCATGCTGTCTGGCAGGAGCTATGATGGAAACATTGTTGCAAATGTTAGATGGAGGACTGTGATATCCCATTCATTCCCCTCCCCCACTCCCTCCCTCTCCTTACAATGTAACAAATCTCTCATTGCACTGGGTGGAACACAGTTGATGGGCATTTTATGTAAATTAGATCCCATTGTTACGTCATTGTCGGGTGGAGCACTGTTCATGGGCAGTTTATGTAAATTAGATCCCATTGTGATTTCATAGCTGTAACTGCCAGCAACTGCCACTGCAGTGTTCAAGTCATTCTTTCTCAAACTGGATTTTGTAAAGTTGAAAATGTGAATAACTTGTAAAATATAACATCAATCTGAACGAAACTTGATAAAAACACAATGGGAAACTTTTGTGAGTAAGGTGGTGGAAACATTATAGTGCTATCGTGTGCCGTTTTGGCACAATTTCAGGATCACACACACACATAGAAACAAACAAGCTGAGAGTTTTAGTAATATATATACATATATAGATAGATGTTGTAGGCAAGTTTTTATGGACATTGTGTTTTGGGGACCAGGAACACGTTGCTAGGCATGGTGATGGAGGCAGGCACGATAGTGGCATGTCACTGGCTTTCACATAGGCAGATGGATCTACAGAGGATGGAGAGATATGGATCACATGAGGCAGAGGAGATTAGTTTAACCTGGAATCAACATGGTCATCATCGACCTCATGGCCTGTTCCTGTGCTGTACTGTTTTATATTCTAACGCTGATGTCTCAAAACGTGGATCCTATTCAATTGTAAAGATAGTCAGTTAGAATTAGGAGCAAGAAATGTTAGCACTGTAAAGCTCATTAGCCTATTATATTGGTACTATATATGGTTTTGACATTGATGATAACATTTTTGTATGCCATTTTTAAAATCTTAATGGAGCCATCAAAAATCAAGAACAGCATTTTAATGAGCCCACAACACAGTACAAAATGTTCAAAGGTAGATTTTATTTTTCTAAGAGTTCAAAAGCTTCAGGATAATCATTTGATTTTTAGAAATTCATGTTTATTTTTGTTTGTTGCGTGTCCTTAGTTTTGCTCGATAAAACCATTCTACTATAAACATGTTTAGTTAAGAGATCAAAGCTGTTCAAGTGGTCTTTTTCAACAGCTGCTAAAAAAACTGCCTTCTAATCAGCAAGCGTCGGGAGGTTTACTTGTAAAGTGACAAAATAATAGAGCCATAAATTAGCAAAACACCCCATCAACTCCCCACCCTTCCATAGAGTGTACAAGAAAATATGTAAATCCCAACATAGCTGATACTCATGCTTACAGAAAGCATGGTATGTCTCAGTCAAACAAATATAGTGGTTAAATACTTATGGAGGCTGGATAATCTGGCAAAAGCATTTGTTCCAGTATTTAGCCACTGTACACTTGTTTCAAAATAATTGATGGCAGATCAAAAAAGCTTTTTCCATTGAAGCTGAGGTTGGTGAGGTGTACATTGTTTTATGTCTCATCTTGTGCTTTATGAAGTAAAGGGCACTGACTGGTGCAAATTTCCCATTTAAAAGTCACAGTTAGTTTTTGTTGGTTGGTATTAATCGCAAGAGAAGATGAAAGCACATATGTTTACTGTATTTACACACAGGCAGTCTACATTTTACCCAGACACGGTACAGTTTGTGCATACTAAGAAGCAACAGTATTCAGTACAAGGCTTTCTTTGATAAACTGCCATACAACAGCATCCTGATACCATTAATGTGGAGATCTTGCAAGTTATTACGTTTCCATTAGCGATCTGAAAAAAAGTTTTAATGTTGTTTTACTTCATTTTACTTCTTGGGGAAAGGTCTTCAAAATTCACTTAAACGTAACTTTCTCTTTTTGTGTGTATTTTTCTACAATATCCTTGTAACTTTTCCAGATTATACAAGGGCTTTGTTGCAGTTCCAGCAAAAGAATAATGTTCCCAGGGGTACGAATCCAATTTATGGTAAATTTGTCACCAGCGAATGATGTCAGGTTGTAATAATCGCATGGTCAAACTTGGCTTGCACTTGGCTTGCTTTCTCGTGTGTTAGAAGCTGAGGGTCGACCTGATAGAAGCATTTCCAATTATGAGAGACATAAATAGGCTATATAGTCAATTTTTCCTAGGGTAGAAACATCAAATAACAGAGGCCATAGGTTTAAGATGAGATGGAGAATGTCTAAAGGAGATGTGTGACAAACCTTTTTATTCAGAGAGGGATAGATGTCCGGAGGTGGTAATAAAGGGGGCTTTTTCTGGTTGACTGCCAGTGAGTAGTGGAGTTCCGCAAGGATCAGTGTTGGGGCCGCTACTCTTCACGTTGCATATTAATGATGTGGATGAGGGGATTGAAAGCTTTGTGGCAAAGTTTGCGGATGATACATAGAAACATAGAAACCAGGTGCAGGAGTAGCCCATTTGGTCCTTCATGGCTATTTATCCCAAATCAGTTACCCGTTCCTGCTTTTTCCCCATACCCCTAGATTCCATTACCCCAAAGAGCTAAATCTAACTCTCTCTTGAAAACATCCAGTGAATTGGCCCCCACTGCCTTCTGTGGCAGAGAATTCCACAGATTCACAACTCTCTGGGTGAAAACGTTTTTCCTCATCTCAGTCCAAAATGACCTACCCCTTATTCTTAAACTGTGACCCCTGGTTCTGGATTCCCCCAACATGGGGAACACCTATATGAATATAGATGGAGGGCCAAATAGTGTAGAAAAAGCAGGGATTCTGCCGAAGGACTTGGACAGCTTGGGCGAGTGGGCAGAGAAGTGGCAGATGGAATGTAGTGCAGCAAAATGTTGAGTCATGCATTTTGGTAGTAGGAATAAAGGTTGAGAATATTTTCTAAATGGGGTGAGAATCCAGAAATTGGAGGTGCAAACGGACTTGGGAGTGCTGGTGCAGGATTCCCAACAAGATAATCTGCAAGTTGAATTGGTGGTAAAGAAAGCAAACTCAATGCCAGCGTTTATTTCAAGTGAGCTTGTATACAAAAACAGGGATGTAATGCTGAGGTGCTATTAGGCACTGATAAAGCCACATTTGGAATATTGTGAGCAATTTTGGGCACCATATCTGAGGAAGGATGTGCTGGCTCTGGAGAGGGTCCAGAGGAGGATTACAAGAATGATTTTGGGAATGAGTAGGTTAACCTATGATGACCGTTTGTCGGCACTGGGCCTGTACTCACTGTGGTTGAGAAGAATGAGGGGGGATCTCATTGAAACATACAAAATAGTGAAAGGCTTGGATAGAGTGGATGTGGAGAGGGGATAGGACTAGAGGTCATAGCCTTAGAATTAAAGGATGTTCTTTTAGGAAGGAGATGGGGAGAAATTTATTTAGTCAGTGGGTGGTGAATCTGTGGAATTCTTTGCCACAGAAGGCTGTGGAGGCCAAATCAGTGGATATTTTTAAGGCAGAGATAGATAGATTCTTGATTAGTACAGGTGTCAGAGGTTATGGGGAGAAGGCAGGAGAATGGGGTTAGGAGGGAGAGATAGATCAGCCATGATTGAATGGCAGAGTAGACTTGATGGAGATTGAATATGACATGGAATGTGCAGCCAGGGGAGGTGGTAGAATCAGATATGATAGCAGCTTTTAAGAGGCCTTTGACAAACATGAACAGGCAGGGATGCAGGAAAATGGGAGTAGTTTTGATTGGCATCATGGTTGGAAAATGCTTGGTGGGCAGAAGGGCCTGTTCCTGCACTGTCCTGTTCTGTTTTCTATTTCTTGAATACTGTGGGCAATAATGAGCTTTTAATAGTAGAAGAAGCCAAGTTGGTACGCAATGTTACCCAGATGGTGAATTCACACTGTCTGCTTTGTCATGAAGAAGAGGGACTGACTGTAAGGTGGTGCATTATTACTCTACAGGAACGCAGGGCGTTGAAGCAAATGTGTAGAAGAAGAGAAACATTTCTCAACCATGTCTTTGTTGCGGAGTGGTCTGGGTTTATCGACAGCTGCTGAAAAAAATGTGAATAGAGGGAGAAAATTATGTCAGAAACAGTCTATAGCATCTTTGCCAATGGTGTAACCTATTTCAATCTGCTCCAAGAAGAAAAGATTCAAAATGCTGGAGTGCCTCAGCAGGTCAGGTAGCGTCTCTGTAGAACATGGATAGGTGGTACTTCAAGTTGAATCCATTCCTCAGACTGATTGTAGTAGGGGGGAGAAAACTGGATTCTACCCACTGCACTCGGTGCTCCCAATGTGACCATCCTTATATCGGTGAGACTAAGTGAAAACTCGGCGACTATTTTGCCAAACACGTGCTCATTCTGCGAATGGGGAGAAGGCAGGATTGGCTCACCATTTCCATTCCTACCCTGACCTTTCTGTCTTGGGTCTCCTCCATTGCCAAATTGAGGCCACATGAAAACTGGATGAACAGCACCTCATATTCCACATGGGTAGCTTACAACTGATGAATGTTACAATTTTAGGTAACTAATCTACAAATAACCCTGCTTTTCTGTGCCCCACCTGGATGCACAACCATTTCTCCCACAATCCTGCCCCCCTTTTGCCTCCCCACCTCCACCCCGCCCTCTTCCACCTCCACCCGGTCCTCTGGCTTCATGTTTCATGCCTCTGCTCTCTGTATCTTACCTTTTGACTTTCGACCTTTTGAAAAACCAAGCCTTTTGACTTTGCATCTTTGGCCTTTGTCCAACCATCTGCCAATCAAACCTCTCTTATCTAAATCCATCTATCACTTGCCAGGCTTTGTCCCAACCCCTACCCCCTCACCCAACTGCCCCTCCTCTTCCCGTTTTCTCCCGCTTACTACAGTCAGCCTGGAGAAGGATCCAACCTGAAATGTCACCTATCTATTGTTCAAGAAGGAACTGCAGATGTTGGAAAATCGACGGTACACAAAAAAGCTGGAGAAACTCAGCGGGTGCATGAGCATCTATGGAGCGAAAGAAATAGGCAACGTTTCCTATCTATGTCTTATGTCTTCTTACCTATCTATGTTCTTCAAAGATGCTGCCTGCCTCACTGATTTACTTTAGCACTTTGTGTCTTTTTTTGTAAATCAGCGTCTGTAGTTCCTTATGTCTGCATGCTCCAAGAAGAATGTTTCAACACCCAGCCCGATAAATTGGCATTTTCTATATTTGTGTACTTATTAGGTTTTGGCTTTTTATTTGAATATGTTTTTTTATAAGGGGACTATAAAAGTATATTGTACGATATGTACAATTAAGCACAACTTCAACATTTTCTTCCATTTTGGAGTGCTTCGTTACGATGGACACCTCCCACATAGGATGTTCTCACTCTGGCGTCAAATCACAGCAACCTTTATGTTCTGAGGATTATTCGATAATTTCAGTTTATATCTTTCCCTGCAGCTTTCAATCCTGCAACTCAGCAAATATTTACCCAGCTGTTTTTCTTTGAAGGAGTTAATGGCAGAAAAATTAATTGCGTTTTCAGGGAGTCTGTTTTACATATTCATTGCGCTCTGGGAAAAATGTTCTCCATGTTTGTACTAGGCTCACAGAAATGAGGGAATTGTATGACCCTAGTTAATGTAATCATGCTGTAAATTCTAATAAGAGCAATATGGTGTGATAATAGGAGCATCTGGAAATGTAATGTGTTCTTCTGAATGTCCTGCATTATCTTAGTTGAGTTTAGTTGAGTCTAAGTTGAGTTTAGTTTATTGTCATGTGTCCCAAGGAACAATGAAAAGCTTTTGTTGCGTGCTAACCAGTCGGTAGAAAGATAATACGTGATTACCAGGGGCCGCGGAGCGTTTTTGAAAGTGAACGATCACTGATTACCGGCCTTGGGGGTACCCGGCAAGGGTGCGGACTAACCAAGCGGGAGGAGGGTGTGGGAGAGGGTAGGAACTTTTTGAAATTTGATGTATTAAAATCATGTTCTAGTGCATAGTTGAAGTATGATTTCAATGTGTTTTGTTTGAAGTATTTTTAAGATAGTGTAGAGACTACATGAGGTCATTATTATTTTTGTTATTGCTTGTCCTCCAGAAACTTGGGGATAATAATATAGGCCATCCTCCACCTAAAAAAGTGGGGGGATAGTTCCCCCATGGTACAGAAAATTTGACAAAAAACCGTTTAAATGTGTTTGTTTGTAGTTGGAAAAATGGACAAGAAATAATCATTACATTTCCTGATTTTGCAAAGGCATGCAAATTATGTTTTACTCAGGGAAATAAAATCTGAGTATTTTGAAAATATGCGGACTTCTTTTGACGTATATTTCATTTTGATTTGAATTTAGAATAATCAAACCATGACATTAATAAAGGGGGTATATGTTTATGGAGACGTTACTTTTTTTAAAATAAGACTTTCGAGGTATCTTAAATGCATTAAAAATATCCATTTCAATGCACTCAGTCTCTTGCCCAGAGTAGGTGAATCGAGGACCAGAGGACAGATTTAAGGTGAATGGCAAGAGATTTCATAGAAATCTGAGGGGTGACTTTTTCCACACAAAGGATTGTGGGTGTATGGAACAAGCTGCCAGAGGAGGGAGTTGAGGCAGGGACTATCCAACATTTAAGAAACAGTTAGACTGTTACATGGATAGGACCGGTTTGTAGAGGGAGTACAGAAAAGGTTCATGAGACTGATTCCTGGGATGGCAGGACTTTCATATGAAGAAAGACCGGATAGACTCGGCTTGTACTCGCTGGAATTTAGAAGATTGAGGGGGGATCTTATAGAAACTTACAAAATTCTTAAGCGGTTGGACAGGCTAGATGCAGGAAGATTGTTCCCGATGTTGGGGAAGTCCAGAACAAAGGGTCACAGTTTAAGGGTAAAGGGGAAGTCTTTTAGGACAAACATTTTTCACACAGAGAGTGGTGAATCTGTGGAATTCTCTGCCACAGAAGGTAGTTGAGGCCAGTTCATTGGCTATATTTAAGAGGGAGTTAGATGTGGCCCTTGTGGCTAAAGGGATCAGGGGGTATGGAGAGAAGGCAGGTACAGGATACTGAGTTGGATGATCAGCCATGATCATATTGAATGGCGGTGCAGGCTCGAAGGGCCGAATGGCCTACTCCTGCACCTATTTTCTATGTTTCTATCTTTGGAGGGATATGGACCAGAAGCAGGTAGCGTAGCTGGGACATGTTGGCGGGTGTGGGCAAATTGGGCTGAATGGCCTGTTTTCACGCTATATCACTCTATGACTACATCATACCTCCACCATGCTTGAATGCTTCAAAATCAGGTGGACGAGATTTATTGCCATATACTCGAGCATGAGCAAGTTACATAGAAACATAGAAAACAGGTGCAGGAATAGGCCATTCGGCCCTTCGAGCCAGCACCGCCATTCAATATGATCATTTGCATGCCACAAACTAAGGCTCTGAATTCCAGCGCATGCCTGCTGCGTATAACATGGAACCCCATGGTTGAATCCATGGCAGTGATCAGCAGTTATTGGAATTTGCTGCTTCAGTCAATGGCCTTCACATGGCCTTCACATGGTACAGAATAAGGAAAGAACATCTATTTTGACTTTCACTCAAAAGTCATCATAAAACAATTGAAAGACAATGAAAAACAAGCTTTGTGAGCACAGAAAATTTCCAAAAAAGCATATCTAATGATGAATAATAAAAATTGTGAACTTGTAATGGAATACTTTATAGTCACACGTGACAGGGCACAGTGAAATTCTTTGCTTACATACCCAATGTGTACAAATAGTGGCCACCTACGTTGCTGACAAAGTTACATAGTACGCTGGGTCATCCTTTTGCACTTCACCCCTCCCTCCCTCCCCATTGTTCTTTACTTCAGTCCATACCAGTGTCCCCTCCTCGATTCCATCTTACCCTCACGTTGCCAACATAATCAAGGACCATGCTCATCCTAGTTATTCTCTCTTCTCCCCTCTTCCAGCAGGTAGCAGACACACAAGCTTGAAAGCAGATACAACTAGATTGGAGAATAGATTCTTTCCCACTGTTAGCAGAATCTTGAATGCACCTCTCATGTGCTAGGGGTGAGTTCCAGATCCTCCATTCTACTCATTGCAGCTCATGTTCTTTATTTTATCTGTACTTTGTCAAGTCAAGAGTCAAGAGTGCTTTTATTGTCATATGTCCCAGATACAACAATGAAATTCTTACTTGCTGCAGCACCACAGGTCCGTAGCTGTAATGATATATTCTACACTCTGTTTATTTTCTCTTCTGCACTACCTGATGTAGTTATGGACAGATGCACTCAAATCCAAGTTCATCACTATATCATGGTACACATGACAATAATACACCAATACCAATGTGTAATTATTTGATTTGAATTATTGTGGTTGAAGGGTAAAAATTGGGCAGCGTGCCTAAAGGAATTGCAGCACTCCCTCAGAACTGCACTAAAATGCTGTGATCATTGGAGTAGGAATTGAAACCATGACTTTCTGACGTACTGTTGAGTGCTAACACAAAGTGGCAGCTGCCTTCTGAGAAGCAGAACCTTGTTCAGCTTTCCTACTGTTTGTGTTGGAGGCACTTGTGCTTCCCCGCCCTAGCAGCAATTAGTGAACAAAGATCGTGCCTGGGACTGTTCCAATTTATGTGACTTAACATCTGCACTGCTTTTTGTGCAATTATCAGGAGAACCACTACAAATTGTTTTTGAAGAACATCACTGTCAATACTGAGTATCTGAGCATCAATTGAATAAGAATAAATGGGGACTATCACCAGATTTTATCCCACAAGAAGAAAATAGGTACCTTACCTGAATCTCTGGCTGCTAATTTTCTCTGCAGAAGTTTTCTGCTTTCAGTAGTTAGAGTGATTTAAGAATATTGATAGCCTTGGGACATGATTCTACCATGTTCTAAATTCTCCTTTAAAACCTCCTCCCCACCAAGAAAAGGCTGGCATGCAGCCCAGGCAGTGCTGGCTGCATTATTATAATGTGGTCCCAGCACCAATTACTTTTGGTCGCAGAGACCACGTTAACAGGCAGGTCAATGCGCACACAGCCTCTGTTCCTATGTAGAAACAAAGAACTGCAGATGTCACTTTATACCAGTGTTGGAGTAACTCAACGGGTCAGGCAGCATCTCTGGAGAAAAAGGATTGGTAACGTTTTGTGTCAGGACCCTTCTTCAGACTGAAAGTGTATTCTGTTCCTACATCGTCAGTTGCAATCAAATTGCAATGTCATGGTGTTTAGTTTTTGCACAGAAAACTACTGTGGCAGATAAAAATTAATACAGCACTTTGCATAACACATCAATTACCATCTCCCGTGACAAGCTGACTTAGTTAATGCAGGCTCATTGTACAGAATATCTTCATGCAAAGATATTGGCTTGCCTTTTTATAGTTTGATCTTCAAAATGTTACTATTAAGTTTGCAACGTATCCTCCTCTAATTCCCCAGTGAGACCATCCAATGAACAGCTGACCTCCAAAGAACTGAAGGACTCAAGTTCAATTCTTGGTTGGTCAACTTTGCAGGAGGGTGAAAGTGATGGTTGGAGCTGACTTGAATGACGTAAGGTTAGATTATTCTAAGAATGATTTATTGCCTCTTGTAAACATTGGGATGATATTGTCACCAGTATCAGGAGTGCTTTGGAGGTGAGAATATTAGTGATGTAAAAGAGGACATTTTCAATGTGGTCCATTTATATATTATTCTATAGATGTAATATTAGCAATGTACAGAGATAATCGATTCACATCTCTTATTTCTTATGATGTAGGAGGTTATATGGTCTATCAAGTAAGTCTGTTCCAGCTCTCACAGCATTCTTACGTAATTTCCCTGTAGCCTGCAGTCCCTCACATTTCCATCACGCCCCCCCCCCCCCCCTCCCCACCAAGCTTTAATTCACCTGCCACCAACTAATAACTCAGCCACCCAGGAATAATTTAAGATTCAAGATTCAAGAGAGTTTATTGTCATGTTCCAGAATGGACAATGAAGTTTTTGCTTTGAAACAATAGAATGTTAACATACCATTATATCTGGGGTGTGTAGAGAAACTGAAGCTCTCAGGAGAATCATATGCAGTCACAAAGAGAACATACAAACTTCACACAGACAGCATCTGATGTCAGGATCAAACCTGGAACATTATCTGCTGTGCACTGTGCGATCCCAAACAAATAGTGGCCACTTTGTGTTCTTTTTTTATGGATGGGATCATCATCGGTAAATATTGCCTATTGAAAATTCCCCAAAATCGAGTTATATTCTTGGCTACCAGAATCAACTATTTTGTTGGTTTGAAGTGACCTATAGGTCAATCCAGGCTGACTTGCTTCCTTGTGAATCTCATTAACCGTGCTAATACCATCTTTTAATTCCAGATGTACTACAATGTAAATTCACTGGCTACCAGGATGGGATTTGAACTTGCATTTCTAGATTTCCAGACATCAAATATCAAATGTGGCAAGCAAAATGTTCATTTCCTCACATGACTAATTCACTTTGAAAGTGAAATTTGGCTTAAACACACTGTTGAACAGTATTTTATCCGCCTTTTCAGACTTTTAGTTTTAATAAAAGCTGGTACTCTACCCCCGATTGCTACCCAAAGCCAACAATGTTACATATGTCTGGTGTCTTTGCACATTGTAATATCCCATCAAGGAAGTGCACATTAGAAATATTGGAACAAAAGACTAAACATCTCGACAAAGAGGTAGGTTTTAAGGAGTCTTAAAGCCATAACTGAAAGAAAGCCTTCCATGTTGATTGTACCTTTGGGATTGCCTTTCAGACATCCTTTTCAACATATCCCAGGCCATCTTTACAAACAGCGCATTCCAGATCAGAAGAACTCACCAAGTAGAAATGTTTTCCTAATATTGTTTCTAGTTGTGGTGCCAATCACTTTAAATCTGTACCATAGGTTACTGTCTCTACTCCCAATGGACACAGTTTTATCTTCATTTAAGACTCTTCAAAACATTCATGAATTTGACTATAAAAATAAATATATATCCCTTAATATTCATTGGTCCAAAAGAAGCAATTACACCCTCTTTCGTCTCACCACAAAATTATAATCTTTCATTTCTGATACCAATAATTCTTAATGCATAATCAATAAGGCCCGACATATTTCCAAAAATGTGAAGGCCAGAAATTAACATAATATTCCAGTTTTACAAAGGGTGGCACAATCTCCTCACTATTGTTTGACATGTTTTGTTTTTAAGCTCAGGATCCTTTTGATATTTTTTAACAGCTTCTTGGCTTCCCTTGCTGGATTCACCTCTATATTGTCAATACTAAATTAAACAAATATATCTACATGCATTAATATCTATAACATACAATAATTGAGCTACTTCGCTTGTGAGGTTCTTCACATGTGCAGATATTTTCAGGCCCACATATAAAATAATTTGATCAAAATACCATTATATACCAGTAATAAACACAGATTGACGTGAAATTATGGTTACAAACTCAATGCTAAAAGCCCAAACTCAATGCTAAAAGCCATTCTCTGGGGAAACAAAGAGTTAAACGAAATTGTGCAGGACAAACATCCCGTATTGACCGGACTGGGTGAGAATGGCGGATTTCCTTCCTGCAAATACGTTAGTGGTCTAGTTGGTTTTGTACAGGCATCCAACAATTTAATAATATCTGCTTTTTATTTACAGACCTCTTTAAATATACTTCAAAATCTCAAACTGGCTTGGTGAGATTTGACCACAGGGTAATTAAGCCAGTGATATAACCACAACACCACAGCACTCAGTACATAAACAATGTTTTTGCGCTGTACTGCCATGAACATTACATTCTGAGCTGAACCCACTATAGTAAATCTAATTTACAGCCAACAACGCTCAAATCGTATTGCTACAAACTCACATCCTGGTGGTGTATACTACCACCTATTGTTCATACCCAGTCTGCACCAATACCTTTTGATCCACATCAAAGAAAGCAGAAGCTGACTCTCCCAATGTTTCACTCGGAATTATTGCCAATTGGATTCCTCACCATACTCTTGTTATTTTATGTAAATGAAAGAATTTTTCAAGAATTTATTTACTAATCCAAGAGCAATCTGTTAAATTATATTGCTAACAGATATCGTGCCGTTGTTAAAGTTTTGTAAGTTACTAGTATGTTTGGTCTTGTCCACCTGGAATTCAAACATATACTGGGCGATTGTTTTTGCTGAACACCTTCATTCAATTTGCCTCGATCTACCTGATCTCCCGGTTGCAAAACCCCTTAACTCTCCTTCCCATTCCCACACTGACCTTTCTGTCCTAGGCCTCCTCCATTGTTCAGAGTGAGACTAAACGCAAATTGGAGAAACAGCATCTCATATTTCACTTTGGCATCTTAATAATAATAATAATAATAATAAATTTTATTTATGGGCGCCTTTCAAGAGTCTCAAGGACACCTTACAAAAATTTAGCAGGTAAATATATCTTACAACCCAGTGGTATCCATATTGATTCAACACCATTATACCATCTAAACTGATCACCAAACTCGGTAACCTGGGCATCGATCCCTCCCTCTGCAACTGGATACTGGACTTTCTAACCAACAGACCACAGTCTGTTAGGTTAGACAAGCACACCTCTTCAACCCTCACCCTGAACACCGGCGTTCCACAGGGCTGTGTGCTGAGCCCCCTCCTCTACTCCCTCTTCACCTATGACTGCACACCTGTACATGGTACTAACACCATCATCAAGTATGCAGATGATACAACGGTGATTGGCCTCATCAGCAACAACGATGAGTCGGCCTACAGGGAGGAGGTCCAGCACTTAGCAGCATGGTGCGCTGACAACAACCTGGCCCTTAACTCCAAGAAGACCAAGGAGCTCATTGTAGACTTCAGGAAGTCCAGGGGCAGCACGCACACCCCCATCCACATTAACGGGACGGAGGTGGAACGTGTTTCTAGCTTCAGGTTCCTGGGTGTTAACATCTCCGATGACCTCTCTTGGACCCACAATACCTCAACTCTGATCAAGAAGGCTCACCAGCGTCTCTTCTTCCTGAGGAGACTGAAGAAGGTCCATCTGTCTCCTGAGATCCTGGTGAACTTCTACCGCTGCACCATCGAAAGCATCCTTACCAACTGTATCACAGTATGGTATGGCAACTGCTCTGTCTCCGACCGGAAGGCCTTGCAGAGGGTGGTGAAAATTGCCCAACGCATCACCGGTTCCTCGCTCCCCTCCATTGAGTCTGTCCAAAGCAAGCGTTGTCTGCGGAGGGCGCTCAGCGTCGCCAAGGACTGCTCTCACCCCAACCATGGACTGTTTACCTTCCTACCATCCGGGAGGCGCTACAGGTCTCTCCGTTGCCGGACCAGCAGGTCGAGGAACAGCTTCTTCCCGGCAGCTGTCATTCTACTCAACAACGTACCTCGGTGACTGCCGATCACCCCCCCCCCCCATGTCTGTATATATGCTAATGTAAATATTTATTCAAATCATATGCTATGTCGCTCTTCCAGGGATATGCTAAATGCATTTCGTTGTCTCTGTACTGTACACTGACAATGACAATGAAAGTTGAATCTGAATCTGAATCTGAATCTGATTTCTCCTGCTCTCCCTCTCTCTCCATCCCTCCCCTACCCAAGTCACACCAACTTTTCGTTCTAACCCAACAAACAGCTAACAAAGGTCTGTTTCCTTTATCATCCTTGTTTCCTTATCATCCATGTTTCCTTATCATCAAAAGGCACAACAGGGGATGTACTTCCTACAGCAGCTGAGGAAGCACAATCTGCCACAGGCAATGATGGTCCAATTCTACATGGCCATCGTAGAGTCTGTTCTCACCTTCTTCATCATGGTCTGGTTTGGTTCAGCCACCAAGCACGACACCTGGAGGCTGCAGTGAATCGTCCAATCAGCAGAGAAGTTTATTGGCTGCAACCTTCCCATCATTAATGAACTGTACACTGCAAGGGCCAGGAAGCGAGCGGGCAAGATCATCTCTGACCCCTCTCACCCTGGCCACAAACTCTTTGAATCACTTCCCTCTGGAAGGCAACTCTGGATTGTCAAAGCTGCCACAGCCAGACATAAAAACAGTTTTTATCCACGAGTAGTTGCTACTCAACAGCCAAAAATCTGTAGCCTCCCTTTGATCTGGTATTTTGTTGGTTTTATCATTAATGTTTTATTATTATTAATGTTTAGTGTTTTCAGTCATTCGTAACTGTCACTATGTTATGTTGTTACTTGTGGGCAGAGCACCAAGGCAAATTCCATGTATGTGAATACTTGGCCAATAAACTTACTTACTTACTTACTTACTTATCCTTACTTATTTGCATATCTTTCATTCATTGGTCTATATCTCTCTACATCATTGTCTATATCTCTCTTTTCCCTTTCCCGTGACTTTCAGTCTGATGAAGGGTCTCGACATGAAACATCACCCATTCCTCTTCTCTAGAGATGCTGCCTGTCCCACTGAGTTACTCCAGCTATACATATATATACATATATGTATATATATGTATGTATATATATATATATAATCTCTCTATATCTCTCTCTCTCTATATATATATATATATATGTATATGTGTATATGTATATGTATGTATGTATATGTATATATATGTATATATATATGTGTGTGTGTGTATGCAGTCACACACACACATATGTATATACAAATAAAGGATTGAACTATAAAATAATCTAGGAATACTGATATCAGTGATGCAGCAGGCTTATTGCATGTCAAGAAGGTGAGATTAGGAACGACTGTGCTGGTACTTGCTACTGAGTTCCCTTAGACCTCTGCCTTTCGATGCACACATGGGTATTTGAGGTCTGGGACAATAATGGCTGCCAGCTGGTGATTCTCAGATATCTGTCAGCATATTGCATGTCAATACCTATATGATAGCTTGCAACACATCACCAGATAGTGCAAGTGTTAAGGTTTATCTTAAAAAAAGAATGGTAGTCAAAATTGGAACATATAATCTAGAAAGGTACAGCACAGTATCTAAATGTGACCGAACCAAAGTCCAATAAAATTAAACATGACTTCCCGACTCTTATAATCTATGCCTTGACCAATGAAGACAAGCATACCATATCTTTACTGCTCTATCTAGTTGTGTTGCCGCTTGCAGGGAGCAATGAATTTGGATCCCAAGATGCCTTTGTTTAATAATGCTGTCTTGTCCACTTTATGACTGTATACTTCCCCCTTACATTCGACCTCCCAAAGTGCACCACCTCACACTTGTATTAGATTGACATCGTAAATCAACCTCACATAAAGGTACGTTTTTGTCTTAATTATAACTATTGTCAATAAGAAATTTATTGTGGTTTGTAATCCAAGGTTTAATGTTTCCCATTAAACTTTATTCACTGGCTAGGCACTAAATGAATGCACAGAGCAAATTACTAAGGCCGTTTCTCAACATCCCCCTCCCTGGAGACAGAACGAGATGCAATCAGGCTGGAAACAAAGTAGTCCAGATGATATGCTTGGCTACATTGAGGAAGTTCATCTGTTTCTGAAAATGATTGTGGCAGCTCAGCCAAATTGTGGCAAATCATTAAACCATTGCCTAATGAGAACACTTCAGATTTGTCTATCACTCTATTCATAAATTAATTTAAAAAAATCATCTTATTGAATCAGAGTCATTTGGTCAAAACATTATTCCCTGGTAGATGGTAAACTAGTTATTGAGAAATTAATGTCTTTAATTTTTCTCTGCTATTACCTTTGAGATTAATCAACTGAATTATTTGATTTGTTTAGTTTAGTTTAGTTTAAAGATACAGCATGGAAGCAGGCCCTTCAGCCCATTGAGTTCGCACAGACTCGTAATCACCCGTACACTATTTCTACCCTACACACTAGGGATAATTTACAGAAACGAATTAACCTACAAACCTGCACAGCTTTGGGATGTGGGAGGAGGACCTGTAGAAAACCGACGGGGTCACAGGGATATCATACAAACTCCGTACTGACAGCACCCGTAGTCAGGATCTTCTTCTTTTACTTGCGAATGAAACATAAACCAAAGGAATAGTTAGATCTCAAGCCGGGGGTTGAGTAGCCAGGTTGTTGTCTCTGCGTCAATGTCTGCCAGGCCCTGAGTTCCATTTGGTGAGTGGTAGAGCGGGCACCCAGGGATGACATGGTTGGCTGTCTGTTGTTCTGCTCCGCATTCACAGGCTGGGCTTTTCCACATGCCGACATCTCCACATACCGAAATTGAAACGCCAGGATCAAACCAAGGCCTCTGGAGCGCTAAGGCAGCAACTCTACCTCTGCGCCACTGTGCCACCCTGTTTCATGGAAATAATTTTTTGGCTCGGTAAATAATCATAATAAATTAAATTAACTAAAACCTCAAAAAAATACCAAGACTTGCCTGAATTTTTGCCTGATGCTATGACACTGGCCAGCAGGGGCATATAGAGTGTATTTTGTGTCTATCTTCGATTTAAACCAGCAACTGCAGTTCCTTCCCACACATAGTGTACCTAGGTTCCTATTACGAAGCAGCACTTAGAATTTGAACTTGAAAAACCTATTTCCTTAACTACAACTCATGGCTGATCTATATTTTCCTCTCAACCCTATTCTCCTGCTTTCTCTCTGTAACCTTTGACACCCTTACTAATCAAGAACCTATTAATCTCTGCTTTAAAAATACCCAATGACAGCCGTCCGTGGCAGTGAATTCCACACACTGACGATCCTCTTCATCCCTATTCTAAAAGTATGTCCTTTTATTCAGGGGCTCTACCCTCTGAGCCTAGACTCCCCCCTACTGGAAACATGCTCTCCACGTCCACTCTTTCTAGGCTTTCATTATTCGCTAATTCAATGTTCCAGGAATTCACAATTTAGATCAATGATTTGATTGAGGGAGGCCAAATGTAATATTTTCATGGTTGCTGATACAAGAAATAGGTGGGTTTGTGGAAAGGATGCAACGCGGCTTCATGCGGATATACACAGTATAAGTGACATATGCATTGACAATGGATGAGCAAATGTTCCCCATCCAATTTTGATGCACTGGGCAAAACATTTTTTTTAAATGGTGACAAGTCCGAAACTGCTGATGTTCAAAGCGACCAAGGTCCAGGACTTTCGTTCTGGAAATACAGTGTACTTGAGTTTGGAGCGAGGAGACAAATAATTCTGTTCAGAGCTGGGGACTGAGCGTGAAATTGTAAACAATAAGTTTGAGAAGGAGATAATCTGTCCGCTTGTAGGTCTGGAAAATAATGTGCGAAATTTTGTTCAGCGTTGATGCTGCGATGGCAGCAAATTTTCCATTTGAAACACTGGGCAGCTTATGTTCTTTTATATTTCCAGCATATGCATTGTTTCGCATTTCCATGAATATACAGCTTTGCTTTTGACTCAATAACCTGCAGCGTGCATCGTTCTCGCTCATTGATTCGGTAACGAACCGGTCGGCACGCCGTGCTGTGACGCTAGTTCCGGGTCAGAAGCAATGGCTGCGTGCGCGAGCTCCATGAATGCTGCGAAGTTGTTGCAGTTCATCAGGTTTATCGGGCAGCTGAAGGTGAGGGGTTACTGATAATCTTCTGCATTTGCAGAAGATAGACACAAAATGCTGGAGTAACTCAGCGGGACATGCAACATCTCTGGATAGAAGATATGGGAGAGTCACCCATTCATTCGCTCCAGAGATGCTGCCTGTCCCGCTGAGTTACTGCAGCATTTAGTGTCTATCAAAGATGCTAGATCTTTGGTGTCTATCTTTGGTGTAAGCCAGCATCTGCAGTTCCTTACTACACATTCTGCATAGGCATCTGCACCTCACCCTGGCGCCCGGCCCGACCATAGTTCCCGTCCACGCGGGGTTCCAAAGCATTGTTACCCGTCCACGCGGGTCCACGCGGGGTTCCAAAGCATTGTTACCCGTCCACGCGGGGTTCCAAAGCATTGTTACCCGTCCACGCGGGGTTCCAAAGCATTGTTACCCGTCCACGCGGGGTTCCAAGGCACCGCGCGTCGCAACACTCGGGATCTCCGTTGCAAGGCTTTGGGTTGAATGTTTCCTCTGCAAAGAGTTGCAAAATATGTCGAGGGAGGAAGGGAAAGGGCGACTTGGCTCGGCCAATACGTTTCATACACCTCTGCGCCAGTAACTCTCACCGTTTTGCAAGTCTGTGCCCTGTTGGTAAAATTCCATGTTAATAAATTAACACAGTTCGGTATTCCGAAAAACGCAAGGAATCATGGGATTTTCCAAAGGTCATTCGCTATAAAGAAAAAGCAAACAAAGCGCTGGCTGTATAAACTGTGTCTAAATTCTTATCTTTATTCATAACTTGTGTAAGAATATATTTAATATGAGGAACGGGGTGCCAGGTAGCAGGAGAACGGGTATAACAGCGAGAGAGGGGGGGGGGCAGATGTGAGTGGGAGACAGGGAGAGACACTGCTGCTGCGCGCACACAGACCCGCGCCTCATCCGTGGCCAGGATCGGACCCGGGTCCCCGGTGCAGCAAGCGCTGCCAAACTGGCACTGGACCGTCCCCACTGTCCCCGTTCCCCCCGAGTGTCCCATCCCCGCCCGGGGGAGGCGGAGACGTTCGTGGGGATCCTGGACCAATGGGACACTGGTCTGGAGCAGCGGCCCATAGGCCCACAGCCAGCCTGGAGAAGAAATGCCAACCCCAGCTCAACTCCGCCTGCCCTGCAGGGCCAAACGATAGCCCCAGACCGACGGGACTCTGGCCCGGAGCAGCGGCGACCCCAGGCCAACAGCCAGCGTAAGAGTCAATTCCAGCCTAACCCCCGAGGAACTCACTTCCCGACGGACTGGGGACCGCCAGCCTCACCCCCTGCCCCAACTAGCGGCCGCTAGCCAACCCGCCTGCTAAAAAACTATAAAAAAGAAACTATCCATTTTCAGTCTTAAATCTCTAAGTGACGCTATGTCCCCCTTTACAGCTACCGTATGTTTTAATTCAGTTCCAGACTATGGGGCAGTACATTGGCCATGAAGTTGCGGCCTAAAATTGCCAGAGACCTGGAATTAATCCTGAATATGGGTGCTGTCTGTATGGAGTTTTATTTTCTCGTTTATAACATTGTTTACAGAGTACTATGTTTACATATTCTGTTGTGCTGCTGCAAGTAAGGATTTCATTGATCTAACTGGGACATGAGGGAATAACACACTCTTACTTACGTTGCTAATGTGTGGGATAGAACTTGTGCACGGTTGATCGGTGTGGGCTGAAGACCCTGTTTCCACGCTGTATCATTAAATTAAACTAAAAACACTAAAACCAGAGGAAATCTAAAGAAGGGTCTCTACCCGAAACGTCACCCAATTTCTTCTATCCAGAGATGCTGGCTGCTTCACGGAGTTCCCCCACACAAGCATGGAATAGTCTTCACCCTACCATAGGTACCCAACCAGATGCAACTAAATTTAAGGTGGCTCTTTTGTCCCAAGAACCCTTTTTTGCTTAGGTCCAAGTCAAGAGAGTTTTATTGTCATGTGTCCCAGATAGGGCAATGAAATTCTTGCTTGCTGCAGCACAACAGAATATGTAAACATGATACAGAACAGGAGATAAAAGTTCAGTGTGTCTATATACCATATAGACCATATATATACACAATAAAGAAACAGATACAATGCAACAGGCTGTTATTTTTCAGAGTTTGGAGTTTGGTGGTGGTGGGTCCACCAGTTTAAATTCTATTTGGAATATTTTTGGAGGGCCAGGAATCCAAGAAGCAAGAGTTACTCCAGGGAGTTACTCCAGCTCCAGGCAGTGATTCTGCGTTGGTTTTCAGCGGTCGCGGTGAGGCGGCAACTGGACAGCAATGGCGGCCAGATCTCCCACAATGTAAAGGGAGGGAGAAAGTGGCCGGCACCAACCAGTTGCCATGGCATTGCGCATGTGCAGGGCGGCACATGCGCACAACCACGGCCGATGATGTGCTGGCTGTGGTTATGCGCATGTGCAGGGGGAAGATGTGCAGGCCGTGGCAGTGTGTATGTGTAAGGCGGCCTGCCGTGCCGATCGGAGACCCGAGAGCCGGACACGGATAGCGGGCGGAGACGGAGAGTGACAGAGAGAGTGAGATATAGAGAGGGGGCCCGCTCAGGATTAAATGATAGGTGTCCTGGGTGCTTGCCAAGCCGGGCAAAATGTCGGAGCCGGACTGTAGATTGCCATTGGCACCCGGGCAACCGCTAATTTCGAGCCCTGTAAAGTGTACACGTTTGAATATAATATATTGAAAGGAATCTAAAAATAGTGATATCCAGTTGTGTATATGTGCAATAAATGTCCTTATGTTTTCCTTATCAAATCTACAACATCTCTTGTCATCCAAGGTTCCCCAAGCTTGCCATCTTTGCCTTTCACCCTCATCTGAATATGGTGGTCTAGAACTCTTGCTAACTATTCTTTAAAAGACTCCCATTTGTTACCTGTCATTTTACCCTCTTTGCTTCCAAATTACTTCCTCCATGTCCTCTCCTGTGCTGTTACACAATTGAAATAGGAATTTTGACTTTTTTAATTGATGAGACGAGGGCAATGCTGTCCCTCAGAAATCTATAGCATACGAAAGTGATGTGGACACCACAGTCCCAGAGTGTCCACGGCTCGCTTGCTGAATTTATGTTGGTGAAGAGGAAATCCCTGTGGAGGCTGTTACTTTGTCCACAGTAGATATCACCAGCATTTTGAGTAAATATAGATGCAACTGTACAGATTGAATACATTGAAATTATTCTGAAAATGTGTATAAATCTGTTTGTTTCTGTAGAGAGTACCCCGAACAGGTTGGGTATATAGAAATGTGAAAAAGCCAGAGAGTGTGTCAGACCATATGTATCGGATGGCTATTATGGCATTCTTAATTGAAGATCAACAACTCAGCAAAGAAAGGTATAGTACCTCAAATGAGCTTTTTGAAGCATAATTTTATTTAAAAGTATAATACTGTAATTGGAATTGGTACATATTTGGTACGATTGGTCTATTTGGAAATGAATCCGCTGGATTTGTTTCAAGCAATGATACTCTGCTGTGAAACCATCTTATGATTGTTCTGTTTCACTAATTTATTTGATAATTCTGTTTAGTACACTAAATCTTTGTAAAAGTAATTGTATATTGAAGACTCTTGAATTCTGTTCTTCTCTTCAAGAGGCTTTGTTTATTTCAACAGCAAAGATTTAACAGACATTTTATTTAATTCCTGGGAGGGGGGGGGGGGGGGGGGGGGGGGGGGAGGAGGAGGAGGAGGTGGAGGTGGAGAGTGACCTGATCCGAGAGCTCATTCTTCACTCGCAGCGCGTGCAACACAGCACTTGGAACACAGCGCGCAGATCCATTGTGACGTCATCAACGAAAGACAGACTTTTTTGTCAAAGTTTTTTCAGATTTTTGAACATTTTCATTAATAACTCAAGAAATAAAATCTCTACCAGAATATGTAAAAAATTTATCATCCGCGCGTCGTTTTTTCGCGGATGGTGAACACACACACACACACACACACACACACACACACACACACACACACAAATAAAGAAACAAGAATCAAGATCAGAGTTTTATAAGTATAGAGATTGTATCAGCCTCTGGCAGCTCATTTAATATACATGAGGAATACAGCTTGAGGGGTCCATAGTGCAGGGTAGAATGTGAGGGCTCCAAGCTTAGGGGGGGTCAATCATGAGGTTTAAAGTCAGTCATACAGCACAGAAACCAGCCTTTCAGCACAAGTCTATTTCGACTAAACTGCCCATCTAAGCTGGTTTCAATTGCCCAATGTTTGGTCCTTATTCCTCTTAACTTCTCCTATCTATGTACCTGCCCAAATGTCTTTTAAATGTTGTTATTGTACCTGCCTCCGCCACTTCTTCTGGCAGCTCAGTAACTTGTGGTGAGCTTGTGGGCCACAACTATTAATCTATTTTAACGCCTTGTATGAAGGAAACATGTATAATATAGCCAAATTTGCTTATGGTACACTAGCCAATGCTATTACACAGGTGTGTTAGCAAGGACAAGAAGCCTGTAATTAAATGTACATATGTGCAGCAAGTAGGCAAAATGGAGTATAATATGGGAAAATGTGAGGTAATCATTGGAAGGATGAAAAAAGCAAATTATTATTTAAATAGAGAGAGACTATAAAATGTTGCAATCCAAAGAAATCTGGGGACCTTAGTACATAAAACACAAGACGTTAGCATGCAGGTGCAGGTATTGCGGCAGATTTTTATATCGTTCAAGGGATTACGCCCTCTAGCCGCTAAGTGGACTGCATGATTAAGGAGAATGTCGTTATACGCATGTGAGCTCTCCGTCAGAGACCTTCAGAGCTTCTTCACAGATAAATCTTCATAATACAGTCTATTGATTAATATATTCTTTATTGTTAATTAAAAACAATAAGGTCATCCAAACTTCTTCCGACTCATACACTATAATCTTCATCGAACTCCAGCATATCGCTTTAAAGGTTAGAAAACTCCTCGTTTCTCCGTTACACTCCACATGGTCTAAGGGTATACCTTCCCCATGCTGATCCAAAACTAAACTAAACACTAAGTTTCTGCGCATAAATCCCGCCCACAATATAACGGGCAGTCAAACATTTAAAGACACATGCCATCATTAATAACACACAAAACAAGCCAATTGGCCACTACATACCGGCCCCTTATTGTTCCGAGTATATAACGAGGCAATTATTAATAAACATCAAAAAAAGTAGCCATGAAGGCTTAACATATATCAAAAGTTAAAAAATCAGGGAATTGAACCCGTGGCTTCCCGTCGGCGAATTGAACCCCGGTCTCCCGCGTGAAAGGCGGGGATATTAACCACTATACTAACGAGGAAAAATAGCAAGCACTATATATCCGCAATCAGAATTCTTCATCGACTCTTCCATCTTCACTTTCGTCTTGTAGAAGCAAGCATACTGTGCGCACCACCAAACCCTTAAAATCAGGCATGATACCCGGTATATAGGCCAAAACATAACAGTCCAAAGCTTTGATAGCATGAAACGTCTTCCTCCATGTCCGATCAACTCATGGATGTGTTGGAACAACAATGTTGAAGTGTGAAAATCCTTCACAAGAATAACATGATTTTTAGCAATAAAGTTCACCGTTAGGTTTGATTTAATTTCCAGATCATTAGCAGAGATTTCAAATCCCAGCTCAAGCTTTGGCCATTCTCCGTCAGGCTTACAGAGAGACGTTAGTTCATTGATCCATCTCTTATCGCTTAAGAAGCAGTCAGTTCTCTGGAAACTTCATCTGCAGGATTTTCTTCTGTGTTAACATATTGCAGTTGTACAACATTAGTAACTCCCAATGCTCTTTCCATTGGCAGATTGTCTTTGTCCAAATCCAACTCTCTGGTTTCTTTGGCTCTATCATCTAGTGGAATACTTTCACAATTGTCGCTGATCCACTTGGAAAGTGTGAATCCTCCCTTATTGCAAAGGGAAGTCAGATATTCTGCTGGTTGAATTGATTCCTGCTCAGTAGACATGGATTTTAAGCAATCATCCTTGTTGAAATTATTCTTCAAAGAGATTCTTCATGAAATGTAGTATTCTCGTCAAACTTGCGTTTCAAATTCTGGTTGCGTTGCTCTGCCATATGACGATTATTCGGCAGATTAACATTTCTTGTTTGAAAGGTAAGTTGACAGACAATAGTCAATCTTTAGAGTAGTTCATAATATCCATGAACTTCAACTCTTCATTCGACATCTATTCAGATTCTTTATTGGTACTTTCATTGAAGTCATGAAGGTATTGCTTCATCACCGGCTTTTCTAATTTATCATTAGATATTTGAATAACAGCAATGGTAGGATAGTTCTTCTGATTCTCGCTTTCGTTCCTTTTCAAGGAGCCATAGATAACCATCCAAGTCGGGTTTTTGTAGCATACGGCCCATCACCTTGGCTCCTAACAATATGTATAGGTTCCAATGCCGTCGAAACATTCGTTCCGATAAGTAGATCAACAAGAGAATTTATTTCAGATATCTTGACATCCTTCAGGTAAGTCCATTGTTTCAAGTCTTCATGTCTTGGTATATTTTGACTACCAACAGGCATGGTTCCATGTGTAAACACTTCAGATATTGGTATAAAATGATCTTCATCCAGACTGGATATATCTATACTTGTAATGTAATGACTCCTCTCCTCATCTTTAGTCATGGTATGTAATCGAATCTTAGTTTCTTCTGATATTCAGCCTTCTCGTCAGGTTTTCGGTGCAAAAGGTAGTCGAACTTCCGTGATCCAGAAAAGCAAATGTTTGTAACATTGTATTTGTCTTACTATTTCTCACCTGTATTGGTAAGATAGAAAAATTATAAGCTTCAACCCCAGCCACAATATGAGCAGTTACTTGAGGCGAGGTGATAGCATCACTAGTATTTGGCTTCTTCTGTTCCGTTTGCTCTGGTTCATGTTCTTCTATTTGCTCTGGTAGTTCTTCATCTATTTGTTCCAGCTCTTCCTCTTCACAATGCTCTGGTAGCTTCTTATCAGTGTGAAGTGCTTCAGGATGATATTGCCTGCACTTATAACAAAGTAGACAACTCTTACAGGCTCTCACCATATGTCCTTTTTTCAAACTTCCAAAACAGATTTCCTTCTCTTTCAAGAAATCCATCTATTCTTCATATTCTTTCATCTTGAATCTTCGACACTATCTTATGGTGTGACCAACTTCATCACATGACAAACAAAATACTATTTGCTTGCTAGTAGATACATTTCTTTTCATTCTATCTGTCTTTTCCACAGGTCTGGTTGTGATAGCAAAACTACTTCTCATAGGTTCTGATATTTCTTCAGTTTTGGTATAGGTAGAACCTTTGTTAGTTGCAATCGGTTTATGATTTTTAATATTCCTGTAGTGTGGCTCTAACATGTACCGTGCTTCCTTGTCCAAGAAATCCACTGGTAGCCTGGCTACTTGCTTCCTTTCATCCATTAATCCGCCTGCTTCATCTCTCCACTTTTCTCTCATTCTTCTGGGCAACTTGCTAATGATGATTCTAGTATCACTTGCATGATTAATTTCCTCTATGTGGCCGAAAATTTTCATCGAGCTGCAACAACCTCTCAGAAATATTGCATAATCATTCAATGCCTCCCCATTTTCCGCCTTGATTTCTTTCCAAGCATGGTCCTTCTCCATGTATGTGTTATCTGTTCATTAACATAATGTTCTTTTAGTAATCTCGCCTTTTTATAGCCATGGCTGTCTGGCTAATTTTGACAACTTTCTGCAAGTACCTTAACACTTCCACTTGTGTACTTCACCAGAAATCATAAGCGTTCATTTTCATCCGTAATTCTAATTTCTAATAATTCTAATTTCTAATGCCTTTACAAAAGCTTCATACAAAAGCAAAAGATCTCCATCATATGTAGGAATTTCTGCTGGTGGTAGAATGAGAGAGGTAGAATACCTCTCTCATTCCTACAGGAAGATTGTTACACCTACAGTAAGATTGTCACATCTAAGGTACTGGAAGAGAGAAGGTGGGTGACGGTGAGAAAGGGAGGGAAACATGGAATGCAAACGTCCCCGGGTGTTGTACCTCTTGTGAACAGGTTCACCCACTTAGAAGCCGTCGGGACAGAAGACGTTATCACGCTGAGCGGCAGACTGGCTTGCGAAGCAAAAAGGGCTGTTGAGCCAAAACCAAAGAGGCCAACGTCAAGCAACGCCTTTGTAGTTGGAGACTCCATTGTGAGAGTTACGGACAGGGGTTTCTGCAGGAACAGACGGGATTCGAGGATGGTGTGCTGCCTTCCTGGTGCCAGGATGTCACGGACAGAGTGCAGAAAATCCTCAAGGGCGAACGTGAACAGCCGGAAGTGGTAGTGCATGTCGGCACAAACGATGTCAGAAAGAAGGGGATGAATATTCCGCAGTGTGACTTTAGAGAGCACGGAAAAATGCTGAAAAGCAGGTCCTCCAGGGTGGTTATCTCCAGTTTGCTTCCAGTTCCTCGTGCTGCCGAGAGCAGGAACAGGGAGATATGGGACCTGAATGTGTGGCTGAGGAACTGGTGCACGGGGCAGGGATTTGGATTCTTAGATCACTGGGATCTGTTTTGGAGTAAGGGGGAACTATACAAAAGGGACGGATTACATCTTAACAGATGGAGGACCAGCATTCTGCCAGGCAGGTTTGCCACTGCTACATGGGTGGTTTTAAACTGAATAAGTGGGGTAGGGGGTCAAATGGGACAGTCGAGGATGGAGTTAAAGGGAAAGAGAGTACAGGGATAGGAGAGTATGGCCAAGTGTAATAGGGATCGATATGAAAGGTGAGATGCGTAAGGAATTAAAAGTATTGTATATGAATGCGCGAAGTATAAGAAGTAAAGTCGATGAGCTTGAGGCTTAGATAGAGGTTGGTGACTAAAATTGGCCTGCTCGAGCATGTGCATCAGGCCTTGGAAAAGTGTATTCTGATCTTATTTTGTCCCGGGCCTCTCCAATGACCCCATAAGTAGCTTGTTTTCGTCTAGCACCCATTTGCTGAGATTAAGTTTTACCGGCTGTATATTGTGTCAATGTGATCTGGTGGTTCTCAATTGTGGAATTGATCTAACTGTTGATTTAATTGGAGTCGTTTTCTCTCTTGGTCCAGAGCTCATCGTCTTCGATGATCTAGAGCTGCAGATTGACATTTTTTTTCCAATATCTCCTTCTTTGATTTGGCCACCACATCTTTGTGTCTAGTTCCAGTTGTTCCTTTCGTCGCCCCAGCTGCTCCTGCTGATGCGTCATCTCTTCTTTTTGTCGTGTCATCTCTTCTTCTTCTCGCCTCATCTCTTCTTCCTTTTGCTCAATCTCATGTTTCATCTTCAAGGCATCCGCTTCTATTGAGAGAGCGGCGAGATCAGCTTCAAATCCCAATCAAGCAGAAACCCTTGATAGAACCCTCTACTGGCTGTAGAACCAGATTTATGACCTGATCTTTGTGTAGATTTGCTGCTCTTATTTCAACTCACCTCGGATTTCGAGCTGTGAAGGAGGAACAGTGGCTGTTTATAAAAATAACTTTAAGTGCAGGCAATGCCCTCTATCATCTTCTTTCTCCAGTTTCGAAGCAACTTTATTTGAAGTGGGCCGGTCCAAACCGGTGCTTTGTGCAGTCATCTACCGACCGCCCAAGTATAATAAGGACTTTGTAAATGAATTCTCTGATTTTCTGGCTGGGATCATGCCCAACTATGATCGTGTCCTTTTGGTTGGGGACTTTAACATCCATGTGTGCTGTCCTGATAAGCCGTTAGTGAAGGACTTTTTCAGCCTTGTTGACTCTTTTGATTTTGTCCAGTGTGTGTCTGGTCCCACACACAAACATGGACATACACTGGACCTTGTTCTCTCTCATGGCTTGTCTGTGTTGAATTTGGAAATCTCTGATTGTGCATTTTCAGATCATATGCCTGTATTGTTTGATGTCAATTTCTCCTGTGAAGTAATTTTGCCTGTGGTGTCTGCTCGGCGCTGTCGGTCTTTTAACCCTTTTATTGCTGGCAAGTTCTCTGCTGCTTTCGATCAGCTCTGCGCCCCCTCTGTGTCCACTCCTCTTGGTACGGAGGAGATTAGTTCGTGGTTTCATTCTTCATGCAGGACTATACTGGACTCTGTGGCTCCGTTAAGATCGTTGAAGCCGAGGGCTAAACCTGAACCCTGGTTCAGTGCAGTGACTCGTGCAGCAC
Source organism: Leucoraja erinaceus (assembly GCF_028641065.1). Taxonomy (NCBI): domain Eukaryota; kingdom Metazoa; phylum Chordata; class Chondrichthyes; order Rajiformes; family Rajidae; genus Leucoraja; species Leucoraja erinaceus. The sequence continues at coordinate 56,483,415 of NC_073381.1, forward strand.
GACGGGAGTGTCGTAGAGCTGAGCGAAAGTGGAGGAAGGACAGGCTACAGGTTTCACTTCAAATTCTCAGGGACTGTTGGCGTCACTACCAAAACAGTGTTAAAAAGGCCAAGAGAGAGTACCTGTCTAAAATTATTGTGTCAAAGTGTAACAACCCTCGTGTGCTATTTGAAATCATTGACTCTGTTCTAAATGCCCCGCAGCCTGTCTGTCTGGAAGCTTCACCTGAAATGTGTAATGACTTCCTGCACTTTTTTGTTGATAAGGTTGTTTCCTTAAGGGCTCACATTTCAGCACCTGCCACTGACCCTTCTGTTACGGTCCCTTGTCTGGTGGTATTCGACGAGTTTGAGCCTGTGACTATATCGTATTTAAAGGATGTGGTTTCCCATATTAAGCCATCGGGTTCTCCTTGTGATGCGGTCCCTCCACATCTTTTTCAAGGTGGTTTTCCCTAGTATTGGGCAGTCGGTTCTTACCATTATTAACAGCAGCTTGTGTTCTGGGGTTGTGCCCGTGAGTTTTAAACATGCGGTAGTGCAACCACTACTTAAGAAACCTGGCCTGGATCAATCTGTTCTGGCCAATTTTAGACTTTACTTCTTATACTTCGCGCATTCATATACAATACTTTTAATTCCTTACGCATCTCACCTTTCACATCGATCCCTATTACACTTGGCCATACTCTCCTATCCCTTTAACTCCATCCTCGACTGTCCCATTTGACCCCCATCTCGAAATTGCCTTTTATTTCTAAATTACTGGAAAGAGTTGTTTATGCTCAGCTGAAACTATTCCTGGAGGAGCATGATATTCGGGAGATCTTCCAGTCTGGATTTAAAACCATGCACAGCACGGAGTCAGCATTGCTAAGGGTTTTTAACGACATCCTCCTGGCTAATGATTCTGGGGATTGTGTGGTTCTTGTCCTGCTGGACTTGTCTGCCGCCTTTGATACGGTGGACCATAATATCTTGTTATCTCGGCTACAGCAGTTAGTGGGCATCTGCGGCAGTGCCCTGGGATGGTTCAGGTCCTATCTGGCGGGCAGAACCATGTGTGTTAGCCTTGCTGGGTTTGAATCCTCTTCCGATCCCCTGTCATATGGGGTTCCACAGGGTTCGATTCTGGGGCCCCTGCTTTTCTCGCTGTACATACTTCCTCTGGGTTCCATCCTTAGAAAGCATGGCATCTCTTTCCACTGTTATGCAGATGATACCCAGCTTTATTTGCCGCTGAGGGGGGAAGATGCCTTTTCTGTAAAATCGCTTCTGTCTTGTCTTGATGACATTAAGTCCTGGTTGGCCCTAAACTTTCTTGGATTTAATGAAAAGAAGACAGAGGTGATTTTATTTGATCCCAATGGCTGCCGTGAACCTCCATTTGTTGATTTAGGTCCATTGTCAAGGTACGTGAAGCCAACAGTTGTGAACCTGGGTTTTAGGATGGACAGTGACTTTAAATTAGATCGCCAAATATGCGCGGTGGTTAAGTCCAGCTTCTTTCACCTAAGGAAGCTGGCGAAGGTGAAGCCCATTCTCGAGCGGAGCATTTTGAGACAGTAATCCATGCCTTTATTACATCTAGGCTGGATTACTGTGACGCGCTCTATTTTGGTGTTGCTCGTTCTTCACTGGCTCGTCTCCAGTTGGTTCAAAATGCTGCTGCTCGCCTTTTAACAGGGACTCGAAAGAGGGAGCACATGTCGCCAATTCTGGCCTCTCTCCACTGGCTCCCGGTGCACTTTCGAGTTCATTTTAAGATACTGTTATTTGTTTTTAAATCTCTGAATGGGCTCGCCCCGCCTTACCTCTCTGAGCTGCTCCACCCATACGCTCCTGCCCGGTCCCTCAGGTCAGCTGGTCAGCTGCTCCTGGAGGTACCGAGGTCTAGTCGGAGGCTCAGAGGGGATAGAGCTTTCTCTGTTGCTGCTCCGGCACTCTGGAACACCCTGCCGTTGCACATCAGACAGGCCCCTTCTCTGTCCATCTTCAAATCAAGTGTTAAAACACATTTGTACTCCCTGACTTTTGACCATGCCTGAGGCTTTACTTCTGTTTGTGGTGTTTTTGATGTTTCTTTATTTTACTTGTCTTTTCCTACTATTTCTTTTGATTGTTATTTTTGGTGTGTATTAACTTTTTTGTCAATGATTAGTGATGTACAGCACTTTGTTGCAGCTATGTTTGTTTTTAAAGTGCTCTATAAATAAAATTATTATTATTATTATTAAATTATTATTATTAGATACTTTCGAGATATTATCTTGTAGTGTAATTTCATCTTCCATTCTGGCACCTTGTTGCATCACACTTCCAGGTACTAAGCACGTAAGTTGTGGTATAATTTCAGATAACCACTCCTTTGCCTTATCCATGAAACCATTGAATATCTTCACCTTGTCTTCCCACCACTGGATGTGTCTTCTGCGTTCTCCCCGAGACGGCTGTGAACACAGCAGCACATTTTGTTTCTTTCCAACCTCTTGGTACAGGTTTCATAGTTGGTTCATATTAGATTTCACTTTGCTCGCGTTCTGTACTGATTCCATTCGTTTCTTCTGTTTCTCAATTAATCTGGTAATCTGTTTCTATAATTTGTTTCTCTCAATAGACAATAGACAATAGGTGCAGGAGTAGGCCATTCGGCCCTTCGATCCAGCACCGCCATTTACTGCGATCATGGCTGATCATCCCCAATCAGTACCCCGTTCCTGCCTTCTCCCCATATTCCCTGACTCTGCGATTTTTAAGAGCCCTATCTAGCTCTTGAAAGTATCCAGAGAACCGGCCTCCACGGCCCTCTAAGGCAGAGAATTCCAGACTCACAACTCTCTGTGAGAAAAAGTGTTTCCTCATCTCCGTTCTAATTGGCTTACCCCTTATTCTTAAACTGTGGCCCCTGGTTCTGGACTCCCCCAACATCAGGAACATGTTTCCTGCCTCTAGTGTGTCCAAACCCTTAACAATCTTATATGTTTCAATAAGATACCCTCTCATCCTTCTAAACTCCAGAGTGTACAAGCCCAGTCGCTCCATTCTCTCAGCATATGACAGTCCCGCCATCCTGGGAATTAACCTTGTAAACCTACGCTGCACTCCCTCAAAAGCAAGAATGTCCTTCCTCCAATTAGGGGACCAAAACTGTACACAATACTCCAGGTGTGGTCTCACTACGGCTCTGTACAGCTGCAGAAGGACCTCTTTGCTCCTATATTTGATTCCTCTTGTTATAAAGGCCAACATGCCATTCGCTTTCTTCACTGCCTGCTGTACCTGCATGCTTACTTTCATAGACTGATGAACAAGAACCCCCAGATCCCGTTGTACTTCCCCTTTTCCCAACTTGACGCCATTTAGATAGCAATCTGCCTTCCTGTTTTTGCTACCAAAGTGGACAACCTCACATTTATCCTCATTAAACTTAATCTGCCATGCATCTGCCCACTCACACAACCTGTCCATTCACCCTGCATTCTCATAGCATCCTCCTCACAGTTCACACTACCACAAAGTTTTGTGTCATCTGCAAATTTTCTAATGTTACTTTGAATCCTTTCATCCAAATCATTGATGTATATTGTAAATAGCTGCGGTCCCAGCACTGAGACTTGCGGTACCCCACTAGTCACTACCTGCCATTCTGAAAGGGACCCGTTAATCCCTACTCTTTGTTTCCTGTCTGCCAACCAATTTTCTATCCATGTCAGTGCTCTACCCCCAATACCATGTGCCCTAATTTTGCCCACTAACCACTTATGTGGGACTTTATCAAATGCTTTCTGAAAGTCCAGGTGCACGACATCCACTGACTCTCCCTTGTCCATTTTCCTAGTTACATCCTCAAAGAATTCCAGAAGATTAGTCAAGCATGATTTCCCCATCGTAAATCCATGCTGACTCAGACCGATCCAGTTACTGCTATCCAAATATGCGGCTATTTCATCTTTTATTATTGACTCCAGCATCTTCCCCACCACCGATGTCAGGCTAACTGGTCTATAATTCCTGTTTTCTCTCTCCTGCCTTTCTTAAAAAGTGGGATAACATTAGCTACCCTCCAATCCACAGGAACTGATCCTGAGTCTATAGAACATTGGAAAATTATCACCAATGAATCCATGATTTCTAGAGCCACTTCCATAAGTACCCTGGGATGCAGACCATCAGGCCCTGAGGATTTATCAGCCTTCATTCCCATCAGTCTACCTAACACCATTTCCTGCCTAATGTGGATTTCCTTCAGTTCCTCCGTCACCCCAGATCCTCTGGCCACTACTATATCAGGAAGATTGTTTGTGTCCTCCTTAGTGAAGACGGATCCAAAGTACCTGTTCCCCATAATAAATTCACCTTTTTCGGTCTTCAAGGGTCCAACTTTGGTCTTAACTAATTTTTTCCTCTTCACATACCTAAAGAAGCTTTTGCTATCCTCCATTATATTCTTGGCTAGCTTACCTTCGTACCTCATCTTTTCTCTCCGTATTGCCTTTTTAGTTATCTTCTGTTGCTCTTTAAACGTTAACCAATCCTCTTGCTTCCCGCTCATCAGCCACGGTCGCCCCTTACTCCCCTTGGAATCTTTCTTCCTTCTAGGAATGAACTGATCCTGCACCTTCTGTATTATTCCTAGAAAAACCTGCCATTGTTGTTCCACAGTCATTCCCGCTAGGATATCTTTCCAGTCAACTTTCGCCAGCTCCCTCATGGCCCCATAGTCAACTTTATTCAACTGTAACACTGACACCTCTGATCTGCCCTTCTCCCTCTCCATTTGTAGATTAAACCTGACCATATTATGGTCACTATATCCTAATGGCTCATTAACCTCAAGTTCCTTTATCAAATTGGGTTCATTACATAAAATCCAGAATTGCTTTCTCCCTGGTAGGCTCCAATACAAGCTGCTCTAAGAATCCTTTTCAGAATGGCAGGCAGTGACTAGTGGGGTGCCTCAAAGGTCGGTGCCGGGACCCCAGGTATTTATAATATATATTAACGATTTAGACGAAGGAATTAAAGGTGACATCTCCAGATTTGCAGATGACACAAAGCTGGGTGGTAGTGTGAGCTGCGATGAGGCTGCAGGGTGACTTGGATAGGTTGGGTGAGTGGGCAGATGCAGTATAATGTGGATAAATGTGAGGTATGGGCTTGTATTTACTGGAATTTAGAAGGATGAGAGGAGATCTTATAGAAACATATACAATTCTTAAAGGATTGGACAGGCTAGGTACAGAAAAAAATGTTCCTGATGTTGGGAGAGTCCAGAACCAGGGGTCACAGTTTAAGAATAAGGGGTTGGCCATTTAGGACTGAGATGAGGAAAAACATTTTTCACCCAGATAGTTGTGAATCTGGAATTATCTGCCACAGAAGGCAGATGTTTGTGTTACATTTTTATTGTGGTTTTTGTGTGTTCTTTTTCAACGTAAATTCATTTCACTTGCACTTTATGTGAAATGAATGTAAAAGGTTGAATCAGTCAGATCTTTGAATATAAAAATCGTGAAGTTATGTTGCAAATTTATACGGTCACATTTGGAGTTTGTGTACAGTTCTGGTTGCCTAATTACAGGAAGGATATGGAGGCTTTGGAAAGGAGCCAGAAGTGGTTTAGCAGGATGCTGCCTGGATTAGACTGTATTAGCTCGTAGAGGTTGGACAAACTTGAATAATTTTCTCTGGAGCATCAGAGGTTGAGGGGTGATCTGATAGGTATATAAATTTATGAGAGGCATTCATAAGGTGGTCAGTAATTTTTTCCCGAGGAGTACATTTCAAAGACTAGAGGGCATCGCTTTTAAGTTAGAGGGGGAAGGTTTAAAAGAAATGGGAAGGGCAAGGATTTTATTTACACAGACCATAGCTCGGAATCCGCTGCCAGGAGTGGTGATGGAGGCAGATAGTGGTAGTGGCATTTAAGAGGCTTTTAGATGAGCATATAGATATTCAGTGAAGCATTAAGATGGATATTGGTCAAGTGCAGGTAGAGGTAATTGTGTTTGGCACAAACATTTTGTCCAAAGGGCCTGTCCCTGAGCAGTACTGCTCTATGTTTTACTTTCTGTGGTGTAGGAAAGAATGGGAAGGTGGCATTGAGGTCAGGATTGGATCAGCCAAAATAGCATTGAATGGTGGGATAATCGTTAGGGGCCAACTGCTGCCTTCAGCTTTTTTTCCTTACATTTTTTATCCATTTCTTTGCAGATGCATTAAATTAGCCCTGGTTCATGACATGGCAGAGTGCATTGTGGGGGACATAGCACCAAAGGACAACATTAGTAAAGAGGAAAAACATAGAAGAGAAGAAGTAGGTTCCAATGGAGTCTTCCCTGGTTGAAATTCCTAAGTGGGTGCTTCCGGATACTACTAAGATTACTTATTTTCGGGCACATGTTTTTAATGCAGGGTGTTTCTCCAGTTCAAATAAAATATCAACAGAGAGGAGCCACGAATGTTGGGACAACTTTCAAAATCTATCCAGAAATGATCCCATATTTTTTCTGTTCTTCTCTCTGAATAGAATGAAGTCTATTGGAGCGATTGTGAAACCTATTTGAAAAGGATTTCTATTGGGGAGATCAAAAAGGGAGCTCTGTTTATGAAATACTTGCATTTTACTGATACAGTTGAAAGAACATGGAAGATTATTGTGTGCATTTTTGCCCTCGAGTACGGTCTTGCTGCTGCATACCTTGTATACTAAATTTTAAAAATAATTTAATTTATAAAGGTAAAATATAAATAGTCATAATTTTGGAACAAAGTTTGAAAACTGAAAGGTAAAGCATAGAGCATTACACACACCAGTGATCAAAAGAGAGTGATTTTGCCACCTTTCTGGAAAACCGAGCTCAAAAGGTAATCGGGTAAAGGCAATGGGGACAATAAGAGATCAAAGTAATGTCTCCATATTGGAGTATAAACAACATTAGATTTGCAGAAACACACCAGGTGTGGAAATGAGGAAAACAGTAATGCGTTAACATGGAAAAAGTGTTAGCAGTATTCTGAGCCTGCCATTTCCATAGGGAAATGCTTAGACCGTGTGTTTACTCTGTAGTGCACTTTAAAAGCCGCTGTATATCAATTATTGTTTATTTTAGATTATATGCATTGATGCAGAATTGTTCATGTTTTCCCTTAGGAGGCTATGAAATATTTAACAGGACTCTTAAGCAATGAGGCGGGAAGAGAGATTCTGGAACTTTGGCAGGTGAGCTACAGGTTGAATTATTTCTGTTTTTGAATTTGTAAATGTCCAGCACAATGAGCTAATTCCCCCCATAAACGTTGTGCATTATTACTATCCTTATCAAGTTATGTTTAAAAATAACATACTGCAGAAAGCATAGACATTTTTCAAAGATGCTTATAAAAAGCAATAACTATAATCCCTCATTGAATTTCACAATTCTGGATAATGCAAAGAAGGCCTCAGGTCAGCAATGTTACTGACACGGCAATAGGTGTATTAAAATTGGTGGCATGGAGCAAAGTTGTGTCAAGAGTGACAAGAATTTCTCTCTCATTCTTGCAGTTTATAACTCACAATGGGAGAGGTTCTTTTTTAAATAAGGAAATTGATTCTTTGGTCTACATCATTATGTAGAAAAAAAAACTGACCAGTCTGTTGTAGTGCATATTTCCAATAGGTTAATTGGTAAGACCTTTTGCACCACTTCCTTTAACTGATTTCTCTCATTTTTGACATTTGTGTGATGTACAGTACATTCAGAAAGTATTCAGACCTCTTCACTTTTCCACATTTTGTTACGTTACAGCCTTATTCTAAAATTGATTAAATTAATTGTTTTTATCATCAATCTCCACACAATACCCCATAATAAAAAAGTGAAAACAGTTTTGCAAAGCAATTAAAAGGAAATAACTAAAATATCACCTTTACGTAAATATTCAGACCCTTTACTCAGTACTTTGTTGGGGCACCTTTGGCAGCGATTACAGCCTCAAGTCTTCTTGGGTATGATGCTATAAGCTTGGCACACCTGTATTTGGGTAATTTCTCCCATTCTTTGCTGAAGATCCTCTCAAGCTCAAGGTTGGATGGGGAGCATTGATGCACAGCTATTTTCAGATCCCTCTAGAGATGTTCGATCGGGTTCAAGTCCAGGCTCTAGCTGGGCCACTCAAGGACATTCACAGACTTGGCACAAAGACACTCCTGCATTGTCTTGACTGTGTGCATAACCTTCAGTCTGAGGTCCAGAATGCTCTGGAGCAGGTTTTCATCAAGGATCTCTGTACTTTGCTCCGTTCATCTTTGCCTCGATCCTGACTAGTCTCCCAGTTCCTGCCACTGAAAAACATCCCCACAGCATGATGCTGCCACCACCATGCTTCACCGTAGGTATGCTATTGGCCAGATGATGAGCGGTGCCTGGTTTCCTCCAGACGTGACGCTTGGCATTCAGGCCAGATTTCAATCTTGGTCTTTTAGGTGCCTTTTGGCTAACTCCAAGCGGGCTGTCATGTGCCTTTTACTGAGGAGTGGCTTCCGTTTGGCCACTCTACCATAAAGGCCCGATTGCTGGAAATATAGTTGTCCTTCTGGAAGGTTCTCCCATCTCCACAGAGGAACTCTGGAGCTCTGTCAGAGTGACCATCAGGTTCTTGGTCACCTCCCTAACCAAGGTCCTTCTCCCCCGTTTGCTCAGTTTGGCCTGGCAGCCAGCTTTATGAAGAGTCCTGGTGGCTCCAAAGTTCTTCCATTTAATAATGACGGAAGCCACTGTGCTCTTCGGGACCTGCAATGCTGCAGAAATTGTTTTATACCCTTCCCCAGATCTGTGTCTCGACATAATCCTGTCTCGGAGGTTTATGGACAATTCCTTCGTCTTCATGGCTTGGTTTTTGCTCTGACATGCACTGTCGACTGTGGGGCCTTTTTTAGACAGGTGTGTGCCATTCCAAATCACGTCCAATCAATTTAATTTACCACTGGTGGACTCCAATCAAGTTGTAGAAACATCTCAAGGATAATCAATGGAAACAGGATGAGCCTAAGCTCAATTTTGAATGTCATAGCAAAGGGTCTGACTACTTATGTAAATGTGATATTTCAGTTATTTATTTTTAATTACTTTGCAAACATTTCTAAACACCTGGGGTATTGATGATAAAAAAAAAAAATTTAATCCATTTTAAATTGGCCTGTAACAACAAAATGTGGACAAAGTGAAGGTGTCTGAATGCACTGTATATTGCTTGGATTCAGTATCATTAACCTCATTCATAAATAGATCATATGTTTCCTACAAACCTTTGTGTGCTTTAAGTTTGGGGCTAGATCACTCCATTCAGCTTTGAGGATGTTTCATTTGGTGTGGAAATCTCAAAATGGGGCAAAGAGCTTGAGGCTGTCCACTTAAGGCTGTTGTGATCTTATTCAATGGTGGAGTATTATTCAATGGTGGAGTAGAATGGAGGATTTGTGTGGCTTACACCTACAATTTCAATAGGCAATAGGTGCAGGAGTAGGACATTTGGCCCTTTGTGCCCTATCTAGCTCTCTCTTGAAAGCATCCAGAGAACCTGCCTCCACCGCCCTGGCAGGGAATTCCACAGACTCACCACTCTCTGTGAGAAAAAGTGTTTCCTCGTCTCCGTTCTAAATGGCTTACTCCTTATTCTTAAACTGTGGCCCCTGGTTCTGGACTCCCCCAACATCGGTAACATGTTTCCTGCCTCTAGCGTGTCCAAGCCCTTAACAATCTTATATGTTTCAATGAGATTTCCTCTCATCCTTCTAAACTACAGAGTGTACAAGCCCAGCTGGTCCATTCTCTCAGCATATAACAGTCCCGCCATCCCGGGAATTAACCTTATAAACCTACGCTGCACTGCAAGAATGTCCTTCCTCAAATTTCTTCCATTCTACTTAATCCCCTTGTCTGTGCAAATGTAAGAAATTCTGGAGTATGTAGAAAACACAAGGCCAAGAAAAAGGTCACATTTTGTGTCATGTTCTTGGCTGCCAATGCTAAACATAGTGGAATTGAAGGAGTGAGATGAAAGCACTAAAGAATTGATCATCATCTTCACAGCCATATGCAAGACTGCTTTGACTGTTTGATTATTAAAGGCAAGATTGACATGCCGTTGAAGTTTGTGGTTAAGCTTGGGTTCTTAACAGTTGAAGGAAGGTTAAAGATGGATTTTTTTTAATAGTGAGTGGATTGAATTATCTCAGCTGCCTTGAAGAAAAATGTTAGTATAGATGTTGTGATGCCTGTCGTGGGAGCCAAGAAAGAGTGTTTGAACATAGGGTTATTGTATGGAAATTAATTATTTTTGAGAAATTTAGGGATGGATTATTGCAAAGCTTGAAAATGTGCAAATGGTTTTGACTTAACACCATGAGCAGTTCTTGAACCTTGGAGAAGATGAAGGAAAAGGTTTTAGGGGATGGTTTAAAGGAACCCAGAGAAAGCCATTCAAATGATCGTGACTTGCAGTAGGTTTTATGGGCCTGTCCCACTTGGCGATTTTTTCAGCGACTGCTGGCACCATTGACTGACGTATCATTGACCGAAAAATATCGCCAAGTGGGACAGGCCCTTTATGCTGATAGTGAGGTTTTGCAGAACAGAAATGCCAAATATGATGAAAGCTAAGTAGTTCAATTGTACATCATAGTTGCAGCCTCTAGCTTTAATGTTATGCACAGAGCAAGTGTAACAGGACTGCAGGTAATTTCATTCATGTGCTTTTTTTTAAACAGCAAATGAAGACAGTGAAAAGTATATTTTTGAATTATCTTTTTACAGGAATATGAAAACCAATCAAGTAATGAAGCCAAATATGTGAAAGATCTAGATCGACTTGAAATGATTGTACAAGCTTTTGAATATGAAGAGATGGAAGAAAAGCCTGGCCACTTACAGGAATTTTATGATTCAACAAAAGGTATTTAGTCATACAATTTAGCGACATAAGAAATAAGACTAAGGCGTATGTCCCCGAGCCTGGTAGATTAGATCATTACCTTCAACTCCACTTTCCCACCTGGTCGTCTTAAATAGGCATTTCATCTTGAGATTGCATATCTTGTTCAAGATTCTTCCAACACTACCTTGACTTGGCATGCAATCTTTAATGCAGGCAAATGGTTTTTGACCTGCGGTATTTTCAGCATTTTGTGTTGGGTGGCATAGATGTTCGTAAATTGCTGGTCCTCCTCCAAAGCATATTCAAATTAAGGTTACAGTGAAAAGTATACCTTTACTCAGTTGGTACATTGTTTTAAAACTGCACTGGAGGAAGTTTAAGTTGATTTCAGAGTTTTTATCTGATATTTACCTTATTCTGATTTACAGGAAAGTTTAATCATCCTGAAATCCTTCAGCTGGTGGCGACATTGAACAAAGTAAGGGATTTTGGGAAGAAAAAAGCCTGCGACAAAGATCTTTCAGGGGAACAACCTACCTAACTCAAAAATCGCAGACTTCATTCAGTACTCAGGTCAATGTTTTTGTAATTTTATCATTTAGAGTACGTGTTTCAACAACAAAAATGGCGGGGGGAAGGCATCAACTCCATTTCCTCCTGTCCTAACAAAACTGGAGGAATTTTGTAATAATTTATGTGCAGTTTAATATTTTGATAGTATATTTAGAAATAGTGGTACTAGCTGTAAAGTAATTGAGACAATATCTGCAATTAATTCATTTGATCTTTTTATTTAAGGCACCAAATTGTCTTGATCATTTAGCTTGCCAAATGATATACAGACCACAAAGTAGTGTTTCCAAATAATCTGTACTTACGCATACACAATGTTTTTAACATTAATCTTGGAAAGGAATGTGCTGACTGAGCAAGCACCAATTTTACATTAACACAGAATTATTGCACATGGTGGATTTCAATGGAATGTGATATATTTGCAATAAAACAGGTTCTTGCTTACATTTGTATCCATTTAACAATATATTGTTCATGAAGTCAAGACTGGGTAATGAGACATTAAGTTCACAAAACAGGCTTTGGTCAAAGAAGCTGGTGTGAAACATTCTGTTGTAAAGTAACTATAAAACATAGACTGAATGCTTAATAAATAAAATGTAGAACCCTGCTGTTTTGTTGAATAATTTACTGTGTCGTCGAGTGTCTCTTCCTGAAATTGTTCAGAATAGAACGACGAGACTATTTTAAACAAAATCTTGTAATACCAAAAAGTAGACATTTAAAAAGGTCCGAAGTCTTCAGTATGCCGATACCCCAAGCTCGATTCCTGAACACTGGCGTTTGCAGCAGAATTCAACACATCTTCAAAACTTCCACCGCTATTGGCAGGTACACCACCAACTTTACACTACATTAATAAAAAGCCAATATTATTTACAATCTTTTTTCATTTATCAAGAGACAGAAACAGTTTAGTTAAGATCGGGAACGATTTGATGTACAGAGCAGGAAAGGGCTCCTTGCCACCTTACTGTCACAATTGGGTATTGCACTTTTGACTCTCCCCCTTTCTATATTTCATGGGCTTGGTTAGCGCCCAGCACAAACCCCCCATACTTCCTCCGATTAGGACTCAGTTCAGCTATTTTCCGTCTCCACTATACTTGTTCTTTCCAACATTCATTTCCAATTAATTGAATGTAAAATTAGCTTAGTAATTCGATTTTTGACAATCTTTTAAAATAATTCTTAGTCAAGATTTTATGCAATATTTACCAAATTAAATTTTAAAGTATTAACATCACAATGTCATATATACAAATGAAGGTAAAGCTATTTTTTATTTATATATAGCACAGCAATACCTAGGTCGAATCAATGCCATTGGGTAGGTTTGAGAGGTGTGCCAATGCTACCACCACATTGCCAGTAAAATCATTACCTTCAGACTGCTGACAGTAGTTTCCATCCGCTCTTCAAAGGATTTGAAAGTAGTTGAATTTCTGCGGTAATAGAAAACAATGATTTGTGTTTAATGAATGCATGGGCCAACTAAACAGCTTTCAAGAATCATTATTTTATAAATTCTTCTGCCACATTCACTTGTTCATTCATATAAAACGGAATTCACTTAGCAGAATTCCACCCTACGACTATCTGTGAGTCATTCCACATCCAATGACTCATAATTATAGTAGTAATTGACAGACCTATAGTGTTCTTCAAATATAGGCGTAAATAGTAACATTTAAAAACAAAGTGAAAACCTTTCAAATATCATATTGTAAATCTATCCGTCAACATGCATGTTAAATGGTATTGTACTATATAACACAGAACAGTAAACACATTATCCTATTTATAATGTAGCATAGGTTCACCAATGAGACTAGTGATGGGTCAGAGCAGCTACCAAATCAAATGCTAATACTATTTTGCGATTAAATAAGTTTTAGAACATATAACCTAAATATGCTAAACTAATAATATTCAGTAGATGTAATTAACAAATGATCATTGCCATATTAATGAATGATCATTTACATGACTGTATATTTTAGTGGAATCATAAATCAATTGTCCTGATTACAATAGTGCGACAAACAGATTGGAAGGTCAGTATGGGTCCTGTTCTGTAAATCAGTAATGCAGCTCCTTGTTTCTGCTTCTATTGTCTTTACTAAATAAATCACCCTGAAAGTTGGTTTTTAAGCTTGTATCTTTGCACCGTGACAATTTACAACATGAATGTAAAAATAGTTGCTTAATATCTGCAGCTACTAATTCACTCTCTATTATTATGCCCAGTAACTCCTCAGAGTTTATGGACTAATTGTATCAATAATTGCAGTACCATAAACGGGGTACAGGTGGATGTCTCAAATTTGTTTTGTTCAATATGTGGGGTATAGTAATTAAGGTTACAACTGTACAAATCCCCATGTATTTACTTTGAAACTAGTTTGATTCTGGCTTTATCATTTTAACTGACAAGCACTCACCCACACTTAATCGGAATACAATTGACCAGAAATAAATACTACTTGTCATCAGTTCACTACTTTAAATAGTTTAAAAGAAAAATGTTAACACTTTTGCAGAAAATGTTGTAACATCTAAGTTCTTTTTAAAATTACAAGTACATTTATCCAAAAGTTAAGATGGTACTAACAGTTTTCAAACTTAGCTATGCCTCTGTTCTACCAACACAACACACATTACCTCACAGCAGGCATGCTAATTGAATGCAGGTTAAGGTAACTGGCATGGAAGCATTAAGAAAAACAAAACAAATGTACTTTAGTCAAGTGAAAAAATAAGCCACCATTAAAACATTCATTGAAAAATGCCACTTAACAACAAATTAAATGAAGTGGTACACATCAATAATCCACACCTGGTCTTTGTTGGAGTTATCTAACTGAGAAAACTAATTTAGCTGCCCTAGATTTTCTCTAAAGCCATGTTTCTTATACACTCAAATTGTTAATCAATCATCACTGAATTACTAGAGGTAGGATACCAGATATACAGATCACCAATGGCTGAGCTGACTTGAAAGATGCATGGACTTCCCCCTGTTTTACATTGTATACTGTGAGGCTTCATTTCTAGAGGATATCCAGCCACAATTAATGTCTTCAAGCTGGCTGAGTAGCCAATCACATTGAAGGACGAGTACAGATAATAAGAGAGGTAAAAACTAGCCCAATCTTTCACTGACATTTAAACATTAATAAACAACCCTAGATTTCCCTGGTTGCCGCCTTCGCCTTCCTATATACCAATCAGCAATTGTCAAAATGGATCTTCCATGCAGTAACAGACAAAGTTCATTCCCATACTCTTGACAAAAGCCTGGCTACGATAAAGTCCTTGAGTTGTGAATTACATAATGTGGTAGGGCCTGTAGAAGCCCTGGCCACAACATTTAATATCTAAGCCGTGCACTCCAAGCTTAAGCATGTATGGTTTTGGTTTATAATTGTCACATGTACTGGGGTACTGTGGAGGCTATGTGAAGGACACAAACCAATGAATTCACGTTAATTGAATTCACATACTACACGCGTTTGTCTGTCCTCTCCACTAATTTACATATTTCTAGAAGTTTTTTCACAGCTCACCTCACTAATACCCAGTTTGTCTCATCACCTAATTTCAAAATTGTGCTTCAAAGATTCTAAAGATTGGAACACATTAAATGTAAAATAGTCAAACAGATTTGTGATTCTCAGCCTTTCTGAAATAGAGTCCCATATGTTGCAGTCAGTAAGGTTGGTATCCTCTATAAACACCTGATGCTATCACAGGACACTTATTAAAGTTGCTGGGTTATCCCGGATTCCTTTAAAATGCTAGCGTTCATAAAACAGGAGTAACTTATGCGATGAAGTTATTTTTACTTGTTTGTACAATTTACTTAGATTACCTTAATTAAGGCCCCATTAAGCTTGAAAAACACTTCAAAGAAATTGTTTTACATTCAATAGTTCCTTTCAACAAAATCAAATTGTTTGCTCTAAACATAAAAAAATATGATTAAACACTCTTTAGTCAGGAATGTTAAGGAAATGCAAAACTGCATTGGTTTACTTATTTACATCATGGAAACAGAATCTATCGTTGACTGGGAAATGGAAATATTACATGTAAACTTTTGATCCTCAAGCCCCTCCTCATACTTGTTACCGTAATACCAATTACTAATTACTTGTAATGTTTCGAGTCGTATTCTACACATCGACAACTTAAAGCACATAGCTCCATCATAGTGAACATTATAAATTGATAATTAAATCTCCAAAAAAGTTTGCTAAACTTTAGTTCAGCGTTGACAGCCTGTCTCGTCATTTTCTTCATTTGCTGTTTTGGTCTATTTACTTGTATGTTTTTAGTGCACCGTTAGTTTTTGTATTATGGGGGTTGGGAGAAATCATTTTTATCTCTTTCCTCGAAGGAGATGCGACTGTTTCATCGTATCTCCGTCGGCACTGCGGCTTTAATATTGTGAAACTGGCGGTCCCTTTGTTAGGGATCGACTGCGGGAGCCACAACCGCAGGAGATTCGATGCCCTGAATGCGGGAGCTTCGATCGCCCCGACCGCAGGAGAAAAGGAGGAAAGAAAGTATAAGCTATTTGCCTTCCATCAGTGGGGAATGTGAGGTCGCCGAAAAAACAAGATGGACGTGCTGCCTGCACTGGTGAGGACTCGGAGGGAGTGCCATGAGTGCAGTGATCTTGGTGTTTTGCGAGGACATGGCTCCATGAGGACATCCCGGAGTCCAGTGTGAGTGTGGACGGCTTTCCGTCTGTTGGGGCGGCCAGGGACTGCAGAGAAAGTGATAGCAATCGGTATAACTCTGGTCACAGCACTGTGAAAGAGCGTATGTGTGGCCCGGCCATTGAATTGATGGCTGTGGGTCTTTGCTTATGCTGTGTGACCTGGGAATTCTCACACACCGTTGTGGTGGCTGTTTGATTTTTGTGTGGTTATGTATCTTGTTGCTTTTTTGTATGACTGTTGGCAAGTCAAATTCCTTGTATGTTTACATACTTGGCTAATAAAATTAATTACAATTACAAATCAGGAAACCATTATTTTACAAAAATGACATCACATTTCAAAACACTACAAATTCTATCATGAAGGGACAAAATAGGAGTAAAATGCAAGTTATTTCCTTGAAAGAATAAATTGATAACAATATTTTACTACGCTAAATTATTTGGGTAAAGGACAGATTCTTGTTAATAGCATTGGAACGAACTGCAGATGATGGTTTAAATTGAAGAATGTCACCCATTCTTTTGCTCCAGAGATACTGCCTGACCCGCTGAGTTATTCCAGCTTTTTGTGTACCTTCCAGTCGGCAATCCGGCCCCAGGTTTGAACGTTGGCTTCCCAATGGACAGGATAAGAGTTTCAAAAATCAAGGCTAACACAATTGCATTAATTATCTAACAGAGAAGGTTTGTGTTGGGCAAGAAAAAGATGAGCACAAATGAGAACCACAGATGCTTCTACAGTTGGGCAAGAAAGTGCTTGATGGGACCAGTACTCAAGCTGCAGTATAAAAACTATGCTTGCATTTCCATATGCTTAGAAGTCAAATTTCAAAGTCAACTCATTCATCAAAATATGCAAAATAAAATCTGTCCTATTGTACCACATTGCCCTTTGACACAAAGATTCACCTTGAGACCACGGAAAACATGGTCCACCTCTCATATCTGAGCAGCTTCTTCTCAGCAAAAATAGAAACTGATGTTGAAATGCACCAACACCTTAAAAGTGCCAGCAGACTCTTTGTTCAACTGAGGAAAAATATATTTGAAGATCAAGATCTCAGACCTGGCATAAAACTTGCCCCTCCTAAATGCTTCTGAAAATGTGATTATATATAGCAAGCATTTCAAGGCACAGGAAAAATACCTCCAACAATGTGCTTTAATTGAAAGGTAAGCAAATCGTTGTCAGCATTCTTTCCCCACCTCTAATTACTCTGTCGGTTCTGTTGGGCAGACCATGTTGTTGGCAGGTCTAACACTAAACTGCTGAAACAAGACACGCCATCCTGCGCACTGTCATTGGAAAATAATCCCAGATGAACAGAGGACAAGATGCAAGGATGTTCTCAGATCCCCCTTGAAAATTGCAAGATTTGCACAGTGTCTAGAATAATCAGAGTGCAGAAAATGGAAAATGAGCATCTGCGGTGATTTTGAAAAATTCAAAGCTACTAATTGGGGACACACAGAACAAAACTGACCACCAGCCATCCACACTATCTGTAGAAGAGTCTGCAGTTCCCACATGGACTTTGCACCCCAAAATCCAAATAATCAGAGTGGAAGCAAGTCGTCCTTGGTACCGAAGGGCAGCCTCTTCAGCAAATGAGAATTGCAAAATGGTGGAATTAATGTTTATGTTAATAAGAACACGCTTGGTTATAACATGATATATAATACTCTTGAAAAAATATCAGGAAGAATTATTGATCAAGAAAATGCCCACTCAGAAATATTTGCAGTCGATCATGCACTAATAAATTAACCAAAATGAGAATAGAATTGTTAAATTACAATTCTATTTTAAAGGATAAATGAAAATGTTTGAGCTATTTTAATCTCACCTGCTTGGGAGCAGTAGACTGAAGTAATGCAAGCTATAGCAAAACAGTTAATTAGTTATAAATATTATGCAGCACAGACAGTACACTAAAAATATTCTCAAAATAATTATAGCATGAAAATATAGTTACAGATACTACAGACATTTTCTTACACTTAGATTTGAAAGATAGAGAAACCACATAATACAATTGGTAATTTTTACATGGCTTGTGTAGAATAAACGTCAATGTATGTTCTATATATAAAATTGCTGCGTAAGAAATAATTAAATCAAAATTATTTTCTCTTTAACTTACTTCATATCTCCTAGTTTCTTAGTAAGCGTTGAGCTTACATTATTTATAGCTGCTGATGCCTTCTGTCCTGTGTTATTGAAAGTCTCTTGTGTTTTTTTGTATCTTTTGGGGGAAAAAAATGAAGACATGACACAACTTGTTACAGAAATATTAGTTTCTATTTTAATCAAATGAAGAGTATAACTTCAGCATCACATATTGGAATGTAAAGAAAAACAGCAGTTGGTCTATTTAATTTGTCCCATTCAATCAACTTGGACCGAAGTAAAGTTCCATACTCTCCTGCAGCTTGGGAAAAGCAAAATATTGTTTCAAAGTAAATAAATTCGAAACCATCTCAAGGTTAGAGGGAGGTGGGGGGGAAAGAGCAAAGAATTTGAGGAAACACTCAAGTGTTTTCAGGACATAACAGTAACGCAACACCTAATATCAGCCATGATCATATTGAATGGCGGTGCAGGCTCGAAGGGCCGAATGGCCTACTCCTGCACCTAATTTCTATGTTTCTATCTAATTTATCTTTTACAATGGCATGAAATAAGACAGTCCCCATTTGAATGCTTTCTGTGCATCTGCTTGTTAGATGAGTCAGACACTGATTCCAAGTCCATGACTTGAAAGAGATTTCTGACTCCAGTATGTATGCATGCATGTGTGTACCTACACATTTTGCAACAAATGTGCAAAGAAATAACAAAAATCCCTATCCATTTTGATCTCCTTGAGAAGATCAAGCAAGCACCCAAAGCAATAACATAAAGCAAATTCCATTCATAATTAGGGAGCAGCAGTGCGAGTTATTAAACTCGATCTGCCTGCCTTCTCTATCTGCAGTAGAAGTTTGTACTAAGGGTGAACATTGTTTGATTGAATATTAAACAATGTTAAGTCTGCATTATGTCAGCTAGTGCCGAATCAACAAATAGCCACAGTGTGACCAGCCAGGGAAACGAATCAATGTATGAACTGGACTGGTGAAGCAGTATGTTCTAGTTTCTATATTGAAACATACATAAATTATGATCTGACGTTCTACTTTATCATTGTTGTTTTGGGATTTTCATTACTTTGACATGTGAAATTTGGTAAAAAGCAATTGAGCCTATTTCAGGAGGCAAGATGCATGGCCAAGCAAACCAACCGAAATCACAAAAGATTGGATAAAACATCTATTCACAAGCAGAGGTGTTTCACTATATCTGTGTTCTAACATAACACCAACAATTAACTACATGGTAAGACCATGGAAAGTGTGGACTGCTTCACGTATCTTACGAGCTGCCTCTCCCTCAAGACCGCCAAAAATGATGAAATTCATTATTGGCTTCAAAGTGGCCAAAGTCAGTACTATGTGGATGTCTGAACCATCTATGTGAGAAGATAAAGACATCAAAAAGATGTTGGTCTACTCAGTAGCAATGATCCCGGACAGCTTTCCTGCTTCTTAGACAGATCACATCTAGCAGGTACCACAAAGCAATCATGATGCCTCCCCCCCCTCCAAATGCACTGGCAGAATAAACATATCAAAGTGAGTGTCCTCTCCCATGTCAATGGGTCCAGCATTGAGGGCTGAATTACACTCAGGTGACACACAGCCAGAGCAATCACATGTTCCGCACTAGACTCCCAAAACAGACAAACAATTCTGAATTGTCTCACAACCACAGTGGACAGAGATAAAGATCCAAGAATGTTATCAAAGTCTTCCTTGTAAAGAGCACTCATGCCATCAACTCTTGAGATTATCTGGCTCACGCTTCCTAGAGTGGATGGGCAACGTTTGGAATGACATGGAGGATTGTGTTCATTTGTTGAAAACTAGAAAATGGCACAAATGGAAAAGAGTGTCACTTGCCAAATAACCCATTAGGGAAGAATAGTCTACATTGACAGCTAGACTCAAACATAAAGAAAAAATTATATGGAATATTGAGCATGTCATGCCCATTTTAGTTTTAACTGGCTGTAAAATAGTATCAAAAATTCATTTAACGTTTGTGTTATTCTTACAATATACTAGATCAAGTGCAGCCCCTTGGGTCCCATTCCCCCAACGCAATATGCCACCACTCACCATAGCCCCTAACTGCGCAGGCGCGGCTCATTCCCCCTCATCCCCCAGCACTCCCTCTCCCTCCCTCTTCTTTTCCCTCTCCTCCTCCCCTCCCTCACCTCTCCTTTCGCCTACCCTGTCATTCCCTCCATTCTTACATAACCCCTCTCCCCTCACTGCCCCCCCTCACCTCCACCCCACTCCCCCACTAAACACAATGTTTAAATAACATTAAACAACAATCCTTGCCTTCTCCTCCTCCCCTCCCCCACTGCACTGGGAGTTCTGTCATTTGTTAACATTGTAACAGGCAGGGCAAGTGGAAAAGTGGATTATTTAAAGTTTAAAGTGTGCATGATAAAAATATAACAAAAATCCGAGATTTAGTTTTAGCACTATTGGAGTAGCTTCGGGATCACACTAACACACACACAAACAAGATGACAATTTTAGTGATGTGAGGGCCAGGTGAGACCCGTCGGATCCCTGTCACATGGGAGGCCTGGTCCCCCAATGCAATATTCCACCACTCACCCATTGCCCCCAACTGCGCTGACGTGGCAATAATGTAAAAAAATAAGATCAATGTGATCAATCTCACTCTCCAACTTGAGTTCCCTATTCACCTCCTGCATTATCCTCCTTCTCCCCACCCTCCTCTGCTTCCTCCCGTCACCCCTCCCTCCCCTCCTCTCTTCCCCTTCCCCTCCTCCTCCTCCACTACCTCGCCATCCCCTTCCCCACCCCTATCCTCCTCCATTCCCCCTCATCCCCAGCACTCCCTCCCCCTCCCACTTCACCCTCCCTCTCTTTTCCCCTACCCTCCCTCCTTAACACCTCTCCCTCTCTGCTTCCCCACTTCTCACCTTCCCCCATCCCACAATGAAAACCGCGATGTTTCATTTTTAAAAGGAGTTTCTTTCCTGCGATTTTTAATGTAAATGGAAACCTCCCACTTATCTCTCCCCCCCCCCCCCCCCCCCCCCCCCCCCCCCCCCCGCACAATAAAAAAAACACAATTTTTTTGCAGATGAAACCTCTCCCCGAGAATTTGATTAGAACTGAGCTTTTTTGAAAATAGTGATTTTTTTAATGTAAATGAATGTCGGGATCCCATTGTGACGTCATACGCTGCTAAAGGGCAGTGCAGATGGAAGTGAATTTTGGCAAAGTGATTTTTGTAAAGTTTAAAATGTGAATAACTTGTAAAATATACCATCAATCTGAACAAAACTCGATACAACACATCACAGGACAATGGTGAGTAAGGTGTACCATTTTGGCATAATTTCCGGATCACACCCATCACAGATATGCACGCAGTCACGCACAATAACAAAGATGACAATTGGTCCATGTCATACAGGAGGTCTGGTTCCCCAACGCAATATTCCACCACTCACCCATAGTCCCCAACTGCGCAGGCGCGGGTGACGGGTTCCCACTGTGACGCCAGAGATTCTCGTTGTGACACGAGTCACAGCAACCCTCCCCCAACTGCGCCTCGCATCCCTCTTCCTACCCCTATCCTCAATTCCTGCCTCATCCCCAGCACTCCCTCCCCCTCCTCTTCACCCTCCCTCTTCTTTCCCTTCTCCTCCCCTTCCCCCCTATCTTTTATCTTACCCTCAGTCACTCCCTCCCTCTCTCCATAAACCCCACCTCTCCCTTCCCCCTACTCTCTGTCTCCCTGCTCCCCACCTCCACCAACCCTCCTCTGCTTCCTCTCCTCACCCCTTAATTCCTCTCTCCGTTCCCTTCCCCTCCTCCAGTACCCCACGGACCCTCTTCCTACCACTATCCACCTCCATTCCCCCTCATCTCAGCACTCCCTCCCCCACCCTCTTCTTTCTTCCTCCTCTTCCCACCCCCCCACAATGAAAATCACAATGTTTTTTTTTAAAAGGGATTTTTTTCCCTCGTGATTTTTTAAATGTAAATAGAAACCTCTCCACTATCCCACCCCACCACAATGAAAACCGCTTTTTTTGGGGTAAAAGAGACGTCCCCCCCAAGAATTTGATTAAAACAGGTTTTTTAGAAAATCGCGATTTTTTAAATGTAAATGAGTATCGGGATCCCATTGTGACGTCATACGCTGCCAATGGGCAGTGCAGATAGAAGTGAATTTTGTCAGTGCTTTTTGTAAAGTTTAAAATGTGAATAACTTGTAAAATGTACCATCAATCTGAACGATACTTGGCTAATGCACACCACAGGACAATGGTGAGTAAGGTGGGCCAAAAATTGTAGCGCTATTGTGTACCGTTTTGGCGTAATTTCAGGATCACACTCACGACACACACGCATACTAACAAACAAGATGAGAATTTTAGTAATAAATATATAGATAAGTATATAGTAGCAATAGTATATTTGCAAGCTAATTATTCATTATCAGGCTTTCAACAAATTGCAAAACTGTCAGAAATGTCTGTTTTGACGAGGAAACCCTAAATCAACTTATAATGTCCAGAGTCATCTGTGAAAGTTGTTACAGGGTGTACAACTGATCAAGCTTTCTATTTGCATGCTAAAGTGTCTCCCCTCTGCACCATTCCCTGAACCATGATCACCATATTAGAAATGAAGAAATAAGAAAAGGAAGATCATCCATATTGATCCCCATATTACCTGGTAGCGCAAAATTAGTGAATGAATCGACTAAAAAGGACAGCATTTGTTATAAGCAAAAAAAAATATTCTGGAGAATCCCAACGGATTACACAGCATCTGCAGAGGGACAGATTACTTTGGGAGTCGGGACTCTTCTTCAGACTTAGTGGGGGCAAGGAAGCCTGAAAAAAGAGACAGGGATGAGGTAAAACTCGGCATGTGATGGTAAACCTACCACTCTATGAAGGGGAAAAAATCCCCTCAGGTTCATATTAAATCTTGCTGGTGTGGGCAAGTTGGGCCGAACGGTCTGTTTCCACACTGTGGCACTCTATGAGTCTGCCTTTCATAATCTATGACCTATGCTTGCCAGAAACGTGGCGGGTCTTGAATACGAGTGTATTCATGTATAGTAACAAATAATTTTAGGTCCTTGAGTCCTGGCAACATGCTCAGTTATTTTCCCTGCACTCTTTCCAGCTTAATGCCATCTTTCCTATAGCAAGGTAACCAAAACGGAACACAATACCCCAAGTGAATGCTCACCAATGTCTTGTAGAACCATAATATAGTCCCAACTTTTATACTCAATTGCCTGACTGGTCAAAAGCTTTCTTCACCATCTGTCTAACTGCAATACTACTTTTGTTTTTATTCTATTATTACCCATGTCAGCATTTTGGATGAAACATAGTAAAGAAAACATAGTTCAAAAATCAGGCTCAATGTGTTTCATTTTATAAATGAGATGAGAATTAATTAAAAAACACAGTGCTTTTTATATCGCACCAGGGTCTCTTCCATAATCCACACCAGGACATCTGATATGTCCTCATTCTTCAGGGAACGGGGATTCCCCTCCTCCACCATAGACGAGGCTCGCACCAGGGTCTCTTCCATACCCCGCAACACTGCTCTCTCTCCCCATCCCCACACTCGTAACAAGGGCAGAGTCCCCCTAGTCCTCACCTTTCACCCCACCAGCCGTCACATACAACAGATAATCCTACGTCATTTTCGTCACCTCCAACGTGACCCCACCGCTCGCCACATCTTCCCATCTCCCCCAATGTCTGCCTTCCGCAAAGACCGCTTCCTCCGCAACTCCCTTGTCAATTCTTCCCTTCCCGCCCGTACCACCCCCTCCCCGGGCACTTTCCGTTGCAACTGTGTCCCTTTACCTTCCCTCTCGACTCCATTCAAGGATCCAAGCAGTCGTTCCAGGTGCGACAGAGGTTCACCTGTATCTCCTCCAACCTCATCTACTGCATCCGCTGCTCTAGATGTCAGCTGATCTACATCGGTGAGACTAAGCGGAGGTTGGGCGATCGTTTCGCCGAACACCTCCGCTCGGTCCGCAAGAACCTACCTGACCTCCCGGTGGCTCAGCACTTCAACTCCCCCTCCCATTCCCAATCTGACCTCTCTGTCTTGGGTCTCCTCCATTGCCAGAGTGAGCAACACCGGAAATTGGAGGAACAGCACCTCATATTCCGTTTGGGGAGCCTGCATCCGGTGGGCATGAACATTGAATTCTCCCAATTTTGTTAGCCCTTGATGTCTCCTCCCCTTCCTTAGCCCTCGAGCTGTCTCCTCCCATCCCCCAGCCCTCGGGCTCCTCCTCCTCCCTTTTTCCTTCCTACTCCCCGCCACCCCCTATCAGTCTGAAGAAGGGTTTCGGCCCGAAACGTTACCTATCTCCTTCGTTCCATAGATGCTGCTGCACCCGCTGAGTTTCTCCAGCATTTTTGTGTACCTGTGCTTTTTATGAAGATGTGTTCTTCCCCCATCATTTATAAACACACATTGAAATGAAGTAAGTTTAGCTAGATAGATTACAGTATTTTTATGGAGCACATTTGTTATCTGTGCTTCAATATTCTTCAAAATAAAATTTGCTGTCACTTTTTGTCAGTGTACAGTACTAATTCTGGTATAAAGCATCACGAGTACTATAAACACACTTCTACTTTGACCATTATAAGAAAAACCATCTGTAAAAATAAAACTGTTGCGAAGTCCAAACTATTCTCACCCAAGTACAGCATCCAACTTCTCATCTATACACCCGGAGACCATTTACCTTAGCAATGTTAACAAGGCACTTTAATAGCATCTCTTTAAAAAAAAAAGCTACACCCTTCAGAATTTAATCAGTATATCAACTGATAAATTTTGCATTAAGTATGAAATATTTGTTTGTTAAAATTAAAGTTAAGCATTTTTAAGTAGAACATGTACTCTAAGGTAAACCAAATGGCAAACTCGATTACTCAAAAACTTACATCACAGAAGTCTGCATATCATGCCAACTTTTGCTTAAGTTATGTTTTATTTCATTCAGTGGGGTAATACCCATCTTCTGCTTTATTTCAACAAGATGCTTCTCCTTGGCAATCAGGGTTTGTCGCAATGCAGAAATTTCCTCTTCTAGCTGATATGAAAGAGAAATTATTGATATATGCTAACCAGAAATCTCAATAGTTTACACTATTATTTTCCATTTGGCGAACCCATTCAACATTTTAAATACAATTTCCTTAGAAGTAGACCACTAGATAAAATTAATGCAATCATTTTGCAATCCAAAACATAATTTGCGTCTTAGAAAGGTTTTCAACAAGACTTTTCTGTCCTTGGCCTCTTCATTGCCAGAGTGAGTCCACATACAAACTGGAAGAAGAGCACCTCATATTCCACTCGAGTAGCTTACAACCTAACTACATCAATAGTCTTCAATTTCAATTGTTGACCCTTCCCATCTCTCTTTTGCCCGCTACCCCTCACTGGTGCGCACCCATTTCTCCCACCATCCAGTCATCCCGCTCTTTCTCCCCAACCCCAAGTATACTCATCTCCCATCCCATCTGTTCTTTCATACCCCATTTCCCCCCAATCCCCTTCCACCCATATTCCTCCCTCTGGTATTCCATTTTATTTTTCTTCTTTTCCTCATCCTTTGTCTCTTTTTCACCTAAAGCCGTTGTCATTATCTCCACCCATCTGCCAATCACTTCTGTCACCAATATCCAATTCTCACTTGCCAAGCTTTGCCCTATTTTCACCAATTTTTTTCCAACTTTCTCTTTCCTATTCCATGTGTCTGAGTAAGGTCTAGCCTGAAACGTTGTCTCTCCATTCCCTCCACAGATACTGCCTGACCCGCTGAGTTACTCTCTTGCACTTTGTGTTTGGCTCAAGATTCCAACATCTGCAGTCTTGTCTCATCACTTTCTTCATCTGCATGCCCACCTGACCTGCCACAGGGAACCATGCACCTGTAGTCCCTGATCTCTGTGTTCTACAATGCTTTCTAAACCATTTACTAAAGAAGTCCTGCCCTGTTTTGCATACCAAAGTGCAATTACCTCACACCTGTTACAGAGTTAACTTACCATTCCTTGGCCTGCCTTCCCAAATGATCAAGATCCTGTTATAGACTTAGATATCCTTCCTCTCTGTCCACTATACCACCAATTTTAACGTAGTTTGCAAATTTACTAACACTTTGATTGGATAATTTAAAAAAATTAAACTATCTTCTCAATGCACAAGTCAATTAATGTCTGTGCAATTTGGATTCGAGGCAAGGAAGATGATGAAGGATCTTCAGGGAATGATTAGAATAACAGATGCTAGAGGTTTTCTTGAAACAAGATTTTACTAGATGTAGGAGAGCAAATTAGGAACTGCACAGATAGAAGAATCTCAGAATGTATAGTTGAGAGAAAAGAAAGGAGAGCAAGTTTGTTGAACTAATTTTCCTCTGGGAAAAAAAAGGGATATCTGCAGGGAAGAATTACGCAAGTATGAATGACAAAAACAGGCCTCAGAAGACTAATCATGTGCACCTGGGTGCATATACTCTCAATGCCAGACAATTATAAAAATTAACAGGCATTTATTTGTAGAATTTGTGGAAAGGGAACACTAATACTGAACTGGGCATGAATTTTTGGATAATTTAAATCACATTTACTCACAATATTTGAACCTTTTTAACAACCACAAAGGCTGTAATCAGCTACATTTATTTTTGATGGCCTGCAAATTAGATGGTTCACAACAAAAAGACAAGCTATCGGATAGCTTTTCAGACTAACTTCAGAACAACATATCAGATCATAATATTAATATACAAAATACACTATCATACCTTAGTCATACTTTAACAGCCTGCATTCAGTTGGTTTTCATTGTTTGGAGTCTTAGTTTCTGTCATATTAATCTCAAAATTATTTCTTTTACATTAGATTCCAAACACTTTTCCCCCTCCCTTTTTGGTTGCAAATATGTATTTAGCTTCAGTTTATCAGTTGTTCCACAAGATTCCAATCAAATATTTAACAAACATGACCCTACAAGCAAAGCCGTATTTTAATAACTATTGGTTCAATGTGCAAGGTGGTACAGCTGGTGGACCTGACTTCCATTGCTTCTGCGTGGAATTTGCACTCTCACTCTGCAACCACGTGGGTTACTCGCACATGCCAAAAATGTGCAGGATTAGTGGGTAAAATGGCCACAGCAAATTGCCCCTTGGTAGAATCCTGTAGCTGATGGGAATGAAGGGAAATTGAATAAGGGATTAGCGTAAATGGTACATGTTGGTTGCCAGGGACTCTGTGTGCTGCTTAATTTTAATATAGGGGCAAAATGTTTTTGACCAAACACATTACGTTGAATATCATTTGAAGAAATATCAATATTGAATCTGGAGATCAGTGTGGGATCTTGCGATACAAAATGTCTGTCCATTCCCTCCCCACTGAGATCCTCCAGCACTGTTTTTCCACTTACGATCCCAGCATTTGCTGTGGCTCATGTCTCCAGGTTGATTTATGTCACAATCATACCAATGTTTTTTTTACCAAAGGAATTGACAATGTAATGAGCTTACCTTGGCTAATTCCTCATGAAGTTCTTCCTTTTCTATTTCAGGTTGCATGCCAAGGTCAATATTGGCACCTGGCTCACTAAAGCATTCAGTTTCAAGAAGAACTGTGAGAAAACAAGAATATCTTAGAGATCCAATCGATCAGCTTCTTTTTACAGTTGGGTCAAAATTCAATCAACATTATATGGACTGCAATCAATCAGAAATCATTTAAATGTTAGCACTTCAACTTAATAAATAATCTTTTAAACTAACAGGTGGTCTCTCATTATCGGATACGTTTTAAATGGGGCTGAATATTGAACTCTGATCCAAGCTTATCATGGAATGATTAAATTATTCCATGTTCAAGCTTGAAGTATTTAATAAATAATACCCTGAATAATGATAAATTAGAAAACTAAGAAAATCAAAAATTACTGCTCATATGATTTCCAGGATACGGTCGGATATGTGACAGAATCCTGAATGCTGGCCAGAAGGGAGGCTAGCATCCAGACACCCCAGGGTGTGAAAGCCCTTGTCAGCTTGCTCAGATATCAGAACCATGCTCAGAGCAGATGGAAATGTTCTTTCCCAGCAGGTTGCAGATTATAATCAGAATCTTGGTTGACCCAGAATCTCCACACTGGGCAAATTATCGTTTAGCCTTTTAAGTTCTGCGGTGATGGAATGGAATGACAAAAAAATAAATTAAAAAGAATATTCCAGGCAGTAGAATTTTAAAATTTGGCTTTAAACATAAGGCCAGATATTTTCTAGGTGCAGAATCCAGAAAGCTTTGCACTATCTTTGTTTCTAGGTTCATTATTATCCCTCAAGCAACATTAACATCTGTGGTAGGAATGTTACTAGAGAGGATCTTGAAAGATAAATTATGTGTGTGTGTGTATTGGACAGACAGGGGTTGATTGGAGATAGTCTGCATGGTTTCGTCAGCGAGAGAAAGTGTCTCACATTTGATACAGTGCTTTGATGTTGACACGGATGGAGTCTGCATGAAATTCAGCATGGTTCTACATGGTAGGCTGCTCTGGAAGGTTAGATCGCATGAGATCCAGCGATAACTAGCCAAATAGATACTGAAATGGCTCCAAGGTAGGAAGCAGAAGATGGTGGTGAAAGCTTGTTTTACGCACTACAGGCCGATGACTCCAAATCAAGTGATTAAAGCAAAGTTAGATAAACACAACAGGGAAGGTAAAGAAGGAATATTGAATGTTTTAATGGTTATTTGTATCATTTGCTAGTTTTCAGTTTTCAAACCCTGAAGAATGTATTTCCCTAGTTAAAACATGATTTATACAAAACATTTCCTGCACCCCCCTTAACCAAACACACAAGAAGCTGATATGTAAAAATATACTGTAGGCCACAGCATGAGTGCATTTCCTGTCCAATGGGATATTTAACCTCACATTTTATTGATGTCATATTCTATGTTTACATATTCTGTTGTACTGCAGCAAATAATAATTTCATTGTCCTATCTGGGACATATGACAATAAAACACTCTTGACTCAACTCTTGACTAACTGTTAATTTTGAATTGTAATCTATTTGACCGTCAACATTCGCCACAGCAAAGATGTGTTCTCAGCCTCCTACTATATCACCTTTATATTCATGTCTACGCAGCTAAATTCTGTTCTAACTCCATCTACAAATATGCATATGACACCATTGAGGCGGTCCATAGCTCAAATAACGATAAGACAGAGTGCAGGAAGGAGATAAAGAGCTCGGTGACGTGGTGTTGAGACAACAACCTCTCCCTCAATGTCAGCAAGACAAAGGAGTTAGTTATCAACTGCATTAAGTGTGGTGGTGTACACTGCCCAATCAGCGTCAATGGTGCTGAAGTGGAATTGGCCAAGAGCTTCAAGATCATGGGCACATATTTCCAAGAATCTGTCATTCAATATTACCAAGAATCTGTCCATTCACATTGAAGCTACGGTCTAAACAGTTTACTCCCTTAGGAGACTAAGGAGATTCGACAAGCCTGCAATGACTCATACCAACTTCTACAGACACACACTATTGGGTTGCATCATAGCTTTGTCTGAGAATAGTTCTGCGCAAGAGCACAATAAATTGGAGAGTTGTGGATGTTGGCACATCACAGCTTCACCGGCCACGTCTCCTTGCCCCTCATCAGGCATCCACGCCGAGGTACCCAACACCGTCTTCTGGCAATAAAATACCAAGCACCTCTTCCGCATACCAGATTCTCTGCCGCGGCAAACCAATGGTATGGCGATGGGCAGGATGTTGGATGTTCAAGAGAGAGGTGGAGGGCACCAGGAGAAGGGACCAGGGATGAGAAGGGGGTGATGGGTTGCACAATGGTGCAGCTGGTAGACCTGCTGTCTCACAGCGCCAGAGACCCAAGTTCAATCCTGACCTCGGGTGCCTTCTATGTGTTCTCTGAAACCCCGTGGGGTTGGGTGCTCGTCTTTTCTCCCACATCCTAAAGAAGTGTGGGCTTGTAGGTTAATTGGCTTCTATACATTTACCCACAAATATGTAAGGAGTAGAAAAAAAATGGAACTAGTGTAAACAGATGATTGATGAGCGACGTGGACTTGGTGTTCCGAAAAGCCCGTTTCCATGCTTTTCTCAAACTAAAACTCCAACCGAACTTCTTCCAGTATTTCCATCACAACCCACATACGACTTGACATGGGGAAACATCACAATATCCATAATTTGTCCCATCAATGGTGTCAAACTCCATCCAACTGCCCCACCTTATTCCGTTTGACAACTACACCCAACTCTGCCCATCTCCTCCTCTTCAACCACATCCAGTTCAACTACTTCCCTTCCCCCGACAAACTACACCTCCCCGTCCCAGTAAACCCTTTCCTCTCCAGCTGCCCCGTTCACTCTCCTCCTCTCTCCCCCGGCATCCTGCACCGCTCGCTTCCACCATTTATCCTTATCTTCTACTCCAACACCCTCCCCACTAACTCCCTGCCCCTCACCACAACTCCTCCTCCTCGCAACCCCCTCCCTCGGCCGCTCTCCGCACCGTCCCGTCTCCCTCCAGTATCCTGGCCCTCGCCGCCAGCATCCTCCTCGGCTCCCGTCCCCCTGCGGACATCCTCCTCCTCTCCGCCCCACACCGGGTCATAGGGGATAGGAGTAGAATTAGGCCGTTCGGCCCTTCAAATGTACATTCAATCATGGCTGGTCTATCTCTCCCACCAAACCACATTCTCCTGCCTTCGCCCCATAACCCCCGACATCGGGACTAATCAACCTCCCTGCTCCTCCCTTGTTTCCACCGCCGGCCCCAGGTCGCCGCTCTCCTCTTCCCCCGGGTCGGTCGGTCGGGGAGGCGTTGGGCCGAGGGGGCGGCGCCGGGATCCCGGAGCCGCGGACACAAAGCGGTCCCTCCCTCCTCTGTCTGTCTGTCCGTCCACGGAGACTCACCGCGCTGGCAGTCGGTGTGGACCTGGCGGCTGCCCACGTCTTCCTCCGTCACCTCCATCAGCCCCCGTTCCCCTTCCACAAACTCTCCTCTCCATCCCGTCGCTGCTCTCTGCGCCCAACGACTCACTCGACTCGACTCACTCGCCGAAGCCCCGCAACAGCTGGACCCGCACCTGCACCAGCACCCGCACCTGACCGCCCGCCAGCGCCGCCACCGGCCGGAGGACCCACACCTGACCGCCCAGCAGCGCCGCCACCGGCCGGAGGACCCACACCTGACCGCCCAGCAGCGCCGCCGCCGGCCGGAGGACCCACACCTGACCGCCCAGCAGCGCCGCCACCGGCCGGAGGACCCACACCTGACCAAAGATCTTATAGCGGGAGCTCTGCTATAGGATCTTTGCACCTGACCGCCCAGCAGCGCCGCCACCGGCCGCAGGACTCACACATTGGTCAAGGGTCAAGAGTACTTTATTATCATATGTCCAGAAACGGAACAATGAAATTCTTACTTGCTGCAGCACAACATACGACTCATTAAAACCCATAACAACAACAAAGTTTAGTATATGTAAAAAACTGAACAATAAATAAACAAAAGTGGTGCAAAGTCAAAATTGATATTCCCCAAAGCTACAATGCAGATCAGAGCTTATTTGGAGGTTGCAGGATGCAATGGCCTGATGGCTGTAGCAAAGAAGCTGCTCCTGAACCTGAACGGTACGGTTTTCAGGCTCCTTAGTTTACCTTCTTCTCGATGGCAGGAGTGAAATGAAAGTGGCCAGGTGTGTGTGGGTCTCTGATGATGGACCTGCGCCTGAGGGGAATAGCAGCATCGCTGAAGCTGATCCAAAAGAAGCCTCGCCTTTGTTTTCTGTGCGTTGTGCAATATTTAGAACCCAGGGACGGTTATAAAGAGCCATATTCAGAGGAATTATCTATCAGCAGATTGAGCCCTCTCTCCCATTCCACAGCAAGACGGCCTGATAGTCCTCTGCTTATTCCTGGAACAGCGACTAAAGGACCTGTCCCACTTTCACGACCTATTTCACAACCTAATTCCCGACCTCTGCCGAGTTTGCCCTTGACTCATACTCGCAGCATGGTCGTCACGAGGTTGTAGGAGGTCGTAGGTAGGTCGTGGCAACAAGTAGTTCGAGGCGTTTTTTCTAGCATGATGAAAAATGTCCACGAGTAAAAAAGGTCGTGAATTAGGTCGTGAAAGTGGAACAGGCCCTTAACTAACTTGTTCTCCAGCAATACTTTATTATAGCTGAACACGATCTCATAAATAACAACCTCCTGAAATCCACTTACTTTCTCCCCAAAAAAATGCAGTTATGGGTCCAAATTTCAACTGTCTTGTGGAACAATCTGTTTCAATTCCAACGATTGACACAAAAAGCTGGAGTAACTCAGGGTCAGACAGCATACCTGGAGAAAAGGAAGAGGTGATGTTTCGGGTCGAGCCTGTCATGACGATGAGTCATGATGATGATATGCAAATATCAGTACCTTGGTATCAGCTGACCGAGAGGTCAGATCGCATGTGCACTGTGTAAGCCTAGGCAGGAGGCCATGACTGAGTGATATAATAAACACAGAGAACAAGGAATGTAACCTATAAATATCGTGTCAGTATCATTATTATTCCTCGTCTGAGGCGAAGATGTGAAATTGGCGACGAGGACATTTTGGATATTTTAGATATTTTGGATTCTGAATCCATGGCGTCGAGCTGGAAATTTTTTTAAAATTTTAAATGGCAGTCGCTGGAGCTGATTTCTTAGCACTTCACGGAGTTCCACACTTCGATCCGATGGGTGATGCAAGTACCGTCAGCGTGAAGTGGAATGCTTGGCTGGAGGAATTCGAACCTCATCAAGAGGGCTCTTTCTTGATGAGAGTATGCCGGGGCGGAAGGCGCAATGGAGAGCATTGCTTCTTTTCACTGCGGGGCCAGCAGTTCGAGAAATGTTTAAAACACCATGATACCGGAATGAAGGAAGACTATAAGAAAGCCGGTGATGCTTTGAACAGTGATTATGTGGTGGTGCCAAATGCTGCATTTCAACGCCATTTATTCCGTAAAACAATGCAGGAAGAGGGCGAGACTGTTGCTCAATTTGTGACGAGACTCAGACAGATGTCTGTAGAATTCAAATATGTGGCTGCCGATGTGGAAAACCAGATATTGGATCAGGTTATCCAGCATTGCAGGTCAGACAAGCTCAGGAGAAGGCTGCTAGAAAAAGGGGGCGAGTTAAACCTTAATGATGCTTTGTCAATTGCAGCAGCACTGGAAACTGTTGAGGGACAATTTTACAGCATTAAATTGAAAGCTTCCAAGACTGGGCAAGATAACCAGCTGTCCTACGGTAGACCAAGAAGTATGCCTGAACGTGAGATCGAGTGTTACAGGTGTGGCAACAAGGGTCACATAGGGAAAGATGCATGTTGTCCAGCAAAAGGTAGGACATGTAGGAATTGTGGAGATAAAGTTCATTTTGCAAAGAAATGTAAAAGTCAGGCCAGGGACTAGAAAGGGTGGTCCAGTGAAAAGAAAGACAGACCTTGGCAGAAAAAGAAGGGTCATGTCCATCACTTGGCCCTTGTGGCTAAAGGGATCAGGGGGTATGAAGAAAAGGCAGGGATGGGATATTGAGTTGGATGATCAGCCATGATCATATTGAATGGCGGTGCAGGCTCGAAGGGCCGAATGGCCTACTCCTGCACCTATTTTCTATGTTTCTATGTCATGTAGAAGGTGATTTCGGAAGTGATGAAGATAGTGATGAAGCTGGTGAGCATGCTGTTAAAGGGAATTATCAGTTTGCATTGAATGAGAGCCATCACGAGAAAGTTGCAGTGACCATCGGAGGTGTTACAGTGCCAGTAGATTCTGGTAGTGACTGCAACATAATTGACAGATCACTTTGGGAATGCTTGAAACAGCAGAAAATCAAGTGCACGTCAAGGAGGTGTAGTAGGAAGTTATAGCCATACACCGCAACTAAACCATTGCAAACCATTGGATGTTTCACGGCTAAAGTAGAAGTCGGAGAAGGAGAAACTGAAGCAGAATTCATGGTGATAGAGGAGAAGGGAGAACCTCTGTTGAGTCGAAATACAGCTCGAGAGCTGGGAGTGCTTCACATCGGAGTGCATGTCAATTCAGCGCAGTCATATGAGGCAGGAATTTCATTCAGTATTCCAAGGGATTGGAAAATTGAAAGGCCAGCAAGTGAAGTTAGCCATTGATGAAAATGTCAAGCCGATAGCTCAACCGGTTCGGAGAACGCCATTTGGACTTTGTGGAAAAGTAGAAGCTAAAATCAAGGAGTTGATTGATCAGGACATTATTGAACCAGTTGAATGTTCGACACCATGGGTGAGTCCAGTTGTGATTGTGCTGAAACCCAATGATGACATTAGACTGTGCGTTGACATGAGGAGAGCCAATGAGGCCATAATCAGAGAAAGACACCCAATTCCGACGGTTGATGAGGTGCTACAAGAGTTATCAACCAGTAAAGTGTATTATAAAATTGATCTCAAGTTGGGATATCATTAATTGGAATTACATCCTGAGTCCAGAGAGGTGACAACATTCGCCACCCACTGCGGATTGTACCGATACAAAAGACTGATGTTTGGAATCAATGCTGCTCCCGAGATCTATCAGTACGAAATCCACAGAATTATTCAAGGTGTACCAGGTATAGCAATCATGCAATCAGCAGGAGGCCATGGCTGAGTGAGATAAGAAACACGGAGACAAAGGAATGTAACCTATAAATATCATGTCAGTATCATTATTAATCCACATCTGAGGCGAAGATGTGACAGAGCCCACTTGGGCCCATTCCCTCAGCAACTGCGTGGATGCCACTCCCTGCACTCAAACAGAATTCAATGTTTTTGTTATTTTTGTTGCCAATTTCCACATTTCTCCAACCTTCATATGTCCATCCTGAATCTTCCCTTTCTGTAATTATCTATTTCCATCACAGGAAATTCATTAACAACAAATGTATTATAAGCATACAGACTCCCAGTTCAACCTCAACTCTATTCACCCTGCATCCTCCAATAACTATTTTTCTATTCTCCTTCCTTTGTCCGTCCCATTTTCACTGATTTTTCTCTCAGATGGAGACAGAAGAAACTGCTGATGTATGAATCTTGAGTAAGAAAGAACGTACTGGAGGTATTCAGTTGGTCAGGCAGCATCTGTACAGGGAATGGACCCTCCTTCAGATTAATTGCAATAGGGAGGGAAAAAGCTGGAAAAGAGAGAGGTTGGGATAGGATGAAATGTGGCAAGATAGGTTGATACATGTGAGGTGAGGCTGATCACCAGATGGGTAGAGAAAGTGACAAAGGCTAGAGTTGTAAAGGCAAGAGACAAAACAGGAAGGAGGGATATAGTTTGAAAGGCGCAGGAGGAGGAGAATGAGGGTACAAAGAGGAAAGAGGGTAGAAAAGAGGGGATTGTACCCTCCCTCGCTACACACACACACACACACACGTTTCCCCACAATCTCCCACCATCTATCCCCTTCTCCATATGCTCATTAAGCTACTTTCTTATCAAATTCCACTATCTGTCATCTTTTATATTCTCCACTTATCGCCTCCAGCATTTGTGACTATCTTCAACCATCTTCCACCTGCCCAACACTATTCCATCTGATTCACCGATAAATCAACATCTGCTGTCCTGGATCCACGCGTCACTTCCTCACGTGCCCCTTCCCCTCACCTCATTCTACCAGCTATCTCCCCTCTACTTCACTATTGAATCGTTATGTTCATTTTCCTCCACAAATGCTGCCTCCAGTGGTTTATTTTCAGTTGAAACCATGGATATGAAACCACGGTAGGATATGCTGAAACTATCCCAATGATGACAGATGATTAAGGAGTTATAATGGAGGGAGAAACTTAAGGTAACGCTTCTGTATAGAGAAA
This sequence comes from Leucoraja erinaceus, assembly GCF_028641065.1. Taxonomy (NCBI): domain Eukaryota; kingdom Metazoa; phylum Chordata; class Chondrichthyes; order Rajiformes; family Rajidae; genus Leucoraja; species Leucoraja erinaceus. Next base: position 56,519,768 of record NC_073381.1, read on the forward strand.
ACAAATAGTAAAGGCTAAAATTCCCAGACCTGATGATCAATATCAAAGTGTTAATAGAAGTGGCTGCATTGATAGTATATGCAATGATTAGAATCTACCAAAATTCCTTAGAGTCTGGATGGTCTGAGAGGTTGCAAAATGTAACCCGACTATTCAAGAAAGGAGGGAGATAAGAAGCAGGAAATTGTAGGCTAGTTAGCCTAACAATTCTCACTGGGAAAATGCCAGAATCCATTAGCAAGGTGGAAATAGTTTTTGGACATCATAAGCCACTCAAAATAGTTTTATATGAAAGGGATGTCATATTTGATAAATTTGCTAGAGTTATTTGAAGTTGTGACAAACAATGTGAATAAAGGAGATTAGTAGATGGAGTTCATTTTGATTTCCAGATGCATTCCATTAGCACACATGGTTGGGGGAAATCCACAGGCACGCAAAGGGGATTGTTTAACTAATAGAAAATGGAGAAAAGGGACAAATAGGTGATTTTTAGGTTGTCAATGGTAACTTGTGGGTGCCACAGGATCACTGCTGGGGCCTCAGCTTCTTTCAATCTATAGTTATGACAGACAAAGAAACCAAGTGTCCTGCAGCAGCCAACTTTGCTGATGGTACACAAACGATGAATATGTATGAGATTTGCAATGACTATGTATTCGGAACAGACTTATTCATAGTAGACAGGCAGTGGAAGGTAGATATTCTGTCTTGAGGTCTGTGACTAGTGGAGTTCTGCAGGGATTTGTGCTGGGAACTCTGCTGTTTGTGATAAATATAAATTACATAGACGCTAATATAGATGGATTGGTAACTTTGCTGACGACACTAAAATTGGAGGACTCCAATTGAAAGTACCATTAGCAAATTAAAAGTAACATTAGCAAATTTGCAGATGACACAAAGCTAGGTGGCAGTGTGAACTGTGAAGAGGGTGCTATGAGGATGCAGGGTGACTTGGACAGGTTGGGTGAGTGGGCAGATGCAGTTTAATGTGGATAAATGTGAGGTTATCCACTTTGGTGGCAAAAACAAGAAGGCAGATTATTGTCTAATTGGTGTCAAGTTGGGAAAAGGGGAAGTACAACGGGACCTGGGGGTCCTTGTTCATCATTCAACGAAAGTAAGCATGCAGGTACAGCAGGCAGTGAAGAAATCAAACGACATGTTGGCCTTCATAACAAGAGGAGTTGAGTATAGAAGCAAAGAGGTCCTTCTGCAGTTGTACAGGGCCCTAGTGAGACCACACCTGGAGTATTGCGTGCTGTTTTGGTCTCCTAATTTGAGGAAGGAAGTGCAGCGTAGGTTCACCAGGTTAATTCCAGGGATGGCAGGACTGTCATATGTTGATAGAATGGAGCGGCTGGGCTTGTATACTCTGGAATTTGGAAGGATAAGTGGGGATCTTATTGAAACATATTAGATTATTAAGGGTTTGGACACGCTAGAGGCGGGAAACATGTTCCCAATGTTGGGGGAGTCCAGAACCAGTTTAAGAATAAGGGGTAAGCTATTTAGAACGGAGATGAGGAAAAACTTTTTCACACAGAGTTGTGAGTCTGTGGAATTCCCTGCCTCAGAGGCTGGTTCCCTGGATGCTTTCAAAAGAGATCTAGAAGGAGCTGTTAAAGATAGCAGAGTCAAGGGATATGGGGAGGCAGGAACAGGGTACTGATTGTGGGTGATCAGCCATGATCACATTGAATGGCGGTGCTGGCTCGAGGGGCCGAATAGTCTACTCCTGCATCTATTGTCTTTTGACCCGCAGACAGTGAAGAGGGATGTCAGAAGATACAGCAGGATGTAGAATGGCTGCAGAAATGGGCAGAGAAACAGCAGATGGAGTTTCACCCCAACAAATGCTATGTAAGTAATGCGAAAGTATAGTTAATGACAAGGCCCTTAAAAGCATTGATGTGTAGAGATATCTTGGAGCATACATTAATAGCTCACTAAAGGTGGCAGCACAAGAAGATAGGGTTTTAAAGATGGCATATGATATGCTTGTCTTCATTACTAAGGGGATTGAATATAAGCATCAGGAAGTCATAATGCAGCTCCATAGGACTTTGGTTAGACCGCATTTGGAGTATTGCATGCAGTTATGTTTGCCTAATTACAGGAAATATGTGGAAGCTTTGGAGAGGGTGCATAGGAGGTTTACCAGAATTCTGATTTAATTAGAGTGTTTCAGCTACAGGAAGAGGTTGGATAGATTGTTTTCTTGGAAGTGTCGGTGGTTGAGGGGTGACTTGATAGATGTGTTTAAATTATGAGAGGCAGTCAGAACCGTTTTCCCAGGATGGAAATGTCCTACACTCGAGGCCATAAGCTGAGAGGGGGAAAGTTTAATGGAGCTGTTCAGTGCATTTTTTTTTTTACATAGAGGGTGGTAGGGGCTGGAACACATTGCCAGTGTTGATGGTGGAGGCAGATAGGAGAGTGACATTTACGAGGCTTTTGGATAGAGAATGATCCGCTGAGTTACTTCACTACTTAATGTCTTCATTAGTAATTAGAGGTGGGCAAAGGATTAGAATTTATATTTTCTTCAAACATTACATGCTAAATAATTAGTAAAATCAGTAAACAGTACAAAAAAAATCCAATTGACATTTGAAAATTAAGTGAATCTTTTTGTTAGCCCTTTGCTGTAATTTATTCATTCTTATTGCATTGATTGAATACATTTTCAAAGCTTTTAGAAAGCAAAACTAAAACTACAAGAGGCTGATCAGCAGAATTTTACAAAAGCTATTTTTCACCTACCTTTGAGTATAACTGCATCCTGGCCAATAGGTTCCGCCATTTTAGATGCTTGTCCTGGTTTATCATAAAAAAACAATGTGGTACCAGTTACATTTAAGGTACCTGATATAAATCCATTAGTAACTTGAGTAACACAAGTTTCATCTGGGGGTAAAAAAAACAATCAAACCAATTTATGACTAATCTCTTTCAATAATTTCAAATCTACTGTGTCAGCATACATGAATAATTTTGAACGTGTACAAAGCTATATCAGCTGACTAGGTAATTGTTAACAAAAAAACATGTGATTATATTGTCTCCATGGAAATGAAACAGACTGCTGATTAGATATCATTTGTTTTACACAAACACTGATTGAAAATGACCTCCATTGAAAGAAAAGTGAATACAATATGTTAAAAGATATACTGACACAGCAATAACTTACATTTTACAGATCCATTAATATGTCAAAACATATTCTAAGATGCTTTATATGCTGGAGCCACATAATGATAATCATATTCAAATTAGGGTAAATTTTAAGGAGTATCTTAAAGGAAGGAAAGAGAGGGTATGAGGTAGAAATGGAAATCTAGATCTTGGGGCCTAGGCATTGCATGGAATGGCTGCCAAAGGTAGGAACAGAATTAGGCCATTCGACCTATCAAGTTTATTCCGCCATTCAATCATTGCTGATCAATCTCTCCTTCCTAACCCCATTCTCCTGCCTTCTCCCCATAAACCCCGACATCCGTACTAATCGAGGATCGAACTCTGCCTTAACAATATCCATCGACTTGGCCTCCACAGCCATCTGTGGCAAAGAATTTCACATTCACCACCTTTTGACTATAGAAATTCCACTTAATCTCCTTCCTAAAAGAATGTCCTTTAATTCTGTGGCTATGACCTCAGGTCACTAGTGGAAACATCCTCTCCCCATCCACTCTATCCAAGCCTTTCACTATTCTGTATGTTTTAATGACGACCCCCTCATCCTTCTAAACTCCAGCAAGTACGGGCCCAGTGCCGTCAAACGCTCATCAGGTTAACCCACTCATTCCTGGGATCATTCTTGTAAATCTCCTTTGGACCCTCTCCAGAGCCAGTACATTTCAATTAATTACAATTGATTTCAATTTGTTCAAAAATGTTGGAATGGATCAAACATGGCAGATATTTCATCTTTAAGGGTTGTTCAGAGATTGGGAAGGGCCATGCCATGGAAGGATTGAAAAAAAAATGTGAACCTTAAAAATCAAAGCATTTTTCAACCAGCAGTTCAGCAAACAAAGGATAACATGTGAACAGATTGTAATATGCTGTTACAGAGGATAGAACATGATAGGCTGGCCAGGAGTATGATGGTTTGGTTGCAAACCCTACCATGAAGCGTTTACATCCATCAAATGTAGTACCTTCACCGTTTCCATAATCGTTCATAGAAACATAGAAAATAGATGCAGGAGAGGGCCATTCAGCCCTTTGAGCCAGCATCGCCATTCATTGTGATCATGGCTGATCGTCACCAATCAGTAACCCGTGCCTGCCTTCTCCCCTGGCCTTTGTCTTTCCTTTGCCATCTTCAAATAAAGAGCAAGCCCCTCAACACAATATACTACCATACCAATTTTTAAATTCTAAAATACCAACTAAGAACAAAGACTGGGAATGATTTTTTTTAATAGTTTGTGTGGTTAATGGTATAACGTTAAATGCAAGGAGGATGCTGAATAAGTCCGGTGAGTTGAGGAGACAGATAAGAACGTGGACGATGGATTGTACTTCACTGATTACTGAAACGCATCTTAAAGACTGACATAAATGGGAGCTCATAATTCCAAATTACTAAAAGCAAGGGAGATTTAAAAAAGAGTGGGATGGCAATATTGGCTAGAGAAACAATTATATGTGAAAAACAAATAAATATTTGAAAGATCTTCAAATGAAGCCTCTTAGTTTGAATTAAAGTACAACAAAGTGCTGGAAATATCCAATAAACCACAAGGCTATCCAAGGATAATAGAAGAACACGTTTCTAAGCAATGTTTTTGACAAAATATATATATATTAGTTTCAAACAACCATTAATTTTGATTCAAATAAGTGAAGAAGCTGTATTAGTCCAACCTGGCATAGATTACTCGTGAAAATACCCCATCATATGTTGGGGGGGGGGGGGGGGGGGGGGGCAGAGGTGAAGGTAGCAAACTATTTTAACTTTTCATCCTCTCTTTGTACTCCAAGGTGAAGGCACAAGATAGACACAAAAAGGTGAAATAACTCAGCGGGTCAGACAGCATCTCTGGAGGAAAGGAAAGGAGACTTTTCGGGTCGAGACCCTTCTCCAGTCTTAAGAAAGGTCTCGACCCGAAGCGTCAACTATTCTTTTTCTTCAGAAGTGCTGTCTGACCCACTGAGTTGCTCCAGCTTTTTGTGTCTATTTTCGGTTTTAAACCAGGTTAGGGGGAATAACGTCCAATGGGAGGCAGGGCACGAATTAATCTTTGCCTGAAAATTGCAGGTTCCTTTCTGTTCCCCTACGATGTCTTCACAGATACTAAAACTAATTCATCTGCAGTTCCTTCCTAGACAAGGTGAAGGCACTGTTGGAAACACTTTGCCATGTGGAACAATTTGAATTAAGCAAAGGAACTTTGGATTTCGCAAACTTGTTTAGTTTAGTTTATTGTCACATGTGCAAAATCTTGGGTTTGGGATGAAGGGGGTCATTGATGAGGAGGTGGCGGCAGACTTGTCTATTGGGTATGCATGTTCCTTTCTCTGAACAGTACTGTAAGATCTTTCACATCATCCTGAGTATGCAGAGGGGAACTTGATGTGATATCGCTTCTAAGATATGGTGACCAGAATTTTCACTGCCTGATATTACCTGACCAGTGCAATGTTCACACGTTTTTGCAAAAATAGCCAGAAAAATCCAGAACCTTGGAAATCTTGGATCTTTGAAGATGAAAAGTTATCCTAATGTGCTATTTTTTAAATCAACCATAAATAGTACTTGGATATGTTTTTAAAAAATCAATTATTTATTCATCTCGAACACGGAATCAGAATTTGAATGTTTCAACAATTTCTAAGTATTTGGCAGAACATAGCAAAACATTTCTAAACAAGATTTTGGTGAAAGATCAAATGAGCAAGGTTCCCTGTGATGTGTGAATAGCTACAACTCACCACAAGGTGCACACATGCCAGTTTTGAACACAAAATAAACAAAAATAAAGAGAAATCATGTCAGGGAATTTGTCAAGAATGGATTGCAGACAGCACAGAATTTTGAAAGGAGATTTAATAATAATAAGAAGAACATGGCTGGTTTAGTTAGATAGAGAGACGGAGAAAGGCTGTTCTCTTTAAAGAATGGTTCAAGGACTCAGGGACGAGATTTAAAACAGATGGCAAACAGATACTACAAAAGTTATAGTTATTATCTAAACTTCACTGCCTCAAGGGATAGTGGACAAAGAATCAATCAGAAAATAATTTGTCTGTGCGGCAAAAGTGGGATAATAGTACCAATGACATATACATGATGTGCCATAACAAATGTATGCTTTACTTCAATGGATGCCTCATGAGATGCATGCAGACTATGTTCCAGATTAAAGATAGCTGCTTTTCATGTAATTTGAATGGATGGGCAAGAGAGATGGAAGCTGAGGATCAGAGAGAGCAAAATATCTAACATGGTGATAGAAAGTATAAACTCGTTTCTAACATGGAAAAATTGCTGGTGAATTGAGCTAAGTGGATAGACTTGAGGGAAAGGCTTTCTATAATTTACAAATTGGTTCATTAGCTATGGTCCACTCAGATAAGATTATAGGCAATGGAACCAACCAGGTCTCAAATGTACTTGAGTTTGTTCAAGGAAGTAAACATAGCAATGCTATTTGTTCATAGTATTTGTCACAAACTAGTAGTTTACAATGTTATGCTAACAAAATGTGGGTATGTTATAAATAGCATATTTATAATATAATATAATAGCTAATTGTCAAATAGAAATTTTTATCATGATATTTTGGATTGCACAAAATTTAGTTTACTTATTTCATCTATAAAAGCTGCAACTTATACCATACATTGTCAAAAACTTTAACAAACAAATTTTCGACCACTCCTGCTCATTAGCCCAGTTAATGTTGCCAAACTGGACATTCTGGAAAGTTCCTTCCATCGTTCAGACTCAACAGAATGCTCCAGTGCTTTCTGGGATTTCAGAGTGGAAATGTCTTCATCAATTAAATGTATTTCAGAGTAGATTCGAGAGAGCTCTTCTTCCTGCCTCGAAAGCTGTGATAAATGAGTTGAGCAGGTAAATACCAATGATTCCTTTTAGGGTTGTTTTCTCAATTTAAATCAATATGACTGGCCAAGAACAAAAAATCCAATTCAATATTTCAGTAAATCAATAGAAACTCACCAGTCCTCCTTGGTTATCTCTCATCTCTTCTATCTTTTCACCATAACCTAGACATTATCCCACCTGAGTCCACCTGCCCATCATCCATGCTCCTCTCCACCTGGGTTTCTTCTCCCTTGGTTCACCTTTCATATCACTATCTCACCATCATCTGGTTGCATCTGGCCATCATCCTCTCCTTTATCTGTTTCCACCGATCATCCACTGACTCAACACCCCCGCACCCCTCCGGTACCGATTGACTCCATCTGCCCATCAAGCCCCCTTGTCTTTGTTCCACATATCACCCACCACAGCCTCTGTCTCAACCCTCCATCCCCCTACTATATACTGGTCCTCTTCCCTCTGCACTCTCAGTTCTGATGCAGGGTTTCAACCCAAAACTATGGGCATTCCCTTGCCTCCACAGATGCTGCTTTACCCAGTGAATTCTACCAACAGATTGTTTGTTGCACTAGATTCCAGCGTCTCCATTAAATCAAATAAAGTTTTGTCCCAAATACAATCCATAACAATGCATATTTTTCCACAACAAACATTACATTTTCAACATGCTGCCTGATTATAGCAGTAGTATTACAGATCAAGCCTTGGCACAGGATCCAACAGTCTCCTGAAGTTTCATCCTGTATTGTGCACACAAACCCTGCTGTATAGAGTCATAGAGTGATACAGTGTGGAAACAGGCCCTTCGGCCCAACTCACCCACACCGGCCAACAAAGTCCCAGCTACCCTAGTCCCACTTGCCTGCGCTTAGTCCCTAACCCTCCAAACCTGTCCTATCCATGTACCTGTTCAACTGTTTCTTAAACGATGGGATAGTTCCAGCCTCAACTACCTCCTCTGGCAGCTTATTCCATACACCCACCACCCTGTGTGTGAAAAGGTTACCCTTCGGATTCCTATTAAATCTTTTCCCCTTCACCTTAAACCTATGTCCTCAGGTCTTCGATTCCTCTACTCTGGGAAAAGACTCAGTGCATCTACCCGATCTATTCCTCTCATGATTTTGTATACCTCTGTAAGATCTCCCCTCATCCTCCTACGCTCCATGGAATAGAGACCCAGCCTACTCAACCTCTCCCTTTTGCTCACACCCTCTAGTCCTGGCAACATCCTCGTAAATCTTTTCTGAACCCTTTCAAGCTTGACAATATCTTTCCTATAACACGGTGCCCAGAACTGAACACAATATTCTAAATGTGGTCTCACCAACGTCTTATATAATGTATACATAAACCCAGTAGTGTACACAAACCCCACTGCAGTTTGAACTCAAGGCTGTAGGCTAGGAGGTAAGAATACCAAGATCTAGTCAGACTGGCATGAAAGGCCACATTTTCTAATTGATTTTTGTGACGGACATTCTTAAATCTCTAGGTGCAGGTAAAATCACACCAATTAACAGAGGATGCAACATGGTATTTCCTGACGTGACTGCAATTTCAGCACACTTCACTTTGTAAATGGACAAATGGTTGTTTGGCTTATTGAAACCCTCTAATATTTCTGGTGTTACCAACACCAATCGGGGTCAAGGAAAGAGCGTTCACATCGTGGCCCTGTTTCCACCAATCTTTCCACCACCACGCACAAGAAGCGACAAGGCAGACACCATTGTATGCAGATGCCGAGAGGTGTGTTCAGCTCTGGCTGAACAACTTCTAATCCTGTGTGTGGACTCGATAAGAAGAAGAAGAACACCAATCCAATTGAATTATTCTCAGTCTCCTTGCACACATTTATAAGGCGGTTTGGTTACTGACCAATTCATCCATCTGCAATTGGATCCTCAACTTCCTCATTCACAGACCACAGTCTGTCCATATTGGTGGAAATGTGTCATCCTCGAAAATAATCAGCACGGGAGCACCTCAAGGCTGCTTGCTCAGCCCCCTGCTGTACTCACTCTATACTCATGACTGCGTAGCCAGGCATAGTGCGAACTCCATCATCAATTTCGCCGACGACACCACTGTTGTGGGACGTATCACTGATAGGGACGAGTCAGAGTATAGAAGTGAGATCGACTGATTGACCAAATGATGCCAGCACAATAACCTGGCTCTCAACACCAGCAAAACCAAGAAACTGATTGTGGACTTCGGAAGGGGTAGGATGGGGACCCACAGTCCCATTTATATCAACGGGTCGATGGTGGAAAGGGTAAAAAACTGAAGTTTTTTCTGGGCGTGCATGTTTCCGAAGGTCTCTCCTGGTCCCAGAAAACTGATGCAATCATAAAGAGAGCACATCAGCGCCTTTACTTCCTGAGAAGATTACAGAGAGTCGGTATGTCAAGGAGGACTCTCTCGAACTTCTACAGGTGTGCAGTAGAGAGCATGCTGACCGGTTGCATTATGGCTTGGTACGGCAACCTGAACGTCCAGGAGCGGAAAAGGCTGCAAAAAGTTGTAAACACTGCCCAGCCCATCATCGGCCCTGACCTCCTGACCATCGAGGGGATCTATCGCAGTCGCTGCCACTCCACAGGCTACCAGTCACTCAAAAAGGCTGCCAGCATCATCAAGGACCCACACCATCCTGGCCATACATTCATCTCTCCGCTGCCATCAGGTGGAAGGTACAGGAGCCTGAAATGTGCAACATCCAGGTTCAGGAACAGCTTCTTCCCCACGGCCATCAGATTATTAAACACAACTTCAAACAAACTCTGAACTATAACAGCCAATTGCACACTATCTGTATATGTATATGTATATATATATTAATATATATATATATATATATATTCTATATATGATAGTTTAAATGAGAAGTAACTTAACATGATTTTAACATTAGAATTTTCAGATGAAAAATAAATATTATTCCTCAAAATATCTTACTGTCCTCCCACTAAAACAAAACTAATCAAAACCTATACCGATCATTTCCTGTAAACTACAACGATCCTGTATGAACAAGACAATCCATTGCAGCAGTTTGATTAAATTGAAAGAGGTGTACAACTGCTGACAATCTGATAGTGCTCCTTTCAATCCAATGCCAAAAGCTCACATTATTCCTCACGGCACCAGCCAGTATGCTGAATAGATGACATAATACTTCCCGGAATTTGAAGTTATTTCCATTAATGAATTAATGATATTGAATTTTTAATCTCAGGGTTAAAATTGACTGAATCTTGAAGTAAAGCTGAATTCAGGCCACTATCCTGGCCTTGAAGCTGTAGTCAAATTCCAGGAAGAGGACAGTCAGTAAGAGAAACAGATAGCAAAATAATTTAATGTATTTCTGGATAGGAAGGCAGAAAATAATAATTGAGGCACATTTTGGCTTATTGGGCTGGGGTGGGTTGCTGGATTTTGGGATGGATGGGAGGGAGGCTAAGGAATCTGAAGGAAATTCACTCCGTTTTTAAAGCCAAAATAAGTCATTCAGCCCTCCCCGTCCATGCTGGCCAAGATGTCCAAAATAAGATGGTCACGTTTACTTACATTTGTCCGATATCCCTCCAAACCTTTCCTATCTATGTGAGAATATGTAGAATTGAGGATACTTTAGAACTAAAGTTTAAGTATTCTGAGTTAAGTTTTAATTTCTATATTTTGACATCATTTAGTTAAGTTTCATTATCCTTGCTATGACACATTTTCCTGGAAAACATCTTGTTTATGTGATGTTCAATGCTATTGTAATTGACTAAGATGTATTTTGCTGTGTGTGATTGTAATTGGGTAGAAAGATTGTCCCCACCTATATAACCATGTGATACTGTAGTTATTGATCTAGAATCACCACCGCTTTGTAAGTTACCTCCCACTGTATCAACCATTTAATATATATCCTAATTCCTTTGTTTGAACACATGTTTTCTCCGTGATCCACTGGGAGAGCTTCCCAGGACGGTACAGAGAAACCTGGTCACCATGGTGCAATAAAGGATGATTTAAAGTATTCTAGTCGGTGTTTTCACTGAATGGACTTAGGAATATAAATACCGGAATTATCATATGTACCTGTCCACCTTTTGTGTGTTGCTATTGTACCTGCCACATTTACTTCCTCTTGTAATTCATTCCATATACCCAAATCTTAATTAGATCTTGGTTAGAATGAGTTCTTCTTTCATGTCCATCTTCCATGTTTCAAATGTTGACATCCCTGTCATCATCCATCCTGAAAAAGACGCAAGCTTCCGGCGTCAATCAGTTGGAGTCATCACTTGTTGAAGATGGTGGAAGCAGAATTACCTCAGCATACTTCCAGTCTCCAGCCCCGCAACGTGAATGGGTCTACTATGGGGCCATTAGAATGAGTTAACTAGTGGAGATCTGTATCACAGCTTTAAAATACACTGGACAACATGCTGGACAACATAATATAGGATAGGACAGGACACTTTCAAGCTGTAGTATGGAAACCAAGCTATTATATAAATGATCTGCATTATAGGCAACCTAAAACTTTGTATTCTTGGATGAATTAAAAACAATTTTTTTTTCTCCAATTGCCAGCTGCAAAAATAGAGGGTTTCAATTAGTTAATACAATTGCTTTATAATCTGAAGAAAGCATTTGGTCTCTGTAATATGAAGGGTGAGGTTTTCAGTTGATCAGTAATTGTAGAGAATGAGTAAATAGGGTAAAAATAAGATACCTGCTTCTGCAGGTCAGTTACAAGGTCAACCAGCAGACCCTTGTCTCTTTGCAGCTGCAAGTTCTCCTCTTCGGCATTTGCAATTCTGCTTTGTTCCTCAGATATACGACTGAGCACAGTGGCTCTGTTCAGTTCCAGTGAGGTCTTCCCTTGTTCAAGGAGCAGAATCTGAGGGAAGATATTTAAAGTAAGTTGAAATTAGTTTCGAAACCCTATTCACCCAACTTCATGGAAATGCAATTTTGCTTTAACTACAGATGGTTGAAGATTTCCTCTTCAATTGGCCCATTGAAGGCAAAAACCGTCAATTTCTCATCCCGTTTCATTAATGTTTGTCATTGGGAAAATAAATAATAATGTCAGTGCTAAACAAGTGAGCATTAATGTAAATAACAATGCAGAATTTCCCAGAACATACGAGTATAACATTAAATATATCACCTAATCAAATCTCGGAATTTATTTAGAAAAAAGTACTGCAAATGCTGGTTTACGAAAAAAGGCACAAAGTCTTTCTCTGAATTTATTTACTTTGTCTACTTTGAAATATTTTAAAGGCCAGTTTCCATTAATTACCTTTTCCATATGTTCCTTAAATCTATTTTTCTCAATTTCCAGGCGTTCTTTGTGTCTCCTCACCTCATACTCCAGTTGCTGCTTATGGTCTTTTATAGTAATCAGCTGAACAGCACTTGAAGTATGGCAAATATCAGTCTCTTCTTTTACCATCCTCTCCTGCAATGCATAGTGCAGCGATGTAATTGATAAAAAGTAACAGTAAAAAGTAGGAAAATCTCTTTCATAAAACACTTATTATTTCTTATTGTTTACCATACAGGAAGAGATTATTTAATGAAATTGAATTGGGAATTAAATTATTTGGAATTCCCCAGTACCACAGGTGGTAAATGTGCCATGCAGCAGAGTATCAAGGTATTTGATTTGATCCTCCTCCAACCTCATCTACTGTAATAGCTGTTCCAGGTGTCAACTTCTCTACATCGGTGAGACCAAGCGCAGGCTCGTTGATTGTTTGACCGAATACCTCCGCTCAGTGCGTCTTAACCTACCTGATCTCCCGGTGGCTCAGCACTTCAACTCCTCCTCCCATTTCCAATCTGACCTTTCTGTCCTGGGCCTCCTCCATTGTCAGAGTGAGGCCCAGAGCAAATTGGAGGAACAGCACCTCATATGTCGCTTGGGTAATTTACACCCCAGCGGTATGAACATTGACTTCTCTAATTTCAGATAGCCCTTGCTTTCTCTTTCCATCCCCTTCCCCATTCTCCCACTAGTCTTACTGTCTCCGCCTGCATTCTATCTTTGTACCACCCCCTCCCCTGACATCAGTCTGAAGAAAGGTCTCGACCCGAAACAGCGTCCATTCCTTCTCTCCAGAGATGCTGCCTCACCTGCTGAGTTACTCCAGCATTTTGTGTCTACTTTCTATTTGATTTGGTTTGGTCAACCTCAACTAGGGCAATATTTATCTTCTGTATCCCTGGGTTTTGAATTATACAATCCCAATGTTGTATCACAAGGGGAAAATGTCAACCAGTTGAAACCATGACCTAGATTCTTCTTCGCTAGAGGAAATTTACAAGACCCTGGAACCCTGCAGTGATACGGGTTACTTGCTTTGGGCGAGAATAAAAGTAATAAGAAGCACAAGATTATAGTGGTAACAAAAGACAATTGCAATTAGTTTATTTGCTGGCTTCATTTCACATTTGGAATTCATCAACTTTTATCATGGGACAGTTCTGGACCATAAATTTTGTATAATCAGAGCCTCCCAAAATGCAATTGCAGACTTCTCTAAATTCTAAGGTACACAAAAATGCTGGAGAAACTCGGCGGGTGCAGCAGCATCTATGGAGCGAAAGAAATCGTCAATGTTTCGGACCTATTTCCGAAATGTCACAACCTTCTCTAAATTCTAGTCTGGGAATACAATGCCATGAAGCAATGTTTTGCATGTAGGAGTTTCAAAAGGCAGTTGGCTGCTTTGTACAAACATTACATTCCTTCCTTCACAGGAGTCCCATGGGAGGTGTTTACCAGTCCGACAATGTGACTTGACTGACTGAAGTTATTGGTTTTCTACCACCGCCTTACAATTGCATCACTGTTTTCAGACAGCTAATTAATAGCTCCAAATCATGCTTGCAGAAAGCTTTATCCCTTCAGTTTGTTCCCTTTCACATTGTTATTTTAGAATTATGCCATAGCTTCTTCTTAACAGATTAGAAGTCAGTTGATCCAGTAATCACTGCATTTCTCCTCCTTTCAGTTAGTTTTTTCCAGATCTCCCATTATGGAATAGTTACAATGTGTCACGTTACTGGATTGGTATATGAGGCCTGAATTGGGTTACTGAAAATTTATCTTCAAATAATTCCATGAGCTTTGTAACAAAACGCTAGTTCCAGTAAAAATGACTACTAAACGACCCAATTTATATAAAAATCCATATAGATCTTGATTATGCTTCAGAAAAGGAAATCTTCTGTTTGTAAATTCTCTGGCCTATATTTGAGACCAGACTGACCTACTGTTTATGCTTACTTTTGTCTTCCAAATTGTCAGTATATAATCAGGGATAGACAATAAATGCCAGCCTTGCCAGCAAATAAAACAATATTGAACATGAATCCAAGCTATCTAAATACAATAGTTCATAGTAACTTATACCTGCACTGAATTATATAAAACACAAATATATTTGTCATATTACAAAGTTGACATAAATAATAAAAAAGTATCATTATTTTGCATTTACCACTGAACAAATCATCACCCTAGGTTTTCTAAATTTACATTTTCCACCATTCCTATAACTAATATTCCTCAAAGTTAATAACTTGAATCAAACCTCAACTTTATCAAGTAGCTAACTTTAATCAAATCCAAATATCCAGTTCAGATTAATCACTCAACTTGTTTTTAATGCTAAGGAAGAGTTTCCACATACCCTGTCCTTTTGCTTTTTGAGCTCAAGAATCTGTGCATGTATCTGGGCATTCTCCTTGACCAAAGTGGTACAATCATCTGTCATCTTGCTTCTGAGGAAACAATCCTGTTTCCTCATCATATCTTTCTCACGCAGCTGTTGATGAAGGAGACGGATTTCATCTCTGGTGGGGGAACAGGACATAACAATATCTTGTTCTGTGCAGACCCTTCTCCATCTTCTTAACATGCATCATAAAATATAACATTTAGAATTGAATCTGCAGTCTCTTGTGTCTCAAATTTTAAAGATTATTGGACAGAAAGGAAGATGGCAGATTCTCTTGACCCATAACTTCCATTGACTGCATGTTATCAGGAATGTATATTAGGTTAAAACATCAAATCATCACTCACAATAATGGAATTAATGAAAAGTAGTTGCCCATGGAGGAACAGTGATGAAGAACACAGCAAAAATATAAATAAGCAATTTTGGACTGAAGAGCGTATTTGACTGTTGTATGAATTATACTGACTGTCTAAAATCAATTGCATATTGCTGTTTGAAACCTAAAAGCTGGTCTGGTTCACCTAGAATAACTGATAATTTTTATATTTATCTGTTGTTGTTTCATTACATGTGCCTGTCAAGCTGCAGCAAGTAAGAATTTCACTGTCCTGTCCTGGTGCCTATGCCGATTAAACACTTTAAACTCTGAACTGTTCTTATGGGACTTGAAGGCTATAGATCTGTCTCAAGTCATGTGCTCTCAATGCAATCTACCCTATGCTTGGAAAACAATAAACTACATGTCAAGTGGTATATTGCTTTCTAAAAATGTTTAAGGAAGTAATGAAGTGCAGATTACTACTACAGTGTGTTGAGGGAAGCAAAAACAAGCAAATACTATTTCAATATTCTTTATCTTAGGCCACACATCTCCTAGTTCAATGTTCTCCTCTCTCTAAGACAGTACCTGTAATCATGTGAGATTTTATCCTGCATGGCAGCTGTGTTGGAACGGTATTTTCCCTCCATTTCATGGAGAGATGACTGCACCTTTAAAAGGTTCAGACGCTCTTCTCCTAGTTGTGTCACAATAATCTTCTCTTGTTCTGATCTTTGTCCAATCTGGATACAGACAATTTAAAGAAATGAACAATTAACATGATTTAAATTTCCTCATAAAATTAGATTTTCACCATGATTTTATAGAGCACTTTTAGAAAGTTGCAAATTGTTGTTTAATGATTGAATATCTTTTGGTGTTACTCAAAGTGAACCGTGTAAAACCTGTATGTTCTGTTGTACTGATCAACATGATGAGGACTCTCATTTATTAGCTGTGGGAATGGCCTTTGAACCTAGGAGTCTAGAATTAGAAAGCTATGGTATTATGTTGTTGGAAAGATGTTTAGGGTCACGCAGTCTTTGAGAAGAGGGAGGAGGTGGCTGATCTAGCACTCTGGTGCCAGGAAAACAGCCTCCTCTTGAACATCAAAAAAACGAAGGAGCTGATCATGGACTTTAGGAGGGCACATCATCCGAGGACGTACACTCCATTGAGGATGAATGGGGATCCTGTGGATAGGGTGAACTGTTTTAAATATCTGGGAGTCCGCATCTCTGAGGATATGACATGGGCATCACACGCCTCAGCACTCGTGAGTAAGACAAGGCAGCGCTTTACCACCTCAGGCAATTGAGGAAATTCAGAGTGTCTCCGAGGATCCTCCAGTGCTTCTACGCAGCGTCGGTGGAAAGCATCTTGTCCGGGAACATTACCATCTGGTTTGGGAATTGCTCTGCCAAGGACAAGAAGGCTCTGCAGAGAGTAGTGCGTTCGGCCGAACGCACTATGGGAACTTCACTCACCCCCCTGCAGGAACTATACAACAGGAGGTGCAACTCCAGAGCAAACAAAATCATGGGAGACCCCTTCCACCCCTGCAACGGACTGTTCCAGCTGCTACGGTCAGGCAAACGCCTCCGTTGCCATGCGGTGAGAACGGAGAGGTTGAGAAGGAGTTTCTTCCCAGAGGCAATTCGGACTGTAAACGCCTATCTCACCAGGGACTAACTCTACAGAACGTTTTTCCTTCCATTATTTTTCCTTCCATAATTTATTATGTAAAAGAATATGTGTGTTATGATTGTGTTTATAAATTGTTTGGTTGTTTTGTTGTTGTCTTTTGCACAAAAGTCCGCGAGCATTGCCACTTTCATTTCACTGCACATCTCGTATGTGTATGTGACAAATAAACTTGACGACTTGACTCGAGTTTTAAAGTCTAGGCATTTAGCAGAGGAGCAGCAGATAAAGAGCTGCGGCCTCACAGCTCCAGCAAACCACATTTGAACTCTGGTGATATGTGTGTGGAGTTCCCTGTAACCATAAGATTATACCATAATTGATAGGCGCAGAATTAGGCCATTCGGCCCATCAAGTCTACTCCACCATTCATCATGGCTGATCTATCTCTCCCTCCTAACTCCATTCTCCTGCCTTCTCCCCATAACCCCCGACATTCCTACCCCTTACTTACTTACCTACCCCTTCCCTACTTACTTCCTAATGGGTTTCCTTCCACATCCCAAGGATGTGCAAATTGGGAGGTTATTTGGGCACTGCAAATAGTCCCTTGTGCATAGATGAATGGTAGCTCAGGTGGGAAGTGGACAGGAATGTACAGATAATAGAAACAGGCTTCATACGGGAGGAGAGGAAGTGGACATTTGATTGTCAGCAAAGAGGCAGTGGGCAAAGGGCATGTTTCCGTGCTGCATGACTCTGCCTGAGCATAAAGTTGCTGGGATCTGAAATTACTGGTATATTAGTCTTCCGCTATGGATGCAGTCGAGAAGGCCATCCTGGAGTTATATAATAGAAATTGAAACTTAAAAAGAATAAATAGGCCATTCTGTCCAACTAGTCCACATCAGTGTTTGTTTTCTGCATGAATGTTCTCTTTATAAATTATTATTGCTACGTGCAGAGACTTAGAGGTGGTAGTTGTGGTGGTGGGAAAATGGGGTGGCACAATGGGAAGGGAGGTGAATAATTAATCTGCCTGAAAGGGAAGGCTAGCTAGGTTAGATGAAGAATACATTATTCTTTGCCTTATGTGTGAGTTTTCCTGGTTATCAGCTTATCCTCTGTTTATTTTGGGTCTTTGCAGTCTCAATATGGTTCTTTGAAATCAACTGATTAATATATTACAATTATGGCTAAAATAATTACCTGTATTATTGTTGGGTTTTCTCACTCCTGGAGCCAATTTTGTAATTCCTCCACACTGTCTACTATTCCCAGTGCTATCTTATTTGACATGTTTGGTGTCTCATTTAAATGTGTGCTATAAGCACTAAAATGGAACCGGGTTTTGCAGGGCAGGGGATCAGACCTTTGCTTAAGAAGCTGGGAGATAATGTTTTAGGAAAACTAGGAAGACTGAACATCGGGTGCTCTCAAATGGGCCTGCAGGAAGTTATAATTCTCCCCACACTTATTATGTGAGATCTCTAAGGGATGGACCACGCTTATGTGAATCTCAAAATTGTAATCCCAGTCCGACAATAAGTGGAAACAAAACCAGGTTTGCAAAGTTTCTTCCATTGGAAATAAGTAGATATGCCATTTGACTGTTTATATGCATGGTGAGTCCACTCAGAATACCTCGCCCTTTAATTTGAACTAACACGACTTAGCCAGACTGAACTTACTTGCTCTTTTATTGTGATAACCTTGTGTTCAGTATTCTTTAGGGCAGTGATCTGCCGTTCCAGTTCCTGTTTGCTCTGTAGTAATTCCATTTCTTTGTGTGAAAGCTCCCTATCTCTAAGCTCCTTCATCTTCTTCAGCTGCATTATCTCTTTCACAAGAGACTGCTTTTCCCTTGAATGAGAATCTGCAGTTTGTAAATAAACAATATTCTTAAATACTAATTATGAAGCCTATTCATGTGAGAGCATTACAGGATAAACTAAAATTATCTTCACACACCTCAAGTAATAAATTATGTTGCTGCGGTTAGGTACCATTTAATGAACTGGATCATCCTTTATGTAGGAACCCCCTGTTTCTTCCCAGTTGTCAGCTTGTCTCTGACTTCTATACCTCTGCATTGAAATGTGGAACCCAGAGATGAAGGGAGTTCAGGTACAAGTGCATGCATCTGAACTCCCACTTCACCACTGGTAGGGCAGCACTGACATGCTGATAAGGGGTGCAATTAGGCTGCTTGCAAGGAGTAAAAAGTTAAAGTAATTGGTTTGCTTATTATTTTTCATTTCACTCCTTGTTAATATTTTTTAATTCAGTTCCAGAACATTAAGATGTTTTTAGATTGCATTTGTTACTTGTTAAAAACGTTTTAAGCCTGTTGAACTTATGTGAAATGTCAGGAGTTGAAAGAGTGTGTTAGTTAGAGGATGGTGATTCTGTGGAATTCATTGCCATTAGCAGCTGTGGAGGCCATTGGCTACTTTCAAGGCACAGATTGACAGATTCTTGATTAGTACGGGTGTCAGGGGTTATGGGGAGAAGGCAGGAGATTGGGGTTGAAAGGGAAAGATAGATCAGCTATGATTGAATGGCGGTGTAGACTTGATGGGCCGGATGGCCCATTTCTGCTCCTATAACCAATGAACATGTTGATCGGAGAGCACAGTCAAATGTCTATCAGATGAAATTTCAGGACACACTGCTTCAAGCCTTGTTGCAACTATGGTCTGCTCCATTTCATAGGAGCACTCACGGCAAGGAGGTTAACTCATGGCTCTCCGAGTCTGGATTTGGTTAGTGCTGGCAGGTGGGCGGGCATCACAGGCCAGGTCCAGGAATCAGTAATTTACTGCATATTATTCCTCACTCATCAAAAAATTGTTTGTTGTGGTGTAGCAGCTTTAACTTGCAGGAACATGACAAGGAGCTTCGCATAACCCTAGCACCACATCATCATCCATCATCTCACTGTCTGGATTGTCATACTACTTGTCCAACATACAATACAGGGTGAGCAAAGATTTCCTCCAACTATACATTAAGGAATACACTGCTCTTCCTCTCAAAGATAATTGATCACCAAGATTGGTATTTCCACTCTGTGCTATCACCCGACTCTAATCCTGCCTCAGTAATTTAGCTGCAAAACCCTTTTTATAACTGCTAGCCTGGATGATTCTAATTCTTTATAGGAATAGCCTTCAGCTCATACCTTACATAAATTCTGCTGCCCATATCCTAACTTGCATTCATTTCCTTTCGTAGTAACTTCACCCAGCACTTTGACTGTATGGGATTTCTGTGATCCTCTATATTTGGCCTCCTGTGCATTCCCCATCATTCCACTATTCATGAGAGACACCGTATATGTCCTTTCCCTTTTATCATAGGAGAAGATAAGTGTTGGCTGAATGACCTCCCCTTGTCTCACCCTGGTTTATTAGAAGGTGGCATGTGGTCTTGTTTTCACATGTGAGTGCCACAAGAGGTTAACTTGTACTACCTTCAAATTCTTATTTTTTCTTGCACATAAATTCCTGCATTTGCATTATGGTGGAAAACCTTTTAATAGTGAACTTTCTCAAGGACATTCTCCTGGTGTCCCCCAATGTTCGGCATGGACTTGTAGGGCCGAGATGGCCTGTTTCCGTGCTGTAATTGTTATATTGTTATATGGTTATATGGTGGTTTGAAGGAACTGCAGATGTGGGTTTATACCAAAGATAGACACAAAATGCTAGAGTAACTCAGCGGGTCAGGCAGCATCTCTGGAGAAAAAGTATGGGTGACGTTTCGGCTTGGAACCCTTCTTCAAACTTTCTCTGCAGAGATGCTGCCTGACACACTGAGTTACTCCAACACTGCGTCTATCTTTTCCTGGTGGTAATTGTGCTGGTTTTTGCAGCTGTCATTGTCTCAGCCTGTATTATAAAGAAACTAATAGATGGTAATTTTAAGCACAAATGACTCTCTGAAGGGGTTAAGGTGGGGCTTTGAGCTGCAATGTTGGGTTAGTTTGTGTTTGGAACTAGACTCCCTTTTGATGACTGAATCGTGGCTTCCACGAGAAAGAGCTGTCACGAAGATTGTTAATGTCCTAAAATCTGACAATGTGCACTTTAACCACATGTGATTTTTTTTCTATTACAAATCTCAAATTGTGGAGTACAGAGGCAAATTAAAAAATGATGGGTCTTTGTCCCAAACATTATGGATACAACAAATTATATCTCCAACATATTCTCCTGCTACAAGAAGAGTCGATAACTTTAAAATAATTACGATAATATATCTGATTCCATTTAATTATTTCCCATCCTCTGTGTCCATTTTACCTGAAAGCTGCAATTAATCTTGACTGCCTGGCCTGGGCATTCAGAGGAACAGGCCGTATTGGTGGTGAGGGTAAAAACTTTCACATGAGATCTGGCTTTTCCCTGCAGGCTTTGCTTTCTAAGTTTGCACAATACACCTCTTTTCTCTGCCGGGATCCTTGCCAAAATGTCAGTCTGACTGTCAGGCTTGAGCTTCAGTCATTCACTGTCATTCAGATGGACTGTGTGAGTTTGCAGGTTTTGTGGAGGGAGGGGCCTTTGGTGAGAGGGTGGTTGGTGAGAGGCAACAGGTGTGTTTTTCTACCTTTATTGCTTTAATTCTCAATGTAAAAACAGGGTCTTTAGATTGTTGGGGGTTGTGCTTGGAATGAAATAAAGTCCCTAACATACGTTGTTAACTCGTTATCTTGTGGGTCATCCACGATGGGAGAACTCAACCGTGCAGTAGTCTCCTCCTGCACTATGCGGAAAATTAGCGGACACAGTGCCGAGGGCATTGTGAATGGAAGGATTAGTGAACTGGTCACCCCAGTTATTGGCTGCCCAGGCAGAAAAGCAATAGGTGACCACCAGGTGGAGCAGTTGGTGCAGGCAGGTAGTGCAGGAGCTACTGTCTCCCTCTCAAACAAATATACTGCGTTAGATGCTCCTGCCGAGAATACTCCCGTCAATGGAATGCAGCAATTGCCAAGCTGCTGGCACTACAGCTGGCTTTGCTGGACAGGGAAGGGGGAGAAGGATTACGAGAGCTGCAGTAACAAGATCTGTAAATGAGTATGCTGCCTCCCTGGTGCCAGTGTCAGGCACGTCAGGGGCACGATTTAAAGGGGAGGGTAAACGGCGAGGTTGTGGTTCATTTGATACTAATGATAGATATAAAAAAAGTGAGATGAGGACCTGCAGCCTGAATTTAGAGAGCAAGGTAATTAATTAAAGAGTACAACCCCTTCGCTGTAATCTCTGGATCACTTCCAGTTCTACATCCTCATACATGTAGGAACAAGAAAATAGTTCATATGAATGTGTGGCCAAAGGGGTGGTGTATGAAGGAAGGCATTAACGTTCTGGATCACTTAGACCACTTCCGAGGAACGTAGGGGCTGTTCAGGCTGGATGGACTTGATGGAGGTTTGCTACTACTGTTGGAGAGGGTTTAAACTAACTTAGCTGGGGAATGGGGCACAATGTTGATGTACAGTTGAAGAGGTTGTGCAATCAAATATTGATGGGAAACTAGGTCAGTCCAAGTATGCAGATCAAAGATGGATACGGTAAGATTTACGAAAATAATGCAAGGAGACTGACTAGTACGACAGATGAAGAAAGTACGGGTGTCAGGGGTTATGAGAAGAAGGCAGGAGAATGGGAATAAGGAGGAAAGATAGATCAGCCACGATTGAATGGCGTAGTAGACTAGATGGGCCTAATTCTGCTCCTAAACTGATAAAGAGCATTTATCAGCACTTAGGAATATGATATTGTTGTTACCACATAGACACAGTTGAAAAAAGGGAAAAACTAGCAACTCAGCATGTCAGTGTATAAAATGTTCAGGTATGACAAAGTGGCTATCACTGAAATAATGAGAAAGAATATTAAAGAAGGCACTTCAAAGAGTTAAATGTGTAAAACCTAGGAACTAAAATAGTGCAATTTCCTTGCTGAGGGGAAACTACAGACCATAATAGTCAGCATGATCGCACAGAGATAAGTAATAGGATTATAGGAGATGGGCATTTCAACTTCCCCAATATTCACTAGGAATGTTTTAGTGAGAATGTTTAGAGAGGGTAGAATTTTTAAAGAGCATTCAGGAGAGATTTTTGAGCCAGTATGTAAGATGGTCTGACTGGAAAAGGGGCTATGAGATGTGATCATAGGAAGTGTGGCTGATCAAATAGTTTTGAGTATCAGTGGGAGAGCAT
Organism: Leucoraja erinaceus; assembly: GCF_028641065.1. NCBI lineage: Eukaryota > Metazoa > Chordata > Chondrichthyes > Rajiformes > Rajidae > Leucoraja > Leucoraja erinaceus. The sequence continues at coordinate 56,542,816 of NC_073381.1, forward strand.
TTCGGAAATAGTGACCATAACTTTGTATGTTTTAAGGTAGTTATGGATATTTTGGAAAGAATTATCCTGAATTGGGGAAAGGCCAATTCCAAGATGGGACCTGGAAAAAGTAAACTGAGGCCAGCTACCGGCAGGTAAGTTGCTAACTAACAAGTAAATGGCCTTTCAATGTGAAATATTGAGAGTTCAGGTTCAACGTCATCTCATACGGGTGAACAGAAATGACTGCAGATTTTGGAAACCCAGGATATCAAAGGATATTGAGCATTGAATAAAGAGAAATATAAAGAAGCATGTAACAAGTATAGACAATAGGTGCAGGAGTAGGCAATTTGGCTCTTCGAGCCAGCACCGCCAATCAATGTGATCATGGCTGATCATCCCCAATCAGTACCCCGTTCCTGCCATCTCACCATATACCCTGACGCCGCTATTTTTAAGAGCCCTATCTTGCTCTCTCTTGAAAAATAGACAATAGACAATAGGTGCAGGAGTAGGCCATAGAGAACTAAAAACAGGGAAGGTCCATCAGAGGTATAAAAAGTGAAGGAGGTACTTAAAAAAGCGATCAGTAGGGCAAAAAGGTGGCATGGAATGTTGTTAACAGGCAAATTAAGGATTTATTTTCAAGGTGACAGCTTGTACTGATGAGGACAATGTAGCTAATGGAGTCTACATGGACTTCTATATTCAGGGCACGAAGTACAAGAGTAGGGAGATTATGGTGTAGCCTTATAAAATATTGGTCAGACCACAACTGGAGTACGACATGCAATTATGGTTACAACATTCTGAGAAGGATGTGATTTTCCGCTGCAGATAAAGATGCCATTTGATGCAGGCAAAATGAAAACACTAGGTTTTTAAAATCTACATCTGGAGCAACTTGTGTAATAACCAGAAATTAGAGCTGCATACTAATTACAGTCTTTCACCAGGCATAAAAAAACTATCACCCCAGTAAAATTATATTTGTGTACACATGATAATCACTGAACTTGCCATTGAATAGTTTAAACTTGTTGCTGAGGCTCTCTTTTTCACTTTGCAGTGTGTTTAAATGAGCTTCCTTACGCTTCAATTCTAAGTGCAAGTCATTAACTTGAGAATGCAGCTCCTGAAAAAAAAACAAAAAGATAAACACTGGATGAGAAATACTAGTGAATGCTTATTTACTTTTACTACAGTATTTGCACAGAAAATTTTTTAATAATGAGAAAAAAATTACATACAATAAAGTTACTTTCACAATGTCAAAATGTAAAGGGATAGTCACTGCTGTAATGTAGCGAAAATGATAGCAATTTGGGTGCTGCAAAATTTCACTCACTGTAGCAAGATACATTTCTGATAATTTGTTCCTCATGGACCTATATGAGAAGTAATAGTTGTCTAGAACTCTGACAAAAACATGTTCTTATTAATGTGTTCAAGAAGGAACTGCAGATGCTGTAAAATTGAAGGTACACAAAAATGCTGGAGAAACTCAGCGGGTGCAGCAGCATCTATGGAGCGAAGGAAATAGGTAACGTTTCGGGCCAAAACCCTTCTTCAGACTGAAGAAGGGTTTTGGCCCGAAACGTTACCTATTTCCTTCGCTCCATAGATGCTGCTGCACCCGCTGAGTTTCTCCAGCATTTTTGTGTACCTTTGTTCTCATTAATGATGTGCGCTGAATACTTTCATGTCCACTAGAGGGGGGAGATAGGGCCTGAAAGTCTCATTCAAACAGTTCCACTTGCAACATCAAGTGTAGGTGCCTTAAGCATCAAAGTATTGTAAATAGCTGGGTTCTGGCGTGAATGCATACTGTTCTAATTCAAAGTTATAACTCTACCAATGAAGCAAGTATTGCACTGGAAAACACAATGTATAACTTCAGTGTGTGCCAAAGTGCCACAAAAAAACTGATTGTCAAGTGTCAGAATTATCAAATGTACCAATAACCGAACAATGACATTCTTACTTGCAGCATAAATATATTGAAACATTAATAAAAGTAATAAATGTGATGGCTATTGCACCATAAAAGTATGCACAATATTGGCAATCGATTACCCGTCTCTTCATTGAAATGAAGGAATCCTTCCTTATGTCTTTAAACACAACACAAACAGGTGAGATTTAAAGTGAACGAACACTGTCTAAGTAATTTTACCTTGCCTTCGCAAAGCACTTTCTTCGCTCCAATGTATATTTAGTTGTAGTGAGCGAGCACGAGATTGATTCCTGGGATAACAGGACCAAGATATTGAGGGAGATTGGGATGGTTAGACATATAAATTACTATTAAATTACAATGAGAATGGACCTCGCATCAAGAACATTCCCCATGGTGGAAGATTTAAAAAAAAGTCAGAATTAGCTCAAGGATATAGGGTTGGAAATTCAGGGCTGAGATGAGACGTTTCTTAATCTAAAGAGTGTGAATCTTTGGAATTATCTACCACAGAAGGCGGTTAAAGCAAAATCATGAAGGATATTCAAGAAGATAAAACCCCCAAAGAAATCAGGAGAAAACAGGACCAATATATAAATTAGGATGAATAACTATGATTTAATTTAACAAAAGATGGAAGGACAGGATGATCTATACCTGCTCTTAATTTGTACCTTTCTATGAAGTTCCTACAGTGGGATCTAAACTGACCTCACCACACACCTCCACTACCCTTGCTGCTGGGCCAGCTTTGCAGTAGTGGAATTTGATTCACAATTCTTTCAACTCAATTCCACCTGGTAAGACTGCAGAAGTTTTTGAGAAGTGTTTCTTCATGTGACTTCCAAGCACTTTTAATGATTTCTTATCCATCTCGTAAGACAGCCAGGATATTGTGATCTGTGTAGATTAATTTAATGAACATCTTATGAGGTGAGATAAGGCAAGGTGTGGTGAGGAAGAGGATGGGAGTGATGTTATATCCTATTTCCAAATGTGATATCAACTTTCTCTGCAGCTCCCTCATGTCACCTTATTTGAAATTCACATTTGAAATTAAGCTAACAAAACAATGAGTTTTCAAAGAAGTTAAGAATTACCCATAGTTTCTGTGACATTCTTCCTGCTTCCGATTCCACCTTTGGTTGAAGCATGATGGACTTCTTTGTTTGCTCACGAGTATATTTTGGTTAAGGTATTAAAAGAAACATCGACATAGCTTTATTACAATTTCATTTCTTTAACATGAAGACCATCGCATATGGTCGTGCTCTAGCGATGAAAGAGACAAGGTTGAATTTTCCCACTCTGGACTTCTTCATAATTGTCCCATCCACTCTCTCAAACGATGATTCATTAGTCCAGCCTCTATCCCAACCTGATGATTCACGAGTGATCAGGAGTTTGGGGAAATATCCCACAATAAATGACTAGGCTTCATCATGGGAACAGGAGTTAGCTTCTTACTGCTGCTCCTTCCATCACTGAACTTGTGGCAGATCACCAACACCATATAACGTATTGCCTTTCTTTAACAAAGATTTATTAATCACAGCTTTACGATTAAAAATCAACTGACAGATGGCTATCTGTGGAATGAAGAGAGTTCCAATATTCTATTCCATACATATAGATGTGTTCCACAAATTCATTCCTGAAAGGCCTTGCACTAAGTTTTAGAACATACACTCTCTGTTCTAGCTTATGTGACCATTTGAATCGGTTTCTCTCTATTTGCTCTGTCACTATTCTTGTAATATTATAAAAATCTAGAACTAGAGATTATGGTTTAAAAAGAGGTCACTCATTTAAGAAATAGACAAGGCTTTTTTTTCCTCGCAAGAATCTTTGAGTGAAAGGCAATGGTAGATTTTTTTATAAATCAAGGGGGTTAAAGGTGGGTTGGCTGAATGGCTGATTTGTGGCCACAGTCATGTATATCATGTTCTTCTTGAATGTAAGCATGTAGGCTCTATTCCTGTTTCTAATTCATATATTTAAAAACTTCAATCAACCACTATTCTTCTACCTTCAATTTCAATTTGAATACAATAAAATTTGAATTCAAGAAATACTATAAATTAATGTGGGCCATAGCATGACATTTGTCCAAACTATGGCCCGCGGGCCACATCCGGTGCGTCATGAGATTTTATCCGGCCTGCAGCAAGCTCTTAACACGTTTTGTGTGGCGGACTATTTAGCGGGTTCTGTGGTAGCGCGGGAACTTACACGTCAGTTTCCTGTAGGCTATCATGTTGAGGATTTGTGTGCAGCTGCTGCTGACAGGTTACTGTTAGTTGTACGTGACTAATCCCTGGGGGTGCACTGCTGCCAGAGTGCCGCTCCGGCACCTCTGTAAAAAAAAAAGCCAAAATAAACAGCCGGGAATTTTAATTAGCGGGTGTGTGGTCGTGGAAGACCCATCACCACTGAGGTTCCCTGTAAGAAGGGAGGAGCGCTAGGATCCAGCAGAGTCAGACTCTGTTTGTCTGCATCCTCTTTGCTCCTATACTCAAATCCTATTGTTATGAAGGCCAACTTGCCATTGTTTTTTTTCACAATTTCTCTTCCAAATATGAAATCTTATTCAAAAGAATCTTCTCCAATAGCTTTCCATCCATATTTTATATCATAAATATAAATAAAACAAATAAAGACAAAACAGCCCGAAACCCTGGTAATTGTAGTCAGGGACTTCAATCAAGCCTACTCCAAGAGCTACCAAAATACTATCGGCATGTCTCTTGTCCCATCAGGGGTCAGAACACCCTCGACCATTGTTATAAATCCATAGAAAATGGCTACTACTACATTCCCTGACCACATTTTGGGAAATTTGATCATCTCGCTGTGCTTTTACTCCCTGCCCAAAAACAAAAACTGAGGCTAGAAGATCTGGTACAGAAAATCATCAGTGTTGCGGAAACAGATGTGACTGCTTTGAGTCAGAGGTCTGGTCCATATGCAGGGAATCTGCAGCCAACCTGAATGAGTATGCCACTGTCATGATTGACTTTGTCAGTAAGTGCCTAGAGAAATGCTGGCTGAAGAAGACAATACGAGTGTTCCCCAAGCAGAAACAATGGATGAACCGTGAGGTCCATTCCTAGGTGAAAAGCAAGTTTGCTACGTACAAGACAAATGATCCGGAGTGGTACAAGAAATCTCACTACAATCTTGGAAAAGCCATCAGGAATGCCAAGAGACAATACTGGGACAAACTTGAGTCCCATTATCACCTGTCGACCGTGGCAAGGCCTTGATTGATAAAAATACATCTATTGATGCTCCTGAACACATCATCAGTGATGTAACCTGGGGTCATTGGGTGTTTCAGGTCTTTCAACATCAGACATCCTCACCCAGGCAACCCAGCCGTGGTTGATCTGTTCAGGTGGCATTCGTTCCTCCCCATGGACTCCTCCTGATCCAGAGCCATCTCGAGGCTTTCTCCGCTGCCTCTGTGGTGTTCTGGATGCTTTTTTTCCTCGCCATTCCATTGATGCCCAGTGCACTCAAGGCTTTGCAGAGCGATTGCCCTACAATCTTGGATAAGCCATCAGGAATGCCAAAAGACAATACTGGGACAAACTTGAGTCCCATTATCACTTGTCGACCATGGCAATGCCTGAATACTATAATGGGATGAATAATAATATAATAATAATAACTTTATTTATAAAGCGCTTTTAGACAACATCAGTTACCACAAAGTGCTGTACATGGGAAGTCAACAAAAAGTTATTACAAACTACTAAAACCATTAAGACAACAGGACTATAAAAACAGTAAAAATTAAAAGACATTAAAAGCACTAAAACAGGAACAAAGTCTCAGCCAGTGTCGAAAGCCAGTGAATAAAAGTGAGTTTTTAGGGAGGATTTAAAGATGGACAGTGAAGGGGCCTGTCTGATCTGCAGCGGCAAGGTGTTCCAGAGTGCCGGGGCAGCAACAGAAAAGGCTCTATCCCCTCTGAGCTTCCGCTTAGACCTTGGTACCTCAAGGAGCAGCTGATCCGCTGACCTGAGGCACCAGGCAGGAGCATATAGGTGGAGCAGCTCAGAGAGGTAAGGCGGGGCGAGGCCATTCAATGATTTAAAAACAAATAAAAGAATTTTAAAATGAACTCGAAAGTGCATTGGGAGCCAGTGAAGGGAGGCCAAAATTGGCGTAATGTTCCGGTTAAAAGGCGAGCAGCAGCATTTTGGACCAACTGGAGACGAGCCAACGAAGCTCGTGAGACTCCAGAGTAGAGTGCGTTACAGTAATCCAGCCGAGATGAAATAAAGGCATGGATCACTGTTTCAAAATGCTGCCGCTCGAGAATGGGCTTCACCTTTGCCAGCTTCCTTAGGTGAAAGAAGCTGGACTTAACCACTGCGCCTATTTGTTTATCTAATTTAAAATCACCGTCCATCATAAAACCCAGGTTTAAAACTGTTGGCTTTACGAACACTGCCAGTGGACCCAAGTCAACAAAGGGAGGTTCACGGCAGCCATTAGGTCCGAACAAAATCACTTCTGTCTTTTTTTCGTTAAGTCCCAGAAAGTTTAAGGCCATCCAGGACTTAATGTCCTCAAGACAAGACAGAAGTGATTTTAGGGAATAATTATCTTCTTTCCTGAGTGGCATATACAACTGGCTATCATCCGCGTAAAAGTGAAAGGAGATGCCATGCCTTCTTAAAATTGAGCCCAGTGGAAGTAGATAAAGGGAGAAAAGCAGGGGCCCTAAAATTGAGCCCTGTGGAACCCCATATGCCAAGGGAGCAGAGGAGGATTCAAAGCCACCAAGGCTTACACGCATGGCCTATTCCTGCACCTAATTTCTATGTTCTATCTGCCAGATAGGACCTGAACCATCCCAGGGCACTGCCACAGATGCCCACTTGTTGCTGTAATCGGGAAATTAATATTCCATGGTCCACAGTGTCGAAGGCGGCAGATAGGTCCAGCAAGACAAGAACCACATAATTACCGGAGTCGTTTGCCAGGAGGATGTCATTATAGACCCTTAGCAAAGCCGACTCTGTGCTATGCATAGCCTTGAAGCCAGACTGAAAGACCTCCTGGATGTTGTGCTCATCCAGGAAGAGTTTCAGCTGAGCATAAACTACTTTCTCCATGATTTTCGAGATAAATGGCAGCTTGGAGATTGGCCTAAAATTGGCCAGGACAGTCTGGTCCAGGCCAGGTTTCTTGAGTAGTGGTTGCACTACAGCATGTTTAAATTTTACGGGGACAACCCCAGAAGACAAGCTACTGTTTATGATGACGAGGACCGACTGCCCTATGCTCGGGAAGACCTCTTTAAAAAGAAGAGGAGGGACAGCATCCTATAATGGGCTACAAAGTGAAGATATGGAGCATCGCTGGCAATATTGCAGCCGTCCCTGATGAACTTAATGCATTCTCGGTTTGCTTTTAGCAGAAGGTGAACAGGACGATGACATCCGACTTGAGTCCCAAAAGACTCAAGTGTGCCTTTTCCCAGCATCACTGTTGCAGAAATTAGATTGGCATTCCTGAGGGTGAACCCAAAGAAAGCAACTGGCCCAGTTGGAGTCCTTGGTCACGTCCCTAGGAACTCCATGGACCAATTAGTGGGAGTGCTCACCGATATATTTATTCTTTTCCTATTCCCTCTGAGGTACCCACCTGCACCAAAAAGACCACTATCATCCTGGTGTCAAATAAAAGCAAGATCTCATGCCTTAATATCTATCTTCCAGTGGCCTCGACATCCACCATGATGAAGTGCATTGAGAAGTTGGTTATGGCACACATTAAATCCAGCCCACCAAGCAGCCTTGATCCACTGCAGTTTGCCTACCGCCATAATATGTGCGCAGCTGAAACCATTTCCCTGACTCTACTTTCATCTTTGGAACACCTGGATATGAAAGCCACTTGTCAGATTCCTATTCATAGACAACAGATCTGCTTTCAGTACCATTGTCCAACCTAGCTCATCTCCAAACAAGTGGAACTTGAAGTCAGCACTCCCCTCTGCAACTGGATCCTCTACTTCCTGATCACAGACCACAAACAGTGAGGATAGGTGACAAATCAACCTCTATGACAATCCACAATAGTGGTGCCCCGCAAGGATGCATTCTCAGCCCCCTATACTCCTTATACACTCACAACTGAATGAATGAATGCTTTATTGTCACATATGACAAATCACAGTGAATCACCCATGAATGCAATTATTCACCCATAAACTATGCAGCTAAATACCAATCCAAATCAATCTACAAGTTTGCAGACGACGCACTGTAGTGGGCCGGATATCAAATAATGACAAGACGGAGTACAGAAAACTTATTGAGAACCTCGTAATTTGGTGTTAAACCAACAACCTCCCTCAATTTTAGCAAGACAAAGGAGATTGTGATTGACTTCAGTACACAGTCCCATTGATGGCGCTAAAGTAGACATGGTCAAAAACTTCAGGTTCCTGTGAAAAAATACTTCCATCACTTTGTCCTGGACAGCCACATTGAAGCAATAGCGAAGAAAGCAACCCAACACCTCTACTTCCTTACAAGGCTTAGGAAGTTCGAGGGGTCCCCAACAACTCTCACCAACTTCCACAGATGTACTGTAGAAAGCATTTTATTGGGATGCATCATAGCATGGTTTGGGAACAGCTTCATCTTAGACAGTAAGAAATTATAGAGTTGTGGATGTATCCCAGACCATTACATAAACCAATCTCCCCTTCATTGACTCAATCCATACCTCATGCTACATCTGCATAATCAAGGATCAGTCTCACGCTGGTCATTCCCTCTTCTCCCTTCTTCCACAGGTAAAAGGTAGAGAAGATTGAAAATATGTACCGTCAGATTCAGGGATAGTTTCTTCCCAGCTGTTTTCAGGCAACTGAAAAGTCCTCTCCTCATCTAGAGTGTGATGCTGATCTCCCATCTACCTAATTGGAGACCGTTGCACTATCTTTAATTGGACTTTATCTTGCACTAATTGTTGTACCTTTTATCTGTGCACTGTTGATGGCTTGAATGCAATCACGTATAGAATTTTCTTTGACTGGATAGCACACAAACCAAAGCTTTTCAATGTATCTCCGTACATGTAACAATAAAATAAAATAAATATCATCAAAATAATAATGGAGCAATTATACTGTGAAAAGGATATAGAAAATTGGCTTCAAGTTCCAAATAGTAGATTTGTTGCTGGAGATTCCTTATAAATTCAGCTTCAACACAAGCTAAAGGGCTTTCTGCAGAACTGACAATAAAGTTTATTAAACATTTGATTATGATCACACTTCGCTAAACAAAGACACAATATTATTTTGACAATATGAAGACCAGCTGTTGGAATTCATCTTTTATTTTCCACTAATAAGGCAGCCAGTGCCTCTTGCACCAACATCAGTGCAGGTTGTGCAACCAACCTGACAAACAAGCAACGACCAAGCACTCCCAGTGCATGATAATGACATGTACATACCAAAACCAAGTACTTAATTTTTTTTGTAATCTTACTCGAACTCTTTTGAAAAACTGCTCATGTTGATTAGAAGTCAATTTATCTTCCACCTAAGTACAACAAAGAACGGAAATAAGACAAAGGACAATTTAAAAAAAAAAGGACTGTTCCACAATGTTCTCAAACACAATTCCTCAATGACAATTCCTTTACCATAATAACATTATGCTTCAGCTAAGATTTCTCTTTTGAGTTACTAATTGCTCTGTGGTTATAGCAAACAAATTTTACTTGAATCATAAATTATCACCATTATCAAATGTTACACCAAGAACATCTTAAAGGTTATCAGCTTCCATTGCAGAGCCCAAACTTCGACCTCAATGACTAAGAATTGTTATTCATCAAGGAGATGACAGTCAGAAGTTAAGAGGAGGGTAAATGATAAACCATGAGAGAAAGATACCAGCTGAGAAGAAATGACAAGGCAACCTGGGAGTCTGATCATGGATAGACACAATGATGGGGTAACTCAGAGGGACAGGCAGCATCCCTGGATAGAAGAAATGGGTGATGTTTTGGGTCGAGACTGTTCTTCACACTGAGTCAGGGGAGAGGGAGATACAGAGACAAAGGGGATGGAGATCAAGGAAAATGTAGAATAGATCATTGTTAGCTAGGGGAAGGTAACATCATAGCAAACAGAGATAAAATGTAAACGACGACAGTCAGACTAGTCAGAGGACTGGAATGGGGGGAGGGATGGAGAGAGGGAAGGCAAGGGTTACTTGAAGTTAGAGAAGTTAATGTTCATACTGCTGTGGTGGAAGCTGCCTAAGTGAAATATGAGGTGTTGTTCCTCCAATTTGCGCTGAGCCTCACTCTGACAATGGAGGAGGCCCAGGACAGAAAGGTCAGCGTGAGAATGGGAGGAGGAGTTAAAGTGTTTAGCAACCGGGAGGTAGGTTTAAGGGCCTGTCCCACTTTCATGACCTCTGCCGAGTTTACCCTTGACTCATACTCGCAACGTGGTCGTCACAAGGTCGTAGGAGGTAGGTCGTGATGCTAGTCGTAGGTACTCGTGGCATCAAGCAGGTCGCGGCGTTTTGAATTAGGTCGTGAGAGCGGGACAGGCTCTTTAGGCGGACTGAGCAGAGGTGTTCAGCGAAACGACCGCCGATCCTGCGCTTGCTCTCGCCGTTATATAGGAGTCCACACCTGGAACAGCGGATACAGTAGATGACGTTGGTGGAGGTACAAGTGAACCTCTGCCTCACCTGAAAAGACTTGAACGGAGTCGAGGGGGCAGGTATAGGGACAGGTGTTGCATCTCCTGCAGTTGCAGGGGAAAGTACCTGGGGAGGGCGTGGTTTAGGTGGAAAGGGACAAGTTAACCAGGGAATTGCGGAGGGAACAGTCTCTGCGGAAAGCAGTGGAGATGAGAAGATGTGGCTAGTGGTGGGATCCCATTGAAGGTGGCGGCAATGTCAGAGGATTATGTGTTGTATGTGACGGCTGATGGGGTGAGAGGTGAGGACTAGGGGAACTCTGTATCTGTTGTGATTGGCAGGAGCGGGAGCAAGAGCGGAGTTGCGAGGTATCGAGGAGACCCTTGTGAGGGCCTCATCTATGCTGAGTTACTCCAGCATATTATGTCTATCTTCGGTTTAAATCAGCATCTGCAGTTCCTTCCTACAATATTTTGTCTGATCATTCCTACAAACAGATACAAAATAGGAATTATCGTGTGCCTTCTTCTTCCTGCCAAAGTAAACCTTTTCATACTTACTTACGCTACAGTTCATTTGCCAATTACAACATTATTATCTTTTTTTTTATCGTTTCTGAACCTTCCTTGTTATTAATGAATTAATAAGTTGCAGGTTTAGTTAGGCAATCCACATATTAACGATCAGAAACCTATCATGTTGGTCTTTAAAACAATTTACCAAGTATCGGTCTGCTTTAAGCCCCTGTCCCACTTGGGAAACCTGACCGGAAACCTCTGGAGACTGCGCCCCACCCAAGGTTTCCGTGCAGTTCCCGGAGGTTGCAGGTGGTTGCCGGAGGTTGCAGGTAGTGGAAGCAGGTAGGGAGACTGACAAAAACCTCCGGGAACCGCACGGAAACCTTGAGTGGGGCGCAAAGTCTCCAGAGGTTTCCGTTCAGGTTTCCTAAGTGGGACAGAAAGAATGATGCTTCAGAATAAGTTTAGAGTTTTAAATGTTAATAATTCATAGGAAGAAAGGTCTCGGCCCGAAACGTCACCCATTCCCTTTCTTTCCAGAGATACTGCCTGTCCCGCTGAGTTACTCCAGCTTTTAGAAACATAGAAATTAGGTGCAGGAGTAGGCCATTCGGCCCTTCGAGCCTGCACCGCCATTCAATATGATCATGGCTGATCATCCAACTCAGTATCCCGTACCTGCCTTCTCTCCATAATCCCCCCAGCCACAAGGGCCATTCCCTCTTAAATATAGCCAATGAACTGGCCTCAACTACCCTCTGTGGCAGAGAGTTCCAGAGATTCACCACTCTCTGTGTGAAAAAAGTTCTTCTCATCTCGGTTTTAAAGGATTTCCCCCTTATCCAAGCTGTGACCCCTTGTCCTGGACTTCCCTAACATCGGGAACAATCTTCCTGCATCTAGCCTGTCCAACCCTTAAGAATTTTGTAAGTTTCTATAAGATCCCCTCTCAATCTTCTAAATTCTAGAGAGTATAAACCAAGTCTATCCAGTCTTTCTTCATAAGACAGTCCTGACATCCCAGGAATCAGTTTGGTGAACCGTCTCTGCACTCCCTCTATGGCAATGCATTTGATGCATTTTGTGTCTATCAATGGGATAATCCTGTTATTTCACGTAATAAGAAAAGACAGGTGACAGAACAACCGTTTATGTATTTAGCTGCCCGAGTTGATTCCTTAATTTTTTGCAAAAAACGAGTCAATGATCCCATTCCTTACTAATGTTTAGAAAAGCAGCACGTACCTGTAGGTTTCGGACCGTCCTCGAGTTACAGCAGAGGTGTCTCGTTGCTAAGGCGAACACAAACTTCCGTATGACCTAGGAACTGATGTTGGTGTGTTTGCTCCTAGTTCAAACTCGTGGCGTGGATATAAGAGCTCAGCATCCAAGTTATATAAATAGGGCGAAACAAATTCCCAGCATTGCTGATCTTGTTTAAATTTCTTTACTGTTTTGATGCAGTTTGTTTTAAACTCCGCCAAAATCACCGACCTGATCGATATACTGAGCCATTTGTGTGGACAAGTAAAATTCTCCGGCTCTCAGTTGCATTGAGAACTTTTCTTTTACATGGTTCTCTGCGTTTGTTCAATTTACGCCCTTCCGTTTCCAATTGTTAAATAATCAATCATATAATTCCGTTCGGACACCAATACCTGGTCAGGTTTATTGCCTATTCATTCCCGTTTCCGATATAAATCCTACATGTTCTAAGCCTGCTTATACCCCGAGATCCCAAAACATTCAAGGAAGATGGAAAATAGTAATTAAACCAAATTTATTTCTCAATCCAAATGGGACTTGCCCAGGTGCCAACTCGGTCAGTTTGGACAAGATGGGCTGACGGGCTTGTTTTCGTGTAGTACAGCTCCATGACTTTCACACAGGTCGGAAATGCAAGTTGAGCTCAATGAGGATCTGAGCTCTGCCACATTAGTTGGTGACGATAAGTTAACAGTATCTAGTTTGCTCTCATACAGGTCTTAATTCAATACCCTTGGTTTTCCCTGATCTTTGCAGAAATTAGCATTTTGCTACTTCAGTCTGTTTCTCTGTTGTTGCAATCTACACACGACCCTTCTCCAGGTTTATCAAGCGTTCTGTTACCTTTGGTGCTGTAAAAATCATCCATGAAGTACACATTATTTTCCAGCCTAAGCAAAATCTGGTCCATGGAATGCTGAACAATCTAATGAGCTATAAATGCTCCATGGGCGAAGCAATGATTTCCCTACAACTTCTTCTGGATATTAATGGTGAAGCAGACTTCGGACTTCAACCACAGCTGCTGATTTTCAATGGATAAAACTAATTTGCTTAAAAACCTGGTGTTTACCAAGATAGCAAATAAATCCACCGCATCAGATAAGATATATTTCAGCTTTTATAGTAATCAACAGTCACCACAGTCACTCCACCCTACCTGTGGTAGAATGCCAGGCCAAGTCATCCAGCTCGTTCCCAAATGCTTTGTTCAAGTTGCAGTGCACAGGTTGAAATTAACACAAGGTGTAACTTATGTTTCCACGTGTGCTTTCACTTTGAAACATTCATACCCTGTTTAAAGATAGAAGCATATCCACCCAACTCATCCTGCAGTGAATCTTGCAGTACACTTTGATTTAGGCGCTGAAGATCCTTCCTTAATACACTGATATTTCCACGCCAGTTCTGACCCCTTCACTACCACTAGGGACATGATCCAGTTATTCATTTTATATTTCACTGTAAATTGAATCTCTCCCACAACAGGAATTCTGTTTCCGATGCATGTCAAAAGATGCAAACTCACGCTAGAAGCTTCCCCTGCTCCTTGCGCTGCAGCACAAGTGACACAGGTGTGTCGGAGTCCAGGTGTGCATTCACTGATTTTCCACTGGGTCCATCTGGATGTAAATTCCATTTCCTCTGCCTTGAGCTTTGAACAGTTAATCAACCTTTACTCTTCATGTCCCATTTGATGTCAATCACACACTCTCTCCAGACAGATTTGTTTTGCACTTTTTCACACTCTGCAGATTACCCTTTTATTTTTCCTGTTATTGGCAGCTTTGCTGACAAAATGCACATACAATTTGTCAGCGTTTTTTGTGGCACACACCTTTAATAGACATCCATATCTCTAATTATAAAACTCTGATCTTGGATGAGTGTGTGTTTGTGTGTGTGTGTGTGTGTATATATATATAATCACATCTTCTCGGAAAAACGATGCACTAACAGTAACATTTTAACATATTTCGGTAAAGATTTTATCCCATGGACTTTGAAATCGTCTTATATGAAAAATTAATGCATTATTTCTCGTTATTAATCAAAATGTTCATAAATCTGAAATAACTGAATCTAAACGATAGTCCCGCTGATGACATCACAATGGGTCTGCTGCACGCGGCTTGCACTGTTTCACGCGCTGTGAGAGACGCTACCCATCCCCCGACTCGTAGTCCTTTGGTCACTGTCCGCCCTGCCCGCTGGCTGAGTTCAAGTCCCCCCTCTCCGCCCCTTCCACCTCTCTCACCCCCTCATTCAAAAGACGAGCAAGTCGGGCTCTTGATTGAAGCTGCCAAATTCCCAGGCCTTTGGTTGACGCCCGCTGCCCATCTGCCCCGCTCTTTCTCTCTCTGCCCCATCCCTCTCTAGACGTGCCTGCGAGTTGGGAGCTATGTGTGAGTGGATAGGGCGGGGATGGGGTAAAAGGAACGAATTAATAATAATAATATATCAAGGGTGGTGGTTAGTGTGTGTGTGAGTTGGTGGTTAGTGTGTGTGTGACACCGCAGGCTGCCCCCTCCCCCCCCCCCCGCAACTTAGTCTAGTAACTATTAAACGTCTGATCTGGGATGCGTATTTATTTGTGTACGTGTTGTTCATGTGTAATCATATCTTCTCGAAAAAACAATGCGCTAGCGGTAAAATGTTCATATATTCCGGAAGAGATTTTTCCCGTGGAGTCCAAAATCTACACCTCAAAAATGAATGCTTTATTTCTCGAGTTATTAATGAAAATGTTCAAAGATCTGACAAAACTTTGGATTTAAAATGGTTTTTCCAGTTAAAATAATTTCTCAGAGCTTCAAACAAACTTCGATACAAAGTTGCAAGACAGGAACTCTGGCAGGAACACTATGAACGTATCAGCTCAATGGCATCTCACAGCAAGTGCACATTTGCAACAATGTTGCCATCATAGCTCCTGACAGGACAGGAGGGGCAGGGACAATTAGTGTTGCAATTGATAGGATGCTATTGGGATTCTTTTTTCAACTCGTGCTGGGGAGGCTCACGAGCTATGATCCAACCCTTCGGCAATGGGTTGAGTTGAAGGGCCACGCCTCCCCTTGGGACTACGGGTAGTGGACGGGTGCGTTGGGGGTGTAGTCCCAACAGGTCTGCACATGGTCTAGTATATTACTAAAACTCTCATCTTGTTTGTGATTCTGTCTGTCTGCATGCGTGCCCATGTGCTCCCGGAACTACACCAAAATGGTACATGATAGCGCTACAATTTCTGGAGAACCTTACTCACAATTGTCTTTTGGTGTGTTTTTATCAAGTTTCGGTCAGATTGATTTTATATTTTTAGAAGTTATTCACATTTTTAACTTTACAAAATCCAGTTTGAAGTTGAAGTGGCAGTTAGCAGCTATGTCATCACAATGGGATCTCATTTACATAAACTGCCCTTCAGCAGTGTTCCACTGGCAGTTAGCAGCGTATGACATTACAATGAATGAATGAATAAGTTTATTGGCCAAGTATTTACATACAAGGAATTTACCTTGGTGCTCTGCCCACGTGACAACATGACATACAGTGAGCTAAGAATGATACATAAAACATTAATAATAAAACATTATTGATTAATGGGATCTCATTTACATAAAATGCCTGTCAACAGTGTTCCACCCAGTGCAATGAGAGATTTGTTACTTTGTTGTAAAGAGTGGGGGAGGGGAGGAGGAGAAATGTTATTTAAACATTGTGTTTAGTGGGGAGTGGGATAGGGGAGAGTTGAGGAGAGGGAGAGCAGGTAGATAGAGGGTGAGGATGGGGGTAAGGGGTTATGGAGGGAGTAACTCATGGCAGGGGAAAGGTGAGGGAGTGTGTGTGTAAAAATAAATTGAGAGGTTGTTATTTACCTTGGTAACCACACAACAGACATTTTCACTTAAATATTCTATTGCATTCCTTAGCATTATTCAGTTAAGTGACTCAGGTGAAATTGAAGAACAAAGCATTGTTTTACCATGACTGTCAAAGGTAAATTTCTGCCCAAGTCTCTCTCGCCTCTTCTTCTGATAACAAAAATTACCAGAAGTTAACTAACAGTTAGCAGAAGATAACTAAAAAGGCAATACAGGGAGGAAAGATGAGGCACGAAGGTAAGCTAGCCAAGAATATAAAGGAGGATAGTAAAACCTTCTTTAGGTATGTGAAGAGAAAACAATTATTTAAGACCAAAGTTGGACCCTTGAACACTAAAAAAGGTGAATTTAATATGGGGAACAAGGATATGGCAGACAAGTTGAAAAGGTACTTTGGATTCGTCTTCACTAAGGTGGACACAAACAATCTTGCTGATGTACTAGTGGCCAGAGGATCTAGGGCAGTGGTTCCCAACCTTTTTTTGGCTATGCCCGACCTAATCACCTCTAAAAGCCTGATGCCCCCCCCCCCCCCCCCCCCCCTTTGCTTTCCCTTGAGAGAAAACGGAGGAAATAGATATTATAAGGGTAACTTAGCAAAAGCTCTTTGAATCGCATTTCTAAATCCAATTCAATAAATAAGGTTCTCCCATGACCTCGCGCGCTTCGTGCGACGTGCATGAAGAGCGATGGCGCGGTGATTATGTAATAACTACACAATAAAGACCTTTTTTACCCAAAAAAAATTATTTACTCAAAATAACATCTGAAACATAAACTACATATGTTTACCTGATGGAAAATCCAAAAAAATAAAAATTGAAAATTTGGACCCAGACCTCCTCAGTCGCGCTCAATTGCCCCCCTTAAAAATCAAATTGCCCCCCTGTGGGGGCCCCACGTTGGGAACCACTGATCTAGGGCGACGGAGGAACTAAAGGAAATTCGAGACCGAGTCAGCATGGATTTACGAAGGGGAAATCATGCTTGACTAATTTTCTGGAATTTTTTAAGGATGTAACTAGGAAAATGGACAAAGGAGAGCCAGTAAATGTAGTGCACCTGGACTTTCAGAAAACATTTGATAAGGTCCCACATAGGAGATTAGTGGGCAAAATTAGAGCACTTGGTGTTGGGGGTAGAGTGCTGACATGGATAGAAAATTGATTGGCAAACAGGAAGCAAAGAGTAGGGATTAACGGGTCCCTTTCAGAATGGCAGGCAGTGACTAGTGGGGTACTGCAAGGCTCAGTGATGGGACCACAGCTATTTACAATTTACATTAATGATTTAGATGAAGGGATAAAAAGTAACATTAGCAAATTTGCAGTGTGAACTGTGAAGGGGATGCTATGAGGATGCAGGGCGACTTGGACAGGTTGGGTGAATGGGCAGATGCAGTTTAACGTGGTTAAATGTGAGGTTGCAAAAACAGGAAGGCAGATTATTATCTAAATAGAATCAAGTTGGGAAAAGGGGAAGTACAACAGGATCTGGGGGGGTCCTTCTTCATCAGTCACTGAAAGTAAGCATGTAGGTACAGCAGGCAGTGAAGAAAGCATCTTCATAACAAGAGGAGTTGAGTATCGGAGCAGAGGTCCTTCTGCAGTTGTACAGGACCCTAGTGAGACCACACCTGGAGTATTGTGTGTAGGTTTGGTCTCCCAATTTGAGGAAGGGCATTCTTGCTGTTGAGGGAGTGCAGCATAGGTTCACCAGGTTAATTCCCGGGATGGCCAGACTGTCATATGTTGATAGAATGGAGTGGTTGGGCTTGTATACTCTGGAATTTAGAATCAGGGGTCACAGTTTAAAAAAAAAGGGGTAAGCCATTTAGAACAGAGATGAGGAAAAACTTTTTCACACAGTGGAATTCTCTGCCTCAGAGGGCGGTGTTGGCCGGTTCTCTGGATACTTTCAAGAGAGCTAGATCGGGCTCTTAAAGATAGTGGAGTCGGGAGATATGGGGAGAAGGCAGGAACGGGGTACTGATTGGGGATGATCAGCCATGATCACATTGAATGGCGGTGCTGGCTCGAAGGGCCGAATGGCCTACTCCTAAACCTATTGTCTATTGACCCGAAATGTCACCCATACCTTCTCTCCAGAGATGCAGGTTGACCCACTGAGTTACTCCAGTATTTTTTGTCTATATTTTCTCAATCACTCAATCCCAACAATGATGTGTGGGAATTACAGAGACATGTAATGAATGGCGGTGCTGGCTCGGGGTGCCGAATGGCCTACTCCTGCACTTATTGTCTATTGTCCTTTATCATCAACAGATAGTAGCTACAGTATTAGGCAAAACAAAGTGTAAAAATTGTTATACCCACCGACCTTGAAACAAAGCATATATTTCAAAGAATATATCTATTCGTGCCATAAGGTCTTTTTTTATTCATATATAGGACATGTGTGCTGCTGGCAAGGCCAGTATTTAATTGGCCCCTGTCTACTGCTCTTATGGAGCTATTGGTGAAGTGTTAAAGGGATATTGGTGAACTGTTAGAATTCTTTTGGTGATAGCACTCAAATATCTTACTTCAACAGAAGTTCTAAATCCAACTGCAAATGAAATTCCAAGCATCAGTGGCAAAGTCAGGATGTTGTGGGACTTGAAGTGGAATGTACCGATGGTATCTTCAGGTGGAAGAGATGTTGTTTTGAGAGAACCTCCTACAGAAGCCTTGGAACATTGCTGCATTGCATTTGTTGCATTACACTGCCACTACAATGTGTGAGAAGTGGAGCTTGGTAGTACATGTACTATCAATTACCTCCTTTAGAGGAGAAAAGCTTGTGTTCAAGCGATGCAAATGCAATTTTCCATATTGTCAAAGAAAAGCCAGTGATGTCGTTGTACTTGAACAAACAGAGATCTGATTAGTTCTGGAGCACAAGCTCTCGGCACCAATGCACTCGGATATTATTGAATTAAATGAACTACTCACTGGGTTTTGAGCTGATGGGGACTTTGGAAGGTAGCATGTCACTGAAGATGCCTCGCCTTTTGCATACACATACTAGATCCCGCACTCATTGTTGATGAAAATATTCATGAAGATTCCTCTTAATGGAGCAATTCATTTTCAAAGAGGAACTACAGGACCTGCACTGTCTTTAATACAGTGACTGAACCAACATAACCTTCTTAAATTGAGAATGGCAAAGCATCAAAAAGGCTGCCAACATCATTAAAGACCCACACCATCCTGGTCACACACTCATCTCTCTGTTGCCATCGGGAAGAAGGTACATGAGCCTGAAAGCTGTAACATCCAGGTTCAGGAACAGCTTCTTCCCCATAGCCATCTGGCTATTAAATACGACATCAAATAAGCTCTGAACAATAACAGTCTATTATTACTATTGCACGTTATCTGTTTATTTATTATGTATATATGATCTATGGTCTATAGACACATTGAACTTTTATCTCCCATTCTGTATTATGTTTACATATTGTGTTGTGCTGTAGCAAGTAAGAATTTCATTGTCCTATCTGGGACCCATGACAATAAAAACTCTCTCTCTTTAATTTGAGGAAAAGATAAACGGGTATATGTAAAACAATCCCGAGTCAACATGGATTTATGAATGGAAAATTGTGCTTTAAAATTTGTTTAATTCTCGAGACTATAACCACCAGAACAGAAGGGAAATCAGATATTATGTTTTTGGACATTCAAAGTTTTTGTAAAAATGCTAGAGATTATTAAATAAAATGAGAGTATATTGGATTTTATTTTATTTTGTTTTATTCTTTGTCTTTTCTCCTCCAAAGACTAGTCCAATGCTCTTGTGACTGACATCCTATCCTCCACTCTTTTCACAGAACAGCTCATTCAAAACTCATATATTAACTCAGTGTTCGAAGAAGTGTTTAGTTCACGGTAAAATCGACAGCAGAAGGACACTCCAATTATGTTCATTTCTTGAAAAAAAGTAATAGAAAAGTACTGGAATTAAAGGAATTGAGTGTATCAGTGAGAAATTTGGGTCACATGCAAGAAATGAAACTCATTTTCCTCAATGTGCTTTCAATGAAAACTAAACAAAAACCAAAGTAGAAACACAAGCATTGACTTAAAATTAAAAACATGACACAATGTAATTCCCTTTTATTTTTTTTCTCTCTAGAATAGTACATTTGATATATTAATCACATTATATCAGCTATTGCTTTTTGCACGAAAAGCCATCAGAAGTAGTACTGGTAGTTGTTTCAGCTCCAGTCATGACACGTAAACTACCCAAACTGTTAATTTTAGTTGTTGAATGCAGATGAGCCATTAATCAGATACATTCACATAAAATTTATGCACTATAACTTTCATTATCATAGTGGTTTATAGAATTGGTTTAACAACTACATTTCCCTTTTTTAAAAAACTAAACAAAATTAATGTCAACAAGCGTAAATATACTTTCTCAGCACAATCCACAGAAATTTGTAAAAGTAAAACTTTTGAGATTTTCCCTGACCCTGGCCAGCAGGATCCTACAATTGACAGAAGAACAAAAAAAAAGTGCAAAATACCTCTAGTTTCAAGTTTTTCACCACTTTCTTATGTTGGGATGTGGTGGTAGTGAGAGAACAAAAAAAAATTAAATTGGCATTAAAATATGAATATCTTTATGTGTTTGCATTCTGGATCTTTGCTAAATAGCTGCAGCCATATTTTAAGCAATTTATTTAGTAAAAAAGATAAATCTTGTAAAACCATGTCAAATTTAAAGTCACATGATTTGGTAATGAATTATCTATTAATACTTACGATCAGAAACCATCTAATTTAAGAGCACTATGTAGTTTTCATTCTGCTGCAGATATTTAGCAGAAAATACTACCTATATTAAAATCACTTAATACATAACTGTTCAGTTTGCTCTTGCCATTAATCTTCTAACATTTTTAGGAAAATTAATTATCTTGTAAATAATGGATACACAAAAAGAAATGGAAACAAAAAAAACAGAATGTGACCCTGAGCAGAACATTACTGATTGAAAGGGGAAGTACTGTATGAAGTGTCACTGTTGGCTGTGGTTTTGCTAAACTGGTCCCTTAATGAATAAAACAATAACATTTTTTATACCTCATGACTGCTCAAATTATGAGCAATTTCACATTTTATTTAATTTCACATGCTGGTCTTGTACTAGGTAAGACAAATCCGACTTACTTTTTAAAAATAGGGCCAGAAGCCTGTACAATTAAATAAAATAATTTACTGGGGAGTTCTTCAGATTGGCTGCTCCAATAACGATGAGCAACCTGCTTATGAAAATAATACACAGGAGGTTTTCTGTTGTGGTTATGGAGGTCAAACAGGACATCCCATGAGGATATTTCTGTATTCTATGCCCGACCATCATTTCTATCTAGTGTGGCCTTAAATACTACCTGTTGCAAACTGCAGCGATTTATTTTTAAATATAAACTTACAAGCAGGTTAGGTTTTTCTCCACCAATGGGTGGAATCGACCACTGCCTAAAGTGGAACTAACTCATTCCCTGAGTAAATAAACTAATTTGACCAATCCTGTGCAACTTGTTAACAATGATAGAAGAAACATCAATGAGGCAGAAATGCATTTAAGATTGGTCTCAGGAGGCCTTACAGATTAAGCAGAACAAGGGAGAGAAAGACTAATGGAACGTGTTGGCATCACTTCAGATATGGATGTTAACAAAGACATCTCAGAGAATAAAGTAAGCAGGGGATCAATATTTCAAGAACAAAAGAACATGTAAATTGAAAATGAATGGTTTTTCATAGTACCTGTACTCATTGAGGCAAATTTGCAGGTTCGGCACTTTGACGTTAAATCGGTAATTGATGGCTGCCTATTGTAGAGTTATTGTAGGTTGATTTTTATTTCAAAATTTCTAAAATGAACAGCGTGATAAATTACTATCCAAATAATCAAAACATTCTGCATAATCAAGGGAGGTCCTTTGAGTTCTTTAAATAATGTTTGAAAACGTAATTAGGTCAATGCTGTTATAAATCCAGCAGTTAATGAAAACAAAACAACTAACCAAATGTAGATGGCAGGTTAATTCCATGACCTATGCTTCCCAAGAGGGGTTCAGTATCAGAAGAAGTTTTAATTGTGCTGCCACTGGTCTCTACCCCACACTCAGTGAAGGTATGATTTCTTCAGGGATTTGCCAATTTGTTGATCGTTACTTTGATAGCATAATTTGCAAAGAGGCATCTAGAACTTGCTTCTTTATCACCACAAATTATTTTATGGATTGTATATAAATGGCTCCAATACTTTGCAGAAACTACAACAATAATCCAAGCCCAATTTGTATGATTTTCATCCAGTCACTAAAACATTCTTTACACTCAAAGAAATGCTTGCCATACCCATGCCAACTCTTGGTGTGGTTACAGTGGCATACCGTATCTATCAAATATTTTTTTTTCATTCGTACTGTATTGTGTATTGGTCTTTTAGAAGTTATAAAAATAAATGTCTGTAATCATAAGCCACTTTCAGATAAACTGAACAACAAAGCCAATTACAACAGGTGTGCAGGATGATTGGTAATCTTAATACTGAGTATTTTATTAACTTGATTGAAAAATAACCTGCTACAAATTAATATTTAAACTGTGAGAATTTATAAATCATTTACTCTTTAAACATTTCAGCACAGTTTTGATAAATCAAAACAAAATAACGTTCCAACCTTTGAACTGGTTTAAAGGGGGATGCACTAAATAGTAAATGACTTTTTGAGGTATTGCAAAATCAGAACTACTTTTCTGATCATTTTCATGGATCAGCTGGTGAAAGGAGCTACTGGATGCTCAATATAATTATTGTGTAGTTAAAATAAAGCTACGAAGAAACATTTCTAGTAAAACCACAGCATCTTCTCAACTTAACTTCTTTGCTGTTCTCCGCAAAAGTTAATATTAAGGTTCTTTGTTTTAAAATTATGATATGACAATCAAGTAACATCTTATTTCAGCATAGAGTTAATATATATCTTACATACAGCATGGCTAAGTATCAGCAGTAGAGGGATTTCCTCTTTAAAAAGTTAATAAGGCACAATGTTACTGTACCTTATGATGGCATCATGTTATGATTTTATATGGAATGTAAGATGTTTTTTTCTCCTCCACTCTCCTGGCACTCAGTCACAGTTGGCATGAGACAATTTAGCTAAGTGGAAAATACCCAGGCTGCCATGAACTCAAACTTTCACTCAATACATTGTGGTTCTCCATGACTTGAGGTTGGGTAGAGCAGCCTTGGCACACCAGGTATCTTCTGCAGCTCTACGCATGGCCTGGGTATCCCAGAGGGAAAGCTCTAGGTGCTTATTGACTCATTTAAGCCCTTCGGTAACCAGCGACCAAAACTACAGAGTGGATTGTTGAAACCCAAAAACAAATTTTAATTTAAAATGTCTTTAATATTTTAAATAATTTACCTTTACTATTTCTGGTCCACAATAGACAACTTTTAAATATTGATGACACCCCCAGTCATTTAATTGGCAACTAATAAAAAAAGTTTGCTTTTTGAAAGATCTTTGCCATTCATATTTTCCACTAATTCCCACTACCATAAAAAAGCAAAGGCAGTCTTCAATTTGAAAAAAAAAAATACCATATACATTATTTTGGTTAAAATTCAAGCTCCTTAAGTCTTTTAGTGATCAGGTTGGTTTACTCTTTGGACAAAATGATCGAGTCAACTTAGATTGCCTTCCTTAACATCCCAGTTTACCTCTGCTAGATTGAGTTGAATTACAATTGCAATCATACAAATTATGGCTATTAAAAGAAAACAATTGGAAGAAATATTCCAAAACAGATGACACCTTAATGAAACGGAGCACATACCACATGTATTCCTTGAGATTATATTTTTCATTACAAAAGGAACAGAAATGTCAAATAGTGCAGAGATACGTACTCTTCGGAAATTGAGATATTAAGTCAGTGTTAGGACAGTACAGGAAGTGCAAACATTGCCTGAGGCACACACCATCCATGATTATAGCTAACATGTGCAAAATGGTTAAACAGCCCCTTCTTCAGTACTAATCTTTTACTCCTGATACATCCATTTAAAAAAAAAAAAAAATTATTTTCTTCTTTCTCGAGTTGTACATCACAGTGCTTGGAACTAGTTCTTTGGAAGAATTCTGAGAATGGTGTACTGCTTCGTAATATGGTCACAAAAAAAATGAATGGCAACATTCCCAGTTTCACATTTGTTCGATGTCTAGTCGATAATTACGTGCTATTGCTTCTCACTGTGGAGTTCTGTGAGGGCCCTGACACATGATGCTTTAAAATTGCCCATGTAAACAAGACTTTTTACTTTACGTGAACATACCAGTCTGTGACCGTTTCCTTTGCTTCTTACAAATGTAATAGATAGGAAAGATAAACAAACCTAATAAAAAAGAGAATGAAACAGTGTTAAAAGATATTTACTGACAACATTTGCAATTTTTTTTTTTTAAAGTTCATAAAACCAATGTTAATAAAGTCCCATTAAGAATACTGGTGAGAAAGGCAAGGCAGCGCCTTAACCACCTCAGGCAGGAAAATTCAGTCTCTCTGAGGATCCTTCAATTTTTCTACTCTGGTGATGTAGAAAGCATCCTGTCTGGAAACATCTCGATCTGGTTTGGAAACAGCTCTGCCCAGGACGGGAAGGCTTTGCAGAGAGTAGTGCGTTCATCCGAACGCACCATGGGAACCACACTCACCAGGAGGTGCAGATCCAGAGCCAGCAAGATAATAAAGGACCCCTACCACCCCAGCAACGGACTGTTCCAGCTGCTACGGTCAGGCTGTAAACTCTGATCTCACCAGGGACTAATTTACTAATTTATCGCTGTGTCTTTTTTGAAAAATGTAAATACTGTTGTTCTGCACAATCCCGCAGGCATTGCCACTTTCAGGTAAGCATTGAGACCTGAACAACAATCTGGCATGGGTTGATAAATGGCAAGTAACATTTGCAGCACAACCATGCCCTAACAATGACCGTTTCCATAAAGAGAGCATCTAATTAGTTATCCTCAACTTTAAAAGGCAAGTCTCCAGCATCTATATCCTGGCCTTCAACTGGACCTGCAACGTGCCATCAATATTAAATTATGCAGCTTAATTCAAATTGAGATTTTCACTGAAAATTATGTGTTTTATTTTTGGAGAATGGCTTGTACTTTGAGTCAGAGAGATGGATTCTATCGCAAGCCTAATTGGGCCACGTTTTGGTGGGCGGCGCGACTCTGGCCAGCAGCGGCCTCTGCAGCCTGTCCGCGTTTTTATAATTTTCTGTCTGTGTTTTTATGTTAGTTTTTTTTTTTTTGTTGGGGTGTGTGTGTGGAGGGCGGGGGTGGGGTGGGGGAGGGGGGGGGGGGAACTTTTTAAATCTCTCCCTGCACGGGAGACCCGACCTTTTCTCGTCGGGTTTCCGTTGTCGTTGGGGCCGCAACGAGGAGCGGCCTCCAACAGGAAGAGACCGGGGACTCTGGTGCTACGACTCACCGTCACCGTCGCGGGGCTGGCCGAGTCCGGAGCGGGTGGAGCGGTGGAGGAGCGCTGCTGCTGCTGCTGCTGCTGCTGCTGCTGCGGCCCGACCGGAGAGTCGGAGGCTCCAACGGCAGGTCTGTGGACGGCGGCACCGGGAGCCCGCGGGTCCCTGGGGGGAGACCGCTTTTCAGGGCTCTCGCAACGGCGACTTCCCCCGCCCGAGTTGCGGGGTTGAAGAGCTCCTGGAGCGGGGCCTACATCACTGCCCCGCGCGGCTTGGAATGGCCGCGGGACTCTGCGAGCGCACGCCGGGGGCTCTAACACCAAGACCCGGTGTGCGACCTTGCATCACCCGGCGTGGCTTTAATGGCCGCGGGACAATCGCCATCGCCAGCCGGGGGCTTTGACTTTGACTCTGACATGGGGGGGGGGGGGAGAGTGCAGTGGAGAGATAAGTTTATTTGGCCTTCCATCACAGCGATGTGATGGATGTTTATGTAAATTATGTTGTGTCTTGGGTCTATGTGTTTGTAATGTATGGCTGCAGAAACGGCATTTCGTTTGGACCTCAAGGGGTCCAAATGACAATTAAATGTATCTTGTATCTTTTACAGATTGTCAAAGCCATGTACCCTGCTTTTGCTGAGATCAAGTCATTTTCAAGAACCACTTGGCAACATCTGTTTAGTCAGACCTATTTCAATTCTTGAAATAATTATTATGTAAATCATAGAAAGTAATATAATCTTGAAAAGGAATAGAAATTAGTATTGCCAAAATTATTCAAAATTTTAAATTTGATTGAGTAGCAAATATGTGAATGTACTTTTGGGAAGTCAAAAATGTTAAGAATTCATGAGAGATTCTGATGCTGCAGCTGAATTGTGTATTCAGAAGTTGCAAAAAAAGTATTTTCACAAGGATTCTATGAAAATGATAGAAAACTGGTTGTTTTGGTTGCATTAAGAGAGAACAATTCATTCAGAAGTTGAGGAAAAATGTGTAATGTCTGGTGTATTAAGGTAAACAATGGGTGAGGAACATTTGCCAATGGTTCCCGAGATATACGACAGATTAATAACTTTTGACAATTTAATGGTGGAAAGTACATATCCAAAATTGCCATAAATTATATTTATTGTTTCAATTTTAAGGGGGAAAAAAATCTATGCTACAGTTATATCAATAGAATGAAGCACGAGACTAAAGGTTCAATTTGGAAGCAATAGCCATAATATTAGATATGAAAATTGAAACTGTTGCCCTAACATTTCATTCGTGAACCATACCCATTAATAGCCCTTAATAAAAATAATGGAACAATTATGTTACACAGGCTTAATGCCAAGTATGATGTTCCCTAACATTTTATTCATGAGGCATTCCCATTAATGGCCCTTTAAAAAAAAAAAAAAAAATCGTAGAACAATTATGTTGCACTGGGTTATTGCCAAGCAAACAATAGATATTTCCCCACAAGGAAAGGACATAAGAAATTTCAGGGGAGTGAGAAAGAAAACTGGAAAAGAGAAGGGTCAGGTTAGAGCATGGCCAACATTAGGTGAACACAGGCAAGGGTTTTTATTGATAGGCAGATTGTTGGACAAAGGACAGAGATGAAAAGGCCGAAAAGAATAAAGAGTTGTCAATTGAAAAACTCGATGGTAGAAGAATTGTGTGACCATTGGAAGGGAGAAAACTATTTTAAAAAGGGCGAAATTTTCAGTTGAGACCCTTCTGAGACTGATAGTGTACATGGGACACAGTTGATAAAAAGAGGCGAGGGGAAGAATTGGCAGGTGAGAGGTGGTTCCAATTTAGGAGGGGTTGATTGGCAGTCGAGGTAGAGAAGGGTGGAAATCATAATGAAGGCTAGAGGCAATAGTGAGAAGACAAAAAGGTGCAAATGGTGGAATCTGATAAGAAAGGAAGGTAGGGAGTGAAATGTAGAATCAGAGCGAGGTATGCTGGGTAAAAGTGGCTAGGAACTGGGACCTCTCCAGCTGATCAGAGTGGCTGCTTGATCCACCGAGTCACTGATCCTTAGTTAATACCAACCTAAATGTTGAGTTATTTCACTCTCGGACTCACTCCAGACACACTGTAATGCTGGACAAATGGGATGTTGTTCAGCAGTTGCAAGCAGAACATCTTTTCTTGCAACCATTTAAAGAACATTCTTTTCATATAAACAGCCAGAAGTCAATTGGATGTCCGGCTTATTCATTCTTTGCTTTTATTCTCCCCGATTCATGGCTTCACATTAGGGTGCCTGGGAATTCACCTCAGTTGAAACCAAATTTTAGGTGTGAAGTACAGTACCCAGTTGTTATCAATAGCATATTTAGCACTGCTGACCAGGAATAAGTTTCTAGCTAGACTTTTTAAAATGTTTTCTCTCTTCAGCAAATAGGTTAAACTGCCTTTTGAGGATGTCCTTATCACAACCTATTGGTCTGCTATTCTATCACTTCATTTACAGAATCTATGATTTTTTTGGATTTCACCTGAGTGGTTATGCCTCCAAACATATCCCAGTACCTCCATGAGGAACCGCTGTTGAATAAGGGCCTGAATTCACAGATCTTTATTCAGCAGCAAGTCATGTTAATGGCCCTGTTAAGCAGCAGCAAGAAAGAATTTTGTTGTTCTTTTGCCGGTACCATATGACAATTAGATAGTCTTGATCTCTGGACTCTCGCCTTTTGAGATGTAGAGCCACTTCAGGCACCACAAGGTCAACGAGAAACCACTCTGACTTGCAAACATGATTTTTAAGATTAACGTAGACTTGAACTTTGCGTGGTGTGTTATCTCCTTATTTTTATGTAAAAGGACGTGACAGAGAGGGTGCGGGGATCAAGTAGGGCAGGGGAAGGAGAAGGGGAATGAGCCAGAAATTGGGATGTATGGTACAATCAACAAAGTAGGAGGGACGGGTGTTGAGGAACACCAGTCAGACATTCGAGAATAGGGAGCTGGATAATGAAGCAGAAAGTTAGCATCTTTTGAATTAATGTCAGAAATCGTTAAAATAAGATTATAAATCTGATAATACATACCTGGAATATTACATTCCATTCAAGTGCAAAAAGGATTCACTAATGTGTTTGCAGTGATGAAAAATTTCAGGCACGAGTTTAGATAAGAGAAACCAGATTGTTCTCCTTGGTGAAAATTTATACAAGATTTCTACTGGCATAAGTTTAAAGAATGAAGTCATGGATTTAGAATGATGAATAAAAGGTGTGGAGCATGAGAGGAAAAAAAATACTAACAACGATTATGATCCAATATTCAATGTTGTTAGCAATAGCAACAATCAGAGACATTAAAAGAAAATTAGACAGGTACCAGAGAGAAACAAGTTTTCAGGGGCATGTTGAAAGGGTAGGTGAATTGAGCTTAGTGGAATTTGAAAAGGTTTCATTATTCTTTTTTTCCCCTCCTCAATAAACTGCTAATAAACAATTATTTAACTTGTGGTGAACATTTAGTGATGAATAGCCAAACCTAATCACATTCACCACCAATCTACTCAAATAGATTTATTATAATTACATATTGTTATTATTATAATTGTGACTTTTCACAAGCTACCTGTACTGGGTTCAAATTAAGATCAACTGGATCAACAGAAAGTGGTAACAGAACATTGCATGTTCCAATTTCAAAGGAGACAGAGCCTTGCCAGTCAATAGGTGACCCCCTATAGCCTTTCAAACCACTGTGTTTGAAATTCACGTCTAGGCTGAATATGTTTTTGCTCATACTATATTTAAATTATTCCATCTGAAGAATAAGTTACTCCACCCATTTACAAGTTTGCAGATTGTAGTGTGGCGGATCTCAAAGGATGAGACGGAATACAGGAAGGAGATAGAGAGCTTAGGAACATGGTGTCAAGACAACAACCTTTCCCTCAATGTCAGCATAATGAGGGAGCTAGTTATTGACAAGGAAGCAAGGTGGTGCACTCACCCTAATCAGAATCAATGGTGTTAAAGTGGAGATGGTCGAGAGCTCATAGGCATTAAAATTATCAACAATTTGTCCTGGACTAATCGTATCGAAGCTACAGTCAAGAAAGCGCACTGACATATCCACTTCCTCAGGAGATTATAGGAAATTTGCATGTCTCCAATGATTTTTATCAACATCTATAGATGCATGATGGAAAGCATTCTTGCGGGATGCCTCACATCTTGTTTTGCAACAGTTTTACCCCACACTGCAAGAAATTGCATCGAGTTGTCGATGTAGCCAGTCCATCAAACAAACCAGCCTCCACCCTCTTGCCCCATTGACACTTCATGCTGCTGGCCCAGGGCAGTCGCCAACATAATCAAGGAACATTTTCACTCCAGTCATTTCTTCCTCCTCACTCTCATCGGACAGAAAATACAAAAGTATGAAAACATGTACCACCAGATTCATCAACAGATTTTTACCCTGCTGTTATCAGACTACTTAGCACCCCTCCCATAAGCTAGAGTGTAGTCCCAATCTTCCAACCTACCGCATTGCTAATGGAATTCAGATGTTTATTGTAACTGGTATGGAGCATAAACCTACGGAGGTTTTGATGCAACTTTGCTAGTGAGATCACATTAAGAATCCTGCATACAATTTTGGTCTGCAGATTTAAAGAATGGGGTACATGCACTGGAGATAATGAATGAATGAATGAATGAATGAATACTTTATTGTCACATGTGACAAGTCACAGTGAAATTCTTTCTTTGCATGTCCAAGGTATGCAATAGTCACCACATAAAGGGCGCCAACAGTTACAAAGTGTCTTGTGCCAGGTACACTTTTATTCTCCCCACTCCCTCACATCGCTCCCCCCAGGCCGGGTCCTCCTTTGTTGAAAATAAGAGGTCGGATAACTTTGAGGTCTATCCCAGATAGTTGCAGGGGTAGAACCATTGAATATATTGAAGGTGCAGATTGGAAGACATTTAAACTACAAGGGTGTCAAGAGTAATGGCAAAATAATGTGAAAGTGAGTTGCTTTGGATTAGCCATGATGTTTTTGATTGAGATATTTTCAACATCCTGTCATTCATCTATCTATCCATCCATCCAGCCATCCATCTATAAAACTCCTATCTTGTTACATTTGCGCAAAAATGATACACAATAGCGCTATGATTTTTCGCCACCTTACTCACTATTCTCCTGTGCTGCAGGTGCAACAAGTTTTGTTGCGATCGGTGGTATATTTTAAGTTATGGTTTAAAAATCTTAAAAAACGCATATGCGCAGATTGTTCTCCTCTCCTGTCAGTCACTGCCAGGACGGCGACGCCCCTTCTTGCATCACCGCACTGATTGGCTGCGTCCGCTGTCAGTCACCAGGGGATAGAGGGATAGGAGGGGGTAGGCAGGGGAGAGGAGTTATTAAGGGAGTGAGGAGTGACTGCGGGTATGGGAAAGGAGAGGGAGGGAGAGGTGAGGAAGGAATTGGGGGAGGGGAGGAGAGGGGAAAGAAGAGGGAGGGTGAAGAGGAAGGGGAGAGAGTGCTGGGGATGAGGGGAAATGAGCCGTGCCTGCACAGCTGGGGGCTATGGGTGAGTGGTGGAATATTACGTTGGGGAAATGGGTTGCATTGGAGGACCAGGCCTCCCGTGTCACAGGGGTCCTATGGGTCCCACTTAGTCTAGTATCATACTAAATTCCTTGTTTGCTGGCTGAAAATGTTCCAAGATTATGCACAAACTAAGGAAACAAGTCGACCATTGTCGACATGGCGTGTACCAGGAGGCACATGGCTTTAACAAAACACCTCCCTGTAAAACAAGGTCCAATTTGAAATGTGTCATGAATACCAGGAAGTTATTCTTCAAACCTTGGAGTTTGTTTGCATTCACTTCAGAATTTATTTTTGATGGAAATTTTTGAGGTCTGCATCACTTAATATTTTTCTGTCCATTTCTGGGGGAAAAAATATTTTTATTGCATACACAAGAAATGGTAGATGCTGGAATATGGACCAAGAAACACATTTCTGGTGGAACTCAGCAGGCCAGAAGCACTTATGTAGGTCCACTGAGTATCTGATTAAACTCTTGACCTGACACATTGACTTCAGCAGTTGTTTTTTTGCTTCAGATTTTATCGAATCCCAGTTACACCTATTTCTTTGCCTCAAAATAAATGCTCCTCTTTTAAGAATAAGGAGTAAGCCATTTAGAATGGAGACGAGGAAACACTTTTTCTCAGAGAGTGGTGAATCTGTGGATTTCTCTGCCTCAGAGGGCGGTGGAGGCAGGTTTTCTGGATGCTTTCAAGCAAGAGCTAGATAGGGCTCTTAAAAATAGCAGTCAGGGGATATGGGGAGAAGGCAGGAACGGGGTACTGATTGGGGATGATCAGCCATGATCACATTGAATGGCGGTGCTGGCTCGAAGGGCCAATTGGCCTCCTCCTGCACCTATTGTCATACGATGGTTTATTGCAACAACGTAATCTGTTTAAATGCACATATATAGTTACTTATGGGTTTATTCAAACTTTCACAAATTAGTTATAAGAATATAGATCAGGACAGAGTAAAGCACTAATTGTTTTGAATAATACCCACCAACCTCCTTCCTCGATGTAGCCAATGTGTTTAAAATGTTTTTCATAAACCACTTTCCATTTTATTCAATCTACATGAAAACTATTGTACGAGGAACATGATATTCTTTAACTTTCTGGACATAGAGACAGAAATGGGACTTTCACATTTTTTGAACATATAAATAGCTGCAAAGTTCAAATATTCATTGGTTGGATTACCTGTACTCAATTTACATGGGTGAAGTTCTCAATGCTAAATTCTTGGTGAACATTTTTTGAGATCTTAAAGCAAAAACAATGGTGCAACACAATTGTAAAAAAATAACTGTTTCAGGACTGGACGAGGGTTGGTCAAGATTATAAATAATGATCTCCTTTTCTTTTTTATTTTATTTTATTTTCTCTATTTTCTCTCTCAACTTTCTTCATTTACTCGTTTTCTTTCTTCACACACTATATATTTCACATCTTTCTATCCTTTACTATCTAACTTCTTTTTCTTATTCTCATCTTTTTTCAATGTAACAAAAAAAAAAGAAGTTGTACATAAAATGTATTATGAAAATATATATTAGGCACTTTGGTGCCATATACCTGTACTTACTTCTAATAAAATAAAATATTTAAAAAAAAGCAAAAACTAGTCATCTTGAACGTACGGATGAGTGAACCAAGATGTAGGAACGTACCAATGGTATCAGTAACTTGCTTTAGCTGATCTGTTCTATCCCATACTAATGTCTCCAAAACACCCTCACAACTTGCAAGACATTTCTCAATAAGCATTAAAAAAGACCATGTGGTTAATGGTAACATGATAATAAGTTAGAGCATGAAAGCATGTCCTTTAGACCACTGAATCTACATTGAATATCAACCACCCACACACAAAACCTAGTGTTACTGTGTTCATAAACAAAATTCATGTAAAGTCAAACATGTCAACAAAATTATTTGTTCAAATTATGATTAACTGTAAAAATAAAATCAGAATATCTATTATTCCTTACCTACTACAACTGCTATGGCTCCTACTACCACAACCAAAACCAGCATAAAGGGAGCAATTATTAACTTTCCAGCTATAATAAAATAAAATAAATTGTTAGAATGATTGTACATAAAGACACATTCAGATCACTGCAATGAGGCACAAGTCTCTCTCATAAGGTAGGCACTGTTACAATGTGGATGCATACAGGAAAAAAAAACCCTCCTTATTCTTGGCACTATGCTGTAGTTCGGTGCAAGGGGCAAAGATAATGAAAGTCAAAATAAACAACATAATTCCTACAAAATGTGAATTTTTGTCAATTGAAAGGGAACTTGCTTGTTTAAAAAAAACAAGCATCATCAATCAACATATTGCCAAGTGGGTTGGAGAACGAAAAGGCTTAACCAGTATATAAAGGTTAACACAGGCTTCTTTACACAGCAGCTTATAAAAATTCAATTTGAAACAAATCTAAACATTTTCTCATTTTAATTTCATTTTTCCAGTAGTTATGTTCACATCTTTCTAACTTATCTGTTGCTTCTGTGTCATGTTGACAAACGATTAAGGGTCTCCTTGGGCAACCACAATGAACACACAAGCCCAGAGGGCAAATGTCGAAAGGTTAAAAAGGAGAGAAAGGGCAATATTGAGCTTGTTTATCTCACTAGAAATCTGCATTTTCCAGCAGGACAGTTCTTTGGAGCCACTTAGCACTACTACTGCGATTGATCGATTCAGTGTGATCAAAGCTTACGGCCGTGAATTCCCTAGAGGGTACGGATCAGTTGCTTGCTCCCTTAATTGGATGAACACATCACTAAATGAGGCTTTTGTGATTATTCCAATCCCATTGCTGGAGGGCACAGATCCGCAACACAAAACCGCCTACAATTTTGGGATAAATGCACTGAGTTGCTAGAGAGATCAAGTCAAGTCAAGTTTATTCGTCACATACACATACGAGATGTGCAGTGAAATGAAAAGTGGCAATGCTCGCGGACTTTGTGCAAAAAACACACAAACAGCAAACTCCAAACAGAATGGAACAGATTCACATATTCGTTTTGCATATTACATATTGTGGGAGGAAAACAAAAAAAAAAAATAAAAACTGTACATGGTACAAAGTTAAAAAGAAAACAAAAAAAATGTAGGTATGTGGTACATTGTAATAGTTATTGTTTGTTTTTGCACAAAAGGAATTTCTGCAGTATGCTGGAAAATCGAAGGTACACAAAAAAGCTGGAGAACATGGGGAAAGCTCAGCGGGATGCATCTCGCAGCAAGTCTATACGCAGTGAAGGAAAGTCCGTGGTCCCGGCCTGGCCCCCAAAACGTTGCCTATTTCCTTCGCTCCATAGATGCTGCTGCACCCGCTGAGTTTCTCCAGCTTTTTTGTGTACCCAGTAAAGTTAGTCCCTGGTGAGGTAGGAGTTTACAGTCCAAATGGCTCTGGGAAGAAACTCCTTCTCAACCTCTCCGTTCTCACAGCATAGCAACGGAGGCGTTTGCCTGACCATAGCAGCTGGAACAGTCCGTTGCAGGGGTGGAAGGGGTCTCCCATGATTTTATTGGCTCTGGAGTTGCACGTTCTGATGCATCGTTCCTGCAGGGGGGCGAGTGTAGTTCCCATAGTGCGTTCGGCCGAACGCACTACTCTCTGCAGAGCCTTCTTGTCCTGGGCAGAGCAGTTCCCAAACCAAATCGTGATATTTCCAGACAAGATGCTTTCCACAACCGCTGAGTAGAAGCACTGGAGGATCCTCAGAGACACTCTGAATTTCCTCAATTGCCTGAGGTGGTAAAGGCGCTGCATTGCCTTACTCACGAGTGCTGCAGCGTGTGATGTTCATGTCATATCCTCAGAGATGTGGACTCCCAGATATTTAAAACAGCTCACCCTATCCACAGAATCCCCATTTATCCTCAATGGTGTGTACGTCCTCGGATGATTTGCCCTCCTAAAGTCCATGATCAGCTCCTTAGTTTTTTTGATGTTCAAGAGGAGGCTGTTGTCCTGACACCAGAGTGTCAGATCAGCCACCTCCTCCCGGTAGGCCTTCTCATCATTGTCTAGTTTAAGGATATAAGGATAAGGTCATAGTTTAAGGATAAGGGGGAAATCTTTTAGGACCGAGATGAGGAAAACTTTTTTCACACAGAGAGTGATCTCTGGAATTCTCTGCCGCAGAAGGTAGTTGAGGCCAGTTCATTGGCTATATTTAAGAGGGAGTTAGATGTGGCCCTTGTGGCTAAAGGGATCAGGGGGTATGGAGAGAAGGCAGGAACAGGATACTGAGTTGGATGATCAGCCATGATCATATTGAATGGCGGTGCAGGCTTGAAGGGCCGAATGGCCTATTCCTGCACCTATTTTCTATGTTTCTATGTCTGAGATCAGGCCCACCACCACCACAGTGTCATCAGCAAACTTGATTATCGAGTTGGAGCTGAACCTAGCCACACAGTCATGTGTGTACAGGGAGTATAGTACTCAGATCCTGTGCTCAGGGTGAGAGACCGCAATGCTTTTCTCCCCATATTGACTACCTGGGGCCTGGTGGAGAGAAAGTCCAAGACCCAGGCACACAGGGGGGCGTTGAGCCCCAAATCCAGTAGCTTCTCTGCCAGTCTGGTGGGGACTATTGTGTGGAAGGCTGAACTGAAGTCTATGAACAGCATCCTCACGTAGCCCCCCTTCTGGCTGTCAAGATGAGAGAGAGCGGTGTGCAGAACTTGGGAGACCGCATCGTCCGTGGATCCGTTCGGCCGTTATGAGAATTGTAACGGGTTCATGTTGCGAGGGAGGAAGGCGCCGATGTGTTTCTTGACCAGCCTCTCAAAGCATTTCATGACTACCGAGGTGAGAGCCACCGGACAGTAGTCATTCATACAGGCTGGGGAGGCATTTTTTGGTACCAGTACAATGATGGATCTTTTGAAGCAGGCCGAGACCACGGACTTGTCCAGGGAGAGGTTGAATATTTTCGTGCTAGCTGCGTAGCACAGGACTTGAGTATTCGCCCCGAGATGCCATCGGGGCCTGCAGCTTTCCCCGTGTTCACTCGTGTCATGAGAGCTAGGGAGAACTTTGGTTTGAGGTAAGTCAAGTCAAGTCAAGTTTATTTGTCACATCCACATACGAGATGTGCAGTGAAATGAAAGTGGCAATGCTCGCGGACTTTTGTGCAAAAGACAAACAACCAAAAAAACTATAAACACAATCATAACACACATATTCTTTTACATAATAAATAATGGAAGGAAAAACGTTCAGTAGAGTTAGTCCCTGGTGAGATAGGCGTTTACAGTCCAAATGGCCTCTGGGAAGAAACTCCTTCTCAACCTCTCCGTTCTCACCTTATGGCAACGGAGGCGTTTGGCTGACCGTAGCAGCTGGAACAGTCCGTTGCAGGGGTGGAAGGGGATCGGCCTATTATATTCATGTGGCAAAAACGCACCTATCAATTTAATCGGAACAAGTTGTAGAGAATAAGCCAGTTCGGTATTCCAAAAAACGCGAGGATCTCGGGATCATGGGATCCCGCCCGGGACACTGGCTCCCAGGCATACCGCCAGCACAGAAAACCCACAGACCCACGGCCAGTACCAACTCCAGCTCATCCCCACTCCAACTGCAGAGGAACCCGCTCCCTGATGGACCGCTACGGCGACAAGTGCCAGTTCACCCCTGTGCTCCTTCAGCCACCACCCCAAGTACAAGACGTACCTTTCACACCACCGGCTTCCGCCCCTATGGTACCCGCTGCCACTTCATCCACAACCCCAAGGAGGAGCCAGTGCCCCGGCCTTGCCTGTGCTAGCCTGGGCTCAGCCTCCTCCAGCCCAGCGCTAGACTGTGCCACGCTGCGGGCGCCTTCAACTCCGACCTGAAGTTGGAGCTTGCAAGGGAGGGGGAGGAGGTTGCTGCTGCCGCCAGCAGCACCAGCAGCCCCAGGGGGCGCCCGGCCTACCCATGGCCGGCAGGAGCCCGTCTGCAGACTCTCTCTCCGACTAGGACGACTCCAGCAGCAGCGGCTCAGAGTTGCCCGTCTTCGAGCAGAGCCTGCGGCTGCCCATCTTCAGCAGGATCTCGGTGTCGGACTGAGGGGGGGAGGTGGAGGTGGGGGGGGGGGGGGGGATCTCATTGAAACTTACCAAATAATGAAAGACATGTACAGAGTGGATGTTTCCAGTATTGCAAGAGTCTAGGACCAGAGAACACAGTCTCAGAATAAAAGGAGGTACCTTTAGAATGGAGACGAGGATACATTTCTTTAGCCATGCGGTGGTAAATCTGTGGAATTCATTGCCACAGACTGCAGTGGAGGCCAAGTTATTAGGTATTTTTTAAATGGAGATTGATAGATTCTTGATTAGTAACATCATCAAAAGATTATAGGGAGAAGGCAGGAAAATAGGGTTGAGGGAAAAACATTAGCTTTGACCAAATGGCAGACTCGATGCAGACATGAGTACTTAAGTCCTGGCATAATTCTGCTCCCGTCTTATTGATTCTTTTTTTTGGTGCAGATCACATACATTATGGAAGGGTGGAGATCACAACCTGGTGCCTAATATGCATTAATGTGGCGAGTCCATCATTGAACTGTTAATGATCAAAGTGATCCGGCAAAATACATTAGACCAACATCAAAGGTATGAAGTTCAAAGAGAATGTAGACTAGAATGCCAAGGAAAGCTGAGGTAGTCATCGAAGTTCTGAACAGTTTTTTCAAACATAAAAATAACCTTTCTGCATTTCTCTGAAATAGAGGAAACGGGTCTTTTGACCTACCAAGTCCACACTGACAATTAAACATTTATACTATTCATACACCATATCTTAATCTCATAGTTTACTCTGCCCACATTCAATCCCTCTTAAATACAGTGCTGAAGATGTGAAATTCTTGGAGAAAAGAAAAAAAATGGAGTGAGATAAATCTGTGAACTACTTGCCAAACAGTTATTGCTCACTTGCAAAAATGTAGTACAGACTGTGGGCGAGGACAACATTGACTTTCATTTGGAGACAAGATAAATTAATTGGGGACAACCGGCATTGATTTATAAAGTTATTGACGCACAGTACAAAAACATGCATGTCACTAATTGCATTTGTCCACTTTACGACTGTACCCTTCTGTGCCTATTTCAGTGCTTGTCTAAATGTCTCTTAATTTGATAAAAGTCAATCTGCCTGATGAAGTTGATTACAAAGTTTCTAATGAAATAACAGTAATGAAATGGTGCAATATAGATTGCATGAATTCACTTTCAAAAAGTAAGATGCAGTAAGATTTTTGAAGTATTTAATTTATTAAGAAAATATATACATTTTATGTTCAAGATTGATGACAGGTGAGCAATTTTATATGGTTTGAGGAAATTAGGGACCTCCAGGCAGTTTTATAATAATTGCTTTAATATATATATTTTATTCATATATAAATGTGACTGTATTATGAGTATAATTTTGAAGCCTTTTGAAACTTGACAAAATAATATAAAGGCTTCAGGATAATATAAACTTCAAGAATGACACCGACAAGCTGTGAAACTGGCATACTGGCATACTACTACTAAACGCAGGTTCATGAGAAATGATACAAAGGTAGAAATATGGAAAGGCAGTATAAACTAAATTAGCTTTAAAAGTGGACAAAAATGCTGGAGAAACTCAGCGGGTGAGGCAGCATGTATGGAGCGAAGGAAATCGGCAACGTTTCGGGCCGAAACCCTTCTACAGACTGATGTGAGGGTGGGGAGCGAGAAAGGAAGAGGATGAGCCAGAGGGCGAGAGGGAGAGCTGAGAAGGGGAGACAGTAAGGACTGCCTGAAATTAGATAAGTCAATGTTCATACCGCTGTGGTACAAACTGCCCAAGCGAAATATGAGGTGCTGCTCCTCCAATTTCCGGTGGTCCTCACTCTGACCACGGAGAAGGCCCAGGACGGTCGGATTCGGGATGGGAGGGTGAGTTGAAGTGCTGAGCCACTGGGAGATCAGGTTGGTTATTGCGGAGGTGTTCGGCGAAGCGATCGCCAAGCCTACGCTTGGTCTCATCGATGTAGATCAGCTGACATCTAGAGCAGCGGATGCAATAGATGAGGTTGGAGGAGGTGCAGGTGAACCTCTGTCGCACCTGGAAAGACTGGTTGGGTCCTTGAATGGAGTCAAGGGGGGAGGTAAAGCGACAAGCGTATCATTTCTTGCGGTTGCAAGGGAAAGTGTCCGGAGAGGGGGTGGTTTGGGTGGGAAGGGACGAATGGACCAGGGACTTACGGGGGGAGCGGTCTCTGCGGAAAGTAGACAGGGGAGGAGATGGGAAGATGTGGCAAGTGGTGGTGTCACGTTGGAGGTGGTAAAAATGACGGAGGATTATTTGTTGTACGTGACGGCTGGTAGGGTGGAAGATGAGGACTAGGGGGACTCTGCCCTTGTTACAACTGGGGGAATGGGGAGAAAGAGCAGTGTTACGGGGTATCGAAGAAACCCTGGTGAGAGCCTCATCTATGGTAGAAGAGGGAAACCCCGTTTCCTGAAGAATGAGGACATTTCAGATGCCCTGGTGTGGAACAACTCATCCTAGGAGCAGATGCAGCGTAGACAGAGGAATTGGGAGTAGGGGATGGAGTCCTTACAGGAAGCAGGGTGGGAAGAAGTGTAGTCCAGATAGCCATGGGAGTCAGTGGGTTTGTAGTGGTTGTCGGTCAGAAGTCTATCACCTGCGATGGAGATAGTGAGGTCCAGAAATGGTAGGGAAGTGTGGGAAATGGTCCAGGTGTATTTGAGTGCCGGATGGAGGTTAGTGGTGAAATGGATGAAGTCAGTGAGTTGTGTGTGGGTGCAGAAGGTGGCACCAAAGCAGTCGTCGATGTAGAGGAGGTAGAGTTCGGGGATGGGGCCCTGGTACTCGATTGTTCAATGTACCCTACAAAGAGGCAGGCATAGCTGGGGCCCATGCGTGTGCCCATAGCTACGCCATGTATTTGGAGGAAATGGGAGGAGTCAAACGAAAAGTTATTGAGGGTAAGGACCAGCTCCGCTATGCGGAGGAGAGTGTCAGTGGCTGGGTATAGGTTGCTTCTCTGGGCGAGGAAGAACCGGAGGGCTTTGAGGCCATCCTGGTGGGGGATGGAGGTGTAGAGTGACTGGACCTCCATGGTGAAGATGAGGGGATGAGGGCCTAGAGAATGGAATGCGCGGAGACGACGGAGAGCGTGAGGTGTCTTGAACATAAGTAGGGAGGGATTTAACCAGGGAGGGGATAGGATGGAGTCGAGGTATGTGGAAATAAGTTCGATAGGGCACGAACAGACAGAAACAATGGGTCTGCCAGGACAGTCAGGTTTGTGGATTTTGGGGAGAAGGTAAAATCGGGCCATGCGGGGCTGGGGAACGATGAGGTTGGAGGCTTGGGGGGGGGGGGCAGGGAGCCGGAGTTGATTAATTCAATGATGGTGCTAGAGATAATGGCCTAGTGCTCATCTGTGGGGTCATGGTCCAAGGATAAGTAGGAGGAGGTGTCTGAGAGTTGGCGCGTGGCCTCAGCCTTGTAGAGATCAGCGCGCCAGACTACCATGGCACCTCCCTTGTTGGCGGGTTGATCACCCAGTCTGGGTTGTAGAGTGAGTGGAGGGCTGTACATTCAGGGAGGAAGGTTAGAGTTGCTGTCAAAGTGGCAGGGTGTTAAGGGTGTTAAGAAACCATAATGCATAATTAACCTCAAAAGTAGTGGTGCTGACTACATCAAATCCGACTAAACCTTTACATGTGACTGGTTGGCATCAGCTGGAGCATTGTATACAATTCTGGACATCACACTTACGGACTTGGCAAGGAAACAGAAAATTTACCAAGATTCAATCATGATTGAGTAACTCCCATTAGATGTTGATATTTGATATTGGTTTCCATTGAGCAGAGAAAGTTAAAGTGTAATCTCAGGAGGGCAAAAGGCATTTCTGCCAACAGGTTGGATGCAGAATAACTTGCAAAAGTAGTAAGGAAATGAAAACAATTCTACTAACCTTCACACCTTCTGAAAGGCTGATGACATTTAAAGGAATGAAGTTTTTATAAACTGGAGTTTATAAGTTGGAGTTATAAAGTTTTTATAAATCTGGATGAGGGAATTGAAGGCAATATCTCCAGGTTTGCGGATGACACTAAGCTGGGGGGCAGTGTTAGCTGTGAGGAGGATGCTAGGAGACTGCAAGGTGACTTGGATAGGCTGGGTGAGTGGGCAAATGTTTGACAGATGCAGTATAATGTGGATAAATGTGAGGTTATCCATTTTGGTGGCAAAAAC
Organism: Leucoraja erinaceus; assembly: GCF_028641065.1. Classification (NCBI taxonomy): domain Eukaryota; kingdom Metazoa; phylum Chordata; class Chondrichthyes; order Rajiformes; family Rajidae; genus Leucoraja; species Leucoraja erinaceus. The sequence goes on from NC_073381.1 coordinate 56,584,532, forward strand.
AGGAAAGCAGACTATTATCTAAATGGTGGCCGACTAGGAAAAGGGGAGATGCAGCGAGACCTGGGTGTCATGGTACACCAGTCATTGAAAGTAGGCATGCAGGTGCAGCAGGCAGTGAAGAAAGCGAATGGTATGTTAGCTTTCATAGCGAAAGGATTTGAGTATAGGAGCAGGGAGGTTCTACTGCAGTTGTACAGGGTCTTGGTGAGACCACACCTGGAGTATTGCGTACAGTTTTGGTCTCCAAATCTGAGGAAGGACATTATTGCCATAGAGGGAGTGCAGAGAAGGTTCACCAGACTGATTCCTGGGATGTCAGGACTGTCTTATGAAGAAAGACTGGATAGACTTGGTTTATACTCTCTAGAATTTAGGAGATTGAGAGGGAATCTTATAGAAACTTACAAAATTCTTAAGGGGTTGGACAGGCTAGATGCAGGAAGATTGCTCCCGATGTTGGCGAAGTCCAGGACAAGGGGTCACAGCTTAAGGATAAGGGGGAAATCCTTTAAAACTGAGATGAGAAGAACTTTTTTCACACAGAGAGTGGTGAATCTCTGTAACTCTCTGCCGCAGAGGGTAGTCGAGGCCAGTTCATTGGCTATATTTAAGAGGGAGTTAGATGTGGCCCTTGTGGTTAAGGGGATCAGAGGGTATGGAGAGAAGGCAGGTACGGGATACTGAGTTGGATGATCAGCCATGATCATATTGAATGGTGGTGCAGGCTCGAAGGGCCGAATGGCCTACTCCTGCACCGAATTTCTATGTTTCTATTATTTTGGGGAAAACTTAGGTAAGTTGAACTGATAGTGAAGAGGTACATGCTGTGGTTAAAGCCCAATTCGATTTGAAAAACCCGACTAAATTTACTGAAGCGCTAATAGAAATTTGAAGTTGATGTGTTTTCTGTACAGATTTTCAGAGGTGTTTACTAAATCTTCACACAGAAAGCTCTTTAGCAAACCTGAGGACCACAATCCACAATGAGTCATAACATCAGGTCAAAAATGGGAAAGAAACCTCGAGCTGTCCTTGTCATTACTGCCCTTCCAAAGGCTGATGCAGTGGTGCAGCAGTTCATTTCTGCTGCTTCAAAGTTATGATAATTCAGATTCATTCCCGACCTTGGGTGACATCCATGTACAGTTTGCACATTCTCTCTATGACCACGAGATTCTTTTGAGCTTAAGTTTCATCTCACATTCCAAACATGCGCTGACAAGTTACAATGCCATTGTAGATTATGATTTAGTAGAGTTTAATGGCAAAAAGGATCAAATGGGAACTCCGTTATTTATGATATAAATAAATGATTGAGATGAAATGTAGGTGGGCTGATTTAGATGTAAGTTTTCAGATGACAAGAATTTCTATAGTTGTGGATAGTGAAGAAGGTTGCCAAAGGATTCCGCAGGATATATACAAACCAATTTGATTCATTTTTTAGTTAGTGTAGAGATACAACATGGAGACAGACCCTTTGGCCTACCAAGTCCGTGTGACCAACGAGGACCCGTATACTAGTTTTACGTTATCCCAATTTCACGTCCTGCACACTAGGGGCAATTTAAAGTAACTAATTAACCTACAAACTTGCAAGTCTTTGGAATGTGGGAGGAAACCAGAGCACCTGGAGGAAACCCACAGGGAGAACATACAAACTCCATGTAGACAGCACCCATAATAATCATAATAATAATAATAACTAGACTAAGTGGGACCCGTTGGGTCCCAAGTTCACACAGGAGGGCTGGTCCCCCCAACGCAATATTCCACCTCTCCACCTATTCCAATATTGGTGGCCAGTGGGGGGGGGGGGGGGGCTTTCTGGAGAACTGGTATGGGTATTGTTGGCTGCAGGGACTACTGATCTCAAGAGGGCTAGTATGGACATTGTGGGCCAAATGGATTCTTGGGGTGTCAGCTCAGTCCCTCAAGCCTGATGTGTTGGCAGCTCACTCACGGCTGGTGGGCTGGCAGTTGACATGGCTATTCCTTGAAATTCTATTTCAAGCAGGGTGCAAGGCCACCAAATTCAAGTGCAGTTTCTTACCTCTTCGAGCAGGCTGCAAGGTCACAAAATTCAAGTGCAGTTTCATACCACTTCAAGCAAGGTGCAAGGCCACCAAATTCAGGTTCAGTTTCCTACCACTTCAAGCAGGGTGCAAGGTCACCGAATTCAAGTGCAGTTTCCAACCACTTCACGCAGGGTGCAAGACTACCAAATTCAAGTGCAGTTTCATACCACTTCAAGCAGGGTGTAAGGCCACCAAATTCAAGTGCAGTTTCATACCATTCAAGGAGGGTGCTAGGCCACCTAATTCAAATGCAGTTTCATACCATTTCTTGCAGGGTGCAAGGCCACCATATTCAAATGCAGTTTCATACCATTTCAAGCAAGGTGAACCACTAACAACCATTAGCAGTGCATTTTACTTCAACCCAAACAACCAATAGCAGTGCATTTTTACTTCAACCCAAACAACCATTTGCAGTGCATCTTTACTTCATTAGCAGTGCATCTTTACTTCATTAGCAGTGCACTTCATTAGCAGTGCATTTCTACTTCATTAGCAGTGCATTTTTACTTCAAACCAACCATAATTTTTATTTTCAAACCACATTAAGGGCACTCACAGTTGAGCAGGCATGTGTACAGTGTTATTCAGAACTCAGAGAAATGTGACCATCTTGGTTCCTCCATCTTGCAGAGACTGAGTGAGGTACACCACTTACAGGTTTTATAGTCCCTCCCCCCTCCCACCAGCAGGGGCAGCAGAGATAATGGTAATTTAAAAAAAACATTAATATCTCTCTGACTTTTCATCGATGGGAAAAATCCTCCGGTCCCGGAAGGCGGAGGGGGGCTCTGAGCAAGGTGGCCAAAAATGACGGCCGTAAGTGGCGCCGTTTTCTCGGAAATCACGCCACAGCGAGCCAAAAGCGGTCAAGATCAGACTTTTAGTAATATAGAAGATAATAATAATAATATATTTTTATTGTCATTGCACATATGTGCAATGAGATTTGGTATGCAGCTTCCATCCGATGTCATAACTTAAACAACTAATAACATTTAGATTTAGATTCCCCGAGAAACATGATTTATAAAAAGAACAGTAAAACAGTCAAAAGTGCAAATGTGTCTGTGCCAGGTCGATGTGCGATGTGACCATCCGAGGGAGACAGTTCATGGGGGTGGGGGGCACTCAGCAGGGCCGGTTCAGAGCAGCTATATCTCTGGGGATAAAGCTGTTCCTGAGCCTGGAGGTGCGGGCGTAGAAGGCCTTGTAACGTCTGCTGGAAGGTAGGAGTTCGAACAGTCCATTACAAGGGTGTGTGGAATCTTTGTGGATGCTGACGGCTTTCCTGGGACACCGTGTGTAGTAGATGCCCTCCAAGGCTGGTAGCTGTGTCCCAATAATCTTCTGCACTTTGTGGATGACACGCTGAAGAGCTCTCCTCTCCGCTCCAATCCATAGTCAGGATTGAACCCGAATTTCTGGCGCTGTAAGGCAGCAATTGTACCGCTGCACCACTGGGCCACCCTTGGTTCTTCACCCATTAAGGTGTTGAGTATAAGTCGGGAAGTCATGTTGCAGCTGTGCAAAGCTTTGTGTATGCCTTATGGAGTATCGTGTGAAGATCTGGTTGCTACCTATGGATGTGGAGGCTTTGCAAAGGGCGTAGAAGGGGTTCACTAGGATGTTGCCTAGATTAGTGGGTATTAGCTATAAGGAGAAGTTGGACAAGCTTGGTTTGTTTTCTTTGGAGCATCAAAGGAAAAGGGGTGACCCGATAGAAAAATAAAACCTTTTGAGAGGTATTGATAAAGGTAGTCAGGGGTTTTTTCCCCCTGTTGTGGAAAAGTCAAATACTAAAGGACACATCTTTAGGATGAGAAAGGGGATTTCTTAAAGAGTTACAAGGTAGTTTTTTTTTTGTTACAAAGAGTGGTCGGCTACCTGGAATGTGCTACCAAGAAGGACAAGAACAAGCACATGGGAACAACCTAACAGGGCCCTTGGGAGTATTGAGAATAGAGGTACAAGCTTAACAATCTCTGAAGGTGATAGTTTAAGTACATAAGGCAACGGATAAAGTGCTGGTAAATGGAAAGATACCCGAGTCATACAGCACAGAAACAGGCTTTCCAGCTCAACTTACCCATGCCGACCAAGCTGCCCCATCTACACTAGTCCCATTTTCCCATGTTTGGCCCATATCCCCCTATAGCTTTCTTGTCAATGTACCTGTTTAAATGTCTTTTAAATGCTGTTATACCACCAGGCAGACATGGTCTGTCAAAGATCATATTTCTGATTTACTCTATGAGTTTATGGGAAAATGGACAGATGAGAAATGAGAACATGGAATGAACATGCAGTGGACTGCAGTCCTGCTGACCCCTTGATGCATTTGTCGGTGAAATCGATAACTGCATCAAGTTACTATATTGATCAAACCTCTGGCCTTTGCAAATAATATTACTTGGCATCAAAATTAATTTGATGGTATACTCGCATTAACAGAAGTTATAAGCTAATCCTTTAAAACCGAGATGAGAAGAACTTTTTTCACACAGAGAGTGGTGAATCTCTGGAACTCTCTGCCACAGAGGGTAGTTGAGGCCAGTTCATTGGCTATATTTAAGAGGGAGTTAGATGTGGCCCTTGTGGCTAAGGGGATCAGGGAGTATGGAGAGAAGGCAGGTACGGGATACTGAGTTGGATGATCAGCCATGATCATATTGAATGGCGGTGCAGGCTCGAAGGGCCGAATGGCCTACTCCTGCACCTAATTTCTATGTTTCTATGAATACAAAATATATCTATATTCCCACTAAAACTTCACAGCATCTACTTTCAGGTCTAACTAATTACTTAACCATGCAACATATCAGAAATAGAACAAGCATAAAGAAATTTATAAATATTAATAATCTGCAACTCAAATTTGCAGAATTTTAAAAACCTGATTTCAAGTAATCCAACGCTGAACTCAAGATTAGAACCAGGCATTTAATTACAGTGTGAACCTTGTTATGTTTACATATAGTTTAAAATTAATTGTGTTTGGCCACGATGCAATAATTAAATATTAATGGAAATGTTTTATATTATGTTACACCCCAAACAAATCCTGTATTATTTATCTTCCTTTATCAAGAGATTAGGTTTGAACATGCTATGAGAACAAAATTTAACTAATATATTTTGAAATAACCTGTGCGTCTTACACTAGTGCAAAATTACTTATAGGACATATTCAAAAATAATAAGGAACATATCAGATTTTGTTGTCCAATCTAATTCTCCCTTCTTCCTGAAGTCAGCCTTTGCTAACCAATAGTCAAGTTTCAGCTGGGTGGTGGGGGGTATTAGCACAAAACCTTCAAATACAATAACCAGTGAAGGTTTGTTATCTTTGCTATTTCCATCTCAAAACCAATTTGTTCAGTGTCAAAACTGGTTATGATTTCCTCAATGCTTTGTTTATATGCTGCTCTGAAAAGTCTTATTGTAAATACACAATTTTCTGCTTACACAAATGTCCATTGACGGGACACAAAAATCAATAAATAAAAAATGTAAAGATAGATATCTCTACCACTTTGGGACTTATAGAGCATGAGAAGGATGTTACAGGTCAGAACCTGATTTCACCAGCTGCAACACATTGGTTAGGTCTAAAAGAGGTGAGATGGGCTGTCTGTCTCCAGTTTTATGTGTTGCTGTATGTTTATTAAAGTATAATAATGTGCTCTATGCTATAATCATACTAATTGTTAGTCTGTGGGCACTCTAGTGAGGAGGTAGAAATCGGGAAAGTACCCAACTTGTGTACTTTGGTTTTACAGTCCCCCTTAGGATATTCTTTGCAAGCACCAGGGAGGCAGCGGTAGAGTTGCTGCCTTACAGCGTTTGCAGCGTCAGAGAACTGGGTTAGATCCCGACTACGGGTACTGTTTGTACGGAGTTTGTACGCTCTCCCCGTGACCGGAGATCTTCGGTTTCCAGAGATCTTTGGTTTCCTCCCACACTCAAGACGTACAGGTTTGTAGGTTAATTGGCTTGGTATAAAAATATGTAAATGATTCCTAGTGTGTGTAGGATCGTGTTGGCGTGTGGGGATCGTTGGTCGATATGGACTTGATGGGCCGAAGGGCCTGTATCAAGTCTACAAAACTAAATTAAACAGACAGGATAAAAGGCTGAAATCTCGGAATGGCTGGGCACAGGAGACACTTCGAGCAGTCTGGGCAAAAATAAGGCAAAAAGGTTTCTGCATCTGTCTGTCAATGATTAATTGGTCTTTTTTTGTGATTTTTGCAGAAGAATTTAATTAGTTGTCTAAGTTTATCCTTACTATCAACATTGCCTGATATGCTCACTATTCTACACTTGACCAAAAGACAAAAGATGTACATTATATCCACAAGAATGATGCACTGAAACAAATCAATGAACTTACCCAACATGCCAGATTGCTACAATCTTAACACAAAACAAATGATTCTCTTATTGATAGCTACATGAAACTAATACTTTGTAAGAAGATGACCATTTACTCAGCTGCTACCATAAGTGAAAGGAGCAGAATTAGGCCATTCAATAGTGGCTGATCTATCTTTCCTAACCCCATTCTCCTGCCTTCTCCCCTTAACCCCTGACACCCAAACTAATCAACCATGACTGCAAACGAGAAAGAATAAAAAATGTAGAGAATAGCATATACAGTTATATAACTTTGTACATTGCACGGGACCACAGTGTACTTGCTTTTTGTGGTGGTTTAGTATAGAATCCTGCTTTCATGAGCCAATACTAAACTCTAATCTATGCATTGCAGTATGAAAGTTGAGTAGTCAGATTTGTGTGCAATTGAGGAATGCGCTGGAAATCCAGCAGCAGAACAGAATGCAAGGACAGTGCTGGGGCCTCTGGCCTTCAGTTCTGATGCTGGAATCAGCACCAAGTTAAATGACGGAGCTAATACAGATGTTACGTATCCCTCATCATCATGAGTCACAGCAGCCCTTATTGGAACAATTAAAAACAATCCAATGGCCACAGAAAGCAGCTAAATTTTAAAAGGTCATCTGGGCTGTCCAGGGTCGGGCTTCATGATCTGCCATGTCATCCTTTGCAGATATACTTGCAGCAAGTCCACAAATGTGACTTGTCTTTTGGAGCAGCAAAGAAGGAGCGAGTGACACCGCAGGGATAGAGGTGGGGATATATGTGATACCATGTCAAGCACATCTATTCAGGAGAAAACTCTTTAGAAACTGCACACAGGAAATTTATTTTCATATTTTCCACACAATCTAAATATTAAGGTTGTTTGCTTACCACAGACAGAACCACGAACTAATCTTCGTAAATGTGGCCTGTCAGGGAGGTAGCGATACTTGCATCCAAAAATGCTTAAATTTGAAGTATGGTCACCAAAGAAACGAAGCTGCCGGTATGTCTCCCCACAGCGATAGCAAAAGTTAGTGTTGCATTGTGAACAATTCATGTGATCACAGCCTTCGGTCCTCTGGATATGAATCTTTAATTGTAAGTAAAAAAGTTATTTGCACAGATATTGCAAAATATCATTCAGATTTTAATTTGTTTTAAATAACCAGAAACATTTAAGCCACAAGGAGGATGTCACGGCAGTAGTCAGAGGCGACATTACTCAGGTTCGTTACTGAGGCTATATGGGTGCAGCTGAGAAATATGCTGAGATATTGCAGGCAGCTTCAAGACTAATAGGGTTGTTAAAGCAGGGGACTTTAACTTTCTCAATATAGACTAGGACTGCCAGATTACCAAGGGTTTTGACGGGGTGAAATTTATCAAATGTGTTTAGCAAAGTTTCCTTAGAAAATATGTAGAGTGGCCTAACAGGGAAAGGATAAAGCTTGACTTAGTCTTAGGAAATTCAGATGGGCAAGTGAATAAAGTGTCAGTGTGTGAGACTTTTTGGACCAGCGACCACAGTTCTATTAGCTTTAAAATGGCTATGGATAAGGATAGGGCAGGGCCAAGTGTTAAAATTCTGCATTGGGACAAAGCCACCTTTGATGGTATTAGACAGGAACTTGCTGAAGTTGATTGGAGTGGGATGTTTGTGGGTGAAAAGGACATCCGGAAGTAGAATGGTGAGAGTTCAAGACACGCATGTTGCCGTTAGGGTGATTGAGGTTCTGTATAAATTGAAGACAATTTATACTTGTGTCCCTTTAACTGAATTTTCGTTTTGATAGACAAAGCATTCTGTTTTTATCATTTACCGGTATGATAACAGCGAAAATCAAATCTCCCATGACCCCACTGCAAACAAGTAGCTTTAACGTTTATTAATTGTTTTATTTTAAAAAGTCAATATTTTTTAAGGATGGTAAATAAGGTGTATTTTACTAATATGGTCTAACATTTTAAAATACAGCATTTTTCATAACTGATTAAAACTGGGAGTATTCCGATTTTAAATTATTGAAAAAAAAGTGGAATTATTTTATACTAGTTTAGTTTAGAGATACAGTGCGGAAACAGGCCCTTCGGTTCGTCGGGTCCGCGCCTACCAGCGATCCCCGCACATTAACACTATCCTACACACACTAGGGACAAATTTTTTTTAACATTTCCAAGCCAATTTACCTACTTAAGTCTTTGGAGTGTGGGAGGAAACCGAAGATCTCGGAGAAAGCCCACGCGGTCACTGGGAGAACGTACAAACTCTGTACAGACAGCGCACATGGTCGGGATCGAACCAAGGTCTCCGGCACTGCAAGCGCTGCAAAGCAGCAACTCTACCGCTGTGCCGCCCAATATAGATAGCTTATTACCAAATTTGGAGCTAGTTACTGTCCTATAACACATTTGCATAAGCAGTTTAGATACTACATTGGCACTGGGCTTGGTTTACTCGGTTGAGCGTGTATCCTGGTGTTATAGCACATACTTTGTGTTTTAAAAGTAATTCTACAATCGAGAACAGTGGGCCATTTCTACTTAACCAATTCTGTTTTAGTATCTCTACAAAACCCTGCAAACAAGCACAATTGGTATAAAATTTGAATAGCAGTTAATGCATGCTGCATACATACACAATTTTGTACCCAGACCAATCTATAACTTTCAAAACATATCAAATATCAGAGATATATGATCTGAGTTAAATGCAACTTACAAAAAAAAAAAAAATCCATAATCATTTGAACTGGTTGCACACAATTGCCTTTACAACAAAAAAAATCTTCAGGTCAAGGTATCACTGTCCTACGCGATACAGAAACCAGCTGATACTATAAGGGCAATGAAGCAAAAACATTGAACGTTTATTAGTTAATTAGCAGCAAAGTTCTGTTTTTGACATAGGGAAACAATTACATACATGAAAAACCAATATCCATTCAAGATCAATTGAGCTAGTGACTGAAGTTGTAAAATTGTTGCAGATTAAGTACTCCCTGTCTTTGTGCATATTGAATTGCCATTCGTTCATCATGAGCAGAGCATTATCGACTCAAATTCTGCTGACTCCTCTGATCTACTGTAAAAAAATCCTTGGATCACAGGGTCATATTCTAATAACTCGTTGGAAGGAATCATGGGTCCACAATGACATTGCAGGTTCTTTGACAATGACTTTTAGCCAAAAGGTTGGACAGTCCCGAATCCATACAAAGGAAACATGATGTGGTCACCTTTTACACAATAATGCCCCTGTCCCACTTAAGAAACCTGAACGGAAACCTCTGGAACCTTTGGTTTCCGTGCGGTTCCCGGAGGTCGCAGGTGGTTGCAGGTAGTAGAAGCAGGTAGGGAGACTGACAAAAACCTCTGAGAACCTCACGGAAACCTTGGGTGGGGCACAAAGTCTCCAGAGGTTTCCGTTCAGGTTTCCTAAGTGGGGCAGGGGCATAACAGAGTAAAGGCACTCACATATGAGAGTGTGAACACTAAACTCCAACAACTAATCACGTGTCAATCATTGCAATAAGCACCATATTTCCAAAGTAGTCAGTGACATTCATGCAGCAACCATCAAATACCACTCAAATGGACTTCAGATTCAATCAACAATAATAATTTGCTCTTTCAATATTTTGTACGAACATACACATGTGCATGACTTGGGTTGTGGGAGGCATAGAAGAGCAGTTTACAAGTGGAAAATGTACCTGTATTCTGTGGTAAAGTTCAGAACACAGGAATTATCAAACAACTGCACCATCAGTAACACCAAGCACTAGGTGGTCATTGCACCAAACACTTGCACTCTCTACCCCAAGGTTGGCTGGATTTGCTGGTTGTTAACCATTTTAACCCCCCTTCCTATAACGACAATTCTGTTCTGTTTCTCCATTGCCAGAGAAAGGCCACACGCAAACTTTAAATATACTACCTTATAGTCTGCTTCGGTAGTTTATAACCCAATGGTATGAACATTGAATTCTCTGATGTCAAGTTATACGTGCTACCCACATCTGTGCCCACCCCACTCTAGTGCATACACATTTCTCTCACAACGTATCTCACCACACCCCATCCACTTCGCTCCTTCCCCTCCACTATAGACTCATCGTCCATTCCCGGGTCATCTACTTACTTTTTATCCCTTCTCTTTACCTCCCACGCCCTTCCAGTGCTATCCCTCCCTCTGACTTTACATTTCACTCATCCTCATCCTCTCTTTTCTGACACTTATCTTTTCACCTCTGGCCTGTCATTTATTCCACTCATCTGTCAATCCACATCACTTGCCAGGCTTTGTTCCACCACCCCTCTCTTTTGCAGCTTTCTCCCCCGTCCATCAGTCCGAAGAAGGGTACCAACCCAAAATGCCACATGTCCATTTCCTGCTCAGACGCTGCACTTAGTGTTTTGCACAGTATCTGCGGTTCTTAGTGTCCCCAAGTTTGAACCAACCTTGCATTTTGGGCATTTCTGAGCATTTCTTTGGCCATGTTCAATCTCACTGGCCCAGTGACGTAACAGTTTGTCCCCCTTTCTGTATTCCTTGCAATTTAAGCCTTCATGCCAAGGAGAGTGGCACTTAAAGCACCAAACAAATTGGCACACCGGACATTGAATCTGTAGGATCAAGGAAGAAAAAAATTACACAATAAAACTGGTATGAAGGTGAAGGGAAATTCTTCAGTGATCTGCAAAATAAGAACCAGACCTAACAGTATAACACAAGACTGCCAATTTAAATATATCAAGCTCCCAGCGTCCTGGGAGTAATCTATAGGATTCTGTCAATAGACAATAGGTGCAGGAGTAGGCCATTCGGCCCATTGAGCCAGCACCGCCATTCAATGTGATCATGGCTGATCATCCCCAATCAGTATCCCGTTTCTGCCTTCTCCCCCTGTCGTCAGAACTACGTGAACATCCTATGTTTTCATTGGAACTCTTTTTGTTAGAACAGCAGATTCTATGAAGCGAATATCAGACGTATTAAAACTATTCTCAGGTGAGAGTAGGGAGATGAAAATGACAACCCCGCCCCCAAAGACTAGGGTATAAGTATGGAGTGGAAGTAGATGCAGGTAAATGGAGGGACCCAAGTACAAAGCCAAAGATAGAAATCTGGAACCAACAGCGAGAGAAACCGTCTGAGTCTGTGAAATGCACGATCGGAGATGGGGATTGATTAAGAAGCAATTAACAGGATTGTGGCATAGGTTAAATAGGCAATCGAAGGAAAGGGAATAGGAACAATTTCAGTAGCAGTTTCACTTCATGCTTTCTTGTACCGAGCAAGCAATTATGGTCAGGTATAATCTATTCAGAGAGATCTGCATCTAATAAAAAAATGTGGGGAAAGCACTATCAGCAACAACTCCCAATGTTGAAACCTTCTGTTGGCATTGCTTATATTTCTATCTTCTTTCCAACTAAACAGCAACATTAGTGTGAAGGTCTATTCAAATTTTATTGTGTTGCTGAATTTCCCAAAGTACAAGGATAAAAATGGCACATAAAACCAACATCATATTTATACTTCAATGAGCTTGAAATCACGACCAGGAAGGAATTCCAATCCATTAATGTACCACTGGTCAATGACTAACATCACATCATAAAGAGTTATGCTATCTTTCCAGGCACCAGTCATTGCAACACATCTGGAAAGATGCTTCCCCCAGACACCAAGAACAATATTTTCAGCCATATTTAATGGCATTCTGTGGCAGTCACTGATATGAAAAGAGTGCAGACACAAGACTCTTGCAAATATTGATTTTATAGTACAGCACATTATTTAAAAGTACAAGCATGATAGTCCTTGGTAGTTTGCTGTAATAATTATGATTCATTGGCAATTGAAAGCAAAGCTTCAAATGCCCTGATATACGAGAGAGGTGCATTTGAATACATTGGGTGTCCCAAATTATTGTGCTTACTGTACCGTGTAAAACCTTGCAACCTAACAACATCCTAACCAGAGAGGAGGAAGGCAGGCAGCCGTTTCATTGAGATCAGCATTTCAGCTGTAAAAAATTGCAATCTGGCATATGGATGATGAAGGGCACTCATACAGGGTTATGGTATGAGTGTTGCTCAGCTGGGACTGATTTAAAAGAAATTTGTTCGGCACAGAAATGTAGGGCCGAGATGGCCTCTTCATTCCCACAAATAACAAATGCTGTAAATTGTTATATGGTTATATGGTTAAAAGAGTGCAGACACAAGACTCTTGCAAATATTGATTTTATAGTACAGCACATTATTTAAAAAACAACAAGCATGATAAACTTTCAATCTGGCAAGGAGTTTTGCTGGGTGTCTGAACATCCATGGAAATTCAATTCCTAATTTTTTGGCAAAGCTTTTGATTGATGCCCTGATATACGAGAGAAATTGCCCACAGAATACATTGGGTGTCCCAAATTGGTCTTCTGTAAGATTTCTGTAATAGTGTGAAACGCACCTTGCAAGAAGGCCTACAAGGCAAGCCTAACCAGAGAGTCAGGACAGGCAATATGGCAGGCAGTAGTGTTCATGGCAGAGACTGACAGCACTGCTGATTGACTTGGATAGCTGTAGCAAAACTTGCAATCAGTATAATGTGGATAAATGTGAGGTAATTTGTGGCACTCATACAGGAAAGATTCATCTAAACCAAATTGCTCAGCTGAGACCTGATGTCATGGTAAAATAGTAATTCTGCAGCAGGCACATTTCCTTTCATTGGAAAAGGATTTGAGTATAGGAGCAAGAGGTTCTGCAATGGTGAGACCATCCTCTTCATTCCCACAAATAAACAAATTGCCTTTTTGGGTTTATTGGTCCCTTAAGTTGCTAAAATTATACAAAATATTTTTTGAAACTAGCATGCATGTTTAAAAACAACAAATTTAGAAATTGAGACTTTCAATATGGCAAGGAGCTTTCCTGGTGTCTGAACAGGCTCCATTAGGAAGATTGAATTCCCGATGTTAGGGGGACAGGGGTCACTTTTAAGATTGAGGGTCTTTTCTCTGCAGATTAGAATTCCCCACAGAGAGAGTGGTGAATCTCTGGAATTTCTGCAAAAGAGGGTCTTCTGTAAGCCAGTTCATTTTATTAAAGAGGGAGTTAGATGTGGCCCTTGTGACTAACGCATATGGTGGTGGAGAGAAGGCAGGTACGGCCTGCCTGATGTGGATGATCAGCCATGATCAATTGATAAAAGTTGGAAGGGCCGATGGCCAACCTTACAGATAATTTCTATGAACCTATGTTTCTTGGAATATTATCTGCAATTCTGGTTGTCGGGGTGACCTGTTAGAAACACATAACATTATGAGAGTCATAGATATGGTAGATAGTTTAAAAAAACATGTCCCCATGGTAAGGGTATCAAAAACACACGCACATAAAAGGCAAGAAATGTAAAGGTGTTTTTCGGGATGATATCTGGAACGAATGATAGTGTAGATGATGGAATCAGATACAATTACTATGCTTAAGAGTAATTAAAATAAACACTTAAATAGGGACAGAGTAGGATAGTCATAATGTGAGAAAATAGGATTTGTGTACATGTGCAAAAAAAGGTCGCCATGGATGTGGTGGACCGAAGGACCCGTTTCTGTGATGTGTCACTCGATGTTTCTAAGGTGCTTTATAGCTTTGCAAACCTCATATGCTGTTAAACTCTTCTCTCGCTTTCTGCAATCTAACTTAGTGCCCGCCTCTTGGATTTTCTCTGGTCAGCTGTATTTTTTATTTGCAGTAATATTTTGTATGTTCTTGTAAGTATGCTCTGCTACTCTCCAGGAATGATGGGCAAGTTGCTCCCGCACAATATTTTCATAAAATACCACTTTTGTTGTAGCTTGATCCATCCATCAAGAGGCATATTAAAATTATTATAAAGGGAAATATCTCAAGCACATTGGTCACTTAAGGAAAAGTGCAAGAAAAATCAATGCGTACATTAAGGTTATTGTTTACCCCAGAACAGTCCCCAAGGCCATTGTTAGCTTCAATACTAATTCATTGCTTCAATACTTTGCTTCAAATATTATTGCTAAATATTTTAACCCCACACCGCAGAAATCCACAGCTGAATTCTTACTCTTTAATCCAATGCTATGAAGTGCGGAACAAAATAGGAGAGAATGCCACTCACTTTGAACTTGTTCTCTGATTTTGTGGGGTTTGGAATGTTGCTTTTCAGTCGGAAAGTAGTGAAGTGCTTACACTGAGGACAGGGTTTTGTGCTCGAATCCATCCTACTGAGCTCCAGGAAGTAGCTGTACTTGACAATATCATCACGAGGCAAATTGGAGATGACAGTGCTTTCATCCATATATTTGCTGCACTCAGTAATGGGGCATTTTATCTCTGCTCTTCCCAGTTGCACCTGCAAACATGGAAGACAATGGTTTGGAGAAGTTAGGTGTTTCACACATTCAATGAGTCAAAACTGCAGCTCACTTACACAACATACTGCATTGGGAGAAAATGCCTTTATTTTTGTACCAGTTTGGTTAGTAGTGACAAGTCAGATAACTTGGGTAACGGTAGTAAAGACAGACACAAAAAATGTATTCAATTCACCTGCCAATTCTTTATTCCCCATTGGCAGGTATCCAGCAGTCTGCTGTCCTCTTTCTTACTCTTTATATATCTAAAGAAAGTTTTGCTTTCCTCTCTAAGGGAATGTATAAAAATGGCCTTCATTAAAATCTGACAATGTGCACTTAACCACATGTGATTTTTTTCTATTACAATCTCTAATTGTGTAGTACAGAGGCAAATAAATAAATGATGGGTCTTTGTCCCAGACATTATGGAGGGCACTGTGATTAAGAAGTTACTACAGGTGCACAACCTTTTATCCGAAGATCCAAATAACGAAAACCTCCGAATAGCGGACATTTTTTCGGTCCTTGAAGAAAGGTCCTTGAAAACGTTCACCGAGGGCGGCCCGTAGAGGTGACAGCGGAACCTCCGGTCAGTCCTCGAAGAAAGGGGAACTAAATCCCCATTCATAAAAGAGAAGGTGAGGGTATATTGCGCGGGAGGGTTAATAATTGACAATATGCTGCTGCCTGCCCGCTGAGTTAAAAAGTTCCCACGGTAGACTCACGATACACAGTGTATCGTGAATCTTGCGTGGGAACTTTTTAACTCAGTGGGCAGGGAGCAGCAGATTGTCGCTCCCTTCAGTTTCACCCCACCTACACCCCTCTGCTTCCCGGCCATGTGTGTGACCCCTTCCCTCCCCTCTTCACGTCGGCGATGCCAGGATACAATGCCAGTCACCGGAGACGTCAGGACCAACGGGACACCGACCCCCAGGCCCACTGCAAGCACGGAGATCCCAGAGACCCACAGCTAGCAGCAGCCCAGCCCCGTTCTAACTCCAGAGGAAAACTGCAAACTGGCCGGAGACATCAGGACCACCAGAAGCCGCTCCCCGATGGGCCAC
Organism: Leucoraja erinaceus; assembly: GCF_028641065.1. Taxonomy (NCBI): domain Eukaryota; kingdom Metazoa; phylum Chordata; class Chondrichthyes; order Rajiformes; family Rajidae; genus Leucoraja; species Leucoraja erinaceus. Next base: position 56,600,462 of record NC_073381.1, read on the forward strand.
TACGGCGACAAGTGGCAGTTCGCCCACAGCCCGAGCTGTGCCCCCTCATCGGGACACCAACCCCCAGGCCCACTGCAAGCACGGAGATCCCAGATCAGCAACTCCAGCCCAGCCCCGCTCCAACTCCAGAGGAACACGCTCCCCGTATGGGCAGAAGCTGATCGTTTGCAAGGTACGTCTTGTTCTTGGGGTCGCGCAGCTCGAGCTGTGGGCGAACTGCCACGTCATCGTAGCGGCCCATCGGGGAGCGGATTCCTCTGTAGTTGGAGGGGGAGGGGGGTATTGTGCTGTTTGATCACCCCCTGCTATCCCAGGGACAGGGAGACAGGACGTTCACTGAGGGCGGCCCGCAGAGGTGACAGCGGAACCTCCGGTCGGTCCTGGAAGAAAGGGGAACTAAATATCCTTCATAAAAGAAAAATGGAGGGTATATTGCCCGGGAGGGTATATCGCCTACCTGGAAGAAACCGGACATTTTTTCCAGGATGTCGTCTGCACACCAAAGCTCACGTTTGGCGCCAAACGCACGTCGCCTCTGCTGCACACGGATATAAGAGTGTGAAAATGTCGCCTTAGGACGCCTAAGGGCATGTAGCCCCGCTAGGGTGACATGAGTGCGGGAGGTGATTCAATGCTGCGGTCACATTTACAAATTCAGGAATTCATTCAACACACTGCATTTCATACAGACATTTATTCTGCAAGAAAAAACTACATTGAAGACTCAAACTCGCGACCGAGGAACTGCTGGGATCAAGGCGCAAACTCGCGACCTTGTGGATATGAGCCGAGCACTCTACCACTGAGCCAGCCATTAAAACCTACGCTAAAAAATTTCCATTCCGAAGGCCGACAAATTCCGAATTACGAAAAGTGTCTGGTCCCAAGGCTTTCGGATAAAAGATTGTGCACCCATATTGCAAATGAAATCTGGTGATTTACCACCTGATCAGCAAAATCGTGAAAGACATCATGTAATATGCCGGGAAGGTACATTTACCAACGATCAATTCTCCGGCACATAACTTGGATTCCACAAAGAGTACTCAACTCCAGACCACATTCAAGCAAACATTAATATCAGAGTTGATTTGCAGGTGAGGACAAAGTTACCATTCTTAACATCAAGTTAGCATCATGCTCCAAGAAAATTGAAGATATTGTTAAAATCTCTCTTGGCTTGAATCACATGGCATTAAGCGGTGAAGGAGACCAATTGTTTTACAAACAAAATATTGCTATATAACGGTCAACGGGTAAAATCATTAGCCCTAGGTAAACACAGAATGCTGGAGTAAGTCAGCGGGACAGGCAGCATCTCTGGAGAGAAGGAATGGTGACGTTTCGGGTCGAGACCCATCTTCAGACTGACAGAAGAAGTCATTAACCCTAATGTCTTCAGGCATTTCACAAATAACATCCATTCCATCATAGTTCTGGATGTGGTGATGTTCAATGGTGACTGTATCATGTTGAGCTCAATTTAATGGAGCTGTTTCTAGCCTCACACACAAGGCCCAGACACCATTCAGGGTTGATGCTTGGAAGTGACATTTGTTAGATCACGTAATGACAAACTCCATCAAGACAAGCAGTTTATAACGTCTCCTCAACATTTAATTATTTGCCACTTTTGATCCGCAAAGCTGAGCATTCACCCAAGAACAGGCACACCATAGGCTGCAGAGTAAATTCCAGGAGCATTGCCTTCAAACTTCATGAAGATATTGGTGTTGATTTCAAGGCTTCTTCAATAGCACCTGACATACTTTTTTGGAGGACAAGGATAGAAACTGTTTAGGAACACCAATACCCATAAATATTCTGCATTGTCACACACCTTCGAGACTCAGAAAAGTTTTGCCCTTCCCGCGTTGTCATTAAGCTAAATTCTTTGAACTATATCAACACTGTGGGAACAGTTTATGGAAGGGAAGAATTCAAGAATGCAGCTCACCAGCATCTTACGAGATCTAACCAAGTCAATTAGATACGGGCGATAAATACTGACTTGGTAAGTTATGCCAGCATTCTGCATGATTAAAAAAAACTAAATCAGCAAAGCAGTAAACAATTTTATAACTGAGTTGTATTTAGCTGAATGCAAATATAGTTTAACACCAGAGAACCTATCAAATATTTGGACATGGGCTGAATGAAAATCTTCCCTGTTAACGGTCATTCTCAAATCCTGATCCATGGCATAATCTGCTGCCTATTTCTCTTTCATTTATCCAACTGCAACTTTAAATCTGCTTAGAGGAGAGAGGGGTTGAAATACACCAACTTTTTCCATGCAGAGCTGTGGGAAAAATATGGCAACACTTGTTCAAAGAAAAAGGAGTTTAGCAAGTCACTGTGAATTCACATTAAACTGGTGCGGTTTGTAACATACAATAACTAAAATGTTGTTGGCTTGCTTTATTCAATCTTTACACACTTTGATGTATTGGGTCTTGGTAGACTATTTAATCTCTTAGTTTTGCTGGGCTATTGCTACAGTCAAAATCATCAAAAGAACTATGTTCGAATTCCAGTTGGTTAGGTCTGCAAAATGGGTCACTAACCTAATCCTTGCAATGAGACTGGATCCAGATATAAGCATCATTTGTGCCCACATCACGAGTAGGATAGGAAAGGATAAATAGGGTAGGATAGGAAGAGCTGATTAAAAAAAAAAAAATAATGATACAAATTCTGATGCATGTTTCCTTTTCCTGGGCATAACCAGGAGTCAAAAGTACAATTTTAGTACAGAAGATTCAACACAATAGACAATAGACAATAGGTGCAGAAGTAGGCCATTCGGTCCTTCGTGCCAGCACCGCCATTCAATGTGAACATGGCTGATCATCCCCAATCAGTACCCCGTCCTGCCTTCTCCCCATATCCCCTGACTCTGCTATCTTTAAGAGCCCTATCTAGCTCTCTCTTGAAAGTATCCAGAGAACCGGCCTCCACCCCCTCTGAGGCAGAGAATTCCACAGACTCACCACTCTCTGTGAGAAAAAGTGTTTCCTCGTCTCCGTTCTAAATGGCTTACCCCTTATTCTTAAACTGTGGCCCCTGGTTCTGGACTCCCCCAACATCGGGAACATGTTTCCTGCCTCTAGCGTGTCCAAACCCTTAACAATCTTATATGTTTCAATAAGATGCCCTCTCATCCTTCTAAACTCTTCAACCCTCACCTGGTGTTCCACAGGGCTGTGTGCTGAGCCCCCTCCTCTACTTCCTCTTCACCTATGACTGCACACCTGTACATGGTACTAACACCATCATCAAGTATGCAGATGATACAACGGTGATTGGCCTCATCAGCAACAACGATGAGTTGGCCTACAGGGAGGAGGTCCAGCACTTAGCAGCATGGTGCGCTGACAACAACCTGGCCCTTAACTCCAGGAAGACCGAGGAGCTCATTGTAGACGTCAGGAAGTCCAGAGGCGGCACGCACACCCCCATCCACATTAACGGGACGGAGGTGGAACGTGTTTCTAGCTTCAGGTTCCTGGGAGTCAACATCTCCGATGACCTCTCTTGGACCCACATTACCTCAACTCTGATCAAGAAGGCTCACCAGCGTCTCTTCTTCCTGAGGAGACTGAAGAAGGTCCATCTGTCTCCTCAGATCCTGGTGAACTTCTACCGCTGCACCATCGAGAGCATCCTTACCAACTGCATCACAGTATGGTATGGCAACTGCTCTGTCTCCGACCGGAAGGCATTGCAGAGGGTGGTGAAAATTTCCCAACGCATCACCGGTTCCTCGCTCCCCTCCATTGAGTCTGTCCAAAGCAAGCGCTGTCTGCGGAGGGCGCTCAGCATTGCCAAGGACTGCTCTCACCCCAACCATGGACTGTTTACCCTCCTACCATCCGGGAGGCGCTACAGGTCTCTCCGTTGCCGAACCAGCAAGTCGAGGAACAGCTTCTTCCCGGCGGCTGTCACTCTACTCAACAACGTACCTCGGTGACTGCCAATCACCACCCTCCCCGGACACTTATTATTATTTATTCAAATCATTTGCTATGTCGCTCTTCCAGGGAGATGCTAAATGCATTTTGTTGTCTCTGTACTGTACACTGACAATGACAATTAAAATTGAATCTGAATCTGAATCTGAATCTGAAACTCCAGAGTGTACAAGCCCAGCCGCTCCATTCTCTCAGCATATGACAGTCCCGCCATCCCAGGAATTAACCTTGTAAACCTACGCTGCACTCCCTCAATAGCAAGAATGTCCTTCCTCAAATTAGTGGACCAAAACTGCACACAATCCTCCAGGTGTGGTCTCACTAGGGCTCTGTACAACTGCAGAAGGACCTCTTTGCTCCTATACCTGACTACTCTTGTTACATAGGCCAACATGCCATTCGCTTTCTTCACTGCCTGCTGTACCTGCATGCTTACTTTCATAGACTTTCACAAGGAAAGAAGGTGAATGACGACATATTGAAGAAATTAGAAAAGGGTACCATAATTCTTTTCCAAGCATTATCGGGAATTGTAATTCTAACTTTATTTTTGCAAAGAGCTGCTTCAATTCTGTTAATGAAATCACACCATCACAAAATGGCATTGGCTTCAGATGATTGTGAAGGATCCAGATAGTTCGGCACGGACTAGAAGGGCCGAGATGGCCTGTTTCCATGCTGTAATTGTTATATGGTTATAAAGAGGTTACAAAAAGAGCTGGGCAGTGAGGGTGAATGGCACTGAGCAGCAGGTCAACTGCCAGAGAGAATAATAAGGTAAAATAGCATGATGTCACTGGTGTCTTTGAATAACTGGTCTTTGTACTGTGGCAAAGAGGGAAAACTATTAACGATTTCAAACAGGATGTTATGGTAGAGCTGTAAAGTTTCAACGAGAATGACAAGCTGAAAGACTTTTGACAAGAGCGGTTGCATTACACTTAGTGAGTCTTGATTTTTCATTTGAATGTTAAGACTTGAGAATGTGTCATTTAAAAATGTTAGACTTTAAACAAAACTTAAAATGGCCTTGCAACCCACCCCTTCTACTGCAGTCGGTGCTCTCGATATGGATTACTACTCCGGTCCTCCGTCTTACTACTCCCACTCCCTTCCCCGCCAGATCCCCTTTCCCCACCATCACTCCTTCTGGTTCAACATGTCATTCCTCGCATTCCTTTGTTAACAGATCCCACCGTTTATACTCTTTTGTCTTCTCCAGTTAACACCTCCAGCCTTGGTTAATATCTCTATCCTGCTCTCACTCATCTGAGTTTAATATGGAATTGGTGTGAGGAAAAGGAACAGATAAAATGATGATGATCATTAAAAGTATTGGATTGTCCATTGAAGACCCACTTGTGTACCTTAAGGTTAGAAATCTACCATTCTTACCGATCCAGGCCTCCATGGAACGCACCACCAACCCATTTGGTTGACTCCTAAATGCCCTCTGAAATTGCCTAGCCAGGCGTTACGTCCCCTCTATGTTTAAATAGAAAATAAAGAACATTTTGTGGACCACCCAACATCGACTTAGATACTGAATTTGGACACAACAAAGTAAATCCTGCAAAATCCTCCTCACTATCCACAGAGAGAACTGCTCTGCAGACAAGCAGAGCCATGATCACGGAATCATACTCTGCAGACAATATGTTAAACTTTGGTACATTGCATTCCACAATCATTTATTTTCCATTTTCATAAAACAAAATGGCAACACTAAACATTCTCATCAAAACAGAGCCAGGCAATGACCATCCCAACAAGTGAAAATGTAACCACATTCCACTGACATTCAATGACATTATCTTGGTCGAGTACCCCATAATCAATAATCTGGTGGTCACCATTGACCAGAAACTCAACTGAACCAGCTGCATAAATAATATGGTTAAGGAGCGTGCCAGAGGCTGGGAATCCTCCAATGAATTGCTCAGCTCATACCTTCTTGAGACTTGAGACCATTCCGGCACCTGTCAAGTGGAAGTCAGGAATGTGACGACATATTCTTCACTTGCCTGGAAGATCAGTGCCATCTCGGAAAAAGCAGCCTGTTTAATTGGCACACCATCTAGCACCCTGAATGTTCATTCCCTCCACCAATCTTACTCAATGGCTGCATTGTATGCCATCTGCAAAATGCACTGCATTTCCACACCTTGCTTCTCCAGCAGCAACACCCAAACCCCATGATCTCCTTCATCAAGGCGCAAAAGAAGCAGGACCATGGAATCACTAACACTCGCATGTGCCCTCCGGCTTGATATAATATAATAATTTGCTTAATATAATAGGTTTTCCCAGATTAATACTTCAAATGGCCAGTGGTATCATGATCAATATTCTTGACTTGCAAATATATCAGTTCGGTGTTATTGCTGAATTTCATTTCTGGAAAGCATTGTCCAGCGGCCTACAGGCCGGATTCGGCCCATAACCTGAAATCATGCAACCCACAGGCGTAACACATCACACACACACAAAACACTTATCCGAGAATAGTTCCCACACACAGCCAATTCCATATCACAACACCTGTCGACTCTCTCTCTCTCCATCCCTATCCTTCCACCCCTCTTCCTTCTTCCCGACCACACGTAGTGAAAGTGCCCCCCCCAACCCATTATGCGGCATGTGTGTAACTGAAACGGGCTGAGAGCGGCTTCAACGAGGCGGTGCTAGTGCGGTTTCCTCGGGAGCCCAGCGGCGGGCGGGCTGGAGGAAAGTGAAGCATCAGCGTTGAGGAATCTCGTTCCGGCCACAGGGTTGCACTTTAGTTGCAGTTTGTTGCGGGGTAATTGTCTTTTTGTCCCATTTTTGGTGCGAATTTTAAAACTATTATTAATTATTTATTAACCATGGCGATAAATGTGGCCCGCCATCCGTTCACAGATATGTGTCCTGGCTCCTATGCAGACAGAACAAGGCTGCCGATCCCTGGCCTTGACTAACAGAACTCTGGGAATAAATTGGGACATGTGAACTTCAAAGCAATAGTAATTCAATTTATTTTAACCACGCAAACTGCCTGTTTTTTCCACTCTTGAGGGCCAAGTTCTGAGGAGCCCTGAAAACAACTGCTAGTCAATTCTCTGAAAATTGTAGCTGTGAACTTCTAAATGTGTGTCATCCAACATGTGATGTGACTTTGTAGACAAGCACTTTGACACCACAAACCTTTGCAGTCCTCAGGATAGGCAATGCCACCAGCAGCAGCCATTTATATTCAATATGATCTTTTAAGAGGTTCAAGCTTTGACAGAATTGTGCAGAAATGGAAACACTAACTGAACTTTGCAGAAATATTACAAAGTTCTTTGGTTGAACAAATGCTAAAGTACATATTCTGTTGAAGGACATAATTGCTTAAAAGTTCAAGAAGCTTGTGTTCCTGGAACAGTTCATTCCAAACCCAATGCAAAACCACACAGTTGACGCTATAAAGTTGAATATTTTTAATCCAAGGTCTTACTCAAACTTGAATAAAAGTATCAACACATCTTCTTTCAAAATGAACTATTGACGTTCGCCTGAATGTTCTGTTCCATCTTTTACATTTTACGCATCACTCCTTTTCATCGCTTCACTAATGTGAGCAGATTCCAAATTTTGAACCATCTTCCTGGACCCAATTCTCAAATGCTTACCTTCTTTAAAACTAAATTATTTAAAGATGCTTCTGGTCACCACTCCTAAGTTATGGCTGATTGGCTTGTTTCACTTGCCTCCGTAAAGGTTGGGCCATTATTCATAAAGGGCAAAATAACTTATTTCCAATGTTGATTTAAACACACAGTCAGAGTTACAATGTTATAAGTTATTTTCTATTTTGATAAATTTCAATAAGTAAGTCAATTTAATTCATTTCACAACTTTTGTATATATGTCAATGACACATTCTAACTTTAGCCGAACAAATGATTATGTTGGCACAGTTTAGAGAGAAGTTAAGAATCTACTTTCTCAACTAACTTTACCACTGGGTTGTTGATTATATGCACAGAGCATACTATAACAATACTCAGCAAACAATGTGGCTTTCTGGAAGTAGGTTTCAAATATTTGTTATTCGGTTTCTATGGCTACTGATGGCGTCAGGGAAGAATATCCTCTCTTGGTCTGGTATCATGGAGACAATTAAAACTCAAATGCTTCAGTAATCACTGCAAAAATAGGTCTGTGGGGGATATAGTTTTGTTAGACTGGACGTGCCCAAACTAGGTTCTAGAGGTATATTTGTCATTTCCAGGCTTAGCCCTCCTAAAGAGTGGGCAAGATGGGGAAGGTCCCGTGCTAAGGCGTACTGTGGGGCGTTACTGTGCCAAGGTGTGCAGGGGGTGGCACAGTACGCCCCACCTACCATCTTCTACTATTGCAGAAAAAGTGAGAAAAGAGTTCGGGAGGGGTTTGCAGTTGAAGAAAATCGAGCAGACGTGGGCTGAAAATATCAGCATTGAAAGGGTACAGTTTCTGGGCAATGCTAAAGACAACACCTCTCTGAAGGAAACTGGTCTCCTCATATATGTTAGCTGCAGGCCAGGTAGGGTTGAGGCTTTTAACTAACATCTTGCAGTGCAAGACCTGTTCAGTGTTTTTGATTTAATTTTATCCAAACTTTATCCAATCTGCATGATTTTTAATTCACTATGCATTAATAAAATATGTGCAGCGGATTACTGGCAATAATTTTCACCCACTTATACACCTTCTTAAGTGTTGCAACTGCAATTTGCTCTGCTTTCCCCAAAGAACGATCAGCAAATGAGAAATAAAAATACATGAGGGATATGTACACAACGATGCAAGGGACTAAAAATGGGGAGGGGGGGGGGGGGGGGGGGGGGGGGGGGGGGGACTGGGCAGGTTCAAAGTGGAATCACCAGATAATTATAATATTATACTAACAATACAATACAATACAAATTTATTTATTATATTTGAGCCCCAGTGAGACTCAAACGAAATGTTGTTTCCACAGCCATACAAACAAAGACACTGTCTTACAGACATACCCCAAAAAATCGTGAAGCCACTGTGATGGAAGGCAAATGAGAAATAAAGGCGGGCGATGATGAGTCCCACGGCCATTTTAGGCGGGGCGATTTACGGCCCCGCTCCCAAAAGTCCAAGGTTGCCCCCAAGGGCGCTAAAAATGTACTGGTCCGGGTGACACGGGCTGGAGAAGTCGCGTTGCGGGAGCTCCGGGAAGCGGTCTCTCTCTCTCTCCCCCCGGACCCGCGAGCTCCCGATGTCGCGGTCCACCGGACCTGCGGCTGCGTTGCTGGAGCCTCCGAGCCCCAGGAGTCGAGTCGCAGCAGCGAGTCACCGCCGCTCCCCACGCTCCGAGGCCGGCCACCCCCGACGATGGTGAGTCCGCAGATCCGCAGCTCCGCAGTCTCCCGAGCCCCCGGGTCGTTCAGGCTGGAGGCCGCTCCACGGTGCTAGGCCCCAACGACAGCCGAGACCCGACAGGGAAAAAGTCGGGTCTCCCGGACAGGGAAGAGATAAAAGAATGGAGAGTAAATCTGAAGCTTTACTGCCTGACATTACACCCAGCAAGGCTGGGGCTTGGAGGATTAAACCCAGCTTTCAGGAAAGGGGGTGGAAAACAATAGCAGCATTGAAAGACAAGTTAAATTGGTAAATCTATTGCTCTATACTTGACACCATTCGAAGATTAATATATATTTTCTATTTATATTGTAACTTCACATTCTTTCATGCAGTTTTTCTTTTAAGCAAGACATTTTACTTTCTCTTTTCCATTATGTGATGATGGGCACTGAAAGTGCAGGAGTTAGTTAGTTTACAGCTCCATGCTCCATTAAGTAAGATCATGGCTGATTTTTATCTCAAGTTACTGTTCTGTATTGGTCCACAATCTTTGTTTAAATTACATATTAAAATCTATTGATCACCGACAGCACTAATATCAAGATCTGTCACAGAAAATGGCTCATTCAACTTTTTAATCAACATGAAAAACTGGCCACAATTATGGTAGTAATAATATTCACTGAGCGCACACTTATTCTACATTCCTTAAACACATTTGTGGGAAAGGAGATAACATTAAAACAAATTACCCATATTTTATGGTCAGTGGTATAACGACATGCCTCAAAGAGGACTCTGCTACAAGTATTGTTCCCTTTTCTAACATAATTTGCTCTCAGGGTTTCTCTATAGAAGACTTCCAGCATCCAGCAAGGGATATCTCATAGAGCTAACTGAGCAATCAATAAATCTGTATAGTTCTGGCAGCCAGCAAACCGGGTGAATAAAATGTTCTGATTTTACTTCATCGTTTCATTGTGAAATCTCTTCAAGGAATGCTTACTTTGAAGACGTTAACCTTCTCTTTCCGATGGGAGTTCCGTGAGATCCTCTCTCACTGCCCCTTTGTGATTCCTGCTGTTCTCCATTCCCCCACCTAAACAAAATTCTGAAGAAAGATCCTGATACGAAAGGTCACCTATCCATGTTCTCCAGAGATGCTGCTTGATCTGCCGTTACTTCAGCACTTTGCATTTATTTTGTAGATTAAAGAGCTTGTTTTCAGGCTGTATGATTTGGCTACCATCCGTAAAAAACTATTATTTTGTCAATAGGATGATTTCATTTTGATTGCTTCTTGGACCTCTGGATTTCAATAGTTAAATATATACAGTGCTTCAAAATTTGTTGGATTTTCAGTTTTGAGAATGTGCTAATAAATTTACTAGTATTCTTTTCAAATATTCTGTGTTTAAAAAGGATATATGGGTGGTTGGAAGGTGAAGCTTCCCCCACAAACCAAGAAGAATCAACACAAGCACCACAAAATACTGCAATTTAAACAAAATGAGTTTATTCAAAATCTTAAATGCTATTTTTTTTTAAATTACTTTTTTATGCTGGTTCAGGATTTAATTTGCATAACCAGACAAGTAGACACATTATCAGAGCCAAATAGGCGGCGCGGCTCTGGCCAGCAGCGGCCTCTGCAGCCTGTCCGCGTTTTATTAATTTTGTCTGTGTTTTTTTGTTTTTTTATTTTATGTTGGGGTTGTGTGTGGGGGGATGGGAGGGGGGGGGGGGGATTTGAATCTCTCCCTGCACTGGAGACCCGACCTTTTCTCGTCGGGTCTCAGGTGTCGTTGAGGCCGCAACGAGGAGCGGCCTCCAACGGGAAGAAGCCGGGGACTCTGGTGCCGACTCACCGTTGCCGTCGCGGAGCTGGCCGAGACCAGAGCGGGTGGAGCGGTGGAGGAGCGCTGCCGCTGCCGCTGCCGCTGCCGCTGCCACTGCTGCCGATGCGAAGGCTGCTACTGCGGGTCTGCGGACGGCGGCACCGGGAGCCCGCGGATCCCTGGAGGGAGACCGCTTTTCGGGGCTCCTGCAACGGCGACTTCTCCCGCCCGAGTTGTGGGGTTGAAGAGCTCCTGGAGCGGGGCCTGACACCACTGCCCCGCGCGGCTGGAATGGCCGCGGGACTTTGCGAGCGCACACCGGGGGCTCCAACACCGGGACCCGGTGTGTGACCTCGCACCACCCGACGTGGCTTCAATGGCTTTGACTTTGACTCTGACATCGGGGGGGGAGAGTGCAGTGGAGAGATAAGTTTTTTTGGCCTTCCATCACAGCTATGTGATGGATGTTTATGTAAAATGTAATTATGTTGTGTCTGGGGTCTATTTGTGTGTAATGTATGGCTGCAGAAACGGCATTTCGTTTGGACCTCCAGGGGTCCAAATGACAATTAAATTGACTCTTGACTCTTGAAATAATGACAAATGATTGATGGAAAAGATCGACAAATTACTCTAATCTTCTTGGTCATGAGCACTCATGAGCAAATTTACTAACTATTTTTCACTTTACAATTTTTTCCAAAGAATTCTGTGTATTCAATGAATTACTAATGCCCCTGTCCCACTTAGGTGATTTTTTTAGGCGACTGCCAGCGACTAGGACAATGGAATTCACCGGCCAGCACCGGCGACAGCCTACGTCACCTGGCAACAACCTATGTTAACCTGGTGACAACCTACGACAGCACCTATGACAACCCAAATTGTCGCCACTGTCGGCAAAAATGTTTCAACATATTGACCATTTTTCGGCAGTCGCCTGTAGTCACCTAAAAATCGTCTAAATGGGACAGGCCCATTAGTTTATATTTTTAACAAGTTATTTTCAGTGAATTAAAATCATTTAATAGTGATAGGCTGCAGTTAGAAAGAATTCTCAGTTATGGCAACAATCCCATTTTCAATAGTATTAATGACAATGCAAAAGCTTTGATTATGTAAAGTCATTTTTTTAATGGAACCGAAGGAGTGATTTATTCTAATTCACTGCCTGCTTCCTCAATCATTAAAATATATATTTTTGCGTGTGATTATACAAATAAATGTTGTAAAAATTTAAAGTGCACTTTCAAGTATATACAGTGCATCCAGAAAGTATTACTTTGCAAACATTTCTAAACACCTGTTTTCACTTCTTCATTCTGGGTTATTGTGTGTAGATGTATGATGAAAAAAAAAAAGAATTTCATTTATTTTAAAATAAGGCTGTAATGTAGCAAAATGTGGAAAACGTGAAGGGGTCTGAATGCTTTTGAATGCATTGTATTTGTCATAAATTCCAATCTTGTCTAAAGAAAACCCTGCTTCAGTAATCTAGTATCTCTAGGTTAGATACTTCAAACAAGATTAACACACGTCAGCACTATAAACAAAATTATGTTCTTTACGTATTGAAATTTCAAGATTACCAATTTGGGTTAATGATTGCTGCCAAGAGGAAGTTGCCTACACCAAATGTTGCTCTTCAAGGCGCCAGGAACTTACTTATTCTTGATCTAATAATGCTGCCCAAGCCCTGAGAGGCATAAAGTCACACCACATAATAGGGCCCTTTGGTCCATCATGTCGAGGTCCTTTCCTGATCTAAAATTACAGCACAGAATGTAGCATTGACCTGTGTGTGGGCCAAAATAAGCTCCACCAATAAATCAGCACAAATTAACTTTGTGACAGTTTAGTTCAGTTTAGAGATACAGCATGGAAACAGGCCCTTTGGCCCACCAAGTCCGCACCGACTAGCGATCCCTGCACACTAACATTATCATACTCACAATCCTAGGGACAATTTACAATTATACCAAGCCAATTAGCCCTCAGAACTGTACATGTTTGGAGTGTGGGAGGAAAACTGAGCTCCTAGAGAAAAGCCACGCAGGTCACGGGGAGAACGTACAAATTCTGTACTGACAAGCACCCATAGTCAGGATCGAACCAGAGTCACTGGCGCTGCGAGGGAGCAACTCTACTGCTGCACCACTGTGCCGCTCTACTTGGTTAAGTCATACTCTGTCAGCTACAGCAGTTGAGGGCTTCAAATGTATCTAAAGTTCTCTGACATTCTGAAGCATTCAAAAGCAATTTAAAGTCACCAATCCAGGGAAAAATAAATTAATAATCGTATTTAAAATTAGAGCAATTAAAACACAAAACATAAATCAACTAATATTTACTCTCCCACTTTGCCGCCATTTTTCTCTATTGGAACAAATGGGGCCACTGTTCCCGTGCCAAGCAGCTTCTCTGGCGGAACTGATGGAGAAGTACAACAAGTTCATGCTCTGCCATTAGACTCCATGACAAATCGAATATGGAAGCACAGATAAGGAAAATGCCAATATGGAACTGCCAACAATTCCTTGTTTCCACATTTGTGTAGATGTCCCAAACTTCCTGTCACCCAAAGGCAAATTCTGGGAGGTCTACACTGCACACTCATAGCATTCCTCAGCAAGATCCTGCCATATTTTCCAGATGTTGTACATTTGAAATTCTGACATCCCTAATGCTCTCGTCAGAGATTGCTAAAACACAACCTCCATGTCATAAATCACTGCTTCATGATTAACTTATCACTTCCTCTTTACAACTAAATGGTTGCATCTTTGATGATGCTGCTCATGGTTCTGTAAATGTATTTTAATATTTGGAAATTGCTTGAACCATCAAGATAAAATCCATTTGTTTAGGATATATTAGTTTTCTTATACTTGGTGTCAAACCCTATTGAATGCAAGCTCATGCTCCACAGACAAAAACATAGAAAATAGGTGCAGGATCACCCATTCCTGATTTCTCCCCATATCCCATGATTCCATTAGACCCTAGAGCAAAATCAAACTCTCTCTTGAAAATGTCCAGTGAAGTGGCCTCCACTGCCTTCTGTGGCAGAGAATTCCACATATTCACAAATCTCTGGATGAAAAGGTTTTTCCTCATCTCAGTCTTAAATGGCCTCCCCCTGATTCTTATTGTCACATGTCCAAGGTACAGTGAAAAACTGTTTAGCATGCTATCCAAACAGATTGTAAATTATACGTAAATACAACCAAGTCCACCTCATGTACAATAGATGGAGCAAAAGAGGAAAGTACAAAGTGCAGAATATAGTTCTGAGAATTGTAGTACATCAGCTCCATAGATAAAGTCCAATGTTCACATTAAAGTAGAAGTGAATTGCATAGTACACTACCTTATGGAGGGACCGTTAAGAAGCCTGATACCAGAGGAGAAAAAATTGTTCCCAAGTTTGGTGGTGCACACTTTCAAGCTTCTGAATCTTCTGCAGTGGGAGCAGGCTGAAGGGAAAACGGCAAAGGAGCAGCACGTCTTTGATTATGGAGACACAAGGAACTGTAGAATGCTGGTTAGCTTGTCAGTCAGCATCTCTGGAGAACATGGATGGGTGATGTTTTGGGTCGGGACCCTTCTTCAGACATTGTTTGAGGGGGAAGGGGGAGAGGGAGAAAGCTGCAAGAAGGGTGGAGGCAGGGATATCTGAGTGGGGTTTTTTGATAGGCAGATGATTGGACAAAGGCTAGAGATGAACAGACAAAATCTGTGAGATGATAGAAAAAGAGCGAAATGTGAAACAAGAGGAAGGAATACTGGATATGGGTGCAAATCCACATGGAGCAGAGGGAAGAGGAGATAGACAAAGGGGATGTGATGTTTGTAGGCTAGTTAACTGATATTGGGGAATTTAAATGTTCATCGAGCATGGTTCTAAGCTATCAAAATGGAATATGAAGCGCTGCTCCAGAAGATTTATGAGGATATTGCCTGGACATGAGGGCCTGAGCCATAGAGAGAGATTGGCAAGCTATAACTTTATTCTTTGGAGCGCAGGAGGATGAGGGGTTATCTCACAGACGTGTGCCAGATCATGAGAGCAATATTAGCGTAGCTGCAGTGTCTTTTATCCAGTGGCGGGAAATCAATAACCAGAGGATATGAGGCCATAAGTGATAAGATCAGAATCAGGCCATTCGGCCCATCAAGTCTACGCCACCATTCAATCGTGGCTGATCGATCTCTCCCTCCTAGCCCCTTTCTCCTGCCTTCTCCCCATAATGCTTGACACCCGTACTAATCAAGAAGTTTAAGATGAGAGGGGAAAGATTTAATAGCAAACTGAGGAGCAACTTTTTCCAGAGGGAGGTGGGTAAATGGAACGTACTGCTGGAGTGGGTAGTTGAGGCTGGTACTATAACAACATTTAAAATACATTAGGACAGGTACATGTATAGGGAAGGTTATGAGGGATTATGGGCCAAATTCAGGCAGGTGGGACTAGTGTAGACGGGGCATCTTGCTGGGTATGGGCGTTTAGGGGAGGGCTTTCTGACTAATTCTGTCAAACTTTGCCAAGCTCCTCTGACTAATTCTGTCAAACTTATTTGCTGCATTATACTAATAGATCATATAAAAATTAGTGCAGGGGTCTTTCACCTGGAGTAACACGGGAGTCCTCAGTGAATGCATTAATGCGTGCATTGATTGTGGTTTATATATGACAAATTTAAAACCAATAAATAGCTCACCAGCTTCAATAAGAAATAACTGACCAAGATCAAGTTTCAGAAAGAACTGCAGATCTAGAAAAATCCAAGGTGGACAAATATGCTGTAGAAACACGGCGGGTGAGGCAGCATCTATGGAGCGAAGGAATAGGCAACGTTTCGAGTCGAGATCCTTCTTCAGACGGGTCTCGACCCGAAACGTCGATTATTCCTTCACTCCATAGATGCTGCCTCACCCGCTGAGTTTCTCCAGCATTTTTGTCTACCTAAAATCAAGTTTCAGGTCTTTCCGAGTTTACTTAGTGCCTATGTTCGGGAGGAGTGTATAAGGTAACAGCCACAGTTTGCTGTACAATAAAACATAATTGACTTGAATGTAGACTGAGAGCATGAAAACAAATAAGAAAGTTTACTGGTTGTGTGACTGAGAAATGCTCAATCGGATAATGGGCTGGAGGACCATTTACATCAATGGAGCCAGCACCAACAGTCCCAAAAGAGGCAAGAAAATTGTGAAGAAAAAAAGGCAACAATATTGCCAGACACTAGAGAGGCAGCGTCAGAATAAAAAAAATGATTGCCATCAGCTGAGTTAAACAAAAATCTCTGCAAAGAGGTGTCCTAATCAACGTTCAGATCGTCATTAGCTTCAAATTCAGATATTGTAGCCATTATTAAACCGATCATTATATTTTGTGAATCTCCTGAGCTATCTTGAAAATCTTTTGGTTTCTACTGCTGTAAAACCTGCTTGTTTGTATTTCAGGGTAAGTTTCCGACATGGATAGAAACACAAAGCAATGAAATACTCATAGCTTCAGTGGAATTTCCATGCATCATATTAACACAACACTCAGGCACAGCCCAAGCACTTTACATACAATTAAACATATTTTACTGCAACAGACCGTTCCACCAGTAATAACACCACCACACCCTCTGTACTCAATAAGCATAAGCAGAATTTGTCAAGTATTACAATTATTCAGGCCCACTCACTGTTAATGGATGAAGGTCATAGTATTCCAGCTCAGCAACATTTTAATCTCTGATTATGAGGCTCTTTGACCTGAAACATTGATTCAGTTTCTTTTTCACAGATGTTTCATGACCTGCTGAGTGTTTTCAGCACGTATTAGATTTATTTCATAGTTCCTGCGTCTGCAGTGTTTTGCTTGACATATTAATTTCACCAGCTCAAATGGTTTATTTAAATTTAAAGGGACCGCTGACGTAACGCAGTGTCATTATGAAATTACAATTTAATGGTAAAAAAAAATCCACAAAAGGCCCCATTCAGACTGTAGCAAGCTACAGTCATCAAAGATAAAAAGAAAAAAAAGGTTTACTTTGATGTGCATACTTTGATAGCTGAGGAATGCTTTCCTTGGTTTCACAATGAACCTTTGGGTGTATCATCCTTAAGGGCCTGTCCCACTATGGCGACCTAACTTGCAAGTTTAAAAGAGTTTGCGCTCGCCACGTGGTCGACACGTAGTCCTAAGAGGTCACAGTGGATGACAGTATAAAATCTCAACTGGCATTGGCAGGGATCATATTCTTGGGGCTTTGGTAGCCCTTCTTCATTCCCCTAGTTCTGCTCCAAATGGTACCCGTGGTATCATTCTTAATAAGGTTTGGTGGGAAATAGATTAATTTTAAAAAAAGCGAATTGGTAAATATACAGTGTAGAAGCAGATGACTTCATCTGCACCATCCAGTGGGCACACATCTGCACCATCCAGTGGGCACACATCTGCACCATCCAGTGGGCACACATCTGCACCATCCAGTGGGCACACATCTGGGCACCATCTGCACCATCCAGTGGGCACACATCTGCACCATCCAGTGGGCACACATCTGCACCATCCAGTGGGCACACATCTGCACCATCCAGTGGGCACACATCTGCACACATCTGCACCATCCAGTGGGCACACATCTGCACCATCCAGTGGGCACACATCTGCACCATCCAGTGGGCACACATCTGCACCATCCAGTGGGCACACATCTGCACCATCCAGTGGGCACACATCTGCACCATCTGCAGTGGGCACACATCTGCACCATCCAGTGGGCACACATCTGCACCATCCAGTGGGCACACATCTGCACCATCCAGTGGGCACACATCTGCACCATCCAGTACACATCTGCACCATCCAGTGGGCACACATCTGCACCATCCAGTGGGCACACATCTGCACCATCCAGTGGGCACACATCTGCATTAATCCCATCTTCCAGCTCTTAAATGCTGTTAGCGTCTCACATTCCACCACCCTCTCTGGCAGAGCATTTGAGACGCTCGCCACTCTGGGTGACAAAGTTCCCCATCATTTCTCCTCCAAAACATTTACATCTTATTGTTAATCTGTGCACACAAGTTATATCCACCTGATAGTCAAGTCAAGTCAAGTCTATTCGTCACATACACATACGAGATGTGCAGTGAAATGAAAAGTGGCAATGCTCGTGGGCTTGCGCAAAAGACAAACAACCAAACAAACTACAAACAGAATGTAACAGAATCACATATTCTTTTCCATATTAAATATTGTGGGCGGTAGGAAAAATGGAAAAAAAACAGCAATTTAAAAAATAAAAGCAGTAGAGTGGTACAGTAAAGTTAGTCCCTGGTGAGATAGGAGTTTACTGTCCTAATGGCCTCTGGGAAGAAGTTTCTTCTCAACCTCTCCGTTCTCACAGCATGGCAACGGAGGCGTTTGCCTGACCGTAGCAGCTGGAACAGTCCATTGTAGGGGTGGAAGGGGGTGGAAGATAAATATAAAACATGTCTGTAGTCTACTCTATACCATTCATAATTTTATACACCTCAATTGTACCCTTCTCTGATTCCTATCCAGTACTATCACATACTGTGATGACACCATGTTATGGGTGCTGGGCACCTTGTTATAGGAAAGATATTGTTCAGCCAGAAAGGGTGTAGAGAATATTTACGAGCTGTAGCTAGGACCCGAGGGCCTGAGCTATGGGGAGAGGTTGAGCAGGATAGGACTGTATTCCTTGGAACGCAGGAGGATGAGGGGTGATCTTATTGAGATGTACAAAACATGAGGGGAATGGATAGGGTTGATGCACAGAGTCGTTTGCCCAGAGTAAGGGAATCGAGAACCAGAGGTCATAGGTTTAGGGGGAGGGGGAAAGATTTAATAGAAACTTGAGAGGTAACTTTTTCCACACAAAGGGTGGTGGGTGTGTGGAACTAGCAGCTGGAGGAGGTAATAGAGTCAGATACTATCACAATGTTTAAGAAACATTTAGATAGTTACATGGATAGGACTGGTTTAGAGGGATGTGGGCCAAACGCAGGCACGTGGGACTAGTGTAGATGGGACATGTTGCCCGGTGTGGGCAAGTTGGGCCAAAGGGCCCGTTTCCATACTGTATCACTATGAGTCTAGCTGTGGTCAGACCTTTCATAAAGTTGGAGGATATCCTTCCTTTTCATGTATTAAATGTTCTAAGAAATGGAGGCCAGCTTACCAAAAATCTTCTTAACCATGTAATCTACCTGCACTGCCACTTTCAAGGATCTTTAGATGAGCACACCAAGACCCCAGTGTTCCTCAATACTCCCTGGGACATTATACTCATGATGCATGTCCTAGCCTCTTACATATTCCCAAAATTCCTCACTTTACATTTATTTGGTTAAAACTCTATCTGGCAATTTCACCAACATATCAATATCATGCTGCAGCTCAAGACTATCCTTAACACGGTCAATAACTCAGATCTTACTATCATCAAAATGTGCTGATCATGCCACTTACAATCACATTCATTTTATTTACACGTTACATACAGCTATCGTACCAATGTGGAACACCACATGCATCCAATCACAGAAAACACCCCTCTGCCATCACCCTATGTCTCCGACTGCCAAGGCAATTTTGAATTTAATTTGCCAACTTACCCTTCATCCCATGGGGATCTAACCTTTTGGAAAAGGTTTCCCATGTGGGACCTTATCAAGGGTACTTACTAAAATCCATATAAACCACATCCACTGCACTGCTGTCATCAATATGCTTTGTTAGCTCCTCAAAAATCCAATTGGATTGGTTGGACAAGATCTGCCATGTTAGTTATCTGTATAGTGAGATTATGCATGACAATATAACTTATGATTGCATTTAATTTTTTTCTAGGATTAGTGACAAGTAAAGGCTACCCTGCAATCACCATCACAACCTAATTTTATGCCACCAAAAAGTTCACTGAGAATGATCCCCATCTGTGTCACAGAAGCTGAAATAATGGCCAAATATTATATACTGCTGGAGGCATAGGTACTACCTCATTAGTCTTATTATTGTAATTGATAGGATGCATCAGTTTTCTAATAATTTGGAAGACTTAAGCATGATTAAAGACATGACAGTCACAAGAAAGAAACAATTTCACATATCACATCTTTCATAATGTTAATACCACGAACCAATTGACCGTTGAAAATTTGCTCCGTGATTAAAAGTACAGAAAATAGCAGTCAATTTATGCAAACATGACTTCCTTAAATATCAACTACACAAAAAAAAACTCTTTGGTGTTATCATTGGGCCACTGGAAGCACATTACAGGTTCACGTGCAGGTTCAATAAGGCACTATTGAACGATTGCAAAATGACCTTTACATGTCACTAATAAGCTTCCCTTGGAGTAGAACCAATTTACTTAACAATGGAAAACTGTTCAACCTATTTTGCTCGCACTTGAGAAAAAAGCTCACTCTAACCTAACCTTTGTAGGCAAGCTACAATGCACAGATGAATTTGGAATCAAGTAGACGACATCTTGCCAAGCTCCGTTATCACTAAAACACATGCAAGGATGGGTCTTGCATTCAATATCCCTAACAAAGACCCTCCGTCAACCTGCCCCACTGTGCAACACTGCCTTCATGATGAAACCCTGAAAAAAGTGGAACTTTTTTTTTGGGGTGCCCAATCTCAATGAAGATGGAGATTCATCATTGCAACTGTGCTGGCTCCATTCCTGTTTACCATCTACACAGCGGATTGTCAATATAACACCAACAGCTGCTTTTTGCAGACATTTTCAGATGACACAGCTGTTGTAGGCCTCATCAAAGGGGGCAATGAGGAGGAGTATAGAGACACAATTAACAACTTTGTGGAGTGGAGTGCACACAATAATCTCCATCTCAACACCAAAAAAACGAAGGAGATAGTTGTGGATTTCAGGAGGGGGAGGAGGAGGATTCAACCAACACCAATCACCATCAGGGGCACTGAGGTGGAGGTGGTCGCCAACCACAGGTACCTTGGTGTGCAGCTTGACAGTGAGCTGGACTGGAAGAGTCATATGGAGGCGGTGTACAGGAAGGGACAAAGTAGACTGTATTTTTTAAGGAGGCTAAAGTCATTTAATATCTGTCAACCCCTACTGTGCAGTGTCTACCATTCAGTGGTGGCCAGTGCTCTGTTTTTTGCTGTGGCCTGTTGGGGAGAAGGCGCCCGAATAGCGGACAAAAACAGACTGGATAAGCTGATCAGGAAGGCCGGCTCAGTGGTTGGGGCAGAGCAACTAACGGTCAAGCAGGTGGCAGAGGCCAGAACTCTGAAAAAACTGGGTTCAATAATGACCAACCCCACTCACCCACTCCACGCCCTGAAGGTGATCAAGTGCAGCATCTTCAGTCAGAGACTGATTGCACCAATGTGCAAAACGGAGAGACATAGGAAGTCTTGTATACCAGCTGCTATAAGGTTTTATAATGCACAAAAATTTTAACTTATTATGTATTGAAGATATCTGTTGAAATGTGTGGTGTTATGTCTGTCTTGAAGCTGTTGTGGCACTGTAATTTCCTGTAAAGGATTATTAAAGGTTATTCAATCAATTAAATGTACGGGTATGGTTATTATCTAATCAAGGAAAAAGACTGAAAATTAATGCCTGAAAACCAGCATAAAACTCAGTCTACTGAGACCCAGGGATTCCTGTCCTTCTGTATGCTTTACCTTTTGCCTTAAAAAAAAAGGCACCTCAAGGCATTGGGCAGACAACAGACAACAATTCTACCTCTAAAAATCCTCAAATTCAGTGGAAGGCGAAGTAAATTAAAGCCATTATCCTCTTCCAGGTCAGCACTGAAGCCTTAATAACGTTCCATTGGCTCCATTGTCCATGTCATTGTCACTTGTTTGAGATTATATGAATGATATGGATGAAAATGTAGGTGGACCAGTTAATAAGTTTACAAATGACATGAAAGTCGGAGGATTTATGGAGAGTGAGGAAGGATTCAGCAGGGTATCGAGTTGTTGGAAATATGGGCAGGAAATAGCAGAAAGAGTTTATCTGGACAAGTGCGAGGTGTCGCACTTTGGTTAATCAAAAGAAGAAATTATACAGAAAGTGCCAGGAAGCTTACACAGCATTGAGGTATCTTGGGGTACAATTCCATACCTCTCTGAAAATGGCAATACAAGTAGATAGGCTGATAAAAAAAAGGTGTGCGGTATACTGGCCTTGATCGGTCATGGTATTGAGCCTAAAAGTTGTGAAGTCCTGTTCCAGCTGTATAAAACTGGTTGGGCCATAGTGTGTGGAGCTCTGGTTGCAGCATTACGGGAAGAAAGTGGAGGCTGTGGAGGGAGTGCAGAAGTAGAGGCTGTGGTGGAAGCCAGAATATTGCCTGGAATAGAGAGTATTAGTTATAAGATAGATACAAAAAGCTGGAGTAACTCAGTGGGGAAGGCAGCATCTTTGGAGAAAAGGAATAAGTGACGTTTCAGTTCGAGACCCTTCTTCAGACTGAAAATCATGGGAAAGCTATAAAGAGAGGTTGGACAAACTTGCATTGTTGTCGCCAGCATGTCAGAGGCCTGAGGCGACCACGTAGAAGCTTATAAAATATGAGATGCACAGAGTTCTCCCCCCCCTCCCCCCCCTCCGGGTGGAAACATCAACATAGAAACATAGAAAATAGGTGCAGGAGTAGGCCATTCGGCCGTTCGAGCCTGCATCGCCATTCAATATGATCATGGCTGATCATCCAACTCAGTATCCTGTACCTGCCTTCTCTCCATATCCCCTGATCCCTTTAGCCACAAGGGCCACATCTAACTCCCTCTTAAATATAGCCAATGAACTGTCCTCAACTACCTTCTGTGGCAGAGAATTCCACGGATTCACCACTCTCTGTGTAAAAAATGATTTTTCATCTCGGTCCTAAAAAACCTCCCCCTTATCCTTAAACTGTGACCCCTAGTTCTGGACTTCCCCAACATCGGGAATAATCTTCCTGCATCTATCCTGTCCAACCCCTTAAGAATTTTGTACGTTTCTATAAGATTCCCCCTCAATCTTCTAAATTCTAGCGAGTGCAAGCCAAGTCTATCCAATCTTTCTTCATATGAAAGTCCTGCCATCCCAGGAATCAGTCTGTTGAACCTTCTCTGTACTCCCTCTATGGCAAGAATGTCTTTCCTCAGATTAGGAGACCAAACTGTACGCAATACTCCAGGTGTTTCGCCAAGACACTGTACAACTGCAGTAGAACCCCCCTGCTCTTATACTCAAATCCTTTTGCTATGAATGCTAACATACCATTCGCTTTCTTCACTGCCTGCTGCACCTGCATCCCTACTTTCAATGACTGGTGTACCATGACCCCCAGGCCTCGCTGCATCTCCCCTTTTCCTAATCGGCCACCATTCAGATAATAGTCTACTTTCCTGTCCTTGCCACCAAAGTGGATAACCTCACATTTATCCACATTATACTGCATCTACCATGCATTTGCCCACTCACACAACCTATCTAAATCACCTTGCAGCCTCCTAGCATCCTCCTGACAGCTAACACTGCCCCCCAGCTTCGTGTCATCCGCAAACTTGGAGATGTTGCCTTCAATACCCTCATCCAGATCATTAATATATATTGTAAATAGCTGGGGTCCCAGCACTGAGCCTTGTGGTACCCCACTAGTCACTGCCTGCCATTCTGAAAAGGACCCGTTTACTCCTACTCTTTGCTTCCTGTCTGCCAGCCAGTTCTCTATCCACATCAATACTGAACCCCCAATACCGTGTGCTTTAAGTTTGCATACTAATCTCTTATGTGGGGCCTTGTCGAAAGCCTTCTGAAAGTCCAGATATAACACATCCACTGGTTCTCCCTTATCCACTCTACTAGTTACATCCTCGAAAAAATTCTATAAGATTCGTCAGACATGATTTACCTTTCATAAATCCATGCTGACTTTGTCCAATGAATTCACCACTTTCCAAATGTGCTGCTATTCCATCTTTAATAACTGACTCTAGCATTTTCCCCACTACCGATGTTAGACTAACTGGTCTGTAATTCCCCATTTTCTCTCTCCTTCCCTTTTTAAAAAGTGGGGTTACATTAACTACCCTCCAATCCTCAGGAACTACTCCAGAATCTAAAGAGTTTTGAAAAATTATCCCTAATGCATCCACTATTTCTGGGGCTACTACCTTAAGCACTCTAGGATGCAACTTATCTGGCCCTGCGGATTTATCGGCCTTTAATCCATTCAATTTACCTAACCGCTTCCTGGCTAACCTGGATTTCATTCAGTTCCTCCATCTCATTTGACCCCCGGTGCCCTGCTATTTTCGGCAGATTACTTATGTCTTCCTTAGTGAAGGCAGAACCAAAGTAGTTATTCAATTGGTCTGCCATGTCCTTGTTCCCCATGATCAATACATTTGTTTTAGCTAATCTTTTTCTCTTCACATATCTATAAAAACGTTTTGCAGTCAGTTTTTATGTTCTAGACCAGTTTTCTTTCATAATCTATTTTCCTTTTCCTAATTAAGCCCTTTGTCCTCCTCTGCTGGACTCGGAATTTCTCCCAGTCCCCTGGTAGGCTGCTTTTTCTGGCTAATTTGTATGCTTCATCTTTTGTTTTGATACTATCCCTGATTTCCCTTGTTATCCACGGATGCACTACCTTCCCTGATTTATTCTTTTGCCAAACTGGGTTGAACAATTGTTGTAGTTCATCCATGCAGTCTTTAAATGTCTTCCATTGCATATCCACCGTCAACCCTTTAAGAATCAATTGCCAGTCTATCTTGGCCAATTCACATCTCATACCCTCAAAGTTACCTTTCTTTAAGTTCTGGACCCTTGTTTCTGAATTAACAATGGCACTCTCCATCCTAATGAAGAACTCAACCATATTATGGTCACTCTTGCCCAAGGGGCCACGCACAACAAGACCGCTAACTAACCATTCCTCATTACCCAGTCCCAGACTAGAATAGTCTGCTCTCGCGCTGGTTCTATTACATGTTGGTTTAGAAAACTATCCCGCATACATTCCAAGAAATCCTCTTCCTCAGCATCCCTGCCAATTTGATTCACCTAATCTATATGTAGATTGAAGTCACCCATTATAACTGTTTTACCTTTGTTGCACGCATTTCTAATTTCCTGTTTGATGCCATCCCCAACTCCACTACTACTGTTAGGTGGCCTGTACACAACTCCCACTAGCGTTTTCTGCCCCTTAGTGTTTTGCAGCTCTACCCATATCGATTCCACATCATCCAAGCTAATGTCCTTCCTTTTTATTGCATTAATCTCCTCTCTAACCAGTAACGCTACCCCACCTCCTTTTCCCTTCTGTCTATCCCTCCTGAATATTGAATATCCCTGGATGTTCAGCTCCCAGCCTTGGTCACCCTGGAGCCCTGTCTCCGTGATCCCAACTATATCATATTCATTAATAACTATCTGCACATTGAACCCATCCACTTTATTATGAATGCTCCTTGCATTGAGACACAAAGCCTTCAGGCTTGTTTTTACAACACTCTTACCACTTATACAATTATGTTGAAAAGTGGCCCTTTTTGATTTTTGCCCTGGATTTGTCTGCCTGCCACTTTTACTTTTCACTTTGCTACCTATTGCTTCTACCCTCATTTTACACCCCTCCGTCTCTCTGCTCTTGCACCCACCCCCCTGCCACATTAGTTTAAATCCTCCCCGACAGCACTAACAAACACTCCCCCAAGGACATTGGTTCCATTCCAGCCCAGGTGCAGACCGTCCTGTTTGTACTGGTCCCACCTCCCCCAGAACTGGTTCCAATGCCCTAGAAATTTGAATCCCTCCCCCTTGCACCATTTTTCAAGCCACGTATTCATCTGCAATATCCCCCTATTTTTACTCTGACTAGCCCGTGGCATTGGTAGTAATCCAGAGATTATTATCTTTGAGGTCCTACTTTTATGTTTATTCAATTCAAATACTAGAAGGCAGAGGTTTAAGGTTAAAGAGAGAAAGGAGATTTACAAGGCAAGATTTTATTTTATACACAGAGACTGGTAGGTGCCTGGGCTTGGGTATTTCTGATCACCTCTCCTCTGACATCGGATTTTGTCTATGGAACAGAAGCACTACAATGCTACATTTGTTCTCTTTATTTTCCCCATTTACTCTTCCTATTGTACTTGAATTTGGCTTGATTGAATTTATGTACAGTATTATTTGTTCTGATTGGATAGCACAAAAAACATAGCATTTCACCATACCTTGGTGCATGTGAAAATACTAATGAATCGAAAGCTAAAGGATTACACTGCCAGGGGTGGAAGCAGAAATGATAGCGTTGGTTGAAATGCATTTAGACAGATATATGAATGGGCAGGGAGTGGTGAGATATAGACCATGTGCAGTCAGATGTGTAATTTAAATTGGCATTATGGTTGACACAGACATTGCGAGTTGCCGGGCATATTCTTGGGCTGCATTGTCCTTTATGACACTAGGATGTTCGCAATGACTGCTTGTACATTTCTAACATTCTCACTGAGTCAGGGGGACCTCTGGCCAGGCCAACTCAGAGTGGAGAAGGAGAATTTAGAATTCACCAATACTGCAAACTGGGTTCTATATTTCTCATGAGTCAGGGACACCCAGAAGCCCAATGCTGTGGGGGAAAGAAGGTACCAGCTCCCAAACTGCACACTGGCTTGCTCTGCCAAGAACTGATGGGAAGAGCAGTTTTCTATGTGGAAATTAAAACTGCCACTACAGGTCCGACTACTGTGTTCAAGAAGGAACTGCAGATGCTGGAAGATCGAAGGTACACAAAATTGCTGGAGAAACTCAGCGGGTGCAGCAGCATCTATGGAGCAAAGGAAATAGGCGACGTTTCGGGCTGAAACCCTTCTACAGAAAGTTGACATTTTGGTGGGGACACTCTTCATCTGGATTGGAAAAATTGGTAGATCACAGACAATATAAAGAGACCGTGGGGAGGGGGGGGGGAAGGTGTGGCAAGAGCTGGCAAACGAAGGGTGGATACAGGCAAGGATGTATCGATTGGCAGATGGAGTCAGGACGGGGGAGGGAAAGGTTGAGATAGGGATAGAGACTCAAGTGCCGTAGAGTGTTACAGATTATGGATTCTGGCAGGGAAGGAAGAGTGGAACCAAATTGAGGGATGCTTAGCAGATGGGAATAGTGGAGGGAGGGGTCTCGGTAGGAATAGGAGCAGACTGGCTAGGTGGGAGGAAGGAAATGAAATTGTTTGATGCGGACTATGTGGGGTTTGTTTGTCAAGAAGGAGGTTTGTGAGAGGACAGGTAGACCAGAAGAAGTGTGGAAGGGACAGAAAGGGTTCAGGTTATCTGAAATTGGAGAATTTGATGTTCACGGCATTGAAGTGTGGACTACCCAAGCGGAATATGGAGTATTGTTCTTCTATTTTGCATTTGGCCACACCCTGGCAGTGGAGAAGGCCCAAGCCAAAAGATTGTAGTGAGAATGGGGAGAGGAATCAAAAAGGCTTGTAACCTGGGGCTCCAGGTAGGCTTTGACAGAGCACAAGTGTCACCTAGATTGAGCTTGGTCTTACCTATGCAGAGAAGGCCACATCACTGAATGCAACGGACATGGTCGGAGGAGGTTCAGGTAAATATCTATCTCACCTGGAAGAAAAACACCATTGATGTACTATTTAGATATTCGCAAGGAGATATGGGAAGTTGGGCAGGAGCAAGTGTTACACCTTCTCCTTGGAGAGGTTGGCGGGTGGGAGAAGAAGGAGGAATGACAAACCAGGCGGCTGTTGCAGTGTGCAGGTAGTCCAAAGTCTTTGCCTAGTCTATGCCTGGTTTCACTATTGTAGAAGAGTCCACATCATAAGCAGTTGATTAAATAGTAAGAGGTACAGGTAAACCTCTGCATCACTTGAAGGATTTCTAGAAGGTGTGGAAAGATCTGGTGAAAGGACAGACATTACTTTTCCTACCTTTGCAGCAAAAAGTGTCAGGAACAGGGATTAATGGACAAGGGAGTCACAAAGTTAGTGGTCTTTGCAGAAAGTGGTAGAGAAGTGACTGGTGGTGCGAACACCTGTCTACTTAGTTTTCTCCCTTCGTTCAACTTTCCCATCCCGTATCCCAACCCGATTCCATCTGTACATCATTCCTTTCCCACTTGGCTTCCCCTATCACTTACCAGTCCCTGGCACACCTCCTCTCCACCATCTGGCTCCGTCACCCCTTCCACAGATGATTTCACTTAATAAATCATCCATCAATTCCACCTCATATTTCTATATACTGGAATTCTTTCCTGATCCCTCTCAGTCCTGATGCAGGATCTCGAGCGAGACATTGATATATCTTTCACCTGCACAGATGCTGATTAACAACTTTTTCCAATTTTCTGTTTTTATTGTTCCTCTTTAGTCTTCATCATCCAGTCCAAAAACCCTAAAACCAGGAATGTTAACCTACCATTTCTTCTCGAATATCAACAGCAACTAAAAAATTCCATATGTCAGATTTAGATTCAGATTTAATCTTTATTGTCATTGTGCAGTGTACAGTACAGAGACAACGAAATGCAGTTAGCATCTCACCCAGAAGAGCGAACATAGAATAATGGAACAGTAAAATATATATATATATATGTACTAACAGTAGCAGTAGTGCAGTTTTTCTGGGGGAAGGAGTGTCCGGGGGGGAGGGGGGGGGGGTTGACTGACAATCACCAAGGTGCAGTGTTGAGTAGTGTAACAGCCGCAGGGAAGAAGCTGTTCCTGAACCTGCTGGACCGGCAACGGAGAGACCTGTAGCTCCACCCGGAGGAGGGTAAACAGTCCATGGTTGGGGTGAGAGCAGTCCTTGACGATGCTGCGCGCCCTTCGCAGACATCGCTTGCTCTGGGCAGACTCAATGGAGGGGAGTGAGGAACCGGTGATGTGTTGGGCAGTGTTCATCACCCTCTGCAGTGCTTTCCAGTCGGAGACAGAGCAGTTGCCATACCTTACTGTGATACAGTTGGTAAGGATGCTCTCGATGGTGCAGCGGTAGAAATTCACCAGAATCTGAGGAGACAGATGGACCTTCTTTAGTCTCCTCAGGAACAAGAGATGATGGTGAGCCTTCTTGACCAGTGTTGAGGTATTGTGGGTGCAAGAGAGGTCATCAGAGATGTTGACCCCCAGAAACCTGAAGCTGGAAAGACGTTCCACGTCCGTCCCGTTAATATGGATGGGGATGTGCGTACCACCCCTAGTCCTTCTGTAGTCCACAATGAGCTCCTTGGTCTTCTTGGAGTTAAGGGCCAGGTTGTTGTCAGCGCACGATGCTGCAAGGAGCTGGACGTCCTCCCTATAGGCCGACTCATTGTTGTTGCTGATGAGGCCAATCACCGTTGTATCATCTGCATACTTGATGATGGTGTTAGTACCATGTACAGGTGTGCAGTCGTAGGTGAAGAGGGAGTAGAGGAGAGGGCTCAGCACACAGCCCTGTGGAATGCCGGTATTCAGGGTGAGGGTTGAAGAGGTGTGGTTGTCTGACCGAACAGACTGGGGTCTGTTAGTTAGAAAGTCCAGTATCCAGTTGCACAGGGAGGGGTCGATGCCCAGGTCGCTGAGTTTGGTGATTAGTTTTGAGGGGATAATGGTGTTAAATGCTGAGCTATAGTCGATGAACAGCATTCTCACGTAGGTGTCTCTGTTGTCGAGGTGGGAGAGGGCGGAGTGAAGTGCCGTTGAGATGGCATCCTCCGTACTCCTGTTCTTGCGGTAGGCGAACTGATAGGGGTCCAGTGTGGGAGGTAGGCAGCCTTTGAGGTGTGCCAGGACCAGCCTCTCGAAGCACTTAGTGATGATGGGAGTAAGTGCACCTGGGCGGAAGTTGAGGCTTGCCACTCAAGTTATTGCATGATACACTAAACTCCTATTACCATTTAGCACTGAATTTATTTTCCACTCTTTAGTTTCTGCTTTGTGACTCCATATCTAACTATCTTTTATTAATAGTTTTACATAAATGGCTTTCAGTAGGTGAATATTTATGTTGCAATAAACATTCCACAAGTATCAGCAAATAAACTTAAATCCTTTGCTCATTATGAATGCAGATTTATGTCTGATGGGATTTGCAGATTTTCAAATGCAAATGTAACAATACACCAATCTATTCTTTTTCTGATGTAGGTAGCTCCTTGCAATGAATAACACATGCTCGGCCATACATACACAGAAGATACAGTGTTAGATTAGCATGAAAGAGCTCTGCTGTGCACAACTACTTTTCTGCAAGGAATACCAAGACTCTGCAATGTAACCTCTGCCTGGTGCTAGACATCTAGCAGTGATTTCAATTGACATGAAATGCCTACTAGATATCGCAGCTCTAACTCTTCGAAGGAAACAAAGTGGGCCATGAATATAAATAAATGCACTTTGTTTAAGTGTTCTTTGAAGGACATTATTTGCCTGCACCTCTGTTGAATGATTCTATACAGAAGTTAACTGCTCCACAGAATTCTACTTTCTTTCAGGGTCATCTGTTATGCTGAACACCCCACCCTATTTGCCAAGAAACATGGTTGAATTAAATTGCATTTATTTCAATGCAAGAGGCCCGACATATGCTGTTTGCTTGTATTGTTGATATAGTTTAATTTGCACATTAATTTATCCACAATCCATCAAAACAGTTCAGGGTATTTTGTAAATGCTGATTTCAGATTCGGATTAGTTTATTGCCATATATACCATTGTGTCATGAAATTCCTTGTTCACAAAGCTCACAGAATATACAGTATACATAATAGTGGTAAATGCAACTCTAAATACAACAGCAAATGCCGAATGGCACAAAGATTGTAGTGCAATCTAAAGTACTGCAAAAAAACCCTGAAAAATAAACCAAACTATGGATGAGTGTACAGATGGGAATCAATGTATAGAAAAATGAAAATAAAGAGAGCCAAAATAAATTTGTAATTTCACAAAACTGTCCACCTGATAGAGGGTTATACCATTGTTGGACTTCACAAAGGAAGCACAACGTTCCTCTCTGAGGCCAGCATTTTGGAAAGAAAGCACTGGTCTAGGAGAGTGAAGGAAGGGTGTCAATGAAAATTATAGATCCATCAGAACAATATTGGAACTAAAAGTGTTCCAATGTACTTGAATGTAGACAAAAAATGCCAGAGAAACTCAATGGGTGAGGCAACATCTATGGAGAAAAATAGGCGACGTTTCGAGTCAGGACCCTTCTTCTCGGCTGTGGGCCGAGGAGCTTTATTCCAGTGTTTCATGACCCAAGTCACCAAACTACATGAAATTTTCACATATTGTGTAAAAAAATTATATAAATCACCCCTGAAACTCGTCATGAAAAAGACTTGCACATTTTTTTAAATAAAATTAGAGAAAAACCTGAATAATTTCGGGTATTTTTAGTCCAATCAAAGCACATTGAGTTGTCTGCTAGTTGGCCAATCACGCACTTTGTTTCAGTCTAGGACACCACATGGCCTCTACTGATGCCTGTTTTACTGGAGATTCCAATGAAGGTTCTTTGTTGTTCTGTGGAATACATGTCGTGGAAACTTGCAGCAGGGTAATTGAATTTAGTGAGAAAAGCATTAAGAAGGTTGAAGAATGTGCTGCTAGCTAAGTGGATAGAAGAGGAAGAAAGTCTTGAAAGCAAAGTCCCTGCTGAGGTGCTGCAACACAAAGTTGTGAAACCAGTGAAACTCTGTGAATCAACTCAAACTGAAAGGTAAGATCTAAATTCTGAATTTATGAAAATTAATTTGTATGGACTTTAATTAATTTAATTGCATCCTTTATAATGTGAAAAAATTAGATTTGGAGGCCATTCATTCACTCATTCACTCATTTGTTCACTCATGAAGTTGAGGGCCTAAACTATGTGTATCCATAACACAGTCAATTAACCATTTTCACTAATGCCAGCTTGTTGTAGTCTAATAAGTCTTTAACATCTAATCTCGGAGCTGCCTGCGATAACTTACCGGGAAAAAGGGCTCCGATCGCGGGGCCTAGGTACTTAATATAGTGAAGCCGCGGTCTCAATTAAGAAGCGACCGATTCGCGAATGTGGAGCCGCGGATCATCTCCGCGTGCGGGGGGGGGGGGGGGGGCTGCACATATTGCCGTCCGTAGACGGCCGTTTCCAGGCCCCGACCACGGGTGAAAAACGGAGGGATATTGATCGCACTTTATAGGCTTTCATTGGAGTGATAAATGGTCAGAAATGGTTGATGTTTCTGTAGAAATGAATTGGTGTATGTGAACTTGAACTAATTTTTCTATGGTAGTCACCTATTGTTTTTCTCATTAACATTAAGAAGAGGTTGACATTTTATGAATTGAAGTCCATGCAGACTTAATGACTATGAGATTTTTTTTTCCTGTGGCCTCTGCCTGACCTTCCACTTGAAATAACTTATCAATTGTAGTAAATTACAGTGTAAGTCTCATTGGCATTAAATAGAGGTTGACACTTTATGAATTGAAGTCCATGAAGATCTAGGTACTATGAGATGTTTCTTTCTCTAGCTATTCTGCAGCCTCTGCTCCTCCACTTGAACTTGAAGTAACTTATCTATGGCAGTAAATTACAGTGTAAGTCTCATTGACATTAAGAAGAGATTGACATTTTATGAATTGAAGTCCATGCAGACCTAAGTAATATGAGATTTTTTTTTCTGCAGCTTCTGCCCCTCCACTCTTCAGAGTCTGTCCACACAAAAGTGTTTTGTGTGGACATGCACTGTGCTCTAATGAACACTAATGTGTTAATTTGCAGACTTGCCATCCCATCTACCTGGACATGCATACATGTTTAATTTCCTCATTGATATATTGATATTGTCTTACATAATATAAAACATGAAAAGATGTAAAATACACCCTGACACATATTATCTTCTATTATTAGGAGGCAGCAGTGTATCCCGGGTTATCATGCAGTGCTATCGTCACTTCTGCAACATAACGACATTTATGTAAGTGTGCTGACTGCAGAAACTCTATTACTGCAAAAGACTTTGAATCTGATGAAGAATATTCAGATGAAGATCAGATGTAATGTAAACAAAATAAATTGTGGAAAAAAGTTTTATAAAGTTTTATTTTAATATCGATCGTTTCACTGTTTATTTGGTCAAATTACTTAAACAATGGGTGAATTACTTATGATAATGGCGTGCTGGTGAATGACTGCGACAATCCACTCACCGATCCACACGTACATACCTACATACGCACATCCACACACACATCCATCCATACGCACACTTCCATGCATGCAAACACACACATACATGCACACATAAATCCGCACACACGCAGACACACATGTACACATCCACACATATAAGCACACATACATCCATCCATCCACACGTACATACACACTTACATCCACAGATACACGTTTGAAAAGTATACACAGACACACACACAAACTAGAGATAAACAATGCAACACTTAGGGTTATTTAAGTTAAAGGTAATTGCCCTCATTTGCAAAGGCACCATCGGGGGGGGGGGGGGGGGGGGGGGAGGTCAGGATATGACCAGGATTCTTGGCCAGGATATGACATTTACATCAGAAATAAAATAAGACAGGTCTCTTACAAGCCTGCACTGCCCCAGTCCCACTATAGCCGTTACCCCCACTCTCCCCACTATGGCAGTCAGCGGGGTTCAGTAAATGGGGAAACCTAGAGGATCTGTCTTGACCCTTTAATTAGGCAGGTTCATGAGCCTTTAAAACCTGGGACATCTGCTGCAGTCTCATTAAATTTCCTATTAAAGCGACTGGAACATGCCTGCCTGGCACTGCCCCGGTCCCACTATGGCCGTCACCCCCACTCTGCAAACTGGCAGTCAGTAGGGTTCAGTAAAGGGAGGAACCCACAAGAACTGCCCTAACCCATTAATGAGGCTGGTTCAGGAGCAGGACATCAGCGACATCTCATTTTCTAATTAATTAATGTGCAACGTTTGGCAATGACGAGTTATGACATCCTTCTCCATAATATTTCATCTAAATCTGTGGAAAATTTCATGTAGTTTGGTGACTTGGGTCACGAAAACTGATTTCTAGACACATTTTTGATGCTCGGCCCACAGCCTATTCAGACTTGTTTAATGTACTTGAGGTGCCTTTGTATGTAACAGGCTGTAATTTAAATTTCAGTTTCCTTTCATGCAGATATAAAATGATCAATTGTGGTAATGTTATTTGGTCAATGTACCAGACAGAACATGTTCATGTTTCCTCTTTCCTTGTTCACCTACATTGGGCAGTGTTAAATGTTCAAACTACTGGGACCAAAATGTGCCAAGGCAGCATTTTTGCATTTTTTCCATGTCAATAGCAATTTGTCCGTTATCATCAATAGACAGACTGACTGGAGACACAAGGAACTGCAGACGATGAAATCCTAAGTAAAAATCAAAGTGCAGGAGTTACTCAGTGGGTCAGGCAGCATCAATGGAAGGAATGTATTGCCTCCATATATACAGCCTGACCCATTGAGTTACTTCATCATTTTTCTACTTTAAGTAGACTGCTTTAAGTGCAGAAAGAGGCAGAATTTTGGAGATTATAGTAATTTTCTGAAAGAAAACATTGGTATAAATAATTCTCATTTGGCGGCACTGGAAGCAAGATTGTGGCTTTCCAGAACAACCTTTGAGTACGGTGATAGCACTCAGTAGGCTAAGAAACCATGTGTAGGAAAGAATTGCAGATACTGGTTTAAATTGAATGGAGACACATAATGCTGGAGTAACAGCGGGTAAGGCAGCACCTCTGGATGATACGGTTCACTACTTAAAAAACAGACAACTCACAAAAACGTTAGGTAAACCAACTCAAGCTTTACTGATCATCAGCCGGCGGAAGTGACGGGGATACACCAGTCAAGTAAGCAACAGACACTTGACTTCCCTGCGCCTCCACTTCAATGAACAATGATTTGCATGGTGTTTTATACTGTGTGTCACTTAGTCACATTCCAAAGATCTTCGTCATGGTCACAAGATGCAGCCAATATACATCACTACAGGACGAGACTGAGCTTGTCTCTTATCAATTAGTAGAGACATTTCAAAGGCATCTTCTCAGTTGGTACTTCCAGGGCAAGACATTTCAAAGGCATCGGTCAGTGTCTCAATATACATCAACCTGATCCATCTCTCTCTCTCTCTCTCTTGGAATACAAGCTACAACATACAGTCAAGTATTCCACCAATGTCTGAAGAAGGGTCTCGAGCGAAACGTCACCCATTCCTTCTCTCCAGAGATGCTGCCTGACCTGTTGAGTTACTCCAGCATTTTGTGTCTGGCTAAGAAACCACATTGCAAAACAGATATAGAAATGAACATTATTTTATAATTCCCATCTAATCAATTGCTGACAAATCACAGATATTCAAGGAATAATATGGGATTATATAATAATCTGGTTTAAAAAAAGATGATGCAAAGATTGAGAGAATGAAAGTAAGGTGGATACTGACAGCTCCTCTATCATATTATCACCCATTCAGTGATGACAAGAATTTACCCGAGTTGAAAAAAAAAATCAGAGCAACACACCTCTAATTTTCTAATATGCATTGTTAGCGCCACAGCTAGTTTATAGTCACGTGTACCGAGGTACATTTAAAAGTCTTTGTTGCGTGCTAACTAGGTGGACTATCCACCAAAATAAACAGACGTGGAAAAGTCCTACTTGAGGTTTTATATGTTGATTTTCAATAGAAACACTGACACTATATGACACTGACACTGACACGGAGGTGGAACGTGTTTCTAGCTTCAGGTTCCTGGGAGTCAACATCTCCGATGACCTCTCTTGGACCCACAATACCTCAACTCTGATCAAGTAGGCTCATCAGCGTCTCTTCTTCCTGAGGAGACTGAAGAAGGTCCACCTGTCTCCTCAGATCCTGGTGAACTTCTACCGCTGCACCATCGAGAGCATCCTTACCAACTGCATCACAATATGGTATGGCAACTGCTCTGTCTCCGACCGGATGGCATTGCAGAGGGTGGTGAAAATTGCCGAACGCATCACCGGTTCCTCGCTCCCCTCCATTGAGTCTGTCCAAAGCAAGCGTTGTCTGCGGAGGGCGCTCAGCATCGCCAAGGACTGCTCTCACCCCAACCATGGACTGTTTACCTTCCTACCATCCGGGAGGCGCTACAGGTCTCTCCGTTGCCGAACCAGCAGGTCGAGGAACAGCTTTTTCCCGGCGGCTGTCACTCTACTCAACAACGTACCTCGGTGACTGCCAATCACCACCTCCCCCCCGGACACTTATTATTATTTATTCAAATCATGTGCTATGTCGCTCTTCCAGGGAGATGCTAAATGCATTTTGTTGTCTCTGTACTGTACACTGACAATGACAATTAAAATTGAATCTGAATCTGACTATATCAAGATTAAAATGTAGGATGTTAATAATAACAGAGGAACCAACTTATAGCAAATCTTAGACAAAGTCCAGGAAAAGTAAGAGTCCCCCTCTCCCCTGACTCTCAGTCTGAAGAAGGATCTTGACCCAAAACTTCACCCATTCCTTCTCTCCAGAGATGCTTCC
Source organism: Leucoraja erinaceus (assembly GCF_028641065.1). Lineage (NCBI taxonomy): Eukaryota > Metazoa > Chordata > Chondrichthyes > Rajiformes > Rajidae > Leucoraja > Leucoraja erinaceus. The sequence goes on from NC_073381.1 coordinate 56,637,266, forward strand.
TGTCCGGCAGAGTTACTCTGGCATTTTGTGTCCATCTTCGGTGTAAACTAGCATCTGCAGTTCCTTCCGACACAACAGTCAGGCATCTTTCAGTATCCAGACTACACAGTGAGGCGGTCAATTGAATATATCAAAAGAATACAAGCCAAATTATTTAGGAAGATGAAAGATACTTTTACTTTAATGTTTGGAAAGGAGAATGCTTACGGTAAATATCATCAAAATGTGGAACAGAAAAAATCAATAGAAATGATATTGATGTTAAATTAATTGGATTAGGCAGACTATTGAAGTGTGTGAGGCCCTGAATTTCTAAAATGTCTTTCTATTGGATGGGGTAAAGAAAACTTGATTAATTTATAAAATAAAACCAGAGTTACAACAAAGAAAATAATCAAATATCTGCTACTGGAAGTAGAAATTATAGAAAATACAACTATTTTGTTCAAAATTGTGAATTTCATTATGGAAGTAAAAAGGACAAAAACAATGAGATTTTCATAGTAGCACTGAATGCCATACTAAAAGAGTTTCAGAAGAGTAATACATAATAGCTAAATTGTCTTTTCATTCTCATGTTTTCTTTTGTGTAACCATATCTCTGCAACTCATAAAATACCTCTGAATGGTCAAGGGAATCAGTACTTTGGAGGAGTATTCAGCAAAATTTCTCTCTGCCAACCATTATATTCTTATCGGTTTTAACAAGGCTGCACAAGGATGCCTTTTACTGCACAAGTTAGAGCTCTGTTCTGCTGTTGTGACCTAGATTTACAGTTACGTTGGAACGTTGCAGATATCGTGTTTTGGGGGAAAAAAGACGCAAGCAGATCAACAACCTGAATGCTTTGAATATCCATTTTTAAATGTAACATTCTGTGCTGTCTATATTATGTTACAGTGCAAAACTGATGTAGCAATATTCTTTCCATGTAATATTATGGCAGAGATAAAATTCCATTTAGCTACAATAAGAGCATCACATTTCTTTTTGCAAAGATAAGGATTATTTGGCCCAACAAATCAGTTGTTTTTCTTAGATAAATGGAATTGACCCATCATCAGTCTGAAAAAAGTCTCCCCCTCCTCCTCCCCCAGATGCTGCCTGACCTACTGACTACTTTGGGGCCTGCTCATGATTCCAGCATCTGCAGTCACTTCTCATCACATCCGTACAGTGTCTTCCTCAGGAAACATGTCCTATAGTCTCGAGCCCTGTAGTATTCCTTGATTTACAAACTTGGATGAGAAAAAATATCCAACAATCTTCCATTATTATTACTAACAGAATCATTTTTGTTAATTCCTTTGATAATGTAAACATTGCAAATTAGTTTTACGAAGAAAACATGGCCAATTTTCTAAACCATTCCTCAAAATTAAAATTCTTGAATTAAGATCAACTTCTGAAAGCAATGCTATTCTTGCAATGCAAAGATAAGTTATTAAAAATCTCTTTACCAACTTAACATATCAACTTAGATAATGCCTCTATTTCAATAATAGTTAACTATTCATTCATTTCATTAATTAAATTAATTAATTTAGCCTTAAAATAATAATCCACAGATTTATTTATATACATGCCGGCTGTATTGATCAGCGTTTATAATGTAATTTTCAAGGTTTTTTAAAAGACATCAAATTGTACACCAAACAGAGCTACATAGACAAACCTACTTCAATCTAAACCCATTAAGAAAATTGCTGAATATTTCAGATTTATTTTTCCCACTCAACCTGCACATTATTAGGATTACAAAATGATAATGGCATAAACATCAATGGAGAGAGTCATAGAAGATGGAATCAGGCTTTTCGGTCCAGCATGCCCGTGGTGACCAAGGTGCCCCATCTACACTAGTCCCACTAGCCCGAATTTGGCCCATATCCCTCTAAATCTTTCCTATCCATGTACCTGTCCAAGTGTTTTTTTAAATGTTGATATAGTTTTATGCTCCGCATTGGACCACTTTGTCAATAAAAACACTTACGTCAGGCTGTTGTTTACAGACTACAGCTCGACGTTTAATACCATCATCCCTTCCAAGCTGGTTATCAGGGACCTGGGGTGGAGGGTATTGCACCGAGGAGTTCCCTGCAACCTGTTTCTCTCGCGGTTCACAGACTCGCCAGCCACCTGCCACTTTTGCGGGCTGGAAGAGTCTGTGTACCACGTGTACATGGAGTGCGTGAGGCTGCAGCCACTGTTTGAATATCTAAAGGGGCTGCTCCTTGCCTTCTGGCTGCATTTTTCACCCACCATCCTCATCTTTGGACACCCTGTGCGTAGGGGAGAGGGTAGGGCTGAAGATGTCCTGGTTGGGTTGCTCCTGGGCCTGGCCAAGCTGGCCATCCGCGAGTCACGGCGCCAGACGGCGGAGGGCTCTACCCGGGCCAGCTGCCTGCCCCTTTTCCGGGGTTACGTCCGTGCCCGGGTGGGATTAGAAAGGGAATACGCCCTGTCTGTGGGCACCCTGAGGGAGTTCCGGGACCACTGGGCTCCGCAGGGTGTTGAATGTATCCTCAATAAGGATTGTATCATAATTGTATAATAGTTTATTATGGATACATGTTTGTATTGTATTTATGGTGGTGGGTTATGGCTTGTTTTATTGTAGTGTAAATATTATTTTTTAATAATTGAATAAATATTTTGATTATTTTTTAAAAAACAAAAAAAAAGCTGGTTATCAAGCTCACGGAACTGGGTCTCTGCGCATCCCTCTGCAATTGAATCCTCGACGTCCTCATCCTCAGACCACAATCTGTTCGAATTGGCAGAAACACTTCATCCTCAGTAACAATCAACACGGGAGCATCTCAAGGCTGCGTGCTCAGCCCCCTGCTTTACTCACTCTATACCCATGACTGCGTAGCCGGACATAATGCGAACTCCATCATCAAGTTCGCCGACGACATCACTGTGGTTGGACGAATCACAGATGGTGACGAGTCAGAGTATAGAAGTGAGATCAACCGACTGACCAAATGTGCCAGCACAGCCACCTGGCTCTCAACATCAGTAAGGCCAAGGAACTGATTATGGACTTTGGTAGGGGAAGGGTGAGGACCTACAATCCTGTTCACATCAATGGGACGATGGTGGAGAGGATCAAAAACTTCAAATTCCTGGGCGTGCATATTTTCGAAGATCTTTCCTGGACCCAGCACACCGATGCAATTATAAAGAAGGCACATCAGCGACTATACTTCCTGAGAAGATTATGAAGATTCGGCATGTCGAAGTGGATTCTCCTAAACCTCTACAGGTGCACGGTAGAGAGCATTCTGAATGGTTGCATCATGGCCTCGTTCAGCAACTTGAACGTCCAGGAGCGAAGAAGACTACAACAATTTGTGACCACTGCCCAGTCCATCACCGGCTTTGACCTCCCCACCGTCGAAGGGATCTATCATAGTCGCTGCCTCAAAAAGACAGCCAAAATCATCAATGACCCACACCATCCTGGCCACACACTCATGTCACCATTGCCATCAGGAAGAAGCTACAGGAGCCTGAAAACTGTAACGTCCAGGTTCAGGAACAGCTTCTTCCCAAAAGACTATATTTTGCACTATATTTGTTATTTATTGAACTTTTTCTATTTTTTCCTCTTCTCCCATTAAGTACTATGTTTACATATTTTGCCGTGCTGCAGCAAGTAAGAATTTCATTGTCCCATCTGGGACATATGACAATAGTCTTGACTCTTGACTCGTTTCTGCCTCCACTACTTTTCCTAGCAACTCATTCCATATTACACCTCCATCTGTGTGAAAACGTTGCCGCTCTGAGACACCTGTTAAATCTCTCCCTTCTCAGCTATGTTCTCTGGTCTTTGATTTCCTCCTCTAGTTAAAATACTTTCTGCATCTACCCTATCGCCATGCAGCAGCCCGCCAAGAGGGAAGTTGCCTCGCCCGGCCCCTGCTCGTCCCCGGGGACTGGAGAATGGAAGGAGTCAGCGATAGTGAACGCAAAAACAGAGCCAGTAAGTGGATCTGGGGCCTTACCTTCCATGGCCACAAGTGCGGCATTGAGAGGTGCCCCCAGGGCACAAAGACTGGAGGTTACACAGAAAAGCTGGAGAAACTCAGCGGGTGCAGCAGCATCTATGGAGCGAAGGAAATAGGCAACGTTTCGGGCCGAAACCCTTCTTCAGACTGACCAGGGGTGGGGGTGGGTGGGGACAAGAAAGGGAAAAAAGGAGGAGTAGCCGGAAGGCTGGAGGGTGGGAGGAGACAGCAGGGGAGCTGAGGAAGGGGAGGAGACAGCAAGGACTAACAGAATTGGGAGAAGTCGATGTTCATGCCCCCGGGATGCAGACTCCCCAAACGGAATATGAGGTGCTGTTTCTCCAATTTCCGGTGCTGCTCGCTGTGGCCATGGAGGAGACCCAGGACAGAGAGGTCGGAGATGGAGTGGGAGGGGGAGTTGAAGTGCTGAGCCACCGGGAGGTCAGCTTGGCCATTGCGGACCGAGCGGAGGTGTTCGGCGAAACGATCGCCCAACCTCCGCTTGGTCTCACCGATATAGATCTGCTGACATCTAGAGCAGCGGACGCAATAGATGAGGTTGGAAGAGATGCAGGTAAACCTCTGTCGCACCTGGAACGATTGCTTGGGTCCCTGAAAGGAGTTGAGGGGGGAGGTAAAGGGACAAGTGTTGCATCTGCTGCGGCCGCAAGGGAAAGTGCCCGGGGAGGGGGTGGACCGAGAGGGAAGGGAAGAATTGACAAGGGAGTTATGGAGGGAGCGGTCTTTGCGGAAGGCAGATATGGGGGGAGATGTTAGAGGGGGTGGGGGGAGGAGACTCAGTCGAACTGCCACTGAGGTGAGCAAGGCTGGGTCGACTGGCACTAGGACCCAAGAGGCCTCAATAGGCCCGAAACGTTGCCTATTTCCTTCGCTCCATAGATGCTGCTGCACCCGCTGAGTTTCTCCAGCTTTTCTGTGTAACCTTCGATTCTCCAGCATCTGCAGTTCCCTCTTTAACACAAAGACTGGAGGTGGCCAGGCGAGGAGAAGGACAATGATTCACTGGATGATTCGGATCAAGGTGATGGCTCGATGGCCTAATTTTGCTGTAGAACTTATTATTCCCAGTGTTCGGCTAATATTTGTTATTCAATCAGCTTTCCTTAAATTGTTATCTGGTTAATATCCCGTAACTATGACTATGAAAAGGGACTTAAAAGTTGCTACGGAATTTTTTTTCCTACTTTAATTCATTAATTGAGACAATGAAACTGAGCTGTTGAAAGTGCATTACACAAGTCAAATTCTGAAACTCATCATGTGGGCACAGTTCACACTGCCACATTGATGCACCAATTCCTACTTGGTGATAGTCTCAATCCTATTCCCAACAGAGGAGGGGGGGGAGAGGGGGGAGAAGGGGAAGGCCAGTTTTCCTTGGTCCTGAAAACTCCAATGAGCCAATCAAAATGCCCGGTCAGCGAAGGAGATTGCCTACGGATGCCCTCGACTGCCTGTAACTAAATAGCGACCCCACTCCACTGCACTACGAGTTGAAAAGGAGATGCAGACCAAATTTTACTCGTGGAAAAATTTTCAACTTGCTGAAAACATTTCCGCGACCTAACTGAGGTCGCGAGTATTTGGGAACTTCCTTCGAGCATGAAGGAGAGTTCCAGTGACCTCATAGGACCTCCTAGGACCACGTGTCGACCATGCTGCGAGTTTGAGTCAAGGGCAAACTCGTCTATACTCGCTGATTAGGTTGCCGCAATGGGACCGCCCTTTAAAGCAACCATGAAGGAGTTACTATGCTGCAAGATATATACTATATATGAGCAATAAATAGATGAAAAAGAGAATGAAGAAATCTGTATGCAAATTCCAGAAAAACCCCCAAATAATTACAATGGGGGAATCTGCTTACTCTGACATTGACAGAGAGACCAACATATGAGGTTTGGAGCTTATCGAAGTGTATGGATATTCTCTGTATCAATGTGTGTGGACATACGGCGATCTCGTACGATAGGGGAGGCATGTGATGGATCTTGTTTTGTTACAATGACATTGAATGACGATCTGTTGCAGAAATCTGAAGATATAGACATGTTGACAGTTAATGCGCCTGACTTGCAAATAAATCATTACTTCTTTTGATGTATATGTACTATGCATTCATGCATGTGGTCATTACAAAGATGAAAAATTAGACATTGTAAAACACTTTTGATTAATTACCACATAATAACTTTAAAAAAACCCCCACAAAAGTAAAATTAATTGGATTAATTTGCAGTGGTTACATTGAATGTAATTAGCTGGAGTAGAAGTAAGTGATTTTCTTTTCCCTACTGGAGGTACCCAGTGGTATCTACCAGGGGACAATATTGGGAAGAGGAATTAGGAATGCTGTAAACAAACATTGTAGATCGTAACAGATTTCAGGTCCATATAAACTAGTGAATAGTGTAAACATGTAATCATGAAATGACTGCATAATTATCGTCACCAGGAGATAAAATAGATGTCAGTCAAATTATATGGAAAAATTATGGTAATAAGAAATATAAACATAGTTAAGATTACATCAGAAAGAAACCAAATTTATAGGTAGCATACAAATGCTTGCCGGTTGCAGAAATCCATTCTCAAATAAAACTAATTGCGCTTGTCAAAGATCAATATTCCCAGGCGCAGGACATTATTCTAGGATTTCATCAGAAAAATGCCCTCGGCCCAATTATCTGCGACTACCTCATCAAATACTTTCTTTCCATCACCAGGTCATGTTCACAGGTGATTACACCATGTACAATTCCATTTGCAATACTCAGAAAATGAATCTGCTTTTCTCTATATAGTACACGGTAAGGCCAAGAAAATATTCTGGTGCTGGTTAATAAGTAGCAAGTAACATGTGCTAGGCTGGAGCACATAAAAGATTATACAACCACACTATCATTGAAATTCAATAACAATACTATTGATGCGTTCCTCGTCATTTATTACCTGGGATTTGGGCACGAGGACACGCACTAGAAACACAATTGAACCTGCTGCCTAAACAGTGTGGCTAGAAGGATGGGTCAGATGCTAGGTTTCCTGTAGCAAGTGAATGGTCTCACAACGCCCTAAAAATATTAATCAATCTACGAGATACAAATAAGGAGAATAAAGAAATACACCCTCTTGCTTGGACTAGTGCAGTATCATCAAATCTTAAGAAACTAATCAGCGTTTAGAACAATGTGTCACTTGACTGATACTGTATTTCACCAAACTAAAATTCATCTCTTTATCACCTGCATACAATGGATCCAGAATGTATCAGCTACTAGATTCACTGACAAGGTTCTCTGACAGCACCTCTCAAAGCGACAAGCTCTACAACAAGGAGATGGACACCACCACTTGCAAAATCCCTCTCCAAGTTACAAACCATCCTGTGGAATTCATTGTCACAGAGGGCTGTAGAGGTCAAGTTAATGGATAATTTTAAGGTGGAGATTCTTGATTAGTACGGGTGTTAGGGGGTACGCTGGGACAACAGGAGAATGGGGTTGGGAGGGAAAGATAGATAATGGAGGAGTAAACTTGATGGGCCGAATGTCCTAATTGTGCTCCTACAACTTACGAATCATCCTGATTTGACAGTATATTCTTGTTATTTCAGTATTGCTGTCAACGCTCTGTAATTTCCCACTGAAGAACATTACGAGATTACCTTCCACTGAATGATTGCATTCTTTAGGATAGGCAATAAATTCTCTTTTCTCCAGTGATTCCACATAAATAAGAAAAGTCGGTGATGTCTGACTTTACCTCTCACCACCTCCATTGACTTACCCACTTCTCTAAATTATGTCTATTTGTCTGGCATTTAGTAGTGGATAAGCTGAATTTTCTTCCAACTAATTATTATGACTAATGCCAGTCATTGATAATCCAAACTCTGCTCTCTAACCATCAACTCCATCCATCTTCCTGGCAATCTGCAAGAAGGTGCATCAGAGTAATTGAAATATTGGTGTCACAATGGACATAAAGTTAATGTTCAGACAGTTATAGAGCCTTTACAACAATGTATGACTTTGCCACACCCTCAACAGTGACAAAGTCATGTAAAGCTTTGTTGTCTTTGGCCCAATTCATATGCCCCTTCTCCCCCAAAACCGAGTTGAGGAAAGCCTTGATATTAACATTTTCTTACCCCCAATACAAATGTCTTCATCGTCTTCCTTCATATTTTCCCCGCCCCATGACTAAAGATACCAGTTTCTTCTTAAATGTGGCCTGTTGTTCACTGCTCAATTCAATCATCTTCACTGTTTTAGGCCGAAACGAAAGCTGTTAAATCATTAACGTTCTTTTCCTAAATCTGTTTATTTCACCACCTTTCTTCCTTAAACACTGCTTTGAATAAACATGATATACACTTGGTTACAAATTAAAATAAATGGTAGCACTTTTATAAAAGGCAAGCAAAATTTGACTACTATGGTAGCTCTTGTGAGCCAATACAGGCACGATGGGCCAACAGGCCTGGTTTATTTGTAAGAAAGAACTGCAGATGCTGGTTTAATGTAGATGTCGGTCAATGGTCTGTTTCTTGTAATGGAGACGGTGAGATCTAGAAAAGATAGGGAGATGTCAGAGATAGACCAAGTGAATGTGAGTGCAGGATGGAAATTAGTGGTGAAGTTGATGAAGTCAGTGAGTTCTGCATGGGTGCAGGAGGTAGCACCAATGCAGTCATCAATGTAGCAGAGGTAGAGTTTGGGGATGAGGCCAGTGAAGTCCTGGAACAGAATTGTTCGACAAACCCTACAAAGAGGCAGGCATAGCTGGGGTCCATGCAAGTGCCCATAGCTACGCCTTGGATCTGGAGGAAGTGGGAGGAGTCGAAGGAGAAGTTGTTGAGGGTAAGGACCAGCTCTACTAGGCGGAGGAGAGTATTTATAAACGGAAATTGGCTGGTTCTGCGGTCGAGGAAGAAACAAAGGGCTTTAAGACCCTCCAGGTGGGGGATTGAGGTGCAGAGTGACTGGACATCCATAGTAAAGATGGGGGAGTGGTGGCTTGGAAAACGGAAGTCATTGAGGAGACGAAGAGCGTGTAAGGTGTCTTGGACATAGGTAGGGAGGGATTGGACCGGGGGGGGGGGGGGGGGGGGGGGGGGGGGTGGGATAGGATGGAGTCGAGGTATGTGCAAATTGATTTGGTGGGGCATGAACAAGCAGAAACAATGGGTTTGCCAGGACAGTTTTGTTTGTGGATTTTGGGGAGATAAAATCGGGCCGTGCAGGGCTGGGGAACGATAAGGTTGGAGGCTTTAGGGGGCAGAGACCCGGAAGTGATGAAGTCAGTAATGCTGCTTGAGATTAAGGCCTGGTGCTCGTCTGTGGGGACACGGTCCAAGGATAAGTAGGAGGAAGTGTCTGAGAGTTGGCCCCAGTCCAGTAAAGGTCAGCGTGCCAGTCTACCACGGCACCTGCCTTGTCGGCGGGTTTGATTATCCAGTCGGGATTGTTGCAGAATGAGCGGAGGGCTGTACCTTCATGTGTGGAGAGGTTACAGTGAGTAAGGAGAGTGGAAAATTTGAGGCGGTTGATGTCCCACCGACAGTTGGAAATGGAAAGATCGAAAGAAGATGAGAGCCATGCAGGGAAGTCCAAGAGGAGGGGATAGTTGGAGACATGAGAAGGGGTATCACTGGGTGGTGAGGACTCCTTCCCATAGAAAAAGGCCCGGAGGCAGAAGCAATGGAAGAAGAGCTCTACATTGTGGCGCACCCAGAACTCGTTGAGGTGGGGGTGGAGGGGAACAAATGCGAGGCCTCTGCTGAGGACAGACCGTTCTGTATCAGAAATGGAGAGGTCAGGGGGAATGGCGAACACACAGCAAGGGTGGGGGTTGGGGTCGGATGAGGGCAAGTGAGTAGATAGCAACGGGGGCAATGGCTGGTGGGTGGGGGGTTGTTGGTTGTTCAGAGAGGAGGGGGAGGGCATTAGGACTATTGTATAGGTGGGGAGTAGCTGGGGTCACCTGGCTAAAAGGCGAAGGGGAAGACCCAGTGGAACCCCAACTGAGGTTCCCTGTGGGGGGGGGGGGGGACGACGACACAGTAAGACCCAGCACAGTCATGTACCGTGGTGTGGGAGTCTGCATCGTGGAGACTGTGGGCCCGGTTTATTGTGTCCTTCTATCAATAACATTACTCTTGCTCAGAATTCAGATTTCAATTCAGAAATTGCACAGAACTGAAACAATGGCCCAGATAATACTGGACTGTGCTCTCTGCATATCCCACATGCCTGCATTTGAGAATGCAGGGTGACTTGGACAGGTTGGGGGAGTGGGCAGATGCATGGCAGATGAAGTTTAATGCGGATAAATGTGAGGTTATCCACTTTGGTAGCAAAAACAGGAAGGCAGATTACTATCTAAATGGCGTCTATTCTATTGTTCATTAATCTATGTTCGCTCTTCTGGGTGAGAAGCTAAATGCATTTCGTTGTCTCTGTACTGTACACTGCACAATGACAATAAAGATTGAATCTGAATCTGTCAAGTTGGGAACAGGGGAAGTACAATGGGAGCTGGGGGTCCTTGTGCATCAGTCTATGAAAGTAAGCATGCAGGTACAGCAGGCAGTGAAAAAAGCGAATGGCATGTTGGCCTTTATAACAAGAGGAATCGAAAATAGGAGCAAAGAGGTCTTTCTACAGTTGTCCAGAGCCCTAGTGAGACCAAACCTGGAGTATTGTATGCAGTTTTGGTCCCCTAATTTGAGGAAGGACATTCTTGCTATTGAGGAAGTACAATTTAGGTTTACAAGGTTAATTTCCGGAAGGCAGGACTGTTATATGCTGAGAGAATGGAGCAGCTGGGCTTGTACACTCTGGAGTTTAGAAAGATGAGAGGGGATCTCATTGGAACATATAAGATTGTTAAGGGCTTGGACACCCTAGAGGCAGGAAACATGTTCCCCATGTTGGGGGAGTCCAGAACCAGGGGCCACAGTTTAAGAATAAGGAGTAAGCCATTTAGAACGGAGACGAGGAAACACTTTTTCTCACAGAGTGGTGAGTCTGTAGAATTCTCTGCCTCAGAGGGCGGTGGAGGCAGGTTCTCTGGATGCTTTCAAGAGAGAGCTAGATAGGGCTCTTAAAAATAGCGGAGTCAGGGGATATGGGAAGAAGGTAGGAACGGGGTACTGATTGGGGATGATCAGCCATGATCACATTGAATGGCGGTGCTGGCACGAAGGGCCAAATAGCCTACACCTGCACCTATTGTCTATTGAACTGGGTGAGTTGCAGATGCCGATTGGGCAATGTTGCATCACACAGCAGAGCGTTGTGATAACTTTTGAAATGCAGAGCGTTGTGATAACTTTTGAAATGATGTCATGGCACAAGTCTATAAAACTTTGATTAGACCACAACTGAAGTACTGCGTCTGAAGAAGGGTTTCGGCCCGACACGTTGCCTATTTCCTTCGCTCCATAGATGCTGCTGCTGCACCCGCTGAGTTTCTCCAGCTTTTTTGAGTACCTTCGATTCTCCAGCATCTGCAGTTCCTTCTTAAATACTGCGTGCAGTACTGGTCGCCACCAGATAGAAAGGATGTGATCGCACTGGAGATGGTGCAGAGAAGATTTACTCGGATATTACCTGGGAGGTAATTTTCAGTTAACAGAAGAGATTGGTTAGGTTGGGTTTGTTCTCCTAGGAGTGAAGGAGTCCGAGGAGAAACCGATAAGAGGTCTATAAAATGATGGGCATAGATAGGGTGGATTGTGAGAAACTTTTCCCTATGATGGAGATGTCTAAAACAAGAGGGGACACGTGGGTAACAATTCTAATTACTGATAAGCCAAAATATGATGCAATAGAACTTTATGAATGAATTTAAAATATAATTTGAATTTTTAGCATCAATTTTACTTCCAAACAGAATCTACAACTAATCACATTTGAGTAACTTTGGTTCTAATGCTCAGCAACATTTCTTGCTGTGTTAGGCAGATCTTCCCAACAATCTTGTCATTAGCCTTGTCTTCCCAACAATCGGGGTAGGGCCAAGTCAGACAAGGCTAGAGAGATAGGAGATTGCATTGCTTGGGTGACAGACAGGAGATTCTCAGGCCACAAACGGGACTTCAAAATGGTGAGCCACCTCCCTGATGCCAGGGTTCAGGAGAAGTGGCGGTGCTGCCTTAGCAGCTGCGGCTCGCTTGTAGTCCGTCTGTTTTTAAAAAAAAAATGTTTTCTTGTCCTGTTTTAGCTAGTTAATTTTAGTTTGAACGACTCCCACATGTTCACTTAACCAATAACAACTGGATTTTTGGTCAGTGTAAATCAAGCATTCATTATGGAGCCATTGAATATTGATTAAAGCAAATAAGAATGACCGACTAAAAAAAATAAAAAAATACCCTGCCTTTGCCCTCTACATGTAATTTATGATTCAAATACTGCCAAAGTGAATGAACCACAATCTGTGAATTGCTCTTCACCATGATGCCAGCTAATTTGTAGTTTCTCATCTAACTGTGTCTGAAGAAGGGTCTCGACCCGAAACGTCACCCATTCCTCCTCTCGAGAGATGCTGCCTGGCCCGCTGAGTTACTCCATCTTCTTGCAAAATATCATTGTGTCCTAAACTAAGTCTTAAATTTTATTGTTGCTGAACTTTCAAGATTAATCACCCATTAAATATGTGACAAAAGGTTAAATTTTGTAATCGTCATCCAGTCTGAAGGTTTCTCCATCCATCGTATGGACTGTATGCAGGCATCTGGGAAAGGGAAAGGGAAAGGCAGGGGTGTCTGCCTCATGGTCAACTCTTCATGGTGCTCAGGCTGTCTAACAATGGAGGAGCTGCACGTCATGGTCAAAAAGCATCAGACAGCGTACCCCAAAGCCTTTACCATCATAGATGGGGACTTAAACAAAGCCAACCTGCAAAAAAAAAAAAATCACTCCCAAACTACCACCAACATGTCGCCTGCAGCACCAGAGGATTAAACACCCTTAACCACTGCCATACGACCATCAAGGATGCCTATCATTTTATCCCACTTCGGGAAATCCGAACATTCAGTGGTGCTGCTTCTTCCTGCATACATTCAGCAACTGAAGAGCACATCTCCAGAGGTGATCTGGCGAGGCAGAGGAACAGCTACAGGACTGCTTGGAGTCAGTAGACTGGGCAATGTTCAAGGACTCGGCAACGGACCTGAATGAATACGCCACAGTCGTTACAGACTTCATAAGGAAATGTGTGGAGGGCTGTGTTCCTACAAAAACCTTCCGAGTGTTTCCTAACCAGAAGCCTTAGATGAACCAGGAGATCCGCATTCTTCTGAAGACCAGATCCCGGGCATTCAGGTCTGGCAAGGCAGAGGTCTATAAGAAGTCCAGACATGATCTTGACCATCAAAAAGGCCAAAAGGGACTTCCGCTCAAAGCTGGAGGATGGGCAGATGTTCAGCAACTGTTGCAGGGTTTGAATGCCATCACCTCCCACAAGGCGAAATCAGGAGGCAGCTCCAGCGACAGCGAAGCATCACTTCCTGACGAGCTCAATGCGTTCTACGCACGGTTTGATAGGGAAAACACCGATGTGCCTTCCCGAGCCCCCATATTACTGGTATTACAGTCACAGTGACAGAGGCTGATCAGAAGATCCTTCAGGGGAGTAAACTCTCGGAAAACGCCTGGACTTGGTGGGAAAGCCGGTCGAGTTCTCAAAACCTGTGCGGACCAACTGGCTGGGGTTTTTGCGGACATTTTCAACCTCTCACTACTGATGTCCGAGGTTCCCACCTGCTTTAATAATACCGGTGCCCAAGAAGAGTAACGAGCGTGCCTCAACGACAATTGACCAGTGGCACTAACGTCTGTGGTGATGAAGTGCTTTGAGAGGTTGGTTATGGCGCATATCAACTCCTACCTCAATAAGAACCTCGACCCACTACAGTTTGCCTCCCGTCACACCAGGTCAACAGAGGATGCGATCTCACTGGCTCTCCACTCCGCACTGGACCACTTGGACAATAAACACTTATATCAGGCTGTTGTTTATAAACTACAGGTTGGCATTCAATACCATCATCCCCTCCAAGCTGGTTATCAAGCTCACGGCACTGGGTCCATGCGCATCCCTCTGCAATTGGATCCTCAACTTCCTCATCCACAGACCTGTTTGTTTGAATTGGCAGAAATACTACTTCCACATTAACAATCAGTACAGGAGCACCCCAAGGCTGCGTGCTTAGCCCCCTAAGACTGCGTGCTCAGCCCCCTGCTCTACTCACTCTATACTCATGATTGTGTCGCCGGACATAGTGTGAACTCCATCTTCAAGTTCTCCGACACCACCACCATTGTTGGACGAATTACAGGTGGTGATGAGTCAGAGTATAGAAGTGAGATCGACCAATTGACCAAATGATGCCAGCACAACAACCTGGCTCTCAATATCAGTAAAACCAATGATTATGGTCTTTGGAATAGGAAGGACGAGAACACACAATCCTGTTTATATCATGGGGGGACAAAAACTGGGCACGCATCTTCCTGACCAGAGCACACGGAATTTATAACTTCAAAGGTTCCTTCGGGTCGCGGATTCTCTTGAACTTCTACTGGACCCAGCACATATTGATGGATGCATGGCCTGGTAAAGAAAGCACGTCAGGAGCGGAAGACTAAAAAGTTCCTGAGAAGGTTGACCTCCCCAGGAGATTATCGGAGTCGCTGTCAAAGATATACAGAATCATCAGATACCCACACCATCCTGGCCACACACTCTACACCGCTCAAAAAAGCTCTTATGTCCTTCAATAGACTTCTCCCTTATTATTATTATTAAGCTCTGATTCAATAGACTATTATTATTATTATTATTATTATTATTATTATTATTATTATTATTATTATATTGCACTAGTAGTTTGTTTTTTTGAGTGTGTGTGTGTGTGTGTGTACTTGTGAGTTACACTGAATTTTCTCTCATTTATCATATTTACAGTGTACTGTATTTACATATTCTGTTGTGCTGCAGCAAGTAAGAATTTCATTGTTCTATCTGGGACATATGACAATAAAACACTCTTGACTCTAATTTGTGTGCATACCTTCATTGTTTATGTGGTAATTCTTAACTATCACCATTCAGCCTTTCTGCTCCAGAAATAAACAATTCTAAGCATTGAATCTTTTAATTTCTCTTCTGCATTGTTGTTTAAGATTTTACAAATGTTACATCTTATGGTCATTAATTATTTTTTGACATTCTTTTCTTTTTACCTCTCGCTCAACACAATCTATCTTTTATCATATCAGATTTGAAAGTGCATTTATCTAATCTTAAAAGCCCTTCTACATATTCCTCTTACCTGTGATTAACAACAATTTTGTCCCATGATTCACTAAATCGCAAACACCTCATTATCTTTGCTGTGTCACTTCTGCTGGCATACCAGTAGTGCAGGAAAATATAATAGACCTATTGTGCATGAGTAAGTTTGTCAGCATGCCCTGCCCCACCAAACTCTTGGCCTGTGGCTTGCACAGAGAACCTGTCAAACCTGCTCAATATTAGGTTCACAAACATCAATATTAGGGTTACAAACATAAACTGATAATGTGCTTCCAATTTAATTTATTGATCACTCGAGGAACTGCAGATGCTGGAATCTTGAGCAAAACACAAAGCACTGGAGTAACTCAGTGGGTCAGGCAGCATCAATGGAATAAATAGATAGGCAACATTTCAAGAATGAAGAAGAGTTCAAACCCAAAATGTCACCTATCCACTTCCTCCAAGATGTTGCCCGACCCACTGAGTTACTCCAACACTTTGTGTTTTATTTTATTGATTGGGATGTGGCTCGTCTATGAGATCAAGAGATGCTCTGCTGGTTTCATATACTGACAATATATTTTCTATGTCTAAGAACATTGCAGACATGCTTTTTCAACAAGCACATATAGTACCAACTGCTGCAAGACATTCCAGTCCTCCACATGGACCTCAAAATAAGCACCATGTTTATTATTCACATGAGCAATGTATGGAGATTATCTGGACTTGACCCCATGTGCCAGGTGGTCTTCTTCTGTCTTGAAATAAGCATGTGCTTCCAGGTCAACACACTGAACAGTTTGGACAATCAATTAGCAACCAAAATTTCAAGTCCAATGTATCTTTTGAGCAGTCGTGATATTGCACTGTCAGCATGGAAGGTGAAACGGAACATGCTGTGCCTCTTGCATAGATAATGAAACATAAACAACATTTTTCCAACAACTTCAAAAAGCAGACACCTCGAGTGCAAGAGAGAAAAATGTCCTACCACGATTGTGGAATAATTTAACTTCTGTGTGAACTAATTTCTTCCCTTTCATTTAACTGGCTAGGATCAATATACTACAATTTATTTTATCGCCCTTCTATAATGCTCCTCTTATATGACCTCTCATAGTCTGCCTCTACTATAACCTACTTATGATCAGCCATGATCACATTGAATGGCAGTGCTGGCTCGAAGGGCCAAATGGCCTACTGAAGCAACTATAAATAACACAGGATACTGTGCAAGTGCAAATTGATATTGTGGCATAGTATTGGCACATGTGTCACCATTTTGTATTAGGTGCAAATCTACCAAATAATAGTTTCAATTATGTCCCTAGAACATACAAGCTAGATCGAATAATCTGCAACGTTATCGTTAAGAACTAATAAGAAAAATAACTAGATATGTTGAACTACATTTTACAAGGATAAGGTACATCTTTACTGCCGAACAAAATTATTTTAGTTAAAAGTCATCTGCAATGTCTAACTTCAGCAGAGTACAAATTAGATAGTCCAACTCATTGCCAGTCAATTGCCACCGTGAAAAGTGTGCTGATGTCAAGCTGGTAATAAAATTTAAGAGCATTTGGCAAAGTTCTCAGAATCCTTTACGATTTCTGTGTTCTATCCGTACTGCATCACTGGAAACTGCAGCTTGCCTGTGAGATTTTGAGGTCATACATATTTTGTAATCAGAACTGGAGCACTGTCGGATCATTGTCCTGAAATTTAAACCGTAAACATGGTCCACCTCCAGGAGAAGAAATCAAACGGAGGCAGATAGATGAGAGATCCATCCATCTATATTGTAATGTTTCATGAAAATACATCAGGGTCATTAAGAATGTGTTCCTCTGATGCACATACGTTTCCACATGTTTGATAACAGAACAAAAAAAACATGGAGTAATTTCTAACTTCAATAGACTGCTCATTAACCATATGAAAATAATAATTCACTAATCATGTTCCAGACCTTTGCTTTTGGTGGTAGATTGAGTTTATTCAACAACTGGATGTCAACAAAATTAATTTTATATAGAGACCCATTTGAATGTCATTTCTAACCAACTACCAAATGAAATGTAATACACTGTGCAATGATAGTTTGGAACTGGGAAACAGGTGCAAGACTTGGATATTTGCATATTTCTGAAAAGCAAATCAGTCAACAGATTATGATAAAAGCAAATAAATTGCTAAATTGGGCCATAAAACAAAACGGGCATGCAAGTACAATTACAATTCGCTTAGAAACTTATTTTGTGTTCTAATTATGTCTTTTTAATAAGTTCACGTGATAGGAGCAGAATTAGGCCATTTGGCCCATCAAGTCTACCCTGCCATTCAATCATGGCTGATCTATCTTTCCCTCTCAACTCCATTCTCCTCCCTTCTCCCCATAACCACAGACACCCATCGTTATCAAGAATCTATCGACCTCTACCGTAAAAATATCCATTGGCCTCCACATCCTTCTGTGGCAATGAATTCCACAGATTCATCACCCTCCGACTAAATTCCTCCTCATCTCCTTCCTTTTATTTAGTGTCTTTTTATTCGGAGGCCAAGACCTTTGGTCCTAGACTCTCGCACTAGTGGAAACATCCTCTCCACATTCTCTCTGTCCAGGCCTTTCACTATTCAGTAAGTTTCAATGAGGTCCCCCCTCATTCTTCTGAACTCCCGCGAGTATAGCGCCATCAAACGCTAATCATATGTTAACTTACTCATTCCTGCGATCATTCTCGTAAACCTCCTCCTCTCCAGAGCCAGCACATTATTCTTCAGATATGGGGCCCAAAATTAAGATTTGTTTGCGAGTTCTAGCTTTATCGATGGGAATTACATAGAATTTCTAGCACAGAAACCAGCTAATTGGTACAAGTAATTTGAGCAATCTTTATGTTAAGGAAGGAAATGCAGATGCTGGTTTACACCGAAGACACAAATGCTGCAATAACTCGGTGGGACAGGCAGCATCTCTGGAGAGAAGGAATGGGTGACGTTTTGGGCCGAGACACTTCTTTAGACATTTTTATGCTCCACCTGAGCTCAACATATAACCCTTCATCAAATCCTAGTCACACATTATTTATTTCTTTGTTCCTGATGTAAATCTCCCATTATTGCAACAATGCCTGTAATATTTCTTGCGGTCGTAAGCGCCATAATCTTAGAATTTTGTGAGTAAAAATACTTTATAAAAATCTTTAAGATAATCTCGATACATTCTATCCTTGTTAGGAAGCACAGAGTTGGAAACATCTTCTCGAAATTTGGAGTATTAAACCAGCTCACCATTTTGTACATGGCATTGGGTCAACCCATCCAACCTATTTTTCCAAGTATGTTTAATTATTCCTGTTAGGGGAAACTCTCAAATATGTATAGAAGGCTAAAGGATTTGACATTGCTTTTTTGCAGTTACTTTTACCTTTAACTTAGCTTTCATTTATGGCATGGTTAAATGCTTAAGAATAAAACATTCAGGAACCAATCCAATTAAACCCCTAAAGAAAGAACAAAGCTTGTTTATATAAACATAAGAATTATGAACAGGAATAGGCTCTGAAACCTCCGCTATTTAATAAGATTGTGACTGGTCTGCTTGTGACTTCACTTCTGCACTCTGGCCCATCTCTGGTTACCACCATCTCCTCACTAAATCAAGGATTTATCTATCTCCGCTTTAAAGATATAAAGTTGCCTGGTTTGGCATCTTGAACACCCAGGAACGAAGAAGGTTGCAAAATATAGTGAACACTGCCCACTCCACCACAGATACTGATCTCCTCACCATCGAAGGGATCTCCAGGATTTGCTGTCTCAAAAAGGCAGCCAGCATCAGAGAGCCACACCACCCGGCCTGCACTTTCTTTCATTCCTGCTATTAGGAAGGTGGTATAGGAACCGTAAAACTGTAACATGCAAGGTACAAGAGAAGCTTTTTCCCTATGACAACCAGGCTATTTAATAGTACAATTTCCAAATAAGCTCAGAGTTACATTGACTTGGGGCCATTGTTTCTGTATTTATTATACAGTAAACGCTTGCAATAACAGACCTTTATACAGCAGATTTTGGTTATAGTGGACCGAGGCACCCGTTGCACACACCCCCGCCCCCCTCCCCCATATTGTGAACGGTTTACTGCATAAATGAACCTTCTTTGTTTATTATGGTGTTTACAGAGTACTATGTTTGGTTGTGTTGCTGCAAGTAAGAATTTCAATGTTTCATTTTGGGACACACGACAATAAACTTGTTGGAACTCTCTTGGTTCTTGAAGTCTCTACTTCTTTGAGCAAGAGTTCCAAAGAAAAAACGATTGACCCCTAGTTCTAAGCTCATAAGAGGAAACATCTGCTCCACATCAATCCTGTCAAGATCCTTACTGATTTTACATATTTCACCAAAATTCCTCATATGTTGCAAAACATACTTGGCTAATAAAGTATTATTGTATTATAAATCTGCACATGTTTATAAACTCCAGCAGATACAAACCTGGGCTATGCAACCTTTCATCATAAGACAATCCACCCATTCCAGAGGTTAGATCGATCTTTTCTGAGCTACATCTAATTCACTAACATCCTTCATTAAAACGGAAGACCAAACTGTACTGTATAGTTGTACACTGTCCACCTGGGACTTTCACTGAAGCACAACATCTGCAATACAAAAGGTGCAACCTGTCCCAACTTCACCACAATGTCCTCTGACAATAGAAGGTCACAGTGAGATTCTGGAAAATGTGAACCACTTCCATAGCTGAGGAGCAACCTTTTGGTAAAGGAGGACACTGATGATGAAACCCACTGCTGTCTTTTATGCACCGTACAGTCCATGGTTGAGGAAATGAAGAATTAGAGATCAAGACCTCAGATTTGGCAAACAATGAATGGTTTATAGACAGCAGTGAACGCTGCCCTTCTATATGCATTGCTGAGACCTGGTCCAACATGGCAGGCATACCTCGGCACTGGAAAAATATAATCGTTGCTGACTACATAAAATCCTCCAAATTCACGAGAAGACAAATCAGTGTACAGTGTACACTCCTATGCCAACATCCAATGTTGATCTCATAATTCACTTGCTTATGTTAGATAAGCGTTTCCGTTTACATGTGCGAGGCCATATTCCTAAAAAACAGACATTCTATTCCCTGTTCTGTCATGGGAAGAAATTACCAGGTAAGGAGAGGAAAGATTCCAAGACGCTTTCTTGAAAAATTGCAATATCTACACAGCTCCCAGGGAATCACTTTGTCCATGATCACTCAAGATGATTAAAAAGCATTTGGTCTGCCATTGAAAACCTCAAAGCTATTTCTCTGCAGCACCCAGAGGACCTCAATACAGGAAGGAGCGCATGTGCTCTCAAACCACCCACCCGATTGACTACCATCTGCCTCACCTACGATTCCCACATCAACCTCATGATCTACATCAGAACACACAAAACTAATGTGGGATCACATCTTCCTTAATCCGAAGGGACGATCTATGAAGAAGATATACAGGTGCATAAGCTCCTAGGTTTGCATTCAATTCTCCCTGCAATAATAATAATTCTTCTGGTTTTCCTAATCAATTGCTGTACCTGTATTCCAGCTTTTTGTGAGTCATTGACTTGGACATACAGATCGCTCTTCATCCAAGATCTCTGCAATCGTACATCATTGAAATATGTTTTTCATCAAATTAGGTAATTGCACATCATCCCACGTTAAATTGTTCTGTTTTAATATTTTAGTTTTAAACCATCATTAATTCTTCAGTTTATTGTTCCCGAATGTTCCTCAATAATTTTTGGAAATGCAGAACAATTTAGAGGTTTGATGTATTGACTGCCAGCTACGCTGTCTTCTTAGCTGGCTGTCAAAGATATTTTCAACTACTTCAAGAGGATTATTCTGTCAGCACCAACCGCAAGTCACAACCCACTCCCCCACCCCACATCACACAACCTGAAGGCATTACATAGAGCATGGCTCTTTTGCCAGGTATACTTTTGTCATTTAGGATCAAGACCAAAGATCATAGAGCGGAGATCAAGACTATTTGGAGATCAAGTAACACTGGCAGAAGTCCTTACAACAGGAAGTGAGATAGATTGCCACTGGCAACATATTCTGGCCATTAGGTCACTTAACATTTTGTACTTGACACATATCAGTTTCACAGTTATTATATTGAAGGACAATAGAATGCAGTATTTGTCTTTAGTATAAACAAGATACCATTGTAGAATATTACTTCAGCAATTATATTTAAAGGATAAACACCAACACAAACATTTATGCTTCCTAACTTTTGAAAATTGCATTATGTATCAACTTTGTACACTTTTGAGGCTAGGGTAAAGATATTAGTTTGAATTCTACTTTTTAAAAGATAGTTATAACGGTTTTGTACAAATATCAATGTTATTGCATAAAGTGCAGTTCTACAGATTAAATTAAATTTGCGCATTTGATCTGCAGCAAGTCCACACAGTTAAAATAAGAAAATAATTTGAAAATCTTTCACTGGCATATAAATAATAATTAGAGATAAAGTGTGGGTTTTATTGAGCACTTTGTGTCAGTGTTTACTCCCTCTTAGTCTTAGGTATTCCCTCAAGAACAAAGACGACTCACCTTCGCTCAAATGCTATGTTGACTAATGAGATCAATATAGAAGGGGTTGGTGGGATGGGAAAATGGGTAGTTTGGTAGGTGGTGGCCTCCTGCCAATTACTCTCCCTGTGCGCATGGATTCAAATTATGCTGTGCCATCCCAAAAACTGCTTCACCACTTTGCACAGTCGTAGGCCGTGTAGTCCCATGAGGATTCCCAAGATATATTCTATGTGGAGATGCACCTTTCAAAGCAGCTCTGGGAACATCCTTCAATCTTTTCCTCTGATGATTTCTTTCATGACAGAATTTAGAATATCTGCTTTGGTAGTCTGGAGGCAGGCATGTGAACAAATAATGAGCAGCCCAATGACAACGTATAATTAGGGCTGGGGACAGTGGCCCGCAAGAGGAAGCTGATGTTTGTTTGCTTATCCTAATCTATAGGGCCACAACAAAGCCAATCTCAGTAAAAACACACATTTCAAGCAAGGCTGTGCCATTGCTACAATAACTTCCTTTTATTTTTCTCACCATGCTGTTGTACATTCCACCCCCAATCCCACAGGGATAGAACTAATCGACAAATTAATGGAATTACTGTTCAACTTACATCACCCATCCTAGAATCAACCTTGCCCAACTTCAGTTGTTGAGCGGCATTATGTCAATGACGCTTACAAATATGTAGATATGCTCGCTGATCTTCTTGTCATCATGACTCATTCACTAAAGCATACGTCTTATACTGAACATCCTGAAAACAAATGACCTTTATGAACATTCCCCAACTGTGCACTTCCCTCCAACAAAATAACAAAACAACAGAACAACCTTGGAAAATGTGGGCCACTTCCTATATTTTAAGAACCACCTCTCAGAAAGGGCAGGTATCGATTACTTAATTCACCATTATAACCAAATTCACAAAAAGGCCTAGGATCACAATCTCAAACTCGCTCAAAACTTATTGTGTATCAAGCAGCAATGATCTCTGCCCACCTATGTATTTCTGCGAGTTAGACATTTACAGCATGCACCTCAAAACAACGGCAATATATCAACCTTACTACAAATCCACTGGCAGATTAAGTGAACCAATATGTTATAGGAAAGATATTGTCAAGCTTGAAAGGGTTCAGGGAAGATTTACGAGGATGTTGCCAGGGCTAGAGGGTCTGAGCTACATGGAGAGGATGAGTAGGCTGGGTCTCTATTCCTTGGAGCGCAGGAGGATGAGGGGTGATCTTATTGAGGTGTATAAAATCATGAGAGGAATAGATCGGGTAGATGCACAGAATCTCTTGCTCAAGGACCAGATGAAGGGGAAGGGGAAAAGATTAAATAGGAATCTGAGGGGTAACCTTTTCACAAAGGGTGGTGGGTGTATGGAACAAGTTGCCAGAGTAGGTAGTTGAGGCTGGGACTATCCTAACGTTTAAGAAGCAGTTAGACAGGTACATGGATAGGACAAGTTTGGAGGGATATGGACCAGGCGCAGGCATGTGGGACTAGTGTAGCTGGGACATGTTGGCTGGTGTGGGTAAGTTGAGCCGAAAGGCCTATTTCCACACTGTAATACTCTATATCAATTTTCCCTCAGGAAGTGTCCCTGATAAACTTAACAGCATAAGGGAAAAAGGAAGAGCAATGGAAGAGGTGAAAAGTAATAAATAGCATACACTGGCAAGGTTGGTTGTGCTTAGACTGTACAAGTTGCTTGCTCTGCATGAAGTGGCGATGGAGGCAGCAGAAGGCATTAACATAATAATAATTTCTCTAAATTAGGGGGAAAAATTAACAAGAAACTTAAGTAATTAAGCAGCAAGGATTGGTATCAGATCATAGTTGACCAAATATTTTTTTGAATGAAGGGTATTTAGCAGAATGTAGAAGATAGTGTCAACATGGATGTTAAAGATATTTTACAATTTACCATATAGAAATGCTTATTAACAAGATTAAATGCTTATTAACAACAGACCAGTTAGGATAACATCAGTAGTGGGGAAAATCTAGAGTCAGTCATTAAAGATAGGATAGCAGCACATTTGGAAAGTGGTGAATTCATTGGACAAAGTCAGCATGGATTTATGAAAGGTAAATCATGTCTGATGAATCTTATAGAATTTTTCGAGGATGCAACTAGTAGAGTGGATAAGGGAGAACCAGTGGATGTGTTATATCTGGACTTTCAGAAGGCTTTCGACAAGGTCCCACATAAGAGATTAGTATGCACGCTTAAAGCACACGATATTGGGGGTTCAGTATTGATGTGGATGGAGAACTGGCTGGCAGACAGGAAGCAATGAGTAGGAGTAAACGGGTCCTTTTCAGAATGGCAGGCAGTGACTAGTGGGGTACCGCAAGGCTCAGTGCTGGGACACCAGCTATTTACAATATATATTAATGATTTGGACGAGGGAATTGAATGCAACTTCTCCAAGTTTGCGGATGACACTTAGCTGGGGGGTGTTAGCTAAGTGTTAGCTGTGAGGATGCTAGGAGGCTGCAAGTTGACTTGGATAGGCTGGGTGAGTGGGCAAATGCATGGCAGATGCAGTACAATGTGGATAAATGTGAGGTTATCCACCTTGGTGGCAAAAATAGGAAAGTAGACTATTATCTGAATGGTGGCCGATTAGGAAAAGGGGAGATGCAACGAGACCTGGGTGTCATAGTACACCAGTCATTGAACGTAGGCATGTAGGTGCAGCAGGCAGTGAAGAAAGCGAATGGTATGTTAGCATTCATAGCACAAGGATTTGAGTATAGGAGCAGGGAGGTTCTACTGCATTAGTACAGGGCCTTGGTGAGACCACACCTGGAGTTTTGCGTATAGTTTTGGTCTCCTAATCTGAGGAAAGACATTCTTGCCATAGTGGGAGTACAGAGAAGGTTCACCAGACTGATTCCTGGGATGGCAGGACTTTCATATGAAGAAAGACTGGATAGACTCGGCTTGTACTCGCTAGGGTTTAGAAGATTGAGGGGGGATCTTATAGAAACTTACAAAATTCTTAAGGGGTTGGACAGGCTAGATGCAGGAAGATTGTCCCTGATGTTGGGGAAGTCCAGAACACGGGGTCACAGTTTAAGGATAAGGGGGGGGGGGGGGGGGGGGGAGAAGTCTTTTAGGACCGAGATGAGAAAAAAAAATTCACACAGAGTGGTGAATCTGTGGAATTCGCTGCCACAGAAAGTAGTTGAGGCCAGTTCATTGGCTATATTTAAGAAGGAGTTATTTAAGATGTGGCCCTTGTGGCTAAAGGGATCAGGGGGTATGGAGAGAAGGCAGGTACGGGATACTGAGTTGGATGATTAGCCATGATCATATTGAATGGTGGTGCAGGCTTAAAGGGCCGAATGGCCTACTACTGCACCTATTTTCTATGTTTCTATGTGAGATTAAGGTAGATAGAGAGTGTCACGTTTGATAAAGAAAAATTGGCAACAAATTTGCAATTAGCAAAAATAAATTTGCAGGGCCACGAGATTGGAAGTGAGATGGAACTGAATGCTCCAGAAAAATAGTTTGGATTTGATGGACCAAATGATCTTTTTTTCCCTGCTCGATTGATTCCATGTGAAACAATGTTCTTTTGATAGGGTCTGGTCAATTAATTACATTCACATAATCATTTACTTTCAGTGTTCCAAAGCAAATCACATTTTGCTCACTCACAAACAAGTCTAGTTTCCAGGATTTTAATACATCATAACTAGACACTCAATACAGCAACATGACCAACAAAGGCAGAAATCTACATGACCAACAAAGGCAGAAATCTACATTATATTGCAAAATGACTACCCAGTTTCATGCTGGAGTTAATTTGTAACTCACATAATTGTTGTACATATGGTCATAAGGGATAGGAGAGGAATTAAGCCATTTGGCCCATCAAGTCTACTCCGCCATTCTCCTGCCTTCTCCCCATAACCCCGTTAAAAATATCTATTGATAGCCTCCACCGCCTTCCGTGGCAAAGAATTCCACAGATTCACCATCCTCTGACTAAAGAAATTCCTCCTCATCTCCTTCCTAAAGGAATATCCTTTAATTCTATGATCTCTAGTCCTAGACTCTCCCACAAGTGGAAACATCCTCTCCACATCCACCCTATCTGAGCTTCAAGCCACAAGACTCAAAAATCAATCAATTTCTATGAAAAAAAATGTTTGCCTTTATATTTCTGGTATTAATACTAACAGCATGATCCAAGTTCCTATTTTATTATGCAAATGCACAAGGACATTGATTTAATAAAATATTTTTAAGTTGCCTCAATGTATAATTCAATCGTTAACTGTCAGAAAAATAAACACAGAATATCATGATATTACCATTTTAAAATCAAATACATCACTCATCGTTGACTGACCTCAGTAATCAAGTGTTTGCTTGGAGCAAACTCCCCTCAATTCATCTTAATCTGATAAATAGAAACAACCTGCCCGTTTCATTAGTGACAAAAGCACTGAAATCATTTTGCAACACTCCCAAATGTACGCAAACAAAATAGAAAGTAGAAACAGAAAATCCAGACAATACTCTTCCGAATACTTTAGAATTGACTGTTTATATTTCAAAATTTCAGCCTCTGAAGTATTTTGCTTTTAGAATAACATAGGAAGTACTTCTTAAATGGAATTTAAATGTAATTAATCAGATGGTGTTGACAGAGAGGAAAGCTTTTGTTATCAGAAGATACTGATGATCTGGTCATCTGTGGAAAAAAGTGACAAATTATATTTAACCCAGAGAAGCTTGATGTAATGTAACATGGCAATGAGAGGATATCAAGATATGTTCACAAACAGAGGGACCTTGATGCAAATGACCATTCATCTTCAAATGCAGCTGTACAGGTAGATAAGGGAGTGAAAAAAGACATATGACAGGCCTTCTTCCATCAGCTAAGGCATAAAAATAAGCTGCACTTTGGTACCGTGTACAGTTCTGCTCATCATACCACAGAAAAAGTATTGCAGCACAGAAGTGTTTGCAGAGGAGCAAATAAGTATAGATGTGCAGAAAGGAACTACAGATGCTGGTTTAAACCAAAGATAGACAAAAAATGCTGGAGTAACTCTGCGGGACAGGCAGCATCTCTGGAGAGAAGGAATGGGTGACGCTTCTTCAGGCTGAAAGTACTGGGAAAGGGAAACGATAGATGCCATTGTTAGCCATAGCTAGGTGAGATCGATGTGACTTGGGTGGGGGAGGGATGGAGTGAGAGGGAATGCAGGGGTTACTTGAAGTTAAATATATCAATATTCATACCCCTGGGTTGTAAACTGCCCAAGAAAAATATGAGATGCTGTTCCTCCAATTTGCATTTAACCTCACTCTGACAATGGAGGAAGCTAAGGACAGTAAGGTCAGTGTGGGAATAGGAAGGGGAATTAAAAAGTGTTTAGCAACCAGGAGATCAAGTAGGTCCAAGCAGACGGAGTGAAGGTGTTCAACGAAACGATCGCCAGTCTACGTTTGGTTTCACCAATGTTTAAGACTCCACAACTTGAACAACGGATACAGTACACGAGGTTGGAGGAGGTGCTAGTGAACCTCTGCCTAACCTGAAAGGACTGTCGGGATGGGGTCCCTGGATATCGTCATGGAAGGTGGTATAGGGACGGGTGTTGCATCTTCTGCGGTTGCAGGGGAAGGTACTTGGGGAGGGGGTGGTTTGGGTGGGAAGGGAAGAGTTAACCAGGGAATTGCAGAGGAAACGGTCTCCGTGGAAACTGAAAGGGATGGAGATGGGAAGATGTGACTCGTGGTGGGATCCCGTTGGAGGTGGCGAAAATGTCTGAGCATTATGTTTTGTTTGTGACGGCTGATGGGGTGAAAGGTAAGGACTAGGGATAAGTATAGATGTTGGCAATCTGAAACTTTTGATGGACAGGACATACTGTGATCGTTGTCTGTAGCACAGAAAAACTCTGAGGGAACTTAATTGAGATACATTTTGATAAAATAGGAAGGGGTTGTTTAGCTTGGGTGAGGGTTCAAATGCTAAAGGCCATAGATTGGAGATAAACTGACTGCAGATGCAGTAATTCTGACATAAAACTTCCTCTATCCATTCCCTCCCCAGATGTTGTTTCCTCCAATAATTTGTTTTGTTTTATACTTCAGAGTCATAGATTTTACGTTACTGGTAGGAATGGTTGTGAAGAAGATATTTTTTCACTTAGAATACAGCCATAAATCCCCAACATTCCCAAATGTTGGAAGGTCTTGGTTTCCTGGTCCTCCAAAATATTCCAAATGGAATTTAAACTGGAGGGATTTAAGCGTCTCCAACGACCACGTGTTCAATTTTTTCCATGTATTAAAATATTTTTTTTACTAGGCATTGAAAATCAAGAGCACGACCAAGAAGCCAATAACGATGGATTTTATGGGTGTTGAAGAGATAGCCATGGAACAAGATCCCCTGCAAGAATCAGAACTAACTAAAACCTCAGCTATCAAACACTTCCAAGGCAGATTAATCAGGACCATGGCATTATCCTTGCATTATCTGCTCTAAAGAGAACCCCAGAAATTCCTATTCCTAGAAGAGGGGTTGAGATTACCTGATTGCTGAGATATCTCTTCAAACATTCTTCACATACAGCCTTCTTGCAACAAGGAAGCGGTCGGATGGGTTTATCATCCATGCAAACTCGACAGGTCAAAATAATCAACTGTGTATACTCTCCGAAGTAAAGGTTTCCCAATGAATTAATGTCGATTTGCTGGGAGATGTTGAAGGGTTCCGTGATGGAAAGTCTTAAAGTTGTTGGCGTCTGGCGACCGAGGGCGGTCGGTGTGGATCGGCCTGATTCAGAAGGGTAATTGGTCTGCTCGCCTTCGTCCTTTAGTGCATAGCTCCGGTGATTCTCGTTTTCCACACAGTAGACAGTGCAATAAACGTGTTGCGAGAGCTCCGACCCCGGCCGTCCCTGCTGGGCGGCCACGCGAGCACAGTCCTCATTGTTCTCTTGGCTCCCGTGCTCCGGGCAGGGTTCGAGTCCGGCGGGACGCTGCTGCTGCTGATCAGCAGACGGCGGGCAAGGCTGGAGCCCGTGAGCCAGGCGGCTGGGACGCTGCTCGGTGTTGTGCTCGTCGGCGGCTGCGGGGCAAGGCTCCAGCCCGGCCGGACGCTGTTCGTTGCTGTGCAAGTCAGCGGGACAAGGCTCCAGCCCGGCCGGACGCTGCTCGTTGCTGTGCAAGTCAGCGGGGCAAGGCTCCAGCCCGGAGGGACGCCGCTCGTTGCCGTGCAGGTCGGCTGGCGGATTGCAAGGCTGCAGCCCTGTGGGACGCCGCTCGTTGCTGTGCAGGACAGCGGGTACGGGGCAAAGCTGCAGCCCGGCCGGACGCTGCTCGTTGCTGTGTAGGTTGGCGGGCGGCGAACAGGAGCCGTGCTCGGGCTCCAGCCGGGTGGAATGCTCCTCCCTGTGCTGCCGGCCGGCTGCAACGTCGGGGCTTTCCACTCCACGGGGTGGAAGTTCCGTGGCCCGCACGTTCTCGGCCGCATCTTCATCCTCGCTGGACGTAAGCATGTCTCCCCCATCTCTTGCACTTTCATCTTCCATTCCTGACTCCAATCCCATAGGCACAGATCGAAACAAGCTTAGTCCTGCATCTGCTTCCGGGTCCCACTCCCCCTATTTTCACGATCGCCACCGAAAACATTCACTCGTTCACTTCATTTTAAAGGAGGAGGAATTGAAAATCAAGCCTTTTAAATGCAAGATTTCAGCAACGTCGTTTTTCCTCTTCCAGGAATATTCATTCCCAGAACACACTCCAATCCCGCACCGATTTACGAAAGGGCAGATTCGGCACGATTGCACAAACCGGGAGCTTCCCATGTATTACAGTGCAGGCTATTTCCTAGATTCATACTTTCACAACAAAGTCGGATCGATTCAGCTGTTCGGCGCTACTGTAATCCCCATAAGAAATGCGTACGCGTTGTTGCCGTAAATATCAGAAGACTGGGGAATCAGAACGCCTCCCAAAAAATAACCAAGTCAAGAGTCAAGAGAGTCAAGAGTCAGAATTCTTGGAATAAAGTTATCCCCAAAGAAGATATATTAAAAAAGTTTTACACTAATGGTTATTGGATCAATGAAAAGGTTTTGTAGGCCGGCTTACAAGTATTTTGCAAGTAAATGGAAGAAGGGAATTAAAGTTTCTCCTAACATACAAATGTAATTGACAGGCAAAATAAAAAATGCACCTAAAATGAAAAGTGCACTGGAAAACTTCCAGGGCGTCCATGTCTCTAAAAGTTCCAGGACACTTGCTCCTCCATATGTAGATGAAAAGGCAATTTAGCAAAGAAGCAAGAAATATGTATAGCAAATTTTACCAAGCTCAGAAGATCTCCATTCTGCAGACCAGGACTTGATAAATTGGTATTTGGTATTTTTGGTTGCAACTGAAAAAGGCATGGGGCAGAACAATCTGCAAAGTGACAAGGTAGAAAATACAAGTGTGGGAAAGATGATAATTTAAATAAGGATTCGATCTGTGCCTATGGGATTGGAGTCAGGAATGGAAGATGAAAGTGCAAGAGATGGGGGATAAGGAAATAAGGAATTTAGGGTTTTAGAAAGGTCAAACCAACAGGGCAATATGGGATAAACAGCACGAAAGAGAGGGGGACAGTAATTGCACAGCAAAAAACAAGGTCACAATACAGAATAAATAATAATGTCAAAATTAAATGGTCTTTATCTGAACACAAACCATTCACAACGGTGCTGGAGGAGTCACTTTAAATTATATCTTGGAAGAAGCTGCAATCTGCAATCTATGAGGACTGCTTCAATTATCTCATCTGTGAAACATGGTACTGGCTCACTTATCTTCATTGATGATACAACTGCTGATGGCAGACAATAGGTGAAGGAGTAGGCTATTTGGCCCTTCGAGCAAGCATCGCCATTCAACGTGATCATGCTGATCATAATCATTACCCCATTCCTGCCTACTCCCCATATCCACTGATTCTGCTATCTTTAAGAGATCTGCCTAGCTCTCTCTTGAAAGCATCCAGAGAACCAGCCTCCACCGCGCCCTCTGAGGCAGAGAATTCCACAGATTCACAACTCTGTGTGAAAAAGTGTGACCCCTGTCTCTGGACTCCCCCAACATCGGGAACATGTTTCCTGCCTCTAGTGTTTCCAAGTCCTTAATAATCTTACATGTTTCAATAAGATGCCCTCTCATCCTTCTAAATTCCAGAGTATACAAGCCCAGCCGCTCCATTCTATCAACATGCAGCAGTCATGTCATCCCAGGAATTAACCTTGTGAACCTACGCTCTACTCTCTCAATAACAAGAATGTCCTTCCTGAAATTGGGAGACCAAAACTGCACACAATACTCTAGGTGTGGTCTCAGTAGGGCCCTGTACGACTGCAGAAGGACCTCTTTGCTCTTATACTCAACTCCTCTTGTTCTGAAGGCCAACATGCCATTTGCTTTCTTTACTGCCTCCAGTACCTGCATGCTTGCTTTCAGTAACTGATGAACAAGGACCCCTCAGATCTCGTTGTACTTCCACTTTTCCCAACTTGAGACCATTCAGATAAAAATCTGCCTTCCTGTTTTTGTCACGAAAGTGGATATCCTCACATTTATCCACATTAAACTGCATCTGCCCACTCACCCAACCTGTCTAAGTCATCCTGCATCCTCATAGCATCCTCCTCATAGTTCACACTGTCATCCAGCATTGTGTCATCTGCAAATTTGCTAATGTTACTATTAATCCCTTCATTTTAGTAGCATAATGAAATCTGAAGTGTATAGACACCTTATCTGCTCAAGATCAAACACATGCCTCAAAACTCATTGGCCGGCAGTTCATTCTGCAGCAGGACAATGATCCCAAACATACTGCTAAACAAAGGAGATTTTCAAAGCTAAAAAGTGGTAAATCACCCGATTTGAATGCATTTGAGCATGCCTTTTATATGCTGAAGAGAAAACTCAAGGGGACTAGCCCCCAAAACAAGCATAAGCAATACAGGCCTGGCAGAGCATCACCAAAGATGACACCTAGCAACTGGTGATGCCCATGAATCACAGACTTCAAGCAGTCATTGCATGCAAAGGATATGCAACACAATCCTAAACATGACTACTTTCATTTACTTGACATTGCTGTGTCCCAAACAATATGGTGCCCTAAAATGGGGGGACTATGTATAAACACTTCTGTAATTTCTACATGGTGAAACCAAAACGTGTAAAAATGGCCTTTATTAAAATCTGAGAATGTGCACTTTAACCACATGTGATTTTTTTTTTCTATTACAAATCTCAAATTGTGGAGCACAGAGGCAAATAAATAAATGATGGGTCTTTGTGCCAAACATTGTGGAGGGCACTGTATATGCCTCGTGCGCCAATTCATGCCTATGCCTCTCACACTTGTTTAGATCTTTTGGTGTCTGGGCTCCTGGCACACACATTCTGGTGACCGTGCTCCTTGCACATATTCAGACCTATTATTCAAATCTTCCAGTGAAAACCTTTAGCACTGTCCAGCCTGCTGATCTATGTACCTTTCTCTTTCTCAGATGAACTGATGGCTATTCTGCAACTGTTATCAAAAGTAAAAACAAATTGCTGGAAGAATAAGTCACACAATTCATGTTAAGTCCCTGTTTTCACTTTAAAAAAAAAAGCATATTACAGAGTAAACCTGACAATATTTGGATAATATTTTCAACTGAATTGTACCATTAGATGGGTACCTTACAGTGGTTGAGGGATTGGGGTTGTAATAACCTTCCAGGACAAATTTCTTAAATAGTCTATCATCACTTAAATGAGAAATGAAGCAGACCCATCATGGTCAAGGCTTTTGCTGAGTATTGTCAGGATGGAACTGATATTAATTTAGCTTCTGACTCATCAACATAATAGGCTTTGCTTGAACAGAGACCTTGGCATCAGCATTTGCAAGGGGTGAGTATTATGACCAAGACTTGGTGTAGAAAAGGATTTGTGGCTTTCAGAAGGCAGCCAAACATACCACAAAATCTAATTTGTTTAAGAAGGAACTGCGGATGCTGGAAAATCAAAGGTAGACAAAAATGCTGGAGAAACTCAGCGGGTGAGGCAGCATCTATGGAGTGAAGGAAATAGGCAACGTTTCGGGTCGAGACACTTCTTCAGACTGATGTGAGAGTATTGGTGGGGCAGGATTTAACATTAATCATTTTAGAGTTATAGACTATACAACATGGAAACGGGACCTTCAGCCCACTTTGTTCACGCCATCCAAGTTGATATACTGGACTAGTCCCATCTGCCTGCATTTGACCTCTAGCCCTCCAAGCCCTTCCTATCCAATATATCTGACCAAATATCGTATAAAAGACATTAACTGTATCCACGCCTATAGGTTCCTTGGACAGTATGGACTACCCTCTAGAATGAAAAAAAAATTGTCCCTGAGGTCCCTCTTAAAGCTCTCCCCTCTCACCTTGTCTATGGCCTCTAGTTTTAGAATTGTCTACTCTGGGGGAAAAAAACTGTGACCATCCACTTTATCCATGTCCCTCATGATCTTGTACATATCAGATCAGGACAGTGCTCAGCGTCCTACACTCCAAAACAAAAAGTCCCAATCTTGTCAATCTTTCCCTCTAACTCTCACTTGCAAGCCCAGGTAGCAGACTGGCAAATCTCTTATGCACCTTTTACAATTTAGGACGCATTCCAGTGGGACTCCACTGGTCACAGGACCTTCAAAGTGATCCCACTACTAGCCACATCTTCCCATCTCCACCCCTTTCTGCTTTCCGCAGAGACAGCTCCCATCGCAAATCCTTGGTGAACTCCTCCCTTCCCACCCAAGCCATCCAGGTACTTTTCCCTGCAACACCTGTCCCTATACCAACCCCTCTCGACTCCGTCCAAGGACCCGACAGTCTTTAAAGGCGAGGCAGAGGTCTTGTACCTCGTCCAACCTCATCGACTGTATACGCTGTTCCAGGTGTGGACTCCTGTATATCGGCATGACTAAGCGCAGACTCAGCGATCGTTTTGCTGAACATCTCCGCTCATTCTGCCTAAACCTACCCGATCTCCTGGTTGATAAACACTTTAACACCCATTCCCACACCAACCTTTCTGTCCTGGGCTTCCTCCATTGTCAGAGTGAGGCCCAGCGCAATTTGGAGGAACAACACCTCATATTTTGCTTGGGAAGCTTACACCCCAGCAGTATGAATATTGACTTCTTTAACTTCAAGTAACCCTCGCTTTCTCTCTCTCTTCATCCCTCCCCCCTTCCCAGTTCTCTGACCAGTCTAACTGTCCTCGTTTACATTTTATCTCTGTTACTTCGTTGTTACCTTCTCCTAGCTAACAATGATCTATTCACCATTTTCATTAAACTTCATCCCTTTGTCTCATTTTCACACCTTACACTTCCTTATCTCTGTATCTCCCTCTCCTCTGACTCAGTTTGAAGAAGGGTCTTAACCCAAAACGTCACCCATTCCTTCTATCCAGAGATGCTGCCTGTCCCGCTGAGTTACTCCAGCATTTTGTGTCTATCGTTGGTTTAAAGCAGCATCTGCAGTTCCTTCCTACACAATTACACTCTACAACTACTCTTGGACTGCTTCCTAGCCATTTTTGAATTCCATTGGCCAGCTCATTTTGTATTCCATGTGATCTAACCTTCCAGACTAGCCTACCACGTAGGACCTTGTGAAATGCCTTGCTAAAGACAATAACTTTCTGCAGCTGTTTCGAGACATCCTGAACACTGGCACCAATGAGACAACACACCATTGTGGAGTATCACCTGTGGCCATAGAATCTCCTGATGGTCCCCCTAGCTATAGAGTCTGCTATCATTTGAGTCCTGTCTGATTTAACCCTGCCCCATTCTGCCACAGAGCTTATCCTAGGCCATAGACCTGGTTGCTGCTGCCACTTTCTACTGCACAGTCATCCCTCACCCCCCAAAAGTATCCAGATGTTTTTGAGGAGAATGGCCATTGTGTGCCTACTGCCTTTCCTGATGGTCACCCATCTATTTACTGTCTGCACCTTAGGCATGCCAACCTCACTGTTAACTTCTCCCCAAGACACTCGCATTCTCCTGGATGATCTTGAGCTGCAGTTCCAGTTCAACTCACTCGGTCAGTCAGGAACTGCAGTTGGACGCACTTTTCACAGGTGTAGTTCTCAGGGACAAAGGACGTTTCCCTGGCTTCCACCATCCTGCAGGAGGAGCATACCGCTTCCTGACTGTACTTGGACTGAAGATGAAAGTTAGAAAAAAAGTCCGTACCGTAATCTTGCCACCAGATCTGCTCAGCCTCCTCATCAATTCCTCTCAAGTCAAAGCCTCAAGATTTACCCTCATTCACAGCACTTCAACTCAGGACACAGGAGGTTGAGCTGTGCAATGCAGTGCAGTAGCGGGAACTTTGAATGCAGTGAGAACAGTTGAGCTAATGTCTTTCCAGCCAAGGGGTGGAGCAGAGCAGTGTGACAGCTGGAGGTTTTAAAAGAATACTGTGGCAACAGACGAGCCAGTGAGTTTCCAGCCAGGAGGCTGAGCAGAGCAGACAGCAGCAAGGTTTTAAAGAGCGCTATTTGACATTGAGAGGCCCACCAGCCAATAAGTGGAAGTGAAGATACAGTCGGGGGGGCCTATTGGGAGCAGCCATTTTAGGAGAGTGTGTTCTGTTTTTAATACTTGATTTTGGTAAGAGTTTTCAGTGTACCTGTTCCTTAGTTGTGCATATGACAATAAAATCAACTTGACTAATCTTATCTCATGTGTCATTTGGAGCTTATCTCACATTTGTGTTATCAGAGATATAATTGCAGCTAAGGGGAATGCAGTTTTAGAAGTTAGAGGAAAGACATTATTATAAAAATCACAATGGAAGGATATTAAATAATTATGAAAGTTAAAATTTAATTTGAGGGTTTGTTGGATTCTTTAATGCTCCTTTTTGCACTTGGCCTCCACGCATTCCTAAAGGAGTGACACCAAGTACGAGTTGTTTCCTGGATGCTATTCTGTCTGTTTGATCAGTAAAGGGCTTGGCCCACTTACGCGACCTTGGCTCGTAAATTATGCGACCTTGTGGTCGCTTGAGGCGAATGAGCACCTTATGGCCGCGCGGGGCTGGTCCCACTTAGAAGCGCAGAGTTGTGTGGGGCTGGTCCCTACATCGCGCTGGGCTCCTTCGCGCGCCAACGGCCTGTCGGCATGCAGGCGCATTACGGTCGTACGCAGCGTCTTGACGTCGTACGCAGCATCTTGACGGCGTATGCCTAGTGCGTGGCGTTGCGTGATGACGTCACCGCCCGACGCACAAATTCAGTCACCCACCTCCTGCCCAGCTGATTGGGAAGCATGACGTAAATGACGTCATGCGCGAACGTAGCGCGTACTTAGCACGAACTTAGCGCGTACTTAGCGTGAACTCTGCTTCCGGTTGGTCGCGCCAAATGCACGCAATCGCATGCAAGTGGGACAGCCCCTTTAAAGTCCAGGGATTACCATAAATCAATGAGAATGTTATATTTTTTTCAAAGAGGCTTGGAAGACCATCTGTGAAGTCTTTTTTTGAGCCTCCTGAATGCAATATCTTGTCACAGTGAAGCTTGGAGTAATGTGCTTGATTTGGGATTCTGGTGTCAGACATGTAGATAATATGGCTTACTCACCAGAATGGGTTGAATGTGATCATAGCCACAATGGTGGGGATTTTGGGGTGGGAGAGGTCACTGATCTTGGTTTGCAAGTCCTGCTGGGAAATCTGGTGTATTATGCAGAGGGATCATTGGTGATACCTCGCTGTACTCTGATGCCCATATTAAGCTCCGCTATCTCCAAAGCATAAAAGAGTGCAATGATCACTGCTGTTCAATAGAGAGCTTTGTGTCGGATTAAGATCTTGTTTTCCAAACTTTCAGGTGTACATTGTCCACCTCCTTACCTTTGTAATTATCTTATTTTTTTAATGTTTCAGAATCTGGATATTGCCGGTAAGGTAAACATATATTGCCCATTCTGAATTGGTCTTGAATTGAGTGACTTGCTTAGCCATTTTAGAGGGTATTTGAGTCAATCGCACTCATATGTAGGCCAAACCAGGTTACGATAGTGACATTCTTTCCAAAAGGCCAATGGCGATCCCAATGGAGTTTCACAAAAAACAAAAATATTTATAGTCATCATTATGAATGACGATATAATTACAGATTATTAACTGGATTTCATTTCCACAGCTGTCATGATGGGATTTTGTTAGGCCAACAATACAACCATTCTTACCAATGTACCTTGTCATTGTTGTTTTAGTCTCCTTCTGTTAGTTACCACTGTTTACACTTACCACTGATTTTTATCCTTACAAAAGTTTCCCCTTTTGTTTAATTTTGATTTTTTTCATTTTTGAAGTTAGTTTCAAGTTAAATCTAGTCAGTGTACCAAATGGAACAAAATCAATACATATTTGATACCTGTTTATATTACAATGCTGCATGAAAATTGGGGCTGATTGGGGCAGTGTCGCCAACAATTTGCCTTATTCGTCAATTAATTTGATTATGTGCGTACAACCTCATTATACATTGCAATCTACAGTGTAAAGCAAATACTATTGCATCATACCTATTTCAAACTTTAGCGTCACTCCCAGGTTTTACCTGTTACTAATTGTGGTTATAAATAGATTGTGGTTTGACCACTTAAATTTTTGACTAGAAGGTGGGGATGGAGAAATTCCATCACAGATAACAGGATAGCAATAATGAACAACATTACAACTGTAAATTACAGAGAAGTGTGAAGTGTTGCATTTTGGGACGTCTAATAAGGGCAGGACCTAGAAAGTGATTGGTAGGCCTCTGGGGAGTGTTGTGGAGCAGGAATCTAGGTTCCTTGAAGGTCGAGTCACAGGTAGATAAGATGGTTAAAAAGGCTTTGGCATATTGGCCTTCATCAGTCTGAGTATTGAATATAGAAGTTGGGAGGCCATGTTGCAGTCGTATAAGATGTTGCTGAGACTGCATTTGGAATATTGTGTTCAGTTCTGGGCACCATGTTATAGAAAAGATATTGTCAAGCTTGAAATGGTTGAGAGAAGATTTACGAGAATGTTGCCAGGACTAGAGGGTGTGAGCTATTGGGAGAGGTTGAGTAGGCTGGGTATCTATTCCTTGGTTTGCAGGAGGATGAGGGGTGATCTAACAGTTGTATAAAATCATGAGAGGAATAGATTGGGTAGATGCACAGAGTATCTTGCCCATAGTAGGGGAATCGAGGACCAGAGGACATAGGTTCAAGGTGAAGGGGAAAATAATTAATTGGAATCTGAGGGGTAACCTTTTCACACAAAGGGTGGTGGGTGTATGGAACAAGCTGTCAGATGAGGTAGTTGAGGCAGGGACTATCCCAACATTTAAGTAGTAGTTAGACAGGTACATGGATAGGACAGGTTTGGAGGGATATGGGCCAAATGCGGGCAGGTGCGACTAGTGTAGCTGGGACATGTTGGCTGGTGTGGACAAATTGTGCCGAAGGGCCTGTTTACACACTCTATCACTCTATGAATCTCTAACCACAATTGTCTATTATCACCCCAACAGGATCAAAACACCCAATTCATATATATATTCTTATGAAAATCGAGAATCCTAGTCTTCAATTTACCCTATGTTAGAATAAATCAAGTCATTTATATACACAAGAACAGAAAATCCAAGACAATGAAATATGTTAAAAGGTATTCTGTCAAAGGGAATACAAGTAGCTCAAAGGGTTTAACTAAGCATTCACATGAAAGCAACGACAACAGTAACTGCTGGATCTTTGATATTGTAGTATCCAGACTTTTTAATATTTTAATAATTTATACAAATCTTTTATATATCATTTGTTGGCAGTTGTCAGATAGATTAATTTTTAGCTATTTTATTTCCGATTGTTTCCCAACGTTTACATCACCAATTAACTGATATCAACCAAAACTGTGATATAAATATTTGATATAATCAATTACAATATGATTAACATTTTAGAATTATGGTGTGCATCATTGGGCCTTCACTGCTTCAAATGCAATTAAATATGATTCCAGCAAAATAACTTTCATGAAGATAAGACTGTATATAAGACATTTTTCCAGTCGATGTCACAGCAGCAGTTGTGGTCAATGACTATCGACCAATGGCACTAACGTCTGTAGTGATGAAGTGCTTTGAGAGGTTGGTTATGGAGCACATCAACTCCTACCTCGACAAGAACCTAGACCCACTACAGTTCGCATACCGCCACAACAGGTCAACGGAGGATGTAATTTCACTGGCTCTCCGCTCCGCATTGGACCACTTGGACAATTGGTCAGGCTACTGTTTATAGACTACAGCTCGGCGTTTAATACCATCACCCCTTCCAAGCCGGTTACCATGCTCAAGGAACTGAGCCTCTGCGTATCCCTCTGCAATTGGATTCTTGACTTCCTCATCCACAGACCACAGTCTGTTTGAATTAGAGGAACCACTTAATCTCAGTAACAATTAATACGGGAGCACCTCAAGGCTGCGTGCTCAGCCCCCTGCTTTACTCTATACCCATGACCGCGTAGCCGGACATAATGCGAACTCCATCATCAAGTTCGCCGACGACATCACTGTGGTTGGACGAATCACAGATGGGGACGAGTCAGAATATAGAAGTGAGATCGACCAACTGACCAAATGGTGCCAGCACAACAACCTGACTCTCAACATCAGTAAGACCAAGGAACTGATTGTGGACTTTGATAGGGGAAGGATGAGGACCCACAATCCTGTTCACATCAACGTGATGATGGTGGAAAGGGTCAATAACTTCAAATTCCTGGGCGTGCATATTTCCGAAGATCTTTCCTGGACCCAGCACACCGAAGCAATTATAAAGAAGGCACATCAACGACTACTTCCTGAGAAGATTACAGAGATTCGGCATGTCGAAGTGGATTCTCCTAAACTTCTACAGGTGCACGGTAGAGAGCATTCTGAATGGTTGCATCATGGCCTGGATCGGCAACTTGAACATCCAGGAATAAAAAAGACTACAAAAAGTTGTGACCACTGCCCAGTCCATCACCGGCTTTGACCTCCCCACCGTCGAAGGGATCTATTGTAGTCGCTGCCTCAAAAAGGCAACCAAAATCATCAAGGACCCACACCATCCTGGCCACACACTCATCTCACCATTGCCATCAGGAAGAAGGTACAGGAGTGTAAAAACTGTAAATTCCAGGTTCAGGAACAGCATCTTCCTTACAGCCATCAGGCTATTAAACACAACAACGAATAAGCTCTGAGCTCTGAACTACAAAAGACTATTATTATTGCACTATGTTTGTTATTTATTGAACTTTTTCTTTTTTTTCCTCTTCCCCCGTTATGTACTATGTTTACATATTCACATATTCTGTTCTCTGTAATTCTCTGCCACAGAAGGTAGTTGAGGCCAATTAATTGGCTATATTTAAGAGGGAGTTAGATGTGGCCCTTGTGGCTAAAGGTATCAAGGAGTATGGAGAGAAGGCAGGTACAGGATACTGAGTTGGATGATCAGCCACGATCATATTGAATGGCGGTGCAGGCTTGAAGGGCCGAATGGCCTACTCCTGGACCTATTTTCTATGTTTCTGTGTTTCTATGTTTTTGTTGTGCTGCAGCAAGTAAGTCCGGGACATATGACAATAAAACACTCTTGACTTGGAGGTAAAGAGTTTGAGAGAGGGCGGGAGGTCAGCAGTAGGAGGAGAACTAGAGTTGGAAATGGGAGCAGGGGTCGACATTGGGGTGCAAGTGCAAGTGCAAGGTCTCCTTGCCAGAGAAAACGGCACGGAGGCGGAGGAGACAGAAGAAGAACCCAACACCAAGGCGAAGGGTCCTGCTGAGTTCCTCCAGCACTGTTTTTATTTCATGAATATAATATCACCCTCTAGTGGCTGAAGCTCTTTAAGCTCTCTAAGTTAAAAAAAAAATCAGTAGTATCAATTGATGTTTGAGAAAACAATTACAGATTGAAAATGAAGTCAAGAAAGTCAACAAGAACACAGGAACAATCAAATGCATACATCCTCAAATGTGATCAATTGTTTTGCAAACAGCACACTGATTCAATAGTCTTTAGTTTTGTTTAGAGATACTGAGGGGAAACAGGCCCTCAGTCCACGCCAACCAGCAATCACTCATACACTAGTTCTATCCTACACACTTTTACAGAACAATTTACAGAAGCCAATTAACCTACAAACCTGCACGTCTTTGTAATGTGGGAGGAAACCGGAGCACCCGAAGAAAACCCATACGATCACGGAGAATGTCAAACTCCGCACAGACAGCTCCCATAGTCAGGACCAAACCTGGGTCTCTGGCGCTGTATGTCAGCAAGACTACCTCTGCGCCACTGTGCCGCACCCGAGGCTTCATAGAGTTCAGTGTGGAAATTGTAGCGATATTCTTACCCTCCACTACCACTCTACAGTGGGGCTTCCACAAGGATATCCTACAACAGATAGGCTTTGATGTAGGAAGTACAATGTTATGGGGTTGTTTTAGCTGACCATGTGCTACCATTATAATTTAGAAAACCTAATCACTGGACAGGTTCTTGCCATGATACGTTCAGCTGGATTTCCCCCACAAAATATGATTTTTCAGAAAACCTGCTCACCATCGATCAGAGATTCTGATCCATACTATTGCAAAACGGGTATGTATAGAATCAGTTTCTGTAACTGATCAGGCCAATGTCCATCTGACCTCCTTACACCTTCTTCACATTGAAACAGCTCACCACAACATATATTGCAATCTGAAGTGCAATAGACAATAGGTGCAGGAGTAGGCCATTTGGCCCTTCGAGCCAGCACCGCCATTCAATGTGATCATGGCTGATCATCCCCAATCAGTAACCCGTTCCTGCCTTCACCCCATAACCCCTGAGTCCGCTATTTTTAAGAGCCCTATCTAGCTCTCTCTTGAAAGCATCCAGGGAACCTGCCTCCACTGCCCTCTGAGGTAGAGAATTCCACAGACTCACCACTCTCTGTGAGAAAAAGTGTTTCCTTGTCTCCGTTCTAAATGGCTTACTCCTTATTCTTAAACTGTGGCTGGACTCTCCCAACATCGGGAATATGTTTCCTACCTCTAGTGTCCAAGCCCTTAACAATCTTATATGTTTCAATGAGATCCCCAACCAAATATCATCTTGCCTCTTCACGTATATTCCAGCAGACTCATTCCACTTCAAAGGCAATGAGAGATATAATATAGGTCTACATTTGCATAGCAGAGACATATACCCTTCTGAAACTTGCATCAAGCTTTACTGGGACAGTGCAAAAGCCAAAAAACTGAAAGATCAGAATGGGATGTAGGAGTGCACAACTACGATAAGTGAAATAATCAGATATCTGTATTGATTTTCTAATGGTAGAGGAGACATTGATTTGAATACAACTGCAACCGACTAGATTGATGAGAGTGTGTTAATTGGTTTCTTAAGTTGGGAGTGTCTGGACTGTTTGCTCATGGTTTCCTTCATCACCTTAACTGCAGACCCAGGATTATTCAAACCTGAGTCATGGAGCAGCAAATAGCAATTGCATAAATGTCAAGTTGCCATCCATTTGGTGGTCTAAGTTTGTCAATGATTTAATTCTTTACACCTACTTTTTCATCATATCTATTAATATATTACAATATAAATGAATTCAATATTAACTGATTTCTGCAGGAGAGTTCTATTTTTTTTTTACCATATTCTGCAGACACATCTATTTCTTATTGTTTAAGAAGGAACTGCAGATGCTGGAAAACCGAAGGTACACAAAAATGCTTGAGAAACTCAGCAGGTGCAGCAGCATCTATGGAGCGAAGGAAATAGGCAACGTTTCGGGCCGAAACCCTTCTTCAGACTGAACAG
The DNA here is from genome assembly GCF_028641065.1 of Leucoraja erinaceus. Taxonomy (NCBI): domain Eukaryota; kingdom Metazoa; phylum Chordata; class Chondrichthyes; order Rajiformes; family Rajidae; genus Leucoraja; species Leucoraja erinaceus. The sequence continues at coordinate 56,680,238 of NC_073381.1, forward strand.
AAGGGTTTTGGCCCGAAATGTTGCCTATTTCCATAGATGCTGCTGCACCTGTTGAGTTTCTCCAGCATTTATGTATACATCTATTTCTTAACTTTGCTTCTGAAATGACCCAGCTTTATTTTTTAGGCCAAGGCTCCTGATTGAAGGATTAGAAAATCTATCTGGCTGTATAGTGGAATTTCAGTGACAAATTTATAGGTGAAAATAATTGGGCACTTACCATGTCCATCAAATATATATTGTGATTTTTCTTCTGAATTCTCAGTTAGTGACTGCTTCCGTTTCAGTGAACGTAGTTGCTTGCACACCACACCCATGCAAATAATTTTCTCAAACATGCCATCAAGGTATACCAGTTTTGTCACATTGTGCATGTCCAGGTGTTTTGGAGCATTAGTACTTCATACACATAACGCACAGAAGTAACCTTTACAGCTGGGAGTAATGTTTGTAATCTATATTACTAAAACTCTGTTCTTGACCGGTTTTGGCGATCTGTGCTGCGATTTCCGAGAGAACGCCGCCACCTACGGCCGTCATTTTTGGCCACCTTGCTCAGAGCCCCCCTCCGCCGTATGTGTGCCGAGGATTTTTCCCGTCGATGAAATATGACAGAGATATTAATGTTTTTACAAAATTCCCCATTCTCTCTGCTGCCCACACTGGAGGCAGGGGAAGGGACTATAAAACCAGGAAGTGGTGTGCCTCAATTAGTCTCTGCAAGCTGGAGCTCTGTCAATTCGTCTCTGTCACTCTGAGCTGTGAATGACACTGAACAAATGTCTACAGCACTGTGAGTACCCTTAATTTGGTTTTTCTCTCTCTCTCTCTCTCTCTCTCTCTCTCTCTCTCTCTCTCTCTCTCTCTCTCTCTCTTTTCCAATTTCTAGCATCTGCAGTATTTTAATTTTAAACAGTATTGATTAGTTGTAACACTACTACGTCATCCCTTTAACGTTATCCATACCAGCATTCATGAACTCATGAATAAATATACTTTGCCCTTTGTTGTTTTTAGAAAGTCTAGCTACAGAGAGCTGTACTTTTGCAATAAGCCCCTCTAATCCCTGAATAAACACACTGTTCCATCTCATTAATGCAATAGGCCTGTGAGCAATCCCATTACAGTTTGATGTCCCTTTATTTACTAGGCTGCCACCACATGGTAGCTCGGGTGTCGCCTGTATGGTCGTGAGTAGTCTCCTCAGTCGCCCAAAGAGTCACAGCGTCTTTCTGGTCAATCATGAGAGGAATAGATCGGGTAGATGCACAGAATCTCTTGCCCAGAGTAGGAGAATCGAGGACCAGAGAATATAAGTTTAAGGAACATGGGAAAAGATAAGAATCAGAGGGGTAACATTTTCTCACAAAGAGTGGTGGGTGTATGGAACAAGCTGCCAGAACAGGTAGTTGAGGCTGGGACTATCCAAATGTTTAAGAAACAGTTAGACATGTACATGGATAGGAGAAGTTTGGAGGGATATGTACCAAACATAGGCAGGTGGGACTAGTGTAGCTGGGACATGTTGGCCGGTGTTGGCAAGTAGGGCCGAAAGGGAACATATGGATTTCCTCTGGTTTCCTCTCAACTCCCACAATTATGTGGGTTGGTAGGTAAATTGGTCAGTATAAATTAATCGCAAGGTGGAGCTAATGAGCACGTCATAGAGAATAGGGGTAACCAAATGGCTTCCTTCAATTTTGTAAAGAAATATAAGAATATATGAGGATACTGAATGCATCTCTTTAGTCATCTATTCTTGCTAATGTTGCAAAAGTAATATGAATCATTGAGGATATCTAATTTCTTAGTTTCTCTGTTCTTGTAAATTTCTCTAGACCTTGACTTGGCATTTCCTAAAACAGCTTGAGAAAATTTCTTAAAGAGCAGGAAATTAAATTATGATGTTTAAGAAGGAACTGCAGATGCTGGAAAATCGAAGGTAGACAAAAGTGCTGGAGAAACTCAGCGGGTGCAGCAGCATCTATGGAGCGAAGGAAATAGGCAACGTTTCGGGCCAAAAACATTCTTCAGACTGATGTTGGGGGGGGGGATTCTGATTCAATTATGTTCGCAGATGAGCATAATTTTGGGTTTCTATCTGTACACTAAAACTAAAAATAGAGATGGGGAGTTCGTCACAGTACCTTACGCAGGAACAGGTTTCATCCAATTAATTATTTCATTTCTGTTTGTGGGATCAGTTTCTGTTCTGTTTCTGTTTGTGCTCTGCCCAAATTCGCTTCTATGTTTCTTTTAATGTAACACTGTCTACACATCAAAATAATTTTTTTTTTGTCAATACCCTGAATTTATGAAGGAACCGTCTAATGCATAAAGGGCCTGTCCCACTTGGGAGACCTTAAGCGACTAAAAAAAAATCAAGGTCGTGGTGATCTACGACCTTCCGCGACTATGTGTACGACCTCCTATGACTATGTTGAAGACCTCCCTCGACTATGAAGAAGGTCTCCTTCGATTATGTTGAGGACTGGCTTTGACCATGTACGTTTTACTTGAGGATGGTCTCTGACAAATTGGTCCGTGAATGAGCACGACCCCCTTTCACCTCAGAGAACCACACTGAAAACCAAAAAGGACCAGTGACGAGTGTCTACAGCTCACATGATCACCTGATATAATGATGCCTTGTCTGCATTTTTTTTCTCACTAAAAAATGCCTCCCAGGTTTAAAAAAAAATCATTCTGAACCATGCAAGCAAGGAAGGAACTAGTTTGGAGGATGTTAGTAAAAATACCACTACTGCTGTTTGCAGTAGCCCTTTTGATTCAGCAGCCTTTTAAGAAAGGCAGAAGGGGAAGAGCAAGGGTGAAGAGGAAGCACAAGATGAGGTCTCAATGGGTGAATGGAGATGATGTGATGGACTGTCCCAATACACCAGATGACTGGAAGAGAGCGGTGCTGGGCTTTGACAAAGGATGGAACTTTAGGCACACACGTGGGGCAGTGGATGGCAAGCATGCTCTTCTTGTCTCTGTCCCTGTACCCCTCATTTTACTTATCGTATAGGATGGCATTCTGCTGGAGCCATTCCTCAAGGTCCCCCCCCCTGCTGCCTGGTGAAGGTGTAGGGCATAACCTTCCTCCAGCCCTCCCTCACCACCAGCCTATGATGCTGTGTCAGACACAGGAGAAAGGGCTGCTTTGCTGCCTTCAAATGAGGCAGTGAAGGATGGGGTGGTGGTGGGGACATATACTACCACCCTGGTCTCCTCCTCCAGGGGTCTCTCATGCAGGGCTACCTCCTCCTGCACGATCACCTCCTGTGGCATCATCTCCTGCCACTCCTCCTCCTGGGTGGGCAACACCTGCAGGGCAGGTTTTTTTGAGGGTTGTGCCCTCCCCATGCGCTGCTGCCTTTTTGGTGCCATCTCTAAAACACAAAAACTCTCCAGCTATGAAGAACATGCCTTGGCGTGAAAGAGGTGACATTCTGATGTTTAAATTACCTTTTTTTTCTACTGACCATTTTTCACCCCGGAGCTATTACCTTCGACTACCTTCAGCCACCTTCGACCAGCATCACGACCTACTATGACCGGCTTCGACTAGACCTATGACAAAAAAAATATCGATTTTTCCCACGGCGACCTATTTTATAGTCGCGATCAATTTTTAATATCTTGTAAAATACGCCGCGATCTACCTGATGCCTCGACTACGCGGGACCACTCTCGACCAAGAAGGAGAGTGACGAAGACCTCCGACGACCTTGTGGCGACTATCGGTCGTGGGCAAACTCTCCAGAGGTCGCGGTGGAGGTTCCCCAAGTGGGACAGGGGTTTTACTCTATGTTATTGTGTGCAACTCGAGGGAATTTCCTCAAAAATTTGATTAGATAGTTTGTGTACAAATAAGTTTTGCTTCCTTGGTAAAGTACTAATTTCAGGAATGGTGGAAAGATTCACTCTTGTACGCCTGATTTCTGCATCAAACACAAAGGGTGATGTAATTTCCTGCATATAGGTTTGGAATATTACATGCAAAAGAGTGGAAAGTATTACGGCTTTATTCTGATAATTATGCTACTCCTTTTATAGTATTTCATACATTCAAGAACAGTTTCTTCCTACCTTTATGTCAAGATGGCTGGAATTCTTGCTGCTCTTTGGAATTAACCAATCCCTTCATTTTAGTTTATCATTTCAGCTATCCAAAGCTTATTTCGATCTACTTAAAATGATTTGATTTTCCAATACAATTTTTTATGTATTTAAAAGAAACAATGCTGTCATATTATACTCTATAATGCTGCACTGGGGATAAAGGATGGAGGGATGTAATACAGCCAGTATCACAGGGATAAGCAGCAGTTTCATTGTATGGCAGACACTTCATTAATATTAACACAGACCGAACTGGTGCTGTGGACAGTAACATTATGTACCAAATGCCAACCTGGGTGCAAATTTGGATTGTAGTTTATAACACTTTTAATTATAATGCTGAATAGATAGATTGTTACAAAGTTCCAGGAAGACAGTGACTGTACCCAGCTTTCTCAAACATCTAGAAGCTAAACCAATAATTTTAAAGGAATTCCTGGAACCTGCTAGCTTAATGTTACACTTTAACTATCTTAGGTTCCTAATTGAGAAGTTCGAAAGAGAAGTCCCACCCTGATCAATGTTTAATGGCTAGAATTTTGTTCATTCTCGCACTTCTCCATCTATTTACCTCCCTCCACTTGACATATAAAATACAAAGAGCCTGGGTCCAGCAGTTCATCATGATCATTGTGCTCTAAAGAAATAAACTATTAAATTTCAACACAATTTGCATTCAGCACTTACAACCTTGCTAGCCGATTGAAATATGTGCAATGGCAATTTCTATATTTCCCAATGTCCAACTTTCCGTTGCCTTTACTACACAGGTAAGTAGGAGTGATCTTACGCAGAGCAAAAAGAACAGATCTTCCAGTCGTTATTTCCAGTTTAATTGATTCTTTATTGAAGTAGTTGTACAAACAAAAAGATGAACATACCAGGTTCTCCTTATTCTCATACAAGCCCTAAGCCTATATGTTACACCCCTCTATCATGAAATGACCGCCCCCAAGTGTCCAAAATAATACTGCTAGATATATCTCGACAAAATAATATAATATACCAACAGTAGCTAGCCTAAACATAAATGGCTCCTACACACTGGCTCCTAATTGTTCCACGTATATAGCAAAAACAATTACCAATAAACTTAAAAGGAGCTAGGAAAGCTTGACATGTTATCAAAAACAAAGGTATGTACAATGTGTTGGCATTTAATCTTCTTCTTCACCTTCTTCTTACTGTACGCAGGTCTCAGCATCTAGGAGCAGACATATCTTAGTTATCGGTTAACCAAGTTGCTGTTAGTCTGAAGTCGAACTGTACGCACAAGACCTTGTGCATCTGGTATGGTCTCCAATATTCTGCCCATTAGCCAGGAACCTCGTGATGTGGTGGAATCAGCCACCACAACAATGTTATCTGGAGCAAAGCTTCTCCTTACCCTTGACCATCGTTGTGGTTCTTGGATTAGAGGCAAGTGTTCTTGTGTCCACCGTTCCCAAAAAAAGATCTGCCATATATTGCACCTGTCTCCATCTGCATTTAATATTCAAGTCTTCCTTCACAAAGAGTCCAGGTGGTAGTATTGGCTTGGTTTTCAACAGAAGATGGTTTGGTGTAAGTGCTTCCAAGTCCAATGGATCATCAGAACTCTTGGTGATGGGTCGGTCATTTAAAATTGCTTCAACTTCACAAAATAAAGTTTGCAATCCTTCATCTTCCAGAACTTGTTGGTTAAGAACAGAGCACAGCACATATCGAACCTTGTGGATCAATCATTCACAAACACCGCCGTGATGGGATCCTGCTGGGGGGGTTAAAGTGCCACTTTATCCCTCACTGAAGCATAGGATTCTGGATTTTATCCTGATTTAAGCCATTAAGTGCTTCTCTCAATTCTCTTTCTGCTCCGACAAATTTGTCTGATCTTAAAGATGAAACTTGACCTCGTCGACAGATGAATCTTTGTAATGCATGGATGCAGGAGTCTGTGTCAAGTGTAAATACACCTTCAAGATGTACTGCCTGTAGCGGCAGATTTTTATATCGTTCGTGATTACTCCCTCTAGCCACTAAAGAGACTACATGGCTTTAGGAGAATGTCGTAATACGCATATCAGCTCTCCGTGAGACCGTCAGAGCTTCTTCACAGATATATCCTCATAACAGAGTCTTTTGATTAATAGTTTCTTTATTGTTGAAGAAAAACAATAAGATATACATCCGACCTTCTTCTCCGACTCATACACTTGGCTTCGTCAAACTTCAGCATATCGCTTTCTCGTGTCTCGGTTAAACTTCACATGGTCGAAGGGTGTTCCTTCCCCATGTAACTCTGAGCTAAACTAAAACTAAGCTTCTGCGCTAGAAACCCAGCACCAAACACGCCCTTGACTACGTAATAAATCCCACCCACATAATAACGGGCAGTCTGAAATGTAAAGACAAATGACATAATTAATGATAGTGGGCGGCGCGACTCACGTCGCAGCGGCCTCTGCAGCCCGTCTGTCTTTTTGTTATTTTTTGTCCCGTTTTAATGTAGGTTTTATTTTTTTGATGGGGTATGTGTGTGTGTGTGTGGGGGGGGAAAACTTTAAAAAATTTTCCCCTGCACGGAGAACCCGACCTTTCCCTGTCGGGTCTCCGTTGTCGTTGGGGCTGCACCGTGGAGTGGCCTCCAGCAGGAACGTCCTGGGGCTCCAGTCACGGAGCTGCGGACCTACTCCCCATCATGGAGCTGGCCGAGTCCGGAGCGGGAGGAGCGGTGGTGGCGCGCTGCTGCGACCCGACCCTCGGGGATTCGGAGGCTCCAACCGCAGGTCTGGTGGACAGTGACACCGGGAGCCCGCGGGTCCCTGCTGGGAGACCGCTTTTCGGGGCTTCTGCAACGGCGACTTCTCCCTCCCGAGTAGCGGGGTCGAGGATGACCTGGAGCGGGGCCTTACATCATCGCCCGGCGTGGCTTCAACGGCTGCGGGACTTTGCTAGCGCCCGCCCGGGGCTCCAACAAGACCCGGAGCGCGGCCTTGCATCACCCGGCGCGGCGTAAATGGCCGCGGGACAATTGTTATCGCCCGCCGGGGGCTCTGACTTTGACTCTAACATCGGGGGGAGAGGGAAGTGCAGGGGAGAGATACGTTTTTTTTGCCTTCCATCACAGCGAGGTGGAGATGCGCTGTGATGGATGTCTGTGTAAATTGTGTTGTGTCTTGGGTCTTTTTTTTTCTTGTATGTATGACTGCAGAAACACCATTTCACTTGAGCCTCTATGAGGTTCAAGTGACAAATAAATTGTATTGTATTGTATTGTATTGTATTGTATTGACACACAAAATAAGCCAAATGGCCACTACACTGCCCTGCTTGCCATGCAGGTGGAGATTACACCATACCGTTTAACAAGACTTCATCCTCTCTACTCTATCATCTGTAAATGGAGGCTTGTCTCATAGAATCCTCTCCAGTGGCAAGTTTGCTTTTTTTTTGTTCTCCAACTATTCCCCGTTGTCGTTTACACACAACACAGTCTGTTATGACCTTTCTTGCAGCAGTTAACTTTGATAAACCAGTGTCTTTTATCAGCATATGATTTCTTCCTCCATGTTCATGCTGTTCATGGATATATCGTAATGTTGATATGTAAAGGTCTTTCGAGAGAATAATAGGATGTTTGGCCTCTTCAGGCATCGCTAGTCTGTTCAGGCGACCACCTACACTCAGAAGTCCATCCTCCAGCACCGGATTTAGCTTGTACAAATGACTGCTTCTTTTGACACCATGTTTACCAGCTTCCAATACTGATAGCTCTTCTTTAAGTCTTTGACTGAAAGAGATGACTGCGCTTTCTGCTTGGAGAAGATCTTCAGGACTTAAACACTGTCCGCCGAATGTTGCTTTAAAGATTTGCATCTCCTTATCAACCTTTTCCTTTAGTTTGCCAGGATCTTCTTCAAAACTACTCATAGTAGTCTGAATCTCCTTTCTTTTTCTAGTAAACATATCTCCATTGTGATACATCAGTAGCATACCTTACAAAAGAAATCCTGTTTGCTACAAATGTTTGAAAGCTTTTGAATGAATGAATGAATGAATACGTTTATTGGTCAAGTATTCACATACAAGGAATTTGCCTTGGTGCTCTTCCCGCAAGTGACCACGATATACAGTGGCAGTTAGGAATGACACATAAAGCATTAAAAATTAATAATAACATATTTTTGATTAAACATGTGAATTAAATAAAATGGTTTAATTGTTGATGTACTTAAGCACTGTTGTGCTATCGGTCCAGAGGATGGATTCATCCAATTGAAGTTGTAATCCCTTTTGCAGCATTATGTCCACTTAATTTTCCCATTACGAGTGCAACATACACATCTTTGTTATCATCATCCAGTCCTAGGTATGAAACAGTACCGTAGCCACTTTCGCTTGTGTCTGAAAAGTGGTGCAGCTGTGCATATCTGATCTGACCAAAGTTTGCAGGCTTCATGCACCGGTCCACCTTAAATTCCGACATCTTGTTGAGATCTGCTAACCACCCAGTCCATCGCTGAGAGAAGGTTTGGGGTATGTTCTCATCCCATCCGAGTCTTTCCTTACAGAACTCCTGCATAGTCAGCTTGGCTGGCAGAGTAAATGGTGCTAGAAATCCTAAAGGGTTGTATATAGAGCCAACTACGGATAAGATACCCCGTTTTGTGTATGGTCGTTCCTGTGGCACTATTCTGAATTTGAACATATCTGTTTCAACACACCAGTGCAATCCCAGTGCCCTTTCCATAGGCAGATTGTCAAAATCCAACTCACTGGTCCCATTGGCACTGTTCTCTTGTTGAATGGATGCCATTACAGCATGACTGTTGCTGATCCACTTTGACAACATGTATACTCCATTTGGCAGAGCAAAGTCAGGTGTGCTGCCATTCAAACTGCTTCCTGCTCTGAAGGCATGGATTTTAAACAATCATCTACATAGAAGTTGTTCATTACAGTGTCTGTCACCTCTGCTGGAAATTGAGCTTTGTTGGCTTCAGCAGTCTTCCTCAATGCAAAGTCTGCACAAATTGGTCACGTCACTGCTCCAAAAAGATGTACCTTCATCCAGTATTCGCCAAGATCCTGCTGCACATCACCCTTGGGCCACCACAAGAATCACAGATAATCAATATGCTTTTCTGATACCTTGAGGCACAAAAAGAGCATTTGAAAAGAGAGAAGGAACAGCTGGAACTAGAGACAGAGCTGGCAGTAGCCAATGCTGGGATCAGTATACTTGAGACCAAGGGATCAAGAAGTAGCTCCATAGTATGAAGCTCTAGAGATGTAGCTCTAGAGAATTAGCTCTAGAGTCTGAAGAAGGGTTTCGACCCGAAACATTGCCTATTTCCTTCGCTCCATAGATGCTGCCTCACCCGCTGAGTTTCTCCAGCATTTTTGTCTACCATCGGTTTTCCAGCATCTGCAGTTCCTTCTTAAACAAGCTCTAGAGTATCGCACAGGATGAGCTCTTATGTGAGAAAAGGAACTGCTCAAAGGGAAACATCAACTAAATTAACTCCACAGGCAGATGAATACTTTCCTGATCATGTACAACAGGTTAGGTCTCATGAGGGCAGGCCCCGGGACGAGCAAACCAAAAACAATAATTCCCAAGTAGCAGCACCCCATCGCGTCCATCAGTCAACGTCTACCATATGGGACTGGTGAAAGCTCGGGGTCCGCATTCTATCACCGGAAGTCTTCTTTAGACCAGGGCCCAGAGCGGACCCCATGGAAAAGGCGCCACCCCCCAACATCACCGCCACGTCAGACAACGTGCAAGACTCGTTGGACCGGCAGGAAACAGAAGAAATACCCATAACCATGGAGGTAGGTGGGTCTGGTTCCTACCAGCGTATAGAAAATAGGGGCTTAATACTAACAGGGGGGAGATTACACCTATTTAAAGAAGCACGGGAGTCTATCACGAGTGATCAGTTTATACTCAATGGCATTAGTGGATACAAAATACAATTCATACTAGAAAAATTGCCACCAGTTCAAAATTCACGCCAGAGGGTATTTTCCCTCTCAGTTAAAGAAAAACGAGAGGGACAAGCTGAACTGGTGAGCTTAATTACAAAGGGTATCATTGAGAAAAACAAAACATGAACACTTGGAATTCGTATCAAATATATTCACTAAACCCAAAAAAGATGGTGGATGTCGCATCATCATTGACTTAACTTCACTAAATATGTTTGCTAAGTATATTCATTTCAAAATGGAAACGATTGTTACTGCCAAACAACTAATTTCCAAAGGATACTTCATGGCAAGCATTGATCTTAAAGATGTTTATTATTCAGTACCATTCACAAGGATCATCGCAGATACCTGAAATTTACCTGGATGGGACAGCTATGGCAGTTTAAGCGTTACCCAATGGGTTAACATCAGCCCAAGATTATTCACCAAGATACCAAAACCAGCTCTGGCAATATTAAGAAGACAAAAACATATAGTCATGGCATATCTTGATGATATCTTAATAGTAGGCAAGACCATGAAATTGACTATGTCAGCTGTATCAGCTACCAAACAGTTGTTCGAAACCCTGGGGTTGGCTTACATCCAGATAAATCTAAGTTGGCACCATCCACAATCACGGACTACTTGGGCTTCACAATTAATTCAGTCTACGTGACTGTAACATTGCCAAGAGACAAAACAGTTGAATTGGCACAATCATGCAACAATTTAATGGTCAACGAACGACCAACTATTCGACAAGTAGCAGAGTAATTGGGAAAATGGTAGCAGCATTTCCGGCTACACAATTCGGACCTTTGCACTATCAAAACTTACAAAGAGCAAAGGTACAGGCACCAAAACGACATGCAGGTCATTATGATCATGTCATGAAGTTACCCACTGAAGCAATATCAGAACTACAGTGGTGGGCAAAAAAAGTTTGGCATAGTTTCAGCCCTATTATCATCACTAACCCTACATTAGTTATCCAAACTGATGCCAGTGCTCAAGGCTGGGGAGCAACTAACTCCATATCCAGCACAGGTGGTAGATGGACTAATCCAGAGTCATCATTACCACCTACACTGGGCATTAATTATCTAGAGATGTTGGGTGACTTTTATGGTTTAAAAGCATATGCATCAAATATGCATCACTTGCATGTACAGTTACAAATAGATAATACTATGGTGGTGGCCTACATTAACCATATGGGTGGCATAAAATCGTTATCATGCGACAAGTTGGTCAACACAATTTGGCAATGGTGTGTCGAAAGACATATTTGGCTATCAGCAACTTACCTGCCAGGTAAGCTAAATACAGTGGAAGACACCAGGTCACGTAAATTTAATGACAACATCGAATGGATGTTAAACCCCAAAAAATTTGCAAAAGTTATCAAGCAATATGGCACGCCAGATATCCATTTATTTGCATCAAGGCTAAATCACCAGTTTGGGAACCAGACCCTGAGGCAGCAGCGGTAGATGCGTTCGCGCTGGATTGGGGAAATTCTTCTATGCATTTCCTCCCTTCTGTCTCATCAGTCGGGTACTACGCACAATACAAATGGACTCTGCTTCAGGTATTTTGATAGTACCCGACTGGCCTACGCAGCCATGGTTCCCAACACTCCATGACATGGTTGTTGAAACTCCGATGGTATTCCCCAGTGACCCAGAGTTATTAACACCCAGTGTCGGGCACAAGCCACCCGTGCCATGAAAAAATCAAACTCCTGGGTTGCAGATTCTGCACAAACCACTTCTGGGACTGGGATTATCAGAACAAACCGTCGACACCATGTCAGCATCCCTCCGAACATCTACTAAAAAACAGCACTTGTCCAGCATCAAAAAATGGGAGAAGTACTGCTTGGATACAGGGACCACCTACTCAACCGCTACAGTTACCAACGTACTGGAATTCCTGGCGAACCTTCACCACGATGAAGGACTCAGCTACAGAGCCATCAACACAGCTAGAAGTGCCCTGGCTGTCTATTTAAAACCAGCTCCAGGACAACAGGCCATGGGGTCCCACCCGCTGGTGGTCAAACTAATGAAGGGTATTTACAACTCTAACCCTCTAGACCAAGGTACACCCATATATGGGATATCAGTGTGGTCCTGACATACCTCAGGGGATGGCCACCAGCCAGATCCTTCAGCCTGGAACAATCTATGCTCAAAACATTCATGTTGATGGCACTTGTATCTGCACAGAGGGTCCAGTCACTACACCTATTGCGACTGGACACCATGCTCACAGCTCCAGACCAGATCTCTGTCGTTATCCAGGGACTGATCAAACAGAGCAGACCAGGAACACCTAATCCAGACGTGGAATTCCGGGCTTACCCACCAGAACCACGGTTATGTGCCATGACCCACCTACTGTCCTACATAGACACAACCAAAAATATTCAAGGGAGATGAAAAGCCTTGTGGGTCAGTCATAAAAAACCTTATGGTCGAATGACGAGCCAGACCATTTCGAGATGACATGACTTCAGAATTAAGGGAAAGAAGTTTAGGGGTAACATGAGGGGGAACTTCTTTACTCAGAGAGTGCTAGCGGTGTGGAATGAGCTTCCAGTGGAAGTGGTGGAGGCAGGTTTGTTGGTATTATTTAAAAATAAATTGGATAGGCATATGGATGAGAAGGGAATGGAGGGTTATGGTATGAGTGCAGGCAGGTGGGGACTAAGGGAAAATAATTGTTCGGCAAGGACTTGTAGGGCCGAGATGGCCTGTTTCCGTGCTGTAATTGTTATATGGTTATATGGTTATATGGAGATGGCTCAAGCAGGTGCTAAAAGCTGCTGGGATAAACACTAACATGTACAAATCTCACTCCACCAGGGCAGTATCCACGTCGACGGCCAAAAGAATGGACGTGCCTATAGACCACATCCTGGCTACAGCAGGATGGTCGGGGATAAGACCGTTCAGAATTTTTGTAATAAGCCACTGGCAAAACCTGCTTTATTTGCAGAAAAATGTTTACAGACTGCAAATATTTAATTTAAGCCCAGGTGAGCAATTTAATTTCTTTGTTGTTATTGTTAAAAAATACCATTGTCTTTTTCTACAGATTCATTGGTTGATTACGATAACACACTTCCTCCCTCAAGGACTTCGGCAGTGAGTGAAGTAATAACTGTTACAGTTTGAAATCACAGAGCTTTAAAATCTTTACGTAGTCACTCACGTGACTCCGAAGTAAAATAGTAAGATTAAACGAGAACTTACCAGTTTGAAGTTTGATCTGTATTTTATGAGTTACGATGAGGGATTACGTGCTCTACGCTCCCACCCTCAATAATATGGGTCAAACTGATAACTGATAGTCTCCTTTTCTTTACTATGTTTATTTCAATAACTGTGTCTATCTGTGATTCCACACCGCTGCTTTGAAGTATGCCGCGCATGCGTGCTGAGCGGGCTCTTCACGTAATCCCTCATCGTAACTCCTCATAAAATAAAGATCAAACTTCAAACTGGTAAGTTCTTGTTTAATCTTACTATTTTGCCTTTCAAGCTCCTTTTTAGGCACTGGTAGTTTCATCAACAACTCGTGCTTTTCTCTGACTTCATTACAGAGCTTGATTTATTGAACCAGGTTAGATTGTACTTCATTCACATTTTCACCTGATTTCATGAGCTCCTTCAAATAACTTGTTAGCTTGTTTACATATCAAGTTTCTTGACTTCTGATACTTTTCCATAAACAAATCCCAGCCTTTGTCGGTGTGCATAATGATTCTTCTTTCCTTTCCAGAATCCTGTCCAACATCACCATCTTGTGACTGAGCTTTAGACATACTGCCTCACTGTCCCTTTGAGACGTGTTGACGTAAAGCCGTACGCCTGTGGCTGGTATTTCAACACAACTGATATTGCTCAGATCCTCACTTCAAGGTTACTTCAAAATTCTCAATTTTAGCAGCCGTTTTCCAATATAGCTTATCATATATAACCTCCAATAAGGCTTAATGCTGTACGTACTCACTCTCTCCCTGTGCGTTGGCTTTCGAGGTCTTCAATCTTCATTAGTGAGATTAGCGCATGGTGACCATGTCCAGTTGATCGGCTGTGATGGCGTCAGGCTTTTAAATAAAACCTTTGTTCCATTTGAATGATTCACAAGCTACAGTTTCATTCATAGAGCAAGTTCTCACTTAAATGTAATGGCAATTTCTATCTTTTCAAATATCCAACTTTCCGTTGCCATTACTACACAGGTAAGTAGGAGTGATTTTTCGCAGAGCAAAAAGAACAGATCTTCCAGTTGTTATTTCCAATTTAATTAATTCTTTATTGAAGTAGTTGTACAAACAAAGAGATGATCATACCGGGTTTTCCTTATTCTCATAGAAGCTGTAACATTCTGTTCTCCCGTCTGGTGAGTGTGTACTCTCCACCTCCTATGCCTGGTCTAAGTCACTCTCTGTCCCCTAAGCCCATATGTTGCGCCCCTCTATCATCAAATGACCGCCCCCAAGTGTCCAACATAATACTGCTAGAAATATCTAGACAAAATAATAATATGCCAACAGTAACTAGCCTAAACAGAAATGGCTCCTTCAATATGAATGGGCGTTTAAACATTAATACATGAAGCTTCTGCTCAATGGGATTGGATTATATATCATTTATCATTTGCCAAGAAGAGGCTGGAAGCACTCAGATAACCCATGATAAACTTTGGAAGTAGTTCATAGTAAGTCTGAGATTTCTAATTCACCAACAAAATAGGTACAATGTGTTCTATATTGAACTTGGTTGGCATGGGTAAGTTGGGCCAAAGGGCCTGTTTCCACACTGTATGACTCTATAACTCTGAATTGAATGACCTTAAAGAATAAACTTGATATCAAAATGAATTTCAGCAACAACTTAGCAGATTCTGGATGTCTTCACAATTGCTGGGGTTTGATTAGTCACGGTACAATTGTGCTTGAGTTGTATGTGCATCTCTCCAAATTTTGGTAGGGGCATATTTATATCACAATTTGCAACTACTGAATGGTGCTGATTTCAACTTATTAGTCATGATTCACACTACGGCACCAAGCTGTACATCTACACGTATGGTGGGTGAGATACTCACCCAGACTGGAATGCAATAATCAACTTCAAGTATCTGAGTCACCGTTTGATGTCTGTGTGTATCTAGTAACTAAGGGTTTTGGGAGAAGGCTGATTGTGGCTCTTATCTTTTCTCAAGATGTCAACATTAATGATATGCTGTCCTATGCTAAGCCTTTTATTAGCTTCATTTTGAACAAGTTTGCTTCAGAAATGTCAAGTTTTTTAATAATTACCATTTTGAATGGTTTGTAAATCTTTCAAGTTTCTTTGTAAATGTAATATTAACTGCATTGCAATGTATCAATTTAATTTGAGCCTCACCATACATTCAAATGTGTATATCGTGTATACAGTTTATTCAGAAAGTATTCAGACCCCTTCACTTTTTCCACATTTTGTTTCATTACAGCCTTATTCTAGAATGGGTTATATTCTTTTTTTTTAATCATCAATCTACACACAATACCCCATAATAAAAAAGCCAAAACAGGTGTTTAGAAATTTTTGCAAAGTAATTAAAAAGAAATAACTGAAAAATCACATTTACATAAGTATTCCGACCCTTTACTTAGTACTTTGTTGAGACACCGTTGGCAACGATTACAGCCTCAGGTCTTCTTGGGTATGACGCTACAAGCTTGGCACACCTGTGTTTGGGTAATTTCTCCCATTCTTCTATGCAGATCCTCTCAAGCTCTGTGAGGTTGGATGGGGAGCGTCGATGCACAGCTATTTTCAGGTCCCTCCAGAGATGTTCCATCGGTTCAAGTCTGGGCTCTGGCTGGGCCACTCAAGGACATTCACAGACTTGCCACAAAGTCACTCCTGCATTGTGTGCTTAGGGTTGTTGTCCTGTTGGAAGGTGAATCTCCACCCCATTCTGAGGTCCAGAATGCCTTGGAGCAGGTTTTCATCAAGGATCTCTCTGTACTCTGCTCGGTTCATCTTTCCCTCGATCCTGACTAGCCTCCCAGTTCCTGTTGCAGAACAACATCCCCACAGCATGATGCTGCCACCACCATGCTTCACCGTAGTTATGGTATTGGCCAGGTGATGAGCGGTGCCTGGTTTCCTCCAGACGTGTCGCTTGGCATTCAGGCCAAAGAGTTCAATCTTGGTTTTATCAGACCAGAGAATCTTGTTTCTCATGGTCTGAGAGTCCTTTAGGTGCCTTTTGGCAAACCCCAACCGGGCTGTCATGTGCCTTTTACTGAGGAGTGGCATCCGTCTGGCCGCTCTACCATTAAGGCCTGATTTGTGGAGTGCTGCAGATATCGTTGTCCTTCTGGAAGGTTCTCCCATCTCCACAGAGGACTCTGTAGCTTTGTCAGAGTGACCATCGGGTTCTTGGTCACCTCCCTGACCAAGGCCCTTCTCCCCCGACTGCTCAGTGTGGCCGGGCAGCCAGCGCTGTGAAGAGTCCTGGTGGTTCCAAAATTCTTCCATTTAAGAATGATGGAGGCCACTGTGCTCCTCAGGACCTGCAAAGCTGCAGAAATTGTTTTATACCCTTCCCCAGATCTGTGTCTCGACACAATCCTGTCTCAGAGGTCTATGGACAATTTTGAGTGTCATAGCAAAGGGTATGGATACTTATGTAAATGTGATATTTCAGTTATTTCTTTTTAATTACTTTGCAAAAATGTCAAAACACCTATTTTCGCTTCTTCATTCTGTGGTATTGTGTGTCGATTGATGATAAAAAAAATGAATTCAATCCATTTTATAATAAGGCCGTAACGTAACAAAATGTGGAAAAAGTGAAGTGGTCTGAATACTTACTGAATGCACTGTATAGCTCAGAACAGGTAAATTCCCAGAAATTGGATTAATTAATACTTTTTGAATGCTACAATGTGCAATTTCAATTTTAAAAGCGTTCTGAATTCATATTATAAAGAAATCTGCAGATTTTGTTCTAGATTGCTCCATGTCTTTGCTGCATCATGTACAGGGAACATTCTTTGTTACATCCAAGGATGCATACTGCATATATTGCCATCACTTAATCTGCAGGGGAAGCTTTCACCTTGCTCATGCGTGATTAAAGGGAAACTCTCTGAGCCAGTTCTAGGTAATGGCTGGTTCTCACGGTGCGACCTGACGCAAGATGTCACCAGAGTGAAGTGGTCGTGGTCCAGCACGAGTTCCGCATGATATAAGGGGGGGTAGATAAAGAGTTCCCACGGTACTCGGCAATTCTGTCATTTGTGCGAGTGACTTGTCCGTCTCCCGATCTTTCCCGTTAATCGTGAATGACCATCGTGGACTGTAGTGTAGTTAATCACGTGGCACAAATGATGCCACTTTTTCTCACACACTATATAAATATCCTCCGTTCGTAGAATTGGCTCATTTGCAGACATGCCTATACAACGTTGGTTCGAGGGGGAAGTCCAGGACAAGGGGTCACAGCTTAAGGATAAGGGGGAAATCCTTTAAAACAGAGATGAGGAGAACTTTTTTCACACAGAGAGTGGTGAATCTCTGGAACTCTCTGCCACAGAGGGTAGTTGAGGCCAGTTCATTGGCTATATTTAAGAGGGAGTTAGATGTGGCCCTTGTGGCCAAGGGGATCAGAGGGTATGGAGAGACAGCAGGTACGGGATACTGAGTTGGATGATCAGCCATGATCATATTAAATGGTGGTGCAGGCTCGAAGGGCCGAATGGCCTACTCCTGCACCTAATATCTATGTTTCTATCTATGTTTCTATGAGTACAGGCTGGTTGTTATTTTCATTGTCTGTCTGTCTGCCACTACTTTTACATTGCAGCTGCAGGGAACAGACAGACTTATAAGATAAATTAAAGGTAACTGCAAAAACAGCACTTTTACATCTGTAGCATTGTATGTTTTTAAATCATGGATAACATTAAATTGTTCTCCTGTACATAAACTAATATATTGTTATAGATACTCACATGAGCACCCGGGATACTTCGCAGCCTTCGTCTCCAGCAGGTTGTGCTTTCTCTCCCTATTTCTATAATCCTCTCTGGATTTGTCATAGATAATCTCATTGCATTGGTACCACTCCACCAGTTCCCCCTCTTGTTCCCTGTTGAAGTTATATGGCCTTACCTTCTGCCATCTTACCTTTATGTTATCGTCTGCTGAGGATATTGGGGAGGCAACAGCTACTGGGGAGGCAATCTCAAATCCACCTTGATCACCCTCTCCCTGCTCCAAGGAGCCCACAGGCAGTGGTATCTCTGGCATCTCCTCTTGCCTCTCCACCTGTCTCTCTTGCTGAGTCTCCTCCTCATTTACCTGCATGGCTAAAAAAGTTCTGACTTTCTTTAACCCCTTTCTTTGCGCTTTTCTGAGAGGCATCTCTGCAAGTCTTACTGTGAAAAAGATTCTCAAACAATGACAATTAGGTGGGACGTCCTCGATGGACACATGGTCCATTGGCGATATTGAGACCACCTTTTTTACTCACCTTATGTCCCTTCTGTCAAGCTTCCGGGTTTACCGTTCGCAGGAGTTCCCACGGTACCCGCAAGAGTCATTACGGATATCGCACGGATATCGCACTGGCATCTGCGTTCATACAATGTTGCAACACTGCTCAAGTCACTCTTGGAGAAATTCAAAAATGTTTGAATTTTCTCCCGACCGTACAAAGTTACACGACTACCTGCCGTTAGCGCCACGGAGGTCCTCGGTGGTCCACGAATGCCGTACTGCTATCGCAGAAGGTTCCCACGATGTTAAACTCTTGCGTCAGGTCACACCGTGAGAAAGCCCTTTATTGCGCTGATTCTGATTCAAGCAGATTATCGTTAAATGTCTGAAGAAGGGTCTCGACCCGAAACGTCACCCATTCCTTCTCTCCAGAGATGCTGCCTGTCTCGCTGAGTTACTCCAGCTTTTTGTGTCTACCTTCTCTTTAAATTATTTACTGATTGGTTTCGCTCCTACAACTCATCCCTCACCCTGTACCATCTCACAATACCGATGCCCAACCTCTCCCTCAATATTCTAACTATTAACATTCCTACCCCATCTCGCTGCTGACCCTTGACACTAGGTTCATCCTCCCTAACAATCACTATGAGTAGACCTGCATTTCAATTCTACTGGTCCCTGACTCACACCACCCAGAGTCTCTTTCTGCTATCATCTCCCAAACTTAAAAGATTTCTCATGCACAATCCTCATGGGAGCAGCTGCAAAGGAAACGAATTATATCAAGTCAGGCCATTTCAGTAGTCTCAGACTTTAGATGCAACAGCATTTCCCCATTCTCCAAAATTGTCAGTGGCTCAGTGGTGGTTAATGGACCTCTGAAAATATCAAGGAATTAATAGATTAAACATTTAGTATCTTGTCTCCAGTTATCTACAAACACTTACCGAGATAAATTAACATGGGTGGTAATGCCCTCTACCCTCTGATCCGGGGAGTCAATCTTCACATTCAGACTTACCTGTGAGTTATTTTACAATGAGGTGTAATATGACTGCACAAAATGTTAATCCCTTCTGATATGCGCACATGTCAAATAAGAGTGGGCACAATTAAACCAATATTACATTGGCTGCTGAGAAAAATAGTAGAGCCCATTTGATAATGATTCCTCTGCACAAAATGAGGACTGAATGCTGCAATCTTCTTTGTGAGTTAGCATTACACCGGTAAAGTCTTATTTTTTTTTAAACAGACCTGATGGAAAAGGCTGTGTTTCATGTTCCACTATCAGTACTTTCTGCTGGCCATTCCCATGATTTAGGATGAGGCCTGGAGATAGATAGAGTTTGGACAAGAGACTGCAGATGTCAGATTTTTGAGATAGATAGTTTGTTCTTTTGTAGTTAGTAGAATTAAGACATTAAGTTTGAGAAATTAGACTGATACATAAACTTGGACATTGAAGTAAGAAAGAGAATTCCCAGAAACAAGGAAACCAAGTTGGTCCCCCCCCCGCCTCACCCCCCCAAATTCTGCCAATGTTCATTGTTGCCAGAGGAATGCACTCCATTAGAAAATATGATTTCATGGACAATGGGAGCTAATTTAAATTTTGAAATTATTTCAGCCACTAATGACTTAATGTGAAAATAAAACTGCCTCAATGAAAGCAACTATTGCTTACAGTGTGAATTTCTTACAGCAATAGTCAATTGTTTTGACTATTTTACTGTTTTTTTTACAATCCATGTTCTCGGGGTATCAAAATCTAAATTTTATTAGTTATTTATGTTATGACATCGGATGGAAGCTGCATATCAAATCTCGTTGCGCTTATGTGCAATGACAATAAAAGATATTATTATTATTAAAATGATCATCATTAAAAAAATATGAATGAGACCTTCAATGCATTATGAACAACTGTACTCTGTGAAAGTCTGAAGAAGGGTTTCGGCCCAAAACGTTGCCTATTTCCTTCGCTCCATAGATGCTGCTGCACCCGCTGAGTTTCTCCAGCATTTTTGTGTATCTTCTGTGAAGCAAGGTCTGGGCACTATGTTCCTGTTATTAATATAGGGTGCAAGGTGTCAATCAAGTGGGGAGCAGATGACTAACTCAAGAGGTAACTCTATCCTTATGTTTTTCTGTCTTGACAGACGAGTTAAAATGGAACAAATTACCTCCTGCATTACATCTGTGATGATTGTGAAGTGAAAAAAGTCCTTCTCATTTTCTTCATTATAAGAATTGTTCGTGAAAAAAGTATGAATTCTTGCTTTTGACTGGACTAAAATTTGGCACCATAAGCTTGATTGACAGATACAGCCTGTGTACATTTTGTATCGAGTCCACAATGACCACCGATCACCCTTGAAAACTAGTTCTATTTGTACCCACTTTTTTTGTCCATTTCCTACACCCTTGGAGTAGTTTACAGAGGCCAATGAAACTGCTAACTCACAAGTCTTTGGGATGTGGGAGGAAACTAGAGCACATGATAGAAACCCACACAGTCACGGGAGGAACATGCAAACACTACACAGACAGTACCCGAGGTCACGATTGAACCCAGGTCTTTGGCACTGTACATGCGCATGGAAATTGAAATAGTTATAGTTTCTAAGGTTAATGTCAAGGCAGGATCACTGAAACAAACCGGTAGAAACTTTACTCAACATAGGGGTTTGCTTGAATGAATAATATTATGTTCAATTTAACTGAGATAGTCAATAATTCCATAAAATCTGACACCATTAATAATCAAACTTGTTAACTTGGAACAGGAGCAATTTTTCCCATTCATGTAGCCATTCATTCTTTCATTCACTCATTCATTCATATGGAGTTCATAATTACCTGTAAATTGATGTTTGCAGCTGATGACAAAAGGGCAAGTGTTCAATTCTCATTCTGGGTAGTGATATTGATGAAACAAAATGTTGGTACATTTTAAATTTTCATTTAAATTTACATTTTCTTGTACATTACTGCAATAGAGTATTAAACCATGTCCCACAACAAAATGTTAAATCTGAAACATTTATTTTTTTAAATAAAAAAGCTTTTCCAAAAGTGCCTACAGCATCAGGATGTTCAAGTAAATGGGGACTGTGCTCCCATTCTTGAAAGAGATTAGATAACAAAAGTCAGCTTTTAAGACGTAAACAACGCTGCTAAATCTGACTCCAGTTAGTGATTTCTTCATTGGTGTAAACCCATCAGTGTTCAAATTAACTTTTATAACTGAACATGAAACAATTTTTCCTCAGCATAGTCTTCAACTATAAAAATAAATATTTCTTTAAAATATGCTAAAAATGGGTGGTTTTCTATTTTCACCATCAAGCCACTAATCTGTTTAAGTTGATTTTATGCATTGTAAAGAGCTGCCAGATTTTCATGCCTTTGTTTTCAACTGGCAGTGTAAATGGAAATCTATCCTATTGGTATCCTGCCTGTGAGTTTATATTGAAATCAAAACAACTGTTTCAAAAATGTCGGGCAAATACATTATTTTAGTGAGATATTTCTTACTAATGATTCATATAGTCCTTACAAATTGTGAAATTTAATTTAAAAAATATCATACATTGCCCATGTACCTTTGGTTATCTTGATGCATATTTCTATTCTTTGGAGTAGACATTCACCTTGAGTGGGGGTCGATATATATGCTGCACCATATTTTACTGCATTGACATAACAAGCTAAGCATATCATGGGAAGCCAGAGGGTATTATTGTCGAGAAATGTATTATTGTCGACACTTGGTAACTCAAACCGGTCACTTCATTGCTTGCACTCTGCCTCTAAATTTCATTCCAGATTACAATGCACTGAAGCAAATTTTTAGTAAATGTAGCACTGCCAACTGGAGTTACATTTCTAGAAGTATGTATGATGCATCCACCCATGATGAATTTCTACTCCTTGACGTCCAGTCAATTTCAGGTCAAATAACAAAATCCAAATGGGTCAGCCCAGGTTTCCATTTTACAAGCAGAGGCAACAAAATCTGAGATTGAATGCAGTTTTCTTATAATCTAATGAACTATTAATTTTATTTGTATTAATAAAGATCTCAACCTAGACATTATCCGGGCTTGGGGACTCGCATCTTAATTGCACAGATGGTGGATTCCCTGCCAGGCAACATTTACCCCAGCCTTTGGACCAGTTCCCAACATAATGAACAAGAATTAAAAACTTATTTTTACTCACCATTTCATTCAACCTCTATCTTAAAGAAAAATGGTAAAGCTGAAGTACTTTGGTGACATAAAAAAATGAAACAATCACTGTGCCCTGTAGTATTACAATTCAAGGCTGTGACATTTTGAATCAAATGTAAGTGCTTGGCATGAACAGGTGTTTGAACAGGCAAGTGTAGAACATTAATACAAGTACATTTTACTATAGTTTAGTTCTTAATAGCACCGCCAAACTACCTAACAAAGCACAACCATGAGCCTCAAATATCGCTAAGATATAATGTTTGACAGAATCTCTAGATTTGGTTTCAAAAAACACCATGGGACCAACAGAGTGTTAATACATATAATAAAATTGTGTTTCTTTTATACAGATAGTAACAAAGATGATCATCACAAAGTACTTGAACAGACTGGTGTAATAAAAATAACAGTAAATACAATTCTAGCCTTTAATTTGCATAAATTAACATAAATGTACATGTATTCCTGTGTTAAAAAAACATAACAGCTGCCATATACACTAGGTGGATTACAGCAGAAGCAGTGGAACAAAAAAACAAATGTGTCTTGACTATACCCTACTACCAACTTTTGTTTGGTTCTTGCCTTTCATCTATTTTTCACGGAACCTATAAAGGCTTTCAACTATTCATATATACTACTACAGCCTATTTCATCCACAGTTTCACATTTATTTTTGTGCAGGAACAGAACAAGATGAGATGGACTACTTTCTGAAGAGCCAGAGGAATTCAAAGTGTCTCCAGCAAAGCCATGACAGCAATGTTATCATAGAATACTGACTCCATTAGCATTTATGTAGGGAAACAGTTTCAACATTATAACATCCCCCCCTCCCATCACCCCCAAAACTTTTAAATTTACTTAGTAATGTTCAGACCTGCATGTATTAAGGCAAATGTGAAGCTAGAACAAGAACTAGTTCACATTTGGTAGCATCACCCAAGCTTCAATAAAATCATGGCACTGGTTCAATTCACCATTTGTATCTAATCCAGCAGAAATGCATTTTTAACAATGACCTCTAAATATAAACTGTTAATCTAATTTATTGATGAACAGTTGCAGCTATAATTGGCAATCTGGAATCACACAAGAGATATGTGCAGTAAGGTTTTTACATTGGCCTGCAGAGGGCACTGATACTTTAGTTCAATCCTTTTGGCACCAAGCTTCCACTTATTTCAGTCAACACATAGAAACACAGAGCAGAAAGTTTGCTGGTTATTGTGTGCAGTTTTAAAACTTTGAGGTCTTTCATACGTCTGCATTTTAGTTGGGTCTTCTGATATTCCAAATCTCTGAGCTTGGAACACGTTCAGTGCTCCACACTGAACAATACAAAAGCATCCACCACCAGATTCTTTGAAGTTAAGGTTTGAAAAATTTGAAGTCAGGGGAATTTTAAGGCATCCAGTTTCCAGTTTATTTTGACCTAAAATGATAAATTAAAAATGATGTTAATAAAGTTCCAAGTATTCTTTAAACTCCAAATAATAATAATAATAATAATTAATAATAATTTGATAATAATAGCACCTCATCACATTTGATTTAATCCAAAGTCCATGAAGAATTTGATGCTAAAGCCTGCTACCCAGCAGAACATGCTGAAGGGTAACAGCATGCTGCGGCACAGCAGTGCAGCAGTAGAGTTTCTGCCATACAGCGCCAGAGACGTGGGTTCAATCCTGACCTCGGGTGCAGTCTGTATGGAGTTTGAACGTTTTCCCTGTGACTGCATGGGTTTTCTCTGGGTGGTACGGTTTCTCCTCACATTTCAAAGACATAGGTCTGTAAATTGTTCCTAGGATCGAACTAATGTACGGGTCGGTGCAGACTCGGTGGGCCAAAGTGCCTGTTTCCATGCTGTATCTCTAAACTAAACTATATCCAAGTTAAGAAATCGTTTTTTCAGAGCCTAATAGGCCTGTCCCACTAAGGCGATTTTTCAGGCGACTGCTGGCGACTGTCAAGTTGCCGGCAATCGCCTGAAAAACTGGCAACTGGAACAGCGACTGTCAGAGTGGAACACACACACACACACACACATGCTTCCTTCACCAGCATGTTATGCAGGCGGGGGACAGGGCAAACGGGGGGATAGCTGTCTGAGTGAAGTTCACATGGTGCAAATTCAAGGTGATACCGCGAGGAACAGGAAGGTTGGCGCTGTAATTAAGATGGCTAAAGCACAGTGTACGGTAAGTCCTTTAAAAGAGGGGGGGAGAAGGAGTGGAGTTAACTTTTAAGAAGCTAGAGATACATGGCTGAGAAGCTCGGCGGCCATTTAACATTACCGGTCGGTTATCCTTGGTTCTGAAAACTCCTGCTTACGTTTTTTTTCCCCCAATGAGCCAATGAAATTCACCGGTCAGCACCGGCTACAACTTACGAGAACCTACGAGAACCTTCGACCTCCTGCCAACCCACTAGGACCTCCTGGTGACCCACCTACGGCACGAGAATCTCACTACTCTCCATGGCGGCTTCATTCGGTGACGATAATGAGGCTGCGACTAGTTCCCAGAATGCGGGAACTCCTCACGACCATGAAGGCGACTCCCCGGCAACCACCCGCGATCATGTGGCGACCATGTGGTGACTGCATAATCTCCTGCAGTCGCCTAAAATGTCGCCTAAGTGACAGGCCCATAACTCTTCAAACCTGTTGGAGTCAGAGATCAGATGTAAATATAGGTTTCAGCTGCATTTGTACCCTTTTGGTAATACCCATAGGAATATCCATCACAATACTAACAGTGATTCTGCATGAGACTGTCAGCACTTCATAGACTGAATAGGTAGCCTAATTTTAGTCAGTCTGAAGAAGGGTCTTGACCCAAAACTTCAGCTATCCATGTTCTCCAGAGATGCTGCCTGACCTGCCTAGTTGCTTCAGCACTATGTGTCCTTTTGTGTATTATCCAGTATCTGCAGTTATTTGTTTCTAGTCTAATTTTAACTTAGTGACCTCCCTTTTTTCAATTTCAATGAAACTGAAATTCTAAAAATAATCTGCTGCGACAACTGGAGCTTTCATCAATTGAAGCAGATAGCACATATGGAATGGGCTGATAAGCAGAGAAAGCACATGTTGTAAAAGGAAGAAGCTGATCAAGACTGTTACACTAACCAAGTAATAAGATGTAATATTTATCAGAAGATCATTTGGGGGTCATTATTTAACCCTAAATGGAACCCAGCAGCAGAACAGAATATAGAAACAAAATGCTGGAGGGACTCAGTGGGTCAGGCATCTCTGGAGAAAAGGAATAGGTGGTGATTTGGATCGAGACCTTTCTTCAGACTAAGGGTCTTCAGACTTAGTTATTCCAGCAATTTGTGCCTATTCCCCAACAGAACAGCATGACAGATACACCAATATAGGTTACTCAACACACAGCAGATTTATCATAGGGCTCTGTATGCATGGGACAGACACAGCTTGGACGAGCTGAAGGCTGATTGATGGGATGGCCATTGTCCTTTATTCCTGCTACCTTTCCAACACAATAAATAATTTCACGGGATCTGCCATCCTAACTTTGCTGGAGGCACAGCAGAACTTCCTCTTTGATGCAGCTCCAAGGGCATGCTGCCAGGTCTCAACTTCAATGATTAACTTTAGTGGCGGATTTCATAGACTCATAGCAATGGTATGATGTGTACTGAAAATGAAAACTGGAATTGCCGATAAGACATGAGTGCTGAGGATTACAGTGAAAAGGATTGTTGATGAAGCTTGGGTATATTCGGCCTGAATCAAAGAGAACGGAGACAGAAAGAATGGTAATGTGTTGCTTTGATATCAATTAATTTTGTCAACAGAGAATATTATAGAAATCACGATGTTCAAGGTGTGCTGGACCTGAACTTGGAGGGTGATGATTTGATTAACTTTTGACTAGAAAACAAGAATTAAATCATCTGTGTATATTGACTGAATTTTAATGATGGACAGAAAGCAGAGAGTAGTAGTGATCTATATACTGCAGCGGTGTACCCAGGTGACGATAAAGATCACTGATTTATATATATATATATATTGAGAACCTGGTTTTCGGTATACATGCTGTCTTTCCAAAGTGTGCAAATAACACAAACCTAGAAATGTGGTAAATACCATGAATAGATGATTTCAGGTTATTCAAACAGATGAAATTTCACTTTTATGAATTGAGGTCATTCCGATAGGACTAACAAGGAGAGGCAATAAGAACTAAAGAGCACACTCATAAAGCAGGACGGATTAAAGAAAATCCCAAGGCTTTTTATACCTTTATTAAAAACAGGAGGGTAACCGGGGAAAAGGTAGGACCTTTCAAGGATAAAGGAAGGAAGGAATTTGTGCTTGGAGTCTGGGAATGTAGGCGAGATGAATACTTGGCATCAGTTTTCACCAAAGCGAAGGACATGAGGAAAGTGAGATCAGTGTGGAGAAAACTAATACGCAAGGGCAGTTTGAGATTAAGAAGCAGGAGATGTTGGAGCCCATGAAGTGCATTAAGGTGACTAGAACCACAGGACCTGATGCAATTGATCCCTGGTTATTGAGAAAAGCAAGCGAGAAGATTGTGGTAGCCGTGAAGAAAATATTTGCCTCTTATCTAGCCAGAGGCAAGGTCACGAGGGACTGGAGTGAAACTAACGTTGTTCCTTTACTTAAGGGAAGTAGAGAAAATGTAGGGAATTATAGGTCAGTGATAGGGAAGCTATTGGGGAGGATTCTTCAGTATAGAATTTTCTCCCATTTGGAAGAGAATTGATTATTTAGGGACATGGTCAGCATGGGTTTGTGCTCAATTTTTTATAACAGAGAATTTTTATAATGGAGAATTAAACTACAACTAGAATAATGCGACAAATTTTATTAATCACAATTTACAAAGGACACATAAGCCCAAGGAAGGGTGCAGGAAAGACTCCTCGCAATATTGATTTATCGGATGAAGAATGCCGATAGGTGGTTAGATCAGCAGAGGTTTTTGCCTGCGTTTATCTGGGACTCCATAGCAAATTTGTATATCTCACTAACAGTTTATTAAGTGTTGCCAAGGAATAGTATATCTGACTGCTGGTGAGGAGCAGCATTTGAACATAAGTTCAGGAGGAGTCTATTCAGCCCTGGGTCTGCTCTGCAATTCAATGAAATCATGACTGAGTTGATTTTGAACATAATATTCACCCATGTTCAATCAAGACCCCCTAAATACATTACCTAACAAAAATCTCAGGCTTGAAATCCAAACTGATCCACTGCTATTTGCATATCAATGGAACTTCAAAACTTCTACCCATGTTAATTAGTGAGGTACTCAACTTTCTAAAAGCTTGGGATCAGTTTCCAGCCATATCTGCATATCTCCTGATTCCTCCAAAAGCCATTTGTAGACTTTCTACCATTTACTGTTTCATCAGGAACATGATCTGACTGTAATGAATGGAAAAGAGGTTCCATTAAAGTTGTTTGCCCCAAAAGCCAAGTTGGAGTAATTCTGGAGTATGGTGTACATTTTGGTCGCCTAATTATAATTTCAAACATTACCATCTCTGAGTGATGAAAATGTTCATTAT
Source organism: Leucoraja erinaceus (assembly GCF_028641065.1). Lineage (NCBI taxonomy): Eukaryota > Metazoa > Chordata > Chondrichthyes > Rajiformes > Rajidae > Leucoraja > Leucoraja erinaceus. Next base: position 56,708,661 of record NC_073381.1, read on the forward strand.
TTCAGGAAGGGCTTATGATACATATTGATACTTTTTAAAATGATAACTGATGGAAAAGAGGAGGGAGTTTCCATTAAAGTTCGAAGTTTGAAGTTCCATTGCTATGCAAAGTGCAGCTTGGATTTCAAGCCAGAGATTTTTGTTAGGTAATTAATTAATGGTTTCCTTATAGTCACAAGTACCATGTACAGGGAAATACATTTTTTGCATAAAGCTCAGCAAGACTATCCCTGAAAATAAACACAATCGCACCAGTTAGGAATAGGAATAGGAATACTTTATTATCACATGTGACTAGGTACAGTGAGATTCTTTGTTTGCATACACAATGTATACAAATAGCAGCCACCAACGTCACTGACAAAGTTACAAAGCACGCTGGCTCCCCCTTATGTGCCCCACCAGCGTCCCACCAGTTCCCCCACACCGAGTCCCCATTGTCCATTGTTCTCCCCCCACCTCCCTCACGGCGGACCCCCACGCTGGGTCCTCCATTGTTCTTCCCCTCCCCTCTCACGGTGGTCTCATCGACTGTGGGTCGACCCACAAGGTATCGCCGCTGCCGCGAGGCTCCACCACTGCCGAGGCCCCATCATCGCGAGGCTTCACCACTGCCATCGCTGAGGCTTCACCGCTATTGATGTTCCACTTCACGTCTCCGTGGTGCTGACCTGGGCCTCAACCGCAGGCTCTATCGGCTCCTTCGCCCGACCCAGGCTACTACCTGCGAGACCCCGACCCGGGCTTTTATGCGGCGATCCAGGAGGCATCGAGACCGCTGCACCTCGATAAAGGCCTTCGGCTGCGTTCCCAGTCCACAGCCGTGGCCCGTTGAGAAGCCTTCTGGCTGTGTGGCCAAATCTATATGCAAGAGGCACCATTTTGGCGCCATTGTACAATGTTTAATGGGCTATCCCTTATTCTAAGAAGATAATCCCTTGTTCTAAACTCCTTTGCGAGAGGAAACATCCTCCCCTCATGTAGCCTTGCACCAGGCAGGTGCCAGAAAGCTGCAGCAAATTTCTAGTGTGAGCCATGCAGCTCACAGCTTCTAAAACGAGGACTAAATTTAAAATTACATTTTGAGGCTGGCATATTCTGAAGGTCAGCAGCTCGTAAGCGTTAGCGGATGAGGGGGGAACCTCATTGAAACTTACCGAATAGCGAAAGGCTTGGATAGAATGGATGTGGAGAGGATGTTTCCACTCGTGGGAGAGTCCAGGACCAGGGGTCATTGCCTCAGAATAAAATGAAGATGAAGAGGAATTTATTTAGTCCGAGGGTAGTGAATCTGTGGAATTTATTGCCACAGAAGACTGTGGAGGCCACGTCAATTGATATTACTATCTTGTGTCAACTACCACCTCCTATTTCAGGGTAATCTAACCTTATTGTTTCAGTAGAAATTAGTATTTTTTAACTCAAGATAATTTAGCTACTAATATAAAATGTTTACAGTACATATGTCCCTGTGCAGTCTGCTTTAACTTCAGAGAACCATAATCGAATAATAATTTTGTAAGTATTTGTGTAAGATATAAACTAATTTATCCAAACAGTGAATTGTTCCGTTTGCAAATAAGTTGATATATTATCATTAACTCGTAGGGTGGTTTGATGGATGGAACTGCATACCAGGTTGAGATGGGACAAGAGAAAAAAATATCATAATGGCCACATGTGGACTGGATACAGGCCTAAAGTATTTCTCACAGAGGGGCTCCATCATTATGTGAAACAGAAATCTGCAGGAGAGTTGCCCATCTGTTCTCCCAACTGTGCCTAGTTCACTGAATAATGTTATGTAAGTGAACTTGTCAATGTACATCTGGTTATACCCAAAGTACACAATGGCCTTTATGTAATGCATAATCGGTTTTATCAACTGGACACCTTATTTTGTACAGTCCTCTGGAATGTTAACTTTAACTTTTAATTTTACTTCGGAGTCACGTGAGTGACTACATGAAGAGCCCGCTAGTACGCTTGCGTGTCATTATCGCTACACGTATTGCAACGAGTCATTGGGGGAGGAAGGACGTTCCTCCCAAACGGCAGGTTTTGGAAACCTGCAACAGTAGGTAAGAAAGCTTTGTTTCTTTTTTGCTTACCTTTGTTTACAGGAAGGCTGTGGAAAGCTGGCGGGGGAGAGCTGCTATGTAGGAGCAGGCAGCCAGCAACGGCCGGTGGCACGACGGTCTCCCTTGGCGGGAGCGGGTGCGACTTTAGCTCCAGCAGGTGTACGGGTCGCCGACAGCCGGTGGAGCACTCCGGAGCCGTCGGTCTGACGACTCGGAAAACAGCCCAGGGACCTACAGGGTAAGGAGCGCTGCATGGGTCCGTGGGGCTGAGAGACTGGAGGTAGCGGCGAGCGGTCGGTGCCCGTGAGCACCGGGTACGCGTTGGAGCTGCTGGGCCTGCGTCGCGAGCGGCCAGTTCCCCGAGAGGACTTGCACCGCGTTGGAGCACTGCAGGCCCAATTGAGGAAGGAGCGGCACAGTGGGGAGCACTGCACCGCGTTAAAACCACCTTACCTGCGGTTGCGAGCGGCCAGCTCCCCGAGAGGACTGAACCGCGTTGGAGCACCGCAGGCTAACGGTAGACGGGCGGCTCAGTGCCGTGAGCACTGCACCGCGCTTTGGAGCACCGCAGGCCAACGGCACTACAGGGAACTCAGTGCCCGTGAGCACTGCGACGCGTAGACACTGCGGGACCTGCACCTGCGAGAACATACCGCGTTTGCAGCGATGCAGGTCCAAAAAAGAGAAGAGCAAATCCTCGAGTGGGTAAGTCCCATAGCAGCACCTTATACAGGGCTGTATCTCACTTCCACTATTATAGGGAAGTGCTGGAGGAAAAGACAGACTTAGGGAGAAGGAAGCAGCACCTTTTCTTAGGGCTATAATCATGCTTCTCTCCCTCCAGTAGACTCTTTTGTCAGAAGAGTGCTGGGGTCTAGTCTAGGGCAAACCCTGGACAGGTAAACAGATGTAAGAGCTGTAATAATGAGGTGATGCTTTTTCTAAGTCACAAAGTACATAGAGTGCATTATTGGTCATTTCCTGATAGAAATACAGGAATACTTATGTTGTGACTGAAGGATTTAGCAGTCCAAAAAAAAAAAAAACAAAAAAAAATTACTGACAAATTCCATTCCCATCTGGGAAGTCACATGGGAATGTCTGTCTATGTTTCAGGGGGAACAACAGTACAGCTGTGAGTAAAGCTAACTGGGAAAGATCTACAAACCAGGTTAGAAACCAGCATAGACCATATGTTCTCTCTCTACTGCAGGGGCAAACATTAGCTGACACCATAGCGGTCACTTGCCACTGGGGATTGTAAATCCCTGAATGTACTAAACTAATCAATTTATGCATCTGGTTACATCCAACCGGGATTGACACGGGCCTGTGTAAATCCGAAACCTCCTAGCAATATCTTTATTTGGAGGTGACCGATCTAGAAGGTCAAGGAGTTAGACAATGAAGCCAAATTGGAGCTCATCTAAACGTCCAAACATCATCCTCAAAGGTATCGCCCCTATATCTGAAGATGTGTACACCCACAACACACGGCCTCGGGGATCCAGATGAAAACAGTAAAACCAGAAGGAAGCAAGGAGGTTGGTGCGACAAGACATCGAATAAATAATTTTTGACACTCGTATCTTTAACAGTATCCGGGGATACACAATAGAATTTTACAAAAAGTAGAAGAATATTTGTATAATAATTTACTGATATACATCGTACACTACAATGAGTGTCGGCTATTAGAGTGGTCAAATAAAAGACACCCTGCATAACATTAGTGAACAGCGGGTGAATAACCAATCATTTATTGTCCCACTTATGATACTATAGAGAATGACAAAGCAGCACAAGCAATGTCAATTGTGCTATCACATAAACGCTTCTCGAGGCTCAAACTGAAAGTCACATAAACCTCTGTTACTTCTGTTTAAAAATAACTCACATATGTTGTTCACAAGCATCTCATACAATCGTGCAGAGCTAGCTGCCTGAGAAGACAGGCTGCCCCAGCCGTCACTCGTGACTGAGTAAATAAGAGTTGCTTCAGCCGCCTACCATGGTGTGAATGAATAGGCAAAATTGGCACTGTTAAATTTCATGTTGCCTCATTTGTAATATCGCAAAAGGTATCTATTGATAACCCATAAGTTTAATCAGCTGCAATGTTTGCATATTACCTAAAACTCAATGACACAATGCCCTTTAATCTGAGTAGGGCAGCATTGGCTTTCACCACTTGCTTTGTTATCAAAACAGCAGAATCTGTGCCTCATGTGTATAGATATGGCAGAATATGCAACTACAAGATCGATTCTCTGAATCCGTAAAATTGCAGAAAGCCAATCATCCATCTTAAACTGGGTAACTAAACCCATGATCAGATTAGCCAAATGCTAACCTGATTCGGCCTGCACCCTATTTCTGTAATCTTGAGAAGTATCAGAAATATACCCCTCTAGTCCTTGGCCAGACCATTCATCCTCGGATGAGCTGTCACTGATTGCACTCGGAACCCCTGTTCCTCTATTGACCATACGGACGGAAAAATGTTTGGCGTCTCTACCCGCGGAAGATACATTATCTAGTTATTCATATATTTCGCTGATAACATATAATCAGATAACATATATGGCCAGCCAGTTCCATGATGGTCTACCCTGAACCAGGGTAAACAAACGGTTCCTACTTGGCACTTACAGAGGTTACTATGCAAGGCACCCTGCCAATGTCTCTACATCAACCTGATCTATCCCAGAGACAGTGAAAACCTACTAGACAGCCCATGCTGCCAGTAAATCCAAACCTGGGCCGACAGACTGCTCCATATTGGAGTTTAGGGAGGTTATTAACGAGACTTTACTTACCAGCGTCTCTGACCCCAGGTCGATTTGCTTGTTGGAGCTTCAGCGAGGTTCCATTTGCAGACCCTGTCTGTCATGCTTGTCATTTCTGTTGGATAGCTGCCGCCGCTGGCCAACTGCTCTTGTAGTGAGTGGCTTGTTCGTTCCCGAGGGAACAGCAAATTTAGAGGCAAGAGCAGGCAGCTCTTCCTTATGCGATTCTCGCACATCATGCATTAAAGCATGGGATTCAGGCACATAGTCATGTTCGGAGTCATGTTCAGAGTTAGTTCCATACTGATCTCTGACACTCTCATAGTGGGAGAAATGCGCATGCTATTTGTCATGCGTATGCCTCGGACTGCCTGTGCATGTTTCCGTAACACAGAGCATATTTTTTGACACCATCTCCGATAGTCTTTCGAATGGGAGGAAACATGTTCCCGGTGTTGGGGGAAACCAGACCAGGGGCCACAGTTTAAGAATAAGGAGTAAGCCATTTAGAACAGAGACGAGGAAACTCTTTTTCTCACAGAGAGTGGTGAGTCTGTGAAATTGTTTGCCTCAGAGGGCGATGGAAGCAGGTTCTCTGGATGCTTTCAAGAGAGAGCTAGATCGGACTCTTAAAAATAGCGGAGTCAGGGGATATGGGGAGAAGGCAGGAACGGGGTACTGATTGGGGATGAACAGCCATGATCACATTGAATGGCGGTGCTAGCTCGAAGGGCCAAATGGTCTACTCCTGCACCTATTGTCTATTGTCTATAACTCCTTTAGTAACTCGTCCTATAAATAAATTGCATAATTTCCATATTAATATTCATATATGTGTGTCTAAGTCACAATATTACTCTCCATTACTCCAATAATTAATTGGTGTTTTTACAACCTTTGTAGATCATATCTCTCAAGACTCTGATATTGGTGTATTCATATTCATACAAAGCTTTTTTTGAAATCTAAATAACTTTGTTGAAACATGACAAAAATAAATGTTGTACTTTTTGTACTTTTACATCATTAAAACGGAACAGTTTATATAATCTTTGACATTAAATAGAAATTTGATTCCAGTGGATTTGTAAGTAAACCTTAGGTGTGTGAATGTAGGGAATTGCTAAATATAATTTTATTATTGTAGGGAAAGTAAATAATCTCTTCTGACCTTCTTAGATGAAGTGTGATAGCCTTAAGCTTTGGAAGCTGGTTAAGTTTGCAACAGTGGGCCTATGAGCTAAATCATTGGCACTGCTGCTACAGCTGTTTAGCAACTTTCACATTGTGAAATTTGGGCTTTGTCATCCTAGTTCCAGCCAACTTCCCAGATTCTCTGTTGGTTGTGTCACACAAGGCATTTTCCAGATGCAGAAGGCAACATGAACTAATCTCTGCATCCAAAATTAGAACAGGTTCTTTGTGGCAAGTAAGCCGTTTATCCTGTTGTCTGACGCCTTACAACATTGGGGAGTCAGGAACACAGAACTATTCAAATAATAATAAACCAGTCCTCCCTGCTGCAAAGTGAAGGTTGATGCATAGTTCATCTGACCCATTCTTCAGCATATCAGTGGACTCTATGGTCAACTATCTGATCTGATCTCATCTCATCTCAGACTTCAGTCTTTTAATGTGCATTTGTAGAACTCCGAAGCTTTCAGATGACTAAATGACTGATAGATGTTGGTTAACTTCACAGCTATCATTCATTAGTCAGCTTGGTTCAGCCCGTTAATAGAAGGGTGTAATTGCAGCCATTCTGGCAGAGTTACTATATCTTGTCAATGTGTAGAGTGGTTACAAACTATGTAAATGTGACTGGGGTAAGGAATGGCATTAATCTTATTGGGATTTCTCTGAATTCTCTGTTGAGTTTAAAGTAAACACATGCAACCGAAATTCTCAATCAAAATGAAAAGAACAGTGTAGGAAGGAACTGCAGATGCTAGTTTCCACTGAGGATAGACACAAAATGCTGGAGTAACTAAGCAAGACGTGCAGCATCTCTGGAGAGAAGGAATGGGTGACTTTTCGGGTCGAGACCCTTCGTCCGTAACTTCATCTCAGGGAGGATTGCAGAAGTTTATAACAGCCTTTGCAGTCTATTGTAATAGAAATATTCAAGAAGGCATTATGGAACAAGTTGTGAAACATTTTCAGCTAAAAGATCTACTTACATATACATGGGCTGCAACTGTAAATGAGATGTTTTCTGTGGGCCCTGGTAGCCATACGAGTCAAATCCTCCGATGAAATCAACTGTTAGGGAGAACAAATAACCATTATATTTTCTGTCTATAAACGTGTCGATTCATGCAGGTCTGTTAAAACGTATTCAGGTTGAAAAGTTAACCTTATTTCCCTTTCCTTCGTTGCTGCCTAACCTTCTGAGTGTTTCCAGTATTTTCAGATTTTATTTCTAATTTCCAGCATCTGCACATTTTAGTTTTGATGAACTGGTTGTTGTTGATCAAGGCAATGGCTTCCATTGGGTTGCTAATGACTGAGAGAACACCAATTATGCGGCAATAATCCAGTTTGTATTTGCTCTGCCACTTTTGACAGACATAAATATGCATTATCCTGAATGACTGAGTAGATCGCCATTCTTTCAGTAACTGGTTCTCAAAGACTATGCCTTCTCATCCAAGACCATCCAGATCCAACCTGTGGAAATGCTCTATCTATTCTTTTTTATCAATTCCCATTGGTAACTTTAATTAAATTAATTCAAGAGAGAGCGAGATAGGGTTCAGGGGATATGGGGAGAAGGCAGGACGGGGTACTGATTGGGGATGATCAGCCATGATCACTTTGAATGGTGGTGCTGGCTCGAAGGGCCGAATGGCCTACTCCTGCACCTATTGTCTATTGTCTATTGCTATAAATTTCTGAGTTGTCAACTCTAAGCCATGGCCCCTCACCTCAAAATGTAACCAGCTAGAGGCATTGCTAATTCTTTAGTACAGCAGGAGGAAGTTAGTTCCATTATCATGACTATATCTGGTGCTCTCAGCCATTTCTTGATATTACATGGAGTAAGTTGAATTGGCTGAAAACTGGTTATTGTGATGCTGGGTTTCTCAGGTAAATTGTCCATTTGGCACCTCATGTTGAACACAGTTGTAAATATTTCAACCTTGTCTTTAATTCTCACCTACTGGGTCTTCCCATCTTGGTGCCTTGACACCTTCTCCTCCCATCAGCCATTTAATTTTCCACCAACTCATGACTAGAGCTGGATTACAGGGCTTTGATTTGATCTTTTGGTTTTGGGATCATTTAGTTTAGACTATTGCATGTAATTCTATCCTAAAGCTTCACCACGATAACATCTTGTTAAATATGCCTGATACTGAGCCCAGCTTTCCCTTCTTTATAGTAATGGTATAAAGAGATATTTGCCAGAGGAGAAGATATGTTGGTGTACATTTCTTCTGCTTATGTGACCCATGATGCCTCATGGGTGCTTAGTTAAATCCAGCCAGATCTGTTCTGAGTTCACCTTATTTTGCCCGGTTTTGTGCCAAAAATAAATCAATACCATCTGATCCCTTATTTACAGGTCAGTATTGAAGGTCATAAAGCTTTTAAGCAAGTTTTCTTACCCTACATTACTGATCTGTAAAAAAAGTAGATCGTATTGGTTTATTTTGTCGCACATACCAAGAGATAATGAAAATCTTTGTTTTGTATACTCTCCCGTCAAATTGTACTATATGAGCACAATCAAGCCATATTCAAGCACAATACAACAGGTTGTGCAAAGAGAAAATTACCCAGAGTGCAGAATTAAAAAATGCAGCGTTACAGTGTTCGATTTTCAGAGAAAGTGCCGATAAAAACCGAAAAAGTGCAAGGGTTGATTAGAGGTAGGTTGGGAGATTGAGACTAAACCCTTAGCTTACAAGAGGTCTGCTTAGTAGTCTGATAACATTAGAAAAAAAAAGCTATTTCAGTATTTGGCGGTACATACTTTCAAGCTTTCTGACAGGATGGAAGAGGTTCGTGATTATGCTGCCTCTTTTCTGAGGTGAGGTATAGATGGAGTCAATGGCAGGTGGGGGAGTTTGGTTTGCGTGATGCACAGGGCTACATCTTCAATTGTCTTCAACTTCTTGCAGCCTCAGGTGGAGTGGTTGGCAAACCAAGCGCGATGCATCACAATGGGCTGCTCTCACTAGTGCCACTATAGAAATTGGCAAGAGTTGATGGAGACATGCCAACTTTCCTTCGTGCTCTTAAGATTTAGAAATAGACGTTATGAGTCAATTTGGTTGGACCAGATCAAATTATTGGTCATATATCCAGGAAAATGAAGTTCTCGGCCTTCTCCATTTCAGCATGATTGATAATGACTGTGACATGTATCCCACCCTTTTTCCTAAAGTCAATCACTAGCTTCTTCATCTTGTTGACATTGAGGAAGATAGAGGTAGTTGTCATGGCACCATATTACTAAGCGCTAAATCTCGTTCTTGTACTCCATCTTGTTGAAGATCAGGCCCATTACGGTGGCATCATCTGCAAACTTGTAAATGAAGTTAGAGCAAACTTTGGCCACACAGTCGTGAGTGTATAGGGAGTATAGTAAAGAACATAGTAAAGAACATGCCCTTGTGGGGCACCAGTGTTGAGAATTATTGTGGAGGATATTTTGTTACATGTTCTCACTAATTGGATCATGAAGGTGAGGATTCAGTTGCAGAGAGGATGCTGACTTCTTGGTACAGGAGTTTGAAGCTGTGTTTGGTTGAAATTATGGAATTGTAGGTGGAACTATAATCAGTAAACAGGTGTATGATGTACTTGTCTTTGTTATCCAGATGTTAGAAACATAGAAACATAGAAGATAGATGCAGGAGTAGGCCATTTGGCCTTTTGAGCCAGCACTGCCATTCAATATGATCATGGCTGATCATCCAAAATCAGTACCCTGTTCCTGTTTTCTCCCTATATCCCTTAATTCCATTAGCCCTAAGAGCTATATCTAACTCTCTCTTGAATACATCAAAATGTTACAGCAATGAGTGAAGGGCCAGGTAAATGGCATCTGACATGAATCTTTTGTGATGGTTAGTGAATAGCAGGTGATCAAGGCCACCTGGTTCGATGAAGTTAATGCACTCCATGATCTCTTGAAGCACTTTATGATGGGTGTCAGAGCTACTGGACAAGGTCATTAAGACACACTTCCTTGCTTTTATTTTGCTATATTGTACCTAATTTGTAACTATACAATGACATTGATATATCTTACCTAAAGTACTCACAACTGTGCAATTGGAATATGTCGCTCTTCAAGGGAGATGCTAAATGCATTTCGTTGTCTCTGTACTGTACACTGACAATGACAATTAAAATTGAATCTGAATCTGAATCTGAATCTGAATTTGGACTATGGCGGTTAATACGATTAGAGAAGAATTAGCATGATGCTGTAGTTAAACATTTTAATATAACCATATAACAATTACAGCACGGAAACAGGCCATCTCGACCCTTCTAGTCCGTGCCGAACACATAATCTCCCCTAGTCCCATATACAATTTTGTAATAACAATTCTAAGTTGGGCAACAGATTTGCTGGTGACACAGGACAAGAAAAGAGACAGATTCTGTAGTATTTTCTTCAATGCTTGCAGCACTTCTATGTGCAAAAGCACACCTTTGCTCAAGGTAACACCATCAGTAATGAGATAGGTCAGATTTACAGCATTGGCAATGGTGCATGTAGAGAAAACAGAACCAGCTCCAGGGTAATAGCGGAGATGGTTCCTGAAGGCCTCCGACGATGATGCCAGGTTAATCTGAGGCCTGGTTAGTGGAGCTCCATACTTAAGGAATGGAAACACACCGTGTGACCATATGGGGTCATCACACTGACAATATTGATCAGTTAATGATGTCAGAAATGACTGATCACAAGTTCCTCTGTACCTGATTGCTGGTAACTGTGGATTGGATGAAAATACTGCACCTTATCTTAAAATGCATATAAGAATGCTGTGATTGGTTGCATTGGAGAGACTGCAAGGATCGCATGTAACCAGGTGAATAGATCCTTTCACACTGCAAATGTAAGAAAGTTTGTGATTCTGCTCGATCTGAAGAACAGACAGCATGTGAGTGATCCTGTGCACCACAACACCCTGAAAAGACTCACTGGGTTTCGAGAGAATGTGGTGTACATTTACCAGAATGTGCTTGTTTAATTGTTAACTTTAACTGAGATTTTTGATTCACTAACAACATTAAGGATCATGCAATTTTTGAAGTTAGGTGCCAGATCAAAAGACTAAGTGGCTTCTCCGGTTCATTTGTTCCTATATTTATAATTAAGGTGTGCATGGCAGCCAAACAAAAATCTCAATTGGTACATTGGAGAAAATTAGCCTTAATTTAACATAATTTGATTCATTTGCAAGAGAGCCCTTCATGGAGTAAAATTAAGAGCACGACTAGTGTTATAATTTTTTGTGAATTCCTATAAAATGCAAAAATAATTGTATTCATTTAATGACTGAGAAAATATGATGATTTTAATTAAATTTCTTTCAATCAGGCAAAGATTGCTAGTCCTGAATAGCACCCGTGGGCATTAAATTAACATAATCAAACCAAACTCCTCTCCTCCCCACCAATCACCCCCCCCCCCCCCCCCCCCACCACCAAACCAGGCTTCTATCACTAAAGGATTGAAACGTTATCACCCAACTGTCCAAAAAACAAACAAGACTAATCCTCCAAGAAGTGAGATTGAAATGTTCAAGTCTTCTTCGCTCTGCTCTGATTAGTTTTTGCATATAAATATATGTTGTTGAATTTTGAGAGCATTCTGCAATAGTTTGATTAATTATGAATGCAGTAATCAATAACCAATTTTCCTCCTGTGTCAACATTGTTCTAAGCACATGTAAAATCTTCCAGCTTAAAAACATTGGAGGTTAATTACAGGTATAAAGAAATTGTATATTTAACCCAGCTTTCATCTGTCTTCTATTTTCCCAAACTCAGTCTAAATTTATTCTTTAAACCAAACTTCAAAAAATCTCTTCTGATAATGCAATCACACTCCCAGCTACATTTGAGTAATTCTGTTAGAAATATCGTACTTTATATTCTTAGAAAATAGTTCAAAGGAATCTTACATCACCATAGATTTAAAAATTCATTGATATTAATTGTATAATGCCATTAAAGATGTACATTAATTTATGTGGGTGAACTAGATATTTCTGTCAACTGCAGCTTGAAATATATTCAAAACTCATGGTGCAAAACTATTTCCACCTGGATAGGCTTAAAAAATAATAAATATAGGGTTTGAGGGCAGAGATTCTTGGATTTTGTAATTGGAGTATTTTACGACAGAGGAATTGACAAAGCTCAGACAAATGGTGTTAAAATATAGACATTTTATAATGTTTTTATGTTCCTACGAAACATTTGTTAAACTAACTGATGAGTGGGAGTACTTCCATGCAAGCTTAATAAAAACCCTATGGTGAATATAGCTCAAGAATGCCTCTTTCTGAACATGTATCACACATTGTTTCTATTCAGCCAAGAATACTGTATGTCAAAGTTCTGCACTGTGGTAATAACTGGTTTGCTGTGTTGGGGGTGAGGTTCATTCTAGTTGGGGCTGAATATGAATTAAATAACTGAATTGCCTTACTAAATGAGAATAGACTTGAAATTATACATTTTCATAAATTATACGCCTACGCCGCATCTGTTCCCAGGATGAGACGTTCCACACCAGGACATCGGAAATGATGGAAAGGCACACACCTGTCTATATAAGGTCCCACAGTATGACAGTGCACGTCAGAGCAAAAACCAAGCCATGAAGATGAAGGAATTGCCCATAGACCTCCGAGATAGGATTGTGTCGAAACACAGATCTGGGGAAGGGTATAAAACAATTTCTGCAGCATTGCAGGTCCCGAAGAGCACAGTGGCCTCCGTCAGTCTTAAATGGAAGAATTTTGAAACCAGGACACTTCATAGAGCTGGCCGCTCGGCCAAACTGAGCAATCGGGGAGAAGGGCCTTGGTCAAGGAGGTGACCAAGAACCCGATGGTCACTCTGACAGAGCTCCTGAGTTTATCTGTGGAGATGGGAGAAACTTCCAGAAGGACAACTATATCTGCAGCACACCATCAATCAGGCCTTTATGGTAGAGTGGCCAGACGGAAGTCACTCCTCAGTAAAAGGCACATTACAGCCCACTTAGAGTTTGACAAAAGGCACCTAAATAAGATTCTCTGGTCTGATGAAACCAAAATTGAACTCTTTGGCCTGAATGCCAAGTGTCATGTCTGGAGGAAACCAGGCACCGCTCATCATCTGGCCATTACCATACCTACGGTGAAGCATGGTGGTGGCAGCATCATGCTGTGGGGATGTTGTTCAGCAGCAGGAACTGGGAGACTAGTCAGAATCGAAGGAAAACTTGAACGGAGCAAAGTGCAGAGAGATCCTTGATGAAAACCTGCTCCAGAGCGTTCTGGACACACAGGGGCGGAGGTTCACCTTCCAACAGGTCAACGACCTTAAGCACACAGCCAAGATAATGCAGGAGTCTGTGAATGTCCTTGAGTGGCCCAGCCAGAGCCCAGACTTGAACCCAATCGAATATTTCTGGAGGGACCTGAAAATAGCTGTGCATCGACACTCCCCATCCAATCTAACAGAGCTTGAGAGGATCTGCAGAGAAGAATGGAAGAAATTACCCAAATACAGGTGTGCCAAGCTTGTAGCGTCATACCCAAGAAGACTTGAGGATGTAATCGCTGCCAAAGGTGCCTCAACGAAGTACTGAGTAAAGGGTCTGAAAACTTATGTAAATGTGATATTTCAGTTGTTTATTTTTTAATTACTTTGCAAAAACACCTGTTTTTGCTTTTTTTATTTTGGGGTTTTGTGTATAGATTGATGATTAAAAAAATGAATTTAATCCATTTTAGAATAAAGGGCCTGTCCCACTTGGCCGTCATTCGCGCGCCATTTACGCGAATTGCTAGCGTGTGGGTAGCGCGTGCGTGGCGCGGGACGGGTGCATGGAGTGGTGTCGAGGAGTGTGGAATGGCGTGGAGGAGTGTGGACTTCGTCCTGCACGAAATCTTCGCGCGCCACCGGCCTGTCGCATAACTGACGGCCAAAGTGGGACAGGCCCAAGACGCAACGTCTCACCTCCAACTGCAGCAGATGCAGGCAAACGATTGCTGAGCTCGGCCTGGGGCTCACGGCTGTAGTGGATCCGGATCCATCCCTACTCCTACTCCCAGAGCGGGGCCATGACGATTGGAGATAGACACAACATGCTGGAGTAACTCAGCGGGACCGGCAGCAGCTCTGGAGAGAAGCAATGGGTAACGTTTCAGGTCGAGACCCTTCTTCAGACTGAAGAAGAGTCTCAACCTGAAACGTCACCCATTGCTTCTCTCCAGAGATGCTGCCAGTCCCGCTGAGTTACTCCAGCATTTTGTATCCATCTTCAAATTACGTCATGTGCGGACAGCTGTGCGGACGCATGATGACGCGTGCAACCGCCGCGCGTCAGTCACTACCGGCCTGTCAAGTAAATGCCGGCCATGTGGGACAGGCCCTTTACGCTGTAAGGCAGTGGTTCCCAGCCTTTTTTTGACCATGCCCCACCTAATCACCTCTAAAATCCTGATGCCCCCCACCCCCCCATGTGGTGATATATAATTCTTATCATTTAAAAAGTGAACTCCGTTTCAGCTGAAGAAGCTTAAAATGCCAATACCTTGGTTGTAATAACTACATAATAAAGACCTTTTTTACCCAAAAAAAATTATTTACTCAAAATAACATCTGAAACATAAACTACATATGTTTACCTGATGGAAAATCCTAAAAAATAAAAATCGAAAATTTGGACCCAGACTTCCTCAGTCGTGCTCAATTGCCCCCCTTAAAAATCAAATTGCCCCCCTGTGGGGCGTACGCCCCACGTTGGGAACCACTGCTGTAAGGTAACAAAATGAGGAAAAAGTGAAGGGGTCTGAATACTTTCTGAATGCAGTGTACCAAGGTACAGTGTGGATTTCAGATTACCATTGCAACAGTATGATTGCCTATTTAACATCTGCAATTACCAGGAAAAAACATCATGGTACCGAGACGTTGAAATTTAGATAATTTAGAAATCGGAGGTGCAAAGGAACTTGGGAGTGCTCGATTCACTAAAAGTTAATTTGCAAGTCGAATCGGTAGTAAGGAAGGCAAATGCAATGCTAGCATTTATTTTAAGAGGGCTAAAATACAAAAACAGGGATGCAATGCTGAGGCTTTATATGGCACTGGTCAGATTGCAATTGGAGTATTGTGAACAGTTTTAGGCCCCATATCTGGGGAAGAATGTGCTGGCATTGGAGAGGGTTCAGAGGAGGTTCACGAGAATGATTGCAGGAATGATTGGATTAACATATGATGAGCCTGTACTCGCTGAATTTTAGTAGTAAGAGGGGGGTAAAACCTACCGACTAGTGAAAGTGCTGGATAGAATGGATGTGGAAAGCATGATTCCATCAGTGGGAGACTCCAGGACAAAAGGCCATAGCCTCAGAATAAAAGGACATAACTAGAAAGGAGATAGGAGGAATTTCTTTAGTCAGAAGGTGGTAAATCTGTGGAATTCATTGCCACGGATGGCTGTGGAGGCCGTCAATAGATATTTTTAAGGCAGAGATTCTTGATTAGTTAGGGTGTCAGGGCTTATGGGGAAAAGGCAGGAGAATGGGGTTGAGAGGGAAAGATAGACCAGCCATGATAGAATGATGGAGTAGACTTGATGGGCTGAATGCCCTAATTCTGCTCCTAGAACTTGTGAACTCATGAGTGTTGTGTAAGGATTTCCCCCCACTAAAAAATGGATGACTAAATAATGTTCTTTTGAAAACATAGCATTAAAACTAACTTTGTCAAACAAAATCCTGTGCAGGCTGGAAAAGACATTTCAAAACTAATCAATCACATTAGGTTTGCCCTCAGGCCATGACTTGAATATTCAGACATTTACAAACTTTCTGCTTTCAACCAATGCGGATATAATTATTAAGAAAGAACTGCAGAATCTGGAAGAGGAGAACTTCTTCAAAGTGGACAGACCTTGAGGAGATTTCGAGAACTTCTTTAAAGTAATTCAGATTTCGAGAACTTCTTCAGTCTCGACCCGCAATGTCGCCTATTCCTTCGCTCCATAGATGCTGCCTCACCTGCTGAGTTTCTCCAGCATTTTTGTCTACCTTCCTGTATTATTATTTATTATTATTCATTTAAAATATATTTTGTTTGATCTTCCATGCCATCTGAAGCAGTCCCATAACCTTGGCATCCCGTATTCATTGGGAACAATTATTTAACATCAGCTCACATTGATTGCAAATATGCTTACCAACTAACACACCAGATAAGGAGCTCTTTCCGTTAACTGATTAGTATGCAACAAAAGCTTTTCACTGCACCTCGATACATGTGACAATAAACTAAACTAAACTCTAATGCATCTTATTTTTTCATAGAATTTTAAAAGCTAGAGCTCACCAGTTATATTACTATTTAATTTGATACTATACTAAGTGGGACCCGTTGGGTCCCTGCCACACGGGAGGCTTGATCCCCCAACGCAAGCCGTTCCCCCAACGCAATATTCTACCACTCACCCATAGCCCCCAACTGTGCAAGCGAGGCTCATTTCCCCTCACCCCTTGCACTCTCTCCCCCTCTTCTTCACCCTCCCTCTTCTTTCCCCTCTCCTCCCCTACCCAATCCCCCCTTCCTCCTATCCCCTACCCTCAGTCACTCCCTCCCTCCATAACTGCTCTCCCCTCCCTACCCCCTTCCTCTCCCTCCTTACCACCCCCACTTTCCCCTCCCACTCCCCTCCTCAAACCCCCCAGTCTCCCTCCTCACCTCCCCCACTCCCTCCCTACTCCCCCTCCTCCCTCACTCTCCCTCACCTCCTCCCTCTTCTTTCCCCTCTCCCCCACACTCCCCCAATCTGTCCCTCACCATCTTCGTTCTCCTACTCTGTCACTCCCTCCCTCCCTCCATAACCCCTCTCCCCTCCCTACCCCCTCCTCTTCTTCTTCTACCCCCCTCCTCCCCCAACTCTCTCCTCGCCTCCCCCACTTTCCCCCTCCCTCTCCCTCCTTACTCCCTCTCCCTTAATTCCCCAGTCTCAATCCTTACCCCCCCCACTGCCCTCCTCTCCCTCTATTCCCCACTCCCACCCTCCCCCACTCCCTCCTCACTCTTCTTTCCCCTTTTTTCCTCTCCTCCCCTAATCCTTCCCTCACCATACCCTACCCGCAGCCACTCCCTCCCTCCCTCCCTTTGTCCCTCCATAACTCCTCTCCCCTCCCTACCTCCTTCTCTGCCTCCATCCCCCCTCCCCCGTCACTCCCCCTCCTCACCTCCCCCACTTTCCTCTCCCTCTCTCTAGTGCCCCCCTCCCTCAATCTCCCCCTCCCCCACTTTCCCACTCTCCCTTCCAACCCCCTCCTCTCCCTCAATCCCCCAGCCTCCCTCCCCATCTCCCCCTCTTTCCCCCCCTCTCCCTCCCTAACCCCTTTCCTCCCTCAATTCCCCACTCTCCCTTCTCATCTACCCAGGGTCTTGAGATTGCCGTTCCTCTAACCGGAGGCTGCCTTGACTGGAGGCTGTGCCGACGGAAGCCACGCCGGGCAGAGGCGGGAGCCAACGGTGACTGGCAGTGGACGCAGCCAATCAGTGCGGCGATGGTGCAGGAAGGGGTGTCGTCATCCGGGCGGTGATTGACAGGAGAGGAGACCAATTTGTGCATACGCGGTTTTAAAGATTTTAAAATCTTAATAACTATTAAAATATACCACCAATCAGAACAAAACTTGTGGCATGCAGCACAGGAGAATGATGAGTAAGGTGGCAAAAAAATCATAGCGCTATTGTATACCGTTTTTACTCAAATGTAAAAACAACGCAAGCTGGAAGACAACAAGATGAGAGTTTTAGTTATGTATATTTATTAATGATCAATGAACATCCTAATGCAAAGTGAATTGGAATAGAGAGTGTGGTCACGTCCTTTATTTTAGTAATAAATTAGGATAATAATTTATTTGTAACATATAAAATTGATCTAATTTATAAATGCATTAATATATGGTTATTGACTTGGGGTTTTAGTATGTCTGATATATGAAGTACTTACAGCTGTCTTCCTCCTCAGCAACAACTTTGATAACGTAACAGGCATAGACAAACCCGAGAAGCTGGAAAAGAAACAAAGTGTTCATTACCCATAATGCTCAAAATTAAACTTGAGAAATAAAACAGTTACAATAATGATGGACTGTCCACAGCAAAGTTGCTGCTTGGCTTGGAATGCTAATTTTAAAAGTAACTAGACCAAGTGCAGACCCATTGGGTCTGTTTCCTTAACTAACCTTAACCTTAACCACCCCCCAAACACACAGGTGGGGGGAGGGGGGGGTGAGAACAGGGTAGGGAGGGGCGAGGAGGAGGAGGAAACGGGACAGATTTGGGAGATAAAGGAGGGCGGGGTAGGGGGTGAGAGAGGGGGATGGGGAGAGAGATGTGGGGGAGGGGGGAAGAGGGGAGGGGGAGGGGGGGGGGGGGGGGGAGAGGGGAAAAAGTGGGGAGGGTGAGTGGAGGGGGAATGGGGGAGAGAAGTGGAAGAGTGGGGAGGGGGAGGAGGAGAGGGGGGTAGGGGGAGTGATGGAAGTGGGACAGAGGGATAGGGGGAAGGGGGGCAGGGGGAGAGAGGGATGGGAGGGAGAGCGAGAGGGGTGAGGAGAGGGAGAGGGGGGAGGAGAGTAGGGGGAGAGATGTAGAAGAGGAGGGAGGGAGGGGTAGAGGGGTAGCGGGAGTGGTGGGAAGAGGGCCGGGGGAGTGGTGGAAGAGGAACAGAGGGGTAGGAGGAAGGGGTGGGGGAGAGGGGAGGGAGGGGGGAAGAGAGAGGGGTGGGGGGGGGGAGAGAAGGGAAGAGTGGGGAGGAGGGGTAGGGGGAGTGGTGGAGAGGGACAGAGGTGTAGGGGAAGGGGGCGGGGGGAGGGGGAGGGGGCGGGGGAGAGAGAAGGGGGTGGAGAGAGGGAAGGGGGGGGGGAGAGAGGGATGGGTGGGAGAGGGAGAGGGGAAGGGAAACATAGAAACATAGAAATTAAGTGCAGGAGTAGGCCATTCGGCCCTTCGAGCCTGCACCACCATTCAATATGATCATGGCTGATCATCCAACTCAGTATCCCGTACCTGTCTTCTCTCCATACCCCCTGATCCCTTTAGCCACAGGGGCCACATCTAACTTCCTCTTAAATACAGCCAATGAACTGTGGCCTCAACTACCTTCTGTGCCAGTGAATTCCAGAGATTCACCACTCTCTGTGTGAAAAATGTTTTTCTCATCTCGGCCCTAAAAGATTTATCCCTTATCCTTAAACTGTGACCCCTTGTTCTGGACTTCCCCAACATCTGGAACAATCTTCCTGCATCTAGCCTGTCCAACCCCTTAAGAATTTTGTAAATTTCTATAAGATACCCCCTCGATCTTCTAAAATCTAGCGAGTACAAGCCGAGTCTGGTGCTGATTCTATGGGTGAGATGCCAGTTTTTTTTTTAATATTTGGGGGGGGGGGGGGGAAGGATTTGATTAAAAACGTGTACTTAAACACGATGAAATGTAATGAGGAGCGGATACTTTGAAAGAAAAGTGAAATCTCTACCGAAATGGAAAAGATGTCGGCGATTCTGCGTCTGGTTTCGGAGTTGCAGTGAATCAAAGGAAGAAAGGCGGCCGGCAGCCGTTCATGTAAATAGATCCATTCCGATTGGACATCTGCGAGTATTGGGCATTGTGACATCACACGATGGAACGAATCAAAAGGCAGAAAGGCAGCCGGACCCCAGGCACACAGTTTTATATATTAATAGATTACTTTAAGAAGTCATCAACGTTTATTAGCAATACAAAGCCAGATATATATCCAGGCAAACGTGTATCCAAGACATTGTTCATATCTTTAGACGATTTAACACTGACAAAAGCAAAGTTCTTGTTTGACATTACATTCTTTTTTCTTCCATTGGAGGATGTATTTCCAACTGGGAGGCCCACTTTTTGTATTGTTACATATGCAATATTCTGTATTCCATGATCCATTTGATATCTCAACACTTCACCATTAGAAGGTAGACAAAAATGTTGGAGTAACTCAGCGGGTGAGGCAGCATCTATGGAGCGAAGGAAATAGGCAACGTTTCGGGCCAAAACTCTTCTTCAGACTTCAGAAGAAGGGTTTCGGCCCGAAACGTTGACTATTTCCTTCGCTCCATAGATGCTGCCTCACCTGCTGAGTTTCTCCAGCATTTTTGTCTACCTTCGATTTTCCAGCATCTGCAGTTCCTTCTTAAACACTTCACCATTAGATGTTGACACTTTCAAAACAGTGAAATCTCTCTTTATTTGATGATGTTTCACTCGGGAATGTCTGATTTCTGATATGAAATATGGTGCTCCTGAACTGAATGTAGGAAACTTTGTCCATAAATATTCATTTCAATTCACCTGCTTTGCGTTTTAATAATCTGGGCCTATAGAATTTAGAATATAATTTATTTGCCACACAACCAGGGTCGGTGGAATTTGGGTTGTCAGCAGCGATACAATAATAAAAAACACACAACCACAATAAAAATGTAACACAAACATCCACCACAAAATTTGGCCAGTCCTCCTCCATTTCCCCCCCATGGACAGGACCAAAGTCCAGAGTCAGTCCAGGATCGGCTCTTCCTCACCGGAGACCACGGCTTTAAGTTGGTGTAGGCCGCAGGCCGGCGGTCGAGATTTAAAGTCTCCGCCGCAGCCAGAAGCACCGTAGACTGCAGGGCCAGCGGTCGAAGCTCCCCTCGAGGGGTGATGTTAAGTCCACACCGGGCCCGCGGTAGAAGTTGGCCGCGGGCCGGCAGTGGTGGCTTCTTCTTCCCTCCCCCCCGGGTCCCCCACGAGGGATCCCGGGCTGTAGACGGCGCGCCAGCTGGAGCTGTGCAGACCGCGGCTTCAGGCTGCCGGCTGCCGCGGGCTTGCGAAACGGAGCTCTCCCCTCCGGCGAGCCCCAGCGAGGGCTCACCCGCTCCACGCCGAGAGTCCACGCTGCGCCCGCCGCTGAAGTCCCGGGCGCGTCTCCGTAGAAAGGCCGCGCCGATCCTTGATGTTAGGCCACGGGGGAGGCGACCTGGAAAAAGTCGCCTCTCCATGGAGGAGGCGACCAAAGCGTTTTCCCCCTTACCCCCCCACACAAAACACACCGAGGAACATCAAAAACATACTTTAAAACATACTAAAAAAATTTAAAAAGTTGAAAAAAAACTAACGCGCTGCTGACATGGCTGCTGCCAGAGCAGTGCCCCCTCCGAAGCCCTATAGGCTTGGAACGACCAGTCTCAATGTTTTTGCATCATTGGTGAAGGAATCCCAAATCAAGAGACTGAAATATATTTGTGTGAATTGTTTTCAAATTAATGGGACAATTAATTTATTTTTTATAGTTTCACCAATGCTGTTTTGCAGAGTGAATCTTGTACTGTCAAGAATTATCTTTATAGTTATTGCTCGTAACCGTTCTGTGGTTCTTCAGGAGCATGGTTTAGCACATGGATAATAAGGGTCTGCTGAGACTCGAGAGTATCTAGCGCAAAAGCACAGCTGGAAGTTTCAAGGTAGAATTAATTCAAGGCCCTAGTGCATACAAAGGTGTTAAAGGAAAGCATGCAGAGCCCCCTGTGAGAAGAAATGCCAATTGAAGGAACAAGCACTTTCGCAAAGCCGAGTAGAAGATACATTTGTGAACATACTGTATGTAGTACCATACCATTAATCAGCAATCAGGTGCCTTCCCTTCCACTGACCATCACAGTGGTCTGCTTGCCCAAAACTCTGAGTGGAAGCAGTAATAACTCTGGTTTTCCATCTCCTCTCCTAATGTGTCCAGTACAGTATCTAGAAGGCCTCTCTTTTCTGTAGTAGTCCAAATTCCCACATCAACACTTGCTCCAATCAATTGGCACTTACCTTTAACAGATGCAAGCTGGTTTGGTGCTACACTTGACAAATCATTGACATAATTGGCCCATTTATTTTCCTACCATTGCGTTCCAATTCATAGTAGAATGCCATTCAGTTTCTCAGTGTAAATATCACCAACAATTTGTCCTGTCCAATTTTTTGGACAACTTTACGGCCAAGAATGGCTCTACTTCCTCTTAATTCCTGAATTAAGGAAATTCATCATGTCTTAAATGCCTATTACTAATTTCTATAGATGTACCGGAGAATGCATCCTATTAGGATGCATCGCAACAATTTGGCAACTACTCTCCCCAAGAATATTGCAGAGAATTGTCGATGCAGCATCAGACAAACCAGTCTTCTCCTCCATTGACTCCGTCTGCACTTCATGCTGCCTCGGGAAAGCAGCCAACCTAATCATGGATCACTTTCACCCTGATCATTCCCTCTTCTTTTCTCTCCTTTCCCACAGGCAGAAGATACAAAAGATTGAAAGCATGTACCACAAGATTCGAGGACAGCTTTATTCATTCTGTTATCAGAATCCTGAACAGACCTCTCATAAACCAAGGATGTATTTACAATCCCCCAATTTACCTTGTGGCCCTTGCACATTTTTTTATCTGCACTTTCTCTGTAGCTGTAACACTCTTAGAATAAAGGGGAGGTCATTTAAGACTGAGGTGAGAAAAAACTTTTTCACCCAGAGAGTTGTGAATGTATGGAATTCCCTGCCACAGAGGGTAGTGGAGGCCAAGTCACTGGATGGATTTATGAGAGTTAGATAGAGCTTTAGAGGCTAGTGGAGTCAATGGATATGGGGAGAAAGCAGGCACGGGTTATTGATAGGGGACAATCAGCCATGATCACGATGAATGGCGGTGCTGGCTCGAAGGGCCGAATGGCCTCCTCCTGCACCTATTTTCTATGTTTCTATGTATATTCTGTACTGTTGCAATTCTCTTTTCGCACTACCTGTTGTATTCAATGTATGGTTAGACTGTAATCATAAATGAATGATTTATCTGGATCTGGACTGTCTGGATAGAAAAAGCAATGTTTTTCACTTTATCTCAGTGCATGTGAAAATAATAAACCAATACCTAACCAAATCTAAACACGGAAAGTCCAACGGCTCACAACAGGGCAATCCTTTGAGTCCTACACCCTCTCTCCTTATTTTCCAATTAATCTTTGGCACATTTTTAGGGTATGGTCGGAAACTGTAGCAGTACGCAGTAACCCATACATACACATACATGGAGAACATGTCAAATCTGGTCCCAGGAATAGTGAGGCAGTAGCACTAGCCTCTACTGCACCACAACATTACTGGCACCAGCCCGTGCTGAATTACATAGTCTATGAACAGTAAGCAAATTGCTGTTTTGACACTAATATCATTAGAAAAAAACAAACAGCAATGTGTCCCTGTGTTGCTTTAAATAGAAAAGTTCAATCACGTTCCAATATTCATGTGTTTTTTGGGATTACTACCTTCTGACCCAATTGACTGTGAATTTATATTCATATCACAGCAATCCTACATCTGACAACAATTAGTTACTGAAGTTAATACCAAATGTAGCTTTTGTTGTGGGTGGGGTTGTGGGAAGTGAGTAAAATGCAGACATGCAATTAAAGCTCTGGAGGTCAGTGGAGCTGAATGCTACTGAATGCAGTATGTGGCTTCAAAAGGGTAACTGCAATGTGTTGGAATTGTATTTGCACATTAATTTAATAACCTGAACATTTGTGAAGGATAATGGTCTTTATCTTATTATTTGAAAATATGGTCACTGACAAGCTATGTTTATCCATTCATCACTTATATTGTTGGTCAGGTCTTCAGCAGTGAAATGGTTTCAATCCAATCCAATCCAACTTTATTTGTTAAGCACTTTAAAACAGCCAATGTTGACCAAAGTGCTGTACAGAAGAATAAACAAGACATCATAAACAGGCACCATAACAGCTCACATGAGGCGCAAAAGGGTACTGTTATTTGTTTTTAAATCTCTGAATGTGCTCGCCCCGCCTTACCTCTCTGAGCTGCTCCACCCATACGCTCCTGCCCGGTCCCTCAGGTCAGCTGGTCAGCTGCTCCTGGAGGTACCGAGGTCTAGTCGGAGGCTCAGAGGGGATACAGCCTTCTCTGTTGCTGCTCCGGCACTCTGGAACACCCTGCCGTTGCACATCAGACAGGCCCCCTCACTGTCCATCTTCAAATCCAGTGTTAAAACACATTTGTACTCCCTGGCTTTTGACCATGCCTGAGACTTTGCTTCTGTTTGTGGTGTTTTTTGTGATGTTTCTTTATTTTACATGTCTTTTCCTACTATTTCTTTTGATTGTTATTTTTGGTGTGTATTAACTTTTTTGTCAATGATTAGTGATGTACAGCACTTTGTTGCAGCTATGTTTGTTTTTAAAGTGCTCTATAAATAAAATTATTATTATTATTATTATTATTAAAAATTACATATGAAATACAACAATAAATTAAAAGACATAAAACATGAGTAAAAATAATAGCCACGGAATAAAAGCAATCAAAAAATAAGAAATTAAATCAAGTAAATAAATAAAGTCGACATCTTACTGGGTATCAAAGGCCACGGAGAAGAGATGGGTTTTAAGAAGTGATTTAAAAACAGACAGAGAAGAGGCCTGTTTAATGTGGAGAGGCAGATCGTTCCATAATTTGGGTGTTGACACAGCAAAGGCACGGTCCCCTCTGAGCAGTTATACATTTTATAGCATCTTATAACCCAACACTAACACAAATCAATTATTATTACTAATCATCCACAGTGAATTACTTGGATCTTGCAATTTTAAATAGTTGGATCTTGTCTGTTGTCTCACTCAGACAAGATAAGCAGATAGTTTATTCCAAAAAATATTGAGAAGAATTTAAACTTTGTTTTCCAGCCTGTCCTCTGATTACGGTTTGAAACTAATCAGATGATTTCACCTGAATTGTACTACAGGTGCACAACCTTTTATCTGAAAGCCTTGGGACCAGACACTTGTCGGATTTCGGACATTTTCGGATTTCAGAATGGAAGATTTTTAGCGTAGATTAGGTAGGTAGCGCGGGCGGCTTGAAAAGTCTGGAGCAGCTGCCTCCTCCCCGGAGACCGGGAGAATCATTGCATAAATGTTAGTCAGTTAGTTTGGAGGGATTTTATGTGGCGGTGGTGGTGTAGGGGTGAAGGGGGAAACTTTAATTCTTAGTCCCCTACCTACCTGGTCGGCGACTCCCAAACCTCGCGGAGCTGGGGGCTCCGTCCGGCCGCGGGCGGCGCCGGTTGTAGCTCCGACCCCGGCAACTCTACCCCTGGCTGCGAGGCGCTCCAAATGCAGCGCGGCCCGCGGCCGGACGTCCCAGCTCCGAGAATGTCGGGAGTCGGCGGCGTCGCAGCGCTGGGATACCAGCGGGGAGCGAGCAATGCCTTACCGAGTCGCCGTGCGGCAAGCTCCGGAGCGCTGTGGCCGCCTTCTTCCAACATTCGCGGAGCGTCGCTGGATTTGGAGCCGCGGAGCTGGGGGCTCCGTCCGGCCGCGGGCGGCGCCGGTTGGAGCTCCGACCCCGGCAACTCTACCCCTGGCTGCGCGGCTCCAAATCCAGCGACGCTCCGCGATGTTGGTGTCGGCGGCCACAGCGCTCCGGAGCTTGCCGCACGGCGACCCGGTAAGGCATTGCCCGCACCCCGCTGGTATCCCAGCGCTGCGACGCCGCCGACTCCCGACATTCGCGGAGCTGGGGCGTCCGGCCGCGGGCCGCGCTGGATTTGGAGCGCCTCACAGCCAGGGGTAGAGTTGCCGGGGTCGGAGCTACAACCGGCGCCACCCGCAGCCCCACCGGCCACAGCGCTGCGGAGCTTACTGCACAGCGACCCGGTAAGGCATTGACCGCTCCCCGCCTCTCCGACTAGGTAGGGGACTAAGAATTAAAGTTTACCCCTTCACCCCCCCTTCACATAAAAGCCCTCCAAACTAACTGACTAACATTTAAGCAATGATTTACAGATGTTTAAGCGTCTCCCGGTCTCCAGGGAGGAGGCAGCCGCTACAGTAGTACAGACCTGGGTTGACCGTGGGTCGTTTTGGGTCAGGTTTGGCGCCAAACGCGAGCTTTGGTGCGCAGACGACATCTGGAAAAAATGGCCGGTTTTCGGAGCTTTTCGGTTTCTGGAACACCGGATAAAAGGTTGTGCACCTGTATATTCTCTCAACCACCACGACAATCTTTTAAACATCAGTCACTGAAAGTAAGCATGCAGGTACAGCAGGCAGTTAAGAAAGCTAATGGCATGTTGGCCTTCATAGCGCGAGGATTTGAGTTTAGGAGCAAGGAGGTCCTACTGCAGTTATACAGGGCCCTGGTGAGACTGCACCTGGAGTATTGTGTGCAGTTTTGGTCTCCTAATTTGAGGAAGGACATTCTTGCTATTGGAGGAGTGCAGTGTAGGTTCACCAGGTTAATTCCCAGGATGGCGGGACTGACATATGATTAAAGAATGGATCGACTGGGCTTATATTCACTGGAATTTAAAGGATGAAAGGGGATCTTATAGAAACATATACAATTCTTAAGGGATTGGACAGGCTAGATGCAGGAAAAATATTCCCCATGTTGGGGGTCCAGAACCAAGGGTCACAGTTTAAGAATAAGGGGTAGGCCATTTAGGACTGAGTTGTGGAAACACATTTTCAGCCAGAGAGTTGTGAATCTGTGGAATGCTCTGCCACAGAGGTCAGTGGAGGCCAATTCACTGGATGTATTCAAGAGAGAGCTAGATATAGCTCTAAGGGCTAATGGTATATGGGAAGAAAGCAGGAACAAGGTTCTGATTTTGGATGATCAGCCATGATCATATTGAATGACGGTGCTGGCTCGAAAGTCCGAATGGTCTACTCCTGCACCTATTTTCTATGTTTTTATGTTTCTAACTCCATTCAGCTGCATCCCATCATAGCTCATTTGCTGCTGAAACTACCATCTGTGTGTTGTTATATCCAAACGTGTCTATTCTTGGCTGGGTCATACATCCTTTAACTTATGTAAATTTAAACTGATCTTTAACTTTGCTTCCCACATCCTAGGCCTCAACAAGTCTTGTTAGCCTATGAAAATGCTCTTATAGACCTATAGTGGCACCCTGCCAAATCCTTCCATGGCCTTGTCCATCCATCCCTGCGTTTATCTTTTCATATTTTGTGTTGGTTTACCATTTTCTGGCATCATACACATCAAAAATCTCTGGATTTCCTTTCTAGACAGTAATGACAGTGGAAGCAGGAGGTTACAGCATTCTGAACATTTTCTGCACTCAATCCTTTACCAATGTTTTTAATTTATCTTCTCTCATGAGATGCCCTATCTATTAAATGCATTCAATGACTTCAATAAATTAATTCATTATAATAATCCTCAAGTGTCCAAATAAAAGATTACAAGACTTCATTAACTGTCAAGTCTGATATGAACGTGGCACTCAGTTTTGTCAAAGCACAATAGATTATCGATCTTCATCAGCAAGAATCATCAGGCAGTGCTGTGACACGCGGTAATGTCAAATGGCATTTCATTTCCAAGATTCTTGATTGGTGTTAGAAACCATTACTTGTTCTAATCAAAATAAAGTTTGTCCTGCAGTTTCTGCATAAGAGCATTATGAAGACAAGCTGAAGTAATATAAACACATAACATTTTAAATGGATAAAAAATAAAGGAAACACACATTTTAAATTTCACAATGAAGCAGCAGATTTAAGTGAACCGAATTTAACAAAAATATTTTTCTGTCATAAACAGATAGCGATCTATTCCTCTTTTTGAAGAATTTATTGGATGGCAATATTAGAATAGCCATACAACACGGAATCAGGCCCTTCGGTCAAACTCATCCATCCCGACCAAGATGCCTCATCTAAGTTACTCCCACTTGCCTGTATTTGGCCCATATCCCTATCCTGTCCATTAACCTGTTCAATGCTCTTACAGAACCTGCCTTAACTACCTCCTCTGGCAGCTCGTTTCATATGCCACCAGTTGAGTTTAAAAGCTGCCCCTCAGATTTCTATTAAATCTTGCCACCTCAACTTGAAACTAAGTCCTCTGGTACTTGATTCCCCTACCCTGGGTAAAAGACTCCGTGCATTCACCAATTCTATTTCTTTCATGATTTATATGCCTCTATAAGATCACTCCTCAGCCACCTGCACTCCAAGGAATAAAGTCTGAGCTTGCCCAAATGTTCCCATTAGCTCATGTCATGTAACATCCTGGTGTTATCGTCAGAAATGTTCTCTGCACTCGTTCCAGCTTAATGACATCCTTTTTGGAGGGTGAACAAAACTAAACACCATACTCCAAATGCGTCCTCACCAACACCTTCGACAACTGTAACATAATGTCTCAACTTCTATGCTCAATACCCTGACTGATAAAGACCTGGTTGTCCCACTTGGGCGACCTAATCCGCGAGTTAAGAAGAGTGTCTTCGACCTGCAAGCACGAGGGTTCTCACCTGGAAAGCAGGGAAAGCAGGGAACGCTGTCTAAAATTCATACCCGCGATGAACAGGAATTTAAAACCCGCGATGAACGGCGGCTGCACAGTAACGGTAAGTCCTCTAGAGAGGGCGGGGGGGGGGGGGGGGGGGGGGGGGGGGGGGGGGGGGGGGAGGGGGGGGGGGGAGGGGGGAGGAGGAGTGGAGACACTTTTAAGAAGTATAATAAAGTTTAGCGGGCATTTTACCTATCGGTAGGTTTTCCTTGGTCCTGAAAACTCCAATGAGCCAATCACAATGTCCGGTCAGCGAAGGAGATTGCCTATTGCTGCCCTCGACTGCCTGTAACTAAATAGCGACCTCACTCGACTGCACTACGAGTTCAAAAGATCCATGACGACCAAATTTTATTTGCGGAAAATATTTCAACATGCTGAGGCCACGAGTATTCGGGAACTTCCCTCGAGCATGAAGGACAGTTCCAGCGACCTCATAGGACCTTCTTGGACCACGTGTCGACCATGCTGCGAGTTTGAAGGTCGAAGACACTCTTCTAAACTCACAGATTAGGTCGTCCAAGTGGGACAGTCCCTTTACTCTACAACACTCCCTAGGGCCCTACCATTCACTGTGAAGGCCTTGCACTGATTTGACTTAAAATGCAACATCGCATACTAATCTCATTAAGCCATTACTCAGCCCTTTGCGCAGTTGATCTAGATCCAGCTGTAATTTTTGATATCTATCTTCACTGTCTACAATACCTCCTCCTTTAGTGTCAACTGCAAACTTACTCATCACGCATTGTACACTCATTCAAATCATTGACATAAACCACGAACAGTAATGGGCCTAGCATTGCTCCCTGAGGTGCACCACTAGTCGTAGGCCTCCGGTCCGATGAACACCCTTCCACCACCATCATCCTCTCCTTCCTTCTATGAAGCCAGTTTTGTATCTCGTTAGCTAACTCACTCTGGATCCCATGTGATCTAAACTTTCAGCGCAACCTACCATGCAGTCCACACCGACAACATCCACGGCCTTTCCCACATCACACTTTCTTGGTTACTTCAAAAAACATAATCAAATTTGCAAGACACTATCTTAAATATACAAAACCATGCGGACACCCCCTCATCAGATGCTATATATCCAAATGTATTTTCTATCTTATCCCTCAGATCCCTTATCTCCAGTAACTTATCTACCAAAGCTGTTAAACTCACTGGCCTGCAGTTCCCAGGCTTTTCCTTGCAGTTCTTCTTGAGCAGAGGCACAATATTAGTCACCCTCCATTCCCACAGCATCTCACCCGTATCTAATTGTGATTCATTTATGTCAGCAATTTCATCTTAGCTTCTCAGGGTATCCTCAAATGTATCTGATCAGATCTGGGAGATTTATTTACCATCTTGCACCTCAGTACTGTCATCAAGATATCTCCATTAATTGTCCCAGGTTTCCCAGACTTCATGTCTTTCCCCATTGTGACAACAGAGGAGAAATACTCATGGAGGACCATGCCCATCTCCTTCGGCTCTATACAGAGATGACCGTTTGGTTTCTTAGGGGCCGTATTCCCTCTCGAGTAACCCTCTTTCCATTTATGTACTTAGAAAATCTCTTTGGATTCTAAATATTTGAATTACTTTGCTTGTAAGATCATAATTGAATAAAATAAACATACCTCTTTGTCACAATAGGGACTGGATTTGAAATGGTATTGCATGACAATATGCAATGTAGTTTAAAAAAATCCACTTTGCAGTCACCAGTGCACTACCAAGAATTAGATCCAAGTCCTCTATGCATATTACAATCTCCTATGTACAAAATAATGCTAACTCTCCCTAATCAGTCCCTGTCCATCCAAAAGCATATGTATCTTATCCCTCAGAATCCACTCCAGTAACTTATCTCAGCACAGATGTTAACCTCACAGGTCATTTGATTTGTACAGTAACATTAAATGACTTGCAACACATATTTTGTTGTCACTTGCAAATTTCTACCACCCTTACAAGTGTCTAAATCTCAAATAATGTAGCAGAGTTGAATTGAAGATATTTTTAAAGGCTTGACTCTGCTTGGTGCGTTTCTGAGGAGTCAGAGTCTATTTTCCACTTTATTTTTCATAGTCACCAAGCATTGATCATCTCCCCCACCTTCTCACCCCCACACCTCTTTCCGAATGTTACTGCTCATTTCCAGTCACTCCCATGGCCCAGTAACCTGATCAGTTCTCTCAACCTCTCCCAACAATCATTTTTGCATGCGTCATATCCTCAAACCTGCCTCATTTTTCACCCTCATCCATCTCAAATATCTCCTGATCACCAAGGTCAATGGTCAACATTACCCTCTTGTTGTCTTTGTGGCCAACTACTGCTCTGATTGTTTCTGCAGCTAATTACTCCTCTGCCACTAATCCTATAATGGGGTTTCTTCTCAACTCTGCACCCCATTCTGCAATTCCCACTCAATCTTCATGAACCCTGCAAGCCACGTTGAATAAGCAGGTGAATTCACTGATAAGCCCAGTGCAGAGAGAGAAATAAACAGTGAAAGGTGAAAAATGGGAGAAAAATTAACATTCAAAAGAGAGAAAAACCAGAATAGAAAATCTGAACATAACATTGAAATTTCAAAAATTCCTAGCAAAAAATCAATGGCAGGAGGTAGGAGATTCCATCTTTTAGCCAAAATTAACTCGCAATTCTTTTAGTTCATCAGAGGTAACCTTGATGCACTGGGATTACGAGTTATGCGAATCAAGGATTCCATTCCTGCTCATTAGACAAATGTTAATGAGCTCCCTGCAGTTTAGTGAATGAAACATGCAAAGATTGTTGAAGTAAAAGCGCTGTCAATAAGAGCCAAGGACCTACAGACAAAGGTGTAGCCCACATTCCACTTACAAAATGACCATGTTCACTTGGCATTGCGTTATCTCATCAAAAACCTCAGGGGTCTTAATATCTTGAGAGGTAAAATTGCACAGGTGTTACAGAATTGGTTTATTAAATTGACATGAGCTTTGTCTGACTTTAATACTGGCAAAACATTAAGGAGGTAAAATTGTTTGATGTCAGTACTGTCAAATCCACTCTTTATCCATTTTGTCATCTTGGATATGATAATTTCTACAAATGTCCTCATACGGATAATCACCATTACCTCTAAACTCTAAAAGAGCTTTAATAAAATGCAGAGTTTAATAAAAAGTAAGGAATTAGTTAAAAACTATTAAATCTCATCATGAACAATTTATTCGATGGAAGACACAATGTGCTGGAGTAACTCAACAGGTTAGGCAGCATCTCTGGAGAATGTGGATAAATTACATTTCTGGTTGGGACCTCTCTTCAGACCAATTGCGGGAGAAGGTGGGGCAGGAAAGAAAGCTGGAAGAGAGGAGCTTTTTTTTTAATAGGCAGATTGCTGGACAAAGGCCAGAATGAAAAGGATAAAAAGTTGCAAATTTGATGCTCGATGAAAGAAAAGTTGTGAACTGTGAAGCCAGTGGAAGGAATGCAGGTGGTATTCTTTCCATGGAGTGTGTAGAGCAAAACTTCAACAATAGTTTGAAATTCTAATTGGCTCATAAGGTAATGTTCCTGTGCTCTTTTTCAATTTGCTGAGTTCTTCCAGTAGTTTTTTTATTGGCTCAAGATTCTAGCATCTGCAGTTTCTTGTGTTTCAGTGGTTTCTGCTTCCATCCTTCTTTGAAGTGTTTTTGACTAAAACTTACAACCACAGCCATGTTTCTGTCTTCAGTGAATGTCTCCGCTCCAGCTCATCCTGCATGGATTTCAACTCCGATTTCACCCTTCACCATTCTGATCCATCTGAGTTCAGGGGTATATTCAAACTGTCTGTCCTTTCTCGCCAATCTTCGAAATGTACCTCGAGATCCATGCTTGATGTAATAATAATAATAATAATAATAATAATAATAATAATAATAATAATATATTTTATTGTCATTGCACATAAGTGCAACGAGATTTGGTATGCAGCTTCCATCCGATGTCATAACTTAAATAATGAATACAATTTAGATTTAGATACCCCGAGAATATAGTTTGTAAAAAGACCATTAAAACAGTAAAACAGTCAAAACAGACTAAAGTGCAGATGTGTCTGTGCGACGTGACCATCCGAGGGAGATAGTCCATGGGGGTGGGGGGCACTTAGCAGGGCCCATTCAGAGCCACTATAGCTCTGTGAATGAAGCTGTTCCCGAGTCTGGAGGTGCGGGCGTAGAAGGCCTTGTAACGTCTGCCGGAGGGAAGTAGTTCGAACAGTCCATTACAAGGGTGTGAGGAGTCTTCATGGATGCTGGCGGCCTTCCTGTGGTAGATGCCCTCCAAGGCTGGTAGCATTGTCCCAATAATCTTCTGCCCTCTGTGGACGACGCGCTGAAGAGCTCTCCTCTCTGCCTCCGTGTAGCTGAGATACCACACAGAGATGCCATACGTTAGTATGCTCTGTGTGGTGCAGCGGTAGAAGGTTGGCAGCAGCTGTTGGGGCAGACCAGTCTTTTTTAATGTTCTCAGGAAGAACAGTCGTTGCTGTGCCTTCTTGACCAGCGCAGCGGTGTTGGTGGACCATGTGAGGTCCTTAGCTTTCACTGGCACAGCTTTCTTTAGCAACAATAGTAACTTAATCTGTCTCAAAACTAAAACAATTTACATCTATTTCATAAACCACAAACTCACCCAGCTCTTGACTTCCAATACCGCTCCTGAGTTTCACCCCTCTTCATTTCCTCTGACCTCACATCTCACCACAGCTACAATCCCTGTCACATTTTCACTATCCCATCCAATTCTCCCCTCTCTGACTCTGAGCAATCTGTCCTCAACAAAGACCTCAGAGTTATATCTCTGAACTTGTATCTTAATGAATTCCAGACCCGATAGGAAGTTGGACCCTGCTTCTGCCCCCTCTGTCTCTGCCCATTTCTTTGCCCAGGAGTCCTACACCATGTCCTACACCATAGACTCATTCTCACATCTTCAGAATTCCAGGACCACCTGGAGTCCCCCTCCCCTCCCCTCTTCATCCAACCCAAGTCTCTTACCTTTCCTTGATTTATTCATTGTGAATGGCCTTTACTCTTTACTCCCCTCCCCAATTCTAACCAATTCCCTTCTGGAGTAAAGCACTTTGTTCACTGCAAACAAATCCAAATTTTGTTAACGAACCTGTAGATTTATACTATTCCTTTGCTCCATAGATGCTGCCTCCCCTGCTGAGTTTCTCCAGCATTTTTGTCTACCTACTGTAATTTGTAATCCTATCTTGCAGATGTCAAAGGTCAGCTCTCAGACATATTCTATACTTGGTACTGATGAAAAGTCATTGACCAAAAATAGTAATTTGTTCTGGTTTTCACAGATGCTGGACTGACTGACTACATTCTTCCAGCATTTCTATTTTCATTTCAGATTCCATCATCTGCAGTTTTATTTGATTTCCACCTGAACTATTATTGTCTTTAGCTTTGACTGCAAGATATTTACAATTCCCTCCAAGTTAATTTCTTGCATCACTCACTGAGCTTCTAACCAATATTCTCTCTCAAAATAGCACTAGAGAGGATGCGGATGATATTTACAAGCAAGTTTCCTAGACCAAATTGGGGGAACCATGTGATCCATTTCCAAATGTAGATAGACCTCAAACTTAAGTTAATTGGTAGAAAGGACATTGATAAGAAATATTCTTACTCAGAGAAGTGGGATCTGGAACACATGGCACAAAGAATGGTGGACACAGAAGCCTTCAACACATTTAAGTACCTGGATGAGCACTGAATTAGAATAAGAACATTGCTCTAATTTCAGCCTGTGCGCTCCTGCAACACAGTCTTGATACAGACTATTCCCGCAGTAGTATTCTATTGTTTACCCGGGTTCTCCCGCGGTATTTGGCCAGGGCGCTGCCACAAAAGTATTGTTTACTGATGAGCATTGGCTTATAACCAAGCTATTAATATGCTGAGAACAGACAAAATTATAATCATAGTCCAGCCATCCAAATGCTATGAGGAGGTGGCACAGCTGCAGAGTTGTTGCCTTACAGCACCAGAGACCTGGGTTCGATCCTGACTACGGGTGCTGTATGTACGGAGTTAGTATGTTCTCCCTGTGACCGCGTGGGTTTTCTCTGTGTGCTCCGGTTTCCTCCCATACTCTAAAGACATACAGTTTTATATGTTAACTAGACCAAGTGCAGACCCGTTGGGTCTGCTCCCCCAATGGTGTGATCCCCAACCCAATATTCCACCATGCACCCGTCTCCTCCAATGGAACTGAAGCCGTTCTCAAAAGTAAGATTCCAGCACTGCCCTGCCTCTTTAAAAAAAAATCCCTGCCTGCAGTGAAAAGTTCAGTGTTCCTGTCTTGCAACATTGTTTCAAAGTGTGTTGGAAGCTGAGGAAGGAGCAGCCGTCAACGAATCAAAAGGCAGGAAGGGATCTGTACTGCAGGTGGACAGACGGATTTGAGTTTTATATATATATAGATTAGCTTTGGTAAAATTGCAAATTGCCCCTAAGGTGTAGGATAGTGCTAGTGTACAGGGTGATCACAGGTTGGTGCAGACTCGGTATAGGTACAGTGAAAAGATTATGTTGTGTGCTAACCAGTCAGCGGAAAGACAATACATGACTACATGTATACAGAGCAACATTATTCCTATAGGTGGGTGACTAAAACTGAATACAGCACTCCAAATGCAGCCTTACCATCGTCCTGTACAAAAACCCATGAGGAAAAATCAGTCATGGATAGCAAGATCAGTTGAATATAGTACTTAATCAAACGTGGATCTAGTATAGGGCAAGAAGAGCAGCAAGCCTCAGGGAAGTTTCATATTTCAGCAAAGGATGAACATAAAATTGATAAGAAAAGTGGAAGAATTAGGTTCATCTAACTAGAAACAAAAAATTGCTTAATTTCTCCGTTTACCCTATCTGTTGTACTCATGTTGGATTTGATCGTACTCATGTAAATTATAATTTCCCTGGACAGCACGCAAAACAAAGATTATCATTGTACCTCAGTGCAGTTCAAGCTTTTGTAGATATACAACAATGGTTAGCAAATGTTCACTCAAATTAGGCAATAAATATAATACCCCATTAGTTTGGTAAGGAGAAATAAAACAGAAAACAACAGACTAATCAGCTGATATGGGTAGCATGGGGAATGGTTGAATTTATTAAGAGTGTGGTGACATGGCATTTAAAAGATAATAATAGGATTGGAAAGAGTCAACATAGACTTATAAAAGAGAAATCGTGTTTTAAAAATCAATTTTATGTCTACAGGCAGTAAAACAGATAATGGGTAATATAGGAAAATTAAATAAAAATAGATCATTTGCCTTTTATATTTACTTTTACTTAAGCACAACTCTCCTGCACCAATCCTACAGTCCTTGATTCCCTTTAAGTTCAAGTTTACAATTATTGCCACATGCACCAATGGGTACAATGAGACCATACAGTCATACGAATAAAAAAAGAACACAACACACGATAGAATTTAACATAAACATCCCCACACAGCGGAATCAATGTTTCCCATTGTGAGGGAAGGCAATAAAGTTCAGTCAACTTCCTCTTTGTTCACCCGTGGTCGGGGCCTCCTGAGCCCTCCGTAGTCGCCGCTACAGGTGACCCGATGTTCAGGCCCTCTTGCCGGGATGATCAGAACTCCGACATCAGAACGAAAGAACATTTTCAGCGGCTTGGAGTGCCGAATCAGTCACTTCTTACCGGAGATCGTGGCTCGCGAAGTCCACAGGCCGAGCTGGGCGGAGATTCAACACTAGCGGCCCTCGGCAAAGGGATCACCAGGGCTCCTCGATGTTGAAGTCAGCGCCACCCATGGCTAGAAGCTCCACAACGACAGTTCCACGGTGTTAAACAGCAGTCCCAACACTCCGGAGCTTCAACAAGCGATCCCCGGTAAGGCATCACCCGCTCCGCGATGGTAATTCAGTGCTGCGCTGCTGCTGAAGGTCTGGTCGGTCTCCAATCCAGATGGGAGGCCGTGAGGGGGGGGCGAAATTGAGACTCGGAGAATAGTCACATCCTCGCCAGGAAGTGACTGAGAAATGGTTTCCCCCTTACCCTCCCCACCTCCCCCACATAAAAAGACTAAGAAATCTCCAAAACATACTTTTTAAACAGACTAAAAATAACAAAAAGATGAAAAAACAGACAGACTGTAGGCAGAGGCTGCCATCATACAGTGCCTCCTGCGGAGCCCCTATTTATATAGAATCTCCAATCTCTCTACCAAGATATTCAATATCTGAGCCGTCACAGTCCTCATGCATAAAAATTATAAAATACAGCAATTTTTCACAAAAAAATCAAGTTATTATAATTAATGATTAATTATTCTTAATAATAAATGACCAGTTGATTGGTCCACATGGATGCGACATTCATCTTTCCCCAACCTATTCTGGAGATATGGAAGGCTTTTCCTTTTAGCCAGATTTTCTATGATTTTGCTATTTTCTGCTACTGCTGAAACCATTTATATCCATTACTCCTCCTTTGCCCTGTTGTCATGTAATCATTCTTGACACCCTTCCTATTATATACCTTTCTGTTTGGTTTTTCCTGTCTTTCATAAGTTATAGGAGCAGAATTAGGCCATTGGGTCCATCAAGTCTATTCTGCCATTCATTCATGGCTGATCGATCTTTCCCTCTGTCAATCTTTGCCTTAAATATATCCAT
Source organism: Leucoraja erinaceus (assembly GCF_028641065.1). Taxonomy (NCBI): domain Eukaryota; kingdom Metazoa; phylum Chordata; class Chondrichthyes; order Rajiformes; family Rajidae; genus Leucoraja; species Leucoraja erinaceus. The sequence continues at coordinate 56,745,922 of NC_073381.1, forward strand.
TGACGGCCTCCACAGCCTTCTATGGCAATGAATTCCACAGATTTACCACCCACTTACTAAAGAAATTCTTCCCCATCTTCTTTCGAAGAGTACATCCTTTTATTCTGAGTATCGCCTCAGGCCCCTATACTCTCCCACTAATGGAAACATCCTCTCCACGTCCACTTTGTCCAGGCCTTTCACTATTCGGTAGGTTTCAATGAGGTTCCACCTTCATCCTTCCAAACTCCAGTGCTGTCAAACGCTCACCATATTATTCACCTAATTATTCCTGAGATCATTCATGTAAACCACCTTTGGACACTCTCCAACATCAGCACATCCTTCCTCAGGGGGCCCAAAATTAATGCCTCAGCATTACATCCTTTCTTTATATTCTAACCCTCTCAAAATAAAGGCTAGCATTGAATTTGCCCTCCTTACTATCAATTTGAATTGCAAATGAACTTTTTAGAAATCCAGTACCAGCACTCCCAAATCCCTTTGCACTTCTGATTTCTAAAATCTCTCCCCAGTTAGAAAATAATCTATTCTTTTATTTCTACAATCAAAATGCATGACTCCACACTTTGCTAAGTTTTATTCCATCTGCCATTTCTTTGCCCACTCTCCCAACCTGTCCAAGTCCTTCAGCAGAGTCCCTGCTATCTCTACCCTACCTGCCCCTCCAATTATCTTCGTATCATCTGCAAACTTGGCCACAAAGCCCTCAATTTCCTCGTCCAAATCATTGATATACAATGTGAAGCATAGGTCACAATGTGAATGGCGGTACTGGCTCGAAGGGCCAAATAGCCTACTCCTGCACCTCTTGTCTATTCTCTATCGCTCCAGCACTGACCCCAGCGGAACACTGTTAGTCATTGGCAGTCAACCAGAAAAGCCCCCCTTTATTGCCACTCTTTGTCTTCTGGCATGCCTCCAGCCTGCTATCCACGCTAGTATCTTCCCTCTGACACCATGGGCTCCTATCTTCTTTAGCAACCTCATGTGCGGCACCATATCAAAGGCCTTCTGAAAAAATAGGGTAAACAACCACAAACTCTCCTTTGTCTATCCTGCTATTTACTTCCTCAAACAATTCTAACAAGTTTATCTCATCCTTAGGGTTTCTCTTGATCTTTGACGTAAAACATTAACCCTGATGCTTCTTCCATGGATGCAGTCGTACCTTCTAAACATTTACATAATTTTCTGTTTTTATTCTGATCAAATATCAATGTTCTGAAATAATAAGTGTTTAAGAAGGAACTGCAGATGCTGGAAAATCGAAGGTACGTTTCGGGCCCGAAAAGTTGCCTATCTCCTTCGCTCCATTGATGCTGCTGCACCCGCTGAGTTTCTCCAGCAATTTTGTGTACCTTTTGAAATAATAACTCGGTTCATTCTCAACACATGCTGCTTCTCCTACGCAGTTTTTTTTGAACAATTTTGTCTTCAATTCAGATTTTCTGTTATGTTGATTTTGTTACTGTGATAATGAAAGTTTCCCCTGAAATATTTAATAAGGATTGAGCTAGGATTAGTCCAAGCAAACAGATCCACAAAACAGACAAGCACATCAACATATCGATGTGCAAATTAATTCCCTTTGTACCTCTCCATCCCCACCTCAACGAATTCCTGGCCCGCCATGATGTAAGGCTCTTCTTCCATCACCTCCACCTCTAGACTTTTTTCTATGAGGAGTTGTTGCCTCCCAGTGATGACCCCTTCCCTTGTCTCCAGCATTTGTAGGACCAGAGGTGCTGCCTGGCCTGCTGAGTTACTCCAACAATTGGTGTCCTTTTGGTCTTGATTATGTCGGTTACTTTCGCGAGGCAGCGCAAAGTCAAGTTGGAGCTAATGGGGGGGAATTCTGGTTTGTATAATGGACTGGGCTACATCCACAACTCTCAGCAGTTTCTTGTGGTTTTGAACTGAGCTGTTGCCAAATCAAGTTGAGATGCCTCACAATAATATACTTTCTACAGCGCATCTGTGGATATCGATAACAGTCATTGGAAACATGCCGAATTTCATTAGTCTACTGAGGCATTGATATGTTTTCTTGGCTGTAGTTTCAGTGTGGTTGATTCAGGACATATTATTGGTGATATTTACACCTATGAACTTGAAACTGTTGACCATCGTTAATTCAGCACCATTTTCTGACTGGGATCATCCTTGCATCTTGCAAAAGCATCGTTGTCGTAGTGCAAGAGGAGCGAGTGATGAAGTAAGGCTCCCTATGGGGTGATACCGATGTAAGCACAGTGGTGTAGAGCTTACATTGCTGGATTAGCAGTAGGGTTCCTGGGATCCAAGGAGATGAGTTTGAAGCTCATCATGCCACCTGAGAAATGGGCCAGCAAGGTACATATCCCTGAATTAAAAAAAAACATTGCTGGCAACTCCAATGCTTAAATTATGATAGTAATTATATTTTTATGTTGGTTTTTAAAAACTAGTCCAGAGCCATGTACAAAAGGTATTTGGCTTATCTGATATTGTCTCAGTAATATCTTTTTCTGAAAATTCCCATTTAAAACATGATTTAACTGCTAAACTTGCTAAATCCATAGGAATCAGTGACTGGAGTTTTATGAAATAACTAATAAGTTTTTGTTAGAGTCTTGCTCTATTTCATCAGCCATTTTGACAAGAGATTGAAGATTTAACTTACTCTGAGGGTATAAGGACCTCATTGAAGTAAGTGATTAATATAATCTTTATATTATGGTTGATTCTGAATGGCTCATGGAGGAATGGTAAGACAATTATGCAGTTTTTGTGTGTCAATGCCAGCTGTTAACATGGTATAATCATTTTTAAGTGACATTTTTGAGTTTGTTAGTGCTTTTTTTAAGAGCATGAAACTCACTCAAATGACACCAATGACGCTATCAGCAAGATTTTCAGCAGCATTTATCTGAAAATTACAATTGTTGTTCACTTAAATGAAACAGCTTTTACTAATGCTGATTGTTCTGAAACAACCATATTTAAAGAGCCAATCTCAATGAAGTTATTTTACTGCACACTACTCAACAAGATGCTCACAGCTTGCTCTGCACATTGCTCAACACCCGGATTCAATCCTGACCGTGGGTGCTGCCTGTGTAGAGTCGTCTACTCACTCCGAACATTGAGCTTTCCATGCATGGTTAAAGTATTTGCTACAAACAAACTTGCCTAAATTGCTTAAGCAAAACCAGCAAGTTTTTGGCATGTGGGAGGAAACTGGAGCGCCCGGAAGAAACCCATGCAGTCACAGAGAGAACATACAAAATCCACACGGGCTACACAGGGCACATTCAAACACAGATTTCTGGCACTGGAGGCTGCAGCTTTATTGGCTATCACAAAAGGCTCTCACTGATCAATGACATATATCCCTTGCTGCCCACTCATTCTCAAATCATTTACATATCGCCATGTCATTGAAGCCATCACAATATGTTTCAAGTAGTCCTCCGTCATTGTGATACAATCAATGACTACAATCCTACACTGTAGTCACAGTGCAACTGTGCTCGATTTCCAGAGGCACCAACTTTCTCTTTCATAAACAGCAAGCTGAAGCTACTACTTTGTTTTTAGTCTCAGCGAAACATTGCATCAAGGGTTTTCTCAGAGCTACAGACTTGAATTAGTTGATTTGTCATCATGTTTCATCTTGGCAGAAATCTGAACATTCACAGTGCCGTCACAGTGTATTTCCACACTGGCACCTGCTACATTATGAGTTAACCTCAGAGGTAAAATACCTTCATGCTAAGTGGTTCTGCCAATTGGCAAATGCTACAGGTGTTTATCAAATGCCCCCCTTAGAACACTTGAATAAGGAACAATAATTGCATGTTTAGTTCAGCACAATACAAACAACACAAAGTATCAGGACTACTCACTGAGTTCAAAGGGCACTTGATCTCTTGATTCAATTTAATACTTGATAGCAGCTGTGAATATTCACCATTTCACTTGACGAACACTCAGCAGGTCCATGTCTTAATTTGAAACGGTGGCTAAATCTCCAACACTGCAGCCCATTTCGCAAATCAACTTTACAATTGCAGACATAACTTCAGAATCAGAATGCCTTTGCACACCATTCACAAAGTAAGCATAATATTCAAGATTGAAACATGGTTATGTTTTTGTGACTGTTTACACAACACTTTCAACAAAAATGTATTCACAAACAGAAAACCATGAGACCTGATATGACTTTCGTTTGTTCATAATCTATCAGTGGAATTTAAATTTAAGATTCGATTGATATTTCCAAAGGCATATCAACTCACTTGTTATTGACAGCCTATGAAAGGTCTCAATCTGAAAAGTCACCTATCCATGTTCCCCTGAGATGCTGCCTGACCCGCTGAGTTACTCCAGCACTTTGTGCCCTTTTGTGTATTAAACAGCATCTACAGGTCTTTGTGTTAAACTTTGATGGAACAAATAGATGTATTTGTATCAATCTTTGATTGAGAATGTAACTTACTTAAAACAATAAATCAGAAATTACTCACCGTAAGACGCTCTTAAGTTTTTCTACCTTTTCATTTGATTAGGAACCCATATCATGATATTACTTGCCTTTAGCTGCTGTTCAACTTCTAAAAGTTTGTCTCACTAGATACAAATGATTAAATGATACAAACTTAAAGCACAAGGCATTGGGGGTTCAGTATTGATGTGGATAGAGAACTGGCTGGCAAACAGGAAGCAAAGAGTAGGAGTAAACGGGTCCTTTTCACAATGGCAGGCAGTGACTAGTGGGGTACCGCAAGGCTCAGTGCTGGGACCCCAGCTATTTACAATATATATTAATGATCTGGATGAGGGAATTGAAGGCAATATCTCCAAGTTTGCGGATGACACTAAGCTGGGGAGCAGTGTTAGCTGTGAGGAGGATGCTAGGAGACTGCAAGGTGACTTGGATAGGCTGGGTGAGTGGGCAAATGTTTGGCAGATGCAGTATAATGTGGATAAATGTGAGGTTATCCATTTTGGTGGCAAAAACTGGAAAGCAGACTATTATCTAAATGGTGGCCGATTGGGAAAGGGGGAGATGCAGCGAGACCTGGGTGTCATGGTACACCAGTCATTGAAAGTAGGCATGCAGGTGCAGCAGGCAGTAAAGAAAGCGAATGATATGTTAGCTTTCATTGCAAAAGGATTTGAGTATAGGAGCAGGGAGGTTCTACTGCAGTTGTACAGGGTCTTGGTGAGACCACACCTGGAGTATTGCATACAGTTTTGGCCTCCAAATCTGAGGAAGGACATTATTGCCATAGAGGGAGTGCAGAGACGGTTCACCAGACTGATTCCTGGGATGTCAGGACTGTCTTATGAAGAAAGACTGGATAGACTTGGTTTATACTCTCTAGAATTTAGGAGATTGAGGGGATCTAATAGAAACTTACAAAATTCTTAAGGGGTTGGACAGGCTAGATGCAGGAAGATTGTTCCCGATGTTGGGGAAGTCCAGGACAAGGGGTCACAGCTTAAGGATAAGGGGGAAATCCTTTAAAACCGAGATGAGAAGAACTTTTTTCACACAGAGAGTGGTGAATCTCTGGAACGCTCTGCCACAGAGGGTAGTTGAGGCCAGTTGATTGGCTATATTTAAGAGGGGGTTAGATGTGGCCCTTGTGACTAAGGGGATCAGGGGGTATGGAGAGAAGGCAGGTACAGGATACTGAGTTGGATGATCAGCCATGATCATATTGAATGGTGGTGCAGGCTCGAAGGGCCAAATGGCCTACTCCTGCACCTAATTTCTATGTTTCTATGTTTCTATTCTGCAAGGTGCCCTAAAGGAGATGTGTCCTTGATGGGCCAGGTCCACATAGTGAGGTGAAAATCAGGTAAGCCTATAGTTCCTTAAAAGTGGCAAGACAGATAGTGTAGTGAAGAAGGTATATGACATGTTTGGCTTATTTCATTAGATAATAGAACATAAAGGTTGGAAGATTAAGAAACAACTTTACAAAACACTGGCAGACCCATTTGGAGTATTATGTACAGTTCTGGTTGCCACACTATTGGTAAAATGTGACTGGGCTGGAGAGAGTGTAGAGAAAAACAATCAGAATGTTGCAAGGACTGGAGAACTTAAGTTATAGAATGAGATTGCTTAAACTGGCTTGTTTTCCCCAGAGTAAATAATTAAGGCCTGATAGAGGTATATACAATTATACAAGGGTAGATAGTAATAATATTTCAACCTGCCAGGTGTACCAAAGTGGACGTCAGTACAATGTAAGAGGAAGTAGTTTTGAAGAGGACTAGAGGAAAAAAGTTTTTTTACATAGCTGGAATAGTTGATATTTGGAATGATAGGATGTGATGGAATCAGACACAACCTTTACATTGAGGATGCATTTAGACAGATACATGAATAGGCAAAGCATAAAATAATGACAACCTAATGCAGGGAAATGGGATTTGTGTGAATGTGCAGAAAGTTAGAATGGGCCTGGGGTGGGGCATGGGATTAGTATGGAAAGATATCTGATGGCAGGCATAGACATGGTGAGCTAAAACCCTTGTTTCTGCACTGTACAACACTTACATCCTCTAAAGACGTCACCCTGCTATGCATAGGTGAGCCTGCAATTCCTGCAGAGATTTCCAGTTTACGATAAAGAACAACTGATGGCCTTGCGCTGAAACATCACCCATACCTTCTCTCGAGTCATGCAGCCTGTCCCGTTGAGTTACCCCAGCATTTTGTGTCTATCTTCAGTATAACCCAGCATCTGCATTTCCTTCCAATTTATTTTGTCTGCTCCACTGTGAAATCTCCTCAAGCTATGCCTACTTTGAAGAAGTTCTCATCCTCTGTCCGATAAGAGTTCTGCAACAGGTCCGAAGAAGGGTATCGACCCGAAACGTCACCCATTCCTTCTATCCAGGGATGTTGTCTGTCCCGCTGAGTTACTCCAGAATTTTTTGTTTATCTTCCGTGAAAACCAGCATCTGCAGTTCCTTCCTACACAATTGATGAAGATGGTTGAATTGCCCTGACATTTTCATCTTTTTGGATGACTGTTTACATTTCTAGTGTTATTATGTGGATCAAAATGTTGATGAAGTATTTTACCAAGTCAGTCTGTGTGAATGAATATGCTGGAGAGAGACATTCACCACAGCATGGAATTGGGAAAAGAAAATGAGGCAGAGCAGCAGGGACAGGAGAAAATGAGTCAGAGCAGCAGGGAATGGGGGGGAAAAAAAGCACAGCTCCAGGAAGATGGAAAAAGGTAAACCATAGGGGGAAAACAGAATAGAGGTTGTGAATGAAAGTGAGAGAGAGCAAGTGTATTGCAAGTAATGGTGTCAGCTAACTGTGAGGGCAGAGGTGGAAATGCAATGGCAATGTCTAAAGCTGCAACAACTCATCTTGACTACTTTCATTAGTTTATGGTGTTATTTGCAAAATTAGCCTGCAATTTTGGAATTGCTGCATTATCTCTCTGGTATCACGTAGTAGTAGACCTGGAGTTTCTCCCTGGCCCACGTGCATAATACTCCCTCCTGGGAGTGATGTAATCCACCACCATCTGGCATTCATGCACCCTGCCCTCAAGAATGACTCGTGCCACTGGAAGGGAGCTGTTGGTACAGAGCATGCATCTGCACCTATAAGGGCTACTTGCTAGGGTTATTGCAGTATAACTAAGTGCCGGCAGATGAAATAAATTAATTTAATGTTTCTTAGTAAAGCAGACTGTTCTGAAGCATTGCAGAAAAGTGACCAGAACACTTTTTAAACAATGCTGCCGAACATCATGAACTGTTCAGAACTTTTTTAAATAGTACTAGACTAAGTGGGACCCGTTGGGTCCCATGTTCACACGGGAGGGCTGGTCTCCCGACGCAATATTCCACCTCGCCACCAATTCCAATATTGGTGGCCAGTGGGAGGGGGGGCTTTCTGGAATGCTGGTGTGGGTGTTGTTGGCTGCAGGGACTACTGGTCTCCAGAAGACTAGTATGGACATTGTGGGCCAAATGGATTCTTGGGGTGGCAGCTCAGTCCCTCAAACCTGATGTGCTGGCAGCTCACTCACGGCTGGTAGTTGACTCATGGCTATTCCTTGAAATTCCATTTCAAGCAGAGTGCAAGGCCACCAAATTCAAATCCATTTTCCTACCATTTCAAGCAGGGTGCAAGGCCACAAAATTCAAGTGCAGTTTCATACCACTTCAAGCAGGGTGCAAGGCCACCAAATTCAAGTGCAGTGTCATACCATTTCAAGGAGGGTGCAAGGCCACCAAATTCAAATGCAGTTTCAACGCATTTCATGCAGGGTGCAACGACACCACATACAAATGCAGTTTCATACCATTTCATGCAGGGTACAAGGCCACCACATTCAAACCCCCAAAACCCCCAAACAACCCTTTGCAGTGCCTTTTTACTTCAACCCAAACCCCCCAAACAACCATTTGCAGTGCCCTTTTACTTCAACCCAAAACACCGAAACAACCATTTGCAATGCCTTTTTACTTCAAACCAACCATATTTTCCATTTTCAAACCACATTAAGGGCACTCACAGTTGAGTAGACATGTGTTCAGTGTTATTCAGAGCTCAGAGAGATGTGACCCTCTCGCTTCCTCCATCTTGCAGAGACTGAGTGAGCCACACCACTTCCGAGTTTTATAGTCCCTCTCCCTTCCCACCAGCAGGGGCAGCAGAGAGAATGGCAATATTTTTTAAAACATTAATATTTCTCTGATTTTTCATTGATGGGAAAAATCCTCTGGTCCAGTCCGGCGGAGGGGGGCTCTGAGCGAGGTGGCCAAAGATCACTGCCGTAGGTGGCGGGGTTCTCTCGGAAATCATATTGCAGTTAGTCAAAAGCGGTCAAGATCTTACTTTTAGTAATATAGATAAGGAAGTTCCATTCCCCTAAAATTTGTGCAAATACATTTCTGAATTAATTGCTTTTTCCACCGTGACTGCTGCGCATACATTGCCAAAAGATTTTCATTGTGATTTAATGGACCCATGCGCTAAGATTGCTCCCCTTTCCTGCATTTAAGAGGCATTTAGACAGACACAAGCACAGGCAGCGAATTGAGGGGCATAGATCACATATAGGTAGATCTATATAGGTAGATCACATATAGGTAGATGTGCAGTTAAACTGGTATCATTGTCAGCGCATATATCTTGAGCTAGTTCCTGTGCACTACTAAGCTATGATAATGCCAAATGTGAACTGTTTCAATAGCTCAATTTGGGAGCATTGAGTAAATTAGGTTTCACATCAGGCTTCAAGCTCAGAATAGGTGGGGTGAATACTCATCTCTCTTGTGGGTACTCTTCCGCCGACAACATTCTGTGTAGATGTTAGAGTTCCCTCATGCATAATATTTATAGAGGGACATGGGCAGTGATATGAGGGCAAATAACTCAAAAGCAGTGTTACTTTATACACAATAAACTCAACTGTTAGCACTTAGTAGAGGAGGTGCTCAGTGGATCCATGAGTGCTGTTGGTGTCCTGAACCAGATATTGATTGGTTCTCAATTCCACTGATGTATTGTACATGCAAATCTATGAGGCTCAAACTGGCTGATGAATGACTGGCGATTTTTGTTGTTAGATTAAAGTCCACGGCTTTCTACGACAGTTGATACGATTTATTGGATAAGATATGTAGTTTGGATCTTAGTTTGTATGTCAATGCAGATGTTTGTATTAAATGTGCCAATGTTACTACCGACAAAGCAAATTTGAAACTTGCCAACTTCATTAAAAAGAGCAGTAGTAACATTACTTATGTTAGTATTTACAACAAACCATTACTCTGACGGGATATCAGAGCAGAAACAAGAACTATATTTAACCTGTCCATGACAAGGCAACATTAAGAATTTAATACAGCATAAATCAAGAAGTATATATGCATCATATGTTTTTGATGTTTGTTAAAATTTAGGCAGACGGTTTTATTTTAGATTAACTTTAAAATCCCATCTCCATAGTTCTGCCATCTTAATTTCTACTTCAATCACATCAGAAACATAAGTTTCATGAAGTAATTTAATTATGTCCTGAGGCAATTGGAAAATGAAAGAAGTGACTAGAGGGCACAACTTAGCAAATGAGCAGAAAGTAAAGATATTGCATAGTGTGTTGTTTTCATCCAAAATGCCACATATCAGACAGCATAATCCTCATTTATTTTATAAGCAGTCTGATGCCCTCTTGAAAAAACATTATTCCCATTATTCCTATATCTTCTTTGCAGCCACACTGGCGACATTTCTCATTGAAAACTTTGCTTATCTGACAAATATCAATCGACTCATCATAATCACCACTTCTTCAGTGACTAAACCATTAATTGATGCAAAATATGCATGGGAAATGAAGCTTGACACGGAATATAAAATACAGCACAGGAACAGATCCTTCAACCCACAATATCTGTGCCAAACATGATGGAATGTCTAACTCTTATCTGCCTTCACATAATTCATATGCTCCTTTACCTGCCTATCTATGTGCCCTTTCAAAAGTCTCTTAAATTCCACTATCGTATCTGCCTCCACCACTACATCTGGCATTGTATTCCAGGCATGCACCACCCTCTGTGTAAAATATTTGCCAATGCACATCTCATTTGAACTTTGCCCTTTTCACCTTAAAGTGCTGCTCTCTAGTATCTAATTTCCCATTCTGGGTGAAAGCTTCTGACTGTCTATTCTATCTGTGTCTCACATAATTTGATATACTTCTATCAGGTCTCCCCACCACATCTGGAGTTTCAGAGCCTCCACATCCTTCTTGTAACTGCATGCAATATTCCAAATGCTGCCTAACCAAAGGTTTATAAAGTTGCATCATGGCTTCCTGACTCTCATACACAATGCCCTGACTCTGAGCCCTTATAACCAAATCAATGTTAATCCCGTGCATCTTAATTTCTTTAATCAGCCTACCGTGGGGCGGGGGGGGGTTAATTAAATGCCTTACTAAAATCCATGTAGACCACATCCACTGCTCTTTCCTCATCCATTACCTTTGTCACCACCTCCAAAAACCATCAAATTAGTAAGACGTGACGTGCTGTGTATAAAGCCACGATGACTGTCCTTAATTAACCCATTCTCTTCTGAATGGGGGTAAATCTTATCCCAAAGAATCCTCGCCAATAGATCCCCTACCACTGATGTGGGACTCACCGGCCTATAATTCCCTGGATTCTCTCCATTCCCCTTTTTAAACAAAGTAACAACTTTAGCTACTCTCCAGTCCTCTGGCACCTCACCTGCAGTTACAGAAGATGCAAAGATCTTCCTCTATCTCGTCTCTTGTCTCTCTCAATAACCAGGAATAGATCTTTTCAAGTCCTTGGAATTCACCCCCCTTGATGTTCTTCAAGAGTTCCAGGAAGCAAAGCGGTACACATACCCCATTGCATTGAATGTGACAAAGTAGAGATAGCTGAAAACTTCAAATTCCTAGGAGTCAATATGACCAACAACTTCTCATGGACCACCCATATTGAAGCAATGATCCAGAAAACACACCGATGCCTCCACCTCCCTAAAAGGCTTTGGATGTTTGGTATGTCCCTTACAACTTTCACCAACATCTACAGATGCACCATACAAAACATTTTATCAGGATGCATCACAGCTTGGTTTGGGAACAGCTCCATCCTAGACCACCAGAAATTGCAGTGAATTGTGAACACAGCCCAGACCATCACACAAACCTATTGTTTGTGTTCCATTGAGTTCCATTGACTCCATTTATACCTCAAGCTACCTTGGCAAGGTCAGGAGCATAATCAAGGACAAGTCACACACTGGCCACTCTCTTCTCCCTTCTCCTATCAGGCAGAATGTATAGAAGTGTGAAAATGCACACCACCAGATTCAGGGACAGTTTCCTCCCAGCAGTTATCAGGCAACTGAATCATCCTACCACAACCAGAGAGCAATACTGAACTACTATCTACCTCTTTGGTGACCTTCGGACTATCCTTAATTGGACTTTGCTGGCTTTGCCTTACACTAAACATTATTTCCTTATCATGTATACTGTAAATAGATTGATTGTAATCATGTATTGTTTTTCTGCTGACCGGTTCACATGCACAAAAAGCTTTTCACTCTACCTCGGTACACGTGACAGTAAACTAAACGGAAACAATACCTCCTCCTTCTTAATCTCAAACTGTCCTTGCATATTAGTATTCTCCATAATGATCTTACTGTCCTTCTCCTTGGTGAAAATAGATGCAAAGTATTCATTTAGTACCTCACCTACATTCCCAGACTACAAGCTCAAGCTCCCTCCTTTATCCTTGAGCAGTCCTACCTTCTCCCTGATTAACCTCTTATATTTAATGTAGGTATAAAAAGCCTTGGGATTTCATTTAATATGAGTCGCCAAACCCATTTTGTGACTGTTCTAATCTTACTGTCTATCGTCATTCACATCTGGAACTGGCCGAACTGCAGAATCTTGTTCTCATCAATTGGTTATAAAATCTTTATGTTGTGTGTTTTCAATGCTGTTTTCAATGCTGTTAGCATGCATGTTATCCTGCACCAGATTGGCTCCTAACTTGTAGGTATACTAATATTTTAAATCTTCTAGAACCGTGGGCTTAATTGTTTTTCCCTTGGAAGAATGTTCAATAACTCAGATGTTAAAATAAATTTATTCTAAAGCCTTCCGATGCATCTTAAGAGAAATTGGGTAATTCAGGCTTTTATTCATTGGAGTTTAAAGAATAAGAGGTGCTCTAGTAGAAACTGAAAAAAAAACCAATGTTCCAAATGGCTGCAGAGTGCTGGACAATGAATCATAGTCTTAAGATAAAGGATAGATCATTTAGGACTGTGATGATGATAAATTTCTTCCCTTGGAATTCTTTACCACAAAGCAGATGAAGCCAAGTCATTAAATATATTCATGAAGCAGCCAGATATTGTTCTTACAGTGACAGGGTTCAAAGGATATGGGGGAAAGGTGTAACAGGATACCAAATTTGGATGATCAGCCACAATCACACAGAATGGCACAGCATTGTGAATGCTTTATTTCCAGAAGTATTTCTAAATTATTCTGGAATACAGTGAGAGGCTGATGGAAGCAAAATAGTATGCCTACTTCAAGGAATTAAAATAGAATTACAATGTTTTAGAAAATAGAAAAGCATCATTGGGCATAATTTCCATTGTTTGTACCCGTTTTATATGTAATATTAGTTGTGTGCAATGATTTTTCTGTATGGTAGCTAATTTTTAAAGGATTATGTTACATGACTGACTGGCCTCTGTTGCAATAATGTTTAAGTATCATTCCATTAATTGGAAGTAGAATGGGACAGCAGATGGGATTGACAAAGCACCACCAACCCAGAATTGTGAAGATCCCTTCAGTGCAGGTAATCACAAACTGCCGGTATAGCGGTATGAGATGAACTGGTGAATAAAGTGCTCACAGCTTGCTCTCAGCTCAGCATATCACATATATTTTTCACTTCCTCTTTAAGAATTGCAGCAGGTGACAACTGCTCTCTGTGTAATTGAAACACTATTTTAGTGTAGAAATAGCTGGAAGCTGGCTAGCTCTGTGGAGTGGGTACACAGCTGGAAAATGCTGTCTGGCTTTCTATAAATTCTTCTTCAAACAAAATATCTGAGGTTGTTAGTTTAAATGATTACCTTAGTAACTTAGACAAGGAAGGGGAGAAGATACTGTATCAAAGTACTGGTTGATGACATTTGGATGTTGTATGGGAGTACCAAATGGCAGATGTGATTCCTCACAATCCAAATTACATATAAATGCAGGCTGCAGAACACAAATGTTTTATGTTTCACCTTAAGTATTGCACAATGAAGCAAATACAAGTTTCCCAAGCTGCAAATGTTTTAGCAAGTAAACCATTTAAAGACTGGAAGTAATGACGGGAAAACCTTGCATTTACAATTGAGCCATAGCTAGTGGAGCAGAGAACAGAGAAATAAGAATTGAACCAGCACGTAAAACACTCAAATGAGACCCTGAAGAACATATCGGATACATTATGGCATATTGTAATCTGCCTAAAAATGAAACATTGGCAAGGACTATTTCATTATACACAACTAATAACATTTATACTTAACATGGGAGCAATAATAAACAATGTAATCCTAAAGCAGGACATCAACCCTGAGGCTATGGCATTAAAACCAATTAGACAAAAGGTGTCTATGCACAACAAGAAGCATGCTGAGAGATATTCTCTGAAAGTGGTAAACTCCCAAAGAATCTAAAGAAATCCAAGGTGGAGATCATCATAGTAGACTTGGAAGTAGCATAGAATAATAGATAGAATTGATAAAGGTCCCCTATTTAAGCACCATTTTACAAATGAATTTGCAGATGTCGTTCATGGAACAGGCAAAATGGTTCAGGAATATAATTTAATGTTAATAATAGTAAGTAAAATTAATATAAAATGACTGACAGGCCACTATGACAGATATTATATTACCAAGACTTGCCACTATTAATGTTTGGGGAAGAAAAGTGAGTATGATGGCAACAGAGTGATGCCAGATATGACAGAAAGCAATGGTGACCCAATAGATCACACCCTAGATCACAGAAACATAGAAAATAGGTGCAGGAGCAGGCATTTGGCCCTTTGAGCTAGCACTGCCATTCAATATGATCATGGCTGATCATCCAGAATCAGTACCCCCATTCCTGCTTTTTTCCCCCATATCCCTTGATTCCATTAGCCCTAAGAGCTATATCTAACTCTTGAATATACCGGTCTCTTGAATACATCCAGTGCATTGGCCTCCACTGCCTTCTGTGGCAGCGAATCCCACAGATTCACAACTCTCTGGGTGAAAAGGTATTTCCTCATCTCAGGCCTAAATGGCCTGCCCATTATTCTTAAACTGTAACCCCTGGTTCTGGACTCGCCCAACATCAATAACATTTCTCATGGCATCTAACCTGTCGTATCTCTTAATATGTATCCCTTTATGTATCTATACAATATCCTTTCATCCTTCTAAATTCCAGTGAATATAGGCCCAGTCGATCACAAGGTCGTAATGGAGAAGAGAGTTTATATCAAAGGAATAGGTTCATGAGTAGATCTGGAAGGACAGTCCATTATCACAAGCACCCCGTGATAACTTGGTGTTAAAGTAACCATTCCCAGAGAGGATAATATTTTGATAGTTATTATTAAAGGAAGTATGTGACTAATATAATATTGATTCTAATTTGGCCCAGCCAGAATGTCACAGCAGAAAGAACAATCCCAACAGCTGATTCATCATTTCTAAGATTACAGAATCACTTACCTGTCTGAGAATTTCCTTTTTTCCACAGCTTAGATAACTAAATTCTCATTTTACGTAACTACTTTTGCCGATTGGAATAATTAAAAAAATCTTTTCAACTCTCTAAATTCCATTATTCTGTCAAAATTCCTTATTCCAATTATGCAAGAATCTCACTTAGAACTCTCAACAAAAAAACCCAATTTGTTATTTTCTTCAGTCCATTCCATTAGGTAAGCTCTGAGACATGAGGGCTAGATTTCTGGTGGAATGGAAGCCAATTTCCCCATATGACTGATGCATCCTTGCTGAAGTAACTGCAAGATCCCCAGAAAATGAAGTAAAGGCCATAATCTGGTAGGTGGCATGGTGGCGTAGTGGTAGAGCTACTGTCTTACAACGCCAGAGACCCGGGTTCGATCCTGACTACGGGTGCTGTCTGTATGGAGTTTGTACATTCTCCCCATGATCTGTGTGAGTTTTCTCAGAGATCTTTGGTTTCCTCCCACCCTCCAAAGATGTACAGGTTTGTAGGTTAATTGGCCTGGTATAAATGTAAACTGGTCCCTAATGTATGTAGGATAGTGTGATGTGTGGGGATTGCTGGTCGGTGCGGGCTCCGGGCGCTGAAAGGCCTGTTTCCGCGCTGTATCTCTGAAACTAAAAAAAACTAAAACTAAAAGACTCTTTTCTCAGAATAGCTTCTGCCAAAGTTATAGCAAATGCATTTGTGAATCTTTCACATAAATAATATTAAATGAACTGTCGAAAGTCACTGGAAGTACTTACAGCAAAGATAACCTGCAGTGAACTATGTGCCACTTCTATATACTGGTATCCTAGCAGGCATCCTCTGACGTAAATGTAACGATGGTCCTCTGGTACCCATTCCGGCAGGTCAGTTATTGTCACCACCACACATCCTGGTCCATTCTCCATCCACCAAGAACGATGCTTGGATATGTTAAAGGTCATAATCAGGTTGGTATCCTGGAACAGAAAACATGATGGTTTGAAGCAGTTGTTGAATTATGTGATCAAGTCTGCTTATCTATCGCTATTATTAAGTTCAGTTGACCACATCGTTGACCATGTACATAATAATGCTAATTAAATAGTTTATTAATTTCTATACATCCCATTATTTTGATATTCGTCCTCCGATATAGTATTCGGTGGCAAAAGAGTGATTTGTTCTTTGTGTTATTATTTAAAATAAAATCATAGATTCCAGTCATATCCATCAGCAATTAGATGCAAATGGGCATCAACAACGGAAAGATATTGTACATTCAACAAGAATGTCATTACGGTACATTGTGTAAATCACAAAAAAATATTGAGGTTAGGTTGAGAACCTGGTTTGTTTTTCCACAGGCAACATAATTATGCATAGGTTACTTTGATTCTGGAGTTATATTCATTAAGTACAATTACGTACCAACAGTAATAACACTTCATTTGGGCCTTGGACACTGTTCAGCATTCACTTGTCTATTTACCGTTGCACAATAATTGACACATTAAGGGCCATATTATCTGAGCCTGTCGGCAATGGGCATGTCTTGTTTGCTCAGCACAATGGTAAAACTAACAAAAGGAGCTTACAGCTGAATATTACTAAAGTGCTGAATATGACTTGCAGAAGGAGACTTTGGGTTAGCAAACATTTTGTTGCAACTTAAATACCAGAAGGATCAGTGGAGGATCATTAAGTGGGAGGGCGATTAGCAAACAGCATATTAATAAAGTTGAGTGGTAAATGATTCAAACTTCAGAAAGATGCCATTTGCACTTTTACAGGTTCCATAGTGATGTTTGATTTTATTTTGAAGTCACGTGAGCGATTACATGAAGAGCCCACCAGCCTGCATGCGCGTCAATACATCTAACGCATGGCGCGCGTGTCGGAGCTGTTCGAACTGCTCTGACAGGTAAGTCAATTTTGTTTCCAGCGGGCCGCTCCAATAGCGGGCCCGGTAGCTTTATGGAGGCGACCACAGTTTAGGCTGCCGTGGAAGCTCCATAAGGTACGCAATTTTGCGGTTACTGCCGTTCGAGCTCCGCACGCGAGCAGGTGGCTGAAATTGGAGACCGCCGTGGGGCTCCATAGGAGCTGGGATTGTGGCAGCTGTCGTTCGAGCTCCGCACGGGAGCAGGCGGCTGAAATTGCAGGCCGCTGTGGGGCTCCATAGGAGATGGGATGACGGCTGCCGGCATCAGAGCTCCGAACGGGAGCAGGCAGCCAGATTTGCAGGCAGCCGTGGGGGCTTCGTAAGGAGCTAGGGTTCATAAATTGCGGAGTTCATGTAGGGTTCATAAAATAGCCGCGACCAGGAGCTACCGCTCAGGTAAGCTCAGCTGCAGTAGCACCAACAGCAATGCTGCAGCAACACATAGTGTATGTTTTATTTTTGGGCAGCTATAAATAGAGTTGGCATCAATAGCAGTTGCCACTCGGTCACGTTTGTGACTATCGTAGTCGATAGCATTCACAAATCATGTTTAATTCTTTGGCAATGTAACGATATATCTTATCATGCCAATAAAGTTTACATTAAAATGATAATTACAAAGGACATTTTTTGTCACGTACACGAATGGTGTAGTGAAATTGGTCTTGCCATTGCAGTCCAGAGCTCCTGGCTTAGGAAGCCTTTTTGAGCTGTGCCTATCAGACATCTGTGGGAGCTACACCTAGTGGCATCATGGCAATTTCCACTCACTAGAGGGGACTGTTGGAAATTCTGTTATAAAAGACTCCAACTATCTGCATATCGATAAAGCAGTCGAATCTCTGATTTAACCATATAACCATATAACAATTACAGCACGGAAACAGGCCATCTCGGCCCTACAGGTCCGTGCCGAATAATTATTTTCCCTTAGTCCCACCTGCCTGCACTCATACCATAACCCTCCATTCCCTTCTCATCCATATGCCTATCCAATTTATTTTTAAATGATACCATCGAACCTGCCTCCACCACTTCCACTGGAAGCTCATTCCACACCGCTACCACTCTCTGAGTAAAGAAGTTCCCCCTCATGTTACCCCTAAACTTCTGTCCTTTAATTCTGAAGTCATGTCCTCTTGTTTGAATCTTCCCTATTCTCAAAGGGAAAAGCTTGTCCACATCAACTCTGTCTATCCCTCTCATCATTTTAAAGACCTCTATCAAGTCCCCCCTTAACCGTCTGTGCTCCAGAGAATAAAGACCTAACTTATTCAACCTTTCTCTATAACTTAGTTGTTGAAACCCAGGCAACATTCTAGTAAATCTCCTCTGTACTCTCTCTATTTTGTTGACATCCTTCCTACAATTGGGCGACCAAAATTGTACACCATACTCCAGATTTGGTCTCACCAATGCCTTGTACAATTTTAACATTACATCCCAGCTTCTATACTCAATGCTCTTATTTATAAAGGCTAGCATACCTAAAGCTTTCTTTACCACCCTATCTATATGAGATTCCACCTTCAAGGAACTATGCACGGTTATTCCCAGATCCCTCTGTTCAACTGTATTCTTCAATTCCCTACCATTTACCATGTACGTCCTATTTTGATTTGTCCTGCCAAGGTGTAACACCTCACATTTAATGGGGACATGCTTCTTTTAATCATATGAACAACACCTGGCAGGGTTGCGGTATTTCTCCCATTCTGTCTAGCTGACTATCGGGAAGAGGTGAGTCCGATTATAACACCGGCTCATCCGAGTCATATGGGGGCCAGAGGCGCTCCAGTCCTTCTCTGTAATACTCCGTTGGGGCTCCATAAGGGAGCAAGGACTCGGAGTCACTAGCAGGTGCAACCTGTCTGGTAATTATATTGATGATACCAACAGAGCACCGATCTGCACAGCTAGTCCCGGTCCGGCTTCTGAAGGGAGAAGCCTGACAACCCTGAGTCGGAGCAAAGTCAAAGCCAAGTCTGTGACAAGTCTTGTCGGATGATTTGGGACATCTATGGCAGGTATGGTTGGGCGTTTGTCTCAATTAGAACATCTGATGTATCAGATGGTGGCACAAGAAATGCTCAGTGTTACGAAGGCATGTCAGGCAGCAACCCCTGGCTCAGGGTTGGAATATTCCTCCCACTCAGATGAAAGGAGTGGTGGAGATGGTGCCAAAGTAAATGCACATTTGCCTGAAGCAGCTCCTGGTTCAGGGTTGCAATATTCCTCCCATTCGGATGAACAGAGTGATGGAGATGGTGCTAAAGTATATGCACTCATGCCTGAGGCAGATCCTGGCTCGGGGTTGCATAAGTCCTCACACTCGGATGAATTAAGTGATGGAGATGGTGCCAAATATTATGCTCCGTATTACGGAAGCATGCACAGGCAGTTCAACTCATATGCCTGTAGCTTCCCTGGTTTCAGGGTTGGAATATTCCTCCCACCCGAAAGACTATCGGAGATGGTGTCACAAAATATGCTCCGTGTTATGGAAGCATGCACAGAGAGGCATACGCATGTGGCAACGCCTGGATCGGGTGCAATATTTCTCCCACTCTAAGAGAATGTCAGAGATCAGTATGGATCTGACTCCGAACATGTCCGAACATGACTATGTGCCTGAATCCCATGCTTTAATGCATGATGTGCGAGAATCGCATAAGGAAGAGCTGCCTGCTCTTGCCTCTAAATTTGCTGTTCCCTCGGGGACGGACTAGCCACTACAAGAGGAGTTGGCCAGCAACATCAGCTATCTAACAGATATGACAAGCTTGACAGACAATGTCTGCAAATGGAACCTCGCTGAAGCTCCAGTGAGCAAATCAACCCAGGGTCAGAGACGCTGGTAAGTAATGTCTCGTTATTAACCTCCGTAAACTCCGAAATGGAGCAGTCTGTCGACGCAGGTTTGGGTTTACTGGCAGCATGGGCTGTCTAGTGGTACTCCATTGATTTGAATTTTCATTTATTTCAATATCACTTTTTATTTCTAGTTTTTGATTATTATTTGAATACGTTATTTGAAGAGAAAGAATACAAGTTTTGAAATGTCTTTGATTCATAAGTGGTCAGTTTGATATCTGTAACAGATAGTCACCATTTGAAATTAATTTTGTACTAATGTAAAGGAGACATTGGATAAATATAAAATAATGAATAAAATGTCTTGTGATGTTGTAGCAACAGATTGCATCTGGCAACCTCCTATTCTGAGAGAGAGAGTATCCTTGGATTGTCCAAAGAGACAAGGTTATCAATCTCTTTGTGCATCCTGTACAGCTCCAGCAACCCAAGATCAATCTTGACCTCCAGTGCAGTTGGTGTAGAATATGCATTATCACCTTGTGACTGCATGAGTTTCTTCTGGGTTCTGCCCACAACCCACAATTTCTGCCCACAACCCAAACAGTGGTTAATTGGCAATTGTAAATTGGTCCATTGTGTGGTACAATCTGGAGGAAATTGATGGGTTGTGTGGTATCAGTGTAAATGGGTGTTTGATGGTGTGCACAGACATGATGGGACATGTATACAAACCTGACTCCACCGGGATGGTGAGCTCAATAATTAAGCCCTCTGAATTTTCAATCATTGTTTAGTTCGTTAGGCAAAATCAATGTCTGCTCTGACCAGGTGACATGCAGCTACTGCAGTGCACTTGGTATATTTCCAAAGAATCACAAGAAACTGCCTAAAAAAACAAGTTGTTTGCCTGATGTAACCTGGGAGAGGGGAAGATGCTTTCATTGACATATTTCCTGCATCAAGATTCTATTCCAAATTCTGCTTAACACATTTCCATCAGAATTCAATGTCACTGGAAAAACTTCTACTGTGTGATGATAAAATGTAGCTAACGTAGGGAATTGTGATCCTTCAATTCTTTTGTGCCCATGGAATTTTAAGGTGGACGGTTTCTGCTAAAAATGTTTCTCCTCGCACTGCAGCATAAGCACAAAACTAGTGAATACAAAGTAAATTCTATGAAACAACTGATGATATATTCTTCTATCCTCCTTGATGTGTGAAATAATAGGGAAGAGGCAAACATAAAGTGCAAATTTCAAAATACTAGCTCACTGTTCTACTGTGAAATGTACTCCATAAACAAACTAAATTATTCCCCGCATTCTTAAAATTTAACAAAAGGAAACATTTAGAGTCCTGGGAAACCTTCCTGGTCCTGTTTGAGGAACTGAAACTAAGGCTTCAGACTGATGCAGAAAGCCCAATATAATTGAAGACCTCCAGCCATCAAGCTGCTTTGTCGAAGAAGACTATAACCTCTCTCCCATGGAACTGATTTGTGATATGATAGCAAAATAATTTAAGATAAGATAAGATAAGATAAGATACATTTATTGTCATTTGGACCCCTTGAGGTCCAAACGAAATGCCGTTTCTGCAGCCATACATACATAGACCCAAGACACAACATAATTTACATAAACATCCATCACATTGCTGTGATGGAAGGCCAAATAAACTTATCTCTCCACTGCACTCTCCCCCCCCCGATGTCAGAGTCAAAGTCAAAGCCCCCAGCTGGCGATGGCAATTGTCCCGCGGCCATTAAAGCCACGCCGGGTGATGCGAGGTCGCACACCGGGTCTTGGTGTTAGAGACCCCGGCGTGCGCTCGCATAGTCCCGCGGCCATTCCAAGCCGCGCGGGGCGGTGATGTAGGCCCCGCTCCAGGAGCTCTTCAACCCCGCAACTCGGGCGGGGGAAGTCGCCGTTGCGAGAGCCCTGAAAAGCGGTCTCCCTCCAGGGTGCCGCCGTCCACAGACCTGTCGTTGGAGCCTCCGACTCTCCGGTCAGGCCGCAGCAGCAGCAGCAGCAGCAGCAGCAGCAACAGCAGCAGCGCTCCTCCACCGCTCCACCCGCTCCGGACTCGGCCAGCCCCGCGACGGCGACGGTGAGTTGTAGCACCAGAGTCCCCGGCTTCTTCCTGTTGGAGGCCGCTCCTCGTTGCGGCCCCAACGACAACGGAAACCCGACGAGAAAAGGTCGGGTCTCCAGTGCAGGGAGAGATTTAAAAAGTTTCCCCCCCGGTCCCTCCCCACACACACACCCCAACAAAAAAATAACAAAAAAACTACATTAAAACACAGACAGAAAAAAATAAAACGCGGACAGACTGCAGAGGCCGCTGCTGGCCAGAGCCGCGCCGCCCACCGCCCAACATTAGTATATGAAAGGTTAAAATTATGTTTAAAAGGTAATTATGGTTCTCAAACTTAATATCCAGTCAATGTAAATTATTCATCCTAATCATAAAATATCAATTAAGAAACCAAACAAAATGCAGACCGTGTACCAATTACTGTTTATAACTCTGTCTGTTGATTCATTGCACAGTATTAGAGCAAATAAACAAATGAAATATTGCCAATTCAAATTGTGAGTAGTTATGCAAATCAACAAATCTTGCAAAACTGACTGACTTCACAATGTATTTTCACATTTTTAATTTGTTTATTTCTTTGTGCTGTAGAAGGAAAGAAAACTGGCATTAATTCGGAAAGATTTTGCATTTTCAAAAACTGTCTTGAAATCAATTCATTTGATACTTCAAATTACACAATTAAGTTTGAAACATTGGTATAATTTTTATGAAAGGAACTGTATTAAACAATGTTTCATATAATAAATGTGGTTTTGCACCGCCTATCTTATATTTTATTCATACAATTTTTCAATGTGTTACACTCTCATTTAAAGACATTCATTGTTATAATTCATGTGTTACTGCAGCAGTAGACCAAACCACTGAATAACTGATTTTACTACATGATGCAATCATCCAGGCAGGGGACTGTAACAGGTCGTATTTTAATGAAAGTATTTTCCAGTAGTAGAGTTAGTTATAAGCAAATCCAAGAGGCTGGTAAATATTTTTTTCTTCAGGCAATTAGAAGTACTAAAATCATAGCATTTCTAGTACAAGTCTCTTGAGAGATTATTCAACTTCTTATGTGCTATTGTATATAAATATATGATAAATCATACTAGGAATTATTTTATTTATCCTGCAATTTAAAATACATAATGTAGTCCAAGAAGTACTATAAACCATTTTATATAAAATATAATATTCAAAATTATAATGATATGTGTGTTAATTAGCACATGATGAAACTAAACAGAGCATAAAGTGCTGGAGTAACTTAGCACGTCAGGCAGCATCTCTGCAGGACATGAATAGGTGCCGTTTCAGATCAGGGCACTTCTTCAGACTCTGAAGAAGGGTCCCGACCTAAGCCATCACCTATTCATGTCTTTCAAAGATGCTGCCTGACCCACTGAGTTGTTTCAGCACTTTGTGTTCTATGCAAGATTCCAACACCAGCAGATCCTTGTGTCTCCACAAAGCTAAACATGTTGTATAAAATGGAAGAAAATCAATCAACCTGGAAGCAACACTAGTACACTACCCAAAAGATTAAGGCAATCATTTGTTATGCGATTCTCAAAAGTATTTGCAACAAGAAAAACCTTGACCAGAATGTAACTCTACTACGATCACGCTCAACAAAGACAGGTTATTTTACAACCATAGAACTCAAATAAATTGCATTTGACAGAATGGAAAAATGAAGTTTGTTAAAAGTCACGCAGCTTGAAGTGCCAAGTTTATCAGGAAGCAATCACAGACTTCAGAGCAGTTGTAAAGGCTACAGGCTATAATTTTCATGCATGCAATGACATTTCAACCACATCTAGATTTAAAAGATCTTTGCATCTATTTTCTATCGCAGCCATTAGCAACAGAAAAATGCAAAGTGCAACACTAGCTGTTTGGAAAGAATCTCCAAAGAATCAAGAAGGAACAACACAGGTAGCCTGCTGAACGCTATCCTGCAGAACTCGGATTCATTATAAATCTTCTGCTATCCAGCATGAACTGGCACTGGCAATAGGCTCTGTGAATTGCTGAGTCACAAACTTGGTGCCAATACCCTTCTCATCACTGGAACTTTGGTGATGGGCACCTCGTAGAACCGTCGGAGGCCACATCAGACGGGGGAGCAATCCAGACTGCAGGCACCACAGTTTCAGCTTACCAGGAAGCGAGGTCTTGTCTATGCTAGCAAGGCCTTTATGAAAGGTTAAAATTATGTTTAAAAGGTAATTATGGTTCTCAAACTTAATATCCAGTCAATGTAAATTATTCATCCTAATCATAAAATATCAATTACGAAACCAAACAAAATGCAGACCGTGTACCAATTACTGTTTATAACTCTGTCTGTTGATTCATTGCACAGTATTAGAGCAAACAAACAAATGAAATATTGCCAATTCAAATTGTGAGTAGTTATGCAAATCAACAAATCTTGCAAAACTGACTGACTTCACAATGCATTTTCACATTTTTAATTTGTTTATTTCTTTGTGCTGTAGAAGGAAAGAAAACTGGCATTAATTCGGAAAGATTTTGCATTTTCAAAAACTGTCTTGAAATCAATTCATTTGATACTTCAAATTACACAATTAAGTTTGAAACATTGGTATAATTTTTATGAAAGGAACTGTATTAAACAATGTTTCATATAATAAATGTGGTTTTGCACCGCCTATCTTATATTTTATTCATACAATTTTTCAATGTGTTACACTCTCATTTAAAGACATTCATTGTTATAATTCATGTGTTACTGCAGCAGTAGACCAAACCACTGAATAACTGATTTTACTACATGATGCAATCATCCAGGCAGGGGACTGTAACAGGTCGTATTTTAATGAAAGTATTTTCCAGTAGTAGAGTTAGTTATAAGCAAATCCAAGAGGCTGGTAAATATTTTTTTCTTCAGGCAATTAGAAGTACTAAAATCATAGCATTTCTAGTACAAGTCTCTTGAGAGATTATTCAACTTCTTATGTGCTATTGTATATAAATATATGATAAATCATACTAGGAATTATTTTATTTATCCTGCAATTTAAAATACATAATGTAGTCCAAGAAGTACTATAAACCATTTTATATAAAATATAATATTCAAAATTATAATGATATGTGTGTTAATTAGCACATGATGAAACTAAACAGAGCATAAAGTGCTGGAGTAACTTAGCACGTCAGGCAGCATCTCTGCAGGACATGAATAGGTGCCGTTTCAGATCAGGGCACTTCTTCAGACTCTGAAGAAGGGTCCCGACCTAAGCCATCACCTATTCATGTCTTTCAAAGATGCTGCCTGACCCACTGAGTTGTTTCAGCACTTTGTGTTCTATGCAAGATTCCAACACCAGCAGATCCTTGTGTCTCCACAAAGCTAAACATGTTGTATAAAATGGAAGAAAATCAATCAACCTGGAAGCAACACTAGTACACTACCCAAAAGATTAAGGCAATCATTTGTTATGCGATTCTCAAAAGTATTTGCAACAAGAAAAACCTTGACCAGAATGTAACTCTACTACGATCACGCTCAACAAAGACAGGTTATTTTACAACCATAGAACTCAAATAAATTGCATTTGACAGAATGGAAAAATGAAGTTTGTTAAAAGTCACGCAGCTTGAAGTGCCAAGTTTATCAGGAAGCAATCACAGACTTCAGAGCAGTTGTAAAGGCTACAGGCTATAATTTTCATGCCTGCAATGACATTTCAACCACATCTAGATTTAAAAGATCTTTGCATCTATTTTCCATTGCAGCCATTAGCAACAGAAAAATGCAAAGTGCAACACTAGCTGTTTGGAAAGAATCTCCAAAGAATCAAGAAGGAACAACACAGGTAGCCTGCTGAACGCTATCCTGCAGAACTCGGATTCATTATAAATCTTCTGCTATCCAGCATGAACTGGCACTGGCAATAGGCTCTGTGAATTGCTGAGTCACAAACTTGGTGCCAATACCCTTCTCATCACTGGAACTTTGGTGATGGGCACCTCGTAGAACGTCGGAGGCCACATCAGACGGGGGAGCAATCCAGACTGCAGGCACCACAGTTTCAGCTTACCAGGAAGCGAGGTCTTGTCTATGCTAGCAAGGCCTTTGATTTTTTTTTCCCTCAGTTGGTCACACTGGCCTGAGTCTTTGAGGCTTGCATTGTACCACCATCCTAAACTCTTGACTGGCAGCTCTGACACCATCAAAATGGGTGTTTCATCAATGTGGAATCGCTTGTCTACGATTTTTCCTCTGATGATGGATATGCTCCTGGATTTGCTGGGTTTCAACTTCATCCGGGCCCATGTTATGTTCGCATGAAGCTTTTCCAGCAGGCGCTTGGTACATGCAATGGTTGAGGTCAGGGTGGTCATGTCATCCATGTGTGCACGAATGGGAGGTAGCCGCTGTCCAGACTGCAGCCGCTCTCCTTCTACGACCCACTTGGAAGCTCGGATGATCACTTCCATCACCATGGTGAAGGCTAGATGGTAGATGGTGCAACCTGCCATTATTCCCACTTCCAGTGATTGCCACGATGTTGTGTATTCTGTTGTTGTGATACAGAATTGCAAATTTTGGAAGTAGTTTCTGACCAGGTTTGTAATGGTCTTTGGCACATGGAAGAACTCGAAGGCTGCCCAGTGGAGAGAATGGGGAACAGATCAAAAAGCATTGGCTAGGTCCAGGAATAAGATCTCTTCCTTCCCTTTTTGCAGACTGGATTTGATGCTTGTGTACTCTAAGCATCCAGAGAAGCCTGGTGTACCAGCTTTCTGTACCGACGTGTCAATCAGGTTGTTCTGTTTCAGGTAGGTTATCATCCTTTGAGCACCAATGCTAAAGAAGATCTTCCCTTCAACATTCAAGAGATTGATTTGCTGGAATTGGTCGATGTTTGAGATCTTTTTCCTTGGGGATCACCCACCACTCCCCCTGCTCTTCGCCATGCTTTTGGGATGGTTTGCTTTTTCCATGCTATCTTCATTTGCCTCCATAAGAACTGTAGAACATTTTGAGCATTTTTGTACAGCCGGTATGGAACTCCGTTAGGTCATGGAGCTGAAGCTGACCTTACCTTCCTTACGGCTTTCCCGACCGCTACATCCAACTGATGTTCTGGCTGAGGAATGGGTGGCATGTCTGGAGTTATCACCCTCTGCTCAAATCTTTGGTTGTCTGTGAACGTTGATTTCAGGTGATCCTCCAATTCCCTCTTTGACACCTTAAGTGACCCGCTCTTTTCCTTTGTGATGAGTCCTTTCACAAATCTGAAGGGATCCTTGTACAAGGGTGTTCTTGCCCTCTCCTTCTTCTTGCGTCGAGTTCTGAGGGTTTCTGCTCTCCGCAGTCTTCCCAAGCATTCCTTTAGATCTGCATGCAGGAGGTTGATGTCCACCCTTTCCTCCAGTGAGGATTTCCTCCACCGTTTCCTCAGGCCCCATCTCACTGCCTTCTCGATTTCCCGCTGCCTTCTGAGCTTGGGAGGGGCTGTTGTTTCCTCCTTCCGAACCTTTCTGCTCCGTAGGAGTAGATCAGATCACTCATTTTCTCCAGTTTCTTCTCCACAGTTCCTTGAAGTCCGTCTAGGATATTACTCAGGTCTGCGTCGATTGTTGCCCACTCTTTCTTGCTGCTGGACTTTGGCCACTTCACATAATGTCTGTGGCCTTGCATCTTCTTCAAAGCAGGCTGCGTCTGGCTGGATTCCGGGTTCTCAGACGTTGTGCTTGAATACTCTCCTTGGCCACTGGGGCATTGATGCTCGTTGGACTGTGGGTTGTATCCTGCCGCTGAGCTTCACTCGACTGATTCGATCTTTCTCTCAGGAAATACTGATCAATGCGAGGTCCCCTCTCACCTACTTCAAGAACATCATCCACCCTTGATGTATTTTTAGGCCTCTGATGGATGTTACCTTGGACCAGCTGCAGCTACACACTTGAAGTACTTGTTCTGCAGATGATGCTGTACGTGCCGTGCCGATTATCATCTTTGTCACCGTGTTCATGCCAGGGTCGGCTAACGGGTTGTCATCCGATGAGTCATCTTCCGCCCCCGCTCTCGCAGACTCAGGCGGTATTTTCCTCTTTGAATTTTTCGTAGCCATGAGGGGTGACTCCTATTCATAATTCACAGTGACGGAGCCTGCCATCATGGATAGCTAGTCCATGCCATCCTCCTGTCAGCTGTCTTTCCACGCCGTCACATGGTCTTTCCCTAGTTGTCAGCTGCACTTTCACAGCAGTCACCGGATTTATCCAGTTTATCAGTTGAGCTTATAGGACTAGATATTACAATCCCTACTATAATTGGCACCTTCTTAATAAGTTGAGTGGGGGTAGGGATAAAAACTCCATTGGGGTCATCAGGTGAGCACCCTCCTTCCTTGGTGTTTCGTTCATAGACACCTTCAGAAGGGTCAACAGCAACACCTGGCATCCCAGGTGTGCTCCCCTCCATTTTTCCACTCTTGCTGGTCATTTTGCAGCCCAGTTGGAGTCCTTCCTCTTCAGCCACATCCAGTTGCTGCTTCGCTCAGCAGCCTCTGACAGCGACCTGAAGGCTGGCCGGAAGGTCTGTCCTCGAACTCCCATTCCCTTCAGGAGTCTGGTTGTTGACATGGCTACAAAGCCTCTACAACCAACCTCTACATGGAGCACCTGGGTATGCCAGCCGGCTGGTTCTGCCTCGGCTGCTAAGTCTGACTACTTCCGACATTTGCGTTCATGCGCTTCACCAACTGCAGTCTCCCAAGGCACAGTTAACTCCACGATGTACAGGGACTTCTGTGAGGTTGACCACAAGATCAGGTCTGGCCTGAGACTAGTTGTGATGATCTCTGATGGAAAGATGAGCTTCTGGTCTAGATCAGCCTGCATTTCCCAGTCCCGGGCAGTGTCCTGGAGAGTTGGTTCCTTTCTTGCAAATGGCTTCTCTGGAAGTTGTCCTGCCTTTACAAAAGAGGTGGTGTTTGAGAAACCAGGCGTTGGGGGAGGGAGGGCATTGGTGGTAGTTCTCCTTCCTTCAAAGGTAATCGCCAGTTGTGGCAGGACCTGATTGTGCCTCCAGGTGTAACGACCTTGTGAAAGTGGTTTTACAGCCAATGAGGATGTGCCTTAATGTTGTTGGGGTTTGGCAGAGAAAACATGATGGAACTTCTCCAAGCTACTGGTTTAGGTTCTTGGGTGTGGGAAGAACATCGTAGGTGGCTCTGATGATGAAAGTAAGATGGTTTCCTTCCAACTCCTACAGATCCCTCCAGGTAAGCTTACGATGCTCTATGTTTTCCCAGGCAGTCCACTGGCCCTGTTTGGACTGTGAGACTGCCTTTGCACATCTCTCTGCCTCCTCTTGCTGACAGACCTCAGCAACTACCAGCTTTTTTCTCTGGGTGGATGTTGCCTTGTGCCACGTGGGTCGACTTGTCCAGAGTCCAATCCCACCTCTTCCCTGCTGCACCTGTCCTACAATGTCTCCATGCCTGAGAGCATTCTTTGCTTGCTGTACAGCCTCCAATGGGGTCTACTTCCTTCCAGTTGATATCCTCAGCAATATCGGCTTTATGGACACAGCGTTCTGGACTCTAGGCTCACAGAAGAATACAAATGCACCAAAGTGAGGCTGGACATGACCCTGACCGAGTCTCAAGATGAAGTGGTACGAGCGGCTGCTTCCAGACTGGCCACTGGGAGGAAGTGGACCCCATCGGAGGCTGTACAGCCCTAAAACAGAGGGGAGCGCACCTGGGATGCCAGGTGTTGCTGTTGAGCCCTCCGAAGGTGTAGTGGGCCTATCAATGAAACACCAAGGAAGGAGAGTGCCCACCTGATGACCCCAATGAAGTTGTTACCCCTACCCCCACTCAAGATATTAATAAGGTGCCAATTATAGTAGGGATTGTAATATCAAGTCCTATAAGCTCAACAATCAACCATAGCAGCCATTAGCAACAGAAAAATGCAAAGCACATCACTAGCTGTTTGGAAAGAATCTCCAAAGAAGCAATAAGGAATAACACTAGTACCCTGATAACTGAGCGCTATCCTGCAGAACTCAGATTCATTATAAATCATTATAAATCTTCTGCTCTCCAGCATGAACACTCACTGGCAATAGGCTCTGTGAATTGCTGAGTCACAAACTTCGTGCCATTCCCTTCTCTTCACTGGAACTCCCTCTAATGTTGAATCATTCCATGGCTTGGTGTGGAGAGGCTGAGGGAAGGCCAGTGAAGCCATTCAGTGCTGAGAATAGGGGTTTAGCCTGTACCCTGGTCAACATGATGAGGGTAGGTCATAACTGGGGATTGGCAGCACCATGGACGAATTGGGTATCTAATTTACCAAATATATGGCACAGAATGGAGACAGCAGCTTCCAACACATGATTGTGAGGAGAGAAACCAGAGGATCCAGATGGTCTGTCAACACATGCAGGTCAGCCCTGTCCCCAATAATGGTCTGCATCTCAGCCCTGGCCTGCCCCACAGCAACCCTCATAGGCAATCTCTACATATCCAGGTCTGGATTCATGCCAGGGTCCCCTATGTAGATGGGGAAATAAACAATTGATATTTTGTGTTGAGATCTTGCATCAGCACTGAGAGGTGAGAGGGGCGATACCCAATGTAAAGAGGAGAGGGTGAAGGATGGCAGCCCATTGGAGATGGGTAAGGGGGAGGGGGGCGGGGGGTGTAGGGATATAATTGGAAGATGGAGGCAAGACCAGTGGAAGCAGACAAAGAAAAAAGATATGTGGAACTAGGTGGAGGGGCAAAGAGTGAAGATGGAAACAGCTGCTGAATGGTGATAATCAAGGACCCAAATACTACAGTGCTGGAATGTGATAAGTAAGGAAGTTGATAATTGGAACTGTTAAAAGCCCTGTCCCACTGTACGAGTTCATTCAAGAGTTCTCCCCGAGTTTGCCCCGATTTGAACTCGGAGATTTACGGTAATGGCCGCTCGTAGGTACTCGGGGCTCTCGTGGACATTTTTCAACATGTTGAAAAATCGTCACGAGTCTTCCTGAGCTTACCTGCCATTAGCGAGTCTTCCCGAGGACCTGCCGTTAGCGTTACGATCCGCTAAGAGACGTCCCAGAGCTTCGGGTACCCGCTACAGGTTTGATTTTTTTTTAAACTTGGGAGAGCACATGAATGAACTCATACAGTGGGACAGGGCCATTAAGGGAGAAATAAAAGGCAGTTGGAACTAGGTGAGGGGAGGAATCTAATGGGTGAACACTGCCACGATTCACAGACCTTCTTCTCTCCACACTAGTTTACATTAGTTCCCACAAAGAAACACAAAGAAGAAAGTAGTTTACCTCCCTAAATGTCCAATGCAAAAGTGGCACATTTTTGTGCTGTGTCCACGAGTGTTCTTGTACTTGGGAATACATCCTGTGCTCTATGTGAGGTACCAGTGTAGAAAAATGTTTTTAGGGACTACGGGGTCTTCTACTGCTAATTAAGAAGGTGGTTAGTTAATTCACAACTAGTGTAAGTCAAGCATTAGTATTCTTTAGATAGACACAAAGTGCTGGAGTGACTCAATGGGTCAAGCAGCATCTCTGGAGAAAAAGGCTGGGTGACTTTTCGGGCCAGGATCCTTCTTCAGACAAAGAGTTAGCATTCTTTAAGTTGCAAGCTCAGAAAAAATGCATAACTGGTTGTTTAATATAACTAAATTGTGTGGAAAAAATCATTATTGATAATTCAGGGCAAAGGATAAAAGCTTATTTGCTGCCTTACATTAGAATTTGAGTACATACTAGACTAAGTGGAACCCGTTGGGTCCCAGCATCACACGGGATAGCTGGTCCCCCAACGCAATATTCCACCTCTCCACCAATTCCAATATTGATGGGCAGTGGGGGAGGGGGGGCTTTCTGGAATGCTAGTATGGGTTTTGTGGGCTGAAGGTACTGGTTTCCTGAGGGCTAGTATGGACATTGTGGGCCGAATGGATTCTTGGGCTGGCGGCTCAGTCACTCAAGCTTGTTGTGCTGGCGGCTCTCTCACGGCTGGTGGGCTGGCAGTTGACTCATGGCTATTCCTTCAAATTCCATTTCAAGCAGGGTGCAAGGCCACCAAATTCAAGTGCAGTTTCATACCATTTCAAGCAGGGTGCAAGGCCACTAAAGACAGCTGGTCGTGACCTCTCCCTCCTCCTTCTTGCAGAGACTGAGCCACACCCACACTTCTGGGTTTTATAGTCCCTCCCTCCTCCACCAGAAGGGGCGTGACCTTCATGGCGTGATTGACAGGAGAGAGAATCTCAACATTTTATATGCACTAATAACTCTTCTATTTTTTATCGATGTGAAAAATCCTCGGCACATGATGAGCGGAGGGGGACTGAGTAAGATGGCCAAAAATCACAGCCATACGTGGTAGCGTTTTTTTTCTAAAATCAATATAAAGCGCAAACTAGAAGCGGTTAAGATTAGACTTTTAATTATATAGAAGGCAAGGCAAGTTTGATTAAGCAAGGCAACTTTAATTACGCAAGGCTACTTTAATTAGGCAAGGCACCTTTAATTAGGCAACACAGCTTTAGCATTTCCAAACCAAAGGCAACACAGCCTTAGAATTTCCAAACCAAAGGCAAAACAGCTTTAGCATTTCCAAACCACAGGCAACACAGCTTTAGCATTTCCAAACCAAAGGCAACACAGCTTTAGCATTTCCAAGCCAACGGCAACACAGCTTTAGCATTTCGAAACCAAAGGCAACGCAGCTTTAGCATTTCCAAACTATATTTTCAAACCACATTAGGGGCACTGACAGGTCAGTAAAACTACTCACAGTTTACTAGACATGTGTTCAGTGTTATTCACAGCTCAAACTGAGAGACGTGACCCTCTCGCTCCGCCATCATGCAGAGACTGACTGAGGCACTCAACATTGAGGGTTTTATAGTCCCTTTGGAAGGTGCGTGGCCTTCAGGAGAGAGAATTTCAAAAAATTTTAAACACTAATAACTCTTTTATTTTTCATCAATGGGAAAAATCTTCTTATCCTGCGCAGCAGTGAGGGGCTGAGTAAGATGGCCAAAAATCACAGCCGTAAGTGGCAGCGTTTTTTCTAAAATCAATATACAGAACAACAGGAAGTGGTTAAGATCAGGCTTTTAGTAATATAGATTTCACAAACATTGACAATTAACAAAAAATATCCAGAAAGAACCATACTGATACAATGATCAGAAATTCAGTACTGCCCATTTATTATTCATTTCTGTATGTTATAAAGTGCTGCATGGAATTTTATGAATTTATATTTAAAAATATTACGTTAATCCTGGCCATATTGGAGGGTCTAGGACACTAAAATTGAGTAAAGGCTTCTAGGCTGCTAGGCCATTTGTTAAATTTAAAAGTGTCTTCTGGAGAAATGGGACCAGCTGCAGAATTGTGCCAGTTTGTCTAGAGCCTAGATTAGAGCTGCAGGAAGAGAATGGGAACATCTGCAGATCCTGACAATTAGGTGCAAAATGCATAGAATGGATTGGACGAATGCAAACCAAACTTGCACATTGTAAATAATGTTGCAAAACTTTACTTTGATGGACGTTGATTGGATTAAGTATTGAGCCTTGTCTGTTTCTTTTGCATATCAGGACACATGTTGCGATATTTGTTTCCTTTGAGAAACACTGTTTGAATACAATGTAATAGTCACTGTATTATTGGGTTAGGGAAATGTCTGTCATGTATGGGGTTAATCGATATCTGTTATTGGATTGTAAAGAGCACCCCCATGTGGTTCGGCCCCTCGAGGTTCGGGGACCTATAAAAGTCCGTTCCCACGAGGTCCTGTGTCGATCTTCTGGGAGAACGCTTAGGACTGCATGACCTTCTGGAGTGTCTCTGCTTGAGCGAGGCTAACAGGGCTTGATCTGGCAGACACGAGGATTGAACCCGCGCTGGTTAGGTATAGTAGTGAAATTATAACTGTGTTTTGTCAAAATAAAGTTTAGATGCACAAGTGCTTGACTCAGTGCTTTATGACTGAAACTAGACTGGGGGGAAGCTTAGAATGAGCTATTTACATTGGGGGCTCGTCCGGGATCTCAATGGACCCCCAACCACAAGTTTGCGATCAAGGGTGTTGAGCTGTTTCGATTGTGAGTGCAGAAATCGGGCCCACTGTGCGGTTTTCGCATTGATTTTTGGCACTTCGCTAGTCGGGCGGATCGATCATTCACGGGCTTAGGACAGTGTCCATTCGAGATTGTTAGAACAGAGTCTAGCAAGCACAGGGGGTGGTGGTTAGCACTCCTTTAGGGACCCATAAAACAGGGCGTGGAGTGGCTCAATACTTGGTCGTAGTTGGCAGACTGTAGCTGCTTTAACGAGAACCTGACGCGCTTCATTGGGTGAGGGGTGGCCCATTGTCCAGATTTGGTATCCAATTGGTGGGGTATTGAAACACAGGTCTGGTCTATGTATTGATCTATCTTTGTCAGGAGTGCTGATTGGTAAGCTGTGTTCTGAAAATCGGCATCAACTGCCAGCTAGAAGAGACTAGGTGCTGAACCCCCGTTGCCCAGCAGAGGGGGGTGTCTGCGTGAAGGTGTCTGAGTCACTCACTGAAGTGACAGATGAAGAACCTCGTAAAGGCACTGGGCTCAGTGTCTAGAGTATAGATTGGCTGGGAATACTCGAGTGCATTCGAGATTTCATTGGGGAATTTAGTTTGAATTCGAGAGCCCGCATATGTGGAGTGGTACGCATCAAAACTAGGTGATCCGAGACCGATTCTAAATTTACAGAATCAAATTTCCAAATACAGAATTCTGCCCGTACGGTAGAATTCGAATTCTGTGTAAATAGAACTTCAGAGTTTGTGCATGTTTGAGATCGATTTCGAATAGCGGCTGATCAACTGTGAAGAGTAACCCTCTGGTCGATTGTTAATTAGTACCTGATAGCGAAGAGTACCTGAGAGACAGGAACCTGGCTTACTTGGTGAAAAGTACCCAAAATGCGAAGGGTACCCCTAATTCTGTAGCTTAGAGAGGAGGGATAGAGGTCCCCCTATAGAAGTTCAGTCTTAGCATGAGGATAGTAACATTTCGGAGGAAAAGTAGTCAATTTAAGAAGTAGTACCCCTCAGCAAAGAGTAACCAAAGGGGACAATCTTCGGTCTCAGAGGGAAAGATTCAATGATTGATATCAGCGTGATGCGGCATTGAGCTCGAGTCTTATTGAAACTTACAAAATTCTTAAGGGGTTGGACAGGCAGGATGCAGGAAGATTGTTCCCGATGTTAGGGAAGTCCAGAACAAGGGGTCACAGTTTAAGGATAAGGGGGAAATCTTTTAGGACCGAGATGAGAAAAACATTTTTCACACAGAGAGTGGTGAATCTCTGGAATTCTCTGCCACAGAAGGTAGTTGAGGCCAGTTCATTGGCTATATTTAAAAGGGAGTTAGATGTGGCCGTTGTGGCTAAAGGGATCAGGGGATATGGAGAGAAGGCAGGTACAGGATACTGAGTTGGATGATCAGCCATGATCATATTGAATGGCAATGCAGGCTCGAAGGGCCGTATGGCCTACTCCTGCACCTATTTTCTATGTTTCCATGTTTCTATGTCCCCCGCTGATGGATACCACTGTATCAAACAGGTTGATAATCATGTGTCATGGTGTCGGGACAAGAACCTTGACATCAGCAGGACAAAGAGTTTATTGTTGACCTCTTGAAATGAAGGGGTGAACAACACCATGTCCTCACTAATGGAGCTGCTGCAGAGGTGGTTGGCAGCTCTAAATTCCAGATAATCCTTTAAATCAGTAGACTACTTTGACACTGATAAGGTGATCAAGGAGGTGCATCAGAGATTTTGCTGACGTGGACATTGGAGAAGATTTGACATGTACATGAAGATTCTCTCAAACTTTTGTGGATATGCCATTGGAAATATTCTGATGGGATGTATCTCATCCTGGGATGGCAACTGTTCTGCTCCTGACCAGCTAAACCTACAGGGAGTGGTGAACATGGCCTTGTTCATCACAGGTTTGTCATTTCCTTCTATCCAGTTCATCTTCACATTGCATCGCATCAGGAAGGCTGGATTGCAATGTAGTGTTGGAGAATGCCTGCCAACCTGGCCATTCTCTTTTCTCTCTTCTACTATCTTGGAGAATGTACAGGAAATTGAAGCCTGGATGTCCAGACTTAAGGACAGCTTCTCGCACAAACAGACTCAGAGACAGCTTCTACCCGATAGCCATACGTGAACTTAACAATGCAAAATAAGAAATAACACTCACATTCAACTGAATGGCTCTACCTCAGCTGCTATTGTTATTTATCTGTAATTTTTTAATTTTTTTTTATATGTATGTATTTTTACTTTATCTTATATATTTAAAATTGCTCTTGTGAATCGCACCGTGGGATTGACTTTTAAATTTCGTTGTACCATGTGCAATGACAATAAAGAGATTCATTCATTTATTCATCCCCATAGCTATTAAACACCTGAACCAATCACCTCTTTCACACCCCTTTTTTTGTACAACTTTTACATTGTACTCCAATCCTGCGTCATTCTGCTACTCTGGACTTGTTGATGTTAATAATTAATAATTACAGAATGAATATTATTTACTCAATGAGCTTCATGTGAACAGGGTAATTCATTGCATCCTGATGTGTATAACAATAAAATAATCTGAATCTGAAGCATGCAGTAAGATGTGAAGATAGCTCGTCAGACCTAATTTTAGACTTGAATTAACTGTGGTTTTGTGGCAGTAATAAAAACATTATCAAGTATACATGCAGGCAATGCCATCAAAAGGAGGAAGTGAATGAAAGGAGGCAAAACACATCAAGCAACATCAAAGTGACCTTCAAAGTACAGCAAAGCAGAGAATGTGCTGGTGCCCAAGGATATAACAATGGAAAGGTGTCATGTGTGCCATGTGGAGGGAAGTGATAGTGACATTAAATGTCATCCTCTCACCTTCAGGATTGCAATGTAATGTTCGAGAAAGTTCAATAATTTCACAAGAGCAGCAGAGGAACACGACAGCTGTTATCTTTCTTCATTAAGCACCATGGGTATTAACACACTAATTAATCTCCAAAATAGCAAAATAAGTAACCCTGTACATTGCACATGGAACAAGGGAATCACTGGTTGTGTGGCAAACTGAATTTCCATCATTTGTTTGTCTGCAGAGTTTAAAACCCTAATCTCCCACTCGCAGATCTACAACAATATATGTTTCGTACCACTTTGCAAATACCTTGGAATGTTTTCCCTCACCTTATGACCTTAGATTTGTTGCAGGGTACCTTTATGGATGATGTTAATAGAAGGCAGAGACTAGAGAGGATTGTCGCTGATGGGCATCCCAAGAAATTGAAGGGAAAGTATTATGATGAGGGCAACGAGGCAGTACAAGATTAAACAAGCCTGCCGATCAAGCTCCCTCATGTAGATCCACCCATCTCTTGCCAGCTCTTGTGCTACCTCTGCCACTTTATCTCCCGAACCCATTGAGTTCCCCGGCAGATTGTTGGTTGCTTCAGATTCCAGTATCTGCAGTCTAGTGTGTCTCAGGATTTAAAAATAGAGCCGGAAATGGTGTGAAATATGTGTGCCTTTATGTTTGGTTCAGATCTGTTGACATGGTGTTTCACCAAATTTGTATTTATTTTCTGGTGTACTTGAGTTGTACCTCTCGGCTTCTATTTATTTCCTTGTTTGGAACAATTTTCCGTTGTCAATGTAGCATGTTACATCCATCACGATAGACTTAGCCACAATGAACATAACACTCTGCAGGTGTCCTGCACTTCCACAGCTAGTAGCAAATCTTTTGTGATGCACTGATATACAGAAGGTAAAAGAAAGACTATATTGTAAAAGTCTTTCACAAGCTCATGATGTCAGAAATTTCTACTGAGCCTTCAAAGAACAATTTATGCAAGAAATGCAGTGACAACAAGACTCCTATCACCAGTAATATGGTAATGCTGAAATAGTCTGATTCATTCGTTGTCTGTGAGATTAATACGGCCCAGATCACATACCTTTTTCAGAAAATGTAATGTGAATTTTTATATGAACCTGAGAGGGCAGTTAGTGACTCAATTCATAGTTTCATGCAAATGGTGGCCCTTCCAAATTCCGCAATGCAGCATTTTCCACTTAATTTCCTTCACCACAAATTCTCAACAAAATGTTATGTTCTTCACTCACCTTAGGTAAATTTTCACCAGTGACTGAGAGCTAACTGTATCAGATAAAGAAAATATAGGAGGAAAACTGTTAACGTGGTTAGGAGGTACACGTTAAAAGTGTGTTGTTGGGGGGCTAGTCTTTTTATGTGGGGGGGGAAACTGCTTTTCTCAGTCCCTACCTGGCGGAGATGCGGCTTCCCTCCGAGCCGCATCTTCGCCCCGTCCTCGCGGCATACCATCAGGACTGGAGCAGCGTTTCCTGAGGGGACCGGCCAGAACCATGGCTTCGGCGGCGGCACAGCGCTGGAGCACCTTCACGGAGCGGAGCTCCGGAATGCTGAGTCCGCCGATGGAACATCGCAGAGCTGCGGGTCTGTGGAGCGTCCGCCCTGTTGGCTTCGGGAGCCGCGGTCTCCGGTAAGGAAGCATCCGTTCCAGGTATCCCAGCCGCTGAGAGGGTTCTCCTGACACGGAGCACCATCGTCTGGTGAGAGGGCCTAAAACATCGGGCCGCTGTGGTGGCGGCTGAGGAGGCTTCAATAGTCCTGACCATGGGTGGACAAATGGAAGAAGACTGAACTTTGTACCTTCCCCCCTAGTTGTGGGAGGATGTTTTTATGTTTTAATGTTAAATTTCTTCTTTGATGTAATGTTGTATTTTTATTAGTGTGCTGCAAGGACATCTGAATTTCCCTGAAAAGGGGATTAATAAAGTATTTATCTATCCATTAATATGGTAATAGCTGGAGTAATGTTAATAATACAGAATCCAGCAAAGTTTGATCAGAAAATCCAAATGA
The DNA here is from genome assembly GCF_028641065.1 of Leucoraja erinaceus. Lineage (NCBI taxonomy): Eukaryota > Metazoa > Chordata > Chondrichthyes > Rajiformes > Rajidae > Leucoraja > Leucoraja erinaceus. The sequence continues at coordinate 56,785,128 of NC_073381.1, forward strand.
ATATAAAGTAATTCTAACTCAGCAAACGTTCTGGTAGACCAGCAGATGTAGTTCCTTGTTTTAACATTTTGATCATACTGCTGCACTAACCTAAAAATTATTGTACCATATGGAATCTGTTGGATTCCACTACAATATAATATTAGTTTATGTAAGATTAAACAAAACTGTTGTATTCATTTAATTTGAGGACAGCAGAATTTTTTACAAACGCCTCAGATTTTCTACATGAATTCAATAATTTTTAGGTTATATTCTGTACATTCTGCTCTGAAAGCAGTGTCACAGAAAGCAATGAAGTCATCCTTCCACGTTCCCTATCATCCATTCTAATGGCTACTTTTCAGTGAAATTTGTCATTTACTACCAAATCACTGGTACTTTACTGCTTGAAGCAGACAGCGTATTTGGGATTTAATTTTCATTGCCTCAAATTAATTTCATTTATTTTTTGCATATTTTGACAAAGGAATGCCCCAGCCTCTACTCTAGACTGAACCTACTTTTTTTCTGACTGACAGAGCAAGTATTCGAATTTGGTTTAAGTTTACTTAACCTGTCAGATGCTGTTAGAGAATTCAAGTGTTTCTACGCATTGTCATGGTCAAATTGATATGGAAATTGGATCAGATTCTCGAGTGACACAGAATTGTCACACTCCACCCAAAGTGAATGCACGGGTTTGGAGAACATGTTTGCATCACGTGAGGATCTGATGCAATTTTCTTATCAGGCGTGTATCAAATGACATCAATAGCGTTGCAACAATAGTATCTACCAGATAATGTGAAGTTTGTCCAGCTATGTCCTATCCACAACAAATAGCTCAATGGTAGTCCAAATGATAATCACCATATCTGGTTACTCTCAATAACCAAAATGTTAGGAAAATATAATTGGGAGTGCAATCAAATAGCATTAACTCCACTAATGGCCAATTTGAGTTTCATCAGGACAGCTTAGCTCCAGAATTTTAACTATAAAATTGGGCCAGAGACCTGATTTCCAGATGAAAAAGTGACTATGCTTATTATCATAGGTAGACAAAAATGCTGGAGAAATTCAGCGGGTGAGTCAGCATCTATGGAGCAAAGGAAATAGTGCTTGGGTTATGAAGGATGTTAAAGGATATTAGGGAAAAAACTCCAGGGACTGGAGTCAGACTTTGCACAAAGGAACGTGATTGTGATTAGAGGAGGTTTTCCACCTCAGGTAGACTACCTCGATTTTGCTGCAGGAAAGATAAAAAATGCTGGAGAAACTCAGCAGATCAGGAAGCATCCAAGAAGAACATGAATAGATGACGTTTTGGGTAGGGACCCTTCTGCTGACTAGCCCAATTCCTCACATCAGTACGCTGGAGATAACCATCTTCAGCTGCTTAATCAGTGACCTTCCTCCCAGAAATAGAGATGTCCATTGATAATTGCACATTGGGCAATGTTCACTTTTATTTACAGCACTTTCGAAGTTGAAACAGTCCAGACAATATTTGGCTGATTACTGATATGTGGCAGGTAACATTTACACCTAACAATGAACTCTCCAGAAAGAGTGAGTCAGCCGACCTACCCTTATCATTCAATAACAGTGACATTGCTATGTTTCCCATCAGTAATATTTGAGAGTCAGCACCAAACAGAAACTAAAATGAAATATAAATACAGCAGATCATGAGCAATTCAGCAGCTGGGTATCCTGTGATGGGTGCTTCAGCTCCTCAAACCTCCAGGTCTACAAGATGCAAGCAGGAACTTAATGGAATACTCTCCACTTATATGATGAGAGCAGCTCCAACAGCACTCAAGAAGCTCAATGTCATTCCAGAACAAAGCATCACATTTGACAGACATCCCATCACCATCCAAAACAATCATTTCCACTAATACTGCATCCGCAGTGTGTACCATTTACAAAATGCACTGGATTTAGTTGGTAGGTCATGCTGACAGTATGCCTCAAACTTGCACCCTCCACCATCAAGACAAAAATGAGAAATAGGTTGATGGGAACACCATCACGTCTTCAGGCTCCCTCCAAGCCATATGTTACCATGGCTTTGGAATATATTGTTGCTCCTTCATTGCAGAGTGTAAATTCTGAATGTTAGTACTCCACCGAAGGCTGTAGTGGCCCGAGAATTCGCCACTGCATTACCAGGCCAATTAAAAATGGGCAATAAATACAGGTTTGACCAGCGATGCCCAGATCCCAGTTATATGGTGGGATCATGAGTGAGGTTTTTGGCAGACAACACCGTGAATGTTTGGGGATGCACAACTTCCTGGCTATTGTTAATTCATTCTGCAATTGGCTCTTTTGACAGCTAATCCTTTTTAGACTATCTTAATTATGGTGTGAAAGAATTTTGAAATACATTATGATGATTCAACACCATCTTAACTTTTGTTAGGATTATATTTTTCTAAGTTATATTAACACATAAAAGCATTGATATGTCCAAATGTTAATATCTATCTATATTACTAAAAGTCTGTTCTTGACTGGTTTTGGCCATCTGTGCTTCGATTTCCGAGAGAACGTCGCCACCTATGGCTGTCATTTTTGGCCACCTTGCTCAGAGCCCCCCTCCGCCGCATGTGTGCTGAGGATTTTTCCCCGTCGATTAAAAATGACAGATATATTAATGTTTTTACAAAATTCCCCATTCTCTCTGCTGCCCCCACTGGCGGCAGGGGGGAGGGACTATAAAACCAGGAAGTGGTGTGCCACACAGTCTCTTCAAGATGGAGGAAGGCAGAGGGTCACGTTTCTCTTAGCTGTGAATAACACTGAACACATGTCTACTCAAATGTAAATGCCCTTAGTGGTTCTAAAATGCTTGCAGAATGAGTCTTTTGGTTCTAAAGCTTGCAAGAAAATGTCTATTGGTTCTAAAGCTTGCAAGAAAATGTCTATTGGTTCTAAAGCTTGCAAAAAATGTCTATTGGTTCTAAAGCTTAGCAAAAAGTGTCTCTATTGGTTCTAAAGCTTGCAAAAATTTGTCTATTGGTTCTAAAGCTTGCAAAAATATGTCTATTGGTTCTAAAGCTTGCAAAAATATGTCTATTGGTTCTAAAGCTTGCAAAAAAAAATGTCTATTGCTTCTAAAATGGTTCATACTAGCGCTCGAGAAAGTGCCCCCCTCCCTCCCCTGGTTGGCTTGGCTTGGGTGTGTCTTGAAATTGAAAGGCACTACTTACTGCAAATGGTGGCATGAAGTTGAAAGGCGCTATTACTGCAAATGGTGGCTTGGTTGCTTTGGCTTGAAGTTGAAAGGCACTAATTACTGCAAATGGGGGGCGTGGGTGCATTGGCTTGAAGTTGAAAGGCATTACTTACTGCAAATGGTGGCTTGGTTGCTTTGGCTTGAAGTTGAAAGGCACTACTTACTGCAAATGGTGGCATGAAGTTGAAAGGCACTACTTACTGCAAATGGAGGCTTGGTGGTGGCTTGGGTGGCTGCTTTGGCTTGAAGTTGAAAGGCACTACCTACTGCACATGGTAGCTTGGGTGTGGCTTGAAATTGAAAGACACCACTTACTGCAAATGGTGGCTTGAAGTTGAAAGGCACTACTTACTGCAGATGGTGGCTTGGGTGCAATGGCTTGAAGTTAAAATGCATTACTTACTGCAAATGGGGGCGTGGGTGCATTGGCTTGAAGTTGAAAGGCACTACATACTGCAAATTGTGGTGAAGTTGAAAAGCACTACTTACTGCAAATGGTGGCTTGGGTGCATTGGCTTGAAGTTGAAAGGCTCTATTTACTGCTAATGGTAGCATGAAGTTGAAAGGCACTATTACTGCAAATGGTGGCTTGGTTGCTTTGGCTTGAAGTTGAAAGGCACTACTTACTGCAAATAGTGGCTTGGTTGCTTGAAGTTGAAAGGCACCTCTTACTGCTAATGGTGGCTTGGGTGTGGCTTGGGTGTGGCTTGAAGTTGAAAGGCACTACTTACTGCAAATGGTGACGGGTGCTTTGGCTTGCAGTTAAAAGGCACTACTGTAAATGCACTTACTTCCTGTTTGCACTGTATATTGATTTTAGATAAAAACGCTACCACTTACGGCTGTGATTTTGGCCATCTTAGCCCCCCTCCGCTGAGCAGGTGCAGAGAATTCTTCCCATCAATGAAAAATAAAAGTGTTATTAGTTTTTTTAAAAAATGTTGAGAATCTCTATCCTGTCAATCACTCCATGAAAGCAACACCTTTTCCGGTGGGGGGGGGAGGGGTTACAAAACCTGGAAATGTGGGTGTGGCTCAGTCTCTGCAAGATGGAGGAGGGAGAGATCACGACGCTGTCTTTAGTGGCTTTGCACCCTACTTCAAATGGTATGAAACTGCACTTGAATTTGGTGGCCTTGCACCCTGCTAGAAGTGGTAAGAAACTGCACTTGAACTTGGTGGCCTTATACCCTACTTGCAATAGAATTTCAAGAATTAGCCGTGAGTCAACTACCAGCCCACCAGCCGTGAGTGAGTGAGTTGCCAGCACAACAGGCTTGATTGACTGAGACGCCAGCCCAAGAATCCATTTGGCGCACAATTTGCATACTAGCCCTCTGGAAACCAGTCCCTTCAGCCCACAACACCCATACTAGCGCTCCAGAAAGCCCCCCCCCCCCCCCCCCCCCCCCCAATGGCGACCAATATTAAAATTGGTGGAGAGGTGAAATATTGCGTTGGATGGATCCTGTGTGATGCTGGGACCCAACGGGTCCCACTTAGTCTAGTATATTACTAAAACTCTCATCTTCTCTGTGTGCATGCGCGCGTGCGATTCATGGCCTGAATTACGCCAAAACGGTATACGGGAGTACTACAAATTTTGGACCACCTTCCTCACCATTGTTCTGCAGTGTGTTGTTTCAAGTTTTGTTCAGATTGATGGTATATTTTACAAGTTATTCACATTTAAAACTTTAAAATTTTGACTTTTCATTTCACTTCTCCGTGTCAAAAATCCAAATCCTTGCTGACCCTGCCCGCAACAATGTTGCAATCACAGAACACTTAGGCCTGGCAGCAAGTTTTTAAAGTTTAAAAAGAGGAGGGGGAAGAAGTGCTGGGGGAGGCAGGGGGAGTACAATTGGATTTTTTTTAAAGTCCTGGCAGCAAGTGCAATTGCACTTTTTTTTAAAAGTTTAAAAAGGGGGAGGCTGAAGAGGAGGGGGGGGGGGGGGGGAGTGCTGGGGGATAAGGAGAAATGAGCTGCCCCTGTTCAGTTGAAGGCTATGGGTGAGTGGTGCAATATTGTGTTAGGGGAACGGGTTGTGTTGGGGGAACGGGAGAGTGGTGGTATATTGCGTTGGAGGAACGGGTTGCGTTGGGGAACAAGGCCTCCCGTGTGACAAGGACCCAACGGGTCCCACTTGGGCTAGTTAAACAATATATTTTAATTGAATATAGGGTAGGAGGCTAATTGTGTTTGACATCTAGGCATGGGTGAAAATAATTTAATTATGTTATCAGTGCAGTTACATTGTCAACATTGCTGATTTCATTCATTTGTACTGAATGAGTAAGCGCATTCTTAATGGTACACTGTTCTTCCCTGAATCAGCTCACTTTCACCTATGCATCAATGTAGAAGTAGTGAGTTTAATCGGTCTTTATTCCCCCCATTTATAATTCTTTTAATTAAGCAATATAAATTCTTATTTTCAATATCAACAGCATATTTTGCTGAGTGCTTTGCTAGACAGAATAATCAAATTTAGTTTGCTGATAAGGTTTTAACCCAAGTCTACAGAGGCAGGAGAAAGAATACGAGGCATTATTTTGTGATAAATTGGAAATACAAGCCCTTGGGAAAATTAGGAAGACTGTGTTCTTGATATGAGCAGCAGAATGTTGCACTGTTAATAAGGAATAATACATACTACAGGACTCTTTTAATGAAGATAAATTATGGGGTACTAGAAATATATCAAATTATTTTAACATCCTGTCTCTTCCAAAGCACATTGATGCATTTTTTCATGAGCTTTGGAGCTTGGGGAATAATACTATTCCATTTGTATATCTAATGCTCCGAGACTGGCAGGAGTGAAATTGGCATAGCATATTGTAAGGTTGCATATGAGAAATTCAATAAAATGTTGCCCGGTTGAAAATTGTAATGGATGTAGAATGAAAATCCTTTTTAGTGCTTTGCATGCAAAATCTAATAGACATATCTGAGCTAAGTGATTCCAAGCAGAACATTCCAGTTGTGCATATTTTGTTTTTAGCCAACTGCTATTTTTTTTTTTTTACTTACTTGAAGAAATATCTGCCTAAGTGAATGCTCCAATTAAGCAAATGATTTAAAAAAATGTGCACTTATTGTATTTGGCTCTGGTCTGTTAATTTCTCCTTTGAAGATTTTCAGCAAAGGCATTATCTGCAGTCATTACTGAGAGTTTTGGATACATTTCTTAATTGACATAAGGAAAATGAATATGGTTGGAAGAACATGAACATAACAGCACTGGAGAAAACTCTTCAACCTCCGTTGTCTGTACTGAAATTTGATGACAAAAGAAACTAAATTAATCTGCTTGCACATGTTTCATGTCATAAATATTCAAGTGCCTATTTAAATGCCTCTGAAATGCCACTTCCCGATCTGTGTCTTTGTGTAAAAAAATGGTCCCGCACTTCTCCTTTAAACTTTCCCCCTCTCACAAACTATGGCCATCAGTCTTTGATATTTCCACCATGGAAATACGATTCTGTCCACCCTATCTATGCCTCTCATCTATATTACTAAAAGTCTGATCTTGACCACTTCCTGTTGTTCTGTATATTGATTTTAGAAAAAACGCCGCCACTTACGGCTGTGATTTTTGGCCATCTTACTCAGAGTCCCCCTCCGTGGAGTCGAGCGGGGGACAGGTCTGTTCCGTTGCTGCCCCCACGATGGAGACGCTCCTCCGTGGAGTCGAGCGGGAACAGGTCTGTTCCGTTGCTGCCCCCCCCCGATGGAAGGCTCCTCCGTGGAGTCGAGCGGGATCAGGTTTGTTGCAGAGCCTTTCTTCTCTGCCGGACAGCAGAAGGCTCCCTGTGAAGGAAACCAACGTCAGCTTACTTGACGGTCCGTTCTTTCACCTCCATAGCGGGAGAGCCCGACTCCCGCTGTGCCGCTGTTGCTCTGCTGGACGTAATGCCGCGCATGCGTGCTGAACGGGTTCTTCACGGAATCACTCACGTGACTCTGAAGTAAAATTAGGTTCCACTGTACTGTTTTGTACTGTATTAACTTCTAATAAAATAAACACCAAAAAAAAGAGTAATGTTGAATAATACTGGAGACCAAGTCACAGCTGACAGGATTAATCACTTTCCTTACATAAATTCATGAAGCATTCACAACACGTCAAGGTCAGTTAACTGCTGAAAAATTGTCTGTTTTTCATGACTTGAATGTTCTGGCTTGGCATATCTGTATAGCAATTTGAGTCTACATAAAGGTAAAAGGCAGCGCACAGCAATAATTATCAAAGACGGGGGGAGGTCAATAATAATTACTGTTTAATAAATGTTAAATGAAAACAATGTAGTCCGGAGGGTCCTCAGAACTCTCGTATTAATTATGTTACACTCCATGATATTGTCATCCTCTTTAAAATTAGAACAACACACTATTGCAGCACAATATTATACTTCTGCTATGTAAGACTATGCATTGCTTCAAAATAGCTTTGCCATTCAATGGTAAGCACTTGCTGTATCTTATTTAATTACAGTTATTGTATGAACTAGTTTCAGACAGCTGTTCAGTACAATATTTTAGAAGTGAGGATAAATCCTGGGCCTAACACAATATATTCTTGAACTGGAGAGATATTGATTAAAGTTTATCTTTTCGTTGGAGTTGGTGCTGGATATTAGGGATGGAAATGCTTAATATTTTGTCTTTTGACTCACAAATAGTCTTTGGACTATCAAAAACTGGTCTTTTTGATAGTCACAATTGGTCTTTTTGATAGTCACAATTGGTCTTTTTGGCATCACACCCGGAATTAAACCGACTTACGGACTGGGTGATGGGTGGGGAGAGAAATGAAGCAGGCATATCAACACTTTTTGGGTTTTTTTCCGTTTTTGTTATTTTATTTCTTTACGTTTTTCCTATTTCTTTTACTTACTCACTTTTCGACTACACTCATTTGGTAGTTTAGCAGTTCTATTGTTACACATTCACTCTTTCATTCTCTCTCTTTCTTGCTCTTTCTCTCTTTTTCTATTTCATCTTTATAAAATTAAAATTGAAGCTGTACAATAAACGTATTATATAATATGACACAGTTTATGCTTTTGTGCACTGCTTCTAATAAAAATATTAAAATAAAAATAATTGGTCTTTTGACTATCACAAATCAAACGTCAGCCGAACAGTGGACCAGATTTTTATTCACTTGCAGTATCAGAGAAACCTCAAGCTAAAAATTCACCTCAACAATGTCAGCATCTTGTATTTGCAGATCCAATGCATGAATTAATCTATGTGAACTTATCTTAGCTCTCCACATATAGGTGACGTTTTGGATAGAGACCTTTCTTCTGATTGATTTGTTTCCACCTTAACTCTTAGAAGCCTTCAAGGATGCGAGGGTGCCAGGAATGAGTTCCTATCACCAGCTATCATATAGTTTTTCCAAGTGACACATTCCAACTTAGAGATCCCCATGCTGTGGATTTGTATCGCTGTTGGAAGACATTAAAATATTGTGCATCCAGCTAACAAACCTCCTTCTTATCTATTAAGAAAACCAGTTTCATCAACTTTATCACTAACTACCACCGTGCCCTCAAATTCACGAGGACTATATCTAGCACATTACTTTAGTTTAGTTTAGAGATACAGCGCAGAAATAGGCCCCTCGGCCCACAGAGTCTGCACCAACCAGCAAGAACGGAACTCACTATCAAAACATGGAGGGGGCGGGGGACACATTTTTTTGGAGGCCATGCGCGCATGCGCACACTCACACACACACACAAGGCTTCAGAGGCTCAATCCAGCGCTAAAAACCGCGATTTTAAGATCGGGATCACAAAACCTTGGGGGGGATGTCCCCCACCTCTCAAAACATGGGGGGGACGTGTCCCCTCTGGCCCCCCTGGATTTTCCGCCCCTGTCAACCAATGATCCCCGCACATTAACACTACCCACACACACTATGGACAATTTAAACTTATATCAAGTCAATTTACCAACAAACTTGTATGTCTTTGGAATGTGGGATGAAACCGAAGATCTTGGAGAAAACCCACGCGGTCATGGGAAGAATGTACCAACTTCGTACAAACAGCACCCGTAACTGGGATTGAACCTGGGTCTCCAGCACTTCAAGCGCTGAAAGGCAGCAACTCTACCGCTGCGCCACCAAACCGCCCACCTTTCTCCTCTCTCTCGGCCTGTTGAGGATGGGATTTCTTGATTTCTCTGTCTTCCAAAGTCGGAATACCAGCGGCCAGGCGGAGGTGGACGAGCCATGTCGCCGAGAACAAAGCAAGACCCAGAGTGGGGGGCCGCCAAGAACTAAGGGGGTCCGCATGGTGAGGGGGCGGGGGGGGGGGGGGACGAAGAAGGGCCCAATATTAGTCCCTTCTCAAGTCTAAAGATGCTGTCCCCAACGTAAAACATCGGAGAGTCCGCGACGGGTGCCGGAGGTCAGATGGGTATGGGGGGCTGAGAATGAAGAGGGACCATTGGGACTACATTGAACACTGTAACTTTGTCGGTGCCCTATACATGGTAACTCTTTGCATACTTTGTGTATGGTATGCAAAACAAAGAATTTCACTTTGACATGTGTGACAGGGTGTGGGGGGGGGGGGGGGGGGGGGGGGGGGGGGAGGAGGCAGGTGGGCCTTGATTGGTGGGCATGAGGGCATTGTGGCGTCAGCAGCTGGTAGGCAGTGATTCTTTTTTTTTTTAAGTGAGTTTTATGAACAATTTTATTCAAAATCTGGGGAAATAATTGACCAAATTTAGAGATGAGTGGATTTCTGAAATCATAAGTTAAATCCCTACTGAAATATGTAAAAAAATTCCCCGTTTTGGCATCTGGTTTTCAAGGAGATATGTTTCAAAGGCAAAATGACACACACACACACACACACACACACACACACACACACAGTTTTAAAAGTATACTAGACTGGGGTGAGAGGGGGGGAGGGGAGGGGTGAGAGGGGGGAATGGATGGGAAGAGCAAAGGAGTGGGGGGGACGAAGAGGGGGAGAAGGGGGGAGGAGAGGGGGGGGAGAAGGGGAGGGGAGAGAGGAGGGGGGGGGGGAAGAAGGGGGAGAAAGGGAGGGAGGAGAGGGGTATGGCTCAGCAGCAGGGGGCAATCAGCCTCAGTGTGAGCCTCAGCCTCAGCCATTTCCAATTCCAGGTCTGTTTTCTTGGGGGGGGGGGGGGGGGGGGGGGGGGGGGGGGGAGTGAGGGGGGGGAGAGAGGGGGGGAGAGGGCCCAGAGAGAGAGAGAGAGAGATTTTATTAAAAAATGGGTACATAATAAAGAAAACAATTTTGAGGAGTGCATAATTGAATGTAAAAGTGAATGAACTAGCGAAATGGAAAAAATGACGGAGTTTCATGACGGAGTGGTGGCGGACCAAGGAATCAAAGGCCGAATCTGGCATCCACACACAGAAAGAAACACACACACACACACACACACACACACACACACACACACACACACACACACACACACACACACACACACACACACACACACACACACACACACACACACACACACACACACACACACACACACACACACACACACACACACACACACACACACACACACACACACACACACACACACACACACACACACACACACACACACACACACACACACACACACACACACACAGAGTTTTAATATATAGATAGATAGATATGATGATATATTATATGATATATGATATGATAGATAATCCTACAGGGAGGTTTGCCTAATAAAGCACATCAGGAAATTATATCTGTACTCCACAATTTTCTCCCTGTAATTGACAGAATACCTTGTGGAGCACACACATTACTCCCACTATGTGGTCCCTATTTGAAAGTTTCCCTGGTCAAAGTGTGCATTCCCAAAATTACTCCTAATATCTTTGATTGAGATCAAATGGTTCATTTCCTTGAATCAATTATTTGGATATGATAGAACTGATTTAAGGCATGGAATTTGTGTTTAAGGTGAATTAGTTACTGGTCAGGAAATACTACTTGATAACTTCAACTCCAGTAACATAGATTGGATGATGCCTGAAAGAAAACAGATAATAGCAAAAACCAGAAGTTTGATGGTTAATGTGTTGCTGATTAGTCTTAAATTTAAATTTGAACTTAAATTTAGTAATTTGATTAAACAGAAAATCAATCTCATTCCCTTCAGCACTTTAATTTAACATGCCTGGCAGGATTACTATTGTAGCTTTGAATTAATATTGGGCTGGATGAATGGATAGAAGAAATACATGTCTATCTCTTGGAAATCCAAAACAAATCACAAATGAGGAAATATGGTGTCACTTGGTCCATCCTTGTTCTTATCTCCTTTTACCTTAATTTCCCATCCGGTCCCTGCACTGCTAAATATTTTAGCAAATATAAAACACAACCATCCTTTATATTTTTCTGCGTTAAAATCTGTTTGCCTTTCATCCCATGCTTGCTGATTTTCACTGGCTACTTGCCATTCTGTGTATTAAATTAAAATTTAACCCTAATGCATCCTCCAGATTTTGCCTCACATCTCATAGCAGACTCATTAACATCAATTCCTCTCACAATAATTCCTCTACATTTCACTGCTACTGTGCCTAACCAAGTTTAAAAACCATATTTTCAGACTAACTGCTTGAAACCTCAATTAATCAATGCTCCTCTCGTTCAGCTTCTGATTCTATGCTTTTTTACGAAACATAATGGAACATTTATTTGGATAACAGTGTTATGTTAATATGGACCATTAGCATTCGAATAATAATTGTTTCAAGCCGAAAAAGACATTACCGCCCACACAAGATAACGGTACATTTTTAACGCTGTAACATTATGTGCAATAAAATAAACTGAATTAAAATGAGTGCGAATAGCAGAGTGAGCATGTGAGTTAATGCCATTTATGTTATTTAGCATAAATTACATCCTTTCAATTTTCCAGAAATTTATGGATGCTCTCAATTATTATTGTGTTCTGACTATTCCTCCAGTTCATGAATAGTACACATAGAGATAACAATTCACAATCACGGGCTCAATTTAACCATGATTTAAGACAACGTATGCTAAACGGAAAGCATCTATTCTGCATATACCAAGGTAACCATTTATTTCACCACTTCCAAATGAGGAATTATCAACAGGGAATCTGCTGTACCTTTGTGTAAATTATGTTTTATTTCTATTTGATCAGACTAAACCTTAACTTTTCACTATTCATAACATATGATTTGGTAATTTCAAATTTGTCCAGTGTGATAATAAGAAACATTAATCTTTATCGAGATGATAAACATGGTGGGCTATAACGCCAAATTATAATCATGATGGTCTGTTATTTCATTTAAAAAACTACCTACATTAAAAACATTGTTGGAGATGCTAAAAAGCGGTACTAATTCAGTTAAAAGTTTGAAGGAATTTACATCCTAAAAGATATGAAACAATGCATAGAGAAACCATTTATTTATTATTTTGTTTGTTGAAACTTTGTCTCATAACCTAACCTTAGATACTGGACAACCTAACCTTAGATATTTAGATACTAAAAAAAATTAGGAGTAAAAACATAGTAAATTGCATAAAAAGAGACACCAATGCAAAAATTGCACTGCTTAGTGCTGCTTTACATTACTGTAAAATTTGACCTGGCACGTCAACTGGTGTGAGTTATGTTTGTAAGTGTGATGTGACATTATTGCTGTGCAATGGTATTTTTTGTTACTTAGAATACAGAAAAGTACAGCAAAGAAACAGACCCTTCAGCTCACAATGCCTGGGCCAAACATAATGCCAATACCAACTCCTATCTCCCTGTACATAATCCATGTCTCTCCATTCCCTGCCTATCCATGTCCCTAACAAAAAATCTCTTAAATACCACTGTTTTATCTGCCTCCACACTCACCCCTGGCAGCACATTCCTGTTGTTCATCACTTCTGTTAATTTCTGGGATTATCATGGTTTCACTGCACGGCAGCATATTGGATCCCATACCAAACTTATAACCTTCAAGCTTTGCCTCTCCAATCATAGTAATGAAGTCACTCTTCCATTTCATTTCACGATTGTCATTGAGATGAATTTTGGATTTTGTCCTATTGATCATATAATTTCAGAACACAACAAATACCCCACACTGGTTAAGCTCATTTTCAACGATACAAAGGGTGCAAAGTGCTGGAGTAACTCGGTGGGTCAGGCAGCATCCCTGGAGAACATGGATAAGTGGGGTTTTGGGTCAAGACTCTTCTTCAGACTGAAGCAGGGTATCGACCCGAAATGTCACCTATCCATGCTCTCCAGCAATGCTGCCTGACCCACTGAGTTACTCCAGCACTTTGTGTCCTTTTGTGTATTAAACAGCAACTGCAGTTCTTTGTTTTTACTTCTTTTCTTACATTGTAAGATAGAGTTACTCGACTTGTGAAATTTCAAGGAGTGCTCTTCTGTCAAAATTCCAGCAGAGGTGGAAACCTTCTCAAGGAGGTAGAATAAATGGTTGAAGGCTGCCATTTTTAACTGTCCCTGTAGTTATTATATCATCTTGCTCACGTTATAAGAGACAGATACTCTCACTGCATTTCAAGGCTGGTGCACAAAATACAGCAGATGATGAATGATGGTAATGTATAAAAATTCAATTGAATAATGTTATTCATGTGGGGACCGAACTACAACTGTGGCAATAACTCCATTAATCAAAACTTGGTGCATGATTTTTCCAGGCAACGTGTTGGTTTCAACCATTTCTATTTGCACTGGTCTTCCAGCAGGCATGTATATCTAGTCAATTTGCATCATAGAAACATAGAAAATAGGTGCAGGAGTAGGCCATTCGGCCCGTCGATCCTGCACCGCCATTCAATATGATCATGGCTGATCATCCAACTCGGTATCCAGTACCTGCCTTCTCTCCATACCCCCTGATCCCTTTAGCCACAAGGGCCACATCTAACTCCCTCTTAAATATAGCCAACGAACTGGCCTCAACTACCTTCTGTGGCAGAGAATTCCAGAGATTCACCACTCTCTGTGTGAAAAATGTTTTCCTCATCTCGGATCTAAAAGATTTCCCCCTTATCCTTAAACTGTGACCCCTTGTTCTGGACTTCCCCAACAGATTGGAGTTAATGGAGTTTCTTTGAAACAGATGGGGACAGAAGTGAGAGGTCAAAATTGTTGGTGAAGACTGTGGCTCATGATTTGCACCAGATTTCAGAACCCATGTCTCTACCAGCTTTGCACATCTAGAGACTGAGATTTTTGCCCATTCTTCTTTGCAAAATAGCTCAAGCTCAGTCAGATTGGATGGAGAGCGTTTGTGAACAGCAATTTTCAAGTCTTGCCAGAGATTCTCAATTGGATTTAGGTCTGGACTTTGACTGGGCCATTCTAACACATGAATATGCTTTGATTTAAACCATTCCATTGTAGCTCTGGCTGTATGTTTAGGGTTGTTGTCCTGCTGGAAGGTGAACCTCTGCCCCAGTCTCAAGTCTTTTGCAGACTCTAACAGGTTTTCTTCCAAGATTGCCCTGTATTTGGCTCCATCCATCTTCTCATCAACTCTGACCAGCTTCTCTGTCCCTGCTGAAGAAAAGCCATCCCCACAGCATGATGCTGCCACCACCATGTTTCACAGTGGGGATGGTGTGTTTAGGGTGATGTGCAGTGTTAGTTTTCCACCACACATAGCGTTTTGCTTCAATTTTGGTCTCATCTGACCAGAGCACCTTCCTCCACATGTTTGCTGTGTCGCCCACATGGCTTGTGGCAAACTGCAAACGGGACTTCTTATGGCTTTTTTTCAACAATGGCTTTCTTCTTGCCACTCTTCCATAAAGGCCCGATTTGTGGAGTGCACGACTAATAGTTGTCCTGTGGACAGATTCTCCCACCTGAGCTGTTGATCTCTGCAGCTCCTCCAGAGTTACCATGGGCCTCTTGGCTGCTTCTCTGATCAGTGCTCTCCTTGCCCGGCCTGTCAGTTTAGGTGGACGGCCATGTCTTGGTAGGTTTGCAGTTGTGCCATACTCTTTCCGTTTTCGGATGATGGATTGAACAGTGCTGCGTGAGATGTTCAAAGCTTGGGATATTTTTTTATAACCTAACCCTGCTTTAAACTTCTCTACAACTTTATCCCTGACCTGTCTGGCGTGTTCCTTGGGCTTCATGATGCTGTTTGTTCACTAATGTTCTCTAACAAACCTCTGAGGCCTTCACAGAACAGCTGTATTTATACTGAGATTAGATTACACACAAGTGGACTCTATTTACTAATTAGGTGACTGCTGAAGGCATTTGGTTGCACTGGATTTTATTTAGGGGTATCAGAGTAAAGGGGGCTGAATACTTTTGCACGCCACACTTTTCAGTTTTTTATTTGTAAAAAAATGTGAAAACCATGTATCATTTTCCTTCCACTTCACAATTATGCGCCACTTTGTGTTGGTCTATCACATAAAATCCCAATAAAATACATTTACGTTTGTGGTTGTAACGTGACAAAATGTGGAAAAGTTCAAGGGGTATGAATACTTTTGCAAGCCACTGTATACTGCAAGAAGTTGGGGCTCTAGTGGCACCCTACTAGATACAGTTTGCTAATGCAAAAATAATCAATTTTCACTTCTCAAATTTATATGTTAAATAATATGTTTGTTAATATATTACCTGCTATATCATTAGTGTTTATGCAGGTCTCAACCTGAAATATCGACCATCATTTCACAGATGCCAGATGACCCATTGAATTGCTCCAGTTTATTTTTGCTTCAGATTACAGCATCTGCAGAATCGTGTGTCCAGTATATTATGAGTCCTCATCTTGTGGATTAATCTTTTATGTAGAAGCAAATGTGGATTTCCTTTTGGAATATTCATTGGTACCCCTTTATCCAGCCTGATAGTTACATGCTCAAACATGATTTTCATAAATCATGATGATTCTGCCTAATTGTATTAGGATATTTTAGGCATACATCTTCTTTAATAGTGGACTTGAACATTTTTCAAAACGGAGATATTAGGCCGACTGGACCATAGCAATTTCCAGTGAAAGATGATAACCAATTCCATCAGTAAATCTGCAGCCACTTCGTTCAAGACAGGACTGAAGTGTCAGCCAACCAGCAGATAAATAATAAATCCTTATGTATTTAGATGGTTCTTTGTAGCGTTTTGTTGTGGCACAAGAATGGCTGGTCCAGACATTTTTTGAACCAGGGAGTACAATAATCCAGTTCTGATGAGGAAGGTGTCTGTAGTTATAGGTAGAACAGACAACTTATTGATACAATTTAACATAATCTGATTTGTTTATTGTGTATAAACCTACATTGAAATTTCAAATATGTTAATGTATCCTGCTAACAAATGTTCTCCAACTTTTTAATTCATCCATTTGCAAATGTGACCATGGAAACTGTTGAGACTGGCACACCAGGGATGTCTTCTGTAGAAGGTTGAATTCTGAGGGGAATTCCATCTAATCATTTAGGCTGTTCAGCAAAAGCACTGAATAATATTCCTGTCAATTAGACTGAAGTCAATTTAAAACAATCCATGCAAGATAATGACTCACCAATACATTGCAAGCAAATAGAACTTGCACAAGATTAAAGCAGCTATTGTAACTGTTTATTGCAGTATCTGCATTCATTATCATCTTAAAATAACATTTTTATTTAAAATGACAGTATGGTAAATAACCAGAAATCTACAAATATTACAAAAAATCTTTTGTTAACTTCCCAAATACACTATGGTCAATTTGCTATTTCAAGAGTTGACATATTTGTTTTGCTGGACTTCACGTCACCAATTTGCTTGGTGGCTTGAGCTTTCAGAGAATTGCAGGTGTTTACAGCACAGAAGCAGGTTACTCGTCCCATTAGACCTGTGCCAGCTCTCTGAACTGGGTGTCTAACCAATGTCTCCCTCCCTCATCCCTCTCTCCCCCTCCCTCCCTCATCGCTCTCTCCCCTCCATCTCACCGCCATCCCTCACCCCTCCCTCCCCTCTCCGTGTAACTGTGTGGTGCGTTAGGGCCGCTCCCAGTGTCCGCGCTTGCGGGCAGAAGCCGCAGGAGCGCTGCCCATCCCGGGAACCGCGGTGTCCCTTGCCAGCGGGTAGACAGTGGGGCTCAGCGCTGCCGCCCCCCCCCCTCCCCCATCTCCCTCTACCACCCCATTTCCCTCCTCCCCATTTCCCTCATCCTCCTCCCCTCACTCCCATTCCCTGCCCCAGCACCTACCTATGTCGTAGAGCAGCGCCAGGCCCTGGTTCTCACACTTGGCCCGGCCATGGCTGTAGGCGGCCAAAGTACTGGTGGACCTGGGCCTCGACGGTGCTGGGCTCGCTGTGCCGGGGGCGGGTTGGTCGGCTGAGGCGCTTGTCCACCTTGACCAGGCCCAGTTCCCGCAATCGGCTCGCAGCACCACCCTCCCCACCAGGTACTGCACGGCTGCAGCGCGTCGGGCAGTGGCGCCACTGCTTCACCATGGCGACCTCCAGCCGATTGACAGTGGACATGGCCAATCAGTGTGGCGATGGTGCCAGGAAGGCGACACCCCTTCCTAACTTGAAGGAGAGACCAATCTGCGTGGCGGCGACTGACAGCAATCTGCGCATGCGCGGTTTTTACGATTTTTAAACCTTAATAACTTTTACAATATACCATTGATCGAAACAAAACTTGTAGCAGAACGGTGAGTAAGCTGGCGACAAATCGTAGCGCTATCGCGTACCGTTTTTGCGGAAATAGAAAAACCACGCAAACCAAAAAAGCACAAGATCAGAGTTTTAGTTACGTATAGATGTATTTAGGTGCTTCTTTCTAACCTTTCATTGAGACACAAGGATGAATGGTCCAGTGATTTTGTGAACCAGAGAGTACAATAGTCCACAGTTCGGCTGAGAAAGGGGTCAGTAGTTATAGGTAGAACAACCAACCTATTGAAGATAGACACAAAATCCTGGAGTAACTCAGCGGAACAGGCAGCATCTCTGGAGAGAAGGAATGGGTGATGTTTCAAGTCGAGACCTTTCTTCAGACTAGTCAGGGGAATGGGAAATGAAAGATATAGACAGTGATGTTGAGAGATATAGAACAAATGAAAGAAAGATATGCACAAATTCATAGTCAGAGAGCAGGAGGAAACACAGAGAGGTAGTAGCGAGAGAGGATGACACTATGGATAAAATTTAACATAGTCTGATGTGTTTATTAATGAAATTAGTTGAAATTTGAAATGTTAATGTGTGCACTGCCATTAAAAAAATCTTTCTCAATGTTGTATTCACTTTTTTTTGGAGAAAATCTGCTAGGATTCTACTCAAATTACTGTTTCTGCTGAATCTTTGCAGCCTAATGTTGAAAAAAAGGTTACATTCTGTGATTGAAAACTATGGCAAGCAGTAATCAATGATGGCAACAATGCCACTTGTGTTGCTAATGGAAAATACTTAACGTGAGTGAGGTCAAGCAATTAAAGGTGAGTTGTAATTACATCTTTTTGATGCACTTGTTTTTTGCGACATCCCAAAGACGTGTGGGTTTGTAGATTCATTGGCTGCTGTAAATTGCCTGAGTTTGATGGGAGGGAATGAAGATGTGTGTAATATAGAGCAGGCCGAATGGGCACAGATATTTTCCTGTATTGTAGGTTTGCCCAAAGCACAGGCAGGTATTGACTGCACTCATACCCTTACAGGAACCTCACGAGCAACCTCAGGCTGCTCACCCGGAGAGTCAGTCAAATCTAGTTTGACTGTTCCCAGCAGGTACTGTTTTTATTTCAGATTTATACCATCATCAGTCTTTTGACTTTCTTAACTAATGCCCCAAACTTGTTAAAGCTACGGTGCGCAACCTTTTATCCGAAAGCCTTGGGACCAGACACTTTTCGTAATTCGGAATTTTTCGGCTTTTGGAATGGAAGATTTTTAGCGCAGATTTTAACGGCTGGCTCAGTGGTAGAGTGCTCGGCTCATATCCGCAAGGTCGCGAGTTTGCGCCTTGATCCCGGCAGTTACTCGATCGCGAGTTTGAGTCTTCAATGTAGTTTTTTCTTGCAGAATAGGAGAGAATAGGGAGGGTTAGGCTGGGATCATTCTCTGCGAGATGATCTTAATGCGGGAGACAAGTGTAGGAGAGGTGTACTGACTGTGTGGGCAGAACTTTGGAAGTGATTGCCCACCATTCTCAAAAGCCGCTGTGTCTCCCTGTCCCTCCAACTCCAGAGGAATCCGCTCCCCGATGGGCCGATACGGCGACAAGTGGCAGTTCGCCCACAGCCTGAGCTGCGCCACCCCAAGAACAAGACGTACCTTGCTTCTGCCCCTACCCTGCGTGTTCCTCTGGAGTTGGAGCGGGGCTGGGCTGGAGTTGCTGATCTGGGACCTCCGTGCTTGCAGTGGGCCTGGGGGTCGGTGTCCCGATGAGGGGGCGCAGCTCGGGCTGTGGGCGAACTGCCACTTGTCGCCGTTGCGGCCCATCGGGGAGCGGCTTCTGGTGGTCCTGGCGTCTCTCAGCTCCTGTCCAGGGGGGTGGCCGGAGACGTCAGGACCAACAGGAACCCGCTCCCCGATGGGCCGCTACAGTGACAAGTGGCAGTTCGCCCACAGCCCGAGCTGCGCCCCCTCATCCGCAACCCCAAGAACAAGACGTACCTTGCACACCATCAGCTTCTTTCCCTATGGGGAGCGCGTTCCTCTGGAGTTGGAACGGAGCTGGGCTGCTGCTGGCTGTGGATCTCCGTGCTTGCAGTGGGCCTGGGGATCGGTGTCCCGTTGGTCCTGACATCTCCGGTGACTGGCACTGACCTGCTGGCATCACCGACGTGAAGATAGTGCAAAGCCCCCGCGTCGGTGCAATGGGCGGGGAGCTGGAGAGGGGAGGGAAGGGGTCACACACATGGTCGGGAAGCAGAGGGGTGTAGGTGGGGTGAAACTGAAGGGAGCGACAATCTACTGCTGCCTGCCCGCTGAGTTAAAAAGCTCCCACGGTAGACTCACGATACACAGTGTATCGTGAGTCTTGCGTGGGAACTTTTTAACTCAGCGGGCAGGCAGCAGCAGATTGTCTATTATTAACCCTCCCGCGCAATATACCCTCACCTTCTCTTTTATGAATGGGGATTTAGTTCCCCTTTCTTCGAGGACCGACCGGAGGCTCCGCTGTCACTTCTGCGGGCCGCCCTCGGTGAACGTCTTCAAGGACCTTTCTTCAAGGACCGAAATAATATCCGGTATTCGGAGCTTTTCGTTATTTGGAATTTCGGATAAAAGGTTGTGCACCTGTATCTTCAACAATGTAACATTTTTCATATATTGTGAAGGGACAGGATGTGCAATTGGGTAAAAATATAGAACTGGGCTGCAGGAGTGATTGATGGCCAGCATTGGCCTTGGTGGGTCGAAGGGCTTGTTTCCATGCTGTATCTCTAAACTAAACAAAGAGGCAAGGACTGTGATGCACAATTACATCGCAATGCTGCTGCCAAAGCCACTACTGCTTACAGCAGCAAAATTGGAACTTAAATATGAACAATCAGTTAATTCATTTTTGGCCTAATCTCTTTCTGAAGAGATTAAACTGAAGTATGGAAGGAATTACATTTATTCCATTATTCAGTGTCTACGTTTAACAATGGATAGGCAACCATTTGTGGCACTTCTCATGGAAATATTACAGAGGTCAGCATTGGACTGCTGTCCTAAGACATAAAATAACTTAAATGTTCTTTCAAAGGACAGCACAACAGAGAATATTCATTTTTAAACAGTAGACCAGATATCATGAAAAATGTATGAAGAGAGGCAGCACAACAACTGCAGTTTATAGAATAATGAGACTATGCAACTTTTATAAAACAACTAGAACAAGTGGGGCCCATTGGGTCCCGTCCCCCAACATGGGGGGGAGGGGGGCGCAGCTTCACACGGGAGGGCTGGTCCCTGAACGCGGTTTTGGCGCTCACCCTGGAGACAGGCGCCCCCCTGAGCCAATCTCCCCATCACCCGTTCCCCCAAAGTAACCCGTTCGCCCAATGCAATATTCCACCACTCACCCATAAGCCCCAGCTGCGCAGGCGCAGCTCATTTCACCTCATTCCCCCAACACTCCCCTCCCCCTCCTCTTCACCACTCACCTTCCATCTTCACCACTCACCCGTTTCCCCAACACAACCCATTTCCATCACTCACCCATCCCCAATGCAACCCGTTCCCCCAATGCAATCAATCCTTCCCACTTGGGTGGGGGGGGGGGAGTCGGCGATTCCCGGAGCCAGTGCATGGACTTTACTTTTGGGTTGGCGTTGGCACTCCCTTGAGCCAATCAATCCTTCCCAGGGCGGGGGTGGGGGGCAGTGGGCCCTTCCCGGAGCCAATGAATTGACTCGACTTTTGAGTTGGCTATGGCGCTCCCCGGGGCCAATCAATCCTTCCCATGTGGGGAGCAAAAATCTCACTCTCTTCTTACACCCCTTGAACCGCTTAAATAACACTTCTTCTCCTCCCATCCCACACTCCGTCAACTCTCATAGCTTCTGTATTGGCAACAGAGATCCATTGTCATCATTTTCGCTTGTCGGAATCTTGAGATCACATTGTGATTGGACGACAGTGAGATGCCATTGTGACATCATCACTGGAAGCTGCTAGAAAAGTCTCCCACTCACAGGCAGTTATTATTTTCAAAGTTGCCTTTTTTAAAGACATTAAATATCTATACCTTGTGAAATATACCATCAAATATGAAAAAACTTGATACTAAGGACGATGGGAAAAAGATGAGTAAGATTCTGCAAACATTTTCGCGCTATTGTGTTCCATTTTGGCATAGTTCCTTAATCTCACAGACAGACAAACAAGACGAGACTTTTAGTATAATATAGATAGCTATTGCAATAATGCATTTGCAAATATTGGAGATGTAATTGTGTACATTACAACAATCTATTGTATAGTGCTCTGTAAACCTATAGTGGAAGATAAACAAACTACAGCAACTCCTCTCCAAAAAAATGCAGTGAGTGGAGTTTGATAGATTAAACGAGAACTTACCGTTAGAAGTTTGATCTATATTTTATGAGAAGTTGAAGCGAGGGCATACGTGAAGAGCCCGCCAGTCCGCATGCACGTCAAACTTTAGAGCAGCTGTACGAAACCACAGAATAGTTGCTGACCTAAGCTATAGAAAGATTAACGAGTTTAGAACTACCAAATGGTCTTTATGAGAAGTAGGGTTGGGAGTGGAGGGCACGTATTCCCTCACTTCAACTTCTCATAAAATAAAGATCAAACTTCAAACGGTAAGCTCGTTTAATCTTTCTATTTTATTTCGAAGTCACGTGAGTGACTATGTGAAGACTTCAAAGCTCTGTGGTTTCATGCAGTAACCCAATCTGTGTGTGAAACACTTAAACAGATAAACCATTAATGGTAGAAAAAACATGGGTTATTAATACCATGATGCTAACTTGCAGACATGGTCATTGTTCTTAACCGGCCCATAGTCCCAATAGACTTTTGAGTTAGACAAAAACTCATGCAACACTGTGCAGAATTCTCAGCAGGACAGGCAGCATCACTGGAGAGAAGGCATGGATGACGTTTCAGGTTGAGAGAAACCACTCATTCCTACTCTCCAGAGATGCTGCCTGCCCTGCTGAGCTACTCCAGCATTTTGTGTCTATCCACAGCATATACTACATCTTTGAATGCAATTTTTATGATTTTAGAGGGTGCATATCTGGTTCACTCAAATCAAAGCAGGCCTTTACAATGTTTTTGAGGTTAGCATCAACAAAGCAGGAGGAATATCAATGGTGCAAGGTCATAGAGACAGGCGCAAGCTTTCAGATGAGGTAGTATAGGGATATAACTTTCTCTTGGGCCTTTCCTATAAAATTAATTGTCATTTTAACCCAAGGTCATGATCCACACCTACCATTGATCAATCTGGCACACACTAACTTGCTATTCAATCCACAAATTGATCCACCAGTAAACGTTGGCTATGTTATTGGGTTTCCATAGAAACATAAAAACATGGAAAATAGCTGCAGGAGTAGGCCATCCGGCCTTTCGAGCCTGCACCGCCATTCAATATGATCATGGCTGATCATCCAACTCAGTATTCTGTACCTGCCTTCTCTCCATACCTCCTGATCCCTTTAGCCACAAGGGCCACATCTAACTCCCTCTTAAATATAGCCAATGAACTGGCCTCAACTACCTTCTGCGGCAGAGTTCCGGAGATTCACCACTCTCTTGGGCATTCCATTCTGAATTCCCTTGGGCATTCCATTCTGCCCCCTACCCCCAACAAATGCGTTCCCTTCTCTGATCACAATGTTCCCCAGCTCATGAGATTTGAATGAATCCCCACCATTGCCATCTAGTGTTCTATTGCACACGCATCACCCACAATTGACCATTCCTCTCCTGGTCAACTCCTCTATTAATCTTGGTGGTTGATTTCCACAATGAGGTCTCAACAAAATAACCTTTCTGGTCTCCAGCAGCTTATAGACACAAATCTGCAAAATCTCATATTGGATCTTGAACTAAACTGACCAACACCCTATTCCCACACATTTAAAAATCTCTGTTCGATACATTTCACTGATCTCCAATTTGATCCTAATATTGATATCATGCATGTGTGCACATTTATAGTATGAGTGTGAATGTGAGTGTGTTGCTGTCTTAGAGCCCCAGAGATCTGTGTTAGATCCTCACTGCAGGTGCTGTCTGTACAGAGTTTGTACATTCTCCCTGTGACCATGTGGGTTTACTCAGGGTACTCCGGTTTCCTCCCACACTCCAAAGACATACAGGTTTGTAGGCAAATACATTTTTGGTAAAATTGTAAATTGTCCCATGTGTGCAAAATAGTGCTAATGTACAGGGTGATTGCTGGATGGTGTGTACATGGTGGGTCAAATGACCCGTTCTGTGATATATATCTAAAGTAAAATAGTAAGTAAAGTACGTGCATTTGAGAGGCAGTGTGTGTGAGAGAGAGTAAGAGAGAATCAGTGTGTGTGTGTGTTTGAGAGGCAGTGTTTGAATGAGAGAGAAAGCGAGAGAGAAAGAGAGAGAAAGAGAGAAAGAGAGGGAGAGAGAGAGAGAGAGAGAGAACCTTTAAGTAATGATCTGTATCACATGGAAGGACTCCTGACCCACACACTCCACTTTAGTTAAGAGTTACTGCTTTCAATATAGTGTTGCAAATAAAGTTCTACCTCTGTTTATTCGGTTATGCAACAAAATACATGAGGGAGTCGAGGAGTGATCTGGTATGAGGACATTGAGTATGAGCTTCTCTTAGTATAGTATGTGGAATTCTCTGCCACAGAAGGCAGTGGAGGCCAATTCGAGGTCCTGATTTTGGATGATCAGCCATGATCACACTGAATGGCGGTGCTGGCTCGAAGGGCGGAATGGCCTACTCCTGCATCTATTGTCTATGTTTCTAGTAGTGACAATAACAGGCAGTGACAATGACAGTCAGTGGTAGTGACAGGTTGTACTCCATGGCAGAAGCAACAAGACGTTTCATTCATAGTCTGGGCTTTGGAAGATCCAGGTCGGAGCAACCAAGGGATCATGGGTTCTTCCATTAATTTGGGCCAAGGGCAAATACATGCCTCAAAAGGAAATGAGGGGAATAAGCCCAGAGCAAAGGTTCAAAAGACATGGAAGATGAGAAGATAAGAAGAGGATGATAAAAGAAACATTAAAGAATTGGGAAAGGAGAAAAATCGAAATGCAAGACAGAATGAGAGCACAGATAAGTCAATGGAGGGGTCTCATGCAAAAGTAAAGACTGTTGCTATTGAATTCATAGTCTCCATTGATGTTCTAAAATGTATTAAATAATTGTATCTGTTATAATTAGTAATTTAAATTATTAGATTTTATGTTGTTTATAAAAGGTGCTGTGCATAACTGACCTTATCTAAAGTCGCAAAATACATTGCATTTAAAGCAATGAGGTAATCTCTGGCACCTTAACTACAGAGGGAATACTAGAACATATGAGAACCTATATAGAGATATGCTACATGTAGTTTGCAATGAAGAGTTCATGGAACAAAAAGATCAAGACAAAAAAATTAATTGGCTACATATACAGCTGTACATTTAGTTGTATAAATATTTTAAAGTTGTTTTTTAGTTTAGAGATACAGCATGGAAACAGGCCCTTCGGTCCACTGAAGCTTTGCTGACAAATGATCACCCAAATACTAGCTCAATCCTACACACTAGAGACAACTTACAGAAGCCAATTAACCTACAAACTTGCATGTCCTTGGGAGGAAACCGGAGCACCCGGAGAAAAACCATGTGGTCACAGGGAGAACGCACAAACTCCATACAGATAGCACCCATAAACAGGATTGAACCCGGGTCTATGACACTCAAGACAACATCACTACTGCTGTGCCACTGTGCCACCCCAAAGTGATTGCTTTGGTTTATTTCTTTATTTTAAAAGATAGAGTAGTATATGTGTAGTGTTCATGTGAGAATTGATTTTAATCACATTGTGTGACTCGTGATGCACTGTTATAGACAATAGACAATGGGTGCAGGAGTAGGCCATTCGGCCCTTCGAGCCAGCACCGCCATTCAATGTGATCATGGTTGATCATCCTCAATCAGTACCCCGTTCCTGCCTTCTCCCCATATCCCCTGACTCCGCTATTTTTAAGAGCCCTATCTAGTTCTCTCTTGAAAGCATCCAGAGAACTTGCCTTCACCGCCCTCTGAGGCAAAGAATTCCACAGACTCACCACTCTCTGTGAGAAAAAGTGTTTCCTCGCCTCCGTTTTAAATGGCTTACTCCATATTCTTATAATCAGATTGCAATTCAGTTGTGAATTTCTGCTTTCAACAAAGATCATTCTGATCATTCTTTACCCAGTTATTGGGGTTTGCAAGCAGTGGCACAAAGGAACCTATAGCTATGACAATATCCTTTCCTATATTTAGCACACATCCCCATTGCAAATAGTGCAAAGGAAAGGCTTTCACCTTTCATGTAAGACCTGTTCAATCACCTATTTATATGCTAATGAATTTAGCAGTGGCAGGCACTTGAAATATTCATCGGCCAGTATGAATTGCCCCGGATGCCATTTAATTAGTTGGCGACTGTTGCTTCTCCCATTCACAATGGTTCCAGTGGAGAATGCCCCGATTGTCGAAATTCAACTAACTGTACATTCCAATGCAGAATAGCATTAAAGAGGAGAGAATTATATTTTCACCCAGAGAGATGCAGAAATGTGGATATGTTCTTGAGCAAGGATGACCTGCAGCTACAGGTCGAGAGCTGGAAGCTGGAATTAGCCAAATAGGTATTTTTCAACCAGCAGCGACCCGGCATGTCGTTAATTTTCTGAGAAGGAATAATGCGTAAGCGAACAATGCTGAAAACTAACATTCTTTCAGGCGGTGAGTTCCTCTGAGTGAAAAAATGTCATCCTCCCCCCTTTAATCTTCTCCCAAAATCAATGTTAGAGAATAATGAAAACAATATGAAAGGTTTATGGAACGTGCTAAATAGTATTATTAGAAATGGATCAAAAAATACAGGCTACCCTGAGTATTATATTGAGGAAGACAAGACAATAAATAATATGGATGATGCGGTTAATGGTTTTAACAAATTCTTTGTAAATGTGGGACCAGATTTGGCAGAAAAAATTAATGACCCAGAAACAAAAGAAGGGGCAGATACTGATCTTTGGGATAGAAATAATAGCTCTATCTTCCTTAGAGCAGTCAAAGGAAAATAAATCATTGACACTGTGAGAAAATGTAAAAGCAAATCCTCTACTGATTGGAATGATATTGATATGATTATAATAAAAAATGTTATTGAAGAAATTGCAGAACCATTAACTCATATCTGTAACTTGTCTTTTCAACCGGTAAATTTCCGAACAAAATGAAAATAGCTAAAGTAATACCATTATATAAACTGGGAATAGACACCATTTCACAAATTACAGGCCTGTTTCTTTACTCTCCCAATTCTCCAAGATCCTTGAAAAACTTTTTACAGAAAGACTTGACAATTGCATTGAAAAACATAAGCTTTTGGTCGACAGTCAATATGGATTCCGGACAGACAGATCAACATCTATGGCACTAATGGAACTAATGGAGGAAATCACAAATGACATAGATAATGAAAAAACTTGCAGTGGGAATATTCATAGATTTAAAAAAGTATTTGATACCATAAATCACGACATTTTATTCATGAAACTGGATAGGAATGGCATCAGAGGGGTTGGATTGGATTGGGTGAGAAGCTATTTAAGAAACAGGCAACTATTTGTCGAAATAGGTGAACATATATCAACTTACAAGAACATAACTTGTGGAGTACCTCAAAGGTCTATGTTAGGTCCAAAGATTTTCATAATAAACATTAATGACATATGCAAAGTATCAAATATACTGAAATTGATTATATTTGCCGATGATACAAATATTTTTTGTTCCGGTGACAATTTGAAGCAGCTTTTGGAGGTCATCACATCAGAAATGAATAAATTAAATCAGTGGTTTGATGTCAACAAATTGTCTCTAAATTTAAGCAAAACATAGATTATGCTTTTTGGAAAACATAAAACAAACCCTCAAGTACAATTGAAAATAGATAACATAAGTATAGAAAGAGTATATGAAAATAAATTTCTTGGTGCGATCTTAACCACAAAATCTGCTGGAAACCACATATAAACCAAACAAGCAAATGTTTTTTGGAAAACGTAAAACAAACCCTCAAGTACAATTGAAAATAGATAACATAAGTATAGAAAGAGTATATGAAAATAAATTTCTTGGTGTGATCTTAGACCACAAAATCTGCTGGAAACCACATATAAACCATGTCAAAGCAAAACGGGCAAAGTCGATAGCACTATTGGGAAAATCAAGACACATTCTGGACCACAAATCATTACATACTCTGTATAATACACTCATATTGCCATATCTGAGTTACTGTGTGGAGATATGGGGTAACACCTACAAAACCAACCTACAGCCGTTATGCACATTACAAAAAAGAGCAATAAGAATTATCAATAACGTTGGATATCTTGAACATACCAATTTATTATTCTTAAAGTCACATACACTGAAGTTCACTGATCTGGTTAAATTTAAGACTGCACAAATCATGTACAAAGCAAGTAATAATTTACTTCCAAGAAATATACAAAAACTTTATGGAAAGACAGGGTGGGTATAATTTGAGAGGGGAACATAATTTAAAAAAACTCAATGTCACAACAACTCTTAAAAGTATGTGCATAGCAATCTGTGGTGTGAATTTGTGGAATGGTCTGGAACAGGAGATAAAACTTAGCACAAGCAAAATTCAGTTTAAAGAGATGTACAGAAACACTTGCTTAAAAGGATATTGGGATGAGGATAGGTGATTATGAGTGGGATGTTTGTTATACTGATTGTATTGGGAAGGGTGATTACAGGGCGATGGGTTATATATATGACTAAGATACTATAGTATATGAAGGTTTTTTCTTTTATTTTTTATTTTTTTCTCTCTTTTTTGTATGGCTTTGTAAATATTTGATTAATGTATAAATGTAAATAATTTGGTGTACATATAGCTGCTGGTGTACATATGGTGTACATATAGCTGCTAAATATGTATAAGATAATTACAAACAGTTGAATAAGGGGTGGGAATTAATAAGCTTTGGCTTCTTCCTGCTCCTTTTCGGACACATACGATTTCATTTATTTATAGATATTGTTTATGACACTTTATAAATATTCTTGTTTTTTGTATGCTATTTCACACTTGCTTTTTATTCTTTTATTCTGTTCGAAATAAATAATTAAAAATAAAAAATAAATAAAAAATCCCCTGGTATAAAGCAAGGAGGAAAGAACACAAGCAGGTGATTAGAAGGGCCAAAAGGGGCACACAATGGCTTTGGAGAGTTGTATTATAGAAAATCCCAAACTTTTTAAACCTACATTAGAAACAAGAGGGTAACCATGTACGACTGCTCAAGGATAAAGGAGGGAATTTGTCTGTGGAGCCGGGGGATGTAGGTGAGATACTAAATGAGTGCTTTGGATCTGTTTTCTCCAAGGAAAAGGACATGGAGGTCACTGAGAACAGTGTGGAGAAAATTGATATGCAAGGTCAGTTTGAGATTAAGAAGCAGGAGGTGTTAGGGCCCTTGAAGATCATTAAGGTGGATAAATCTACAGGGTCTGATGCGATGTCTCTCAGGTTATTGAAAGGAGATTGCGGGTGCCTTGGCAAAGACCTTTGCAACTTTTTTTGTCATAGAGGAGGTCTTGGAGGTCTGGAGAGTAGCTAGTGTTCCTTTGTTTCAGAAGGGGGGAGAATCCGGGGAATTATAGGTCAGCAAGCCTCGCCTCACTAGTAATAGGATTTACTCCCATTCAGAAGAGAATGCATTAATTAGAAAGAGTATAGCATTATACGTGGCAAGTCGTGTCTGACTAACGATCGTATTTTTTTAGGAGGTGATGAACATGATCGATGAGACTAGGGCAGTGGATGTTGTCTACATGAATTTTAGTAAGGGATTTGATAATGTCCCCCATGGTAGGCTGATCCAGAAGATTAAGATATACGGAATTAATAGTGATTTACGAACGAATACATCTGTATTTATGTCCACGTCATTTGTAGATGGATTGGTTCGTAAGTTTGCAAATGGTACCAAGGTAGCTGTGGTCGGGGACTGAGATGAACGACATTAAATTAAAGACTTGTCCCATCTACCAGTTTATTCATGTCTTTCTGAACTCTGTTACCACCTGGTCTTTTTTCTACTTTCTACATTTCCCATCATCAGCAAACTCAAAATTGTATCCAATTTGTTTCATGGACATTAAGATCTATCTGGAGTTTAGGAAATACATCAATTATTTCTTATATTAGACAAAATAGCATGATGCACACATGAAAATCCAGGACAAATATCTGGCACTGTTGGTTATGTTGCCAAATTAGAGTAGGCTAGTGACTACCGTTCACTCAAACATCCTACCACTGAAGTGTCAAAATGATAACTTTTAATATCAAAAACTTTATGGCAAACAAGAAAATAAGTGTAGAGACCATTTTAGTCTTCCCTCAAATGTGTCTTTTCATGCTGAGTATCTCCAGAAAATTCTGTTTTATAAAAAGTCATAGATGGCTGGGATTTGGTGGAAAGAATTGTAAATGAATTGTGTTTGTGGAAATACTAGTGGCAATCCAGCTTTATCATACCTGATCTGCACTGTGGAATGCAATCTCATTCTCAAGGATTCTAACCATGAAGTGAAGAATCATTTTCCGCATTACCAACAATAGCGATCACTCTTTTTCAGTATTCTCCTTTTAAACCAATGCATATGGTATTATCAGTCCAATGGAATATATATGCTCAATATCACTGTTGATTTAAAACTAGGCCGTAGAATGGTTCAAATAAAAATTAAATCCTCTATTGGTTACGCTTGGAAAAATGCTTCTTGGCCATGAAGCTTCAATTAATCCATTTGGTTTCTCCTCGGTTTTCTGATGTACAGGTATTTACATTTCAATGTTGGCAATAAAATAAATCTAATGGCATGAATTACACCTGCTTGAACTATGAAAATACTGCTATGTTTTCTGCTTCAGTTTGTTCAAGTGATTTTCAATTGAAGGAGCTGTTCCACCTGCTTTAAAATAATGGTGTAATTTAATGGATATAAAACACTTTATGTCATGCATTTTGTTTTACAGCCTACATTTTAATCACTGTGTTTGCAATGTGAGCTCAACAAAAATTATGTTCGTTAAGCAGGCTAAAGGTTAAAAGCTGTGTAAGATCAATTTTATTACGCAATGCACCAATTTCTTTAAAAGCACCTAAGTTAATAATAGAAGTGGATCTCATCCAAAATAGGATGCATAGGGACAGTTTTGATTAGCAATTTATACTGGTGCAATGAGGTAACTACAAGTACAATTTTATTTGCTTTCAGCATAGTTAAGTCCTAATCTTCCATTAAATTTTATATGAAGGCTCACTCTGATGCAACCAATATTTCAGCTAACCTCAAGCTTGAATGCAGCAAAAGGAATAAAACTATGGTCTTTTTTAAAAACTTGCTTTCAAAAGGTTTAATTTTTGTTTTCAGTTTCAGTGTTACAGCGTGGAAACAAGTCCTTTGGCCCACCGAGTTTGTACTGCCCAATCATCACCCGTACATTAGTTCTATGCCACATATTAGGGACAATGTACAGAAGCCAATTAACCTATAAACCTGCATGTCTATAAAATGTGGGTGAAAACCAGAGCAACCAGAGAAAATCCACACGGTCACAGGATCTCTGGTGCTGTAAGGCAGCAACTCTACCGCTATGCCACTGAGCTGCTAGATCTTCAATACTTTGCTTTAATGGAATGCCTTCCATGCTAAATTAATTTTACTTCATCTAAAATAAACAATTTATGGCTGCAACAGATCTTTTAAAATCTTGGGGGGAGACAGGAATTCCATTTCTTTTGTTTGTGCCTCATAATTTCCCACCCTACGTGAGAAAGAGGAAGAAGGACACATTTGCACTTAGTACAGCATGTCCTGTGCCAGCAACAATAATTTTTCTTTCAGCGCACTGACAAATCCAAACTATACCAATCAGTACTGAGAAAGGACCATAAAACTGACACTACATCTACTTTTGTATGATTGATTGCATGCAATAAAATGGTGGACATTATTTCTGAACTGGATCCAAAATGGAAAGGGTGATTGTGGTTGAGTAGGATAAGTGCTGAGAATGTAATGTAATGAGGATTCCTGGTCTCTTGTGAATCTTCTTGTACTTATCTTTCCAGAAACTCTGAAAACCACAAAGGTGGGTTAAATTATTCCCAGCAGCTGTACCCGCAATCAATTTGGCCATGGACTTGCCACTTGAAAATACATTACACCTGAGGTCAAAAGTAACAGCAGCTCGGGGTGCAGCGTATAGTGTGTGTTGGAGGTGGGGTGGGGGGAGTTATAAAGAAGAACATAATCAATGCCACAATGTACATCAGAGAAGGGGTGTGTGGGGGAAAGCAGGTAAATCAATTAAAGACTGGAATCTTCTTTGGGAAGCAGCAGCATTATTTAAGAAGGGTCTCGATCTGAAATGTCACCCATTCCTTCTCTCCAGAGATGCTGCCTATCCTGCTGATTTACTCCAGCTTTTTGTGTCTATCTTTGGTTTTAACCAGCTTCTGCAGTTCCTTCCTACAGCATGATTGAAAACCTGATTGACCTAAACCTCTCCGTTGATAGCCACATTTCTGACTGATGGGAACTAATTTCTTGTGGAAATTCTGTTTCCATATAGAATTATATCTTTACATGCATGCCCAATGTGGAAAGTGGCTGCAGCAAGTGCAGCAAGATAGAGGAAATGCCTGGTTGAATTTTCAGAGAAGGTGATCCATCTTGGAAACGATGTAGCGTTCCACTTGGATCACACTGTGTTCTAAAACACAATACTACGTGAATTAATTTCTAGGTTAACCACTATAATATCTGAATGGTTTTTTTTTTGCATAATATATAAGGACTATATATATTATAATATTCTGAATATGGGTCTTGACCCAAAACATCACCCATTCCTTCTCTCCAGGGATGCTGCCTGTCCTGCTGAGTAACTCCAGCTTTTTGTGTCTATCTTCAGTTTAAATCAGCATCTGCAGTTCCTTCTTACACTATTTATAATATTGTCAGGAACATGCCCTTGGTTTATTTATTGGTTGTGTAAACAGGAGACTGCTAATTTGTTTTGACTGAATCATACTGAAAGTGGAACAGAACCCGACTTCAGTGTGAAAGTGAGTGATGCTACTACATGTAAATAATTGGGATTGTAGATTTCTGACGATGTAACACATATCTTCTGTCTAATTTATTGCATAGGCAAAATTGAGCTTTATTACTAACCTAAAAAATATTAACCCCTTCTACACACTCCACCCTTGGGAGCAGCCAACTGCTTGTAAGAATGGGGTCTTCATTGATGGAATTCAGATAGCTGTAACAGTAGTTCTGAACTCATAGAGCCCTTATCAGCTGGATGCTAGAATCACTCTGCTCCCCCTTTGTTTAATGGCAGCAATCACAAAGGCATTGCTCCTTCAGTGCGAACTAGCTAGTTTTTAATCTTGAATTTAATAGAAGGAGCAGGGTTCATGAAGATGTATTAAAATAATCATTGGATGTAAAAAGTATATGAAGGCAAACTTTATCCAGTGAATTTGAATGTGGGAACATCAAAACAAGATTAAATATAAAATACTTCAGATGATGAAGAATTGTTTCACCTGGAGATTTGTTGGCTGTGGAATGCATTAGTGGAATAAGCGATTTGACTGTACTGACTTAGCAACATAATTTGAACCACCTTTTGTAGAAAAAAATGAATATAGAAACTAAGTGTTGGTGGCGCGACTCACTGTTGCAGCAGCCCCTACAGCCTGTCTGTCTTTTTTTTATTTTTTGTCTAGTTAAATGTAGTTGTTTGTGTTTTTTAAATAGTTTTTTTAACTGTGTATATGTGGGGGGCGGGAGGAGGGAAGGGGGAACATTTTTAAACGCTCTTCCCTGTACGGGAGACCCGACCTTTTTCCTGTCGGGTCTCCGTTGTCGTTGGGGCCTAGCACCGGGGAGCGGCCTCCAGCCTGAACGACCTGGAGGCTCCAGTCACGGAGCCTGCGGAGCTGCGGACTTACCATCGTGGGGCTGGCCGGCATCGGAGCGTGAGGAGCGGTGGTGACTCGCTGCTGCGGCCCGACCACGTAGCTCGGAGGCTCCAGCTGCAGGTCCGGTGGACTGTCGGGACATCGGGAGCTCGCGGGTGGAGACCGCTTTCTGGAGCTCCCACAACAAAACTTCTCCAGCCCGTGGCGCGGGGTTGGAACGACCCGGAGCGGGGCCGTACATCACCCGGCGCGGCTTCATGGCCGTGGGACATTCCAGTGCCCGCCGGGGGCTCCAACTTTGTGACATTTAGACCGGGAGCGGGGCCGTACATCGTCCCGCGCGGCCTGAAATGGCCGTGGGACTTATCATCGCTCGCCTGGGGCTTGGACATCGGGAGAGAAATGGAGAACAGGGGAGAGAAAAGACTTTGCCTTCCATCACAGTGGGTTCACTGTGATGGATGTTTTTGTAAATTGAATTGTGTGTATGTCTGTAGTCAAATTGTCTTTGTTTGTATGGCTGTGGAAACGGAGTTTCGTTTGAGCCTCACTGGTTCAAATGACATGTAATAAATATTGATTGATTGAAGTGGACACTTGAGATTATGATTTTTGTTACCTGGAGACAGCCAGCACTCACTTATTCCCACCTCTAAACATTGCACTCCTTTATTCCTACCTGTCTTGCTTTCAATGAATTTTTCTTCCAGGCTTTTTCATTTCCATTCTAAGTTTCCCTTGCTGGAGGACATCCCTTGCTAAATCCCAACTTCCACAAGCACAATTCAACAAAATTCCACCTTGTTCACTTCCTGTGGAATCTCTTTTCATTCTCCATCATCTGTGTAATAAATTCTACATTCTCACTCTTGCTATGCTTTACACATGCCACCCCCATTTTATAGCTACAAGCTTGAAATCTGATATAAAAGAGAATCATGAAAATATTCAACAGGACAGGTAGCATCTGCAGAGACACATAAATTGAAGTAATGTTACATGAGAACTAGCCAGATGGAAAATGAGGTCCTATTCTTTGAGCTTACATTCAGATTCAGATTAGTTTATTGCCATATACACCAGGGTGCAATGCAATCCCTTGTCCATATGAACCGCATGAATTAAACAGTATATGAACTGTAATGATAACTCAAACGATAAATACAACGACAAGTGCAAAACAGCAGAATGATGTGGGATTATGGGACTGTAGTATGAATTTGACGTGTAAAATATATTAAAGTACAATACCAGAATAACTGAAAGAGGTAGAGTTAAATGTAAGGGCACATGGTAGCACTTCCAGGAAGGAGTGTGAAAGCAGTAAGTAATTCAGAAGTCTGATGGCAGTGAGGAAAAAACTGTTCTTAAGTCTGGATATCCAAGTTTTCAAGTTCCTGTATCTTCTCTCAGAAGGTAGAAGAGAGAAAAGAGAATGGCCAGGATGGCAGGCACTCTTAACAATGTGTCTGACCTTCCTGATGCAATGCACCATGAAGATGGACTGAATTATGGAATGAAGGGATGAGATTGCGATGTACTGGGATGTGTTCACCATTCTTTGCAGATTCAGGCAGTCAGGAGCAGCGTTGATACAATAACAGAGTAACTACTGCCATTCTGCCATTGTACTTTAGCTTTGTTTGTACTTTATTTGCACAATATCCCATCAGAGGATTTTCATTGAGCAACTGTTGAAGTTTGATAGAATTCTCGTGGACATGTCGAATCTTCTCAGACACTTAATAAAGTAAATATGCCCTTGTGCCTTCTGATCGCAGCATCAGTATGGAGGGTCCAGTTTAGATTGCTGATGATATGGATGCTCTGCAATGAGAATCCACGGACCATCTCTATAGCAGCTTCATTGATGATGACAGGGTTGTGTTCACCTCTTTGTTTCCACAGGTCAACAATCAACTCTTTCATTTTGCTGACATTAAGTGCTAGGTTGTTGTCCTGACCCCATGGCACAAGGTTCTTGATCTCTTTCCCCTACTTTGTCAAATCGTTGTGGTTGATCTAGCCAACGACACTGGTATTGTCGGCAAACTTAAAGGTCGAGTGGGCAATGTACGAGGCCACACAATCATGAGCGTATAGGGAGTAGACCAAAGGCCTGAGCACACAACCCTGCGGGGGAACAGTGTTGCGGAAATGTTATGACCAATACTAACCAAAATCCAGTTACTGGTGGAGGCCCCAAGATTAAGGCCTTGAAGCTTATGGATGATGTTGAAGGTTGAGCTTTAAGCCCCACTTACGTGTCCTTGGCACACTAATTACGCGACATCGTGGTCGCGTTGAGGCACGACAGTCTCGCGCGATTTCATGCGCCCGCACAGCTGTCTGGAGTGCATGACATCATTTGAAGATGGACACAAAATGCAGGAGTAACTCAGCGGGACCGGCAGCATCTCTGGAGAGAAGCAATGGGTGACGATTCGTGTCGAGACTCTTCTTCAGTTCTGAAAGAATGGTCTTGACCCGAAAACAGCTGCGGCCTTTCGTTTTTGTTCTTGTCATGATTTAGTTAATTTTGTTTTATTAAGTTTGTGTGTGTGTGGGTGGGGTGGGAGAAACATGCTTGGCCCTCTATCATTCGGGGGATGCGACTTTTTCCTTCAGTCGTGTCCCCCGTCTCACCCATTGCTTCTCTCCAGAGTTACTCCAGCATTTTGTGCTATCTTCAATTTTTCTTGGCCCCGCTCTGGGAGTAGAAGTGGGGCCAGAGGACCGGATCCGATGCTGCAGGTCCCGCTGAGTTACTCCAGCATTTTGTGTCTATCTCCGTCAATTTTCTTGGCCCAGCAGCGGGGAGTAGAAGCTGGGGCAGACCGGATCCGCAACGGCGGCGTGAGCCCGGCGGAGGCCAAGTTCGCCGATTGTTTGCCTGCTTCTGCTGCTGTTGGAGGTGGCTCAGCACCGATTTGTGTCACGGACTGGGGCCCTGGAGCTGTGAGCAGCTATCCCCTGACCCGGCTGGAGCGTGGTGGCTGAAGCGGCGGAGACCTGGCTGTTGGCTGTGGCGGCGGCGGCACGCAAAGATTCGGCCCTAGTTCGCTACAAAAACCTTTGTGGCGGAGCCCCCGGCAGCGGAGATGTTGCGCACTGTGGCGGCGGCGCGGCGGCGGCAGCGGAGACTACAGGCAGCGGCGGCGGCACCCTGACTCGGCCTCTGCACCACCCGCGG
Source organism: Leucoraja erinaceus (assembly GCF_028641065.1). Lineage (NCBI taxonomy): Eukaryota > Metazoa > Chordata > Chondrichthyes > Rajiformes > Rajidae > Leucoraja > Leucoraja erinaceus. The sequence goes on from NC_073381.1 coordinate 56,822,348, forward strand.
AGTTCTCAGTGGGGACCAGAGACTTTAAGATTTTGCCCCGCACGTGACATACGATGCCTTTGTGCTATGTCACAACTGCGATGAACCGAATGGTCGAATGTAATTAATCTAATCTAATCTAATGTTGCATGCCACCGGCCCCGCAGGACACGTAAATGGGACAGGCCAAGGACCTTTAGTCATCCTCCATAGACCTATTTTTCTATATGCAAATAGCAAGGAGACTGGATTGTCTGGAAGACTGGCACTGATATGGGTCATTACCATTCTTTCAAAGCACTTAATTGTGGTCAAATCTAGAGCTACTGAGGTCAATTTGTTCTTTGTGGGGACTGGACTGATGGTGGATGTCTTGAAACAGATGGGGACAGTAGTCTGTTGAAATGGGAGGATGAAGACATCGGCAAAGACTGTGGCCGGGTGATTGGCTTACGATTTCAGAACTCCTCCGAGCTCCATCAAGGCTGGCCACTTTCCGAGATGTTATCTTTGCGAAATCAGATCTGACTTCATGCATTGATTCAGATTCAGATTCAGATTCAACTTTAATTGTCATTGTCAGTGTACAGTACAGAGACAACGAAATGCATTTAGCTTCTCCCTGGAAGAGCGACATAGCATATGATTTGAATAAATATTTACATTAGCATACATACAGACATAGTGTTTTTCCTGTGGGAGGAGTGTCCGGGGGGGGGGGTGATTGGCAGTCATCGAGGTACGTTGTTGAGTAGAGTGACAGCCGCCGGGAAGAAGCTGTTCCTGGACCTGCTGGTTCGGCAATGGAGAGACCTGTAGCGCCTCCCGGATGGTAGGAGGGTAAACAGTCCATGGTTGGGGTGAGAGCAGTCCTTGGCGATGCTGAGCGCCCTCCGCAGACAACGCTTGCTTTGGACAGACTCAATGGAGGGGAGCGAGGAACCGGTGATGCGTTGGGCAATTTTCACCACCCTCTGCAAGGCCTTCCGGTCGGAGATAGAGCAGTTGCCATACCATACTGTGATACAGTTGGCAAGGATGCTCTCGATGGTGCAGCGGTAGAGGTTCACCAGGATCTGAGGAGACAGATGGACCTTCTTCAGTCTCCTCAGGAAGAAGAGACGCTGGTGAGCCTTCTTGATCAGAGTTGAGGTATTGTGGGTCCAAGAGAGGTCATCGGAGATGTTAACACCCAGGAACCTGAAGCTAGAAACACGTTCCACCTCCGTCCCGTTAATGTGGATGGGGGTGTGCGTGCCGCCCCTGGACTTCCTGAAGTCTACAATGAGCTCCTTGGTCTTCTTGGAGTTAAGGGCCAGGTTGTTGTCAGTGCACCATGCTGCTAAGTGCTGGACCTCCTCCCTGTAGGCTGACTCATCGTTGTTGCTGATGATGCCAATCACCGTTGTATCATCTACATACTTGATGATGGTGTTAGTACCATGTACAGGTGTGCAGTCATAGGTGAAGAGGGAGTAGAGGAGGGGGCTCAGCACACAGCCCTGTGGAACGCCGGTGTTCAGGGTGAGGGTTGAAGAGGTGTGCTTGTCTAACCTAACAGACTGTGGTCTGTTGGTTAGAAAGTCCAGTATCCAGTTGCAGAGGGAGGGATCAATGCCCAGGTTACCGAGTTTGGTGATCAGTTTAGATGGTATAATGGTGTTGAATGCTGAGCTGTAATCGATGAACAGCATTCTTACGTAAGTGTCTCTGTTGTCGAAGTGGGAGAGGGCGGAGTGAAGTGCCGTTGAGATGGCATTCTCTGTACTCCTGTACCATACATTGAGATGTATGGTACAGAGCTAGTGGGGGAATGGGGCATGTGCCCTGGTGGGACTTTGTTTGCCAGTTCAAGCATGTGGAAGAGACATTAAACTCATCTGGATAGATGTATTGTAGCCAGAGATCATCCCTAAGTTTGGCTTGAAGCCCATGATGGCATTCAGGTCCTACAACCGTTGCCCGGCATCTGCTTGATTAAATTGAGCCTCCAGCTTGTTTTGGAATTCTCTCTCTGATAACTTTGTGGAGGTCATAGTTGGCCTCTTTTTATAGGGGGGTTGCACGTAAGGTCACTGGGTCATAGGGCTTGACGCACGGAGCCGCTCAATCCATCTGGAGGACATCCGTAACTTCCGATATATGTTATTAATGCAAGAAACACGTACTTTCCTATCTGTTAAAAACCGCCAAAATGTTGAATTTTTGCGCTGAAAAAAATTGTGGAAGTCAGAGTAAGTGTGAGAGACATGTACCCAACTTTAGAATTCCAAAAGTGAAACGAAATGAAGGTAAAGAGAAGCGAGAGCTGAAGGGAGAACAGCAGCTAAAATGCTTGGCGAACATATCGGAATTGAAAATATTGGGAATTATCGCGTTTGCTCACTGCATTTCATCAACAGTAAGGCATTATTTGTGTTTTTTCTTGATTCCTTTGGTATCTGAAAAGTCTCAGAAGTGATAAGTCTGGCTGTAAATTTTTCTTCAGATGCGTTTTCATTTTGTATGTAAAAACCCACTTGAGAACCATGGGCGATTTAAAAAATTTACAGCCAGATTTATCACTTCTGAAACTTTTTAGATGCCAAAGGAATCAAGAAACAACACAAATAATGCCTCAGTTGATGAAATGCAGTGAGCAAACGGCCAATGTTCGCCAAACACTATGGCTGTTGTTGTCCGTTCAGCTCTCACTTCTATCTACCGTAATTTCTCCTCACTTTTGGATTTCTGAAGTAGGCTAAATGTCTCTCACGCTTATCCTGATTTCCATAATTATTTACAGCGCATAAATTGACAATTTTGGCGGGTTTTAATGGGCCCTCTACGCTGGAAACAATGGTAAGTGCTTACCTGCAGTTCAACGCGTGTACTCCACTTGGAGTAGCGTAGCAACAGTACGGGTCATGGGTTGTGATCCGACTGCCGTGAAACCTCCCTATAGTGTCGGATCATCCTTCTTGAAAGATTCAAATCTGGACTTCAGCAGAAAGTGAATCTCCCTGTTCTTCCAAGGGTTCTGGTTAGGACAGGCCCTAATTGACTTTGGTGGAATGTAGTCATTAACGTATTTCTTGATGATAATTCCCTAAGGCCCCTGAATACTGGCAACATCTTCATAAATCTTCTCTGCACTCTTTCTAGCCTTAACAATATCCTTCCTATAGTAGGGTGACCAAAACTGAACACAATACTCCAAATGCAACCTCACCAATGTCTTATACAACTGTAACATAACACCTCAGACTTATCTGCATTAAATTCCATTGACCATTCTTCAGCACACTTGTTGAGCTGATGTAATTTCTGATAACTGCTATCTATGTTATCACTCACTTTACTGTAATCTGCAAATTTACTAATCATGCATTGTACATTCTCATCCAAATAGTTGATATAAACCCCAAACAGCAATGGTCACTGAGGCACACAATGAGCCACAGGCCTCCAATCCGAACTACAACCTCCCACCATCCCCCTCTACTTCATTCCATGAAGCCAATTCTCTATCCAGTTGGCTAGCTCTCCCTGAATCCCATTTGATCTACCATCCCAGAGAAGCCTGCCATGTGGAACCTTCTCAAATGCTTTACTGAATTCCACATAGAAAACATCTACATTCTGACATTAAAATAACATATTGATACGATATTTCAATTTGTCACGTTTTTCAGGTTCAGTGAATTTGAAGTATTTTCAATGATATCTGCGTGCATTCATTAATTCAGTACAATACAAAGATGATGTGTGTTACAACCCTTCAACTCTCCTCCAGAAGGAAACTATGGTCACTGGATTGGGCAGAAGAGGAAAAGAATGGATGCAAAGAATTAGATGAGAACAAAATAAAAAATAAATGAATTTACACATTTTCCAGCTGTGATATATTATAACCTTGTGGAACATAAATTTATATCAGCTGATTACAAATCAGCAGTACAATGGCAATACAGAGAAACACATGTAGCTTTGATAAAATAGAGTAGGACTTGAGCTCCAGAAGATCACTGAACATTTCAAGTAAGTAAACACACTTAACATTTCAAAATGATTTACAGCCACCCATGTCAATGAGTCAGTGTTCACTTATGCTTGCCTAAGTGCTGGCTGTATGCCATAAAATAGTTAAGAACTATATAATGATGCTTTTAGCAAATTTTATTATCCTCATTGTTGCACTCTATGTGTTTTAAAGAAAGAAAATTAAATATCACGGTAGTAAAAACACATTCTTCAGATGGTGATCATGATGATGCAATCCAAACACAATATCTCCAATGATTATGGTGGTACTCTGCCAGGGGGTGCAACCTGCACACCAAGGCTGAAGTAACAGGGAAATAAAATCAAGCAGGGAACATCATGAATATGTGATCGTTTACAATGCATTGTGGACACCTGCCAAAGTTCAATTTGCTCCTCCGTCTTCCATACAAATCACAATATTTGCTAATAATGTTGGTATTATAAAAAATAGAACCATCTGCCTGTGAAGATGAAAGTAATAGCTTCTTGCATCAGTTCTGCAGGTTGACTATAAACATTCCAGTTATTGTACCAAATGACAATGAAAAAATGTTGCTGATGCAATTTCTGAGACAAATTACTCGAGCAGATCATGGACTAAGTTTGATTAGTAAGGGAGTCATAGATTTGTATAGCTCAGAAATGGGCCCTTTGTCCCTCCCAAGAGACCATTGTCCATCTTCATTAATCCCAATTATCTGCATTCAGACCATATCCTTTTAGATCCATCATATTTGAATAATTATTGTCTGTCTAAATGTTTTTGAAACCACGTAATTATACATGACCTCCTCTGAGAGCACATTGTACATTTTGACCACTCTGAATAAATTCTTACCCATAAGAACCCCTTTAAACCTCCTCACAAGATTATGTCCTTTTTTTATAGTGCTCCGACCCTGGAAAAAAAGATTTTGGTTATCTACCCTATCTATGCCTCTTCGGATGTTAAGTATTTCTATTAAATCGCCTCACAGCTAACTTCGCCACATAAAAAACGTGGAAAATTCAAAAACAAATATTTTCGAAGACTTATAAGTGAATTTCAATGTAACTGTAAATGTCTAATAATGTATTTCAAAAAGAAAGACAGAGTTTAATTTTAGAAATATCAAACAAAATTAAGGGAAATGTTCTATGAAACTATTGCAGTATAATAGAGTTATATGAATGTTCACAATGAATACGGGCTAATGCAATGAAGCTAAATGTTCCATCACAGATGCTGAATCTGGTAAAGTACTATTTTGCAGAAAAAAAGGCCTTTCGAAGTTATGGGAATGGATTGAATTAAAATGATGATGGATTGAATGGAAAAAAATATTGATATTTTCCTGATTTCTGTCAAAGTTGACAGAAGCAAATGTATTTTGGAACATTCAGAAACTCAAAGGTAAGCAATGCAAGGCACATTAGCCTAATATTCATCACAAACATAAGCACACACCTCAAAATACCAACTGTGTGCCCCATATGATCCTTTGATACTTCAGACTCAAAAAATTAACTCACTATTCCTTGTTTCTATACCATCCGGCCAACTTACTGGTTATAACTTAGCTTATTATACTCCATCAACACTGGAAAAAAAATAAAAAATGAACAACTGAAGAACAATTCTATATTGTAAGTCACATAATCTAACTGCAGTGACCAGCTGGAGCTCCTGAACCATGTTGATCCTGGAAGTACTTCAAATATTTTTTACATAGTTTGCAGTGTTTGAAATGCAACAAAACAGAAACTAAGTTACAGTGGCAGATACTCACTGATGTGTGACCCTGATGAGTTGCAAACCATGCACCATCTGCTTTACTGCCAACTCTTGCCTGGGTATTGTACAGTTGTCAACTGTGCCAATAGGAATGATAATGATATGGCATGTGTGAACTCATGATTGGGATAAATATGGAGGTATGATACACCATATTGTGTTGAGCAATAAATGTTAGTGTGCAGAGAACAGGCAGCAAATGTTAGGCTGTAATGAGAAAGGATTTAGCAACAAAAGCAGTAGATGGAGATAAAAAATAATTATTTCCCAGAAAATAATTGCCTTGGGAATATATGTGCAACTACAACTCATTCTATGTGGTGCATCATGATTACATTTGTTGCAGGGAAGTGACATATGATTTAGAACATAAAACACTACAGCATCGGAAAGGACCCTTTGGCCACTACTGTTTGTGCTGAACATGATGACTAGTTACATTGATTTCATCTTCCTGTTCATGATCTATATCTCTCTATTCCCTGCATGTGCCCATCTAAACTTCATGACAGGGATGAATATGGAGGCATGAAACTAAATCTATACTTAACTAAAACTCTCATCTTGTCCTCTTCTGGTTTGTGTTGTTTTTACATTTACGCAAAAACGGTACCTGATAGTGCAATGATTTTTCGCCACCTTACTCACCATTCTCCTGTGCTACAAGTTCTCATGTGCTGCAAGCACACCAAGTTTTGTTCCAATCGGTGGAATATTACAAAAGTTATAAAGTTTTAATAATTGTAAAAAACGTCCCTTCCGGCACCCGCTGTCAATCACTGGCGGCGAGGAGGATAAAACAGAAGGAGCGGAGTGAGCAGAGTGTGAGTGCGGAGTGGGCGGAGTGAGGCCGAAAGCTGAAGGAGCCACAGAGTGCGGAGAGAGCAGAGTGCGGAGAGAGCGAGTGCGGGCGGCTGCTGCGTCGACCACCAAGATGAGCCAGGAGCCACTGAGTGAGGCCGAAGCTGAAGGTGCGGAGTGAGCAGAGTGTGGAATGAGCAGTGCGGAGTGAGTGCGGGCTGCTTCTGCGGCGACCACAACCCCTCTCCCCCACACCCCCCTCCCCCCCCACACACCCTCCTCTCCCCCCCCCCCCCCCCCCCCCCCCCCCCCCCCCCCCCCCCCCCCCCCCCCCCCCCCCCGACCGGAAGGCAACACCGACCGCTAGAGTGAATCCCTTGTTGGTTATGGTGAACAATCAACAATAACGGAAACCATTTCTTCCCCTTCCATGGTTCGTCATAACGAGGGTTATCAGTACTTTCTCCTTACATTCAACTTCCCAAAGTGCAACACCTCACACTTGCTCGGGTTAAACTCCATTTGTCATTTCTCCGCCTATTTCTGCAGCTGATCTATATCCCACTTTATCTTCTGACATCATTTCTAATTGTCTGCAATTCCTCTAATTCTGGTGATGTCAGCAAACTTACTCATCAATCCATCTACATTTACTTCTAGGTCACTTGTATATACAGTAAACCCTTGTAATAATGGACCTGCGGGGGTTGTCCGTTATTGCTGATTGTCCGCTTTAACTGAGTAAGGTATTATCATTGAATGTAGTCTATACTAAGAACTGCAGATTATGGTTAATACACAAAAGGGCACAAAGTGATGGAGTAACTGAGCAGGTCAGGCGGCATCGCTGGAGAACATGGCGAGGTGACGTTGGGACCCTTCTTCAGACTGATTCAATCTGCTAAATTACTCCAGCACCCTATGCCATTTCACCTTATCGCCTATGCACTGATGCCACTGGTCTGCACAGTGAGCTCCTCCCATCAGATACCCTACTGCCTGGCCAATTGGTGCTTGATTTGTTTGATTTATGCTCAGTTGTCCATGAATCAAATTGGCTACCCTGTGCAATCAAAGGCTAGGATAATAAACCCAGTCACACATTTATTCATCAGTTGTGAAAAGATGCATAACAATGTTGAGTCCAGTTCTGCAATTGTCACGTAAGAAAAATTTGTTTTCATTTTGGCAAAACTTTGTGGAGATGATGTGGATCTTTAAACAAATTAATTGCATCAATTACGTCATGATTATCTGCCCAGTCAAAAACAGAGCATGAACAAAATGTAAAATATGAGGTTGAATAACAACAAATAATTGGTGATGAATAAGGCTCGTGTAGATCAACGGCAAATATCAGATGAGCTTAACGCCATGTTTCAGCAGGAACGTTAGGTATAACCTTTGAAAAGGGCACTTAAAATTTACTCAACTAATCTGGTCCATGATGGTTGAGCAGGTTGCAGAGAGCAGGTTGATTAGATATACGGCCAAGAAGTAGGGACTGGCACTATTATCAGAAATTGCCATCCTGATGTCCAATACTGACATAGCCTAAATTGGTAGCTACATCTTTCTTCCTACATCCTGTGGTGTCAGCTCTCTCTACATGGCACTTCAGGGAATCTAAAGGGGAAGTGTAAACTGCCACAGGTCTACAAACTCTGGAGTGGAAAATCTGCCAGTTGAGCTCGTGCCAGGTTAAACCTGGTGCAAGTACAGCAGACCCATTAAAATAATGAGATCAATTGACTGCTAAGAGAAAAGTAAGTGGAGCTTTCTATTTGATTGAATTAATATCATATAAATCTAGTTCAATTTAATTTAGCCTAACTGCTTTTAAGTGTTTTCATTTAATTTTTTGTGTCTTAGTTTCTAAATTGTAATTTTTAAAAGCGGTTCTGGGTGTGCCTGCTGGTTCCTGGGTTCAGGGTATCAAAGTCTTTCTGCAAGTCCCGACGAATCCAATGATTAGGTCACCTTATACCAGGGCTGCCAACATTGGGTGAGAGTTGGGAGTGAGAAATTTGCGAGAGACCAAGCCCGAGGGAGCATTGCGATACCTCCCATTGGTACTGAACATTTGCATTTTTCAGCTCGAAATTGTGCAATATGGTGCATACTGTAGCGAGTCTTATAACTTACACTTGCATGCAATATATATGCTTTAAATTGGATTGGAGCGTTTTTGAAAGGGGGGAGGCTATGCAGCCACTGGCCTTGGAAGTACCCGGTGAGGGAGTGGAGCAACCGAGTGGGGAGAGGGTGTGGAAGAAGGGTAGGAACCTTTCGAAATTTGATGTATTAAAATCATGTTTTAGTGCACTGTAGAAGTGTGATTTCAATGTTTTTTGTATGAAGTATTTTTAAGAGGTAACTTTTTAAGGGGTAACTTTATCCACACAAAGGGTGATGGGTGTATGGAACAAGCTGCCAGAGGAGGTAGTTGAGGCAGGGACCATCCCAACATTTAAGAAAAAGTTAGACTGATACTTGGATAGGACAGGTTTGGAGGTATGGACCTAAAGCTGGTGGCGTAGCTGGGACATGTTGGCGGGTGTGGGCAAGTTGCACCGAAGGGTCTGTTTTCACACTGTATCACTCTATGACTACATTATACCTCCACCATGCATGAATGCTTCAAAATCAAGTGATCGAATTTTATTGCCATATACTCAAGCATAGAAACATAGAAAATAGGTGCAGGAATAGGCCCTTCGGCCCTTCGAGCCAGCACTGCCATTCAATATGATCATGGCTATTCATCTAAAATCAGTACCTCTTTCCTGTTTTTTCCCCATATCCCTTGATGTTGTTAGCCCCAAGAACTAGATGTAACTCTCTCTTGAAAACATCCAGTGAATTGGCCTCCACTGCCTTCTGTGGCAGAGAATTCCACAGATTCACAACTCTCTGCGTGAAGAAAGTTTGTTCTCATCTCAGTCCTAACTGCCCCCCCCCTTTATTCTTAAACTGTGACCGACGATTCTGAACGCCCCCAACATCGGGAACATTTTTCCTGCAGTTACAGTAAGTGAAAATCTAGCAGGCAAGCAAGATGCTTTCTCCAACCACCCCCATTTGAAGTCCACTACCTTCCACCGTTTCTACCCAGTGCTTGGTACTTACTTCCAGCAGCCACTGGTTGTCCTCCAGGATGCACCGAGCCGCTGCCTGATCCATGCCGGTCACCTGGGCAAATTCGACACAGAGACTCTCTCTCTCTCCCCCCCCTCTCCGCTCTCTCTCCTCCTCCTCTCAACCCCCCCCTCTCTCTCCTCCCTTTCTATCTCTCCCCTCCCCCCCCTCTTTCCCCCCTCTCTCTCCTCCTCCCCTCTCTCCCTCTCTGTCTCTCCTCTCTCCCCGTCTCCCCCTCTCACTCTCTCCTCCCCTCCTCTCTTTTCCCCCCTCTCTCTTCTCTCCCCCCTCTCTTTTCCCCCTCTCTCTTCCCCCCTCCCCCCCCCTCTAACCTTTTCCTCTCTCTCTTGTCCCCTCTCTATCCTCTCTCTCTATCGCCCCTCTCCCTCTCTCTCTCTCTCTCCTCTCTTTCCCCTAACTCTCTCTCCCCTCTCTTTCCCCTAACTCTCTTTCCCCTAACTCTCTCTCCCCCCCTCTCTCTCTTGTTGCGGGTTGACTGGGATGTCAATTGGTTGTGCAGATGTAATGATATACGGTATTTGGATTTGGATATTATAACAGTTAAAGATGTCTCAAGAGAATAATATGGCTGAAGGCTCTTTATCTTTAAACTTGTAGCTGCTAATCATGAGACTTTTGTGGCTGATTTAGATGAGCCATGTCGAAAGGAAGCAAAGTAGTAAGCTTACAGAGCAGAGACACCTGTCAGAAGAGGATGGTGTCAAGATAGGTAGGAGGCAGGATAGGTCTTGCCTGAAGGCTGGAGTCACAAAGAGTTTTAATGAACATGGCACTAAATCCATGTAAGTAGGAAGCAAAGTGCAAGAAGACTCAATGTCTTAAAGGAGCTGAAAATAAAACAACAAACTGCTTACCCACAAATTCCAGTTGGGAGAGCTATCTGAGGAGCACTTGTTCCTTGTAGATCAAAAGTAAACAAGGATAGCGAACCCCTGGTCACTATTTTTGGTTCATAAACTTAGAATCAGGCCTCATTTGTTTAGAATTGAAATGAGAATAAACCTTTTTACCCAGTGTTGTGAATCTATAGTTTCCATTCCAAATGCTGCTCAGTTTTTGAGTATAGTTACAACTGATAGATTTTTTGTGCATTGAAGATATCAAGGAAAACCATCTATTCTGTGTAGAAGTTATGCTATGATCCCGCTAAATGGTTGGGCAAGACTGAGTTACTGTGCACCATAATACGGCTCCTATTATGTTTTTTATACACCTTTCTCGATTTCCTTTTCTTTTCTATTGTCAATCTAGACTCAATGTGATGACTCTCGCTTCTCTGTCAATAAATGGTAGGTTTGGGAGATTGGGAGGCTAAATTGCTACTTCACTCCATTTCTGGAAAGTGACTCATTTTAGATTATGCATTACACAAAGCCACTTTTTGTTCTCTCATGGTATATATTGGTTGTGCCAAACAACTATGAGTATTTTCTGATATAACTGATGAATTACATTAGTTGAGAGTTGATTGTCTTCATTAAAGGAGGACTGGCTCCAACATTATTATTTATTTTATTCTGCTTTACCAAACAGAAATATGGAAGACCTATTGGCACTACAAACGCTATTATTTTTGATAGAAATAATGAACAATACTTCTCCAATTCTGACCTACAATGTTTATGAGACTTTGTTGTCATAACTGGGCAAGCACATTTGGCCAAATGGGTGGCATGGTGGCAGCGGTAGAGCTACTGCCTTTCAGCACCAGAGACCCGGGTTCGATCCTGATTACAGGCGCTGTGTTTACGGAGCTAGTACGTTCTCCCCCTGACCTGCGTGGGCTTTTTCCAAGATCTCTGGTTTCCTCCCACACTCCAAATACGTACAGGTATGGAGGTTAATTGAGTTGGTATAAATGTGATTTGTCCCTAGTGTGTGTAGGATAGGATAAGTGTGCGGGAATCGCTGGTCGGTGCGGACTCGGTGGGCCGAACGGCCTGTTTCCGCACTGTATCTCTAAACCATACTAAACAAAATTGCAACAATTCACCAGACTCTAAATACTGAGAAAGGGTTCGGGGAATGCTAAGAACAAAATTAGTAATATAAATGCAAACACTTTTTTGTCTTTCCACAGGTTTATCGTTATAATTATGACAATGTATCTAGTCTCAAAAAGATTGATAACAAAATTCCTGAAAATTGAAGCAACTTGATTTATCCTCAAATAATCAAATGCATGATTTAGATTAGCTTATTGTCACATGTACCATCGTGCAATGATATTCTTTGCTCGCGTGATGCGCATGGAATAAACAATATAAATAGTAATGATAGATACAGCAATAAATAAAACATAACAGCAGAATGGTGTGAATATTGTAGCACATTCTGATGTAGTGTAACAACATTTTAAAGTGTAGGAAAAGAATAACAAAATGAGATCGAATTAAGTCAGAATACAGGGTAGCACCCCCATGAAAATATAATTGTTTCAGGAATCTGATAGCAGTGAGGAAGAAGGTGTTCTTATGTCTAGATATCTGGACATGTATCTTCTTCCAGAAGGTGGAACTGTTAAAAGGGAATGGCCAGGGTAGCAGGCATACCTGATGATAATTCCGGTCATAACTTTCTTACATTCATTACAAGCATTCTACTCTCATGAATCTTAATTCTAAGACTGTCATAAATACTAACAAGGTTTTCTCAAACGCACTTTCAGGTCTGTCGATCTTTTGTCGACCAGGAATAATGATCTTCCTGAACCGGCTTCAGGCCCAACCTGCGACATTTAGAACAAAGAGACATGCAGCCTACTGCATTACGAAGCGTCCAACTCAACAACCTGGTGTGACAAATGCCCACCCAGAGCATCTGACCTCACAACCAGACCACTGGACCCGAGCTGCCAAGTGCCCAACTGGGTAAACCAACGTGACCTGAGAGTCATCATTGAAGCAAAAACAAAGGGTTGGAGTAACTCAGGAGACAACCTTTAGTCTCCATTTCATCTGTAGCCTTTGCCATCCATCCCTAATCATACCTCCCTCACCTGTAACTACCTATCATTTCCCAGGCTTCGTCTTGCCTCCACCTATTTTTTCCAGCTTTCTCCCGCTCTTACATTCAGTGTGAGGAGCAGTCCCTATCTGAAATTCCCTCCACCAGTGGTGCCTGACCCACTGAGTTACTCCATATTTAGTGTTTCACTCAAGACTGCAGTTTTTTTTGTATCCGCTGACACAGGAAATACGGCACTCGTCATTTTCTCCTCCCCTCTCCCATTGGGCTGAAGATACAAAAGCTTGAAAGCTCATACCACTAGATGCAATACAGAAGGGGGACCCGGCAAGGGTGGTGGTGGTTGGGGGGGGGGGGGGTACATGTGACAATAAAGTATCATCATCATCATCAGTTTCTCCCCTTCTGTTATCAGGATATTCAGGAGTAATTCCCATGTTTCCAATCTAGCTCATTGCAGCCTTTGCACTTTGTTATCTGCAATTTCTCTGTATGACAATATATTTTTCCCTCTGTTTCTTTTTATTGCAATATTTATTGTATTCATGGATGGTTTGCCTAGACAGCACGCAAAAAAGTTTTTCGCTTAGTATTTTGGTGCATGTGGCAATACTAAATCAATACCAATATCAATACGGTATAGGGTATGAGAGACGGTCTCACTCAGCAGGATCTAGATCGATTGGCCAGATGGGCTGAGGAATGGTTGATGGAATTTCATCCAGAGAAGTGTGGTGTTGCATTTTGGGATGTCTAACAAGGGCAGGACCTACATAGTGAGTGGTAGGCATCTGGGGAGTGTTGTAAAGCAGAGGGATCTAGTGCAGGTGCATGGTTCCTTGAAGGTCGAGTCGCAGGTAGATAATGTGGTCAAAAAAGCTTTTGGCACATTGGCCTTCATAAGTCAGAGTATTGAGTATAGAAGTTGGGAGGTCATGTTGCAGTTGTATAAGGCGTTGGTGAGACCTCATTGAGAATATTGTGTTCAGTTCTGGGCACCATGTTATAGAAAAGATACTGTCAAGCTTGAAAGGATTCAGAGAAGATTTACAGGGGTGTTGCCAGGACTAGAAAGTATGAGCTAAAGTGGGAGGTTGAGTAGGCTGCGTCTCTATATCTTGGAGCACAGGAGATTGAGGGATGACCTTATAGAGGTGTATAAAATCATGAGAGGAATAGATCGGGTAGATGCACAGTCTCTTGCCCAGAGTAGGGGAATCGTGGACCAGAGGACATAGGTTCAAGGTGAAGGGGAAAAGATTTAATACGAATCTGAGGGTTAACCTTTTCACACAAAGGGTGGTGGGTGTATGGAACAAGCTGCCAGATGAGATAGTTGAGGCTGGGACTATCACAACATTTAAGAAACAGTTAGGACAGGTTTGGAGTGATATGGTCCAAGTGCAGGCAGGTGGGACTAGTGTAGCTGGGACATTGTTGGCCGGTGTGGGCAAGTTGGGCTGAAGGGCCTGTCTTCACTCTATGACTCTATGACTAATACCACTGCAATGCAGCATTAAGATGGACTGGATTGAAAGAAGTGATGAGCCAGTTATGCACTGAGTTGTGTTCACTACTCTCTGCAGATTCTGTGGGATAATTTACCATTTAGTATGTCGCTCTCACTAAGCTGTCAGGGAACATATATATATAGTATTTGTTTTACAATGACAACTGTAAAACTTCAAAAGCAGAAAAAATCTACGTTTTTAAAATTGGTATGAATCACATTATTTGTTATCCTTGGAATCATTCGCGAAAACAATTCAGCCCCACTTCTGTGCTCCCTGAAAGGCCTGAATCATCAACTAAGATAACTATTTATCAACTTCTCAAAATATACAGTTCATGTCCTGTTCATATAACATTCCTACCATGAACAGAACTAAACGTCCTTGGGCATATATGGGTATTCTCACTGGAGATGTTCCAATGAGTATACAGGGAGTCGCAGCGGAGAGTTTATTGAAGAGTTCACACAATTTATTGTAGTAGATCTGATAGATGGCCATACTTCAAAGTATTACCATCTATGAGACATACTGCAGGTCTACTTTAATCATTTTGTTTGCAATAACGACGTAAGATTAAAAGTAGAATTTTTTTTGCAGATGATTTTGCAAACTACTGCACATAGCATTCTTGCAAAAATAACTTAAAAACGGTAGAGAGAGAACAAAGGGGATGTCTGATAGTTGCTGGTGCCATCGAAGAGGGTCTGGCAGATGAGAATGCTGGAGGGAGATAAATTGATGAAAGGAAATGCAGAACATAGCAGGAATTTGATATAAAAAAAGAATGATGATAATACTCGTAGATCGGTTGGCATCTTTGGGGAGAGTATAACTAAATTCATATCACAGGTGGATGCATCAGAATGGGCCAGTTCCAACACAACCAGGAAAGAGTGGTTATCTGAAATTATTGAATTCAAAGTTTAGTGCTAAGGGCTGCAACATGTCTTTATGGAAGATTGGGTGCTTTTCTTCAAGCTTATGGTAACCTTCATTGAAACATTTAAAAACCAAGACAAATACATAATTTGAATTGAGACTTATGTATTCCTTCCATATCCCCGTCTCTCTCTCTCCCACTCTCCCCCCTCTTCCTACTCTCTCCCCTGTCTCTCTCCCCCTCTCTCTCCTCTCACCTCCCTCTCTCCCCCCTGTCTCCCTGTCTCCTTCCCTCTCTCTTTCCCCCTGTCTCTGTGCTGAATCGGGGCAGCGGCGCATCGCTTCCGACAGCTCGGGACTCTTGCACTGCGGCTGCTCCATGGCCGGAGCTGCAGCGAAAGACTCACTAGCCCCGCCACCCTCCGCCGGCCTGCAACCCCCCGCCGGCCCAGCAAACACCCGCCAGCCCGGCAAACACCCGCCAGCCCGGCAAACACCCGCCAGCCCGGCAAACACCCGCCAGCCCCGCAAACACCCGCCAGCGGCAAACACCCCCCAGCCCCGCAAACACCCGCCAGCCCGGCAAACACCCGCCAGCCCGGCAAACACCCGCCAGCCCGGCAAACACCCGCCAGCCCGGCAAACACCCGCCAGCCCGGCAAACACCCCAGCCCGGCAAACACCCGCCAGCCCCACCCGCCAGCCTGCAAATACCCGCCAGCCCGGCAAACACCCGCCAGCCCCACAAACACTCGCCAGCCCCGCAAACACTCGCCAGCCCCGGCTCTCTGTCCGCATCTGTCCCCGCCGTTAGTTCAGCCCCGGCTCTCCAACACCCGGTGCCCATGCAGTTTATATGAGTTTTGACATTTTCGTTGATCACAGAGTTTCTCACAACAGAGCGTGAGAAATTTGTGATCAGCGTGAGGGCGTGAGAATTTGTCCAAATGCGTGATTCTCACGCTGAAAGCGTGAGAGTTGGCAGCCCTGGAGCTGGAAGATCATCATTTCAGTTACTGTATAATTATAATTTAATAACACACTCCACTTTGGATGGCACTTATTTTATGCTGGATTTTCTCCTTCTAATATTGGGTAGGTGAACACTGTGGTACACTGTATTTGTAATCAGGTGTGAAAATAAGGCATGTTATGTAATAACATCTTCAATTGTGTGATATGACCTGATTTCAGTTGTTGTTAGTCTAAAGTAAGGTGCACCCCCTTGTTTAGAGTTTTAAATGTTAATGGGATCATGGATTGTAGGAATTAGTGCAAGAAGCTATTTAAAAAATCATCATGAATTTATGGAATGGTGCAGCAGGTATTTTTGAGAGATTGGAATAATTAAAGCTAACCAGCACTGGTTCACAGAGCACCTCCGTCCACTGTTTGTCTCTGCTATAGACTGTAATCAGCATCAAAAATGAGAATTGGTAAAAACAAGTTATCACTCATTGATGGTACTCACCAGGAGATCCCAAAAATCCTACAATTGGTAAAGACGTAATGTTGTAACCATCTAAGCTCTGTGATCTGCAGTGGATAAATGTGTTTGTGTGGGCACAAGTAAATTAAAACAATGAGAAAAGATGCAGGCAGTAGAAACTGCTGAAGCTAAAGGCAATTGTGCTTCCATTAGTGTGCACCTCAGAGACAAATGTTGGGTATAGGAAATGTTTTAAAAAGCTGGAAAGTTGAGTGCAGTGTCACTGTTAGAGCTGGAAATGGGATGAAATTTCAGTTTAATCAGTGACAGACTTCAGAGGCAGCTGTGGGGTGTATCATCCAGCATATGAATCATCACAGCTTGTATGGAAAGGATTGAGATGTTTTATGGCACTGCAATTTTGGAGTTTTTGGACTATGTGTTGAAGCACAGATTCATGTGTGGCATAAATAATGAAAGGATCCAAGTAAATGGATCCTGTTGGAGTTCTTGGGCACAAAGAACACGAAGATTTGATCTGACTTGTGGGATTGCAATCTTAATGGAAAAAGCTGTGAGAAACTGCAAGGAATTCCAATCCATCAGCAAGCACATATTTGATGGCGCCTATGGTCAAATGTCAGCAATGGAAGTTCTGCTCCAGAAACACCACATGGGTACACAAGGCATAAATGTTTGTTACGGATGTAATGGTAACTATTTTGCAAGGACTTTTTCAATAAAGAAGTTGAAATGCTACATGTAACAGAAGAAAGGGCATGTAGCAATTGTTTGCAAATCTAGACACACATCAATGAAGATGAGCAGTTTTACCAATCCGGTACTGATACACTGAGGCATGTTTTCTAAATGGAAACTGCAGAATATCACAATATCACTCTGCACAATATCAAACCTATGCAAACAATGCAGAATTTAATTTGTACGGCATCCATGCCATGAATGACAGTGGTGTGAAATAACAAGATTATGAAAGTCACTGGTGATTCACTTTCCAATTTGCAGATATATATTCCATTGTGGGTGAAGATATTTACTGTAAGGAATTCAATCATCTGCCCAAAGAGCAGTAAGTTTCACCTAGTCAGGTGAATATATGAAAGTATTGGGGCAAATACAATATTACAATGCTAATGCATTCAGCATTCATGTAGACATTCCAAAATCATGCTTGGAAAGATTCTTACATATTTATGATGGGATCTTCTCAAACAGCCTACTCTGGATTCATTGCCTACAAAGAACATATAGGCATTAAGCCTGGCACCAAACCAGTTACAGGTATCTGCAAACTTGCTTTATTTATTCTTGCTTTGTTCTTTAAAATATAGTGAAATTGGAAAGAAAAATGGGATCTTAGAGACAGCAACCACAACTATGGTTGCATTCAATATTAATATAGCAGTCAGATTATAAGTTGACCATAAAATGATTCTCAATCAAGCAGTTCATGATGAGTAAGTTCCAATACCAACATCTGAAGACCTGTGTGGAGGACCAAGCTTCTTCCACAACTGATTTATGTTGCATTTGTATGCCCATTCAGATGACGAGGAGGAAGGGCAATATTGCCAAGGCCTGTATGTAATGTTTATACACATCCTAAATTACTTCTCCAAACAAAATACAAGCAAACACAACTATGCACTGATTGACAAGAGCACAAAAATTAGTAGTCATATTCAGAATGTAGACATTTCAGTAGTATTTTTGTCAAGATCTTTAATTTTGTTCTAATTTCATAACTTCTCTTGGACTGGGTCTAAATCAGTATGTCTAAGCATGTCAACCTTAAGGTGATGTTTTGCTGTCCCAGGGTCACACTTGGACAGCAATGTATGTCTTCCAAACAAAACAGAATGCTGATAATTTAGACAATAGACAATAGGTGCAGGAGTAGGCCATTTGGCCCTTCGAGCCAGCACCGCCATTCAATGTGATCGTGGCTGATCATCCCCAATCAGTACCCCGTTCCTGCCTTCTCCCCATATCCCCTGACTCCGCTATTTTTAAGAGCCCTATCTGGCTCTCTCTTGAAAGCATCTAGAGAACCGGCCTCCACCACCCTCTGAGGCAGAGAATTCCTCAGACCTGAGGCAGAGAATTCCACAGACTGAGGAGAGACTTGAAGAAGGTTCTGCTGAAGGTAGTGAAAGCATCACATCAGACCTTATGGATGATGACTTTCTAGTCACAGCTGCAAACAATTGCCCAGGTGACAGACAATATGTTCTTTAAACAAGTCCTAGGTTTACTCCCTGAGGTTTGACAAAGTTTAAAATGCAGATCTACACCATTTTATGACAGAAGGCTTAAAGTTATTGACAAAGTTTTCACTGACCAACGATGTCTAAAATGAAGACATAGAATTTCTTTTACTTTTAGAACGCGCTGGAATTGCAAACATAAAGTCTATTTTCAAAAAATAAATTGTCCAGCGATTGATAAAACATTAGCGTTGACATGTAGATTTGTCAGGAGAGTAGAACACACCTACAAAAATGTAACCAGACACATGCAGGCAGTTGATTCAACCATTTCAGAGTTTATTTCTCAGAAAAGTTGAAAGTGCAATATGTGTGACCCTGTGTGACAATGGTTCATCCAGTTGAAGAGTTGAGATGGACACATGGCATACCTGAGGAGCTAGTGTCAGAAAATGGACCCCCTATTCACATCATTTTTGTTTAAGATGAAATGTAATCGAGCTTTCTTTAGTTCTTCCATATCACTTTGCCACAATTATGTTGATAATAGATCTGCATGTGTTTTGAAAGAATCCAAGTTTGTTTCCAATTGAGAATGGATCATTAGCTGACTACATCCTTTATAATGAAGATAATGGTTAATTTATGCCAGATTTTACTTCTGAGTCACGTGAGTGACTACGTGAAGAACCTGCCACGACGCATGCATATCATATCGCTACACGCATTGCGAAACGACAGGCGGGGTGGAACGACGTACCCCCGCAGCGGCAAGTTTAAAAGCCGGGACCGACAGGTAAGTGCGGTCATTATTGTTCCCATACTGTTTCACAGGTGGGGAAACGATGGACAAATCCAAAAAGTCAACCAGAGCTGCCACAAAGCTGGCGGGGGAGTTGCGGGTAGCCAGCAGCGGCCGGCGACACAGGAAACACCCGTAATGGGATCAGCTGTGCCCGACTTAGCCCCCGCACCGGCCAGATCAACACCGCGGCCGGGCGGGAAGGCAAAAAGAAAAACAAACAGAGCCGTTGACTCTGATGAGTCCGACTTTGAGGAGCCGCGAGCGGCCAGCGACCGTGCGCGCTGGAGCCGGATGGAGCGGCTCATGGAGCAAATGCTCCAACGTGACAGACTCCGGGAGATGGAGTCTAGTCACCGTGGGTCATATATAACACCCACAGCAGCACCTTACGTAGGGCTGCACAGTGCATCTCCCTCGTCAGAGGGGAGTACTGGGGGTCAATTCTGGGCTGACCCCGAAGAGGGGTTTGCTGAACAAACTACAAGTGTGCAGGGGGTGCAGGAAGGCGAAAATCTACTGGACATGGTGTCCAACTACATACAGCCAGATCAGACTGGACGGAACCTAGAACAGAAACTAGCTGCCAGCATTGATGTCCTGTCATTCAAGCAACTACAGGAACAGGCTGTGATGGACACCACTGCCAAATATCTGGCACCAGGAAATTGCGTATCCCTGAATGTTCCAGTCGTGAATAATTGTATCTGGAAACACGTCGGAGCAGCAGTTAGAAGCATAGATGTCAAGCTCCAGAGAATACTAAAACTACTAACAGCAGGGATCACAGCATTTGCTCGCACAGTGGATGGGAAGGAA
Source organism: Leucoraja erinaceus (assembly GCF_028641065.1). Classification (NCBI taxonomy): domain Eukaryota; kingdom Metazoa; phylum Chordata; class Chondrichthyes; order Rajiformes; family Rajidae; genus Leucoraja; species Leucoraja erinaceus. Next base: position 56,842,725 of record NC_073381.1, read on the forward strand.
ATGTCGCAAGAACAACAGGATGCACTGGCACTATTCTGCAATACGCAGTATGAAATCAATAGTGTCAGAAAGAGTGCCATCCGACCTGCCTTAAATCCAAAATTTGCAGGCCTGTGCAAACCTGGAGACACAAAGCCACCAATATTATTATTTGGTGGAAACCTGTCCAAGCAGGTTAAGGAGCTCGACGAGGAGGCAAAAACCCTGGGGCTCATAAAGGCGACAACAGCAAGGACCTCCCACAGCCACAACAGCACCCTTACGAACCCACCAGCAGAACAGGAGAAGCTGGTGAAAGCTCAAAGGCCGGGTGTACAGGACAGCGGTCTTTTTTAGGCCATGGCCCAGACCGGCCTTCGTGGAAAATGCGCAAACCCCAAACCCCAAACCCAAACTTGGACACCGGCGCCTCAACCTCCACGAGGACCACACATGAAGAAGTAAACCTTCCACTGGTAAACATGGAGGTAGGTGGGTCTGGTCCCTTACAAATTATAGGAAGTGTGGATAATACACATATCGGTGGGAGATTACACTTCTTTTGGAAGGCATGGAGTGCATTAACAACAGACACTTATATCCTAAACCGTATCCAGGGATATACCATTGAATTTGTGCACAAAAATAGCCCCCCAGTTCAGCGTGTACCGAACCGAACGTTCGTACTTTACCAAAAACAAAAAAAATGGTGGTTGTCGCATCATTATAGATTTGACCAACTTGAAAACATATGTGCAATATATTCATTTCAAAATGGAAACCTTTGTTACTGCCAAACAATTGATTCCCGAGGGCTACTTCATGGCTTGCATCGACTTAAAAGATGCTTACTATTCAGTACCTATACGAACTGACCACAGACGTTATTTAAAATTCAACTGGATGGGGCAGCTTTGGCAGTATAGAGCTCTACCAAATGGATTAACATCAGCCCCAGGCTGTTTACAAAAATCTTGAAACCAGCCCTAGTGCTTCTTCGGAAACAAAAACATATGGTCATGGCCTATCTAGATGACATATTGATTGTGGGCAAAACTTTGGAATTAGCCAAACTAGCTGTATCAGCCACCAAACAATTGTTTGAGAAACTGGGGTTTATCATCCATCCAGTTAAATCTAAACTAACGCCTTCCACCATAATGGATTATTTGGGGTTCACTTTTGACTCGGTTCACATGTCGGTGACTTTACCAAAGGACAAGGCTACAGTTTTAACTGAGGCCTGCAACAACCTCATTGACATCACTAAACCATCTATCAGATTGGTAGCAACGGTGATTGGCAAAATAGTGGCTGCTTTTACAGCCACACAATTTGGACCTTTGTATTATCAAAATTTACAAAGTGCAAAAATACAAGCACTCAAAATTTTACTTCGGAGTCACGTGAGTGACTTCGTGAAGAAGCCCGCTCAGGGCGCAGGCGCGGCATTACGCCCAGCAGTGCAACAGCGGCGGCAGCTGGAGTCAGGCTCTCCAGCTGCACTTTAAAAACGGACCGTCAGGTAAGTGGACGGTGCGTTGGGACTAACCGGAGGAGAGTTGGCGTTAGTGTTTTTGCAGAGCAAAAAATGTCTCAACGCAGGAAGCTCCCTCAAAAAACTGCCCGTGCTCTAACTCCACCGGAGGAGCCTATTCCAGCGGGGCAGCAACCGGCGGTAGCACCGCTCGTTGAGCGGTTTGCAATCCCTGAAACCGAGCCGGACCCAGTCACGCCAGAGCCTGCACGGCAGGCTGGGAAAGCAACCCGGAAAACTAATCGGCCGGTCGACTCCGACTCGTCGGAGGGGGAAATGTCCTCCCCAAAACGGAGGAGAGACAACCGCCTGAGTTGCATTCAGCAGCTCTTGGAGGGGATGGTCTACTGGGAACAGCAGTGCTCTCGGCCAGACAGGACAGGCGCCTCCTCCATAGTGTTGAGTCCGGCACTTCCCTTTGCAACCTCAGACCTAGAACTGGAGGCTAGCATTGGTGACCAGGGCAGGGCTGGTCTGGAAAAGGGGCAGGCGGAAGGAATCGGGAGTGTGCAGGGTGTGCAGGAACAGGAACAGCTGCTGGGTGTTGTGGATCGTTTTGTTGCTACCCCACGGGCTGGAGCACCTTTGGAGCCGAGGATGGCGGCTAGTATAAACCACCTGTCGAACAAGCCTCTACAGGAGAAGGTGCTTGCCCAAGTGCTGGAGGAACACACAGCACCAGACAACTGCGAGGCTCTTAAGTGCTGGAGGAACACACAGCACCAGACAACTGCGAGGCTCAACAGTCAAATCTGGGGAAATGTGGGGGGCCCAATACGGGCACAAGAGATAAAACTCCAGCGGATACTTCGCCTCCTCACGTCGGCCATCACAGCCTACGCTCGTTGCGTGCAGACTACGGAGATGAGTACACACCAGCAGGATGTGCTCGCTTTGATGTGTACAACTCAGTTTGAGTTAAACAACCTCCGGAGGGAAAACATAAGACTTGCCCTCAACCCAAAGTTTGCCGGCTTGTGCAAAGCTCCATCTATGGAAACAGATTCGTTATTATTTGGAAACGACCTCAACAAACAGCTCAAGGATATGGAGGAGGCATCCAAAACCTTCAGCCTCATGAGGGCAGGCCCAGCGACAAGCAAACCTAGAACAATTCTCACACCCAAGCGGCAGCACACCACTGCATCCACCAGTCGGCGTCCGGAACATGGGACTGGTGAAAGCTTGGGGCCGCACTATCCCCAAAGACCTTTTTTAGGTTAGTGCCCGCCGCGGACCCCTGGAAAATGCGCCTCCCCCCAACATCGCCAGCACGTCGACAAGGCAAAGCACTAAGGAAAAATAAATCACAAAGTCGTCAATAACCATGGAGGTAGGTGGATCTGGTTCCTACCAGCATACAGAGAATAAGGGTGCCTTACTAACAGGGGGAAGGTTACATTTGTTTAAAGAAGCATGGGCATTGATCACTAATGATAAATATATACTCAATAGCATTGGAGGGTATAAAATTGAATTTATTTCAAAAATACCGCCAGTTCAACACCGGCCCGAAAGGGTATTTTTTCTCTCCAAAAAAGAACAACAGGAGGGACAAGCTGAACTGGTGAGACTTATAAACAAAGGGGTCATAGAAAAAACTAAAAAAGATGGTGGATGTCGCATCATCATTGACTTAACATCCCTGAATAATTTTGTTAAGTATATACATTTCAAAATGGAAACATTTGTGACTGCTAGACAACTGATTTCCAAAGGATACTATATGGCAAGCATTGATCTCAAAGATGCTTACTATCTGGTACCTATACATAAGGATTATAGCAGATACCTTAAATTTATCTGGATGGGGGAGCAGTGGCAGTATAAAGCACTGCCTAATGGGCTTACTTCAGCCCCAAGACTATTCACTAAAATATTAAAACCAGCCATGGCAACATTAAGGAAACTTAATCATATAGTCATGGCATATTTGGACGACATCCTCATAGTTGGGAAAACTATGGAATTGGCTGTAGCAGCAGTATCAGCTACTAAACAGCTCCTAGAAGCTCTAGGGTTCGTCTTACATCCAGATAAATCTAAGTTAAATCCATCCACGATAATGGACTACCTGGGTTTCACAATTAACTCAGTCCAAATGACTATTACCCTGCCAAGGGAAAAGATGATTGCATTAGTACAATCATGCAATAACTTAAAGATGAACAAAAAACCAACTATTCGACAAGTGGCAGCAGTAATTGGGAAAATGGTAGCAGCATTTCCAGCTATCCAATTTGGACCTTTGCACTATCAAAATTTACAAAGAGCAAAGGTGAAGGCACTAAAACAACATAAAGGTCATTATGACCGAGTCATGATTTTACCCCCTGAAGCAATATCAGAGCTACAGTGGTGGATACAAAACATTTGGCATTGTTGTAGTCCTATTATTATTACTAATGCTACTTTAGTACTCCAAACAGATGCCAGTGCTAAAGGCTGGGGAGCAACTAACTCCATATCCAGCACAGGTGGTAGATGGACTAACTTAGAATCATCATTACTATCTACACTGGGCATTAATTATTTGGAAATGTTGGGCGCCTTTTATGGTTTGAAAGCATATGTATCCAATATGCATCACTTGCATGTTAGATTACAAATAGACAATACTACGGTGGTGGCTTACATTAACCATATGGGCGGCATAAAATCTTTATCATGCGACAAATTGGTCAATACGATTTGGCAATGGTGTGTCGAAAGACATATTTGGCTTTCAGCTACCTATCTACCAGGTAAGCTAAATACAGTGGCGGACACCAGGTCACGCAAATTCAATGACAACATCGAATGGATGTTAAATCCTAAAGCATTTGCTAAAATTGTAAAGCAATATGGAAAGCCAGATATCGATTTATTTGCATCAAGACTGAATCACCAATTAACTACGTATGTCGCGTGGGAACCAGATCCAGAGGCAGCAGCGGTAGATGCATTCACGCTGGATTGGGGAAAGTTCTTTTTCTATGCCTTTCCTCCCTTCTGCCTCATCAGTCGGGTACTTCGCAAAATCCAGATGGATTCAGCATCTGGAATTTTGGTGGTGCCCGACTGGCCTACACAGCCATGGTTCCCAGTACTCCATGACATGGTGGTGGAATCACCAATGGTGTTTCCCAGTCATCCAGGGCTATTGACTCACCCAGTGTCAGGCATAAGCAATCCATGCCATCAAGACATGAAACTCCTGGGTTGCAGATTTTAAACCGACCCTATCTGGACCTGGGATTATCACAACAAACCATCACCACCATGTCAGCATCCCTGAGAACATCTACAAAGAGGCAGTACCTAACCAACATCAAGAAATGGGAGAGGTACTGCCAAGAAACAGGGACTTCTTACGAAACAGCCACAGTAGCCAATGTTCTCGAGTTCCTGGCCTACTTACATCACCATGAGGATATGAGCTACAGTGCCATCAACACAGCACATAGTGCCCTCTCCAACTACCTCAAACCTGCAGGACATCAGCCCATGGGGTCCCATCCGCTGGTGGTCAAACTGATGAGGGGCATATATAACATCAAGCCCCCCAAGCCTAGATATACTCAAATTTGGGACATCAGTGTTGTGCTCACATACCTTCGGGACAGACCACCAGCAAGATCCCTCAGCCTTGAGCAATTGACATTAAAAACGCTCATGCTTATGGCACTAGTATCTGCACAGAGGGTCCAGTCATTGCATAAACTTCGACTGGACAGCATGGAAACAACGTCAGACCAGGTAACCTTCACTCTACAAGGTCTGATAAAACAAAGCAGGCCAGGAACATCCAACACGCTAGTGGTATTCCGGGCCTACCCAATAGAGCCACGATTGTGTGTGGTGACCCACATCAAACATTACATTGACACAACCCATAATATCCGAGGAAGTGAAAGAGCCTTATGGGTCAGCCACAAAAAACCACATGGCAGGGTAACGAGCCAGACCATTTCAAGATGGTTAAAACAGGTATTGGAAGCTGCTGGAATAGACATTAATGTATATAAATCTCATTCCACCAGGGCAGCATCCACATCAACGGCAGCAAGGATGAATGTGCCTATTGACCTCATCCTGAACAACGCAGGATGGTCGAGGGAATCCACATTCCGAACGTTCTATGACAAGCCTTTGGTGAAGCCTGATTTATTTACAGCAAGAATATTAGAAACTGCAAATATTTAATTTAAAGCCCGGGGGAGCTATTTGTTTTGTTATTGTTAATAAATACCGTTTTGTTTTGAAAACAGATTCATTGGTTGATTACAATAACACTTCCTTCCTCAAGAGCTTTCGGCAGTGAGTGAGTAAAACTGTTACACGGTTTGAAATCACAGAGCTTTGAAATCTTCACGAAGTCACTCACGTGACTCCGAAGTAAAATAGTAAGATTAAACGAGAACTTACCAGTTTGAAGTTTGATCTGTATTTTATGAGGAGTTACGATGAGGGATTACGTGCCCTCCGCTCCCACCCTCATTACATGGATCAAACTGATAATTGATGTCTCTTTGTTCTTTACTATGTTACTTCAAATACGTGTGTCTGTCTGTGATTCCACACCGCTGCTTGGAAGCATGCCGCGCCTGCGCCCTGAGTCGGCTTCTTCACGTAATCCCTCATCGTAACTCCTCATAAAATACAGATCAAACTTCAAACTGGTAAGTTCTCGTTTAATCTTACTATTAATGCTGGTCATTTCGACAGACCAATGAAGCTACCAATCAAAGCAATTATGGAATTAAAATGGTGGAGGGATAACATTCGGCATTGTTCCAGCCCTATTATTATCAGGAACCCCTCAGTGGTGCTACAAACTGATGCCAGTGCGCTTGGTTGGGGTGCAACCAATTACATCTCCAGCCGTGGAGGTAGATGGAATGCACAGGAGGCATCATTACTACAGACACTTGGCATAAACTACCTGGAAATGTTGGGTGCGTTCTATGGCCTAAAGTCATACTGTTCTGGAATAAATCACCAGCATGTTAGACTACAGATTGACAATATCACCGTGGTGGCATATATTAACCATATGTGTGGAATCAAATCGACATCATGTGACAATCTGGCTAATACAATTTGGCAATGGTCTATCCAGAGAAATATTTGTATATCAGCTACTTACCTACCAGGTAACATAAATTCAGTGGCAGACACCAGGTCACGCAAATTCAATGAAAACATCGAATGGATGTTGGATATAAAAGTATTTGCTGAAATTGTAGCACGGTATGGAACACCAGATATCGATCTATTTGCATCTAGACTCAATCACCAGTTACCAAACTATGTTTCTTGGGAACCAGACCCTGGGGCATCAGTGATAGATGCTTTTTTGCTGCATTGGGGGAAATTGTTTTTCTATGCATTCCCTCCTTTCTGCCTCATCAGTCGGGTATTACGCAAAATACAACAAGACTCAGCGTCTGGTATTTTGGTAGTGCCCGATTGGCCTACTCAACCATGGTTCCCTGTGATACTCGACATGGTCTTAGAACCATGTATCACCATCCTGAAACGACCAGATTTGTTAGTTCATCCCGTAACTGGGGATAGCCATCCGTGTCATAAAACAACAAACTTATTAATTTGTAGAGTCTAAAGAAACCTCTACTGGAACTGGGACTGACGGACCAAACATTGAACATTATCTCAGCGGCTCACAGGCAGTCCACCAAAAAACAATATCTGGTATACATCAGGAAATGGGAGATATATTGTCACAGAAACAACATCACTTACAGCTCGATGAACATAACGTCTGTTCTGGAATTCCTGGCAGGCCTCCATTATGATGAGGGACTCAGTTACAGTGCCATTAACTGTGCCAGAAGTGCCCTTTCAGCATATCTATGGCGAGGATCAGAGCGTCATTCTGTTGGGACTCACCCCCTGGTAACCAAACTTATGAGGGGAATTTTTAATATCAATCCCCCAAGAACCAGGTACTCTCAAATATGGGATGTGAGTATTGTCCTAACGTTGCTAAGGAACTGGTCTCCAGCAACAGCTCTATCCCTGCAAAAACTGACACATAAAACAGTCATGCTGATGGCTTTGGTCACAGCACAAAGGGTACAGTCTTTACATAAGTTAAGGCTGGACAATATGACTTTTTCAACAAGAAATATAACTTTTCATATTCATGAATTAATCAAACAGAACAGAGCGGGATCATCAGGCCTCAAAATAGAATTTAGGGCCTACCCAATAGATGATCGTCTCTGTATAATAAGACATTTATTGTTATATATGGAGAACACCAAAAACATCAGAGGCAACGAGATGGCACTACTAATCAGCCACAAGCAACCCCACAAAAAAGTGTCGGTTCAAACTATTTCCAGATGGCTGAAACAGGTTTTAACAACAGCTGGGGTGGATACTAACATATTCAAATCTCATTCCACCAGGGCTGCAGCTACATCGGCAGCTATGGAGTTGGACGTATCGATGGACCAAATCCTGGAGACAGCAGGATGGTCAAGGGAAAAAACGTTCCAACAATTCTACCATAAACCAGTGGTTAAACCTGGAACTTTTGCAGAATCAATTTTAAGTTCTGTAATATGATTTCACCCCATATAATAGGGGCTATAATTTGTTGTTAATAAATTTATCATGGATTTCAATGTCGGATTCATGTTTAAACATGTTAACACAATTCCTCCCTTAGTCAATTAAGGCAGATGTGATGCATGGACTTGTTTCCACGGCATGAAATCACAGAGCTTTGAAATCTTCACGTAGTCACTCACGTGATTCCGAAGTAAAATAGTAAGATCGAACTTACCAGTTCGAAGTTTGATCACTATTTTATGAGGAGTAACGTTGAGGGATTACGTGTCCTCTGCTCCCACCCTTGATCATGAAGTTCAACTGGTATCCTCTTCTCTAATCTTACTATGTTCAGTCATTACTGTTATCTGTGATTTCACACCGCTGCTTTGAAGAATGACACGCAGTGTCCTGGCGGGTTCTTCACGTAATCCCTCAATGTTACTCCTCATAAAATAATGATCAAACTTCGAACTGGTAAGTTCTCGTTTAATCTTACTATTTAGCTGTAGAAGGGAAGTCTAAATGGCACACATTCTTCTGATCAAGGAGTATCAACAAACTACATCTAAAAACTATTAGAAGACATATGATACATCAACTCAATAGACTGAACCAGTGTGGTATATTTGGAATAGAAACAGAAAGCACTGGAGATACGCAGCAGGTCAGGCAACTTCATTAGAAAGAGAAATAGAATAAGCATTTCAAGTCAATTACCTTTCATCCGATATAGTTTATTTACCTACATCATACATGAAATAAGCATATATGGCAATTGTGGTTAATCTTCTGTAGGGTATGTTTGAAACCTACTGATATCTACCAGAGATTATTATAGTTAGAATTTTGCTGTGCACTAGGACTATTTACAATCCACCTTCAAAAACATTACAAACACATGGCTAGCAATAGGACGGACATTGCAACAAAGTTAGTTATAGGAATCATCGATTAGTTATGTTTTAGGCATAGAGTAGCAATGTTACAACATTTTGAGATTTTTAAAATCAAGTCTGCAATTTATCCCATCAGATAAAGCATAAAAAGACGTGGACACCATTGGACAACTAATTCACTTTCATATCTTCAGCATTAAAAGAGTTATGGCCATTTTCATACTCGGAAATTAGCATCATGTTCCCTATTGCTTTTCCATTGACTTAACACAAAAGCTGTGATCAAGGACAGTCAATTCCACTTCTTAAGAAACGGATATTTTTTTTAAATAGCCTAAGTATCCAAATAACAAACTAATCCCATTCACACAAGAATTCACAATATAACATGATTTTTAAATCTCACTGTCATGAATTTATATGCCAGATGGAAGGAACTTAATGTTTATTTCCCATAATTTAATCTAGAAACATCCACTCAATATAATTAAAATTATTATTTTTTTGAACAATACATGGGACTAAAACAGATATTTAGTCTAAAAATATTGACTATGGGTCGACAATAACACAAAATATAGACGATTTAAATGCTCTTATGACATGATTTTCCCAAAAAAAGAGCATTTCAATCATCTTCCAGAACAATGGGTCACATTAAGGATAAGGGGCAATGAGGAAAACATTTTTCACACAAAGAGTGGTGAATCTCTGGAATTCTCCGCCACAGAAGGTAGTTGAGGCCAGTTCATTGGCTATATTTAAGAGGGAGTTAGATGTGGCCCTTGTGGCTAAAGGGATCAAGGGGTATGGAGAGAAGGCAGGTACAGGATACTAAGTTGGATGATCAGCCATGATCATATTGAATGGCGGTGCAAGCTCGAAGGGCCGAATGGCCTACTCCTGCACCTATTTTCTATGTTTTTATGTCTATCTTGCGAGTGGGTTTTTCTGGAACGCGATCGATTGAAACGTTGCAATTGCGGTGAATTTGAACCCCATATCAGCAGGAAAAACACTGCCGGTTCGTATGGGGCCCAAATCACATTTTCGCAAATAAAAATTAGATTAAAATTGTCCTGAGAAACAAGTTTATATGCAAAATATACGACTTACATTATGTTTTGTCCCCTTCATGCGATCCGTCCCGTTGTAGGCATTGAGGGCGTTAGAAGTCGCTTTTTATTTTAATGTAATTATTGAATTATCTCGGGATTAAATAAATTAAAAAATTGGGAACGGAAATCTGATCGATTGTTCTTCAGCAGCTTAGCAGCCCGAGGAAAGCCGCCTCCGATAAGCAGGAGAAAACAGCATTTTAATCCCGACCCCCCCCCCCCCAAAAGGCGTCAAAGTCAAGCACACGGCCAGTGGCAGAACTGCAGCGCCGCTGAAGGTAAGTTTTGTAACATCGCTACATAGAGTACATTCTTTTGAGTATCGTTTTAATTTTAAAAGGGTTTGCTGCTTTCATTGTTTCAAGTTGCTAAGTTTTACAGGGAGCATTGTGGCAGCAGTCGAGTTAAAAGTTCCCGCACACACCAGTTGCTCCCAGGGTGATTGCATAGTAGGCATTCTCTAAAATACCGCATTGCTGGCAAAATAAGCAAAGACCATGAAGAGCCAGAGAAGCTATGGTCAGGGAGCGCAGGAGGATGAGGGGTGATCTTATAAAATTATGTTCCCCTCTCAAATTATACCCACCCTGTCTTTCCATAAACAGTTTTTGTATATTTCTTGCTTTGTACATCATTTGCGCAGTCTTAAATTTAACCAGATCGGTGAACTTCAGTGTATGTGACTTTAAGAATAATAAATTGGTATGTTCAAGATATCCAACGTTATTGATAATTCTTATTGCTCTTTTTTGTAATGTGCATAACGGATGTAGGTTGGTTTTGTAGGTGTTACCCCATATCTCCACACAGTAACTCAGATATGGCAATATGAGAGTATTATACAGAGTATGTAATAATTTGTGGCCAGTGTTTAAGAACGAACTGCAGATGCTGGAAAAATCGAAGGTGGACAAAAATGCTGGAGAATCTCACCCGCTGAGTTTTTCCAACATTTTTGTCTACCTAAGAATGATAACCTGCTCAGGTGGTGGAGAAGAGCATCAGGTGTTGAAAAATGAAGTCACACTATCACTTGATTTAACTCTCCCAACCATGTGCTCTGATTCTGACCTTGCTCATAGTTTAGAGGTTGGCTTAGACGTAGGATCTGGGCATGCTGAGATAACTGATCACATACAGTTGTATATGAGGTGGAGGAAGAATAGTGGAGGTGCCAGCTCCTAGAATGACGTGGAAACACGTGAATTTAACTGCAAAGACTCACGTGTTCAAAGACTATTACAGACATTTACTTTACTCCTTCACTGAGTTTCCTTTGCTGAGTTAAATTTGTATTTTCTTCTCTCAATTTTGTAACGATTTTCATGATTTACTGGAGCACTGGACGAGTTGTTAACTGACTTTCAGCAACACATTGGAAATGTGTCTTGAGAGCAGTCAGTGTTACCATCGAAGAAGTACTGAAGGTACTGTCGTGTATGAAGGAAGACAAATCTCCACGGACTGATCAGATATATCCAAGGACATTGCGGGAAAGTAGAGAGGAAATTGCAGGAGCCTTGGCTGAAATTTACGAGTCGTCCTTAAATACAAAAGAGGTGCCGGAAGACTGGAGGGCGGTAAATGTTGTGCCTCTTTTCAAGAAGGGCTGCAGGGAAATTGCTGGGATCTATAGGCTGGTGAGCTCAACATCTGCAGTTGGAAAGTTACCATTCTGAGGAATAAGTTATACAGGCATTTGGATGGGCAAGGGCTGATCAGGGATAGTTAGCATGGTTTTGTACGTGGGAGGTTATGTCTCACAAATCTGATTGATTTTTTTTGAAGATGTGACCAAAAAGGTTGATGAGGGCAGAGCTGTAGATGTTGTGTACATGGATTTCAGAAAGGCGTTCGACAAGGTTCTGCATGGTGGGCTGCTCTGGAAGGTTAGATCACATGGGACCCAAGGATAGCTGAATGGATAGAAAATTGGCTCCATGAAGGAAGCAGAGGGTGATGGTGGAAGGCTGCTTCTTGGACTGGAGGCCTGTGACTAGTGTTGTGCCTCAGGGTTCGGTGCTGGGCCCGTTACTGTTTGTCATCTACATCAACGATTTGGAATAGAACATACAGGGCAAGATTAGCAAGTTTGCTGATGATACCAAAGTGGGTGGTTTTGCAGATAGTGAAGATGATTGTGAACGATTGCAGGAGGATCTGGATTGATTGGCCAGGTGGGCTGATGAATGGTTGATGGAATGTTATACAGAGAAGTGTGTGATGTTGCATTTTGGGATGTTGAACAAAGGCAGGACCTTCACAGTAAATGGTAGGCCTCTGGGTAGTGTTGTAGAGCAGAGGGATCTCGGAGTACAGGTGCATGGTTCCCTGAAGGTTGAGTTGCAGGTAGATAAGGTGGTCAAAAAGGCTTTTTTGACCACCACATTGGCCTTCATCAGTCAGAGTATTGTAGAGAAGTTGGGAGGTCATGTTGCAGTTGTATAAGGCGTTGGTGAGATCTCATTCAGAATATAGTTGGTGAGATCTCATTCAGAATATCTGGGCACCATGTTATAGGAAAGATATTGTCAAGCTTGAAAAAGTCCAGAAAAAAACTACGGGGATGTTGCCAGGACTAGAGGGTGTGAGCTATAGGGAGAGGTTGCATAGGCTGGGTTTCTATTCCATGGAGCGCAGGAGGATGAGGGGTGATCTGATAGAGGTGTACAAAATCGTGAGAGGAATAGATCAGGTAGATGCACAGAGTCTCTTGCCTAGAGTAGGGTAATTGAGGACTAGAGGACATAGGTTCAAGATGAGGAGGTAAGATTTAATAGAAATCCGAGGGGTAACTTTTTCCCACAAAGTATGGAACAAGCTGCCAGAGGGGGTATTTGAGGCTGAGACTATCCCATCCTAACAGTTAGAGAGGTAAATGGATAGGTCAGGTTTGCGGGCAAGTGGGACTAGTGTAGCCTGGACATTGTTGGCCGATATGGGCAAGTTGGCCCATAGGCCCTGTTTCCACAGTGTATCATTCTATGACATTTACTATTTTGCTAAGATGAGCAAAACAGTTAAAATGTCTGAGTTCCCTGTCTTGGAGGCATTGTTGCCTTAATGGTTCAAACGATCTGTGCAGCAACTCTATTATGTCCACTCATGTTTCCAATTTTCACTTCTGATGGGTGAAAATCCCAGCTTGAAGCAATGTCTGAAAATTACTTTTATAATATATCAGGTCTTAGATCATTCTTTCTGCTTGTGGACTCCAGTTAAATAAAGCTATTTATATCTCACTGCGATTTATTTTGTCACAACTGATATGCTTTCCGTAAGGATATAGGGATTAGAGAGAAGGAGTTCAACTTTATAGTAGATTTAATCATTTCTGAATGATTTAAAACTAGAGAATACGGTGTAATTAAACACTTAGAGAAATATTTCTTTAAGCAGCTGCACCATTCCATTGGTAGGGAATTGCCAGTTTATACTTTACTTTGGTTCGCTTTTCAAATTACCAGAAGAAATATCAATAAACATGTTTAATCTATTGACACTCCTTACCAGAAGAAATATCATCAAATCTATTTGGCAATCCACACAACAAACCAAGCTGCCCTTTCATTCTTTTATTTTGCTATCTCGATCTTTAATCGTTCTTTAATGGCTGTAATCTCATGAGGGAAAAAAAAAACCTTAGCTTTGCTTATAAATGCAAAATTAAGCAACTGTTCCAGTTTACATTAGGGGTCTGATGATAAGAGTTGATTGACTGGCAGCGAGCTGACAAAATCTACAGCATTTATTGTTTATTCCAAACTGTTGCTGAATTGAAGAAGCAGTTAAAAGTCAACCACAATTATATTGGTTTGACTTCACATGTTGGAAAATCTAGGTAATGATAGCAGTTTCTCTTCCCCAAAGGATATCAGTCAACCAGATGGTTCTTCCACAAAAATATGGTACACCAGAACACAAGAAAAGAGGACCATGACAAGACTAATTGGCCCCTCAAACCAGTCCCATCATTCAATTGGAACATGGCTATTATACCCCAATCTCAACTCCTCTCCTATGCTATTTCTCCATCACCTTTATTTCCCTAATCTTTCAAAAACGTATCAACGTCCTCTTTAACTACTACCATTGACCTAACCCACACAACATTTTGGTATAAGGAGTTCCAGAGACTTTCTACTCATTGGGAGAAGAAATTCCTATGCATCTCAGTTTTAAATGACTCTTACCTTGTAACTTTATCCTCTTGTTTGAGACTCTCCCACTTTTGGAAAAATCTCAACATTCACCCTGTCATTCCTCCTTAGAATCTTATAAATTTCTATTGGATACTCCATTCTTCTAAATTGCACAGAATATGGATACCTTACAGCTTCTTTGGCCACATGATAGGGCAATCTTCTAATCCGAGGAATTAGTCAAGCAAGTACTTTTTGGACTGCTTCAAAATATGTTTTCGCCATCATTACTGAGCACTGCGTACTTTACAGATTTACTTAATGATGTTTATTTAAGTCCCAAGCTGCTGTGGTGGAATTAATATTCATGTCTCTGGTTGAGAGTAACTTGAACAATGTGATAGTCTACCCCCTAATTAGCTAAAATACATGTACAAGCAGTTATTTCCTTGTGCGTTTCAAGATGACAAGCCTATAAACATTTAATTTCCACAAGAGCTGGGATTTCCACATTTGATGACTTCCAACACCAGTCTGGCTAAAATTTATGAAGAATTGAAAGGTCACAGCCTATAGATTCTTCTGTATACTACAGCATTTTTGTGCAAAATGTGTAGAATTTCATCAATAACCTAAAAACTATATTTGATTCTGAACATCTGAGCAAACTACACATTACACAAGGAGTAGAATAATGGCAGGCAGCACATCTTTTGACAACAGCTGTGTAGATTTGATTTGTATCTGTTTGACCAGCAAGCATAATGAATCACAAAGACAGAAGAAAGCTATTTATATGAGATCATGCTGACTTGACCTGTGATCCAGGAATATGGCACCAATTACCGAATGGGTAGGATCGGTTTAGCTCATTATTATTGTAATGTGTTCTGAGATACAGTGAAAAACTTTGGTGTAGGAAAGAACTGCAGATGCTGGTTTAAATCAAAGGTAGACACAAAATGCTGGAGTAACTCAGAGGGCCAAGCAGCAACACTGGAGAGAAAGAATGGGTGACATTTCAGGTCGACCCGAAACATCACCCATTCCTTCTCTTCAGAGATGCTGCTTGTCCCGCTGAGTTACTCCAGCATTTTGTGTCAACCTGTAGAATATAATGTTACAGCTACAAGGAAAGTGCAGATATAAAAGTAAAAGAGCCTCAACAAAGCAGAATTGGAGACAGGAATACATCCTTAGTTTATGAGAGGTCTGTTGAAGAGTCTCTTAACAGTAGGAAGAATTTCACCTTGAATCTGGTGGAACATGCTTTTCAGTTTTTATATTTTCTGCCCGACAGGAAAGGTGAGATGAGGGAATGATCAGGGTGTGATTGGTCCTTGATTATGTTGGCTGCTTCCACAAAGCAGCATGAAATATAGATAGAATCAATGGGGGTGAGGCTGGTTTGCGTGATGAACTGGGCTGCGTCTATAATTCTCTGCAATTTATTGCTGTCTTGGGCAAAGCAGTTGCCAAACCAAGCTGTGATGCATCCCCATAAGATGCTTTCTCTGGTACACCTGTAGAAATTGATAAGTCATGGGAGACATCACAAATTTCCTTAGTCTTCTGAGGAAGTCTAAGGGGATTGATATGTTTCAGGATACAAAATGCTGGAAAAACATAACAGGTTAGGCAGCAGGTCCAGAGAACATGAAGAGGTGAAGAAGGGTCTCGACACGATATGTCACCTATCCATGTTGCCCAGAGATGCTGCCTGATCTGTGAGTTACTCCAGCACTTTGTGTCTTTTTATGTATTAACCAGCATCTGCAGTTCTTTGCATCTGGATTGATGATAGGAGTTGATTGTAACGTCAATGTTGTTGAACCAAGACAAATTATTAGTGAAGATTATGCCTTGAACTTGAAAATCGCAACCATCTCCACTACTGCACTGTTGCTGTGGATTGGATCATGTACTTCACACTGCTTGGTGAAGTCGATAACCAGCTCCTTGATTTTATTGGCACCGAGAGAGAAGTTGTTGTCTTGACATCATGTTATTAAGCTCTCTATTATCTTTCAGCACTCTGTCTTGACAATGTTCAACATTTCATGAATGATGTACATGAAACATTGTCTTTATGTGTTACAAACCATTCACTCTCAGAGCAGCGAGAGTGAGGAGGAACCTGCGAGCAACCAAGGGCGAGCAGGGCTGTCGGAGACTGAGGGTCAGAGAGCGTGGAGGGTGCTGAAAATGATGCGGGTCCTACAGAGAGGAACGTCCAAGAGTGAGGAACGAAGGGGGACTTGGCGGGGAAAGCCGTGAAGAATGCAGGGGGGTTCCGGCGGGGGAAGCCGCGAAGAATAGAAGGGGGGCTCCGGCGGGGGAGCGTCGAGAGGGGGGCTCCGGCAGGGGAACGTCGAGAGGGGGGCCTGCTGCCATGTGCGGTGGCAGGCAGTAGATAGGATTGTTCGGTTAACTTTTGTACTTTCTTGGTGCAGAAACGTGACGACACTTGTGTACTGCCTAGGACGGGCCTGCTCTATGATTTTACGGCATTGTATGCAAAACAAAGCATTTCACTGTACTTAGGAACATGTGACAATAAAGTATTATTGAATCACTGAATCATTCTGAACACATTCTTTAAAGTCATACAGTCCAAAAATAGACCTTTCGGCCCAATTAATCTATGCCCATCTAAGCTGGAGCCATTAGACTTGGTCCATATCCATCTAATCTTTTTCTATTCATGGACCTGTCCAAGTGTCTTTTGAATATTGTTATTGTACCGGTGGCAGCTTATTCCATATACCCAGTGAATACGAGTGAAAAAGTTGCCCCTCAGGTTCCTATTAATTCTTTCCCCTCTTACCTTACACCAATGTCCTCTCGTTCTTGATTCCCTTACCCTGGGTAAAAATCTCTGTGCATTCACCTTATCAATTCATTACTTTATACATCAAGGTTACCGTTTTAATTCCTAGTCAATCCCAGATAAGCTAAGTTTCGGGTCGAAGGGAGGGGGGTGCTGCCGAGAACAAAGGAGGACCATTGAGAACTAAATGGATTACTTTGCAACTTTGTTGGTGCCCTATATGTGGTGACTCTTTGCATACTTGTGTATGGAAAACAAAGAATCACATTGTGAAACGTGATAATAAAGTATCATTCATTCATTCATTCATGTATGCCATGTTGGCCTTATGCTAAACGCAAACATAGAATGCATTAAGTTCATCAGGGAGGGCTGCATTATTGCCAACTATGCTGCTCGACTTCACTTTGTAGCCCGTTATAGTATTTATGCCTTACCGTTGACGGGTGTGGTTATGCTGGGAATCAGGTTTGTCCCATTATTGACTGTTTGCATCCCTGATGGCATTACAAAGATTGTAGCAATGTTCTATCCAATTAAAAGAATGTGATTTGAAATAAAGGAACTAAACATAAATATCTAGAGTTAATCATTCCATTGCATTATTAGAATTCAAAGCACGTGTTGCATCCTATGTTACTGATCTAAATTAACTCAATTTTCATGGATTTCATTCTAAGGATCATCCACAATTATTTTTAATTATGGTGATAACAGTAGGGGAAAATAAAACAAAATAATTGTAGGTTTTATATTCCCTGACTTGGACTGAAGTAAATGCCCCCAAGCTGCTTTGCATTCCAACCTTTGCCAGATTATTTCTTTCCAGTGTGATTTCTGAATTCTCTGCCTTGCACTTGATTCCCCACAGCCTCCACATATCACTTACATTTGGTACTTGTGCTGCTATGTGTAATTATGTATCTACCATTTAAACACCATCATTAGTGCTGTTTTTAATCATATTTTACAGTAAAATGTTAAATATATTATTTCCAACATTGAAACTTAATTATAGATTTCATACAGCTATTTGTTCTAACAATTTACTTTAAAGACTTCATTATACACTGTTGTGATATTATGGATCTTTTAGCATACATGTTCACATAGTTTTCACTTCACTGACATAGAGATGAAAATCCAACAATATCTTGTAATTGCATTAAGATCATTTTCATAGTGGTAGTTTTGCTCATTTACAATTATACTGCATCATGACAACATTTCTTTTGTAATGGGTTG
Source organism: Leucoraja erinaceus (assembly GCF_028641065.1). Taxonomy (NCBI): domain Eukaryota; kingdom Metazoa; phylum Chordata; class Chondrichthyes; order Rajiformes; family Rajidae; genus Leucoraja; species Leucoraja erinaceus. The sequence goes on from NC_073381.1 coordinate 56,861,036, forward strand.
GGGCATCATTGGTTAGTTCCCAGAGCAGAGACTCAGGTTGGTGATCAGGTGGGTGAGGTGAAAGGTTAGGGGGAGGGAGAAGATGGGCTGTTTGAGGATTTGGGGATGGATTTTGGATACGATGTTGAGAGTCCAAGGAAGTGGTAAATTTTCAATTGGAAAAGGTTACGCAATTGGTTCAAAATGCTGGATTCCTCGTGCAGAGAAACACGTAGGCAGGACCCATTTTTGTATCGAGAAGCAGATCTCAGAGAGGCAGGGGAGCCAGCTTCTGTATGAGTGGCCCAGACAGTCCGCAGGTCACAATGTGTATCTCAGAACTAGTATTAGAACACTTATTTTCAACTTTTAGATATCACTGAATATTTCCAAAATCATTCTTGTAATTCTCCACCAGTAATTTCATCATGGTACAATTGCATAATGGTACAGAAGATAGTGCTTCACCTTCTCAACTTAAAGCAAGTGATCTATTTTCACAACAAACAGGATGTACTTACAAAAGGATCAATTGCAAACTACAGAAAACAGAGCATGTGGACTGAAAAACGGTAATGCCTGCATGATAACAGCAGTGATTTCTGCAGCAATATTTAGTTAATTGAGGATTAGTTACATTATGCAAATTGTGTGTGTAGAATCAATCCCAGGTGTTTACAGCATCGTGGATTTTAGATGTGATTTACAGGGATTGTTCTACTTTGACCATGAAGACAGATGTCATTATAATGCTGTGAACTGTGAAGAATTGTGAAAATATTAATGAGCTCTCTACATAACAGACATTATGGATAATATTGTTGTGAAATTGTAGTTATTAAACAGTGTGAATATTTTAATTAGCACCAGCATGTCACTTAAATTGTAATAGACTGGCGTTGCACACAAATGTGCCAGTTTTTAAATAATATGAATAAAATATCTACATATCATAACAATAGTTATTCATAGCTTAGGAATACCAGTCAAATTATTACTCTAAAACCTGTGCAAAAGTTGAAAACAAAATACTAAATGGTAAAATTATTCATGTCTCCAGCTTCTTGCCATCTAAATATGACATGGATAATATTAATAACCACTTCAGGTCTGTAAAACTATATATCAAGATAATTCTCTCTAGGTGCAAGTATAACAGATGCCTAGTAGAGAATTATCTTGATATATGATGCAAATTAATGCAATTGATTATCAGCAATTGTTTCAGTCGATGGCAATGAATTTATTAATTTAATTATAGTAATGTGCTGGGCATAATAACTATTTCCGAATGATACAGATTATGGATATGGAAATCTAAATTTTCTACTTGAAAGATCATATTAACTATAGTCAGACAACACCATTCAATATGAGCACATTCTATGAAAATAAAAACATAAGAAATCAGAGCAGAACTAGTCCATTTACCTCCTCCACCTTAGTTCATCATTCTGGAAAATGAAACAGCACTGCACAGGAAAAGGTCTTTCAGACAAAACTACTCATGCTGATCATGATGCAAACTAATGGCCCTGTCTCACGGGGCGAGTCCACCCACGAGTGATCCCGAGTGAAAGAAAAAAATCAAACTCGTGGTTGTCTACGAGATTCCAAGTTTATGTTCACGAGTTTCAACAAGTTCCCACGTGTATGTCTAAGTTTGCTGTTTACTTTTCATTTCTGCGATGTACCAAGTTCCTCTCCTGAGTTACCAAGTTCTTCTCCCGAGTTACTCTTGAGCCAACAACGACTACCGACGTGTGGAAAAATCATCACATGGTAAAAATGATGTCATGCAGTTTTTTTCACTATAAAAAGCTTCCCATGTTTAAATTTCTTAGGGTTACGGAATCAAGGGATATGGGGAGAAAGCAGAAACTGGGTACTGATTTTGGATGATCAGCCATGATCATATTGAATGGCTGGCTCGAAGGGCCGAATGTGATCACTTCCATTATGTAGAGAGTCTCAGAATGTTAATAGAGATTCCATTCCATTTACATTGCGCTTTGTGCAGGGATCAAATCTTAGCCCAAAGTGTACATTAGGCTGCGAGGATTAATTTCAAAACTTCAAATGATTTCCAACAGTGTTTTATCCGAACAACCGATCAGGGTAGATGCCAGCCCCTTTAAACATCAAGGACAGCTCAGTGTGAAGTGGTGCTGGAATTATATATGTGAAATAGTCTTGGGAATTTTATTAGTGATCCTAAATGCTCTATTTAAATTATAGGTAGTCTAGTTTGTTGTGGTGACGCCAGACTAACACCTGTCTATTAAAATTGAATTATCTCACTGAACGAAAACATGCAATATGTTTCCAGGCAAAAATCCAGTGGTTGAGAATTAAAGAGCAGTCATTTTAAACGGGCGGTTGTAGTCAATAATACGGTAACCAAAATATATTTATTCATTGCTAGAGAGGACGATGTAAACATATTGAGGTTAGTGAGCATCCTCTAACATTAACCACTCCTCGTACTGTTCTGTTGTGTAGTAAGGAACTGCAGATGCTGGTTTACCCCGACGATAGACACAAAAAGCTGGAGTAACTCAGAGGGTCAGACAACATGTCTGGAGAGAAGGAATGGGTGACGTTTCGGATCACGACTCTCCCGGTTGCTACCTGGACCTACCTGATCTCCCGGTTGCCAAACACTTCCCATTCCCACACTGACCTTTCTGTCCGATGTCTCCTCCAGTCAGAGTGAGGCTAAATGCAAATTGGAGGAACTGCATTTCATATTTCGCTTGGGCAGCTTACAGCCCAGTGGTATGAATATTGATTTCTCTCACTTCAAGTAACCCCGGCATTCCCTCTCTGTCTATCCCTCCTCCACCCAAGTCGCACCAGCTGCTTGTTTTCACCCAACGAACAGCGAACAATGGTCTGTTTCCTTTAACATCGTTACTTTTTTGCATTCATTGTTCTTTATCTCTCTACAATACATCATCATCTATATCTCTCGTTTCCCTTACCAGTCTGTCGAAGAGTCTCGACCCGAAACATCACCCATTCCTTCTATCCAGAGATGCTGACGGTCCTGCTGAGTTACTCCAGCATTTTGTGTCTGTCTTCGGTGTAGACCAGCATCTGCAGTTTCTTCCTACCCAGATAAGCTAAATTCCTTTTTGATTCAAATGATTGAAATTGTTTATGCGTTGTTAATTATGATAAATATTTATGGTCACACAGTAACTCATCACCCAAGCATTAATTGTGTTTCAGTAATTTGCTTAGTATGTACTATATGTAAAGATATTCAATCTCCTAGAATGTTTTCAGCATTTTTGCATTCATTGCTTGATTGTCCCACCTACATTCAGGATTTATATTGTGGAGGTTCCTGTGTCACCATAGGACCTTGACAATAACAGTTGGGATGGTTATGTCTAGAATGTTCTCATGGAGAAAGCCACAATGTTAAAAGCACATTTAATATGTCGGTAACATAGAAACATAAAAAATAGGAGCAGGAGTAGGCCATTCGGCCCTTCGAGCCTGTAACGCCATTCAATATGATCATGGCTGATCACTCAAAATCAGTACCCCGTTCCTGCTCCCACAGAATTCCTCAGGTTCACAACACTCTGGGTGAAAAAAAAATTCCTCATCTCAGTCCTAAATGACATACCGTTTATTCTTAAACTTTGACCCTGGTTCTGGTCTCCCCCAACATTGGGACCATTTTTCCTCCATCCAGCTTGTCCAATCCTTTAAGGGATTGTAGCAAAGACATGTGGGAAGATCACCTCTGACAAACCTCCGTTCGTAACACTCTCAATAAGAATCAATTGATTGTGGATTCAAATTCCACTCCATTGATTTGAACAGAAAAAGTGAAGACTGAAACTCTGGAGCAATATTTATGAAATGTTGTCTTGCTGGTATTGTTGTCTTCTGATGAAATGTTTCAAAGAGGCCTAACTGCATGCTGAGGAGAAAAGGGAAATCGATCATACAATTCTGAATGGGATATCTCTTTGTGTCCTGGCCAATAATCATCCACCAATCAACAATGCTTATAAGATTGTCTAGTCATTATAATCCTCTTGTTTGTCGAATTTTCTTTTCAGTAAATAAGCTGCTATCACCACTGACTACATTTCCAAATTATGCCATTATATGTGTTATTTCTTCGAGACATCGTGCTATTTATGAAATGTTATATTGTGTAAATGATCTGCTATGCTTTTTACACCACTGACTACATTTTCAATTAATCCTACTGGCTGCGTATTGGTTTGGGACATGATCAGTTTGTTAATATGTTCTGCATGAGTGCAAGTTTCTCTTTTCAGTTGCTTTCGAATAGGTTAGCTGGAAGGTGGAAATAAGCAGCCCTGGTAAATGATTTGCAGCTCATCTCAGGGTCTGTGTCAAGAAGCAAGATTAGGGAATTTCCCTGCCACCCGTTGAAAGTGATTTTGTTGTTCTTCAGTATTGCTAGCATTTAATTGGGAAAATGTTTGACATTCATAACTTGATGTTTGACATCATTCTTCCAGCATTGGATTTGCACAGCAGTTTAGAACATACAATGATTTATTTGCAACCAAACAAAAACTGCATGACAAATGGGCATGCCAAGTTACAAACAAGTTGGTTCGGTGGGAGGAAATTCCTACCTTCAACAGTTTAAGACCAAAGTGCACTAACTATGTTGGGTATTTAGTTGGTGTGTATTGTAAAGGGTCACACAGTAACTCATCACCCAAGGTTAAAGGTGAAACTATTCTCACACTAAAAAAAAGAGAAACAGACTATACTAAGGTATTGTTGAAAATGAAATGTTATAATTTGTATTGTAAATATCTGTGTAAACGTTATTCCTTATTGTGATGTTGCTTGATGAGATCTCCGAAGCAGTATGTGAATCAAAGACAAATATTGCACCTAAATAAAATCATTTGCGTGATTTTATTAGATGCAGTTCATAACTTAGTTGTCATGGAAATGCTTTATTCATATGTATTAAACAGATGTATTTTTCAGTCATAAATATAAATGGGATGAGCCAGATTCACAATCACTTCAAATCAAGATGGAACATATCTGTGGCTTTACTTCCTTGCAGTATGGAATGTGACTTAAATGTTAAAATGTTAAAAATATAAATCTTGTATTTGTTATTAAACATTATGGAAACACAATGCAGTGATACTTAAAGTATCATTTACCAGATATATTCAGAGGTCTGCAAAATGTTTCATATATTCCTTATTCTCTCTGTATAAAATAAAGACATACAGAGGAGATATTAACAATCTGCACTTGAGGATGTTTCTATTCTATTTTCATCCGCATTCCTTATTCAAAGCATTAGGGTTCTTTATCAACCCCAATGTCATCAGGATAAAGGAAAAGCCAAGATTTTGGGTCAAACTCAACAGGCTGTGTCCACAAATAGGCACCTATGAGCACAGCCAGCACGATGCAGTCCAGAAGGAAATGCCAGCATTTAGCTGTTGTCAATCCAGATGTTACGTGTGGAAGTATGAATGTTCATACTTGCAACTCCCTGATCCTATCCCAGTCGTCGGACCTATTATAGGATTGGAAAACAGATTCAAATCAAGTTGTTTATTGTCAACACACAACGATGGTGTGGAACAAGTTCAATGAAAATCACAGGCACATAGGCAACACACAAAAACATAAATAATACATTATACATAAAATACATACAAACTCTACAAGTTAGTGAAAAGACTGCACACAAAATAATTGCAAAAGTACACAAATAGAAATCTCATGATAGCACAAGAGATATTCAAGGTGGAAAGTTGGATGGGCCTTGAAGCAGTGGGAGTTCTGCAAGGAAAAACATTGAAGTATGTGAGTGTTTTGTAGCATTGGAGAAAATGGGGAGAGAGAGGAGGGAGTGGGAGGGGTGAGAGAAAGAGGATGGAGGGGGTGTGAGGTGGGAGAGAGTGAGGGGGTGAGAGGGAGGGGGGGTGAGAGAGGGGGAGAGTGAGAGGGGGGGAGTAAGTAGGGGGGGAGAGTGAGAGGGGGGAGAGAGAGGGGGAGAGAGAGAGAGAGGGGGGGAGGAATAGAGAGAGTGGGAAAGAGAGAAGAGAGAGAGAGAGGGAGAGAGGTGGAGAGGGAGGAGAGAAGGTAGGAGAGAAGGGGAGAGGGAGGGGGAAAAAGAGAGGGGTGATACAATAGAGAGGGGGAAGGAGAGAGGGGGAAGAGGGGAGAGGGGGAAAGAGAGAAATGGGCAAAAGAGAGAGGGGGGGCAAAGATAAAGAGGAGATAGAGACAGAGGAGAAAAGAGAGAAGGGAGAAAAAGGGGAGAGAGAGAGGAGAGAGAACAGGGGGAGAGTGAGGTGGGAGGGAGAGGTGGGGGAGAGAGAGAGGGAGAGAGAGAGAGGAGGAGAGAGAGGGGGGGAGAGAGAGAGGGAGAGAGAGGGGGGAAAGAGAAAGAGGACAGAGAGCAGAGGGAGGGAGAGAGAGAAAGAGTGAGAAGTGAGAGAGGGAGAGAGAGAGTGAGGGAGAGAGAGAGAGAGAGAGAGAGCGAGAGGGGGAAGAGAAAGGGAGGAGAAGGAGACACTGGGAAGGGGAGAGAGGGGGAGAGGGGGAGAGAGAGGGGGGGAGAGAGGGGGGGAGAGAGGGGGGGAGAGAGGAGGCAAGAGAGAGGGGGGAAGAGAGTGAGGTGGGAGGGAGAGAGCAGAGAGAGGGGGGAGAGGGAGGGGGGAGAGAGGGGGGAGAGAGAGAGAGAGGGAGAGAGAGGAGAGAGAGAGAGAGGGAGAGAGAGAGAGAGAGAGAGGGAGAGAGAGAGAGAGAGAGAGAGAGAGAGAGAGAAGAGAGAGAGAGAGAGAGAGACAGAGGGAGGAGAGAGAGAGAGAGAGAGAGGGGGAGGGAGAGAGAGAGAGAGGAGAGAGAAGAGTAGAGAGAGGGAGGGGGAGAGGGAGAGACAGGGAGAGAAACGTGAGAGGGAGGGGAGAGAGGAGAGGGGAGAGAGGGAGAGAGAGGGGGAGAGGGGGAGAGAGAGGAGAGAGAGGGCGACAGATAAAGGAGCGAGAGATGGGGGGAGAGAGAGGAGGGGGAGAGTGGGGGATAGAGAGGCAGGACTGCCAACTCTAATGCATTGAGCGTGAGAATCATGCATTTCGTCACATTTTCACGCTGATCACAAGATTCTCACGCCCTGTCGTGAGAAATTCTGTGATCAACGAAAATTTCAAAACTCATATCAACTGCATGGGCCACGGGTGTTGGAAACTGAAGCAGTGGCGGGGGCAGATGCGGACGGAGAGCGGGGCTGGTGAGTGTAATCAGAAGGAAACTGATTCAGGTGCGATATTTAAGAGCTTGCTGAAAGAAGGGGCATATTTTATTGGAGTGACAGAGATACTTGCAGGGAAATGTGTGAGGAGATTATTATTTGTCACATTCAAAAGAATATTATTGCTTAAATATATAGCAATTGGTCTTTGCATTTCAGAAAAGTCCCAGTGAGAGGAAGACGGCAAAATACTGAAAATATTGGGGTGAAAATGACTTCAGGACAGTTTGTTAGGAAAATGAAAGAAATGGTACAGAATACATACAGCTGGGACCAGGGGAGTGTTCAGCAGTGGGAACCTAAGCAGGTAAGCAGCAATGGTCAAGGTAGAATAGGGGGCCAGGTGTAAGGCTGGACTCAGGGTCAGGAATGAGAGAAGGTATGCAACTGGAGTCAGGGTCAGGAGTAGTATCAGGTGTGCATTGAGACCCAGGTTGGTCAACATGGGCCAAGAGTTTGATTATAATCTGATTTCCATACATGAATATACCAAGATCATTCATGTGCTACACGTGTTGATCAGAGCCTGGGCTCTACCATGGAATGTAATTAGGAATGTAATTTAGTCTAACCTTATTCATTGCTAATCCAATTTAAAGCATATATATTGCATTCAAGTGTAGGTTAAAAGACTTGTTACAGTATGCACCATATTGCACAATTTCAAGCTGAAAAATGCAAAAGCTCCGTACCAATGACCCAGTTGCTATGCCTCCTCGGGCTTGGTCTCTTGCAATTTCTCACTCCCAACCTCACCCAATGTTGGCAGCCCTGTAAGTGACAGGAATAGAATTAGGCCATTTGGTCCTTCAATTCTACTCCACCATTCAATCATGACTGATCTATCTCTTCCTCCCAACCCCATTCACCTGCCTTCTCCCCATATCTTCTGACACTTGTACTATTCAAGAATCTATCTATCTCTGCCTTAAAAATATCCACTGGCGACGTCTACAGCCTTCTGTGGCAACAAATTCCACAGATTCACCATCCTATGACGAAAGAAATTTCTCCTCATCTCCTTCCTAAAAGAACGTCCTTTAATTCTGAGGCTATTACCTCTAGTTCTCGACTCTCCTACTATTGGGAACATCATCTCCATTTCCACTATCCAAGCCATTCACTATTCTGTTCAAATTGGCTTTTGATTTTTTAATTTATGTATGTACATATATGTTATGTATATGTGTATATGTGTATATGTATGTATGTATACATATATGTACATGTATATGTATGTGTGTATGTATTTATGTATATATATATGTATATATATATAATTTTCCTTTTATTTATTCATTTTCATCTTTTCTTTTCTTCTTTTTTTTTAAATCGTTCGAAATAAAATATATCATTCATTCACTATTCTGTGTGTTTCAATGAGGTCCTCCCTCATTCTTCTAAACTCCAGCTAGTACAGGCTCGATTTGTCGACAAACGCTCATCATAGGTTATCCTACTCATTCCTGGGATCATTCTTGTAAACGTCCAGAGCCAGCAAATTCTTCCTCAGATATGATTCTCAAAAAATGCTCGCAATATGCCAAATGCGGCCTTTCCAGCGCCTCATAGAGCCTCGGCATTACATCCCTAGAGCCTATAGCAATACAACAGTTTTGTGTTGTCTGGTTCTATTAAGTTCTAGCTGGTATGATTCAGTTGGAGGCATACTCAACACAGATTTATTTTTATTTCAAAGCTTTGCTGTTTGTTTTTGTCCCAGTAAGATTTCATTTATGATTTTGATCGTGGTGAAAAATGTTGATCATATTTGAACAAGACAATGACAGGTGTGTCTCCCATTACAATGAATACCATATATTTGTGCAAAAGAGGGACAATGGATCTCACCATCAGATTTGATGTAAGAAGAATTACACAAATTACATTACATATCTCACTGACAAATTGTCAGTGAGATATGAAGCTTGTTTCATATTCATCAACCAGCTGCCTAATTACATATTTTTCCAAGAGATTCAAATGAATTTGTGAAACTCAGTAATAAGTCTCACATGTGTGGCTCAGTCCCAGACATATTTTGTGGAAGGTTGCATTTTTACAACTTTTCTATTTGCATCTGCATCTCCTAATATCATTCATCTCTATCATTAAATTTGTAGAAGCATCACTGTGTCAAACTTTACTTCCTACCTTTGAAACAGTAATGAGAATAGCCTACGAGTTCCTCCAAACTACTTTACACCAGAAACACAACGTCGTTGCTGATATAATTTGTAATAAAATTACAGGAGTGAAATTACTTTTGTCATTGGTAGTGTAACACATCCTTCATCCAATGATTTCAAGGCATATTAAAGCAGTGTAAACATACATTGTTTCACAGTCTAGTGAGATTTTATGTAGAGGCAACAAAATGTCAGCTCTGAGCTTACATGATAGACAACCACTGTTCTCATTCAGTAACTTCGTGATTAGAATTCAAAAGTCCTGAAACAATTGGAGTTTAAACTTTGTAAATTGTTCCACATTCTCTCTTTTCTGTTTGATCAAAGCCTCGCAGCAAGAGAAGATCTTGACCCTATCAATTGCAACACCACTCAAATAGATTTAACTGTCCAAAATTCTCAATGCATACATCAACAAACTCTGTAAGCTCAGTACCAAGACTCAGAACACATGCAAGCTATGTGCAACTTAATAAAACGGTGACAGAAAATGGATGCCAATGGCAGAGCCTTAAAATATCCAGATTGACAGTCCTAAAAGAGCACAAATGTTTTTTTTACTTTTCCTTAAGCTAAATTCAATTTAAACTATGCCCTCCAATTCTTGATCCCACAGCCTCGAGAGAGAAAATCTCTGTGCATTCACCCTATCTGTGCCCCTCATGATTTTATACACCTCTATTAGATCACTCATCAGTCTCTTGTGCTCCAAGGAATAAAGTCAAAGTCTGCCCAACATCTCCTTATAATGTAACTCTGTCTCTTGAGACCAGGCAACATCATCATTAATCTTTTTGGCAGACTTTCCAGCTTAATGGCATCTTTTCCATATCATAGTGACCAAAAGGGAAAACAATACTCCAAAAAGCGGCCTCATCAATGTCTTGTACAATGTAATGTCCCAACCTTTACTCTCAGTGCCTTTATTGATAAACGCGAGCCTAGAATACAACATTTGTCAGTTTTTTGGGGGATTTCAGATATTCATATGATAGAGGTGATAACATCCTCATAAATGTAAATTAGGGTGTAATGATAGTGGATCAGGTGCTGGGGCTACAGAGTGCAGACAGGATCTGCTCTGTTCAAGATTCTAAGTTTTAAAAATAACTAGACCAAGTGGGCCCGTCCCGTCAACGTTGTGAGGGGAGGGGGCGGCCTGTGGCGTCACACACACACTAACCAATCTCTCTCACACACACACACTAACCACCCCCCCCACACACACATACACTAACCACCACAATTGATATTATATTAATATTATTAATTCACTCCTTTTACCCCATGCCCCGCCTTATCCACTCACGCATAGCCCCCAACTCACAGGCGTAGCTAGAGAGGTAGGGAGATAGAGAGAGAGGGAAAAAGAGGCACAGAGAAGGACACAGAGGCACAGAGAAGGACACAGATGCACAGAGAGGGACACAGAGAAATAGAGAGGGACACAGAGAAATAGAGAGGGACACAGAGAAATAGAGAGGGACACAGAGGCACAGAGATGGACACAGAGGCACAGAGAGGGGAAAGGTGTAGCCACAATTATCGGGGTGTATTATAGACCGCCTAATGGGGAGCGAGAATTAGAAGAGCAAATATGTAAAGAGATAGCAGATACTAGTAGTAAGCACAAGGTAGTGATTGTGGGAGATTTCAATTTTCCACACATAGACTGGGAAACACATTCTGTAAAAGGGCTGGATGGTTTGGAGTTTGTAAAATGTGTGCAGGATCGTTTTTTGCAGCAATACATAGAGGTACCTACTAGAGAAGGGGCAGTGCTGGACCTCCTGTTAGGAAATGAGACAGGTCAGGTGACGGAGGTATGTGTTGGGGAGCACTTCGGGTCCAGTGATCACAATGCCATTAGTTTCAATATAATTATGGAGAAGGTCAGAACTGGACCAAGGGTTGAGATTTTTGATTGGAGAAAGTCTAACGTTGAGGAGATGCGAAATGATTTAAAAGGAGTGAATTGGGACATTTTGTTTCATGGGAAGGATGTAGTAGAGAAATGGAGGACATTTAAAGGTGAAATTTTAAGAGTACAGAATCTTTATGTCCCTGTTCGGTTGAAAGGAAAGAGTAATAATTGGAAAGAGCCATGGTTTTCAAGTGAAATTGGACACTTGGTTCGGAAAAAGAGAGAGATCTACAATAAATATAGGCAGCATGGAGTAAATGAGGTACTTGTGGAGTATAAATAATATAAAAAGAATCTTAAGAAAGACATTAGAAAAGCTAAAAAAAGATATGAGGTTGCTTTGGCAAGTAAGGTGAAAGTAAATCCAAAGGGTTTCTACAGCTATATTAATAGCAAAAGGATAACATGGGATAAAACCAGGGATAAAATTGGTCCATTAGAGAGTCAGAGTGGACAGCTATTTGCAGAGCCAAAAGTGATGGGGGAGATATTGAACAATTTATTTTCTTTGGTATTCACCTAGGAGGAGGATATTGAATTATGTGAGGTAAGGGAAACAAGTAGAGTAGCTATGGAAACTATGAGGATCAAAGACCATTGAGGATAAATGGGGATCCTGTGGATAGGGTGAGCTGTTTTAAATATCTGGGTCCACATCTCTGAGGATATGACATGGTCATCACACGCCGCAGCACTCGTGAGTAAGGCAAGGCAGCGCCTTTACCACCTCAAGCAATTGAGGAAATTCAGAATGTCTCCGAGGATCCTCCAGTGCTGCTACTCAGCGGCTGTAGAAAGCATCTTGTCCGGAAATATTACCATCTGGTTTGGGAATTGCTCTGCCCAGGACAAGAAGGCTCTGCAGAGAGTAGTGCGTTCAGCCGGAACGCACTATGGGAACTTCACTCGCCCCCCTGCAGGAACTATACATCAGGAGGTGCAACTCCAGAGCCAATAAAATCATGGGAGACCCCTTCCACCATCGCAGGTATCAAGCATCGCAGGTCTCCATAGATGGCCCAGAGGGAGTAATGGCCGCCAGGGCCACCTTCCCATCACGCTGCACCACGATAACGATAACGATGGACGATAACGGCCGCCGCCATGTTCTGGAACCCGAGCCAAAGCGCAAGCGCACTTCATGTTGCGCTATCAGGCTGTGGGCGGGGCTGAGCGCTGCGCTATGGACGGCCAGGCGTGTGCTAGTCGACAATACAGCGAGTCGGGAGGCAACAACATAACTGTGAATCGTGGTTAACGTAACTTGTCAGCTGCTTTAATCCAGAGCCTGGGGGGGGGGGTGGGGGGGGCTTGGCCACGAACAAAGGCATTGTGACATCATCAGATCGCTTCAGCAGTTCGATTTGAATAATCTCAGATTGGTGAACAATTTTAGTGAAAAAAATAATGAATCAAATTTACAGATAAGGGGATTTTTGAAATTCTCAGAGACTAATGGGAACTGGTGGAAAAACACACACCACACACACACACACACACACACACACACACACACACACACACACACACACACACACACACACACACACACACACACACACACACACACACACACACACACACACACACACACACACACACACACACACACACACACACACACACACACACACACACACACACACACACACACACACACACACAGTTTTGTATTATATCTGATATGATTATTTTCATCAAAATAAAAGCAGAAGATGTTGGAAATGGTCAAAAGGGCAAGCAAATTCAGTGGAGAATGAAATAGGAGTCAATGACATTTCATTATCTGTTTCTTTATCCAAGCACCTACTTTTCTTCTGGATTGTTGTTAAAAATCTCAATTCTACAGTCAGATGGAGTAAAAGCTTTAGTTTAGTTTATTGTCACGTGTACCGATATATAGTGAAAATCTTTTGTTGTGAGCTAACCAGTCAGCGGAAAGACAACACATGATTACAATCGAGCCATTCAACGTGTACAGATCCATGATAAAGGGAATAACATGAATAACATTTAGTGCCTGATCAAGCCAGTAAAATCCGCAAAGATAGTCCGAGGGTCGCCAATAAGGTAGATAGTAGTTCAGCAGTACTCTCTAGTTGTAGAAGGATGGTTCAGTTGCCAGATAACAGCTGGGAAGAAATTGTCCCTGAATCTGGAGGTAATAGACAAAAATGCTGGAGAAACTCAGCGGGTGAGGCAGTATCTATGGAGCGAAGGAAATAGGCAACGTTTCGGGTTGTGACCCTTCTTTGGAATCTGGAGGTGTGCGTTTTCACACCTATAACTTTTGCCCGATGGGAGAGGGGAGAAGAGGGGGTGGCCAGGGTGCGACTCATCCTTGATTATGCTGCTAGCCTTGCTGAGGCAGTATGAAGTTTAAATGGAGTCAATGGCAGGAAGGTTGGTTTGTGTGATGGTCAGGGCTGCGTCCACAATTGTCTGCAATTTCTTGCTGTCTTGGATGGAGATGTTCCCAAATCATACTGTAAGTAGACACAAAATGCTGGAGTAAACAGGGAAGTGAAGAGTATCGGGTTGAAAAGGTTCAACTTGGCTGAAAGTCTAGAGGGGAAGTAGCCAGTATTATGAGGTGTGGTGAGGGGTGGAGCAAGGGATAGGTGAACATAGGTGTGGTGGGGATGATTGGCAGATAATGGTCAAGTAGGTGAGGGATGAATGGAGATAACAAAAGCTGGGATATTATAAGTGGCGAATAAAAGGCTGCTGATGTTGGAATATGATGGGAAAGGAAGGCGCAGACTGGAACTGAATGGGCGGTGGTGGCAGATGGGAACCACAGGCAAGGACGATGCATGAGCAATAGAGGGAGAGCATAGAGCAATAGAGGGGGTCCATTGGGATATAAGTGGTGGAAGGGGGTTAATGAAACAGGGTGATAGAGAGATGGGGGTAAGGTGGGAAGAAGACAGTGTGCGAGGGACCAGTGAATACGGGAGGAGCAAGAAAGGGACAGGTGAGGTGCGAACTATGAAATTGAATTCAATGTTTAAACGGAAATCTCCTTTTTCAAGAAATGTGGCTTTAAAGTACCCAGCACATCATTCTGAGCCTAAAGAAGTAGGTATGTTACAAAACCTACCTGAATCGTGGCTGAGCATCTGCCCCACCCCTTGTGTGTGATTTTGGCGCTGTTTGGAGGGGGCGGGTTTAAAACGCGATTTTTACTAGGCTGTTCCAATCGCAGATGTTCAGCCTAGTAAATCATTAACGGAGAATCGCTGCAAGACCCGGTCGCAAAAGCTATTATTAGTTTTATAGGCCTCAAATAATAGATATAATAGTTTTAAAAGCTCTCGTTCACTCCGCAACCTCTCGCAGCCCCAGGGTTTTATAAAGCAAACTATTAAAGGTATGTACCTTATTTTTACATTAAATGGGGCATATATATAACCCTGTATATAAAATTTTCTATAGCGAGTAGTTCATTTTGGGCTTTTTATATCCCGCAGTATTTTTCTCGGCATTTGAGGGCACTAATCCAGCGCGATGTCAACGTTCTAAACCAGCGCGTTCCACATGAACCCACTAGAAAGCCGATTTAAATGGGCATTTATTTACAGCAATTGAACACTAAATTCCTTCCATTTGGCCTATAAATTAATGTAAATTAGATATAAAAATCATGTTATATTGTGAATTATTTGTGAATAATCTTTGGACACTTAGACTATTTAAAAATGTTAATCTTTCCTTAAGAAATGGGCTTTTGACTATCCAAGATCACAGCTTTTTTGTAATGTCCATTGAAAATCAATAGGGAACAAGATGCTAATTTCCGAGTATGAAAATGGCCATAACTTTTTTAATACTTGAGATATGAAAGTGAATTTGGTGTCAAATTAAACTTATTGTTATGCTTTATCTGATGGGATAAATTGCAGACTTGATTTTTAAAATCTCAAAATTTTGTAACATTGCTAAAAGAAGGGCCCCGACCTGAAACGTCACCTAACTATACTCTCCAGAGATGTAGCCTGACTGGTTGAGTTACTCCAGCACTTAGTGTCTTTTTTTGTAACCCAGCATATGCAACTCCTTGTATCCACATCATTCTTCACCATTTTCTCCAGCTACATTGCGATACCACTATGAGTCAATCCTTCCACTCCATATCTGCTTTCCGCCACTCTCTCCATAACTACCTGGTTCAGTCAACCCCTTCCCATCCTCCCCTCCAGTCATTTTTCCGAGCAACCGCAGGAGTTGTAACACATGTCCCTACATCTTCCTCCTCATCTCCATCCAGGAATGAAAACAAGCCTTCCACGTGAGACAGGGGTTCACTTGCACCTCCAGCAACTCAACTGTTGCATGAGGTAACCTCAAAGTGGCCTCCTCTACATAACCAAGACCAAATGCAGACTAGGCAACCACTTTGTCAAGCACCTGTGCTCTGTCCGCTATTGCCATCTGGATCTCCCAGTTGCCAGTGATTTTAATTCCCCTTACCATTCTCACACCAACCTATCTGTCCTCAGCCTCCTCTACTACCAGGGTAAGGACAAATGCAAACTATAAAAATAGGACCTCACATTAGAACAGTACCGCACAAGAACAGGCCCTTACGCCCACTCTGCTGAGTTACTCCAGCTGCTCTCCCTTCTTGTTAGCTGGAGTAAAAGCTTTCCTCCCTCTCCATAAAAGGAGCAATGGCAATCTGATCTGCATCCCCACAATATTCCACGCCCAGTAGCAACTAGCAATGATGGATTATCCCGAGTGTCAATGCAAGGTACAAGACCCAATATTGTTATGTTCACATGGTATGGTGGCTGTACACAATACCGGCATTCTGAAATGAACAATTAGGTAAGGTCTGAAGAATATTTCCCCTTGATTTCAGGATGTTGATCCGGTGCAATCTCATTACACAGGGCTCTTTCTGCCCCAAATAGTTCTGAGGCCAATCTATGCGAAGTACGTGGACGGCCAGTGGCAGGAATGTAGAAAACATCATCAATATTTTCAGTAAATTCATTTGTAGATCCAACATTAGTTGAAAACAAGTAATATGCATTGCAATAGTGACATTTTTGTCCATTTGTTCAATTTTGTTCTGCCTGCTGCAAGTCCTTCTTAATATCCTTGCAAAGAAAGCCGTAAAATCTGCATTGAATATCAAAGAAACTATATTTTTTTGACAGCTGTTGTAGTCTGGTCTTTGCACTGTCAGAATTCACAACATGAGCCCATTCAAGCATGTCTGCAGCAGGAGCATGGCTGGCAATATCAAGTATATTTCATCTCACATCGTGGAAGTCCATGGTCATGAGTCTTAGAATTGCATTAATTATAATTTTCTTGTCAATTCTAGGTGATTTTAATTAAATGATTCAGAGCATTTTGACAACATTATTTTTTCTATCTTTCATATTACTTGAGATCAAATACTGACATAATTTCATCACTATTTCTTAACCTGTACCAAAACATACAGAAGCATGGAGGTACATACAGTAACATTGCAGGTACTCCAGTTACTCCAGGAATAATGTCACTGGCAGACCTATTTAAAATACATAATTATTGACAAGTAAACATCAAGAAACATATTAACATTGAAGTGCTTTCCTATTCTCCTACATTTAAGGCATAAAAAATAACATTTTGGCACTGCACAAAAGACTGGCCTTTTACTAGCTTTTATGTCATCATCATGAAAGACAGGCTGGTACCACTATGTTTATGGAACAACAGTTATGAGATTATACATTTAATAAAATTCACAGAGATTGCTTTGATCAAACATTACACAAATATGAAATTACCATGCCTTTGCACATTAATCAATGGCCATACTTGCTGCGGATGGCGGAATGGTCTGCAAAAGTTTAATCTAACAATAATTTTCTGTTTGAAAAAATGATTAACTTCCTTTGTCTCTACCCTTAATTTATTGGCCAAACTCGATCTAGAACTGGGAGGTCTAAACATGCCATTTATGATTTACATGTCTTTCACAAACACATCAGGTTTAGCTAATTTACATTTTATTGAAACATTTGTGATGCCTTTGGTTGAAACAACAATGTCTAAAGGTATATTTTCCAAATTATTCTACAGAAAGAACTAATGTACAATGACATTTATATTGTAACACTAATCAAAGTGTTTTTGTGTATTATTGCCACATGTACCAAGGTACAGTGTAAAGCTTTGTTTTGCATACTATCCAATCAAATCAGGTAATAGCATACATAAATACAATCAAGTCAAACTCTAGTACAATAGATTGGATAATGGGAAAGATACATCTACCAAATTAATTTTAATTAACCTGACTGATAATAAATTAATTACTGCAATTCATAATACTGTAAAATTTAGACTAAATTCAATATAATCGCAGACAATCCCTTTCATTGTTTAACATAACCCTGATTCCAGTTCCTAGGGAAGATGGAGGTGTATATGACTCATTCCATGAAACGTAGGTGATGCTGATTGTTAATTGTCTTTTTAAAATATTACTTTTAAGGTTCTATTATTTTAAGCTCACTGAAACACTACAAATGTAATGTATGTGACAATCACCAACAAAACTAGTTTCTCCCACAGCATACCATACGTGGGACTGCTTTCTTTATTTATCATTTAAGACACAATGGCAACACTTGCACAAGCATCTATCCCTAAAGTAGAAACAAAGGGCTTTGCACATAAATAACATGAAGTAAAAATGAGTATATATTACAGTTTAGCTAGAGGGAAATACAAAAGCCCTGAAGACGAGATCAAATCAAATGGCGTGAAAATATGTATTTTAAATCGCATCTTCCTTAATAAATTCGACACTATTTTTTACACAAATGGAGTTTCCAATGATTATTGGTGCTGATGTCATTTATTGAGCCACTGGAGCAGGTTTTCGTGTTATTGTTCATGTGTGTATAACAGATCGTAGACTAGGAATAGGCCACTTAGCCCTGTGACCTGCTCTGCCATTCTGTGGAATCATGGCTGAGCAGTGATTGAATTTCATATACCAGCCTCTGCCCCTCATCCAAAAGTTATTTTGAGTTACAAGTATCTACATATCTTGGATTTAAAAGTACCAATTGACATATCATAAGTTCTTTCTTTTGGAAGATTACAATGATTTACCAGTTCGTCACAACATTACCTAACCACAACACTGAAAGGCCAGGGTTTAAATTTTAGATTATACCTCTAAATTTCCAAAGCTCACCAAAAACATCTACTTACATTTCCCCTTAATATGTTAGAGTCGTCATTTTACAACTAACTACATTTTGGAGAATACAACCATAGTTTACATAATTTCACTTTATAAATTAACCCTTGAAGCCAGATATACCAGATTGCATCTCTTTCTAAGGAGTGGTGCCCAAATCTGATCACAGTACACCAACAAGGTCTAACTAGTGGTTTCTAAAACTATTACTGAACTCCTTCCCCATAGTAATCTTCAGTGGACCATAACTATTCACCATGTTTACAAACAACTTAGGTAATTAAATAAACTTATGCCTAACCAAAAGTCATAGCCTGCCAATCTGTGTACCTACATATTTATACAATACAATACAATCAGTTTTATTCATCACATTGCACATAAAGTGCAAGTGAAATGAATTTGCCAGCAGCGGTACAATGAAAAAGAACACACAAAAAACACACTTAAAATTTAACACAAACATCCACCACAGCATTCAGCACTGTGGTGGAAGGCACAAAATTTGGCTAGTCATCCTCCATTTCCCCCCGTGGTCAGGAATTCAACCCTCCGCAGCCGTCGCTGTGGGCGTCCAGATGTACAGACAGGTAAAAGTCCAGGTAAGTCCAAAATCGGCTCTTCCCCACCGGAGACCGCGGCTTCAGGTTGGTGTAGGCCGCAGGCCGGCAGTCGAAGATTTAAAGTCCCCGCCGCGCCGTAGCCAGAAGCACCTCAAACCGCAGGGCCGGCGGTCGAAGCTCCCCTCCAGGGGTGCTGGTAAGTCCTCACCGGGCCGGCAGTAAAGGTAGGCCGTTGGCCGACGGTCAGATCTTCTTCTCCTCCCGGGTCCCCAGGAGGGATCCCAGGATGCGGATGGCGTGCCAGCTGGAGCTCTGCAGACCGCGGTTTCAGGCTGCCACGGGCCAGCGAATGGAGTGCTCCCCTCTGGCGAGCCCCGGCGAGGGCTCGCCCGCTCCACGTCGAGAGTCCGCGCTGCGCCTGCCGCTGAAATCCCGGGCGCGTCTCCGGGAAAGGCCGGCTGATCCTCGATGTTAGGCTACGGGGGAGGCGACCTGGAAAAAGTCGCCTCTCCGTGGAGGAGGCGACCAAAACGGTTTCCCCTTCACCCCCCCCTCACAAGACACACAAAGAAACATTAAAAACATACATTAAAACACTCTAAAATAATTTAAAAAGTTGAAAAAACTAACACGCTGCTGACAGGGCTGCCGGCTTGCAGCGCCCCCACCGACCTATGCTTCCTAATCAATATATTAACCAGCTCATTTATCTTCAATTCCATAACTTTTGCCACCAATCTCATTCAAAGGACTTTCTTAAATGCATTCCGGAGGTTCACGTAAATAACATATTTACACATCTTTTTATCAATGATGTTAAACACCTGTGAAAAAAACTCATTCAGCTTTCTTAAATATGACCTTCTCTTCACAAATCTATTTTACATTACTGATCATCCAAAACAATTTGTACACTTTGCCCTTAATTTTAATTTTAGACATGTAATTTCACCAAAACCTATGCTATTAAAGCTTTAATCCCCTGCTGTATCATTCTTACCTTTAAAAAGCAGATTGATATTTCCATTTTTCAATTTTAACAGAATAGTTCAAGTTCCAGTTCAAGTTCATATTTATTGTCACATGAACCAATTGGTACAGTGAAATTTGAGTTACCATGCAGCCATACGAATAAAAATAACACATTACACAATAGAGTTTAACATAAACATTCACCACTGTGGAATCAACATTCTTCACTGTGATGGAAGGCAATAAAGTTTAGTCATCTTCCTCTTGGTTCACCTGTGGTCGGGCCCTTTGAATTATCCGCAGTCGCCGCTACAGACGGCCCGATGTACAGGCCCTCTCGCCGGGATGATCGGAACTCCGGCGTCGGAACGAAGGAAAATACTCTGCGGGTTAGAGTTTCCGAATCGGCGGCTTCTTACCGGAGACCGCGGCTTCCGAAGTCCACAGGTTCTGCTAGACAGAGCTCCAACACTGGCAATCCCAGGCCTCCGCGATGTTAAAGTCAGCGCCCGTGGCTAGAAGCTCCACAAACCACAGCTCCACGATGTTACGGGGGGGGGGGGGGGGGGGGGGGGGGGGACGAAGATGCGACACAGAGAAAAGACGCATCTCAGTCCAGGTAAGTGACTGAGAAACGGTTTCCCCCTATTCTCTCCCACAACCCCCAACATAAGACATGCTAAGAAACATTGAAACATACTTTTAGACAGACTAAACATAACAAAAAGGGTGAAAGGACTATGAGCTGCTGGTGAGACAGCCACTGCAGTGGCGCCACCTGATGGAAGTTCCCTTGTCAAGAAAACTGTAAAATTCTTATCTCATTCATCAGAGTTATGAAGTTGTATAGTGTGGAGACAGGCCATACATCAGATTTTATCTACCTTGTTCATGACAACTAAGTTGGCATATTGGGCTAGTTCCATTTTCTTGCATTTATCCCATGATACATCTCTCTCTCTCCTGTTAGGGTTTCCCATGCTGGACAGGTCGAAGGGTAGAGGCGAGACGAAAAGCGATCCACTGGTCAGCACAGGGCTAACAACCCCGTCTCGTAAAACAAATATGTTACGGAAACAGCAACTACAAAAAGGAATCAACACTACTGGGCGTGATGGACTTCCAGGGCTATCGACAGATGCTACGATGATGGTCAATAAGAGAACCAGACAGCATCCCAAGAATAACCCTGCACTGGACACCGGAAGGGAAAAGGAAAAGAGGGAGACCCAAAACCACCTAGTGTCGAACTGTAGAGGAGGAAATGAAAACAATGGACTTGGCCTGTGGTAGTATCCAGAAGCTAGCCCAGAACAGACAGACCTTCGTTGCTGCCCTACATGCCAGGAGACATAATAGGCAGTGAATCAAATCAAATCATATCAAAATAAATATATAATATTACCAAAACCCTCATCTTGTTTGTTTGTTTGCAGGTTTTGTACTTTTATTTGCGCAAAAACTGTACACGATGGCACAACAAATTTCGCCCACCTTACTCACCATTGTCCTGTGGTGTAAATGAAACAAGTTTTGTTCAGATTTATGGTATATTTTAAAAGTTATTAATGTTCAAAACATAAATTAACAAAACAGCACCCTCATCCGTGCATGTGCAGTTGGGGGAGGGTTCCCATGCGCGTCTTTACTGGCATCACAAAGGGCACCCAATGGGTCCTCAGCCGTGCTTGCGCAGTTGGGGCCTTTCCAGAATTCAGATCGCCATCTTTTTTTAACAACGGCGACACAGGTAACTTTACTTTTATTTTACTCTTGCTCCGGGCCCGCGGAGATCCGCCACCTTGGCGCTGAATCTTGGGGCTGCATCCACGGGCGGCGGCCAGCGGCCGGCTCCAAGGCTGGGGAGAGGCCCCGCCGACGATCTGGGGCCTGGGCGCTGTGGCTGGCTCTGAGGGTGGCAGAGAGGGAAAGGAGCGGCACCCTTGAGATCCTGGGGGGGGTGAGGAGGGAGTGTGGGGGGAATTGAGGCAGAGGAGGTGGTAAGGAGGGAGAGGGGGGGGGGAAAGTGGGGGAGGTGAGGAGGGAGAGAGTGGGGGAAGAGGGGGGGTGAGGAGTGGGGAGATGAGGTATAGAGGGATATGAGGGGGGTAGGGGGAGAGGAGTTATGGAGGGAGGGAGTGACTGATGGTAGGGGAAAGGAGAGGGAGGGAGAGGTGAAGGAGGGATTGGGAAGGGGATGAGCAGAGGGGAAGGAAGAGGGAGGGTGAAGAGGAGGGGGAGGGAGTGCTGGGGGATGAGAGAAAATGAGTTGTGCCTGCGCTGTTGGGGGCTATGGGTGTGTGGTGGAATATTGCGCTGGGGAACGGGTTGCGTTGGGAGACCAGGACTCCCGTGTGACACTTTAACTCCCCCTCCCATTCCCAATCTGACCTTTCTGTTCTAGACCTCCTCCATTGTCAGAGTGAGGCCCAGCGCAAATTGGAGGAACAGCACCTCATATTTTGTTTGGGCAGCTTACACCCCAGCGGTATGAACATTGACCTCTAACTTCAATTAGCCCTTGTTTTTCCTCTCTCCATCCCCTAGACCTTCCCAGTTCTCCGACCAGTTTTACTGTCTCCGACTACATTTTATCTCTGTACCGCCCATTCCCCTGACATCAGTCTAGAAGAAGGGTCTCGACCTGAAACGTCACCCATTCCTTCTCTCCAGTCTCGCTGCATTTTGTGTCAATCTGCTGAAATAAGGCCAGCTCTAAACTCACACAATATGAAGGAAGAAAATTTTGTTCAACAGAGGACAGGCTTTTCAAACAATTCTGAAGAGCTGAAAAACAGGAAGAACACGAAGAAACAATGCATTACTGCTGCCTCGGATGTTCTCATAATTGCAAGCTTCACTTGCTTCACCAGTGCACCTATCTGAGAATAACGTGCAAAAACCAATTTAGTTCCTCTGCTGCTCTAACCACACAAATGAAAAACAACTTATCCAGCTAACTGTTAAGTATGGGCAGAATGGGCAAATAATGGTCAGATAGAAAACAACATGTATAACTCTAACAAAGCAGCAAATACACAATGTGTATACCATCATGCACATACAGATCTTTACTTATTGTTTCCTTGCACTTTGACATGGTGAAAGGCTTGTTCAGCAGAGGCAGAAGAAATGGTAGACTCTTTGGATCCCTGATCTGACAACGAAGAATGAGCTTGGCCAATGTCCTTTTGAGCTTTTGAAAGTACTGCTAAGGACTGCTATGCCTACTCCTACTACCTGTCGTTCAGGATGTTGGGACAGAAACCCGAAGAAGAATCTCGACCTGAAACGTCACCCATTCCTTCTCTGCAGAGATGCTGCCTGTTCCGCTGAGTTACTCCAGCATTTTGTGTCTACCTTCGATTTAAAGCAGCATCTGCAGTTCTTTCCCACACATAGATAAATGCGACAATGTTTTTGCCTTTTTGTAAGTGATTGAACTGCTTCTTTAGTGGATATAAACACCTCCTATGCTCTTTCCATTGACCTCCATGCATGCCTTCTGGGTGTCCCCACTCGCTTCTTCATCCTGTTGCTATGGAACAACCTATCTCTTGGGTTCTCAGCACTCTCAGCAGCATATCAAGAGAAGTGTTGCTGAGAAAGGGAACTGCTTTTGACCTTCTACCATGACACCACTTTGTTCTTTTCCTGAGGTGCAAATTCCAAATGATTACCTTCAAAATGCTTCAATATTAACGTTTGTGATGTCTATTTAAATAGCTGAGGTGAAGTTGCATCATTCACACTGATGCTAAATGATTTGTCAGGAAATCAATGATAGTTGTTGAACCTTTAACATAACCATGGTAAAAATGGCTTACAGGGTTGTGTATGCCATCATACATAATGATATCCTCCATCCATGTTACTTGCAAATAAAAAAAGTCTGATGAACCTGTTTTTCTACAAAGAGTCAAGTCAAGTCAAGTCAAGTTTATTTGTCACATACACATACGAGATGTGCAGTGAAATGAAAGTGGCAATGCTCGCGGAACAACAAAACAACCAAACAAATTATAAACACAATCATAACACACATATTATTTTACATAATAAATAATAGAAGGAAAAACGTTCTGTACAGTTAGTCCCTGGTGAGAAAGGCGTTTACAGACCGAATTGCCTCTGGGAAGAAACTCCTTCTCAACCTCTCCGTTCTCACTGCATGGCAACGGAGGCGTTTGCCTGACCGTAGCGGCTGGAACAGTCCGTTGCAGGAGTGGAAGAGGTCTCTCATGATTTTGTTTGCTCTGGAGTTGCACCTCCTGTTGTATAGTTCCTGCAGGGGGGTGAGTGAAGTTCCCATAGTGCGTTCGGCCGAACGCACTACTCTCTGCAGAGCCTTCTTGTCCTTGGCAGAGCAATTCCCGAAACCAGATGGTAATGTTCCCGGACAAGATGCTTTCCACCGCCGCTGCGTAGAAGCACTGTAGGATCCTCGGAGACACTCTGAATTTCCTCAATTGCCTGAGGTGGTAAAGGCGCTGCCTTGCCTTACTCACCAGTGCTGAGGCGTGTGATGACCATGTCATATCCTCAGAGATGTGGACTCCCAGATATTTAAAATAAGTTCACCCTATCCACAGGATCCCCATTTATACTCAATGGAGTGTGGGGTGCTACAATGCCATCAGCTGTTAATAATCTACTTAAATAATTTGGATGAAAAGGCAGATGGACACTTATTCATGGCTGTTGATAATTCAAAGCTCAGAGGGAAAGTGATCTGTGAGTTGGACCAAACATATTGCAAGACATACAAATTGACAGGTCAAATAAAAGGTTAAAAACAGTCAAAGGAATATCACACGGGCACTCTATGGCATGAAAAAATATATAAACAGCTTTTTGTTTAAACAGTGATAAATGAGTGAGAGCGTGACAATAGACAATAGGTGCAGGAGTAGGGCATTCAGTCCTTCGAACCAGCACCGACCGCCATTCAATGTGATCATGGCTGATCATCCCCAATCAGTACCTCATTCATGCCTTCTCCTCATACCCTCTGACTGCTATTTTAAGAGCCCTATCTAGCTCTCTCATGAAAGCATCCAGAGAACCTGCCTCCGCCGCCCTCTGAGGCAGAGAATTCCACAGACTCACCACTCTCTGTGAGAAAAAGTGTTTCCTCGTCTCCATTCTAAATGGCTTACTCCTTATTCTTAAACTGTGGCCCCTGGTTCTGGACTCCCCCAACATCGGGAACATGTTTCCTGCCTCTAACGTGTCCAAACCCTTAACAATCTTATATGTTTCAATGAGATACCCTCTCATCCTTCTAAACTCCAGAGTGTACAAGAGAGTGAAGGAAAGTGAGAGAAAGAAAAAAAATCACAAATTAGCACAAGAAGAGAGATCACACGATCAACCTCTTGGTTAGAATATTGCTATGACAGCTTTACAGCTATGTGATTATGACCTTGTGACATAGTATAAACACGGTAAATGGCCTGGGAATGGCTAATGTGTGATAGAAGAAGGGAGGTCCAATATAGCAAGAGCAACAAAAGGAAACACCCATCAGAAGAAGAAATTTGAAGCTCAGAGAAGGCTTCGCAGTGGAGTGAATCCAACCAATTCATTCACAAGGATAGTATTTGAGCCCAAGCTGTGAATCTTGCAATTTCGTATGTGATAACTGTAACAATAAATTAAATGTGACGTTGTCTGCAGTGATGGGTAAGAACTCAGAAACATCTAAGGATAAACAATTGGGCATATAAGATCAGAATACAGTTCTCAAATCTTACAAATTCTCAATTTCAGAGGGCAAAGAAAGATCAATGGTTGAGAATATTCATGCTGACATTGACAAATTGTTCATACTACGTGAATCTGAGTAAAGGGATAGCATAGGAAAATTAAGTTGAAGTAAAGAATTAGCCATAATCTTATTGGATGGAAGAGAAGGCTCTAATGGTCACATAGGCTAATTCTATTTTTCAGTTGTAGGAAAGAATTGCAGATGCTGGTTTAAATTGAAGATAGACATAAAATGCTGGGTGACGTTTCAGGTCGAGACCTTCTTCAGACTGATGACAGGGGAGTGGGTGGCACAGAGATAAAATATAGTCAGAGACAGTAAGACTGGTAGGAGAACTAGAAAGGGGGAGGGGGTGGAGACGTATCTAACTTCAAGTAGCCCTTGCTTTCCCTCTCTCTCCATTATAGAACGTCAATTTAGTATGGTTCATACATTTTTCACTTTGATGCCAAAACTGGAAGAATATTATATCTGTGCCTGTCCAATCATTTTTTAAGGTATAACATTACACTTGTGTTCAAAACTGTCAATGTGGAGGCCTAGATAAATGTGCATCTTTTACAAAAGAGTTTTTCCTTTTTCAAAGGATATTTCCTGATGCAGTTACTGGTCTTAGATAGCAAACTCTCCCTTAAACACCCAGTGAGAACCACAGGTATAAAGCAATGTAAATAAATCTCACAAGTCCATTGTTTACATCGAGGACAGAAATTATATTAATTCTGACAAATTATTTAAACCTACTAAACCATCCGCTCATGAGTGGTGGAATAAGTAAAGTTCATATCACCACAGTCAAAAAATGTACAGACTAAGTATAAAAAGAACATTGATCAGGAAGAACTTTTTACATCCAATCTCCTTTTCTGGCTCCATCAACAGAGCCTTGGCAATTCAATTTTTGCGACCTATCGTTTTAATTAAATATGGCCCAAAATATTGCTAGGAGGCTTATCTAACAAAACTTCATAGCTGGTGGTGAACCAGACCTTAACTATTTTAAATTAGTTTTCTAAGCCATTAATTTTGGAACTAACCTAATTGTATTTCACTGCATGCAATGTTAAGAATAAATTTATAGCAATGATAAAAAAGACATCTCACAAAAATACACGGCGTACTTGTGATATAGTCACCTCTACAAGAAATATTGCACGGTTTATTTTGTAATGTTATAAAATCTTGGTACATTGTATTTCTTATCAAATATTAAACCCCTCTGCACCTAATTCTACGATTCCAACATAGATCTAAATTCTGATGTCTGTCTCAGTCATTGATGCGTACAGAAACCTAAAGGCAGCTGAGGGGATATTGCACAGATATGCTGTTTCTATGGCCCCTGAGGTTGCCTTTCATGCTAATCATATTTTACTTTCAGAATGAGCAAGGTATCATTTGACAGCTCTGCCCAAGACATTACTTATCCAGGCAGATAAACACCCTAGAAGATTCCTGACATGCACAATCCATGACCTCAAATGTATCAGACTGTCAACCGTTACAAAGAAAAGGATGCAGTTAAAATGGCTAAAACTGGTTGTTCATGTGTATGTAATGTGTATGTGTTAGGGTTAATGCCATTACCATTATAATTGAAATTATTTTCTCAGTGAGGATTGATGGTGCTGGAATATATTATAACATTTGTTTTGTGTGTATAGACAAAAAAGATAAAATCAATTTTAATGACACTTGCAAAGCATGCGCTTAAAAATTATGTGCCCATTCTGCTTGGAAAACTTAATTCATGCTGAATAGATATTCCCACTTTCTTTAACAGAATGTTGCAAATGTGCCAGTCTCAGCAATTTATAGGTACTCCCCCTTCCTGCTCTTATATGAATGATATTAACATTTAGAATAAGAAATGAGATTTGCGAGGGTATACTGTATTTTCCTCTACCCTGCTGCTCGAAAAGGAGTAGTCAGAGGGTGATGTGATCTCTGATATCAAAACTGCTTTGACTGTACCACTGGTAGATTTCATGGCAATATAACAAACTAAGCAAGTGGCTCTGAGCAGGTTTAAAGTTTTAGTGATAGTTCTTCGTCACCAGCATCAATTCCTCTGAATATAAATTTTGAATGACCCAATAAGGCTGAATTTAAAAATGCCTGATAAATTGTTCTGTTTCCTAACCCAAATAGGTCTCCAACTGTTCCGATGCAGCCAGAGAATCATTTGACCAGCCACAGACAATATTATTCTGGCGAGCTTTTTGTTTCTGCTTGCATTTGCCCTACTGAATTGAACTCCAACATTGAACTCTATCATAGAAACATAGAAACATAGAAATTAGGTGCAGGAGTAGGCCATTCGGCCCTTCGAGCCTGCACCGCCATTCAATATGATCATGGCTGATCATCCAACTCATGTTTCCCTTTGTCCAATCTCTTTCCACCTACATCCAGGACAGCTAGCATGTCCTCCACTCGTCCAATTAACTGGCCTTCACCATTTCATCTTCACTAGGGACACACCTTCACTCCTCATTAGAAAGACGTTAAAGCTCTCCGCTTCTTTCTGCAACAGAGATGGAACCAGTTCCCCTCCACCAACACTCTCATCTGCCGGTTTGAACTCATCTCTCAACTTTATCTACTGATGAAGTCCATGTCTGTCCAACCTCACCCTGTAGCTCAGGCACTTGAGTTCCGGCAACATTGACTTACAGTGCCCTCCATAATGTTTGGGACAAAGACCGATCAATTTATTTAGTTGTCTCTGTGTTCCACAATTTGATATTTGTAATAGAAAGAAATCACATGTGGTTAAAGTGCACATCGTTAGATTTTAATAAAGGCCATTTTTATACATTTTGGTTTTACCAGCATTGCTGGTAAATTACAGCAGTGTTGAAACTTAGTCCCTCCATTTCAGGGCACCATAATGTTTGGGATACAGCAATGTCATGTAAATGAAAGTAATCATGCTTAGTATTTTGTTGCATATCTTTTGCATGCGATGACTGCTTGAAGTCTGCGATCTATGGACCACCAGTTGCTGGGTGTCTTCTCTGGTGATGCTCTGCCAGGCCTGTATTGCAACCATCTTTAACTTATGCTTGTTTTGGGGGCTAGTCCCCTTCAGTTTTCTCCAGCATATAAAAGGCATGCTCAGATTGGGTGATTGACTTAGCCACTCCAGAATTGACCATCTTTAGCTTTGAAAATCTCCTTTGTTGCTTTTGCAGTATGTTTGGGATCATTGTCTTGCTGTAGAATGAACCGGCGGCCAATGAGTTTTGAGACATTTGTTTGAACTTGAGCAGATAGGATGTGTCTGTACACTTCAGAATTCATTATGCTACTACCATCAACACTTGTATCATCAATGACGATAAGTGAGCCAGTACCTTCAGCAGCCATAAATGCCTAGGCCATAACACCCCCACCACCATGTTTCACAGATGAGGTGGTATGCTTTGGATCTTGGGCAGTTCCTTCTCTCCTCCATACTTTGCTCTTACAATCATTCTGATATAAGTTCATCTTTGTCTCATTTGTCCACAAGACCTTTCTCCAGAAATGTGGTTGCTCTTTTAAGTACTTCTTGGCAAACTGTAACCTGACCATTCTATTTTTGCAGCTAACCAGTGGTTTGCATCTTGCAGTGTAGCCTCTGTATTTCTGTTCATGAAGTCTTCTGCAGACCGTGGTCATTGACAAATTCACACCTGACTCCTGAAGAGTGTTTCTGATCTGTTGGACAGGTGTTTGGGGATTTTTCTTTATTATAGAGAGAATTCTTGGGTTGTCAGCTGTGGAGGTCTTTCTTGGCCTACCAGTCTGTTTGTGATTTGTAAGCTCACCAGTGCTCTCTTTCTTCTTAATGATGTTCCAACCAGTTCATTTTGGTATACCTAAGGTTTGCCTGATGTCTCTAAGTTTTATTTTTGTTTCTCAGGCTTATATTTTCATTAGCACAACTTTGGTCCTCATGTTGATAAACAGCAATACAAGTTTCCTAAGGTGATGGAAAGGCTGGAGGAAACACTAGGTGCTGAGAGTTCTTATACCTGCATTAAGGAGGCAATTAAACACAACGGAGCAATTACAAATACCTGTGAAGCCATGTGTCCCAAACATTATTGAAATGGTGGGACTATGTATAAACACAGCTGTAATTTCTACATGGTGAAACCAAAATATATAAAAATGGCCTTTAATAAAATCTGACAATGTGCACTTTAACCACATGTGATTTTTTTTTCCATTACAAATCTCAAATTGCGGATTACAGAGGCAAATAAATAATGATGCGTCTTTGTCCCAACCAATATGGAGGGCACTGTAAATCTTCTTGACAAGCACTCTTTCCAGCTTAATGGCATCTTTTATAGAGCACAGTGACTAAAACTAAACACAACTCTCCAAACCATAAATAAACAAAATGAATTATTTCCAAACTGCTTCCAATGCAAGCGCACCTCTCCTGTGCAAAGTACTTCAAGTTCTCACCAACACCCAACAGGACAGTTATAGCATGAAATTAGGTAATTAATCTAGTTGAGCCCAAACTCGCTCAATTTAAGACCAATCACTCTTGTCCCATCCAGTCCACTGTGCTTCCAACACATAATATCCTTCTTTAAGTAAGGAGATAAATAGAATATAGCACTCCAGACGTGGTCTCACCAATGTCCTGTATAACTAAAGAATAACCTTCCTTATGCTATATTCAATTCCCCTTACAATGAATTATAATATTCTATTTCCTTAGCTGATTTCTTGCAATACATGCATTCAAGTTCATTCGTGAATCATGTACTGGATACCCAATAAAAATTAATATAAACTGCCAATGCTGGGAATCTGTAATTAAAATAGAAATTGTTGGAAACACTCGGCATGTCAGGCAGCATTTAAAGTACGAGAATGCGCCCAGATTCCTCTGCATTCCATGCAATAACTCGTGTGGGTGGTCTCAATTTAATCACATGCTTCACATCGTGAACAACGTCTTCCTGTTTGTTTGACGTTTAATAATATTTGCATATCAAGCAGCAAAGCTTTGTTATTATATATAAAATGATTTTTATAAATAAAACGCCAGAACATCATGCTTCGTATGTGAGTTCATAAAAGTATCAAAGTAAGAGTGAAATTATTTGGATAATAATCCCACTAAATCATGAAGCTAGGTTGATCATTATATTCTGAAATGTTTTAGAGATCTTTTAAAGGGAATATGTAAATGAGTTTGTTGATTAGTTTACATTTGAGTTACATCTCCAAATTCTTTTCAAAGCACAAGTTGGATACCAAATGGATGGTCATGAAATTATTCTATTCCAGGATATAAAAATGCGACAATGAACCCAATGAACAAATATAACATTCCAAAAATCAATTTCATAAAAGATCAAGGTAGCAAAAAAATTGAACCTCAGATCTGAGAGTTCATCGTAGCAGTTAATTTAAAAACAAAAATGTAATATTATTCAAATTAACCAGTATTGCAGAGCTTTAATTCATTTTAATTTGAAACATTCTAGAGTTTTATTAGTAGTGACAAAACATTAAATTTTTATTTACTAAACTAAAAACATAATATCTTGACCCACTACTTTCATTTGTCTCTGTCCTTCATTCCATTGGACAGAGGCCAGGCTCCACTGATCTTTTCCTCTCTGGCCAGGGAAGTTCCAATTCTCAATTTAAAAAGGGTCAAAGTGATTTTGAAAGGAAATAGAAAAGTGCAGTGTTTAAAAGTGAAGAACAGTATATACTTTCCTATAGCCACACAAACCCATCAGCGTGGAGCGCTTTGAACACTGCATGAATGAGTGAAGAATTTCATTTAACCATGTGTATTAGATTAGATTATTGAGGGAGTGCAGCGTAGGTTTACAAGGTTAATTCCCGGGATGGCGGGACTGTCATATGCTGAGAGAATGGAGTGCCTGGGCTTGTATACTATGGAGTTCAGAAGGATGAGAGGGAATCTTATTGAAACATATAACATTTTTAAGTGTTTGGACACACTAGAGGCAGGAAACATGTTACCGATGTTGGGGTAGCCACAGTTTAAGAATAAGGTGTAAGGCATTTAGAACGAGACAAGGAAACACTTTTTCACACAGAGAGTTGTGAGTCTGTGGAATTCTCTGCCTCAGAGGGCGGTGGAGGCCGGTTCTCTGGATACTTTCAAGAGAGAGCTAGAAACGGCTCTTAACGATAGCGGAGTCAGGGGATATGGGGAGAAGGCAGGAATGGGGTACTGATTGAGATGATCAACCATGATCACATTGAATGGTGGCGCTGGCTCGATGGGCCAAATGGCATACTCCTGCACTTATTGTCTATTGGATATCCACTACCTCAATTAAAAGTTGAAGTTACAAACAGGCTGAATGACGGCTTGTAAGCTCAAGGCATTCATAGTCACCATGGTCGTAGATCGACGGTCAGCTCTGCTCACTAGTCTTATCCAACATCCCAAATGCCAGTACTCTATGTACTAGTAGTATGTTGGCGAATAAGATAGCAAGAACTTTGTGATTTGTAATTGGTTAGTAATATTTAACATTTTAATACCGTTTATTACATTTTTGTGTTATATGCAGCCAAGATTGTTAA
Organism: Leucoraja erinaceus; assembly: GCF_028641065.1. NCBI lineage: Eukaryota > Metazoa > Chordata > Chondrichthyes > Rajiformes > Rajidae > Leucoraja > Leucoraja erinaceus. The sequence continues at coordinate 56,893,531 of NC_073381.1, forward strand.
AACCCACTGATATGGTCAGTTAATGTGTCAAGAATGTATTTGTTATGTGAAAGGAAGTTGTTTAGACATTTGTATAAAAAGAGATATTTTAATTGATGGAGTGAGTTTCTCCTTTGGATTGGAATTATGAGTACTGCCAAGACCATAAATAGAAGATACGCTTTAATTTGCTATTGCAATGATTTTCCAACAACATGAGGGATATGTGAGAACGCTGTTTGTTTTAAATAGTACAAAGTGAATTTGCAGAAAACTCAGCTTTAAATGTCGAATAGGTCAAGAGGACACATTATTGGCAACAATGCTATTTGTTTCCTGGATTGATTGAGTGGACTTTGCATTCAAACGGTAGTCATGGCCAAGTGTTGTCAAGGGCCACCAACTACTCTTAAATTTACTGTTGCCAGGGACAGCAGAAGGGATACAATAGTTAACTTCTATGTTTAAGAAAGAATTGCAGATGCTGGAAAAGTCAAAGGTAGACAAAAAAGCTGTAGAAACTCAGCGGGTAAGGCAGCATCTATGGAGCGTAGGACGTTTCGGGTCGAGACCCTTCTTCAGACAGAGTTCAGACTGAGTTAACTTCTAGTTCAGTTACTATTACATAATACAGCAATATTCTTGAATGTTGATTGGAACAGAACCATATTGTAATAAACCAGTATTTTGCAATCAGACCACATAGTTTGACTTTTGTGGAGCTGTTGGTAGTTCTTCCTCAATATTTCTTGAACAACAACAAAAAAGAGCCCATAAACGTCAGCTTTACAAGTATATAAAGTAGGAAACAGTCTATGTTCTGGAAATGATGGCACAGGCAAGATGATATTGGCTGAAACGTCCTGAACTTGTACTCAAGCTGAGAGTAATATCAATTAGGTTTTCTTCTGCAACCCAATGGTTCCATGGAGGTAACATTGAAGAACATTATAGTTTACTCGGCTACTAGGTCAGATGAGACACCTATAAAACCTAACCATATACTTTGGCTTAGACGTGCACATGCCAGGATCAACAAGATGGGAATATTTACTTCCAATGAATGATGGTGAGGAAAATATTATTTGCATATCAAGAAAAGTCTGATAGCAATGGATGTCATAACTTGTCTGTATCACTAAAGCTCTCGAACTGGTCCTGCCTCTGAAATGTTCTAGTTCAATTATAAGACTTAATCTAACAACTAGGTGGGTAAATCGTTGAGATATATCCTAATAATTTAAATGTAGGACCAATCCGATCAGACGAATTACCACCCAATTAGTCTTCTCGCAACCATCAATAAAGTGATGAAAAGTGCTGCTGAAAATACATTTACTAATCACTAACCTGCTTGAAAATCAATTATCCCAGTCAGAAACTCAACTGGTCTAGCAATATAAATTCTGCAGATACTAGATCATAGATTGGAGGTGCTGGAATGAGTGATTCACAACCTGACATTTGGATGTCTTACGACTAACTGCAAGGCACAAGTCTGGTGTGTGATGGAATAGTCATCACTTACCTCAATGAGTGCAACACATCTCAGGAAACATAGACATAGAAAATAGGTGCAGGAGTAGGCCATTCGGCCCTTCGAGCCTGCACCGCCATTCAATATGATCATGGCTGATCATCCAACGCAGTATCCTGGAAACTGAACATCATTCAGAATAAAACAGCACATTTGATTCCCACCCCATTCACCACCACAGTCATTCATTCTATCACCATGACTCTTTAGATGCAGGGTGTGCCATTAACAAATTACAGTGCAGTTATTTACACAAACTACCTTGACAGCACTTTTCAAATCCACAATACCTAAAGCCAAAAGGTACAAGGGAGTCAGACAAATAGGAATGGCAAGCCTTTAAGTCACATATCAATCTCTTCATTAACATCATTAAGAAAGCATCTTCCTACAATGCTTCGAGAAGGTGGCTCACCATCATTGCCCCAAAGAAAGTATGGTTGGGTAATAAATGCAGGCTTTCCAACAATGGCCAGATACTAAAAATGAATCCATGAGAAAAATAAGTAGCTTTCATGCCCTTTTCTTCCTGGAGCAAATCCACTATTTACGTAGAAATAATCTAACAGCATAAGTAAATAAGCATGCTTTCATGTGTGGAGCCGTTAGTAAATGTCCTCAGCAAATTCCTGAAATAAATTCTTGTTATCAAGTATGCTATTGCAAGCAATCAAAAGAAGATGTTAAACATTGATGATGCAGATTATAATAAGAGGGTGTTATACAGACAGCTGATTTATTCTGTATTCTTTTGTGGTTTGTGATTTCCAACCTTTTGCTCTACCTGTGAATGTTAAGTGTGAATTTGCCTTTAGAGAATATTCAGGGTGCTTCTTTATTGAATAATTGGTAAATCTTTCCCAGAATGACACAATAAATTAGATGGAAACGTATTCATTCTATGTAATTTATATGCCTGATTTGTGGTGATTCGATGAGCTTAATTATGTTTTTTTGTTGCAGGATGGTAATAATTTTAGACAGCATTTTTATGTAAATATTTTTTTATAACAAAAATGCCTATAACCATTAAAAAATTAAAGAATAATTGTATTGGTTTATTATTGTCATTTATATCAAGATACAGTGAAAAAAATGTGTTTGTGTGCTATCCAGTCAAAACTATACAATACACAAGTACAATTCAACCATATACCAGTAGAACAGGTAGGGCATAGAGAAAAATAGCAGACTGCCGAATGCAGTGTTATAACATTATGGCCTTACAGAAGAGAGAAAGTGCAGGTAAAAAAAATATACAAGAGCAACAGTGAAGTAGGTTGGGAGATTGGCGGTACACACTTAGCCCACGAAAGGACCATTCAGTACTCGGATAGCAGTGCTGTCTAGAAGCTGTTGCTGAATCTGGTGGTACATGCTTTCAACTTCTATATCATCCAGCCGAGGGGAGGGGAGAGGAGAGAAGAGGGAATAACTGGAGATTGTGATCCTTGATTAGAGTGGCTGTTTTCCTGAGGCAGTGGGATGTGTAGGATTCAATAGAGGAGAAGAGGGCAGGCGGGTTGTTTTGTGTAATGGACTGGGCTGCTTTCTATGGTGCATCTGTAGAAGATAATACAAGTTGTCAAACTTCCTTTGCCTTCTCAGAAAGAAGAGCTGTTGGTGTGCTTTCTTGCCGTATCTTCAATACAGTTGGTTCAGGACAAATTGTTGATGATATTTGTGCCAAGGAACTTGAGGCTCTTGACCATCTACACCACTAATGCTGACTGGGGCATCACCTCATTTCCTGAAGTCAGTAACTAGCTCCTTTGTCCTGTTAATAAGGAACTGCAGATGCTGGAGAGGTTGTTGTCTTGACACCATATTATTAAAGTCTCTTATCTCCTTCCTATACTCAATCGCATCACTGTTCGAAATCCAGCCCACTCCGGATGTTTCATCTCTCCGGCTCACTCCGGATGTAGAGGTGTCATCTTCAAATTTTTAAATTGATCAATAGTAATAGTAGATCAATGGTAATAGTGTGAAACAGGCTCACTGTTGTGTGTGTGTGTGTGTGTGTGTGCACATGCATTTACATGTGAAATCACTATCATCACAGTACGAAGCAGGAGTTGAAAGCAATTTTGAGGTGGCATGGTGTCAGTAATTCAGTGCAGAGGAATGGGACAGACAACATTAATTCACAGGTATAATTCTATTCTTGCAATGGAAGATAGTGCTGTGGAGACAACATCATTTAAAGAGTCTGAAGAAGGGTTTCAACCCTAAACGTCACCCATTCCTTCTCTCCATAGATGCTGCCTGTTCCGCTGAGTTACTCCAACATTTTGTGACTACCTTCATTTAAAGAGAACCAGCTGCATTTCAATGCAGTTTGTAGATAATTTTATCACCTACTTACAATTAAATTGTAGGAATGAATTAGGACCAAGTGAAATTATCATTCTATTTAAATTATAATATGGCAACCTAAAATAGGTATGATGATAGCAACACTTCATTTTTTCGCCAATAAATGTTGTTCACAAAGATTGTATGTTTATTCAAAGATTGAAAGTTTGTTGTATGCTTATGTTTATTCAAATATTGAAAGTTTTCCAAGATGTTGCAGATGTCAATTCAGATACAGGAAATTCTACTGTAACACGTATATATCTCTGATTTAACATTTTTCGATGATGTGAATTGGGCATAACTCATTGGGTAAATTAGGGAACACTAATGTATTTGGCGTACACTTAAAATAAACTTTGCAAATTGACAAGCAGTTAAAAGCCGTCTTGGAAAAGAAAACTAAGAGAAAATAAGATTTCCATATAACCTTTCTGCAGTAATCATACACAATTGTCTCTTCAGAACAGAGTCTGTCAGTTTCACTACAGTTAAAACTGAGAAGCAATCGCTTCTATAGGCACTTGCACAATGATACTAGTAAACATTGTAACATGTAATATTTTTAACTTGCAGTAAATATAATAGATGTATAGCTCTTAAAAATACTTTTTCTTTGAAAAGCCTACGGTAAAAGAAAACAGGTTATTTTGCATGGAGACTCTCTTCACAATGACACAAATTGTTTTACAGAGAACATAAAACAGTACAGCACACCCTTTTACCCCCAATATCTATGCTGAGATATAGACTAGCTCTAATCTGCCTGCACATAATCCATATCCCTCCATTCCGTGCATATTTATGTGTTCATCCAAAAGTCTCTTAAATGCCAGTCATATAATAGAACACAGGTAGAGAAACACACACACAGAAGCACATGGGAAACTACTTGACCTATGGAATCTATGCCAAGTATAATTGGCATAGATTCCATGATGTACCATTCCTGACGTCTTTTTCAGAGAATGTTTAGTTAATTTCAATTCTTAATTTGAAACATCATTCTTGGTATTCCAGAGGTAATATTGGACACAAGTAATATTTTGCTAAGGGATTAGGTTTTGAAATAGTATCTGCTTCTTACTAAGAATTATATATGAGGACTTGACTGTGTCAGAGGACTCCTGGCTTTGCGTAACCAAGAAACCTATACCATGGATTGAGACAAAAAGAAACTAAACACACTCTGGAATTAACAAGCATTATTTGCTCCTAAACATTTCTGCAAATTTCCCACTATCATTGCTGGATTTCCTTGAATTTAATGCAGCCAACTAAAGGTACGGATGTTAAGAAAATTAAGTTTCCAGAGTTAAAGGTGTAAACTTATATCTGAGTTGGCTGTGTTTTCCCTGATCATTTCTGCATAACTGCCCAGTATAATAACTTCTTAATACCATTTCATCTAATTGCTGATATTCCTAAACATCATAGCTTTAAGTATATGCATGTCATAAACAAGGAGGGTATAATTACAAAATAAGGGACTTGTCATTTAACACGGAAATGCATACTTTTGGAGGGTAGTGAATCTCTGGAATTCCTTACTCATGATGATGATGGAGGCCAGATCAATAGATATATTTAAGGAAGATAGATAAATATTTTAAAGATTAAGGATTGGAGGTGATAGGGAATTGGTATAGAAGAGGACTTGAGGCCAGCATCGATCAGCAATGATTATATTTCATGGTGGGACAGGCTTGAGGGGTCAAGCACTCTCCTCCGCCTCTGTATCTTATGTTCTGTTTCCATCATAAAATCAATAAATCGACAAAATACAGAGCAATGAAAGCTAATCTAACCTTACACCTCCGCGACTGCTAGTGAGCAACTCCCCACTCTGTCTACCACTCAATTCTACTGCACTTTTGTGCAGTATTTTGCAAAATTGTACAGAAAGGAGCCTCTAAACAGTACAAATATATATTCAACAGACTTGCCTACACCCCATCCACTAACTTGCAGATAATTGCCTCAATACCTTCAACCAGATAGATAATGAAAGGTAGAATGCAACAGTTTAAATGCGATCTCAGTGAGACTAACTAGTATGCAATGGTGGTTTGTGGTTGTCAAGAGACAACCTGAGAAAAGTGGATTTCAGACAGATCAACAAGTAATAAGGGAGTGCTGTGGCCGAAGTGTTTTAATATTGACAACTGCAGCTTAACTATTTTGAATCATTTTACAATAATCCCTACTCTGTCAGTTGAAAACGAATGGTTTGAGATAAAGACTTCAATTTCTGGGCACTATGCTTTTTTTAGTCATCAGAAGAAGTTTGTGGAGTTGTTTGAGGTAATATATTTCCAATCTCCCCAAGAATAATGGTTTATCACAGACATGTGGCATGAACAGTTCAGACCAAAAAAATATGATCTTGATTAAGCAATCAAGATTCTGTGATGAATGAACAGAAAACGATTGCTTCACTAAGGAAGTTGGAATTTAAATTCTAGGGATTTTTTTCTCAATTCATGCTATGTCGTATTATTCTCATTTAAAATCATTTTAACTTACTGAAAAATGTGCACTGACCATTTGCATTGGTTTGCGTTTTTATCATTGGTATCTCACAAGCCTTTGTGGCACTAGCATTAATCTACTTGTCTATATAATAGCATCACAAGGAGCAGCCAAAGACCTTTCTTGCCTTGAGGAGAAAATACATGCATACAATTCCATCTGCAGTGCAATGAAATATTCAGAATTCATATCATCAAATTATATTAAAGGCACTATTTTCCTGCGGGTTAATACACTGGAATAGGCTTACAGCATCTTGTAAATGCTTGCCATAATAATATTTGCACAGAGCAGATTCAGATAGATTCAGAAACCTCTTCGGAATGACATGATCATCTTTAAAAGAGCCATTCACAGATATCACGAATTGCATTTAATAGCTTTTGTTATAACAGGGTGTGAACAGCTTTGGAACATCAGGTGGTAAATTACCTTTGCAAGGTCCCCAACTTCCAAGTAGAAGCAGATAACAAACACGTTCCACGTGACCCAGAGGACCATCCAGATGGCATACTTTGGGGAAGGGAACAAAATGAGAGAGAAAAAATGTAAAGCCACTGATTTAAAGATGCCTTACATTGAATACAATAGATTATGCTGTTTATAACTATAATGATACAAATTTTTATCCAACATACCTGTTACATTAACAAAACAAATCGAAAATTGATAGCCAAATGCAATTATCACTGCATGGGCCACAGATAATGCTAAATTTGTTCTGATTTACCTTTCATGATATACGATAAAGCAAGTAAGCATATGAACATACAGCAGGCAGCACATGTGAACCACTTGTACAGAAGTTAGCTTTCAAAATGCTATATTATGGAATCCAACACATTTATACTTTTAAATGTAGGTCCATTTTGAGATTTGTTCTTACACTTTATCTCACCTCGCTGTAATATCCTTACCTGACCCTGGCCTAATTGCATCATGAACCGCAGCCTGCCTGATCACACCGCTCAACCCCCTCTACCGCAGTGCTTTCACACCTCAAAAAAAAATGTCCTTAAATAGAATCCCAAATTACCTGGAATTTCATGGTATATCCTGAAATTTTCAAAAATGCTTCTTGCGTGCTATTTGTTGTTGGTTTATTTTGGCGGGCACACGTTAACAGATCCATGTAACTACACCGTATCTGCCTGCTTCTGTTACTCACTTGTACAGTGTTATGCAAGGTAGCTTTCGTTGTCTCCAACAGCTTTCGTTGTCTTTGTTTTTTCAACCAGTTCTCATGTGTCTGTCTCTGCTCACCCTCCCTCACTCCCTCTTTCACTCCCACTCTCTCCCTCCCCGTCTGTCTACCTCCCGCCCTCCCCCTTTACCTCCCTCTCTCCGTCCTTCCCTCCCTCTCTCTCTCCCTCCTTCCCTCCCTCTCCACCTCCCTCCCCTTCCCTTTCTCCCTCTGTCTCTCCCTCTCTCTATCCCCCTCTCTTCCCCTCCCTCTCTCCCCTCTTTCTCTCCCTCCCCTTTCCCTCCCTTCCTCCCTCTCTCTTCCTCCATCCCTCTCCCCTTCCTTTTCTCTCTCCCTCCCTCCCTCTTATTCCCTCCCTCTCTCCCTTTTGGCCTCTTGAGCCCACCCACCGTTCTGTAAAAGCAAGGCCAATCCCAATGTGACTGCTAATCCCACCGCCCACTTGTAACTTTTCACCACTAGGCTTATCCAGAATTTTACCACTGCCTGAAAAATAATCGTAGGCTCAACTTCCACCAAGAATGCAAATTCAAAAGATTCATTGTTATACAAGAATTTTCCCAGACACTCTGTGACCCATAGTGCTGTGGCCATAGCACTTTGTTTAAAGACCATAGCGCTGCAGCGGGTAGCGCTATATTTAGAACCCATAGCACTGCAGCCAACAGCTCTTTTAAATTCCCACGCGTTAAACTGACAGTGCTCTGTTTAAACCTTTGAGAACCAAACCAGCAGTGCTGTGTGTATTACCTTTACACCTCTTCGCGGGCCGGATGCGGAAGTTTCCCGAAATCATTCCATTTTCCTAAAAATAACCGGAGGCAACGAGAATTTCCTGAATTTGGGGAATTTCGCTGCTCTACCAACAACTCAACCATGTCAGATTAATTCCAATGTCGCAATTTAACATGCGAGTTGCCATTTTCCTCTTAGTAATGCTCTTTCCTCTATTCTACTTGCTCTTCCTTCCAGAGCTCCTCTCAGCTGACCGCAAAGATCTATCTGTTCCCCCTTCATGCATAGACGTGTGCACATTTTCTATGCAAGCTTTGGGCTGCTAACGCAGCAGAATATTTTATTGCAGCTGGTTCATGCATCATTCATTCATACCTAGTTGAATGTGTCTTTAACAAAGCAGAACAATTTCCAGGGAAATATATCTGTCTTCAAAATCTGCCATTCAGCAATAGGTTGGAGATACTACAATAATGTTTTATAATATAAAATCATACTTTATGGATGTTATGTTCAGCTTTCAGAGTCCTGTTGTAAAATGGAATCATGGGTTTAATAAAATTAAGGATTATGAGGACATTAATATATATTGGAATATAATTTTTTCTTCATTATGTTTTAAGAGTCTAATATTTCATCTATGCAATAGTCAGACAGAAACCCCTTACTAATAACAAGCTCACAGCATATTTCATAAGCTTTATTATCATTTGTTGGACCAGAAATAAATAGAATAAATATCATATGAATGTGCTCAGGTTAGAAAATGAAACAGAAGTTTATTAACAATAATTAGGTAGATAGGGAAAAATAATGATTGGAGGAGAGCTTTGAAGAACCTTTGCCGCAGTTCCAAACCTTGATACAGTCGGTACTTCTGACCTAAGCTACCAATGCCCATCCAACAATTTTCCATCGCATTCCCACTGAGTGTCCGACATTATTCCAAAAAAGAGTAATGCATGACTGGGAAACAATAACTTATCCACCAAGTAAGCACATTATAACCTTTAAGAGTGGACACAACATTCAACAAATGCAGATTATCATCTATTTCAGTTTAGTATCAAGTTTTCTGGATTTTTTCTTTCCCTGTTAATTTCAGCTTTAATTTGCCTTCTCCTATTTTTACCTGCCAACCATACTGTTTATTTGTATTCACCAGCTTTTTTATCATCTTCTTTAACTAATTCTTTCATGACTTTGCATTCAGCCTATTCTTCCACTCCTTCATAGACCTCATGTTCTTATTAACCTTTTATTTCTCAACATTTTCCAGATCTTCTGAAAGGTCATTAATCTAAAATGTAATTCTGTTTCTCACTCTGAGAGGCCGCCCAACTTGATAGAAATATATAAAATTGTGAGGGGCGTAGATAAGGTAGAATCTTTTTCTGCAAGGTCGAAATGTCAAAGACAGGAGGGCATAGCTTTAAGGTTAGAGGGGGAATGTTTAAAGAAGATGCACAACGCAAATTTTTCTTACACAGAAAGTGATGGGTGCCTAGAATGTGTTACCAAATGTAGTGGTGAAAACATAGAAACAGGTGCAGGAGTAGGCCATTCGGCCCTTCGAGCCTGCACCGCCATTCAATATGATCATGATTGATCATCCAACTCAGTATCCTGTACCTGCCTTCTCTCCATACCCCCTGATCCCTTTAGCCACATCTAACTCCCTCTTAAATATAGCCAATTAACTGGCCTCAACTACCTTCTGTGGCAGATAATTCCAGAGATTCACCACTCTCTGTGTGAAAAATGTTTTCCTCATCTCAGTCCTAAAAGATTTCCCCCTTATCCTTAAACTGTGACCCCTTGTTTTGGACTTCCCCAACACCAGGAACAATCTTCCTGCATCTAGCATGTCCAACCCCTTAAGAATTTTGTAAGTTTCTATAAGATCCCCCTCAATCTCCTAAATTCTAGCGAGTACAAGCCGAGTCTATCCAGTCTTTCTTCATATGAAAGTCCCGACATCCCAGGAATCAGTCTGGTGAACCTTCTCTGCACTCCCTCTATGGCAATAATGTCCTTCCTCAGATTTGGAGACCAAAACTGTAAGCAATACTCCAGGTGTGTTCTCACCAAGACCCTGTACAACTGCAGTAGAACCTCCCTGTTCCTATACTCAAATCCTTTTGCTATGAATGCTAACATACCATTCGCTTTCTTCACTGCCTGCTGCACCTGCATGCCTACTTTCAATGACTGGTGTATCATGACACCCAGGTCTCGTTGCATCTCCCCTTTTTCTAATCGGCCACCATTTAGATAATAGTCTGCTTTCCTGTTTTTGCTACCAAAGTGGATAACCTCACATTTATCCACATTAAACTGCATCTGCCATGCATTTGCCCACTCACCCAGCCTATCCAAGTCACCTTGCAGTCTCCTAGCATCCTCCTCACAGCTAACACTGTCCCCAGTTTAGTGTCTTCCGCAAACTTGGAGATGTTGCACTCAATTCCCTCGTCCAAATCATTAATATATATTGTAAATAGCTGGGGTCTCAGCACTGAGCCTTGCTGTACCCCACTAGTCACTGCCTGCCATTCTGAAAAGGACCCGTTTATTCCTACTCTTTGCTTCCTGTTTGCCAGCCAGTTCTCTATCCACATCAATACTGAACCCCCAATACCTTGTGCTTTAAGTTTGTATACTAATCTCTTATGTGGGACCTTGTCGGAAAGCCTTCTGAAAGTCCAGATATAACACATCTACTAGTTCTCCCCTATCCACTCTACTAGTTACATCCTCGAAAAATTCTATAAGATTCGTCAGACATGATTTACCTTTTGTAAACCCATGCTGACTTTGTCCAATGATTTCACCACTTTTCAAATGTGCTGCTATCCCATCTTTAATAACTGACTCTAGCACTTATTAAAGGCTTTTAAATAGGCACATAGATATGCAGGAAATAGATGGACATGGATCACATACAGGAATGGCGATCAGTTTAACTTGGCATCATGTTTAGGACATTGTGGGCCGTAGAGCCAGTTCCAGTGCTGTACTGTTCTATGTTATATCAGTGCCCACATTAAAATGAATATAAGTAAACTGATGCCACTTCCACCTTCTATTGACCCAACTTTGTTCTTTTCCTTCGAGTCAGTCAATCTATCTATCACAAAGTTCCCCTCTTAGTCTTTTCTCCCTCACTCAAGACCATATTTTCTCTGGTTTTGAAATTTGTAATCTCAAATGTTAACTCTCTTTCCCTTGCCACAGATGGTGCCTGACCATTCTGGTGTTTCCACCATCTTATGTTATTATTTCAGATTTCCATCACCCACAATGTTTTGCTTTTGACAAAATCATACGATTTCTAACAAAGCCCATTGCTTCCCTCTCTTGAATAGCCACATCTCTAATGAATTGAAGGAAAGAAATTGCCTGAGATTTATTTATCAAATTCATTTGAACCTGAAGGATGAGCAGAACATATCAAATATCTATATTTAAAATATATGAGTAAATGTAAAACATATAAAAACTGAGAACCCAGTGAATTCCTCATGGTGTAGGCTCTGGAGCGCTAGTATGGGTGTTGTGGGCTGAAGGGACTGTTTTCCAGAGGCTAGTATGCACATTGTGGGCCGAATGGATTCTTGGGCTGGCGGCTCAGTCACTCAAGCCTGTTGTGCTGGCAGCTCACTCACTCACGGCTGGTGGGCTGGCAGTTGACTCACGGCTAATCCTTGAAATTTCATTTCAAGCAGGGTGCAAGGCCACTAAAGACAGCAAGTCGTGACCTCTCCCTCCTCCAATTTGCAGCGGCTCGATCCCAACATGACTTTACCATCAGCCAGGCTTGTGTTGGAGCTGGCAGGCTGGGGTGAATGTAGGGCTCTGAAAATTTTGTTTCCCAGGGCTGGGGTGTGTGAAAGGGGTGGTTTCTGGGCAGATCTGCCCGATCAGCAATGTTTTGAGCTGCTGCTTTTTATACAGTTAAGTTGCGACGGTCGGACGGCTGTTCTGACGGACATACTGGGCGAGTAGAGAGACACACACTGCTATCCCTCTGGTCTACGGACCTTGCTATCGGGGGGGAAAAATAACGTTAATGTTCAATTTACCTAATCTTTTTGTTAGAAGTTTACCAACGTTTTGATGAGAGATAAATTAAGGGAATAAAACAATCTTACTAGACACAAAAAGCTGGAGTATCTCAGCCAAGCCGGCAGCAACTCTGGAGAGAAGGGTCGAAACGTTTTTTCAGTCTGAAGAAGGGACTCGACCAGAAACGTCACCCATTCCTTCTCTCCAGAAATACTGCATGTCCTGCTGAGTTACTCCAGCATTTTGTGTCTATCTTCGGTGTAAACCAGCATCTGCAGTTGCTCCCGACGCAAAACAGCCTATGCCTTTCAATTATTGATGCCAGACCTTGAACAAATGCAGTTCAAATGGACTTTTGAATGCAATTTTGGAAGGATTGTTTCTTGAAACAAACTGCTCTAAAAGTTTGAAGGAAGGAGTTGCAGATACTAGTTTAATCCAAAGATAGACACAAAATGATGGACTAACTCAGCTGGTCAGGCAGCATCTCTGGAGAAAAGAGATAGGTGATGTTTCTGGGTCGAGATCATTCTTCAGGCTGGGGCTTTTTATAGTGTAAAAAAAAATGCATGACATCATTTTTACCATGTGATGATTTTTCCACACGTCGGTAGTCGTTGTTGGCTCAAGAGTAACTCGGGAGAGGAACTTGGTACATCGCAGAAATGAGACTTAAACGGCAAACTGAAACCCCTGTCTCATCATCCGAGTCCACCCACGAGTGATCCCGAGTTTAAAACAAATCAAACTGGTGGTAATCACGTAGAATTAACGTAGTGGGAACGTCAGAACTCGTGGACGCAACTTAGTGACTTACATAGAAACATAGAAAATAGGTGCAGGAGGAGGCCATTCGGCCCCGAGCCAGCACCGCCATTCATTGTGATCATGGCTGATCCTCCCCTATCAATAACCGTGCCTTTCTTCTCCCCATATCCCTTGACTCCACTAGCCCCTAGAGCTCTATCTAACTCTCTCTTAACTCCATCCAGTGACTTGGCCTCCACTGCCCTCTGTGGCAGGGAATTCCATAAATTTACAACTCTCTGGGTGAAAACGTTTTTAAATGACCTCCCCTTTATTCTAAGACTGTGGCCTCTGCTTCTGGACTCACCAAACATTGGGAACATTTTTCATGCATCTAGCTTGTCCAATCCTTTTATAATTTTATATGTTTCTATAAGATCCCCCTCATCCTAAACTCCAGTGAATACAAGCCTAGTCTTTTCAATCTTTCCTCATATGACAGTCCCGCCATCCCAGGGATCAATCTCGTGAACCTACGCTGCACTGCCTCAATCACAAGGATGTCCTTCCTCAAATTAGGACACCAAAACTGTACACAATACTCTAGATGTGGTCTCACCAGAGCCCTATACAAATGCCGAAGGACCTCTTTACTCCTATACTGAAATCCTCTTGTTATGAAGGCCAACATTCCATTAGCTTTCTTCACTGTCTGCTGTACCTGTAAGCCAACTTTCAGTGACCGGTGTACAAGGATGCCCAGGTCTCGCTGCACCTCCCCCTTACCTAACCTAACCCCGTTTGAGATAATAATCTGTCCCCTTGTTTTTGCCACCAAAGTGGATAACCTCACATTTATCTATGTTATACTGCATCTGCCACGCATCTGCCCACTCACTCAACCTGTCCAGGTCACCCTGCAACCTCTTAACATCCTCTTCACAGTTCACACTGCCACCCAGCTTTGTGTCATCCGCAAACTTGCTAGTGTTGCTCCTAATTTCCTCTTCCAAATCATTAATGTATATGGTAAACAGTTGCGGCCCCAACACCGAGCCTTGCGGCACTCCACTTGCCACTGCCTGCCATTCTGAAAAGGACCCATTCACTCCTACTCTTTGCTTCCGGTCTGCCAACCAATTTTCTATCCATGTCAACACCCTACCACTAATACCATGTGCTTTCATTTTAGTCACCAGTCTCCCGTGCGGGACCTTATCAAAGGCTTTCTGAAAGTCTAGATACACTACATCCACTGGCACCCCATCATCCATTTTACTTGTCGCATCCTCAAAAAATTCCAGAAGATTAGTCGAGCATGATTTCCCTTTCATAAATCCATGTTGACTTGGACTAATCCTTTTACTGCTATCCAAATGCCCCATTATTACCTCTTTAATAATTGACTCCAGCATTTTTCCCACAACCGAAGTCAGGCTAACTGGTCTGTAATTCCCCGTTTTCTCTCTCGCTCCTTTCTTGAAAAGTGGGATAACATTAGCTATCCTCCAATCCACAGGGACTGATCCTGAATCTATTGAACATTGGAAAATGATCACTAATGCGTCCACTATTTCTAGAGCCACCTCCCTGAGGGCCCTGGGATGCAGACCATCAGGTCCAGGGGATTTATCATCCTTCAGTCCCATTAGCCTACCCAATACTATTTCTTGCCTAATGAAATTTTATTTCAGTTCCTCTATCCCCTTAGATCCTCTGTGCTCCAATACATCTGGGAGATTGTTTGTGTCTTCCTTAGTGAAGACAGATCCGAAGTACCTATTCAACTCTTCTGCCATTTCCTTGTTGCCCATAATAATTTCACCCGTGCCTGCCTTCAAGGGACCCACATTTGACTTTGCTACTCTTTTTCCCTTAACATATCTAAAGAAGCTTTTACAGTCCTACTTTATAGTCCTGGCCAGTTTCCCCTCGTACTTCATCTTTTCAGCCCGTATTGCCCGTTTTGTTCCCTTCTATTGTCCTATGAAAGTTTTCCAATCCTCTGGCTTCTGGCTACTCTTTGCTGTATTATACATCTTTTCTTTTAGGTTTATTCTATCCCTAACTTCTCTTGTCAGCTACGGTTGCCTCCTACTCCCCTTAGAATCGTTCTTCCTTTTTGGAATGAAATGATCCTGCGTCTTCCGGATTATGCCCTGAAATTCCTGCCATTGCTGTTCCACCGTCATTCCTGCTAGGATCCCTAGGACTTGTAACGCTAATGGCAGGTACTCGGGAAACTTGTTAACTCATGAAAATCTTTCAACATGAAGATTTCTACGAGTCAAATTTGCTCTTGAAGTAAAAAAATTTAAGACTTTTAAACTCGTAAGAACGTAGTAGCCCGTGAGTTTACCGTAGTAACAAGTGAGTCTACCGTGGGTTTGGCCTGAGTGCCAGAAGTGAAATGTTGAAGATTAGTCATCTCCGGAGAATTTGGATAGGTGACGTTTCAGGTCGGGACACTTCTTCAAACTTTAGACCCTTCTTTGCATTTCGTTGTCTCAAACGTTACCTGTCCATGATCTCCACAGATACTGCCTGATAAGTTGATAAGTTGAGTTACTCCAGCACTTTGTATTTTTTCGTAAACCAGCTTCTGTAGTTCCTTGTGTTCCAAAATGTAATGCTTTATAAATGTCCAGAGATGCTGCCTGTCCCGCGGAGTTACTCCAGCACTTTGTGTCTGTCTCCCTGGAGACCTCGTTTCCCACGCAATGTGACATCTACCGTACATACATTGCCAACTGTTGTTTTGGCAGCAACAACATAATCTCCCGGTTAGTACATTCAGTGTTGCTGAGGCCTAGTTTATGTAGAGACAAGAAACTGCAGATGCTGGAATCATGATCATAAAACACACACCAAGTGTTGGAGGAACTCACACAGCGCTGGAGTAACTCAGCGGGACAGGCAGCATCAGCAGAGGAAATGGACAGATGTTGATTCGGCTCGAAAAGAAAGGACCCGATCCGAAACATTGCCTATCCATTCTCTGCACAGATGCTGCCTGACTCTCTGGCTTGCTTCGACACTTCGTGAGTTCATGTCATAGGAACAGAATTAGGCCATTCAGCCCATCGAGTTGCTCCAACACTTTGTGTTTTGCTCAACATGCCAGCATCTGTGGTCCCCCATGTCTTCATTTGACAGCGTCTGAAGAAGGATCCCTGACCCGAAACCTCACCTGCCCGTTTCCTTCCACCGATTTCATGTAGTCACTTTTCGATAAAACCGCACCGCTCCAGTTATTCCAAATCCATTTAATTCCCCGTGTCTCCATTTCATTCATTAAGTCGCTGGTACTGTCACATCGTTTGTTTTCGGTCAATACAACGGAACATTCTGACGAAGGGGGACGATAGACAAAAAAACTGGAGTAACTCAGCGGGACAGGCCGCATCTCTGGAGAGATAGAATGGGTGATGTTTCGGGTCGAGACTCTTCGACAGACTGGTACGGGAAACGAGAGATATAGATGATGATGTATTGTAGAGAGATAAAGAACAATGAATGCAAAAATGTAACGATGATAAAGGAAACAGACCATTGTTCGCTGTTCGTTGGGTGAAAACAAGCAGCTGGTGCGACTTGGGTGGAGGAGGGATAGACAGAGAGGGAATGCCGGGGTTACTTGAAATGAGAGAAATCAATATTCATACCACTGGGCTGTAAGCTGCCCAAGCGAAATATGAAATGCGGTTCCTCCAATTTGCATTTAGCCTCACTCTGACTGGAGGAGACATCGGACAGAAAGGTCAGTGTGGGAATGGTAAGTGTTTGGCAACCGGGAGATCAGGTAGGTCCAGGTAGCAACCGGGAGAGTCGTGATCCGAAACGTCACCCATTCCTTCTCTCCAGACATGCTGTCTGACCCTCTTAGTTACTCCAGCTTTTTGTGTCTATCGTCGGGGTAAACCAGCATCTGCAGTTCCTTACTACACAACAGAACAGTACGAGGAACGGTTAATGTTAGAGGATGCTCACTAACCTCACTATGTTTACATCGTCCTCTCTAGCAATGAATAAATATAATTTGGTTACCGTATTATTGACTACAACCGCCCGTTTACAATGACTGCTCTTTAATTCTCAACCACTGGATTTTTGCCTGGAAACATATTTCATGTTTTCGTTCAGTGAGATAATTCAATTTTAATAGACAGGTGTTAATCTGGCGTCACCACAACAAACTAGACTACCTATAATTTAAATAGAGCATTTAGGATCACTAATAAAATTCCCAAGACTATTTCACATATATAATTCCAGCACCACTTCACACTGAGCTGTCCGTGATGTTTAAAGGGGTTGGCATCTACCCTGACCCGTTGTTCGGATAAAGCACTATTTGAAATAATTTGAAATTTTGAAATTAATCCTCACAGCCTAATGTACACTTTGGGCTAAGATTTGATCCCAGCACAAAGCGCAATGAAAATGGAATGGAATCTCTATTAACATTCTGAGACTCTCTACATAATGGAAGTGATCACATTCGGCCCTTCGAGCCAGTCATTCAATATGATCATGGCTGATCATCCAAAATCAGTACCCAGTTTCTGCTTTCTCCCCATATCCCTTGATTCCGTGACCCTAAGACATTTAAACATGGGAAGCTTTTTATAGTGAAAAAAACTGCATGACATCATTTTTACCATGTGATGATTTTTCCACACGTCGGTAGTCGTTGTTGGCTCAAGAGTAACTCGGGAGAGCAACTTGGTAACTCAGGAGAGGAACTTGGTACATCGCAGAAATGAAAAGTAAACAGCAAACTTAGACATACACGTGGGAACTTGTTTAAACTCGTGAACATAAACTTGGAATCTCGTAGACAACCACGAGTTTGATTTTTTTCCTTCACTCGTGATCACTCGTGGGTGGACTCGCCCCGTGAGACAGGGCCATTAGTTTGCATCATGATCAGCATGAGTAGTTTTGTCTGAAAGACCTTTTCCTGTGCAGTGCTGTTTCATTTTCAAGAATGATGAACTAAGGTGGAGGGAGTAAATGGACTAGTTCTGCTCTGATTTCTTATGTTTTTATTTTCATAGAATGTGCTCATATTGAATGGTGTTTTCTGACTATAGTTAATATGATCCATCAAGTAGAAAATTTAGATTTCCATATCCATAATCTGTATCATTCGGAAATAGTTATTATGCCCAGCACATTACTATAATTAAATTAATAAATTCATTGCCATCGACTGAAACAATTGCTGATAATCAATTGCATTAATTTGCATCATATATCAAGATAATTCTCTATAGGCATCTGTTTTACTTGCACCTAGATAGTTTTACAGACCTGAAGTGGTTATTAATATTATCCATGTCATATTTAGATGGCAAGAAGCTGGAGACATGAATAATTTTACCATTTAGTATTTTGTTTTCAACTTTTGCACAGGTTTTAGAGTAATAATTTGACTGGTATTCCTAAGCTATGAATAACTATTGTTATGATATGTAGATATTTTATTCATATCATTTAAAAACTGGCACATTTGTGTGCAACGCCAGTCTATTACAATTTAAGTGACATGCTGGTGCTAATTAAAATATTCACACTGTTTAATAACTACAATTTCACAACAATATTATCCATAATGTCTGTTATGTAGAGAGCCCATTAATATTTTCACAATTCTAACTTCGCATTTAATATGTTCCCCTGAGCTATTGGTTAAGGCATAAAATTCCCTGGGTAAACAGGTGTGGAATTTCCTAATATACACCAGCATGATTTCCTCTTAAAGTATTTGTAACCAAATACGTTCACAGCATTATAATGAAATCTGTCTTCATGGTCAAAGTAGAACAATCCCTGTAAATCACATCTAAAATCCACGATGCTGTAAACACCTGGGATTGATTTTACACACACAATTTGCATAATGTAGCTAATCCTCAATTAACTAAATTTTGCTGCAGAAATCACTGCTGTTAACATGGAGACATTACCTTTTTTCAGTCCATATGCTCTGTTTTCTGTAGTTTGCAATTGATCCTTTTGTAAGTACACCCTGTTTGTTGTGAAAATAGATCACTTGCTTTAATACGCCAGGTAAGTAGACAGTTTGCTGTAACATAGACTTCTTGCAATTAACCAATTCTGCTTTGTCCAATCTTCAAGTTATTCACTGATACGATAGTGTAATAGAAATTAAGGATGTGCAACAAAAAAAGCACTGGAACATCTCAACAGGTCAATTGGACATCATGGACCTGAAAAGTCAACTCTTCTTCCACAGCTGCTGTCTGACCTTTAAAGTATTTCTGCACGTTCAAAAGTTTGGCCACAGTACTCTTTTGCAGAGCGCAACATCTATGTGTGCTATGTATGCGGCATAATTTTATGGGAAAAAGCTAACTGCAATTTGGAATTAGTGTAAACAAAAGTGGTAAAGTTATTTCATATTTATATTGCAGTTTCTTAGTACATTAAAAGAGGACATCGAGTTTATGCTTGTTCATAGAACACTTCCTTGCATTCCATTCCCTCACCTCTTCCCTGCGATCAATTCACTCTCATGTACCCATCAACACTCCTTGATTATTCTGCCACCCACTTACTGTCAACAGTTAATCTAGCAGCACATCTTTGGGATATGGGAGGAAAACAGACAACATGCAAACTCCACACAGACAGCACCTGAGATTGAGATCGAACCCAGATCTCTGGAGTTGAGAAGGTGAAGCACTATCTTCTGTACCATTATGCAAATGTACCATGATGAAATTACTGGTGGAGAATTACAAGAATGATTTTGGAAATATTCAGTGATATCCAAAAGTTGAAAATAAATGTTCTAATACTAGTTCTGAGATACACATTGTGACCTGCGGACTGTCTGGGCCACTCATACAGAAGCTGGCTCCTCTGCCTCTCTGAGATCTGCTTCTCGATACTAAAATGGGTCCTGCCTACGTGTTTCTCTGCACGAGGAATCCAGCATTTTGAACCAATTGCGTAACCTTCCAATTGAAAATTTACCACTTCCTTGGACTCTCAACATCGTATCCAAAATCCATCCCCAAATCCTCAAACAGCCCATCTTCTCCCTCCCCCTAACCTTTCACCTCACCCACCTGATCACCAACCTGAGTCTCTGCTCTGGGAACTAACCAATGATGCCCCAACCCATTACAAAAGAAATGTTGTCATGATGCAGTATAATTGTAAATGAGCAAAACTACCAGTATGAAAATTATCTTAATGCAATTACAAGATATTGTTGGATTTTCATCTCTATGTCAGTGAAGTGAAAACTATGTGAACGTGTATGCTAAAAGATCCATAATATCACAACAGTGTATAATGAAGTCTTTAAAGTAAATTGTTAGAACAAATAGCTGTATGAAATCTCTATTTAAGTTTCAATATTGGAAATAATATATTTAACATTTTACTGTAAAATATGATTAAAAACAGCACTAATGATGGTGTTTAAATGGTAGATACATAATTACGCATAGCAGCACAAGTACCAAATGTAAGTGATATGTGGAGGCTGTGGGGAATCAGGTGCAAGGCAGAGGATTCAGAAATCACACTGGAAAGAAATAATCTGGCAAAGGTTGGAATGCAAAGCAGCTTGGGGGCATTTACTTCAGTCCAAGTCAGGGAATATAAAACCTACAATTATTTTGTTTTATTTTCCCCCTACTGTTATCACCATAATTAAAAATAATTGTGGATGATCCTTAGAATGAAATCCATGAAAATTGAGTTAATTTAGATCAGTAACATAGGATGCAACACATGCTTTGAATTCTAATAATGCAATGGAATGATTAACTCTAGATATTTATGTTTAGTTCCTTTATTTCAAATCACATGCTTTTAATTGGATAGAACATTGCTACAATCTTTGTAAAGCATCAGGGATGCAAACAGTCAATAATGGGACAAACCTGAGTCCCAGCATAACCACACCCGTCGACGGTAAGGCATGAATACCATAACGGGCTACAAAGTGAAGTCGAGCAGCATAGTTGGCAATAATGCAGCCCTCCCTGATGAACTTAATGCATTCTATGTTTGCGTTTAGCATAAGGCCAACATGGCATGCATGAATGAATGAATGATACTTTATTATCACGTTTCACAATGTGATTCTTTATTTTCCATACACAAGTATGCAAAGAGTCACCACATATAGGGCACCGACAAAGTTGCAAAGTAATCCATTTAGTTCTCAATGGTCCTCCTTTGTTCTCGGCAGCACCCCCCTCCCTTCACACGTTGGGTCCCCCTTTGTACTTTGTGGCACGTTTGGCACCTGTCCCGACAGACTCAGGTGTGCCTGTTCCCTCAGTCATTGTTGCAGAAGTAAGATCCACCATACAGAAGGTGAACCCATGGACAGCAACTGGCCTGGACAGAGTCCCTGGCTGCTTCCTTAAGAATTTTGCAGAACAACTATCCTTAATCTCTCCCTACTCTGATCTGACGTACTCACCTGCTTCAAGAAGACACTATCATCCTTGTGCTAAAAGAAAGTAAGATCTCATGCCTTAATGATGACGGTCCAATGGCCTTGACATCCACCATCATGTGAAGTGTGGTCACATTAAATCCAGTCTACCAGGCCGTCTGACCCACGTAACTACCACCACAATAGGTCTGTGGCTGATGCCATCTCCCTGGCCCTACAGTCATTCCAGAAACACCTGGATAAGTAGGACACTTGTATCAGACTCTTAATCTTCGACAATAGCTCTGTTTTCAATACCATTTTCCCAACCAAGCTCATCTCCAAACCTGTGGAACTTGGAGTCAGCACACATCTCTGCAACTGGATCCTCGACTTCCTGACCAACAGACCGCAACCAGTGAGGATAGGTGATATATCATCCTCAGTGATAATTCTGAACACTGATGCCCCACAAGGATGTGTTCTCATCCCCCTTCTATACTCCTTATACACACAGGACTGTATAACCAAATATCAATCCAACCCGATCTACAAGTTCGCAGATGACACCACCATAGTGGGCCGGATATCAAATAATGACGAGACGCAGTACAGAACCTCATAACCTGGTGCCAAGACAACAACTCCTCCCTCATTGTCAGCAAGACAAGGCAGATTGTGATCGACTTCAGGAAGCAAAGCGGTACACACTCCCCATTATATATTGATGCCACCAAAGAGAGATGATCAAAAGCTTCAGGTTGCTAGGAATAAATATCACCAGCAAATTGTCTTGGACCAACCACATCGAAGCTATGTCCAAGAAAGCACACCAACACGTCTACTTTCATAGGCATAGGAAGCTCAGCATGTCACCAACAACACTCAACAACTTCTACAGAAGTGCCGTAGAAACCATTTTATCAGGATATATCACGGTGTGGTTTAGAGCTTTACCCAAGAGGCACAGAAGTTTGAAAATGCATACCTCCAGATTCAAGGAGACCTTTGAACTATCTTTAATTGGACATAATCAAACAAGTTATATCTTGCCTTTCATGTTGCCCCCTTGATCTGAGCACTATGGACAGCTTGATTGTATTCATGTATTGTATTTTATTTGACTGGATAGCACACAAACAACAGTTTTTCACTGTAGGTAGAAAAAATTGCTGGAGAAACTCAGTGGGTGCGGCAGCATCTATGGAGCGAAGGAAATAGGCAACGTTTCACATTGCACATCTTTCATACTTGGACATGTGTTACTTTTTGTTTTTCATCATTGGATCTAAATCTTTCCTATTCAGTTGCATTTTAATTACACAAACAACTGTGAATCATGGCAACAACCCATTTGTACATTTTCAGTGGTTATTGGGGATGGGCAAAAAAAATCTGGTGATGCTAGCAATGCACATAGTTCACAAGTGACCAAGAAAACTAACTTTTAATCATTTAGTTTTTAAGAAGGAACTGCAGATGCTGGAAAATCAAAGGTACACAAAATAGCTGGAGAAGCTCAGCGAAGGGTTTCGACCCTAAACGTTGCCTATTTCCTTCGCTCCATAGATGCTGCTGCACCCGCTGAGCTTCTCCAGCTTTTTTGTGTACCTTTAAGTTTTAATCATTGCTGTGCGTTATCTTCAGAGCAAAATAAAAAGGTGGGAGCAAGAAAAAAAAAATACAAAATAAGAAAATCATGAACAAAAATCCTGTAATTTTTGGAATTTTGCATATCTAGTGGAAATCTGTCAAGCTTTAATTAGATGATGGCTTGGGCATAAAATTAATACTAGATCTGAACCCAGTCTGAACACAGCCCAGCTGAGCCAGTGAACATTTTGCTTTATTGGAACTTAACCTGAACCTGATACATAATTTCGCCTTTTACCTTCCCACCATCTAGAGACCCAACCTGTTCTTCCATATAAAGCAGCGACTTGATCACACTTTTTTCAATATTTGGACAGCATTCTGTATTCAAAATATTGGTTACTTCTCCATTGGAGAAACAAGATGCAACCTTGAGTCACAGCGCTGTGAAGCAGTTTTGTTTACAGTATATGGTAGGAGTGCCGAAAGCTCACAAATGTTCCCATTTCACCACCTAATTCTGCAACCCCTACCCTGACAACAGTGATTTGACCACTCAGTGTCACTCTTTGAACCAACAGATCTATAGGCTGGAGGAAGGTGTTGTTGGGCGAGAGTAGGTGGAGCTTTAATCTATTTAGACCATCTATGGTAATATCGACTTTTGTTTCTAAATGCAAAATATACTCTTGCCTATTAACCAGACAGTGATACCACATGAATTTCAGTGTAGTACTGAATAGCTCTTAGATTCTGCAGCTGTGGCATATGTAGATAAAAACTATAAATCATTTGTTGATATCTTAATAACCTCAAATTTACTTGTAAACTCCAGGCAACCAATTTAAAGTAATCATTTATAGCCTTAGAAAATATTAAGGTCATCAATTTACAAAGGTATTTAATCATTCACATGTACATTTTAAACGAAAATAGTGGAAAAAATATTTAAAATTATGCATGATTAAAGGTAGACGCAAAATGCTGGAGTAACTCAGCGGGACAGGCAGAGTGACTGTGATGTCCTCTGCTTAATTTTCTAATTCAGTTACCTTATAAAGTAGTGTAAAAAATTAACATTATTTTTTTGAAACTTAATTTCCTCTGTTTTTGTCACAGTTAATAGTCTTTAGAACCATGTGCGCTACTCACCCTGATTACATATCGTTGCCTGAACTGGATAGTCCCAAAAAGGCCAAAGATGATAGTGATAATGTGCAAAAAGTTAGCCAGGATAGGTGCCCATTGATAGCCAAGAAAATCAAAGATCTGTCTCTCCAACACAAATACCTGTTTAAAAAAAAAAGAAAAAAAAATGAACATAATTGCCATAGAATCAGATACACCACAGAAATAGCTGCTTTGGCCCACCATGTCTATTCTGATCTTTTTGTCCATTCACACATGCTCCATTTGCCCACATTAGATCCATAATTCTATGTCTTGCTTATTTGAGTGTCTGTCTGAATGTCTCTTAAATGTATTGATTGCATCTGACGTCACTGTCTTTTCTGGTAGTGAATTCCAAATATTAACCACTCTCTATGTACACAACTTTCCCTTCAAAAGCATTTTAAAATTCCTTCCCCTCATCTTCGCAATGCCCTTGTTTGTGTCTTTTGACCCAACATCTGCAGTTCCTTGTATTTGTGTTTTACTGCTCCACTTCAAAATCTTCTCAAGTTAGGCCTACTTTGAAAAAGTTTCCTTCCTCTCTCTCTAACAGGCATTTTGTGAGACCCTCGCTCACCTCCGTGTGATTTCTACTGCTCTCCTACCATTCTGAAGAAGGGTTCTAGCTCGATATGTCAACTATCCATGTGCTCCAGAGATGCTGCCTGGGTGGCTGTGGTACTCCAGCACATTGTATTTTTTTAAAAATAAACCAGCATCTTAAGTTCCTTTGGTCTCCCTTATTTTATATACCTATTATGGGAAAACAGATTTTGACTATCCACCGAATCTAACCCCCGTAAAACTCTCTCCAGCACAACCATATCCTTCCCACAGTGCAGTGACAGAACTGCTCAAAGTGCATTAAACCAGTTTAATGAAAAACTGATTTGTGAAAGGAGCAGTTTCTGACACTATTGCTATTTTCCCAAAGAATAGGAGATTGAAAATAAACTACTTCTCTCCCAGTGAACAAAGTAACGTTCCTAAACCATGCAGATGTCACACCATTTCTGGTTTTGTTACATATTATTCACGTATGTTGGTATAATGAACAAAGTACAATTTTTATAAAAGAGTAATTAACAAAAATGACATACTATATTTCTGTCATTTTTTCATACTGCTCGGAAGGACGCTCATGCAAAAGTTGAGCTGCTTTATCCATTTATTAACTAAGCAAGTGTTGCCATAATTTGATTAAATATATTGTTACACACTCTATAATTTTGGATCTAAAATTAATAACCCGATAAAATCTCCACAGAAATTAAGTACTAAATAAAACACAATGTGGGTAATTTCCTAAATAATTAGAATCTAAATCTGTCACTTTCACTGTGTACGCACCTGATATTATACCTATAATTAATAGTCTAAGTCCCATGTAATTATTTGCTTATAACAAACCGAAGGCAAATGAATAACCAATGTTTCTCCATCTGTTTCCGAAATAAATGTAGGCACTGAAGAGATCTGGTTCAAGGCACACAATTGGGAGACACTTATCAAAGGCATACATGCCCATATGTATTAAACTCATATGTGTTCTCATAAGGACTGTAGAAGTAACAAGGAAATGTCTACAATATTTCATTATTTATGCCCATTGCGTGGATATGACATCAACAGAGATGATTAATAGTAGAAACTATGCTTGCCATTTCTGTGGATTTTTAAATACAACATGTCTATTCAGACAAATAAACCCACAACAATGTTTTAGGACATAACTTCCAAAGATGATCACTACTGATTTCACAGAATCATGTAAGTTATCATCTGATCAGACAATGTATATCAACCAAGTCATTGCAGAAGCATTGGAAAACACTATCATAGTGTGTTGGTAGCTGATGGTAGAATATTGTTTGTTGCATCTGGAATTTGTATGTTTACCAACTGAAAAGATATGGAACAATTTACAGACAGACCTGCATGTCTTTGCAATCCAACGTCAGGATGTGGGAGGAAACCGGAGCACCCGAAAGAAACACGCATTCACAGGGAGAACATACAAACTCTATACAGATAGTACAGTCATCAGGATCGATCTTGGGTCTCTGGCACTGTAAGGCAGCAACTACCATTGTGCCATCTTGTATCCAAGTTTTGGATGATGGCTTGATGCTGTTTCCAGCTTTTGTAAAAATAAAGTTTCATCAACTTTGCTACCAACTTCCACCCTGCGCTTAATTTCACTTGGTCCAAGTCTAACTCTTGACTTCTCCTACTCCCTTTCAAGGGAAACCAATATCCATTGCAAACAAATGGGTTCCCATAGCTATGTTCATTTGTGATGCAGCTCATCAGCCTCACTTGTCATACTTCACACACCGGCATGTTGTCGCAGATTTACACTCCCTTCTTACTTATTTCTCAAAGCTGCATTACAGTATGTGGAATGCTCAAGAGCCTGAATAGTCTCAATTTTCTGGGAGAAATGCTGGCAATTATGCATGTCAAGAGTGAAGAGAGTTTTATTGTCATGTGTCCCAGCTAGGACAATGAAATTCTTGCTTGCTGCAGCACAACAGAATATGTAATCGCAATACAGAACAGGATATAAAAGTTCAGTGTGTCTATATACCATAGACCATATATGTACACAGTAAATAAACAGATAAAGTGCAATAGACTGTTATTGTTCAGAGCTTGTTTGATGTCGTATTTAGTCGCCTGATGGCTGTGGGGAAGAAGCTGTTCTTGAACCTGGATGTACCGTAAGTGCCAGAAAGATCAGGACTCCCATACAAGGAAGTGTAAACGTCATGATAGCCAATCAATTGTAGTGTTCCAACTGTGCTCCAGCCCAGAGTTCAGAGGCAGAGCACTGATCTCCTGATGATTTCCAACACTTGTGCTCAAACATCTTCTGGCTGAATCCGTGGCAGATTTAATCTGATTTTACAAGGTTTTGAAATGTGGCTGAATGTCAGAGAATGACAGGATAGGGTGGAAGGTGAGATTAGGGATTGGATGATCAGTATCACTGCAAATAAGTATAGCCAGAGACTGGATGTCAAGTATCACGACAGGCTTTGGGAGTATGCTACTAGCTAGAGAGACAGAGCAAAATGCTGCTCAAAGAGAACAAAGGAACACAGTGTAAACAGTAATGTGATTGATATCTGGTGGGAACAGATCTGAAGGCAACTTCATGGCTAGGCAGCATAGCCTTGAGAAGATATGGTGCCTGGAACGGACATTTTGCAAAATAGCTATAATGAGAAGGAGATATGAACAGGCAATAAAATTAGGAACTCTCTATCCAGATAAGGAACGAGGATGTGCTTTGCTTATTCAACCGTTGGAAGAGTGACAACTTGAAATGATTGACTTCATAGTCATGAGACCCTTGTGTTACATCAAAGGCTTCTTTTCAAAGATGGAACAGAAAAATAGAAATAAAAGAAGAGACATCGGCAGCGACAACCATCGCACCAGAGTGCGAAACTCAGAGAAGACTACCCCCTATCAATGGAGTGAATCTGGCCAATTAATTCATAATATCCGAGTCCAAGTCATGAGTTTTGAGATTTAGTTTAAGAAGTGATAAATTGAAATAATAAAGTAAATGAGAAGTTATCAGAAGTCAATGGTTTGCATGCATGTTAAAGTTATTCAAGTTAATAAATATTAAGTTGTACTAAACCTTGGTTTAGAGTCTTTTGTTTGACACACCAGTTGATATTCTATAGAGGTAATAGGGTCAACATAAGGTTTGATCAGGCCTCACTATAAAACGCTAGTTGCTGATGGAAGATCCAACATAATCCAAGGCCTCATTGGCCAGTCTTATGATCCAACTTCAGAAATAGGTTTCAAACAAGTTATGTGCAGAACTAACAGATAAGAAAGCAGTAAACACAGATAATTTAAGAAATTTCTAAGACATCTGCATTTGCCGATGTATTCATTAGATTGATTGTCCAAGGCTGTTAACTGGCCTCACAACACGATATTGGAGTTAGATTGGGTGAAGAATACAGATCATCTTGACTGATTAGAAATATAAAAATAACTTTAAAAGAGGTTGGAGACAGTTTTTATAGAGATTGCCTCTGAAAGGATAAGTATTTTCTTGTGGAGGTTTCTCAGATATGGGAGCGATCTTTGAATGATGAATAGACATAGATTTTCTGTAAAAAGTTCAGAATAGAGAGAGAAAATGCTCAAATGAAAATAAAGCTTATTGACTAAAAAAAAAAAAGGAAATGTGAAACTTAAATCTAAGAACACATTGCGACAAAGAATTGCCACAGCTGATTGTCAATGAAGAATTACTCAGCACTGAGTCATCAAATTTAACTTGCCATGCTTGGTTAGAACACCACAAAGACTGTAACAAACAGTCACTGCAATTCAAAATGACTTGAGATTTTGTACAACCAAGGGCATGCAGCCTAAAATAGTTAATGAAAATGGTAATCATCAATAAAATAATAGTCCAGGTAAGAAAGTGGAAATAGTCATTCATATGACGAAAGGAGGCAAGGTGAATTATATAGAGCCTTTAAGATTCACTGAGTTATTGAAAAAATAAGTCAAATTATGTTATCAAATGCAGCATTGAGAAGAGTGATTTAACAACACTGTGTATTCTCATTCACTTGTAAAAGGGCAAATGTTTACAAAAGCATTGTCAACATATGAAAGAAAATATACATAATGCAGAATCTTGATCTTAATCCTAGACTCTTATAACTTGTAAGTTTAAATTACCAATTGTTTAAGTCTGTCAAGTTCTTTATAATGGTGGACAGCAATTAGGTGAAGGAAATTACCTTCAAAATAAAAACATTTCCCCTACTTACATCCAAAATGATTACAGTAATTTGAGGAGTTGTTTCAATAGAAATTATTGTAAATATCATCTGCTTATTATTCCACTATTCTGTTCAATATATATCAATGTCTTTGCAATTTTTAGAGAAGCATCTCAGATTCTCAAAGATGAAAAATTACAAAACGTACAATTTTAACTTCCAATTAATATGATCCATGAATATTCTTTATTGATAACAATCAGCTGCTACAATGTGTACCTTATTTAGATGCTCAGTTTGGGTATCTGGTTAGTTGTCAAGAGTTATATATTGAGAAGGCATGAACCGGAGGGTGGGGTTACTTGTTGATTGATGCCACCTTCTTGAGGCAGCTCTTTATGCAGATGTTTTCATTGGTGTGGAAGGCTGTGACTGTGATAGACCAGGCTTATTTTATCGATGTAGGGGTGATGCTCTAGGAGAATCTTTGCCAAAGATCATTGTAAAATGCAATCTGTATCTCCAGAAACCGGAAATAAATCTGATTTTTGTTTAGTGGGTAAACTGGCATAAGGAGCTGACAGTTAAATCCTGTCTTCGGCATTGTAGCCAATAATGTGTCCTCCTGTCCTATTCAACACTTAAAGCGGAGTTTTCTGTAAATTCAGTTTGTACTATGCACTTTTAGTGTTATTCTCTGCAGCCTCTTGCATTCTTATGCTATACTAGGACATGATGCATCCAGCCAGGATGCACATTTACATACGCCTCCACAGCCCTTGACAATGTCGAAACAAAGAACGGCAGATGCTGATTTATACTAAAGATAGACACAAAGTACCAGTGTAACTCAGTAGGTCAGGCAGCATCTCTAGAGAAAAAGGATGGGTGACATTTGGGGTCCTGACCCAAAGACCCAAAACACCACCCCTCTTTTTTCTCCAGAGATGCTGCCTGACCCGCTGAGTTACTACAGCCCCTGACAATTCTGTGATTTCAGTTTAGAGGCTGACGTCAGAGGACTCTCCACTATGGTAAACTAATGCAAAGCATCCAGTCTAGTTGGCATACCTGGCTGAGTGCTAAAGACCTGTATGGGCCAACTAGCTGGAGTATTCAAGGCCACCTTGCTTCTATGGTCTGAGATTTGCACCTGCATTAATAAATATAGGGTTATGGTGTGATTTTTGGTTCTTCTTTTCAAAAGTTCAGCCTCGGTAATCTTTTTATTATCCCCCTAATTTGAATCATATTTGTTCACCCAATGTTCATGACTTCTCTGATCTCTGTTGCTGTCCAACCCATCATCCTTCCATTTCAAAGTTGTCAATCTCACTTTTAAAATCCTCCGCTGTTCCCCGCTTCATTTCTGTAACTTCCTCCAGCTTAACAATTGTCTGAGAACTCCATACTTCTCCAAGCCATGTTTCCTATGCATTCCCGATATACTTTTCCATCATTGTTGGTTGTGTTTTGCCATCTAATAACTGGGTTCTGAAATTTCCTCCTTAAAATTTGCTTTGCTACTTTGAGACCATTCTCCTCTGCCTAAACTCTGGCTCACGTGACTTACTTGTCTGCTTTGTTTCAGTGCCATTTTTAAATTGATTAGGCTTTGGTAAAGCATGTTATAATATCACTATATCAATGTAGATATGGGTCTGCAAGTAATCATTTGCTTTCCTGTAAGAATCATAATCTCTCACATACGAGTTATACCAGAGTTAAACTAGTTTATGCCAAGGTCAAAAGTTATCTTTAGATATGATGAAGAATATCTACATTAAATACAATTAATTTATCTTTTTTTACCCATGACTTTCCCTACTTCACCTCATCATTGTTCAGTTTCTCTCAATACAGAAAAAGCTACTAAGCATAAAATGTAGGTTAGAGTGAACATTCTTGATTCTTTCCTTTTCATTTCCATGTGAAATGTATTAAACATTAACATACCTATTCTTGTTAAGTACCTTTATTATTTTAATATTGTTAATACTACATTTCACCATTAAAGTCTGAAGGATACTGGTCAGCTAAATGAGAAATAAATATTTGATATTCTATGCAAATTAAGTATCATATAAATATATTTAGAAGACTTGATTTCCTTTTCACCAGAGATTAACTAAATAGTTGATCTGCAAATCCACTTGGCCCACTTTCTTGCTTGAACTCTGACTGTTATTTAAACATGTAAAATGTACATTTAAAGGATCAAAAATGCAGTCGACTCACAATAGGAATCATTGGGTTCCCTACCTCCCACAATGCTGAAAGATCCAAGATTTAAAGATCTCCATAATTAAACTAACTATGAATCACTTTATATACTTTAAATTATCCTCAATTATAAACTTATATTATAGTGATTTGTAATGCATTAGGTTTAAAAAATAAAATAAAATAAGGTTGACATTCATCGCCATTTAACATACTGGCTTTTAGTGTTTAATAAAATCATATATCATGTTGCTTGTATAAAACTTAAATATTACTTTTATGGCAAATGAAATAAATAATATATGCTAAAGGACACAAGGGTCTAGATTCAAAACGTCACCTATTCATGTTCTCTAGAGATACTGCCTGGCTTACTAAATCCCATTTTGTATCCTTTTGTGTATTAACCAGCATCTGCAGTTCTGTGTTTCTAAATAATATATGCAGTAATATAATGGTCATTTTTATAATTTACAGCTTTCCCCTTCAATGTAAAAGCAATGTTATGATCCATACAAAATACTCTAGCTTACAAAGAAAATACACCTGAATGGATGTAATTTGGGGTGCAATTTCCTTTTGGAACTTCATTTTGATACATTATTAATTAATGTTTTCTTCCAGCTTTAAACATTTAATTGCGTGAAGGAGGAAAATGGTCAGCATAAATAGATTGTGGAAATTATTTAAGCAATATGCTTTCTGAGCTAGTTAAATACCGAACAGTGGTTTTAAATGAAGTTAAGATAATTTCATTGCTTTATTTCTGCTGCCGATTCTTTCTTCCTCAGTACATTTCACCAATTTGTTCACATTTGGTTTATTGGATTTTTAAGAAATCTTAAATTTGTGATTATTTCAGCATGATGTTTATTTTTTGCTGCAGATGTGACATATACTGAGTGGTGACATTCTGAAAATAACCTCTTGTGATGTGAAGGTCCTGAAGCAATAACCGTTCAACAGTGACATGATAGTAAGAATTGGGTGTGAATGTTTTTTTTTTTTTTTTTCCCTATTAGTCATGGCTTGGTTTAAATTCAACTTCTATTAGGTAGGGCAGGTGATTTGTCATTGCTTCATTTCTGTCAAAAGTTCTTGAGTTTTTCTATTCCAAGCTTTCTAGTGTGAAGTGATGTACTTTGATAGCAATTAACAATATAAGTACCATGTATAAAATAAAATAAATGATAAATGTTAACTCTGTTCCCCTAAACTGTCTCATCCCTCGAGTATTTGCAGCACTTTCTATTAGCCTTTCATGTTTACAGCAATCCCGCTACTGGACTAGTTTACTGCTTTCCAAGCTATCCCATCCTTTCTTTCACATTAACGCAAAAGAATATTTGTATCTTCCTCTTTTGTCAATACTAGAATCACAGCTAATCTACATTAAAGAATAAATTGAATTTATTTGATATTAAGCTTCAAAGTGTAGAAACACCAAGGGAGACATTACTGGACAAAAATGTACAGTTTTCAAATCGAGTCACAAAAAAAACAATAACAAGGAGAGGAGAAAAAAAAATCTTTGATGTGGTACTAATTGGGATTAGGAATATCAATGAGACTTACTGCTGCTCTCAAAATGGCAAAAAAAATAACTGAAGATTCCTAACTACATGAACGTGGAGAAAGAGTGAATCTTAGTGGAATATTACAGACACGGCACATAAACAAGTCCTTCAGCCCACCACCTCCATGCCAACCACCATAACTATCCATACTAATTCATAGAGTAAACTACACAGAAACAGGCCCTTCGGCCCAACTCATCCTGATCAACTAAGATGCCCCAGCTAAGCGAGTCCAATTTGCATGCCTTTGGACCAATCTTTAAATCTTTCATAACCATGTACCTGTCCAGATATCCCTTAAAGCTTTTTACTGTTCCTTCCTCCACAAAATCTTCTGGTAGCTTATTCCAGAAACCAACTACTCTTTGCTTGAAAAAAATCCCTCAGCCCACCCTTGGATCCTTCGCGAACCTCTTCCCTTTACCTTAGTTCTCCAATTTTAGATACCTTTGCCGTGGGGAAGAAGTTTCCTACCATTTATGCTGCTTACAACCTCAAAATTTTAGTCAAAAAACCTTCAAGCATCCTCTTCACCAAGGAAAACAAACCCAGATGATTTAGTATCTCCTCATAACCAAAATTCTCCCATTCAGACTAAGTTCTGGCAAATCTCCTCGATATTCTGTCCAGTGCAATCATTTATTTCACAGTGTGGCCACCAGAACTGTACACTGCACTCATTAGTGGCCTAATCAATTTTTAATAGATTTCACTGCTCTTATTTTCTGTCTTAGCTAATGAAGTCAAGTAACCCTTATGGGTTCACCATTTTATAAACCTGTGCTGCCACCTACATGGAATACTAAGTTTGTATACCAAATCTGCTCTGTTCCTCCCAGTTGTTGAGATCTCTACAGTTCACAGTGTATGACCTAGCCTTATTAGTCAGAAAATGCACCACCTCATATTTATCAGAATTGCATCTGCCTTTTTCCTGACTATCTTACTAATTCATAAAAATCATCCTAATGGCCCTGTCTCACGGTGTGAGTCCACCCACGAGTGAAAGAAAAAAATCACACTTGTGGTTGTCTACAAGATTCCAAGTTTATGTTCACGAGTTGTAACGAGTTCCCACGTGTATGTCTAAGTTTGCCGTTTACTTCTCATTTCTGCGATGTACCAAGTTCCTCTCCCGAGTTACCAAGTTCCTTTCCCGAGTTAATCTTGAGCCAACCGTGAACAAAGTTCTGTTTTAAGTATCAAATAGAGGAGCTGGACAGCATCTCATACAGTAAGTATATTCTTATTCAGTATTGAAAGTTATTCAATTTCAGAACTTAAAAAAACTAGGCAGGATCTCGGCCCCGCATTCGCTGCCATTGTGCAGAAAGGAGGCGGTGGCGGCGAAGCAACAGTGTTAAAGAAGACAGCTCCATCCTGCGGCTTTGAGTTAAAGATAGAATTCAGCGCGGCCGCATCTATTGATATGACCTACAAAGGGAAAATACGCACCGTCCAGTGCCAGAGCTTACGATTTGTTATAAAAAACGCATCACATAGAAACATAGAAATTAGGTGCAGGAGTAGGCCATTCGGCCCTTCGAGCCTGCACCGCCATTAAATATGATCATGACTGATCATCCAACTCAGTATCCCGTACCTGCCTTCTCTCCATACCCCCTGCCCCCTTAGCCACAAGGGCCACATCTAACTCCCTCTTAAATATAGCCAATGAACTGGCCTCAACTACCCTGTGTGGCAGAGAGTTCCAGAGATTCACCACTCTCTGTGTGAAAAAAGTTCTCCTCATCTCGGTTTTAAAGGATTTCCCCCTTATCCTTAAGCTGTGACCCCTTGTCCTGGACTTCCCTAACATCGGGAACAATCTTCCTGCATCTAGCCTGTCCAACCCCTTAGTTACGTAATCACGTAGTTAGAATACCAGCGGGCGGAGGTTTACTAAATTTTAATTGAATTTACTGCCAGGTCTACACACTGCAGGGAGATGGGAGATGAAATCTTTGAATGTGGATGGATGTCTCTGCGCCTGCTGGTTCTAAGCGGAATATGTTTTTAGTTGCCTTTCAAGCCGGGCTTTGGTTTTATTCCTTGTTTTTGTTTATTCGCACACACATTTTTCGTGTGTGAGGTGTGAGAAGTCCATGCCGGGTGCCGGCCGGCCGCAGCCGCTGTTCATTCACATCAGTTGCACATCAGATTGTTGGGAGATGGAGCTCAGGGTTCACCTCCTGAGCTGCTTTGGTGCCCAGGCGCGAGTTGAGATGGAGGGAGGTTGGGGTGGGGGGGGGATGCGCAGGCGTCATTAATCTGTCTGGGGTGACAAGGCTCTTGGGTTAGGCTGGGATCATTCTCTACTCTCTCTCTCTCTCTCTCTCTCTCTCTCTCTGCATTAGCAGGGGGAAGAGTGGTCTACCTCGCCGGGGCACAAGACCTCTGCTGCCCGCCCCTTGCAGCCATCAACTTGTTTGTTCCTTTGGTGCTCCTCATCTGCCCTGCTCCCATCCCAGCCCTGCCCCAGCTCTCTGCCCCATTCTCTTGGAAATGTCGCTTCCACTGCTGTAACGAGGAGGGGTCCGGCTGGCTGGCTTGGTGGGTGGGCAGGGAGGGGGAGGGGGAGTGGGTACAAACCACCAAATCCATTCTCAAAAGTCGGGCGTGTAGCCGTGTAGCGCACGTTTCTCTCTGCTTCATATGCGTGGGAATTCCCTCAGTATGGTCACTCAGCGGGACAGGCAGCATCTCTGGAGAGAAGGAATGGGTGACGGGATGACGTTTCCAAAATTCAGCCGCGTCATAGTGTTACTCCAGCACCGTGTGTTCACTTTTTGTCAACCAGCATCTGCCCTTTCTTGTGTATGAAATTATTTGTATCCATGACAGTTGATTGTCGCTCCTTTCAGTTTCCCAGGGGGTCGGGATGGGACTGGAGTTGGAAGGGAAAGGTGGGGGTGAGGGGGGATAGGGGGGAGGAGAGAGGAGGGGGGGGGGGGGGTTGTGGTGACTTAGTACGGAAGACAAGTGTACGCGAGGTGAACTGACTTTGTGGGCAGACACTTTGGTAGTGATTGCCCATGGGGTTCACTGTCGAGGACTTCATAATGCAGAGAGCATTATAAACAGTGGAGCAATTAACCCTGGAAAGGAGGGAGACTTCTCTCTGAGTTGGGCCCAGGAAACTGCAGCAGGCTCACGCAGACTTAATATTTTCTTGAGGTTATTAACGACAGATAAATGGATGGGAAGGGTTTAGAGGGCTATGGGCCACATTTAGGCAAATAGGACTACCCCAAGATGCCAACTAGGACGGCACGGCCAAGCTGGGACGAAGGACTTGTTTCTGTGTTGTACAGCACCATGACTAAGGCCTATCCAGTGGGATTGACACGTTTTGTAATTTTCCTTTCTAAAGATGCAGTGTATTTTGGTGACTATTGCACACTGCAGACCAGAAGTCATCCCGTCACCCATTCCTTCCCTGCAGAGATGCTGCCTGTCCCTCTGAGTTAAAGAGTGCCCACGGTAGAATCACGTGTCACTACGGTAAACTCACGGGCTACTACATTCTTACAACGAGTTTAAAAGTTTACAATTTTTATTCAAGAGTAAATTTGACTCGTGGAAATCTTTCATCATGTTGAAAGATTTTCACGAGTTAACAAGTTTCCTGAGTACCTGCCTTTAGCGTTACGAGTCGCTAAGTTACGAGTCCACGAGTTCCGACGTTCCCGCTACGTCAATTCTACGTGATTACCACGAGTTTGATTTGTTTTAAACTCGGGATCACTCGTGGGTGGACTCGCACCGTGAGACAGAGGTTTTACAAAGACCACCCTCTTCACTATTAACACTTACATCAATTTTAGTGTCAGCTACAAACATACTAATCATGCTTTCTACATTCATATCCAAATTTCAATGTACTGTATATAACAAACAGCAAGAATCCAGTACTGAATCGTTGGTACACCATTGGTCATTATCTTTAAGTCATAAAAAACAATACCCAAACATCAGCTTCAAAGCAATTTTGGATCCAATTTGTCAAGTAGTCCTATATCTCTAACCTATTGAACTAGTTTTCCATGTGGGACTTTGTCAAAGGTCTTATCAATGTCGATAATTATACGCTACATCAACTGCACATCATTTGTTAACATTTTGTTACCTCTTTCAACACTTCAATCAAATCAGTCAGATTGGATCTCCCCCAATAAAAATATGCTGGTTATCTTTATTAATCCCTGCATTTGCAAATGTTAATTAATCCAGTCCCCCAAATTATTTTCCAATAACTTCTCTTCAGCTGGCATTAGACTCAAACCGGCTTGTAATTTGCTGAAGATAGACACAAAATGCTGGAGTTACTCAGTGGGACAGGCAGTTTCCCTGGATAAACGGAATGGGAGGTAGAAAAAAGTGCTGGAGAAACTCAGCGGGTGCA
Source organism: Leucoraja erinaceus (assembly GCF_028641065.1). Taxonomy (NCBI): domain Eukaryota; kingdom Metazoa; phylum Chordata; class Chondrichthyes; order Rajiformes; family Rajidae; genus Leucoraja; species Leucoraja erinaceus. The sequence goes on from NC_073381.1 coordinate 56,930,859, forward strand.
GCGACATCTATGGGGCGAAGGAAATAGGCAACTTTTCGGGCCAAAACCTTTCTTCATACTGATGTAGGTTGGGGTGCGGAGAAGAAAGGAAAAAGGAAGAGGAAGAGCCAGTGGGCTGAGGGAGAGCTGAGAAGGGGAGGAGACAGCAAGGGCTACCGGAAATTGGAGAATTCAATGTTTATGCCACTAGGGTGCAGACTGCCCAAGCAGAATACGAGGTGCTGCTCCTCCAATTTCCGGTGGTGCTCACTTTGGCCATGGAGGAGGCCCAGGACAGAGAGGTCGGATTCGGAATGGGAGGGGGAGTTGAAGTGCTGAGCCACCGGGAGATCAGGTTGGTTAATGCGGACCGAGCGGAGGTGTTCGGCGAAACGATCGCACAGCCTCCTCTTGGTCTCACCGATGTAGATCATCAGCTGACATCTAGAGCAGCCGATGCAATAGATGAGGTTCGAGGAGATGCAGGTGAACCTCTGTCGCACCTGGAACGACTGCTTGGGTCCTTGAATGGAGGTAAAGCGACAAGTATAGCATCTCTTGCGGTTGCAAGGGAAAGTGCCCGGGGAGGGGGTGGTGCAGGAGGGAAGGGAAGAATTGACCAGGGAGTTACGGAGGGAGCGATCTTTGCCGGAAGGCAGACGGGGTAGGAGATGGGAAGATGTGGTGAGTGGTGGGGTCACGTTGGAGGTGGCGAAAATGATGGAGGATTATTTGTTGTATGTGATGGCTAGTGGGGTGAAAGGTGAGGACTAGGGGGGCTCTGCCCTTGTTACGAGTGGGGGGGATGGGGAGAGAGAGCACAGTGTTACGGGGTATGGAAGAGACCCTGGTGAGAGTCTCATCTATAGTAGGAGAGGGGAACCCCCGTTCCCTGAAGTATGAGGACATTTCTGATGCCCTGGTGTGGAACAACTCATCCTGGGAGCAGATGCGGCGTAGACGGAGAAATTGGGAGATGGGGATAGAGTCCTTACAGGAAGCAGGGTGGGAAGAAGAGTAGTCCAGATAGCCATGGGAGTCAGTGGGTTTATAGTGGATGTCGGTCAGAAGTCTATCACCTGCGATGGAGATAGTGAGGTCAAGAAATGGTAGGGAAGTGTCGGAAATGGTCCAAGATACAAGATACAAGATACATTTAATTGTCCCCCTTGAGGTCCAAACGAAATGCCGTTTCTGCATTTGAGACCCAAGACACAACATAATTTACATAAACATCCATCACGGATGGAAGGCCTAAGTTGGTGGAGTGAAAGTGGATGAAGTCAGTCAATTGCTGTTAGTGTGCAGGTCCCCCCGCGGCCATTCCAAGCAGTGAGGGGCAGTAGCCCCGCTCCAGGAGCCAATGCAATCGTCGATGTAAAAGCGGAGGGAGCCGCGGGCTCCCGGTAGAGCAGCAGTCGGGGATGGGGCCCCCCGGCTGGTACGCCTCGAACAAGAAGTGCCAGCCCGCGACGGCGACGGTTGAGTCGAGCACAAGAGTTCTCTCTGTTGGATGGGTGAGGTCGGGGATGGGGCCCGTTTCAGGTCGATATCCTTCTGAATTACCCCTGCTGCCCTTGTGAATAAAGGTATCACACTTTCTGTTCTCTGGCATTTCAGCTGTGGTCAGAGATCAAAAAATCTGTCAGGTGCCATAGCAACCATTTTCCTCACCTCCACTGCAGCCTGGTATATATCTCATTAGGATCCAGAGATTATCCACCTTTAGGACCATTATGACATCTAATACCTTCTCTTTTTTTTAATAATAAGATTCCAGAATTTTCCCAGGATTGGGGAAATTGAAAACTAGAGGGCATAGTTGAGAGGAGAGGGGAAAGATTTAATAGGAACCTGCAGTACCATTTTTTTCAAACAGGGCGTGGTATGTAGAGGGAAAGAGCTGCCAGAGGAAGTGGTTGAGGCAGGTACAAGAACACCATTTAAAATACAAATTTTGCAGCACATGAATTGGGATGGTTTAGAGGGATGTGCATCAAATACAGACAATTGGGCCTAGCATGGATGGGGATCTTGGACAGCATTGACGAGTTGGGCAAAAGGAATGTATGGCTCTAATTTCATAATTTCCCCTTCTCTGAATTTACAACTTCAATGCCCTTCTCCTTTGTGAAAGCAGATAAAGTGACATTTCTTTGACATTTCTTTTATGCCTGAGCTCCATGCACAGATTTCCATTTTTGTCCCTAATTGGCCATACTCTTACTCTGATTATTCTCTTGCCCTTAATACAGTTATAAAATGTTTTGGGATTTTCTTTAATCTCGACTGCCAGTGATATTTTGTGCCCCCTCTTTGCCCTTCCAAGTACTTTTAAGTTCCTGCCTCCCTGCACTTTCTGTACTCTCGATGGACCTCCACATTCTGTTCCATAACATCCTTGGGGAATTTTCAGTCAGTGTTTTTTACATAACAAAAAATATTACAATAGTGCTACATTGAAACACAAGGTATAACAGATTTGACGTGTTACAATTCGGATTTTAACCTGCCACTATTTTTGCTTAAATTTCATAAAGTGCTTCCAATATTACACTGAATCTGGCTCCATGAAACAGTACAGTTAGCCTTTTGGAAAGCAATCTTCTGCTGGAAGAAAGAAAAGTAATTAGCAGCAGTGCAAATTCTAGGAATTGGTTTATGGATACTAACCTCCTGGAAACTGAACTAAAATAGTACAATTGTCCTGGTTAAATAGACATTCAGCAGACAGCATTGATTAACCTTTTCAGAAATGTAATTAGAAAAATCATTAGCAAAATATGCCATTAAGAATTATCCTTTTACCTCTGGGACAGTAGTTTGAACACAATGCAGACAGATGGGATGAAAGTCATAAGTGAAATCAGTGTGATGGACTCCTCTTCGTTCCCAGTGGATGCTAATCTGCAGAATAGAAACTGCCCTAGTTTTAGCACTAATTGGTTCAGTAAAACATCCTGGACAGTAAGCAAAAGCCATCATGCATTCTGATTTAGACCAACTTAAGCATAGTCCTTTAAAGCCAACATATTTTAATAGAATCTATTCCTCAGCAGGCTATGAATTGCAATTTATATCAAAAGTAATTTTTGTCTTATTGTTTTGACTGTATTCTGGACATCCTTCACAGTTAAAGCCATCATGCTCTTCTACCAAGTATTCACTCTGTTGGGCGGTATTTCAACTCCTATTCTTTCACCTTGATACTTTTACTGACTGCAGTACATAGTTTTCGGGTGAATGTCGTCCAAAATATTCCCATTTTATCATCTTATATCTGGTCATTAAAGAAGTAGTCACCTTAAATCCATATAAAACAATCTGCAAAGTTCTTCAATGAGACAGTATTGGCTTCAATTTCACAAATTAAATAGAAATGCCTCTATTTTATTTTGCACAGAAACCATGGAAAAGGTTAATTGGCTCAACAAAATCACTCCTTCTGCAGAATGCGTACAAGGCATCTCTCTTCCCAATTTTAACACGTTTCACCTCTTAGGAAAATATTCTGCTGTCCAACCACCTATATTCATACAACAACTCATCAACTTTGTCCCGTTGCTCTCAAGATCCACCATAGAAATCATCATGCTCCTCACAAAAAGGTGAAAATAGTTCATCAACATTTAATATATGGGTTTTCAGTGCTGAACCTTATGGATTTTTTAACTACAATGCCCTCCGTAATGTTTGGGACGAAGACCCATCATTTATTTATTTGCTCTGTACTCCACAATTTGAGATGTGTAACATAAAAAAAAAAATCACATGTGGTTTAAGTGCACATTGTCAGATTTTAATAAGGGCAATTTATATACATTTTGGTTTCACATTTCAGGGCACATTAATGTTTGGGACACAGCAATTCATACAAATGAAAGTAGTCATGTTGAGCAGGTTGTTGCATATCCTTTGCATGCAATGACTGCTTGAAGTCTGCGATTCATGGACTTCATCAGTTGCTGGGTGTCTTCTCTGATGATGCTCTGCCAGGCTTGCCTTGCAGCCATCTTTAGCTTATGCTTGTTTTGAGGGCTAGTCCCCTTCAGTTTTCACTTCAGCATATAAAATAGAATAGAATGAATAGAATGCCTTTTATTGTCATTCAAACAACTTGGTTTGAACAAAATTGCATTTTCTACAGTTTGTACATTACAAAAAAAACCAAGACCCACACTTAACACAGTTTACATAAACATCCATCACAGTGAATCTCCAACACCTCCTCACTGTGATGGAAGGCAAAGTTTTATCTCTTCCCTTTGTTCTTTTCCCGCGGTCCAGCAGTCCAACTGCAGCGTCGAGGCGAACTAGGGTTCCCGATGTTAAAGCCCCCAGCGGACAATGGTAAGTCCCGAGGCCATTTAAGCCGTGCCGGGCGATGTTAGGCCCTGGCTCCATGTCCTTTAAACCCCGCGATTCCAGCGGGAGAAGTTGACGTTGCGGGAGCTCCGAGGAGTGGTCTCCCACCAGGAACCTGGAGCTCCCGGTGTTCTTGTCCACCGGGCCTGCGGCCAGAGCCTCCAAAGCTCCGAAGTCGGGTCACAGCCATGCGCCACCACAGCTCTTCCCGTTCCAAAGTCGGCCAGCTCCGCGATGGCAGGTCCGCAGGCTCTGCGACTGGAGCCCTCAGATTTGACCCAGCCGGAGGCCGCTACCGGCTCCTCGATGTTAGGCCAACGACATAGAATGAACTGCCGGCCAATGAGTTTTGAGCATTTGTATGAACTTGAGCAGATAGGATGTGTCTATCATCAGCAGTTGTGTCATCAATGAAGATAACTGAGCCAGTTCCTTCAGCAGCCATACATGCCCAGGCCATAATGGGCCAGTCCTACTTAGGAGATTGCCGGTGAGTCAAGTTGGGGTCATTTGCCTGAAAAACCGGGAACTGGAAGGGCGACTGTCAGAGTCGAACACACACACACAAACACATCGCAAAGGCGGGGGCCAGGGCAAGCGGAGGGAGCACTGTCTGAAGGCCGATACCAACCCCCTACCACCCCTCTGTTGCTCTACTGCCTTTGGATCACTTCTGACTACAAGTAATCTTCTTCGTCTCATCTGTCCAAGCAAGGGACTTTTTCCAGAACTGTGGTTGCTCTTTTAAGTATTTTTGGCAAACTGTAACCCGGCCATCCTATTTTTGCGGCTAACCAGTGGTTTGCATTCACACAACGTGATACAGTCACACACCGAGGCGACAAAGCCAAGGTGAGACAGACACACACCGCGATGAACAGGTTTTTAAAACGGCAACCTATTTTTAGTCGCCGCGGTTTTGAATTTTTTGAAATAATCGCCGGAACATAGAAGAAGCGGAAACCACATTAGGGAGACTGACAAAAACCTCCGGGAACCGCATGGAAACATTGGGTGGGGCGCGAAGTCCCCAGAGGTTTCCGTTCAGGTTTCCTAAGTGGGAATAAGTATGTTTCCAAACAGTTATTCCGCTTCCCATGTACTACCTTTCCCTTCAACCTGTCTGGGTTTTGTTGGTCAGATCTGTCCACGATATTAGTTTTCTGGAACTGCTTTTCTCTCCCTGAGAAAATTTGCCATATTATGCCTGGCACATTATCTAATTGCTTGGCTTGGATCTGACAAATATACACACATAAGGTAAAAAGCACTCCTGGAACATGTGATCATTTAATTGGGCATTATTTTCACTCATGAATGGATTTTTAGTGTACAGTACCATAGTTGTTTTTTTTATTTAAATAATTTTCAAAACTGATGTTTCTAAGATAAGATAACATACAATCCGAAGGTAGACACAAAATGCTGGAGTAACTCAGCGGGACAGGCAGCATCTCTGGAGAGAAGGAATGGGTGACATTTCGTGTCGAGACCCTTCTTCAGACTGGTGTCAGTCTGAAGAAGGGTCTCGACCTGAAACATCACCCATTCCCCCCCTGGGGGGGGGCCCTCTCCCCAGTCATTCCTTCTTCTCCTTGCTCCTGTGTGGCAGAAGGGACAGAAGCTGGAAAATGCTCTACCAGACTCAGGAACAAATTATTTATCTCTGTTATCTGGCTCATGCATGGGTCCCTCCATGGGATAGGGTACTGCCCAATTCACTTCGACCCCTTTGAGGATTCTGAATTTTGTTTATAGAACTGCTGCACTTCAATGATGAGAACTATATTCTGCACTTTGCATCTTCCCCTTTGCTCTGACTACTTCACTTGACTTGTCTATTGACTTTGACGATTGTATATATATTATATCTGACATGAAATCATTTTCTGGTTGCTCATTTCATGTACATTCCAACCATGGGTAGCCCGTGGCACTCCCATATCACTGACTGATCTTTTAGTGTAGCCACCATCCTGAAATTACGATCTGTGAAACTCTTTTGCCTCCTGTGTTTCTCAGCAACTCAAATTGCCACTCCAACTGATCCATGCAGACTGAGAGGAGCTTCATCTGAACGTACTTCCTGTAAATGTAATTGTGTCATACCTTCAACTGCTCCCTGATCTCCCACATCTCACAAGAGAAGCATACCACTCTATGAATTACATGATTGCCCTTTTAAAAACTAGTGGAGTTAAGAAATAAGGATGAATGTTACCCTTACCTCGTTGCTGCTCATTTCTTGGTGTTCACCAAAGCCCACACTTAACCTACCAGCAGCAGTTCTCAAACTGGCCAAATGGCTGCTTCACCAGAACCTGCCTCCCTTTTATTCGCTGCAAGGACGGTTGCACATAAAACTAAAAACTGCTTCTTAAACATACTTTTTAAATCTCCTGTGCCCCTTCGCCTTGCTGCTGAGGTGGTTGCTCATGATACTAACAATGGTTATCTAGCAATGGATTTGACACAACTGATCCAATTGAAATTTTGGTTAACAGCGATTACAGGATGTCAATTGTGGGACATTTCACAGTACCATTGAAAATCAAGATAACATTTGAAGTAAATCATCAAAATGCTCCAAGTTATCAACAATGAGCTGGCCCAGCCTGGATACTTCCCAGATTCTGTCATGTTGTGGCATGGTTGATTTATGGGAAGGGTTGCCTCTCTTTATCATTGAAATTGTTAGAACACTGCCTCATTCCTGATATTACAGATGAGATGAGGACATTGCTAAAGCAGCTAATTATGGTTAGTGCACAAAGATTTATCTCATATGGCATTTCTGTCATATGTTGATAGAATGGAGCGGCTGGGCTTGTATACTCTGGAATTTAGAAGGATGAGAGGGAATCTTATTGAAACATACAAGATTAGTCAGGGTTCTATACACGCGAGAGGTAGGAAACATGTTCCCGATGTTGGGGGAGTCCAGCTCCAGGGGCCACAGTTTAATAATAAGGGGTAAGCCATTTAGAACGGATTGATTGATTGAATTTATTGCCACACAACCAGGGTCGGTGGAACTTTGGGTTGTCAGCAGCGGTACAATAATAAAGAACACACAACCACAATAAAAATGTAACACAAACATCCACCACAGCATTCATCACTGTGGTGGAAGGCACAGAACTTGGCCAGACCTCCTCCATTTTCCCCCGTGGTCGGGACCTCCACCCTCCGCAGCCGTTGCTGCGGGCGTCCAGATGGTAAGGGACAAAGTCAAAGGCAAGGTAAGTCCAGGATCGGCTCTTCCCCACCGGAGACCGCGGCTTCAGGATGGTGTAGGCCGCAGGTCGAAGATTTAAAGTCCCCGCCGCGCTGCAGCCAGAAGCACCGCAGACCGCAGGGCCGGTGGTCGAAGCTCCCCTCCAGGGGTGATGGTAAGTCCATGCCGGACCCGCGGTAGAAGTTGGCCGCGGGCCGGCAGTGATGGCTTCTTCTTCCCCCGGGTCCCCCACGAGGGATCCCGGGCTGTAGACGCCGCACCAGCTGGAGCTGTGCAGACCGTGGCTTCAGGCTGCCGGCTGCCCCGGGCCAGTGAAACGGAGCGCTCCCTCCAGCGAGCCCCAGCGAGGGCTCACCCGCTTCACGCCGAGAGTCCACGCTGCGCCCGCCGCTGAAGCCCCGGGCGCGTCTCCGGGAAAGGCCGCGCCGATTCTTGCTGTTAGGCCACGGGGGAGGCGACCTGGAAAAAGTCGCCTCTCCGTGGAAGAGGCAGCCAAAACGGTTTCCCCCTTACCCCCCCACACCACCCCCCAAACACACAGACAAACATCAAAAACACACTTTAAAACATACTAAAAAAAAATAAAAGAAGTTGAAAAAACCACTGCAGCGCCCCCTACCTGATGAGGAAAACCGTTTTCATACAGAGAGCTGTAAGTTTATTGAATTCTCTGCCTCAGACGGCGGTGGAGGCTGGTTCTCTGGATGTTTTCGAGAGAGAGTTAAAAAGAGCTCTTAAAGATAACAGAGTCAGGGGATATGGGGAGAAGGCAGGAACGGGGGTACTGATTGTGGATGATCAGCCATGATCGCATTGAATGGCCGTGCTGGCTCGAGGGGTTGAATGGCCTACTCTTGCACCTATTGTCCATTGTCTTAACTTCATGCATGAATTAAACTCCAGCCACTAAAACCATCTTTCATTCTTAGAATGTAACTCAATGTATTAGTTAGTTTTATTTTTAATTTTATTTTTGTGAGGTCACTAATTTTATTTTTACAAGGGACTGTGGCACTATAATTGGTGAAACAGTGCCTTAATTTTAAGGGGAAGTGGGGATGTCCCTTCCTTGGAGCAGCTTTTTCCACTATGTCTGGAACTGAATCTTCAGCATGAGAAGAAAGTTTGTTTCATTGGCCCATCGTAAGGAATGATCCGAGACCTTCAAAAGAACTATCACTCGACTTCTAAGCTGTCGATCCAAGTTGCATGACATGCTATTTAAATTTGCAAATTGGAATTGCAATATTGTACATAGTACATGAACATGCTTAAATGCTGTTCATTTTGCCTCAGATCCAGCACATTGCTATGACTGCAAATCAGGCTGAGGATCAAGTGAAGATTTATTAAAGGGTTAGGGCAAGCATTTTATGCAATAAATTTGGAAACGACACAACCCATGACAAATTCATGCACTATTTGGGTAGCAGGTGAATAATTCTTACAAAATTAAATTGTTGATTTGCTAGTTGGCTTGCAGGCTTTTGCTGCCAACCATGACAGTAAAGGAGGTTGCATAAATCAACACTTAGAAAGCTCCACCTATGCTGACTTGTCCTGGATGAAGAAGTGTCATGCTAGTAGTGTACTAAAATATAGAAACTCGCAGGTGGCCATGTTTGATTGACCATCATTTGTGTAACATTCCTGTGTGATAGATTCATATTGTGGACTTCAGCAAACTGGTTATTGGCTTTCTTCGCGTTTGTTTTTAATCATAAAAGCAATTAGTAATTAACAATGTTGTCTTTTTATCTTCGCGGCAAAAGATGTGATCAAAGTCAAATGACTTTCTTCTTCATTGCATACTATTTAGTTAGTCCATGACATACCATCATTAAATAAAATGTGATATGTCATAAGTATATATTGTAACAAGCACTGTGGGCATTCAACACAACATTAAATTTCATTTTATAGATAAGTAATACAGCACTCATTTAATTTAATTTAATTCAAAATGTATTGGAAGAATATAGTTTTCAACCATGTGGACAGGAGGACATTGCCCTCCAAATGAACCAGATGATATTTGATTGCTTTTCCTCCCAAATGTTTTCACCCTCCATTGCCAAACCTGGACTTGGTATTACTAATGTATATACAAAATCTATTCCCAGCAGGGTGCCAGTCAATGAGAGTCAGACAATAAACAGGAGAGAAAGCAAATTAGGAGCGAGGGCATCCAGAGTAAATCAGAAAGTCATATTTCTGTTCCACCAATTAGTGTGAACTGTACCTTTCCAGTGACAAAATAAGCTGTTACTTGACCAAAATGAATCTCCTGGTGTACTTCTGGTGAAACTATTAAGATCAGGTATTTTGTGAAAATTATTGTCCATTTTCTTTAATTATGGTTCACATCCGAAAATTCAAGTACATGTAGTTATATTAAGGAACCAACAACATCAATGTTGTGATCATTGATTCTTCTTCATCTCTATTGAATGATATGGTCATTTTATTTCACTACATTTATACTAAGTAAATTATATGTTGACTTCTACCTGCTAAACAAAAGCAATCTTTTTATTGTATGCAGTACAGAATGCATAAGACAGGGGTAAATGGGATGTTCCACTGCGGCGACCTAATTGGCGAGTTTAGAAGAGTTTAGGAAAATTTTAAAAAGGGTCATGTTGAAGACCTCCTTCGACTATGTAGAAGACTAGCTTCAACTAGCTTCGACTAGCTTCAGGAAAATTGGACACGAACAGTGGTGAGTGAAGACGACCTCCTCGACTACGTTGAAGACCTCCTTCGACTATGTTGAAGACTATCTACCTTCAATTACCTTCGACTACCCTCGATTACCTACGAATAACATGCCGACCTACTGCGATCTACTTTGATTAAACCTACGAGTAAAAAAAAAAAAGATTTTTTCCATTGAAACCTTTTTTTACTCGTGGGCATTTTTCAGCATGTTGAAAAATATGCCGTGACCTAGCTGAGGCCTCGAGTACGCGGGGACTTCTCTCAAGCATGAAGGAGAGTTACAAAGACCTTCTAGGACCTTGTGTCGACCATGCTGCAAGTACGAGTCAAGGGCAAATTCTTCTAAACTCGCCAATTAGGTCACCGCAGTGGGACAGCCCCTTAAGCAACCTCACAACCAATACATCCAGACAAAGTTGCACAGTCCTACATATCCAAGTGTGAATGGTGGTAGAAAATTAAACAGCAAGGTATGGCACGGTACACCGCGGGTGGGGCAGCAGTAGAGTTGCTGCCTTACAGCACTTGCTGCACCTGAGACCCGGATTCGATCCAGACTACGGATGCTGTCTGTACAGAGTTTGTACATTCTCCCCACGACCACATGGGTTTTCTCCGAAATCTTCAGTTCCATCTCACTGCAAAGACGTACAGATTTGTAGGTTAATTGGATGGTATAAGTGCAAATTGTACATTGTCCCTAGTGTGTGTGTGTTTATAGGATGGTATTAATCTGCAGTGATTGCTGGTTGGTGCAGACTGTGGGCCGATGGGCTTGTTTCTGTGTAGTATCTCTAAATTAAAACTAAGCTAATGATTAGAGGAGAATCCAAGAATACACTCATCCTTTCACCCTTTGGACCACTAAGTCTGCACCGACTCAGCATTTTATTTCGAAGTCACGTGAGTGACGTGAAGAGCCCACCAGCTCGCACGCACGTCAATACGTCGACGCGTGGCGCGAGAGAGGTAAGGGGAAAATTTTCTTTCAGGGACGGGCTGCTGCTCCAAAAATTGGGGCAGCGGGCCCGGAGAAGCTGGCACAGCTTGTGCAGCTGCTGCCGTGGAGGCTCCGTAAGGAGCTGGCGGGATAACCAGCGCAGCCGTGACAGCGAACGCCGTGGAGGCTCAGCAGGAGCTGACGGCTATAAATAGCGGCTGCCGGCGAAGGCCGGGACAGCGAATGCCATGGCAGAATGGGGCTCCACTGGAGCAGGCAGCTGTTCGGAGCATCTTACGGGCAATGCCTGTACAGATTGGAGCTCTGAAAGGGAGTCAGCCAGAGGCCTGAGGAGGCAACACCTGGTTCAGGGTTGCGTTCTATTTCCTCTCCTAAAAAACTCAGTTGAGGCTCCAGAAGGGAGCAAGGACACGGAGTCACTAGAAGTGCAACCTGTCTAGTGAGTAAAATAAATCAATAAGTAAACAAACATACAAATAAGTAAAGGGAAAAAAATAAATGGATGATTAAATAAATAAAATGGAAGAAGGGAATGTGCTCCTAGCTCAGGAGACATTTACAGGCTGTGTCAGTCCAATGCCAGTGGGTGCAACACCTGGTTCAGGGTTGCGTTATAATATCTCCTGCTCAGAAAAAGGGAAGCAATACCTGGCTCAGAGTTGCGTTATATTATTTCCCGCTCAGAAGAGGGAGTGTTGGAGATTCTTAGATAGGTGACTCCAACTATGTGGCTATCGATAAGGAAATCAAATCCCTGAACTAATGGGGGATATGCTTCATTTTTAATCATATGAAGGAGCTACCGACTCTTGTCACATATTTGCCATCCCTTTGGGGATAGGAGATTCACCGGAGGAAGATCTGCTAAAAGTATCCGGGAAATATGCCAGTCCAGGTAACTGCCAGACTTTTGAATGTTCCATATGTCAATTTCATCAGTTGGGATATCCCAGTGATGATATGTAGGCAAAGAATTATGTCAGCAAATCCAAAACCACTGTGGAGTCATTACGGCCTTTTGCAAGTCAGTAGATGGGTCTCAACTCTCGGAAGCTGCATTATCTCTTCTCTATAATACACAGTTGGGGCTATTGGCTTCGCAAAAGGCAATGAGATAACGCATGAGACAATTCCCAAAATGGTTCATTTTTACAGGGCCGGTAACGTGCAGCCTGCATGATATCGCTTCAAAGAGGACTTATGTAGCAAGTTGAAGACTTGCAGGGGGGATTTAAGGCGGCTGCGGGGCTGGAGTACCATCCTATGTGGGTAAAGCTCCAGTATTGCGGCGGGTTTTCACCCTGTAATCAAGGAGCAGGAAGCACCGTTGAAGCTCCGGAAAGGAGCAGTCGGGAGTCACTAGTTGGCCTCGCAAGAACAGTTTGTTGAACCAGCTTTGCAGTAATGGCAGGCGTGACCTGTCCAGTGAGCCCCGCTGAGGCTCCGAAGGAGCAGCTGGCCAAAGGAGCAGCCTGTCGATCCAGGCTGGGAGAAACTGGCAGCGCGATCTGCACAGTCAGCTCCAGCAAAGGCTTAAAAATGCAGAAGGCCGCAGGAGTAGCCTGTCGAGGCAGGCTCGGAGTTATGGCAGGCGTGGCCTGTTCAGTGAGCTCCGCTAAGGCTCCGAAAGAGCAGAAGGGGTCGAAGGAGCGGCCTGTCAAACCAGGCTGGGAGTAACTGGTAGCGTGACCTGCACAGTAAAGCTTCAGCAAGGCTCTAAGGAGCTCCGAAGAAGTAGTCTGTCCCATTGGGCTCAGAAATGCTGACAGGCGTGCCTTGCACAGCAATGTTGCTTTTGAGCTCTGGAAACGAGCTGTTTGGCAAGCGTGGGGCTGAAGATGTGGTCGGACAGGGTCCACAATGGAACTTCGCTGAAGCTCCATCAAGCAGATCGACCTGGGCTTAGAGACATTGGCAGGTAAGGTCTCTTTACTAACGTCCATACACTCCAAAATGGAGCAGTCTGTCGCCCCGGGTTTGGATTTACTGGCAGCATGGGCTGTCTAGTACCTTTCACTGTCTCTGGAGTAGATCAGGTTGATGCAGAGACATTGGCAGGGTGCCTTGCATAGCAACCTCTGTAAATTCCAAGTAGGAACAGTTTGGCTACCCTGGTTCAGGGTAGACCAACTTGGAACTGGCTGGCCATATGGAACATATTGACCAGGGAAGTACTGCCTCAACATTGGTTATTAAGGCTGCTCAGTAGAGTGAGGTAGTTTGAGGTTTCCTTCAACACATGCTTAATTCTTTCAACTCAGTTCGTAGAGTTGCCAGTTCATTGGAAACATCTTAGTCATCCTCTCTGGGATAGGTAGCTACCAGCAGAAAGCCGGTCTGGCATGTAGCTCTACCTAGGTGTTGTCTTCAGGCCTAGGCTATTTACAAAGATTCTAAAGCCAATGCTGCCCTACTCAGATCAAAAGGGCATTGTGTCATGGAGTATATAGACGACATGCAAAATTTGTAGCTGATAAGACTCAAGGGTTTTATCAGTAGGTGCCTCTTACGATATTAAGGATGAGGCAACATGAAACTTAATAATGCCAATTTTGCCTACTCATTCAGGGTGTCCATGGTAAAGGCAGCTAAAAGAAGTTCCTATTTACTCTAAGTCATGGGTGATGGCGAGTTCAGCCTATTTCTCGGGCAGCTAGCTCTGCACAATTGTATGGGAAGTTTGTGATCAAGACATGCAAGCTACTTTTAAACGGAAGAAGCAGAGGATTGTGTTTCAGTTTGGGCTTAGAGAAACGATTATGTTATAGCTCAATTGACACTGCTTGTGCTGCTTTGTCATTCTCTATAGTACCATAAGTGGGACAATAAATGATTGGTTATTCACCTGTTGTTGACTAACGTTATGCAAGGTGTCTTTTATATGACCGCTCTAAAAGCCTCAACTCATAGTAGTGTGGAATGTATATCAGTAAATTATTATGCAGATATTCATCTACTGTATTCCTAATGGGAGCAGTATCTTTAAGTTGATTATGCCTTTAGCAACTGATTTCAGCACAAAGAGCACAGTCTTTACTCAATCTCTGGCTCGGTCTCTGGGTCATAACTGACATGAGGGTAGCTTGTTATGGGAAAGATCTCATAAAGCAAAACGGGCATGGTTGGATACAATTTGGAGTTGACAGCATGCCCACCAGATCGGAGATTGGGGGTGTTATTATGTATACAGGTACACTGAGCTTGCTCGTACCTATGAGATGAAGGATAGTTTATTCATTGTTATTTAATAGTTTTCCTCAAGAGATTGCTGGTGGCTCATTAGCAGTCAATAGAATGGATATTCCCATTTGATCATCTTCTTGCAACAACAGGAGGCTTACATAGTGTGCTTTCAGAAGTTATAACATTTGGTTGAATATGCCTGGATGATTGCAGATAGAATTCTGAACAGTGTTGCATGAGTTCTTGTCTAACTCAAAGTCAATTGGGACTGTGGTCCGATTAAGGGCAATGGCCATGTATGCAAGAGCATCATGTTGTTAATAACCCATGTCTTTCTACCACTTATGGTTTATCTGTTTAAGTGTTTTACACACAGATTGGGTTACTGCATGAAACCACAGAGCTTTGAAGGCTTCACGTAGTCACTCATGTGACTTCGAAATAAAATAGAAAGATTAAACGAAAACTTACATGCCCACCACTTCCAACACTGAATCTCATAAAGATCATTCAGTAACTCAACGGTTATTAATCTTTCTATAGTTTAAGTTTGTGCAAGTGGTCTGTGGTTCATACAGTTGCTTTGAAGATTGACGCGCATACGGGCTGGCGGGCTCTTCACGTAATCCCTCACTTCAACTTCTCATAAAATAAAGATCAAACTTCAAACGGAAAGTTTTAGTTTAATCTTTATATTCCCCACACATTAACACTACCCTACACACACTTGGGACAATATTACATTTAAACTAAATCAAATAACTTGAAGATCACGGATAAAACCCATGCAGGACAAGGGAAGAACTTACAAGCGTATAGAAAAGCACCCATAGTCAGGATCGAACCCAGGCCTCCAGCGCTGTAAGATGGTAGCTCTGCTGCTACGCCACTGTGCTGCCTTGTACAAGTATACAGTAGCAAGTAGTAAGTAACAAGTAGTACTCAAGCCACAAAGTGCCCAATTGTGGTAATCTCTTATGAGAAAAACGAATTACCCTTAATATTCAATTATTTACCATAATTGAGACCCCAATCATCAAAATCTTAAGGGTCATTATTTGACTGGGAACATATCTGGTTTGGCCACGTGAAAACTCAGTCTACAAGGGGAGGTCAGAAGCTGGGTATCCCGTGGGGAGCGATTCACCACCCACAATCTTATTTTCACCAATTGCAGGGTGCAAGTTTGGCACGTGATTGAAGCTCAACACCATTCAGGACAAAGCAGCCCACTCGGTAAGTGATACATAACTACACTACACTAACATTCTTTTCATCTCCGACACACAGCAAACACATGAAACCATATACAAAATTCACTTCACTTACTCACTTGGTCTCTTTGTAACGGATATAGCTTGGACCCAATAGCAGCACAGAATCAGGCAGGTTTAATTGGTAATGAACCTTATTACGATACTGTAACACAGAGTAGTAACACAGGAATGGGTACACTGTACTCACAAAGAGGCTCAGGATTGAGCGAGGGTTCCGAAGAGGGGCAGGCAGGAGACGTAGTCATGGTAGCGGAAGGTCCGGTAACCAGGAGATCCAACACACGATGCAAACAAACCAGTGAGGGACAGACGAAAGGAGAGTCGAAGCCAGGCAGGTAGTCGAGGAGCCGTTGCAGGGATACACCAAACAGCCCAGGAGAGAGGCAGACAGAAACCAGGAGGTCGGGGACAGAAGGCTGAGGTGCTATCTGGGAAGACGACAGGACGGAATGGTCAGGGGCAGGCTGGTTCGAATCCGTGTAGGCAGTCGGGAAATCGCTGGAGAGTCTTGCATGAATGCTGAGAACAATCTGGCACTGTGTGAACGGCGAGGGGTTAATAGGTGATCAGAGGCAACTGAGTGCAACAGGTGAGGAGAGTTGGGCTGATGAGAGGGGAGTGGCAGGCAGGCAAGTGAGGAGAAGGAGGGACTGGTGGAAAAGTACTGGGAGGTGAAGTGGATGAGAATGAGGAGAGGGCAGACTGTGACACTGTTTGATCATTTGTACCAAACTATTTACCCCAATCACAAGGTCTTCAGGAGTATGGGAATGCTACACTGAAATGTTCCTCTTCATCCCGACTTGAAAATGTAATGCTGGTCCTTCATCATTAATAGTTCTAAATGCTGGAACTCTGTCAGGGCACTGTGGATGCACTTTCACCATCTTCTCAGTGGTAATAGTAAGATTAAACGAGTACTTACCAGTATGAAGTTTGATCTGTATTTTATGAGGAGTTACGGTGAGGTATTACGTGAAGATCCCAGCCCAGTGCGCAGGTGCGGCATACTTCGAAGCAGCGGTGTGAAATCACAGGATAGACACAATATTTGAAGTAAGATAGTAAAGATCATGAGACATCAGTTTATTAGTTTGATCTATATATTGAGGGTGGGAGCGGAGGGCACGTAATACCTCACCGTAACTCCTCATAAAATACAGATCAAACTTCATACTGGTAAGTACTCGTTTAATCTTACTATTTTACTTCGGAGTCACGTGAGTGATTCCGTGAAGACTTCAAAGGTCTGTGATTTCAAACCGTGTAACAGCTTTTATTTCACTCACTGCCGAAGTTTTTGAGGGAGGAAGTGTTATCGTAATCAACCAGTGGATCTGCTTTCACAAGAAACAGAAAGGTATTTGTTAACAATAACAACATAAAGAGCTCCCCTGAGCTTAAATTAATATTGCAGTTTGTAATATTCTTTCTGCAATTAAATCAGGTTTATCAACGGTTTACAATAAAAAATGTTCTGAACGTCGTTCCCTTGACCATTCTGCCGTATTGAGAATGTGGTCAACCGGGATGTCCATTCGTTCAGCCGCTGATATCAATGCTGCCCTAGTGGAATGGGATTAAAATGTATTATTATCTATTCCGGCAGCTTTCAGTACCTGTTTGAGCCACCTTGGAGTGGTTTGGCTCGTACCCCGTCTTGGGGTTTCTGTGGTTGACCCATAGGCTTTCCTCTCCCTCTAAGATTGTGGGTTGTGTCTATATATTGTAGTAGATGGGTCACCACACTCAACCTGGACTCTGGTGGGTAGGCCCGGAATCCCACCAGTGAATTGGGCGTTCCTGGTCCATATAGCCATATAACGATTACAGCACGGAAAACACAGGCGATCTCGACCCTACTAGTCCGTGCCGAACTCATAATCTCGCCTAGTCCCATATACCTGCGAGTTAGATTTTTACCAGACCTAGAATATGAACGTGATGCGTCTGGGGTAATCACCATGTTATCCAGTCTAGTTTTATGGAGTGACTGGACTCTGTGAGCGTATACGAGAGCCATAAGCATGAGCGTTTTTAACATAGATTGAGCAAGCTGAGGGATCTGGCTGGTGCCATTCTCTGAGATATGTCAATATCACACCAATATCCCATACATGGGTATACCTGGGTTTTTTGGGGCTTATTATTATAGTTGCCCTTCATAAGTTTAGCTTCAGTGGATGGGATCCCATGCTCTGCTGTCATGCTGTTTTAGATAAGCAGACAAGGCGCTCCATGCTGTATTTACGGCACTGTAACTCACCTTTTAGTCATGGTGTAGATGTTCCAGGAACTCCAATACGTCAGTGGTTGAATAGTTTGGTATGTTGTCCCTGCGTCGTGGCAGTATTTTACCCATGTTAGCTCTTGGTGACTGTTCGCAGGGATGCCGACATGGTGGTAATGGTTCCTTTGGATAATCCCAGTCCCTGGTAAGGTCTATTCAAAACCTGCACCCAGGAGTTTGATGTTTTTCTGGCATGGGTGGCTTGTGCCTGATACTGGGTTGAGTCAGCAACCATGGTCCACTAGGGAAATCCATAGGTGACTCGCCCACCGTGTCGTGATGAACTGGGAACCATGGCTGTGTAGGCCGGTCGGGCACGTTCAATATCTCGGAGACAGATTCCATCTGTATTACGAAGTGCCCGACTGATGAGGCAGAAGGGAGGAAGGCAAAGCAGAAATTCCCCCTTCCAGCGTGTAGGCATCTATCGCTGCTGCCTCTGATCTGGTTCCTAAGTCACATACATAGGTTACTGGTGATTCCGTCTTGTGCAACCAAATTGATATCTGGCTTTCAAACTGCTTAATACCTTTAGCAGATATCTTGGGTTTGACATCTATTCAATGTTATCATAAATTTTTACCCGTGACATGGTGTCTCCCACTGTGTTCTAGCTTCCTAGGACATAGGCAGCTGATAGTTAAAATGTCTTTTGACACACCATTGCCAGATTTGTTTGACCAATTTGTTGCACAATAATGATTTTTATGCTCCCCATATGGTTGATATAAGCCACCACCATAGTATTATCAATCCGTAACCACATATGTACGTGCTGCATTTGAAATGCATATGCTTTTTAGCCCAATAGGCGATCACCAATCCCAAGTAGTTGATGCCCGGTGTGTGTAGTAACGATGTTTGTGAATTGGTCCATCTGTTACCTGTGCTGGATATGGAGTTTAGTTGCTCCCCAGCCTAAAGTACTGGCATCGGTTTTTAATAACCAAGTTGGGATTGGTGATGATAATAGGGCTGAAAACTATGCCAAATATATGTCTGCCCACCACCGTAATTGTGATATAGCTTCAGTGGGTACATTCATGATTTGATTATAGTGACCCAAGTACCTTGGCAAAGTAACAGTCATATGGACGGAATTGTTATTGAAGCCCAGATAATCCATGGTAGTTAACGCTTCAATTCTGGTTTATCTGGGCGTGGGATGAACCTCAGAGCTTTAGGGAGCTGTTTTGTAGCTAGAACTGCTGCCACAGCTAATTCCTTTGTTTCCCCTAATATGAGGATATCATCCAATATATGCCATGATTATGCTTGTTTTCTTAATATTTTCATGGTCATTTTTTTAATATTTATAATAGTTTAGGGCTGAGGTTAGACCATTGGGAATGCTCTATGCTCCCATAGTTGCCCTAACCGGGATATCCATTATCCAGGTAAAATTTTTTAGGTATCTATAATGATCCTAGTGTATGGGTATAAGATAGTTAGCATCTTCCATATCAATGCTCCCCATAGGTATCCTTTGGAGATCAGATGTCTGGCAGTGACAAAAACCCGTCTCCATCTTAAAGTGTATATACTCAACAGATTTATTTAGTGATATTAGATCAATGATGATGCTACTTTCACCATCTTTTGTAGTTTTGGTGAATATATTCGATACAAATTCCAATGGTTCATGTTTACTCCCATGATCCGTTTAGTAATGAGCCTTTCTAGTTCAGCTTGACCTTCTCACTTCTCTTTCTTAGAGGGAGAAAATGCCCTTTGGGCGCATTGCTGAACTGGCGGTAATATGCCCAATTTGAATTCGTTTTTATCCACTAATACTGTTGAGTATATTTTAGTTATTTGTGACAGCATCCCATGCTTTATCAACAAGTGTAAATGCCCCCCCCCCGCCCCCCCCCCCCCCCCCCCCAGTTAGTAGAACACCCTTATTTAGTGTAAACTGGGAGGAACCAGACTACCTACCTCCATGTTTATTGTTTTTTCATGAAGGCCTAGTTTGCTGGTATGCTGGTGCTGTCGGTGGGGCGGCGCATTTTCCCACGGCTCCGCTCTGGGCCTCTGTCTAAAAAGAACTTTGGGGGTAATGTGAAGTGATCGCCAGGCTTTCACCAGTCCTTGTTCGAAATTGCTGGTGGTTGCCGAGGGGTGCTGCCAGCTGGGTGTTGGATGCGATGTCCTGCTCGTTCCATGGCCTGCCCTCATGAGGCGCATAGGTTTAGCTGCCTCTCTTCCCGCAGCAGCGGTTTGCATAGCCCCATATATTTGGAGTTGCGGGCAAGTCTTATATGCACCAATGTCAGTCGAGTATCCCAATTTTGGGAACATCTTAGGCGTCAGCACCCTCGTAGTGCAACGGGATAGTCTCATCCTGGGAGAACCACCTTGGTGATCATGGCATCTCGCCTGCCAGGTGAGTATGATCCGTGGAAAACGAGCAAAGGCGGTGACATCTTGACCCTTCTGTTAGGAGCTTCAGAATTCGCTGCTTTTAGCTCTTGTCTGCGAGTCTGCTGACCCAGCTGCCTGCGGATTTGCCTCTAGAAAGGCCTGCTCCTGCAGGGCTTTGTTGGGAAGATGGTCGCGTGGAGGAGCCATGTAGTGGCCCACGACACCCAGTAGCTCTTCCTGATCCTGCTCCCCTGGCATACTGCTGTTCTCGTCCGCCTGCCCAGCGTTTAAGCCAGCCCAGCCCTGGCCTCCTTAGCTAGCCTCAAAAGAGGGAGCAAAAGGGTGTGCTATAAATTGGAGGAGGCATAGCTCAAACTCCGCTGTTGCATCAATCCCTCGACAAGGGAGATGGCTAGTGCAATAGCACTGGGGTAGGAGTGTCAGCTCCCTTGGCATTCAGCCAGTGCCCCTTTTTTCCTGGAGGTTTTGAACTCCATGACCTCCTCTGGCTTGGGGAGACAGACATACTTATTTTTGCTGTCTCCAGCCTGTTCCAGTGTTGAAGGAAGTTGATTCCTATAGAACCTGTAATTTTGGTAAGTTTTTTGCCTTACCTGTAGTTAGAGGCTGCCTGCCGTTTTTCAGGCGGCATTGTAGCGGTTCCCGGGCGGCGATTCTCCTTGTCAGGAGTCTGCAGGGCTGCCGGTCGGGTTTTTTAATTTCCCGCCGGTCCGCTGCTGTTAACCAAACAGCTGTTCTGCGGACCGGCATAGCGCAGCTCCCTGCAGCGGTCCGCAGCGTGTGCGGTCCCGTTTGCGCCTTTCCCCCTCCACTGTCGGCTCCTTCGCTGGAGTCGAACGGGGGCCGCTTCCTCTGCTGCTTTGCTCCCCCTGGAGCAAAAAACCACAAGGCCCGATTAAGGTAAGTACTTACCTCACGTCCTTGGTTTGCGGGAGCGCCCGACTCCCGCTGGCCGCGTTGCACAGCTGTGCGATTATGCCGCACATGCGCACTGGGCTGGGATCTTCACGGAATCACTCACGTGACTCCGAAGTAAAATTACTTATTCCTAGACTTGATAATGATGCCCAGATCCCAAAAGCTTATTGAATAAAAATGATAGTGAGATCTGCACATAACTCATTACCACACCTCTCCCATCAGACTCAGATAGCAACTTGCCATCATTTGAAATATTCAGAGATCAAAACTCTCATTGCTTCATGTGGAGGCAAAATTACTGATTAGCTAATGCATTTAGCAGACGTCAGGGAGAATGCTTGTAGTTCCAGCATTCTTAAATAAGGAGACACCATTTTTTGTTGTTTGCCTCGTAGCTGTACTTGCAAATTAATGAATAATAAGATCATACATCATACTTTTTTCTTATAACAGTAAAGTTATATCAAATTTAATGCTCACATTACATATCTAATATTAAATGACCAGTCTGTGAAATTAAGTTCTTAAGGAATTTTACTCCAAATCATTTGGTGCAATATATAATGTTGGTCCTCTGCTGACAGGCAAAATAGCATCCAGATTTAGAAATAATTCTTCATACTGAAATAACCATTCATTTTGTCAGAACATTTCACTTTTCAAAATCATCCTAATGATGTCTAATGATGTGAGCCATCAGATCCAAGGAATGATTCAGCTATCTCTGATTCACTGAATCTCATAATAAGGTAGAGGTATAAAAAATACTTTTACTTTATGATATGGTTGGAAGGTTTCATTGTGTCTATACATAATGCCATCATAGCAATTTAGAGAACACAGGAAAGCAATCACTGCTTTATATTTGAGACAAGCAAGTTTTTTTAATTGATGGATTGCTACTAAATCTATTGCTATTTTTATTTTGTTTCTTATTCTTCAAAGAAAAGGAGCATCTAATTAACAGGTGCAAAATGAAAAATAATGACAGTTCTTTAAAAATGATTGATAACACTTTCCAATTATAGCACACCTTTAACAAAATAAATAACTGCGACACTTCAGCACAGTGAAACAGTAGTCCAAATAAAAATATTAGACCAGGTACTCAATGATTGGTCACAGAGGTAGGTTTTAAGGAATATATTTAATGAAGAGATTGAAAAATAGTAATCTGCCCGTCATTTTCAACAACTTATGCACCCAGATCTCTAGTTTCCTCTGCTCCTGCATATTTCTTAGAATAGCATCCTTTATTGTATTGGATGATTTTGAAAAGTGAAATGTTATGACAAAATGAATGGCTCTTCAATCCTCATCTACTGTATCTGCTGTTCCAGGTGTCAACTTCTCCACATCGGCGAGACCATACGCAGGCTCGGCGATCATTTTGTTGAGCATGTCCGTTCAGTCCGTCTTAACCTACCTGATCTGCCGGTGGCCCAGCACTTCAACTCCCCTCCCATTCCCAATCTGACCTTTCTGTCCTGGGCCTCCCCCATTGGCAGAGTGAGACCCAGCGCAAATTGGAGGAACAGCACCTCATATTTTACGGTAGTTTGCACCCCAGCGGTATGAACATTGACCTCTAACCAGATAGCCCTGGCTTTCTCTCTCCATCCCCTTCCCCTTCTCAGTTCTCCCACTAGTCTTACTGTCTCCGCCTGCATTCTATCTTTGTCCCGCCCCCTCCCCTGACATCAGTCTGAACAAGGGTCTCGACCCAAAACGTCACCCATTCCTTCTCTCCAGAGATGCTGCCTGACCCGTTGACTTAAGGAAGAGGGAGGGTGAATAGGAGAAGGAGAGAGTGCTGGGGATGAGGGGGAATGGAGGAGGATAGGAGTAAGAAGAGGGATGGCAAGGTAATGGAGGAGGGGAGGGGGAAGAGAGAGGAGTGGAGGGAGAGGGTGAGGGGAGGAAGCAGAGGAGGGTTGGTGGAGGATGGGGAGAGGAAGAATAATGGAGGAGGGGACTGAAGAGGTAGAGTGAGATGCGTACACATTGATCTTATATTTTAACAGTTATTGCCCTTTTAAACTTTAAAAACATCGTGCGAGGGTTGGGGGTGGGTTGCATGACTTGTGTCACAAAGGGGATCTCTGGCGTCACAACGGAAACCCGTCAGCCGCACTGCGCAGTTTGGTGGAATATTGCGTTGGGGGAACAGGGCTCAACGGGTCCCACTTGGTCTAGTATTATTATATATATCATATACCCGCTGCGCATATCATATAAACTCTTAAACCTGCATTTGAAGTGCAAATCAACACATAAAAAGATTTTGTTTCAGAATGGTTCGTTGGCTAGGTTCTAAGGAAGTTCTATGTGCTAATAAGTGCAGCAAGAAATGAGTCACTGGGAATGAGGTCAATTACAGCCTGGATGTGACAGCTGAGGACAGTTTGTATCATTCTCTTGCAATTCTTACAGTCAAGAATCACCAGAACATGAAAGTATGTCTCCGTGCTGAATTCATACTGTCAGTCAATTTCTTATCATTTCTGGTTGTAATGCAACACTTTATTATGGACTTTTCAGTTGAGCTTTGAACAGCTGCGAGCAACGACTTTTCTGTAGAGAAAAGTGCCTTTGGAGCATCAGTTCAGCAAGATTCAATTATTTGCTTTTTTTATAGTTGAGAAGTACTGATTAAAGACCTAGAGCACGACCAGTGTGATGCATTATTAGACACTGCTTTGGTCTTGTGTGATAGAGTGTTGTGTCAAATTTTTACTGCCACGGCAATTTTCAGTACAATTACACTCATCAAAAATATAGAAACCTTCAATCAAAAATATTGAAGAGGTCAGATAAATGGAAAGACAAATCAAATCTATCACAAAGCAGGATCAAAGGACATTTTTCAATAAAATGCACACTATTGTGAAATCTATTCTCTTACAGATATCAATAAAATCAGATTTAATAGGAAACCGAGGGGCAACATTTTCTTCACAGAGGATGGTAGGGATATGGAATGAGCTGCCAGAAGATGTAGTTGAGGGAGGTACTATCACAACATTTTAAAAACATTTGGACTGGTACGTGGATAGGATAGGTGTTACATATGCTACATATTCATTGTAGCAGTCCCAACCTCCTGCACTACTTTGTATCAGGCACACTCACCACACACACACACACACTGTGATTAGGTATGTAAGCACTTTAGTATTACTACGCCACACAGACAAAGGAGCTGAATAAAGGAGTACAATAAGGCAACTGAAACAACCTGAATTGTGTCGTTTATTATCAGGATATCAAACACGAAGACACAACATGGTGGCAGCGGTGACTCTCGAGTAAAAAACCGCGCTATTGTGAATCGCTATTGGGAATTAGGAACAGCGGCTGCAGAGAAATTGATTTTTTTTACTACGTCCTTGTGCACCCGCCTAACAACACAAGATGGCGGCCTCCACAGCGGCTGTTGCCGCAGCAATGAACCTCCACCCTACGATGAACTGGGACGCCGATGACGTGGTGGAGGCGTTCAAGAAATTCAAACAAAAGAGCCAGCTGGCATTCAAAAGCTTCCTGAAAGGAACTACAGATGAAGAGAAGGTCAGTTATATTTTACTATG
The DNA here is from genome assembly GCF_028641065.1 of Leucoraja erinaceus. Classification (NCBI taxonomy): domain Eukaryota; kingdom Metazoa; phylum Chordata; class Chondrichthyes; order Rajiformes; family Rajidae; genus Leucoraja; species Leucoraja erinaceus. Next base: position 56,955,769 of record NC_073381.1, read on the forward strand.
GCTCGGGGAGAAGGGTCTAGACATTTTTAACAGTTGGAGCTTAACAGAGCCCGACTGCAATAATCCGGGAATAGTCCTTGAAAGGTTTGCGAACCATATGGAGCCCAAATCAAACCACAGAATCCATCGGTATGAGTTCCAAGGGCTAAGACAAGACCCACAAGAAACAACCGACACTTTCCTGTCGAGACTAAGGAACGTGTCCAAGAAATGCAGATTTGGTGATGAAGATGACAGAATTGTCGACCAGCTAATATGGGGGTGCGCCCACCAAGAGGTCCAAAAGTCCCTAATAGGGAAAGACACCCTCAACCTAAAAGACGCCGTAGATGCTGCCAGAGCTTTCGAAGCCACAAGGAAACAAATGTCCTCCCTCTCCCTTCAAGTTGGCTCATCTCAGAGCAGCACCAGAGTGAATATAGACGCTCTCTCAAAACGTGACCCTGGCTCCACCTTAAAGGCTCCAAAGCAGAAATTTTCTAGGCATGCAAACAAACAAGCAAGCCAAAGAAGCTGCTGGAACTGCGGTACAGAGCATGCATTTGATGATCGCAGGGAGTGCCCAGCATACGGGACTACCTGCAACTCCTGTGGGAGGCCTAACCACTGGAAGAAAATGTGTAGGTCAACAAAATCATACAGCACCAAGCCAAAGCAGCAATGGTCAAAGAACGATAGAAATACGAGAAGGAAACAAATACACGCACACGTCCAACAGGAAGAGGAGATAACCTCAGATACCTCTGAGGAAGAATTCCTTTCCGTTGGGACCATTGACGTCCACGAAATGGGAAACAACAAACCACATAGCAACAGAGATGAAGCATATACTATAATACAACTACAGAAAAAAGTGGGAAAGAAAAGAACAACGATTAATCTAAGGCTCAAAATTGATACTGGAGCCCAGAGCAATATCTTACCAGTCAATCTTTACGGAAAGATATTCCCTGAACACATGACACAAGATGGCAGCGTCAGGAAAGGAATCCTTGGAAGTAGCGATGTAGTCCTAGCTGCATACGGAGGTTCCATAATCCCACAGCTAGGCAAAACAATCATAGCAGGAACATACAAAGGGAAAGAAGTGAAATGCCCCTTCTACATCACTAAATCGAAAGGACCTGCTATTCTCGGCCTGAACACGTGCCAAAGACTGAAGATTGTGTCAATCAACCATGAAATCAAGACAAACTCCTGCAGAATTGACAGAAACATACCCATCAAAAACCGGCCGCCCATCAGGAACAAAAAAGAATTGATTGACATGTACCCAGAGTGTTTTGACGATACCGTTGGTTGTTTTGAGGAATACGAATACCATATCACAGTAGACCCCAGTGTGAAACCAGTGATCCACCCACCCCGCCGTGTTCCCCTTGAACTGAAAGAGAGGCTAAGGGAACAACTAAACGAAATGGAAAAAAAGGGCATCATCACAGAAATAACTCAACCAACTGATTGGGTGAATTCAATTGTTGTCAAAGAAAAGCCAAACGGAAAACTAAGGATATGCCTTGATCCCAGGGATCTGAACAATGCATTGAAGCGCGACCATTATCCAACTCCAACCCTTGAAGAGATCACACCAGCACTGGCCGGTTCCAAGGTGTTCAGCAAGCTGGATGCTAGCAATGGATATTGGAACATCAAAATAGACCAAGAGTCATCAATGCTCACCACTTTCAACACGCCATTTGGCAGATTCAGATTCAACAGGCTCCCATTCGGGCTGAAGGTGAGTCAAGATGTCTTCCAGCGGAAAATAGATGAAACATACAAAGGCTGTAAAGGGGCAATCGGGATAGCAGATGATATCCAAGTATACGGCAGAGATGAAAACACGCATGATTACAACCTCCATGAGGCTATGGAAAAAACTCGAAGAGCCGGCATAAAGCTCAATGCAGACAAATGCATGATCAAAGAAAGGGAGTGCAAATTCTTTGGACTGATTTACTCTGCAGAAGGAGTGAAACCGGACCCTACAAAAGTGGATGCTATCAACCACATGGAGGAACCCAAAGACAAGAAACAGCTAAGAAGTTTCCTAGGGCTCATACAATACATGGGAGTCTTCATACCTAAGCTTGCTAATCACACAGCAAATCTCCGTGAATTGATGAAAGACGACGCTGAGTTTGATTGGTGTGCTTCACATAGCCAAGATTTAAAAAAAATAAAACAACTCATCAGCAAAGAAACGATCCTGCAGTACTATGACAGACAGAAACCTGTAACACTCCAAGTTGATGCCTCCATGAGAGGAGTTGGAGCAGTACTGATACAAAATGCCCGACCTATTGCGTATACATCCAAAGCACTCACGCCTACAGAATCAAGGTACGCAAACATAGAGAGAGAACCCTTAGCAGTAGTCTATGGCTGCGAGAAATTTCACACTTACCTATATGGAAGAAATTTCGACATTGAAACAGACCACCGCCCTCTAGAACAAATCGAAAAAAAAAACCTCACCAAAGCACCAGCCAGACTACAGAGACTATTACTGAGGCTACAGCACTACGACTACAACATCAGATACAAGCCAGGAAAAGACCTGCTGCTAGCTGACGCCCTCTCCAGACTATCAACACATGACAAACAAGAGATGGAAGGGCTGAGCATAAAGATCCACCACATTGTGAGTGTGACAAGCGTGAAGCTGGAACAGATCAAAGAGGAAACAGCCAGAGATGAAGAACTCCAGCTCCTCACCCAAATGGTAATACAGGGGTGGCCAGAAAAGAGACAACAAGTTCAGCCTCTCCTCCGCGAATACTGGACCATCCGTGATGATATTTCGGTAGAGAATGGAGTCCTGATGGCCGGATCACGAATCATCATACCCAAGTCCATGCAAAAAGAAATCCTCGAAAAGATCCACCAGGGACACTTAGGAATGGAAAAGTGCAGACTCCGTGCTAAATCCGCTGTGTACTGGATAGGCATGTACAAGGACATAGAAAAGCTGGTATCTACATGCCACATATGCCAAAAATACAGGAATTCACAACAGAAGGAGGAAATGACACCCAGTGATATCCCAAGCCGGCCATGGCAAACCATCGGAGCAGACCTGTTCACAGAGAACCAGCAATGGTATTTGATTATGGCCTGCTACTACTCCAAATTCCCATTTGTGAGAAACGTAAAGGATTTGAAAGCTAAAACAATTGTGTCAATTGTTAGAGGGTTGTTTGCAGAGCAAGGAATACCTGAGCAGATCGTATGTGACAATGGAACCCAATTCACATCTCGGGAATTCAGAGAGCTAGCCACCGAATACGGGTTCAAAATCACAACATCTTCACCACATTACCCAAAGGGCCATGGGTTTATTGAAAGGCAAGTACAGACAGTCAAGAAAACACTAATAAAATGCCGAGAGGCAAAGGAGGATCCAAACCTGGCACTTTTATCCTTACGGGCAACTCCACTAAAGGCTGACATGAAGTCTCCTGCAGAAATGCTAAATGGCAGGAAATACAAAACCACCCTGCCAAGCAAAATCCAACCCCCTATCGACCAAGAAGAAACAAGGGCAAAATTGGCAGCTGCCCAGGAGGAGGGGCTGAAACAATACAACAAAAATGCACAGTACTTGCCTGAACTATTTCAAGGCCAAAACGTACATGCTCAGGATCCAACAACAAAGAAATGGACCCCAGCACAAATCACCAGCAGGGCTGGAACCCCAAAATCATATATCATAGAGACAGAACCGGGCAGGCAGTTGAGACGAAACAGAATTCACATCCGCCCGACACCTGAAATGTCAACACCTGCAACTTCAAAGACAACACCAGCAACTCCTAGGACACCACCCACAGCAGCAGCAACACCTACCATTGATGACAACACATTCTCACAAACTGCTACCAGTGAGTCATATAGTCAACCAGCACCAACCAATGGCCAGGAAACAACTCAACAAGTTACCAATACATCGAGTGCAACACTGCAGGCAACAACCAGATCTACTAGATCCAGGAGCAACATCTTACCCCCAGCGCGTTATCGCTAGCACTGGAAGGGACAAGTCACGCCAAGACATGACTCTTGACTGGCTACGCACTACCTGAAAGAAAACAAGCTGCCATTATATATTTTGTTGTGTAGTATATTAGAAAGCATTCCATTATATATTTTGTTGTGTAGTATATTAGAAAGCAGAATGCCACGAATGTGGGCAGAATAATCCCACGGTATCTGCTACAGGATTGCCACCCTCGCTCTGGCAATCCTCTAGTGTTACAAACTAACTTAGATATTTTACTAATTTTTGTTCCTTTCTTTTGAGAAGGGGGGATGTTACATATGCTACATATTCATTGTAGCAGTCCCAACCTCCTGCACTACTTTGTATCAGGCACACTCACCACACACACACACACACTGTGATTAGGTATGTAAGCACTTTAGTATTACTACGCCACACAGACAAAGGAGCTGAATAAAGGAGTACAATAAGGCAACTGAAACAACCTGAATTGTGTCGTTTATTATCAGGATATCAAACACGAAGACACAACAATAGGTTTAGAGGGATACGAGCTAACTGAAAGTATAATCAAGAGCAAGTTAGAAATTCTTCAGGTTGTTCTCAAAGAAAATATATAATCCTCAAGATTTGGGAACAAAAATGTATCCACAATTCCAATATTTCAGAATCACAATGGCAATGTACCCTACATAATATCAACATAATGTTATGTTGAATTGGTTGCATCTGGGTTATAAGAACTGATCAGGCAGACAGGTGCAAAGACTGTCTTATAACAATGAAGCTGAGTAGCACTTTTCCTTGGGATTAAGGCATGTTATCCTGCAATTGCAATAATCTCCTCTGCTTATAAGTGTTATCTCCAAAAGCATTAAAAAAAAGTTACAGATCGCCCAAACTCATATTTAAAAAAAAATGAAAGTAGGAAAACTAACCTGGTTTAGTTGAGTGACTTCATAACCACGTTTTACCTTGCCTGCTATGAGGGATCATTTTGTCCTAAGACATTCCACCATAGATAAAATGTTGTATTTAAAAATACATTTTCAATTGATTATCTTTTTCTTGAAGAACATCAGAAGATATCTTGTTCAAGAAGGAACTGCAGATGCTGGAAGATCGAAGGTACACAAGATTGCTGGAGAAACTCAGCAGGTGCAGCAGCATCTATGGAGCGAAGGAAATAGGCGACGTTTCGGGCTGAAACCCTTCTTCAGACTGATGGGGGGTCGGGGGGAGAAGGAAAAGGGGAGGAGGAGGAGCCCGGGGGCGGGCGGATGGGAGGGTGGGAGGAGACAGCTAGAGGGTTAAGGAAGGGGAGGAGACAGCAAGGGCTAGCAAAATTGGGAGAATTCAATGTTAATGCCATCCGGACGCAAGGTCCCCAGGAATATGAGGTGCTGTTCCTCCAATTTCCGCTGTTGCTCACTCTGGCAATGGAGGAGACCCAGGACAGAGAGGTCAGATTGGGAATGGGAGGGGGAGTTGAAGTGCTGAGCCACCGGGAGGTCAGGTTGGTTATTGCGGACTGAGTGTTCGGCGAAACGATCGCCCAACCTACGCTTAGTCTCCCCGATGTAAATCAGCTGACACCTAGAGCAGCGGATGCAGTAGATGAGGTTGGAGGACTGCACCTCCGTCTGTGGGTCGGTGGTGAATCACCCCGTGTGGTGGTGGGGGTCGGGTGGGTGAATCACCACGTATGTGGGTCGGGGTCCTGGGGTCGGGGGTGAATCACCCCGTATATGGGTCGGGGATCTGGGGTCGGGGGTGAATCAACCCTTTTGGTGGGGGTCCTGGAGTCTGAATCACCCCATGTGTGGGTGGGTGTCCAGGGGGGTGAATCACCCCGGACCATTGAGGCGGTTTTTAACAGGTATGAACGTACGTGTTTCGTGTGTTACTAGTGCATGCTGGAAGCTGCCATCTACTCCAGAAGGATTGAGCTACTACATGCGTCACTCCTTTGACCTTACGTGCAACCTCCCTATTTGCAGCCAGACATCACAAAGGAGAAGACCAAATAGATTGCAAATGCTGGAAAATGGAGCAAAAAATAAACAAATAAACAACTGGTGGAATTTGCAGGTCAGTAGCGTATGTGCATGGAAAGGATCCATCCACATATTGAGTCCAGACATTTAAGAGCAGCACAGTGGCACAGTGGTAGAGTTGCAGCCTTACAGTGCCAGGGACCCGGATTTGATCCCGACTACGGGTGTTGTCTGCATGGAGTTTGTACATTCTCCCTGTGAGCGCATGGGCTTTATCCGGGTGCTCCGGGTGTCCTCCCACATTCCAAAGAAGTGCAGGTTTTTTGTAAAATTGTCCCTCGTGCGTAGGATAGAACTAGGATATGGATGCTGATGGTTGGCACGGGCTTGGTGGGCTCACTGACTAAACTAACTGAACCTTGCATCTGTATCTTGACTGAGTTTCACCAGCAGTATGTTTTTTTTTGCATTATCAAGAAGGATGTTATCACATGCTACAGAAGCTTTTTTGAATTTGTTTTATCCAATTGATGCTGTATCAATTTTATGGTCAGAATCAAAAATTAATTTGGCACTTCTTGCAGGGAGCACTGCTGGTCGAGGGAGCATCTTGGGAAAATATATGCATGCACTCGGTAATTTTATATCCATTAATTTTAATTGAGAGAAAATCATAGGGTTTGCACCCTTGAATTAGTGAAATTTGTTATCTGTGTGTGCTGCTACTGCTGGGAGCACCATATCTCAAAAGGCCCCCTGATGTTTAATCTTTGCTTGAAATTGGTTGATCGTCCATTTTTCTACTGCATTATTTATAACTTGCTAATGAAATGTCATTTATTAAATGAGTGGTTTTGTATAAATGTGATTTCATGGCCAGATGGCAAAAATATGCGCAGCGAAGACATGCACAGTTATAGTAATAATTATTTCAATCTTACCTGTGCCTTGATAAACCATTTACAAAGTCTGAAAATTCATTATGTGTGAAAGGGCTTGACAATAATGAGAAAATCTAATCTACCTGAGGCACACATAATTTCAAGCATGCATTATAATCTTATAAAAGGAGTCAGATGAGTATTCTCCACTCTCTCTTAATAAGCTGCACTCTTCCTAATCTCAACAGAGTAAAATAAATACTCTACGTAGCAAAAAGGTACACAAGATTGCTGGAGAAACTCAGCGGGTGCAGCAGCATCTATGGAGCGAAGGAAATAGGTGACGTTTCGGGCCAAAACCCTTCTTCAGACTGATGGGGGGTGGGGGGGAGAAGGAAGGAAAAGGGGAGGAGGAGGAGCCCGAGGGCGGGCGGATAGGAGGGTGGGAGGAGACAGCTAGAGGGTTAAGGAAGGGGAGGAGACAGCAAGGTTAAGGAAAAGGAGGAGACAGCAATTTTGCTAGCCCTTGCTGTCTCCTCCCCTTCCTTAACCCTCTAGCTGTCTCCTCCCACCCTCCCATCCGCCTGCCCTCGGGCTCCTCCTCCTCCCCTTTTCCTTCCTTCTCCCCCCCACCCCCATCAGTCTGAAGAAGGCAGCAATCTTGTGTACCTTCGATCTTCCAGCATCTGCAGTTCCTTCTTGAACACTCTACGTAGCAAGCCTGAATCAAATCAAGTGAATACTTTTCTTTGTAGGACATTTTTATTATCTAGCATCTAATATTCAGAGCTATTACTGAAAATAACTTGATGTCAGCCATTACTCAAGATCGTGGAATATATATATAATATTGGTTTCTAACATCACAGAAGCATCTGAGAAACTGTTTGAGGTTTTTGTAACATTACTTTAGTGTGGAACTTGCCAAAGTCTTTAGGGAGAAAGTCAGAGAGAAGATTTATTTTCTTTTATTTAATAATCTTTGTTCTTTGTTTGAATTACAATCTATTGTCCAGTATCTTAGCAAGATGGAAACTGAAACAGAGATCAATGACATATTCCTATTCTGCTACTATTTCTACTATTGGTTAGGATCATGATTAAATACACATAAAATACATTAATTATAAATGTTGTTTGATTTTTTTAAGTGAAAATGTTAATTTTAAATATTAACAACGTATCTTCCTAATTGGACCAGCATACCCAGATACATTTGCATTTATTAATGTTTATTAATGGTTTACATTTGCCTACTTTGGTTCATGATAATTGAGCTTTTCTATGAACAAAACCGAGGACCGGTGTACAAATAGAGCAAAAAGATTTACATTAAGGCTGGTGAGATTGCAAAATTCCTGAATGCCTTATACTCAAGAACTAGTTGAATCTCGAGCCAAGCCATTCTATTCCAGTTACAATGCTGGCATCTATTCAACAAAGGAAAATTACTCAGTTACATTCTTTGAAGAAAGGATGGGCAAATTTAAACCATAAGTAGAAGGAATAAAGGTATAAACTATTTTCTAAATGGTGAGTGGATTCACTATTGATGGCTCTGAGTGTGTACTCACTAGAGTTTTGGATGGATAAGGGGGGCCTCATCGAAACCTAACAAATATTGAAAGGCATAGAGTGGATATGGAGAGGATATTTCCACTAATGGGGGAATCTAGGGGGCACAGCCTCAGAATAAAAGAACGTACCTTCAGAATGGAGATAAGAATTTCTTTAGCCAGAGGGTGGTGAATCTGGGGAATTTATTGCCACAGATAGTGGTGCAGGTCAAGCCACTGGGTATTTTTACAGCAGAGATCATTAAATTCTTGATTAGTAAGAGTGTCAAAGATTATGGGGTTAAGAGGGAAAAGATGATCAACCATGATTGAATGACAGAGCCAACTCGATGGCTAAGGACATGGACCCACTACAATTTGTCTGCTGCCACAATAGATCAACAGGGTATGAGACCTCCTTGGCTCTGCACTCTACACTGGCAACCAGATCATGTATGCCAAGTTGTTCATCAACTACAGTTTGCTATTCAACATCATCATCTCCTCCAAACTTTTATAATGAAACTCAGAGAACTGGTTCTCTGCTCCACCCTATGTAACTATTCCTCTTCAGCAGATCACAATTATTATCAGTTGGCACCAAGGCTTCCTCCTTGATAACCATCAATGCAGGTGTAATTCAGGGCTTTGTGCTCAGTCCCCTGTTCTACTCTCTTTATACCCATGACCCAGGTACAGTTCCAGCACCATTTTAAAATTCCCCAACGATACCATTGTTGTTGGATGAATAACAGGTAATGGGAGATTGGAAATCTGATGGAATTGTGTCAGAACAATAATCTTGTTTCAACATCAGCCGTACCAATGAACAGGTTTTTGACTACAGGGGGGGAAATAAGAGAGTCCACGAACCTTAGATCATCGATAGGATGGTGGTGGAGAAAGTCGGCAGCTTCATAGAACATTCAATAACAAAGCTCATCAATTCCTCTATTTCCATAGGAGATTGAGGAGGTTTGTTATGTTGATGAATTATCTATTGAACTTCAATAGATGTATGGTAGAGAGCACTCTGAATGGTTGCATTGTGGTTTGGTTCACCATCTCAAACTCCCAGGAATGAAAAATGATAATAGTTAACAGTGCCTCGTTCATAACAGGTACTGATCACCCTGCCATCTGAGGGATCTACACGAGATACTGCCAAAAAAAAGGCCAAAATAATCAAAATTCTACACCACATGGCCACGCGGAATGTATACAAGGTATTAAATAAATACTTTGCATCGATATTTACTGAGAGCAGAACATGGAAATAGTTAGATCAGAGTGGGGTCTATTAATGCAGTAGGGCATTTGCAGATCAAGATGGAGATAGTGTTGGGTTTCTCAAAGAGCATTAAGATGGACACATCCCTGGGTCTGAGGAATCTATTTCTGGTTATTGAAAAAGGAAAGAGGATATTTATGGAGCTTTGATAAGGATCTTTGTGTCTTCTCTAGCCACTGGTGAAGTCCTGGACTGGTAAATAACTAATGTTGTTCCATTGCTTTAGAAGGGAGATAGGGCTTATCCAGGAAACTGTTGGTCATAGAGCCTCATATCTAATGCAATTGTATTCTTAATAAGCTATTGTATTCTTAATAATAGACTAGATCCAAATAATAGGTATTTTGAGTCTGGTTCTGGTGACCCCATTACAGGATGTAGATGATTTGGAAAGGGGATGTTTACCAGGATGCTGCCTGAATTAGCTATGAAGAGAGGTGAGATAAAGTTGGATTGTTTTCTCTGGAGCATCACAGACTAAGAGGAGACCTGATAGAAGTTTATAAAATAATGAGCAGCACAGATCGTGTAGACAGTCAGAACCATTTCCCCCAGGGTTGAAGTGTCAGATTTAGGAAAATGTTGCCAGGATTCGAAGAGTTATAAAGAATTGTTGAGCAAGCTTGGACTTTATTCCCTGGAGGGCAGAAAGCCGAGAGCTGATCTTTAAAGGTGAATAAAATCATGAGGCAAATAGATAGGGTGAATGATCAGTCTCAGGCTGCCAAGGGTTGTGGTGAATGCAGATACAATAGTGATGTTTAAGAGGCATCAGCCAACACATGAATATGTAGGGAATGGATGGATATGGATCATATGCAGGTAGAAGGTATTAGTTTTTTTGGCATCTTGTTTGGCACAGACATCGTGGGCCATAGAGCCTTTTCTTGTGCTGATTTGTTCTATGTAATGTCATCTTTGGCATCCTACTGCAAGCAGACAACACTGCATTCTTTCATCACCATTGTTTTCCTTGAAATTGTTTGCAGCTAATTAATGCTCTGCTTTGTTTCTCCTGCAGATCTGAGGCCTACTGCTCTCTCATGTTTCAGCGTAGTACTTCATCGGTTTGCTGGAAATCCTGGCTGGTGCGAAATGAACACATTGAATTTAACACAATTTATGTTATGAGTCATCACAGGGAGGAGGAAGAACAGAAATATAGCTGCTTGTATCAATAAGTGAGAATGTAGTCAACTGAGCATTCTTCTCATATGGTGGATGTGTAAAGCCAGCTCGGAATCCAGTACAAATGCCCCAGAGACAGAAGGAAAACGAAACAATGTGCTGGAGTAACTCAGCAGGCCAATTGCACTAAAGCTTTTCCCAATTACAAAAATGTTTGCATGCCATTCCATTTCTTCATGTAATGCATTACCTAAAGGTAAAGCAAGGAATGGCATGGAGTTAGTTAAATATCAGTCTGGTGGTCTTGTTCACAATTTAATTATTGCAATCAATTATATCTTCAGTTTTACAGGAACCACTAAGTTAATTAATTTATTTATGGTCCTGTGTACAAAGATAGTGTAATGCTTATTCTGTATGCTATCCAGTCAAGTCTACAGCAATAAAATAGATCCTCTTCTGTAACAACACAGAGAGTTGCCATGCTCCAGTATAACCTTGCAACTTCCAAGTTACCTGAATACCCAGTGTTGCAAGCAGTACCCTTATGAGTTTCAGTGTTTCAAATATTGAACCTACAGTCTAATGTTAATTAATTGATCCATAAAAATAACTCATTTTGCAGTAGCCATTATTTAGGAAACATTCAAAAGCCATAATTTATGGAGCAATCAAATAACAGAAATATCCGACAACAGACGGTTGTGTGATATTTCTAAGAGATTGCAGATATTGTTTTCCTCGTCGCAGTTAATCCCACACAGAGCACAATTAGCATCGTAGGATCTTATGCATGAAGCATAAATATATATTTGGTTTTCCACCTTCTCATTTGACAAGAATAATGTCTAGTTCATCTAAAAGTGCTATTTATGGAAAGTTATTTTTATTAAAACATATAATTATTCTTATGGTGTATGAAAGATTATTCACAAGATAACATGCTGGATCAGTTCCTTTCATTCTTGAGTGCCAGAAGAAATTGGCAATAGAGCAGAACACAGATTTTTAACTTTCTGACACCATCTAGACTTTTATCTTGAGTAAGGTGAAAAAGACTAAATAACTATAACTGGATAACTGAAAATCACAAACACGGCATGGTTTATTGAATTATACTGATTTATTGAAAGCTGGTCATCAGACTGACCTTCCCTTGGTGTAATTCTATCTTTCCAGCAGCAAAATGAGCTTAGTGATCCCTTAGGACATCACATTTTAACTCTTCTGAGATATTGCTTAATTTGCAGTATTTCCTGAAAAAAAATGTCCAGTATTTATTTTCCTTTTACATTTCTTTTGGATTTTTGGTGTGTTCTAGATTGTCTTGGAGATCATCTTACTGAACCCAACATGTTTTTATACCAAATTAAATGACAATGTAAATAATCATCCCTCTCTTTGATGACATGTCAATTTTCCTTAGTTAATTCGAAGTAACAGTCATGGTTGTTACACCAGTCATTACCCGAAAAAGTTCTTGCAGCGTGCAGATACTTGTATCACCAGGGCTAGTTGAGATTAAAGTGAGAAAAAGAAGGATAGGGGAGGGGGGAGGGGGGAGGAGGGAGTAGACAAGAGAGAGTGGGGAAAGAATAAGGGAAAATCACTGGTAATAAGAATCTGTTAGAAAATATGTATTAGTAAGTAATCTTTTAATTTTGTATGCCCCCCAAATAAATTAAATAGAAATACAAGGAACTGCAGGAAACAAGGAATGCATACTTCAATAACTATACATCAGAAATTAAAGTGCATGCCACACATTTAAATTCCCAATCATTGATGGAAATGATCAAGAAATAAAATCTTCAGATCACCTAGTTCTTGCAGACAATCAATATCGATATGAATCAGTCGTGGCTAATAATTCCTATTATGGTCAACAGATACCATAAATAGACGAAACCCATTGCAGACAAAGATTAACTGAAAAGATAACTCACATTAATGTTAATTGCTTGTATTGTCACATTGCCCAGCGTTAATCCAGAAAATCTTACTACTCAGAAATAGCTCACAGGAGTTGTCTCAGAAGTTCCAATTTTAAATGTGGATAGGTTTTGAATGGGTGAGGTAGTACATCAGGTTAAAACTCATTGAAGACAGACCTGGTTATTTTAATTCAGTGAAAATTGCATTGAATTAATTGACCTTAACAGGGAATGGGGAAATAAGTATCTGTATAAGCAGAGACATTCCCATTCAAGATGGTACTTCCTTAATTGTGTATGTGCATTTGTTCTATTTCTAAGCAGGGTTGGTTCAGTGGCACATCTGTAGAAATTGGTAAGCATCATAGGAGACATGCAAACTTCCTTAGCCTTCTGAGGAAGTGGAGGCATTGGTTTAGATTTCTTGGTCGAAATGTCAATGTGGCAGAACCAGGAGAAACTGCTGGTGATATTTACATCTAGGAGCTTGAAGCTCACTTCAGCACCATTGAAGCACACGCAGGCATGTTCCCAATCCCGTTTCCCAAAGTCAATGCCCACAGCGTTTACTTAACTTGTCTTGAGGGAGAGATTGAAGACACAAACACATAAAGATGCTGGATTACCAAGGTAAAAAAGACACAAAATGCTGGAGTAACACAACAGGTCAGACAGCATCCCTGGAGAATACAAATACGTGATGTTTGGGGTTGGGACCCTTCAGTAGACTTTGTAGGGGGGACGGGAAGTGAAAGCTGGAAGAGGGGAGGGGCAGGCCAAAGCATAGCCAGTGAAAGCTGGTTAGAGGTGAGAGGAGGTTTTGATAATGATAGATCGACAAAGGTCAGAGGTGAAGTGACAAAAAGTGTGATAAGGATTGAAGAGGTGCAAATTGTGAAGCCAAGGGAAGGAATATTGGTGGAAGGGGAGAAATGTGTGTGAGTCCAGATGGGGCATAGAGAAGAGGTGGTGGCAAAGGGGGAGGGGGGTTGTGAGTAGGTTAGTGATGTAAATCTAAAATACTACCCAAGTGTAATAGGAGATGCTGATCCTCCAGTTTGCATGTGGTCTCACTCTGGCCATAGAGGAAGCCCAGGACAGAAAGGCTGGCATGGGAATAGGGAGCGGAGTTAAAATGGTTAGCAAGCCTTGGTGAACCGAGCACAAGTGTTCAGCGAAATGGTTGCCTGGTCTACGCTTGATGTTGCCGAAGAAAAGGACACCACATTGGGAACACCAAATGCAATAGATAAGGTTAGATGAGGTGCATGTGAAGGACTGTTGGAGTGAAGATCGTCATCAGTCACGTGATATTTACCTGTAATAACGAGGGTTCCACCTCTAATAACGAGGGTTCGATCTATATGTGGCTCAACCACCAGGTGGCGCCATACAACACCCCCCTGCCTGAACCGGAGGAACGAAAACGAGCAGGCAGATGAAAGAGGCGCTGTCCCTGCACATCGACTAACAGGGATTGGGCCCGGAGGAAATCAGCACCCAGCAACGGCTGGGAGACACCGGCAAGGGTGAAAGTCCAAGTGAAATGGCAAGATCCAAAAATGAGGGGGACCGTGCAAACACCATACGTCTGGATGGAGCTGTCATTGATGACGATAAGAGAAGGCCCCCGCTTACCGGAACAAGTGTCGACTCCAGACGGGGGCAAAACTTCGCCCCTGTGTCGACAAGGAAACGCTGCCCTGAATGACGATCTCAGGCATAAAGGCGATGGTTTAGACCGGCCAGGGCGTTTCCCGGATACGTTTAGGTTGGGCGGCATCGACAGACCTCGGAACCCCAGCGCTGGTGGTAAAAGCACCATGTACCCTTACCAGCGATGCTCAGGACCGGCTTCCTGGCCAGTCCCTCAGTGGAGTCAGGAACCGGCCACTGGGCCCGCCGAGGCACAGCTGACACCCGATTGATAGAAGCACCACCCTGCTGTTTGGCCTGCCGTAGCTTGTCGCACATTCAGCCAGCTGCAGGTGGTCAGCAAAATCGTCACCCGCGAGGAGCAGGCGGATGTCCTCGGGCATCTGTTCCAGAAAAGCGTGCTCGAAAAGATGGCAGGACCGATGACCGTCCATTAAGGTAAGCAACTCGCACATGAGCACGGATGGCTTGCGATCGGCGAGACTACCCATGTGCATGAGTTTCGTGGCCCGGTGGCGGTGGCTGAGCCCGAAAGTGCGCAAGAGGAGTGCTTTAATAGGCTGCCTTAACTTGCCATCAAACCACACCTGCTGTGCGAAGGTAATGGATGTGCAGGCAACAGTGGCAATGCTCGTGTCACTGATAACCAGCGCACGTTCGTACAGTTACATAGTAATATTTGGTCTCACTCAGCTGTAACGGAGGCCGAATGTGGAAACAGTCTGTTGGCTTCAAACCACATAGTGCGTTCGGCCGAACGCACTGGGGCAATGTGGTAATGTCCCCGGAGAAAAGAGGCACCGCTGCGTAATTGAAACTGCATTCTGCTGGGTGTGGGGCGCTGCCTTGTTACTATGCTGAGGCTGCGTTTCGCTGGAGATGGGGCGTGCATTCCACAGGATCCCCAAAATCCAAAATAAAACCATTTTGCATCATCGGCTGGTTGGTGGCGTGCATTTCGAAAATCCAAAATAAACCATTTTGCATCATCGGGGTCACCACTGTAGTAATTCACGTATCGTGAATAAAACAATCTTTATTGGCAAATACAACTGTTATACACATACGGGCTCTAACAAGGTCTCTGCTGCTGCTGCAAAACACACCCGTGGACGGATGACAATCTTCACTCCCAAACTAATGCCAAACTCAGTCACGTGACTGTTCTATCTCGAATGATGAGGGTTTGATCTATAACTGTCTCAACCACCAGATGCCGCCACAAATGTATCTATCGAGGAAAGTCACTTTAAAAATACAGTTACTCAGTCAAATTGTATCTGGGGTAATGTTAATCTTTTGGTATTTCTAATACAGAACTATGTTTATTGTACGGAGTACATTGTTGATCTGGGTATTTAAGCAGAACTATGCTTGAGAAAAGATTAATCACCCTGGTCACATACCTAGAAAAATTATATTTATTAGTGATATATATAATTCTGAATGGTTCCAATAAATGTGATTCATGTCACATCTGCAATTTACTCAAGACATTCATAATAGCTTCATTAAAGATAAATGACAGTTTTGCCTGAAAACTCAGACTGGAAGATTCTATCGTCACCAAGGAAAAAGGACAATAGGCAAAGGCCTTTTCTCCACGTTCCTACTGTTGCAAAACTAGTAGTGAGAATAGCTAGACCTTGGAGTGTGTTTGGAGCAAGAAAGGTGGCTAATAGGTAGTTTGCGGGGAGAAAATATGTATACAGAGTAGCAGATTATGTTCAGTTCTTGGACTATTGATAACACTTCAACACCTAAAGCATGCAATTACTAGACTACATAATAGAATTTTAAGCCAGGATTATAGAAAATGTTTGCTTTCCTTTATAACATGTTCAACACTATGCATGCAACTGTGCGGGAGATTTTCAATTTAAAATCTCTGTAAAAAAAAAGATCACAAATAATAAAAAAAGTGGGAACATTGTAAGTACAATAAGTTAAATTTACAAATTAGAATTTATGAGGCCAATCAACTTTGCAATAATCGTGTCACAGTTGAATTGCCCTTGGCATGCATTTGATTGACCATTACTGTGAAGGAGAATCTAGTTAATTTCCAGAAGAACATGGGAATATTGCTTTTATCAGCTGATTCTACATTCCATCCACCAATTACTGTGGAGGGCACAGAGAATCACTGTGGAAATTTAACCACTGTACTTGATAAATTAAAATCAACGTGCCCAGTTTTTTTGAAACCTCTTTGGTTAATCGTGAGCTAAGATGCTACACTGAAAAAGGCATCTCCTTTCAATTTATTATTTACAAATGTGCAATGGCCTAATTTTATGCAATTACATGACATGATGTATGTTGCTGTCACAGAAATTATCTGAATTTGTGTTCTCCCCCCACCCCACCCCCCTCCTTTCAGCTATTCTTAATAACATTGAGAGATACATTTAATATTTTACATGTCTTTTAAGGTCTGCTACATGTCAGCAGCTTAGATTGTTGATATGCTTGTTGTGACTCGCAATCAGAATCAGGTTATTCAAGAAGTATTTATTAAGTTATCTGTTTTCTCCCTGGACAATAGTTTGATCACAGTGAATTTGGAAAGTCTGCTCTAAGTGGAGTCGATACTATAATTAAATCATTTTTCAGCAGGTTTTTCATTTCATTTGGAACATTGTCCATGTTCATCTCTGGGATTGGGCTATATGGTTCTATACTAAATGAGTGTGCTTTATCTGAATGGCATTAACAAATAACTTAGCTTCACAGGAATACCACAATGGCTGATTGAAATAAATATTGACCAGTGTGCTGGAAAATATTGTCCAACACTGAATTTACCATTGATATAAAATAAAGCCCTTTATTCAGAATTAATTTGTGGGATTAGTGGTGTGGCAGTTACAAATATTGAGTTCACAAATACAAAGAGTAATAATGAAAGTTTAAACTGTACTAATCCCTAAACCACTGCTGCAATCTCATCTGCAGCAAATGAAAAATACAAAATCCAAAATACCAATTTTCAACTTTAAAAGAATGACATGACCTGAACATTCATTAATTCTCCTCCGAGGGAGGTCTGATCAGAATTAACTACTATGCATTATCAGAGTCATTTGGTTTGTTGTCAGAATTACAATTGCAACGTGAATTTTGTTTGGCTTTGTAGGTTGCAGTGACTTTTGCAAGGAGGCACAAGTGGAGAATCAAATCATCTAAAGCAGGGATTCATCTCCGAATTGAAGAGTTTGCTTCACATCAACTGCACTGAATCTGTACAAACAAAATAACAAGCAGGGTGTTCTACAGCTGTGAACTCTGCTTTTCTGAAGTTGCTTTGGAAGTGTATTAGGCAAGTTATGTGCCATCAGGTAGAAATGATTTGTGCATTTCCAATGTAAAGATACAGTATGTAAATGCAAAAGCAATACATTTGGCCATAATTTAAATATCTGATTAGATTATATGCCGTTATTCTGACTCGCATCACTTGCATCTATTGTTATCTTTTTAATCTTGCATTCATAAGCCTTTCCCTCCCATTACATTTTTTCCAAGTACACTACTTAGCCAACTGCAGTTACTTTCAGCACTCAGTACCACTCAGCTCCTGACTTACAATGACCACCATCACCTCCCTCCATGTGCCATCTTTCAGAATCTACACTGACAGACAAACCCACAGAAAGTTGCACCAATCTACAAAATAATATTCTTTCTTCCTTCAGGTTTGCAAAACATCTATCCACACGTCCAAAGGAATGCAGATGCAAAAAGTAGGAGAGCCATTGCCCATTGGATCAAGCAGCAAGAAAGATTCTGGGCAGGATGTGGTCAAGTGCATAAAATACTTAGTGTATGGAGTGGAGTGTAAACATTGAATGGAACTTTGCCACTTTACTCATGTATTTTTCTCATCAAAATACAGTACAACAACAATGCTACTTTGATCTGTTCCTGCTCATCCTTGCCAGTAACTGCAAAAAACTTCCCACATTGTGTGAAATACTTAAGGCAGGGATGCAATACATTAAATCATGTAAAATTGTTGCATGAACTCTGCAGCAGAGCCCATCATGAATGAAGCTGGTGATTAGCTTCAATGGGAATGTGCATGACCTTTGCTGTTAATTTAACCAACTTATATGTTCTTCACAGAATATCATCTGTGATCCTTAAATCCCAGCTCCTCCAAACTAAACATGCAGCTAAATCTCTGATTCGCTTAATCAGGCTAGTATAATTCTTCTGCATCCTCTCAAGGATTGTTACATCCTACCTAAATTATGCTGACTAGAACTGAATGCAATGGACTGGTTGTGGCTTAACCAGAGCTTTATAAAGGCTAGGCATAAGCTTCTTGATCATCTGTTCAACTCCCCTGGTTACACAGTCCAAGATCCCATTTATTCCAAATCAAAATGGCATTAAAATAATATAAACATAGTAAACAGGAGCAGGAGTAGGCCATTCGGCCATTCAAGCCAGCACCACCATTCAATATGATCATGGCTGATCATCCAAAATCAGTACCTTGTTCCTGCTTTCTCCCCATATCCCTTGATATCAAACTAGCAAGTTAGGCAAAAACAGTCAGTGGTCTTCTACACATCCAGACACAGTTTAAAATTGTGAACTGGGGACTGACATAAGAACTGAAATTACTTTGAATATTATTAAAGGTGCCAGGTTACTAAATGTTGATGCCAAGAATATTGGATAGATTTAGTAATATGCAATACAGCACTCTCAAAGTTCAATTTGAAAATGTCATTATGAACAAACCATGGAGCTATATTTTAATGAGCTTTCTGCTATTACTGATAACCTCCAAGTATATGAAAGCTTTGCCTGAATCAACATGGTAATCTACACATTTTATAAAAATCTGATGTGGGGAACAATGAAGTGAGTCCTGACCTTCAATATTGCTTTTTCATCCAAAAAGCATGTTGAATTAGCCCCTTTGAAAATGTTATGTAGTAGAATAGATTGCTCTTTGGAAACAAAATAGGAGCAAATAAGTCGTGAAATATTTCCCTTTCTCGTGCACCCAAAGAAAAAAAAAACACAACATCTGGGAGACTTTAATGTGGAAATATACCATTCCATCAGAAAGGAAATATGGTGCAGACCCAGTTCTTAAAAATAAATCCTGGAGATATGACATTACAAAAACAATCCAGATGAATGGGGCCAATGAGTGTAGAATAACAGATGGAGTTTAATTTAGATGAATGGAAGCTATTGGATTTTGGTAAGTCAAAATTTGTCATGATTTACACAGTAGATGGTGGGCATTTAGAGAGTATGGTTGAGCAGGAACATTGATGAGTACAGGTACACAGATCCCTGAAAGTGGCAACACAAGTGTGGTGAAGCAGGGTGGTGAAGAAGGCATTTGGCATGCATGCCTTCATTGGTAAGGGTATTGGGTACAGGAGTTGGGACATCATGCTACAAGACATTGGTGAGACTATATTTAGAGAATTGTGTATAGCTTTTATCACCCTGACCAGTTATTGTAGCACTCCACTGTTCACAGGCCTCGAACATCACCTGAGAAAATGTTGTATGCAATTGGCTAGCTCATCCCGAATCCCTTGTGATGTCACCCGGACCACCACGCAGAAGCTTCTCAACACCCTGGCTAAATTCCACGTAGACAACATCTACTGCCCTGCCCTGGGTAAATGGAATGGGCTTCCAGAGGAAGTGGTAGAGGTTGGTGTAATTACAATGTTTCAAAGACATTTGAACAGAAATATCTTAGAGCACATTACAACATCAAAGTCTGATCCAAAATTGATCAGGGTAGTTGTAGTGGAAATTGGATCATGATGATTCAAATTTCAGCCACATGCAAATCCCAGTGGACAAACAGAGAAGGAAAAATTCATTATGGGCAATAAGGAGAGAAATTAAACAAATACTCTGCCTTCACAGAAAACACAAATATACTGCCAGAAATATCATAGAACTAAGGATTTTACAAGCTTAAGGAACTGAGAGACATTATTAGCTTAAATAAAAAGCACGAGAAGTTGGTCCTGTGAAAGATGATAAACCCCAAGAACCTAGTAATCTGCAGAGCTATAAAAGAAAATTCAACAATGATGGATGTATCGGGTATCATGTTTCACAGTCATATGGATTCTCAAATGGATTCCACAGATCAGAAGGTTGCAAATGTGACGCAATTATTTTGGAATTGGCCAAGAGAAACAAATAGGGAACTACTGATTTGTTAGCCAGGCACCGACAGTAGAAAAATACAGAAATCTATAATAAAGGATATTATATCTGACCATCTCAAAATTAACAATAAGAGTCGGGGAAATCATTTTTGACTAACATGTTAAACTCTTTGAGAATATGCTTGATGGAATAGCTGAGAAGCAATCAGTAAATGCATTTATCAAAAGGTTTTTGATAAATTCTCACATGGAAGTTGGTTAACAAGGTACAGCATATGGAACTGGAGTAAAGATACTGGCATTGACTGTCATTTGGCTAGATAAACCAGAGTGGAACTAAACAAGTCTAGCCCAAGCCTGCAGATTGTAACGACTGATATATCATGGGATCGATGCTTGTGCACAAGCTACTCTGAATTTACATTAATGATTTGGCTCAGGAACAGTGTCATATTTACAAGTTCACACTGATAATACAAAACAAGGAGGGTGTTTGAAAAGGAATTAGAAGTGAAGAGGCTTCAAGTACAAGCTAGCCGAGTGGGAAAAAATCATGGCAGATTGAGCATAAAATGACAATATGTGTGGTCAACCACTTTGATGCACAAAACACCACATTTTAAGTGGTGACATATTGGGAAATGTTGATGTTCATAGAGACCTACGTGTTATTATATGAAAATCACTAAAAGCTAACATGCAGCTGCAGCATGCTATTCAGAAGGCAAGTGCTATGCCAGCCTATCTTACAGGAAGATTTGAGTATAGGAGTAGAGTTGGATAAACGGATTGTTTTCTCTGACACTTCGGAGGTTGAGGGGAGACATGATAGAAGTGCATAAAATACCGAGAGATATAAATAAGGTAGACAATCAGAACCTTTTTCCCAGGGTGGAAGAGTTTAGCTATGCAAGAGGGGGAATGTTTAATGGAGGTGTGCACGGAAGTTTTTTTTATACACAGAGTGGTGGTGGTACCCTGGAATGTATCGCCAGGGATGGTGGTGGAGGCATATACAATAGCGGCATTTAAGAGGCTTTTAGATAGTCACATGGAAGTGCAAGAAATAGGGGGACAAGTATCATGTACAGCCAGATAAGATTGGTTTAATTGGCATTGTGTTTGGCACAAACATTGTGGGCTGAAGGGCTTGTTTCTGTGCTGTACTGTTCTATGTTATTCCAAGTCAGAGTGGGACAGTCTAAATGGAGTATTGTGCACAGTTGTCTCCTAATTTAAAAAAAAGGATACACCTACCATAAGGAAACTGCAACCAATATTCACCAGATTGATTGCTGGTATAGCAGGTTTAGTGCATTCTTTGAGATATTTTTTAAGAAGTGATTTCATTGACATTTACAAAATTTGTCGAGCTCGATTGAATGTATGCAGGAAATGATATTTTCATGGCAGTAAAATCCAAACCCATGTTCACAGTTCAAGAATAAGAGGTTTTTTTTCCACTGAGAACGTAGCAGATGTTTAGAATTCTCTATTCTGAAGGGATGTGAGGGCTCAGTATTGAGTTAACACAAAGCAGAGTTCAAGAGGTATTTGGAATCAAGAGTTATGGGGATAATATAAGAAAACAAGGTGTATCATCTGCCATAATCTTGATGAATGGTGGAGCTGGCTTCAAAGGCCAGATGATCTATTGCAGCTTTGAATTATTATGTTCTTATAATGTAGAACTATTTAATAACAAATTCTCTGGCTGAAATGTGGGATTCAAACATGCTTCCAGATCAAACATTCATTTTATTAGACACATCCGGTAGTGTTGGTGCTAGCTGCCTCCGCCTTCAGTCCGGTATCTTTTTGTTTTTTTGCTATGTTGAAGTGCGTTTTCTGTGTTTTTTTAAATGTCTTTATGTGGGGGAAGAGGGTACGGTAAGGGGGATACCGTCCTTCATTCGCTCCTGGAGAGGACGCGACTATTATTCGAGTCGCGTCCTTGCCCCCCCGGCGGCCTACCTACTGGATTGGCGCAGCCTTTCCTGCCGGGACCAACCAGAGATCGAGCAGCGGAGGCGCAGCGCTGGATACATCGCGGGGCGGGCGATGCCTTACCGGAGATCGCCGTTTGGAGCTCTGGAGTGCTGGGCCTGCTGCACCGACATCGCGGAGCTGTGGTTCGCGGAGCTACCAACGCGGGCGGCGCTGATCAACATTGCGGAGTCCTGCGACTCCGCCCGGCACGGCCTGTGGACTCGGGAGCCGCGAACTCCGGTGGGAGGAAGCTGATCTGGAGGTCCGTGCCGCTGAGGATGTTCTCCGTCGGGGTTCGGCGTTGGTGTTCCATCAAACCGGCGTGAGGGCCTGAGCATCGGGCCGCCCGTGTCAGCGACTGCGGGTGCTCGGGAGGCCCCGACCACAGGTGAACATGCGGGAAGATCGGGGGAGGCTGGCTGGACTATGGTACCTTCCTCAACTTTGGTGCCACTGTGGGGTTGTGTTGTGTCGTGGACTTCTGTGTTTGTGCTCTTTTTTAAATATGTTCTATTTATTTATTATTTATTTTTATGTTACTTGACTGTAAGGAAAATCCATTTTGTTGTCTCTTATGAGATAATGACAATAAATTGAATACAATACAATTTTCCTGGGTACTTGACCAACAATTTAATCACTGTGCCAAGATTACCAAAAACATTGCGAGTAATGGAACCAATTTGAGGACATCAGTTCTGTTTGGGACAATACAAGGTCTTGAACATACCGAGCCATAGTGGGCATTATGTAACAATAAGCATTACCACTTCTTGTGCTTTTAGTCTTTTTTTATTCCTGAGAGGGTGCGAAAGAGTTTGCCAGATGCTCTTGGCATCTGGATTACAGGATATTATCTGCAAGGAGAGATTGGATAAACTTGGATTGTTTTCTCAGGAGCATCAGATTGATGGGATTCCAGATAGAAGATATTATGAGAGGCATGGATAGGAGAGGCAGTCAGAACCTATTTTTTCTGAAGGTGGAAATGTCAAAGTCTAGAGGGGGTAGCTTTAAGATTAGAAGGGTACAGTCAGTCCAAAGGAGATATCTGGGCAAGCTTTAAAAAAAAAGAACATACTGCTAGGGATGGTGGTAGACACAGTATGACAGTGGAATTAAAGAGATTTTGAACAGGCACAGATATGCAGGGAATGGTGGGGTATGGAGATTAGTTTAACTTGGCACTATGTTCAGCACAGACATTGTGGACTGCACAGCCTGTTCCTGCTCTACGTTCTAAAATAACAGTTTGCCGGCTTCTAATGACATAGAAATCAAGTGTATCCGTGGAGGAGTTTTGGGAACTGAGGTGCATTCTCAAGATGGAAATCAGAAGGACAAAAAGGAGGCATGCAGTAGTTCTGGCAGATAATATTAAGGGAAATCCAAAATATATTTTATAAGTACATTAAGGGTGACCAGAAAGAGAATAGGGGCCGTAGAAACCAAAGTGGACATCTCTGGGTGGAGCTGAAGGAGATGAGCAAGGTCCTTAATGAGTATTTCTCTTCTGTGTTTACTGTGGGGAAAAAATTGAAGATAGGGGAACTTGGGACAGCTAATGGAAGTGTCTTGAGAACAGTCAGTATTACAGTTGAAGAGGTGCTGAATGTCTTAAGATGAATAAAAGGGGATAAATCTTCCGGGCCAGATCATATATATGAGGGGACTGCGGGAAGCTAGGGAAGAAATTGCAGGCGCCTGGGCTGACATATACAAGTTATGATTAGGTATGGGTGAGGTGCTGGAAGACTGGAGGGCGACTAATTTTGCGCCTATTTAAGAAGATTTGCAAGGAAAAGACTGGGAACTATAAACCAGTGAGCTTAACAATTGTTGTAGGCCAGTTACTGGAGAGTACACTGACGGATAAGATGCATTTGGATAGACAGGGCCTGATTAGGTAGAGTCAGCATAGTTTTATACATGCAAGATTGTGTCACAAATCTGATTGAGTTTTTTGAGAAGATAATTTAAAAGGTTGATTACGGCATCGCAGTTGGCATTGTCTTTATAGACTTCAGCAAAGCATTTGATACGTTCTTCATGGTAGGCTGCTCTGGAAGATTAGATTCCAGGGAGTACTATCCAACTGGATAGATGATTGGCTTCATGCAAGGAAGCAGAGGGTGATAGGCGTGTTTTTGGACTGGAGACCTGTGACTAGTGGTGTCCTCAGGGATCAGTGTTGGACCATTTGCTGTTTGTGGCTTATATCAACAATTTGAATGAGAATGTACAAGGCATGATTAGCAAGTTTGCAGATGATAGTGAAGGAGGTTATCGAAATTGCAGCAGGATCTTGATCAGTTTGGCAGGTGGGCTGAGGAATGGTTAATGGAATTTAATACAGAGAACTGCAAGGTGTTGCTTGGGAAGTCATACCAGGGCAGCACCTACACAGTGAATGGCAGGGCTCTGGTGAGTGTTGCAGAGTAGAGAGATCTAGGAATGCAAGTACAAAGTTCCTTGAAAATAGGGTCACAAGTATATATAGGTTAATGAAGTAGGTTTTCAGCACATTGGCCTTCATCAGTCAGAGTATTGAGGACATGACTTCAGAATTAAGGGACAGAAGTTTAGGGGTAATATGAGGGGGAACTTCTTTACTCAGAGAGTGGTAGCGGTGTGGAATGAGCTTCCAGTGGAAGTGGTGGAGGCAGGTTCATTGGTATCATTTAAAAATAAATTGGATAGGCATATGGATGAGAAGGAAATGGAGGGTTATGGTATGAGTGCAGGCAGGTGGGACTAAGGGGAAAAAAAGTTGTTCGGCATGGACTTGTAGGGCCGAGATGGCCTGTTTCCGTGCTGTAATTGTTATATGGTTATATGGTTATATGGGAGGTTATATAATAGTTGTACAAGATATTGGTGAGAACACATTTGGAGTATTGTGTTCATTTTTCGTCACCTAGTTATAGAAAATATGTTGTTATGCTGGAAATGGCAGAGAGAAGATTTACGAGAATGTTGCCAGGACTCGAGGGCCTGAGCTAAAGGTAGAGGCTGGGCAGGCTAAGACTTTATTCCTTGGAGCACAGAAGGATGAGACATGATCTTATGGAGCTGTGTAAGATCATGAGGGGATTAGATGGGGTAAAACCAGAGTCTTTTACCCAGAGTATGGGGATATCAAGAACCACAGGACATGGGTTTAAGGTGAAGAGGGAAAGATTTATAGGAAACCAGAGGTAAACTTTTTTTTATGGTGTATGGAACGAGCTGCCAGGAGAGGTTGTTGAGGCAAGGTATTATCACAATATTTAAAAGGTATTTGGACAGGTACATGGATAGGATAGATTTTCAAGGATATAGGTCAAATGCAAGTAGGTGGAGCTAGTGTAGATGGGGCATGTTGGATGGCGTAAGCATGCTGGACATAGGGCCTGTTAGCACTGTACGACTATGGCTCTATGAGTTCCTCCAGCAGTTAGTTGTTTGCTCAGGATTGCAGCAACAGCAGTCTCTTGTATTTCCATTCTTCTTCCATGTGCCACCAGAGTCATTACTGTTACTCAGACCATGCTTCTGGAATTCAAGACCAAGGTAGGCAACTCAACTAGATAGATATGGTCGAACCCGTCCATGGTTCATAATTGCAAGCAGAAAGCCAACAAGATCAAGGCTGATATTATATACAATAATGGAAGGCAAGTGACTGTGTATCAGCAACTGTTTGCATTGCTTCTGATAATTCTACATAAAACTGAAGAATGGATTTTCCATTGGCCTTAATGATGCATTGATGCCCAACGGTACATAATGATCTTCTTGGATTCACACATTAACATGCAGCATGTCATTTTCTGACTCATATTATCTGCCAAGATTTACACTCGGCGTTGATGATAAGAAAACTATCTGCCTGTGGCAATTTCCTTAATTTCGCTGGAAAGTCATGCTTATCACTAATTCCAATTACTAAGAACAAGCATGAAAGGATAAATGCATGATCATTTAAACAGACCATCCATGGCATGTTGCCATTTTTGGAGAAACCTGCATTTATTATAATCAAAGTTATACAGCATAGGAGGTCTATGCCTAGCAAAGTACCTTCCTGAATTGGCCCTATTTACCTGCCTTTATGCATATCCCTCTAAACCACTCGTATCCATAAAGCCGTCCAAATGGTACCTGCCTCTATCACTTCCTCGCACAGTTTGTTCCATGTTCCCACTATCCTGTGTGTGAAAACCTTGCCCCTCAGGTCCTCTGCCCTTTAAATCTTTCCTTCATTACCTCAAAATTATGCTATCCCTTTTTAGATTTCCCTTCCTGGGAAAAAGTGTGACTATCCAACTGTCTCTACACCTCATTTTTTAGTTTAGTTTAGAGAAACAATGTGGAAACAGGCTGTTCGGCCCACCGAGTCCATGCCAACCAGCGATCCCTGTACATACTTAACACTATCCTGCATACTTGGGATAATTTACCCTTGTTTAAAAACCGGACCTAATTAACCTACAAACCTGTACGTCACTGGAGTGTGGGAGGAAACTGCAGCACCCAGAAAAAACCCACACAGGTCACGGGGAGAACGTACAAACTCCATACAGACGGCACCCATAGTCAGGATCGAACCCGGGTCTCTAGTGCTGCAAGACAGCAACTCAACTGCTGCACCACCGTTGCACTCATGATTTTAAAAATCCTCCAGCCTCTTAACTTAGCTTCCTCCATTCCTCCAGCCTCTTAACGTAGCCTCCTCCATGCCATCTATCCAGTCTCTCCTTAAAATTCATTCCAGGCAACATCCTTATGGATCTTTTCCACATCCTTTCCAGTTTAATGACATCCTTCTTATAATATGACAACTAGAACAATAGACAATATTCTGATGAAGAAAGTATGCCACATAACTTCACCACCACCATGTCTACTTGTGTCAATGCTTTCAGGGAACTATGTACTTGTACCGTTGGATCTGTCTTGTTCTATAGCACTCCCCAGGATCCTGCCATTCACTTTGTATGTCCCACCCTGGTTTAATTTAGCTAAATGTAACCCTTGTCCAAGTTAAATTCCATCTGCCTTCCTTTGTCAACTTTCACAATATATCTAGATCCTTTTGCAATTTTATACTACCTCCTCCACCACACCACCAATTTTGGTGTCATCGGCAAATTTGCTAATCATGCCACATACGGTCTCATCCACATCATATGATCATAACAACATATAACAACATAACACATCACATCATAACCACAGGAAACCCAGCACTGAATCTTATGGCATACTACTGGTCACATGCTAATCTAAAAAATAACCCTCTGCTACTGCCCTCTGATTTCTTCCAGCAAGTAATTTTGTTTCAATTGGCTCACCCCAAATTCCAGACCAGTCTAACATGCGACATCATTTGAAAGTCAATGCAGGCAATGTTTACTGTCCGGCCCTGGTTAATCCTCTTGGTCAGCTCTTCAAAGAATTCAGCCAAATTCATGAGACACAATTTGCCACACAACAAAAAAAACATGCTGACCTTCCACCACCAACCAGTCTTTTCCTTTTCAAATGCAGATAGATCTTCTCAGAAACATCTCCAGTAACTTTCCCACTACTGATGTTAGGTCACTGTCATGCAGACCTTTAATGAAGGAACAATATTAGCCACTCTCCAGTCTTCTGCGACCTCAACCATAGTTAAGGAAGATGCAAAAGTCTCTGCCAAGGCCCCAGCAATTTTACCCTTGTTACCCTCAAGACTGTTTGCAGTAGCATCTCCTCCCCCTGCCCATCTCTCACTCCAAATCAGCACATTAGTTATATGAGCATGACGACAGTGTTCAAAACAAAAACACTAAGGGGAATAGAAGTCAATTATCTTATTAGCATATCTTTTGGGAAGTGGTAGAAAACTGGAGCACCTGGAGGAAAAAAAAACATGCGGTCACTGAAAGAACATGCAAGATTCATAGAGGCAGCACCTTAGGTCATGGCAAAACCTGGGTCCCTGGAGCTATGAGACTGCAATGCTAATTGCTGTGCCTCTCTGCGAACTGCCTATCAAAGAAACTTCAATGGAAATCTCTTGGAATTGAAATCAAATTATCCGAGCTGCTTGAGTTAGGATAATGTCCGGAAGTGGCAGCGCTGTTAACAGCTGCGGCTCGCCTGCAGTCCGTCTGTCTTTACTTTTTTCTGTTGTTTTTTTTGTCTTGTTTTGGTTAAGTTTTAGTTTGTTGGGTTGTGTTAGAGGGGGTGAAACATGTTCTCTGTCTCTTCCTTCGGGGGAATGCGACTTTTTCATGTCGTATCCCCCTTCTCTGCCTCAGTCTGCGCTGAGGCCTAATGGCGGAGCTGGCGGCCTCCAACCTGCGACCGACCCCGAGGCTCCGGAGGCAGAGCCAGCCAGGACTTACCAACGAGAGGCTGGCCTTCTTTGGGGCTAAGGCAGCGGTGGCCCGACTTGCTGGTGCGGCGTTCTGGCTTTCGGCGGCGGCCTGGAGCTGATGCAGCGGGGCTCGGAGCTGAGACTGTGGGACCCAGAGCTGGGGCGGCGGCCCGGAGCTGGGGCAGCGGCCCGGAGCGGAGACTGGGGGACCTGGAGCTGGGGCGGCTGCTCGGAGCTGATGCTGTGGCGGGGGCCGTCTCGGAGCGCAGATCGATAGCCTCAGCGCAGAGGGAGAACAAGCAGGGAAGAGACAGAGACTAAGACTTTTGTATTGTATTGTATTGTATTCAAATTTATTGTCATTGTCTCAATTAGAGACAACAAAATGAATTTCGAATAATAGTTGCGTCCTCACCAGGAAGCGGCTGAAGGACGGTATCCCCCGCACCGTGCCCTCTTCCCCCACATAAAGACATTAAAAAAATCATAAAAAACACACATCAACATAACTAAAAAAACAAAAAAAAACAAAAAGATACCCGGCTGAAGGTGGAGGCTGCTGGCACCAGCGCCACCGGAAGTACAATACTTTGCCTCCATCACAGTGAGGATGTGCTTGGTGAACTCACTGTGGTGGATGTTTAATTTGTGTTTATTGTATGTTTTGTTATTATTGATTCTGTGTATGACTGCAGGCAACATAATTTCGTTCAGATCGAAAGGTCTGAATGACAATAAATGACCTATCTATCTATCTAATAATTCATTTTCACTCTCATCGTGAGCCGGGCATAGAGGGATACAAAATTAATGCAGACAAATGTGATTAGTACATGTAGGTATAGATGAGCGAGGTGAAGAGTCTGTTTATTTGCTCTTTGACTCTGGCTCGGTTAGATGAAGAAAGTCCACAAGATACTGCTGTGGTCAGAATTAGAGATGAAGTTAGACACCAGGATGGAACTTCTCAACCAAATTAATTGATAGCTAAGATCTGTTAACATTAACAAAGCAAAAATAAGAGGGCTGCTTATGATAGTGGCAGTTATCCCCATAGAGCATAACGCATTGCTAAGAAGATATACTTGCAAGGAACATTTATGTTTATCATTGACAAAAAACAATGGGTCAAAAACTCACATAATGGGCCTGTTCCACTTAGGCGATTGTTCAGCAGACTGCCGGCGACTGTCGCCTGAAAAACCGGGAACTGGAACGGCGACTGACAGAGTGCAACACACACAAACACATTGCTTCCTTCACCAGCCCATGTGAATTGTTTAGACAACGCTCCCCCCGCTTGCCATGTTTAAAAAATTCACACGGTACAAAGCCAAGGTGATACAGACACACATCGCGATGAACAGGAAGATTGGCACTGTAAAAAGACGGCTAAAGCACCGGGTACGGTAAGTCCTTTAAAAGAGGGGGGGAAGAGGGAGTGGAGGGGGGCGAGAAGGGGAGAGAAGAAGTGGCGACTACTTTTAAGAAGCCAGAGATACACAGCCGTGAAGCTCGGCGGACATTAACATTACCGGTCGGTTATCCTTGGTTCTGAAAACTACTGCTTAGGTTTTATTTTCCCAATGAGCCAATGAAATTCACCGGTCAGCACCGGCTACAACCTACGAGAACCTTCGACCTCCTGGCAACCCACTAGGACCTCCTGCCGACCCACCTACGGCACGAGAATTCTCACTACTCTCCATGGCGACTTCATTCTAGTCGCCGCTAACTGATGAAAAATTCACGGCGACCATAATTAGGCCACAACTAGTTCCCAGAATGCGGGAACTCCTCACGACCATGAAGGCGACTCCCCGGCAACCTCCCGCGAACATGTGGCGACCATGTGGCGACTGCATAGTCTCCTGCAGTCGCCTAAAAAGTTGCCAGTGGGACAGGCCCATAACTGTTATTCACCAGCCACAGGCAGAAGTTTACATTTAAACCCTGCACGTCAATGTATCAGTTGAGACTGCTACATCTGTTAACATGATGAGCAGACAAACCTTCAGCAATTGTTCTCTTACTCCAACTCAGTGAGGAGATGCCAAGATATTTCCTGAAAAATAGCACCACATCTGTGACAGTTCTGGGAACACTTTTGTAATGATATTCAAATCTTAGAGTGTTAGTTAATAATAACTTCTATATCATCTCAGTTGGCAGAGATGTCAGTTCTTCACATTGTATACTACCAACTCCACTACTCATGTGAAAATGGTCACAAAATATATATTAGTTATACATGCATATTCAGGACAATATTCAAAACATGAATACAGTACCAAGTGAAATTATCAACCAATCAAGATGTTCTTTTCTCCTTATTCGTGACATCAATGTAATCACAAAAGTGAAAGCAGATCATGAAGCTGTATTCTCTTGTGAAATTCCATGTACACAAGAAGATATCAACAAAGTTCAAAATGGAATCATGCTTGCACCTTTCTCAATTCTTTCATCAGAAGCTAATCAAATTTTTATCCCAGTTACTGAATAATCTTTCAATAGATATTGATCATGGTGGACTTTAAGGAATAAGAACATACAAATTAGTAGGAGTAGATCACATGATTCTTCAAGCCTGCTCTACCATTCTATAAAACCATGACTGATCTGTATGTAACATACACATTCCACTTAAGTCTGGTAAGAATTTGCCACTTGATTATCAAGTAACTATCCACCTCTGCATTAAAATTATTCAAAAACTTTGCTTCCACCATATTTTGAAAGAAACTTTGAAAGATGGTGGACCACATTGAGAAAAAAAAAAATACACCTCGACTAATTTAAAAATGAAAACCGTAAGTTCACCTTAAGGTTCACTGCTTTAATATGAATATCCCCTCCACATTCTTTACATCAGGCACACTCAGGATCAACATAACTTTCTTCGCTATATTTGTATATTCAGCAAATTTAGCAACTGTATCTTGGGACCCTTTGTTCAAATGAATTAAAAAAAGAGACATAAAATCTGATTCCTGACTCTTTGCATCTTGTTAACTTGAAAAATTACACACTTTTGCCTACTCTGTGTTAACGGTAATCCAGCCAATCTTTTAATCATTGGCATGTGTTATCATGGTACAGTGGATCTTTTACTTTCTACATTATCCTTTGATGTAGGACCATGACAAATGTCTTCTGAAAATCTAAATATAATAAATCCATCAGTTTCCTTTTATGTACACCATATGACACTTCTCTACATAACTTCAATACATTGATCAAACATGATTTACCTTTCACAAAGCAATTATTGACTCTACCTATGTTTCTTTATTTTACTGAAGTTTAAAAAAAACAAACCCTAGGTTAAGCGTAACACAGGTTAAGCCGGTGGCCTAAGATTTTTTTCTTTCAGTTTCCTTCCCTTTTTGAATAATTGTTCTTGCACTGAATAGCTTGCTCACAGGACACCCAAGACAATCAACTCTCAATGGAATCACCATGTTGCCCATACTACGCAAGCATGGGCGATTTCCTTCCTTAAAGGGCAATAGTTAAAATCTTGTCATTTTGTGGTCAACATTATGAATTATATTTTTAACTGAAAGCTACTAACTCCATTTTAATACAACGCCATTAACATAAAGTTTCAAAGCAGACCTCTATAATACTCATCCTATAATTTAACTATTGTGTCACTATCGTACGCAAAGAGGATTGAAGATAAAACTTTTGCTGTATGGTGTTCTGCAAACAACAAGGATTGACAATTAACCAAGATTTAACAGTGATGACGTCAAGAGATTTGTAGAAACAATGAACTGCAAATGTTAGTTTATGAAAAAAAGACTTCGCAGGTCAGGCAGCATCTGTAGAGAATATGGATACGTGACATTTTGGTTCAGGACCCTTCCTCAGAGTGATTATAATCACGAGATGAAAAGGACAGAAATGAAAAGGCAAGGGGATAAAAATCAGGTATCCTTATCTGACATCTTTTGCATTTTCATTTCTGGCCTTTGTTCAAACATCTGCCTATCAAAATCCCCTCCCCTGTATCTACTTGCCCTCCTCTTTTCCAGCTCTTTCCCCCCCACCCCCCCAAAAAAGTCTGAAGAAGGGTCCCAATCCAAAATATCACCTATCCATGTTCTCCAGAGATGCTGCCTAACCCAACGAGTTACTCTGGCACTAGGTATCTTTTTTCAGAAAATTTGTAACCTACTTAGGTCTCACACAAGTTATTTTAACTTACTGAATTTGCACTAATAGTGATGTGAAAGATTTATGCAAATTCCATGGAAAATCATCTTTGCATTTCATTCAGAAGGAAAATTATAGAAGCCAGATTTCAATATTTTTACAAACTAGAGCTGCATTTGGCAATAAGAACACATCCAGCTGCACATCACGTTCGACTCCTCCCACTTTCTCCAAATCCAATGGGCGCTCTCATGGGCCTCAGCTATGCCTACATCTATGTAGGGTACATCGAACAATCACTGTTCCAGGCGTACACTGGCAATATCCCAGAACTTTACCTCCGCCACATTGACGACTGCATCGGTGCTGCCTCTGCGCCCATGCAGAACTCACTGACTTAATCAACTTCATGACTAATTTCCATCGTGCACTCAAATTCACTTGGACTATCTCCGACATGTCCCTACCATTTCTGGATCTCACCGTCTCCACCACAGGACACAGACTATTGACCGGCATCTGCTACAAACCTACTGACTCCCATAGCTATCTAGACTACACTTCTTCCCACTCTGAGGCTCTCACTAAGGTCTCCTCGATATCCCACAGCTCCGCTCTTGCTCCTCCTCCCCACATTCGCAACAAGGACAAAGTCCCCCTTGTCCACCTTCCACCCCATCAGCCGTCGCATACAGCATATAATCCTCCAACACTTTCCCCACCTCCAACGGGATCCCACTACTGGCCACATCTTCCCATCTCCACCCCTTTCTGCTATTCGCAGAGACCGTCCCCTCCTCAACTCCCTGGTCAACGTGTCTCTTCCCAGCCAAACCACCCCCTTCCCAGGTACTTTCCCCTGTATCTGCAAGAGATGCAACACCTACTCCTTTACCTCCCCCCTCACCTCCATCCAAGGACCCCAACAGTCTTTTCAGGTGAGGTAGATGTTCACTTGCACCTCCTCCAACCTCATCTACTGTATCAGCTGTTCCAGGTGTCAAGCGCAGGTTCGGCGATCGTTTCGCTGAACACCTCCGCTCACTCCACCTTAACCTACCTGATCCCTGGTTGCTCAGCACTTTAACTCCCCCTCCCATTCCCAATCTGACCTTTCTGGCCTGGGCCTTCTCCATTGACAGAGGCCCAGCACAATTTGGAGGAACAGCACCTCATATTTCACTTGGATAGCTTACGCCCCAGCGGAATGACCATTGACTTCTCTAACTTCAAATAGTCCTTGCTTTCCCACTCTCCATCCCCTCCCCCTTCCCAGTTCTCTCACCAGTCTTAAGGGCCTGTCCCAGTTGGACAACATTTGCATGTCATTTACGCGTCATCATTTATGTGTCATGACGCACGTGACGTGCATATGGCGTGCATTATGACGCATGGCGCGTGGTGAGGCGTGGTGGCCTAGGCAGTGACACGTGGCGCTCCAGGATTTTGGGATTCACATTCACCTGCGTGACGCGCAAATGACGCCCAAGTGGGACAGCCCCTTTACTGTCTCCAACCACATTATATTTCTGTTCCGCCCACTCCCCAGACATCTGTCTGGAGAAGGGTCTCGACCCAAAACGTCGCCCATTCCTTCTCTCCAGAGATGCTACCTGTCCCACTGAGTTACTCCAGCATTTTGTGTCTACCTTCCAGCTGCACTCATTTTTCTACAACCTGTATGAACACATCTTTCATTGATAAACATCAAGATCATCCTCGGTTTGACAAAGCCAGGAAAAACAGATTGAAATAAAAACAAAGAAACATGTTAACTTCAGATCTATACTTTTATGGTGCGGTGATTTAATTTTTGTAAAATGTAATAAAAGCATAGGAAAACAGAACAATACAGCACAGGAACAAACACATCCGACGAAAATGACCATGCCGAATAGAATGCCTAGCTAAACTAACCTCATCTGCTTGCACATGTTCCATATCCTTCTAATTTTACTTCGGAGTCACGTGAGTGATTCCGTGAAGAACCCAGCCCAGTGCGCAGGTGCAGCATTATCGCACAGCTGTGCAACACGCGGCCAGCGGGAGACGGGTGCTCCCGCAACCAAGGACGTGAGGTAAGTACCTACCTTAATCGGGCCTTGTGGTTTTTTGCTCCAGGGGGAGCAAAACAGCAGAGGAAGCGGCCCCCGTTCGACTCCAGCGAAGGAGCCGACAGTGGAGGGGGATAGGCGTTAACGGGACCGCACACGCTGCGGACCGCTGACAGGGAGCTGAACAGCTGTTTGGTTAACAGCAGCGGACCGGAGGGAAATTAAAAAACCCGACCGGCAGCCCTGCAGACTCCTAACAAGGAGAATCGCCGCCCGGGAACCGCTACAATGCCGCCTGAAAAACGGCAGGCAGCCTCTAAATACAGGTAAGACAAAAACCTTACCAATTTACAGGTTCTATAGGAATCAACTTCCTCCAACACTGGAACAGGCTGGAGACAGCAAAAATAAGTATGTCTGTCTCCCCAAGCCAGAGGAGGTCATGGAGTTCACCTCCAGGGAAAACGAGGGGCACTGGCTGAATGCCAAGGGAGCTGACACTCCTACCCCAGTGCTATTGCACTAGCCATCTCCCTTGTCGAGGAATTGATGCAACAACGGAGTTTGAGCTATGCCTCCTCCAATTTATAGCACACCCTTTTGCTCCCTCTTTTGAGGCTAGCTAAGGAGGCCAGGGCTGGGCTGGCTTAAACGCTGGGCAGGCGGACGAGAACAGCAGTATGCCAGGGGAGCAGGATCAGGAAGAGCTACTGGGTGTCGTGGGCCACTACATGGCTCCTCCACGCGACCATCTTCCCATACAAAGCCCTGCAGGAGTAGGCCTTTCTAGAGGCAAATCCGCAGGCAGCTGGGTCAGCAGACTCGCAGACAAGAGCTAAAAGCAGCGAACTTTGAAGCTCCTAACAGAGGGTCAAGATGTCACCACCTTTGCTCGTTTTTTTCCACGGATCATACTCACCTGGCAGGCGAGACGCCATGATCACCAAGGTGGTTCTCCCAGGATGAGACTATCCCGTTGCACTACGAGTGTGCTGACGCCTAAGATGTTCCCAAATTTGGGATACTCGACTGACATGGAACGAGCAGGACATCGCATCCAACACCCAGCTGGCAGCACCCCTTGGCATCCACCAGCAAATATCGAACAAGGACTGGTGAAAGCCTGGCGACCGCTTCACATTACCCCCAAAGTTCTTTTTAGACAGGGGCCCAGAGCGGAGCCGTGGGAAAATGCGCCGCCCCACCGACAGCACCAGCATACCAGCATAACTAAGCCTTCATGAAAAAACAATAAACATGGAGGTAGGTAGTCAGGTTCCTCCCAGTTTACACTAAATAAGGGTGTTCTACTACTAACTGCGGGGGGGGGGGGGGGGGGGGGCATTTACACTTGTTGATAAAGCATGGGTGCTGTCACAAATAACTAATATATACTCAACAGTATTAGTGGATATAAACTTGAATTCAAATTGGGCATATTACCGCCAGTTCAGCAATGCGCCCAAAGGGCATTTTCTCCCTCTAAGAAAGAGAAGTGAGAAGGTCAAGCTGAACTAGAAAGGCTCATTACTAAATGGATCATGAGAGTAAACATGAACCATTGGAATTTGTATTGAATATATTCACTAAAACTACAAAAGATGGTGAATGTAACATCATCATTGATCTAATATCACTAAATAAATCTGTTGAGTATATACACTTTAAGATGGAGACGGGTTTTTGTCACTGCCAGACATCTGATCTCCAAAGGATACCTTATGGCGAGCATTGATATGGAAGATGCAAACTATCTTATACCCATACACTAGGATCATTGTAGATACCTAAAAAAATTTTACCTGGATAATGGATATCCCGGTTAGGGCAACTATGGGAGTATAGAGCATTCCCAATGGTCTAACCTCAGCCCTAAACTATTATAAATATTAAAAATAGCCATGAAAATATTAAGAAAACAAGCAATGCATTTCGTTGTTTCCAATGCATTTCGTTGTCTCTGTACTATACACTGACAATGACAATTAAAATTGAATTTGAATCTAATCATGGCATATATTGGATGATATCCTCATATTAGGGGAAACAAAGGAATTAGCTGTGGCAGCAGTTCTAGCTACGAAACAGCTCCCTAAAGCACTGAGGTTCATCCCACGCCCAGATAAACCAGTATTGAAGCCGTTAACTACCATGGATTATCTGGGCTTCAATATCAATTCCATCCATATGACTGTTACTTTGCCAAGGTGCTTGGGTCACTATAATCAAATCATGAATGTACCCACTGAAGCTATATCACAATTACAGTGGTGGGCAGACATATGTTTGGCATAGTTTTCAGCCCTATTATTGTCACCAATCCCAACTTGGTTATTAAAAACCGATGCCAGTACTTTAGGCTGGGGAGCAACTAAACTCCATATCCAGCACAGGTAACAGATGGACCAATTCAGAATCATCGTTACTACACACACCGGGCATCAACTATTTGGGATTGGTGATCGCCTATTGGGCTAAAAAGCATATGCATTTCAAATGCAGCACGTACATATGCGGTTACGGATTGATAATACTATGGTGGTGGCTTATATCAACCATATGGGGAGCATAAAATCACTATCGTGCAACAAATTGGAAACAGATCTGGCAATGGTGTGTCAAAAGACATTTTAACTATCAGCTGCCTATTTCCTAGGAAGCTAGAACAGTGGGAGACACCACGTCACGGGTAAAAATTTATGATAACATTGAATAGATGTCAAACCCAAAATATCTGCTAAAGGTATTAAGCAGTTTGAAAGCCAGATATCAATTTGGTTGCACAAGACGGAATCACCAGTAACCTATGTATGTGACTTAGGAACCAGATCAGAGGCAGCAGCGATAGATGCCTACACGCTGGAAGGGGGAATTTCTGCTTTGCCTTCCTCCCTTCTGCCTCATCAGTTGGGCACTTCGTAATACAGATGGAATCTGTCTCCGAGATATTGAACGTGCCCGACCGGCCTACACAGCCATGGTTCCCAGTTCATCACGACATGGTGGGCGAGTCACCTATGGATTTCCCTAGTGGACCATGGTTGCTGACTCAACCCAGTATCAGGCACAAGCCACCCATGCCAGAAAAACATCAAACTCCTGGGTGCAGGTTTTGAATAGACCTTACCAGGCACTGGGATTATCCAAAGGAACCATTACCACCATGTCGGCATCCCTGCGAACAGTCACCAAGAGCTAACATGGGTAAAATACTGCCACGACGCAGGGACAACATACCAAACTATTCAACCACTGACATATTGGAGTTCCTGGAACATCTACACCATGACTAAAAGGTGAGTTACAGTGCCATAAATACAGCATGGAGCGCCTTGTCTGCTTATCTAAAACAGCATGACAGCAGAGCATGGGATCCCATCCACTGAAGATAAACTTATGAAGGGCAACTATAATAATAAGCCCCAAAAACCCAGGTATACCCATGTATGGGATATTGGTGTGATATTGACATATCTCAGAGAATGGCACCAGCCAGATCCCTCAGCTTGCTCAATCTATGTTAAAAAACGCTCATGCTTATGGCTCTCGTATACGCTCACAGAGTCCAGTCACTCCATAAAACTAGACTGGATAACATGGTGATTACCCCAGACGCATCACGTTCATATTCTAGGTCTGGTAAAAACCTAACTCGCAGGTATATGGGACTAGGCGAGATTATGAGTTCGGCACGGACTAGTAGGGTCGAGATGGCCTGTGTTTTCCGTGCTGTAATCGTTATATGGTTATATGGACCAGGAACGCCCAATTCACTGGTGGGATTCCGGGCCTACCCACCAGAGTCCAGGTTGAGTGTGGTGACCCATCTACTACAATATATAGACACAACCCACAATCTTAGAGGGAGAGGAAAGCCTATGGGTCAACCACAGAAACCCCAAGACGGGGTACGAGCCAAACCACTCCAAGGTGGCTCAAACAGGTACTGAAAGCTGCCGGAATAGATAATAATACATTTTAATCCCATTCCACTAGGGCAGCATTGATATCAGCGGCTGAACGAATGGACATCCCGGTTGACCACATTCTCAATACGGCAGAATGGTCAAGGGAACAACGTTCAGAACATTTTTTATTGTAAACCGTTGATAAACCTGATTTAATTGCAGAAAGAATATTACAAACTGCAATATTAATTTAAGCTCAGGGGAGCTCTTTATGTTGTTATTGTTAACAAATACCTTTCTGTTTCTTGTGAAAGCAGATCCATTGGTTGATTACGATAACACTTCCTCCCTCAAAAACTTCGGCAGTGAGTGAAATAAAAACTGTTACACGGTTTGAAATCACAGACCTTTGAAGTCTTCACGGAATCACTCACGTGACTCCGAAGTAAAATAGTAAGATTAAACGAGTACTTACCAGTATGAAGTTTGATCTGTATTTTATGAGGAGTTACGATGAGGTATTACGTGCCCTCCGCTCCCACCCTCAATATATAGATCAAACTAATAAACTGATGTCTCATGATCTTTACTATCTTACTTCAAATATTGTGTCTATCCTGTGATTTCACACCGCTGCTTCGAAGTATGCCGCACCTGCGCACTGGGCTGGGTTCTTCACGTAATACCTCATCGTAACTCCTCATAAAATACAGATCAAACTTCATACTGGTAAGTACTCGTTTAATCTTATTATTCCTGCCTATTTACCTCCACCACCAATCCTGGCAACACTCTACAAACACCCACAACTGTGTAAAAAAAAAAAAAAAACATGCCCCGCACATCTCCTTTAAACTTTGCTCCCCTAACCTTAAAGCTATGTCCTCTGGTTAAAGTAGTCAGTGCTAAAGGCAGTCAATTGAACTGATAATTTATACACATTTATAGAATCATGCGCCTCACAAAGCCTGGAGCAAAGTCCAATTCAAAGTATGCTAATCACCATCCTCTGTACTAATCTAAACTTGATAACCTCACGGTCAAGGAAAAAACTAAACAATTGATGTTGACATAACAACCATTGTCCTTTTATCTAGAAATCATCGATTGCACAGTCAGAAAATTCCTTTTACAATGCAATTTAAAACTTTTACAATGCAATTTAAAAAACAAGATCAGAATCTTTCAACGAACGTGATGGGGGACATAATATTGTGATATTACGTTGGTACTTCTACTTTCTAAGGACACTGTTAATTTTATCTTTAAAACTGCGCATGGTATACCCAGTAACTTAAATGCAGCATTAAAGAAAGCAGATGTTTTACATCATAGATACAAGGGCAAGATATTGTAATTCAAAAGAATGTGCTTGAACGCCATAATTTGAGCTACTGTATCATAAAGGAAATGATGATTGTACAATCTAGAGCACCATAACCTCTGCATTTGACATGATGATGATGGGCACTGATGAATTACCTGAAGGTAGGTCTCCCTACCTTATGGCCCTGAGGAACTCTTGCAGCAAGGTCTGAGATGATGGGCTTCCAAAAAATACCTCAATTGTCAAGACTATGAAGGGGACTATGAAGGCAAGTGATCCTGGTGGAACCAAAACCAAGCATCAGTCAGCAGATTACTGGAATGTGTTGTTTCAATATATTGTTAATGTTGTTTTGCAGATCCTTATGGAAGGGCTTGGTGTGGAGGGAGGAATATAAAGCATTCAAATTATTAATCTGGCAATTTACCCAAAATGCCATCTTTCTAACCAAAGACACTTGGTGTGTTCCTTCCATTTGTTGTTCTGCTTATAGCAAGGACAGTTAATGGACCGGCATTCAGCTCTGCTGACTCCAGGATGACTTACAGCAAAAACAAGCATTAGTGAGCAGATTATTGGTAAGTATTGATGCTTCATAACATGGCTAATGCTGTAGAAGAGCTTGACTAAAGGGGTAAGAAAGCTTGAAAGGACATTCTGTCATTATCACTTGGCTTTCAATTTGTAAATATATTGTTTTTTAATGACATTTTTAATGATTCAGGAAGAATAATTCAATGAAACTCACAAGAAAGTTCTACGACTATTATAATGAGATTGCTTTAATCCACACTGGCATTGATCACCACAGAGATCACTAAGATTCTTGAGATAAATACTGCCTAACTACCATGAATTGCCCTTGTTTGGCAGTCCTGAAACTCAAGGACTCAAATTGCTTCCACCATGATGTCCAAGGAGATTGATGTGTTCAAATCAGGATCTGCAACCCTAGTATGAAAGAGCGAGGGGCAAATTGAAACAAATAGGGGTTGTGTGGATTAATTAGATGCTCGTGCACCCCTCCTACTGCTCCTGCGTTGCTGCTACGTGGTCCCATCAGATGATATCTTACGTAAAGGGTCCTTTGAAGCATATTTTCTCTTCACTTGCTGTGAAGGTAGATAGAACAGAGTGCTTGCTTCAGGATGCTGGTGTCAGGCACAAGTTTGATGCATCTGTCCATCAGAGCTGGTTGAATGTGATCAGAGCCTCAATGGCGGTGATATTGGCCTGTGAAAGATATTTGATATTGGCTCATCTAATCTTCCAGTGAAGTTCGAAGATATTGCTGAAGTATGATTACAGATATACCAAAAAGTGCTTTGTGTTGTGCATGTGGGGAGGACGTGCAATCATTGCTGTTCAGAACACAATGAGCCTGTGGTGTTGGGAATTTGAGATCTTTGCCTTCACCATGATTTTTCTGCCCCCACTGCAAGGTGCTCCCAAGTTAACCACATTGACCAGGCTCTCATCATATTTGCAACGGTCAGGGAACAAGATTGTGTGCTGGTGGCAGTTTAGTAAATGGCATTTATTTTCGGGATATATATAATCTAAGGCGTATTCTCTTAGTAAATTAATACATGGGGGAAAAGGGTAACTATAGAGAGAGTGGGACCTCTCAGGAATAAAAGCGGTCACCTCTGTGTGGAGCCACAGGAGATGGGCAAGGTCCTCAATGAGTATTATTCCTCTGTATTTACCGAGGAGAAGGGCAGGACGGAGAAAATAGGAGCAGTCACTCGAAGTATCATGAGAGCAGTGTGGGTTACCGTTGAGGAAGTACTGAAGGTACTGTCGTGTTTGAAGGTAGATAAATCTCTGGGGCTTGATCAGATATATCCAAGGACATTGTGGGTAACTAGAGAGGAAATTGCGGGAGCCCCGTTTGAAATTTATGAGTCGTCCTTAAATACAGGAGAGATGCCAGAGGATTGGAGGGTGGCAAATGTTGTGCCTCTTTTCAAGAAGGGCTGCAGGGAAAATGCTGGGAACTGTAGGCCGGTGAGCTTAACATCTGTAGTTGGCAAGTTACTGGAGATTATTCTGAGGGATAAGATATACAGGCATTTGGATGGGCAAGGGCTGATTAGGGACAGTCAGCATGGTTTTGTACATGGGAGGTCGTGTCTCACAAATCTGAGTGATTTTTTTGAAGATGTGAGCAAAAAGGTTGATGAGGGCAGAGCTGTAGATGTTGTGTACAGGGGCTTTAGTAAGGCGTTCGACAAGGTGTCACATTGTGTTTTTGATTTTTTGTTTTTGGACTGAATTCTGTTTTTAATTTGTGTTTCTGTGATGTTTTTATTATTTATATTATTCTGATTATATGTTTATATTCCTGTTAATCTATGTAAAGTGTCCTTGAGATGTCTGAAAGGCGCCCAATAAATAAAATTTATTATTATTATTATTATTTTTATGGTAGGCTTCTCTGGAAGGGTGGATCTCATGGGTTCCAAGGAGAGATAGCAAATTGGCTCCATGGAAGGAAGCAGAAGGTGATGGTGGAAGGTTGCTTCTCAGAATGGAGGTCTGTGACTAGTGTTGTGCCACAGGGTTCGGTGC
Organism: Leucoraja erinaceus; assembly: GCF_028641065.1. Taxonomy (NCBI): domain Eukaryota; kingdom Metazoa; phylum Chordata; class Chondrichthyes; order Rajiformes; family Rajidae; genus Leucoraja; species Leucoraja erinaceus. The sequence continues at coordinate 56,998,744 of NC_073381.1, forward strand.
TGGGCCCGTTATTGTTTATCATCTACATCAATGATTTGGATGAAAACATACAGGGCAAGATTAGCAAGTTTGCTGATGATACAAAAATTTGTGGTTTTGCAGATAGCGAAGGTTGTGAATGATTGCAGCAGGACCTGGATCGATTGGCCAGGAGGGCGGAGGAATGGTTGATGGAATTTAATACAGAGAAGTGTGAGGTAATGCATTTTGGGATGTCGAACATGGGCAGGACCTACACAGTGAATGGTAGGCCTCTAGGTAGTGTTGCAGAGCAGAGGGATCTAGGAGTACAAGTGCATGGTTCCTTGAAGGTTGAGTCGCAGGTAGATAATGTGGTCAAAAAGGCTTTTGGTACTTTGGCCTTCACCAGTCAGCGTATTGAGTATAGAAGTTGGGAAGTCATGTTGCAGTTGTATAAGACGTTGGTGAGATCGCATTTAGAATATTGTGTTCAGTTCTGGGCACCATGTTATAGGAAAGATATTGTCAAGCTTGAACGGGTTCAGTAAAGATTAACGAGATGTTGCCAGGACTAGAGGATGTGAGCTATAGGGAGAGGTTGAGTAGGCTGGGTCTCTATTCCATGGAGCGTAGGAGGATGAGGGAAGATCTTATAGAGGTATACAAAATCATGAGAGGAATAGATCGGGTAGATGTACAGAGTCTTTTGCCCAGAGTAGGGGAATCGTGGACCAGAGGACATAGGTTCAATGTGAAGGGGAAAAGATTTAACAGGAATCCGAGGGGTTACTTTTTCCACACAGAGGGTGGCGGGTGTATTGAACAAGCTGCCAGTGGAGCTAGTTGAGGCTGGGACTATCCCATAGTTTAAGAAACAGTTGGACAGGTACATGGATAGGACAAGTTTGGAGGGTTATGGACCAAGCGCAGGCAAGTGGGATTAAGGTAGCTGGTACATTGTTGGCCGGTGTGGGCGAGTTGGGCCGAAGGGCCTGTTTCCACACTGTATTACTCTATGAATCAACAATTGTTTGGGCTTCTGGGTGCACATATATGCAGGTATTGTCTTAAACTGTAGCTCAATAGGTTAGAAAGATGTAGGTTCTAGACAAGATTAAGATTGAATGGTGTGCAATTTATACTGGAGATTTAATCCACTTCAGCACGAAGCATGTCGGAGGCAATGTAAATTATTGCAGACAGGATAACTGCAAAGACTTAATCCATGGTGAACGTCATAGCTTGTGTGTGTTTATGGAACGGATGGAGCATGATGCATAGTGATGATGACACCCACATACAGTCATTATGTCTACTGAATATTTCCAATGATTCATGCATTTTCTGGAATGTAATGTTCCAAAATTAAATATTTATAGATTTGTTGACCACATTTAAAGTTGTGTAGCATCTACATTTTTTAGGACTGCAAGTTTGACATGGTCCTTTTGTAATCTTTTCGCTTGCCCGAACACCCGTCCCCTGTCCCCATCACTGATGTAGATGTGCAGTTTACCAGGGAGTACAAAGACCTGGGAGTGTACCTGGACAATAAACTGGACTGGTCCAGGAACACTGAGGCCCTGTACAAGAAGGGACAGAATCGCCTGTACTTTCGGAGAAGGTTCTGCTCGTTCAACGTCTGCAGTGAGATGCTGCAGATGTTCTACCAATTGATGGGAGCCAGTGCCATCTTCTTCGCTGGGGCAGCAGGGCGAAGGCTGCGGATGCCAATAGGATCAACAAACTCATTGGGACCAAGCGGAGGTTGGGCGATCGTTTCGCCGAACACCTCCGCTCGGTCCGCAATAACCAAGCTGACCTCCCGGTGGCTCAGCACTTCAACTCCCCCTCCCACTCCGCTTCCGACCTCTCTGTCCTGGGTCTCCTCCATGGCCACAGCGAGCAGCACCGGAAATTGGAGGAACAGAACCTCATATTCCGCTTGGGGAGTCTGCACCCCGGGGGCATGAACATCGATTTCTCCCAATTCTGTTAGTCCTTGCTGTCTCCTCCCCTTCCTCAGCTCCCCTGCTGTCTCCTCCCACCCTCCAGCCTTCTGGCTACTCCTCCTTTTCCCTTTCTTGTCCCCACCCACCCCCACCCCCGATCAGTCTGAAGAAGGGTTTCGGCCCGAAACGTTGCCTATTTCCTTCGCTCCATAGATGCTGCTGCACCCGCTGAGTTTCTCCAGCTTTTCTGTGTAACCTTCGATTCTCCAGCATCTGCAGTTCCCTCTTAAAAACTCATTGGGAAGGCTGGCTCTGTCTTGGGTGCGGAGATGAATTAATGGGAGGAGGTCTTGGAGGAGAGGATGCTCCTCAAATTGCGGAGTATCCTGGACAATACAGTTCACCCCCTCCATGACACACTGGTCAACCTGAGGAGTACCTTCAGCAACAGACTGGCTCCACCAAGGTGCAGGACAAAACGCCACAGGAGAACCTACTTCCCTGTGGCTATCAAACTTTACAACTCCTCCCCCCTCTGTCATGGGGTGGACGGAAACGGACCCCCCCCCCCCCCCCCCCCTCCTCCCCCCACCTCAATCCTTGCACATCCCCAAAGCCTTTCCACTCATCACTTTGATTTCATGTTTCACGTATTTTGTGTTTTTTATGACTGTTGACAAATTAATTTCTCTCCTGGGATAAATAAAGTTATATCATATCGTATCGTATCGAGATCACAAGACATTAGGTGGCCAGTATCATGTATTAACATATTTTTAAAGATAAATCCCTGTTACTCAAGACAGTTTATTTGAACATCTAATATTCTCTTTTTAGTGTATCTAGGGAGCCATTCCTCAACACTAACAAAAAGAGGCACATTTTGGATACACAGGGGACACAAGGAACTGGAGATTTTTGAATCTTGAGCAAAACTCAGAGTACTGGCGGAACTCAGAATATGGACAGATGAAGTCTCGGATTTGGATCTTTTTCAGACCAATTTTGGGATTCTGCGTTATATCCTCAGGTGTTTCCAGACCACCCATATGAATGACTTTGTCCCAGCAAACATGTTTGAATAATCAGACTACTGGTAGCCTTGGTAGCTACTGTGCACTTTCATTGTAAATATGCAATTCTGCAAACTTTCTTGTTTACACTCAAAATGTTTAAGCTTAAGGAGATAATTATAGCCATTGAAAATGTGGTTAATCATTTGTTGTTGTCTTTGTGTTTTCAAAACTAAAAACTCTGTGTTCCCCGAGTTTGGAAATTCTACCGAGGTCTCCAAAAGACATTTATATCAACCAGCTTCAGCCTCCAAGTGTCTTAGTTCACAAGTCCCTATAGTTGTGACCTGTGAACTAAGGCACTCAGAGGTTGAAGCTGGTTGACGTAAAAATCTTTATTCATCAATAGCAAGATTTGCTTAAAGATCCTCTTGGTATTATTATCCAAACTCAAAGAACACCAAGTTCTTAGATTCTAAAAATCAAAGCAGACAGAATTACAGTGGCTTCAATGATATTGATTACTTCAATATTTTGAGTGTGACAAAGGTTCTATTGAATTACACATTTACTGAACGAGAGTACAGTGGCTGATAAAACACCTCTCAATGTTCCAACCTTGGATAGTTCAAAGTAATTCATATAGATGGCCTAAAAGCTTCTGTGGACAGAGAAGCGAGACGCCCAAAATGTGAGGAGCGCCTCTCTTGAGTAGACAAATACCCCAATTATTGACAGAGACAAATATGCTCATGACCATATTTGATGGACAATTAATAAAATCAGTCGGTCTGGAGATTTCCTTCATATCTAGTACAATGGTGTGAAATAACTTAAGCTGAAAATGCCTGGTTTGACCATGAAATGTTGTTATGCATCAGCCAAATGTAAGACATGGGGCTTATTAATTGGCCTACATAAGCACACAGCACAGTTTCCAAAGCTCTCCTTTTAATTTCAAACTGTTTACTGCTTGCAATGTACAATAGAATAGATTTGCTGAAAATTGCTTTTTAAAATAATCAATGCCTGCTACATCCGCATAATTTAATAACCTGAATAATTCCCAACAGCATTAGCCAACTAATCTACTATGTAGCCAGAATTGTATCTCTTACATCACAAGCTTTGCTTTACACAATGACCTTTGATGCAATACATTATTAGATAGCTTTGAAATCTAGATCTAATACATCACCAGTTCCACTTTATCTGATATCCATCTTTGAGGTAGTGCGATATTTACAGTACTTCAATAAATTGGTCGAGCATAATTTTGATTTCACAAAACGTGGTTGACTTTGCCTGATTGCGCTGAATTTTTTTCTTCATGCCCTTTTAAATGGAGGTGGAGGGCGGGGGGGGGGGGGGGGGGGGGGGGGAGCCTAGAGTGTTTTATTGTCATATGTTCCAGTTGAAATTCTTTGGCTGTCGGGAAAAAGCTGTTCCTGAACCTGAACATTACAGTGTTTTCAGGCTCCTGTACCTTCTTCCGGATGGCAATGGTGAAATGAGTGTGTGGCCAGGATGGTGTGGGTCTTCGATAATGTTGGCTGCCTTTTTGAAGCAGCGGGGGGGGGGGGGGGGGGGGGGGGGGGGAGGGGGGGGGGGTGGGGGGGGAATAACCTGGGGGGGGGGGGGGGGGGGGGGGGGCACTCGGCAGCTTGAGAGCCCATTGTGATTGGTGCACTGACAGTGGGATTGTGACGTCATCTTTGGAATCTGCTGGGAAAAAAAGCTGTCTGTGAGAAGCTGCGGTTACCGTTGGCAACGTCCCATTGTGATGTCATTTGTAAATAAGATCCATGGTGATTGCACGTCTGTGAGTAGCATTGTGACATCATCTTTGGAACCTGCTGGAAAAAGGCTGTCTATGAGAAGTGGTTTTTGGTTTTTAAAAAACTTTAATAACGTGCAAAATATAGGACGGAATGTTAAGTGAATGTGAGTACGGCATGGACAGGGCAAATGTGAGTTGAAATATGTAATAATGAAGGCGTTAGCGCGTAGCGTTTTGAGAAAGATACAAAACAAACACGGACACACACACACACACACACGCATGCACACACTTTTATATTATTGTACTATTGTAACCTCTGGCCATATAATCTGATGTATTTTCAGGTTGCTTTTTAGACTTTAGACTTTAGAGATACAGCGTGGAAATAGGCCCTTTAAGTCCACGTCACCCAGCAATCACCCCATACACTAGCACTATCCTACACACTAGGGACAATTGCAATTTACAGAAGATTGCCCGTATGTCTTTGGAGTATGGGAGGAAACCAGAGCCGCTGGTAAAATGCAACGTGGAGAATGTACAAACTCCGTTCATGGAGCACCCGTAGTCAGGATTGAACCTGGATCTCGAGTGCTGTAAGGCAGCAACTCTACCGCTGCTCCATTGTGCCACCCTTAAACGCTCATTATTTCCCGAGCTATTCATGTCACAGTCAGGTTGTCATTCCCCATATTTACTCCTTTTTCCAGATTTGTCTACTCTTTTATTTACCACATTTTTACAACTTTAATACATTATTCCAACCGCTTAAGTCTAAAAAAACATTTTATTCCCTAGCTATGTGGTTTGCTGGAACCTTGCCCTCAGCACGGTTTATTTGTAAATTGTCCCCACTTTGGTTCCTAGTTTTCCTCATTACTGGTGCATCATGAACTGGAACTCCATCACTTCAAGCTTTAAACCAAACATTTGTTTCTCTGATCTTAATTGTCTCTTAACTGGTTCAGGTAATAATTCAAAAGATTATTATCTGAGGTTCTGCATGCTCCTAGGATAACAGTTCCAGAATTACAGCCAAATGCATTATTTTGAAGAAAAGTACACTATAACATGGAGGTAGACTGGCGGGGAAAATCAAAATTTAGTGCTACAGTCCTTTTATTACCACATTAATATTTTTACGTCTATTACTTACCCGCATCAATAGCTGGACTTTACTGTACATCAGAAACAATGTGTAAGCTGATAGACTGATGAGTTACAATTCTATCAGGGAGCGTATTCTAAATTTCGTATCCTATACATGAAGGCTCACATGTGGTCAAATTTTAGCAAAAGACATTTACGTATTCAGTGGTGTGGCTATAATTTGTGTACATCAACAAATGTCATAGCTGTTGATAAATCTACTCTTTCCATACTCATGAACATGAAATGAACCAATTATCAAATACAAATTGCTTCCAATTCCCTTGACTGCGGAAAATATAATTATTCAAACAATTTTACATCCTTTTGAACTGATTGGTGAAATACTCATCTGAGAACATACACAAATGGCTTTCAAATTAATTCCTTGCGGACAAAAGGAAATATTTCTAGCTTGAGTAATTTATTTTTTTCTAGCATAAAAAAAGTTCAAGTCAAATATCATAATATCGAAAATGTTGCCATCCATTTTTTTTTTAAATTTTATTTTTATTAGAAGTACAGTGAATTACAATAATACACATCAGATATATCTTATTACATTCATTTTTTGAGCTTTAAAAAAGATAGAAATAAAAGAAGTAAGGAAAGTGAGCAAGAATCGTGAAGGTGCAGGAAAGTGTTGGGAAAAGAAAGCCCTTTAGGGAAGAAGTTAGAGAAGGAAGTAAAGAAAGGAAATAAGACCCTAGAAAGAAAAGAAAAAAAAGGAAAAACAATCGCTCTATTGTTACACAAAACTCGCAAAAAAGGATATACCAACCGTGTTTTAAAAAATATATATATTTTATACCCCCCGTTACCAGATCCTGGTACCATTCATATTTTAAATTACTATTGCACCTTATGCTTGTAATAGTTCCATAAATGCAGATCACGTCTTTTGGAAGTGGTCTGCTTTGACTGCTAGGAGGAGTGTCAACTCTTCCAAGTGTAGTGTTTTGAACATGTTTGAAATCCACATTTATATTGTTGGTATTGGAGCATTTTTCCAAAATTTGAGTATAAGCTTTTTTCCCATTATTAGCCCGTAATTAAGTAAGTTCTTTTGAAACACGTTTAATTCGGGATTACCTTCCGATATTCCAAAGATGATCCATTCTGCTTTAGGTACAAGTTTTATTTTAAATAATTTTGTGAAGATTTCAAATATTTCGTTCCAGAATGTTTGGATTTTTATACAAAAAACAAAAGAGTGTGCTATGGTAGCTTCTTGTGACTGACATTTATCACAAATGGGTGAGACATTGGGGAAAATTTATTTATTTTAGTTTTTGAATAATATAGTCTATGTAATGCTTTATATTGAATTAGAGTATGTTGTACGTTGATCGAGCATTTATGCACATATAGTAAGTGTTTATCCCAGCTCTCTTTTGAAATTTTTATAGCTAGTTCTAGTTCCCAGTCTCTTCTAATACCATTGGTTGTAGGTATTTCTATATTTAAAATAATGTTGTATAAGTATTATATTAGATTTGCTGATTCAGCCTTTGTATTCATGGCTTCATCCAATAAGTCTGGGGGCATGTTATGATAGTCTTTTGTGTATTTTTTTCAGATAGTCACGAAGATATTTAAAATATTGATTATTTTTCAAATTATATTTCAGTTGTAATTGTTGAAATGATAATAATTTTCCTAATTTATACAAGTCTCCAAGCGTTTTGATTCCCATTCTTTCCCATTGTGTAAATGATTTATCTATAATTGAAGGTTTCAACGACGGGTTATTGACTATTGGCATTAAAAGAGGTAGATTTCTTAATTTTAGATTCTGTTTTATTTGTTTCCGTTCTAATTGTGCTATGTATCATTGGATTTTTATTATAATTTTTGTTATTCAGATTCATTGGTGAGAGGAGAGTCACTCCTGTATTACACGGAGAGCAGTCCTCTCTCTCCATTACAATCCAGTCCACCTGCTGGGCACAGTTGTCCAGCAGGTGAATCATATTTTTAATATTTACTGCCCAATTATAGTACATAAAGTTAGGGAGCACTAGACCACCCATCTCTTTTGGTTTACTAAGGTGTGCTCTTTGTATTCTGTGGGATTTATAATCTATATTACTAAAACTCTGTTCTTGACCAGTTTTGGCGATCTGTGCTGCGATTTTCGAAAGAACGCCGCCACCTATGGTCGTCATTTTTGGCCACCTTGCTCAGAGCCCCCCTCAGCCGCATGTGTGCCGAGGATTTTTCCCCGTTGATTAAAAATGACAGAGATATTAATGTTTTTACAAAATTCCCCATTCTCTCTGCTGCCCCCGCTGGCGGCAGGGGAGAGGGACTATAAAACCAGGAAGTGGCGTGCCTCAATCAGTGTCTGCAATCTGGAGGAAGGCAGAGGGTCACGTTTCTCTGAGCTGTGATTAACACTGAACACATGTCTACTCAAATGTAAGTGCCCTTAGTGGTTCTACAATACTTGCAAAAGGTGTCTCTATTGGTTCTAAAGCTTGCAAAAAATGTCTATTGGTTCTAAAGCTTGCAAGAAAATGTCTATTGGTTCTAAAGCTTGCAAAAAATGTCTATTGGTTCTAAAGCTTGCAAAAAAATGTCTATTGGTTCTAAAGCTTGCAAAAAAAATGTCTATTGGTTCTAAAGCTTGCAAAAAATGTCTCTATTGGTTCTAAAGCTTGCAAACAAATGTCTATTGGTTCTAAAGCTTTCAAAAATGTCTATTGGTTCTAAAGCTAGCAAAAAATGTCTCTATTGGTTCTAAAGCTTGCAAAAAGTGTCTCTATTGGTTCTAAAGCTTGCAAAAAATGTCCATTGGTTCTAAAGCTTGCAAAAAAATGTCTATTGATTCTAAAGCTTGCAAAAAAATGTCCATTGGTTTTAAAGTTTGCAAAAAAAATGTATATTTGGTTCTAAACTTCTACAAACTTAAAGCACATGGCATTGGGGGTTCAGTATTGATGTGGATAGAGAACTGGCTGGCAAACAGGAAGCAAAGAGTAGGAGTAAACGGGTCCTTTTCACAATGGCAGGCAGTGACTAGTGGGGGTACCGCAAGGCTCAGTACCGGGACCCCAGCTATTTACAATATATATTAATGATCTGGATGAGGGAATTGAAGGCAATAGCTCCAAGTTTGCGGATGACACTAAGCTGGGGGGCAGTGTTAGGTGTGAGGAGGATGCTAGGAGACTGCAGGGTGACTTGGATAGGCTGGGTGAGTGGGCAAATGTTTGGCAGATGCAGTTTAATGTGGATAAATGTGAGGTTATCCATTTTGGTGGCAAAAACGGGAAAGCAGATTATTATCTAAACGGTGGCCGATTGGGAAAGGGGGAGATGCAGCGAGACCTGGGTGTCATGGTACACCAGTCATTGAAGGTAGGCATGCAGGTGCAGCAGGCAGTAAAGAAAGCGAATGGTATGTTGGCTTTCATAGCAAGAGGATTTGAGTATAGGAGCAGGGAGGTTCTACTGCAGTTGTACAGGGTCTTGGTGAGACCACACCTGGAGTATTGCGTGCAGTTTTGGTCTCCAAATCTGAGGAAGGACATTGTTGCCATAGAGGGAGTGCAGAGAAGGTTCACCAGACTGATTCCTGGGATGTCAGGACTGTCTTATGAAGAAAGACTGGATAGACTTGGTTTATACTCTCTAGAATTTAGGAGATTGAGAGGGGATCTTATAGAAACTTACAAAATTCTTAAGGGGTTGGACAGGCTAGATGCAGGAAGATTGTTCTCGATGTTGGGGAAGTCCAGGACAAGGGGTCACAGCATAAGGATAAGGGGGAAATCCTTTAAAACCGAGATGAGGAGAACTTTTTTCACACAGAGAGTGGTGAATCTCTGGAACTCTCTGCCACAGAGGGTAGTTGAGGCCAGTTCATTGGCTATATTTAAGAGGGAGTTAGATGTGGCCCTTGTGGCCAAGGGGATCAGGGGGTATGGAGAGAAGGCAGGTACGGGATACTGAGTTGGATGATCAGCCATGATCATATTAAATGGCGGTGCAGGCTCGAAGGGCCGAATGGCCTACTCCTGCATCTAATTTCTATGTTTCTATGTTTCTAAAACTTGCAAAAAGTGTCTCTATTGGTTCTAAAGCTTGCAAAAAATGTCTCTATTGGTTCTAAAGCTTGCAAAAAATGTCTCTATTGGTTCTAAAGCTTGCAAAAAAAATGTCCATTGGTTCTAAAGCTTGCAAAAAAAATGCCCATTGATTCTAAAGCTTGCAAAAAAATGTCCATTGGTTCTAAAGCTTGCAAAGAAAATGTCTATTGGTTCTAAAGCTTGCAAAAAAAAGCTTGCAAAAACTGTCTATTGGTTCAAAAGCTTGCAAAAAGTGTCTCTATTGGTTCTAAAGCTTGCAAAAAATGTCTCTATTGCAAAAATGTCTCTATTGGTTCTAAGTTGAAAGGCACTATTACTGCAAATAGTGGATGGGAGCTTTGACCTGAAGTTGAAAGGCACTACTTACTGCAAATTTTGGCTTGAAGTTAAAAGGCACTACTCCTGCAAATGGTGGCTTGGGTGTGGCTTGAAGTTGAAAGACACTACTTACTGCAAATGGAGGGCATGGGTGCATTGGCTTGAAGTTGAAAGGCACTATTACTGCAAATGGTGGCATGAAGTTGAAAGGCACTACTTACTGCAAATGGTGGCTTGGTTTTTTTGGCTCGAAGTTGAAAGGCACTACATACTGCAAATGGTGGCTTGGGTGCAAAGGCTTGAAGTTAAAATGCACTACTTACTGCAAATTGTGGTTTGAAGTTGAAAGGCACTACTTACTGCAAATGGTGGCTTGGGTGCTTTGGCTTGCAGTTGAAAGACAGTACTTACTGCAAATGGTGGCTTGGGTGCAATGGCTTGAAGTTAAAAAATGCACCACTTACTGCAAATGGTGGCTTGGGTGTGGCTTGAAGTTGAAAGGCACTTCTTACTGCAGATGGTGGCTTGGGTGCAATGGCTTGAAGTTAAAATGCATTACTTACTGCAAATGGGGGCGTTGGTGCATTGGCTTGAAGTTGAAAGGCACCACACTGCAAATGGTGGCTTGGGAGCTTTGAAGTTGAAAGGCACTACTTACTGCAAATGGTGGCTTGGGTGCTTTGGCTTGAAGTTAAAAGGCACTACTGTAAATGCACTTACTTCCTGTTTGCACTGTATATTGATTTTAGATAAAACACTATCACGTACGGCTGTGATTTTTGGCCATCTTACTCAGTCCCCCTCGGCTGAGCAGATGCAGAGAATTCTTCCCATCAATGAAAAATAAAAGTGTTATTGGTTTTTTAAAAAATGTTGAGATTCTCTCTCCTGTCAATCACTCCTTGAAAGCCACACCTTTTCCGGGGTGGGAGGGGTTATAAAACCCGGAAATGTGTGGGTGTGGCTCAGTCTCTGAGGAGGAGGGAGAGGTCACGACTCGCTGTCTTTAGTGGCTTTGCACCCTACTTCAAATGGTATGAAACTGCACTTGAATTTGGTGGCCTTGCACCCTGCTAGAAGTGGTAAGAAACTGCACTTGAATTTGGTGGCCTTATACCCTGCTTGCAATAGAATTTCAAGGATTAGCCGTGAGTCAACTACCAGCCCACCAGCCGTGAGTGAGTGAGTTGCCAGCACAACAGGCTTGATTGACTGAGACGCAAGTCCAAGAATCCATTTGGCGCACAATTTGCATAATAGCCCTTTGGAAACCAGTCCCTGCAGCCCATAACACCCATACTAGCGCTCTAGAAAGCCCCCCAACTGGCCACCAATATTAGAATTGGTGGAGAGGTGGAATATTGCGTTGGATGACCAGCCCTCCTGTGTGATGCTGGGACCCAACGGGTCCCACTTAGTCTAGTATATATACATGAATTAATTAATGAATGCCATTTTATTGTCACTATACACATGTACAATGAGATTAAAGGCAGCTTCTACTCAGTGCAGACATGTAATTAATCAAAAACAAAACAAGGGGAGGGGGGGGAAAATAAGGTGCACAGTTCTGCGGCGCTATATACATATCTATAAAAAGACAATGGATCAATAGAGTGAATAAACAAGGGTTCCTATATACAGTATGGGTACAGTTACAGTACAAATTACAGTAGGTGGATAGATGGAAGTCCGGGGGTTTGGCTGTGAAGTCAATACATGTGTGAGTTCAGGGAGGTTATGGCTTTTGGAAAGCAACTGTTCTTGAATCTGTTTGTCCTTGTTCTGATGCACCTATAGCGCCTCCCTGAGGGCAGCAGGTCGAACAGGCCAAACGCAGGATGGGAGCTGTCCTTGATGATGTTCTTCGCCCTGCTGAGGCAGCGGGAGGTGTAAATGTCCATCAGAGAGGGGAGAGGGCAGCCAATGATCTTCTGTGTTGCCCTAACTACCCTCTGAAGCCTCTCCCTGTCTGCCATGGTGCAGCTGCCATACCATGCTGTAATGCAGTATGTCAGCAGGCTCTCAATGGACGAGCGGTAGAAGGTCAGCAGCAGGTTGGAGTCCAGGTTATGCTTCCTGAGGACCCTCAGGAAGTGCAGCCGCTGCTGAGTTTTCTTGATAACCGCTGTGATGTTGTCTGTCCAGGAGATGTAAGCGGAGATGAGGATGCCGAGAAACCGGAAGGTGTAGACCCTCTCCACACACTCGCCGTTGATGTATAGGGGGGCTAAGTCGGTGCAGTGCCTCCTGAAGTCGACAATGAGCTCTTTTGTTTTCTTGGTGTTCAGAGCCAGGTGGTTTTCTGAGCACCAGGTTGTCAACTTCAGGACTTCCTCTCTGTAGGCTGCCTCGTCTCCCCTTGAGATGAGTCCGACTACTGTAGTGTCGTCAGCAAACTTGACAATGCGGTTGTTGTTGTGGGCTGGACTACAGTCATGGGTGTAGAGACAGTATAGGAGGGGGCTTAGCACACAGCCCTGTGGGGAGCCGGTACTCAACTTGCGAGTGGAGGAGAGGTGGGGGCCGAGTCTCACAGTCTGGGGCCGGTTGGCGAGGAGGTCCTTTATCCAGGCACATGTGAGAGTGGGGAGGCCGAGAGTGACCAGTTTGTCGATGAGAATGTCCGGAATTAGAGTATTGAAAGCTGAGCTATAATCCACTAAGAGCATCCGGACGTAGTTCTGCCCCTGCTCCAGGTGGCTCAGCACAGAGTGGGGAGCTATGGTGATGGCATCTTCTGTGGATCTGTTTGTGCGATAGGCGAATTGGTGGGGGACGAAGTCTGGAGGGAGATAGTCCTTGATGTGCTGGAGGACCAATCTCTCGAAGCACTTTGTGATTACCGGAGTGAGAGCCACGGGACGGTAGTCATTTAGGCTGGTGATGGGAGACTTCTTCGGCACTGGGACAATTGTGGCTGATTTTAGGCAGGACGGGATAACTGCCTGTAATATATATCTCTATATATATTTATTGTATATATATATACACACACACATATATATATATAATATATATATACATATATAATATATATATAATATATATATATACATATATACATATATACATATATACATATATATATAACACAGATTTGATAAGTCTGAATGAAATATATATATATATATATTTCATTCAGACTTATCAAATCTGTGTTCAGCTACTGTGACATTTATTTATCTAACACTTTCATCTACTAATTATTTGTAATTAGTTATACTTTTGATAATAGTAAGCTGTTAGCTGTAAGGGTTAACCAGAAACAGGCTCCTGGAATTATGCCAGGTGGCTGAGTCTCCTCCCTTCCCCACACAAACTACATAACACTTAAACATTCAGTATTATCTACTTTAATTCTAAAATTTGTTATCTCTATATACGCGCTAGTCAGTCTTTTTAGCACATTATTACATTTTGCCCATTATATAGTTCAGGTTAGTTTCCATTTATATTTCTGTATTAGTATTGTTAATTATTGTTAATTCTCTATATTTTATAAAGCTGTTTTAAGATCTTAAACCGCCATTTGGCCTTGTGATGTTTTCCATATTCGGCTCTGCAGTTTGTCTCTGCGTTGCTTATCAATCTTTCCTTCATTTTGAACAAAGAATGTCCTTGAGTTGAATTCCAAAGCGTCCAAAGGAGATAAGGTGTCTAGACTGGCGCACGTGGAAATGCTCTTCCATTTTAAACTTTTAGAGAATGGTGTTTCTTCCCTTATCTTCAGGTATTCTCTGTGAAGTAATAAAAAGAAAGAAATTTTCCATATCGTCCCGCTGTCTTGATTAATCTTCTGTTTCTGCCACAATCTCTTGGGCATATTTATAAGATGCGTCCGAATTAGTGAAAGTTTTCTCTTTTCCCTTGAAAGTAATGCGCATCCTGGCCGGATTAAAAGCGCCACATTTGACATCTTTAGCTCCCTGGAGAATCTGTCTTGTCTGTGCAAACTTTCTTCTCTTTTGCACGATCTCATAGGGATAATCCCGGAGGAGTTTGATAGTGTTGTTTCCAAAGGTCATCTTCACTCCATATTTGATTTTTTTCATCAGCTCTTCCAGTGCTGAAATATCCCAAAGTTTGACTATGATTTGTCGTGGGTGGGCTGGATCTGCTTGTGATCTTGGCTTAAATCTAGGTATTCGATGTGCCACTTCAAATTCCGGTTCCACAGGTAAATTGAGTACCTTTTTGATTAAGTTGGCAGTGAACTCACGGGCATTATTTCCCTCTGCTCCTTCAGTTACTCCCAGTACTCGTAAATTTTGGCGCCTTGAGCGAGCTTCGAGATCAAGACATTTATCTGAGACTTTCGCCAGTTGACTCTTGAGGTTGTCTATTTCTAGCTTCATTCCCTGCATATCTTCAGCCACTTGATCAACAACTGTTTCCATGTCTTTCATTGCAGCTACTTGTGAAGAAACAATTGCATGCACAGCCTCAAACTTCTTAGATTCTTCTTCCCCTTTATTAATTCTCCCCATTAGCTCTTCATGCACATCCCCAATTCATATTTGTATAATGCCAATGCAGTCAATAACTTTTTGATTACCAGCATTAATGTTCGACATATTTTCCATCAATTTAACATTAATATTTTCCATCATTTTTGAGGTTCCATCCTCAATATCTTTTCTCAGTTCTCTTACCGAGTTCTTTATCTCCTCCATTTCATTTTTCTCCTTAGTAGCCATCTCAGTCTTGGCCCTTGTAGCCATTCCAGAATCCACTCCAGAGGTCTGTTCTTCAGTTTTCTGTGTTTTCAGCAGTTTTGAGATTGTTCGCTGAGAGCTCTGAGCTGGACGTTTTTTTTCATTTAAAATCCTTTATCCTCCGTTTTAAATCGCAGCGCTTACTGATGACGTCATCAGCGCGGCGTCCCGGGGCTCCGGTGAGTTTTTGAATTGGTCCCGACCTCCAGACCCGATTTTAACGCGAAAAATCGCAATTTTACAGCAGCGGAGCTAAAAGTTGCGACTGCTAGTCCAGCATGGCGCCACCGGAAGCCATTGCCATCCATTTTTGACAGCAAGGAAATATCCCATCTCCGGTGGAAAGAAAAATATCTAAAGGTGCTGTCAATGTGTCCTTCTGAATTACATTTAAAGTTCAGAACAGTAGCAAATAAACTATAGAGAAATTGGTTGTGGCTTTATATCAGGTAATCGTTGAAAAATGTACTTGGTTATTATTAGCTTTGGATATCAACAGATGTGCTTCCATCATCTTCATAGGAATCCTACAACTCCCTAATACGAGTTTTTCCAATAGAAAGCTCTTATTAAAGGTAATTGATCCAAAATGTTAAATATGTTACTTTCTATACATATATGTTTGACTTTAGAATATTTACCCCATTTTCTGGTCACCTTTAATTTTAAGCGTCTGAAGTATTTTAGTTTTGCTTCATGGAGTCTTATTGTGAATATTGCAATTATTTGAAAATAAAAGAGAAAGAACTGCAAGAAACTCCTCAATCATGAAAAAAAAACCCTCCATAATGTTTGGGACTAAGAGCCATCATTTATTTATTTGCCACTGCACTCCACAATTTGAGATTTGTAATAGAAAAAAAAATCACATGTGGTTAAAGTGCACATTGTGAGATTTTATTAAAGGCCATTTTTATACATTTTGGTTTCACCATGTAGAAATTACAGCTGTGTTTATACATAGTCCCCCAATTTCAGGGTACCATAATGTTTGGGAAACATGGCTTCACAGATGTTTGTAATTGTTCAGGTGTGTTTAAATGCCTCCTTACTGCAGGTGTAAGAGAGCTCTCGGCACCTTGTCTTTCCATCACCTTTGGAAACTTTTATTGCTGTTTATCAACAGGTGGACCAAAGTTGTGCCAATGAAAGTCAAAGAAGCCATTACAAGACTGAGAAACAAGAATAAAATGGTTAGAGACATCAGCCAAACCGTAGGCTTACCAAAATCAACTTCTCAATGGATCATTAAGAAGAAAGAGAGCACTGGTGAGCTTACTAATCGCAAAGGGACTGGCAGGCCAAGGAAGACCTCCACAGCTGATGACAGAAGAATTAACTCTATAATAAAGAAAAATCCCCAAACACCTGTCCGACAGATCAGAAACACTCTTCAGGTGTGGATTTGTCAATGACCACAGTCCGCAGAAGACTTCATGAACACAAATACCGAGGCTACACTGCAAGATGCAAACCACTGGTTAGCTGCAAAAATAGGATGGCCAGGTTACAGTTTATTAAGAAGAACTTAAAAGAGCAACCACAGTTCTGGAAATAATGTCTTGTTGACAGATGAGACGAAGATTAACTTATATCAGAGTGATGGCAAGAGCAAAGTATGGAGGAGAGAAGGAACTGCCCAAGATCCGAAGCATACACCTCATCTGTGAAACACGGTGGTGGGGGTGTTATGGCCTGGGCATGTATGGCTGCTGATGGTACTGGCTCACTTATCTTCATTGATGATACAACTGCTGATGGTAATAGCATTGTGAATTCTGAAGTGTATAGACACATCCTATCTGCTGAAGTTCAAACAAATGCCTCAAAACTCATTGGCCGGTGGTTCATTCTACAGCAAGACAATGATCCCAAACATACTGCTTAAGCAACAAAGCAGCTTTTCAATGCTAAAAAATGGTCAATTCTTGAGTGGCCAAGTCAATCACCCAATCCGAACCCAATTGAGCATGCCTTTTTTATGCTGAAGAGAAAACTGAAGGGAACTAGCCCACAAAATAAGCATAAGCCATAGATGGCTGCAATACAGGCCTGGCAGAGCATCACCAGAGAAGACACCTGCCAACTGGTGATGACCATGAATCACAGACTTCAAGCAGTCATTGCATGCAAAGGATATGCAACAAAATACTAAACATGACTACATTCATTTACATGACATTGCTGTGTCACAAACATTATGGTGCCCTGAAATGGGAGGACTACGTATAAACACTGCTGTTATTTCTACATGGTAAACCAAAATGTATTAAAATGGCCTTATTAAAATCTGACGATGTGCACTGTGATTTTTTTTTCTATTACAAATCTCAAATGTGG
The DNA here is from genome assembly GCF_028641065.1 of Leucoraja erinaceus. Classification (NCBI taxonomy): domain Eukaryota; kingdom Metazoa; phylum Chordata; class Chondrichthyes; order Rajiformes; family Rajidae; genus Leucoraja; species Leucoraja erinaceus. The sequence goes on from NC_073381.1 coordinate 57,016,072, forward strand.
AGTACAGAGGCAAATAAATAAAAGATGGGTCTTTGTCTATAACATTATGTACATGTCCTGACTTTGCAGTGCAGTAGTGCATTGTTTGAGCCCACATTTACAGCTTTTTTTGTAATTTAAATAAACTCAGAATAGTTGTGAATAGTCTAGCAAGGCACATGTGGAAATGCTTGATGAATGTAAAATCCAACACTCAGTATTAACTGCCAAATGTTTCCTCACATTCCTTGACTATAGCTACCTGTTTTTAAACAGATTTATAAAATGGAAACAAGATTGGACATCAAGATTGGATCAGTTCAATAGACAATAGACAATAGGTGCAGAAGTAGGCCATAAGGCCCTTCGAGCCAGCACCGCCATTCAATGTGAATTGAATCCGCATACAATCCAACCGCCGCCATCCAATCGGCCTCCACTGCCCTCTGAGGCAGAGAGGGCAGACGGAACTAAAATTCAACTGATAGATGGAACTAAATTTTAACCATGAAATGTCACCTTCCAATATCCATGAATGTTTTGGTGCAATAACTGGTGTCAGCAAGCCTGCTGGAGGTTGCCATTAAGGCAACGGCTATGGCAACAATGCAAAAGATCAGTGGTTACTCTGGATGTTACACGAGAGACATTCCCTTCAATGCAGCCACTCTCAAGGTCATAGAGTTTAAGCCCTGTCCCACGGTACGAGTTCATTCCAAGAGCTCTCCAGAGTTAAAAATAAATCAAACTCATGGTACACACGGAGAATGAACGTAGCGGGTACGTCGGAGCTCAGGGACGTCTCTTAGCAGCTCGTAACGCTAATGGCAGGTAGACGGGAAGTACTCGCTAATGGCAGGTCAGCACGGGAAGACTCGAAGATTTTTCAACATGTTGAAAAATGTCCACGAGAGTCCACGAATGGCCATTACCGGAAATCTCCGAGTTCAAATCAGGGCAAACTCGGGAGAGCTCTTGGAATGAACTCGTACCGTGGGACAGGGCTTTTAGAGAGCCATACAAAATGGAAACAGGTCATTTAGTGCACTGAGCTTGCTGATCTTCAACCACCCATTTACACTAATGCTCTATTAATGTAATTCTTGTCTAATAAGGAAATAAATGATGCTGCAAGCAAGGTTTTCATTGCACCTGTATATCACATACTTGAGCATGTGACAATAAACTCAACTTGACGACCCAGGAAAAACAAAAAAATGGTCATAGGGAGAGCTTGTAAAACTCCACACAGGTCCTAATGGATACATTCCAACAGGTGATGAAGAACAGAAGTGCAGATCCAAAATCTAAGGAAAGAGGTCACTTCCAATATGAAACCCTCTCAAATATTCCTTGAAGGTAAAATTGATCCTACTAAAAGTTCAACTTTTACATTTCTGTTATGAGAACATTTTGTGATTACGATTCATGTGCCCAATTTCAAATACAGATAGACGTAGTTTTAGTGGGGTATTGGGAGGGTGTGTGGGGAGGGGAGGGGGGGGGGGGGGGGGGGGTTAGAGTCTCCGTAATTGCAGATTCCCTGAACTGTAACAGTAAAGGGGGTAAATATGTACAGCCAAACAGTTAAAACAGCCAATAATCATACACTAAACAAGGGACGCAATTAACAGGAAAGGTAAACACAGACAAGATTCGCTCCAACCACCCAGTGGTCACTCCATGAAACTGCAAACTCAGTCCTTAATTCCTTATACAAAGGAATAATTCAGTTACTACAGATTTTGTCCGCTATGACAAAAATCTGTTATAAAGAGGTCTGCAATAACGAGGGTAGACTGTACTGCAAGTTTATATTTGAGATCAAAATACATTTACGATCAAAATAATCAAATTGACATTTTGTGAATCTGTAGAATTCTTTGCCACAGAAGGCGGTGATGGCAAAGTCAGTGGATATATTTAAGACAGAGGTAGATAGATTATTGATTAGTACGGGTGTCAGAGGTTATGGGGAGAAGGCAGGAGAATGGGGTTAGGAGGGAGAGATAGATCAACCATGATTGAATGACGGAGTAGACTTGATGGGCCAAATGGCCTAATTCTACTCCTATCACTTATGATCTTCATTCCCCAAAGTATACTGGGTCAGAAATCCATTCTTTTTCATTCACATGCAATATGCATTACTGGAGTCTGTGATTAGAGTGCACAGGAAGAGCTTTCCTATCCTTCCACTATTGATGTATTATGTGTTTTAAAAGATCTTCAGCCAAAAATGTCCAGTAGATGATCCAACAGAAGATCCTCCCAAGTTTCCTAATACTCTGATATTCCAAATGTGACAGTACGTTCACTGTGTACAGAAATAGTCTACTGAGCATGCATGCAAGAGGCACCAGGTTTTGGCGCCATTTTCAAAGTCCAGCCTGCGCTCTATCTCTTGTGAGCTGTGCCCGATCCAGGCGAGCCGCAGGCTGGTGCGAGCTTCCAGTCATCACCTTATTTGGACGTAGTGTTCCTCTCTTCACCTGTCCACCTTTGTGCCCTGGGGCCGACCTCTGCAGCTGACCAGGAGGGCAGTGCGTAGTAGGCCAGACCTGGGTTCCCTCTCCTACCGGCCTTGCTCCTTGCCTGTCGCGCCTGTTGTTCTCTCCATCCTCTTGTCTCTGGTCTTCAGGTGATGAGCAGGGGCCAGCTCGGCGGCTTCATCCCTGCAGCCCGTGGTCCACATGGTCCTATGTTCGTCCCCGCTTAAAAACCAGGCTCTGTTTCTATTCTCCCTCTTCTATATACTGGCCAAAAAAACAAAGTGCTGGAGGAACTCAGCACGTTAGGCAGCATTTTTGGAGGGAAATGGAGCAGGATGATGCAAGCAAATGAGCATCACGTCAGGGAACTAATAGAAGCACTGCCCATGAAATTGCTGAAAAGCACTATTTGAGATTGGGCATGTCTTGCATCAATAAACATGTAAAATGAAAGAAGGGAGAGGAAGTCAAGACACCTTGGAATCTCCAGCAGTGATTCAGGTTGTGGAGGCCTTATAACTAACAATGAAACAGGCAGAACCCTGCTGTTAAAACCTTCTTCATTGTTCCCGCAGGCCTCATAAATGCAGTAGCATTGATCACAAGTGGTGTTAAAATAATAATTGTACACTGTTTCGCATCATTATGCACGTCCTTGGACAAAGCAAGGCAAACATTTTGCTCTATAATTTTCTGCTCCAATGTAAAAATGGTTGCATAAATCCCCAAAAAGATGTATATCAATATCCCAACATGAGAGACACACAGGGTGAAATCAACTACCTTTCAAGTTACACCATCGTAAATTGGAAATCATTTTCAGCATCAATATCATGAAATTAATGAGTGCATGTCAAATAGATGCAACAGGCTATGCACTTGGTTATTCCACCATTTAGTAATATATTGTACCTTTTTCTTGCACTTCCATTATTATACAATTCAGGAATCTATTGACCTAATTCTTGAATATATCCAATGATTTTCAATCCGGATTTCTAATGATTTACATGTTCTTTGATTAAAAATATACCTTCTTGTCTTGGTCTTAAGTGGCATCCCCTTAATCCTGAGATTTGAGCCGTGTGTTAATGCTCATGCCCACAGTAACAACCCCTCAACATCATCTAAGCACCAATCTCAGTTAAAATGTTAAATGTTTCCATAAAAGTATTAATACCACTACCAAGTACATTTGCTATGCAAATCACAGCAGGTAAAGATGACAGCTGATCGCTACTTTCGCATGGGCACCTTGAAATGGCAATAAATGCTGGCATTATCAGAGATACCCCATCACATTTCTCAACAGTTAATAAAATATGCGTTACATCATTCATGGTAGTTAATAATAGAGCAATATTTCAGTCATGAAAAAACAAAAAAAAAACTGTGTTTTTGAATGGCAAATACCGTGTGTGTGTGTGTGTGTGTGTGTGTGTGTGTGTGTGTGTGTGTGTGTCATTTTTGCAGACAGGACTTGTTGCTGGGTATTATTCACAGTTTTTTCCATTGAATGCAATGAATTAGACGCTACTGCTGCATTCACTGATCTCTGTTCAGATGTAATTTCCTCAGACTAAATATTAAAGTGTCAAAAGTGTATTTTTGTTTGTTTTGTACTACATTCATAACCATAAATATATTTATATGGATATATTCAAAAACATGAAATTCTTGGACGTTTAAAAAAAATAATGATAATTGGTTATTCACTTTTGGAATCTTGGATTAGGCGTCACAGGCAATAAGTTATTTCCCATCACTAATTACATAGAAACATAGAAAGTAGGTGCGAGAGCAGACCACCAGGTCCATCGAGCCCGCACCGCCATTCGCTCATGGCTGAACACTAAACAGACACACTTACCCACAAACAGTAGACACAAGACACAGAACACAAGACACTACCCTCCCCTTTATACCGCTATCACCCCTCTCCACCCCAAGAACCTCGTGATCTCCTGGGGGAGGCAAAAAACCGGATAAAAACCCAGGTCCAATTCGGGAAAAAAATCCGGGAAATTCCTCTCCGACCCCAATCTAGGCGATCGACACTTGTCCAGGAGATCACTCAGGTCTTACTATACTTAATTGTCTTTGAGAAGATGACAGTGAGCGTCTTCTTGAAATGTCGCAGCCCTTTGTTTTCGTGAAGACGTTTTCAATGCTATTGTGGAGGGAAATACTGTCCTGAGGAACTTTTGCAATGATGACTGAGATGATTGACCTTTTACAATCTAAACCATCTTCATCTGTGTAATTAATTACTACATCCACCTACTTTCATGCTTCAGTTTTACAGGGTAGCTTGATATCTTACTTGTATTACACTTCATTGCATATCACACGGTCAAAAGCAATACTGTTAATTGCTCTCACCTTGCCTCTGGAATTCAACCGTTTGGTTTGGACAAAGGCTTTGATGAGATCTGAAGCTGTGGCAAAAGCGGTACAATGATGCAACAGGCAGTGCTATTGCTTCCCTGCTACCTTCTAGCACCGGGTTCGAACCTGACCTCGGTCAGTCTGTGTGGAGATTGCACTTTCCTCCCACATCTCAAAGACGTGCAGGTTTCTACTTTAATCTGACTCTATTAATTGCCTCTAGAGTGGATAGGAAGATGGGATAACACAGAACTAATGCAGGTGGGTTATTGATGGTTAGCATGGACTTGGTGGGCCAAAGGACCGATTTCCATGCTGTATCTCTGAACAATACGAAAATAAAACTGGGCACCATTTAAGTAGGTTGTTGATAAGTGCAGCGTGATAAAAGTTGGAGACAACTACCATCAATTTTTTGATGATTGAGTGGATTGATTGGTTGCCAATAGTGTGATTCAATGTAAAATACTCTTTGTGAACAGGAATTACCCAGACATTTTATGACAACAGGATAGATGCCAGTACCTGTTCCAGAACAGCATGGATAGAGATACCGCTGGGTCGGGAATGCAGCTCTTCAGTCATGAATCTGAAATATGATCTGATCCCATTTACAATATTCACTGCTCTCAGCCATTTTTTGATGTCTGTGAAAGCACGTAGAAAGCACGTAAAATTCGGTTCTATAATGGTGGGGATCACGGTTGGAAACGTAGATGAATCATCTACTAGAATCTATGAAGGTTAGGCTGCATCAGTTGATAGATATTCTGCAGCAAACTACTGTGATGCAGCTAGGACTGGCAGAAAAAGCAATACAATTACTAATGTACTGAATGAACAAAGCTGACAAAGGATGACATGTTTACAGGGAATGCCAAAACAATAATAGGCCTTCAACAAGTAATCAACCATTTTTAGCTTTAACAAATCTCCTTTCCATCATAAGTTAGGAGTGGAGATATTTACTGATGATGCTCTAATAATCAGCTTCCTTCACAATTTCCGCAGACAATGTAGAAATCCATGCCTGCTTGTGACAAATCATGGACAACAATCAAACTTGGATTGATAAAGGCAAGGATCATTAATGCCACATAAACACCTGGAAATAATAACTTCCATCATGAGAAAATAAAGTGACTGCACATGCTGGAGCCTGAAGCAAAAGAAAAACACAAATTGCTGGAGGAACTCAGTGGTTTAGGCAGTTATCTGTGGAGGGAAATGGACAGTCGAGACCCTTCACCTGGACAGAAAGAGTGGAGAGAGAAAACCTGTATAAAGTGGTAGGGCAAGAGCAGGCATGTAATAGTACTGCACCAACAGTATTTAGCATCTTTAATATGATACAATATTAGTGCTAGAATATTATAAAATTAAATTTGTCACTGTGCCATTTAATGAGATACTGGGGCAGATAATTAAAAGCTTAAAAGGGTAGGTGTAAGAAGAAAAACAGGGAAGAGGAAATTAAAGATTTAGTGAAGTGACTCTCGGGCTTTTGACCTCATCAGCAATGATGATAAAACTACATTTATGGATATTCTAGAGGTTAGAAGCAGAGAAATAGGTTATCTAAATGCCTGTTGGACTAAAGAAAATGACAAATAGTCAATTGATTCAGATTCAGATTCAGATTCAATTTTAATTGTCATTGTCAGTGTACAGTACAGAGACAACAAAATGCATTGTAATTGTAAAGGCCCAGCAGTAGTTTCCAAACAAAGAAGTGAATTTTAAAATTGGCACATTTCTTTTTTGGGAGCCCCTGCAGAAAAGCTGATTCAGTGATCTATTAAACTTTGGATAGAGTAGATTTGAATGGCCTCAAGTTTCTCAAGAGTTAAATTATGGAAGCCGACCAATTGTAAATTGTAACAGCTATGACGAGAATCAAAGATATTCAATAGCAGAATAGAAGAAGCAAAGATAGCAAGGATTAATCCAATAGTGATTTTAAATAGGAAGAACACTGATCCATAAAGAAAACCAAAGTGAGATTGACTTAAATTCAGAGTTCGTAAATTTTGTTATTCAGATACTCGTATTCTGATTTATGTGCAATGAATTGAATTGAATTATTTTTACACCTTTCAATCACAAATCTATTTCTCTACATAAAATGCACCAAAATCCAAATGATAATTTAAATTGAAACAGGTTATTGAGGCGATAATTTAAAGGAATCCATATCAATTGCATTTCCATCACGTACAATTGTATACTCTGATCGTAGGGTTATGATACCTCGAGAAAGGCACAAGATTAGGAATGACAGAAAACCTCAACACATCGGGCTGGATTAAAGGACAAAAAGACAATGCCACCAATTCTTTCCAGTATTGCTCACCTTTCCCTCCAATAATCTGGATGCTCAGGATGTATGTACTCATGCATGGGTGCATGTGCGTGGGAGAAGTATTTTTTACACCTACATGATAGGTTTTTTTTCATGCACTTTGAATTTCACAACTGCGTTATCAGATACAGACAGACGAATTGTAATTTTCACACCGAACAGGAAACAATATCCTATATACATTGTGTCTGATATTTGTTTCCAGTAAAGTTAATGAAATTGTAAACCAGAAACTTTTCCACTCAGTGAAAATTCACCCAAGTCTGAAACCATTCTATGAATTAACTTGTATAAGAAGGAACTGCAGATGTTGGAAAATCGAATGTGGACAAAAATGTTGGAGAAACTGGAGCAATGTTTCGGGCCAAAATCCTTCTCCAGACGGTTTCGGCCCGAAACGTTGTCTTTTTCCTTCGCTCCATAGATGCTGCTGCACCTGCTGAGTTTCTCCAGCAATTTTGTCTACCTATGAATTAACTTCACTGGTCCCTCCCACCACACCAATATGAGGATTGTGGAAGCAGAAATTTGCCTTTATAGAATTCACAAATCACTTGCAAAAAATACAGAATAAAAATACAGAATATAATACAGACAAAAAAAAAAATCACACAAAAAGATTTATGAGTTGCCTGGACTGGAGGGCCTGAGCTATGGGAGAAATTGGCTAGGCAAGAAAGTTATTTTTTGGAGTGCAAGAGGCTGAGTGATAATCTTATAATTGTATATAAAATTTGAGGAATAGAATTGAACACACAATCTTTTTCTCAGGGTAGGGAAATCAAGAACTAAAGTACATGGGTTTAAAGTGTGAGTGGAAAGATTTAATAGGAACCTGAGGGGCAACTATTTTATTTTTATACAGCGCGTGGTATAAGCAGCCAGAGGAAATAGGTGAGGCAGGTACGTTAACAACAATTAAAAGACATTTGGGTAGGTACATGGACATGAACGATTTTAAGGGATAAATATGAGGTGCAGCCAAATGGAACTAGAATATACAAGTTGGGCTGAAAGGCCTGTTTATGTGCTGAATGACTCATGGAATTTGTGGAAAAAAATAGAAAATCTATTATTGTCCAACTCATATTTTTTGATGAATGTGTAGATGACACTGCTTTGCATTGGGGACAATGACAATGTGGACAGTTTTCTCAGAACTCCACACCATATTTTTTAGTTTGAAGTCGTACCATATGCACCAAACCCTTAACATCAGGTATGATACCCAGTATATAGTCCAAAACACAAAAGCCCAAAGTTTTGATAGCATGAACCTTCTTCCTCCATGTCTGATCAATTCATGTATTTTTTTTAATGCAACTTTCTTTGAAATAAACAATAACTAATTATCAACAAATTTTGATGTGTGTTGTGTTGACAGAACAAGCTAATTATTACCAGTAACACTGGAGACATGTATTCAGTATTTTATTGCTAACAACGGTCAGACACCAAGGCAACATTTTTAACCAAATTGGCCAAGCAAACCAACAGAACCACTCTGCTACCCATTTCATACATTGACCAACTTGAGACAATGAAATGCAAAGGTCTATTGAGAAGTGTAGTCAAAGTGTATCAATGCTGATCAAATGTAAACTCTCGGGATCCATGCGTTGTAAGAGAATTGGATCCAAAACTGACATGGCAATGGGAAGAAAAATGAAAGTTGAAGTGTGCTTTGAAACTCAAAGGTTAATAGTGTTCATTGTCGTGTTCCTTTATTAATGATTTAGATCTAAATATAGGATGCATGAAAAAGAATGTTGGCAATGAAACAAAAAATAGCTGTGTGCTTGATGAGAAGAAAATCTTTAAAAGTGTAGGAGATGCTGCAGGTGATCAGTCAGGCAAGGAAAAGAAAATATAGCATTTGAAATTTAATCCAGATGAGCAAGGCACTTGGGATCACTGCCATCACTGTTTCTATTTTGTCATCCTGATTAGATGACAGAAATAATTTCAGCTCAAGCAAAATACTGCTCCACATACTTTGCAACACCTTAATTTCAATTCTTACCATTGGCTTCTCTCTTTTTAAAGTCATGTTGATAGATGGAATTAACTTTGGAGAAACTCACCCGTTAATAAATACACTGAAGGAAGCACAGCAAGGCAAGGAAATAAACAATAAATGGCGGAATATTGTAAAGGAACCTGGATATAGACAATAGGTGCAGGAGAAGGCCATTCGGCCCTTCAAGCCAGCACTGCCATTCAATGTGATCATGTCGCTGATCATCCCCAATCAGTACCCTGTCCTGCCTTCTCCCCATATCCCCTGACTCCACTTTCTTTAAGTGCCCTATCTAGCTCTCTCTTGAAAGTATCCAGAGAACCGGCCTCCACCGCCCTCTGAGGCAGAGAATTCCACAGACTCACCACTCTCTGTGAGAAAAAGTGTTTCCTCGACTCCGTTCTAAATGGCTTACTCCTTATTCTCAAATTGTGGCCCCTGGTTCTGGACTCCCCCAACATCAGGAACACGTTTCCTGCCTCTAGCGTGTCCGCTCTTAACAATCTTATATGTTTCAATGAGATACCCTCTCATCCTTCTAAACTCCAGAGTGCACAAGCCCAGTTGCTCCATTCTCTCAGCATACGACAGTCCCACCATCTCGGGAATTAACCTTGTAAACCTACGCTGCACTCCCTCAATAGCAAACCTACGCTGCACTCCCTCAATACCTTCCTCAAATTAGGGGACCAAAACTGTACACAATACTCCAGGTGTGGTCTCACTAGGGCTCTGTACAACTGCAGAAGGACCTCTTTGCTCCACCTGCATTGGTACCAACAAACCAACTGAATCGAAGTGATGGAGAGGCATGGTACATTCCGCACCATGGGGTGTATCACTCGAAGAAAGGGACCTTGAGGGTGGTCTTTGACTGTGCTGCAGTCTTTAAAGGAACATCACTTAACTGTCAACTACTGCAAGGTCCAGATCTTACCAACTCATTGGAGTTCTTATTCAATTCAGACAAGAACCAATTGCTTTGAGGGCTGATATCGTCAAAGTATCAGAAAAACACATTGACTACTTGCGATTCTTATGGTGGCCGGAAGGGGATGTACAACAAGATCTTGTTGAATACCGGATGAAGGTACATCTCTTTGGAGCAGTGTCATCACCAAGTTGTGCAAACTTTGCATTAAAGAAGACCGCAGAGGACAATAAAGTTCACTTTCCAGAAGAAATGATAACCACTTTGAAGAATAATTTCTATGTGGATGATTGCTTAAAATCCATGTCTACAGAGCAGGAAGCAATTTAAATGGTAAAACATCCGACTTCCCTCTGCAATAAGGGACGATTCACACTTTCCAAGTGGATCAGCAACTGTCGTGTTGTATTGGAAAGCATTTCACCAGATGATAGAGCCAAAGAGACCAGAGAGTTGTATTTGGACAAAGACAATTTGCCAATGGAAAGAGCATTGGGAGCTATTAATATTTCACAATGGAAATATATTAACACAAAAGAAAATCTTGCGGATGAAGCTTCTAAAGGACTGACAGCGAACCGCTTCTTAAGTAATAAGAGATAGATCAATGGACCAGAGTTTCTCTGCAAGCCAGACCGAGAATGGCCAAAACCTGAGCTGGGATTTGAAATCTCTGCTTATGATCCGGAAATTAAACAAAACATCACAGTGAACGTTTTTGCTAAAAATCCTATTATTCTCTCGAAGGATTTTCACACTTTAACATTATTGTTATAACACATCCATGAATTGATCGGATATGGAGGAAAAAGTTTCATGCTATCAAAACTTTGGGCTTTTGTGTTTTGGACTATATACTGGGTATCATGCCTGATGTTAAGGGTTTGGTGCATACGGTACTACTTCAAACTAAAAACAATGTTTTAATAAGACCAATAACCAAGTTATGCTTGCTTCTAGAAAGTAAAAGTGAAGATGGAAGAATCGCTGAAGAAGTCTGAATGCGGATATGTGATGCATACTATTTTTTTGTTTCTCATATATGTTAAGCCTTCAAAGCTACTTTTTTGATGTCTATTAGTAATTGCCTCGTTATATACTCAGAACAACTAGGAGCCGACATGTAGTGGTCATTTGGCTTAATTTTGTGTGTCATAAATTATGGCATTTGCCTTGAAACTTTGTCTGCCTATAATTATGTGGGTGGGATTTATTATGTAGTCGGATGCATGTTTGCTGCTGGGATTCTTGAGCAGGAGCTTGTAGTTTTTTAGTTAGTTTGGAGGAAGCAGGGCGGGACGGCATAGCTTTCGACCATGGGTCAGAGCTTTCCAACATTAAAGGAGTTTTCTAACATTTCAGAGCCATATGCTGGAGTTTGACTAAGATTAAATTGTACTTAGTAAGAAGAAGTTTGGATGAATATCTTACTGTTTTACTTCGACAATAAAGAAACTATTAATCAAGAGGCCGTGTTTTGAAGATTTATCTTTCAACGGCTTTGAATGTCTCGTAGAGAGCTCCCATGCGTAAACGATGCTATCTCCTTACCCCGTGTCTTCTCCTAGTGGCTAGAGGGAGCAATTCCTTGAACAATATAATAATCTGCCACTATACCCTGGGATGCAGGCCATCAGGCCCTGGGGATTTATCAGCCTTCAATCCCATCAGTCTACCCAACACCATTTCCTGCCTCTTGTGGATTTCCTTCAGTTCCTCCGTCACCCCAGATCCTTTGGCCACTACTATATCAGGAAGATTATTTGGTCCTCCTTAGTGAAGACGGATCCAAAATACCTGTTCAACTCATCTGCCATTTCCTTGTTCCCCATAATAAATTCACCTTTTTCAGTCTTCAAGGGTCCAACTTTGGTCTTAACAAATGTTTTCCTCCTCACATACCTAAAGAAGCTTTTATTATCCTCCTTTATATTCTTGACTAGAAATGTACATCCAGGGAGGTCAATGTAATTCCAAAGCTTTCCTTCATTAGCCAAGGCAGAGAATACAAGAGAATGGATGTTATAGTCAAATAATATACAACACTAGACCAAGTGCAAACCCGTTGGGTCTGTTCCCCCAACATGCGGTTGTGGGGGGGGGGGGGCGGCATACAGCATCACACACACTAACTATCACCCCCCACCCCCGCACTCACGCTAATTACCCCCCTTGATATTATATTAATATTATTAATTTGCTCCTTTGGATCAGTCAACCATTCGGGACCATGTCAAATGCCTTACTAAAGTCCATGCACACCACATCCACTGAAGAGAGGAGGGGGGAGAGAGGGGGGGTAGAGGAGAGAGGAGGAGAGGGGGGGAGAGGAGGAGAGAGGGGGGAGAGAGGGGGAGAGGGACGGGAGAGAGGCGGGAACATTTGATTTAATTTTTGTTTAGGGGGGGAGAGAGAGAGGGGAGAAATTTAGTTTATGAAGAGGGGGAGGGGGGGAGGGAGAGAGGGGGGGAGGGAGAGAGGGGAGAGAGGGGAGAGAGGGGAGAGAGGGGAGAGAGGGGGAGGGAGGGGGGGGGAGAGAGAGGGAGAGGAGAGAGGGGGAGAGAGAGGGGAGAGAGGAGAGAGGGGGGGAGGAGAGGGGGGAGAGGAGAGGGGGGGGGGAGGGGGGGGAAGAGTAGGGGGGGGGGAGAGGAGAAGGGGGGAGGGGAGAGGAGAGGGGGGGGGGGGGGGGGGGGGGGGTGACTGACCTACTTCAACCCAAACCCCCCAAACAACCATTTGCAGGCAGTGCTTTTTTCCTTCAAACTAACCATAACCATATTTTCATTTTCAAACCAAATTAAGGGTACTTACTCACAGCTGTGTAAACATTTGTTCAGTCATTCAGAGCTCAGACCTCCATCTTGTAGAGACTGATTGGGGCACACCACTTGCAGAGACTGATTGAGGCACACCACTTCCTGGTTTTATAGTCCCTCCCCCTCCCACCAGCAGGAGCAGCAGAGAGAATGGGGAATTTTGTAAAAATATTAATATCTCTGCCATTTTTCATCGACGGGAAAAATCCTCGGCACACATACGGCGGAGGGGGGCTCTGAGCAAGCTGGCCAAAAATGACGGCCGTAGGTGGCGGCGTTCTCTCGGAAATCGCAGCACAGATGGCCAAAACCGGTCAAGAACAGACTTTTAGATATATAGGTAGTTGGATGACTGTATTAATACTGCACACAGATCTAGAAACCACATTACAGAAAAGATGTACTAGAGGGGACATCAACAGAAATTTATGAAACGTCAGTAATGAAAAATTGTAGCTTTGAGGAAAGATTGAGTAAGCTAACGTTGTTTTCTTGGAGCAGAAGAGGTTGAGGACAGTTTTGGCATTAAAAATTATGAAAAATGTAAAGCACCCTCAGCGGATGAGTTACAAACCTGCTGAAAATGATTTAAGGTAATTTGCATAAGGATTAGATGGGATAAGAGGAAAAAAGCTTTCTTGCAGAATGAGATAGGAGTCTAGAACCTACTGCCCGAGTGAGGGGGTGAGACAGAAACCTTCATTGTATATAAAGAGCCTTGGATGGATACTTGAAGAGTCACAACCTACAAGGGTACACTATCTATAGCTGGAAGGAAGGAAGGGTTTCTGCCCAAAACGTTGCCTATTTCCTTCGCTCCATAGATGCTGCTGCACCCGCTGAGTTTCTCCAGCACTTTTGTCTACCTAAGGTTTAGGCAGAGTCTGAAGAAGGGTTCTGAACCAAAAAGTTGCCTGCCCATTCCCTCTACAGATGCTGCCTGACCTGCTGAATTTCTCCAACACTTTGGTTTTTCCCCCAAGATTCCAGCATCTGAACTTCTGGTCTTTCCAAAAGGCTGGGTAGCTCTTTTTCAATATCACATAAAAGGTATCTGGAGTTGATTGCAGATCAGTCATTAAAGGGCCTGTCCCACTTGGGCATTATTTATGCTTCACGACGCACGACACGCGCGCCATGACGCGCACGTGATGGGCACATGGCGTGCATTACGCACGCATGGTGTGTGGTGATGTAGGCAGTGACGCGCTGTCACGCGCAGCGCCCCAGGATTTTGGGATTCACAAAATCTTTGCGCTCCACCTGCGTGATGCGCAAATGACGCCCAAGTGGGACAGGCCCTTAACTGCCAAATTTCACATGAGGGGCTACTGCAATCACTTCTATTCCTATACTTCCTTTATCACCAAATCAATGCAAATCTCAGATTAGACTGGGTAGATGTTTCACAATTAGAATAGGCAGTGACTCTGAATCAATCTCAATCTTTCTATCTCTGTTTGCTCTCCATCTCCTTTCTTTTATCGGCAAACCACCGCAAATTCCAGCAGCATTAATGCAATGACATCAGGCTCCAGAATTATTCCATGATTCAGCCAAACCTCAAGCCCTTTCCCAATGCTGTCAAAGCCAGGAATTGTCTCATTGATACCAAATTATCCCATTGCCTCTCCCCACTATCTTCAAGTGCCAGAACCTAGGGAGAGTCTCCAAATCTCTCACTATAACTTTACAGAATACATCAACTGTCCTCGAGGTATCTAAAGATTACCCATCTCTCAACACAAAGTCTCACCGTGGTTTCATGTTCTTCACTTTCTGTAACTAAGATCAATATTTCTCGTGAGTAGCAATTTCCCCTCCCTTTTATTACTTGTTTGTGTCCTTCACGTCTCCACCATCAAATTATTTGATTATACTTGAAATTGTGGAAAATACACAAGCAAATCTTCACCCTTAACAAGTGATTGACTAGAATGTACTCTAAGAAAATACTCGATACTTTAAGAGAATAAAATAAATACTTGAGAAACTATTGTGTGAAATAATACACACAGGCTGGGCTAACTATTTGCACAGCAGCCTGAAGCCAAGGACAAGTCTCAGAGCCGTCTCTTGCTTTCCTACTACTTGCTGCACAATTCCCCACCTACGGTGAACAATTCATATAATCACCAACGCACCAATTATAAGCGGTGGGAAATGTATATAAAATGTAAAGGTCAATCTTTTACAGTTATCAAAGAATAATAGCAGATTGCGGGAATAATGCAAATCCCAAAGGACCACAAGTATAACACAGAACATGTATTAATAGAAATAGAATGAGTTATTTCATCTCCAAGTCAGTAGTGGAGCCTCAATACGGCAAAACCATATAATGAAATGTGAAGTATATGACTCATTGTGCATAATACCTAGTTACATTAGCTTGCTTTATACAATAATTCAGTATAATATTATTTGTAATTAAAAAGCAAAATTGAAAGCTTGTAGAAAGCAAAGTGACAGAATTAGTCAGGATATAAGATTTCTTTGTGGTGCCCACTAGGGAGTTGAAGCATCTATCTAATGTTACATACTCGATTCCTATTAGAAAATTCAATTTAAGAAATTCAGAATAAAAAATAAGCAATAATTTAATATATTATAGTGAAACACAAAAAAGTGCAATAAATGTCCATTTTATTCTTTGCTAATCTGTGAAAATGTAAGCATTTTAATACAGTTTTCATGAACCAACCTCACATGCCTGTAGGATATACAAGTAGTGGTTTCACAACCTTGCACTCCAGGTGTAAACCTAGCAGCACATATTGGAAACAGGGGCACCGAGAACAGTGTGAAAACACTGCAATATTTGTCAACCTGCTGATTATTGGAGGCAACAAACACAGGATGAAAAAAAGTTTAAGATGTACTAAAACACAAACATTTTTCACAGATAAACCAGATAAAAATTGCCATCTCTAGAAAGTGAGTGGAATTTAAATATTGCTTATGTAATCAGTAACATACATCAAATCAAATAGGTAACATCTCACATTGTGTCTTGTGCCAATTTCAATGGAGCAGGTGTAGATTGAGCCACTGTGGAAGTCTAATCTGTCAGAAAAGCAGGAAAGAAGGCTGTTAGCTGTGAGTTTATGAAATGTGAGAGAGACACACATACAAGAGTTGTAGAAGCTGGAATCTTAATATACAAAGAAAGTGCTGGAGGAACTCATTGGATCAGGCAGCACCTGTGGAGGGGAGTTGGGGGTGATTGGCAGATGGGTGGAGCAAGTGACAAAAGCTAGAGATGAAAAGGAGACAAAACGAATGTTAAAAAGGAAGAAGTAAGGCAATGTGAAATGAAGTGAAATGTAAAGACAGGGGAAAGACTATAGGTGGAAGATTTGTGGGGGGGAAAAGAAGGGGCACAACAGTGAAATGGGGACAGGGATAGAATGGGCAAGAGTTGAGCATGCAGAGCACGAAGACTGATGGATAGAGATTGTGGGGGAACAGTATGCACACTGGGGTGCAATGAGTGCAGAGAAAAGAGAGGGGCTTGGGGTGGGGGTTATTACTTGAAATTGGCAAACTCAATGTTTATACTGTTGGATTGTAGGCCACCCAAGCAGAATACAAGGTGCTGTTCTTCCAGTTTGTGTGTAGCCTCACTCTGGCAACGAAGGAGCAAGGACAGAAATGTGTTATGGGAATCAGAAAAGGGATTAAAATGGTTAGTAACTAGGACCGCCATGTCAGATATGGGGCTCATATCTGAGGAGGGATGTACTGGCATTGTAGAGGGCTAAGAGAAGATTTACAAGAATGATCCCAGGAATGTTTGGGTTAACATATGATGAGCAGTTGATGGCACTGGGCCTGTACTCATTTGAGTTTAGAAAGATGAGGGGGCACCTCATTAAAACGTTCCGAATAGTGAAAGGCCTAGATTGCTTGGATGTGGAGAGGATGTTTCCTGTTGTGGGGGAATCTAAGATCAGAGAGCACAGCCTCAGAATAAAAGGATGTACCTTTAGAAAGGAGAGATGAGGGTACATTTCTTTAGTCAGAAGGTGGTGAATCTGTGCATTATGCCACAGTATCGTGCATTATGTATCTATATACTGTAAATGGATCGATCGTAATCATGTATTGTCTTTCGGTTGACTAGATAGCCCGCAACAAAAGCTTTTCACGGTATCTCGGTACATGTGACAATAAAACTTAACTGAACTGAAATGGCTGTGGAGGCCAAGTCATCGGTTACGTTATAGTAGAGATTGACAGATTCTTGATTAATAAGTGTGTCAAAAGGTTATGTGGAGAAGGGAGGAAAATGGGGTTGAGGGAGAAAGATAGATCAGTCGTGATTGAATGGTCGAGTCGACGATGGGCTTATGAACTTGTGAGCTTCAGTTGGTCAGGGAAATTACAGCCTACTGTACACTTCTTCACACTGATGTAGAGGAGGCAATAAATCAGAAGAACCAACTGCAAATGACAGGTTTGGAAAAAGTGCATGTGGACCTGTCACACTTGGAAGAGCTGCTGGGGTATCTGGATGAAAGTCAGAGAGGAGGTGCAGGGACAGGTGTTACATCACCTGTGGTTGTAGAGGAAAGTACCTGTGGAGGGCGTGGGTTGGGTGAGAAGGGCTGAACGAAACAAAGCGTTTCTGAGAGAGTGGTTGAGGAGGCGGAGAAATCAATAAAGGTTGGAGCAATGGTAAGCGGTTAGAGTGGTGATAGAGATACAAGTCCAAGATTTATGAGGATGTTGCCAGGATGGGTGTGAGCTATGGGGAGAGGTTGAGTAGGCTGGATCTCTATTCCAGGGAGCACAGGCAGATGAGGGGGGATCTTATAGAGGGAAAAAAAATCATGAGAGGAATAGATGGTAGATGCACAGAGTCTCTTGCCCAGAGTAGGGGAATCGAGGTCCAGAGGTACGAGAAGGGGAAAAGATTTAATGGGAATCCGAGGGGTAACTTTTTCACACAAAGGGTGGTGGGTGTATGGAACAAGCTGCCAGAGGACGTAGTTGAGGCTGGGACTATCCTATCGTTTAAGAGACAGTTAGACAGGTATATGAATAGGACAGGTTTGGAGAGATATGGACCAAGTGCAGGCAAGTGGGACTAGTGTCGCTGGGACTTTGTTGGCCGGTGTGGGCAGGTTGGGTCGAAGGGCCTGTTTTCACACTGTATCACTCTATGGGTCTATGACTAAATGAATTTGAGGGCAGGATGGAAAGTAGTAAAGACAATGATATCAATAGGTTCTGCCCAGGTGCACAAATGTTGAGGATTTGGGGGACAGTGTTTGGTGAGTCTGGGAGTGAAGCAGTATGCATTCCTTTATTGCAGTTATACAATTTAACTAATTGACCATGGTTCAAATGGGTCTCTATCAACAGCAATCACTGAGAAATGTTTTATTGGTATTCTAACTTCTTATGATTTTGGTTAGTTGATTCCCATTATGATCAAATGTGATTTGTTTCCAGTTTATAAAAATATTTCAATTAAGTCGATTTTCTTGTGGGAATTTCCTGTGAAATGTCTGCGCAAAAATCTGAAGCATTGCACAAAGCTAACAAAACCTGCTTACGTTTTGGTGCATTTGCTGTGATTGTCATTGGGTATTTGGTTCGGACACATGCAATTGATCCCAGTCTTCCTTTCCACTGTGCTGTTGGTACATGAAGATGAAACATTTCAGCACTGAGAAACATTGTTGGTATGAAAGCCATTCAAGGATTCCTGGGTCTGATGTTCCTTGAGCCTGGCCTGGTGCAATGTTAATATGCCAAAAACTAATTTAAATCAATTATATTGGCCAACCAATTGGCAGAAAACATGTAGGTCCTATGCGTTGGGAAAGAACTGCAGATGCTGGTTTAAATCTAAAGTAGACACAAGATGCTGGAGTAACTCTCCAGGACAGGCAGCATTTCTGGAGAGAAGGAATGGGTGATGTTTCGGGCCAAGACCCTTCTTCAGACTGATGTCAGGGGAGTGGGCGGGACAGAGATAGAATGTGGTTGGAAACAGTAAGACTGGTGGGAGAACTGGGAAGGGGATGGAGTCAGAGGGAAAACAAGGGCTATTTGAAGTTAAAAAAGTCAATGTTCATACCGCTGGGATGTAAGCTATCCAATCAATATATGAGGTGCTGTTCCTCCAATTTGTGCTGGGCCTCACTCTGACAATGGAGGAGGTCCAGGACAGAAAGGTCAGATTGGGAATGGGAGGGGGAGTTAAAGTGTCACATAGGAGTCCAGGTCTCCTGAAAAGTCCTGAAAAGACTGTTGGGGACCTTGGATGGAGTCGAGGGGGGAGTTAAAGGGACAAGTGTTGCATCTCCCGTGGTTGCAGGGGAAAGTACCTGGGGAGGGGGTGGTTAGGGTGGGAAGTGATGAGATGACCAGGGAGTTGCAGAGGGAATGGTCTCTGTTGAAGCAGAAAGGGGTGAAGATGGGAAGATGTGGCCAGTAGTGGAATTCCGTTGCAGATAGCGAAAGTGTTGGACGATTAAATGCTGTCTGCAACGGCTGATGGGGTGGCAGGCGAGGACAAATGGGACTCTGTCCTTGTTGCGAATGGGGGGATAGGGGGAGTATGAGCTGAGCTGGGGGATATCGAGGAAACCCTAGTGAGAGCCTCGTCTATAATGGAAGAGGGGAATCCCCCTTTCCTAAAGAATGAGGACATCTCCGATGATCTAGTATGGAAAACCTCATCCTGGGCACAGATGCGGCATAGATGGAGGAATTGGGAGTAGGGGATAGAGTCTTTACAGGAAGCAGGGTGGGAAGAAGTGTAGTCAGGATAGCTATGGGAGTCAGTAGGTTTGTAGTAGATGTTGGTCAGTAGTCTGTTTCCTGTGATGGAGACGGTGTGATCTAGAAACGGTAGGGAGATGTCGGAGATGGTCCGTGAATTTGAGTGCAGGATGGAAATTAGTCGTGAAGTTGACACACTATTGTCATTGCAGCGCTATTTGAAGATAGTATCGCAGCAGTCCAGCAATCTGTCCTCTGACAGATTACAGGGATTTTGCAAATGCTATCATGCATGAGATGCAGCAGCTCTGAGGAATTCAAAGCTGCTGTTCTTTCTCAGAATGTCCACATTTGTTATCTGACTTGGCCAGCGATGTTGCCATTGCCGGTTAACAAACCAGGTGGCTTTCATGTATTGCATGGGTGCAACCAGGTTATCAGATCCATAGCTGCTCAGTCATTCCAGATGACCATCTACAGCCTCTTCGGCTTGAACATAGTAGCCATTTCCCTGCCTTGCTATAACAACGGAAGAAAACACTACTTTGGTTAACATAGACATGAAGAAGCTTGACAATAATGGAAGCTCACTATTTCTTGTATAACTTCGGCATGGCTCATTGCATTAACATGGTTTGGAATGCTGATATATATATATTTTTAATTATTATGAATATGGAAGATGCTGAGATTATCAAAATAAGGAAGAAAAACAGGATCTGTCTTGTGACA
The DNA here is from genome assembly GCF_028641065.1 of Leucoraja erinaceus. Lineage (NCBI taxonomy): Eukaryota > Metazoa > Chordata > Chondrichthyes > Rajiformes > Rajidae > Leucoraja > Leucoraja erinaceus. The sequence continues at coordinate 57,036,530 of NC_073381.1, forward strand.
CTCATCAATGGGCTAATCCAGAACAACAACATCCTATTGGCAAAGTGTCAGACATGAACATTTACCAAATGAATGAATGATTCAGCTCATCCCTTGGTTACACAGCCCACATCCCTGCACTCTGTAGATCCCCTTCTATTCTGCCTGCTTTCTAGCTTGCCTTCCCACCCCCAATCTCCTCTCAAGCAAACTTCACCATATCTCCACCCCACAATCCCTGACATGAAAACTTCAGTTCACCCAAAACCAACCACCTGTTAATTCCACCCCAATCACCAAATACCCATCTTCCAATTTCCCCACATCCTATTAATGTCGAAATATCCAACACTCCTAATTCCCCCATGTCCTGACACTTCCCCCGCTACAACAATTTACAACAAATTGTCCTCTACCTGGTTTTTATCAGCTCCAGGGTGGACAACTGTCTATTACCTAATTCGTACTATGACTTCCCTACCTTCACTGGCCAACTATCGTCATATCCATGTGCCTTCCCTATTCTATCATACTGATGTCCTGATCACTGTCTATTCCATCCCACAATCTTATGTGATAATCTGTGGCTGTCATGTATCCTTCCTCCCAGCCACAGCACAAGTACAATTGAGCCTGTAGGATTTGTCACCTATTGACTTCCCACACCACATTAGGCTTCAGGTGAAGTGAGGTTATTGGTGAAAGATCAACTGAAATGGTCAATAGCATCTTGTTGCTTCGCCTGTCAAATACATTACATCTAGCTTCAGCTGTGGGGAGTGGGGGCAGCAAAGGTTAACCTAGAACAGTAACGGGTGTTGAAAAGTTTCAATAGAATGGCAAGTCTCACTGAAATTATTCTTTGCATGAAGAATGTTTGAAAGGCATTCAAAAGCCATGAACAGCCTTGATACAGTGCATATACAGAAGTACAGGTAACCAAATGAAAGTAAGTACTTGAAGACATGAATGCATGATCATTTGGGAATTATACTTTAAGAATTTGCCACCTCTTAATTTTGTTACATTAATCATATTCAAGAAAATATAATGTGAAAACTTGCAGTAAAATTTTATATGGTTTAGTGCTTGTTCAGACAACTATTCAAACGAATAACTGACAGTAATGTCACAGCTGGTAAAAGTTAATTAGCTCAATTAAGAGGGTGAAATGATAAAAACAAATTCTCATTTACAATTTTTAATTGCTGAGGGTCCATATTATTTTGTTCAGCAAATCCAGTTAATTAACATTTTACAAAACCCTAACTCACGGGAGCGTGTGTTTTCTTACAAAAGTATCTATGCAATCTGAATAACTGGACTAAGCATTCAACGCCAACACAACTGTGATGCTCTTGTTTCCATTTCGTAGCCAATTAATCTGCACCTTAAACAATTAAAGAATGTGCAAGATTTTGCTGTACAAAATTAATACAAGCAAAAGAAAATCCCAAATTGTTGCACTGCCTTTTCTTTCAGCAAAGGTTGGTGCAGATCTTTAATTTTCTTAAGAAATGTTCAAATTATTCAAATTTCTGCAGAATTCTAACATAATAACTAAGGTGATTTCATTGACACACAATCCATGTATGTTTTGTTTTTGGTAAAACATCTGACATATTTGTAATCTTGCTTAATTCGCAGCTTGTTCAATGAAAACCATTGAAAAATCTACACAAGGAGAAATCTGTGATCCTTTCCCTCGGTCACCTTATACAGACCAGAGAACTCGGATGCAATTTGGCAAGAGTTTATGATTTACAGCCAGCCATTTCACCAGCTAAAACCATGCAGCTTATTGGAATAAGCTGCTGATATATTTTGTGTTCTTTATCAAACCTGATTACTGTTGGGCCTTCGATTTATAGGGTAATCTGGTGCCAAACTTGAAAAGTCCCAAAAACTGGCACAAACATTTGTCTTTAGGACATCAATCAATCAGGTTGGCTGATTAATTAATGCAAAGGTAGACAGCAATAATCAAACAATCGCCATAGTTTTTTACTCCATACGCTTTAAGATGGATTTGAATGGGGATAGGTCTGGATGTTGGGGGGAGGTATTTAATTGGGGAAAGAAAGATTACAATGTCATTAGGCAGAACATAAGATCATAAGTGATAGAAGTACAATTAGGCCATTCGGCCCATCAAGTCTACTCCATCTTTCAATCATGGCTGATCTATCTCTCCTAACCCCATTCTCCTGCCTTCTCCCTGTAACCTCCGCCTCGGTGGGTAGATTGGGAGCAGATGTTATTGGCTAAATCCAGAGGATGCATGGGAGTTGTTTAAATACCAGCTGATCAAAATACAGGATCAGCTTATTCCAGTAAGGAGGAGGGATAAGAAAGGCGTCAAAATAACCGTGGAAGTTGTAAACTTGTTCAAGAAGGGGTAAAGGGGGCCATGAAATATCATTTGGCGAGTTGTGTTAAGTAAAAAAACATGGCTTTTTAAACATATGTTAAAACAAGAAGCTGACCAGGGAGAAATGTAGGACTCCTCAAGGATAAGGGGCATCTATGTTTGGAAATGGAGAATGTAAGCGAGGTACTGAATGGGTACTTTGCAACTGCATTTACTGATAAGAAGGACTTGGAAGACAGCAAGGTCAATGTGGAGAATACAAATACCATAGGGCAGATTGAGAAGGAGGTGCTGTTAAGGCTCTTGAAGACCATTACAGAGGACGTCCCCAAGGCCTGATAGGATCTACCCCAGGTTATTGAGGGAATGAGAGAAGATTGCCTGGTCCTTAACAAGGATAATTGTCTCTTCTACTTGGGAAGTCGTGTCTTACGTTTTTTGAGGAGTTGTCAAACAAGATTAATGCAGGTAGAGTGGTGGATGTTGTACACGTGGATTTTTGTAAGGTTTTTGATAAAGTCCCTCATGTTAGACTGATCCAGAAGATTAAGATGTTGGGATTCATGATGCCTTGGATATATGGAATCAGAATTAGCGTATTCATAGAAGACAGAGGGTTGTGGTGGATGTTAGATGTTCTGGTTTGCTGACAACACAAAAATTGGAGGAATTGCAGACAGTAAGTAAGGCTATTAGAAGTTGTAGCAGGATACACTTCAGCTGGAAAAATGCCACATGGAGTTTAACCTGAGCAAGTGTGAGATGTTGCACTTCGGGAAGTTGAATGTAATGGGAAAGTATACAGTTAATGGCAAGACTTTTTACAACCTTGATTTGTAGCGGGATAGAAACATAGAAACATAGAAATTAGGTGCAGGAGTAGGCCATTCGGCCCTTCGAGCCTGCACCGCCATTCAATATGATCATGCCTGAACATCCAACTCAGTATCCCGTACCTGCCTTCTCTCCATACCCCCTGATCCCCTTGGCCACAAGGGCCACATCTAACTCCGTCTTAAATATAGCCAATGAACTGGCCTCAACTACCCTCTGTGGCAGAGAGTTCCAGAGATTCACCACTCTCTGTGTGAAAAAAGTTCTCCTCATCTCGGTTTTAAAGGATTTCCCCCTTATCCTTAAGCTGTGAGTCTTGGAATAATCCGTATCCCAATTGGTTTCTAACATAATGTTTGGTCGATGAGTAATTGATACCAAGGTACTTCAATTGACTGTTAATATTTAAGGATTTTAGAGGGATCTCGTTCTTTCAGTTCATTGAATATGGCAGTACAAGTAGATAAGGAGGTAAAGAAAGAGTATGTAATGCTTGCCTTCATTGCTAGTGGCTTTGAATATAAGAGTCAGGATGTCATGATGCACCTCTATTAAACTTTGGCTAGGTCACATTTGGAGTAATGCATGCAGTTCTAGTTGTGCAATGACAGGAAAGATGTGCAAGAAGGACTGCAGATGTTGGTTTAAACCAAAGAAAAACACAAAAAGCTGGAGTAACTCAACCGGACAGGCAGCATCTCTGGAGAGAAGGAAAGGGTAACGTTTCAGGCCGAGACCCTTCTTCAGACAAGATGTGAAGGCTTTGGGGAAGGTGCAGAGCAGGTTTACCAGAATACTGCCTGTATTAGTGGTGTTCAGCAATAGGGAGAGTTTGGATAGACATGGATTGTTTTCTCTGGAACAACAGATGTGAAGGGGAGACTTCATAGAAGTATTTACAATGATGAGAGAAATAGATTGGGTAGACAGCCATAATCTTTGTTCCCAACATGGAAATGTTCAACACTAGAGGGCATAGCTAGAAGGTGGTGGGGGGGAAAGTTTCATGGAAATGTGTGGGCCACGTTTATTTTACACAAAGTTTTGGGGGCCTGGAAAACATTGCCAGTAGTGGTGGTGGAGGCAAGTATGACAGTGGCATTTAAGAGGGTTTTGGATAGGCACACGGAAGTGCAAGGAACAGAGGGGTATGGATCATGTACAGGCAGATCAGGTTAACCTGGCCTCATGTTCGACACAAACATTGTGGGCCACAGGGCCCGATTCTGTGTTGTACTGTTAAATGTTCTATAGTTTGAATTGTGATCTACATTATCATTTACAGGAGAAGATTGGAAACTTCCTCTGCCTGGTGGAAACCAGAGAAAAGGACATTGGCAGCCACTTCAATTGTGGAGATAGCAGATCAATCATGCAGAATGGTAAAATTATGTGCACAGAACAGCTTGTTGCTGTAAACATTTTACTCTTTAACCCACTGTTCAAAAATTGAGCATTTGCTCACTATTAAATATAGTGCAATTTAATTATCACAAATATTTAGAATTTAAGATCAGCTGCCCCATTCGACTGCGGTATTCAGCTACCATATTCTGTGTAGATTCAGATTCTTTTGTGAATATGATTGAATAATAGCCAAAGAGAACCTAAAAAGAGATTTTTACTTTTTTTTGTAGGACAAAAACAGGAGAGGTCCCAGAACTCAGCCTTGGTGTCTGCTGCTATCACCCCAAATTCACCAAGTTTTAATGCAAGGCAACTCGGAGGTGGCTAAATGGCTTTTCAATTCCTACCTATTGTAAATAAGATCTGGTCCTCAAAATGAACTAAGCTTCTAACTAAACTTCTAAACTAACTAGGTAGGAATTGAAAAGAGCCATTTAGCTGTTGCCAGCTACTTTGATATCCCTTATAATACAGCCTGAAGTTCAAACAAAAACCCATGCTTCTTCAATTAGTTTAATGTAATGATAAGAGCCTAAATATTCTGAAAAAAAGTAACATTTGTATCAGTCCTCACAAAATTTATATTTCACTTTTAATTTGCTGAGCTCATTCCACTGAAAAGACTGCCTGGGTTGTATTTAAATCATTTAAATGTGACTGAGAAAGTACTACATACATAAATACATTTTTCTCTTACCCTAATAATAATAATAATAATAAAGAAAACGATGTCAGAGTTGCTATCAATGGTGATTAAATACTCTAACTTGGATTTAGATTAATTGATTTAATTCCAATGGGCAAATTGATTTTATAAATATAATTAAGATCTTGCAGTGCTTAGTAATACGTTTTCAGAGAAAAGGCTGTGTTCATTGCTTCAATGACTGATGTCATTTCTGTTAAGTTGATTTCAAACCAGTCTTTATTCCTGTCTCTTCCTTTGAAAAACTGGTTGCTACATACAGCATGATAAATGATGGCTTTGAGGAGTTGTTTAAGAAGGAACAGCAGATGCTGGAAAATCAAAGGTAGACAAAACTGCTGAAGAAACTCAGCGGGTGCAGCAGCATCAATGGAGCGAAGGAAATAGGAAACGTTTTGGGCCGAAACCCTTCTTCAGACTGATGTGAGGGTGGGGTGGGTAGAAGAAAGGAAGAGAGGCCAGAGGGCTGAGGGAGGCTGAGAAGGGGAGGAGACAGTAAGGACTACCTGAAATTAGAGAAGTCAATGTTCATACCACTGGGGTACAAACTGCCCAAGCGAAATATGAGGTGCTGCTCCTCCAATTTCAAATTGAGGGGGAAGGTGTTTGGGTTCTCCACTCAAAGCTAGCTCACCACTTAGCGTAAATTAGTTGTGACAGTTATATGACCTTTGTAACTTTGTAACACCCCTAGCTGAGATGACTAAGAGCTATAAAGGAGGCCTAAGATAGGAAAGTAAACATTGGGTTCTGCTAGTTTAGCACTTAGCGTAAATCAATTGTGACAATTATATGACCTTTGCAACTCTGTATCAAGTCCGAGCTAAGAGAAATAAGGGGCTCAAGAAAGGGGAGTCATGTGATTAAAAAATAGGAATTACGGAATGGAAAATAACGGGGAAGGAGGAAAAAAAGTAAATGCAAGTGATTGGTTATTGCTGAGGGAATGTTTGCAAGTGATTGGTTATCGATAAGGGGATGTCTGCAAGTGATTGGGTATGGAAATGCACCGGGGGTGGGACATACAGAGGGATATAAAAAGGGACAGCTCTTTGTATGGAGTGAACTCTCAAGTAATTTACTCTTTCAGTGTTCCAGTCTTAATTTGCAAATAAAGGTTTGAACTTCTTGAAGAATTCTCCGTGTTGCCCGAGTTAATTTTGAGTATCAGCAACCACAACAATAGCCAATGTACATGGCTGATTCTTCAGTAAGTGTCTACTTGTAAGTTTCTGGAAACCCGAAAATCTATATAACTAAAAGCCTCATCTTGACCACTTCCTGTCTGTGCTGTATATTGATTTTAGAAATAACGCTACCCTATAATCGCTAGGATTTTTGGCCATCTTACTCACAGTTCTCCTCCGCGGAGGCAGCCCCGAGGATTTTTCCGATCGATTAAAAATAAAAATGTCATGAGTGCTTAAAGATTCTTCAGATCAGCTGATTGGTCCCCCCGCCTGTCAATCACCATGATGAAGGTAACCTTCCAGGGGGAGGGCAGGACAATAAAACCCCGGATCCCTGGACGCGAGTCAGTCACTCTGAAAGATCATGAGGGAGAGGCCACAACTGATTCTGCTATGAGTCTGCTAAACTGTGAGTCTACTGAACTGTGAGTCTACCCTTTATGTGCTTTTTGTGGTTATGTGCTTTTTGTGGTTATGTGCTTTTTGTGGTTATGTGCTTTATGTGGTCATGTGCTTTTTGTAGTTATGTGCTTGCAAGAAATGATTTGTTAGCCATCAATGTGCTTGCAATGAATGATGATTTGTTAACCCTTAATGTGCTTGCAATAAATGACTTGTTCGCCAGCAATGTGCTTGTAATAAATGATTTGTTAGCCCTTAATGACATGAAATGAGTTGCTTGGCTTGCCCTGTGCTTGAAATTTAAATGGAAATGAAATGAAATTAGTTGTTTGGCCTGCCCTGTGCTTTTGCTTTTGCCTTGGCTTTGCTTGACCTTACCTGAAATAAAAGCAAATGGATTGTATTGTTTGCTGGTCCCACCTGCCCTGTGCTTTTGCTTTTAGTTTTCGGGGGGCTGGGGGGTTTAATCTTTATTTATGAGGATTATGTTATTAACAATATAGAAAAAGAAGAAATGGGATAGAATTACGGATTTTCCTTTAAAAAAAGACGGACTGAAAAATCACCCACAGATAAATTGTGCCTCATTATCACCTTCCCCATAGCAAAGAATGACCCATAGTACAATTCCTTAATCAGCATCTGCTTTGATCTGTTCTCTTCACAGCTTGCATGCTCTTTGTACCCTTCCATATCTCTAGTTGCCCTCTCCCCGACTCTCAGTCTGAAGAAGGGTCTCGACCCGAAATATTCCTTCTCTCCAGAGATGCTGCCTGTCGTGTCTATCTTTGATATAAACCAGCATCTGCAGTTCCTTCCTAGCCAGTCACTTTGTAACTAATATCAAATTAATAGATGAATGTTCCTTGGTACAACTTTGTACCTTTTATGCGACTAACTCTGGATCACATGAGCTTGTGGGAGGGTGGGGCACATGATCTTATAAACTTTCTTTCATAGCTTTTATGCTTTTAAGATGCACCATTCTTGTCTAGTTTAAGGTGCCTAATTCAAACCAAGGCAATATCTTTACCCATTAGCCAGTGCTCTGTTTTTTGCTGTGGCCTGTTGGGGAGAAGGCGCCCGCATAGCGGACAAAAACAGACTGGACAAGCTGATCAGGAAGGCCGGCTCAGTGGTCGGGGCTGAGCAACTAACGGTCCAGCAGGTGGCAGAAGCCTGAACTCTGAACAAACTGGGTTCAATAATGACCAACCCCACTCACCCACTCCACGTCCTGAAGGTGATCAAGAGCATCATCTTCAGTCAGAGACTGATTGCACCAATGTGCAAAACTGAGAGATATAGGAAGTATTGTATACCAGCTGCTATAAGGTTTTACAATGCACAAAAATAATTTTGCATGTTTTTAGTATTCATTCATTGTATTTTAACTTATTAAGTATGGAAGCTATCTGAGGAAATGTGTGGTGTTATGTCTGTCTTGAAGCTGTTGTGGCACTGTAATTTCCTGTAAAGGATTATTAAAGGATAAACAAACAAGTAAACAAACAAACATTTCAATAACCTAAAATTTCCTGAGTGAGGTCCACTGCCTGCATTCACAATTCCCATCTGCTCCCATTCAAAACCTGGCTGTTGCAGATACAAAAACCAATCTGACTAGGTGAGATGGTAATGGAGCCAAATAATGAGGTCCTAAACAGCAGATGGGCCTTGAAAGCTGTAACTGGTGATGCAGACTTGGATAGGGGAATCCGCAGGGAACAGGAAATTTCTCTGATAGTTGGCAAAACCTTGGGCTACACTTTGCTATCTAGCAATGATGTCATAACCTGTAGAGCTGGGTTGTAACCTATGGAACCTTCAACCTGGTTGAACCATCCATTCCCAGCCATTCTTTATTTACCAGGTTTCTGGGTTCAAAAACAACTCAATTTAAAATCTTCAACTTCACTTTAAATTCCTCACTCTTCTGTATTTTCTTCATTGTGTAGGATATATCTGATCTATTTGGATAACATGCAAAACAAAGCTTTTCATTGTATCTTGGTATATGTGACAATAATAAATATAAACCTATGCCCTTCTCCAATGTTGTCATCTTTGGCAGACAATCTTACGCCACAGCACTGAAGCGATGTGTCCCATACCTATGGTTCTACAAATAACTTCCTGAATTTCTTGCTTTTTTCCTTCTTTTAAGATACTCCGTAAAATCTGTTTTCTTGGATTTGCTTTCAGTCTGTTCAGATATCATCATTCCGAAACTGAGGACTTCTATTTTTAGATATATATATATATAAAAGATAAAACTCTTGTTAAGCACCTTGGGATATATTCTACATTGAGAATAATGTATAATTGTAATTTGTTGTTCTTCTATGCATCACACAATCTGTTCCAAAACAATAGTGAACCCACACTTCTGTCACTCTTTAATGACATTACAGACGATGCCTACTATTTATGACAGTTTTCAGAACTTAAATTACCTCCAGTGGAAATTCTCTACGTTTGTATGCCAAAGTGAATCAGCATGAATGACAGCACAATTCACCCCACTGCTTTGTCACTCATAACTGGAAGCATGTAGTTAAAAAGAAATTCCAACGGGATTATGAGCAGACAGCTGAAAGCAGTCACCTGATGGAGATGAAAGCAAAAAGCACCCACACAAAATATGGTGCAGCTCTATGAAATTTATGGATGAAAAAGAGCAAGGTTATCAAATATGTGTAAAGAATAGGTGTCACATTTATCAGCTGGAGTGACACTAGAACGGAGCTCTGATTTATTGGCCTAAGTGTAAAGATGAAGCTAACAATACCCCAATTATTCTGTGTAAATTGGACTGCAGCATACAGCAGCTATACATCAACAGTTTAACCCAGAAATACACATTGCCGATTGAGATGCCCACTGCACCACAGATTTCCTCAAAAATTGCACAAACACTTTCAACCATCCACATTTCCTGCTATCACCGAATGAATACAAACAAGATTTAACATAAATGTTTAGGGATACATGAAAATGTAGATGCTGGTTTAGAGAAAAAGACAAACCTAGTGGATCAGGCCACACCTCTGGAGAGCATGGATAGGTGACTACAGTCTGAAGAAGGATCCCGACTCAAAACTTCACACATTCATGCTCACCAATGTTGCTTCCTGTCCTGCTGACTTACTCCAGCTCTTTGTGTCTTTTTCAATAAACATTTAGGGCGCGCACATGACAGTGTAAGTATTCTTTTAATGGTGTAGCAAGTCTTAATGTCAAACAAAAATGCTGGAGAAATGCTGGAGGAAATAGGCAACGTTTCGGGCCGAAACCCTTCTTCGGGTTTCGGCCGAAACGTTGCCTATTTCCTTCGCTCCATAGATGCTGCCTCGCCCGCTGAGTGTTTCCAGCATTTTTGGCTACCTTCGATTTTCCAGCATCTGCAGTTCCTTCTTAAACAACTTAATGTCAAACAACCTCCCTTCTACTGAAAATGCAATATCATTTCATTAACTAATATGGAAGATCCATAAACAGGTGAAAAACTGATAAACACTGACTTTGCTATGAGCAGCAACTAAAGCAAAACAAGAATGATAGAATGCAAATTGTGCTCATAATCCCATCTGCAATTCCCCCTCGTGTGCTCAGCTAGACTTTGTATTGTTATTATTTACATAAAGATTCGGTATAGGGATATGTTTAGCATACAATTTAAAATTGAAAGTCATGTATAATTTTCAACCAAACCAGTGTTCTCGCATCAGGGATTTTATACGACGTCTTATTTTAAAATATTCCACAATAAGACAAATCATACTTTGGGTTTTCTTGAAATTCTAAAGTCCTTCCTGTAAATGATGGAAATTCATTTTTCACAAGATATCCAGCTGTTTGTCTTCCCTTGTAGTTAAGATAGTTATGTGATTAGTCCTTAGGTTTCTGATAAAATGTGGACATCAATAGGGGAAAATATGAAACGTTATGCCATTGTTGTCGTGAATAGATGATTAGACTCTCCCTTTTTGATGGTATTTTTGTGGCACGAATGCTGGGCCACTTGTTTAGGCCTTGTGACATTCATGCATATCATTAGTTCCAAAAGGATCAATTAAAGTCCAATCATCAGACAACATCACCAGATCGGATTCAGTGGAGGATGAGGTAGCTGGAAGTGTTGGAGTTGGAACTTCTGCAGTCATTTCTGAAAGTGGACTAGCAACAACCATAACCTTCGTACAAGATATGGCTCCAACTACTTTAGGTTTTTGTTCCACCTCGATACTCACCTACTTCATTTTTACTAGGTGTCTTAATGCCTCATTATGTTACCTTCCTTTATTTATGTTAGATACCATGTGGATTTAGAATGAATAAAACAATTAGACATTTAACATTGGCTGTTTTTGAATAATTATTTTAAATACAAATATATTTATAATTAATTTTGATTAATTTAACCTAATTTTATTCATAGAAATGTAGGCTTGGACACATCTCAATCAGTCTCAGTTGCTCCACCTTGGGTAGATGGACAAAACCATATTGTTAAAAGATGTTTGAAAGCAAAAGCATTCATGAAAGATGTCTGAAAGTAATGGATGCAAAACTCCGAGCCTACATTGGTGTGATGGTAATATAGCACAAAATTAATCCATTTGGTGGATGAAGTGGGGAAGTCAGCAATGAGACATTATCAAGTTCAAAGTATCTATTAGATAGGAAACATTTCTTGTTTGAGAGCTGTTAGAGCACCAAAAGCTTTGCCATGGGCAATAGTTGATATATAGATCCTTTGTTTAGATGCATTTGATGCAAAAACAAACAGAAACAGTCAACTTGATTATTCTCATAAATAATCGGATGAGAGAACATGGACTGAAAGCTCGCCTTCTCTTTGATAAGCTCCTATATTTTTAACTAGTTAATAGACACTATCCAAAGCTTATTGCTGTAAAGTACACTGATTATTAATTTTCATCTTATAATTTTACTACAAATCATACAGAGATGGTTTGAGCGGAATATTTGGCACCATTTTCATTATGCTGGGGTAAAGAGTACACAATGCTTTGCAGTTGATGATTTTACCATATCTGGGCAGGAATTGTCCTAGTCTAAAAGGTAAACTTTTCAGCAGCAATCCTTTACATCAACAAAACATATAAAAATAAAGAATCCTCCACATGCACCTCACTTCTTCAATAACGGAGTTCTCAGTAGGGGACAGTGGTTAGAATATTATTCAAGGGTGAGAGGAAACAACAAATTCCCTTCACATCAGATAGTACCCTCCTCAAAGTGTTTTTGCTGCCTTGCATTGATTACAACACCCTTTATCATTTTACAGACAGAATGGGGACTGTTTCTATATAGTCTTTATTTAGGAGAGCAGGGAGATAGCAGTTGTAAAAGGTAAAACACCTGAAAGGAAAATGCACCAAGGACTCTCTGCATCACATTTATCCTCATTGGACATATGATATAAAGAAAATAATTAATTGACAATCTAAATCAGTGACACTACACAAATTGCAATATGCATTTCCATAAAAACTGTTCTTTCATGTTAAAGTTATTAGCTAGATTTGTTATTAAATGCAATCTCTCAGCCATTTCCCAGGATCATAAATTGTCAGTTATTTTAAAGCTGAAGCTCTGTGGGTGCTGGAGGAGAGTAATCTGTTAATTTTGAGATTCCAGTATGAGAAAACAATGTTTATTGGTGACAGGTAATTGAATAATTAGCTGTTGTAATAAAACAACTTCTGTATATGAACATTCTAATTAAAAACGGATGACAATCAATTATTTGAAAAGTTTACTCCTTTCAATTATGGCGAGTCAAGGCTGCAGATGCTGGAATCTCAAGGAAAAACAACTAACTGCTGGAGGAATTCAGTGGGTCATGTGAAATCTGTGGATGGAAATTGACAGTCAATGTTTTGGGTCCAGATCCTACCTTTGGACTGTAAAAGTGAACATAAGACTATCTGCATAAAGATTTGAGGGGGTGAGAGGCAATAACTGGCAATCGATAGTTGGATCCAGCTGAGGAGGGATGGTTTGTTGATAGAGCCAGATGGGGGGGGAGAGAGCTGGGGGAAACAGTTTGGGATGTGATTGGCGCAAGAGAATGCTGATAATGGAATCTAGAAATAGTGGAGGGACCCGAGGAAAGGAGTATGTGAGTGATGGGCTGATGAAATGTGTGAGGGAAGAAGCTGGGTTAGAGGGGGTGGAGTGTAATGGGAGGAGAAATAAAGGAATTTGTGGCAGGATCTAAATGGAGAGCAAGGAGAAATTAAATAATTCAATGTTCATGCCAAATTTCCTTAAAATTACATTGTACTATAATAAGTAGTACTTGACCATGTCTGTATGCGCATTCTCCTGGTGTGCATGTTACAACGCTTCATTAGCATTCAATACCTTTTAAGTACTAAAGATGAATTTAAGGTAGTTTTCAGTAGTGCTTTCAATGGAAATCTTTATCTGCTGGTGCACATCTCAAAGATGAGTCAAGCCACAATGATTTTCTGCCAATGTAAATATATCATTACAACTTTGCAATGCCTGACCCAAGTTGATTCATATTATTGTCAGCATGAGGCTTCCCACTGAAAACCTGTGTGAAATTAAATCAAGCATAACAATTGCAGATTAAATGTATTTTATAATGTCTACAATTAAATGTTTTAGTAGAATTAGTATTGCCAACAAGGAAATGTTGTTCCAATAATATCTACCAGTTCCAGACCATCACTACGACAACTGCAATAAATACGTAAAAAGTTTATTCATGAGAGAAGGCACATAATTCTAACATTATAATCTGCCAACCTAACCTTCATTGATATATTCCATCAGTTGGTACTACATTCTTTTTACAAACCAAAAAAATGGTAGGTATAAAATTGCCAAGGATATCAGATACTAATATTTGAGCACCAGAAGCCACATAAGCTTGCACATTGCCATAGAAAGTACAGGTTGACTATGATCAGAACATTATTCTTGGGTTTTCTAATGTAATGGACTTTTGGCACTTTAGAGAGTGCCAAAATTCCTCCTTAAATCGTGTATGTGTATTTTGAACAATCACAGCTGTTCTTTTTACATTTCCCCTATAATAATATTATTCAAACTGAAATGTCTGCATCAGATTTATGTGACTTATTTCACAGATAATAACTAACTGGAGAGATAGTTTATTTAAAAGAGAATTGAGATCAGTTTTACTTGTTCCATTTCATTTTTGCAAGGTCATGATCTAGTAGTACTAAATGTCAAACTAAAGTTTTCATTCTCCAAATGATAGTTGAAGAGACAATTTGTGAATCAAATTTAAAGAATGGGAAATAAAAGTTACAGACAAAAGAGTTTAGAAAGCTTCTGGACATCATTATTTAGTCTTGTTTCAGCAACTGTAATGGTAGATAAGGAAGAAAGAAAAGGGACCCATTGGCATCAGTGTGATCCTGCAGTCATGGCAAGGTACTTAGGTCACCATGTGGTGTATATCTAAGGTCATGCAAGTTATCTGTGAGCAAGGGTCAACACAAACTCCTGGTTGGTGCTGCAGAATACCCAAATCATTGATTGGTTAAGTCTAAGGTCTCAACTAATACCTCAACTAATCTTTAAAGTTGTTATCGACATGTCTCACCCTATGATGTGTAAAGGAGGTAAATCCATCTATCTATATATTACTAAAACTCTCATCTTGTTTGTTCGTGAGTCTGCCCGTGACTCTGCCCGTGACTGTGCCCGTGACTCATGCCCTGAATTACGCCAAAACAGTGCACAATAGCACTAGTTTTTGCATGACCTTATTCACAATGGTCTTGTGGTGTGTTTTTTTAAAAATCAGGTTTCGTTCAGATTAATGTTATATTTTACGTCATTCACATATTTAACTTTGCAAAATCCCATTTTGAGAAAGATCTCTTCTAATCTGCACTGGCAGTTTCCAGCTATGACATCACAACAGGATTGTAGTCATACCCTCTACAATGTTGCTATCCCAGGAAACTGGGTCCTTGGCAGCAAATGTCCTTCAGGGGAAGAATCTGCCAGCCTAACCCAGCACATATTTGATTGCAAAGCAACAGCAGCACGGTTCACTTTTAATTGTTCTCTAAATTGAAAGTTTAATGATTAGATTTGGATAACAAAAGGTCTCTTCTAATCTGCACTGGTACTTGTTGGTGCATCAACATCACATTAAAGAACAAAAAAAATGTTTATTTATGTAATAAACCGGATTTGATGAAGGAACTAGAGGTTAATGAGCCATTAGGAGGTAATGACCATAATAGGGTCAGGTTTAATATACAATTGGAGAGGAAGAAGGGTAGATCGGAGGTGTCAGTGTTATAGTTGAATAAAGGGGACCATGGGACCATGAGGGAGGAGCTGGCCAAAGTTGACTGGAAAGATACCATAGCAGGGATGACAGCGGAACAATAATGGCAGGTATTTCTAGGAATAATACAGAAGGTGCAGGATCAGTTCATTCCAAGGAAGAAGAAAGATTCAAAGTGGAGTAAGGGGCGACTGTGGCTGACAAGGGACATCAGGGACAGTATAAAAATAAAAGAGAAGAATTACAACGTAGCAAAGATGAGCGGGAAGCAAGAGGATTGGGTAATGTTTAAAGAGCAACAGAAGATAATTAAAAAGACAATACGTGGAGAAAAGATGAGGTACGAAGGTAAGTTTGCCAAGAATATAAAGGAAGATAGTAAAAGTTTCTTCAGGTATGTGAAGAGGACAAAATTAGTTAAGACCAAAGTTGGACCCTTGAAGACTGAAATAGGTGAATTTATTATGGGGGAAAAAGGAAATGGTAGATGTGTTGAACAAGTACTTTGGATCTGTCTTCACTAAGGAGGACACAAACAATCTTCCTGATATAGTAGTGACCGGAGGATCTGGGGTGATGGAGGAACTGAAGGAAATCCACATTAGGCAGGAAATGGTGTTGGGTAGACTGATGGGACTGAAGGCTGATAAATCCCCAGGGCCTGATGGTCTGCATCCCAGGATACTTAAGGAAGTGGCTCTAGAAATCGTGGTTGCATTGGTCATAATTTTCCAATGTTCTATAGACTCAGGATCAGTTCCTGTGAGGGTTGCTAACGTTATCCCACTTTTTAAGAAAGGTAGGAGAGATAAAACAGGAAATTATAGACCAGTTAGCCTGACATCGGTGGTGGGGAAGATGCTGGAGTAAATTATAAAAGATGAAATAGCCGCACATTTGGATAGCAGTAACAGGATTGGTCTGAGTCAGCATGGATTTACGAAGGGGATATCATGCTTGACTAATCTTCTGGAATTTTTTGAGGTTGTAACAAGGAAAATGGACAAGGGAGAGCCAGTGGATCTGGTGTACCTGTATTTTCAGAAAGCATTTGATAAGGTCTCACATAGGAGATTAGTGGGTAGAATTAGGGCACATGGTATTGGGGGTAGAGTGCTGATATGGATAGAAAATTGGTTGGCAGACAGGAAACAAAAAGTAGGGATTAACGGGTTCCTTTCAGAATGACAGGCAGTGACTAGTGGGGTACCGCAAGGCTCGGTGCTGGGACCGCAGCTATTTACAATATACATCAATGATTTGGATGAAGGGATTCAAAGTAACATTAGCAAATTTGCAGACGACACAAAGCTGGGTAGCAGTGTGAACTGTGAGGAGGATGCTATGAGAATGCAGGGTGACTTGGACAGGTTGGGGGAGTGGGCAGATGCAGGGCTGATGAAGTTTAATGTGTATAAATCTCAGGTTATCCACTTTGGTATCAAAAACAGGAAGGTAGATTACTATCTAAATGGCATCGTTGGGAAAAGGGAAAGTACAACGGGATCTGTGGGTCCATGTTAATCAGTCTATGAAAGTAAGCATGGACGTACAGCAGTCAATGAAGAAAGAGAATAGCATGTTGGCCTTCATAACAAGAAGAGTTGAGTGTAGGAGCAAAGAGGTCCTTCTGCAGTTGTACAGGGCCCTAGTGAGAGGACACCTGGAGTATTGTGTGCAGTTTTGGTCTCCAAATTTGAGGAAGGACATTCTTGCTATTGAGGGAGTGCAGCGTAGCTTCACGAGGTTAATTCCAGGGATGGCGGGACTGTCATATGTTGAGAGAATGGAGTAGCTGGGCTTGTATACTCTGGAATTTGGAAGGATGAGGGGGAATCTTATTGAAACATATGATTATTAAAGGTTTGGACATGCTAGAGGCAGGAAACATGTTCCCAATGTAAGGGGGTCGTGAACAGGGGCTACAGTTTAAAATATAAGGCATAAGCCATTTAGGACAGAGATGAGGAAAAACGTTTTCACACAGAGGGTTGTGAATCTGTGGAATTCTCTGCCTCAGAAAGCAGTGGAGGCCAATTCTCTGTATGCTTTCAAGAGAGAGTTGGATAGTGTTCTTAAAGATAGCAGAGTCAGGGGATATGGGGAATAGGCAGGGACGGGGTACTGAGTGTGGATGATCAGCCATGATCACAGTGAATGGCGGTGCAGACTCGAAGTGCTGAATGGCCTACTTCTGCACCTATTGGTTCTCTGGTTTCCTCCCAACCTCGAAAAATGCAGTGGTTTGTAGGTTAATTGGCTTGGTATAATTGTAAATTGTCCCTAGTGTGTGTAGAAGAGTACAAATGTGTGGGGATCACTGGTCGACACGGATTCGGTGGGCTGAAAGGCCTATTTCCACGCTGTATCTCTAAACTAAACGAAAGTTCTGATCATCAGACTGATTTTCAATCTAGAAGGAACTTTAAGCCTACCTGTCAATTTCCTTGCAACCATCAAATCTATTTTCCAATATGGAACTGGAAGGTCAAATAAAGTGAATATAATCTTGTACATCAAATAAGAAAGGGTATTTGATTAAATACTCCGCAACAGCATAATTATACAATTCCAGCAAGTTAAAGTTGTAATCTGCATTCAAGGCACATTCCCAAGAGACTCAGCAATGTTCTATGATCGTTTATGATATTACTTATGAGGAAAGATTAACATTGGAATGCCTCCACAAAGCTAATTGAGGAGGAATAGAAAGATATATGAAACAGTGTCAATGCCATCACTTATAGCAAAATGCTTTTAGCCAACTTAACAAAACAATTGCAGATGTTCCACTTCCACAAGTTTCCTTCATTTTTATCGTATGATAGCTGGTGAGGCATTGAATAGATAAGTGACTTTGTGTTCAAGTGAAGTCATCACTCAGCCTTCCTGATTTGAACATTTTATTTATTCATTCACAGGATATGAATATCACTGGCAAAATCAGCATGTATTACCCATTCCCAATTGACCCGAACTCAGGAGGCAGTTAAGAGTCAACCATATTTGTGAGTCTGGTGTCATGAATAGGACTGGAAGACCACAAAAAATCAGCTCCAATGTCAGTGCTCTAATTATTTGTTCACTGAAGGCAGCAACAAGCAGACTGGCACAATTCTCACCTGACAGCTGTAGCAGCTACTGCATACTCCAGTGTGATTTTGTCAAAAGTCTGAAAACATTTTAAATAATGTATGCAGTATAAAATCTTTATCTAATTATGATTAGGAACCACTTTACAACTAGACCAATATATATTCATTGATAAAATGTAATGGAGTAAAAAGTGCTTTATTCAGAAGCTAATAATATTATAACTTCTAGCTATTCACTGCCACCTGGATAATTCATTAATTGTTTCTCTGTCCTTGATCTTCCAATCCAGGAGTGCCTTCTGTTTGTGATAAATTAGCTCCTGCATCTTATGGTCATTCTCATCACTCCAGTTCTACCTATTGTTAATCAAGCAATGAACCTCTTCAACAAATGCCAATTACGAAGGAATTCAGGATGGCTCGTAAATCTGCAAATATTTTGCAGGTCCTGCAGGTTGGTTTAGGTACTGAGAAGAGCTGCCTTTGTGGTGTCCTTGGGAACATTGACATTGACCTTAATCAAACAATGAACAGTTACGTTTGGACTGGGTTGGAGCTAATAGAATGGATTGAATGTAGTCATCAGTATTAGTCAGGGCAAGAGTAATGCAGATAGCTTTGTTGAATTATAGAAACAATTTGTGCTCATCTCCTTAATGAAGTAAAGTGGGTATTATAGCTAAGCCATGCTTCAAGTACATTGACAAGAAAAGGACGTCTGTTGTAGTTAGGGTTCCCATTTCTTCCTTACTGATCACTCCTTGTCGGAAGGTTGTGTCCCTTCCCATCCTGACAATAAACCAGCATTTGGTACACCCAGGATCTTTAAGGTCAGAGTAGAAGTTCTTCCTGGCTTTGACTGAAGCTTCCAGGGTTAAATGCAATTACTATAGCATGTGGTTCTGCATTAGAGTGAACTGAAGCATCATAAAACATTCACTAATTCCACAGGATGAATCGCTAAGACCACAGATCCATTCATGATGACTATCCATGGATTACCCAAACGTCAGTCATTGAGCTCACACAGTACCAAGCTCCAGGTCATTATCAATACTTTCACTGAAACATACAAGACAATGAATATTACACTCAATATCTACAATACTTTGTCGCTGTACTTTGTCCCTGCAACAAAAGTTCATGATGTGACCCTAAAGAAAATTCAAGATTGTTTATTGTCTTGGAACATGCAATACTTACCATGTTCTTGGGTGTCACCCCTGAGTGAAGACAAATATCAGTGATGAAATTCACTACTGCATCTAATACACCTGCATACCCTTTGACTAATTGAGGATAAGATAATTAAGATCACATACTACTAAGCTCATGATCAACTGGGCTCCTGTGACATTTGTTACTGAGATTTTTGACTGGATATCATAAGGGACTGAAAAATGATCACCAAAGCTGTCAATAAAATCCTCCAAGTTCATTACATTAGGAAAAAAATGAATAAATATCAGTGTCTTATTTCAGGCCATCTGAGGTTGGAGTTACATTCAGTTGGCTATGATGGGTAGCCCATGTCATTTGTGTTCCTGCCATCAGATGTCCAAAACAGACACTGTACCCCAAACCATGTCATAAGAAGAGATTATCAGGCAGAAATAGGAACAATAATGTGCTCAAAGCTTTCATGAAGAAATGCAAAAACCCCACTGATTCCTGAAAATCTGTGGCCCAGGTCCACATATAATGCAGAAGAAAAATTTGGGGGTCTTTTAGAGAACCCCAAGGCTACAACTAGGGGTTACATGGAGGCACTGCATAAATAGCATAAGAAGCAGACGACTTACAAACTACCCACATGCCCTCCTCAGCAGCTACCACCCACACCATCTGTGGAAGAGCCATCTTAGAACCTGCAAAACCAGGGTGGAAGTAAATCATACTCGATCTCTAGGGATTTCTGAGGAAGAAAGATACAAGTTGTGTTTACAAGTCCATGAACCGTGTAAATTTCTATATATAGCACTGACAAAATACTTGACAGAAAGCAACTGCAGATTTCTGTTACTGATATTGTTAATAGAATTGCACTGCAATATCACACATTCTGTGCATCTGCCAGCAGCAGCTTGTTTGTCATTGAAACTACAGAATGTACATGTTTTCCTGAAACCCAACTACCATTCTGATTTCTGCTGACTTTGAATTTTATCCTCCATTCCACTCAATTCTTGGTGAGTTTTGTCAAAACATCATTAATTCCTCATATTAACATAGTCTCCCCCTCCATAGTTACTACCCGATCTCAATTCACCTTTTGAAACTTTGAACTTAGAAATATATATAATTACTATATCACAACTGTGATTAATTTAAACACCAGAAACAATTGATGTTCATATTTAGTCAGTCATTGGATTTCAGTAATGCTAGTAGGTCATGCTTGTATCATCCATTCATAATTGCCCTTGAACTGAAAGAAATTTGAACTCATGTCACCAAATTATTAGTCAATTCCTCTGTATTATTTGACCAACAGAAAAATCATTATGATATATATATCTATATCTAAGTTCAAAGTTTCAAAAGGTGAATTGAGATGAGATCAGGTAGTAACTATGGAGGGGGAGACTATGTTAATATATGAGGAATTAATGATGTTTTGACAAAACTCGCCAAGAATTGAGTGGAATGGAGGATAAAATTCAAAGTTAGCAGAAATCAGAATGGTAGTTGGGTTTCAGGAAAACATATATATATAAAGGGCAGTAGAGACCAGTTCTCTGGATACTTTCAACAGAGAGCTAGATAGGGCTCTTAAAGCTAGCGGAGTCAGGGGATATGGGGAGAAGGCAGGAACGGGGTTCTGATTGAGGATGATCAGCCATGATCACATTGAATGGCGGTGCTGGCTCGAAGGGCCGAATGGCCTACTCCTGCACCTATTGTTTATTGTCTAAACTGTAACAATGTTGCTTCCAACTTACTTTTGTTTCAGTAAGATAAGCATTTTACTACAAAAACACTGCAAAGATATGGCATAATGACTATGTATCTAGCATTCAAACACGTCCGTAATAAATAACGAGATTCACAGCTATTTTTATGATCTGCATGATTATGTGCACAAATTTCCTTGCAGAATACAGGATAGCTTAATACATCTTAACCACTGGGTGAGTGGCACTCATCTGTCCAGTGTGTTCTTGTTACAAGAGACTGCAAGTGGAGAGGTTTTAAGACAGAAATAAGTGGCCTCCTGTGGCGCAAAATAAATACTGTTTCTACTGTTTTTAAATTTAGAAGACACCATTGCAATAACTTTTGACAGGGAAACAAGACCCAGTTAGATGCATCAATTTGGTTTTGTGAGCAAATGACAGCATAAAATAAAATTGTACTGCTGATAGCCTACTTGGATCTAGATTTATGACCACTTATATTTCAGTTTAACTATAAGTGCTTTTAACAATTCAGGTTCCCTTTGGCAAAGAAATCTCATCCTAACACCTGATCAGCAATATCAATTGTCACAGTTGTACTACATGTCAGAAAGTCAACTTCTATTTAATAGGCAGCCACAAGCAAATTCATTTAAAGCACCATTAAAACTTTTTAGGTCTCACACACATCAGCTTCCAGAGAGATAATAGATGATGCAATTAATGTAGGGAAGGAGAAATTGGTTGGTTACAAGTTAATGCATCACATATCCCTCTCCTTAGTCAGTGGATCAGGGTCAAGGGTACATGGCCCCCCCCCCCCCCCCCCCCCCCCCCCCCCCCCCCCCCCCCCCCCCCCCCCCCCCCCCCCCCCCCCCCCCTTCAGTTCTGTGGGTTCTGCGGTGGCTGAAGTACCCAACACATAATCCACAAAATGTTCCACAAACGGGGCAGCTGATGCTCAAAAAGATAGATAGGTAGGCTTGTTTGGGGTGTCAGGCACACTTGTTCTCCTGTCAAACTGAATTGAGATGTTCCGTATTTTGCTGGATGCTCCTTTCTCATTGTAAATGGTCACCGGCTAGGAATTCCCATGAGTCGGTTAGACTATTTTTTAAAATTAAAATGAGAGTTTAAAATCTTCCTTGACACATTTTCTTAATTCCCTTGGAAATCATCCCCCCCATGTTGGAGCTCAGAGTGGATGCTTCAGGAGTTTGTAGCCAGATTGTAGCTGATGTGGACTGCCCTCTAGAGCCGACAAGAACCTCCATGCTGGAGACACTTTATTCTATGGTGATGTTATATAATGAGTGGCTGGCACAAAACTTGAGTTACAATGCGGTGCGCCGACACAATGCTCATGTCAGACTTGACAGTCAACCAAAGCTGAAGATGAATCACAGTACAGAAGTGAATGTATACGTTAGTGAATAGATTCGCCAGGTACACCGTGGACGTCACGTGTACCAGAGTCAAAACTAACAGAATGGGTGAGAATCTGACACTTGCTACCTAGCAGGAACATCACTACTGGTAAATATCCAGCTATCCGTCCCAACCATTATACAACTCAACACTATCATCCAAAATGGGACCTGCTAAAAGACCGGACCTAAACTATCCATATTATTGATAATCGTAACATCGTCTGTTCAAATATAAAGCCAGGAAAAAAAAACCTCAACGCCTCCTATGAATACTTCATACATTATGTCTCACTACAGATCTAAACGATTGGTAAACTTCACCGTGTTTTGTTGATGTGTTTATGACATTACAAAGAGAAGCAAAATACACCAAACACGCGCACCAAAGGTTGTAGCAAATATGTCAAATCCATTTGCATTTGATTCATGAAAAAAATGTAACCGCAAAAGTTTCCAGTGTTATATATCACTGGCTTTGTTTGAACCAGACATTAAGTTATGTTGTAAGAATGCAAAAGCCCGGACTTTCATGAGAAAATATACAGAAATAGATCAATGATTGTCCATTGTTTAAAAGAAAGTTTCTGATTCCACTTACTAGTTGCAGACTGGAGATGACTACGAGAGTGCACCTGCCACTGCAGCAGCCCATGGTTTGCAGTGGGTCGGAGGGAGGAGGAGTTGTTGTCGGGTCCGGAGCCCCTTTTTCCTTCGCACTCTGCCAGTCCCTCTCCCTCTCTCGCGCTGTGATTGCCGGCTCCGCAACACCTGGCGGCGGTGATGGCAGGGAGTGTGTGATATCCGAGCTGGGCAGCGCCCGCCGTCCGTCCGCCCGTCCGCCCGCCAGCCGCGCTACGGCACGCAGCACTCACTCCCCGCTCACCATCACGTTGCTCGGAAAACCAGGGAATCTGCACCACTGCACGGTGATTGCCAAGGAGGCAGGCGGAGAGGAGAGAAGGGGGAAGGCGTGGGGTAAGGGGTGGTGGTTGGATTGTGCAAACTCTTTCCGTTGTTGTTGTTTAAGCATCCACGCTGGTTTCTCAGCCGCTTCTCGGTCATGTGCCTATGAGGAGACTGGTAGCGGCGCGTCGTCTTTTTATCGCTGATATTGATACTAACCGCTGGCGACAGTTGTGGGGTGAATTATTTCCCAGCTCACAGCTTTGCTGACGCCGCGACTCGGAGGTGACGGGAGAGGAGAGGAGAGGAGTGGAGTGGAGGGCGGGGTGGGGAGTTGGGGGGACGGCTGATGCAAGATGATTGAACGAACCCGGATCACAGCCTGGCTGCTGCAAGCCTCTCGCTCGCTCTGTTGCAACCAAAGAACAGTTTGTTGCGAACGCTGAAACGGAGCCGGGTGTTGCCATCTCGCCCCAGGCGGGATGACAGGCAGGCAGGCGCGAACCTGCTGGTGGTGCTGGATTAATCGCTCTGACAGCTTGCTCGATGTCCGCTAGTTATTTTCCTTTTGTTGTCACCCGACCAGGAACTGCAATAGAGCTAACACAGGCAGGGACACCGTGTAGTAACTGCAGATATACCATCTGACGCTACAGATTAACAAAAGGCACAGTGTCACCCCCTTGTCGAAAATCAGTGTCTTGCCACTGTAGCTTAGAAAGCTGTAATAAAACGCCTTGGAAATGGAACATGTAGCATCGAACAGTGTTGTTTTATTGTTCCGTATCCTTCAGTTTCAACAAATATCTGAGAATCAAAATGAGTGAGTTTCATGTGATTGTAATATCGACAATATTTCACACTGATGTAAATCCCGTTCCAAAATAAGATTTAAGTAATTTCTATTGACAGAAATTTACCAAGACTTTTTTAATGTAATGTGTTTGCTTCAGATAGTAATCCAGTCATGAACAGATTTTAATAACCATTTGTCTAGTAACATTTCGGTGTATTACTTGTATTGTTATTGATGGAGAGAGGGTTGTTGTCATGAGAAATATCACATCAATGACACGGCCGGACTCCGTATAAAACCCCAACCGAAAAGTTGCGTTACTTTTCGCACCCATAAACTGTCATTGAATCATGTTTTAAAGTGGAAAACTATGGTTGTTATTGGTGACTGGTTTTCTGTCGACATTACACCGAGTTCCATAATTTTCCAGTGAGTAAAACAATAAAACAGGGTTTTAACTGACAATAGCGCGGAATTTTCACCATTAGACCGACTAACCCATGGAACTTCACAATTAGCATTGTAAGCAACCTGAGCATGATGATCGTAAAATGCTTTAACCGCACCAACCATGCGTTGATATACGCTTCAGGGCGTAATCATTTCTTGTTAAATATTCCTCTGCTTTAATTAATACATTTTCAACTTTTTCATTTCAACAAAATCGTTGTTGCAAATGTTTGATAATTTGAGGTATTTGTTGCAAACTATGTCTAAACCTTCCTTTCACACTAAAATGCCAACTGCACGGTTCCTTAGATACTTCCAAAAAATTGTGCAGAAATAAATATTACAGTAAGCGTGCAATGAATGGCCACGTAAAATAATAAATTGACCAATTGTTTGTGACTTTGATCATAGATGCCCACCTGCAACGATGGCAAAGCGCTACGCTGTTATTGCCTTCGAGTCTAGTTCCTTCAGATATCAGGCACTTCCTACCTCTTCTTCTTCTTCTATGTAGTGTTTTTTGGCGGTTGGCAAACAACTTTTTTGGTGCATTACCGCCACCAACTGGCATGGAGTGTGGATCAAACAACACCATTACATATACTAATAACCTATATCCTTCCGAACAAATTGGTTACCCTAAGAAAAAGCAACAGGATTTGATAGCACTTATATGAACTCCCTTGCAAAATACCTACCAAATCAAATTGTACTCTTTCTTTTCTGAACTGCTCACTCATCCGTCCTCTCTCCTCCTCATACCTCTCACAATGTACAATGACATGCTCTATTGTCTCTTCTTGCCCACAGTATTCACATCTGCCTGTATTATGCTTGCCTATTATAAAAAAGTGTACTGTTCAGACCAGTGTGTCCAAATCTAATTCTTGAAATTACTGTCTCCTCTTTTCTGTTTTTTCCTGCACATCTCATTTCTCCCACTTTCCTCTGGACTCTGTAGAACCACCATCCTTTCCGCTCTTCCTCCCATTGCTTTTGCCATCTTTCCTTCAGTCTTTGCTTAATAATGTCTTTGATTTCAGTTTTACCTATGTTAATACTTAAATCAATCTTACTTCTTTTTGTTACCTCTTTTGCTACATCAGGCACTTCCCACTCTATTCACTATTTAAATAGTAGTCCCAATGCAAAATGGCAACTTCCAATTAGTAGTCAAACCATTTTCCACGCCCTTTAATTTACGCGTATAAACAATGAGTTTATTGATGACTTTGGATTGAAAGTAATTGTCAATCGAGGCCGCAGGTGATTTCTGATTCTGAAAGCGACCTCTTCCGGCCATTTAAATGCAGCAAATGGTGGGAAAAGCCACTGACGTGTTTGCAATGTAATTGCAGCCGCCGCTCCCCCCCCCCAAATCATAATATACAAACATAATTAGTACTGTCCTTTCTCTATATTAATTGCATCATCACTTCAATACATTCTCTTGCAAGGTCACTCTGGTTTCCTCTTTAAACAATGCATTCTTGAAGCATTTGAGAAGCTGTTACACCAGACCCAGTCAGATGGTGACAGGACCTTAGATTATGGTCCTGGCATCTACTTGAATTTGCTCTATGGAATGAACAGTTTGTTATAATTCCATTTAAAATCAAATAATATGCCTCTGCTAATATAACAAAGAGCAGCTATTTTAAAGATTGAGGTTACACTGGAACAGGTACAGGTTCAGTACAAACTTTCAAGTCAAGAGTCAAGAGAGTTTTATAGTCATGTGTCCCAGATAGGACAATGAAATTCATACTTGCTGCAGCACAATAGAATATGTAAACATAATACAAAACGGAAGATAAAATTCAGTGTGTCTATAAACCATAGACCATATATACACACAATAAATAAACGGAAAGAGTGCAATAATAATAATAATAAAGTTATTGTTCAAAGCTTATTTGATGTTGTGTTTAATAGCCTGATGTCTGTAGGGAAGAAGTTACTCCAGAACCTGGATTTTACAGATTTCAGGCTCCTGTACCTTCTTCCCGAAGGCAACAGTGATATGAGTGTGTGAGGTCTTTGATGATGTTGGCAACCTTTTTGAGGCAGTGACTGTGATAGATGGTGGGGAGGTCAGAGCCAGTGGTGGACTGGGCAATGGTCACAACTTTCTGTAGTCTTTTCCGCTCCTGGTCATTCAAGTTGCCGAAGCAGGCCATGAGCATGCTCTCTACTGTGCACTTGTAGAAGTTTGAGAGAATCCTCCTTGACATACCGACTCTCTGTAATCTTCTCAGGAAGTAGAGGCGCCGATGTGCCTTCGTTATAATTGCATCAGTGTGCTGGGACCAGGAAAGATCTTCGGAAATATGCACACCCAGGAATTTGAGGTTTTTGACCCTTTCCACCATCTATCCTAGATTGATATAAATGGGATTGTGGGTCCCTATCCTTCCCCTTCCAAAGTCCACAATCAATTCCTTGGTTTTGCTGGTGTTGAGAGCCAGGTTGTTGTGCTGGCACCATTTGGTCAATCGGTCGATCTCACTTCTATACTCTGACTCATCACCATCTGTGATTCATCCCACAACAGTGGTGTCGTCGGCGAACTTGATGATGGAGTTTGCATCATTTAACTACAGTTAAATTCACAGTGAACAAAAATAGGGGATACATTGATCCTTCACGTGTAGAAATAGGATAGTGTTTGCAAATCTGTCTTGCAAAATTCTGATAATCAGATTCTCAATATCTTGGAAGGATGTCTATGCACTGCAGGTAAGAATAATTGAGCCTAAATCTGCACAAGATCATAAACCTATAGTGAGTACTTGATAATTAGCTGCCACAAAAATAACAAACTAGCAGGAGTATTACCATCCTGGGACAGATTTAACAGTTCTACTCTAGTAAATAAAACAATACCATCAAATGTTTGTATCAGTTGCTTTAGAGAGGACACTTAATAAAAATAATGCATTTTTGTCATTGAAAGGATTGAGATGGGAAAGATTAGATTTATTTTAATACAAGCTGCAGCCTTATGAGAGAACATTAGACAGATCGCTTTATTTAAAATGATTTGGAAGATAGTATGGAAGAAGCGGGATGTATACAGAATTAGATAATTACATATAAATTATTCCCCAATATGGTACAGACATTTAATATGTCCCACCACATTCAATTTTAAGGATACTTGTAACTCATTTATTTTAAACAGATTAACAGCTCCATTAAAATAGAATTAACTAGATATATAAGCAGAGTGCTATGGTGATGACATTTTCAAACTCATTTCTTAGGTCATGGCAAAGCAAGCTTATCAGACACTTACCATGCTGATGTTTATAGTAACTGTCTGAATTTAGATATGTCAGCTTAAAATAAGGTTCATATATTGACTAGTGTGGAATTGACACACAATTGCAATAATAATGTTTACAGTAGATGCAGGAAACCGCAAACGCTGAAAATTCTGACCACAATCAACAGGTCAAGAAGCCCCTGTTGAGAAAGAAGCAGTTCACATTAACAAAATCAACAAATCTGGATCATTCACTTTGTTCCTCAATCAAACAAGTTATTGCCATATTTTATTAAACTGCACAACGTGTGATTTAAGGGCAGTTTTTTGTGACAAAACTGCTCATGAAAAGGCGATGTAAATTTGTATCCAATTAACTACTGAATTTGTATATATTTTAATATTGCATGAAGCTCCATAAATTTCTGAAGCATAACAATGTATTTGTGTGTCAACATGCATTTTAAAGGGTTCAGTTGTTTACCTTTGCAGATTTTGTTCCAGTTTATGAAGTTTGGTCAGAAGGAGGACTTCACAATGTAAAATTTACATTGTAACTATCATGTTGCCACTCAAATCAACACATTGATAACCAAAGCCTGGGCAGGGTAATGACAGATAAAATCGACCACCTTATAACTTACGAAGTGTGTTAAAATAGTAATTAAATCTATATAGATTTATATTAAATAATATAGATATCAATTTTATTTATATTTAAAGTTTTATTTTACTTGTTAAATATTTTCTGCTCAGTATCTTTACCTTTAAGTAAATAAATGCTATCACCTTGATTTTGTCAATTTGCGAGCCATGTGTATTGCTGCTATTATTCTTAAAGTGGTGTCATGAAGTACAGTTCCTAAGGAACCATGTTATAGAAAATCATGTTATAAAAACCCACTCTCTGGACAGAAGAAGGGTCTCGGCCCAAAACAAGAACTATCCATTTTTCTCCACAGACACTGCCAGTCTTGCTGAGTTTCTCCAGCAGTTTGTTTTTAACATAAACTGAAACCTTCTGTGGGCCAAGTTTAGCAAATGCTAAAATTAGCAGAATAATTAAAAAGTGTCCTAAATTAAATCGAGGAGACAGATGTACAAAATCTGAACATGGGTTAGATATTTAAATTTGTGAGCACCTAATACTGTTTATTGCCATTTTTTGATGGAGGAAATTGGATGCTGATTGTGGCATTCAAATCAACCCCATTCTCCCGCCTTCTTTCCATAACCCCTGACTGCTGTACTTATCAAGAATCTGTCAATCACTGCTTTAAAAATATTTATTGACAGCCTCCACAACCTTCTGTGGCAAGGAATTCCACAGATTCACCACCCTCTGACAAAATAAATTCCTCCTCGTCTCTGTTCAAAATATACATCCCTTTACTCTGAGGCTGTGGCCTCTGGTCCTAGACTCTCCCGCTGTTGGAAACATCCTCTCCACATCCATTCTATCCTGGCCTTTCACTATTTGGTAAGTTTTAATGAGGTTCCCTCTCATTCATCTAAAGTCCAGCAACTACTGGCCTAGTGCTGTCAAATGCTCATCATATGTTAACCCAATCATTCTTGGGATCATTCCCGTAAACCTCCTCTGAAACCTCTCCAATGCTAACATATCCTTCCTCGGGTATGGTGTTCAAAACTGCTCACAATACTCTAAATGTGGTCTCATCAGTGACATATACAGCCCATGCATTAAATCCCTATTTTTATATTCTAGTCCTCTCAAAATAAATGCTAGCATTGCATTTGCCTTCCTTACTACAGTTTCGACTTGCAAATTAACTTTATGGGAATCCTGTACCAGTATTCCCAAGTCCCTTTGCTGTCAATACTCAGTGAAACTGTCAGGGTTTTCAAGCATATGCAACGATTTGGAGAAATTCAAAAATTGTATTTAGTGCACTCATTAAATCTCATCAGGTCAAAGATCTTTCTGATGAAAATGTAACTCTGTTTCGCTTTCCACTTAACATGCCTACAAAATGAGTATATCCAGCAGTTCTATTTCAATTTTACAGTTTGAAAATAAATATTTTACAAATCTACACCACCATTGAACCTGAAAATTGTATTATTTGTCACAAAATGTCTAAGTAAACTTTTATGATGGACTAAACCAAATGCATATTTAATTTAGGGACCCATGAATTTAGTTTTTTGAAGGAATTACAATGACCTTAC
The DNA here is from genome assembly GCF_028641065.1 of Leucoraja erinaceus. Classification (NCBI taxonomy): domain Eukaryota; kingdom Metazoa; phylum Chordata; class Chondrichthyes; order Rajiformes; family Rajidae; genus Leucoraja; species Leucoraja erinaceus. The sequence goes on from NC_073381.1 coordinate 57,066,783, forward strand.
ACAAATATTTCAAATGAGGGATTTTAAATTACAGCTTTTCTTTCTGCTCATGGTCCATAACCCATGCAACATCAACTCTTTCCTCATCGTCATTTTATCCTATTATGTCATGATTCACACACAATATGTATATTGACGATGGTTCATAAAGTCTATAACCATTTTACTAAATCATAACTACTGGTGTGCTTTGAGGCAATGTGACAATGAGTCAAGTCAAGTCAAGTTTATTTGTCACATACACATACGAGATGTGCAGTGAAATGAAAATGGCAATGCTCGTGGACTTTTGTGCAAAAGACAAACAACAAAACAACCAAACAAATTATAAACACAATCATAACACACATATTCTTTTACATAATAAATAATGGAAGGAAAAACGTTCTGTAGAGTTAGTCCCTGGTGAGATAGGCGTTTACAGTCCGAATTGCCTCTGGGAAGAAACTCCTTCTCAACCTCTCCGTATAGCAACGGAGGCGTTTGCCTGACCGTAGCAGCTAGAACAGTCCGTTGCAGGGGTGGAAGGGGTCTCCCATGATTTTATTTGCTCTGGAGTTGCACCTCCTGTTGTATAGTTCCTGCAGGGGGGTGAGTGAAGTTCCCATAGTGCGTTCGGCCGAACGCACTACTCTCTGCAGAGCCTTCTTGTCCTTGGCAGAGCAATTCCCAAACCAGATGGTAATGTTCCCGGACAAGATGCTTTCCACCGCCGCTGCGTAGAAGCACTGGAGGATCCTCGGAGACACTCTGAATTTCCTCAATTGCCTGAGGTGGTAAAGGCGCTGCCTTGCCTTACTCACGAGTGCTGAGGCCTGTGATGCCCATGTCATATCCTCAGAGATGTGGACTCCCAGATATTTAAAACAGTTCACCCTATCCACAGGATCCCCATTTATCCTCAATGGAGTGTATGTCCATATAACCATATAACAATTACAGCACGGAAACAGGCCATCTCGGCCCTACAAGTCCATGCCGAACAAATTTTTTTCCCCTTAGTCCCACCTGCCTGCACTCGTACCATAACCCTCCATTCCCTTCTCATCCATATGCCTATCCAATTTATTTTTAAATGATACCAATGAACCTGCCTCCACCACTTCCACTGGGAGCTCATTCCACACCGCCACCACTCTCTGCGTAAAGAAGTTCCCCCTCATATTACCCCTAAACTTCTGTCCCTTAATTCTGAAGTCATGTCTGAGGCACATGTCCTCATTTGATGTGCCCTCCTAAAGTCCATGATCAATGAACATGGGTATCAAGTGTTTCCCTAACTAGCTTTGGAATAGCTGAACTCCTCACTTTAGAAACTTACATTTTGTTGCCTGTATCTTGGATCTCTTGCGCATCATTGTTTACCAATATAAGCTGATCCCTTGTCTTCAAATATGTGGTATTCTGTTTGACCTTCAGTCAAACTTGAAAATCCACATCATGTTTATTCTGGAGGTCATTTGCTTCCATTCCTTCTCTGCAGAAAGATGTTGCTTTTCCAGCTGAGTTACTCCAGCATTTTGTGTACTTGATTTAAACCAGCATCTGCAGTTCTTTCCTACATATAAAAACAAACACACAAGTTATACATTGCTTTTAACAATGCCAGATGACCAAAGGCATATTACTTTGAGAACATATCATATAAAGGAAGCAAAGATCAGATTCAGAATCATGACAGTCTGGTCAAAATTATGATTTTCAAAAAAGATTTTCAAAGCTGATAAACGAGCTTGGGCAAGTGTTTACAGAAGCTTGAGTCTAGTCATCTGAGGCCTTCTTCATTAGATGAAAGAAAGTATAAATAAACCCACAACTTGGAGTGGAGTTATGAATGGTCCAGAAAGCAATAGATAACAGATGCTGAAACAATGAATAGATATGGTGAGCAGGATGTTTTAGGGCTGGGAAAGCATTGCAGGCCAAGAAGACTAATACAGATGCTCCCCGATTTATGATGCTTTGACTTACGATATTCCGACTTTACGATGGTGCAAATGCTGAGAAACGGCAGCAAGCCGCAGCTCACTTCCGGTCACGTGATCAAATGGTATTAAACACGTTTTATTTATTTATTTATTTATTATTAGAAGCAATTGTACAAGAATAAAACAGTCGGCGTATAAAATTATACAGTTAATGTACGGCTTCAATTTTAACTTTTTAACTTGCAAATAAAGGAAAATAAAAGAGAAAGAACAAGAGAGAGAAAAAGTGTGAGGTGCAAAGATAGGACCCCTAGACTACCAAAGTAGTGTAGCCAAAGAGTAGATAAAAGAAAGAAAGAAAAAAAACAAAAAGAGAGAAAAAAGTGGTGATACCCTCCTCACCCAACCACCCACCTCACCCAACCCATAATTGGATTTAAGTCCAACGTTGTGTTGCATCATACTATCCTTGTAAGAATTCGGTGAAGGGTGACAATGTCTTGAAAAATTGATCTAGTTTTCTGCCAAGACAAGTCTAATATTTTCCAAATGTAGTGTCTCGGACATGTATGTAATCCACATCTTAACAGTAGGGACTGATGTGTGTTTCCAAAATTTAGGTATTCGTTTTTTCGCCGTTATCAGACCATAATTAAGGAAACGTCTTTGAATTAATGTTAGCTCAGAACAAGCTTCTGACTTACCTAGAGTGATCAGTTCAGTGTCGGGGACCAATTTTATTTTAAGTACAGGTGCACAACCTTTTATCCGAAAGCCTTGGGACCAGACACTTGTCGGATTTCGGACATTTTCGGATTTCCGAATGGAAGATTTTTAGCGTAGATTAGGTAGGTAGCGCAGGCGGCTTGAAAAGTCTGGAGCGGCTGCCTCCTCCCCGGAGACCGGGGAATCATTGTAAATCATTGCATGAATGTTAGTCAGTTAATTTGGAGGGGTTTTATGTGGTGGTGGTGGGGTGAAGGGGGAAACTTTAATTCTTAGTCCCCTACCTGGACGGCGACTCCCAACATTGCGGAGCTGGGGGCTCCGTCCGGCCGCGGGCGGCGCCGGTTGGAGCTCCGACCCCGGCAACTCTACCCCTGGCTGCGAGGCGCTCCAAATCCAGCGCGGCCCGCGGCCGGACGCCTGCAGCCCCCGCTCCGCGAATGTTGGGAGTCGGCGGCCACAGCTCTCCGAAGCTTACCGCACGGCGACCCGGTAAGGAATTGCCTGCTCCCCGCTGGTATCCCAGCGCTGCGACGCCGCCGACTCCCAACATTCGCGGAGCTGGGGCTGCGGGCGTCCAGCCGCGGGAGGCGGTGGATTTGGAGCACCTCGCAGCCAGGGGTAGAGTTGCCGGGGTCGGAGCTACAACCGGCGCCGCCCGCGGCCGGACACCCGCAGCCCCAGCTGGGAGTTGGCGGCCACAGCGCTGCGGAGCTTACTGCACGGCAACCCGGTAAGGCATTGACCGCTTCCCGCCTCTCCGACCAGGTAGGGGACTAAGAATTAAAGTTTACCCCCTCACCCCCCTCCCCCTTCACATAAAAGCCCTCCAAACTAACTGACTAACATTTAAGCAATGATTTACAGATGTTTAAGTGTCTCCCCGGTCTCCGGGGAGGAGGCAGCCGCTACAGTAGTACAGACGTGGGTTGACCGTGGGTCGTTTCGGGTCAAGTTTGGCGCCAAACGCGAGCTTTGGTGTGCAGACGACATCCTGGAAAAAATGGCCGTTTTTCGGTTTCCGGAACTCCGGATAAAATGTTGTGCACCTGTATTTTAGTATTTTTGAAAAAATGTAAAAAATTCCTCTCCAGAAACTTATGTAACTTTATATAAGAGGCAAAATAATGGGTTATAGTTGCTTCCGGAAGGAGACATTTATCACAAATAGGAGAAACATTTGGGAAGATGTTATTCAGTTTAGACTTTGAATAATAGAGTCTGTGCAGTATTTTAAATTTTATTAGCGAATGCCTAACGTTAAGAGAACATTTGTGTATGTATAGAAGACTTTCCTCCCATCTGTCTTTTAAAATTGTTAGGCCGAGTTCATCTTCCCAAGCTCATGTTATTACTTCCGACGATGGGGTTTGCATATTTAAAAGGGTATTATAAAGGTGTGATATTAACTTGTTTGAATAGGAGTTTCTATTCATATGTTAGTCTAGTGTGTCTGTAACGATATATTGATAGTCTTTGGTATATGATTTCAGATAGTCTCATATTTGAAGATATCTAAAGTATTGGCTACCTTTCAGATGGCATGTCGACTGTAATTCTTGAAATTAGAAAAGAGTTCCCATCTCATAAAGATTTCCCAGTTTTTTAATTCCTAATCTTTCCCAGTGTGTGAACGTCTTGTCTAAAATAGACGGATTAAATGAGGGATTATTGGCAATTGGTGAGAGAAGAGATACATTTCTCAGTTTAAGGGTTGACTTCACTTGTTTCCAGATTTGTAGGGTACTATGGATAATCAGATTTTTCTCATATACTGTTTTCTTCAAATTTATTGGAGAGAGAAGAATCGCGCCTATATTAAAAGGCGAACAATCTTCTCTCTCCATTATTAACCATTTTACCTGTTGGCATGTGTTGTCCATCCAATAGATTACGTTTTTAATATTCGTTGCCCAGTAATAGTACAAGAAATTGGGGAGAGCCAATCTGCCAATTTCTTTGGGTTTACATAGATATCGTTTATAGATGCTCTGTGTATTATAATCCCAAATTAAGTTTGTGATCAGAGAATCGAGTTTTTTCTTTTTTTAATGTTTAGGGAGATAAATCGGTATTGATTGAAATAGGTCCAGGATTTGTGGAAGGAAGATCATCTTTATGGCATTTATTCTACATATGAGAGACATCGAAAGCATTTTCCAAAATTGAATAAGGGCATTTAATATGGTAATTAATGGTGGAAAGTTTGCTTGAAAGTGTATTTTCTAGTTACGTGAACTCCAAGATATTTAAATTTTTCCCTGGTAATTCTAAAAGGAAATTTTAGAAGGTGTCAGATCTTGAGGCTTTATTGACATAATTTCACTTTTGTTCCAGTTTATTCTATATCCTGAAAAGGAACCCAATTCCTCTATAAGATTTAGCATGTTTGGAATGCAAATGTGAATTGGTGATATATAGTAATACATCATCTGCATATAATGATATTTTATTATTATAATATTTAGTATTATATTCGTGAATATTCGGATGTACTCTTATACTTTCTGCTCAAGGTTCAAGTGCAAGGGCAAATAACAGGGGTGATAATGCACACCCTTGTCTATTGCCCCTGGATAGCTGAAATTTAGGTGAGTGTATTTGATTAGTCAGTATTCTGGCATTCGGCTTGTCATACAGCAACTTTATCCATGAAATAAAATTTTCTCCTAACTGGAGTTTTTCAATACTATAAAAAGATATTTCCATTCTACTTGGTCAAATGCTTTTTTCTACATCTCATGAAATAATTGATAAGTCTTCCTTTATCATTCTATGTGAGTACATTATATTAAACAGACGTCTCAAATTGTTAAACGATTTGTCTCTTGGATATAAACCCAGTTTGATCAGAATGTATTAATTTATTAATGTATTTACTTAGTCTTACAGGGCAATTGATCTATATGATCCCGGTTCTTCAAAATATTTATCTTTTTTGGGTATTAGTGTAATAGTTGATTCGACTAAGGTTTGTGGTAGCGACTGTTCTTTAAATGCGTGTATATAAAGGTCTTGTAAATGCGGGGAGATTACATCATAAATGTTTTTATAGAAATAATTACTAAACCCATCTGGGCCTGGGGTTTTGCCATTCTTCAATGAATTAATAGTCTCTTTGATTTCTTTAATTGTGATTGTGCTCCTAATTCTTCACGTTCCGCCACGTTGATTGACTGAAAATTACAGTTGTCAAGGAAGTTTAAAAGTTTTATCGTTTCTGCTAAAGTTTTGGATGTATATAAATTTTGATAGAATTGTACAAATCTTTCGTTAATATCCTTTGGAAGTGTAAATAGTTCACCTTTTTCTAATCTAATTTTTTGAATAGTATGATCCTTTTCCATTTTTCTCAACTGACGTGCGAAAGTTTATGTGGTTTGTCGCCGAATTCAAAATTTACCTGTTTAGTAATTTGAAATAGCCTGATAACTCTTGCGGAGAGGATTCGATTTAGCTTGAATTTTAATACTGCTATCTTATTGTGTTTATCCATAGAAGGATCTATCACATTTTCTTAATCCAGCTGTCTGATCTGTTCTTCTAATTCCAATTGTTCCGTCCTGTTTTTATTTTGATATGCTTGATATGAAATGATAGAACCTCTGATAAAGGCCTTAAAAGATTCCCATAGTAACGAAGGTGAAATACCTGAAGTATCATTTGTCTCATAAAAGAATTCCATCTGTTGTTTTAGATATTCACAACAAGCTGGATTACTTAATATTTGGGGATTAAATCTCCAGAATGTTTTTTTATTGTACATTCCTTCTAGTTTTAGGGAGAAGGTTAGAGGGGAATGATCAGAAATAATACTATTATGATATTTGGGATTTGTTATAAAAGGTATTAATTTTGCGTCCACCAGAAAATAGTCAATACATGTGTACGTTTTATGTACGGATGAATAAAAGGAATATTCTCTTCTGGATGGATTTGCAATCCTCCATACATCTGTTATATTTGTATTTTTTATATACGTATTTAGGAGTTCGCTAGATTTTGATTTTGTGTTAAATCTCCTTTGTTGTGAGGATTTATCCAAATATTGATCCAAAAATTAGTTTTCGATCAATTATATTTTCAATGGGTTTATCGAGGAGCAGCTGTATGTTAAACCCAGAAATGAGCTTTGATAATTAGAGACTATGAAAGGTAAACAATGGAAAACCAGCAAAGAGGTTGTCAGAAAGTTCAAGGCTTGAGGTGACATGAGCATGGGAGTGAAGCACTGGTGCAGTTCAATGGGAGAAAAGAAATGGAAGCAAACACGAGGAAAGCTGCAAGTCCTGTGTTACGCAGGTAGCTCCGGTGCTCACTACAATATTCAACCTCTCCCTGGACAAGTCCGTGGTCCCTGCCTGCTTCAAAAAATCCATCATTGTACCAGTATCAAAATATGCCTCCCCAGCCTGTCTGAATGACTACCGTCCGGTGGCCCTTACATCGGTAGTCATGAAATGCTTTGAAAGGCTGGTGAAGAAACACATCTGCGCCTTCCTCCCTCACAACATGGACCCTTTGCAGTTCGCATACCGTCCGAACAGATCCACGGACGATGTGGACTCCCAGGGTTTGCACACCGCTCTCTCTCGTCTTGACAGCCAGAAGGGGGGGTTACGTGAGGATGCTGTTCATAGACTTCAGTTCAGCCTTCAACACGATAGTCCCCACCAGACTGGCCGGGAAGCTACTGGAATTGGGGCTCAACACCTCCCTGTGTGCCTGGGCCCTGGACTTTCTCACGGCCAGGCCCCAGGTAGTCAAGATGGGAGGGAATACATCGAAGTCCCTCACCCTGAGCACAGAATCGCCCCAGGGTTGCGTCCTCAGCCCCCTATTGTACTCCCTGTACACACATGACTGTGTGGCTAGGTTCAGCTCCAACTCAATAATCAAGTTTGCTGATGACACTGTGGTGGTGGGCCTGATCTTAGACAACGATGAGAAGGCCTACCGGGAGGAGGTGGCTGATCTAGCACTCTGGTGCCAGGACAACAGCCTCCTCTTGAACATCAAAAAAACTAAGAAGCTGATCGTGGACTTTAGGAGGGCACATCATCCGAGGACGTACACTCCATTGAGGATAAATGGGGATACTGTGGATAGGGTGAGCTGTTTTAAATATCTGGGAGTCCACATCTCTGAGGATATGACATGGACATCACACGCCGCAGCACTCGTGAGTAAGACAAGGCAGCGCCTTTACCACCTCAGGCAATTGAGGAAATTCAGAGTGTCTCCGAGGATCCTCCAGTGCTTCTACTCAGCGGCTGTAGAAAGCATCTTGTCCGGAAATATTACCATCTGGTTTGGGAATTGCTCTGCCCAGGACAAGAAGGCTCTGCAGAGAGTAGTGCGTTCGGCCAAATGCATTATGGGAACTTCACTCGCCCCCCTGCAGGAACTATACATCAGGTGGTGCAGCTCTAGAGCCAATAAAATCATGGGAGACCCCTTCCACCGCTGCAACGGACTGTTCCAGCTGTTACGGTCAGGCAAACGCCTCCGTTGCCATGCTGTGAGAACGGAAAGGTTGAGAAGGAGTTCCTTCCCATAGGCCATTTGGACTGTAACCTCCTATCTCACCAGGGACTAACTTTATTGAACGTTTTTCCTTCCGCCCACAATATTTAATATGTAAAAGAATATGTGATTCTGTTTGTAGTTTGTTTGGTTGTTTGTTTGTATGTCTTTTTGCACAAAGTCCGCGAGCATTGCCACTTTTTAATTTCACTGCACATCTCGTATGTCTATGTGACGAATAAACTTGACTTGACTTGACTTGATGTCACCTATGATAAACAATGCAAGTTTTCTTATGAATATACTTCTCAGTATATTAAAAAATATATATATATTGCAAGACCAGATAAGCTGAAAATGTATTTGTAGTATGACACTGAACTCAGTGATAACTTTGAACAGAGTTATGTTATATTAAATTGAAGTTAATATTAAATAATTTTGGTGCATATACGTCCATGCCAATCATTTGATTCTTGACGATTTGGATTAATCCCAACAAAATAACTGTCAGTTACACATCAAATCATAGTTATTTAATTTATTTGTGGGAATTTTGGATCAAACCTGTCACTTTTATATTAACTGTGACAAACGGGAACCAAAATACCAGTTATAAAACCTTAGCATTTCAGAGGCGTGATAATAAATCAAATATTCAGCAAATCATCAAAAGACTTAACTTGATGAAATTTCAGATTAAGTCATAACCTTCCACTCAGCTGATAGCTTATGTTAGTCAACTGGCCTCCATTACTGTAGTTCAGCAGGGAAGTGCAAACTTCCACAGATTTTCCAGAACTTGACATGAGAAACTAGCCCGTTGAATCTATGCTAAAGTAACCTGGCACAAGTCTGGAGGGCCAATTGATTTCAGTTGGGATAAATGGCTGTGGATAGTAAAAGTGAAAAATGTATTATTTAATTACATTGATTTCAATTTATTTGTTTCCTGAAGTCTGTAACTTTTAAATAAAGACTAGATTAAGTGTATATGTCACACTGGGGTTGTGGGGTGGAGTGGGGGGTGGGGTGGGGATTGTGGGGGGGGGGGGGGTGGGGGGGGGGGGGGGGGGGTCGGGGGGGGGTTGTCGGGGGATTGTGGCATGTGGGTGGAGGTGGTGTGTGGCAAAGGGGGTGTGTGTGGGCGGGGGGTGTGTGAGGGGGGAGGGGTTGTGGAGGGGGGGTGGTGTGTGTGGGGGGAGACGGGGTTGTGAGGGTGGGGATGTGTGGGGGCAGGTGAATGTGTGTGGGGGGGGGATGTGGGCAGGAGGGCTTGTGGGGGGGAGGGGTGTGTGGGGGGGGGGGGGTCTGTGGGCGGGGGGGGGGGGTAGTGGGGGGGAGTGGGGTGTGTGGCCATGGGGAAGAGGTGGGCATCACGGGGGAGGGGGAGGAGCGAGCGAGGGGAACCAGAGGGGTAGTGGCTGGAATTGGCTGTGCGATGGGGACTCACAGCGGGCGCTGGTCGCTGGTTGTTCTCCTCAGAATCTCCGCTTTCCGTTTGGTGACATCCCCGACTCTGGGCTGGGCTGGGTCTCCGACTCTGGGCTGGGCTGCTGCTTGGGGCTGGGCTGCTTGGGGCTGGGCTGCTGCTTGGGGCGGGTCTGGGCTGCTTCGGGTCCGATTGGAAACTTCCGCCGGCCACCCTTGGCTCCAGTAAAGACGCAATGGCGCAGGAAGGGGTGGACCGTCCCGGGGAATGATAGGGGAAGAGACTAATCCGAGCGGCCGCGACTGGCAGAAAAAGAGATCGATCTGCGCACTGCGGTTTTTAAGATTTGTAAACCTCGCTAACTTTTACGACATTCAATGGATCGGAATGAAACTTGGCGCACTTGCATCACAGGAGAACGGTGAGTGAACTGGCAAAAAATCGTAGCGCTATAGCGAACCGATTTTGTGTAAATAGAAAGACCGCCAAACCGGAAGATAACAAGTTCAGAGTTTTAGTTATAGTTATGTAAGTTATGGATGTATAGAAGATTTATTTTTGTTCAATGATAACCTAATATTTTTTGAGAGTTTATAAAAGCTGTTGAATAGCAGAGCCACTTGCAAACAACCAATCACCTAGATAGTTATAATACCTGGGAACAGGCTTGAACAATATTTGAAGCATGGTTTACCACTTACAATTGGAAAGGCCCCGCAATGTACCGCAGAATACTGATCAAGTAATGTATTGTCTATATACTTGGCTGGGAAGAGCTCGACATGCATCTCAAGGCAGCCTCACAAAATCATACAATGTTAGTGATCGCTGATATTAAAGCTAAAATTCACCAATGCCTTCAATGTGTCACTCAAGAGTGTCAAGATGTTTAATTGTCATATGTACCGGGACAGGAACGATGAAATTCTTACTTGGTATATCTTTACAGGCACATTAAATGCAATGACTCAACATCCCATAAATGTTATAATGGTTTATTGAATATTGATATAAATATTTGAAAGATACAAGGCTATTTGTATTTAAATGCTCTTGGGCAGTTCCTCAGGATCGATCTATAGCATTGATCTGCCAACTCCTCACCTACAAACATACTTTATCTCTGGACATCCTTGATTCTGATGAAGTATGTCTGCCCGTGGGCTCTGCTTGAATCTAGGGTTCCTCCCGAATATTCAGTGCAATGAGGATTTCATATATAACATGAAAGAATAGCATTCAGCCTATCAAGTCCATGATAGCTCCAAGCGGAGTCATAGTTCCATTCTTCCTCTCCTTATTACACTTACCTCCACAACATATTCTTTATTCCTCATGCCTATCAAATCTTGATTATTTTTGCCTTTAAAGGGCACTAAGGAATAATTTACTGTGGCCGAATAACCTGCCAGTATGTCTTTAGAATATGTAAGGAAATCGGAGCAAATGGGAAAAGTTTAGACTGTATACGGATAGCACCCAAGCTCAAAGTCAAACTTGGGCCCCTGGAACTATGAGGTAGCAACATTAACTGCAGCCACCTATCAATGAAACAAGAAAAAAAAGACTGGTTCCATGGTCATTAACGATCCCCTGCAGCATTGGATGGCATGGGCACAGTGGGACAAAATACCTGTCATGTTGTATAATCTATTTTCTATTATGGACTATTAGGACTGATTGGCCCAATATAACTACTTGGTCTAAGTAGATAATCAAAATATATATCAATTCTAATTTTCCAATTGCATATTTAGCTGTACTTCAGGGGATGGGTCAAGTTTGAGATCCTGCCTGGTCCATGAACAGATCTCACAATGTGGGCAGCAGATAATATTCATCATCAATATGAGCTTCATTATTTTCAGGGGATGCTTCAGTGTTACTTGAAATCATTACTGGATTTAGCTATCATATTAACAGCCTTGTTCATTGTGACCTTGTGATCCCTACATTATGAAACAATTAGACCACACAGGGAATCACCAAGGCCATAATATTTTCTAATTTGCACAGCTTTTTCACCATCTTAAGGGAAATGATCTTGGCTTAACAGTAGATAGATTTAAGCCCCTGTCCCACTTGGGCAACCTCCACCGTGACCTCTGGCGACCTACAGTTGTTGAAGATCGCCATGAGGTCGTGGGAGGTTTTCGTCACTTTCCTTCTTGGTCGATAGTGGTCTCCGTGTAGTCGAGGCTTCAACTAGGTCGCGGCGTATTTTTCAAGATGTTAAAAATTGGCCGCGACTAAAAATAGGTCGCCGTGGGAAAAATCTATGTTTTGTTAGTCGTAGGTCTAGTTGAGGTCGGTCGTGGTAGGCCGAGATGCTAGTCGAAGGTGGTCGAAGGTAATAGCTCTGGGGTGAAAAAAATGTCAGTAGAAAAAAAAGGTCAATTAAAGAGCAGCATGTCACCTCCATAACTCCAAGGGCATGTTCATTCATAGCTGGGGAGTTTTTTGGAGAGGAGACGTGTTTTAGAGATGGCACCAAAAAGGCAGCAGCGCAGGGGGAGGACACAACCCTCAAAAACCTGCCATGCAGGTGTTGCCCACCCAGGAGAGGAGTGGCAGGAGGTGGTGCCACAGGAGGTGATAGTGCAGGAGGAGGTGGCCCTGCATGAGAGACCCCTGGGGGAGGAGACCAGGGTGGTAGTATATGTCCCCAACACCACCCCATCCTTCACTGCCTCATTTGAAGGCAGCAAAGCAGCCCTTTCTCCTGTGTCTGACACAACATCAGAGGCAGATGCCCCATTGGTGGTGAGGGAGGTTATACCCTACACCTTCACCAGGCAGCAGGAGGGGGACCTTGAGGAATGGTTCCAACAGAATGCCATTCTGTACGAAAAGGAAAATGAGGGGTACAGGGACAGGGACAATAATAGCATGCTTGTCATCCACTGCCCCACATGTGTGCTTAAAGTTCCATCTTTTGTCAAAGCCCAGCACCACTCTCTTCCAGTCATCTGGTGCACTGGGACAGTCCGTCACTTCATTCACCCATTGAGACCTCTTCTTGTGCTTCCTCTTCACCCTTGCTCGTCCCCTTCTGCCTTTCTTAAAAGGCTGCTGAAGCAAAAGGGCTACTGCAAACATCAATAGTTGTATTTTTATTAACATTCTCCAAGCTAGTTCCTTCCTTGCTTGCATGGTTCAGAATGATTTGCCAGAGACCATCCTCGAGTAAAACGTACATGGTCGAAGCCAGTCTTCAACATAGTCGAGGGAGGTCTTCTTCATAGTCGAGGGAGGTCTTCAACATAGTCGTAGGAGGCCGTACACATAGTCGTGGCAGGTCGTAGGAGATCGTAGGTCACCGCAAACTTGATTTTAAAAATAAAGCCGCTTAAGGTCGCCAGAGGTCGCAGTGGAGGTCTCCCAAGTGCGACAGGGGTTTTACACCCTGAATTTATGTAAGTGTACCCAGGAATGTCACCACGTAAATTAGAATGCTATTGATGCAAAATGTAATGCTTCTGTAGATGTCATTGCCTTGCCATGCCAATGTCTTCCGAACCAATATGTAGCGACTCTAGTTCTTGTCCAGTAAAAGTAGCCATCATGTGTGACTGCCACAATTCCTCACCATATCCTTATTGGTATTAGTTTATTATTGTCGCATGTACTGAGATACATTGAAAAGTTTTGTTTGTGTGCGATCCAGTTAAACCATACTATATTTGAATACAATCAATCCACACATAAGTACAACAGGTAGTACAAGGGGATAAATACCAGAGTGCAGAATAATGTGATGGAGCATTACAGCTTTACAGTTACAGAGAAAGTTCAGGTAAAAAAAGTGTCTACTTTATCCAAAGCAGTGCATAATAATTCACCCGGTATCTAAGAGATTTCAATAGCTTGCGGTAGTAAGATATGACTGCAGCTTTTCAATGGGGTTGCAGCAAACAGCTGCTCACACATGTTACATCCGATTATCATTGAATGAACTTCATTTGTGTCAACCACCATCCTCGGAGAATATCACTTATTTTCACAATGATCTTACAATTACAGCCATCTGCGAGCCTGCATCCACCTCTGCAAAAGTATATTAGTTTCTCACATCGGCTTGTGTGTATGCAATATTCCAGCTTGTGAAATCCCCCTGAATGGGAGCTTTCCACTATGGTTACACTGGTCCTTTGTGCCTTTCAAGGCCTTGTGCCAAGGATATCCTGCCAAAGATGGTCTTGGTGACTACCTGACACAATGCTGAAGGCAAAGCAGGAAGCACCAACATTATTGTTCTCTGTTGCGTGATGGTCATCCACTTTCCAGAATTACACCCCAAGTAAAGCTGCCTCTATTATTTGAGCATCGATTTCATGGTACTGGCAAACCCTTCTGCTCACTTGAACAGTAACACATCAAACAGCTCCAAATGAATTCTGTCATTGATTTGCACACCAACCAATCCTGCAGTGCTTAACCTAAAAAATCCTCTTGAAATTGCATCTCTTTGCCAGTGTCTTGGTGTGACCACGTGACCACGAATCATTTCTTCTGATCTCCGATTATACATGCCAAATATGCAACAGGAAAATGTTTGAAGATGCTGAATTAAAATGTCCTATCAACGTTTTGACAACGTGTTTCATATGCTTGTTGTCCTACTGCCACTAATTTATTGCCTTTTCCTTTTCACATATGTCTTGTTCTGTGCCGTCCCTTGATACTTCAATGATTTAATTTCCTGTCAGGAACATATCTACATATTCCATATGCATGGCAAATGGCTGCAACTTCTCATATTTCTCTGCATCACCAACATATCTCCCATGCCATTGCCTGCCATTGCTTCAGTTATATAGATAATCTTGTTCTCTTTAGTTTATTTTAATTTAGAGATACAGCGCAGAAACAGGCCCTTCGGTCCACCGAGTACACGCCAACCAGCTATTCCAGCACATTAGCACGATTCTACACACACTAAGGACAATTTACACATACACAAGCCAATTAACCTACATACCTGTACGTCTTTGGATTGTGGGAGGAAACCGAAGATCTCGGAGAAAACCCGCACAGTCACGGGGAGAACGTACAAACTCCATACAGACAGCAGTCATAGCCAGGATCGAACCCGGGCATCCGGTGCTGCAAGCGCAGTAAGGCAGCAACTCTACCACTGCACCACAGTTCCGTCTCTTTACCTCACCCTTCATTGTTATCCCTATTCTTTATCAAGCAGTGGCATTCTATTCTTGTTGCCAATGTAGCAACTTAATTTTATGTTGCTGTGCAACAAGGTGTGTCAAGATAGAGTTTCCAAATAAAGGCAAACAACACTCAACTATGAAATAAAAACAAAGAAAACTATTGAAAATATTCAGCAGATCATGCAGCATAAATGAGACAAACAGTGTTAGTAGCAATGTTACAACATTTTGAGATTTAAAAAATCAAGTCTGCAATTTATCCCATCAGATAAAGCATAACAATAAGTTTAATTTGACACCTAATTCACTTTCATATCTCAAGTAATAAAAAAGTTATGGCCATTTTCATACTCGGAAATTAGCATCTTGTTCCCTATTGATTTTCTATGGACATAACAAAAAAGCTGTGATCGTGGACAGTCAAAAGCCCATAACCTTCTTAAAAATTAAGAGAACTGAATGAAATTTTCAGTTATCATAGATTGAACCATTCTGAAACAAATATAAAATAATCTAACTTGGATGACCTGAAATTAAAGCATATAATTAGTTAGTTACCCAATTGTAGCTAATTTCAAACTTCAATTTACTAGATCTAAACATCTATCCATTTCTTAATAAATGATTAACATTTTTAAATAGCCCAAGTGTCCAAATAATATTCACAAATAATTCACAATAAAACATGATTTTTAAATCTCATTTACATCATTTTATAGGCCAAATGGAAGGAATTTAGTGTTCAATTGCTGTAAATTAAAGTAAATTTAAATCGGCTTTCTAGTGGGTTCCTGTGAACGCGCTGGTTTAGAACGTTGACATCGCGCTGGATTTGTGCCCTCAAATGCCCAGAAAAATACTGCGGGATATAAAGAGCCCAAAATGAGCTACTCGCTATAGAAAACTTTAATAACAGGGTTATATACATGCCCCATTTAATGTAAAAATAAGGTACATACCTTTAATTGTTTGCTTTATAAAACCCTGGGGCTGCGAGAGGTTGCGGAGTGAGAGAGTAATTTTTAAACTACTCTAACTATTTTACAAGGCCATAAAAACTAATAATACCTTTTGCGACGGGGTCTTTCAGCGATTTTCCGTTAATGATTTACTAGGCTGAACATTTTCGATTGCAACAGCCTGGTAAAAATCGTGTTTTAAACCCGCCCCCTCTAAACAGCGCCAAAATCACACACAAGGGGTGGGCAGATGCTCAGCCACGATTCAGGTAGGTTTTGTAACATACCTAGTGTTAGTATTGCAGATCATTGATCTTTCATAGCTTTTCAATATTTTGGACATATTCTGTTTTTTGACAGATTCTTCATAAGATTTTGTGGTGTAGAACAATGACTTTATATCATTGATCATAAAGAACATTCAGCATTAAGAGACTATTGCAATGCACCATATGAATGGAAATTTGTTCTCACAGGCAAGTAGTGTCTATTACTTTCAAATTACACAGTCAGAGTTTTCATTTTACCTTAAAACCAGTCTTTGCTTTTAGAATAGTAATGTAAGTTCTGAGGTCTTTTTGCACTCGTTAGCAAACAGCACCTGCAGTCCATTAAAGAAAGAGCAAACTGATTACTAAAAAAGTAAATGTGGAAAATGGATAGGAAAGAGAGCATGTGACTTGCCAAATGGGCGTTATTTGGCCACAAGCATCCATGTTACAAGATAGTGTATTAGGGCGGCACGGTGGCGCAGTGGTTGATTGCTGCCTTACAGGCTGGTAGACCCAGATTCGATCCCGACTACAGGTGCTGTCTGTACGGAGATTGTATGTTCTCCCGTGACCACGTGGGTTTTCTTCGGTTTCCTCCCACACTTCAAAGACGTACAGGTTTGTAGATTAATCGACTGGGAAGATTCAAGATTCAAGAGATTCAAGAGAGTTTATTGCCATGTGTCCCTGATGGGACAATGAAATTCCTGCTTTGCTTCGGCACAACAGAACATAGTAGGCATGACTACAGAATAAGTTTACAGTAAGTGTAAATTGTAGTTTGTGGGGGGATTATGTGGGGGGATCACAGCGATGCCGGTGGGCCGTTGGGCCGTTGGGCTGTTCTCGCGCTGTACCTCTACACTTCTAAACTTACTTTACAGCTAATCTTTAGACAAATGCAGAGAAGATTGTATCACACCACATGGGACACGTCGCCAGAAATTGTAACCTTGACTGCGGCTAGACACACCCACTTTCAAAGGTTGCTTGAGTTGCAGGAGACCAGAGAGGAAGCTGCAGGTTGATGTTTGGAGTGATGGAGTGATGTTTTCTTTGCTATGAACAATAATGGAAATTAAAATTACTTGAAATTGTTTGACACCATCATGCTCGATTGTTTCAGGTGAGTTTACCGTATTTATGCCTCGGAGTAAGTATGACATTCTACCAATTAATTTCACTCTGCAACACCTCCATGTTCCCTGAATTTACGGACAGATGTGCCCAATTGAAGGTATTAAATTCCACACAGATTCAGCTTCATTAGCATGAACATAGCATGTGGTCTGAATTGCTCAGGAAATGTTGAGATTGTGTAATTACCAAAAATCTAGGACCATGCTTAATTTATGTATTATAGATTATGGAGAATATCAGCTGATAGACCTGCTATGTCACAGCATCAGAGACCCTGGTTTGATCCTGACGGGTGCTGTCTGTATGGAATTTGCATGTTCTCCCTGTGACCGTGTGGGTTTCCAGGTGCTCTGATTTCCACCAACATCCCAAAGATGTGCACGTGTGCAGTTCAGTTGGTTTCAGGTGATTGCCCTTAATGTGTGGGACATGGATGAGAAAGTGGGATATCATAGAACTAATATAAATGGGTGATCGATGGTTGGTGTGTACTCGGTGGGCCACCAAACATATGAAATGCTAGAAATATTCAGCAGTCCAGGCCACATCCGTGGGAAGAGGAACACAAGTCAAGTTTTCATCTGAAGAGCGTCTGAAGAAGGGTCCCAACTCGAATCATCACCCATAAATGTTCTACAGGGATGACTCCAGGACTTTGTGTCTGTCAATGTTTCAGGCTGGAAATCCTTCATCAAAACCAAAAAAAAAGTTAGAAAAGAAGCTCATAAAGCTCCTGGGGGGTGGGGGAAGAGGTTGTCTCTGATAAGGTAAACCATGGGAATAAGATGAAAATAAAATGATCAAGAAGAGTCTTCAACCTGGAACTATGAATATATATTAAACTCCCGTTTATAAAATCTACTTTCAGGGTTATCACTGCTTGCTCAAGGTGCAGAATGTTCAGGTCATGAGACCTTGGAAAGCCCATTGATTTTCCTTCTTTAAACAAAATATGAAGCTCTACATGTTGCCATTACTGCAGTAGAATAGTAAGATTAAACGAGAACTTACCAGTTTGAAGTTTGATCTGTATTTTATGAGGAGGAACGTTGAGGGAATACATGAAGAAGCCCGCCCACAGCGCCAGCGTGTCATCCTTCAAAGCAGAGGTGTGAGGTCACAGATATCCAATATTGACCTAAAATAGCAAGATTATTAAAGAGATACCAGCTTAAGATTTGACCCTACGAGGGTGGGAGCGGAGGGCATGTATACCCTCAACGTTCCTCCTCATAAAATACAGATCAAACTTCAAACTGGTAAGTTCTCGTTTAATCTTACTATTTTACTTCGGAGTCACGTGAGGGACTCCATGAAGATGTCAAAGCTCTGTGACCTCATGCCCTGGAAAACCGAGTCCATGCTTCACAACTGCCTTGGTAGTTTAGGAGAAATTGTTAATGATTTTTTAAAACCAAGAAAAACATTGATATCAATTGTTTAACGTAACAATAAATAATATTTATTAATTCAAATCATAAACCCTTGTTCATCAGGGATAAATTATAATACGGAACTTAAAAGTTTCCGCGAAAACGTTTCTATACCACTAAGTGGTTTATTATAGAATTTTTGAAATGTCCTCTCCGACGACCATCCTGCAGTCCTGAGGATTTGGTCCATGGAGACCTCAAGGCGTTTCGCTGCGGATGTAGCTGCCGCCCTGGTGGAGTGAGATTTAAATATATTAGTGTCCACTCCTGCCTTCCTTAACCCATATTTAATCCACCGAGAAATAGTCTGGGTAGACACCCTGTGATATGGTTTCCTATAGCTGATTAACAGCCCCATTTCTTTGCCTCTAAGGGCCTTAGTCCGTTCCATATACAACAAATTATGTTCCATAATACAGAGACGTTCGTCCTCCGGGTAAGCCAGGAATTCAATGACCTGTCCTGCTGATCCTGGTCTATTTTGTTTAATTAAATCCTGTATTACAAAGACCAAACGTCCTGCCGCCATAGAGAAGCTATCCAGTCTCAACTTTTGCAGTGACTGGACCCTCTGTGCTGTGACCAATGCCATCAGCATAACCACTTTTCTAGTTAACATGTCCAGAGTCAATGCTGTGGCCGGCGACCAAGTTCTTAGCATGTTGAGGACCACACTAGCATCCCAAATCTGGGTGTATCTTGGTTTTGGCAGTCTGGTGTTGAAAATTCCTTTTAACAGTTTAATTACCAGCGGATGAGATCCCACTGAAACACTATCTGTTCCTTGCCACAAAAAAGTTGATAACGCACTTCTGGCACTATTAACTGTGCTATAACTAAATCCTTCGTAGTGCAGACTGGTGAGGAACTCTAGCACTGCCGACACATTCTTATCTCTGTGGTCCAGATGATTATAATGGCAGTAATTTATCCATTTCCTAATGTGAGTTAAGTATTGCTTTTGTGTTGACGTTCTTTGCGCTGCTGTGATCATATCCACAGTTCTACTGGATAGCCCCATGTCTCGTAGAGGTTCCTTCAAAGTCTACAAGCCAACAAAGCAATATTTTTATAACATGGATGGCTATCGTGAGTTACCGGATGCACCAGCAACTTAGGACTATGTTTAAAGTGCATACATGGTTCTAAAACCATATCCTGTATCACCGAGAACCATGGTTGTGTAGGCCAATCAGGTACTATGAGAATCCCAGATGCCGAATCCTGTTGAATTTTCCTTAGTACCCGATTGATGAGGCAGAAAGGAGGAAATGCATATATGAACCATTTCCCCCAGTGCAGTGAAAATGCATCTGTAGCTTCTGCCCCAGGATCTGGTTCCCATGATACATACCTAGGTAACTGGTGATTTAACCTGGATGCAAAAAGATCAATATCCGGTCTTCCATACTTTCCTGTAATTTCCCCAAAGACCTTTCTATTCAACATCCATTCTGTATTTTCATTAAATTTTCGTGACCTGGCGTCCGCCACTGAATTTAGTATCCCTGGTAGATACGTAGCCGATAACCAAATATTCCTTTGTATACACCATTGCCAAATTAAATTTGCCAATTTATCACAAGATATTGATATATTTCCACCCATATGATTTATATATGCCACCACCGTGGTATTGTCTATCTGCAATCTAACATGCTGCTGATTCATGCCTGAGCAGAAAGACTTAAGCCCATGAAATGCACTTAACATTTCTAAATAATTTATACCCTTAGTATTTAGTAGGTTAGCTTCTTGAATATTCCATCTCCCTCCACAGCTCGAGATGGTATCCGTCGCACCCCAACCAATTGCACTGGCATCTGTTTGTAATACCACAGACGGGTTGTCTACAACTATTGGGTTGGAGCCATACTTCACATTGTGTTCCCACCATTGTAACTCTTTTATTGCTTCAATAGTTAGCTCCATTGGCCTATCAAAATGGCCTCTGTTAATTTTGAGTGCTCTAATTTTGTCTCTCTGTAAATTTTGGTAATGTAATGGTCCAAATTGTATGGCAGGAAATGTAGCCACAATTTTTCCAATCATTCTGGCTACCCGTCTAATGGATGGTTTAACGGTATTAATAAGCTCTGTGCAGTCCTTTTGTATTTCTGTGGCTTTCCCTAGTGGTAAAGTCACTAACATATCAATTGAGTTAATGGTGAACCCCAGGTAATCCATTTTAGTTGATGGTGTTAATTTAGACTTAATTGGATGGATAATGAACCCCAGGTGTTCAAACAATTGCTTAGTGGCCACCACTGCCTTACATGCCAATTCATAAGTTTTCCCCACTATAAGAATATCATCCAAATATGCTATTACTCTATGATTTTGTTGTCGCAATAATGCCAAGGCTGGTTTAAGAATTTTTGTAAATAACCTAGGCGCTGACGTAAGCCCATTTGGCAAAGCCTTATACTGCCAAAGCTGTCCCATCCAATTAAATTTCAAAAACCTCCTGTGTCTATTTCTAATGGGTATTGTATAATAAGCATCCTTAAGATCAATACTTGCCATAAAATAACCTTTAGACACTAAGTCTATAGCAGTGCTAAACGTATCCATTTTAAAATGAACATATTGCACAAATTTGTTAAGTGTTGACAAATCAATAATAACACGACAACCCCCATCTTTCTTATTCCTAATAAATATGGTAGAGACAAACTCCTGTTTTTCAGGTTTAGTTTGTTCAATTACCCCTTGATTGAATAACCTTTTTATTTCTATGTGAGCTTTTGCTTGTTCTAATTTTGTAAGTATATATTTTCTGTCGTATGTTGTACTGGAGGGTTATGTTTGTGTAAAAACTCTATCAGATATCCCTTAATACTGCTAAGGATATATCTGTCCATAGTTGTATTGCACCATGCTTCCAAATGAAGTTGCAATGCCCCTCCAACTTCCGTGCTCCCTACAACTTTCGGAGCCGCAGATTCACCTACCTCCATGGTTATCGGTGATAATTTATTTATTTCCTTATTTTTGGTCGTGGATGTGGAGGCCCTTGATGTTGAGGTTGCGATGCCTGCTGATGTACTGGCTTCCGCATTTTCCACAGCGGACGTCCCGGGCCAAACCCTAAAAAAGGACGCTGCTGCTGCTGGGGGCTCCTCTCTCTCCAATTCCTGGTGGCATTATAGAGCCCACCCTTCTTTGGACGCCCATAGGGTTGGTATCTCTTCCCTAGGTACCCTTTGGCTGCCCTTATCAGCCCCAATGTCTTGGCCTCCTCATCCAACTCTTTGACCTGTTTAGACAAGTCTCCTCCAAATAGTAGGGTTTGGGGTTTTATATCCCTTTGCTTGCACAAAACAGCAAATTTAGGGTCTAGCACAGGCTGAATAGCTCCCTTTCTTAAATTGTTTAATTCCAATTGTACATTGCAGAATAATGCTAATGCATCCTTTTGGTCACTATTCATCTCCCCTTTCTCAAACGAACGGGCCAAAGCAAAGCTGTAATCCCCGCTGTGAGACTTTTGAGGGCATTTTGGACCTTAAGATCCTGATTTCTAATACCCCCCCCCCACATGCTTCCAGATACACCTGTTTACACTGGCTACATGCAGCGCAGTACAATTCCCTGGTGGTAAGTGCCTTGCCAATACTTCAGCCATCGTATTAGCCTGCAACTGGTGTGTGGACATGTACTCGATACTTGCAGCCATCCTGTCCTCGAGGTTCTTGCCGGTCTGCTCCTGCTGGAAGTACTGTCCCACCATGTCCAGTAAGCTGTGTTCCTTCCCTTTAATGGGAGAAGACGGTTCCACCTCTTGCTCAGACTCTGAGCTGGTCAGACATTCGATATCCTCCTCAGAGGAGTCTGATATATTTTGCAGCCCTTGAAGGGAACCTGCTGTGGGGCTTACATTGTGCCCACTGTGGCTATCCTCCCTCCGACGGAGCCTGCCACTTTGGACAATTTCGTCCAGCAGCCGCTCCAGCCGACTTTCGCGCTCTCGGGCGCTAGTCGATCGCGGGTGCTTACCGGGCCGCTCCAACCGACTTCCGTGCACTCGGGCACTAGTCGCTCGCGGTTCCCGCAGCCGGTCCCCATGCCTCCCTGCACTGGTCGCTCCCGGCCGCCCAATATTCTCCTGCCGCCCTTCCCGGCCCCGGTACTCACGAGCACCTGTCGCCGGCGGCTGGATATCCATCCATTGGTAGCGGCTTTCCAGCTCCGTAGGGCTGGCCGCTCCTGGCTGCTCCATTTCCCGCAGCTGCTCGTCAGTTCTCCTGAACTGGTAAGTACTGTCTCCACCACCAGAATTAAGGTGATGGGACTTTTGTTTTGCCTTCCCGCCCGGCCGTGAAATCGATTTTGCCGGCGCGGGGTTCAAGTCGGGCACAGCTGGTTCCTCCATCGGTAACACCTGTGTCATCGGCTGCTGCTGCTGCAGGTCCCCGGCTCCTTCCCGACTTTCTTGCTGCTCCTTTCTCGCCGATTTCCTGCGAGGTGCTCTGTCCATTCCTACAACAAAGTTAGAAATGCAGAGTCACTTACCTGCCGTTCGTCGGCTTTTTACTCTCCCGTTCACGGGGACGTCCTCCCCAGGTGTGACACGTCCATGCGTTGTTTGCGATATGACACGCTGGCGCTGTGGTCGGGCTTCTTCATGGAGTCCCTCACGTGACTCCGAAGTAAAATGTCATGCCTTGATCGTTCCATGCATTTTAAAGCAATCACAGATTTGTTTTGTTCAGACAATGTTTATTAGCTAATCATATTTTATTGTGTGGCTTATATTGCTGACATAACTATTCATTTTTATCATGCACATAATTATTCATCTGGGGCCTTTAAGCAATTTTGTTTAGTTATCTAAATATTTTTTAATTCCAATTTATTTGCTTACATTTCCAACCTCATTTTGTTTATGGTGGATTAATTACATGGTTACTCTGTATTAATAAAGATCGCACATTGACTTTGAAGGAAATGTTAATCGAAAGAGCATTTTTTAAAAGTTTTGTTCCAGAGGAGACATTAAGGGCAGTACAATGGCATAGCAGTTAGTGCTGCTGTCTCATAGTTTCAGTGATCCAGTTTTGCTTCCACTCTCAGGTTTGCAGTTTACATGTAATTACATGTGTGTCCCCTGAACTAATATTTTACAGGTGTTTAGGTTAATTGGCTATTTTTAATTACTCATAGTAGAGATGGGTAGCAAGAGAATCAGGGAGGAGTTAATGGGTATCTGAGAGAGAATAGATTACAGAGATATAAATGGAGTAATGGGATAGCTAGGATTACCCTGAAAACAGACATAGACACAATGGACTGAATGGACATTTTAAGAAAATAAGATAAATAGGAGTAAAATATGAGATCTTCCTTACTCTTCACCCTCCGAGTACACAAATTCATGTCATTCAAAATAACCAACCCTACTGTGATCTCTTTCTAATGCTTTATTTTTGAAAATTAGATAATTTGGTACAGAACCTCACCATGACCTTAGTTGGAAGGGAAAGTCATTTAAATAGTTGTTTTACCCACTGAGGCAATTAGCATGAAATATATAACTGCATAGAATTATGTTTTATGATAGGGCTTTGGATAGGAAGTTGGATAGGATTTTTCTCGACTAATTATGTTCCTTGGCTTACAGTCTTTTTTTCCTCATAATTTCCTATCCAACTTTCTCCCACTCCTGTAACTTAAACCTAGGTTGTTTTGTTTTCTTTTTTTCTCCAAATTCTGACTAAGGATCTTCAACATGCAATGTTGACTTCATTTATCATTGTGCAAATGGTGCCTGAAGCTTGAATGGTTCCAATATTTTCTATTCTTTTTGTTTCATATGTCAGTATCTGTTTTGTCTTTGATTTTCGGAATTTTCCCCATACTTGACAACGATTCTGCTAAATATCTATTCTATCATGCAGCAGCATAGCTCAAACTCATAAATTGGTGCGATTAGATGTAATTTATAGCTTGGCATTCATGTTGTTACTTAATGATCTTAAATTTAAACTGGATGCATAATAATAGATTTAAAGATGATAAATTTGGCACATTCCTCTGGCTCACATTGTTTGTGCTGGTACACCTTATTACATTAGATTTTATGTCTGAATTTGCTAATTAAGTTAATGCCAATAGGAGGACTGACATAATTTGACAGCAACTTCATTTCATGAATTTTGCTTATTATTAATATTGGTGCATCTTACTCCGTTTTAGCTATGGTTGGAATGGCCTTTGTTGCACATTCAGAGTCATGGGCATAAATATTTAGACATCTATTTTTTTTGAGTTTCTTGCTTAGTCATTTTTACACAAAACTACACATTTGGCAAATATTATAGAGAAAAGTATTAGAGCTATTATGTTTTTAAACAGTGACCATGAAACAGTTTTGTTTATTTTAGTATGATAAGTAACATGCAGTGTTAGGAAATTAACAATAAGATTAAGCATTGGTGGCATTGAATATATATTGTAAGGAAAGGATATTAAAATAATGTATATTTATTTTATTTGTTTTTATTCCTCGGTTAGTATCCATGAAGTTTTGGGAACGATCACACAGCGGGAGTTATACTGAATGATACCGAAGATTGCACAACAAAATCTGTTTGGTTTGCATTATCATGGTTGGTTACGAGTTCTAGGTAGCTCTCAATGACAATATTCCTGAATTAGTGTAAGGAGTTTTCAGCTTCATAACATTACAGGAGCATTATATACAACGCAATCTGTTCTTCCAACTGTACTCATTTTAATTGCCAAGTGCTTTTGACATGAATGCATGGAGAATGTCAATGTTTGCTTTGTTATAAAATTGGTATTGAGTATGTTTATTAATATTAAATGAATGTTCCCCAACCTTTTTTCCTTTGCTTTCCTGCCTATATAAGCAATGCATACAAAAAAGGATTTGTAACCGTTTGCGATGGGCTCTTTGTTCTTCGGTGATAATAAAATAAATAAATAGAAATAGCCCTAAAGTTCATCAAACACAGCCGGTATGTGTCAGGTTATTGTGACATTAATAAAGTACTTAGGTAAGAGACAGCTAATTAACATAAAGGTGTCATCTGTACCAAGCATCTTAAATATTTAAGGGTGGCACGATGGCACAGCGGTAGAGTTGCTGCCTTACGCGCTTGCAGTGCCGGAGACCCAGGTTCGATCCCGACTATGGGTGTTGTCTATACGGCATTTACACGTTCTCCCTGTGACCTGTGTGGGTTTTCTCTGAGATCTTCGGTTACCTCCCACACTTCAAAGACGTACAGGTTTGTAGGTTAATTAGCTGGGTAAATGTAAAAATTGTCCCTAGAGTGTGTAGGTTAGTGTTAATATGCGGGGAATGCTGGTCGGCGCGGACCTGGTCAAAGGGCCTGTTTCCGCACTGTATCTCTAAACTAAACTAAATTGAAATCTCCCATAATGGTGGACAACAATTTGGCGAGCTGCTCTTTCAGATGTTGGTGTTCACTCCAGTTCCTCTGCAAATGCATAAGATATCCAAGTTGTCTGCCATTAAATAGCATCTGCAAGATCGTTGGCAGCTGAAAGCTGGTCTGACTACCACTGAGGCCTAAGCAAGCACAAAGGTTCTCCAAAGAAAATTAATTGAGCTGCAGCATTTAGCAATGTTACAAAATTTTGAGATTTAAAAAATCAAGCCTGCAATTTATCCCATCAGATAAAGCATAAAATAAGTTTAATTTGACACCTAATTCACTTTCATATCTCAAGTAATAAAAATGTTATGGCCATTTTCATACTCGGAAATTAGCATCTTGTTCCCTATTGATTTTCTATGGACATAACAAAAAAGCTGTGATCATGGACAGTCAAAAGCCCATAACCTTCTTAAAAATTAAGAGAACTGAAAGAAATTTTCAGTTATCATAGATTGAACCATTCTGAAACAAATATAAAATAATCTTATTACTTAATCTAAATTAAAGCATATAATTAGTTAGTTACCCAATTGTTGCTAATTTCAAACTTCAATTACTAGATCTAAACATCTATCAATTTCTTAATAAATGATTAACATTTTTAAATAGCCTAAGTGTCCAAATAATATTCACAAATAATTCACAATAAAACATGATTTTTAAATCTCATTTACATCAATTTATAGGCCAAATGGAAGGAATTTAGTGTTCAATTGCTGTAAATTAAAGTCCATTTTAAATCAGCTTTCTAGTGGGTTCCTGTGAACGCGCTGGTTTAGAACGTTCACATTGCGCTGGATTTGTGCCCTCAAATGCCCAGAAAAATACTGCGGGATATAAAGAGCCCAAAATGAACTACTCGCTATAGTAAACTTTGTATAAAGGGGTCTTAAGAAGCCCCTTTTAATGTAAAAATAAGGTACATACCTTTAATTGTTTGCTTTATAAAACCCTGGGGCTGCGAGAGGTCGCGGGTTGAGAGAGTTATTTTAAAACTATTATAACTATTAATCGAGGCCTATAAAACGAATAATACCTTTTGCGACGGGGTCTTTCAGCGATTTTTCGTTAATGATTTACTAGGCTGAACATCTTCGATTGGAACAGCCTAGTAAAAATTGCGTTTTAAACCCGCCCCCTCTAAACAGTGCCAAAATCGTGCACACGGGCTGGGGCAGATTCTCAGCGACGATTCAGGTAGGTTTTGCAACATACCTACGCATTGCGGTAAACTCCCTGAAAAAGCTTTTTTCTCTATTTTACACTGAAAACACAATGACTAGTATTTTCCTTCAGCAATAAAGAGAGCTGGTGGAGGAACTCAATAAATGAGGCAGCAGCCATGGAAGGAAATAAATGGTCAACAATTTGTGTCACGACACGACACGTCTGGACAATTACTGCAGCCCTTACTGAGCCTTCTTCTATCTTTGGAATGGAAGGTCACCATGCTCCATTCAGCCTGACTATACAAATTATACAATCTCCAGTGTTTAGGTGAGTGGCTGAGGCCACTTGAATGGGAAGAAGCGAATACGCATTAGGTACACATACCTAAAGAATATTTTGTGTTTTGGATCTTAAATTCATGGACAAGGCACCAAAGGAAAGGTGATAATACCCCTGTCCCACTTAGGAAACCTGAACGGAAACCTCTGGAGACTTTGCGCCCCACCCAAGGTTTCCGTGCAGTTCCTGGCGGTTTTGTCAGTCTTCCTACCTGCTTCCACTACCTGCAACCTCCGGCAACCACCTGCAATCTCCGGGAACCGCACGGAAACCTTGGGTGGGGCGCAAAATCTCCAGTGGTTTCTGTTCAGGTTTCCTAAGTTGGACAGGGGCATAAGGATGCACTAGCATGTTAGGTGAGACACAATGAATTTAGATGTGGCAAAACAAGTGAGTTGTTGCATTTTAGTCAGGCAAATTAGGGAAAGCTACACAGAAAATGGTAGGCCCCAAGGGAGTGTTGTAAAACAAAGATCTAGGGGTGTAGGTACATTGTTTCATAGAGACACAGGTTGATAGGGTTGTGAAGAAGGTGTTTGGCATGCTTGCCTTCATTCGCCAGGTGATTGAGTATCGGAGTTGGGATGTCATGTTGCAGGTGTACAAGACGGCAATAAGGTGACATTTGGAGTACATTTTCTGAAAACTAACCGTGGAGTAGACTTGCGTTCAGTGTTATTCGCAGCTCAGAGAGCCGTGACCCTCTCGCTTCCTCCGACTGGCAGAGACTGAGTGAGCTACGACACTTCAGGGTTTTATAGTCCCACCCCTCTGGTACAAGCGGGGGCAGCAGAGAGAATGGCAATTCTTTTTTGAACATTAATATCTCTCTGATTTTTCATCGATGGGAAAAATCCTCCAGTCCAATCCGGTGGAGGTGGTCTCTGAGCGAGGTGGCCAAAAATGACAGTCGTAGGTGGCAGCGTTCTCTCGGAAATCACAAAACAGCAAGTCAAAAGTGGTCAAGATCTTAGTTTTAGTAATATAGATAAAATAATGAAGGGTACAGATAAGGTGAATAACTACAGTCTTTTTCCGAGGTGTAGATCTGCTCTACCTATATATTCACCAATACTAAAACACATATGTTACACACCACCCGGAGCTATAATCCAGTCTGGGTTTTACCATATAGCCACCATTTAATGCTAACGTTGTTCCCAGACACCAGCTGTCAGTCGAGATGCAGTTACAGCGATGTCACTGCATCTCACTGCCTACAGTGATGTCAACATGCTGTACAACTGACAAGGGTCATGGTCGTGTTGGTTTATTCTGCAGCCCAGATTCACATGGAGGGACTTACCGGCATTGAGGTAACCATTCTTCAAGCCAAGAGTATGTTTTTCTTTCCTAGAATGACTGAGTTTATACGAAGAAGGTGGAAGCCTGCGCGATCTGTAATAGCCTGGTGCCCCATCAACCCAATCAGCCACTTCTCCCTCACCCAGTCCCTGCCCTACCATGGTCCCCACTGGCAACAGACATTTTTGAATGGTGTGGTAAACAATGCCTGGTTCTGGTTGATTCATACTCGGGCTGATTCCCAGCCCCACTTCAGCTGTGGTGGTTCAAAAACTAGCGCGACACTTTTCAATTCATGGGGTGCCCATGAAACTCCTGTCTGACAACGGAAGCCAGTTCACCAGCCAGTGCTCCAAGAATTTTGCCCAATGATGGGACTTTTGTCACATTACCAGCAGTCCCGAATTTCCTCAATCGAACGGGCTGGCCGAGCGGGCATTTCGGAGTGCCAAACAGTTGATGGAAAGATCTCATTTGGCAAAATCTAATGTTTACCTGGATTTGCTAAACTTAAGAAACATTGCCCGTGACCCAGTGCTCAGGTTTCCTGCCCAACGCCTCATGTCAGGACAGGAGTACCATGCTGCCCGTACCCAAGCAACTACTTCAGCCACAGGTTCGCAAGCCAAGATCCAAAAACACTCGTACGACAAAAGCAGGCCACTCGAGCAGTTGGCAAGTGGTCAACTTGTACAACTTGAAACTGACAAGGGTCATGGTCGCCTTAGTTTAATCCGCAGCCCCACACCAGAACCACGTTCGTACATAGTCGATTTAAATGGAGGGATTTACCGGCGAAACCATCAGCACCTTCTACCACTGAAGGAACTGCAACTCACAATCCTATATCCAGATGCTCCTGGACTGTGTCACCGTATGACATATATGCTCTCTTCCCTGGCCCGGCGGGAGTCCATTTGCGGAGTCTGCGCCCAGCATGTATCCTGCCTTCTCGCCACCACAGTCAGTGTCCCAGTCTCTAGTCCCTCCTCACCCGTCTCACGGATCTCCGGTGTTCCAACAGCCCCTGGTCACACAGTTCTCACCGGTGAAGGGTGGAGATGCGAGCTTGTACCATACGCGTGTGGGTCGCGTTTGCAAACCTACCCTTAGATACAGGGACTATGCTTAACCTGTTCCAGTATTGAAGCGACTGCCTATAGACGGCATTTAAACTTGATTAGCTGTACTCACATATATATTCGTAGTTACATTATTTACTTAAGAGGAAAGATGTAGATCTGCTCTATCTATATGTTCACCAATACTAACACACATATGTTACACACCATCCGGACCTAAAATCCAGTCGGGGCTTTACCACATAGTCACCATTTAATACTAACGTTTCCAGTCGAGATGCAGTTACAGTGATGTCAACATGCTATCTTCCTTTATTATATGCCAATAAACTTGTTGGATCTTTACATGGAGTGTGTGTTAGCAGCTCTACACCAGAGTAATTGCGTCCTAAACTAGAGGCCAAAGGTTTAAGGTAGAGAAGAAACATTTAAAAGGGCCATAAGTAGTAACCTTTCCACACAGAGGGTGTGAAGTATATGGAATAAGCTGACATATGAAATGGTAGAGGCAAGTATAATTATGATATTTAAAAGATACAGGTGCAAGGATAGAAAGATTTGGAGGGCATGCACCAAGCACAGGCAAATGGGACTCGCTTAATTATGTAGCCAGGTTGCCATGAATAAATTGGGCTGTAGGGCCAATTTCTGTGCTGTATAGTTCTAGGACTTGTGGCGTCGGTGATGCACAATGAGATAGAATGAGATGATAACTCTAGTCATGTCACCGTGATATGGGTATGGGGGTGGGTAGGGGGAGTGTTGTATCTACAATGTATCTAACCTGTGATAGCAATTGCACACCTGTTATCAAACAGATTTGGCAGACTGGGACTTTGATGCAGTGGCTTGAGTGATCAAGCCAACTGGATATCAGATTCTGCTGCAGGTAAGGATATAGCTAAACAAATCCTCTCCACTAATCCCCCTCACACTGCATTCAAAATTCCAAACACTGTAAAAATTAATTCTTCCTTCTTTCTTTGTCGTTTATATCCTTCATAATTTTTAATACCTCTCTCAAACCCGTCTTATGGAATTCCTTGCCACAGAGGGCAGTGGAGGCCAAGTCACTGGATGGATTTAAGAGTGAGTTACATAGAGCTCTTGGGGCTAGTGGAATCAAGGGATATGGGGAGAAGGCAGGCACGGGTTATTGATAGGGGACGATCAGCCATGATCACAATGAATGGCGGTGCTAGCTCGAAGGGCCGAATGGCCTCCTCCTGCACCTATTTTCTATGTTTCTAAACCCTATTTCAACCTCTGTTCCAAAAAGCACAACCTCTGCTTTTCCAATCAATGCATGTAACTATGTGCTAACCAATGGTAGGAAAGATGGTGGGAGCCCAAACACCAAGTCCTGTCATGTGAGCACAATTGGCACAATTTACAGTGGCAAATAAATCTTTCAACCTAAGCCCAAGCCTTCATTTGAGAGCTGTAACTTGTCTTAATAGTTGTAATCAAGATTACAGAGTCTCTATATGTAAGGCCAGGTCAAGCACAGCAAATCAAACTAGTGGCAATGAAGCAAAGTCCCAAGGGAAGGGCAACAACTGCAGTGAAAAAACAAAGAAAGAAGAATTGCACAACTTTGACATGGATGAGCAGTGAGAGGATAACAACAGTGGTGATAAAAAAATAGATTGTTCCATCATCCTGTCACAGAAATGCAATCACTTTAAAATTCTGGACATACTCTGCAAAGATCCTCAGAATGTTACAACATATAAGATATAATGGGCAGAATGCAGGGCGATTAATGAAAATGGCAGAATATGTGAACACATCACTCTCGATGGAGAAAAAAAATTGTTGAAAAAAGTTGAAGATAGATTCGGCAAATATTTTATGGGCATGTCCCACTTAGGCGATTTTTCAGGCGACCGCGGTGTCTGTCAAGTTGCCGGCAATCACCTGAAAAACCGGCAACTGGAACGGGACACGGACACACACACACGGACACATGCACACGCACACACCTCTGTCTCAGTGAAATTCACACAGTGCAAAGCCAATGTGATGCAGACACACACCTCGATGAACAGGAAGGTTGGCACTGTAATTAAGACGGCTAAAGCACAGTGTACGATATGTCCTTTAAAAGAGGGAGGGAGGAGGAGTGGAGACAACTTCTAAGAAGCCAGAGATACACGGCTGTGAAGTTCGGCAAACATTCGGCGAAGTTCGGCGAACATTTAACATTACCGGTTGGTTATCCTTGGCTCCGAAAACTACTGCTTACGTTTTTTTTCCCAATGAGCCAATGAAATTCACTGGTCAGCACCGGCTACAACCTACGAGAACCTACGACCTCCTGGCAACCCACTAGGACCTCCTGCCGACCCACCTACGGCACGAGAATTCTCGCTACTCTCCATTGCGGCTTCATTCTAGTCGCCGCTACAAGTTGGCGACTCCCCGGCAACCACGTGCGAACATGTGGCGACAATGTGGCGACTGCATAGTCTCCTAAAAAGTCGCCTAAGTGGGACAGGCCCATAAGTGTAAGAACACAATTAGGCTCGAGCAGCCTTCTGCATGAAAATTAAGAACTATTTAGTAATTCATATGAGCATCCGTCAATCCTTGAACCATTCTAGTAAAATCATAACACCTTTGCCAATGTGTTGGTGTTACTTTAAGAATTGTAGGATATCGAATTGGAATGCATGTTGTTAATGGTGTAGTATGGAAGTCGCTTGAGGTTACAGTATTGAAGTGAGCACAAGGTACAAATGTTACCTGGATCTTTTTTTACCAAGTACTTTGTTAGTTTAACTTACCAGCTACCCCCCCCCCCCATTTCTCAGCTAGTGAATATTGTAAAAGGTAATATGACAGACTGTCAGAAATTATGAAATTACGAATCAGAATACCGAATATCAGTTAACATCGTACTGATTATGATAAAACATGCATGAGAGACAAAGATCAATGAACTGGGTGAATCAATTGATTAAGTACATAATGGGGCCAAGATTTCCAGGCAGGTAAACTCTAGAGTGGAAGGAGGAACTTACACTCTATAT
Source organism: Leucoraja erinaceus (assembly GCF_028641065.1). Classification (NCBI taxonomy): domain Eukaryota; kingdom Metazoa; phylum Chordata; class Chondrichthyes; order Rajiformes; family Rajidae; genus Leucoraja; species Leucoraja erinaceus. The sequence continues at coordinate 57,099,728 of NC_073381.1, forward strand.
TGAGCTGGGTACGTCAGGTTGTCAGATTGGATAAAAATAAATCTGAGGCAAAGGGCTAATTTTAACTCCCTTTACATCAAGATCTGCTGAGTCTTTCGAACATTTTCTGTTTTATTTAAGTCAAAAGTAAGGATGTTACTGCAAAATCATTGGTCAGAGGGAGAGAATTGTAGTGCGCCACAAAGCCTAAAATGAGATCCTGAAGACGGCATCAGATGCATTCAAATCACATTTTTACCAGCCAAGAATTTAACCTGCTGACTCTTAGCATTCCTCCCATGCAACCAGGTGCAGGGACCATCCTTTGATCCATTGATAATGCAACCAAGCTTTTGCTGCGTGCTATCCGAGCAACAGAAAGACAATTCATGATAACATTCAAGCCATTTACAGTGTATAGATACATGATAAGGGAGTAACATTTAGTGTTAGGTATAGCCAGCAAAGACCCATCAAGAATAGTCTGAGGGTCACCAATGAGATAGGTAGATAATAGTTCAGGACTGCTCTCTAGGATGCTTTAGTTGCCTGATCACAGCTGGGAAGAAACTGTCCCTGAATCTGGAGGTGTGCATTTTCATATTCCATTACATTCTATTACACAGACAATTGAGAATGATTTATCTCTGTTTCAACGTCTTTTTGTTTAATAAAGCACTGTTACTTTAAATTATTTCCTTTCCTCCTCTCTGAATAAATGAATAGAGAGTAAAAATTCTGAGACATGTTAGTGCTTCTCCAGTGCACAATGACCAGCACCAGCAGTTGGATTCAGTCATCATCTCCCCATTAAGAGATGAAGTCATCTTGCAAATGAACACAGATTAGTGTTTGAATGTGGGATTCCTGAATTTACTTGCGACAAATATTGTGATTATCATTGTCTTAGGTCTCAGCTCATATAAACAAATGTAAACCACACATTGATAGCATCAGTACAGTCGAACACTGGTAACAGAATGGCAATATTTTAACATGTATTTTCATGTGAAACTGATATTCTTTGCCAATGGGTAGTAAACAAAACAATATTTAAATAAGTTCAACTCGAGCATATATTTATGCCACTCGTTTTTTGTTGCTCTGTAAAACCTAGGATATTTAATTGAAAATTATGGCTGTTTGCTTACAGTCAGTGAACATTTTACCCTGCAATTGGCTGTGCAGTCAGTTTGATGACAACATCATAACCAGAAGTTGAAAGTCCACTTTGAAGTGATGCCTGATCACAATGGCATCAGAAAAGAGGGAAATTGTCAGTCTTTAAAAGGCACCGTTCCTCACTATGAAAAATCCAAGGCATAGCTTTGCCGATTTTGTTATTTTATGACGTTATAGAAAATCTCATGCAACATCAGAAGAGTTACAATTAAAATTATGTGCGGAATATCTCCTTCATGGAACATAAAGTACCGATCATCTAATGGGGTGTAGTTAATAGCTCGAGATTTAGGAGTTGTTGTAGTAACAAATCACTCACTTTTTTCACTAGCAACATAGCAGTGGCATGGTTCAGCATCTGGTAGAACTGCTGCTTTTCACTTCTAGAAACTTAGGTGGGATCCTGAACCAGTGTTTTTTCTTATGTGTTTGCACGTTCTTCTTGTGATCATACGAGTTTCCTCCGAGTGTTCTGTTTCCCCCCCCCCCAATCCAAAGACATGGAAGTTGGTAGGTTAATTGACCATTATAAATTTCCCCCAAAGAGTTGATGAATGGTAGAATCTGGAAGGAACTGCAGATACTGGTTAACACCGAAGATGGACACAAAATGCTGCAGTAACTCAGCGGGACAGGCAGCATCTCTGGAGAAAAGGAATGGGTGATGTTTCGGGTCGAGACTCTTCTTCAGACTGAGTGTCATGGCAGAGAGATATGGAGTGGTAAGGTGTGAAAACATAGATCAAAGCAGACAATGCTAAGGAAATGTAGAATGGTTCATTGTTTGTTAAGAGTAAAGTGACACAAGGAGGCATATTCGCAGTAAAATTAATTGGAAGGACAGTGAAACTAGTCGGAGGACTAGGATGGGGAAGGGATGGAGAGAGAGGGAAAGCAAGGTTTATTGAAGTTAGAGAATAGACAATATTCATACCAGCTGGGTTATGAGCTGCACTAATAAGTGCTGTTCCTTCAATTTGCGTTGGACCTCACTATAAATGTTACTTATTGAGTGGGCAATTTTTGGTGTTGTTACTCCAAAGCCAGCCAGATTAGTCATCAATCAAAGGTACAATATTGCTCTTTTGTAAGCTGTGATGCAGAAGAGTCACCCTCTTGTGGTTAAATGCTCTTTGATGAGTTAATATTTCTGGTGATTGGTGTATCAACAAACACATGGATTTTCATATTGCCAATGTGTTTTGAACATGTACCATCAGGAGTGTGTTCATTAATTCAGAAGCAGTGATATTTTCAAACTACCTGTGCAACCAATCTGATGGATGAATTCTCACAGATGGCATACGAGAAAGCAAGCAAGTTCCAATATTATTCAACTTTTCAAAACATTCAGTAACGATGGCAGAGGCTGAAATATTGTAAGCATGCAAAAAGATAAGAATATTTTAATCTATTTTAAATTTAGATATGTTATTCTAAAGGAATGATAATACATAAACTAATATGAAGTTTCAAATCATAGAGGTTTTTCAGGAAATATCTTAGTACGCCTTTTATTTCCAAGTAAATATTTATTCCATCTTCAAACACTGGAACAGCACACCCTGGGGTTGTTTATTGTACCAGCAATATCAACTCCTGTGTTTATTTGCACATATGCAGACACCATCAATTGTTGGCAGATTTATAGATTGATGGTAGAAAGTGCTGACAGTTTTGGCTTCATTGCAACAGAAAATTCTGAGCTTTTACAATATGATTAGCATTCCAACTAACTTTCAACTTCTGAATTTTAAGCATGATACTCTAAAACTTCATATCAAACAATGATGAGAATCAATTTTCATTAACGTGCAATAAAACTGATTTTAGTCAATGCCAACAATGGCTATAGATCACTGTTATGGGGAGATCATGATGTTAGAATTTGAAGTCCAATACTGTAGAAACAAAGATCTGCAGTTGCTGGTTAATACACCAAAGGATACAAAGTGCTGGAGTAACTAAGCAGGTCAGGCAGCATCTCTGGAGAACATTGATAGATGACGTTTCGGTCTTGAGACCTAAATCGATTAGTTTAATCTGACAAAGTTCTTTGAGAATCAGAAAAGAGGAAGGTTGTTAGACTTTTGTGAACACCGTACTGCAAATCTTTGAAATACATAGTATGTAGAATCTAGGCAGTTAAGTCAAATAGTGAAACATTAAGTGATTATATTGTTTTATGGCATTATACAAAATCGAATAAAATGTTAAAGCAAATTAGCAGGCAGCCATTATTTCTCTCTGTGGAATACAGTGGACCAGTTATCTAATGAGAAGTATGTAATAGTTAGAGATTTTAAGAGTCAGTTGGTAGAAAAAAAACATATCATAAACAACATAACAGACAATACTATTTCTGTCATAAATGTACCAAGATTGATCAGTTATCGATTCCAATTCAAAGGGGAAACTTGGGGGTTTTAAAATGAAAAGCACTTTCCGAGCAGGCCATTGCCTTTCTCCTCCTTCCTCCTTCTTCCTTTGTCTCTATCTCTCTCACTCTTCCTATTTCTGCTCCACAGGCAGTTGCTTGTTGCCAGATTGTGAATAATACAGCAGACAGGCATGAAGTATTAGACTGTAAAGAGCATCCCCAGGGTTTCCTGGGCAACAAAATAGCCCTGCAGGAGGTGGCTCTCTCTGCTGGGTTCCTCATGACCATTGCTTCAATTATAATTGTGCTCTCTATTACTATGAGGAGCTCAGGTTGCCATAGGGAACTAAGGATAGAGAAGATAGAATCTTACAGTCAAAGAGTTAAACAACATAAATATGGGCCCTTAACCTCACCATGACCACTCTGACCTTTTCCCCATTTATACACGACCATTTTTAGCCGATGCTACAACTGCTTACATTGAAGTAAGTGCCTAACTAAAAGCCTCTTCAATGTAATGATTGTATCTGACTCCCACCTGCTCTGTTAGTGAGATCCAGATATCAAATACTTTCTCTGGTAAAATAAATCCCATGAATCCCCTTTAAAACTCCATCCTCGCAACTTAAGCCTCTGCCATCTTGCCTTTGATACCCCTACCATTGGAAAAAATATTCCTATTTTCTACCTTATCAATGTTATCAGATCACCCCTCAGCCTCTGTCGCCTCAGGTAAAAAAAAAAGCCTATCTGATCTCTCCCTATAAGTAAAGCCCTCCAATCCAAGCAACATATTGGTGAATCTCCGCAGAGCAGAGGAGATGTGAACTGTCGAGCTTGGTTTGTTCTGTTCTTCTCACCCAACCAGTCCCCTTCCTACCTGTCCCAACAACTCCTTTCTCACTTTCATCCAGGGACCCCAGCAGCCCTTACAGGCATGACAGAGATTCATGTGCATCTCTGCCAACTAAGGATACTGCATTCTGTCCTCCCAATGTTGTTCCCTGTACATTGGTGAGACCAAGTACAGGGAACAACATTGGGAGGACAGAATGCAGTTCCCTGTACATTGGTGAGACCAAGTATAGACCTGGCAACCATTTTGCTGAACAGTTACACAGTGTCAACCTTGGTCTGCTGGAGCTCCCATTTGCTAACCATTTTAATTCCCTTTTCCATTCCCATACTGACCTTTCTGTCTTTGGCTTCCTCCATTGCCAGAGTGACGCCACACACTGGAAGACCAGCTTACAACACTTTGGTGCAAACATTGAATTCTCCAATTTCAAATAATATCCTCCACCTGGCCTTTCTTTCCCCTGCCCCACTCCCTCCTCAATGCACACAAATATTTCCTACTATCAGCCGCCACCGTAATCATCCTACCATTTTCTCTTTCACTGTACGCTCAGCTACATCCCGAGTTCTATATTTGGCTTTTATTACCCCTCTTTCCCCTCCCCTTTGTCCCTTTTCGTTCAAATCCCTCCCTGCGGCTTTACATTTCCATAGTGCAATCACAGACACAGCTCATAGTTAGTGCTAAGGTTAGGGTTGTGTCGTGTTCAAAAGCCTGATGGGTGTTGGGAAGCAGTTGCTTTTGAACCTGGTGGTAATGATTTTCAGACTCCTGCATTTTCCTCCAGATGGTAGTAGCGAAATGAGAGCTTGGCCAGGGTGGTGTGGGTCTTTGATGATATTCGATGTCTTTTTGAGAGTGCCTTTGATAGATCCCTTTGATGGAGGTCAAGTCTGCACCTGTTCATGTTATTTATGCTGACCAATTAATTTTAATTTTGTGATACGCACCTATAGTTGCTCACACTAATGCTGCCACCTCCAGTATTCATACAGAATTTGTTACAATATTTGTAATACGTATCAGAATATTTTGACAAGTTGCTTGATAATCATGACTCTTCTAAATGATTACTTGGTTTTTAGTTTGAATTTTGAGTAGTTGAACACAAAATAAATGACATTTGATTAAATAGTAGAATCTAAATGTATGCTTTTTGTATTCATCTGTAATCTAATTTTTTCCTGAAAAATGAAGTTGAAAAAATACTCTGCTTTTGAATATAAAACAATTATTAATATTAATGACACTCTGGAATAGATCATATTCTCAAAGTGTGTGTGTGTGTGCACTCTTGGGATTAGAATTCAATTATCACCTTTGTGCTAGTAAAGCCTGATCTATCCATCTCTACTTAAATGTATGTTATGAAATATGTTTTCAAACTTAAGTTGTTTGCTTTGAAAGTTTGAAGATGAACATGTGTTAATAGGAAATTTGTCTAACATAAATCCAATATTCAGTGTGAAATTAGCAATGACGTCAGTTGTTGAAATACATTTACCATTCCCTAGCAGAAATAAATGGTGTTGATCTTACTGATCTGGACAGTAACAAGCCAAGGTCATATATTGCATGCCTGTAGCACATTGAACAATAATCTGCTCACAGTACTTTCAACCATTGAACATAACAATGAAATCAGAAAATATTGATGAGAAGTCTTGTATTGCACAGTCGTTTTCATTTTATTTTTATATTTTATTGTCTTTTCCTCTCTCAATGAAAAAATTCAAACAAATAAACGTTACCACAGCGATTCTAGGAAAGCAGTCTGTAGCAACACCCATGGCTAATTCCCCTCACATAGAGATCAGCTGTTAAACCCCGAGTGTCACCCAATCAGGACAATAATAAATCAAGAATTGAACTTTGGTCCATCTTGTCCATGTGATGTATTACTGCACCAACAGATGCCTATGCCCAACAGGCTTTTACAAGAGCTTTGCATGTTAATCAGAATATTTTGTTAAATAGAAACAAGAAATTATTGAACATATATACAGCAAATCAATTCTGAGACCACAGTTCTGAGCACAGGAATACCTCCAAATCATCATGGATTAACCTTTTCTCCTGATAGATTTTGATTGATCCACTATGTATTTCCTGCATCTTGGTTTTAGTTTCCGTTTTGCAATTTTTTTTTCTTTATTGTGGAATATCGGACTGGAACTTCATGGGAGTGTCAACTCCCTACCTCTTAAATAAACACCGTGTCTGGAGCAACTTTTCTTGTGCCAAGCCAGTCTAACCTGGTTGGGGAGCTAAAAGTCAAGTATTCAAGAGAAAGCTAGATATAGCTCTTAGGGCTAACGGAATCAAGGGATGTGGGGAGAAAGCAGGAGCGAGGTACTGATTTTGGATGAAAGGCCGTATGGCCTATTCCTGCACCTATTTTCTATGTTTAATAGATAGGACCTTAAATTCTGAATGTGTTCCCTTAATCTCACCACCCCCTACCTCCCATCAAAACACCTTAAAACCAACCCTTTTAATCCTCCTTCTTAACGCCTCTTGTGTAATTTAAATAGTGGCTCATATTCAAAATATATATTTACAACATTATGTGAAATTTCACTGGTGGTTTTACTACGTTAAAGGTACTGAATTGTTATTCTTTCAAATGAAAGCAAAGGTAGCGTTTGCATTCATCATGATGTCCCAAAGTGATTCACAGCCAATTAAATAATTCCTTCGTGAGTTCATAATTATAATGCAGAAATGTGGCAACTAATTTTCACCCACATAATCACAAACAGCCACAAAATAATCTGGATTTAGTGGTTTTTGCTGAGAATAGCAGGCAGAACTCCATTTTATTTATTTGAATAACATCATAAAACCTTTTATGGGTCCACCCAACAAATTGGGTAAGACATCACCATCACATCTCATGAGAAGTCAAAAGTGTTTAATTGTCATGTGTACCAACAACACAACAACAAATGACTTACTTGCAACAGCATAACAGGGCTGTAAACACAATACACATAGATAATTTATAATAAATAAAATTTCAATTTTGATGTATTTGAGAGAGAGTTAGATCTAGCTCTTAGGGCTATCAGAATCAAGGGATATGGAGAGAAAGCAGGAACGGGGGTACTGACTTTGGATGATCAACCACTGGCTCTAAGGGCCGAATGGCTTACACCTGCATCTATTTTCTATGTTTCTATGTAATTAAATTCATAACTGCAATACGAGTGCAAAAATAAAATGTCCCAAATTCCTCAGTGCAATGAAAAACAGTATATACGTGTTCATAATTGTAGTTAGTGCTGTGCACTGTTCAAGAGCTCGATTGGGAAGAAATTATTCTTGAACCTGATCATCATGGTTTTCAGACTCAGGTCAGGGTGATGTGGATCTTTGATGATATTGGTTGCCTGTATTGAGCGAGCTCCTCCTAGAGGTCCATTTAATGGTGGAGAGATCAGTAACTGTGATGGACCAGGCAGTGTCCACCACTTTTTGTAGTCTCTTTCATTCTTCGTCATTTGCCCATCAACAATGATGTCAGTGTTGAATTTAAAAATGGCCTTGGAACTGTGTCTGGTCTAGAGTGAATAGAACAGGGGACTGAGCACACAACCCCAAGGTGCTCCTCAGCTGATGGTCATCGGGCGGCAAGTGCTGTTGCCAATTTGTACTTATTGTATTCTTTTGCTGAGGATGCACAGAGAGCCAGTTCCCTGAGTTTGATATAAAGTTTGACGGGGATAGTACAAATCTAAGAATGCTGATGAATTTAGTTGTACACAGATAAACTGACACATGATAGACTATCTCAGAACAGTTAAAGATACATTCCTTGCCGTGTGTGAACTCAACTGCTGTTGTCATGTCATAAGGTCATAAGTGATAGGAGCAGAATTAGGCCATTTGGCCCATCAGGTCTACTTCACTATTCAATCATGGCTGATCTATCTCTTCCTCCTAACCCCATTCTCCTGCCTTCTCCCCATAACCCCTGACACCCATACTAGTGAAGAATCTATCTATCTCTGCTTTTTCTGGGACGACGACTTGTGGAGACACAATCATCATCTGAAGTTCCAGGTTTCAGAATCAGAGCATTAGTGAGAGTTGCTGCTGTGTCACTGCATGGATCATACATTTCAGGTGAAAGCTACCTGACTTTCAAATGACTGACGAATCACAGAGGACCCAGGTCTATTTCAAGCATCCAAGAATTGTTACATGAGTATTTCACCGATGGAGATAAGCTGTATGAATTCCAGACAATTTCTCTACAGAACAAAGGAAAATATCTATAATCATACTTTTTCTAGTCCGTCCCCAGGTGGCCACAGACCAATAATGTCAATAATTGATTATATACATTCCATGCATACTCAACATGGTGTTCAATATGGTGAAAGGGTATGGTTTAATTATCTGAAGGACAAATGAAAGCCACTCTGGAACATCCCGTGATGCAAACCAGACACGCGATTCACTATCTCTGAACCAAACAATGGCCCTAGTATTCATTGACCTTGGGCATACCAGCTGGAATTGCCTCAGTGCTGATTAGGGAGGCCTAACAGATCAGTTCTATTTATGAGACCACAGATGGAATGTGATCAAATCCCACAATAGATCGTTCTCCATTTTGTAACATGTCTATTTATGCATTTCTACTTGTTTAAATATAGTGATGCTGCTTTCGCCTTGGCCACCTCCTACATATCCCACTGTAAACAAATATGCAAGTAGAAATAGGATGTCATCATTAGAAAGGCAGGGGGGTGCAGACGAGAAAACCTTAAGTACTGATTAATCTTTAATCATTATTCAGGCCTAAATACTATTGCTGAGAACAAGAATACACCAGATACAAGTTCATGACCATGGACAGTTTAACCAAGCAGTCAGAGAGGAAAGAGATCAAGGAAACAATAGCTACAAATTATTCAATAGACAAGAGAGGATAAAGATGTTTCCATACCATCCAAGACCGCAAGAGTTGTGGACGGAGCCCAGACCATCACGCAAACTAATAATCACCCTTCCATTTACTCCATTTACACGTTACGCTGCCTCAGCAAGGCTGCCAGCATAATCAAGGACCTATCTCACCCCTGTCACTCCCTCTTCTCCCCTGTCCCATCAGGTAAGAGGTGCAGAAGTATGAAAATGCATATCTCCAGATTCAGGGGCAGTTTCTTTCCAGCTGATATTAGGCTATTAAACTGTCCTCTCATTAGCTACAACTGAGGACCTCTGAACTACCTTTAATTGGACTTTATTGGACTTTATCTTGCACTAATTGGTGTATCCTTTAACCTTTATCTGTGCACAGCGTGATTGAAATCATGTATAGTCTGTTTTTTAAATGGATAGCATGCAAATAAAAGCTTTTCACTGTACCATGGTACACTTCACAATAATAACCTAAACTAATTTAACTTCTATTCTCTGTCATTGGCTTCCTGCATTGACACTATGAGGCCACATGCAAACTGGGAGAACAGAGCCTCATACTACACCAGTATACTTTACAACCCAATGGTTTGAACATTGAATTATCCAATTTCAAGTAATAACCCCCCCCTCCAACAACCACTCTCGATCTGCTGTTCTCCCTCCCCTATACCCCCATCCTGGTGCATGCACATTTCTTCCACTATTTCCCAACACCCCAAGTCACCCAGTTGCTTCCTTCCCCCCTCCATATCCATACAACCATCTCCCATCCCACGGAACAGGCCATCTCGGCAAACAACTTTTTTTCCCTTAGTCCCACCTGCCTGCACTCAGACCATAACCCTCCATTCCCTTCTCATCCATATGCCTATCCAATTTATTTTTAAATGATACCACCCATGCCGGCATGACATACACTGCGCCATCCCCAAATCTCATATTTTCCTTTTATCTTCCTTCTTTCCCTTCTTCCTTGTCCCCTTTCACCCATATCCACCCATCCGGCATGACATTGCGCTCCTACTCTTCTTTCCTTTTGTCTCCTTTTCACCTCAAACCTTTGTCATTTACTCCACCCATCTGCCACCTGCTCCACCCCTGGCTCTCTTTTACATACTGGAGATGAGGATTGAACCTAAGTCACTGGCACTGCAAAGCAAAGCTCTTCTAGCCACATCACTGCCCCATTCAAATTATAGTAATATGGTTAGATGGGATATAATAATGGAAAGAGACAAAAATGAACATGCAGTAAATGTTCTCCATTGGAGAAATGCCAGTTGTGCCCAGCTGTGATTCCTCATTTATATTAATGATTTAAATGCAAACAAAATCTGAATGTAACAAAACAAAATTTGCTGGCAATTCAAAACTTGGCAAGAACATAAACTCAACCATATGAGTCCCATTTCTTGCACTTTTATGCTTCTCTACCTTTCCTCCAGTGAAGATACAGATTCCTTTGTCTTCACCTTCCACCACACCAAACATTCATACATAACAGGATCCTCAAAGGAAGGACATTGTAAACAATTAGGAAGATTGGCAAGGGATATAGTAGGATTTAAATCAGTTGGAAATATGTGCAGAATAATGGCAGATAGAGTATAATCTGGACGTGTGATTGACAATACCACCCACTTTAGTGTCATCCGCAAATATATTAAACATGCCTTGTACATTCGCACCCAAATGGTTGATATAAACTACAAACAGCAATGGGCCCAGCACCAATCGCTGAGGCACATCACCAGTCATAGGCCTCCAGTCTGAAAAATAACCTTCCACCATCACCCTGTGCTTCCTTCCAAGAAACCAATTCTCGATCCTGGTGTAATTTTTGACAACCACCTTCGTAATCTACATTACCACCCACTTTATCAAATGCCTTGCTGAAGGCCACATAGATAACGTGTACAGCTTTGCCCTCATCAACCTTTTTGGTTTCTTCTTTAAAAAACTCAATCGGATTGTAAGACACATTCTCCCACAAACAAAACCACGCTAACTATTCTTAATTTTAGCCCTTGTCTATTCAAATATATACGTATCCTATACCTCAGAATCCTTTCCAGTAACTTGCCTGCCAAGTAGAGATGTAGAGATGCTGTCTGACCTGTTGAGTTACTCCAGCTCTTTGTGTCCTTTTTTGTAAACCAGCATCTGCAATTCCTTGTGTGCACAAGACAAATTAGTTTCCTTTTTGCAGGCAAGGGAGTCATCAATGGAATATTTGAGAATAAGTTCATCCTTTTCATCCCCACTTCCAAAGATTCAACGGTTCAAAGGTCTTTTATTGTCACATGTACCAATTAAGGAACAGTGATATTTGATTTACCGTACAGCCATACTAAAAAAAGCAACAACTCACAACTACATTAAAGTTAACATAAACATCAATCACAGCGGATTCCTCACATTCCTCACTGTGATGGAAGGCAATAAAGTCTAATCTTCTTCCCTCTTTATTCTCCCGCAGTCAGGGCGATCGAAGCTCCCACAGCTGGCGATCGAAGTTCCCGCGTCGGGGCAGTCGAAGTTCCCGTGTCGCGGTGGTCGAAGCTCCTGTGGCTTGGAGCTCCAAAAGTCGGTCTCTAACCAGGGACTGCAATCTCCACGATGTTTAGGTCCGCAGGCTCCTGCAGTTGGAGCTCCGAGGTCGATCCCTGGCAAAGGGATCGCAAGCTCCATGATGGTAAGTTCACAGGCTCGTGCGGTTGGAGCTCCCAAAGCCGGTCTCGAGCAGAGACCGGCAACTCCTCGATGTTAGGCCGCAGTGCGGACAGAGATACGATACAGAAAAAAATCACATCTCCGTCGAGGAAAGAGATTTTTTTTTTAAATCATCCAACTCCCCCACCCCACCCCCACATAAAACAAGCTAAAGAACACTAAAACATACATTTAACACATACTATAAAACAACGAAGAAGGAATGGACAAGACAGACTTTTGGCAAGGCAGCCATTGCTGGCGCCACCCGATGGTCAGCATGTGACCATTCTTTCTCTGTCTCTGCAACATATACATGTCTAACACGTCTTACTGGAGGAATGAGCTCTGCTTGTCTGGCTTATGAAGTTTCAATCTTCCCTGGGTGTTGAGACTTCCAAAAATCTATTCCAGGCTTTCTTTTTATTCCCTTATTCTTCTTTCCAGTCGATTAAGTGATTTTTAGTTTTGTTAGTTCGTTTAGATAATATTGCAAATTTATAAATTGGATGAAGCATTTCCTTTCTCTTTCATACAAATTCATTGTTATTTGTCACATCCATACATTTATTTCTGTTTTAAATATAATCTGATCATTTTTAACTATTTTTGACCTCAGGACTCTGAGCTGTTCTGCTGACGCTATGTGGATCAGGTGTGAATACAAGACTAGGCTAGTATTCACTGGAGTTTAGAAGGATGAGGGGATATCTTATAGAAACATAGAAAATTATTAAAGGACTGGACAAGCTAGATGCAGGAAAAATGTTCCCAATGTTGGGCGAGTCCAGAACCGGGGCCACAGTCTTAGAATAAAGGGGAGGTCAGTTAAGACTGAGGCGAGAAAAAACATTTTCACCCAGAGAGTTGTGAATTTATGGAATTCCCTGCCACAGTGGAGGCCAAATCACTGGATGGATTTAAGAGAGAGTTAGATAGAGCTCTATGGGCTAGTGGAGTCAAGGGACATGGGGAGAAGGCAGGCACGGGCTATTGATAGGGGACGATCAGTCATGATCACAATGAATGGTGGTGCTGGCTCGAAGGGCCGAATGGCCTCCTTCTGCACCTTTTCTATGTTTCTATGTGTCTATGATTAGGTTATTAGGTAAGTCTGAGTCATTCAAGTGTAACATTCTGATTTCACCTGTGTTGCATTTCTCATTTACTTTGGGCAATAACTCTTTCTAGCCAAATTAATTGTGCAGTCTGTTAAATAAAAGATCTTTCCACGTGCGGTATGCATTCCCCTGAAATTAATTTATGTGAATTACACATAATTCATAAAAAAATACATAGAAGCAGATGTAGAAGCTGGATGCGCTGAAGGTGCAGAGAATTAAATCATATGAGAATATGAGATAGCAAGTGCTATATATTTTAATTAAAAAGCATGTACATTGCCAAAATCATCCAGTAACTACAGACTTAATTTATTTGGTATAATGATTTAATTAGTGCAAACATACTGTTTAATATAATAACTGTATTAGAGGATGTCTTCCTTATGTTGACCCTGCTTGTTTTTAATTAGAGGCACAGTAATCTTCTACATGGTCGTACATGATTCAAGAAAATTGTGTTGTCAAGAAAAAAAAGATCAATGTGTATTTTTATTCGTCTCTTAACTTGTTTAGCTGAATTATTGTTGTATATGTAATATTGGTTATAAATAATTATTGTTACTTTATGACCCCATTTGTATTATGGGACTAAATGATCTTTGGATTGCAACAATATTTTGCAGGAAAGTTCCAAATCTGAGAAGAAGCTTGAAAATACACATTCATTTTGTTCGACCTTTGCATGTTTCATTTGTATGAATCTCTGTTGGAGTTTACGATTAACGAACCCACTGATTACAAAAAGTTTACAATGATCTTAAATTGTATTTGAATGCCCATACCAAGGTGATGAAGCAAAAAAAATAAAAGCATGACTATTAGTCACCTATTGGTCATAGAGGTTTCTTGACAAGCAGAACAATTTCAACAATACATAATTTTCTAATGAATGCCTTCAAGGGGGAATGTGAGCTGTCTTTCCAGGATTCCAGCTTGGCTTTTCTTTGACTAACTACTGGGCCCACCTGAAGAAAGCAATTATTGTTTTAGCTCGAGAACATGCAGGGATTTTGCAGTTATCCTGAGGATAGAAGAGGAATAAAACAGAAAATGCTGTAAATCTCAGCGGGTCGGACAGCATCTATGGAAAGAGAAATAGACAGAGCTAAAGTTCAAAGTTTCACCTGCAGTCCTAAACTCTTTACCACTACTTCCTTCCTTCCTAACTAGAGATCCTACAGCTTCTCAATCCTGGCAATACTTATCTCTGCTTTTGTTCTGCATTTTCTGGTTTTTATAATTAATTTGATATTATTCCGTCACTTTTCTGAAAATACCTTTGTAAGTTCTACTGTGGGCATAAGAAGTTCTCTTCTCTCCACTTTAAATTCAGATCTGCCAGCAGTGTACAAATGCGTCTAACATGGTTTTTATCCTATTTTGAAGACACAAACTTGATGGCACCTACATGAAGAAACAAGGAACTGCAGATGTGTAGGAAGGAACTGCAGATGCTGGTTTCAACCAAAGATGGACACAAAAAGCTGGAGTAACTCAGTGGGACAACTCCAGGACTCTTTGGAATCGGTAGACTGGGCAATGTTCAGGGACTCGGCAACGGACCAGAATGAATCCTCCACGGTCGCTGCAGATTTCATAAAGAAATGTGTGGAGGACTGCATCCCAACAAAAACCTTCCGAGTATTTCCTAACCAGAAGCCTTGGATGAACCATGAGATCCATATTCTTTTGAAGACCAGATCCAGGGCATTCAGGTCTGGAGATACAGAGGTCTACAAGAAGTCCAGATAAGACCTTGGTAAGACCATCAAAAAGGCCAAAAGGGACTTCTGCTCCAAACTGGAGGATGAGACAGATGTTCGGCAGCTGTGGTGGGGCTTGAACGCCATCACCGCCTACAAGGCAAAATCAGGAGGCAGCTCAAATGCCAGCGAAGCATCACTCCCTGACAAGGTCAATGCGTTTTACGCACGCTTTGATAGGGAGAACACTGGTGTGCCTTCCCGAGCCCCCATTCGCAGTGATGGTATTTTGGTCACAGTCACAAAGGCGGACATCAGAAGATCCTTCGGAGAGGTGATCCCTCGAAAAGCGCCTGGATCTGATGGTATACCCGGGCGTGTAAAAACCTGTGCGGTCCAACTGGCCAGAGTTTTTATGGACATTTTCAACCTCTCACTTCTGAGGTCTGAGGTTCCTACCTGCTTTAATAGGGTATAAATTATATCGATGCTCAAGAAGAGCAAGGTGACGTGCCTCAATGACTATCAACGAGTGGCATTAACGCCTATGGTGATGGAGTGCTTTGAGATGCTGATCATGGCGCAAATCAACTCATACCTCGACAAAAATCTGGACCCACTGTAGTTCGCTTACCGCCACACCAGATCAACGGTGGATGCGATCTCGCTGGCCCTCCACTCCGCTCTGGACCACTTGGACAACAAAAACTCATATGTCAAGTTGTTATTCATTGACTACAGCTCGGCATTTAATACCATCATCCCCTCCAAGCTGGTTACCAAGCTCTCAGATCTGGGTCTCTGCGCATTCCTCTGCAATTGGGTCCTCGATTTCCTCATTCACAGACCACAGTCTGTCTGTATTGGTGGAATTGTGTCATCCTCGATAACAATCAGCACGGGAGCACCTCAAGGTTGCGTGCTCAGTCCCCTGCTGTACTCACTCTATACTCATGACTGCATAGTCGGACATAGTGCGATATCCATCAATAACTTCGCTGACGACACCATTGTTGTGGGATGTATCACTGATGGGGACGAGTCAGAGTATAGAAGTGAGATCAACCGATTGACCAAATGATGCCAGCCCAAACACCTGGCCCTTAACACCAGCAAAACCAAGGAATTGATTGTGGACTTCGGAAGGGGTAGGATGGGGACCCACAGTCACATTTATATCAACAGGTCAATGATGGAAAGGGTCATGAACTTCAAATTCCTGGGCATGCATATTTCCGAAGATCTCTTCTGGTCCCAGAACACTGATGCATTCATAAAGAATGCACATCAGCGCCTCTACTTCCTGAGAAGATTACGGAGAGTCAGATTGTCAAGGAGGACTCTCGCAAACTTCTACAGGTGCATAGTAGAGAGCATGTTGACCGGTTGCATCATGGCTTGGTACGGCAACCTGAGCGTCCAGGAGCGGAAAAGACTACAAAAAGTTGTAAACATCTCCCAGTCCATCATCAGCTCTGATCTCCCTACCATCGAGGGGATCTATTGCAGACGCTGCCTCAAAAAGGTTGCCAGCATCATCGAGGACCCACTCATCTCTCTGCTGCCATCAGGTGGAAGGTACAGGAGCCTGAAATCTGCAACATCCAGGTCCAGGAACAGCTTCTTCTCCCACAGCCATCAGACTATTAAACACAACTTCAAAGAAACTCTGAACTATAACAGCCTATTGCACTTTATCTGTTTATTTATGTGTGTATATATTTATTCTATGGTATATGGACACACTGATCTGATCTGTATTTATGCCTCCAATATTCTGTCATGCTGCAGTAAGCAAGTATTTCATTGTCCTATCTGGGACACATGGCAATAAACCAGGTATGTTACAAAACTTACCTTCAGCGGCGCTGCAGTTCTGTCACTGGCCGTGTGCGCGACTTTGGCGCCTTTGAGGGGGGAGCGGAGTTAAAATGCCGTTTCCTCCTGCCTGTCCGATATATATCTTCTTGGGCTACTACCTAATGCTGAATAATCGTTCCGACTGCCGTTCTGTGAATTTTTTTTTAAACCGCGGGACAATTAAATCGCTGAAGTAAAATAAAAAAGTGACTTCTAACGCCGACAACGCCGACAATGGGACAGATCTCCCGTACGGGACAAAACATAGGTAAGTTGTTTATATTACATATAAACTTGCTTCTTAGGATTACATTAATCAAAATTTCATCAGCGAAAATGTGATTATGTAAATATATAAACCGGCAGTGTTTTTCTTGCCGATATGGGGTTTAAATTCATTGCAACCGCAACGTTTCAATCGATCGCGTTCCACTAAATCTCACTCGCAAGATGATTAAAATGGCCATTAATTTACGGGAATTAAACACTAAATTCCTTCCATTTGGCCTATAAATTCATGACAATGAGATTTAAAAATCATTTTATATTGTGAATTCTTGTGTGAATTTTATTTGGACACTTAGGCTATTTAAAAATGTTGACCTTTTCTTAAGAAATGGATAGATGTTTAGATCTAGTAATTGAATTTTGTAATTAACTACAATTTGGTAACTAACTAATTATATGCTTTAATTTCAGGTCATCCAAGAAAGATTGTTTCATATTTGTTTAAGAATGCTTCAATCTATAATAACTGAAAATTTCATTCAGTTCCCTTTTTAAGAAAGTTATGGGCTTTTGACTGTTCTCGATCACAGCTTTTGATTAAGTCAATGGAAACGCAATAGGGAACAAGATGCTAATTTCAGTATGAAAATGGCCATAACCTTTTTAATACCGAAGATATGAAAGTGAATTAGGTGTAAAATTAAACTTCTTTTTATGCTTTATCTGATGGGATACATTGCAAACTTGATTTTTAAAATCTCACAATTTTGTAACATTGCTAAATAAACTCTTTGACTTTTGAATCTCACAGCCTTGCCAAGAATATTACCACAAGAAATGGCTGACTGATGGGCAACATCAAGGCCAATGGTGAAGTACTATCTTTAAGTAGTTAATTAAGCGGATGTTGGTGTTACTGGCTTGGTGAGTATCTTGCTTTTTTCTTGAATAGAGAGGCTTCATAGACAATTTCAGAAAGCAGTTAAGAAACAACCACATTGCTGTAGGTCTGGCATCACAGATTGTCATAAAGTCATAAAGAATAGAATTAGGCCATTTGTCCCATCAAGTTGACTTCATCATTCAATCATGGCTGATCTATCTCTCCCTCCTAATCACATTCTCCTGCCTTCTCCTCATAACCTCTGGCACCTGTACCGATCAAGAATAGTAAGATTAAACGAGAACTTAACAGTTCAAAGTTTGATCGTCATTTTATAAGGAGTAACGTTGAGGGATTACGTGAAGAACCCGCCACGACGCATGCGTGTCATTCTTCAAAGCAGCGGTGTGAAATCACAGATAACAGTAATGAGTGAACATAGTAAGATTAGAGAAGAGTATGCCAGTTGAACTTTATGATCAAGGGTGGGAGCGGAGGGCACGATTGATGATAAAATGATGATCAAACTTCGAACTGGTAAGTTCTCATTTAATCTTACTATTTTACTTCGGAGTCACGTGAGTGACTACGTGAAGATTTCAAAGCTCTGTGATTTCATGCCGTGGAAACAAGTCCATGTATCACATCTGCCTTAATTGACTAAAGGAGGAATTGTGTTAACATATTTAAACATGAATCCGACATTGAAAACCCATGATAAATTTATTGACAACAAATTATAGCCCCTATTTCATGGGGTGAATTCATAATACAGAACTTTAAATTGTTTCTGCAAAGTTCCTGGTTTAACCACTGGTTTATAGTAGAATTGTTGGAACGTTTTTTCCCTAGACCATCCTGCTGTCTCCAGGATTTGGTCCATCGGTACGTCCAATTCCATAGCTGCCGATGTAGCTGCAGCCCTGGTGGAATGAGATTTGAATATGTTAGTATCCACCCCAGCTGTTGTTAAAACCTGTTTCAGCCATCTGGAAATAGTTTGAACCGACACCTTTTTGTGGGGTTGTTTGTGGCTGATTAGTAGTGCCATCTCATTGCCTCTGATATTTTTGGTGTTCTCTATGTAGAACAATAAATGTCTTATTATACAGAGATGATCATCTATAGGGTAAGCCCTAAATTCTATTTTGAGGCCTGATGATCCCGGTCTGTACTGTTTGACTAATTCGTGAATATGACAATTATATTTCTTGTTGAAGAAGTCATATTGTCCAGCCTTCACTTATGGAAAGACTGTACCCTTTGTGCTGAGACCAAAGCCATCAGCATTACTGTTTTATGCATCAGTTTTTGCAGGGACAGAGCTGTTGCTGGAGACCAGTTCCTTAGCATATATGAGAGTACCTGGTCCTTGGGGAATTGGTATTAAAATTGGTATTAAAAATTCCCCTCATAAGTTTGGTTACCAGGGGGTGAGTCCCAACAGAATGACGCTCTGATCCTCACCACAGATATGCTGAAAGGGCACTTCTGGCGCAGTTAATAGCACTATAACTGAGCCCCTCATCATAATGTGGAGGCCAGCCAGGAATTCCAGAACAGACGTTATGTTCATCGTGCTGTAAGTGATGATGTTTTTGAAACAATATATCTCCCATTTCCTGATGTATACCAGATAATGTTTTTTGGTGGACTGCCTGTGGGCCGCTGAGATTATGTTCAATGTTCGGTCCGTCAGTCCCAGTTCTAGTAGAGGTTTCTTTAGACTCTACAAATCAATAAGTTTGTCATATTATGACATGGATGGCTATCCCCCATTACGGGATGAACCAACAAGTCTGGTTGTTTCAGGACAGTGATACATGGTTCTTATACCATGTCGAGTATCACAGGGAACCATGGTTGAGTAGGTCAATCGGGCACTACCAAAATACCAGACGCCGAGTCTTGTTGTATTTTGCGTAATACCCGACTGATGAGGCAGAAAGGAGGGAATGCATAGAAAAACAATTTCCCCCAATGCAGCGAAAAGGCATCTATCGCTGATGCCCCAGGGTCTGGTTCCCAAGAAACATAGTTTGGTAACTGGTGATTGAGTCTAGATGCAAATAGATCGATATCTGGTGTTCCGTACCTTGCTGCAATATCAGCAACTACTTTTTGATCCAACATCCATTCGATGTTTTCATTGAATTTGCGTGACCTGGTGTCTGCCACTGAATTGAGGTTACCTGGTAGGTAAGCAGCTGATATCCAAATATTTTTCTGAATACACCATTGCCAAATTGTATTAGCCAGATTGTCACATGATGTTGATTTGATTCCACCCATATGGTTAATATATGCCACCATGGTGGTATTGTCAATCTGTAGTCTAACATGCTGGTGATGCATTCCAGAACAGTATGACTTTAAGCCATAGAACGCACCCAACATTTTGAGATAGTTTATGCCAAGTGTTTAAAGTAATGATGCCTCCTGTGCATTCCATCTACCTCCAAAGCTAGAGATGGAGTTGGTAACACCCCAACCAAGCTCCACTGGCATCAGTTTGTAGCACCACTGAGGGGTTGCTGACAATGATATGGCTGGAACAATGCCGAATGTTATCCCTCCACCATTTTAATTCCATAATTGCTTTGATTGGTAGCTCATTTGTCTGTTGAAATGACCAGCATTAATTTTGAGTGCCTGTATTTTTGCCCTTTGTAAATTTTGGTAATACAAAGGTCCAAATTGTGTGGCTGGAAAAGCAGCCACTATTTTACCCTTGCTACCAATCTAATAAATGGTTCGCTGATGTCAATGAGGTTGTTGCAGGCCTCAGTTAAGACTGTAGCCTTGTCCTTTGGTAAAGTCACCGACATGTGAACTGAGTCAATTGTGAACCTCAAATAATCCATTATGGTGGAAGGCATTAGTTTAGATTTAACTGGATGGATGATAAACCCCAGTTTCTCAAACAATTGTTTGGTGGCTGATACAGCTAGTTTAGCTAATTCCAAAGTTTTGCCCACAATTAATATATCATCCAGGTGGGCCATGACCATATGTTTTTGTTTCCGAAGAAACACTAGGGCTGGTTTCAAATTTTGGTAAACAGCCTGGGGGCTGATGTTAAACCATTGGGTAGAGCTCTATACTGCCACTGCTGCCCCATCCAGTTGAATTTTAAATAATGTCTGTGATCAGTCCGTATTGGCACTGAATAGTAAGCATCTTTTAGGTCAATGCTAGCCATGAAGTAGCCTGTGGAAATCAATTGTTTGGCAGTAACAAAGGTTTCCATTTTGAAATGAATATACTGCACAAATGTATTCAATTTGGTCAAATCTATGATGATGCGATAACCACCATCTTTTTTGTTTTTGGTAAAGATATTAGACACAAATTCCAGAGAATCGTGTTGGGTTTTTTCAATAACCCCCTTAGCGTGGAGTCTCACCAGTTCAGCATGTGCTTCCAATTTTTCTTTTCGTGAAAGTACGAACGTTCGGTTCGGTACATGCTGAACTGGGGGCTATTTTTGTGCACAAATTCAATGGTATATCCCTGGATACTGTTTAGGATATAAGTGTCTGTTGTTAATGCACTCCATGCCTCCCAAACGAAGTGTAATCTCCCACCGATATGTATATTATCCACACTTCCTATAATTTTTAAGGGACCAGACCCACCTACCTCCATGGTTACCAGTGGAAAGTTTACTTCTTCCTGTGTAGTCTTCGAAGAGGTTGAGGCGCCAGTGTCTGGGTTTGGGGTTTGCGCATTTTCCACGAAGGCCGATCTGGGCCATGACCTAAAAAAGACCGCTGTCCTGTATGTCCAGCCTTTGAGCTTTCACCAGCTTCTGATTGTCTTGCTCTTCTGGTGGGTGCGTAAGGGTGCTGTCTTTGAGTGTAGGAGGTCCTTCCTGTTGTCGCCTTTATGAGCCCCAGGGTTTTTGCCTCCTCATCGAGCTCCTTAACCTGTTTGGACAGGTTGCTCCCAAATAATAATATTGGTGGCTTTGTGTCTCCAGGTTTGCACAGGCCTGCGAACTTTGGATTTAAGGCAGGTCGGATGGCATCCTTTCTGATACTATTGATCTCATACTGCGTATTGCAGAAGAATGCCAGTGCATCCTGTTGTTCTTGCGACATTTCTTTCTCCTTCCTGCATGCCCTGCACACTTGTTGTTTGTTCTTGCGACATTTCTTTCTCCTTCCTGCATGCCCTGCACACTTGTTGTTTGTTCAGCAAACCCCTCTTCAGGGTCAGCCCAGAATTGACCCCCAGTACTCCCCTCTGTCGAGGGAGATGCACTGTGCAGCTCTACGTAAGGTGCTGCTGTGGGTGTTTTGTATAATCCATGGTGACTAGACTCCATCTCCCGGAGTCTGTCACGTTGGAGCATCTGCTCCATAAGCCGCTCCATTTGGCCCAAGTAATGCTTGTCCCCGCGGCATTTCTTGCAGTCCGACTTGTCAGAGTCAACGGCTCTGTTCCGTATAGCCTTCCTGCCCGGCCGTGGTGTTGATCTGGCCGGCGCTGGTGCCAAGTCGGGCACAGCTGATCCCACTAACGGTGATCTGGTGCCGTCAGCCGCTGCTAGCTGCCCGCAACTCCGCGGTTCTTCCCAGCCAGTGCAGCCCTTGTGGACTCTTGTCCATAGTTTCCCCTGTGAGAAACAGCACGGGAAACAAAAATGACCGCAGAGTAATTCCCTTACCTGTCGGTCTCGGTTTAAACTTGCCGCTGCGGGGGAATGCTCCCTCCGCCTGCCGTTTCGACTTGTCAGAGTCAACGGCTCTGTTCTGTATAGGCTTCCCGCCCGGCCGTGGTGTTGATCTGGCCGGTGCGGGTGCCAAGTCGGGCACAGCTGATCCCACTAACGGTGATCTGGTGCCTTCAGCTGCTGCTGGCTGCCCGCAACTCCGCGGTCCTCCCCAGCCAGCAATGACGCAGCCCTTGTGGACTCTATTTTTGTCCATAGTTTTCTCCTGTAAAAAACAGCGCGGGAAACAAAAAACCACCGCAGAATAATTCACTTACCTGTCGGTCTCGGTTTCAAAATTACCGCTGCGGAGGAATGCTCCACCCCGCCTGTCGTTTCGCAATGCGTGAAGCGATATGACAAGCATGCATCCTGGCGGGTTCTTCACGTAGTCACTAACGTGACTCCGGAGTAAAATCTATCTATCTCGGCCTTAAAAATACCCACTGAATTGGCCTCCACTGCCTTCTGTAACAAAAAAATACCCACAGATGCACTATAGACATCTATCCTCTTCCTAAAAGCTCAAAGATTGGCTAAACTGGCTCAAAATAACAGATTTCCTACGCTAAAGGATTTTATTTAACAAGTCTGGTAGCATCATGATAATTTTTACTGATAATTCTTCCCAGATCTTTAACTAACTGAATTTATATTCAACCTAGCTTTTGTGATGACATTTACGTTTGTGAATATAGGTAATTTACCCCACTCTCTCATACTAGTGCAGAACCATTACCAGCTTACCATTCAACCCTAACATCTTGAGAAAGGTCCATCATGTTTGTATTGGCATTTTCAAAGACCTATTGATTTGTCTCTTGGCTTTTCTTTCATCATAGCCCACCGCTTTTTCCTTTAAATATTTATGTAATTTCCTTTGAAATGTTATTATTATATTTGTTTCCAGCAACTAAAAAATATTAATTCAGCTGAAATGTTAAGATTCATTAAGCTGAAATGTTTCACTCAACCCACATATTGCATGAATTGTTTCTCAGTTTATTTCCAGCATTTGTTGCTTTGTTTCCAATTTCAAGGATCTGTGCTATTTGCCATTTCAAAGCTCAGAATAAAAATATTTTTGGTTAGTTTTGCTAATGGATTTTTAATTAATCAGTCAAAATTTTACTGAACCTCTAGCCGCTGGAATGACTTCATCTTTGTTTACTCTTGTGAAAATCTTTCAAGGTTTTGAATACCTGCCAAATCTCCCTTCAACCTCATCGTTTCAAGCTTAGCTAAAGGTAAGAAGATGTATATACTGAAGAAAGTCTGGGGCAAGATAATGTAACATGCAAATTATATTGCTCCAAAGCACACTAATGAGAAGCCAGTATGTATGTAGAGATCTGCTGGCCAGTCATAGAATGTGTAGCAATGCTATCTTTTATTTAGTTTTTAGAGTTACAACACGGAAACAGGCCCTTTGGCCCACCAAGTCTGGTTGACCAGTAATCGAACCCGGGTCTCTAATGCTGTAAGGCAGCAGCTCTACCGTTACCCGAGTAGTTGAGTAAACTCGCTGGATGCGCTCCGTATCTAGACCCTCATCTGCATGCCAACTATGGCTGCCATGTCTATGGGAAGACCTTAAGTTTACCTAATTTTTTTTTGTCATGTCTATGTTTATTGATGTTTTAATTAATTAACAGCAGTATTGCATGTTCCTAAATAAATGTATCATTTAAAGTGTCTTTTCCATTGATTTCAAATGTCTCTCTTCATTTGTGACATTTGGAACGAGTGAAAAGACAAACTGTCAAATGACTATCAGGGCAATTCTTGCCACTTGTGGCCAACATGGTTCCCACAACTTAGTGATTTCACTTAAAGGCTACAGTGGTAATGCCAGGTTTACTTTAGGAACCGAGACTGCAACAGTTTAGTGCAGCGACAGTCCTGACTACAAGGGTGTTGGCTTTAGGTCAATGTGATCTTTTTTGATGTGGCACAAGTGTAGTTGATGCCAATTTCCACCATCACAAGAGCCCTGCAATAATCTATTGTTTCCTATAAATAATGGCATAAACGGTGGGTGCACAGCAGGAATGTAGATAATATTGACCCAAAAATTACTTGGTCTAAGATTTTGTCAGGTTGGGAGCCAAACCTCCCATCTCCCTTCCCACTCATGCTGACCCAGCAGTGAACTGACCAGCCACTGATCAAAGCGATCAATCTCTGTGACATGAAAAAAAATGATTCTGGAAAATAGTCAATGATAAATATTCAAAAGATGAATGCGGTACAATTTAATTATCCTAAATAAAGTCACTTCAACTGATCACAAATTAAGAAATACAACAACTGTTTTCATTTAGATGCCAGATCCCACTCTTCTTCTTTCTTATAACTGATGGACATCTGTAATAACAACTATAATTTTACATTCTTTGGCTTCTTTAGAAATAGCTAAGTTTATTGCTAGGTTCTTTCCTTCATATTTTTGAGTCAGTTTAGGTTCCACAGGTTCCTCTGAGTGAGCATTGTCACACACAAAAGAGGCTTCAGTTTTCCGTTTGTAAGACATATCCAAATTTCTCCTGGATGCCCATTATGATTGCTCATGGACTTCATGGATGATTAATATCATAAATCTTTTGCATTTGATATTACACAAACCCTTTGTTTGTGACTCTTTGTTGGCACAATTTAATATTCCAACGTTCATCTGGATTGAGGTCCAATGTGAAAGTTTATGGGGAGGCTGGTTTGACTTCAATCAGTGTAGAAAAATATCACTGTGGACGAAAGTTTTTTTTCCTTGATTCACTCAATTTCCCATAGGATTGCAGGATTGCAATGAAATGATTGGGGAATTCTATAAAGAAACTGTTTTGACAGAGAAAATAAAAATAAAATAAAAAGTTTCCAGGAGGGCCAGAAACAGAGGATAAATATTCTAGGTGAGTGTTGTCATATACACTGGGAATGGAACAATTACCTTCTTCCACACTTCAGCTTTACAGTCACATTAATGCTGCAGTACAACAATATATGTGGGAACGTGGAACAAACCTGCCAGAGGAAGTAGATGAGGCAGGTACTATCACAATATTTCAAAGACATTTGGACAGGTACATGAATAAGAAAAGTTTAGGATATAGGTAAAACACATGTAGGTGGGACTAGTGGAGACAGGGAATCTTGTTCGGTGTGGGCAAGTTCGGCCAATGGGTCTGTTTCGATGCTGTATGACACTATAACTTTAATTAAACATATAACAATTGATAATACAGCAAATTATCAGTTATGCCAGGAAATCCAGAGGGATATTGGCCAAATGCAGGCAGGTACGACTAGTGTAGATGAGGCATGCTGGCCAGCGTGGCAAGTTGTGTCAAAGGTCCTGTTTCTCCACTTTATGGCTCTTTAATTCTATGAGATTGGACAGGGAACCATTATTTGGAACCCTTATTAGGCTGGGTCCCTGTTTAATTTGGAGTTGTTACTGCCAGAAGTAACTGGTTGGATTAGTTTGGAAATGGCATCCCAAAACATATAAATTCGCATGACTTCATGAGGGTCAGAGGGGCAAGAACTGAGCCTTACGGCAGTCTCTTGTTGAAGAAATAGGATGAACTGACAATAAAATGGTAATCTAGGGCTTATTCCCTGAACCACAGCCAACATATCATCTATGCATGCAGAATATTCCAGCATCTGCCGTTCCTTGTTTCTCCGTTATGCATGACACCCCTGTCATTGCAAAGTGCTTTGAGCGGCTGATCTTGGCTCACCTGAAAGCCAGCCCCCCAACACTGGACCCCCATCAGTTTGCCTACCGGAACAACAGGTCTACAGAGGACGCCATATCGGCGGCCCTCCACTTTGCCCTGACCCACCTGGACAGCAATAACACCTACATCAGGCTGCTGTTCATTGACTTCAGCTCCGCCTTTAACACTGTCATCCCCGCCAGCTTGAACACCAAACTCAGCGGACTTGGCATCTCCACCTCCCTCTGCAATTGGACACTGGATTTCCTCACCAACAGACCACAGTCTGTTAGGGTCAACAACCTCACCTCCTCCACTATAACACTGAACACCGTCATGCCACAGGGCTGTGTGCTCAGCCCTCTTCTGTACTCCCTCTTCACCCATGACTGCATCCCTACGAATGGCTCCAACGCCATCATTAAATTTGCCGACGACACCACTGTGGTAGGACTGATCAGTGACAACGACGAGTCAGCCTACAGGGAGGAGGTCCAGCACCTGACAACCTGGTGTGCCAACAATAACCTCGTCTTCAACTCCAAGAAGACGAAGGAAATTATTGTTGACTTCAGGAAGAACAGAGGGGGCAGACATACCCCCATCCATATAAACAGGACTGAGGTGGAGCGCGTCTCCAACTGCAAATTCCTCGGGGTACACATCTCGGAGGATCTGTCCTGGTCCCTCAACACCTCCAAGCTGATCAAAAAGGCGCATCAGCGCCTTTACTTCCTGAGGAGGCTCAAGAAAGCTCACCTGTCCCCCCAGATCCTGACCAACTTTTACCGCTGTACCATTGAAAACATCTTGACCACCTGCTTCACGGTATGGTACAGCAGTTGCAGCGTAGCGCACAGGAAGGCACTACAACGGGTGGTGAAAACCGCTCAGCACATCATCGGTGCCCCGCTCCCTGCCATGGATGCCCTCCACCGAAAACGGTGTCTGAGACGGGCCAGGAAGATCATCAAAGACCTCTCCCACCCCAACCATGGACTGTTTGCCCTCCTCCCATCAGGGAGGCGGTACAGGAGCCTCAGGTCTCGTACTAGTAGGATGAGGAACAACTTCTACAACAACACTATCACATTGCTGAACTCGGAGTCCCACCGATAGATTTCTCCAGTCTCTCCATCCATATTGTTTGCTTATTCTGCATTTTTTTTTCTATATTGCACTATTACTACGGACTGACACTAAACTGCATTTTGTTGTACCCATACTTGTATTTGTGCAATGACATTAAAGTTGAATTGAATTGAATTGAATTGAATTGAATCAAGATGAACACTTTCGAAGGTGGTCTACGTGGTGCAGTAGAGGGCCAACAGCCTTCTAAATGTGTTAATAAGTCATGAAATTCACAGTGACTGTGCAGACAACCAGGGGCCACGGGCATTTAAAAAATGAACGACCAAAAGTGATGACAAAACTAAGCACAATCTTGTTTTTTTTTTTTGCCTTTGTGTTATTATTATGTCAATATGCTGTTACACAGAAAACTGCTAGCTAGCTGCAATGTGCAGGTTGGCTCATTCCAACCCTGTGTACCTGTGCATTGTGATCCAGAAGTCAGGAATGAGCTGGAGGTCAGATACCAGAGCTTTTAGTCTTTCAGTGAACCGAGGGATAGAGTAGAAATGTACTGAACTGTATCTGACCACTAAGCATTGCGCTGAGAATAGAAACATAGAAACATAGAAAATAGGTGCAGGAGTAGGCCATTCGGCCCTTCGAGCCTGCACCACCATTCAATATGATCATGGCTGATCATCCAACTCAGTATCCTGTACATCCCTTTAGCCACAAGGGCCACATCTAACTCCCTCTTAAATATAGCCAATGAACTGGCCTCAACTACCTTCTGTGGCAGAGAATCCCAGAGATTCACCACACTCTGTGTGAAAAATGTTTTCCTCATCTCGGTCCTAAAAGATTTCCCCCTTATCCTTAAACTGTGACCCCTTGTTCGGAACTTCCCCAACATCGGGAACAATCTTCCTGCATCTAGCCTGTCCAACCCCTTAAGAATTTTGTAAGTTTCTATAAGATCCCCCCTCAATCTTCTAAATTCTAGCTAGTACAAACCGACAGCAGCCTCAGTGCCTCTGGGGATCCAATGCGCACTAGGCCCAAATTCCAATGGATAAGCTCTGCTGAAAGCCGTCGGATCCAATCCCCCAAAGGATGCAAGAACATTACAGTCAAGAGTAAATGGATCTGCTGTGGAGATATCAGTCATTCTGCATTACGTCAATTAACCTGAACCAATCTGAGCAGCCCATCTGTTTAAAGGATGTCAACAAATTGCATCGGCTGCCAGTTAAAACTTCAGATGAGAACCTTATATTTGAAGTTGTATCTGGCCAACATTTTGAACATATTAACAGAATTGTAAAACATTGATAATTACCTCAAGAAATTCTGTAACAATATTTATTTAATTCTCAGTCACCTAATCTAGCTTCTCTCTTCCCAAGTTTTAAGCAACATGTGAATTAGTCTTCAAGGAGATCCACAACCCCACTGCCAAGCAACCAACTCGTCTTCCTGGACTCATTGGCTTTTGCCCCACAGAATCAGGGCCGTTTGGCCCACCAAGTCCTTGCCGACTATCATCATTCCATCCACCCCACGCATCCCTACCAGCCCAGATTCTAACAGTTATCCACACACTGGAAATTTACCGTGACCAATCTGCTCATCTAAGGCAGCTCGGTGGCGCAGCAATAGAGTTGCTGCCTTACAGCACCACAGACCTGGGTTTGATCCTGACTATGGGGTCTGTCTGTACAGAGTTTGTAAATTCTCCTGGGACTGCGTGGGTTTTCTCCGGGTGCTGGGTTTTAAGCTGAAGAATGGTGACCTATTTAAATTGAGATCCGATGTAACTTCTCTCCCTGACAACCTTCCACCTACAATCCCTTTATGATTTCTGAACTCCTCATTTGATCCACTTTAATGTGCCCCAATTTTCACTACTCAACCATAGGTGGATAGGTCTGGGTAACTTAGTCATTACCTCTGTTTCCAACCCAAAATATTGCCTATCCATGTTCTCGCGGCAGGGCCTGGCGGGGGGGGGGGGGGGTTAGAGGGCTGCCGGGGGGGGGGGGGGGGGGGGTAGGGGGGGGGGGGGGGGGGCAGCGGTGGCTGGGATGGCGGCAGCAGCAGCAGCGACAGCGGCGGCCTGGCCTCAGAGCAACAATTTTTTTGCGCCCCTAAAAATTTAGCGCCCGGGGCAACCGCCCCACTGGCCCCCCCCACGCTACGCCACTGTCTATAGGACTGTGAAAAATAGTGGAGTCAGGGGATATGGGGAGAAGGTAGGAATGGGGTACTGATTGGGGATGATCAGCCATGATCACATTGAATGGCGGTGCTGGCTCGAAGGGCCGAATGGACTACTCCTGCACCTATTGTCTATCTATCTGTGTGTGTGTGTGTGTGTGTGTGTGTGTGTGTACGGCATTTTGTCTTTGAAACATATCTCCTCGAAAACCAGATGCGGAGATTTTTACAATTTCGTTAGGGATTTAACACGAGTTCAGAAATCCACTCCTTGAAATCAACATCAACATTTTTTAAAATCAAGCTGCTGCATGAGTCACAGTGCCACCTCACAGATGTCCAATCACAATGGATTATCTCATTTACATATGATATCACAATGGGACGGGGTAGGAGATCTCTCCCCCTCCCTCTCCCCTGTACCTTTCCCCACTCCCCCCTTCTCTCTCCCCCCCTTCCCTTCCCTCTCCCCCTTCTCTCTCTCTCTCTCTCTCTCCCTCTCTCCCTCTCTCTCTCTCTCCCCCTCCCTCTCTCCCCCTCCCTCCTATCTCCCCCCCCTCCCCTCCCCCCTCCCCCTCCCCCCCCCCTCTCCCCTCCTCTCCCACTCCTCCCTCTCCCCTCCTCTCCCCTCACCCCTTTTCTCCCTTTCTCATTCTCAC
Organism: Leucoraja erinaceus; assembly: GCF_028641065.1. NCBI lineage: Eukaryota > Metazoa > Chordata > Chondrichthyes > Rajiformes > Rajidae > Leucoraja > Leucoraja erinaceus. The sequence goes on from NC_073381.1 coordinate 57,129,968, forward strand.
TCTCTCCCCCTCCCCCCCACTCCCTCTCCACCCAATCCTCCCCCCCATCCCCCCCCTCCCCCCCTCTACCACCCCTTCCCCTACCCCTGTCTCCCCCTTCACCCTCCCCGCTCTCCACCCCTCCCCATCCTCATCCCCTCATCCCCCTCTCCCTTCCCCTTCCCCTCTAAGCCCCCGCCCCACTCTCTCCCCATCTCCTCTCCCCTCCCCCCTCCCCCCCACTCTCCTCCACTCCCATCTCCCTCTCTCCCTCCTCCCCCCCACCCTCCCCTCCTCACCCACCCACCCTCTCCTCCTCGTTACCTCCACCCCCCACTCGCTCTGTCTGTTGCCCTTATCTCACTGCCCCATTCTCTCTCTGCCCTCCCTCTCTACCCCCCCCCCCTCTCGAACCCCCTGGGGGTTGGGGGCTATGCGCCCGGGGATAGAGCGGTTATGGGGTAAAAGGAGCAAATTAATAATATTTATATAATATCAAGGGGGGTAGTTAGCATGTGTGTGGGGGGTAGTTTGTGTGTGTGAGGCTGCATGCCCTCAGCCCCCTCCCCCCAGTCTCCACTCTCCCTCGCAAACACACGTTGGGGGAATAGACCCAATGGGTCTGCACTTGGTCTAGTTATAATATAAAATTCCACCCTTAACTATTCCATTTCACGTAGGTTTAGAGGTGTGTTCTGATATAAATGCAAAATGTGCAACACCTATCATTTCCTCTCTTCATTTCTCATAATCTAGGAAGCCAAACATTCTTTCCAGATGAATCAGTGTTTCATTTACACTTCTTCTAATATGATTTCACAGTGTATCTCCTCTGCTGAACAGCTGCATCCAGGCCACAAGGGTAACCCTGAGCTTCCAGTTGCTTGCCATTTTCAATCCCATCCCACTCTCTCTCTCTCTGACCTATCTGTCTGTGGCCTCCTGCATTGTTAAAACATGGCTAATCATAATTTTGAGAACAGCTCATCATCTTCTGTCTGGACTCATTATCAACTATTACAACTTCAGGTAAATAGTTTTATTTGGTGTTAGAACTGGCTATCACTACCACAGACCAACCATCTATAATATTTGATCAGTTTTTTTCCCTCCAGAATCATGACTTGTTGGACACTTCCCAAAGTGTTGCATTTTGTAACTTCTGTGTGTCCCTTTGATTGTGTTTATGCTCTCTTATGGTCCTAATTTCATAGTTTAGTTTAGTTTGGAGATACAGAGTGGAAACAGGCACTGCGGCCCATCGAGTATAGAAATTGAGAGGTCATGTTGCAGTTGTATAAAACGTTGGTGAGACCGCATTTAGAGTATCGTGTTCAGTTTTCAGCACCATGTTACAGGAAAGATATTGTCAAGCTTGAAAGGGTTCAGAGACGATTCATGAGGATGTTGCCAGGACTAGAGGGTCTGAGCTATAGGGAGAGGTTCAGTAGGCTGGGTCTTTATTCCTTGGAGCGCAGGAGTATGAGGGGAGATCTTATTGAGGTGTATAAAATCATGAGAGGAATAAATTGGGTAGATGCACAGAATCTCTTGCCCAGTGGGGAAATCAATGACCAGAGGACATAGGTTGAAGGTGAAGGGGAAAAAATTTAATAGGAATCTGAGGGGTAACTTTTTCACACAAAGGGTGGTCGACGTATGGAACAAGCTGCCCGAGGAGGTAGTTGAGGCTGGGACTATCCCAACATTTATGAAACAGTTAGACAGGTAATTGGATAGGACAGGTTTGGAGGGATATGGACCAAACGCAGGAAGGTGGGACTAATGCAGCTGGAACATGTTGGTCGGTGTGGGGAGTTGGGCTGAAGGGCAGTTTCCACACTGTTTCACTCTATGACTCTATGTCCGCACCGACCAACGATCACCCATACACTAATTCCCTCCAGCACACTAGAGACAATTTACAGAAGCCAATTAACCTACAAACCTGTACGTCCTTGGAATGCGTGAGGAAACCGGAACACCCGGAGGAATACCATGTAGTCACAGGAAGAACCGTATAGACAGAACCCTTAGTCAGGATCGATCTCTCTGTTCTCTCTCCAACTCGTTGATTGATCCCTCAAACAGGTTACTTTATCAATAGCTTAGGTATACAATAAACCTGGCCTCGCTCACTCCAGCAAAGACATTCCCTTTGTCCGATCCATTGCTCCCCAATTCGCTCTGCATCTTACCAGTAAGTTATTTTCTCATGCTTCTGAGAAAGGCCTTTCAACCTGAAAATGTAATGCTATTTACTCTTTCCATTGGTGCCCTCAAAGTTGCTGTGTGATAACAATAGTTTTGCTTTTGTATTAAATCACGCCACAGAAAAACACATGGACAAATACCCCCGGGGGTGCTCAAGACGGGGGGGGGGGGAAGAATGAGCACCTCTATTTGATGGATCAAAGGTTAACGACTAATGGCAATGGACAACCGACTATTAGTATCAAATGCAGATGTAGTAAGGTTTGCAAGAACAGCCGAGGCCTGAAGATTCACCAGACCCAGATGAAGTGTTTGGAGGGACAGGGAGTGTCACATCGGGTATTTTACCTGGTGAGACGCAGGAGGAGCCGGGCCTCGAATCACCCCATAGAGCCCAAAGCCTCAAAGTGGCGCAACTAGTCTCTCGGAACAGTTCTCCGGAGAAGGTTCGAGTCAAATGGCCTCAGGCCTGCAAGACGGCAGTCTGGCATCAGTTCGACGAGGACGTCGACAAGGTGCTAGAAGCAACAGCGAAGGGAGATGTGGACCGAAGGCTGCGGACGATGATGACAATCATCATCAGCCTAGCTGTGGAAAGGCTTGGAGCAGTGGTGAAGATGCCGGCCAGAACACCTTTCACCATGAACCAACGAGCAACGAAGATCCACAAGATCTGGCAGGAGCTGAAGTCCCTCAAGAAGCAGTGTAAAGAGGCCAGCGAAGAGCAACGTCCCCCCTTGGTTGAGCTACGAACCATCCTGAGGAAGAAGCTGATGACCCTCCGTAGAGCTGAGTGGCACCGATGACGCCGGAAGGAAAGAGCCAGGAAGCGAGTGGCATTCATAGCCAACCCCTTCGGCTTCACCAAACAACTACTCGGGCAGAAGCGCAGTGGGAGTTTGGCTTGCTCTAAGGAGGAGATCGACCGGCACATCCAGCCGGCCTACAATGACCCTGTTAGGCAGCAGGTGCTGGGTCAGTGCAACAGCCTGATAAAACCACCTCCACCCATTAAGGAGTTTGATAGTAGAGAGCCACTCCTGAAAGTGGTCCAGGACGTTGTGAAGAGAGCAAGATTTGGCTCAGCCCCTGGCCTGAGCAGAGTCCCCTAAAGGGTCTACAAGAACTGCCCCTTGTTACTGTGGAAGATTCTGAAAGTCACCTGGAGGAGAGGGAAAGTGCACAGCAGTGGCGATTCGCTGAAGGAGTCTGGATCTCAAAGGAAGAAGATTCCAAGAAGATCGATCAGTTCAGGATCATCTTCTTGCTAAGTGTTGAAGGCAAGATTTTCTTCAGCATAGTGGCTAGGCGGCTGACCAATTTCCTCTCCAGCAATGGTTACATCGACAGCTTAGCGCAAAAGGGAGGCTTGTCTGGCAGGCTGAACCACAGCGCATCAAGTTCCTGGTCCAGGCAGTGTATGATGTCCTGCCCAGCCCATCGAACCTCTTCATCTGGGGCAAAGCAGAATCTCCAGATTGCCCGCAATGCTCAGGCAAGGGGACGTTGGAACACATCCTGAGTTGCTGCCCAAAGGTTCTTGGCCAGGGCCAGTACACTTGGCCTAACGACCAGGTTCTTAAACCCATTTCAGAAGCCAACAGCATGGGAATCAGCAGCTGCAGATGAGCACGCCCCACCACCCAGATGATCACCTTCGTGAAGGCCGGAGTGCAGCTGCCAAGAACCACAGCAGCCAGGAATCCGTCAGGAATCCTAGCAACTGCACAGGACTGGCAGCTTTCTGTAGACCTGGTGAAACACCTGAAGTTCCCACAGCACATTGCCATGACCACCCTGAGGCCAGACATCCTCATGGTCTCGGAGGCGACCAAAAACATCGTCTTGTTGGAACTGACTGTGCCGTGGGAGAACCGTCTGGAGGAAGCCCACGAGAGGAAGTTGGCCAAGTATGAACAGCTGGTCATAGACTGCCTTAAGCAGGGCTGGAATGCAAAGAGTATGCCGCCATCGAGGTTGGCTGCAGAGGTTTTGCAGGGCAATCGCTCTACAAGGCTTGAGTGCACTGGGCATCAACGGAGTGGCGAGGAGAAGAGCCATCAGGAACACCACGGAGGCGGCGGAGAAAGCCTCGAGATGGCTCTGGATCAGGAGGAAGGTCCATGGGGAGGAGCAAATGCCACCTGAACACAAGTTGTGGTCTGATCAACCACGGCTGGGTCGCCTGGGTGAGGGTGTCTTATGTTGAAATACCTGAAACACCCAATGACCCCAGGTTACATCACTGATGATGTGTTCTGGAGCATCAATAGATGTATTTTTATCAATCACTCGTAAACTTTTTTTTAGCTTGTAAATTAATTAAATTCATTTTTAATGTGTTCAAATAACTACATGGGGCTTTGAGTGGAGTTTTACAAGATGGCCTGTCAATTAGGCCTTGAGACCAACTGACCCCTGAGACCTGCCAAAATTGTCTGAGGGTGACAACAAACAGTGGGCTGGACTGTTGCTGGTGAATTTGTCTGAAAGTGGAGAAAGTGCTGCTGTGCATTTCTTTGTAAACCAGCATCTGCGTTTCCTTATTTCTATTTCTTCTCGTGTGCAAATTGGTGTCTGCCTTTTTGCATTAATACAATGATCATATTTCAAAAGTACAAAAGGCTGAAGTGAGCTTGAAAAGCGGGTAGTAAATGCATTCTTTCTTTGTGTGGTGAAGAGGTGATTTGGCTCGCGTAGAGGTTAACATTACTGGGCCCAGCTGTAAAGACCATGCTGGTGAATTACACTGCTAATAGAAAGTGAGAACAATTGATTAATCACGCGTGAATTAAAGTAAATGCAAGTAAATATTTTGCATTGATCTAAATGCATATTACAAGCAAAAAAAAAACATGAAGAAAAAATGTTCATTGTATAATCTTTTTTATTACAAGACTTATCTTCCGCTCCTATATATCATTTTTGAGAGCTGGAATTTAAATCATCAGGAATACAAAAAAAATACTAGTTCAGTATCCATGTTACATTGCTTCTACCATCAGTTGTGTCATGACCCTTCCCTGGCTAAAAAAGGCAATGCGAATGGACTGAGCATTAACTGTTCTAAGAATAAAATTAAATAACAATGGATAAGGTTACCTTGAAGTAAATATTTCATTATTTTTGAACTAAAGCTCTGGCAGCAGTAAACACAAGTTGCAAGGGGTAGACTTTGCCATAGAATAGCTGCAATTTCTAATGTCCTACACCGCTTTGCGGGCCCTTTCTGCTGAATTCCTTCTGATACGAATGGTTCTAAAACTGGAGCATAGAAATACATTGTGAGGCATTTCTATTTTAGATTGAAGTTGATATCCTTACTGCGAGCAACAAGTATCCAGTTGTGGAAGGTCTTGCTGGGGGTAGGACTCTGCAAAGGACACAGAGGATCTCCACAGTACCACTGCTAAGCATGAAAGTTCACCTTTTTTAATATTGTTAATATACTAAATAACCAAACTCTACATACTTGAAGGAGATCGTTGAATTGATTGCATGGGAAGTGGAAATAGGAATCTTGGCCAGTATGACTGAAATCACGACTGAAGGTACAGTTAAGAACTGTAAAATTAATCTGTGTCATTTATTTAATGTCTACATTTGAGCGTCCCAGAGAAAATAAAATCGGTCTTGTGTTAAAATATGTTCCAAGTTGCTGTGTGAAATGAAAGTTACTGCATCAGTCAGCTGCAGAATTTGATTACCATAGCTTTCTATAAATAGCATAGATTACACAGCCTGAGAAATTATGTGGGAGAGTTATAGCCGGTGTATGAAGGAGCTGTAGAAAATAATTTAAGATGCATGAATTTCAAATGAATTTGGGAATAATGATTGCAGCAGCATTGTTGAAATTCCTCATGGATGGCAACATTAAACAGATCACTAATATTTATTCCACCACATTGTTTGTTTATTATAAATCATTCGAAACTACGAAAGAGCTTAATATGAATTAAAATAAAGGACAACATAATCTAGGATGCTTTGATTAAAAATAATCCATCATGTTTTGCTCAATAAGTACTCTAGACTGAAAAATAGTTATTTTATTATTTGGAAAGGCTAAATGTATCATCAAAATCATTTTTGTCTTTTCTGTTTTCAAGCTAGTTAGTAATACAATTGTTAGAATTGCACCATGCCATTAATTGTGTAAACAGTGCAGTAAACTGCTTTTGCTGTTAATTTTATAGGGTTGAATTTGAATAGAGCAAGTTGTGGCAAAGTATATAATCCAGTGATTAAGTTGAACAATATATGTATCAATGCATCTCTCTATTTCCTTTCAAACTAAGAAAAGCTGAGAAATTCAGTCTACTTGCTCATCTACTAAAATGCTATATTCGGAATTTCTTTCTTATTAGCCCAGGACATAAAGAATTACCTGAGTGCAACCTATTGAGGATAATCAAACAGGGATTCCAATGACAGTCCATTAATATAAACGGACAGACATTTGGCTTGACTCCATTTAGGACACTTTTTTCAATTCGGCTCCATTTTCTTCAATATAATGCATTCAAACGACCCTTTATATTTGAGTTCAATACCTTCTATTGTTAAAATAGTTAATTTAGAAATTATACTCATTAATATTATCATTTGCAGAGTAGGGTATTGCCATTTTAATTATCTTCCAAATATCTGGGTTTATGGAGACAAGTTTTCCACAAGTCACACTGCAAAGATATCAAAGCTATGAACACAAGTTGCACAAAATTATGTCAGATTTTCCTAAGAAGCTGCTATACTGTAAGTTTGGGAAATCAAGCAACATGCCTTTCCAACTAAACCAATGCTGATTACAAACATATTTTTTGCAAAATAGTACTTTTGAAAGCTTCAGCTGTGCTTGCATGCTTTTTTGAAAGAAACATGTCCTTCATTACATTAATCAAATGCTCGATATAGAGATGAATTGATTACTCTGCATTAGCATTTATTCCTCTTTAGGATTATCTCCCAGCTAATCGCGTAGCCTAATCGGTGGCAGTATTGAGTAAAATATTGTTTAGCAAAAGTAATTAAGACAAACTTCACGAACAACATTGCTACGATAATATTTCTGAATTAGTCTTCCTTTGGTAATTAAAAAAAATAAGAAAGGGGCCTACTATGACTTTAATGGACATCCGGTGGCGCTGTAAACTGGCTGCCTCCGCTTTCAGTCTGGTATCTTTTTTATTTTTTGTTATGTATAAAGTGTGCTTTTTGTTTTTTTGTTGTTGTTTTATGTGGGGGGGCAGAGGGGATGGTAAGGGGGAAACCGTCCTTCAGTCGCTTCCTGGAGAGGATGCGACTATTATTCGAGTTGTGTCCTCGCCCCCCCCCCCCCCCCCCCCCCCCCCCTGCGATCTACCTACTGGATTGGCGCGGCATTTCCTGCCGGGACCGACCAGAGCTCCAGCAGCGGTGGCGCAGCGCTGGATACATCGCAAAGCTGGCGATGCCTCATCTGGGATCACCATTTGGAGCTCCGGAGTGTTGGGCCTGCTGCATCGACATCGCGGAGCTGTGGTTCGCTGAGCTCCCACCGCGGGCGGCGCTGACCAACATCGCGGAGTCCTGCGACCCTTTGTCGGGGGTTGCCAGCGTGAATCTCCGCCCAGCTCGGCCTGTGGACTTTGGGAGCAGCGGACTCCGGTGGGAGGTGGCCGATTTAGAGGTCCGGGCCGCTGAGGATGATCATCGGGCCACCCGTAGCGATGACTACGGGGTGCTCAGGAGCCCCCGACCACAGGTGAACATCTGAACAGATCAGCGAGGAGGTGGACTGGACTTTGGTTCCTTCCCTCACAGTGGGGAACTTTGGTGCCGCTGTGGGGATGTTTGTTTGTGTCGTGGGCTTCTGTGTTTTGTGCTTTTTTTTATTTTTGTATGACTGTAAGGAAAATTGCATTTCCTTGTCTCTTATGAGACAATGACAATAAATTGAATCCAATCCAATCCAATAATGTAGAAATATCACATAATTCTGGTTAAGATATCCAAAGATCCAGATGAGTGACACATGGACAAGTTTAAATCTATCATAGCAATTGGAAAATCAATTTCAGCTAATTAGTTACACTGTAAACCTGGAATGTAAAACCTATATCAGTAATGTTGACCATGAAATTACCATGCTGTTGTGAGAAACATAAATTGTTTAATGATGTCCTTTGGGGAAGAAACATGCCGTTTTTTCACCCCCTGACTTACATGTGACATCAGGTTCACACATTGGTTAGGTCACGGTGGAGAATTGGACTCAGCTTTAGCCATGTGACTTAGGGAGAGTGTGGACATCCTGGAGAGAGCGCAGAATATATGCGCTCTCATGGATCTGGGGATGAGGGATTTCAAATGTAGGATCAAACAGGAGAAGCTGGGGTTGTTCTCCATAGAACAAAGGAAATTTGATGGTGGTGTACTGATATATAAAAACTGAATGGAAAAAGAATACTGTTCCTATTAGTAGATGTTCAAAGATTAGTGCATACAAATTTAAAATTACATGCAAAAGTACAAAAGGGATGCGGTTAATTTAAAAGTAGAGCAACAATTAAAATTTACCATTCAATTGTTTAACCTGAAGAAATTGATAGTGCGGTGTATCATTATGATATTAAGTAAGTTTATTGGCCAAGTATTCACATACAAGTAATTTGCCTTGATGCCCAGCCCACAAGTAACAACATGACATACAGTGACAGTTACGAATGACTCAGAAAACACTAACAATTAATAATAATAACATGAATGATAAAACACCATTGATCAAGCATGTGAATCAACAAAATACCAGATCAAAGAGAGGCTACAGATTTTTAGCTGTTGAGGAGAGCAACTACTCGTGGATAAAGTGTCCAAGAAGGAACTGCAGATGCCGGAAGATCGAAGGTACACAAAATTGCTGGAGAAACTCAGCGGGTGCAGCAGCATCTATGAGCGAAGGAAATAGGCGACTTTGCAGCAGCATCTATGGAGGGTCTGAAGAAGAGTTTCGGCCCGAAACGTCGCCTATTTCCTTCGCTCCATAGATGCTGCTGCACCCGCTGAGTTTCTCCAGCAATTTTGTGTACTCGTGGATAAAAACTGTTTTTATGTCTGGCTGTGGCAGCTTTGACAATCCAGAGTCGCCTTCCAGAGGGAATTGATTCAAAGAGTTTGTGGCCAGGGTGAGAGGGGTCAGAGATGATCTTGCCCACTCGCTTCCTGGCCCTTGCAGTGTACAGTTCATCAATGGAGGGAAGGTTGCAGCCAATAATCTTCTCTGCTGATCAGAGGATTCGCTGCAGCCTCCGGGTGTCGTGCTTGGGGGCTGAGCCAAACCAGACCATGATGGAGAAGGTGAGAACAGACTCTATGATGGCCATGTAGCATTGGACCATCATTGCCCGTGGCAGATTGTGCTTCCTCAGCTGCCGCAGGAAGTAAATCCTCTGTTGTGCCTTTTTGACTGTGGAGTCGATGGTAGCCCCCCTACTTAAGGTCCTTGGAGATGATGGTTCCCAGGAACTTAAAAGACTCCACAGATGTGACTGTGGTGTTGTTGATGGTGAGTGGGGTGAGGGGAGAGGGGAGGGGGGCTCTCCTAAAGTCTACAATCAGTTCCAATGTCTTAAGATCATTGAGCTCTAGGTTGTTGCGATGGCACCAGGACGCCAGCTGTGACACTTCCTGTCAGTCGGCAGATTCCTCCCCCTGGATCAATCCAATCATGGTTGTGTCATCCGCAAACTTGAGAAGCTTGACAGAGGTGTCTGTAGAGGTGCAGTCATTGGTGTAGAGAGAGTAGAGGAGAGGGGAGAGTACGCAGCCTTGTGGTGCTCCTATGCTGAGTGTTTGTGATTCCGAGATGTGCTTTCCCAGCCTCACATGCTGCTTCCTGTCTGTCAGGAAGTTGGTGATCCACCGACAGAGGGGTTTCAGGCACAGTCAACTTGGAGAGTTTGGAGTGTAGTAATTCTGGCACAATGGTGTTGAATGCAGAGCTAAAATCAACAAACAGGATCATCGCATAGGTCTCCTGGGGGTCTAGGTGCTGGAGGATGAAGTGCAGGCCCAGGTTGACTGCATCATCCACAGATCTATTTGCCCGATATTAGTTTGATCAATTTAATGGAAGTATGGAAGCAAAGCAGTCTAATAATCCATTAAACCTGGACATCATGCCTTGACACTTGATTTAAAAACATTACCATTTCTTTGTGTGAAAGATACATCTTTTAGATGCGCCTGGGACGCATCCTCAGTGATGTGATCTGGTGGCATCGGGTGTTTTGTGTTTCTCAACATCAGACACCCTCACCCAGGTGACCGTGTTGACCAGGCCCTGACTTGCATCCCAACAGCAACCGCCCACGGATCAGCCCTCTTAATCCAAATCCACCTTGCGGCTTTCTCTGCAGCTTCGCTTGCGGATTGAATGGCCCTCATCTTTGCCAGCCCCGTAATGCCCAACTGATTGAGGACTTTGCAGAGTGAGCGTCCTACAAAGCCTCTACAGCCCACCTCTATGGGCTCATAGCATGTCTTCCAGCCTCTGTCCTGGCACATCTCCACTAGTTCCTGGTACTTTGCACATTTCCTCTCGTTAGCCTCTTCAATATGCTCTACCCAGGGCACTGTCAGTTCCAGAATGATCAGCTGTTTTGTCACTTTGGAGGTGATGATCATGTCTGGCCGGAGTGATGTTGCTGTGATGTGCTGTGGACATTTAAGCTGTTTGCCCAGATCGATGTGCGGCTGCCAGTCAGTGGCTGTGTAGAGGAGGCCCGTCCTTGTATTTGGTTGTGGTCGAGGCTTCTCTCCAGATTTGACAAAAGTGATTGAATTCTTTGGAGCGTGGTGGTGTTTGCTGTTACCGATGGCAGTGGGTATGCTCTCAGCAACCACCTTAAGCACCTGGTCATGGTGCCACCGATAGCGACCTTCCCCAAGGATCTTTGGGCAGCTGCTGAGGAGATGTTCTAATGATCCTCTTCCAGAGAAAAGTTCCAGGGCAGGAAGATGTTTTGCTGTTGCCCCAGACATGGGGATTTACTGGGCTTGGTAGGGCATCGTAGACAGTTTGGATAAGGAAACGGACGCGCTGGAAGTCTGCCTGTATGATGTTTGACCAGGTAAACCAGTGCTGCGGTATGCTCTCCCATCGTGTCCACACTCCCTGCTGCCTGAGCCCCACTATCCTGCTCACACGCTCTTCCTCCACACCTGCTCGGACCTCTTCCTCGATTAGATGGTGTCTCTCCTTGCCCTGGGCCTTGCCAACCAGTGTCTTAGGGAAGTATCCCAAACCCGCTCTGCCAGTTGCCATGACTCCCACGAATGCGTTTTGCCTTAGGCGTGACTCTGCCACCTCCACTACTTTATCCGCCCTCCATTTCCCCCCTGTTCTCACCTCGATGCCAGCTGATGAAACCTTCTGGTCTCTGGAGTCCCTGTACTGCAGAGCTTGTCTTGTTCGCGCCACCGTGTAGCCACTGATTGGGAGCTGCAAGATGTTACTGGTCCCATACAGTGCTGCACTGTTGAGGCTGCGGGGAAAGCCAAGCCATCTGCGGAGAAAGCCACTGATCTTCCTTTTGAGGGACTCAACTGTGGTCAATGGAACAGCGTAAATCAGCAGAGGCCACCGGACACAGGGCAGGATGGAATGCTGATAGATCCATGCTTTGAATCTGCCAGGCAGACCTGACTTGTCGACTTTGGTGAGCCAGGCTTCAAGGTCTTCGATGGACTTTTGAATGGCGACAGAGTCTTTCAGAGTTGCATCAAAAAGCTTCTCCAAACTCTTGGCAGGTTGCTCAGTTGGATAGTAAGAAATGGAATCTGTCAGTCACCTTCCCCTTCTTCAGCAACAAGAACCTTGACTTTGTTGGCTTGAAACTCATCCATGCCCAGGTGATAGGTTTCTCAAGATTTTGTAGGATCCACCTACTTCCTGGGACATGTTGTGGTGATGGTCATCCATAAAAGCTCTTATTCTGGGTGGAGTGTTGTTTGGCCAAATAACTCTGAAATAAAATAATAATCAGTGTTATCATGTGACTATGAACCTTCTCGATTTATGTAAAGATAACCTATCTCACTCAGTGTCCCTTTGGAACAAATTGACAACCATTTCATATCCAACAAGAGTTTCCAGACCCACAACAATGTGATTGATTTTTTCAGTGGGTTAACATGAGGTCTAGTTTTATCAAAGCTCTATGAAGAGCAGAATAAAAACAACTTGCTACAGATACAGCATGTACAGTACAATAAATCCTGCAAATATCTGTGGAATTCTCTGCCACAGAAGGCAGTGGAGGCAAATTCACTGGATGTTTTCTCTCCCAAGGGAGAGTTAGATATAGCTCTTAGGGCTAACAGAATCATGGGATATGGGGGAAAGCAGGAATGGGGTACTGATTTTAGATGATCAGCAATGATCATATTCAATTGCGGTGCGGTGCTGAAGTGGCCTACTCCTGCACCTATTTTCTATGTTTCTCCAAGTAAACATTTGGATACTTTCACCCTCACTTAAACTCACAAAGTGACATTCTCATATTCACTGAAAAAAACCCTTGCATACTTGAGGAAAATGCACTCAAAAGCAAAAGCACAGCCTCAGAATAAAAGGAGGTACCTTCAAAATGGAGATGAGGAGCAAATTCTTAAGCCAGGGGCTGGTACAACTGTGGCAGTCATTGCCACAGACGGCTGTCATCAGGTAATTCCACAGACACTGGGTATTTTTAAAGCGAGATTGATAGGTTCGATTAGGAAAGGCATCAAAGGTTATGGGGGGAAGGCGGAAGAATGGGGTTGCGAGGGAAAAATAGATCGGCCATGATTGAAAACTTGTTGATTATCAATACTATCCTCCTTCGGCATGAATCACTGCTCTCCTCCTTGTTGAACACAACCTGAGGATAACAAAGGGAGAGGGCATAATCCAGACAGGGATGTAAGAGTGGACATGATGATACAATGAACTTGACAGTCTGAAGAAGGGTCTCAACCCGAAATGTCACCCATTCCTTCTCTCCAGAGTTGCAGCCTGAGTTACTCCAGCTTTTTGTGTCCATCTTCGAGACTTGACCGACTATACAGTAGATGAAGAATAAACCAACCTGAGAGCAAAGCCTACTTGATCCCATCCGCAGCAACCTGCATCTCTATTGGTTGAGAGACCATAGCACATATCATGAGGAGTTGACATTTTGTGTTCACACTGATAACATGACCTCTTCCTTTGTGAGGTAGGACCATCGATATTGGGATAAATTTTGAACTTTATAACTGGTCATCTATGAGCTGCAATGTGTACCTTGTTCTAGGGCCAGATTGACTTCTACATCTTTGTCACATTTCCATGGAAGGTTAGCATATGGTCCAGGTCTACTCTGTACAGAGTGGGGCTGGGAAGCACAGTATTGTTCATCGGGTTGTACTGTTATTCCTCTTGTCAAAATGAAACATATTAACTGTAATAAAAATACCTGAAACAGAATAAGGTGGACTGGTAAAGAAGACATTGTACGCTTGCTTTCTTCAGTTGGGGCATCGCATATAAGAACCAGAAAGCTTTATAAATCTTTGTAGAAACAAGGAACTATAGATGCTGGTTTACAAAAAAGACAGAAAGTGATGGAGCAACTGAGTGGGTCGGGCAGCATCCCTCGAAAACAAGTATTAGGGAACGTTTCAGGTTGGACACTTTCTTTGGACTGATTAGGGGGAGGGGGGACAGCAGGAAGAGAGGAGGTGGCAGGACAAAGCATGGCAGGTGATTGATGAAGGTCAGGAGCCTTGTAATGCACCTCAAGGAATACCCATCCCAAAAATTGGGGTAGGTCAATGAATACCTAACAGGAACATTGATATGCGTCAATGAATGCCTAAATGTTGTTGCACTGTACAAATATCTTAACCTTTGTCCTACTGCTGTACAGCTACCTTAACCTCTGTCATACTGCAGCTTCCACAAAGGCAGGTAGGAGGGATTATTGATGGCCAAATAGTTGGACAAAGGGCAGAGATTAAAAAAAATAGTGTGGAAACTTTGGTTGGCTGCATTTGGCGTATTGGTGTTGGAGCATTACAGAAATAATGTGGAAGCTTTGGAGAGGGTGCAGAAGAGGTTTTTTTTTTCCAGATTGCACCCTGGAGTGGGGTGGAGGGCATTAGATATAAGGAAAGATTGGACAAACTTGGATTGTTTTCTTGGAGCATCAGAGGCTGGAGTGGAAGACCTGACAGAAGTTTATGAAATAATGCGAGGCATATTTAGGGTAAACAATCCAAGGCTTCTTCCCCATGGAGGAAATGATAAATACTAGCTTTAAGGTCAGTGGAGGAAGTTTAATGGGGATATGTGGGGCTTTGAGAGGCTGGTTATGGAATGCAGTCTATCAAGCAAACTTGACCCACTACTGTTTGCCTACTGCCACAACAGGTCCACTGCTGATGCCATCCCCTCCGGCCTGTATATCTGTATAAGAGAGACACCTACATCAGACTTCTATTCATAGACTACAGCTCTGCTTTTACTATCCATATCCCATCCAAGCTTATCTCCAAACTTGTGGAACTTGAGTCAGCACCTATCTCTGCAACTGGATCCTCGACTTCCTGCCCAACAGACCACAAACAGTGAGGATAGGGGACAAATCATCCTGTACGATAATTCTCAATGCCGGTGCTCTGCTATGATTCTCAGCACCCCCCTTTACTGCTTATACACCCATGACTGTGCAGCCTAGTACAAATCCAACACAATTTATGAATTTGTGGACAATACCACCGTAATGGGCTGGATATCAAATAAGGATAAGACTGGGTACAGGAAGGAGAGTGAGAACCTCGTAACCTAGTGTCAAGACAACAACCTTTCTCTCAATGTCAGCAAGACAAAGGAGATAGCGATCAACTTCAGGAAGTGAAGCAGAACACGTATCCTGGTATACGTTGATGGTGCCGAGGTAAAGATGGTTGAAAGCTCCAAGTTCCTAGGAGTAAATATCACCAGCAACTTGTCTTGGACTAGGCCAATCGAAGCAATGGGCAAGAAAGCACACCGACTCCTCTATTTCCTTAGAAGGTTTAGGAAGTTCGGCTTGTCCCCAACAACTCTAACCAACTTCTACAGATGCTAGGTAGAAAGCATTTTATCAGGATGCATCACAGCATGGTTAGGGAACAGCCCCATCCAAAACCACAATAAATTGCAGAGAATTGTGGATGCAGCCCAGACCATCATATAAACCAACTTCCCTTCCATTAATTCCATCTTTACCATGCTGCCTCAGCAAGGTCACCAGCAATAATCAAGGACAAATCTCACCCCAGACACCCCCTCGTCTCCCCTTTCCCATCACGCAAGAAGTACAGAAGTGAAAAAACACATACCTCAAGATTCAGAGATAGTTTATTCCGAGCTGTTATCAGGCAACTGAACCATCCTAACACCATACATGGAGCAGTACTGAGCTAGACATTTGGACTATCTTTACTTGGACTTTACTAGACTTTTTACGTAGACTTTTTCTTGCATTAAACATTATTCTATTTATCCTGTATCTGTACTCAGTGGATGGCTTCATTGTAATCATGCATAGTCTTTTTGCTGACTGCATAGCATGTCTAAAAGCTTTACACTGAATCTCAGTACACGTGACAATTTTTCGCTGATGACGTCACAATGGATCTGCCTGCCTGCCGTCTGCACGCGCTGCGAGTGACGTCACACCCCCCCCCCCCCCAACCCTCCCTCCTCCACCACCATTATTCAAAAGTCGGCCCGTCGTCTGCCTCTCTCTACCTCCCATCTCTCTCTCCCCCCTCTCTCTCCCCCTCTCCCACCCCCTCTCTGCTCCCCCCTCTCTCTTCTCTCTCCCCACCTCTCCCCCCTCTCTTTCTTCCCCCTCTCTGCCCCTCTCTCTGTCTCTGCCCCTCTCTCTCTGCCTCTTTGTCTCTCTCTGCCCCTCTCTCTCTGTTTCTGCCCCTTTCTCTCTGCCCTCTCTCTACCCCCCCCCTCTCCCTCTCTAGACGTGCCTGCAAGTTGGGGGCTATGCGTGAGTGGATAGGGCAGGGATGGGGTTAAAAGAACGAATGAATAATATTAATATAATATCAAGGGGGGTAGTTAGTGTGTGTGTGTGTGTGGGGGGGGGGGAAGTGGTCAGTGTGTGTGTGTGTGGGGGTGGTTAGTGTGTGTGTGACACCGCAGGCTGCTGCCCCCCCCCCCCCCCGTACCTCGTGACTGCCAATCACCCCCCCGGACACTTATTATTTTTTTATTCAAATCGTTTGCTATGTCGCTCTTCAAGGGAGATGCTAAATGCACTTCGTTGTCTCTGTACTGTACACTGACAATGACAATTAAAATTGAATCTGAATCTGAATCTGAATCTGAATCCCGCAGCCACGCATTGAGGAGACAGGACCCAACGGGTCCCACTTGGTCTAGTATATATTTAAAACAGAGTGGTAGGTGCCTGGAAGATGCCCCGTGGATGGTGCTGGAAGCAGATACCATTGTGGCCTAAAAAGCATCTTTTGGAGAGGCACATATATATGCAAGGAAAAGAATATGGATCATGTGCAGACAGCAGGGATTAGTATAATTTGGTATAATGTTCAAGATCCAGACATCATGGATTGAAGGACCTGTACCTGTGCTGTACTGATCTATGACAGAATGTTTAGAAGGGAAGTAGTGGGTGCTGAGAGTAAACTATGAACATTTGAATGAATTGTATATAACTGTTCTGAACATGCTTTTGAATTTCGTTTGAATGTATCTTAATTGCTCACATTTCAAGTTGAATAAAAAATGCGTTTAATTATTGATGAACGAGTGATGCCCACCTCTTAGTCCAATACTAAAGTGGCAGACCATTACATTTTATTGGAAATACATACAAATTATAATCCATTTGACCATTGTTACTTTATTGTGCTACTTTATAGAATTATATTTTCATGGCGAAACACATGGCATTGGTAGTATTATGTATAGAATACTGTTCTATACGTTACATACATTCTATTCATTGTATCCGATAGAAAAAGGAAGAAAAAAGGTAAATATTTTTTTTCCATGTCTCAGATTATTGTCAAAGATCAATTATACAGAATCTGGGACTCAGGTCATGAAAACAATTTGAATCATTTAGTCTTTAAACCTTTGGAAAATACCTCTAATCCAGCAGCAATATTTTATTCAAGCATTATTAGTCGAGGGTGTGCTTGCAAGAATAGAAGTCTAAAGTTCAGTTGGTATAATTTGTCTCATTGGATATAATGAACACGAAAAAAAATAACTATAAGCAGAATTGTTCAAACCGTAAGTGGCAAACCGGGTGATATCAGCAGGCAATAAATCATAATTTGTGAAGTTCAGCCCAGCAGTAAGCTAATGATTCGCTGTTTTATTTTTCAGTAAAAGAAACTGCTGATTTGTACCAGTTTTAGTACAAATAGCACATTCTTCTGGATGCATGGAACAGAAAGCATAAGGCAGTAATTGGTAGAATAATTAAGGAATAAATTCTGCAGCAGCAACTCTGTTTATACTTATAAAAGCATAAAAGGCCATTCAACCCATCAGATCTGCAGGCCAAGGGAGCAAACCCAATAGTCCCATTCCTCACTCTTTTATTTCCCTGCATTGCTGTCATGCATTCTTTCTCATACAGTATCTGTCAACTTGCCTTTGATCTATTGTTGCCATTAACCTACACTGAAGGCAACTTATTAGCAGTCATGTAATACCTAACCGCACATCTTTGCCCTACCATCCAGTGCCCTACCCCCATCAATAGTCTTCGTCACCATTTAAAAAAAATTGAAGCATGGTTGGTCATTATAATGGCATACATCAATCATTCCATAAGTATTCCTGATGGAATAGAATAACTTTAATGGATTAATCATTCTTACTATATTTGAACTCTTTAATGAATTTGTACAGAAAGCAATATTTCCAGAGAGTATGCATCACTCACAGCCTAGTTCTGTTGAGTCTTTCTTAACCAGTTTCAATTAGTAGTCATAGAGGCATAGAGTCATAGAGTGATACAGTGTGCAAACAGGCCCTTCGGCCCAACTTGCCCACACCAGCCAACATGTCTCAACTATACTAGTCCCTCCTGGCAGTATTTGGTCCATATTCCTCCAAACTTGTACTATCCATTTAGTTGTCTAACGGTTTCTTAAATGTTGGGATGGTCCCTGTCTGTACTAACTCCTCTGGCAGCTTGTTCCATACACCCACCACCATTTGTGTGAAAAAGTTACCCCTCAGATTCCTATTAAATCTTTTCCCCTTCACCTTAAACCTATGTCCGCTGGCCATCCATTCACCTACTCTGGGCAAGAGACTCTGTGCATCTACCTGATCTAGTCCTCTTGTGATCTTATATGCTTTTCATTTCTGCTGGTGAAAATGAAAATATGCAGAATTCGTAGAATTTTGCATTTGTTTTATTATCATTTAACTCGCTGCAACTTCAGATGGAGGGACCTGACCTGAAACATCAACTGCCTATTTCCCTCCACATGTGCTGACTGGGCTGCTGGGTTACCCATGTGGATTGTTGGCTGCTCAAGATTCCAATATCTTTAATCTCTTGTGTCTCTAATAGAATTGTCCACTTTGAAGAAATTGTGCCTTTCTTTTAACCTTCATTCATTTCTGTTTCCATTTAAGTTTTGATCATGTACCTACCAAAAACTTGTTTTAACAGCCACATCTCTTTCTGCAATGCATGTCGACATCCCAGACATAATTCACATGGATTATAATTGGAATTCTGTCTTTCTTGCTTTGGATCTATCTGTGATTACAGATATCTCCGTGTTTCTGTTCGACATTTTCAAAGTGGTTGTTCTTAGATACATACTTTAGGCTGGTTACTGGTGTGCAAGCTCTTAATCTAGTTTTTCACCAATCTGAACTCTTTCTTTATCTAAGCTGTTCTATTTCAATATGTGCTTTATCTAGCTGTTTGGTAAGCAACTGTTTCCAATGATCACAAGCCTCCCTGGTTGTTAGATATAAAATGTCCTCTGGATTATTCTTCCCCTTTGTTATTTTCTGACCGACTTTCCTCTCAATCTCCCACATTGACATTTTGTCACAATCCTTTCTGATCATCTAACTCGAACTGAGTAATCAGTCCTCACCAGAGGTCTGTCAAATTCTCTTCCCTCTGAGCTCTTCTTCTCCTGGCTTTGCCCCCATCCCCAGTTCTTTTGCCACAATTCTCCATCCAGCTCAGTGAACCCTTTCCTTTGACTCTAAAAACTCTTTCTGTACTGTTAGAAACCACAGGCATGGCTTCTATCATTTCATTTTTTCCATTTCCCTTGTCAGCTCCGAATTTGTAGAGTTTGCTCATTGATGATTACTTCAGTGCCATTTCCAAATGTTGCCTTGAAATAAATCTTACCAAAGTTCTCATAATGTTGCCACAGGGTCTCGGCCCGAAACATTCCTTCTATCCAGAGATGCTGCCTGGCCCGTTGAGTTACTCCGGAATTTTGTGCCTATCTTCTACCAATGTTCATCGTACTATTACTTTCTTTCAATTCATATTCTGATAATTTCCTTCCATTCTTCTCTATTTCCACAATATAATGTAGGACAGCATCTAGTGTTTAACTACAAGCGCTTGTAGCTTATAACAAGCGCTGGAGTCGCTTATTCCCAATTTGCTTACAACAAAACAATGAGAGCACTTAGGAGTCAACTGCTTCAGGAATCAATATAGGCCCTACCAGGAAAGGATATCAGATTTCCTTCCCTCAAGGTTATTAGTGAATCAGTAGGTCTCTAAAAGTCATTTGATCATCCAAATGAACTAAATTTAAATCCCAATGATTCTAAAATGGGATTTAAATTTGGGTCTTTGAATTGGTAGCCACATTCTTCAATTACTGGTCTAGTAATTTACAATGCCACAGTAGAGTGAAAACTAGTCTTCCTCGAAGTTGTGGAAAAGAGTCCCAATATGTGAGATGTGTTATTTGAATTTGTGATGAGAGGTGCGAAGTGGGATTGTTTGTTTGTTGAACCACTTCTACAAGTAAATTCTTATAGTTAAAAGTAGTTAACTCATGCTCCAATGCTTTGACTGCACAATTGTAGTTCATAAATGTATTTTCCTTTGCCACTTCCATCAAATGTTATAAAATAGACAATAGGTGCAGGAGTAGACCATTCGGCCCTTCGAACCAGCACAACCATTCACTGTGGTCATGGCTGATCATCCACAATCAGTACCTCGTTCCTGCCTTCTCCCCATATCCCCTGACTCCACTATCTTTAAGAACTCTATCTAACTCTCTCTTGAAAATATCCAGAGAATTGGTCTCCATTGCCTTCTGAGTCAGAGAATTCCACAGATTCATAACTCTCTGTATGAAAATGTTTTTTCCTCATCTCCGTTCTAAATGGCTTACCACTATTCTTAAACTGTGGCCCCTGGTTCTGGACTCCCCCAACATCGGGAACATGTTTCCTGCCTCTAGCATGTCCAAACCCTTAATAATCTTATATGTTTCAATAAGAAACCCTCTCATCCTTTCAAATTCCAGAGTATACAAGCCCAGTCACTCCATTCAATCAACATATGGCAGTCCCGCCATCCCGGGAATTAACCTCGTGAACCTACGCTGCTCTCCCTCAATAGCAAGAATGTTCTTCATCAAATTTGGAGACCAAAACTGAACACAATACTCCAGGTGTGGTCTCACTAGGGCCCTGTACAACTGCAGAAGGACCTCTTTGCTCCTATACTCAACTCCTCTTGTTATGAAGGGCAACATGCCATTTGCTTTCTTCACTGCCTGCTGTACCTGCGTGCTTACTTTAATACTGAACAACAAGGACCCCCAGATTTTGTTGTACTCCCCTGTTCCCAATTTGACACCATTCAGATAATAATCTTCCTTCCTGTTTTTGCCATCAAAGTGGATAACCTCACATTTATCCACATTAAACTGCATTTGCCGCCATGCATCTGCCCACTCACCCAACCTGTCCAAGTCACCCTGCAATGTACTTATTTTTAGCTGAAAATCACACTAGTATGAGCTAAGAGTATTTAAAGACTTTTTAATGTTTCTATAATGTAAGTAGTTTTCTGTTACATCCCAATATCACATTAGGTTTAAGTCTCAGGGGAGTTCCAATCACTTTCTGCCAATTCTGGAAAATAATTCTAGAGGTGAGGTGAGGAGCAAGTGATGCCTTTTAACATCAAGGCAGGAGTTAACCAAGTTTGTTACTAAGGCACCTCTGGTAAAAGTGATGTCAATGGGTATCGAAGGGGGAACATTCCAGTTGTTGGAGTCACCTTGCATTAAAGGAAGATGGTTGTGGTTGTTGGTGGTCAATCATCCCAAAATTAAGACAATCACAAATGTTCCGCAAGGTACATTCTACTTCAACTTCCTCCTTCCATCAAAGAGTTGGAAGTAGTAGTATTTCTATATGAAATAAGGCCATGGCAACATGTGCTGATAAGTGGCCAGTGACATTCACACATGTAAGAACCAGGCAATGACCATCTCTGACAAAAAGGAGTGTACTCTAAATATTCAATGGTCTTATCACTACTGAGGCTGCCACCATCAATATTCTGGTGTGGTCAACACTGATCAGACACACAACTGGCCTAGATGGATAAGTACGTCAGAGGCTGGGTATCTTGCAAAATCTTGTTTACCTCCTGACACCTCAAGTCCATTACACCACCTACAAGTGCGCATCCAGAGCATGATGGAGTATTCTCCCCTTTCCAGGAAGAATGCAATGTCGAAGCTCTCAAGAAACTCATCAACATGTAGGGCAAGATGGTTGTGGCCATGTCTGACGACTTGCCCGCTGTGGAGCCGGAAGAGAGAGGGAGGCTACCGAGCCCAGCCCCTGCTCACCCCATGGATCAGAAGGGTTGGAGACGGGTGGAGGACTGGTGGGTGAATTGGCTGCGGGAGGCAGTGCAGTGTCTCGACAGTGGAGTCGGCTGCTGGAGGCACTGCAGCAGCCTAGGGCTCGGCTGGACTGGGTGGCACTCCAAGAGGCCTAGCACGTGGACAAGATGCAGCTTGCAGCAGCACAGAGCAGTGGAGCAATACTGGAGGACAAGATCAGCCACTGAAGGCCAGGCCGACCCTGCAACGCTACCAGGACAACGGGCCTTCATGGTTAGATTAAGAAATCTACACCTAGAACACCTTGGAAATGGCGCCAAATCTGGCAACTTGGTTTTCTGTCCTACTACTACTATATTCTGGCACTGAATCTAAGATGCTTATCTAAGATGTATCTAAGAGCTTATGTATAGTGATACACACTGAACTGTATAAAAAAATGAATTTCACTGTACCTCGGTACATGTGATAAATAAAGTGCCATTAAACCATTGAAGATGGCCCACTTGATAGGCACTCCAGCGACAACCTTAAACATATATTCCATCTACCACTGGTCAGCTGTGGATGCAGTGTGTACCATCTACACCGCACAGTAGTTATTTTCCTAGCCTACTCCGCCAGCTTGGTCAAGCCTATACCCTTTCCCACCAGGAGAAGCAAGGGCAGCAGGTGCATGGGAACACCACTGTTCTCCATCAAGTCACACATGATTCTGACCTGGAAATATATCGCTGGTCCTTTATCCACCACCACTTGCTCAATGACAATTTGTAGTGGGAAATCAATATTGGCCTTGCCAGTGACGCTCAGATCCCAAAATTGAACTATTAAAATAAAACTCTGATAGAACACCTGGGGAACTATACCTTTTCTGATTTCGGTCGGAAATTTGCCTCAGCCTCAGTGGCACTCCCAAAACACTTTACAACTCATCATTTAAACTACTTTCTCTATCTTTCAATTGCATATGAAATGGGAATTGCATCGTTGTCCACTCCTTAAAATAAGAGAGCTTATTTTCTACCTAGCTCTGTAGTTCTAGCTTCTACTGCCTTTAGTACTGACAGCATCTCCATGTAATTTTTGTCTGTGCTTTCAAGTCTCCAATGGCTAGCACATAGACAGCTGATCATTTGCTTGGTCAGAACCTGGCAGACAAACTGACTCTGAATGCAAAGTCTGTCAGTATCAAATACCTCATAAACATATCACTTGATCGCTGCCAGCTTCATTTCTCCTTCGCAGAGCCACGACAAATAAAAAACCATTATCCCAAATTGTAAAAGCTGTGTTTAAAAAGAGGTTGGAAATTAAGTATCTGACGTTTTCCTGGCACTGTGAATGTTCAGAAAGTGCAGAAGGGTGGAATTTTCACCAAGAAAATATAATGCTGGTTGCTGATGCAGGAAACCCACAACCAGCCAAGCAATGTCGATGGAGAGGGAAACACAGTTAACATTGCCCATAGATGTCATTTAATCAGGACTGGCTTTGCATTGACCTCTCATCAACCTTTGTGAAATTCCATTAATAACTACATGACCAAATGTGAGCGACTACCCTCATATGTCATGTTACAATGATGCCAATAGACTGTGGCTGCACTTTGCTACTTTCAAACCGTCAGCAGGAACAGTGGCGGTGATGATAGATCTACCATGATTGGATGGCAGAGTAGTCTTGATGGGCTGGATGGCCTAATTCTGCCCCGACCACTTGTGAACTAGTGTGAACTTATGAACTAATGAACAAGAGCTTACTATGTTCAGATGTTCCTCCTGGTTGAACATGACGACATGTTTAAAGTATACACTAAGGCTATGTTATCAAACCCTTGACATCAGCAACTATTCAAAAGTTAAAAACATGATGAGATACAGAAACTTGGGAGAGTCAGAGAAACTTTAGTGACTGCAGTAGCCCAGTCCATCACACAGACCTGTCTTCCCACCTCCCATCGACTTCATCTACACGTTACGTTGCCAACATAATCAAGGACCATTATCACCCCAGTCCTTGCCTGTTCTCCCCTCTTCCATTGGGAATGAAGATACAAATGTTTGAAAGCATAAAGAGCCTGTCTCACTGCGGCAACCTAATTGGAGAGTTTAGAAGAGTTTGCCTTCAACTCATACTCACAGCATGGTTGACACGAGGTCCTAGGAGGTCTTTGTAATTCTCCTTCATGCTCGAGAGTACTCCCCGCGTACACGAGCCCTCAGCTAGGTCGCGGTGTGTTTTTCAACATACCAATATCCCCCACCCCCCCCAAGTGTGGATTATTGTTATAAGTGCCAATGCATTGCAGTATGTCAGGAAATTATTTTTTCCTGTCAAGTCTCTTTATTGTTCTTCATTATACACTAAGAACACAATTGCTAAAACAAAATGTTGTCAATTGTGACAAATTATTCTCCTTTTAAATATATGGAAATGTACTTGTTCTTACATTGCTTAAAGTATGTTGACATATTAAATTGCTGACCATATCAACTGTCAAATGTGTCAAGTAGCAAATACCATTAACTGTGCCAGGGGTAGTCTATTAATAATGCAACTTAGCAAAGTCAGTTAAAGCTTCTACTGTCCTTGACATTTGGGTAACATTTCTGATTCTCAATCCCCTTTTCAATATTTGCTTCACCTACTTCTGCTGGAATAAGAAACCTGCACAACATAGGACAACATGGGTTGCTAACAGGGGAGTGTGGATATCAATGCTACTATAATGGATGCTTCTTCAGAGATTCCCAAATAGTTTAAACTCAAGAACATACAGAAAATGTTGTGGGAAACTTAAAGTCGGAGGCATTCATTAAACTGGTGATAGATACCCTATTATTATTATTTTTCAATCACTTTATTCACTCTGTTATTCATTCACATACAACAATTTCAACAGATCAGCAAGGTCGCTGAAAATAGAGGAAAAAAGACATAGGAGGTAAGAATAGAACCTAGGGAAATTCAGTCCCTGAAAAGTGTTTTTAACTATCAGTCAGGTTATGGCAAATTTTGTGGCCCAGATCTTACTCTATCAAAATAATTTAGGGTCATCAGTACCCCTCAGACTCAGAATAAAATTAAATATGGGGTTATTATCAATTGCTATTTGTGGAAGCAGGTGGCAAAATTATGTTAATCCTCGTATGCAGAAATGTCCTCTTTCTTCACTTCTGAAAGACCTGATTCTACTAATTGAGCTACCATGATGGAAAGTTGACCTTACATGTGACTGGAACAGATATATCTCCAACTACTTATCTCCTCTGTAATTGCTGCATTCTCCTTCTGATATCTCCAACATTCTTTTCATGTTGAAGTGATTCTGGGATTACACTTGTGCACTGGTGTTGACCTCCATGGTTACTGTTCAACCCTTAATAATTTTATATGTTTTCATTTTTGCGACTGTCAACAATGCTCAGATTTTTTATTGCCTTGCTTCACTGACTATCCAAGTATTTATGTGAAAATATGAATCAATATTTCTATTGGTATTGCCAGTCAGATTGATATGACATAAATGGTATTAGACAGGAACTTTCAGAAGTTCATTGGACTAGGTTGTTTGTGAGCAAAGGGATGTCCCAAAAGTGGCAGGTTTTTAAAAGTATGATGGTGAGAGTTAAAAATATGTGTGTTCCTTTTGGCAATGTTCCTAATGACAAGGCAGGCAGGATTAAGGAATTCTGGATAACGAGGGAAATTGAGGCTCTGGTGAGAAAAATAGGGAGTCAGGTATGGACAGCTAGTATTAAGTGTATCTCCAGAGGTTTATAGGGGATTGAGGAGCCTGCTTCAGAAGGAAATCAGTAGGGCAAAAATAGTGCATGAGATAGTTCTGGCAGATGAGATTAAGGAGACTCCAGAGAGATTTTTAAAGTATATTGATGGAAAAATGGTGATTGGAGAGAAAATGGGATCCTCAAAACCAAAGTTATCACTGATCATCTTAGAGTGAAGCTGCAGGAGATGGGTAAGGTGGTGGGAATATTTATCCTTTACTGTGGAGAAAGACCTAAAGGCTATGGAACTCAGGAAAATTGATGCCAATGTCTGAAGGACAGTCCTTATAACAGTTGAGGATGTGCTGGATGTCTTAAAATGAATGGTAGATAAACCACCGAGGCATGATCAGAAATATCAAAGGTCACTGTGGGGATTGACAGATTGTTGATTAGTACGGGTGTCGGGGTTATGGAGAAAAAGAAGGAGAATGGGATTGAGAGAGAATGCAGATCAGCCACGACTGAATGGCAGAGCAGACTTGATTGGCTGAATGGCAGAGCAGACTTGATTGGCTGAATGGCAGAGCAGACTTGATTGGCTGAATGGCAGAGCAGACTTGATTGGCTGAATGGCAGAGCAGACTTGATTTTGGCAGAGCAGACCTGAATGGCAGAGCAGACTTGATTGGCTGAATGGCAGAGCAGAATTGATTGGCCGAATGGTTTAATTCTGTTCCTATAACTTATGAACAAGATAAGAAATTGCAGGAGCATTGGCTGAGCAATGTGAATCTCGTTAGCTAAAGGTGAGGTACTGGAACATTGGAGGGTGGCTAATGTTGTGTTTCTATTTAAGAAGGGATGCAAAGAGAAACCTGGGAAATATAGGCACATCTGTGATAGGCAAGTTACTGGAGAACATGCTGAGATAACATACATTTATTTGGAAAGACAGGGAATGATTAGGGAAAATCAGCATGGTTTTGTGCTAGGTGACCGTATCTTACAAATTTAATAGAGTTTTCTGAAGAAAGATCAAGACGGTTGATTACAGCAAGGCCTGTAATATGGTTTGCATGGTAGGCTGCTTTGGATCGATAGATCACAGGGGTCCCAAGGAGAGCTTGGTAACTGGATACAGGATTGGCTTAATTGTGTGAAGCAGAGAGTGCTTTGAAATGTTTTGTTTTTTTTTCAATTGCAGGTCTCTGTCTAGTAGTGTGCCTCAGGGGTCAGTGCTGGGCCCCATTGCTGTTTGTGGTTTATATGAGAATGTACAAGGCATAAGTGGTAAGTTTGCAGATAACACTCAAATAGGTGGTATTGTAAAGAGTGAAGATGGTTTTCAGGAATTACAGTGGGGTCTGGATCACGTGGGCCGAAGAATGGCAAATTAAGTTTAATTCAGATAGGTGGGGAGCATTGCATTCTGGGAAGTAAAACCAAGGTACGAACTTCACAGTGACTGGTAGGGCCTCGGGATGTGTTGTTGAGCAGAGGGATTTTAGAGCACAAATACATAGTTCACTGAAAGTGGTGTCACAGGTAGGTAGGGTGGTGAAGAAGGCATTTGGCATGCTGGGCATCATCAATTAGGAGACGCAGTATAGATGTCAAGGTGTTATGTTACAGTTGTACAAGACCTGGACTTTATTCCTTGGATGCTGAGAGGTCCTCTTATAGAGGTGTGTAAAATCATGATGTGCATAGATAGGATAACTGCATATAGTTTTTTTTCACATGATAGGGAACCATGAACTAGAGGGTATAGGTTTAAACTGACAAGGGAAAGATTTAATAGGAACCTGAGAGGCAACCTTTTCAAGCATAGGGTGGTGGCGATATAAAATAAGCTGCCAGGGCAAGTAGTTGAGGATAAATTTGCATGTGTCTAAGCCAAACAAGGGCAAATGGGATTTATTTCAATTGGGCATCTTGGTCGGCATGGACAAGTAGGGCTGAAAGGCCTGTTTCCATGCTTTGTAAACTCATTTGAGTACATGAGTGACTGCAAGAGTCAATGTACTGTATTATTGATAAATTGGAACTATGTCCAACTATGCTACTTTGTCTCTGATGGCTGAAAAGAGACAGGTTATATAAAGTTACTTAATTTGGTTGTACAGAGTGCTTCAGAAACTTTTTGCATAAATCATTTATATTTTGAGGAAGGACATTATTGCTATTGAGGGAGCGCAGCGTTGTTAAACCAAGTTAATTCCCAGAATGGCAGGACTGACATAGGATGAAATAATGGGTCGACTGGGCTTGCATTCACTGGAATTTAGAAGGATGAGAGGAGATCTTACAGAAACATATAAAATTCTTAAAGGATTGGACAGACCAGATGCAGGAAAAATGTTCCTAATGTTGGGAGAGTCCAGAACCAGGGGACACAGTTTAAGAATAAGGGGTAGGCCATTTTGGACTGAGATGAGGAAAAATCTTTTCACCCAGAGAGTTGTGAATCTGTGGAATTCTCTGCCACAGAATGCAGTGGAAGCCAATTCACTGGATGTTTTCAAGGGGGTTAGATTTAGTTCTGGGCTAAAGGAATCGAGGGATATGGGGAAAAAAAGCAGGAACAGGGGTACTGATTTTAGATGATCAGCCATGATCATATTGAATGGCGGTGCTGGCTCGAAGGGCCAAATGGCATAATCCTGCACCTATTTTTATATGTTTCTATGTTCTATGTTTCTATACTTTTTGTAACCTTGTTTTTCCTATTCATTTCTGCTTGACGAAGCAGATAGACTGGCAACATTTATTGAATGTTTTAGTCTCTAGGTCTGTTCATGCATGTATGGTATGCCCCTTTGCAAGGCTTCATGAGAAAATACAGGAATTGTTATGCCTATCAAGACATATTTGATTTGCATGGTGGAACCACACACAGCCAGACAGGTTGGACACTTGTCATTCTTTCAAAAGACTCTAAGCAAGTAAAGTCCACTTTGACTTTATAAGCATCTTACATGTCTGTTTGTAAGTCTATCTGAAGAACTGTGCAGAATTGTAACACCTCCTCGAGGGCATTGTTATCTCTGCATGTCAGTGAGTCCATAAGCATGTGGATTAAAAATGTGCATGTTTGACCTATTATTGGATGGGCAACAGCTTGAGATAGGATCATAGAGAATGTAACAATGCTCAGCATTACCTACCTGGTGTGTTTCTTCTGATCCTAATCCTTTTCCAAACCAATAAAAAGTTTAATTACAAAAGCTTTCCAGATAGAAAGCAGAAATATTCATCCATGTTATACAAACTAAGATGACTGATATAACAGACCTCAAAGGTTATTGTCAAAATCCTCCCTCTGCCTCAGCAGCAAGGCAGGCAATTAAGCAATGATCTCACTGAAGACTTACCAGTAAATAACAAGCAGCAGATGATGGGAAGGAATAGCGAGAGCAATATTATAATGACATTACATGCAATGTTATTTTTTATAAAGTGCCATAATGTTAAAATAAATATTTCCAAGATGCTTTCTAGAAACATTATTAATTATGAATTGACAACTAGCTACATCAGAATATATAAATGGAAGTTAATCAAATGCTTGGATGCAGAGGTAGTTTTGGGAAGTGTTTGGAGGTGAAGAGGCAGGGAAGGTTAAGTGGGGTTGGGTGGGAGGGGAAGGAAGGGAAGGAGGTGGGGAGGGAGGTGGGGCAGTGGAGGAAGGGCAGGGAAGGTGGGTTGAGAAATTACAGAGCTTAGGGTTTGGCAGCAGGAAGCCTGAGTGCCCATGGTAGAGTGCTCAAATTCAGACTGTTCAGCAGGCCATTATTGGATAGATACAAGTTCATAAGCTCATGTTCTAGGAGATAGAATAAGGCCATTCTACTCCGCCATTCAATAATGGCTGATCTATATTTCCCTCTCAACCCCATTCTCCTGCCTTTAACCCCTTACCCCTGATGCCCTGATCTCTTAAATACACAATTTCGCCAAGTTCAATTATTTTATTTCACCCCTCCCCCCCCCCGTATAAAAATGTTATTCTTTTTTCTCCCGCTTGACCTTGAATGTCATCCCTTCTTGATG
Organism: Leucoraja erinaceus; assembly: GCF_028641065.1. Lineage (NCBI taxonomy): Eukaryota > Metazoa > Chordata > Chondrichthyes > Rajiformes > Rajidae > Leucoraja > Leucoraja erinaceus. The sequence continues at coordinate 57,159,868 of NC_073381.1, forward strand.
TCTACACAGCTTCAACCTCAGGTACCATCCATGCTCCACAGTCTCTCCCTGCCTCCTGACCTTGGGTATTATTTTTCTTCCTTGATATTCCACACCACCATATCCTAGGATTTTTTTCTAATCAAAAATGTATTCAATTATTACAAATATTTTTTACAATACAGTAAAACAAACCAGAACCCACCACAATAATACAATACAACAAATATCCTAAATAAACTACAATGCAACTATGTTAAATCCTTATTGAGGATGCATTCGACCCCCTGCGGTGCCCAGCGGCCCCGGAAATCCCCCAGGGTGCCCGTGGACAGGGCGTGGTCCCTTTCTAACCCCACCAGGGCATGGATGTAAACCCAGAAAAGGGGCAGGCAGCCGGCTCGGGTAGAGCCCTCCACAGCCTGGGGCCTTGACTAGTGGATGGCCAGCCTGGCCAGGCCCAGGAGCAACCCAACCAGGACATCTTCAGCCCTACCCTCTCACTGACGCACAGTGTGTCCAAAGATGAGGATGGTGGGTGAGAAATACAGCCAGGAGGGAAGGAGCAGCCCCTTTAGGTATTGGAACAGGGGGTGCAGCCTCACACACTCCATATACACGTGGTAAACAGACTCATCCAGCCCGCAAAAGTGGCAGGTGGTTGGCTAATCCGTGAACCGCGAGAGAAACAGGTTGCAGGGCACTCCTCAATGCAATACCCTCCACCCCAGATCCCAAGTAGAGGAGGAGAAACCCCATCCTGAGTTTGTGCCTTCTCCTCTTGAAATTAAGAGGACCGCTGCCTGGAGTTCAAGCCACTAATGACTGAAACCCGGTCTTGGGAGATGACTAGCAACGCACTTCTGGGTATTAAAATATGCAACACAGTTAGATGGGATCAAAACCTCAATGACAAATCCATTTGGTGCAATGGCTCAAACCAAACAAATATGCACTAGTACTTCAGTAGAATACCCCAACGTGTCAATGAAGCAGAAAAGGATGATTAACATTTTCAGAGGCTTTCGGCAGGACTGTTCTGATGAAGAGTGAACACTCAAAATGTTAATCTTCATTTTCGTCCTTTAGGTGCTGATAAATCTATTGGCTAAACTTAACCCTTTGTCAATTAAGAATGAATATGTTATTTGAAAAGAAATTATTAAAGATTGTTTTTCAAATAATCCAAAGAAAGTTCTTCAAAGAAAGGTTCAGTTTTCTTGGCCTGTAAATGGACATTGTATCTGGTAACTAACTGTTGTTACCTCATTCATATTCAACCTACAATTCCACTCTGGCACTTCAGGAACATTAGCCCGTTGTTCCCAAAATATTTTATAATGGTAATTCACAGGTTTTTCATTAACTTCCCATTAAATTCGGCTGCAGTAAAACTCTGATTATTCAGAAACCCTGATGGTTTGGCATCTGGCAAAACAGGTGCTGGTCGCCACACTCCTTCAAACATTCTGGGGCACTAGTTCTTAACTAACCAGGGCCCTGGTACGTGTGTTCCCTTCTGGTATATTGGGGCCCTTGATCCTGTGCTCTCTTTAAACATTCTGGGTTCACTTGTAAACTTATTATAATATGGTGTAATAACTAAAAAAATACAATTTGTGGTATTAATAATATCCAAAGGTCTAGAAGATCAGCTGTTCCAGCAACACTAAATTGTGAAAAAGAATCGCAACCTGAAACGTCACCTCTCCATGTTCTCCAGGGATGCTGCCTGACCCGCTGAGTTACTCCAGTACGTTGTGTCTTTTCTTTTACACTAAAGTCTTGAATTTGATTATTAGAGATTTTTAGTAGTATGCTTCCAGCATAGTGTGCACTTGGCTGAGTTGAGGACTGCCAGGACAAGGGATGAAATATGAAATGACATATCACAAAGTTACACGTACTCCAAATGGTGATGAAGGTTGAATATGAGGTTTTACTTTTGCTGAAAGGGAGGTGGGAGAATCGATCAGGCAAAGAGCTTTGAAATGCACAGTGTCTACAAGAAAGCTGAAACACCAAAAGAGAACAAAATCAATATCCAATTCAAGTCTCCATGAAATGAGCGCAAACCAAAAATAGCAAAAGAAAAATAATGTTATTAATGTGTCTATTCTTACATTTTTGAAGCATGTTCCATATTTAAGATCTCTTTAAAAATTATTCACCACCGTATAACCTATAACCACCATATAACCCCACAACCTCACATATATGTCCATGCGTGCTCATCAGAAAATCTCTCTAAATAACAAATAATTTTGATTCCAGTTTACTTCTTCTTTGAAGACTAATGTACATTTGTACTCCAGTTATACAAGATGTGAAATGTTACCTTCATTATTAGTAAATGATAGAGTCATGGAGAGTGTTGCACAACAGAGAGATCTGGGAGCATAGGTGCATGGATTCCTATAAGTGGCGAGTCAGGTAGATAGTGTGATGAAGAAGGTATGTGGCATGTTTGCTTTCACTGGGTAAGTTATTGATGTCGGGACATCATTAAACAACTGTAGAAGTAATTGATGAGACCACACTTGGTGTACTGTGTGCAGTTCTGGTTGCCCAGCTATAGGAAGGATGTAATTAAGAGGATGTCAGTTGGAAAAGGCATAGAAGCCATTCACCAGGATGTCACATGGTCTTGCGGGCTTGAGGTATACAGAGAGGTTGGATAGGGTGTGACTTTTACTTGCGAGCATAGGAGGCTGAGGGGCCACCCTATTGAGGTGTACAAGATCACGAAGGGCATGGATAATGCTCACAGTCTTTTCCCAGGTTAGAGGATTCAAATGCTCACAGTCTTTTCCCAGGGTAGAGGATTCAAAAGCTAGAGGACGAAGGCCTAAGGTGAGAAGGGAAAGATTTTAGAGTGACTCCTGGGCAACATTTTCACTCAGAGGGTAATCTGTATCTGGAATAAGCTGCCAGAGGAAGCTATGGAAGTGGATACAATTGAAACATTTAAAATTTATTTGGATAAATATGTGGATAAGAATAGTTTAAGAAAATATGGGCAAATGGGACTGACTCAACATGGCAATTTGATTGGCAAGGACAAGGCAGGCTGTAGGGCCTGGTTCTGATCTGTATAGATCCATGATTATATGATGATTAGATAGTCATGCAATTGGGAAGTCATTCAACCAAGCTCACCAGAGCCTAACATTCATCATACACAATTATCAGTGAACATTATTGATAATTCTGCCTAAAGAACAAGGTATTATATGATCAGCTGAGCATTTCGGCAAACATGTGCAAAAGCCTTCTTTTTGGCTGTTAATGAGCTGTGATGCAGACCATAATATCATTTTTGGTACCCTCATTCCACTTCAATATAATTAATGCATCCAATATCTATAAAGTGAACAGTGGTATATACATTTGTGCAGACATTTGTCTTGGGTCAGAGTCATGGTCATACTGCACAGGAACAGGCTCTTTGACTTGACTGTCCATGCCAAACTAGATGCCTCATTTAACATAGTTCCATTTGCTTGCCTTTGGCTCGTATCGCTCTCTACCTTTGTGAGTGCAAATTTGAATGAATTTTGGGGACACTACAAAACACTGTTGCCATCATGTGTCATCTCTGCTGACCAGGGATGAAATATCAGGCAATTACTTTTGCTTGACACGTTGGTTGATTTTATGTCTTGTGGGATAAATAAATCTGATAACAAGCACTGAAGAGTGATTGGCTGTTATTCTGGCTATTCTGCCCCCACCAGGGGCGCCGTATGATGGCAGCCTCTGCCGACAGTCTGTTTATTTTTCATCTTTTTGTTATTTTTAGTTTAAAAAGTATGTTTTGGAGGTTTCTTAGTCTTTTGAGGTGGGGAGTGTAAGGGGGAAACCGTTTCTCAGTCACTTCCTGGCGAGGATGTGACTATTCTTCGAGTCGCGTCTTCGCGCCCCCCCCCCCCCCCCCCCCCCCCCCCCCCCCCTCGCAGCCCACCATCTAGATTGGCGCAGCCTTTCTGCCGGAGACCGACCAGAGCTTCAGCAGTGGCGTAGCACCGATTTGCCATCACGGAGCGGGCGATGCCTTATCGGGGATCGCTTGTTGAAGCTCCGGAGTGTCGGGCCTGCTGCTTCAACATCGTGGAGCTGTGGTCTGCGGAGCTTCCAGCCGTGAGCGGCACTGACTTTAATATCGCGGAGTCCTGGTGATCTTTTTGCCGAGGGCCGCCAGAGTGGAATCTCCGCCCAGCTCGACCTGTGGACTTCGGGATCCGCGGTCTCCGGTGAGAAGTGGCCGATTAAGAAGCTCCAAGTCGCTGAGAATGTTCTTCCATTCTGACGTCGGAGTTCCGATCATCCCGGCGAGAGGGCCTGAACATCGGGCCGCCCGTAGCGGCGACTGCGGAGGGCTCAGGAGGCCACGACCACGGGTGAACAACAAAGAGGAAGGAAGATAACTGAACTTTGTTGCCTTCCCTCACAGTGGGAAACGTTGATTCCGCTGTGTGGGGATGTTTATGTTAAATTCTATCGTGTGTTGTGTTCTTTTTTATTCATATGGCTGTATGGTAACTCAAATCTCACTGTACCAATTGGTGCATGTGACAATAAATGGAAAATTTAACTTAATCCATGACAAATATCATTGAGACAAATAATAACATGAATAATAATTAGAGAAGCTGTGATATTTATTCATGTCATCATCAGTTCAAATGACAGGGAATCTCAAATAATTGTACCATTTCTGTCATTTTGTCCCTGGGGAATCCGTATACAAATCCATAATGTCAAAAAAATTGGCAGTTTCTTGGATAATGTAAATCAGACAGGATTTGTATATTTTCATACTCTTTCGGTAATTGAACGTTTCAGCTTCAGCCTCTGATGAGAACTGCTGAATGAAATTAATTTGTATTTTTGCAACATGTTGAGAATATAATTTCTAACATAGAAACCTATCCAAAGCTAATGATTAAAGCATTGTTGTGATGCCATATTAAAGTAAACCTTGTGAAGACAAAACAACATTTCCCCCTGATTTAATATTATTGTCATGCTCGTTCAACAATAATTCAATCCAAATTTTACAAACAGTTGGTTAAATAAGCTGTTGACTAAAGGATCAATATACTTTTAAACTGTTTCAAATTATTATATATTAATATAACCAATATTAAGTCTTTGGTTGATATTGCCAAAGGAATGTTTATGAATCTTGGAAGTATTTATTCATATACAGTGTGTATCACGATTAACATTAAATTGATAACCATTTTACCGTGATACTTTTATAAAAATTGTCACTATGACCCTTTAGTTCCCCTCATTGCTACCATAACAGATCAGTGAATGGACTTAAAATAGGTTGAAAAAATTGCAAAATCGTATACTTTAATCAACTTATTTGTATGCACATCCCGCTGTGTGATTTTATCATCAAAATATTTAAGGGTAACTGATGAAAAATATCTGTGATTTTCTGATGAACCAACTGCTGAATATAAAAAAAATATTATCAAGCAAGCTTTCAACCCACCGAGAATCATTTTCACTGTTTATCTAGTAATTTCTACCCAGGACAGAGCCTGGAATAGAGTATCCATTTTGGGATTCTAGTGTCAGCATATGAATGATGTGTCCCTATGAGGCCAACCTAATGTAACTAGGGCCTTCATACTGGGAATGTTGCTTGAATGTTATAGAGTCATTCAGCACAGAAACAGGCTCTTTGGTCCAACTTGTTCATGTTGACCAAGAGACCTAATTCAAACTACTGAAGATAAAGACAAAATGCTGGAGTATCTCAGCGGGACAGGCAGTATCTCTGGAGAGAAGGAATGGGTGACTTTTCAAGTCGAGACCCTTCTTCAGACAAACTAATGCTTTGCATGTATTTAGCCCATTCTAACCTCCTCCTATCCATGTACCTGTCCAAAAGTCTTTCAACTGATGTTATTGTACCTGCTTCAATTATTTCATCTTGCAGCTCAGTCCATATATACATTACCTTCATTGTGAAGCTGTCCCTCAGATTCTCACCTTAAACCTACGCCTTCCAGCTCTTGATTTCTCTAGGTTGAAAAAAGACTTAGTGCATTACTGGAGCTCCTCATGATTTGAAAAAATTTACCCCACTGTCTCTCCCTGTAACTCAGGCGTCCAGGTCCTGGCAACATCCTCGATAATCTAATTGTGAAATCTACCACAGTGCAGGTCAAGAATTTCAAGCTCATGGAAGTGCTATTATCAAATTTCGCTCCAAGTCACATGGAAATATATAATCTTTAATGCCATTTAAAATTTCAGTTCAGTTTAGTTTAGAGATACAGCGTGGAAACAGGACATTTGTCCTACTGAGTCCACACTGTCCAGCGATCCCCGTACGCAAGTTCCATCCTACTGACTAATGGGCCTGTCCCACTTGGGTGACTGCAGGAGACTATGCAGTCGCCACATGGTCACCACATGTTCGCAGGTGGTTGCCGGGGAGTCGCCTTCATGGTTGTGAGGAGTTCCCGCATTCTCGGAACTAGTCACGGCCTCATTATGGTTGGCGCAAATTTTTCAACATGTTGAAAAATTAGCAGCGGCTAGAATGGAGCTGCCATGGAGATTAGCGAGAATTCTTGTGCTGTAGGTGGATCGTCAGGAGGTCCTAGTGGGTTGCCAGGAGGTCGAAGGTTCTTGTAGGTTCTCATAGGTTGTAGCAGGTGTTGACCGGTGAATTCCATTGGCTCATTGGGGGAAAAAAAACGTAAGCAGTAGTTTTCAGAACCAAGGATAACCGACCGGTAATGTTAAATGTCCGCTGAGCTTTACAGCCATGTATCTCTGGCTTCTTAAAAGTTGGCTCCATTCCTTCTACTCTACCCCCCCCCCCCCCCTTCTCCCTGTTCTCCAACCTCTCTCCACCTCTTTTAAAGGACTTGCAGTACACTGTGCTTTAGCCGTCTTAATTACAGCCACAACCTTCCTCTTCATTGCTGTGTGTGTCTTGGCTTTGAATCGTGTGAATTTCACTCAGACAGTGCTCCCCCCACTTGCCCTGCTCCCACCTGCATAACGGGCTGGTGAAGGAAGTGATGTCTTTGTTTGTGTGTGTGTTCCACTCCGACAGTCGCCGGTAGTCGCCTGAAAAATTGCCTAAGTGGGACAGGCCCATAAGAACACTTTACAGAAGCCAATTAACCTACAAACCCACACGTCTTTGCAATGTTGGAGGAGATCGGTGCACTCAGAGAAAATCCATGTGGACCTTCAAGTGATGAACATGCTCTATAATTGTATAGTATGTTTTACTTGGAGTGTGTGATCAACTCCAGGCAAACTGTAACTGGGTCCTCGTAATAATATGTAAAATTACCAACCTGTGCAATTTTGGTAGAAGCTTAATAGGTTGTGATGAGGACAATGGGCAGAAACGTGTACTCCATCTTGGACAGGCAATGCATTTCAGATGGGGAAATAGCTGGGGGTTTCCAAAGATTCACTAACCTTCAGCATATCAGTTAAAGTTGCAAAACCCATCATTGATGAAATCTGTAGCATTGAGTGCTGCTTCCTCTCAGCACATCTGCTCTTTTGGCATTCTAATGCTGACCATTATGCCAGAGAAAGGAATGGGCCAAGCTCTCCTGGCCACAGCAGATGTGTCAGTCAAGTATTCACAGATTTGAGTACCCAGAAGTGACTGGAAACAAGTACCTCCAAGGCACTCAATATGAACAGCAGAAGCTTTCGAACAGCATTGCCAAGACCATCAGAAGGGCATCTGATCAAAATGCTAATGTTAGCAAGTTGTAGTGAGTTGGAGCACATCCGTAACACTCCATAAAAAAACATACCAATAGTAACAATTTGTTTCACTTTTTTCATTGAATGGGCTTAGTTAAAAACATTACAGCTACTTTATGCAGCCACATAAGCTCTGCGGGATCATCATGCATGTTAGGACCAATAGTTCTTTGAGACCATAAAGTACCTGTAATGTTTTTAACTAAGCTCATTCAATGAAAAAAGTGAAACAAATAGTTATTATTGGTATGTTTTTTTATGAAGTGTTACAGATGTGGTCCAATCCACTACCACTTGCTAACATTAGCATTTTCATCAGATGCCCTTCTGATGGTCTTGGCAATGCTGGTGGAATGCTTCTCGGGCATAAGGGTCAGCATTTTAACCAGACACTGAATGGAAAATCTGTTTCAACTTTCCTGCTTGGTGAAATAATCAACATATTTTTGGAAGGATAAAGAAGAATTTTAATTAACTTGAAGGATGACAAGCTGGAGCCGGGAGCATCTAAAAATCTTCTTATATTTCACTGTAAAAATTGTGCCTTTCTCTGCTAACAGCACCACAAGAAGCACAAATCTGAAATTTGAAGGGCAGCCAAGAGGCTTCAATTTTTAGTTGCTTGCAGACACTCTAGGCCAAAGGGAATCAATTGAGTAGCAGTTAACATGACTATGGCTGTTGCTACGAGATACATGGTGCCTCTTCGAATCCATTCCATTGTTCTCACTAATGGGATAGGAACTAAAAGCATAATTGACTGACTGTGTATATTATTTTGCTGTATCTTCCTCTTACCAATTTTAATGTATTTTTAGATGCAGCAATATAAGAAAATATTATTTCTGTCTACCACCTGTTGAAATAAAATCATTAACTAGAATAATTGCCACTGTTTAGCCATAGTAGCTGAGGGCAAGATATTAATGAGTTAATGACTGAATATAACACAGGCAATTGATCACTGTACTGTTGCAGGTTTATTGCATTGCAGCAGGTCTACATGATCGAGATGATGCTATAGTTCTATTCTTCTCTGTTGAGTTGGTTGCCTACATTATACAACAGTATCATTTTATCTTTTTTTTGAAGTACATTTCAAAAGCTAAATGGTTCAAGATTATTTATACTGAAGAAAATTTATGATTTATGTTGCAATGGACAAGGAAGTGGGCTATATTGCAAATCAGGATATGTTACTTAGTTTTTAAATTTAATCTGTGCTGTCTTCTTATCACTTAATGTTTAGATTCCCATACTGCAACCTTCCCAGATATTGTTCTCCAGAATTGGTTCTCCTTTGAAGTTACGAGTCAGGTTCCTTAATTAAGTTCCTTGAAGTTGCTTGTTCGGCACAAACAAAATTAATGTCACAGTTCCAATTGTTTGTTAACTCAAGCTTCAAATGATTTAATTAGCATTCTCCATTCATTATCTTGTACTTTTCAATAGTTGATTCTCATAAAATCATTGAACAGCCTACAAGGGATTTCTACCCAGAAACTTCAAAGGTAATTCTGTACAATATCAGCATAATGTTTGAGAAGGAGGGAAGATATCTTGCTTTTTGAAGCTTTGTTTTAAGCATTCTCTTGAACTATATCAAAAGCCAAGATCTTCTCAGATCGTTCAATATGGCTCCATACTTATGGAAGTAAAAATCTAACATGATATGAAGACATCATTAAAACATTTCATAGTACTTACAGATTGGTAACTGCATAGATTAAAATTAGAGAATGAGAGCAAAGGTCACACATTCCTGCACAGTGTGTGTCCTCATGAGGCCACCATCAGCATCAAGCACTCCAAGGAATAAAATACTAGCCTGCTCAACCTCTCCTTATAGCACAGGCTCTTACGTCCATATATATTCTTAGCAGCCTTTCCAGCTCAATAGCATCTTTCCTATTGCAGGATAACCAAAACTGAACACAAAACTCCAAGTTCAGCTTTGCCAAGATCTTGTACAACTGTAACATGATGACCCAACTTCTGTAATCCCCTGACTGATGAAACTCTGTGGTAACAATGACCCATCAAACTCTAAAGAACACCTTCATTTCAAATATACTGTGAATTTTCCTTGGGTATGACTATATGTTGCTCTTCATTGCTTATCATTGATTCACACAGTAGTGCAGCAGAGGAACATCTGATGTAGTGCTTGCAATAATCCATTTTTGAAACACTACTATTCATGAGGATGGATTACCATGTCAATGTAACCTGTCCATGAGGGGATAAATGTGTGAATCAATGATAAGCAGTGAAAAACAAGAACTATTAGCCGAGGGAATACGGAGGCCTTTGATCTCCATCCCACAACACTTCCTTTATTATCTCCACATCCATAATGTTGATGATCATTTCCTGACAAACTCACTATTTAAGACATTCTCCTTGTGTTAGGTGGATCTTTATTCTGAAAATTGCCATAAAAAGGAAATCTGTTGGAAAGACAACATTGGAACAAAAAAAGCCTTCTTACAAGTTTGCGTCATGGGAGTAAAATTAGGCCATTCAGCCCATTGAGCCTACTGTACCATTCAATCATGGCTGATCTCTGCCTCCTAATCCCACTTTCCTGCCTCCTCCCCATTACACTTGACATCCTTTCTAATAAAAAAATTGTCTATCCCTGCCTTAAAAATATCCACTGACTTGGCCTCCACAGCCTTCTGTGGCAATGAGTTCCACATATTATCTACCCTCTGACTAAAGGCATTCTTCCTCACCTCCTTACTAAAAGAGCGCCTTTTAATTCTGAGGCTATGACCTCTGGTCCTAAACTCTCCCACCAGTTGAACCATCCTTTCCGCATCCACTCTATCTATGCCTTTCATTATTCTGTAAGTTTCAATGAGGTCCCCTCTCAATCTACTAAACTCCAGTTAGTAGCGACCCAGTACAATCAAATGCTTATATATGCTAACCCACTCATTCCTGGAATCATTCTTGTAAACCTCCTCTGTAAGTGTCTGTAAGCATGCAACAGTCACTGAGCCTCGTGCTGTCAAAGTGCTTGATGCTTGATATTAACATGGTGACCAGGGCAACATACCATAGTTGGATAGACAGAAATAATCCTGTATGTGGATTTATAAATAGATCAACAGTTGGTTGTATTCTCTGTGTTTGTCTTCTGTGATGGTGGAACCTGTATAACAGAAGAAGCATTGAAAGTGACTATGAAAATGTCATTGTACACATCTCTTGGCAACCTCACGTAAGTCAAAACACTACTACCTCAAGTATATTTTGGGTTCAGAGGTAAACATTGAAGCCAGGGTAATGTAAATCCTTTATTCAAAAGGGAAATTAAAATGATTAATGTGCATCACAATAGATTAAGTCTCTGCGACAGAATGGTATCGGGACATTGGCTGCTGGATGAGGTGAATTTCTGTGGGCCTCCCTACTGAAAAACAAAGTACTTTTTATATGGTGAAAGATTATGTAATATGTTCAAAGGGATCAAGGTGTCCTTGTACAAAGTCAGGGAAAGTCTGTTTTTATTAGGTGCAGCGTGATTAGGAAGGCAAATGGTATGTTGTCCTTTATTACAAAAATAATGGAATACAGTAGTGAAGATATTTTATTGTAATTTTTATGCCTTTGGAGTGTACCGTTTTCTCCCCTTACCCAAATATGAGTGCAACTTACCCAAATCACTTGATTGATTCCAGAAGAAGAGCGTTTGATATGTGAGACGAGATTGAGTGGAATAGTCCGTATTTTCTCGAACATCGAGTAATGTGAAGAGATCTCCTTGAAATGTATACAAATTTTACAGGTCCAAAGAGGCAAGATGTAGGGTGAATTTTTAAGAATTTGGGGTCACCAAGTCGGAATATAGTGGTGCCCATTTAGGATTGCAATGGAGAAAATTTTGAGATTTCTCAATCCAGAATGCAGTGGAAGCTCAAACACTGATTTTATTCCAAACACTGTAAGAACCTCAAATGCTATTTTCCATATTTCTCAAAAGCATATTTTTTGTTTCACCAATTCAAGGCTAAGCTTCCTTGTCTCTGAAATACAAGCTATATGGAAATAATCCTAACCTCTCTAGTTGCATTTTCAGGTCAAATAGTGGCCTGTACATCTTATGGGTTTGGATTTTGACAATGGTGGTTGCCAGATTAGCTTATTTTGAAAGTATGATGCGATGATATAGGAGTAATATTAATGCCATTTTATCAGTTTATCACAATAATTTGTCCTTGCCCCGGGTCCCGCTCCTCTCCCTTGCCGTGGGCCTGGAGAAGCAGTGTCGCCGCCCCCAGACTCGGCCTCAGCCCCAGGCCCCGGGCGTGGGCTCTCCCTGCCCCTGAGCCCACCGCAGCGTGGATACCGGGCCCACTGCACATGAGTGGGGCTGACGAGCCTCCCCCAACTGCACAGGTACAGCCGGCAAGTGGGGGCATTGTTTTAAGTTATTTTAAGTTTTAAATGTCAATAATTCAAGAAATGTCAAAAATATAACATCAATCTGAATGAAACTTGGTCCTGTCAAAAGAAATAACTAAAAAAATGTCAAAGAATATAACATCAATCTGAACGAAACTTGGTACTGGACATCCCAGGACAATGATGAGTAAGTTGGGACAAAAAATGTAGCGCTATCATGTACCGTTTTGGCGGAGTTTCCAGAACACACACGCATAACAAACAAACAAGATGAGTTTTAATAATATAAATAAATATATATAAATAGATAGATAACTCAATTTTAAAGATGCTCCACACTGTTCCCACTATATGAAATGGATTGGTCATCACTTGTTTTGGCATTTATTAATGATGTTAGATGTATATATTCTGATAGAGATTTAAAAGATTTTACAATAATTAACTTATTAAAATATATAGTAAACTTCCAAAAATATAATATTATAATCTTGATTGTAACATTAATTATCCAGGTCATCCGGTAAACAACGCTGGATTTGATGACAAGAATGGAGCTGTTCCAACACCAATGGCAAAGATGTCGAAAAAATCTGTGTCCGATGACCTGGCTACAACTTTCAGCTCTCCAGCAGCATGGTTCCTAGTCGTGGCTTTGATTGTAACTTGGTCAGCAGTGGCTATTGTTATGTTTGACTTGATGGACTACAAGAGCCTTGTCGGTATGTAGAACAATCCACAAACACATATTGCACCATATTTGTAGATGAACCAAAATAATTATTTTTTAAAAAATTAATTGTTGCATATTATGATAAATGTGGTGAAAACATATTCTGTGTCTTTAAACTTTGTTTTGCATGGGGATTAATTATTCCATTTAACTCTTCAAGGTAGCATGAAATTGAGAGCTCATCTACAATAGGATTATATCACCAAAATAAGTCAAAACAGCCAGATGAATATTTACATTCTTGATATTGGTTTGAATACTTACATTGCTGGATCTGATTATTTTCAGTACACTGCAAGTATTTACTCTTTAAAGAAGATAATTTTCCAATTCAGTATTCCTGGTGAGGACCTTCATTTTGCCAATGGTGCATATTAAGAATTCAAATTAAGTCTGAATTCAAGCCAATATCTATGATATGCACATTTGTCTGGTGCGACTTCTTGTGGAAATTATAAATTGGAAAATTAACACTTTTTGTATTGAAAATACTTAAAACATTTCAAACAGTATAAAATTGGTAATGTCAAATATTAAAACACTGGGTGTGCTTCACTACTTTGCTAATGCAATGGCAGAAATATTCCCTTCCCCAACCTATGAACAAAAAAAAGCATCGGGTGTGAATATAGTTTGTATTAAAATTAAATTAATTTGGAGGTACTCGGCTTGCAGCTGAAGTTTCTGAATGTAAAACTATCTTCACTGCTTCGAAATATCAGCAGAAAACGAAAACCACTTTCATTAAATTAATTTATTTTTTGCCTTATGAATGCTATGATGTAAATACATTGCTACTTTTAAAGGTTTTTGATTAAAGTATTCTGCAGATACTCACATTTACTGCCCCAGATGTAATGTGGTTCAGATAAAATATGTGACCCCTTAAACACACTTGCTCTGGAACCTCAGTCATCTGCTCAGAAATTTAATGTCAGGGACTCCTGCTCTCTGAACCACAGTGCCAGATATGCAAGCAGCTTATTTCCAGATATTTTTGTTATTAGAGGGTGACCAATGACGGTCACTGCAATAAAGTTCAAATCAGACATTATGAATAGTTTATATCAAAATAAAGTATTTTTTAATAACAATACCCGTTTCCGAAAAACATAATTATTGTTTTCCTGCAGAGACCCATTCATTGGAATTATTTCACTAAGTTCACAAGGTGGGATTTTATACTGCAGTGTCCTGTGGCTGTCTGATGCCAGATAAGTGTTAAATGTCATTGTGGTTCCAGTTAAGGACTGCTGAGGCCACCTGTGTTAACCACACCATTAAAATATTTTGAAAAGAATCCCATGTCCAAATCTAAGAGTGGTTTTGAAAATGGTGCTGGTGCTCCCGGAAAAGTCACTCCACAAAACTTGTCTGACAGGACATACAGCCCGCTCAGGTGACATTCTAAGCCTGTCTCATTTTAACCTTCTGTGGTGACTTTGGGGCCATTTTCTGGGAGTTTTGCCTGGCTGGGAAATTCTCCCAGAGGGTTGCAGGGAGCCTCGGGTCTTTCCCAGGATTCCACAAGGCGGCACAATGGCTTAAGGGTTGGAGACCCGGGTTTGATCCTAGCTATGGGTACAGTCTTTACAGAGTTTGTATGTATTCTCCCTTTGACCGTGTGGGTTTTCTCCAGGCTCTCCAGTTTCCTCCCCCACACCAAAATCGTACATTTTTGTAGGTTAATTGGCTTCTATACATTGTAAGTTGTCCCTAGTGTGTACGATAGTGCTAGTGTACGGGTGATCGCTGATCAAAAAAACATGTTTCCACACTGAATCTCTAAGGTCTAAAGTAAAGGATTAACTTCTTAAGAATTGATGAGTATGAGGATGATGTTGGTCTGATTCATCAGTTAAACAGCTCAATAGACAATAGGTGCAGGAGTAGGCCATTCGGCCCTATGAGCCAGCACCACCATTCAATGTGATCTTGGCTGATCATCCACAATCAGTATCCCGTTCCTGCCTTCTCTCCATATCCCTTAACTCCACTATCCCTAAGAACTTAATCTGATCCCTAAGAGATCAAGAGGAAGAATAGCAAGATTTGCATCAACCATATAACCATATAACAATTACAGCACAGAAACAGGCCATCTCGGCCCTACAAGTCCGTGCCGAACAACTTTTTTCCCTTAGTCCCATCTGCCTGCACTTATACCATAACCCTCCATTCGCTTCTCATCCATATGCCTATCCAATTTATTTTTAAATGATACCAACGAACCTGCCGACACCACTTCCACTGGAAGCTCATTCCACACCGCTACCACTCTCTGAGTAAAGAAGTTCCCCCTCATGTTACCCCTAAACTTCTGTCCCTTAATTCTGAAGTCATGTCCTCTTGTTTGACCTGCAGAGATGTCTTGTTCAAAGACCTGCAGAGACTGCAAGAAGATATTGCATTGCCTAGGAGGTGTTATTATAATTAATAGTAAAATAAAACATTTCCAATAATATTTGTACTAGTAAGTAAAAATGAATAATTTACCTTTACGGTACCTATTCTCCTGGAAGTGATATTAATTCACTTCTTTGTTCGAAATAAGGAGTATATTGTTATATTTGAGATTTTGTTTCATTAGGATAGAAACTGCAGTGAAACTGTATACTACAGCAGCTGGAATGTTATATTTGGAAAGATTGTATCTTAATCAGTTATTTCAAAAAAAGGTAAATTTTGCAAATCCAATATCTGTAGAGAGCATTTAGCCGGAATGAAGTCAGTGCAGGCCAGCTAGCAGAGGTATTCACAGGTGTCTTTAACCTCTCATTATTCCATTCTGAGGTCCCCATCTGCTATAAGGAGACCACTATTTTCACAGTAGTCATGACTACTGTCTGGTAGCTTTGACATCCACCATCATGAAATGTTTCAAGTGACGCACATTAACTTCAGCCTCCCAGGCAGCCTTGATCCACTGCAGTTTTCCTACCGATGCAACAGGTCCACAGCACATACCATCTCCCTGGCCATAAATTCACTTCCAGAACACCTAGACAACTAGCATACCTACATCAGGCTCCTATTTATCGCCCCTTCCTGTCTCCCTGGCTCCCAATCCCCACCCCCACCACTTGATCCTTCATTTCTGACCCATATACCACAATCAGTGAGCACACATGATAACACATCCTCCACAATATTTATTAAAACCGGTTAGAAATATTTGTTAACACCACAAAGAAGCTTTCCTAGTCTCCTATTCTATTCCCTATACACTCAAGTCTGTGCAGCCAAATGCAACTCTAAGTTTGTGGATGACAACTTGTGATGGGCTGGATCACGAACAATGATGAAACTGAGGGAGATGGTGAATATCGAAGCAATGACCAAGAAAGCACACCAAAACTCTACTGAAGGCTTACGAAGTTTGGCATGTTCCCAATCACTGTCACCAACTTCTCCAGATGCGCCGTAGAAAGCATTTCATGAAACCATCACTGCATGGTTTGGGAACTGCTTCATTAAAGAAATTACAGAGAATTGTGGACGCAAGCCAGACATCTTGCATTGATTCCATCTATACTTCCATTGATTCCGTCTATACTTCACGTTGCCTCGGCAAGGCCACCAGCATAATCAAGGATAAGTCATGCCACAAACATTCTCTCTTCCCTCTCCCATTAGGCAAGAGATACAGAAGCGTGAAAATGCACACCTCCAGATTCGGGGACAGTTTCTTCCCAGCAATTATCAGACAATTGGACTATTCTATCACCAACTAGAGAGCGGTCCTGACCTACCATCTACCTCATTGGAGACCCTTGGACTATCTTTAATAGGTCTTTACCAGACCCTTATCATACTAAACGTTACTCCCTTTATCCTCTATCTCCACACTGTGGATGGCATGATGGTAAACGTGCATTATCTTTCCACTGACCAGATAGCACGTAACAAAAAGTTTTTCACTACCTTGGTACACATGACGATAAACTAAACTAAACTGGTAACATGGTGTTAGGTTTGCAATGTCTAGTTCCCTCAATGTCAGCAACTGGAAGAAGTTTTTGCTTTGGGTTGTATAATGGTCACTATATAAAATGGTTGACCATCATTCTGTACAGTAAAATCAATGTATGTTTAGTCGTATTTAACTCAACTTTGTATCTGTGGCACCTCACCAGAAAATCAGCATCATTAAAATGGATTTATAATTCAAAAATTATTCATTAATTTTATAGCAATTATGATATCTGATTCTAAACTAGCACACCAGGTAATAACAATTATAGTATTTTATTAACCAATTGCAGCTTCTTTTCTGTCTTGCATAACTATTTAAGATGTATGATAGAATTACCTTGTTTAAAACAGGGTCTGCAGAAATGATATAATTGAAAATAAATATTCCATTGCCTGATCAGAAAGGGGACATTCTGAACTTACACAATGCTGTAAATATTGAATAAATTTAAAAGTGTAAAAGTTTAATAGTTCTCAAAAGGAAATCAGCACTTTGCTATTGGCAATCCCAAATGTGTGGGCTTAATATCAGGATCATAAATGTGATGAAAGGGAATGTATTGGATTGGTTTACAATTGACAAATGTCAGTGGCGATACAGTCAAAGGAATTGTTTTACGTGTTATCCGGGCAAGTCATAATTACATCAGGTAGTACAAAAGAGAAAATAAACTGTAGAATATAATATTACAGCTACAGAGAAAGATTAAAAAAAGGCCAAGGGTCACAATGAGGTAGATTGGAAGATCATAAATTCATCTTTAGCATAAAAGAGGTTCATCTAAGAGCATGATAACATGGAGCAGAAGCTGTTCTTGAATTAGGTAGTATGTGCTTTAACCTTTTGTATCTTCTGGCTGATAAGAAAGTGGAGAAGAGAGAATGTCCGGGATGAGAGTATGTTGGCTGCTTTCCCAAGGTAGCAGGAATTATAGATGGTCGACAGAAGTCAGGCTGGTTTGTGTGATGAAGTGGGCTGGGTTCATAGGTCTCAGCAATGTATTATGGTCCTGAACAAAGAGATACCATACTGACCTGTAATCCATCTAGATAGGATGCTTTCAGAAAGCATCTAGATAGGATGCTTTCTAGCTTTCTATGGTGTATCTATAGACATTAGTAAGAGTCACTGAAGACCGTGAATTTCCTTTCCCATCTGAAAAAGTAGAGGTTTTTCGTGTGCTTCCTTGGGTGTAGCATCAATGTGGTTGAATCAGGACGAAGTGATAGAGATATTAACAGCTAGAAACTTAAAGTCTTCGATCATCTTCACCTCAGCACCATTATACAGATGGGTATGTACTCCACCCCGATTTCTGAGGTCGGTGACCAAACCCTTCAATTAGCATACATTGAAATGTGTTGGCTTGACACCCATGCTGCTAAGTCCTCTATCTCCTCCCGCTATACTGATGTCATCTGCAAGTTTGTAAAGGGAGATAAAGCAGAATTTGGGCACACAGTCATGAATGTATTTAGACAAGTCTAAAATACAGTCTTACGGGGTACCAACATTGGGATTTATTGTGGAGGTTGATGTGTTGCCTATCCTGATTTGCAATCTATGGGTCAGGTAGTCAAGGATTCAATTCTGGGGCTGGGTGCTGAGATTTAGGTCCACGAGTTTGGAGATGGGTTTGGTTAGACTCATGGTGCTGAAGGCGGAGATATAATCAATAAATAGAGGAATTGCATAGGTATCCTTATCAGGGATGAATATAAGGTGATGAGATGGTGTCTGCTGTGGACCGGTTGTGACGGTTGGCGAATGGCAATGAATCAAAGCCGTCTAAGAGGATGGAAGTGATGGGTGCCCTGACCATCCTTTCAGTGCACTTTATGAGGTGGATGTCAGAGCCACCAGATGGTAGTCATTAAGGCACATTACCTTGCTTTTCTTTGGCACTGGGATGATTGTATCCCTTGTGAGTGTTGACGGAGATAGAGATGACAACGGAGAAAGCTTTTCTGTTAACATTGTTCAGTATACACTAATCTTCCCACAGCAAATGACTTTTGAGCCTGTTCAAATAGAAGTGAGTCAAACTGGGAGTTGCTAGGCATAATCAACAATTTATACAGCTATCAGGCAATGATGCTTTAAAGGGCATTGCTGCTAATTATAAGACTGTCTTTAATAGATTAGCACATTTCACTTAATAGGATAATTGAGTTTGAGGGAAGCTGTCTTACTAATTGACATGTTTCTATTTACATATTAGCTATGCCGTCAATTTATTTATAGAAAACATTGAGCTTAATTTCAATTTATTATGCTTGAGAGTTTTGAAGACATTTTAAATAACTAATAGGTAATTAGATCACACTCAGGTGACTTTAACTGCTTCATTGAGACACCGCAGGAATGAAAATACCAGTGACTGAAATGGTAACACGTATTGAAGTAAACTTATATTCACTTATCTATAACACATGGCGTTTGGTATCTACCACATCTCATTACAGTACATGCAGTTCTATTTCATCAGCCTATTTTGTCCTGTTTTCTGAAAAGCCAATTTTCACTTTAATTCATACTATCACCGTAATAAATTGTTAAGATAACAACCACTTGGATGCTCCCGCTGAGTCATGGAGTTATAGTTCTGCAGATAGGAATAGGCCCTTCAGCTATCGTCCATATAGCTGTCGATAAAGATGTCCAGCTGAGCTAGTACCTGTGTTTCCTTCTCTACAGAGATGCTGCCTGTCCCGCCGAGTTACTGCTGCTTTTTGTGTCTAACTTCGATTTAAACCAGCATCTGCAGTTCCTTCCTACACATCTCTCTAATCCTTTCCTATCCATGTGCCTACGTTGTTGTTGTACCTGCCTCCACAGCTTCCACCTGCATTGATGAACTATTGAGTGAGAGAGCACACTTTCCGACCTGAAATGTTACTCGTCCATTCCCTCCCCAGAAGCTGCCTGACACGATGAATTCCTCCAGCACTTTGTGTTTTTTCTCAAGTTTCGAGCATCTACAGTTTCTTGTTCTGTCTTTTATGTCTTTTTGCTTTGAAGTTTATCATCAATTAGGTGGTCTAAAACTAAACCATACTCGCATTAAGATATTATACATTGCTGATAAAATCCATTGCATAGGTGATTGGAATGGATTTCAGAATTAGACTGTGGAAGCAAATGCACTTTATATTATGTTTAGCATTATAAACCAGGGATGAATTATGAAGCACCACTGTTTTCAATGAGATATGCTTAAAATGCATAGCTTTCCTCACTGACCCATCAAGTTATAAAGCATGAAAACTAAACCTTTTGCCCAATGAGTCCATGCCAACCATCAAGCATTTACTTTCACTCATTCTACATTAATCCCATTTTATTTTCCTTGCAATTCCATCCAGTTCCCCAAATGATACCACTCACATAAACACTGTGGGGCAATTTACATTAAACTCACCAACATGGGATGTAGGAAGAAAGTGAAGCATCTGGAGGAAGTCCACTTGGTCACAGGGAGACACAGACAGCAGCAGAGATCAGAATTGAACCCAAATTACTGATGCGATGAGACAAATGCTCCACTGCTTGCACCAGTATGGTGTCTGCACACACTTCCCATACCATGATGAACAATATCTACCACCAGTAGATGTTGTAAAGGGCAATGTTAGGAATTGGGGAACATTGCACATAATAAGGGAGCATTCCATGAAAGTTCATTGAAAACAATGATAATCAATGCCTATGTGTTATATAAACAGGGCTAGATCCACCTACTGCGAGGAGATCCTACTTATGTTGCCTACCTGTACAATTATGTTCATGCACAATAGTCCAAAAGACATGACGTTTCACATCCAAGAGGATATCCTGCAATGCAACCTGGGTTTCAAACAGCACAAGGAAAACTCTAATGATATCCGGTGGAGCCCCCTCTACACATTGCCCTGATGCCCTTTGACAACTCATTACTAACTAGATTTAAATAGATTTTAATACAAAAAAGATAAAATCAAATTAATTAACTAAAAACAAAATAAAACTCTTCAAACCATTACTGTATTTACCCTTTTGTATAGGTTTTTCCTTACATATCATAGCTTTATACATCTCATTTATTCATGGAGCAAACTAAGTTCCACAATTGGATTTTGAAGGCAAAATAATTAAGCAACCTATTCAAAATTCTTACTGTCTTCCAGACTAACTGAATCTATAGTTTATATTGAATATCTTCAGTTTTGTTGTTGGTCAGAATAACAAAGATATAAATTGCTGGTGTTTTTAAAGTATTAGTATGTTTGGTAGTATTTTTTTTTAAATCACATGCTAAAAGGACTCCTGTTTACAGTGGATCGTAGTCTATAATGCACACACTCCCAAACCTATTGCAATGCAGTAAGTTCCTAATGTTTCTACTGTCACATTTTATTGACGTGATGAATGTTTCTCTGAATTCCATTGGCATTTGAGTCATTCCTAGGTCCTCATTATTTTTAATGCTTTTCCTCCTCTCTCGATCGATCATGACACTCTTCATCTCGTTGGCATCCTGGTTTCTAAAGCTGACATAGATCCTGCCTATTCTCTGTACTGTGATGAACCCTGTTTGCCACCTGGTAAAGACGCAATCTTAGCATGCATGCAGTGGTGGTGTTGAAACTGCTTTGATTGCTTTAATTCTGGAGAGTTTGAAAATACATTTAGGTCCAGCTGGCAAATTGATCCTATTCCAACATTTGCTGATTTATCCAAAAATAATCAAACCTTCCACCTCCCCAATTATGGAGATGATCTATAAATAATTGATGTATTATGCCAGCAATGTACTGAATGATTCTCAATATGTCTCCAGATGCCTGAGACTGGATGTTTGATACGTGTGCCTAAACACAGCCTTATCACGCTAATTAGAAAACTGGTAATTTATTTACCTTTCTTGAGATTAGTGTCTTAATTCCCCAGGCTTTTCTTTGAAAATCATAGAATGAATTTTCATTATATTTTATATATCAAATTTAACCAAGGTTTATCAGATCGAAGGAGGAAAGGTCAAATTAGAATCAACTCTTAAATTCAGCTGTGCCACCCCAAGTATCATCTCTGTTATTATTAAGTATATAATGGCACAAAATTCAAAATGGTTTGGAAAGTCACTTCTTGTCCATGTTATTGAAAGCAGTGGGTGGTTTAAATTTTAAACTCTTTATTGTGTGTATTTAAAAACAAAAACAGATCAGAAGGTGACAAAGGCCGGTTCCTTTACTAAAAACGAACAATATTTTGTTCTAGATTGCCGATGAAAGGTTGCCAAGAGCAGATCTAATGTAATGTACAACAGAGAATGAAATAAATGAATATGTAAAACAAAATACATTACTGGAGCTATTTTTTAGGATATACACAGTACGTATAAACAAATATATACATGAATATAAATACCATAAAATGGTATCAACTTCCTGCTCATCCAAGCTAGGTTAGTTTATGAACTGCTATTGCCACATTTTTAAGTGTATCAGGCTGTGTTTGAGTCCGTTTTATATCTTCTGCTGTTGCACCTAAAGTCAAAGGTGGACCATCATCATACAAAAGAAAGGAAACATATTGGAAATTTACATCCTAATTAAATCATTGTTCATTTCACTAACTCTAATATTTATGATATTGCAATAGCAATGTACACAGGGCAAAAAATGAATTGATAGTCATACAATTACTTTATTAAAGTATGAGCAATCGCTTTCCACAAGATTTAAGAATTACAGATCAATCTAATATAATGTAGAATGCCCCTGCTCGATAAAAAAATGTCTATATAAATTCAGGTCCGTGTGTAGATATTTTCCCAATTGTGCCCGTCACTGCCATTAACTAAGTGTCTCCTTATTGTAGGAATGAATTAGTTGAGCCCTAGAATCATAGAGCAGCACTTGCAATTACAAAGGAATGCAGCTCACAAACCTGCTGTCCTGTAGCTCCAAGGCCTTAGGTTCAATCCTTACCCTGCTGCTGTCTGTGTGGAGTTCTCCCTGTGGCTGCGTGGGTTTCCTCTGGGTGCTTCATTTTCCGCTCACATCAGAAAAAGTGTGCTGGCAAGTTAATTAACAACAGTAAATTCCCCCTATGTAGGTGCTGATTTGAAAACTAGAGGAGGAATTGGAAAGGAGGGCATATGAGGGATAATACAAGTTTTGAGAATATATCGGGTGAATGGGACGGATGGGATTGCTTGATGGGCCAATTGGCCTCCATCAATGTCTTAAGGAAAATATAAAACAAAACATAGGGTAAATGAACATGAAAATGCAGCACAACCTATGGCAATTATGCTAATAGCATCATCATTTATGGTAATCCAACGTTAATGCAATTATCCTGTTTAATTTTTTCCATTTTTCAACTATTCTTAATCTGCTTGAACAATCTGCCTCCATAACTTGTACCCACTTGTGACATGAACTAGGTATCGAAAGGACCAAAAAAACATTTGATTATGTGAAGGCAAATATGAATCACACCGCTCCTTAAGGTAGTCATACACACAAACTTTATGACTAGATCGCTTTATTCAATTTGAAGAATTTATGAGCTATACATGAGTCATGTGGAATCAGGTGGTTTGTGAGTTTCTTGCAACATTTCTAAACTCTACCTGTACTCAAGGTTTTTTCTTTAAATACATGTGCAGCTACAAGTAAACCGTCTATCTTCCTATAATTTATCTTTTCAAAGGCAAAGAACAAAGATCTTTTCAACTATGGCAGTGAGGCTTTATTTTGGTACATAAAACCTGACAATTCATGTGTTTAACCCTGAGTAAAAAGATTCCACATAACATCTGAATTACCTTGGATGCTGCTATCCTTGTGTTCCACAGCAATGACTTTCCATTCCCCCAACCTTAATCAATACATGTCTCTAGCTTATATAAATATAAGGTGCATAGTATTAGCTGTTTCCACATGAGGAATGGTGCAGACCTTCTCCCTAAATAGCCGACGTGATTGAACAGAATATTGTGCATTTATAAATTCAGATTATGTGTGGGAAACAAATTTTACCCTGTACTTTCCTGATTACTTACGTGTGGATATTCAACCCTTTTTTTTAGTACCAGCCAAGAACTGTGAGCTATCTGTGAAACACCCTTTGCCATTCCACATATTGCAGGTTCGCCTTCCTCCTTCATCTACAGGGTTATTCAAAATTTCTTAACCTTTTGCATTTCTTCAAATGCGTTGAGTCTTAGACTCATTCATAGATTATTAACTTCTGGAAATAAGTTATTTTTTGTTTCCTACTCTCTCATTGTCTATTCAATTAGCAAATTAAAACTTTGAACAGTGTTAACTAATAAATCCTACTTCCATCACACGGTATAATCAAACTCTCCCAGCCATATTCAGGTTTTTCTATATTTATTAGCATGATTGCATATAGGAAACTATAACCTTTTCTTGATGTGTGTTCAGGCAGCTAGAATTGTGAAAAACATCCAGTGCTTTTGATCTCATCACATTCATCTCATCTTTGATGAATGGCGAGTGTATGGCATTGATTAATCCATTTTGGCTGTCAATCTATATTAATGTAATCAATTGATTAATTGAATCATCGCACTTATTTAGTGCTTTTCATGAGCTCAGAACATTTGAAGGACTTTGCAATCAATGGAATATAGTCATTGTTGCACAGTAAAAATGGTGACACACTATTATCACACAGAAAAGTCTACTGAAATTAAAGTTCCATCTTTTTTTCTGAAAAACATTGTTCCCAGATCAACAAAGAAGCATTAGATTCTGTAAAT
Source organism: Leucoraja erinaceus (assembly GCF_028641065.1). Taxonomy (NCBI): domain Eukaryota; kingdom Metazoa; phylum Chordata; class Chondrichthyes; order Rajiformes; family Rajidae; genus Leucoraja; species Leucoraja erinaceus. Next base: position 57,184,513 of record NC_073381.1, read on the forward strand.
TGTAGAGCAATTATGCTTTGCCCCAGTTACCACTAATTCCTTTTGAAATCATAATTCTAGTAATAAAAATAAATTCAGTGTGAGCCCCCAAATGATGGTATTTAGAACTGAAATCTGCTATCATTTTTGCCCTGAGAAGGAGTGTAACATGCAAAAGTATATAAAAAGCACAGAAAATAGAAAGGTGAATATTTTTTCAGGACCTCTTTGAAATACAAAGCATTTGATTTCATTTGAACTGATGTTTACCTTTGACTTTGAAAGTGATGCATCATGTTGATGCTACTTTTCTTCTTGCTATGACTAACCCTTAAAGTGCTGATATGTTATATATATATTTTTTAAACAGTCCTGCACCATGCTACATTGAGCACAGTGAACTTATTGTGCAAAGATAAAGTACTAATCATACATATATCCTAAATATGCCAAGGAGAGTTTTGGCCAGAATTCTGTGTTGCCTTGTCAAACAATTAAATCTCTCATTACAATTCTCCACACAATAGCCTATAATAACTCCAAATTGTCCACATCAACTCTTATAATTGGCAATCCTATCTATTGACCACAATAATTTCTGCTACCAATACAACCCCTTACGCAAGAATACCTCCCTCACAATCTACAATGTCAAATCCTAACCTTGATGCCACTACAACACTCACCTGACCCCACACCATACTGGCTCATAAACATTCCCTAAACTTAATCCATTCACGTGTGCAACTTGATTATCTGGCTGGCTATACCCTGAGATACTGGAATTCCTTTGCTTTCTTCGATCTTTCTTATGGAAATCTGCCCAGGCACACAAAAAAATGTTGGCGGAGTTCACAACAACTATTTACAATGCCTTTCCAATCATCGACTAAATTCTAGACCATTGTATTTCCAGACATTGCTTGTCACTCAAGCTGCATGATTTGAACAACAATACTCACAGTTCTTTCGAAGGAAAACAAGTTGCCCTTAAGTTGCATCAAATATAAAGAGCTAAATTTTCTCCCACTTAAATTAAAGGAAGCCATTCATTTTTCTGATTCTTCTTGCTGCATCATTTTGGTCTTCAATACCTTCCTGGCCTCTTGAGTGAACTGCTGTCCATCTCATTGACCTGAATGATTGTCACATTCAATGAAAGTGATTCAGCACAACCATTATTCGAGGCAATGCTCCCCGCAGTTGGCAGTGGTTGGATTTAATGTTCATCTCTCCTTTAAGTAATGTCAGCATGAGCATAGGATAGTTTGCGCATAGGTTTCTTGAAATTACAAATTAATGCTAGTGGAGAAAATGCAAATAGGTATAGGAAAATAGGCATTATCAGCTGTTGTCACTGACACCATGTTTGTGGTACCGAGAAGACTAAATCACCTCTCTTGACTTTTCCTGTGGTGCATGTCTGTATTACTCTTTACCCTCCCTTTCTTAAAACATCTCATCCCAACAGGGAAGCAACAAGCTGGTGTCGGCAAAGTCCTAAAGGAAGCACAGAGTCCAAGAGGCAAGGACTGATTTCATGTTGTTCATTAGAATTTTGGCATTGTCTTCAAGGAATTCTAACACTCAAACTTCTGACCCAAATCAAGGTGGTAAATTATAAAGCATTTATAAAATATTGTGTAATCAATAAACATTTGTAATCCTTGAAGAGAAGTAACTTTGCAATGAACATGAATTATGTGAATTTAAAATATTTGCAATATAAGTTTCACCAGTTCTGATATGCAAGCATTTTATTCCACAATCTATGTCTGATTTTAATGTTAAATGTTCTCCAGACTAGTTATTTTGACAGGGTAGATTGTGTTAAAGTTACTCCACATTCCATGAAAATGGGCTAATTAGAAATGGAACAGATTGTACCGCATTAAAAGAAAATCAGTGAAGTTAATACAATGAATTTCTGAAACAAATTACCACATACTGATGCTCCTGTATAGTGTGTTTGGCATTTGTGAATGGGACTGAATTTCTCAGCAATTTCCATTTCAGAGAACTATGGGATTTTTATTCTGTTCCTAACAAGTCTTGAAATGTTTTGAAACTAACAAATATGTATTTGATTTTGTGACTGCTCGTTGCATGTTGTCCAAATGAATTGCATCTCAGTATTTGTTTTGCTGCTTTTACCTTTGCAGTGCTTTATCTTGCTGGCAAAAATATGTACAGGCTTCACTCAGAATATCAGGGAAGTTCATTGCTTTGAAGGTATCTACAGCTTCAATCTTTCAATAAATTCTTCTATGCAGTATATTCAGTGAATACTATGGAATTAAACCATATAGGAGTGGATTTTCATTTTAACTGCCTGGTCAAATAACTTTTCAGCTGATTTCTGTGGAACAAAAAAGAGTACAACAGGAATGGGAGAGGGATGGGAGATGTATTTAATTGGATGTTAACCCAATACTAACCCAAGTCTTTTACACAGGGCGAGGGAATCAAGACTGGAGGACATAGGTTTAGGGTGAGAGGGGGTAGATTTAATAGGAACCTGAGAAGCAACATTTTTAGTCGGATGGTGGCAGGTACATGAACAAGCTGCCAGAGGAGGTAGTTGAGGCTGGTACTATAATAGCATTTAAAAGTAATTTGGACAGGTATATGGAGAGGAAAGGTTTTGAGGGATATGGGTCAAATGCACGCGAATGGGACCAGCTAAAATTGAGCATTTTGTTTGGCATGGAAAAATTGGGCCCAAAGGCCCAATTCCATGCTGTATGACTCCATAACTTTATAACTACATACGGAACAGCCCAGGTGGTGACAATGCAAATCAAGTCAAGTCAAGTTCATTCGTCACATACACATACGAGATGTGCAGTGAAATAAAAAGTGGCAATGCTCGCGAATTGTGCAAAAAAAAAAACAAACAAACTACAAACAGAATGGAACAGAATCACATATTCACATATTACATATTTGTGTGAGGGAAGAAAAAGGAAAAAACAGCAATTTTAAAAAGACACCACACAACAGTAAAATGGTACAGTAAAGTTAGTCCCTGGAGAGATAGGAGTTTACAGTCCGAATGGCCTCTGGGAAGAATCTCCTTCTCATCCTCTCCGTTCTCACAGCATGGCAACGGAGGCGTTTGCCTGACCATAGCAGCTGGAACAGTCCGTTGCTGGGGTGGAAGGGGTCCCCCATGATCTTGTTGGCTCTGGAGTTGCACGTTCTGATGTATAGTTCCTGCAGGGGGGCGAGTGAAGTTCCCATAGTGCGTTCAGCCGAACGCACTACTCTCTGCAGTGCCTTCTTGTCCTGGGCAGAGCAGTTCCCAAACCAAATCGTGATATTTCCAGACAAGATGCTTTCCACAGCCGCTGAGTAAAAGCACTGGAGGATCCTCAGAGACACTCTGAATTTCCTCAATTGCCTGAAGTGGTCAAGGCGCTGCCTTGCCTTACTCACGAGTGCTGCAGCGTGTGATGCCCATGAGATATCCTCAGAGATGTCTGACAGGTATTTAATGGACTCCCAGGTATTTAAAACAGCTCATCCTATCCACAGTATCCCCATTTATCCTCAATAGTGTGTATGTCCTCGGATGATGTGCCCTCCTAAAGTCCATGATCAGCTCCTTAGTTTTTCTGATATTCAAGAGGAGGCTGTTGTCCTGACACCAGAGTGCCAGATCAGCCACCTCCTCCCGCTAGGCCTTCTCATCGTTGTCTGAGATCAGGCCCACCGCCACAGTGTCATCAGCAAACTTGATTATCGAGTTGGAGCTGAACCTGGCCACACAGTCATGTGTGTACAGGGAGTACAATAGGGGGCTGAGGTCGCAACCCTGGGGGGATCCTGCGCTCAGGGTGAGGGACTTTGATGTATATCCCCCCATCTTGACTACCTGGGGCCTGGTGATGAGATAGTCCAGGACCCAGGCACACAGGGGGGTGTTTAGCCCCAATTCCAGCAGCTTCTCGGCCAGTCTGGTAGGGATTATGGTGTTGAAGGCTGAACTGAAGTCTATAAACCGCATCCTCACATATCCTCCCTTCTGCTGTCAAGATGAGAGAGAGCGATGTGCAGAACCTGGGAGACCACATTTTCCGTGGATCTGTTCGGCCGGTATGCGAATTGTAACGGGTCCATGTTGCGAGGGAGGAAGGCGCAGGTGTGTTACTTGACTAACCTCTCAAAGCATTTCATGACTACCGAGGTGAGGGCCACCAGACGGTAGTTATTCAGACAGGCAGGGGAGGCATTTTTAGGTGCCGGTACAATGATGGATCTTTTGAAGCAGGCAGGTACCGCGGACTTGGCCAGGAAGAGGTCAGATATTGTAGTGAGCACCGGAACTAGCTGCGTAGCACCGGACTTAAGTACTCGCCCTGAGATGCCATCTGGACCTACAGCTTTCCTCGTGTTCACCCATGTCAGAGCCCTCCTCGCGTCATGCTCGGACAATCTACCTCATTACATCATTCATTCTCATTGCAGTAAATGATGGCACCCGTTTTCACATTCAAGGTTTTGTTTTTCTTCCCTTTATTTTTGAAAGTCATATAGGGAATATCACAAAATCCATTTGACAAACCAGCAGTAAAAAGCAAATGTGACCAAGTCAATTGAACTTGCATGTTTTTATTAATACTTATGAGAATTTCTGAGCAAATCAGTCATTTCTGAAATGTGCTTGGATTGAACTACTCCATAGCGTTTCCATAATTAAAATTTGTGCCATGCTTAACTTTATTCCCATGTTTAACGCTGTTTACATAAATTGATTATGTTAGTTTAATCCAAGCAATCTGAATTCCAGGTTTAAATAATGTTGATGATTCTGACACTCACAATTGATGGATGAGACTTTCTATTATTTTATTTCTGATTAGGCTTCGTCAATTTAAAAATAATCTATATACAGTATAATATGTTTTTAAAGTAAAATTAAGATTTTGTGCTACCTGGTGAAATTATTAGATTATTAAAAATTGGATTTTTTCTTTATAAATGAATAACTTTCTTATTCAAAAGTATGGCTTAACTCATGGAGTGAATATTCATACTTAATTTTACCAGAAGATTAAATGTAAGTGCCTGATGCTTTTTTAATTTCTACCATTGCATCTGGTAAACTAGTTCAAAGAGACCCCCTGCACTACTATGAAATGTACACACATTTATGGGAAAAAGTAAATAACTTAATCAGCTCTCTAAAAGAAAGTTCACACAGTAAATGTTTGATTTCTCTTTTTAATTTCTGAACTATGTTCTTTTTTTACTTACTGCTCTTTTCTTATATGCATTCAGGAGGTTTTAAAGAGTTAAGCTCAGATCCTGCGAAAGTCATAGATGAGGCTGTGGAGGATACCTCAAATTGGATCAATGGTTTTATATCTTTACTGTCTGATACATTATCAACAACAGATGACGATGTGGATGAAGGTATTGGGAACTTGCTATGCAGCAGATATACATTGTGCAACATATACATTTACGATGATTACATTATATGCGCACGGTGTCCAAATTGCTTAAAATAATTAAAATTAATTTATCATTATTGCATAATTTAAACTGCAGTATTATTTATAATTTTTAAGCTCTTTTGGGTAGACATTTGACTTTTTCTAAACGTGCACTGAAAAGTCTGCAGTACATTTCTACATATCAGGCATAGAAAGGGTGTTTCTCAATCCAGTCAGCTCCATATAGTAAACAACAGAATATCAAAACCACTAAATTAATTTTTATTAGTCACAAAATATACTTTGTGTTAATGTCTTTTTATGATTATTTCAAATTGTTTGGAGCAGTGGGTTAGAAACTGTTCTTTTATCCCCAGGGATGACAAGAACATCTCCTTTGATTGTGCATTCTGTGTAAAATTTGTTTGAACTGCTACAAACCTCTTCCCTCTAGATAAGGTTAAACAAGGTGAAGCTATCATGTCACACCAAACAATCACAATGTTTCAGATGTTCAGAGGATCACTTGCAATGCCATATTGACTCGAGGGATCTGCAATCCTGGAACATCGTTGTATCAGATTTGAGTGAGCTTGATTGAACATTTCATTCAGGCACCATTTAATCTGGAAACAACTGATTGGTGAAAAATAGAACAATTCACCTTCCAACATGGTATACAGATCCATGGTTTGAGCATCTTTACTGAAAATGTACAGTATATATTGAGGCAAATAACAGTAATAATTTTCCATTCGTTAATTCCCATCAACAAATATTCAAAGAATATGATTTATGGTGTCAATGAGTAAGGATCTAAGCTGGTAATTTATATTTTATATGATTTCCCCCTATCAATTTTTAATTTGTTCTGGCCAACCCCTTACTGCATATAAAATAGATTATTGAAATGAAGATTAAAAGCTATTTTGTGCTGAAAATAACCACATGATTAAATAAAAGTGATGTTTTAAGGCCTTTTCTAATCCAAATGGAATGAGGCATAATTTTTACTAAAATATATTTTCAAGAAATTATATTCCATCAAGCCTGGCACTGCAAAATGAAAATGATCAGGAGGTTTTAGAATTAAGCTCAGGTTCTGTGAAAGTCTTGGATGTAGCTACGTAGGATCCCTCAAAAAACCACTATGTGTTTATATTGTTACTGCTTTATTTGCTGAAACTGCTTTAACAGATTTTTCGGTTCCAAAACCAAATTAACATGTTTATGAGATTTTAGTACCTGATAAACCATAATTCTATTTTGTTTTAATTCATGTTCTAACATAATTACAAGAGCATAATGTTTTTTCCCCTCACAATTTGCCTTGAAATCTGGAAGCAAAAACAAATTGACATCCAAGACATGCTGTGAATAGATAGTTATCTTTGAAATGCCTTTGATTAAAAAGGGCCTTTTGTGTAATTTTGAAGCTGTTAATTATAGTTATCATTCTACCTTTTGGATGCCATGGCTGTGTTCTAAATACTGTAGTCAGTATTTAGTCAGTGTTTTGAGTGAAATTGGAAAAACAAATGCATTTTGTCTGTTTCGACATCTTGTGAGATCCAGTAACACCATCATATGTACATGATGAATGTAGCATGCATTTTGAACTTTGATCTATACCTCCTCATGAAGTAGATGTTGATAAAGAGGTGCATATTATGTCTTAACTAAAATTAAATCTGTGGATTTCATTGTGTAAGTCATAGAAGAAATTTAGCACAGCATTCATTTTTTTTTTTGTGTAAAAAATATTTTGGCTGAAATTTTCTCTTGCCCATTCGATTATTCTTCATATACACATGCACTGGCACTCAGATTTGTTGTTGGGAACATTATTGTTAACTGCAACCCAATCCTGTCTTGGTTTCTTTTAATTTACACTTTCCAAAGGATTCGGGGAATATGTCAGGAAATGCCCTCCTAACCAGTGCCCCTTCAAAACTTCCAAAAGAGTAAAATGCTCCAAAGCACCTTACAGAAATATAAACAAACTAAAGTTGATTTAAGGCTATGTTAAAAGAGACATTTTGATAGTTTCTAAGCCCAACTCATTTAGGGGGATTATAATTGTGGGGATGACAGAATTGGAAGAAAGCAGGTTCATACAGAAGAATTATAAAAGCTAGAAACGAGCTCTCCAGCCCAACTATCCATGCTTACCAAGATGCTTGTGCAACTGTAACATAGCATCCCAATTGATGAAGGCCAATGTATCAAGCACTTTTTTTCAGCACCCTAAACCAAGAGAATAAAGAAAGAGATGATGGGTGATGTGATAGCACAATTGGTAATAGGCAGCAGAGTCATGGAGAACTAATGTTTATGAAAAGTGGAAAAACCGAACAACATTGGAATATTCAGGTCTAGACATAAGAAAGGCTTGAATAAAGATTTCAATACAAATGAGGTAAAGTGGCGATGAAAGTGGAAGTAGGCAAAGTTGGTGATGGAGAGGATGTAGACATTCCTTGCATTCCAAAGCTATTAAGATCTATCATAAGTTTAGGTGAACTCAACTAAGTCAGCATGGCCAATTGACTTATTGTTTGTGACTATTTCTAAATTATATCTGTTGTTAGTCACTTATTTATTAGTGAAAGGAAATTGCTAGCATTTTGATTCAAAAGGGCACCTCTGCTGAATTTTGACTCACGGTCACAAAGTATCTTTGCATTGATTGTGTGAGTGCTGCATTAGTCATGCACAGAATGATGACATTCCTTGCGTAATTTGGACCAAGATCTGGTAAATTTGGTCTCATTGTTACAGGTCACTCTCAGATCAACCATACTTTCAAAGCACTGCTGTACTGCAGCAGTGTTTAAAGTGGCCTTTTCTGGAACAAAACATATCCCAGTGTGGAAAACCTGCCCAAGTTGAGGGCCTGTCCCACTTGGCGATTCTTTTGGCGACTGCCGGCATCATTAACTGACGTATCAGGTCACCGAAAAATTTGCGGCATGATGACGTATGAAGCGGCGTAATTTTTGAAGTGTCGCAACATTTGTCACCGATGGATTCTGAAATGTTCAAAATCTTTTGGAGACACTGATATGACACCGGCAAAATCGCCGTGGGACAGGCCCTTAAATCTCAACACTCCATATCAAATGATCTGCTAACCTTGAGCCTCCATCCTGCACCTCATTACTGCTGACTCCCTAATCTTCCACACTCTAACACCAAACCTTCAACATTGCTCTCTGCCCAAGTCCTTGTATTGCTTCCTCCCTTTGATGATCAACTGCAATCCTCTTCTCCCTTTGATACTCGCCTTTGGACATTCGAGCCTTAGATCTCCATTAACCCACTCTGAAAGTCTTTAGGCATTATAGCGCCACATTCTGCAGTGTGTGACAACGAGTGTGCAACATACACTCCACAGTGCCTCAGAATTGTAGAATTTTGCATTTTCATGCTTACGACTCACATCATTGTTGGTATGCCCTGCAACAACACTTTATTGTATTTTCAACAATGGTGAAGAATGCCTGGGCTAACATGATTATTTGCTTACTTAACCATTTGGACGCAGCAATCATGATGTATAAAGTAGAAAAAGATGCAGGGCTCATAACCCCCTTGGGTCTTTTCCACACTTCAATATGATCAAGCTTGATCCTACCCCTTCAACATTTTCATGCTTTGTGCCTATCAAATCATTTGGAGTTCAAGCTAATTGATCACAATCTCTTTGGATTAGATCATTCAATTTATTTGTTAGGTTGAAACTGTTGGCAGTGGCTGAGGTGTGTTCAGTAATGGATGAGGGTTCGGCAAAGGATGAAGATTCTGGTGGAATTAAAGTGGATTATGACTTTTTTTTACAAAAGCAGAGATTCAACTAGAGAGAAGTGACTGGGTATATGTTAAATCAATAAAAAAAATATGAAATAGCAGAAGTATGGCAGATTATATGACAAGAATGGATGATGGTACAACCATACGGTTAACATTATTATGAAGTAAAAATACAAAATGAGCAGTATTTACACCAACCACCTGCTACACCCTTTGTTTGATGTTCTGTTCAATCTGCAGTAAAGAATTTCCCTGCCCACTGTATATCTGTAAAACCTTCTAAAAAAATTCCCATTTTGCGTTTAGCTGCTCTGTTGGTTCCTCGGATCATTGCAGATTAATGTTATTGAGTAACTTGATGGGTTTGGTAGCAGAAAATGACTGTAATATGCAGTGGAGCAGAAGTCTTAGAACATTATTGAATATATCAAAGTGGTACCGTGAGATTTTGCAAATCACTAATTGCTACTGTGCACAAAGGCAGAGTCCAGGCTGCAATAGTGGGCTTTGAGCTGATCAAAGCACTCAGTAAAACTACTAATTTCTGCTCTGCTGCAGCAGGAAGCATATAACTTCCATTCCCATGGCCACAGGAGCAATAAAATTAAATGTGATTTTTTTGCCAAATCAGAAATTGCCTGAAAATGTGATTATTTCTAAATGAGACTGGTGCAATTGGCTAATCAGGTCAGAATCATTAAAATGTGGTTAGACAGAGACTATAAAACTAGATTATGTTTTAGCTGCTACAGGGCAGTAGATTTTCACTTTGGACCAGTGTCTGTGGTTTATGAGATGCAGCAAGGAGTTGCCATGTTATGCTCCTGACTGTCAATATTCACTGTTGGGGAGAAAACCCTTTTCTTTGTGTGTGTGTGTGTGTGTGTGTGCATATGGAACCAGTGAATTCCAGCATTTTTGATATTTAGAGCCAGGATTTTGCAATAAATGCCGTAAGTGCCTTTTCATGCCTTTTTTGATGATTTCACCAAGATAATGCCTTTTTCACGATCGAGTGCCTAAATCAGCCTTTTTTTGCCATATTGCTAAAAGGTCGTACTATTTTCTATAATTGTACCGAGATTACAATGATGTTTTCTTATTATTAATGTGTTAACATGGTATAACTTACAAGAACATTTCCACCACCGGGACAAAACCATGGGTGCCACCGTTGGTCATTCATTCACTCGTGCCACTGCCCGCTGGTTCAGCCTTCTGCAAGATCTATTTAAGAAACAACTGTAGATGCTGGAAAAATCGTAGGTAGACAAAAAATGCTGGATAAACTCAGCAGGTGAGGCAGCATCTATGGAGAGAAGGAATAGGCGACGTTTCAGGTCGAGACCCTTCTTCAGACTGATGTGGGGGGGGGGGGAGAAAGGAAGAAGCGGAGACAGTAGGACTAGAAGGAGAGCTGGGAAGGGTGAGGGGGAGGAGGGAGAAGACGAGGGCTATCTAAAATTAGAACAGTCAATGTTGATACCGCTGGGATGTAGACTACGCAAGCGAAATACCCAAGCTTGTCTCCTCACAACATTTACTGCTGACTCCAGTCGCAAATCTGAGTTTTCAAGTGATCTGTGTAAGGCATTCATTAATGCTGGAATTCCACTGAGGAAATTGGAAAACAAATCTCTTGGAGATTTTTTTTAGAGAAATGCACAGAGGAACATATGCCAAGCGAGTCAACATTACGGAAACATTATGTTGACAGCAACTTCAACATTGTAGTGCAGAAAATTAGAGATGAAGTTGCATGCAACAAAATATGGATCTCAGTAGACGAGACAACTGATGTTGTGGGGAGATATGTTGCCAATGTGATCATCGGTACACTGGAGGCAGGTCAACATCAAAGGAGTATTTTTTGACATCGGAAGTATTGGAGAAGTCGAACAGCTCAACTGGTGCTCAGTTGTTTACATCTTCACTTGCTGTACTTTGGCCAGAGGGTATAAAACATGAGAATGTTCTTCTGTTTGTGACTGAATAGAAGACCGAAACAGCTTTTTCTCTCAGGCCATCAGACTACTCAACACACTTAAGAAAATTCCATGAACAGTACCCAAACAAAGACAAACAAACTGTGAAAATAACTTTGGCTCAATGTCTCCAGTACGCAATTTGCACTTTTTCTATATTGCACCTTTCATTGTTGCACCCTTTTTAAAATACCTCAAAGTTTTTTGCTACATTTTGGCATACTGTGAATATTTTAATATTTTAAATAATGTATGTCTATTGTCTATTTTTATTGGTATGTTGTCTGTCTGTGTTTTTAATATTACTTGCACATTTGGAGTATGGGGAAACGTAATTTTGATCCTCTGTGTAACTACTGTTGCATAATTGAATTGACAATAAAGTTTACTTTGAACTTTACTTTGAACTTTGAACTGATGTAGCTTCGCGTACATAAAAAAATCTGTTTGTACTCTTAAAGTTTTATTCCCCAAAATGTTGCATTTGACATGCTTAGCTCAAGGACTTCATAGAATTGTCAAGCACATACGTAGCTTCCAAATGTCGACCGCCTAGTTTCCAATGTCAAGAAAATCTTCCTCAAAGCACCATCACATGTGCAGTTGTTCAAGGAAATGGCACCCGAGATTCCGCTACCTCCTCAGCCCATTTTGACTAGGTGGGGTACATGGCTCTCTGCTGTATTCTACTAGGCTGTAAATTTTGAAAAGATAAAAGAAATCATCAACTGTTTTGAAGAAGAAGAATCTGCTGCAGTCAGGATCGTCAGTGAAATCATGCCGAAAAAGTCTTTCCACGGCGATATAAAGAACCCTATAATATTTAGAAAAAATATATTTTAAAACAATGGTCTCTCAATGTTTTATGAAGGGACAAATTATATTTTAAACTTTGAATTTAACAAAAGATATAGGTCTTCCTATTTCAAATCTGAGAAGTAGTATTATGAAGAATAGTTGACAATTTATTAAGAATCCAGAGTGGGCATAAATGTATTTCATTAATTAAATTAAGGCATTCTTTTCTGAGGAGGAGTTGTGTTGCATTGCTTTTGTGTTGCATGCTCATTTTTGTTAAAATAGCATAAAATGGAAAACATTTAATCGTACTTTGCAATTCTAATCGTAACTAGGCCAACTCATTGATATTTTAAAACTGTTAGTTTGCTGGGTGATTATAACTTTGGGAAGTATTTTCCAGAATTTAAGCTTTGTGCCTGTCTGCACTACATGGCTACTCAAATTCATTTTGATTTTTTTTCTGGTTTAGGTGAAATTAAACCTCAGACAAAAAAGAAAGGTGGGTAATTTACAGTACCAAATGTGAGCACTGATGACAGGTACAATTAAAAATATTGTTGTTGAAGCCAATTCAAGTATCATGTGAGAATCACTCTGCATTGTACCTGTTCCTTGTGGTCTTCATGGGGTAATTTAATGTTAACTATATTGTACTTTTAAGAATGGGCAAACAGCCACTTAATGCCATGTTAACCTAAAGCGTAATGCATTCACTTGCCAGAGAAACTCCAAAATCTCAGAAATTGCTGCTTAGCAACACATTGCCAGATTTTCATTGCAGTGCTGGTCAGAATTTCTGGGGTATAATTCATTTGAATTCATAACTTCAATAGTCATAGGTGCAGAATTACTCCATTCAGCCCATTGAGTCTACTCAATGATGGCTGATCTATCTTTCCCCCTCAACCCCATTCTCCTACCATCTCCCCATAACCCTTGACACCCTTACTAATCAAGAACCTGTCAATCTGTGCCATAAACATAGCCAATGACTTGGCCTCCACAACCTTCTGTGGCAATGAATTCCACAGATTCACCACCCTCTGACTTGAGAAATTCCTCCTCGTCTTCTTTCTAAAGGCTAGTCCCTTTATTCTGAGGCTATGCCTTCTGGTCCTAGACTCTCCCACTAGAGGAAACATCTTCTCCGCATCCGCTCTATCCAGGTCTTTCACTATTCGGTAAGTTTCAAAGAGGACTCCCCTCAACCTTCTAAACTCCAAAGAATACAGGCCCAGTGCCATCAAATTGACATCATATGTTGACCCAATCATCCCTGGGTTCATTCTCATACTTTCCTCTGGATCCTCTCCAGCACATCCTTCCTCAGATATGGGGCCCAAAACTGCTCACAATCTCCAGATGCATCCGATCAGTGCCTTATAAAGCCTCAGCATTACATCCCTGATTATATACTCTAATCTCCTCAAAATAAATGCCATCATTGTATTTGCCTTCCTTACTACAGATTCAACTTGCACATTAACCTTTTGGGAATCCTGCACCAGCACTCCTAAGTCCCTTTGCACCTCCAATTTCTGAATCCGCTCCCCATTTATAAAATAGTCCACACCTTTATTCTGACTACGAAAATGCATGACTCCACACTTTGCTACACTGTATTCCATCTGCCACTTCTTTGCCCACTCTTCCAACCTGTTCAAGTCCTTCAGCAGAGCCCCTGCTTTCTCAACACTACCTCCACCTACCTTTGTACCATCTGCAAACTTGGCCACGAAGCCTTCAATTCCAAATGTATTAAATAATGATGCCGAGGAAGTTTATAATACTTTGCCTATTTCAACTGATACAGGAGGAAACTACTGTATCATGGGAAGATTATGATTTTGCCGCAACATAAAATAATATAAAGTAGGGTGGATTTGTGCTTTAATGCACTGATGTTCAATAAAATATTATGGACTGTGTCAGTATTGAAAATAAATACACAACAGTAGAAGTAACATTTTGATGGGACATTTCTAAACTCTCTTATTCACAGTTGGGTGTGACTTTGTCTCGGCACATATGAGTATTTTCTATTAGCTTTTTGTCAAATTTGTGGATTCTATTCAAGATTCATTTGAAGGATTTGCAATCTTATTTATACATCTCTAATGTGTTGGTTAATGTATTAACAAAATAGATCTTCTAATAGCTTTTACATTCACTTGAGAAATGGAGCATGGATTTCAGTTTAACAATTCTCTCTAAATCTTATATTAGTCCACTCCCACCCGTGGAAATTATTGTTTTCAACTTCTCATCCAATACCATTCAAAATTCTAAAACTTTATTGATTCATTCATTAACTTTACAGGTAACTGGGTGTTTGCTCTAAGCTGACATCTTGAAACGTTTTCTGCTGAAGCCAATCTTTTAAAAGAGCATTGCCTAGAACTGTGCATATTATTGCAGATGTGGGCTTGTTTGTAAATTGTTAAGTTGGAAACAAACTTCTTTATCTTCATATCTTAGCCCTCTATGTGTAAAGTTTAACAGGCTTTCTTGATTAATTTTCACTGTATGAATAATTTAAAATCCCATTGATTCCCAGGAAGCTTTCACAAATAGATTTTGTTGCATGGTGTTCCTTTGAGACACCATTCCTTGAATTTCTATACATCTACTTAAAGATACATTTTAAAGATACCCTACACCCAATTCAACCATCTATGCCGCATCTGTGCCCAAGATGAGATGTTCCATATCAGGACATCCGAGATGTCCTCGTATATCTCTTGTTTCCCTTTCCTTTGACTCTCAGTTAAGGCAAGGCAACAACTTTATTTATATAGCACATTTCATACACGAGGCAGACTCAAAGTGCTTCACAAAATGACATGTCATACAATAAAATGAAATAATAAAATGAAATAAAATAGAAGAATTAAAAGAAAAGAAAAGCAAAATTAAAAATGCATTATAAAAAGTGCAAAAGTTAAAAGTGCAATGTAGTTAAGATTTAGCTGAAAGCTAAAGTAAACATAAAAGTTTTCAGTCTTGTTTTAAAAGTGGTCAAAGTTGAGGCAAGTCTTAAATCTTCAGGAAGTTTATTCCAGCTATTTGTTGCATAGTAACTAAATCCTGCTTTCCCATGTTTTGTATTTACTCTGGGAATCACTAACAGATTGGTTTCAGAAGATCTTAGCGGTCTAGAAGGCTTATATAGTGGAAGCATGTCAGTGATATACTTTGGTCCTAAACCATGTAGTGATTTATAGATGAGCAGTTAAGAAGGGTCTCGACCTGAAACATGACCTATTCTTTTTCACCAGAGATGCTGTCTGACCCGCTGAGTTGCTCCAGATTTTTGTGTCTACCTTCGGTTTAAACCAGCATCTGCCGTCCCTTCCATAGACAATAAGTGCAGGAGTAGGCCCTTCGGCCCTTCGAGCCAGCACCGCCATTTAATGTGATCATGATTCTGCACACTTTGCTCCGTTCTAATCTCTTGAATTGAATTTCACAAATAGCAGTTTTACAACTTCACATCTGACATATTATTTTGCTTCATAAAGTTTAATAAAATAATTTTAAAGTTACTTCAAGTATGTAATGGTATAATGTCTAATGTGCTCACTGTGATGTTAATGGATGTTTATCTTCTTTTCCCTTGATCACATAGCAGTTCTTCACCCCCCAGCTAAACGAAAAGGTTGGTATCATCACTGTAGAAGCACTCAACAGTCTTATTGGTAAAATGAATCTCAGTATCCAATCATCTAACTTATTAGTCATTAGTTCCTGGTTGAAAGACATATGTGCACATATTGAATTAGGATGGACTTGTGCCAAATGTATCATTTTAACTGTCTTTAATCCCCTTTCTTAAATGTATATGAATGCACATTCATTAGAAGTAACATATGTATGACAGAGAAACAATAGTATGTGTCCTTTCTCCATTTTTAAAAATATCCTTGCATGCATATGAGTGTCCTTCGTTTAATCACATCAATTCATTTTGCACCCCAAATTGTTATGTTGGCTGAGCAAGAAAAGATGAAATTGCATAAGGCTTATTTTCACTGATGCAATTAATTCATAAGGATGCGTGTCTCTAATTGGGATGAAATGCTGGCAGCATTTATCATACTCTGCAGATAGCTTGGTTATTTTAGAGAAAAAAGAAGAATATTGATACAACCTTTCTCATCCGTACTTATTAATAGGAAGGTGCTCAAAACAACAACTGGGATAAGTGACCTACTATTGGCCAGGGTCGATGACTGAAGAATCCAGAGGATGTGACTATGTTAAATCTCATCAGATGGATGCTACCAGTCATACTATATCTTCTATTTGTCTGTCTCCCACATTTTCTGCAACTCAGAACTATCTTGTTTCCCTCTTCCCCAGTTCTGATGAAAAACATTTAATCTGTAATGTTAATTTTATTTCTCTTTCCACAGATACTGTCTGACCTGCTGAGTGTTTCCAGCATTGTCTGTTTTTTTGTTTGACAATAGTTGCTTTGCATTTGAAAGGAATGTATTAGAAAGCATTTCATAGTCTCTGGGGGGTTATAATTCAACAAATCTAGTTCAAAATTGTATTTCTTGGAATTTAAGCAATAATGATTTCCTTGTCCCTGTAGTTTTATGTTACCACATATCTGGTAGGATAAATAATTACCTGAAGATAATGGCTTTGAAAATGATTTTAAATCACTAATAGATATTTGACACATTTTGGCTGAAGTTTATAAAGAGTGGAATGTCATGGATTTTATTACGAAAAAGTACAATTTCTGTGTTGACATATCTGGAGCATCTCTTTCCGTAGATGCTGCCTAACCTTCTGCAATTTCAGTTTTTGTTTCAGATTAGCAGCATTAGCAGTTTACATTTAAAAGTCTCATAATTTTTGCGGCCTGCCTAATTGCCTAACAAGACCTCTTTTTCATGAGTAGAACTATAATTTGTTTCACAGATTTGCATCAATGAAATTATATTTCAAAAGAACAAAAATATGTTTTCTTTATCTTCAGGTGAAGCTCATCCGCCATCTAAAAGAAAAGGTAATTGAATCTTTAATTTTGCACAATGGGGTGTTTTTTCAACAGATGGAAATGTAAGCCAAAAATGTCAATAGGGAATTAAAAAAAATACTGGTGGACACCAGTATTGTCGGATGCCCGCTTTGGCAAAGTTATAGTTAACATTGTTCAGGGTCTCTGCGATTTAAAATTTTAAAATTATGTATTTAATCTCAACATGTGCTTAATGTATATATAATAGATGTATAGTAATACATTCAACTCTCTCAATTCTCTAATTTAGCATTTCAAATGCTATTTATTGTTATGCCAAAGAATTGAACTATTCCAAAATATACTCAGCATCTCCAGGGCCTTTCAATTTCCAAATGTCAATTTGCATTTGAACATTTAAAGCAATCTCATATTTGATTAAGCCAACGATTCACTACAGGATCTACAATTGAGTATTTTCCATGAGGCAATTTGGATAAATAACTTCTGCAACTGACACTGATTCAATTTATTTTGAGCAACAGAGCATTTTGGAATGTCTGTTCCTCAGTGGAATGCCTGTTATTAAATCTGATATTGAGTAACGTCATTAATAAATAAACAAGCTCTACAATTGATGATACAATTTACCATTATTAGACTGAGAAAGAGAATTACTTGAACTTATTTTGCATTATTTGTCCCTGTACAGAATGTGATTGTTTAATTTAAGGATCTTCATGTTCAACTCTTTCCATTTAAGGTCATAAGGTCATGTGATAGGAGTAAAATCGGGCCATTCGGCCCATCAAGTCTACTCCATCATTTAATCATGACTGATCTATCTCTCCCTCCTAACCCCATTCTCTTGCCTTCTCACCATAACCTCTGATACCTGTACTAATCAAGAATCTATCTATCTCTTCCATAAAAATATTCACTGACATGGCCTCCACAGTCTTCTGTGGCAAAGAATTCCACAGATGCACCACCCTCTGACTAAAGAAATTTCTCATCATCTCCTTCCTAAAAGAATGTCCTTTAATTCTGAGGCTGTGAACTCTTGTCCTAGACTCTCCCACTAGTAGAAACTCCTCTCCACATCCACTCTATCCAAGCCTTCCACTATTCTGGATGTTTCAATGTGTTCCCCCCTCATTCTTTGTAAAACTCCAGCGATTACAGGCCCAAAGTCGATAAACGCTCATAATTCCTGGGATCATTCTTGTAAAGCCCCTCTGGACCCTCTCCAGAGCCAGCACATCCTTCCTCAGATATGGTGTCCAAAATTGCTCACAATATTCCAAATGAGGCCTGGCCAGTGCCTTATAGAGCCTTAGCACTACAGCCCTGTTTTTTGTATACAAGCCCTCTAGAAATAAATGCTAGAATTGAGTTTGCTTTTTTTAACTACAGATTAAATGCAAGTTTGTGAACTTACCACCTGATTATAAAACAAATGCTACCAATTGGCTGTAGTGTAAAAAGTATACCCTATTCCCATTGGCTGTTTCTATATCAAGCATCTGATATTGTGTGTTTTTATCCTGGTGCCAAGTTGAATCTGAACCACAATATTCCTTATTATTTGACAAGGGCATTCAATTATACTTTTAACATTACTCTGGGAGAGATGTGACTACAATGAGGTAGAAAATCACAAACAGTAAATGTTCATTCCACTTGACAATCTCAAAGGTGAAAATAGACACAAAAAGCTGGAGTAACTCAGCGGGACAGGCAGCATCTCTGGAGAGAAGAAATGGGTGATGTTTTGCAACAAGACCCTTCTCCAGAGATGCTGCCTGTCCCGCTGAGTTACTCCAGCTTTTTGTGTCTATCTTTGGTTTAAATCAGCATCTGCAGTTCCCTCCTACACAATATCAAAGGTGAACTCGTTTCAGTGAACAATTGAAGAACTGCATGCGAGTGCTGGTTGATTTTCCCAGTCAAGTTGTAGGAGTTCAGCTGTGAATTTAACATCTGCCTGACATAATGGAGGACTGCTCAGATGTGTTCTGATGATAAAACACAATTAAACAACCACATTGCTACTCTTAGCTAATCACTGGTATTTCTACCAAAAGTGCTATCAAAGGACAATCACATGCCTGATCTCCTAATGTCACAACTTCAGCTTCAAACCCGAGAACAACTTTGATCTAGTTGTGATGGTCTATGAGCACATCTGAGGTGAAAAGGAATTCATTCTAGCCAGAAGCTACAATCATACCTGACTATCCTATCTGAGTAAAATAAAAATGTCAAGGAACCAATCATCTCAGCCCCAGAACATTACTACAGGAATTTGTCAGGGGAAACAGTCTTACTTGTCAAGCCTGGTTTGTTCTATCATCCATGACTTTCCCTCTGTAATTAGGTCAGAAGAGTGGATGTTTTCCTATAATTCAAAGGTGTTCAGCTCCACTGACAACTTATTCAATACCCTGTAATAATCGGATAACAGTAATATTCTGCAAATTGCAGTTAATACTCCAATCATGTCAGTTCTATACTATGACCATCTTGAAGAAGAAAAACATTTAATGAATTACTAGCCTCGTGAATCTTGACAATGTTCACTATCTCTAAATAGAAGTGTAATGAAAAGTTGGGCACTTGGCTGGCTGGGTGGAACAACAAGATTTAAGGAAGAGGATTTTTAATAATTTTGAGGAGAAACAGATCATCCTTGTCACTGGTACACAAAAATGCTGGAGAAACTCAGCGGGTGCAGCAGCATCTATGGAGCGAAGGAAATAGGCGACGTTTTGGGCCGAAACCCTTCTTCAGACTGATGGGGGATGGGGGGAGAAGGAAGGAAAAAGGGAGGAAAAAGGGAGGAGGAGAAGGAGCCCGAGGGCGGGGGGATGGGAGGAGACAGCTCGAGGGTGAAGGAAGGGGAGGAGACAGCAAGGGCTAGCAAAACTGAGAGAATCAACGTTCATGCCAACCGGATGCAAACAACCCAGGCGGAATATGAGGTGCTGTTCCTCCAATTTCCGGTGTTGCTCACTCTGGCAATGGAGGAGACCTAGGACACAGAGGTCGGATTGAGAATGGGAGGGGGAGTTGAAGTGCTGAGCCACTGGGAGTTCAGGTAGGTTATTGCGGACTGAGCGGAGGTGTTCGGCGAAACGATCGCCCAACCTCCGCTTAGTCTCCCCGATGTAAATCAGCTGACATCTAGAGCAGCGGATGCAATATATGAGGTTGGAGGAGATGCAGGTGAACCTTTGTCGCACCTGGAATAACTGCTTGGGTCCTTGAATGGAGTCAAGGGGGGAGGTGAAGGGACAGGTGTTGCATTTCTTGCGGTTGCAACGGCAAGTGCCCGGGGAGGGGATGGTACGGGAGGGAAGGGAAGAATTGACCAGGGAGTTGCGGAGGGAGCGGTCTTTGCGGAAGGCAGACATAGGGGGAGGTGGGAAGATGTGGCGAGTGGTGGGGTCACGTTGGAGGTGGAGGAAATGGCGGAGGATTATTTGTTGTATTTGCCGGCTGGTGGGGTTAAAGGTGAGGACTAGGGGGACTCTGTCCTTGTTGCGAGTGCGGGGATGGGGAGAGAGAGCAGTGTTGCGGGGTATGGATGAGACCCTGGTGCGAGCCTCATCTATGGTGGCGGAGAGGAATGCCCATTCCCTGAAGAACGAGGACATTTCCAATGCCCTGGTGTGGAACATCTCATCCTGGGAACAGATGTTGCACAGGTGGAGGAATTGGGAGTAGGGGATGGAATCCTTACAGGGGCAGGGTGGGAAGACGTGTAGTCCAGATAGCCATGTGAGTCAGTTGGTTTGTAGTGTATGTCGGTCAGAAGTCTGTCCCCTGCGATGGAGATGGTGAGGTCAAGGAATGGTAGGGAAGTGTCGGAAATGGTCTAAGTGTATTGGAGTGCCAGATGGTGGTGAAGTGGATGAAGTCAGTCAGTTGTGTGCGGGTGCAGGAGGTGGCCCCAAAGCAGTCGTCAATGTAACAGAGGTAGAGGTCGAGGATGGGGCCCTGGGGCATATTGAACAAGGATTGTTCAACGTACCCGACAAAGTGGCAGGCGTAGCTGGGGCCCATGCGTGTGCCCATAGCTACGCCTTGTGTTTGGATGAAATGGGAGGAGTCAAACGTAAAGTTGTTGAGGGTGAGGACCAACTCCGCTAGGCGGAGGAGGGTGTCAGTGGCTGGGTATAGGTTGCTCCTCTGGTCGAGGAAGAACCGGAGAGCTTTGAGGCCATCCTGGTGGGGGATAGAGGTGTAGAGTGACTGGACATCCATGGTGAAGATGAGGGGCTGAGGGCCTAGAGAGTGGAATGCGTGGAGGTGGCGTAGAGTGTCTGAGGTGTCTAGAACATAGGTGGGAAGGGATTTGACCAAGGGGGATAGTATGGAGTCAAGGTATGTGGAGATGAGTTCGGTGGGGCACGAACAAGCAGAGACAATGGGTCTGCCGGGAGAGCCGAGTTTGTGCATTTTGGGGAGAAGGTAAAAATGGGCCGTGCGGGGCTGGGGAACGATGAGGTTGGAAGCTTGGTCGGGCAGGGCGTGGGAATTGATGAAGTCGGTGATGGTGCTAGATATGGTGGCCTGGTGCTCTTCAGTGGGGTCATGGTCCAAGGTTAAGTAGGAGGAGGTGTCCGAGAGTTGGCGCGTGGTCTGTGCTCATTACCCATCCTTTCCAGCTCAATGGGGCTGTTGGCAGTGCTGCTTTCTTGCAGCTCTAGTCAACCATTTTCCCAGTGAATGGAAGATGGGTGGGATCATTTGTTCCAATATTTATCCCGGCCTTTGCCGAGAATAAAAGGTGATTGAGAGACTAATTTAACAGCTATGTTCCTGGAGACTTAACTATATAAATGAATTTGTAACAAGCAGAAGATCAAATGCCAAAACACAGGGCTTATAGTCATAGAATCATACAGCATAAGTAAAAAAAAAAGCCCTTCAGTCCGACCAAGATGCTCCATCTACACTAGTCCCGTCTGTCTGTCTGTCTGTCTGCCTGTCTGTCTGTCTGCCTGCCTGCCTGCCTGCCTGCCTGCCTGCCTGCCTGCCTGCCTGTCTGTCTGTCTGTCTGTCTGTCTGTCTGTCTGTCTGTCTGTCTGTCTGTCTGTCTGTCTGTCTCTTGTATATTACTAAAAGTCTGTTCGTGACCACTTCCGGTTGTTCTATATATTGATTTTAGAAAAAACTCTGCCACTTACGGCTGTGATTTTTGGCCATCTTACTCAGTCCCCCTCCGCTGCGCAGGACAAGAGGATTTTTCCCATCGATGAAAAATAAAAGAGTTATTAGTGTTTTAAAAATGATGAGATTCTCTCTCCTGAAGGCCACATCCCTTCCGGAGGGACTATAAAACCCAGAAGTGTTGAGTGCCTCAGTCAGTCTCTGCAAGATGGGGGAGCAAGAGGGTCATGTCTCTCAGTCTGAGCTGTGAATAACACTGAACACATGTCTAGTAAATTGTGAGTGGTTTTACTGACCTGTCAGTGACCTTAATGTGGTTTGAAAATATAGTTTGGAAATGCTAAAGCTGTGTTGCCTTTGGATTGGAAATGCTAAAGCTGTGTTGCCTTTGGTTTGGAAATCCTAAAGCTGTGTTGCCTTATTAAAGTTGCCTTGCCTAATTAAAGTTGCCTTGTCTTCTGTATAATTAAAAGTCTAATCGTGACCACTTCCTGTTTGCGCTTTATATTGATTTTAGAAAAAATGCTACCACGTACGGCTGTGATTTTTGGCCATCTAACTCTGAGTCCCCCCTCCACTCAGGTGCCTAGGATTTTTCCCATTGATGAAAAAATTATTAGTGATTAAAAAATGTTGAGATTCTCTCTCTCTGTCAATCACGCCAATAAGGCCACGCCTTTTCAGGTCGGAGGTGGGGAGGGACTATAAACCCCAGAAGTGTGGGCGTGGCTCAGTCTCTGCAAGATGGAGGAGGTAGCAATCATGACTCACTGTCTTTAGTGGCCGTACATCCTGCTTGAAATGGTATGAAACTGCACTTGAATATGGTGGCCTTGCACCCTGCTTGAAATGGAATTTCAAGGAATAGCCGTGAGTCAACTGCCAGCCCACCAGCTGTGAGTGAGTGAGCTACAAGCACAACAGGCTTGAGTGACTGAGCCGCCAGCCCAATAACCCACAATGTCCATACTAGCCCTCTGGAAACCAGACCCTTCAGCCCACAACACTCATACTAGCGCTCCAGAAAGCCCCCCCCCCACCACCACTGGCCACCAATATTGGAATTGGTGGGGAGGTGGAATATTGCGTTGGCGGACCAGCCGTCCCGAGTGATGCTGGGACCCAACGGGTCCCACTTAGTCTAGAACATAACTAAAAGTCTGATCTTGTTATCTTCCGGTTTGGTGGTCATTCTATTTGTCCAAAACCGGTTCATGATAGCGCTACGATCTTTCGTCAGTTCACTCGCCATTCTCCTATTCTGCGATTGCACCAAGTTTTGTTCCTATCGGATGAATGTCATAAACGTTAGCGAGGTTTAAAAATCTTAAAAACCGCGCATGCGTAGATCGATCTCATCTCCTGTCTTCCAGCGCCGTGTGGATTAGTCTCTTCCCATATCACTCCCCGGGACGGTCCGCCCCTTCCTGCGCCATTGCGTCTTTAGTGGAGCTGAGGTTTCCAATTGGATTTTTGGAGGGAACCGAAGCAGCCCAGCCCCAAGCAGCAGCCCAGCCCCAAGCAGCAGCCCCGTCCCAAGCAGCAGCCCAGCCCCAAGCAGCAGCCCAGCATTGGAGACCCGACCCAGCCCAGCCCAGCATGGGAGGCCCAGCCCAGCCCTGAGTCGGAGACCCAGCCCAGCGTCGTAGATGTCGCTGATGCCAAACGGAAAGCGGAGTCTCTGATCCCAGTGGAGGAGAATGACCAATGACCATCGCACCGCCAATTCCAGCCAATACCCCTCTGGTCCTCCTCACTGGCTCCTCCACCCCTCCCCCATGATGACTCCCTCGCTTCCCCCATCTTTTCTCAGAGCTCACTCCTCCCCACCAACACACTCCTCTCCCACAGGGCCCCCCATTCCAAACACCTCCCCCCCCGCCCACACACCCCCCCCCAGTCCACACACAAAACCTTTCCCACGTACACACCCCACCCACAAACACCCCCCACGCACACCCCCCCCCCACACACACACACCACACACCCTGCACCACACACATCCTGCCCCACACACACACACACACACCCTCCACACACACACCCCCCACACACACACCCCCCCCACACACACCCCCACACGGTCCCCCTGACACACACAGACCACGCACACCTCACCCCCACACACACCCACCTGCCCCCACACCCCCCACCCGCCCCACTCCCACCTCCCCCACACCCCCCACACCACCCACACACACCGAACCCCCGCACACACCCCTCACGCACCCCGCCACCCACACACCCCACCCACCAACACCCTCGCCACCCACCCACAAGTCCCCCTCCCCACACCCCCCCCCACCCCCCCCCCCCACAAGCCCCCTCCCCCACAAGCCCCCTCCCCCACAAGCCCCCTCCCACACAAGCCCCCTCCCCCCCCAGCCGCTGAGTGGATGGGGGGGGGGGTTTGAGGGG
This sequence comes from Leucoraja erinaceus, assembly GCF_028641065.1. Lineage (NCBI taxonomy): Eukaryota > Metazoa > Chordata > Chondrichthyes > Rajiformes > Rajidae > Leucoraja > Leucoraja erinaceus. Next base: position 57,209,103 of record NC_073381.1, read on the forward strand.
GGGGATGGAGTGAGCGCATGGGGGGAGAAGGGCAAGAGGGCAAGAGGGCAAGAGTTGGTGAGGGGAGGAGGGGGGATCAGGGGTGTTACAACGGGAACCCGTCAGCCGCGCTTGCACAGTTGGGGGCTATGCATGAGTGGTGGAATATTGCGTTGGGGGACCAGGCCCCCTGTGTGAGAATGGGACCCTATGGGTCCCATTTAGTTTAGTATCTCTTTAAACCTTTGCTATCCATGGAACAGTCCAAATGTATTATAAATGTTATTATAGTACCTAAATTAACTACCTCTTTTGCCCCCTCTATGTGTGAAAAATGTGTGATTGAATGTGTTGCTAAAAATGGTAGAGTGAAGGTGAGATCAGTATAAAAGAGGTTACAGAGAGGAACTACAGGCCATGAAGACATTTAAGCACTGGTATGTAAATTGGAACATTGAAGGTAAGGGAAATTGAAAGCGTATGTTATTCAGTGGGGATAGCAATAATTGATGGGATAAATTTGTTGCAAGATACGTTATAGATTTCAGAGCTTTGGCAGCGTGAAGTTAATGGAGGGTGTAGAAGGGGAGGCCACTCAGAAGTGGATTGGAATAAATAAATCAGTTTATTTTCTATCAAAAATAATTTTGAAATGATGGAAATGGTTTATCTAACATTTAAAATCCACCCAGTGGGGAATAAAATATCTATTTTCCTTCCAATGTTTTTAGGGAAGCGATAGTGTGGATGTAACAAACGTGTAGTATTTAATATCAGTATGAGGACAATAATAATTAATAACAGTATGAGGGCAATGATAATTCCTGCAATGCAGCCACCTCTTTAAGGATTGTATCTTGTGTTCAGCTGAACACTACAATATTTTTGACCAAACTTAGTGAGAAAAGGTGGAGAAGAAATAAAGCAACTGCAAGTGTGCTGGCAGGCTCTGAGAAATTGAACAACTAACATCCCTTTGGTGACAGTTTAAATTACTGAAAGATGAATAAAATTAATTCAGACAAGCTTTACTGAACTAATACCTGGTACAGCCAAGTTATCTTAAAATAAAAGATTAGATTGACTCGTTTATCTGCTTGAGTTTAGAAGAGTGAGAGATGGACCAGATTGAAACGTGTAAGATCTTGGGCCTTGACAGGGTGATGTGGAGACAATGTTTCCTCAGGAGGGAGAATTTGGAACCAGGGTCTCTGTTTAAAAGTAAGAAATTGACGATCAAAGACAGAGATGAGGCAATTTTATTTCCTCTTGACAGATTGTCTCAGATGGCAATGGAAGCAAAGATGTTGAATATTTGTAAGGCAAAATATATCGAATTTAGGTAAGGAAGGAGGTTTAATTATTCAAAAAGTGCTCTATTTGTCACACATGCAACTGCACAGTGAAATTCTTTGTGCAAATATTACACATGCAGGCGCCATCAGGTTTTGGCACTACAGGTGCACAACCTTTTATCCGAAAGCCTTGGGACCAGACACTTGTCGGATTTCGGACATTTTCGGATTTCAGAATGGAAGATTTTTAGCGTAGATTAGGTAGGTAGCGCGGGCGGCTTGAAAAGTCTGGAGCAGCTGCCTCCTCCCCGGAGACCGGGAGACTCATTGCATAAATGTTAGTCAGTTAGTTTGGAGGGATTTTATGTGGTGGTGGTGGAGTCGGGGTGAAGGGGGAAACTTTAATTCTTAGTCCCCTACCTGGTCGGCGACTCCCAACCTCGCGGAGCTGGGGGCTCCGTCCGGCCGCGGGCGGCGCCGGTTGGAGCTCCGACCCCGGCAACTCTACCCCTGGCTGCGAGGCGCTCCAAATCCAGCGCCGCCCGCGGTCGGACGTCCCAGCTCCGGGAATGTCGGGAGTCGGCGGCGTCGCAGCGCTGGGATACCAGCGGGGAGCGGGCAATGCCTCACCGGGTCGCCGTGCGGCAAGCTCCGGAACGCTGTGGCCGCCGACACACAACATCGCGGAGCGTCGCTGGATTTGGAGCCGCGGAGTTGGGGGCTCCGTCCGGCCGCGGGCGGCGCCGGTTAGAGCTCCAACCCCGGCAACTCTACCCCTGGCTGCGCGGCTCCAAATCCAGCGACGCTCCGCGATGTTGTGTGTCGGCGGCCACAGCGCTCTGGAGCTTGCCGCACGGCGACCCGGTAAGGCATTGCCCGCTCCCCGCTGGTTTCCCAGCGCTGCGACGCTGCCGACTCCCGACATTTGCGGAGCTGGGGTGTCCGGCCGCGGGCCGCGCTGGATTTGGAGCGCCTCGCAGCCAGGGGTAGAGTTGCCGGGGTCGGAGCTACAACTGGCGCCGCCCGCAGCCCCAACGGCCACAGCGCTGCGGAGCTTACTGCACGGCGACCCGGTAAGGCATTGACCGCTCCCCGCCTCTCCGACCAGGTAGGGGACTAAGAATTAAAGTTTACCCCTTCACCCCCCTTCACATAAAAGCCCTCCAAACTAACTGACTAACATTTAAGCAATGATTTACAGATGTTTAAGCGTCTCCCGGTCTCCAGGGAGGAGGCAGCCGCTACAGTAGTACAGACCTGGGTTGACCGTGGGTCGTTTTGGGTCAAGTTTGGCGCCAAACGCGAGCTTTGGTGCGCAGACGACATCTGGAAAAAATGGCCGGTTTTCGGAGCTTTTCGGTTTCTGGAACACCGGATAAAAGGTTGTGCACCTGTATTTCCAAGTCCGGTCGGTCCGCGCACTGGATGTACTGGAGTATTTGTTGTGATCCAATGTCCCTCTCCTCGTCCTGCCATCTTTAGGTCTCATTAGGGTGCCTCCAGCAGCTGACCTTAAAGGCTCTGGAGGCATTAGCCGGTTCATCCACCTACTGGCCTTTCCTTCTTGCATCCAACGCCTCCAGCTCCCTCCTAGTTTTGCCATCTCCAGAGCCTTTGGGCGGGTTCCCAGTCCTGCTGTCCAACGAACCTTCGGGCGGGCCCCGTGGTCCAATGAGCCTTCAGGTGGGTGTGGTCCCAAAGAGCCTTCGGGCGTGGAAGGTTGCAATAAGATCAGCCATAATTTTAATTGAATGATAGATTAGTTTGAAGATGCCAAATGTTTCAAGATGCCAAATCTTTAGTGTCATTGAGTGCTCTGGTGACCAGTGGAGAAACAGATGGGTGGGAGTACAGAAAGTACCGGAATATGAAATAGCCTCACCTGAAACATGTATAAATGTGGTTGACTGGAATCAAGCTGAAGCAAGGTCTGAAAGTGTTTCCATGGCAGCATTTAGCTAAATACAAGGAAGGAGTCAAAAATATATCTCGGGGGATTCCAGTCGAAAAGGTGCAGGAAGGAGTGTGATGAAAGAATATCCTGCCAATGCTGTGTGTCCTGTTTGCTGGAACATTGCATGGCACATGGAAGCTTGCAGACTCAACTGTTTATCTTCAGGAACACAAGGATAAAGTATCAATTCCTACTGTCAACCAAATATTCATAATGCCTTATATACATCCATATTTGAATAACTATTCACTTTCTATGTGCCAATATCACTGCCTGGCTAAATGTTAAAACACTGTTTTGATGGTACTTCTGTTCAAAGGAAATTATTATAAGCTGCAATATTTCATGAAGCATGCTTTTATGTACTTATTGTAGCTTTCAATGGTTACAATTATCTCTGGTTGAGATTAAGTTGTATATTATCAATATGAAGTCAGCTTGCTGCTTTGTAACTATTGCTTTCTAAATGACTCACTGAATAGAATATAATTGAAGCAACATAAAAAGCCTAAGAGGGAGGAAACAAAAGTATAACGAGCTGAAAACTATACAGTAAACCCTCGTAATAATGGACCACGGGGAGAGGGGAGGTGGGCGGGTTGGTGAGGGGGATGGTGTCCGTTATTGGCGTTATTGCTATAACTGAGAGAGGGGGTAAAGATTAATCCAAGGCTGGGAGGAAAGAAACGTGGAGTGGGGAGGGTAGTGAATTAAACAAGAGGGAATTGACAGCCCGGGCATGTCAGAGCCCCCGGCCCCACACGCCGTGCACCAGGGACGGGTCCGGTATTCACGTGCTTTCATGTGGATCACTCTCCCCGCTCCCACTACCATTGGCAGTCCCAGTCCACTATAACCAAAATCCACTATATGGAGGTCCATTATTGCAAGGGATTACTGTATTGGCACTTATGAAATAAAAAATACCTCATCCTCTTTATTAAATTTGGTACTGAAATAATTTATTTTCACATCATTGTGTATTTGTACTGTCTCTGAAGAATACTGTGGGATTTAATATAAAATTTTGGACTTTTGATGTAGATGTGTAAAATGGGTAATACTGCATATTTGTTTCAGCTGCTGAGGAGTGCACAGATAGATAAAAAATAATACTTGGAATATGTAACAAAGGAAATAAGGCCCCAAGTGACATCTACACACAGCAATCAACTTGATTAGGTTGATTTCATGGGATATGCATATCATTTAACTTGACCTGTACCAATCAGCGATGTATTTTAAAGACAGCAAAGTGGGGCTGCAGATGATGCAGCTGCAGTACAATTCTTGCAACTTGGACTTGATTCTAGGCTTTGATGCTCTCTGTGTTTGCAGGCTCTTCCTGTGAATGCATGTTTCCCTAGGTATTCCAGTTTCCTGCCACCTCCTAAAGGCATATTGGTTATGAGTTTAAATGACAGCACTAAGTTACCCTATTGTGTGCGGCTGATGGAAGAATTAGGGGAAATTACCACCAGGGGTGTCGTACGATTGGCAGCCCCGTCAACAATATGTTTGTTTTTCATCTTTAAAATTTGTTTTAATACGTGTTAAAAGTTTGTGTATATATTCTCTGGTTTGTTTTATGTGAGGATAGGGGTTGGGGTCGGGGGAATTTTTTTTTCAGTTTCTTACCTTCTCGGAGATGCGATTAATTTTCGATCGCATTCTCTGGTCGCCCTGTGGCCTACCATCGATGGAGCTGGAGGCCTCCTCAGACTGACCGTGGGCCCCACCTCGGGGCATGGACTTACATCAGAGTTGATCCCTTGCCTGGGCTTGCTCCAACTGCGGCCTGCAGACTTTACATCAGGAGTTTGTAGTCTTGGGAGAGGCCATGAATGTCGGGAGCTCCAACGTCGCAGAAGGTTCGACCAGTCCAGACAAGGGATTTGATCGTCCGGCGCGGAGGAAGCTGACATCCTCCCAATACAGGAGCCGGTCACCTCGACACAGAGGTCCCACCGCCGGATACGGGAGTCAAGATCATCCTGTCAATGGAGGGCTCGAGGCTCCCAACAGCAAGAGAGCTAAGGGAAGAGATTGAACTTTTTTTTTCGCCTTTCATCGCAGTGAAGATTGTGGCGGAGTCTCAGTGATGGACGTTTATGTCAAAATGTGTTTTGTGTGTTCCGTAGCTTTTTATTTTTATTTTTTTTAATTTAATTTTTATTTTATTTTGTGCTTTTTTTTGTTGTTGTTTGTTTTAAACATGCCTCAACACTTGCATAATTTACAAAAATGCAAACAAATATGCGTGGTTCAATAATCTGTGATCTTAATGATCATATTGTGGAAATATGTGGAGAATTCGAATTTGACCAAATAGGTATTGACGTGAAAAAACAAATTTAAAGTTTTCCTACTTTATTTTTGTCGAAACAGATACTACTGCATAGCCAATAATGCTTAGGGCAGGATTTGCCATTTACACCCATTGGTAACAGGGAAATGTTATCAGAGAGAGCAGTCTGGATGTCCTGATTTTCTCCCACACTCCAAGCACGTACAAGATGTACATGCTTATAGCTTAATTGATTTGGTAAAAATTGTGAACTTTTCCTAGTGTGTAGGATAGTGCTAGTGTATGAAATGATCGCTGGTCGGCATGGACTCAGTGGGCTGAAGGGCTCGTTTCCACACTATATCTCTAAAATCTAAAGTCTAAATTTAATGGTATTGTATCTATCACAGATAGACTATCAACTAATATAGAGACATAGAAAATAGGTGCAGGAGTAGGCCATTCGGCCCTTCGAGCCTGCACCGCCATTCAATATGATCATGGCTGATCATCCAACTCAGTATCCTGTACCTGCCTTCTCTCCATACCCCTTGATCCCTTTAGCCACAAGGGCAACATCTAACTCCCTCTTAAGTATAGCCAATGAACTGGCCTCAACTACCTTCTGTGGCAGAGAATTTCACACATTCACCACTCTCTGTGTGAAAAATGTTTTTTCTCATCTCGTCTATTACCAACTTATTGAATCCCACAGCTATCTAGACTACACCTCTTCATACCCTGCTTCCTGCAAAGTCTCCATCCGCGCCCTGAAACATCACCTACTCCTTCTCTCCTGAGATGCTGTCTGACCCATTGAGTTACTCCAGCTTTTAGTGTCTATCATCAATTTAAACCAGCATCTGCTGTTTCTTTCCTCAAGAAATGAAGAGGAGAATGGGTTTGCTCGAAGAGGCAGCATCAGCTGAATGATTTCCTTTTAACGTTGTAAGATAAGAAAAGGAAAATTACAGTTAAAAAAAACATACTTAATAATAGAGCCAGCAATTTAAAAGGCAGCGGGACACCTCTGGTAGAAGTCAAATCGGAGGTAGCAGGAAATTGGGCATGAGTTGCAAAGGTCGAGCATTGGCCCAGGCTGCAAGCTGACATCTAGATTATGTTTTTTTTTTTGGGGGGGGGGGGGTGGAGCAGTAGCAAAAGAATAGAATAACTACTTGTAAATCCTCGGTTTCAACTTTTCTTTTGTGCAGTGCTTTGGAGGCAAGAACTCTCCTAACATCTTAAGCTTTTGAGCAGTGGAATTACCCGAGGGCTGCAGGCCTAGGTCATTCATGTTCAAGGAGCAGCATTAGGCCATTTGGCCCATCAGGTCCACTCCACCATTCAATGATGGCTGATCTATCTTTCCCTCTCAACCCCATTGTCCTGCCTTCTCCACATAACCCCTGACATAACTCTCTTGCGATGGAGAATCAATTGGAAAGGCAACCAAATATCTTCCAGGCTGGCCACTGCTGCTTTGTACAAGGCCTCAACTAAGTAGGCAACAGATGGTTGCCTTTTAGGATGTAAATGTGTTAATTGTTCCAGGTGAAGAAGGTGACAATTACTGATGCCATGTACAAGAAGGAAATCTAAAGTGGATGCAAACACAGGAAAAGCTTATAATGCTTCAACAGTAAATTATAGGCCCTGAAAACATCGTTTGATTCCGAAATGTTAAAATTAATTGGCCCAAAAAAAAGATACTCTGCTATTGTCATTAATTTGACATAGCCCACTTATTGTATTGACAATGAAGTATTTAAGCAGGTACTAGTTTAAATGTGGCAAATGAATTGTTGTTTTCATTTGTGCCATTGACCTGCACTTTCTGAAATCTCAATGAGAATTCAGACTTGTGCAAGCTATGAAAGAACAATCATAAAACAGGCTGTAAAACCTTTTTCTCAAGGAAAGTAAGCTCACCCTAGGAAGTGTAAAGATAGAAAAATGTATAACCAGTGCAGAATTTTGTCAGAGTTACCATCGGGGACATAGTGACTTTGTAGATTGTTGCCTCTGGTGATAAAATTAGTTTTATAGATGCCATGAGAGCATCATTTGCAAATGGTTTGGGCAAGAGAAGACAGGAGAGGTATGGAAAAGTATTAACAAAATTAGATGATACGACATGAGGAGTAGTACAGATAGATACAAAATGCTGGAGTAATTCATCGGGTCAGGCAGCATCTCTGGAGAGAAGGAATGGGTGACGTTTCGGGTCGAGACCCTTCTTCAGACTGATGTCAGGGGAGGAGATGGGACAACGATAGAATGTAGTCGGAGACAGTAAGACTAGTGGGAGAACTGGGAAGAGGGAGGGAATGGAGAGGGAAACAAGGGCTATCTGAAGTTAGAGAAGTCAATGTTTATACCGCTGGGGTGTACAGGGTACAGGTAGTTCAATTATAATGTGGTAGTTGCGTTCCTAAGAAATCTTGTGTTATAGATCTCATGTCAATGGTGAAAAGAGGGTTATGCCCCTGTCCCACTTAGGAAACCTGAACGGAAACCTCTGGAGACTCTGCGCCCCACCCAAGGTTTCCGTGCGGTTCACAAAGGTTTTTGTCAGTCTCCCTACCTGCTTTCACTACCTATAACCTCCGGCAACCACCTTGGGTGGGGCGCAAAGTCTCCAGAGGTTTCCGTTCAGGTTTCCTAAGTTGGTCAGGGGCATTAGGGAATAAAAGGTTTCAGATTTGCAGTAGCAAAGTTATTTTCCCCCCAGGATTTTCAAAAAAGAAAGTCTTAATTGTATTAATTGTTTTGTTTCTTTTGTTACTGCAAGCTAAAGATGCTAATGGATGTACGTTACATGGTTTATGGGGAGGTGACATGAAAACAGTTTATTCCCTAATTCTGTTTTTGTCCCTTAACAGCTTTTTCTTGCTTGCCAAATACCCCCAAATTTTTTTGCAAGAATGTCTCCAGTTCCCGATTTTAAAAAAAAGCATTATAACTGTTTCAGCCCTCATTTGAAAAAATATTGTTCCCTAATTCATCGAACATGTATCCAAGTTGCATATGGAAATGTGTATTATAGCAGAACTACCTGTACCCGATATGGTGTAGTGGGACCAATGGAGTCAGAGAAGTTTCAGGTTATTTATTTCTAAAAATGTAATTTTATAAATGATTTTTAACATTCCTTTTGCATTGTTTTTGAATGCATCTGAATGGGGGAGACATTTAAATGCATTGACAAAACACATGATAGCTTTGAGAGAGGGCATAACTGGAAGGTGGGCATTTACCATCTGTTAGAGTTTTTACAGGGTGTGGTGACACATCGGTGAAGTCGCTGTCTTACAACGCCAGACATCTGGGTTCGATCCTGACTAGGGAGTTTGTACATTCTCCGCATGACTAAATTAAACTAGACTGGACTGGACTGGACTAGACTGGACTAAGCTGGACTAGACTAGACTAGACTGGACCGGACCCAGACTAGACTGGACCGGACCGGACCGGACTAGACTAGACTGTTTTGAGTGCTGGACTTGTTCTGGTTCACACAGGTGTTCTGATCAAATGGTTCGAGGCCCATGTATCACAGGTTTATGTTCATGACCTTCTCAGCCAGCAAGGTTGACCACAAGAATACAGATCTTGTAAATGTATGTATCTTGTTAAATGGGGCTGTTGCCCATGAGTGTGGGCATCAAAACCTTTTGAGTAAAATCAAGACCAAGGACAATAAAGTATCATGCATCATGTGCAACTCAAATTAAACTGATTTAATTTGGCTCAACAGTGTAATTATTTGATGGTTATTTGGAAAAGCATAATTTATTTGATTTGTATGTGATGATTTGCAATTGACAATGACTTTTATGAAGGTCATGCTAAATTGCTCTGCATTGCGGAATGCAAGAGAATGGCTGGTACCTAGAGATGGAGTTGGAGAAAATAAAAAGGATATGCTTTGAAACAGACTGTGACTGACTAATGTTCTGAAGGTTAATTAGCTATAACTAAAACCCAAAGTTTTATGCTAATTGCCTAAATGGTATTATTGACTCTTAAGGACATTGTTATCATTACAGGCTGATATTAGAAAGAAGAGAAAGTCATAGTGAAAAATTCTGCATGTTGGTTTCATCATTTATCATAAAAGAGAATAATTAATAGAATTTGCGATATCTTGCATTAATAAATCAAGATGAAATCAGCATGTGTTGCAATAAAGAGGAGGCCTATTTGTCATAATGTGAGTAGTTACTTTACATAAAGACATTGCCTAGTTCAATAGGCTTTATAATAAATGTGATTGTCATCTGATAAAAAGCAATGTTGGTTGTTATGGAAACATGAAATGATGGAATGATATTCATCGTTTCTTGTATAGTGCATGTATTGGTCATGCATCTTTTATACCCAGACTTCATCAACAATCTATCATAATGAATAAAGGAGCGAGATTGAGATAAATCTCTGAATTTGAACTGTCCTTCAGTGCAGTTTTATCCTTTTTGCAGGTGGCAATAAGTCATAGTGAGATTGCTGCCAAATTAAGTCTATCTGTCTTAATGCCAGCTGCACTCTTTCCTATATTGGACAGTGTAAGTATCCACAAAAGAATGTGTTATGTTCAAATGTTATCAATTGATTGTAGACTGGGACCCTGCTCCAACAGTGTAAGTTTGCAGAGATAATTATGCCTCTTGAAATGGAGGATTCAATCATAAAATTACTGTGATAGTTAATTTGAAGAAATCTAACAGGTTAAGGCCACATATCGCATCGTCGAAGAGCCAGATGGCCATGGAAGCCTATGTCATTGAAGAGGGGTCAGAGCAAGGATGCAATGAATGGTTAAAGAGTTGAGAAGAATCTTGAAGCGAGACTAAATCAAATGCAGGTAAACAGGGCAAAGGCAAGGATTAATATTATCAGCTGATTGCTAGCTTTACAAATCCATTTCCTAAAAGTTGTTGAACCATCTGGAATAGCTGAAAGGATCTGGCTGATCTGGGGTTATCACTGTGTGGCAGAAACTGTGCAGTTGTGTTACAGCTGGGTGCAACTGTGTTAGTCTGGAGAAGGGTTTTAACCCTAAAATGTCGCCCATTACTTCTCTGCAGAGATGCTGGTTGTCCTGCTGAGACTCCAGCATTTATCTTCAGTTGAAGGTTTCAATGGATTTCAATACCATCTTCATGCTACCAAAGGATCCTTTGGAACGTTGTCAGATGTTTAATGATCTGACAGAAGAGTAAAGATAGAAATGTTAAATCACATACATCAGGAAGTTTATACAGGGTACCAGGACGTCATGTTGTAGTTTTATAGGACTTGGTTTGGCTGTATTTGGAGTTTTTTGTGCAGTTCTGCAGTTCTGCTCAATCACAGGAAGGCTGTGGAGGCATTGTAGAGGGTGCAGCAGAGGTTTACCAGAATGCTGCTTACATTAGAGAGTATTAGATACAAGAAGACATTGGACAAACTTGGATTGTTTTCTCTGGAGTGTTAAAAACTGAAGGGAGACCCTTTTAGAAGTATACAAAATTAGGAGAGGCATAGATCATCACGTCTTCAGAATAGCTGATTGTAATAGAAAGCTCTGACTCACGTCAGAGTTAACAGGAGCATGTTGGTAGTGTAGATAAAGATTAAACTTTTTAAAGCAGAATCCCTGTCAACATAAACACTGAGAGCAGTAGGCACTTCCTGTGCCATAGTGAGGCCTGCTGGACCTATGGACCATGCAGCTAAATGTAGTTGCAGAATTTCTGAAGCTGAGTGCATTGTGCTTAGTTTGGTTTAGTTTATTGTCACGTGTACCAAGGTATAGGGAAAAGTTTTTTGTTGCATGCTAACCAGTCAACGTGCTGGCACCTACCTGTCAGCGTTGTATGCTGTCAACTACCATGTTGCAAATTTAGTGTAAATGGCTAAAGACAATTTCCAGCACAATTGGAGGAGCTGTCAAATTGTGGACTCCACCTCCTAACCTGGTGGTTATGAAAACTCCCATTTTATAGAACAGATACAACTAAATATACAACAGTTTCTTCAACAAAATGCAGATGAACAAAATGCGTCTGAAGAAGGGTTTTGGCCTGAAACGTCGCTTATTTCCTTCGCTCCATAGGTGCTACTTTACCTGCTGAGTTTCTCCAGCATTTTTGTCTACCTTCCATTTTCCAGCATCTGCAGTTCCTTCTTGAGCAGATGAATTGTTAAGGGCCTGTCCCACGAGCATGCGGCCTGCATGCGTCAAGCGCGACCTAAAGGGCCTGCCCCACGAGCATGCGACTGCATGCGGCAAGCGCGACCAAACCAGAAGTGTTGACCGCGCTGAGGTCGAGTGAGTGACATGAAGTTCGAGCGAAGTCCGTGGGAAGTTCGCGCGTGACGTATGGCGTCGAGGCGGCTGCGGGCCGGCAGGCCGTTGACGCGCGGAATTTTTGAACACAGTCAGTTTTTTGGAGCCCCGCGCGATGTCGGGACCAGCTCTGCACAACTCCATACGGCTCTGGTGATTGAAGTGAGACCGGCCCCGCGAGGCCGTAGGGTTCAAGCGACCACGTTAGGTCGCGCTTGCCGCATGGAATCGCATGCTCGTGGGACAGGCACTTTAATCGTTTTGCATTTATGGATATTTCCATGTGAAAGAAGCTTGCCATAATTGCACGTTGTAGTAATTCTAAAAGAAAATACTTTGTGTAAAGCGTGGCGAGATTTCTTATAGAAACTTACAAAATTCTTAAGGGGTTGGACAGGCTAGATGCAGGAAGATTGTTCCCGATGTTGGAGAAGTCCAGGACAAGGGGTCACAGCTTAAGGATAAGGGGGAAATCCTTTAAAACCGAGATGAGGAGAACTTTTTTCACACAGAGAGTGGTGAATCTCTGGAACTCTCTGCCACAGAGGGTAGTTGAGGCCAGTTCATTGGCTATATTTAAGAGGGAGTTAGATGTGGCCCTTGTGGCCAAGGGGATCAGAGGGTATGGAGAGAAGGCAGGTACGGGATACTGAGTTGGATGATCAGCCATGATCATATTAAATGGCGGTGCAGGCTCGAAGGGCCGAATGGCCTACTCCTGCACCTAATTTCTATGAGATATTTCTGCCATGCATAATTTTGACATTGCACATTTCAAAGCCTTTTTTTCAGACCATACCAAGCCATAAATGTTCATGCGAACAGTATTTATTATGAGTAATACAGAAATCAGCATCCAACCTATCAGAAGAAAATCAATAACTGATGTGGTGGGTCTAAAGACTGAACCATAATGCCATTGTGAAATCCAGATATAGATCAAGAGTTCTCATGTAACAACAACATAACTTTGTTAAAAATCAGTTACATTCATGTATAGAAACAATTTATTTGTCAAAGTCCACCTCCGTAATTGCAGCTAAGAAATCATATAATAAAGACATGAGTAATAGAGGAATGAGTTCTGGTCATTGGCTGGAAATCTGAGAAAACTGTTGAACATTCACAGTTTGCCCAGGCATTAAACTTTAAAATGACTGAGGCTATAGAATCATATAAATTTAAAGAACAGAAGGCAGACATTCAATGTGACATGTTTATTTGAGCTATTTGTTAGAAAAGTCCTTTGAATTAGGCAGCCAAGAAAGAGCATTATATGAACTAACTAAAATAGCTAGGATTTGGAACACAGGAGTAAGCAAATGGTATTAATCATTTTTATATTTGTACTTGCTTATGGACTTAGCTTGGGAATGCGTACTAGAAATCCATTTCCAAGTAGTAGACAACTTTTCGGGTCGAGACATTTCAACCTGAAGAATGTCCCAACTCGGAACATCGCCTGTCAATTTCCCTCCACACATGCTGCCTGGTCTGATTAGTTCCTCCGGCACATTGTTTTTTGGCCTTTTCCATATATGTAGCTTTACAATCTGAATGTTCAATTCAGTTTAGTTTATTGTCACGTGTACTGGGGTACAGTGAAAAGCTTTTGTTGTATGCTAACTAGACAGCGGAAAGACAATACATGATTACAATCAAGCAATTCATGATAAAGGAATAACGTTTAGTGCAAGATAGAGCCAGTAAAAGTCCAATCAAAGATGATCGAAGGGTCCCCGATGAGGTAGATAGTAGTTCAGGACTGCTCTCTGGTTGTGGTAGGTTGGTTCAGATGCCTGATAACAGCTGGGAAGAAACTGTCTCTGAATATGGAGGTGTACGTTTTCACACTTCTGTACCTTTAGGCTGATGAAAGATGGAGTGACCATGGTGCGACTCACCCTTGATTATGCTGCTGGCCTGGCCAAGGCAGCGTGAGGGTGAGGTATAAATGGAGTCAATGGAAGGGAGGTTGGTTTGTGTGATGGTCTGGTCTTATTTCCAACATTGTCTTTTTTTTTTATGTCACAATCAGTCACTGATCATCTATCATTCAGGCCTGAATGCATTTCATCATTGGAGGTTGGATAATCATCTGGAACATGGATCTGTTTACTTTATTTTCTTTGCATATCACCAGATTAAAATTTGAGGCCAGTTATATGACATTGTCCCACATCGCTTTGTAGAGAGCAGCTCAGAGATCCGAGTAGCATTGACCTATTCTCTATATTTTGGCTATCAATAGGTCAGTGTTGAGTTGAAAGTGTTGAAACGTACACCAAAATTATGGTACTCGGGAGATTCATATCTGCTTCTTCCAGATATTTTCATATACACATGACTGCAAGGCCTTGGACATGCAAACAGAATAAGTCCCCAGCCTTCACCATAGCTATGAATATAACACAGTTCTGGAGTAACTTAGTGGGTCGGGCATCATCTCTGGAGTAGATAGCATACTCAAAATTATTTCAAATGTTGTGCTGGTAAATAAAATGGGCACTAACAAATAAGATACTCCATGGAAACTGCTGATGCAAGTTGTATGGAGGGAAAGGGGTTGCTTCGCTAACCTTACACTGGGCGCAAGTATTCTGCTTTACTGCAATTCAGCTCAACATTCTGGCAATGGAGGTGAACAGTCATATCATTTCATTTTATAAACAAAATAAAATCCATTGAAATCAAAATAGTGCACAGTCCTTCATTCATAACAGAAGTTCAGAGGGCCAAATTAAATGTTAAATTTCATTTTATGTGTTGTTTGATAGCTATCATTCTTATCCATGCCATGCACCAATTAGAAAAAAGGGTTATGTGGAAACCAGCTTTGTGAAATTGCTATTTATATTGTGTGTTAATAATGGATGACATCAGTGGCAGATGTTTCCAAGTAAAATAATCATATTATTCTCTTGTTTTGTTTTTTTCTCAGCTCCACCACCAGGTAAGGAGAAAACTATAATATATTTCACTTCCTTCATTTTTAAGCAAATCTGACAGCATTGGTAGATAAGAACACATTATAATACAGGCAGTTGAGCAAAATAATTGTGCTCTGCACGTAAAAGAAAACACAAAGTGCTGGAGTAAGTAATAGGGTCAGACAACCTATGTGGAGAACAACATCTCTGGAGAACATGGATAAGTGATGTTTCGGGTGGGGACCCTTTTTTCCGAATGATTATGATGGGGTGGGGGGTTTGGGGGGGGGGGGGGGGGTAAGAAAGCTGGAAGAAATGGGGAACAGGACCAGGCCTGGCAAGAAGTTGGTGGATACAGGTGAGGAGGGGTTCAACAGGGAGCTGGTTGGATAAAAGCCAGAAATAAAAAGGCAGAAGGTGTGGGATTAAAGGATTGTGGTGTAGTGAATGTTAAAGCAAGAGGAAGGAACGTAGGTGGAAGGGGAGAGGTATCAGAGAAATAGATGCACATCCAGGCAGGGTACAGTAAAGAGAGGGGGAAAAGGATGGGGTTGGTGGGGGTAATGATGTTAAGGTTTGTAGTAACAAAACTGGAAATGTCAATGTTCATACCATTGAATTGCAAACTACCCACATGGAATATGAGGTGCTGTTGCTCCAGTTTGCATGCAGCCTCACTCTAGCAATGGGGGAGGCCCAGGACAGTAAAGACAGTAATGGAATGGGAAGAAGAGATAAAATGTTTAGCAACCGGGAGATCCAGTAGGCCCTGGTGGACTGAGCACAAGGGTTCAGTGAAACAGTGCAAAGATAGCTGGGGTGCCATTATAAACAGACTTGGCTTTCCTTGAGAAAGGATCTTGCTTAACAATATCCTTGGACCATACTGCTTTAGTTGTTTTTACTTTGTTTTCTAAATCTCAAGAGAAAAAGAATCAAGCGTGTTTGATTATCATACACGGAACAATGAAATTCTTACTGATTAAGATTATGCACAGATTATATATATATAACATAGTTTGCCCTTTCCCTCACAGAGACTAAAAGACTGAAACTTGAAAAGAAGATTAAAATAAAAGAAGTGAGACAAAAAGCTCCATTGAAAGGTAAATACCAGCCACAATGTTTTAAAGGTAAATAAAAGTTTGTAATACTTGTGTAGAAAAAATGTAACTATTCATATTTTTGATCAAATTGTTTTGTTCACATTCTAAGAATATAACTAGTTTAAATATGATTAATTTTCTTCCAACATACAGCTTTGTACACATCCCGTGATAGTAGACCATGGGATTCCAATACTTTATGAAGTAACAATTATTTTATGGTATATCCAATATCCTTATTGCAGCTAATTGCTCTGCTCAATTGTGAATTTGAATCGGATGATCATTTTCTCAATAGTTCAGCCACAAAAATATTCTGTTGCACTCTATCAACCAAAGTCTGTGGTATGACATTAGTCGCTATTCCTGATTAATCTCCAATACATGTTCATAAGATCACGTCATAGGAGTAGAATTAGGCCATTCGGCCCATTCGGTCTACTCCGCCATTCAATCATGGCTGATCTCTGCCTCCTAATCCCATTTTCCTGCCTTCTCCCCTTAACCCTTGACACCCATTCCAATCAAGAATTTGTCTATCTCTGCTTTTAAAATATCCACTCACTTGGCCTCCACAGCCCTCTGTGGCAATGAGTTCCACAGATTAACTACCCCCTGACTCAAGAAGTTCATCCTCACCTCCTTTCTAAAAGAGCACTAATTCTGAGGCTATGACCTCTAGTCCTAGATTCTCTCACCTGTGGAAACATCCTTTCCACATCCACTCTATCTATGCCCTTCATTATTCTGTAAGTTTCAATGAGGTATCCCCTCAACCTTCTAAACTCCAACCAGTACAGGCCCAGTGCTGTCAAACGCTCATCATATGCTAAGCCACTCATTCCTGGAATCAGTCTTGTAAACTTCCTCTGGACCCTCTCCAGAGCCAGCACATCCTTCCTCAGATATGGGGCCCAAATTTGCACACAGTTCTCCAAATGCTGTCTGATTAGCGCCTTATAGATCCACAGCATTACATCTCTGTTTTTGTATTCCAGTCCTCTTGATATAAAGGCTAGATTCGACTGCCTATTCGACTTGCAACATAACAAGTCCCTTTGCACCTCTGATTTCTGGATTCTCTCTCCATTTAGAAAATGTTTAACTTTAGTCAAGTCAAGTCACTTTTATTTCTATAGCACATTTAGAAAACAACTCACGTTGACCAAAGTGCTTTACATTGGTGGAGGTACTAACATTATACAACAGTGGTTCATAGATTAAGTACATACATAAATACATAAATACATATATAATCTTACATTCTATCATGTAATTAACATTAAAAATAGCACATATTTACAGAAAAATCACAGTTTTACCCATAGATTAAACTGTTTTTGAAAAATTCTGCTCACCAAACATAGGAAACGTGCATCTGGGAAGGGGTAACCATACAATCAGTCAGATTTAAAGGACAAACCTATGAGCCTGGTTCTAAGTTGTTGACTAGTCTCTCATTGACATCAGATGATTCAATGTACTTGATGTAATGAAGTGATTCAACATCACTTCATGTTAGTAATAACGTAGATAAAGTCTTTTGAGGATTAATGCCTTTTAAAACTTTCCTGTTTGGCCATTGCCAAAAATTAATCCAGATCAAAGTGGTACACTTGTAAAATTAGAGCTTGGCTATTTTTGGAGTGAAAGTAGGAAGCACTTCTTATTGAACTCTTGCCCTAAATAGCTTGTGAATGAAGATGATTAAAATGTTCATGACTGTGATTGATAGATTTGTTTTAGGTGAAGACTACTAAGGGATTTGAAACAAAAACAGACAAATGTAATTCAGCCAAAATATAATAGAGTGGCAGGACAGGCTCGGGGGACTAAATTTTCCTCGACTGGTGCTGATAAGAATGAATTTGAATTAGGATTATTCCTTTTAAGAAGGAATGCAGAGGGAATGTGGTTAAGATTGTAAGATAATGATGGAACTGGACGCAATCCAATGAATAGCTTTAGAATTTGCTTTGGAACATTGCTGAGCAAGTATGCTGACGGAATAATAAGAAGCAATTTTCAGAGTGCTTAATATGAGTGGTTGCTGCCCTTCTGGTGATTAAAATGAGACATTTGAAAGTACCAAGTGAGCATTATGAATTGTGTGTTTTCCAACATTTTATCAGTTCAGCAATTAAGTGAGTCACTATCAACTGATTCTTCAGGCAAATGCAGAACATTAAATATTTTCAAAAATAATGTCCTAAACGTTGAAATCTGAGCAATGCCATATTTTTGTTAAAAATATTTCAGGAAACTTTATCTCTGTAAATCATTGATTTTGAAGCTGAATGAGAAAGGTTACTCAAAAATATTTTGTTTCTCCAGTGGATAAAAAAGTTAAAGTATCAAAAGTTAAAGTATCTAAAGTTGAAGAAAAAGTGAAGAAACCACTCAAAGGCATAAAGGTGAAGAAAAGGGAGGAGAAAGTTAAGAAACCTGAAAAGAAAACTAAAGATGAGATCAAAGTGAGGCCAAAAATCGAAGTAAAGAAAGAGCATGTGAAACCCAAGATCGAGAAAGAACAGAGAGGTAAAAAGAAAGAACAGGAGCCCAGTGTCCGGAAGTCTGAGAAGGCAAGCAAGAAAGAAGTCAAAGTGAAAGTTATCAAAGATGTGACGCAAAAATCAAAGGATAAAGGTGAAAAGACAAATATTCGCAAAAAGAATGTACGTGATAAAAACCAAAGTAAGGCATCAGAGAGACATCAAAAGAAAAAATATGGAGCATAAAAACAGTTTGTATAAATGACAACTGTCCAAAACAAAAACGTTTGATGTTTCTGTTTGCTTTACTTTGATTTTATGATATGAAGATAAAATCAATTATATTTCACAATATATAATCCAAAATTGTAATGATTAATCTGACTGTGTGGGAATAGTGCTTTCTTACCATTTGGTTCTTTGCACCATATATCAAATTTCATTTAACATTCACCTATTCACACAGATTCCCGGAGAGCAGAATGAATTAACAACTTGTGATAGGGTCAATTTGTCCTTTCACTGTGAGTTACGAAAAAGATGTTGGGGTATAACTCATCAGAAACCTTTAGTATGACATGGTTCTTAGCCTCTTAATTCCAACTAGCATGTTTCTTCAAGTACCATGGGATCCAACGTGAAACTGATAATTACTTTCTCAATATTTTGCAGTGGTCTTATATACAAATTATAAAGGATCATCTTGAAAATATGACGTTGCAATCAAAACTTGCTAGTCACCAAAACATCTTTCTAATTTTCTTGTACATCTTGTTATTGATCTCATCAAATGCAAGACATCTCCTGGATTGTTTAAGTCGGGATAATAGTTTATACTTGTTATAATGATAGATACAGACAAAATACTGGAGTAACTCAGCGGGACAGGCAGCATCTCTGGAGAGAAGGAATAGATGACATTTCGGGTTGAGACCCTTCTTCAGACTGAGTGGGTGGTAGAGAGATAAAATTATTCGGAGGCAGTATGACCAGGTTAGGAGAACTGGGAAGGGGGAGGGGATGGAGAGAGAGGGAAAGCAAGGGCTACTTGAAGTTAGATAAGTCAATGTTCATACTGCTGGGATGTAAGCTGCGGTGTAAGCTACCCAAGCAATTCTTTCCTACACATACTTGTTGTAATGCCTACTTTTATTCTGATTTATGAAACATTTGAAGAGGCTCGCTAGAATGAAAATTCTGCAATAATGTGCCACAATTCTGCCATTTTTGCAATGGTTAACAAATGTTTTGGGTGCAAAGTTGGGCATGCAAATCAGGAATTGGCTCTCGATATGAATTATAAGTAGAGATTCTTTGGCTGTAGCCGAGGACAATGTGAAATGAATCCATCGAGAACAATATATTCCTTTAAAAAAAGTGTTAACTATGATTGAAAATGGCAGTCAACATTCTGACAATACAGAAATCATAAAGTGAAACTCCTATGCCACTAAGAATGCATTTCTGGATCCACTTTATGGTTTATTTTTCTGTGATGCATTGTCATGCATTGTGAAACCCAATGTCTCAATAGAATGACGAATTAAAGAACTGCAGATGCTGGTTAATATAAAAAGATACACAATGTGCTGGAGTAACTCAGCAGGTTGGGCAGCATCTCCGGAAAGTATGAATAGTAACGTTTCGGGTTAATTCAACCCCAAATGTCACTTATCCATGTTCTTCAAGGGATGCTGCCTTACCTGCTGAGTTACTTCAGCACTTTGTGTCCTTTTATTTCTCAATAGATTGATTTCATGTAACTACCACATATGATCTGTAGTTGGAATTATCTTCAGTCTCAACAACATTTATAAAGATCTCTTTTCAGCTTTCAGGTGAACTAATATGTATTTCCGAGTCAGCACACAAATGTCAATAACTAAACCTGTAAAACTGAGATCACATTGATATATTTATTTCTTTATTGATCCAAGCACAGCTGGAATGAAAGGTTATTTTTCTTTTGGTTTCACATATTTCCTTTTTTATATATGAAATGAAAAACTCTGCAAAACTTTCACTTCCAAAGGAATGGATTAAAAAAATGAGTCGGAGAAAATGAAACCTTTGATGCTAAGTTAATGGAAGTGTAAGTGTTTTGTTTACTCGGCCATACTGATTTTGCTTGGAACAGCTTGTTCCACTGCCCCTTTATAGCCGAGGCTGATGGAAACCAATCAACCCTCCCTTTTGGTTTCTTTGTGTTTATTGTGTGTTGTCTTCATTGCTGTTCTTTTCCTTCTGCCCTGACAGATCAATATCAGTTCTGTCGTTATGTGATTGACATGTACACTCTTGGGAATATTTATCCAGGTACATTTACATCCTTATAACCTTTCTAACCAAATCTGACTATTCTTCCTTGTATCATTTGTTGTCATTGTTTAACTTGTAAAATTCTAATATCCAAATGTTGATCAGCAATGAGAATATTTAAATTTGAAATTGTCCAAAGGATCCAGCTGAAAGCAAGATCCACATGTCAATTTCCCTTCATTAGATTTCGTTTTTCACTAAAAGAATTTCATTTCGCAGTATAAAAGGAATTAAGTTGGAATATCAGTTTTGCAGGAGTGTTTGGTCACACATTTTCTCTAGATACTAGTGGAATCAAAATGGATTGACACACGGATTGTAAAAAATCATGCTGCTTATAAACAAAGTTGTTAAATAATGAACGTAAACTTTTAGGTTTTATGCTAACAGAATGGTAGATGTTGCACAGCAGGAACTTGAACAGTTTTTAAATTTGGTTGCTTTATTCTAACGAATTCAAGCATAAAGTAACTCTGTGGCACGGTGGCACAGTGGTAGAGTTGCTGCCTCACAGCACTTGCAGCGCCAGAGACCCGGGTTCGATCCAGACTATGGATGCTGTCTGTACAGAGTTTATATGTTCTCCCCGTGATCTGTGTGGGTTTTCTCCGAAATCTTCGGTTTCCTCACATACTCTAAAGACGTGCAGGCTTGTAGGTTAATTGACTTGGGTTTGTATACTTGGTACAAGTGTAAAAACTGTCCTGAGCAGTGTGTGATGCTGCTTGTGTTTAAGTGTGCTGAGATCAGTCACGGACTTGGTGGGCCGAAGGGCCTGTTTCCGCACAGTATCTCTAAAACTAAAAAAATTGAAATATAACTTGGCATCCACTGTTTGTCCATAATCCAACTGTTATCACACCTCGAAATAGATGCAAAGAGAAGGTTGTTCTGTCCTGCATTGTCATTTGTACTTATTAAAACTGTCACTGAGCAGAGAAATGTGTGATGCTGAAATTAGCTCCACATTACTAAGGCATTTGGCTGAGTAAATACAGTTTGCCTAATTAGTGAGTTGTAAGATGATATATTGCTTCATATTATGATCAAAATTATAATGATTTTAAAAATCTGGACATGCAGATCTTGAAATTCAATCATTTAATGCTGCGCTCTTTTCAGCTTTAATTAATTGAAAATTATCTTTACTCAGAGTGAAACATGATATTTGCTATTTTCCATAGTCAATTTGTGACATTCCAGAAATTTGATCAGGCATATCCCAAAGTAATTTGTCTGTTTGGGCCTGATGCTGTTTACAAGCTAATCACACAGGGGATTACGTAATTTACTATTCAACTCACAGTTTGGTAATTGCAGGGAAAATTGGGTTAAGTGTTACTATTATTGGGGTTCCAAGGACAAATATTCTTCATAGCCATGTAAATCCCATGTTTGCCCTTGGCACTTTAGACATCCCACACCACATTGACTCCACCCCATGACACTCTCAATCTTGCTTCTGAGGCCTTTGGTGAACATCCTGATTTTTTTTAAATCACTCGCTCAGTTCCCTCCTTTACCTGGCCCATTATTACTCACTGCACACACAGTTCTACCGCTAACCTGTCCCACCCCCCCCCACCCCCCACTTCAAGCTTGCTTCTCTCTACTACAATCAGTTAGAAGCAGGGTCCTGACCCAATCCATTTCTCCACAAATGCTGCATGGCATGCTGAGTTACTCCAGCACATTGTGTTTCATGCAAGATCCACAGTTCTTTGTGTCTCCATCTTTCTTGCTATTACCACCGTACTATCACATATACGAACAGCTTTAGTGGGAATTCAGAAACCCCAGATAGGGTTGTTCTCCCACTGCATTGAGAGGTGGCTGTCTCTGCAGACAATGCTGGGTATTCATACGCTATCCTTGTCCAAGATTGTATTAACTGGCTACTACCCTCATCCCATAAATCCCGAAATATTTCCCATGGCTAACAATCCCTGGCAAGCATGCACCAGTACAGCAATCCAAATGCACTTATTTTGATGCACCAGAATTTCTATTCTGAGCTATCCCCAGTTTCTGATAAATTAAATAATAATAGGATTACTGTTAAAAAATCTATCCTGAGCAATAAATCTGCAATTACAACAGCATATTTTATTAATGCTGTGAACATCAAGTTTGATGCCTTTTGCTGTATTGCTTTAAATTTTGATTTTGCCTTAAGGACTTAGGGCATCAAAATTAGTTATGGTAATTGTTGCTTTTAATCATCAGTAAAACATGCTGGCAGTAAGATTTATTATTTTCAAAAGGTGATCAATAATTTCAGCTCTGTTGTATTTATTTATGATTGCATGTAAATATAGGGTATAATCTAGACTGTAGCATTGTCATCTAGATCTTTGCATCTATATTGTTGACAGTTGTAATTGCCTATTGGACATGATTGCATATGCATATGTGGTCGGTGTTGCTATGGATTTTAGTTCATCTGCAATGTTTGATAATGTTACGGCATAAGTAATGGTCTTGTACTTGGATAGACGGTAATCGGGTTTGTAATGGGCTTAGGTACACACTGGATCTGGAAACCTGATGGCATGTGCCTACCTGTTGTCTGTGTTCAATCTGCATATATTAAAATATATATATTCCTTAAAAATGGACAGAAGAGCATTCTGAGCAGCCACATGTGGGAATACTTTATAACCAGAGCAACGTGAAAATGAAGCTGGGGAATATGAGAAGATGATGACTGCCCTGTGCCACTGTGCCCTTTGCTGATAATTGAGTTGCAATTGGATTTGATAATGAGGGGTGGTTTAAAGCTCGTTCTGAGCAGATGAGTTTTAATTCATCACCAGTTTTGGATTAAAAGACTTTGTTTCATACCTACGTATTTCTCTTTACCTCCAGTGTGCTTTTATAGGTAAATGTTTTACTACTTCCAATAGTTTCTAAGCACCAGTAATTAGTTATGTTAATAATTACAATGGTATTGCTACTGATATTAATTATTTAGTCTTTTGTAAACCATTGGAGTCTCTTTCTAATAATTAAAAGTTTTGTAATTAGCTTCAGCTACCAATAAAGTTTGAATATGAACATGATTTGATGTTTGTTTGATTTCTTTACTTAAATCACCAAAATAGTCACTCTCTCCAAACGTTCTGGTTGTCATGCAACAATCTGGATACAAAATATATTAACTTGTGTAACTACTGCATCTGCATTGTTCAAATCATGTTCATACAGTTCATGATGGTGTGGTCTGCTGCATGTCTCCATTAACCTGTATGTTGCCTTGAATGTTCACAAATAATTTGGAGCAACTAATCATATAAAAGTGAGCTGAATGAGCTTCCACACTCACTCTTTGACCCGGATTACATTATGCAGTATAATAATACTTCAAGCCATAATTTGATGAAACTCAGAAGTAAACAAATAATAAGAATTGCCTAACAATATTTGATAATGGATAATATTGACTAACAATATCTGAATGATATAGAATGTTATTAACAGATGTTATGAACAAAAAATTCAAAATAACTCTAACACTAAATGGCTCAATAACAACTATCTTAGACTTAATGCCAAAAAAGTGTAGGAGCATTCTTTGCCCCTTGCAGGTATACCTGATGCAAACTAATTGCTAACCTTTATGCACATTATGAGAGACCTCTGGGGAACTACCAAAGCAGATTTTAATTACATCAAGGAAGAGCAGGTGTGGAGATTATAAAGGGAAGTTGTGCAGCTGGGGAGAAAGGTTGCAGCAGAAGAGGTGCATTGAACCTTTTGTCCATTTCAATAAAACTTCCATCAACTGAAAAAAAAAATGGATCTCAGGTCAAAGAAAGCACACTTTTCCTCATTGGAACACATTCTTTTCTTTAATAGAAAGACTAACTGGTACAAACATTTTCTTTAAAATATTCTCAGGCCATAAAAATGATTTTATTTTAATAGAAAGACTATTTGGTACTAATGTTTCACCTAAAATATTCTCATTCTGAAGTACCTTACTGCAAATGAAGTGTAGGCATTCTCATGAAGAGGAATGTGATGTTGAACAGATAATCTGTTCAATATAGATGGTATGGATTGAGGAATTAGTATTGGCCAGTACACCGGGGTTTACACCTAGTCTCCTGCTTCTCTGCTTTCCTTCAATGTATAGGAAGCTCTTTGGTCTGATGGGCGGAATCTCTGGATAATGCATCTATGATATTGAACAGTTCCACATTACTGCATCAGATCAGCATCAAAGTGTTTGTGCCCACCATGAATGAGAATGCTACTGACTAAATTTGCAGCTAATGCTTGGAATCTAGGCCAAGGCAATTAATTACTCTCACAATAAAGACCTTGTATTTATCCTTGTCTAAAGACATGCACAGATGTGTAACACAGTTGACTAAAAAGTACAATACATAACAAGTTATAAATACATTTTCAGAACATAAAATTGGAATTTGAGGTTACATCAGTTTACGTCATCCATAGTGAAGGTATTTTTTAAATGTTATTTTGAAATGGTTTCAAAAATATATGTAGAATTTATTCTCATCACAACAGTATTATTAAAAAATAATGTGCAGTAATGCTGATAAGCATTACCAGAACTGGAGGGTCTGAACAGTAGGGAGGTTGGGCAGGCTAGGACTATATTCCTTGGAGAGCAGCAGGCCGAGGGGTGGTCTTATAGAAGTGTATGAAATCATAAGGGCCATAGATAGGGTGAATGCACAATGTCATTTCTCCTTGGTAGGGGTATCACAAACAATAGAGCATACTGTAGGTTTAAAGTGAGAAGAACAATTTTACAGAGGGTGCTGGGTATAAGGAACAAGCCAGAGGAAATAGTTGAGACAGGCATAATAAAAACATTTAAAAGACAATTGGACAGATAAATAACCAGGAAAGGTTTAGACATTGATAAATGGATAGGAAACACCAAACACAGGCAAATAGGACTAGTTTAGATTGGGCATCTTGGTTAACATGACGAGTCGGGCTGAAGAGCCTATTTCCATGCTATACAACTTTATCATTGATTCCTTTAATATTTTATTTAAAAACTTACAACTACTTTTGAAAAATGATCAGGTCAGTTTGAATGTGCGTTTCAGCATCCACTGTGACTTAGCTTTATAGAATCCACTTCTCTTGCTATATGATGGCATGATTTCTGAAAGTAATTGGCCTGGCAAGCAATCTTAGGAACATAGTTCCTGGTGATTGCAAAGTACCTGAGACAAGATAGATGAAAGCAAAGCATCGTCAGGGTTTATAATTGACCATTTTATTTTTTGCTCTCATCACAATGTTTTATTCTAGCCTGGGTGGTTCAATATGATACAGATAATTATACTGCAGTAAAACCTTGATGTAACCACCCGAGGGACAACATTTTAACTTAACACAGGCAGTAAAATGACATGCCGACTTAAATATTATTTTAAGGGCCTGTCCCACTTGGGCGACCAAATCCGCAAGTTATGGCGAGTTTGACCTCGACTCGTACTCGCAGCATGGTCGACACAAGGTCGTAGGAGGTCTTCGTAACTCTCCTTCATTCTTGAAAGTGGTCCCCGCGTACTTAAGGCCTCAACTAGGTTGCAGCGTTTTTTTTAATATGTTAAAAAATGCCCGCGAGTAAAAAAAGGTCGCCATGGAAAAAATCGATACTTTTTTTACTCGTAGGTTTAGACGTAGTAGGTCGTAGTAGGTCGGCATGTTAGTCGTAGGTAATCAAGGGTAATCGAAGGTAGTCATAGCTAGTCGAAGCTGGTCTTCAACAGAGTCGAAGGAGGTCGAGGGAGGTCTTCCACATAGTCGAAGGAGGTCTTCAACATGTCATTTTTTTCAAACTCTTTTAAACTCACCAATTAGGTCGCCCAAGTGGGACAGCCCCTTTAGCCTGCCATCTGAAGGAGATACTTTTTCTGTGATGATGCATGGTAATCCCTGCTAATGAGTGTGTTTACATTTGCTTCCAGTCCTGGAAGAGCAAAATTAAGTCAAATAAAGACAACAGAAATCAGACTATATTGTAGCTAGTTGTTCATAGAATGAATTCCCTGGAAGTAAACCTGCTCCAATGTTCCTAGAATCAACGTGCTTAAGGATTAGAAACTAAAGGCAAGCATGGGGCCCCATGAGCACAACTAAACAGCATGGCTATTTTGTTGTTACTTTGGGTCCTTAATGAAGGAAAACTAAATGTTTCTCTAAAGCATTGACAAATAAGATTTTACTCTAGCCACATAAGGAGGATTTAGAACAGATGAGGGGTTGGCTTCAAGGAGAATGTTAAGGGATTAGAGAGGCATGGAGGTTTAGGTTTGGTACTTCAGAGCTCTTGGCTACGCAGATAAAAGTATGTCTGTCTTTATTGGGGCAATTTAAAGAGCCATAGATGGTGGGCAAAATGATTGAATTGTTAATGACAGTCCCTGTGAAATGTACACATAAAACATGCACAAAAATAATTGAGAACTGGTGAATTGTCCTTCTCAGTTAAATCTTCCAAGTGTGTGTGCTTCTGTTTCACCATGTGGATCATTTAAACACTAAATAATTCCTTGTGTAATGATGCATGTTCATGGCATAAACTGAATAATCCTGGTGAAGCAGTTACTAAGACACAAAGTCGGTCCTACAACAAAAAAAAAATTACAGCTGGTAAATCTGACCTAAAAATTGAAAATGCTAGAAGTATTGATCAGGCAGCATGTGTGGTCGGAGAAACACAATCAACATTTCTTGTTAATTACGTTCCATCAGAACTAGAAGGTAGAAATCATGCTTTAATTTGCTATATGGTGGGAGGATTGGAGCAAACAATGGAATGTTTGTGGTGTGATGTGACCATAACAAAGTTATTAGATAGTTATAGAATTTATTGCCTTCCATCACAGTGAGGAATGTCGAATCCGCTGTGGTGGATGTTTAGAAACATAGAAACATAGAAAATAGGTGCAGGAGTTGGCCATTCGGCCCTTCGAGCCTGCACCACCATTCAATATAATCATGGCTGATCATCCAACTCGGTATCCTGTATCCTGTACCTGCCTTCTCTTCATACCCCCTGATCCCTTTAGCCACAAGAGCCACATCTAACTCCCTCTTAAATATAGCCAATGAACTGGCCTCAACTGCAGCAGAGAATTCCAGAGATTCACCACTCTCTGTGTGAAAAATGTTTTCCTCATCTCGGTCCTAAAAGATTTCCCCCTTATCCTTAAACTGTGACCCCTTGTTCTGGACTTCCACAACATCGGAAACAATCTTCCTGCATCCAGCCTGTCCAACCCCTTAAGAATTTTGTAAATTTCTATAAGATCCCCCCTCAATCTTCTAAATTCTAGCGAGTACAAACCGAGTCTATCCAGTCTTTCTTCATATGAAAATCCTGACATCCCAGGAATCAGTCTGATGAACCTTCTCTGTACTCCCTCTATGGCAAGAATGTCTTTCCCCAGATTAGGAGACCAAAACTGTACGCAATACTCCAGGTGTGGTCTCACCAAGACCCTGTACAACTGCAGTAGAACCTCCCTGCTCCTATGCTCAAATCCTTTATGTTAACTTTATGTAGTTGTGTGTCTTGTTCCTTTTTTCTAGTACGACTGTATGGTAAATTGAGTTTCATTGGTATAGTGACAATAAAATATCTTTGAACCTTTTAGATTCAAAGGATCTACAACACAGAAACAGGCCCATTGGCCCGACCGGTCCATGCAGGTCGAGATACCAATTTACATTAATTCCACTTTTCTCCATTTGGCTCACATCCCTTTATTTTGTTGATATACAAGTACCTGTCCAAATGCTTTTAAAATTCTGTGATTGTAACTGCTTTTATTACTTCCTCTGTCATATATCAACAAACCTCTGTGTGGAAAGACTTGCCCCTCATAGCTCCTTTAAATATTTACCCTTGTGTTTTTAAATCTGTACAACCTACTTTTAGGATTGTGATTATCTGTCCTCTTTATGACCTTCATCATTTATCTATATACATAACTAAAACTCTCATCTTGTTATCTTCCGGTGTGCGTTGTTTTTACATTTGTACAATCGCTGCACTAATTGGCCATGTCCGCTGTTAGTCACCAGCAGAGCCCACCTCTGCCTGGCGTTGCCCGGCGTGGCTTCCGGTTGGTGCGGCCTCCGGTCAGCGTGGCCTCTGGTCAGCGTGGCCTCTGGTCAAGGCAACTTCCGGTCAAAGCAACCTCTGGTCAGGGGAGCAGCAACCTCAAGATCATGAGGAGGCGAGTAGGGAGACTGGGGGAATTGAGGGAGAGGAGGGGGTAGGGAGGTAGAGGGCGCAAAGTGGGGGATGTCAGGAGGGAAACTGGGGGGATTGAGGGAGAGGAAGGGTAGGGAGGGAGAGGGAGGGGAAAGTGGGTGAGGTGAGGAGGGAGCATGGGGGAGGAGGGGGGATAGAGGGAGAGGAGGGGCTTCAGTAGTGGAGAGGAGTTATGGAGGGAGGGAGGGAGTGGCTGAGGATAGGGGAAAGAAGAGGTGCGGGAAGGATTGGGGGAGGGTAGGAGGAGAGGGGAAATAAGAGGAAGCAGGTGAGGAGGGAGAGGGGGTAGTGGGGAATAGAGGGAGAGGAGGACAGTGGGGAGGTGAGGAGGGATAATGGGGGAATAGGGGAAGGTGAGGAGTGGGGAATAGAGGGATAGGATGGGTGTAGGGAGGAGAGAGGATTTATGGATGGAGGGAAGTGACTGAGCATAGGGGAAACGAGAGGGAGGGAGAGGTGAGGGAGGGATTGGGGGAGGGGAGGAGGAGAGGGGAAAGTAGAGATAGGGTGGGAGAGAGTGCTGGGGATGAGGGGAAATGAGCCGCGTCTGCGTAGTTGGGGACTATGGGTGAGTGGTGGAATATTGCGTTGGAGGAACGGGTTGTGTTTGGGGACCAGGCCTCCCACATGACAGGGCCCAACAGGTCCCACTTAGTCCAGTACATAACTAACACTATGGTCTTGTGCTCTTGGTTTTCCTATTTACCCAAAAACGGTACACAATAGCGCTATGATTTTTCGGCAGCTCAACCATTGTTCTCCCATGCTGCGAGTGCACGTTTTATTCTGATCGGTGGAATATTGTAAAAGTTAGCGAGGTTTAAAAATCTTAAAAAATGCACGTGCGCAGATGGATCTCTTCTCCTGCCAGTCAGTGCCACGTGGATCGGTCTCTTCTCCTGTCACTCCGCGGGATGGTCCGCCCCTTCCTACGCCATCGCGTCTTTACTGGAACTGAGGGACGCTATGGGTGGCCGGCAGAGGTCTCCAACCAGATACAATTTTCGGAGGGACTGGGAGCGGCCCGGCGCAGCGGGACGGGAGATGTCACCAAACAGAAAACGGAGAATCTGATCCCGGCAGATGAGAGCGTTCAGCGCCCACTGTGAGTCCCAAACACACCGCCATCACAACGCCCCGCTGCTCCAGCCCCTTCCCCTCTGTTCCCCATCGCTGGCTCCTGCCCCCCTCCCTCGTGATACCTCCTTTCCCCAATGGCTCTCCCCTGTCTTTTCTCCAAACTCCCCCTAAACGAGGTCTTCACTATCCTTTTCACCTGTGTTGCCATTTTCAAAGAGCTATGAACTAGCGCCCCAAGGTTCTTCTGTATATGAACTCTTCTATGTTTCTTGTTATTCAGTGTATTTGCCCAGCCAGCATTAGATGACCGAAATGCATTTGCTCACACTTGCCTGCATTAAATTCCATCTACCACCACGTTGCAAACTTTCCAGCTGATCTATGTTGCACTGTATCCCAAGGCAACTATCCATGATATCTACAACTATATCAGTCTCCATGTTATCAGCAAACCTACCTCTCAAACCTACCTCTCAAACCTACCTCTCAGACCACAAACATTTTCATTCAAGTCATTCATATAGATGACAAACAATATTCGTACTTTGTTACAGACTTAAACAACCTTCTGCCATCACTCTTTGCTTCCTATCACCTAGCCAGTTTTGGATCCAGTTTACTGGAACATCTTGGATTTCTTCCACCCTAACTTACCGGAGCATGCAAGATCTTGTAAACAGCCTTGCTAAAGTGACTGTGTATCATGTTTACAACCTTGCCTGCATCAATTTATTCACTAATCTCCTCAAAAAGCACAATTAGATTCATAAGGCAGGATATTTCATGAACAGAAACATGCTGACTACCAACCCCCTGCCAATCAATCCCTGCTTTACCAAGTGATGATAAATTAATCCCGAAGATTATTTTTCCCAATATTTTCTCTCCTCCTGACGTAAGGCTCACTGATCTGTAGTTTCCTGGCTTAATTCTACCACTCTTATTAAACATGGGTATAACATGAGCCACACTCTAATCTTCCAGTATGTCACCAATGACTAAAGATTAACCAAAAATCTGCATCAGAGGCTTACCTATCTCCTCTTTTGCTTCTCATAACGTCTTGGGATAAATTTCATCAAGCCCTGAGAATCTATCCTCCTTAACGTGAGCCGGTACTTCTAACACTTCTTTCCTGATACACCCATGTTCCAGACTGCCAACGTACACCTCCACTAAATCTACATCCTTCCCTGGCAGAGTCTTCATTCAGGACAACCGACATATCCTCTTGTTCCATACAAAGATTTCCATCCTGAGGGGACCTACTCTTTCCCAAGCTACCTCCTTGCTTCTAATATGTTTACAAATTCTATTGACCAGGGCCATTTCATGTCTCTGTTTTGGCCACCTTATTACTTTCATAATTCTCAGCCCCGTCTTGTGGAAAAGGTTTTCTGAGACATTTTACTCACGGCTGATAATAGACAATAGACAATGGGTGCAGGAGTAGGCCATTTGGCCCTTCGAGCCAGCACCGCCTTTCAATGTGATCATGACTGATCATCCCCAATCAGTACCCCGTTCCTGCCTTCGCCACATATCCCCTGACCGCTATTTTTAAGAGCCCTATCTAGCTCTCTCTTGAAAGCATCCAGAGAACCTGCCTCCACCACCCTCTGAGGCAGAGAATTCCACAGACTCACCACTCTCTGTGAGAAAAAGTGTTTCCTTGTCTCCGTTCTAAATGGCTTACTCCTTATTCTTAAACTGTCGCCCCTGGTTCTGGACTCCCCCAACATCGGGAACATGTTTCCTGCCTCTAGCGTGTCCAAGCCCTTAACAATCTTATATGTTTCAAAGAGATATCCTTTCATCCTTCTAAACTCTAGAGTGCACAAGCCCAACTGCTCCCTTCTCTCAGCATATGACATTCCCGCCATCCCGGGAATTAACCTTGTATACTCAGAGTGGTGGCTGTGTGGAATGAGCTTCCAGGGAAGGTGGTGGAGGCAGGTTCGTTTTTATCATTTAAAAATAAATTGGATAGTTATATGGACAGGAAAGGTATGGAGGGTTATGGGACTAGGGGAGAATACGTGTTCAGCACGGACTAGAAGGGTCGAGATGGCCTGTTTCCGTGCTGTAATTGTTATATGGTTATATGGTTATATGGTTAAACCTACGCTGCACTCCCTCAATAGCAAGAATGTCCTTCCTCAAATTAAGGGGACCAAAACTGCACACAATACTCAAGGTGTGGTCTCACTAGGGCTCTGAACAACTACAGAAGGATCTCTTTGCTCCTATATTTGATTCCTCTTGTTATGAAGGCCAACATGCCATTCGCTTTCTTCACTGCCTGCTGTACCTGCATGCTTACTTTCATAGACTGATGTACAATGACCCCCAGATGCCGTTGTACTTCCCCTTTTCCCAACTTGACGCCATTTAGATAGTAATCTGCCTTCCTGTTTTTGCTACCAAAGTGGATAACCTCACATTTATCCGCATTAAACTTCATCTGCCATGCATCTGCCCACTCCCACAACCTGTCCACCAGGAGATATAGAAACAAGGAATTACAGATGCTGGTTAACAAATAAAAGTGCTGGAGTAATTCAGCAGGTCAGGCATCCCGACACAAAACGTCACCTATTCATGTTCTCCAGAGATGCTGCCTGTCCCGCTGAAGTATTCCAGCACCAGCGGGACAGGCATCATCTCTGGAGGACATGCATAGGAAACTTTTTGGATTGGGACCCGAAACATCACCTATCCATGCTCTCTAGGGATGCTGCCTGACCTGAATTACTCCAGCACTTTTTTTGTAAACCAGCACGTGCAATTCCTTGTTTCTATATTTCCTGATGGTTTAGCTCTCTTTTTCTTTCACCAGAGAATGTAGTTGGAAGACACAACACTCCCTTTGTTCTCTGACCCTTCTCTTTTAAAGATATTTGATCTGTGCTCGTAGCTCCATTTCTTTCTTCACAGATGCTGCCTGTCATTCTGAGTATTTCCTGCACCTGCTGCTTCTAATTCTTTCCTGAAATTACAGTAATATCAATTTATTGAAAATAGCACATTTCCTATCAGTCATAACAGTGGTGCATTGGCAGGCTTTATTCATATTTTCATAGGTAATTCTTACACATATGTACATAGTATCACATTCTTAGTTATCTATTTTATTTTTCGTTTAATATACATAAGTAAAGTAGCAATGGTATGTGCTAGTGAGTTCCACTGTTCTGGCCAAACAAACCCACTTGTCTCCTACTGATCATAAGGTCATAAGTGAAAGGAGTAGAATTAGGCCATTTGGCCCATCAAGTCTACTCCACCATTCAATCATGGCTGATCTATCTCTCCCTCCCAACCTCATTCTCCTTCCTTCTCCCCATAACCTCTGACACCTGTACTAATCAAGAATCTATCCATCTAGCCTTAAAAATATCCTCTGACTTGGCCTCCACAGCCTTCTGTGGCAAAGAATTACACTGATTCACCACCCTCTGACTAAAGAAATTTCTCCTCATCTTCCTAAAAGTACGTCCTTTAATTCTGAGGCTCTGACCTCTAGTCCTAGACTCCCCCACTAGTGGAAACATCCTCTCTACATCCCTCTATCCAAACTTTTCAGTAATCTGTATGTTTCAATGAGGTCCCCCCTCATTCTTCTAAACTCCAGCGAGTACAGGCCAACAACCACTCATCATAGGTTAACTTACT
This sequence comes from Leucoraja erinaceus, assembly GCF_028641065.1. NCBI lineage: Eukaryota > Metazoa > Chordata > Chondrichthyes > Rajiformes > Rajidae > Leucoraja > Leucoraja erinaceus. Next base: position 57,242,829 of record NC_073381.1, read on the forward strand.
AATTCCTGGTGCTCACAAATTTGTCTGGATGTCTCAATAATTTAATTAGGAGACGTAAAACCTGTGGATTAATTTCCACACCTCGCCACTGCAGCAGGGGAGTAATTCTTTCAATTGGCAGTGAGCTGTGCCTCGCCAGATAAACTAGGAAGGTGTTAGCTGGCAACAGGACATTAAAATGAGCCACCCCCCCAAGGCCAAATGTAATGCAATTTTCAGCTGTACACGATGTTCTGGGAAGACCGACTGTTGTTGATGAGAAGCTGTGAACTTCACTTCAGTATTCATTGTTGAAGAGCAATTGAATTCAGACTGAAGCATAGGTGCTTTATTTGTGGGTTCTGTGACATAACTTACAGACTTCAAAACAAACTTTGATGCATGAGCATTCACATAGGCAGTTGTTGAAGAACTTACCATTATATATCTTGTAAGCCCATAAAGCCTTCTGGCTTAAAGGAAGGATCACAGAAACAACAATAGATGATTCAGCCACTTGATCTTATTCTACCATTCAAGTTAAGCCGTCTCTGAACACTTTAAACCCGCCGTGATGGCATTAGAATTTCTTCTCCTACCCAATAGAAGATCTGGTGTCATATATAGGAACATGAAATGTGTAAGTTTCCCAAAAGGGCTGTTAGGAGTTTATAGGAATGCTGCTATTGATATTTATTTACATTAACTTTAGGTTTATTTTCTGTCGAGGAGAAGTTTACAACGTCTCTGGTTCAATTGTCCACCATGTGGATTTGAGTCTATTATTGGAACCAGAGCTATCTGGTGGACAGTCCTGATTCTTTTCAGTCCTGGTACCATTCTGGTGAATGTGTTTTCATTCTATTTCAATAACCTTCTTGAAGGATGATGCCCAGACTGAATGCAGCAGTTATAACTGGCCAGTTATAACACAGATTTTCCCATTTATATCCAAGCATTCTTGGGATAAAGGCTGACATTCCATTATGTGTAGGAAAGAATTCCCCCCTGCTCAGCCCCCTGCTGTACTCACTCTATACTCATGACTGCGTAGCCGGTCATAGTGCGAATTCCATCATCAAGTTCGCTGATGATACCGCTGTTGTGGGATGTATCACTGATGGGGATGAGTCCGAGTATAGAAGAGAGATTGAGCAACTGTCCTTATGGTGCCAGCACAATAACCTGGCCCTCAACACCAGCAAAACCAAGGAACTGATTGTGGACTTTGGAAGGAGTAGGATGGGGACCCACAGTCCCATTTATATCAACGGATCAATGGTTGAAAGGGTCAAGAGCTTCAAATTCCTGGGCGTGCACATCTCTGAAGATCTTTTCTGGTTCGAGAACACTGATGCAATTATCAAGAAAGCTCATCAGCGCCTCTACTTCCTGAGAAGATTATGGAGAGTCGGTTTGTCAAGGAGGACTCTCTCTAACTTCTACAGGTGCACAGTAGAGAGCATGCTGACCGGTTGCATCGTGGCTTGTTTCGGCAACTTGAGCACCCAGGAGAGGAAGAGACTACAAAAAGTAGTAAACACTGCCCATCGGCTCTGACCTTCCTTCCATCGAGGGGATTTATCGAAGTCGCTGCCTCAAAAAGGCTAGCAGTATCATCAAAGACCCACACCATCCTGGCCACACACTCATCTCCCTGCTACCTTCAGGTAGAAGGTGCAGGAGCCTGAAGACTGCAACGACCAGGTTCAGGAATAGCTACTTCCCCACAGCCATCAGGCTATTAAACCTGGCTCGGCCTAAACTCTGAACATTAATAAGCCATTATTTGTTATTTGCACTTTATCAGTTTATTTATTCATGTGCTTTGTAGTCAATGCCCATTATATTCTGTGTGCTGAAGCAAAGCAAGAATTTCATTGTCCTGTCAGGGACACATGACAATAAACTTGAACTTGAAGAATTGCAGATGCTCGTTTTAATCAAAGATAGACATAAAAATGCTGGAGTAACTCAGCGGGACAGGCAGCATCTCTAGAGAGAAGGAATGGGTGATGATTCAGGTCTGTAGAAGGGTCTCGACCTGAAACGTTACCCATTCCTTCTCTCCAGAGATGCTGCCTATCCCAGTGAGTTACTCCAGCATTTTGTGTCTATCTTCTGACATGCCATTACTTTGTTTAAAAAATATTTTTTATACCTGCCCAGCTGCTCTGGAGACATCTGTATTGATCATAAACTTTTTCTATAGTTCCCAGATTTTTGCTATAATATCACATAAAACATATTATGTAGGGCTTTCTCATTTACCATTAAGGGACAGTTTTAAGAAACAAATAGAGGATGACATACAAAACTGATCAAGAGTCCAATCTTTCAGTCAGCTTGCCTTACGAGTCAACTTGCCATGCTTTTGATATCTTACTTCACTGCCCTTTTCAGCCTGGCCTAGAACAACCAGTGTCTTGTTTAGATGGTTGAGATCTAATGCTTGAAGGCATTCCCATGTTCTTATGAGGAAACAAAATGCTTAACAACATGTGATCAGCTGATTGAGGGATTATATTCCTTAAATTATCTTGTTTGTATGGAAAACTGCCCCTTAACATTAAATAAGAACCCTACCTAATCTGATAGCTACATATATCACTTGCCTTTGAGCTGGATACCATTTTTGTATTTTACACGGATTCTTCAGTTTCTGTTTGTATGCTACAGAATTTAAAACAAACAGAAGATATTTATCGTGTACAATTGTTTGGACTGACATGAGCAAAACAAAATAGAATAATAGCTGGATTATTATTTTATCCAACTAGTGGCTATCATTTAACAGAGCGGCAATGTGGAGTAGCAATACAGCATATGCAGCGCCAGAGACCAGGATTCGATCCTGACTATGGGTGCTCTCTGTACATTCTCCTCTTGGCCGCATGTGTTTGCTCCGAGATCTTCAGTTTCCTCCCACACTCCAAAGACATTCAGGTTTGTAGGTTAATTGGCTTGGTATAAATGTAAATTTTCCCTAGGGTGTATAGGATAATGTTAATGTGTGGGGGTTGCTGGTTTGTGAGGATTTGGTGGGTCGAAGGGCATGTTTCCGTGCTGTATCTCTAAACTAAACTAATTGAAATTATTCTGAGTTCAGAATAATATTGGGTGTGTCCGAACACCACGTTTTGTATTTCTTATGATATTTCATGTGGTATCTTACTTACTCACTGCTGTTGCTTGAACAGGTTTGCTATAGCCTTGGGTATTGCTGGCCCGTTGTCCACCTAGTGCAATGGCACAGCTATAAATTAATTACATAAATTAAAATATCACTGGATGATGTTTTGTGCCTACTAATAACAATACATCTACAACAAACAACTACATATGTAGTTGGTGGGTGGTACCAAATTTAACCAAAGACCAAAGAACCATCTGAACCATCTCAGGCCAGTCTTCTCAGAGGTTGGTTGTTAATGAGTTTCTATCCTGCTCCAATGCTTCCAGCTCCCTTGGTCAATCCAGAATGAAAAGTGCAAGATTATATGGCACTAAACAAGAAACAATGTTAAGAAGATTTAATCTCAACAACTAGAGCCATAAACACACCACAATGGTTAGTAAAATAAGGTGCAGCTTAAAATACTGCAGAATTTTATTTTATACGACTCGGGAAAATATGTTACAAAGTGAGAGATCCCTCCACTCAGCTGAAAAGAGACTATAACAAGGTTAAAAATGCATTATTTATCATTCTTGTTTACTACCCTATGTTTATAATCACATCCGTAACCCAAGATTCAGGCAGGTGGATGGTTCATTGCAATAGTTCCACCAAGAATATTCTGAGTTGTCCAATCCTGTTCTGGAATGGAAACATGTAAACTCTGCATTGTGATCGATTCACAAAATAGAAGATATTAGCTTAAACTGCAATTAGATGTAATCTTTAAAAGGAAACTCGCCTACAACCAATCAGTCCCTTGGAGTGTGATCTATTTCTGTGTCTGTGTTTCATTGAAAGCCAAGACAGTGATGAGTGTAATTTATTAAGCTTCAAGCATACCACTGTCACAATAGTGTCAATGCTCCCCAGAAAATCTAAGCAGCTGAATACATTATTTTGCTGAGAAATCCAAATACATTCATTGTGGGTTGATATATTTGGAAGAGTAACACCAGAAAGAAGCTTCTTATTGTAATATAGCCCGACTTTCCTTCAAATTATGCATTTCTTCTTGTTTGTTTCATCTTCCACCAACATTGTAAATTGTTTGGTTTTCCCATAGAGATATCTATTCCCTGAGGAGATTTGTAGACAGTAATGACATCTGGTTCTAAAACTGTCTAAAAGTGCTTTGGTTGACAGAGGAAAGTTGAACTCTGAAACATCCACAGGACAATAACTGTGATTTCAATTGCATCCTTAATGTGTCAATTGTTTCCTGAGCAATTAAAAAAAATCTAGTACTCTATGTGTGTGGGTTGAAATGCAAAGAAATCATGTAGTGGCATAATAAACTCAAATAATTACCTGTAATAACACTACTTAACTATGCAATTAATATTTGTTAGTTTGAAGAAATCTGCCCCAAAAGATCTAGCAATCTTTTGCTGTATTGCACCATGTTATGGGTGCAGTGGACAGTGATGTGATCAAGTGACCAATCACACTGATGCATATTCCCAGGAGGCAAACCAGGAAATAAAATTGTCAGAATTTTATAAAGCTTAAAATAGATTAAAACTTTCAAACTGGGGTCAATTGATAATGTTTTGGGCAAGAATATCAAGGGATGAAAGATAGGTCTGTGGGGATAATGGTTGAGACATGGGTTCACGATCTAACTGAATGGATGTCCAGAAGCAAGTTGCTGACTAGATTGCACCCTCTCTAAGTGCTGGTGCTCTGCACAAGCAGGTGGGAGTCAAAGTTCCCACAACTTTTCTGGGTTTACATCTTTCAGATGTGACAGAGATGGATATAAAACAAGTGGGGGAAGCTGCATTACCGATGAGAGAGAATGCCACAGCTTCACAGAGAAAATACCTTGGAGGGCTCATCGAACCAGGTCATACGGGTAGAGATCAGGAATTGGGATAGTGCAATCACAGTGGTTACACCTTTTCATCTAATTGAGGTGAGTGCAGATATATTCAATTTACTTCATGAACTTATGGAAATTCACATGATAACACATAGTATCTTCCAGTATACTAAATGGATCATGCAAGTGGGTCATTTATTCATATTGCTTTTGTGAGTTCTCCTCGCTTCATTTGAGATCAAGCATTGTTTGCTTCTATTCCAGTTCCATGGGTTTTGAAGGGAAACTTATTGTACTTATGGAACATAATTGGAATCTAAAATCCTTCCACAGATGATGCCTGACAGGATGACCAGAGGGCACATTCTGTGTGTTCATTATGCATGGACTCACAAAAGCCAATATCACACCTTCACTAGTTTTGTGCCATGCCTAAGGTGTCGCATCATTTTCTTCAATCAACCAAAGGCTCTACTGGTGCATTGAGGATGAATTTCATCATTGCTATCTGCCTTGGTAGAGTGATGTTTAAAAACAAATGAGATATCTGTGTTCATCACGACCTTGCCATGAACTTTAAAAGTTAGATGGAGGAGTTGTACATGGAGTGGGGGAGGGGGGGGGGGGGGGGGGGGAGTCAGTAGAGGACTTTTATTTTGCACATTGATTCAATTAATGTCAATGATGGTTGGGAATTTAACCTTCAGTTCAGTCCATTTTTTGATGACACAATATTTTTGCAAAGGAGTGGTTGGTGATTCTGACCCTAAACGGAATAATTAATTTGAAACTTGAACCCATTTTTTATATTTGAATCCATTTGAACCCATTTGATGGGGCACTAATCTGAAGGCATGTGATCTACTTTAGGTGGAGGCTGAAATTTTGAATTGTTCAAAAAGGTCGCAGAATATTTCTCCATTACTCTCCACCGTACTTCAACATGGATTAACTTGTTTCTGGAGTGTTCAAAATGATTATTGTATTTGCATCAAAACAGCAGTAAATGCTCCAAAGTAACTAATTGTCAATAAATTGCTTTGGGTGGTTTTTGGCATGTGATAAATTGCTAGTTAAATGCTGGTCATTATTTAATATTTGGATTGTGACGCTAATCAAAATTGAGTGGATGTGCAAATATATTGCCAAAGATTAACTTGGAAATGTTGCTGATCCATTTTTAATTTTGGTTGGTGATAAGATCAAAAATGTATAGGCACAACTGCTTAGTCCCGAGCAGTTCCATTACTCACTGTGGATCTCTTGAGAGAAATAACATGAACAGTCATTTACCACTGACCAAATACTTCTTAAAACTTAAGATCTCTCCTGAAATTTCATGATCTGTTTTTCTATCAAGCTGTTTATATTATATTTTCTGAAAGAAACCAAGGTAAAAATAATTACACGTACCAGAATGCTGTTATGCATCTCCTCTGTAACATCAAAAATAAATCATTTTCAGGACACAGATTTCTATTAAAAGAAGCACTTTAAAATTCCACCAGCTTAATGGTTTTTGAAATTAATCTGATAATTAATAATGATTTTATTTATCATGATTCAATTTTTTACTCATTTTGTAATTCAAAATTGAATGTGGCATTTCTTAATTTATAATTCAGTGCAGTTCGTATTCACTAATTAATTATTCAAAAGTTTTGAAAAGTATTGTTCTATTTTCTTTTTGCTCCTTTGACTATTCTTGTGTGCATTTGTTTGTGAAGAATATGCTTTGTCTATTTTAATCTGTAATTTTTTGACAATGGTATATTCGCTTGTGACCGTTTTTTTGGTAACTTGCTTCCTATACTTGAAGTAACATATTACATATTTCTTTAATGAACATTGATTTTAAAAAATCAATTAAAAATTCTGCCTGGAGATGAATTAGTTTGTCTCCTCCATTCCCATTAAAGCGATAGAATTATGAATACAAGCCCTCTTATTTCTTATTTTATCACATAATTATTTTTTAATACTAAAAATAGTGATCTGTCTTTTTTTGGCCATTGTACTGCCTAGTAAAACTTTATATTAACAATTAGTTAACACATTTCTAAAAATGGAAGCTTGCTGTGCGTAAATTGGCTGCTGTGTTTCCTGCATCACACCATGACTGAATTTCAGTAAGTTTGGAACAGATTGTAAAATACATGGTGATACCTGAGGTTATGGAAGGAACAATGTAAAGGCAAGTTCTTCCCTTCTTTTCATTTTAACTGAGTTTTTTATTGGCCCTGAATTAAGAGTTCACCAATGGATTGCTAAACTTAATGGGTGAATTTACATGTTGATCTATGCTCTTTTACGGGGCTAACAAATGCATTGCGCACATTCCCTCTGGAGTGTAAACTGATTTTTAATGTTCAAAGTAAAGTTGAGAATGACCATTGGTGTGAGTTTTACTCTGTTTCATTCTTGTTTAAGTTAGGTTTACCATTGGATCTAGACTTGACTAAATCAGCAATTTGAAGGGGAATTATCTCGCACCCATGCCGTCTTATTTTTTTTGTGTTGACGCACTGCAGTTCAATAATGTATTTGGTGTTTTCATTTAAAATTCAACCAAATCCAGCAGTTACATTTTAAAACTTTTTTTTTCATTTGATTACATGATCATTACATACATGGAGAGGGATCAGCATACCTTTGTCAACGCATCATTGTTGAAACACCCTCTCAGCCCTCGCTGCCATGGCCACCTGTCATCAAGAGGAGCTTGTGTTACTGTGAAATGATTATATAGATCACATCTATTCCAATTAATTAAAAACAGTTATTATAGAAACTATATGTGTAGGAAGGAACTGTAGATGCGGTTTATACCAAAAAAGACACAAAATGCTGGCATTACTCAATGGGACAGGCAGCATCTCTGGAGAGAAGGAAGGCCTCGACCCGAAATGTCACCGAGTCCTTCTCTCCAGAGATGCTGTCTGACCCACTGTTACTCTAGCATTTTGTTTCTTTCTTTGTCGTAAAAACTATTTGGCAAACCTTCCTTGCCTGACCACTTTCATAGCTGTGGAGCTGCCATTTACTTGACTTACCACCTAACTCAGTAATCAGATAATTTCTTGTTTCTTATGTTGTATGTTCTTTGATCTGTGTTATTTGTTCCACTTGTCCACTTTTGAAATGATGATAATCAGATAGAGTGAAGCAAAGTACAATAAGTCGATGCAGGGATGGTCATTACATTTGTCCTGTATTAGATCTAGATTAATCTTTATGCCATAATGTAAACAGCCTTCCAATGCATATTTAAAAGTTGTAAACATAATTAGATCAGTTCCTTCATTCATGATTAATGGAACAAATCTTTTCACCACAGGCCATCCAGCAGCTCCTGCAGTCACTCCAGCTCCAGAACTTGTAAAACCTCCTGCAAAGAAATCTGCCACTAAGAAACCTTCTGGATCTTCTGTTAAAGGCAAGTCAAGCAGAACATTCAAAAACACTTATGCAGGTTATGCACTTAGATGTCATATAGTAAATATAACTGACCATGGCTTTTGGCAGCTCAAAATCTAATGTTGTATCCATTTTACTGGTGGAGGTCTTTGCGCCTCTTTGAAACAAATTTCAGGTATTAGTTATCAGTTCAAAATCCTACATTGGTAATATGGTGGGATGATACATATTGAGGAGGATTTCTACTAATAGAGTAAAGAAAATACACATATATAAACAAGAGAGTTTTAAGATTAAGAGGATCAATCAGGATGCAGGGTTGTTTATTCATGAAAATGTTGAAATGAATGTGGAATCGCAGAAAATACTTAATTGGTTCATTGATAGGTTTAAACATTCCATTTACAGACGAATTAGTTAATTTCATATATTCTTTACATTTGTGTCTGTTTCCTGCAACCACTGACTGTCACCATATTGTGACAAATTAAACCACAGAAAATGAATCATGCTCACATTCCCAGCGATGGTCATTCAGTAGGTTTTTCCTACAATCTATGACCAGGCTGTTCCTTTGAAGACATGCTGGGAAAGCCCAGCAAAGAAGCCCATACTGTTACCATACATTAATACAAGCTGCTCAGGCAATAACTTTGTTACTTTGCATGAATGGCATGCTGATATTTTCAGACCATTCTGTAGTTTGTGTCCCTTTAGGGGGGTCAGTGCACATACATATTTGATGTTCCCATTAAGCTTCTACACCTAAACCCGGATTATCGTTTGGTATAGCTCACACTTCAATTTGAGAAAGGAAATACAAATTGATTGAAAGATCATCAGAGATTAGAAACTGAAAATGTGGAACCTGTAGCGAGACCAAATGGGTAGAGCAAAATATTCTTTGTGTGTCAACGAGGCCATCCACATGCACGAACCTGGAGACTCGATCACGGCAGCTGAGCCCAAAAGTATGCAGTAGCAGTGCCTTGAGGCCCTCTTATTTGCCGTCGGCAGGCGGTTATCGAAGGTAAGGAATTAAATGACCGGTGGTCTCTTGGTCCAACACGCTGAACACGTAGAAATATTTAGTTGAATCGGCGACAATGTGTCGAACCTGGAATTGGGCCTCAATGTGCTGAAACCATTTCTGAGGTTGAGACGTCCAGAAAACAAGCAGCTTTAGAGAAACTGCGTTTTTCTGGGCTGGGTTAGCGTTGAGGTTCTCGGCTGCATTCATAATAGCAGATCCGAAAAACGTTTGGATCGACAGGGTCACCAATTATAGCGAGACCAAATGTGTAGAGCAAAACGTCCTTTATTATCGAAAACAACACTTGAACTATGCGTGCACTTAGTCAGGAGTTTACGTTTTAGATTCTTGGCGTCGTGAAGAGCTCTAGCTACTGAACACGCTGAAAGGCCCGCGAACGAACCCTGTTACATGACAGTCCCAACCAATGACGAGGGTTCTGCACACAGAGTTTAACCACTAGGTGCCGAGAAATCTGTAAAGAGGAATGGGAAAGTAATGGCAAGATTTGGTGATATAGGTGATACATGGGGGAACTATTTGCATTTGCTGTTGTTATGATTTGAATTGATACTTTTATTACCAACAACAACAACTGAGAATACCATCAATTTAAGATGAAAAATCCAGATTGCTCTCAGTAATTCAGCTTCCTGCATAGCAGTCACTGGAGAATACCAGAAATGATATTAAAGATATTCACAAAATAGAGCCACTGTAAAAATACTGTGAGATGTTATGTTTGTGGCAGGAGATCAAAATACTTTTTTATGGCATTGTGAATATAATTACTGCTGTGTAGACTATCTGGCTATGTACAGTTAAATCTTCTCACAAATGTTTCAATGTATAATGTTTTTAGATGGTCAGAGAATTGTTCTATAGTTTGACAATATAATGACAATAAACTAAACTCAACTATTTAAAATACAAATAAATTTACCTAAAACACATTTACAATTTTAGTAGGAAAAGGTACATATATTTAAAAAAAAAGGTACATATATTTAAAAAAAAAAAACTTTTCTATGCATATCTTTTCCATCAAGATAGACATCCTCAATCACATGAATGGGGTTTTCCATGGCGTATGCTAACCATCTCTTTTTTTAAAGCCAAAAGGCAGATGAGAAATGTATCTGTCATCTTACTCTGGAACGTTTGCCCTTTGACCCTCAGCTCACAGTTTAGTCAAGCAGTATCATGCGAGGTCATATGGTTTTGAGCTCATTGCTGAATGAAGAAGGATTGGACTGACCTGCATCTGCAGCTTATTGCTGGTTCTCTGCAGAACCAGTAGGCATCATCCAGCCCATTGTAGTTTTGCAATGGACTGGAGATCTCTGCCACTATTTTGGATTAATTATTTTAATTGTTTTAGTAAGAGCACTTTACCTTGTTTAATTGCCAGAGTTTCATATGTTCTCTGGATCATTTTAGCTTTTTGACATTGCTGTTTCTTTTATTTGTATGGTAATGGTGGGAATATCTTTTTTAGAATTATTGCAATTGTATGCTTTTAGAGTCTCAGATTTCTGTTTTTGCTGATGTTCTCTAACTCTGATATTGAGGTATGTTATTTTGTCAACTGTTATGTTGCCGTAGTGCTATTTGTCTGAGGAAATAGCATGGACTCTGAAAACATTTAAGATGGTTCTTTTAAATCCATATAAAACAGATGACTCCTATTCTTTTTAACTGGAGGCTGTTTTTCATTGCTTCTGTAACCTGAAATCATACGATTGCCAAGGAAATTTTCACTCGTTTTTTTAGTTTTAGAGATACAGCATGGAAATAGGCCCTTTTGCCCTCCGCGTCTGCACCAACCATCGATCCCTGCATATAAACACTACACACACATTAGGGCCAATTTTTACATTTACCAAGCCAATTAACCTACAAACCTGTACGTCTTCAGCGTGTGGGAGGAAACCAAAGATCTTGGAGAAGGGTCACAGGAAGAATGTACAAACTCCGTACAGACAGTACCCGTAGTCGGGATCGAATCCGGGTCTCCGGCGTTGCAAGCGATGTATGGCAGCAACTCTCCCGCTGTGCCACCCAACATATCCAATTTAATAAATCCTCAAGTTGGGGAAAAAAAAGTATCAATTCAAATTACCTCACCAATAATGGTGTAGGTGGTATGGCGCAGTTTGACATTCAGAACCTTCTTTTTTACCTTTTTTTCGTATTTTCATTGATATATAGTCCTTAATTTTGTATATTTCTTTTTGGTTGAAGTTATTACACCAGTTCTTGGTAGTTCTGACCCATTGATTGATCCACTGTTAATCAGTCATGTATGCTGTTTCCAATTTGTACTGTTGATATTTATTTTATCTACAATTAAGGATGGACTATGATGGATATGGGGTGATTGAATAGGATAGGTTTAGGACCAAATGCAAGCAGGTGGAACTAGTATAGATGGGACATGTTGGTCGACATGGGCAAGATGGGCCAAAGGGCCTGTTTCCATGCTGTATGACTCTATGGCATTGTTATTTATTGAGCATCCAGATGCCTGGAGCATTTGAGTGCCACATAGTAGATCAGGTGGCCTCAGAAGCTTTCTCTTCCAGTCAGTAAGATCATGGTTGATCCAATCTTGATCTTAAATAAGAATGTTCTTTTACAATTATTTAATTGATGGGATCTAGACATCACTGTCAATCCTGACATTTATTATCCATATGAGAATGGTCTATTTGTTTTAATTATCTTAGTAATTAATTGAGTTAAACTAAATGGGTGATACAGCAAAAATAGATACACAGTGCACTCATTAACTCTCGAGCTGACTCTAGAATAACAGCATACAATTCATTGCTCTTTCATGGGATACCTTCAAGTTTCATAATTCTTCAGATATTTCTACTTTCACTCAATGTTGTAGATTTATTTGAGGTGAGCATTGGAATTTGTATTGGAGGTTATAGATTTTAAGTACAAACATGAAACCATTGGGTTTATGAGGACTATATCCCATCAGTCCATCACTTCTATAAGGAGTACAATGGGAAGCTGCACTGCTGACCATTGTCAGGCTTTCAACAACTGACGTTCAGCATGCAAGCAAAAGCTTTTGACAGTACCTCAGTAGATGTGACAATAATAAACTACACTAAACTAAACTGATAATTAGTTGAGTTTTCCTTTCAGATTACCCATTGCAAAGATGAATTAGCAAATCAGAATTAGCAAAACAGAATCTTGCCCTGCAATGTTCTGTTTTATTATTTGTTGTTATAGAGTGGTACAGCATGGAATCAGATACTTCAGCCCAATTTCCCCTTGTTGACCAAGATGCCCCATCTACACCTTTACCACCCACCTGCATTTGGCTCATATCCTTCTAAACCTTTCCTATCCATGTACCTGTTCAAATGACTTTTAAGTGTTGTGATGGTACCTGCCAAAATCGACTCTTCTGGCAGCTCATTCCATATGCCCACCTTTGCTTGAAAAAGTTGCCCATTGGATTCTTATTAAACCTTTCCCTTAAACCTATATCCTTTGGTTCTTGATTCCTCTACTTTGGGTAAAAGGCTCTGTGCATTTACCCTTTCTATTCCCCTCATGATCCTATACACCTCTATGAGATCACCATCTTGCCCGCTGAAGAATAAAGCCCTAGCCTGCCCAACCTCTCCCAAAATCTCAGGTCCTCGAGTCCTGGCAACATCCTCGTAAATCTTCTCTGCTGCCTTTCCAGCTTCATAATATCTTTCCTATAACAGGGTGATCAAAATTAAACACGATACTCCAAATGTGGCCTTACCAATGTATTGTACAACATGACATTCCAATCTCAATATTCAGTACTCTGACTGATGATGGCCAATGCGCCAAAGGCCTTCTTGACCTCCCTATGAATTGTGATGCCACTTTCAAGGAACTATGTAATTGCATCTCCGAGATCCTTCTGCTACAACACTCCCAGAGCCCTGCCATTCACTGTGAAGATCCTGCCCTGGTTTCACTTCCCTTGTGATGATTCATATATCTCAACCAGGATGCCTGACAGTTATAGAGTCATACAATGTGGAAACAAACACCAAGCACCATGCCCACATGGGGATGAGGACTGGTTAATGGAGTTGAATGCAAATGAGTGCAAGGTGGTGTATTTTGGGAAGTCAAAACAGAGCCGGACCATCACAGTAAATGGAAGGGCTCTGGGGAGTGTTGCAGAGCAGAGGGATCTAAGTGTGCAGGTACACAGTTCCTTGAAAGTGGCATCACACGCAGATAGGGTGATTAAGAAATCTTTTGCTATATTGACCTTCAGTCAGCACATTGATTATAGAAGTTGGGATGTTATGTTACAGTTGTACACGACATTGACAAGGCCGCATTTGGAGAATTGTGTCAAGTTTTGATCACCCTGTATGTTGTTAAACTGTAGAGAACTCACAGAAAATTTACAAGCATGTTGCAAGGTTTGGTGAGGCTGAGCTATTGGGAGAGCCTGGGCAGGATAGGACTTTATTCCTTGTAACACAAGAGGCTGAAGGATAATGTTATAGTGGAGTATAAAATCACGAGCAGTGAATGCACAGAGTAGGAGAATCGAGAACCAGAGGACAGAGGTTTAAAGTGAAAAGGGAAAGATTTTACATAAAGCTGAGGAACAACTTTTTCACAGAGATTGATGAGAATATATGGAATGATCTACTAGAGTAGGTAAATGAGGCAGGTACAATGTTTAAAATATTTCAACAGGTACATGGATAGGGCATGGGCTAAACGCGAGCTGGTGGGATTAGTGTAGATAGGGCATCTTGGTCAGTATTGTCAAGCTGAGCCAAAGGGTATATCTCTATGCTGATGACTCTAAAATAAGGATAACATTGTATATGGAATATTCAAACTTGACAACTGAGCCACGATGGGTTTGCCTTCAATGAAACTAAAACAGAAAGACATTGATACAAAGTACTGAAACCAATGTGCACCTGTGGTGCATCATGAATGTTAATGTGTGCTTGTGTCCTCAGTTGCAACAAATTCCCTTACCCGGAGGTGTTTCACTGGTGAAATACTCAAATATTGTGCTTCAGAATATAATCTAACCTTTTACCTCACTCTCTTTAGCTAACTGCAAAGACATTGATTTAGTCTAGGAATGTCATTTACTCTAGTTTATTATTTTCACAGAGCAATATTTACTGCCATTTATGTCAAAGAATGTGCCATGGTAGAGTTGCTCTTGCCACAGTTGCATTAGTGAGAATATCGTTCAACATGTCCTTTGTCCTATAGGTCCCACTGCAATGGAGCCTTATTCGTTCCATCTGATAATTCTCTGATCAACTTAAAGCCACCTTGCATTTCTACATTTCGGGAATTTCTACTTTAAAATTTCCTTTTGAAGTAAAGAAAACAGGAATGCTCTTGTTTTTTTTATGACTAAAAACTCTTTTGTAGATGTAACAAAAATGTTATGGGTTGGTTGGCAGTGTAAAATTAGCACATCAGTCCCTCTACACTTAATTGTGGGAAAGATCATACTCGCCTTGGTTATCTAGACAGCTTGGTATAATTGGAAGCAAGTGGCCTCACACTGTAGCGGCCAGGATTCTTGGCGACGTGTTTATAGAATGCAGTTTTTTGGGCGGTTGTATTGTACTGGCGAGCCACTCATCAATCACTATCACCATGACCCCTTGTTCAACATTGTCTTCACACATGTTTTCTCATCTTCGCGGTTGCATATTTGTCCTGGAGTGTGTGCAGCTGTGCCAGCTCCTGTTTCGGTTCTTGAAAGTGACAGATGGTGCTCAGACATATATATGGTAGTTTTGAAAATCAATTGTTGTCCTCCTGGTTCTGGGAAAACACAATTTTTCATCATTGCCTCTGGTTTATGACACCGAGATGAGATAAACTGATGAGTATAT
This sequence comes from Leucoraja erinaceus, assembly GCF_028641065.1. Classification (NCBI taxonomy): domain Eukaryota; kingdom Metazoa; phylum Chordata; class Chondrichthyes; order Rajiformes; family Rajidae; genus Leucoraja; species Leucoraja erinaceus. The sequence continues at coordinate 57,258,167 of NC_073381.1, forward strand.
AAAATAAATAATCAGAAAATGTGGACATTTTTCCCTTGGAAACTGTGGAAAAGTTCTATGCCATTGGTAGCTCTCTACAGATTTATTAGATTTGTGCATTTTTGTTTTAATATATAATAAGTAACACTGTCACATTCACTTTCTTTTCTGGAAGCACAGAAAAAAAAACTACACACAACACTTACCACAAAAAAGCATAGTTAAAAAGTAAGAGGTAGGTTCTTTGTAGGTGCCTGAGGAAGAATTATATTCATCCAGAGTATTCTTGAAATCTGGTAAGAACTGACTAAACGGGTAGTGGAGACAGGTACACTCACAACATTTAGACAGCATTTATATAGCACTTGATACACCATGGCATTGAAGGCTATAAGATAGGGTAAGAATAGATAGGTATTTGATGGTCAGCACAGTGTGTCAAAGGGCCTTTTTCTTTATTGTATGACTCTATGACTCTATAACATATATATACAGCATTGTTAAAATAAAGTATTTTGTACCATTAAATGTAATGGTAATTTAGTTGAAATGCATGGACAATACAAACGAGCAATGATCTGAGTGGTTCAATTAGTCTATTTTTTTGGAATTAATCTGAGCAATTTTGATCAGAACACTTCAAAATGAGCAGAATAGTAAAAAACAAAATAATGAAACACTGGTTTAAAAAAAAACCTGCACGTGTCAAATAAAATTATAAACAGGAAAGTCTGAAGAGATTTATTTTGGCAGGAGGAACAAGGAGAGGATGCATGAACTAACCAGTTCAATTTTAAGAAGGTGATGATACGACAAGATATATAGGTATGGAATGCACAAATATTTGAATGTGGCATAATATATTAAAGATAAAGCACATGGGATCTACGTTATAAACATTGATATAGAGTCTAAAAACAGCTAAATTATCTCAAAGTTATAAATAATTGATTCAGGCCTAGGTCAACTTCTGAGTACCTTACTTTAGGAAGGCTATCATAGTCTCAAGGGTTTGTCCCACTTAGGATATTTTTTAGGTGACTAAGCTGTTGGCACATGGTCGCCGGGGTGTTGCCTATATGGTCGTGAGTAGTCTCCTCAGTCGCCCAAAGAGTCGTAGCGTCTTTCTGGTCACCACTGGATTTTCAACATGTTCAAAAAATGTTGCCGACAGTCAGCGACAGTGGGTTGACTTCTCCTGATATAGGTGTTGTCATAGGTTGTCACCAGAAGACATAGGTTGTCGCCGGTGCTGACTTCGGTGAATTCCATTGGCGACTACCTACGTCAACCGGCGACAGGTACCGGCCACTGAATTGTCTTCAGTTGTTGCCGACAGGGTTGTAACTTATCGCAGCTTGTCGCAGGTGGCCATAGGTTGACTTTGGTTGTCAAGTCAAGAGAATTTATTGTCATGTGTCCCAGATAGGACAATGAAATTCTTGCTTGCTGCAGCACGACAGAATATTTTAGGCATAAATACAGATCAGATCAGATCAGTGTGTCCATATACCATAGAATATATATATATACACACACATAATTACACAGATAAAGTGGTAGTGTGGCTGCGGCTCATCTATCGGCAGCGGCTTGACTACAGTCCGTCTGTCTTTTTTTAAATTTTTGTTTCATTAAATGTATGTCTTGACTCCAGTTTTTATTATTTTTCTTTAGCTGTGTATTCGTGGGGGGTGGGGGGTTCGGGAAACCGTTAGTCTCTTTCCTGTACAGGGACTGGACCTTTTCCCCTGTCGGGTCTCCGCTGTCTTTGGGCCTAACATCGTGGAGCCAGCGGCGGCCTCTGGCCGGGACCAATCTGAAGACTCCAGTCGCGGAGCCTGCGGACCTGACATCGCGGAGCTGGCCAACTTTGGAACGGGGAGAGCTGTGGTGGCGCGACTTTGGAGCTTCGGAGGCTCCGGCTGCAGGCCCGATGGACAGGAACATCGGGAGCTCGCGGGCCACTGTTATTCGGAGCTCCCGCAACGGCAACTTCCCCCGCTGGAATCGCGGGGTTTAAAGGAATCGGAGCGGGGCATAACATCGCCACAGGACTTACCATCGCCCACCGGCGGCTTTAACATCGGGAGCCCCAGTTCGCCTCGACGCTGCAGTTGGACTGCTGGACCGCGGGAGAAGAACAAAGGGAAGAGATAAGACTTTGTCTTCCATCACTGTGAGGAGATGTTGGAGATTCATTGTGATGGATGTTTCTGTGTTAAGTTTGGGTCTTTGGTTTTTTTGTAATGTAAGACTGTAAAAGATGCAATTTCATTCAAACCAAGCTGTTTTAATGACAATAAAATGCATTCTATTCTATTCTATTCTATTATTCTATTCTATTCTATTCTAAAGTGCAATAGGCTGTTATAGTTCATAGTTTGTTTGAAGCTGTGTTTAATAGTCTGATGGCTGTGAGGAAGAGCTGTTCCTGTACCTGGATGTTGCAGATTTCAGGCCCCTGTACCTTCTACCTGATGGCAGCGGAGAGATGAGTAGTGGCCAACTAAACAAGAGAAAATAAGCTGTTGCAGATTGTATATGCTGCTATGAACCATATACGGCTTTCACTGCTCATTTCCTGCTGAAGGTGGACTGACTGTAACACATTTACAATTTTGATACCCATTAGAAGACATCTAGAATGTCTTGTTAAACTTCATTAAGCGGGAGAAGAAGCATGGGAGCCTGTGTCCTTTAAGTCTTTAGAAAGAACAATTCCCACATTTGAATGACCCAAATCCAATGCACAAGTATGTATTACCAGGAAGGCTGTCAAATGAGATCTATAGCTTTGCATATGGGAGTGGTAAGATGTTATAATGCAGCTGTGACTCTGTTGACTGTGGAAGTTGAGGTCATGGTAGCACCTTTCAGGCTTGCATTAAAGAAATAAATAACAACTCCCAACTCTTGTGCTCTAGGAAAGTCTCAGTGTCTCTACTGTCTTTTGCTTATGATTCTCAATTCTGTTTGGTTTAATTTTTCCAATTATTTAAAAGTATTGTTAATTATTTATTTTTGTTGGTTTTATATTTTATCAGACAACAGAGTCACAGCTACATTATAACATCTTACAACTCCCGTACACAAAGCCGTAGATCTCATTTGACAGCTTTTTCTGGTAATATTTTATCTTGTAAAAATAGTGGACTGACTGTATCGCATTTGCAAATTTGATACACACTAGAGATCTAGAATGCTTTATTAAGGGCCTGTCGCACTTGGGTGTCACTTATGCGACACGCTGTTAGTGACTGTCGCGCGTGTCTTCGTGCGTCAGCACAGCCGTCTGGAGCGCGTGACGTCATTTGAATACCCAGTGGAAAGTTGTTTAGTGCATAATACTGTATTTTCTTTCGAATTATGGATTAATTCAGAAAATTGGTCGTTTTGGGTTATGTTTTCATCCCACCCCCTCCTCCCCCACGGAATATACATGTTTGCTCTGTGCTCAGTACAAATGGTATTGGTTCCAATCGCTGTATTGCGGATGGTACCCCGCACTGAGGAAATGGCTAAGCACCTATTAATTGTGACTTTTGCGCGTTTTTTTGGGGGTGTGAGATAGGGGTTCAAAATGATGAGAACTTGACACGTTGTGAGTGAAGCTGGAACAAAAAAAAAATAAACGAGTAAAATAATCAGAGCCGACTCAGCGTAAAAGCAAAATACCGAATATTGTTCTTTGACTCCCTGACCTAGCATTAACATTGAACCTTGCGCTGCGAACTCAATTATCGGTGCAGCTGCCCTTTGAACAAAATGTTTTAAACTCTATAAAAGAGTGTCAAGTGTCTGAATATTTGCAATTTTTAATGAATCATCATCAGCATCAAACGTCGCAGATCTGCCTACTGCAATATGTCACCTACATGTATACAGGCAAAGGACACAATAGAGATGACTTATTCTCTGGGGTCTTTCTGATCAACGCAATAATCAAACTCCACAGCAAAATGCACCTACATTCCACAATCAATAGCGTGTACAATCAAGATATTCGTGATAGTTGATTCGTATACTACAGTACTGCACGTACGAGGTCAGGACGTCAGCGTACGACCACAATACATCCGCGTGCTTACGCGACACGTCACGCCGGAGGCTCGCAAAGATTTTGTGCACCACAAAATCCTGGAGATCCGCGCGCAACTCCATACCCCTCCATACGCCTTTTCCATGCGACCGTCCCGCGCCGCCCACACGCTACCCATGCATCTCAAGTGGGACAGGCCTTTTAAACTTCATTGAAAGGGAGAAGAGGTGTGGGAGGCTGTGTCCCTCAAGTCTTCAGAAACAACCATTCCCACATTTGAATGACTCAATGCCTAAATGCTTTTCATGTCTTTTTTTTAATACTTTTTCTGAATATTCTGATGAATGTCAAAGGGAATAAGAAGTACGAGACTGTGGGAAGAGTTGGGCCCCAGCATCACACGGGGGGGCTGGTCCCCCAACGCAATATTCCACCTCTCCACCAATTCCAATATTGGTGGCCAGTGGGGTGGGGGGGGGGGATAACTTTAATTAGGCAACACAGCTTTAGCATTTTCAAACCAAAGGCAACACAGCTTTAGCATTTCCAAACCAAAGGCAACACAACTATATTTTCAAACCACATTAAGGGCACTGACAGGTCAGTAAAACCACTCACAGTTTAGTAGACATGTGTTCAGTGTTATTCACTGCTCAGACTGAGAGATGTGACCCTCTCGCTCCCCCATCTTGCAGAGTGACTTCCGGGTTTTATAGTCCCTCCGGAAGGGTTGTGGCCTTCAGGAGAGAGAATCTCAACATTTTTTAAACACTAATAACTTTTTTATTTTTCACCTATGGGAAAAATTATCTTGTCCTGCGCAGCGGAGGGGGACTCTGAGTAAGATGGCTAAAAATCACAGCCGTAAGTGGCAGCGTTTTTTCTAAAATCAATATATAGAACACCAGGAAGTTTTAGTAATATAGATTGAAAAGTTGTGACTGATGTAACATATAGTGATCCTGGAGGCATGTCATGACCAATAGTCAAAAGGTTTCAGAAGACTTTCAAGGTGTGGAAATGTTCTGGCTAACTTGCATCACCACATTGCATTTTTCATAGCTCTGTTGCTGTTTGGAGTATTAGTATTTGATTCCCCATGCTATATGATTCAGAGAACAGAGATTTTGGACAGTGAGTGTAGATATCATCTGGGAGGTCAAAAACTAAATTCCAGCAGCAGCATACAGGGAATGGCAGAAGGAAAAATATAGTCCAGATCCTTGTGGGGCCTGGTGATTCAATTTTTGTTTAGTTTACAGATACAATGTGGAAACCGGCCCAGGTCTCTAGTGCTGTAAGCACTGTCAGGCAGCAACTCTACTACTGTGCCACCGTTCTGCTCAATGCCCTTCTCAAGAAAGGTTTTATTTACCTAGGAACACCTCTGCTACTATTCAGTGATGCTGAGGAGAGGGCCCTAGCAAGTTCTCCACTCACATCAGGATTAAAATACAGTCAGGATTTTATTGACATTGAGGCTACATTTTTAATTCAGTTGATATATCAACTACTGTCAAAATCAATGGCATACTGTAGAAGTCAATAATCCATGGAATTAAAGATACTCCATTTTAACTTATCACCTGCTCCACTCCTAAGAAATTGAGAGAGTAAACCCCATGCCTGAAATAAACATGGATCTATGTTGCATCTTTAATGTGGTAACATAAGCTAAATTGCTTTAAAGTGACTAGGTCATGTAATGAGAAAATCGGGGAGATATATAGCCTGGATTCTAAACTGTGTGGACTAATTTTGTAATTTGAGGATTTGTCATCATATCTGATGCAAACGTTAACGTAAGCATCACTGTGCATTGCCTGTTTAGTTTGACAAAAAATGTAATCAATATTTTGAAAGGGTGCTTACCATGAGTTGTTGAATATTTATTTTGCTTTGAATGACAATTCTTTGGAAATGACAGCAACTGGCATGCCTGTTAATTATTTAATCAATTACTCTTTTTAAAGCGGAATGGTGGACAGTAAGGTCATGAGCTTACTGAACTATTCAAACCAAATCAAATTACCCCACATTTTATACGCCGTGATAAGAAGAAAAAAGTATGGGCGATACAACACCATACCATCCGGAGACCTTTGCAAACTTGAAATCATTGGGCTGTGTCAACCCACATGCCTACACTCAGGTGCAATAGGATCAGGCTTCCAGATCCAAGTCAGGTTTCTAGACACCAGCCAATATATCAGTTCATAAGTTAGAGAAGCAGAATTAGGTTTAGTAACCCCTGACACCTTTATTAATCAAGAATCTGTCAATCCCCGCCTTAAAAATATCCATTGACTTGGCCGCCACAGCCTTCTGTTGCAATGAATTCCACAAGTTTGCGATCTTCCTCATTCCTCCTCATCTCCTTTCTAGTATGGCCTTTTATTCTGATGCTGTGGCCTCTGGTCCTAGACTCTTCCACAACTGGAAACATCCTATCCCTATCCACTCTATCCATGCCCCTGGAGTCATAGTCATAGAGTGATACTGTGGAAACAGGCCATTCGGCCCAACTTGCCTACACCGGCCAACATGTCCCAGCTACACTAGTCCCATCTACCTGCGTTTGGTCCATATACCACCAAATCTTTCCTATCCATGTATCTGTCTAACTATTTCTTAAATGTTGGGATAGTCCCAGTCTCAACTACCTCATCTGGCAGCTTGTTCATACACCCACCACCCTTTGTGTGAAAAAGTTACCCCTCGGATTCCTATTAAATCATTTCCCCTTCACCTTGAAATTATGTCCTCTGGTCCTCAATTCCCCTACTGTGGGCATGAGACTGTGCATCTACCTGATCTATTCCTCTCATGATTTTGTACACCTCTATAAGATCACCCATCATCCTCCTGCGCTCCAAGTAATAGAGACCCAACATACGCAACCTCTCCCTATAGCGCACACCTTCTAGTCCTGGCAACATCCTCGTTAATCTTCTCTGCACCCTTTCAAGCTTGACAATATCTTTCCTATAACATGGAGCCCAGAACTGAACACAATAGTCTAAATGCACTCACCAATGTCTTATACAACTGCAACATGACCCCAATATCGATACTCTGACTGGTGAAGGCCAATGTGCCAAAAGCCTTTTGACCACCTGCGACTTGACCAGAAGCCTACCATTCTGTGAAGGTCCTACCCTTGTTAGACGTCCCAAAATGCAACACCTCACACTATTCTGTATTAAATTCCATCAACCATTCCGCAGTCCATCTGCCCAATCGATCCAGATCCTGCTTCAATCGTTCACAACCAACTTCACTATCTGCAAAACCACTAACTTTTGTATCATCAGCAAACTTGCTAATCATGCCCTGTATGTTCTCATCCAAATCATTGAAGTAGATGACAAACGGTAACGGGCCCAGCATGGAACCTTTAGGAACACCAGTCCGAGAAGTAACCTTCCACCATCACCCTCTGCTTCTTTCCATGGAGCCAATTTGCTATCCATTCAGCTATCTCTCCTTGGATCCCATGCAACCACCTTCCAACCCTTTAGCAGAGACCCCCCCCCCCTCCCCCCCCCTTTCTAGAGAGTTGGCAGTGGACTTCGTCTGATATCAAGATATCAAGGCTTTCAATATCTTTAATAATTTTTAAATGACACTGACATTCAGTCATTTAATTTTATTTTTTTAATGAATTATTTTAATTTTAGTTACGTTTAAATGACGCTGTCATTCAGAATTTACTTAAAAAAATTAAATAAATAGAAAAGCTTATTGAAACAGAAATAATTTAAATCCTTAAACAAAGGTAATTAGTTAAAAACCAAATATTCAACCATATTTACCTCTTAATCCATAAGCCTAGATTTCAGTGGAAGAATTTCACAGATTCACCACCCTCTGACTAAATAAATTCCTCCTCATCTTCTTTCTAAAGGTACATCAATTTATTCTGAGGCTATGGCCTCTGGTCCTCGACTCTTCCACTAGTGGAAACATCTTCTCCACATTCACTCTATCCAGGCCTTTCACTATTCGATAATAGACTTTCAATGGCTGAAAACATCTGCTGAGCACAGTGAGCAAGATTAATTCTGTATGGTATAGTTAGCAACCTCAATCACAATAACTGTGTGGCACCTTTCTTTGGCAGTGTGCTGTGGAATGGAGAATAATAGAAGTAATATTAGAATCAAATTCCCCCAAAAATAAAAGGTAAAAATAAATGATATTGTTCAATTTACTCTGATGAGACCTTTGAGAGTTTTTCGTCCTGAATCCATGTGAAGAATGCATTAAACTGCAATTTTTTTTGTATTGAGCTCTGCAAGTTTACTGCTCCGCTAGGAGATCAAATTTTAAGTAAGCTCGAGCTTGTGTTTTCGTAAGATTAGAGCAGTGAGTTCCTACTGTAAATCTCTAGTTTCACACAAATAACTTCTTGAATCCCATAATGTCAATTCTCTGTGTAATTTTAAGCATTTAATTGATAATCCTTTCATTTTTCTTTATTGCAATGAGGGCAAGTTGAAAATATTGAGCCAGTCCTCATGTATGATGAAACAATGATCGATCTTTGAATGATGTTAATTTTACATCGACTTTGACCGGCAGAGATTCTTTGGAAATTATTGTATTCTAGCTTATTATTGACATTCTACGCTATTTTATCAACATTTACATTTAACAATGGTATCGATTAAATATGTTGTGCTTGTTACTCGACATGGGACTTATATCATCGATCTTTTGCAGAATTTACAGTGGCTATTTACCTGTAACACTTCTATTCTTCTATGAATTCTGCAATCGTTGTCTTTGACTGCATTGACATATTTTTCATTTTTGATATCAAGCTTAATGTGAAAATAAGTGATTCACCAATATTTTAAGAAAATATAAAAGTTCATAGATACCATGGATAAATACAGGTACTAAATATTCAGCAAAACATATGAAAATAAAAACAATTAATGCATTTTCCTTATATTTATCCCTCAATCAACATGACTAATGCTGGATCATCTGGCTGATGTTGCTTTAAAACTTTGTAACATTTTTGCTATGCCCAAATGTCCTAAATTCCAGCATTTAAAAAATATTTAATTGGCTCCAAACTGCATTGGTGCATTGGTGCATGAAAAGTGCTTTTTGAAAATGAAAGTTTTTCATTCTAGCTAACTAACTTTCAAACTATGAAATAATTGAATTTTACTGCACACAAACTTACCAGTGTAGGATCTGCAAGGTCCATTTGTTGTTAATTTATCAGCAAAATGTTAGGAATTCACATAAGTGTAGTGTGTGTCATTTTTCACTGACTCCATCACTAATGGAACATGCTACTGAGACTTGAACATTTATCTACTAGATGATGAAAGCTGTTTTGAGATTTTAAATTGTTTGTTGATGAGTGCTATTACTATCAATGCTAATGTGGAACTTTACAGTTATACATTTACAGTAAGGGTGAGTGAGAGAAGCAGATATTTCATTCATCTTGGTGGGGATTGTGAGGAATCATACATTACTAAATATTGTATATATATGTGTGTATATATATATATATATATATGCTTATTTCTTATTGTAAGTCTGTAGAAATAATGGAAATGCATTGTTTTACAGTAAACACTTGCAGGGAATACAATTCAGCAAAATAAATAATCAGGGTACCAAGCAACTAGCAATGTTTTTTAACAGTTTTGAAATAGCTATAGACATTCAAGCAAAGATAAAAGAGAGGAACAAAACTGAGAACAATGCATATTAGAAACAAGAAGAGAAAATGCCAAGAACATTGTAATTGTAAATCTTATGTCATTTCCTGAGTATTCGCATACTATTTCTCATGTCCGTTCAGTTATATATATGTGTGTGAACAATTTAACCCTAATCATATAACATTCAACAGTGTGTGTAGCGGCATGTGGCTGTGTGTATATGTGGGGTTTGTGCGCGCGATTTGGCAGGGGGGAAAGTTCATTTAACAGTCTTATAGCCTGTGGGAAGAAGCTGAGGAGCATCCTGCTGGTTTTGCAGCTGATGCTCTGTACCTCTTCCCAGATGGGAGGATGGTGAAAAAGTCATGTGATAGGTGGTAAATGATGGAGATGGCTTGTTGATGCATCAGTAATGTCCAGCAGGAAGGGTAGTAGCACCATAATCAGCAAAATCCTCACTATCCTGTCCAGGGTACCACGCCTTGCAGCTCCCGAACCAGGAAGCATGCCGTATGTTTGCTCTCGACAGTTTGTAAAAAGTCCGTAGAGCTGGTAGGCCATGCTTTCAAGTCTTCGGAGGGGGTAAAAGAGAGGAACAAAACTGAGAACACTGCATATTAGAAACAAGAAGAGAAAATGCCAAGAACATACATTGAATCTTTATTTTGTCTGCCTCTTCACTGATATTGAAGGACTTCCAGCATGTAGAACTTTTATTTTGTTAATTCAGTCAGTGAAAGTACAAAGTTATGGAAAACAAAACTCAGAAGATCTTACGTTACCAATGAAGCATTCACACACTCAGGCTCAAAGTGATAGTTCTGACTTTCTTGCCGCATGAAGCTTTGAAGTGCAATGTTTGAAAGTCAGCCTAATCCATGACATAACAAAGGGATGTTGTAACTGAGAGTCTTTTTGAACTGTTTGTCACATTTTTTAGCTATTTTTTTCTCAATTCAGCCAAGCCCATGTCAGGTCCATTGCCTTTCTAGTGTTTGGGTTTCATTATGCAGTTATGTTTTGTACTGTGGCCCATTGGAATGAAAGCCCAGCGTATGATGCTTCTGTGTGCAAAATAGTAAAATCAACACCATCAGCTATGCAAATAGGGCTTAGTAAATTATAACCTTTGGATGAACGCTATAATGTAGAGAAGTGTGGTTTTCCTCTGACAGACGTAAGGCAGGGCTACTGTGGGTGACTTCACTACTGACCCTGTTAGATAGCTCAGGGTGTCACAATTTAAATAAACATATCACGTATCATTTAGCTTGTTTGCAAAGAGAGATTTGGGGAAATTGGTATTGGCAAGACAATCTCTGAACAACTAGTAGAAGAGAGTCTCAAGAAGGGTCTCGCCCCGAAACCTCACCCATTCCTTCTCTCCAGAGATGCTGCCAGTCCCGCTGAGTTACTCCAGCATTTTGTGTCTATCTTTAGTGGAAGAGATTGTTTCCTTTCAATAAATCCCTATTTAATTTCAATGCAGAGAGTGCTACACATCTGAATCAGATGAAACCCATCCAACTGAACAGCTAAATTTAAAATAATAATATCATTCAAAATTAAATTTGTAATATGAATGTTAATTTTAATTTGATAATTTTATATGCTATTTGAATAGCTTCTTGAAAGTAACTATAATTGTAAATTGTATTAAAAGCCTTTATGAGTTTGCAACCTGTTGACATAACAACTCAGGGATGATTTTATTTGCAATAATGAAGGTGATGGTTAATGGAATTAAATGATGTTGTATAATTTCAACTGAGGAATGCAATAAGAGCCAATTTTCTTCTTTGTGCTACAATAACCACACAAAATATTCAGAATTATTATCCATAGTTTCTAAAAATGTTGGTTGCTCTGATTTTCTGAGTGTTAATGTTATTTATATCTATTTTCTTCACGTAATGCTAGGATTTAAAATGTATTAACATCCATTATTGCTTTCTTGTTCATTTCCTGGTATGTTGATTTTGCTAATTTCCTGAGCTACCTCGTGGCCTTTGCATACTTCCCTACGGTGAACATAACTGTCTCAATATGACTAGATTGATATGTGGAAATACATATGCTGGAGAGGGTGCAGAACCAACCGGTGGAGCCAGCAATGGCTGCCTCGCCAACAGTCTGTCTGTCCTTTCCTTCTTTGTGTTTAAGTAGTATGTGTTAAATGTATGTTTTCAGTGTCTTATTTTATGTGGGGGGGTGTTGAGCGTCGATGGAGATGCAATTTTTTCCCCGTATCTTATCTCTGTCCGCACTGCAGCCTAACATCGAGGAATTGGCGGTCTTTGCTGGAGACCGACTTTTGAGAGCTCTAACCGTGGGTGCTAGCGGACTTTAACATCACGGAGCCCATGATTTCTGGTCAGGGACCGACATCGGGAACTTCAAGCTGCGGGAGTTTCGACCACTCCGACGCAGGAGTTTCGATCGCCCCAAAGCGGGGCTTCAAAAAATAAAGAGGAAGAAGTTTTGACTTTTTGCCTTCCATCACAGTGAGAAATGTGGGGAAACAGCTGTGATGGATGTTTATGTTAAATTTTATGTATTTGTGTGTCTTGTTGTTTTTTCTTTGCGTATGGCTGTATGGCAATTCACATATCACTGGACCTTAATTGACATATGTGACAATAAAATACCTTTGAAATCTTTGAAACCTTTGAAATAAATATGCACAGAATTGCCACACATTCAAGATACAGCACAAATAATTGTGTTTTTTTTCCTAATATTCTAATCATTGCTGAATGCATTTACTTTATGGGTATATTATCACTTTCTTCTTACAGAGGAGAAGGACATTGTTACTGTGATCAAGCATGAAGAGATTGAAAGTAAGTAGTTCATTTCAATAACTAAAATTAATTTTGATTTGAAATTATTTTCTTTACCTGAAGTCCATGTTGATAGAATTTTAATTTAAAAACTCAAAATTGAAATTTCGTTCAGACTTCGGTCTGAATGACAATAAAAGGCTATCTATCTATCTAAAAAGGTTTTTTGACAGTGATTAATGCTTGTATCCTGATGTCATGAATGCCTTAAGGTTTAGATACTCAGATGTATTTTTTTTATTTTGAACTAAGTGGACCAAAACAAGAGATAATTAACCTCTCTTTTAAATGTAATGTGTCAAATGGACATAAAAAGCATGACTTGCAAAGATTTATGATCAGCGATCATGCTTAGCAACAAAATCAAATGATGTTTGTATTCATCTCTAATATTTCTTCATTTTCGTTTGCAATTTACATAATTTGAATTCTTCACAGAAATTATTTTCCTATTTATAAATGACTTCGAGCAAAATGTTGACATGAGGTAAAAATGATCCCCATCAATCAGGGAAGTGATATGCAGAGAATATAATTTCTGCGAAAATAAATACACAGTTTTACAATTAGTTCCCTATGGGGTGCATAGAATTAGCTGACTGGAGTATATCATATCTATTTATAATACTCTGAAAGAAAATGCTGTATTGAAAGCTGTATTCTTAAAGGGCTTAAAGACATGCAGAGAAGATATTTTCTCCAGCTTGTCTATCAGGGAGTGATGGTCTCATACTTCTTCTGGTCTTCTGAAGTAGTTCCTGAGGATTGGAGGGTAGCTAATGTAACCCCACTTTTTAAAAAAAGGAGGGAGAGAGAAAACGGGGAATTACAGACCAGTTAGTCTAACATCGGTAGTGGGGAAACTGCTAGAGTCAGTTATTAAAGATGGGATAGCAGCACATTTGGAAAGTGGTGAAATCATTGGATAAAGTCAGCATGGATTTATGAAAGGTAAATCATGTCTGACGAATCTTATAGAATTTTTCGAGGATGTAACTAGTAGAGTGGATAAGGGAGAACCAGTGGATGTGTTATATCTGGACTTTCAGAAGGCTTTCGACAAGGTCCCACATAAGAGGTTAGTATACAAATTTAAAGCACACGGTATTGGGGGTTCAGTATTGAAGCGGATAGAGAACTGGCTGGCAGACAGGAAGCAAAGTGTAGGAGTTAACGGGTCCTTTTCAGAATGGCAGGCAGTGACTAGTGGGGTACCGCAAGGTTCAGTGCTGGGACCCCAGCTATTTACAATATGTATTAATGATTTGGACGAGGGAATTAAATGCAACATCTCCAAGTTTGTGGATGACACGAAGCTGGGGGGCAGTGTTAGTTGTGAGGAGGATGCTAGGAGGCTGCAAGATGACTTGGATACGCTGGGTGAGTGGGAAAATGCATGGCAGATGCAGTATAATATGGATAAATGGTTGTCCACTTTGGTGGCAAAAACAGGAAAGTAGGCTATTATCTGAGTGATGGCCGATTAGGAAAAGGGGAGATGCAACGAGACCTGGGTGTCATGGTACACCAGTCATTGAAAGTAGGCATGCAGGTGCAGCAGGCAGTGAAGAAAGCGAATGGTATGTTAGCATTCATAGCAAAAGGATTTGAGTATAGGAGCAGGGAGGTTCTACTGCAGTTGTTCAGGATCTTGGTGAGACCACACCTGGAGTATTGCGTACAGTTTTGGTCTCCTAATCTGAGGAAGGACATTCTTGCCATAGAGGGAGTACAGAGAAGGTTCACCAGACTGATTCCTGGGATGTCAGGATTTTCATATGAAGAAAGACTGGATAGACTCGGCTTGTACTTGCTAGAATTTAGAAGATTGAGGGGGGATCTTATAGAAACTTACAAAATTCTTAAGGGGTTGGTGGTGAATCTCTGGAATTCTCTGCCACAGAATGTAGTTGACGCCAGTCCATTGGCTATATTTAAGAGGGAGTTAGATGTGGCTCTTGTGGCTAAAGGGATCGGGGGTATGGAGGGAACGCAGGTACAGGATACTGAGTTGGATGATCAGCCATGATCATATTGAATGGCGGTGCAGGCTCGAAGGGCCGAATGGCCTACTCCTGCACCTATTTTCCATGTTTCTATGTTTCTATCAGACATGGGCCATTCAGGACAGAGATGAGAAGAATCTTCACAATTCACGACCATAGTGTATTGTGGAAGTTCAGTCACTGAGTATTTTCAATTCAGAAATCTATAGATGTTCAGATATTATTGGAATTAAGGTATGTAGGAACAGAACAGGAAAGTAGCACTGAAGTAAAAGATTAGCCATGATCTCATTGAATAGATGAGTAGACACGAAGTGTTGCATCTCCGACTCCTGCTCCTTTTGTTCTGAAGTTCTTAAGTATTTAATAATTGCTCACTTGTGCTTTGAGGTTTTCTGGAGAGTAACAGCTGAAGGGTTCTTTATTATCATCCAGTTATTATACCTCAACTATTACTTAGTAGGGGAACTATAACAGTAAAGAGTTAGTAGGACACATTTTGTGTTTTTATTGAACTGAAGGATCTTTATTAAAGAATAACAAAATATTTAGAATGATACACCATCAAAGGAAGTCATTGAGAACAACAATCTGTACCATTTCTAAGCCGCTGACTGAAGAAGGGTCTCAACCCGAAATGTCACCCATTCCTTCTCTCCAGAGATGCTGCCTGTCCCGTTGAATTGCTTCAGCTTTTTGTGTCTATCTTCACTATAAATTTAGTTCAGTTTATGTTTAGTCTGCAGAAGGGTTCTAAACCAAAATGTCACCTATCCATGTTTCGAGACCTGTGCCTTACTCCAGCACTTTGTGTCTTTTTTTTGTAAACTAGCATCTGCAGTTCCTTGTATCAACATCTTCAGTTTTATGTTCCATGAGTTTATATACGTTTTCTCTTCAAGTCCTTGTCCATTTTTCTTCTGTAAGCTCCGCTTGTAACTTCTACTTCAAAACCAAACTTTATTCAGAATTAAAAAAAATATACAAAATGAAAACAGTGCAAAAACTTTTCATGCTTTCTTTATACAATCAATAGTGTTGTATACAGTAATGTTAGCAACTTTCTTTAAACAAAACACCCACGGCATTCATGCCCTTTGAAGTGATAGTCCTTCCCTTGTTTGAGTTGTCTTCCCTCTGGACTCTGCCCCTCAATGTCCAGCAGTGGAAGGACCTAAGATTCTACCAGGTAACTCACAGGCTGTGTATTCTAAGGTATGGCACAGCGGTGAAGCTGGTTGACTGCTGCTTCACAGTGCCAGACACGCAGGTTCAATCCTGACCTTCGGTGTTGTCCATAAAACATTTTTTGACGTTCTCCCCATGACCGCATGAGTTTCCTCCTGGCGCTTCGGTGTCTTCCTTCATCCCAAAGATATGCAGGTTTGTAATAATAATAATAATAATACATTTTATTTATGGGCGCCTTTCAAGAGTCTCAAGGACACCTTACAAAAATTTAGCAGGTGGAGGAAAAACATGTAAGGGGAATGAAATAAATAGTAGAGACATGACTAGTACACAAAGTAAAGACAGAATTTAATTCAAAACACAATATGAGGCAATTAGTGCACAGATGAAAAGGGAGGGGGACGTGGGGCTAAGGATAGGCAGAGGTGAAGAGATGGGTCTTGAGGCGGGACTGGAAGATGGTGAGGGACACGGAATTGCGGATCAGTTGGGGGAGAGAGTTCCAGAGCCTGGGAGCTGCCCTGGAGAAGGCTCAGTCCCCAAAACTGCGGAGGTTGGACTTGTGGATGGAGAGGAGACCGGCTGATGTCGATCTGAGGGACCGTGAGGGTTGGTAGGGGGAGAGGAGGTCAGTGAGATACGGGGGGGCCAGATGGTGGAGGGTTTTGTAGGTGAGGATCAGGATTTTGTAGGTGATCCGGTGGGAGATGGGAAGCCAGTGAAGTTGTTTGAGGACTGGAGTGATGTGATGCCAGGATTTGGTGTGGGTGATGAGTCGGGTGGCTGCGTCTGGTTGTAGGTTAATTGGCCTCTAAAAAAGTCGCTCCCTCTATGTATGTTCCTGGGAACCATCATCTCCAACGACCTTAAGTGGGGGGCCACCATCGACTCCACAATCAAGAAGGCACAATAGAGGATGTACTTCCTACAGCAGCTGAGGAAGTACAATCTGCCACAGGCAATGATGGGCCAATTCTACACGGCCATTGTAGAGTGTGTTCTCACCTTCTCCATCATGGTCTGGTTTGGCTCAGCCACCAAGCACGATGCCTGGAGGCAGCAGCGAATCGTCCGATCAGCAGAGAAGGTTATTGGCTGCAACCTTCCCTCCATTGATGAACTGTACACTGCAAGGACCAGGAAGCAAGTGGGCAAGATCATCTCTGAACCTGGCCACAAACTCTTTGAATCACTTCCCTCTGGAAGGCGACGCCGGACTGTCAAAGCTGCCACAGCCAGACATAAAAACTGTTTTTACCCACGAGTAGTTGCTCTACACAACAGCCAAAAATCTATAGCCTCCCTTTGATCTGGTATTTTGTTGGTTCACATGCTTGATCAGTGGTGTTTTATCATTAATGTTTTATTATTATTAATGTTTCGTGTTTTCTGAGCCATTCGTAACTGTCACTGTATGTCATGTTGTTACTTGTGGGCGGAGCACCAAAGCAAATTCCTTGTATGTGAATTACTTACTTACTTATTTACTTTCTTACTTACTTACTTGAGAAAGTTGGATAACATAGAACTAGTGCGAATAGGTAATTGATGGTTAGCATGGACTTGGTGGGCCAAAGGGCCTGTTTCCATGTTGTATCTAAAACTTAAAACTTAATTGGCTGGTGTTGCCTTTGGTTCTTTTCACATCAACATAAATTGTGTCTAATGATTATTGAATTTATAACTACTAGAAAGTTAGGAGACGGATGCATATTTTTTTTCCATTATGCTAGCATGCTTGCTCAAGGATTAAGAAAATGTAAATTAAATCTTGATGGGAACTTTAATTGCATATTCCCATCAGAGAGCCATCTCACAGGTGTCCTTGCAGCTGGACATGTTATCTAAGCTCCACTGCCAATAAATGAAGAGCTAATCGGCATTTCATTACCGTAGTTTACGCATGTTAGTAATATGAAAAATCAGGTTGTACTATTAATTTTATTTGCAGACATAAAACTTTAATTGTAGAATCTATTAAAATTCATTTATTTGGAACAATTTTATAATATGGAGGGAGTGGATGCGAAAGTGGGATAATGTAGAACCAGTGTGAAGTGTCGATTGATGGTAGGATTTGCTGGGCCTAAGGGTCAGTTTCAATGGTGTATCTCTAAACAAAACTAAACAAAAATTAAACATTTAGTTGATCTGCACTGTGAAATTCACCCTGCTAGATAGACGAGATAGGGGGCACAGTGTCAGAAAAATGCCACTTTTGGAACTAATATAAATTCAAGCAATCAACACAATGACAGGTCCTGGAAATACCAGTGAACCAGTTGCAGTGCTGCCTTGTGTTCACTTTACCAATGTGCATTGACATGATCCCTTTGGAGATGGCTTAGCCAGCAAGGGATGCTCTTGTTATTATCTTTCAGAATTCCATTGATTCTGGAATTCTTTCTGTGGATTCGTGACTCCATTATTTTGTGACTCCATGATTAAATAAGGGTGTGCATTCTGCAGGGAATTGTTCGTAAATTACACCAATGATTTGGATTAGGATATTGAGTATAATCCTTCCAAATTTGTTGATTGAACAGTGCTGTAATGTTGGCTCAGAGAGGCTATAACCTCTACCTACAGATATGCTGTAAGTAGAGAGAATTCAAGGGGACACCAGAGTTATAAGAATAGGCAATGATATAGTAAAAGAAGGAAAAGGAAAAATAAGAGGTCATCACTTTGGTAAAAATAATAAAATGCTGAATATTTAATGAAAGGCGAGGAATTGAGGGATGTTGGTGTTTCAGAAATACCTGATTGTCCTTTTTCATCACTCGGGGAAGGGGGAGGGGATGGAGAGAAAGGGAAAGCAAGGGCTATTTGAAGTTAGAGAAGTCAATGTTCATACCGCTGTGGTGTAAGCTACCAAAGCAAAATATGTGGTGCTGTTCCTCCAATTTGCGCTGGGCCTCACTCTGACAATGGAGGAGGCCCAGGACAGAAAAGTCAGATTGGGAATGAGAGGGGGAGTTAAAACTCTGAGCAACTGGGAGATCAGGTAGGTTTTGGCAGACTGAGCGGAGGTGTTCAGCAAACCGATCGCCGAGTCCTGGGATGTTGTGTTTGTTGTACGAGGAATGAAAAAGCAGACAATTTTATTTTTAGTTTTGAACAAAAAGAGATGATCTCATTGGGAAATGAAACATTCTGACAGGCTTTGGCAGGGTAAATGCGGGAACAATATCTCCACTGGTGGATGCGTCTAGAACTAGAGTCATAAGGGCTCAGCCAATTCGGGAGGATACGGCAAGAAATTTCTTCCTCCGGATAGTAGTAAATCTTTGGAATTCTCTGCCTCAGAAGGCTGTGGAGGCTCAGCCTGAGGAATTTGAAGGAAGTCTGTCAATATGCATTCTAACCAAAAGAATGACATTCTTATGTGTATCCGTAAAGCACCTGGAATGTATTAATCTTTAGCAGTAAGCCTCAACTAATTGTTACAACAACACTGCAGATTGATCTACTGGAGATGCAGTTCAACAGAGAAACTGAAGTAAGTGATGGCTCCTTGGTAACGTTGGAAAAAGGATATTGTTTATTTGCGATTGTGCTCAACTTTACAATTGCGTCAAATTATTGTAGCTCCAGTTGTTGATAATAAATTAAAAAGTGTGTTTTACTTCCTTTCTCTAGAACCAGAAAAGGTTTCCAATTTAAAAGAAGCTTCTTCATCACAAACACCAAAACCAGGTAACACAAAGAAAATTTACATTTATTTTGCAAAGGCCAGATAAGTCACAATTTTAAAGGATGATGACTTTAATTTTGGGTGTTAACATGAGGCTCTCCTGCATTTTGTCACATGGAGTTCTTACAATCAGGGAATGAAAAATCTTCCTGTTTAGAAAGCTAAAAAGTGTTTTTCTCTAAGTCATGCATGCCATCAATTGCACTCTGAAACTTTGGCTAATTGAGACCCTTAAGGTGGTATTATCTTGCTCTCCTTTAAATCTAATTGTCACCTGACATAAATGCCCATACTGCAGCTGGGTTGATATTAAGTGTATCCCATGTTTTGAAAATAACCTTGTCCCACAGTAACTCTGTGGCCCACAATAGTTACACTATGTGTCCCAGAGCGCTGAATGAATGATTGAATAAATAATGAATGAATAAATAAATAATGAATGAATGAGTTTATTGGCCAAGTATTCACATACAAGGAATTTGCCTTGGTGCTCCGCTCGCAAGTAACAACGACATACAATGACATTTAGGAATGACACATAAAACATTAATAATAAAATATTATTGATTAAACATGCGAATTAAGTAAAATACCAGAGCAAAAGTAGGTTACAGATTTTTGGTTATTGAGTAGAGCTACTAATCGTGGAAAAAAGCTGTTTTTATGCCTGGCTGTGGCAGCTTTGACAGTCCGGAGTCGCTTTCCAGAGGGAAGTGATTCAAAGAGTTTGTGGCCAGGGTGAGAGGGGTCAGAGATGATCTTACCCGCTCGCTTCGTGGCCCTTGCAGTGTACAGTTCGTCAATGGAGGGAAGGTTGCAGCCAATAACCTTCTCAGCTGATCGGACGATTCGCTACAGCCTCCGGATGTCATGCTTGGTGGCTGAGCCAAACCAGACCATGATGGAGAAGGTGAGGACAGACTCTACGATGGTCGTATAGAATTGGACCATCATTGCCTGTGGCAGATTGTGCTTCCTCAGCTGCCACAGGAAGTACATCCTCTGTTGTGCCTTTTTGACTGTGGAATCGATGGTGGCCCCCACTTAAGGTCCTTGGAGATGATGGTTCCCAGGAACTTAAAAGATTCCACAGATGTAACTGTGGTGTTGTTGATGGTGAGTGGGATGAGGGGAGGGGGAGCTCTCCTAAAGTCTACTATCAAATCCACTGTCTTAAGAGCATGGAGCTCCAGGCCGCAGCTGTGTCACTTCCTGTCTGTAGGCAGATTCTTCCCCATCCTGGATCAGTCCAATCAGGGTTGTGTCATCCGCAAACATGAGAAGCTTGACAGAGGAATCAGTGGAGGTACAGTCATTGGTGTAGAGAGAGTAGAGGAGAGGGGAGAGTACGCAGCCTTGCGGTGCTCCTATGCTGAGTGTTTGCGGATCTGAGATGTGCTTTCCCAGCCTCACATGCTGCTTCCTGTCTGTCAGGAAGCTGTTGATCCACCAACAGAGGGGTTTCAGGCACAGTCAACTTGGAGAGTTTGGAGTGTAGTAGCTCTGGCACAATGGTGTTGAATGCAGAGCTAAAACCAACAAACAAAATCCTTGCATAGGTCCCCTGGTGGTCTAGGTGCTGGAGGATAAAGTGTAGGCCCAGGTTGACTGCGTCATCCACAGATCTATTGGCCCGATATGCAAACTGCAGAGTGTTCAGCATGGGGTTTGTGATATTTTTCAGCTTGGCCAGCACAAGCCTTTCAAGGGTCTTCAGGACTACAGAGGTCAGTGCGACATACCTGTAGTCATTAAGACCAGTAATCCTTGCCTTTTTGGGTACAGGGATAATAGTGTATACCTTGAAGCAGGCAGGGACAGTACAGGTTTGCAGGGACTGGTTGATAATGTATGTGTAGACCGGTGCCAGTTGTTTGGCACAGAGATTGAGAGTAGAGGGGGAAACATTGTCCAGTCCTGGAGATTTCCGGCTTTTCTGTCTTCTGAATATCCACTCCATCTCCTCTATTTTTATTGTTGATGATGGGGAAGTGATGTTTTGCAGCACGGAGGGGATGGGTAATTGGGTGTGAACTGGTGATTGGAGAGGGGTGGGTGAGAAAGGGTCCAGTCCAAAGATCCTATAGCAGAGCACAGCTGCTCTATAGGATCTTTGGTCCAGTCTTTTCAGACTGGAGTTTTGCTCTAAGTAGGTGTGAAGTGGTGATTAGGGAGATTAATCTACTGGAGATGCAATTTAACAGAGAAACTGAAGTAAGTGATGGCTACTTGGTAACTTTGGGAAAAAAGGATGTTGTTTATTTGAGATTGTGCCCAAATTTCCAATTACGTTGAATTATTGCAGCTTCAATTATTGATAATAAATTAAAAAGTGTGTTTTGCTTCATTTCTCTAGAACCAGAAAAGGTTTCCAAGTTAAAAGCTTCTCCATCACAAACACCAAAACCAGGTAACACAAAGAAAATTAACATTTATTCTTGAGAAGGCCAGATAAGTCACAATTATAAAGGATGATGACATTTAATTTTGCGTGTTAACATGAGGCTCTCTTGCATTTTGTCACATGGAGTTCTTGCAATCAGGGAATGAAAACCTTCCCGTTTAGAAAGCTAAAAAGTATTTTTCTCTGTAAGGGCTTACATCATGCATACAATCAATTGCACTCTGAAACTTGGGATAACCAGCAACTGTGTTGGCGAATTGAGGCTAATTTATGTCACCTGTCATAAATGCCCACGCTGCAGCTGGCTTGATATTAAGTGAATCCCATGGCTTGGAATTAACGTTGTCCCACAATAACAGCACCGCAGAAACAGTGGTGGGTGCAGTTGACTGTGGCTGTAGGATTTCTAAGAATAACTGAAAAAGATTGTTTGATATGGGCACCATGTTATAGGAAAGATATTGTCAAGCTTGAAAGGGTTCAGAAAAAGATTTACGAGGATGTTTCCAGGACTAGAGGGTGTGAGCTAAAGGGAGAGGTTGAGTAGGCTGGGTCTCTATGCCATGGAGTGCCGCAGGATGAGGGGTGATCTTATAGCGGTGTACAATATCATGAGAGGAATAGATCGGGTAGATGCACAGAGTCTTTTACCCAAATTATGGTAATCGAGGAACAGAGTGCATAGGTTCAAGGTGAAGGGGAAAAGATTTAATAGGAAACTGAGGGGTAACTTTTTCACACAAAAGGTGGTGGGTGCATGGAACAAGCTGCCAGAAGAGGCTGGGACTATCCCATCATTTAAGAGACAGTTAGGTACATGAATAGGACAGGTTTGGAGCGATATGAACCAAGCGCAGGCAAATGGCACTAGTGTAGCTGGGACATGGTTGGCCGGTGTGGACATGTTAGGTCAAAGGGCCTGTTTCCACACTGTATCACTCTAGGTCTCTACGATATCGGATTCATCAGTCAAATGTAGCAAAGAATGTGTTGTCAACCGTTAGCAAATACTGTATGTTTATGATTTCCATGTTCACGGTGTATGCACAGAAGTCCTGGACTTGCTTGTCTGTAAACGGATAAGTACTGACGGTTCTACTTGTAGTAATAGAATTCGGTCCATTGTGTGTCATGCGTGCAAAGAGGTAGGAGACACCACCTGCTGGTGAAATCTAGCACGCACAATGCTTTTTCAACGTGAGCTCTTTGGTAACTGCGCATAACATACACACCTGCGATTTTGCTATTACATTTCTTATCATTCTTCAATAGAATATCATTCACGTTTGTGATTTCTATTCCATCTTTCTGTTTTTGTTCACAGTAGAGAAAGGAAAGCCTCGAACTGCAAAATTAGCAGCAAGTAAATATTGCATGTTAATCGCATGATATCGACACTGGAAATTTTGTTTGTCATTTTTAATTTATGTGCCACTCAAGGATACCTGGTGGTTTTTAGTTACATAATTAGCTTTTTTTCCTTTCACCTTGATATCATAAAATTACTGCAAACTATTGTTATTGAATAAGGCATTAATGCTAATCACGCTGTTTAATAGTCTCACTATTCCATGATAGGTAGGCACACTGCCTACCCTGACTAAAATTATAAAATTATAATTATTAAATATAAATAGTAAAGGCATGGGAGAATCATGCCTCCTAGGAGATCGATCTCTTAGGTAGGCATGATTGTCCATGCCTTTCATGCGCAGTACATGTAATACGGGAAAGTGCGTGCAGCCCACATGCCGTGGACGCTGCTTCAAGCTGTCAATTTCAAGCAGAGCTGAAGGCAGCTGAAATTCTGCCTTTGCAGCGTGGACTGTGTACTGCAAGCACCTATAAAATGGGAAGTGGCTGTAAAAGGACATCGCCGCTGAGGGGGGAGAGTGCTTTTCACAGCATGTGGAGAGTCTGGCCAGCGGTAAAGTTACAGGAAGGCAGGAGCATTTAGAAGGAGGGGGTCGGGGATCATGCCAGAGCAACCAACTCAAGTGTGGGTCAGTGGGCGATGGATAACAGGACAGAAGGCGGGGGAGGTTACTCCATGTGTCAGTGCGAGTAACCTCAATTGGTCCTTTGTTCGCACTGACACAGGAGTGTCCACTGCCCCCTGTCCTGTTATCCATCGCCCGCTGACCCGCTCCACTCTATGATCTTTGCCCTTGAGCTGGTCCCCTCACTGTTCAGATGGAGAGCACTGCCAGAGGTGAGCGGGCCGGTAGAAGGCGCTGAGGTCCAGTGGCCGCTCGCAGCCACCCAAGCTTCTTCCCACCCAGCCACAATGCTGTGGTTCCGCGCCCGGAGTGCCACGGCAGCGGTAAGTGAGTGAGTTGCTGAAATGATCCCGACCCCCACCTTCTCAACGCTCCTGCCCTCCCCACAACTTTACCCATGGCCAGACTCACCACATGCTGTGAAAGGAACTGTCCCCCCAATTGGTCCCTTGAACTATAATTGTCATTCAATAAGATCACAACTGATTCAACTTGTCCCGGTGTGCTCCCGTTTTTTTCTCTCCCAACATCTCTCCCCCCATCATTGGTCCCCCCCCCCTATTTCAGTAATTCAGAATAAAGAAGATTTGGAAGCCTTGGGCAAATTGAATTGTTACTTTCTTTATTTTTATTCGTTATTTTTACGGAGAGGAAAACAATCTGCGCATGCGCGGTTTAAGTTTTTTTTAAAGCGGACGTGCCTACCCTGAGTAATTACTCACGGCACATGCCTGCACTTGTCTGTGGCTGATGTCACTGTCACAATCTTGCTCTATCTTACTTGGTTGTCTCCTCAGTATTGGTAATAATTTGCAATTATGCATTAGACCATTTATTAGTAGCAACTTTATGCTCAATCTCTCATTGAATCATTTGATTAAACAAATAGTGCATTCAGAAAATAGCTCCAATGCAATCCAAATATTGAATATTTGCTCTATTATAAATGTATTTTTAAATAATAGTTTAAAGGACAGTTCAAAGTACATCCTTTAGATGAAAGTATGTCATTAAAATAACTATCAATATTCTTTGTTATCAATATTTTAAGGTTGCCACAACTTTAGAATATGACTTAATTTGAAAGCAAAACATATGGAGCCGTTTAAATAATATCAAATTGGAAGTATTTACACAAAGATAATATGACATAATGAACTCATCGGTAATAATAATTTTATTGTTCAGATGCTTTCTTATTGTCTGTAACGCAAACATAATACGTTTGTAACAACACAAAAAACAATATAAAACCTTGCAAGATTAACTTTAGGAACTGCAAAACAAATATCAAAATATACTGCTCCATAATAATTGTTACCCAACTAAGTTCTATTAGAACGAGGGTGAGTTTTTATTATTTTAGTGTGTCACTATGTTTTATTTTTATTTTACAAAGATATTATATTTTAAAATATCCTTTTTTTGTCTTTCCATTTTAGAACCAGTTAAAGAAAAGCCAATTACTCCTTCAAAAGAAATGGGTAACTTTTGCTTGTATTCCTTCATTTCTGATTCATATGTAAAGGAGCTTTGATTTTGGTCCAAATAATTAATCTGTGTTCTTGAGCATTGAAAAGGTATTGACAAAATATGTGCTGTAACTTGGCAATGATTGATGTCTGCCATTGATTGTGAAATGAACAGTGTAGTCTGGACAAAGAAATATAAGTTAAATCATGAATTCAATGACAAATCACAGTGTAGAAAAAAAATGAGAGGGAACAAAAAAACTAGATTGGAAAATAAAAGACAGAAAGATATAGTAAAAAGAACACTTAATTTTTCAATTTTCACAATTAAAGGCTCATGGAATAAGGCACCACTTATGCAAAGATTAATATTCAATTCCAGAAAGTAATTAGCACTTATCACATTGATTAAATCACATATTAAAAATGAGCAAAATACAAAGTGTTGGAATAACTCAGCGGGATAAGCCGCGACCATGGAGGGAATGGAAATGTGATGTTTTGGGTTGCGACTTCATCAGATTGAAGAAGGGACCTGAAATGTCTCTGAATATGAATTGTCATTGAGTTAAATAGTTATACAAAAATAAAATTCATTGAAAGTATTTTAAACTATTGGCAACTAATTGAAAACATCATTAGAGGCAGGAATAAAGACAAAGATAAACCAAGTAAACTTAGCTATTAATTGAAGTATAACATTTTGGTAAGTCATTAAGGGACAGGACCTTCACAATGAATGGCAATGCTCTGTGGAGTGTTTTAGAGCAGAGGGATTTCGGAGTGAGGTTCTATAAGGCGCTGGAATATTGTGAGCAATTTTAGGCACCATATCTGAGGAAGGATGTACTGACTCTGGGAAGGTGGCCAGAGGAGGTTTACAAGAATGATCCCAGGAATGAGTGTGGTAACATATGATGAGCTTTTGACGACACTGGGCCTGTACTCGCTGGAGTTTAGAAGAATGAGAGGGGACCTCATTGAAACATACAGAATAGTGAAAGGCTTGGATAGAGTGGATGTGGAGAGGATGTTTCCACTAGTGGGAAAGTCTAGGACTAGAGGTCAGAGCCTCAGATTTAAAGGACATTCTTTTAGGAAGGAGATGAGGAGAAATTTATTTAGTCAGAGGGTGGTAAATCTGTGGAATTCTTTGCCACAGAAGGCTGTGGAGGCCAAATCAATGGATACGTTAAAGGCAGAGATAGATAGATTCTTGATTAGTATAGAAACATAGAAACATAGAAATTAGAGCAAGCAGGAGTATAGCCATTGGGCCCTTCGAGATACACCGCCATTCAGCTATGATCATGAATGCGGATCCACTCAGTATTGCCGACCTGCCTTTCTCCATACATCTCTAATGACCTTGGCCATAAGGGCCACATCTTAACTCCCAGTTCCATATAGCAGGTAGATAGGGCCTCAACTACCCGCAGTAAAGTAGAGAGTTATATAACAGTTGGTGACTCTCTATTTGTAAAAATTGCATTCATCTCGGTTTTAAAGGATTACCCCCTTATGTTGTTAAGCTGGAAAGAGTGTAGAAATGATTTACGAGGTTGTTGCTAAGGCTTGAGGGCCTGAGCTATAAGAAGATATTGGGCAGGCTTGGATTTTATTCCTTGTAGCGCAGTAGGCTGAGGGGTGATTTTTTTAGGTTACAAAATAATGGAGAGAGAGACAAGTTGAAAGCACAGTGTCTTTTTCCCCAGGGTAGTGGAATCAAGAACCAGAGGGCATAGCTTTAAGGTGCAAGGGGAAAGATTTAATTGGAACCTGATGGGCGTCTTTTTCACACAGAGGGTGGTGGGTATATGGACCGAGCTGCTAGATGAGGTATAAGAGGCAGGTACGATAGGTACATGGAGAGGAAATGTTTGGAAGAATATAGGACAAACACAGGCAGGTGGGACTAGCGAATGGTTGGTCAGTGTGAGTAAGTTGGGCCAAAGGGAGTGTTTCCATGCTGTATGACTTTATGACTCTCGCTATGACTCTACGAAGGTGAGCAAGTCCATTTAAAGGATTGGACCATGTCAGCTGTACTGCTTATGGCTTGAGTAAAGCTGAGGGATCAGATACCTAGCATCCATATTTCCACCAGCCGTCACATATAAAAAGTAATCCTCCGTCAGTTTCGCCACCTCCAACGTGACCCCACTACTCGCCACATCTTCCCATCTCCCCCCATGTGGTCTGCCTTCCGCAAAAGACCGAAAGATTCCATAAACCTCCCTTGTCAATTCTTCCCTTCTCCTCTCGGGTGGTGGGTATATGGCACGAGCCTGCAACCGCAAGAGATGCAACAGGTACGATAGGTACATGGAGATTCTCCCAATTTTGTTAGTCCTTGCTGTCTCAAACCCCTTCAGGTGGGACTAGCGAATGGTCCTCCCATCCCCCAGTAAGTTGGGCCAAAGGGAGTTTTTCCTTTCTGCTGTACCCACCCCCGCCTCTCGCTCAGACTCTGAAGAAGGTGAGGCCCGAAACGTTGCCTATTTCCTTCGCTCCATAGATGCTGCTGCACCCGCTGAGTTTCTCTGCTTTTTTGTGGCTTTCGATTCTCCAGCATCTGCAGTCAGATACCTAGCATCCATATTTCTAAACTGCCTACAGAAGAAACCAATGCAATAGTTTTAAATGTTCTTCTTTGCCATCTTTCCATTATTGACTGCCATGCGATAATCAATATTTGTTAATTCTACTTGCTTTTTTTCTTTGCAACTTCCTAAGCTCAGGTTAGTCCTAGTAGGAACACAAGTCTCCCTGTGGACATTCAACTTCTTCAGGAGAAATTGAGGCGGAACTTCTGAGAATCTGTTTGGATTCTGCCGTTCCACATGTCTTTTATTTCCCTTTGATATTGAAAGGAGCAAAGCAGTTCCAACACACAGCAGAGTTATGATAGAGAGCAGAACCACAGACATTATCAGACTCCCTAAAATTCTCTCGGCCAATTTGTCCAATTTCCAAGTTGCAGAATCAAGAACACATTTGGCATTATTCATTTGTTTCTCATATAATAATATGTATCATTATTCCTGGTTAAATTTCTTATAAACATTATTTTACCTTAGGTTTTGTTGCCCAAGGTTACTGTGACAAATAGTGTTTCAGCAGAGCAAGCATTTTAAACTAGAAATTATATAATCAACCAAAGGCCTTTATTGACCAAATAATTGATTCCATTCATTATTTACACTTAATTAATTGTCTGAGCCCAAATCACTTGAAATTGTTAAGGCTGGTGGGTGTCAGTAACCCAAAATAAAGCACTCCAATTTATTGTATTATCGAGGGAGAAGGAGAGAGGGAGGGGGAGGGGGGGGAGGGGGGATGGTAGAAAGAGATGGATCCCAAGCCACCAACCCTCCCACCCCCATGTGAACTTGATAACAAAAATATTTTGCTTGTTGTTATTATACTATTCATTTAAAATGGAACACAATTGAATTCACTGTACTTATGTTACATTGCAGTGTTAGTTAGTTCCAGTAAATAACACTGCTATTCTTAAACCAGCAATTTATTCATATTAGAAACACTCGGGGATCCTATGAATTGGGAAACACAATTCACAAAGCATAATACATGGTAACAACATTTAGATCTGATATCCCCTCAGATTCAGAATTACCTGTTGCAATGTATTTCATAACTGAAGCATAATAACAAAATATGGCATGCGTCAATGTTAATGAGCTGAGTAAGTTTTACTGACTAGAAATTAATCTAAAACCAATCAATGTTAAACATAATCAAGAACATTTCCTACACTATATTTTAATTTCTTACCAGATTTCAGATTTCTGTAGAGTGTAATTGTTTTCATGGGTAGAAAGCCTAAGACTTGACCAATGATACAGCATGTGGAGTTGGTCAGTAGAACTGACATTAAAATGAGCACAATCTCCTAAATCTGAAATCCATAACTCAGCCTAAATGGATCTCACTTAACTACACTATTCCAATGAATGGTGAACATTTAATTAAATGCCTTAATGAATCCTTATTTCAAACTGTGTTGATATGTGAAATGTAATAATCATTTTGTATGCTTTGACTTAATCTACAGTAATCGGCATTCCTGTAAAATGTAAATTAGAGGTTTAATCTCTGGATAGATAAATTTAATTTAGTATCAATATAAATTGATTCTAAATCCCTTTTCAGGTCACATAGCCATCTTGAAACGCCACATACACATGCACGTACCCAGAAAGCAGTGGAAAACAAAGGGGAGGGTAAATATAGGCATTTGAACATATTATTAATATGTAAAAGGCCCAGAAAGTTGCAGCAAGGAGACCTCCCTCGGTAGAATGGATTACCATTCGTTACTGCTTGATTTGTGCTGCTACGCTATCAGCATCACAAAAATAATATTTTGCAATTAACCGCCTCAAGATATGCATATATTGCTGCATTTTCATATTAATTTCCCATTGAGCTCAGTGCCGAAAATATGTGTGTACCTTTGATTGTTAATGATTGCAAATGAATAATTCTTCCCAGGAAAATGATTAGTTTTGTGCCTTTAGCATGCATAATATTTTTGGAAAATATTAAAGATGTCAAATTTTGAATTTATTACAGCATTTTATTTTCATTCTTTTTCTTTCTGTCCTTAGTTTCCTCTGCCTTCATCCAAATTTTATTTTATTCTAATTTGATTTCCTTTTCAAGACTTCTCACATTTATTTCTCAATCCTTAAAAATCATTTACATTCAGGAACATGGTTAATTAACTGGTGGCATTATTTCCCTGTCCTAACGGTCTTTGTTTTAGCTATTCCACCCCTCCCTCGCAAAGATGTGGGATTTCAATTTGAGCGCACTTGTTTGAATAGATGCAAGTGGCATGTACAGTGTCTCTCCTCAGCGCTCAATACACGAAGCCGATGAAACTACACAACTGTCACACCAAAGATAGACACAAAATGTTGGAGTAACTCAGCTGAAGAGGCAGCATCACTGGAGAGAAGGAATGGGTGGCGTTTTGGGTCGAGACCCTTCAGATGCACTCTGAAGAATGGTCTCGACACGAAACGTCACCCATTCCTTCTCTCCAGAGATGCTGCCTGTTTTGTGCGTGGGAGCTTGGGTGCGTTCCGCAAACACCGAGATGGTAATATATAAACCGTCTGTCCCCGCGGCCGGGGTGAATCACCCGGTGTGGGTGTCAAAGTCGGGGGGTCCGATGGTGGTGCATCATGGTCAGTCACTGTGAGACGCTCCCGCTGGTGGAGACGGAGGAGAGAAAGAAGGGGAGAGAGAGATGAGAGAGGGAGCGGGGGTCTGGACCAATCACTGACAAGTCCCGACCCTCGGCAACGTCAAGTCCGTTATTGGACTTTGCTGTTGAGCGGCAGTCAGTCCTTTGGCCTGTAGGCGATGCCGCCTTTTGGGTAGGTGGCGTTTCGACAGAGCGGCCATTCGGTAAGTTTGCTTTTGGTTAGTTTGCATTTCGGCGTCCCATCCTTTCGATTAGTTGGCGTTTTGTCTTCGGACTCTTTTGGTTCATTGACGTTCGGCCTCATTTCTATTTGTTTTTTTGGCTTCGGTTTCTTTGCTTCGGCCTCTTGTCTGTCGGCACCGCGTCTGGGTACCCCTTTGCACACATGATGGGAGAATTCTCAGTTGCATTAGGTGATTAGTTCAACACTTTTAATCATTTATTTTTCAGTTCAATTGTAAAGCTTTATTATTATGCTATCAATGGCTGGCTCATGATTCCAAGAGGAACTAATCATGACAGGGAGGTAAACATTTTCTCGGATTTGTTGTCAATCTGTGCATTCATTGGAATTCAGCGACCTGGTCTGTGATTAGCCCTTATATATTGTGTTTAATAAAAGCAGATTATTATTGTTTTCCTATTCAGCAAAGAAGAAATTGTCTCCTCCTGCTCTCAAAGAAACAAAAGGTTTGACAAATACATACACATGCACTGGCATACGAGTGATTTACCTGAAAGAATAAGCTGCATGTCTGAAACAATGCTTCAATAAATCCTGCATTGAGATTGATGGCATTCTAATGGCAACATCAGGTATTTCATTAGAAATTTGCTAAAGGCTTAATGTGATGGCAATATGAAAGCTTTGCAGATTCTAATGTGTAATGAATCTATTGTCCAGCTGCCCGTTTCTTTTCCTAAGGCATGTACTTCAAGCATTTATTTAACTTCCTAATGTTAACCTAATTGTTTCCAATAGGAATTCTGCCTAATTATCTAATGTGCTATTTTAATGGTCATGCCATGTCAAGGATACTCTTGCTGAGAAACATATCAGGCATAAATATTTGGAATTGGTAATGAACAGAAGTTCATCAGTTAATTTCATAATTTTGATCAAAAGGAGCTACTAAGAATTGTTTAAAGCTACGGAAAGACACAAAACACTGCAGTAACTCAATGGGTCAGGCAGCATTTCTGGAGAACATGGAGATGTAACATTTCGACCCAAAATGTCACCTATCCAGGTTCTCCTGAGATTGTGCCTGACCCGTTGAGTTATTCCAGCATTTTGTGTCTTTCTTTGGTAAAGTAGCATTTGCAGTTCCTTGTTTCTACTTCTTGAAAGCTATTTTCAATTAATTAACAATATATATTTCAAACATATGGATAGATTAATGACATCATCGTGACGTGCACCATATTTTTGGCTGTTGCTGTTGCTCTATATTACAGATGCTTGTATTGCAACCTAAACTATTCTCGTCAACCTACGCTAGCTCTACCATCCTGGCACACATTACGATTCCAATTTTCTACTTGTGGCCAATCCACATCAATAATGACAATAGCCTCCATTATGATGTGGATTGGCACCAGCTGGAAAAGTCATAATTTGATTTTCACAAAAGCTTTGCTTCAGTACTCATTGACAGCATTCATCCAGAGAACCACTAAAACATGCACTTCAGAGAAAAAAATAGTCCCTGTGTGTATAGTGAGCCACAGTAATATGCTCAGCTATAGCAAGTTAAGTACTGCAAATGGGTGGCATAGTGGTCGTGCAGCACAGGGAGAGGGAGAGAGAGAAGCTAACAGTTAAATAGTAGTAAGACAGAAAAGCAATGTGTAGAAAAGTAAGCACACAGGGGCTTTGAGATTTACATTGCA
The DNA here is from genome assembly GCF_028641065.1 of Leucoraja erinaceus. NCBI lineage: Eukaryota > Metazoa > Chordata > Chondrichthyes > Rajiformes > Rajidae > Leucoraja > Leucoraja erinaceus. The sequence goes on from NC_073381.1 coordinate 57,290,626, forward strand.
GTTTTGTAGGTGAACAGGACAAAATGGTGCTCAAATAATCAAAACGGTGCTTCAGAATCAGCTTGTCCATACATCGAGTCTTGTCAACCACCCACCATGGAAAGGATAGAATGCTTTTTCGTAGTAAACAAATCCCCTCAGGTGGAAGACCATGTTAAGAAAGCACATTCACTGAATAGCTTCAATGGCAGAGAGAAAGAAAGTGATTTTGCTCACAGATATTGACTAAGCATATAGCTCACACTCCACAAAAAGCCGAGGATATCCTGCTTGTAGAGGTCATGCAGAAGCTGAAAATCCAAGTTCAAGTTCAAGTGAGTTTATTGTCACTTTAATATACTTTAACCGGAAGGAGAGGGGAGCTACAACATCGGTACCACAACCAGAAAATGGAGGGACAAAAACAGAGTGAACAAATTGTCATGTTGAAAGCTCTATCCCACCAACATATGACCGTCATTATCCTACCAACTTAATTCTGGAAATTTTTTAGATCATGCTCTATAAATCAGATTTATGTGTGGTTTTAATAATGAAATAATCCAATCTATGCTGTTAGGCACAAAGAGCCTCACATATATCTGATTTACAGTGTTTCAATTTCAATCAAGACAGCAGAAATTTAAAAGAAGTCTGTCTCTTGCCAAGTACAAATGTAGTGATAATGAATGCAGAACCAGTTGATCATAAGCAGCATTAATCTGTGTTCTAAATCAGAGCAATAATTGCCCACATGCATTTTTTTTTAAGAAGACCAAATATTGCACACACGGAAGAAAGAATGTAGTATAAGTGTGCAAATCAGAGTACAAAGAACAAATGGGAGTGTTGGGTGCAATGCAGTACAGGCACAGGGATGGTGTACTACTGTAAGAAAGAACAGAGAGGGAATCTGTAAATATCAGACATGCCAGGGCTACAGATTGCCATGGTGTGAAGAAACAAGACTTTAAATTTACAATGCTGATTAATGGCATGTAGCTTGACAGAGCGGCAATACGTTGTCACTTATCAATGATGAGCAGCACCCTTGATATGAAATCCCTTTTTAGGCAAATATTGAAGCAAATATTGAAGTAAATACTGCTGGTCCAGCAGTATCATCAGCACATGCCACATGGACCAGCAGTATTTGGAGTGCCTCAAATAACTAAGATTTAATAGAAAGATTTATTCAGCATCCACACATCAAAAGTCATATTTTGAGTCACAGATATGCAGATATGATGATGGCTTCAAAGATGTCTGCAGAAGATTCATCACATAGTAGATACAAATACTGTACATACCAATAGCAAAATCAAACCAGTCTGGAAAGCACAGGCAGTACGTTATTCCCAAAAGAACCACGTTGAAGAAAAGTTATTTAATCGAGAAAGAAATGGAGCCCAGGTGAAAGCAACTCACAACGTGTGGCCAGTGGTTATAATACAGGCAATAGGCTGAGCCAGATATATGGTCAGCTCTATCTACTACAGTAGCTATGGAACACCAAGAGCTTCAAAATAAGACTGCGTACAATTGAAAATAAAAGAAACGCATGCAGGTGAGGCAAACCTGTACTATTCAGTAGTTCTGACAGCAGGCTGCGAAGAGAGAAACACAGCTAGCAGTGAGAAACAAAGTTTGCCAAGTTATTGACTGTTGCTCTCTCCACAGATTCTGCCTGACCTGTGAATATTTCAATCACTTGCCAGCTTTAACTCAATGTGTACTTTATTCTTATCAATAGACAACAACGAGAAAACAAGTGGTGCTTATATCAAATAGACCCAAGATGATGTTATATCACATATACAGTATGTAGTGTAGATATCCCAATGACACTGACATTGAAGATGGATAGGATAGTAAGTATGGCGATTACAAATTAAGTGAATATGGCTGTACGGATGAGCTGTATTCTTCGCAGACATATTAAAATCTGCACTCACACAGCTGCCTCGATTTAAGATTTTCATAAAACTGGTTTTATCTCTTGCCTACACGCAACTTGGTCCAATGATGAAAGTTAGAAATATCTCTCTTACAGTACATACAGAAGCAATTACTCAACAATGGTTTTTAAGTGCTCATTGAGCAATGTTTTGCAGGATAATGATGGCTACCTCTGAAACCAGAAAAATCACTTAATTCACACGTTGGAAGATGTTCTACGCATTGTGGAACACATTCAGAAGCACTTCCACCTCCACCAACAGAATATGATGAAGCTTTAGCAATCTGGTGTGTGTTTTTGCATAGTCAGAGGTTGTGTTTCTTGGTCTGAAGTTGGATGCAAGTGGGCTACATCCAATCAAAGGCAAAACTGGTGGAACGGTGAAGACCAGCTCACCTGCTAAATATAAAAGAACTCTGATCATTTTTGGAAATGATTCAATATTATCACTGATTCGTGTCAGATATCGCTATGGTTTTGACCCCACTGCATCAACATCTTAAGAAGAATGGGAGGTTACACAAAAAAGCTGGAGAAACTCAGCGGGTGCAGCAGCATCTATGGAGCGAAGGAATAAGAAGAATGGGAATTGGTGGTGGATAAATGACAGCAGACAACATTTGCTACAAGTCAACAGATATTGATTGGAGAATTATTATATGACAGGGATGTTATGGATGGTGGAAAAGAAAAGCCAATTGTGTCTCAACTCTCAACAAACATCAGCAAAACTACATACAAACTGAAATGGAAGTGTATGCAATTATAATTGAAGTTTGAAATGGCAACAGGCTAGCAAGTATTTTGTCATGGTTATGGATTACAAACTGTATTATTTCCTAAACCCTATTCGTGTCCTCCAGAAGGCAAAATCGAGCAAAATGTACAGTTATTATGCAACCAAATGTTTATTCTTCAGAGCAAAATACTATTTGCACTTTAAAGCTTTTGGTGTAAGTAATGATTTTTACACTACATTGGTAACTGAGGACTTTGAGGAGTTGGAGATTTGTAAAGTGACAGAGCAAGATGAATTCTGGAAACCAGACTATGAATGTACTGTGAGAGCTTTATCCAGTTTGCACGCGATTCCAAATGAAGAACTACATCCATTTTGCTGAAGAATATTTGAGCTGTCAGCAGCTCAAGGTTGTTTAATGGGAGACCACCTGATCCCTCCATCCCCAGGCTTTACCACTTACTCACACTCAAAGTTGGGATTAAACCTGGGACACTGAATCTTTGGGGCAGCAGTTCTACCAGCTTTGCCCCTGTGCATCCACATGTCAGTTATCAGCCATGTGCTGATAAGATTAAAAATGGAGCAAAGTCAGCTTGTATAATATGTCAATAAAGCTGAGCAGCACCATCGAAGAACCCTATACTTTACTGATTTTTATCATACCAAAGCATTCATGTCAATTTTTGGCAGAGGAATTATCAGTTTCTTGGGTCCCATCATCATCATTGTAAATAGATGGAAGTCAGACATCTGGTACTTGTACAATAGAAATTGAATGATTGAAAAGCTGCAATCATTTTTTTTCCAAAATATGACCACTCAAGGAGCTTGTGAACGGCAGTGAACTATAGTTCAGTTCATATTTCTATAAATGCTTCATAAAATATGCTGGCATCAAGCAATTATTCATTTCTCCTTTGTCTGCCTGCTGTAAAATGCTGTATGTGTAGTGAAGCATCCCTGAGGAAGCATTAGATGTTTCCTCAAGTGATACACCGAACCTTGGTTTAGCCAATTTCCTGTTTGCCTTCTGCGCTGCACTCTATTCTACCATTGATTTCAACTGCAGAGCTGTGTCATCTTCAAACAGCATCGTACTGCCCATCTTGGAAGCGAGAGTGGAAAGAATGCAATTGAAACAAAAGTCAACAGCAAGAGAAAAAGATAATATTATTATATAATTCAGACGTTATAATTAATGAGCAAGTCTGAGGTGCAGAAATGAGACAGTCAAAGCAGATCAAAACTATAATCCAAACGGTATTTGACACAAATTGGAAAAAATGTCAGACATGCATCAAATGATCACAGCGAGAGGTAACCCTGATAACACTGAAAAAGTATGTGATGTTCTGTCTATTCCTGGAACAAATTATTATCGTAGTGCCATAAAGCAACAGCAAGTCATATTCTTCAGTTCAGGATGCCAAAGCAAAACCAGAATCCCACACACGTGGGAGGCCTGGATGTTTATGAGAGCTGGTGAATTTGTATACATTGAAAAGACACATTTTCTTCAAATGGTGCAATGCAATGATCTCGTCATGACAAAAGTGTTCAATTGTTGTGGCTCGGTAACAAAACATGTATCAGTCTACAGCTTGCAAAGTCTTCCAGAATTCTCACATTGGTAGTACATTCTCACTTACAGTCTACATCACAGTCCAACCACAAATTGTTTATAATGGTTAGTTAGTTAGTTTAGTTTATTGTTACGTGCACCGAAGTAGAGTGAAAAGCTTTTGTTGCGTGCTAACCAACCAACAGAAAGACAATACAAGATTACAATCGATCCATTTATAGTGTATAGATACATGACAAGGAAATAACGTTTAATGCAAGGAAAAGTCTGCAAAGTCCGATCAAGGACAGTCCGAGGGTCATCAAAGAAGTAGATAGCAGTTCAGCACTGCTTTCTCATTGTGGTAGGATGATTCAGTTGCCTGATATCAGCTGGGAAGAAACTGCCTCCAAATCTGTGCGTTTTTACACTTCTAAACCTTTTGCCTGATGGTTGATTGTGCTGCTAACCTTGCCGAGGCAGTGGGAGGTATGTGATTTTTATATTAATTCATCATTTTATTACAAAATGTACTGCCATTGGCTCAGAAACATAAAGGCTATTTTGTACCTTCTTCTCCACCTGAAGGCACTGACTGGTAATGAGATAAGGTTAAATTAATTTTAGCTGAAGCAATGAAGTAAAACAATCACTCCCATGTGGCATTTCATCTATCAGGCTACAAAGGGTCTCAGAGAGAGGATACAGTGTATTTTCCACTTCATTTATTGATGCAAGCTGTAAGATTATTTTACATTGGGAAATGCCAATGAACCTATGGGTATTTAATAACGGATTTTAAAACTGAACACCATTTAAATTTAAACTGATTTTTAATCCCTTGTTATCCTCAGTTGAACAGAAGGATGTTGATCAGGCCACCAAAAGTAAGTAGTAAATATTACTTTCAGCTGGCATTATGGTAAGAATGTACTCACTTTTTTCAATTTTAGACCTTCAGCCCAGAGACATTAGGTTAGATGAACTAGGTACCAATGTCTGACTATGGGAGTGTGTAGAGTGTCACCTGAAATGAACGGAATTGGGAGTCTGCCGGGTACCACCTGCAGCATGTAGACCTGGGGAACCTACCAAGGGGCCAAAAAATGGGTGCTAAATAGATGTGAGGTGCCATTTAAATCCACTACCATGGTATGCTCTCTACCACGCCTATATCAACAGCACAGATGGCGGATATTTTCCCCACTGCAAAAGGCCCGCCAGACTCCCCACAAAGGGCCTAAAAAATGGGCTAGCATATAGACGAGGAAGGTACCACTAAAAAATAATGCCAAATGAACAAGTTGAGTTCATAGAGTACAAAATGGGTTACGCCAGACAAGTAGTCCGCTGCACTACGGGTACGCCCAAGGGCCCATTTAGGGGGTCTGGTAGACCCAAGGCAGCGGATAATTACTCTGTCATAGGTCAATTTATATTCCACAAGGTGTGATAGATCATTTAAACTTGGCTTTAGCTGGTACCCACAATATCTAGGCTAGCCTAGTTGGACAGCAGGGTCTAGGGTGTCCATTTCTGGAGTGTCTGGTACCTGTAGTGCAGCGGACTACTTGTCTGGCGTAACCCATTTTGTACTCTCTGAATTCAACTTGTTCATTTGACATTATTTTTGAGTTGTACGTTGCTCGTCCATATGCTAGCCCATTTTTTAGGCCCTTTGTGGAGGGTCTGGAGGGCCTTTTACAGTGGGGGAAAAATGTCTGCCATTTGTGTTGTTGATATAGGCGTGGCAGTGAGAACACTATGGTAGTGGATTTAAGTGGCACCTCACTCATGAATTTAGCACCCATTGTTTGGCCCCTTGGGGGGTCCCCAGGTCTGCATGCAGCGGGTGGAACCCGGCAGACTCCCAATTTTGGTCATTTCAGGTGACCCTCTACACACTCCCATAGTCAGACATTGGTACCTAGTTCGTCTAACCTAATGTCTCTGGGCTGAAGGTCTATTTCTGTTGGGTGAGTAAAATAGATGTGTTATGTGGACTTTCCCGTCGATCCCTCCATGATGCTATTCTTAGTTTAGTTTAGTTTTGTTTAGAGATAGAGCATACAAAACAGGCTCATGGGCCCACCGAGTCCAGGATGACCACTGTTCACCATTTTCACTAGTTCTATGTTATCCCTCTTTCGCAGCCACTCCCTACACAGTAGGGCCAATTTTACAGATGCCAATTAACCTACAAATCCACATGTCATTAGGATATGGGAGGAAACTGGAGCACCCGGAGGTAAACCATACAGTCACAGGAAGAACAACCAAAACACCGCAGATTTGCTAGAGATCAGGATCAAAACTAATGCTGTCGCCCTCAACTCCATCAGCTGCACCTCTGTGACATCCTAGGTCAATGTCCAAAATGTTGACTCATTTGCAACTATTTCTTGTGTAAATTATGCAATGTAAACGCACATTGTGCTTGTTTTGAAGTGTCCATTCCTTATTGACATCCTGTCCATCAACAAATTGGACAACGGACTTTCCGATGCAATTCGCCAGCATAGAACTTTATTTCTCTGCCGTATTTGGCACATTTGTTGAGCAAGTTTATTTTAATCATTTAGCAAACTCACAATAAAATGAAGATTACATGATGCTGAAAAAAAAATTACGTGTAAATTAAAGTGTTCCCTGTTTATATATGTAAACAAAAATAATTAGGGGCGGCACGGTGGCGCAGATGTATAGTTGCTGCCTTACAGCACTTGCAGCACCGAGTTCAATCCCGACTACGGGTGCTGTCTATATGGAGTTTGTATGTTCTCCCTGTAACTACGTTGGTTTTCTCAGAGATCTTCGGCTTCCTCCCACACTCCAAAGCCGTACAGGTTTGTAGGTTAATTGGCTTGATATAAGTGTAAATTGTCCCTAGTGTGTGTAGGATAGTGTTAATGTGCGGGAATCGCTGGTCAGTGCGGACACGGTGGGCCAAAGGGCCTGTTTCTGCACTGTAACACTAAGCTAAACTAAAAAATTAATGTAATTGCTTTTAAAGAAAAATTGGTGCTGGACACTTTGTGTAAAGATTCCTTGACCTGTAAATTAATAACTACAGCCCACAGATCACCACATCTCTGAGTTTTGTGCTACTTCTGATTATAGGAGCCTGGGGCTGCTCACAGCAATGGGGTGTGATTGGATTTTCGCCATAGTAAGGGGGTAGAGCTCCCTGGGAGTCTCATGCTCTCTAATCCTGCACCTCCACCATTGTTTCCAAGTCTTCTTCCATCATCATAGCAGCCTGGATTAGCATTTCTCATAGCTCAGTGCATGATTGGCATGGCTGATGCCTACCCTGGAAAATAGTAGTCATATGTGAAACATTCAGATTGGGCTTTAATGTCTTCAAAAGAGTAAACCAAAATAATATTTCCTTAAAGCAAGGATCTTATTGTGATTTTAAATGGGTTTGAATTCTTGATACTAATGTCATGAGATCTGGTGGGAGGCTTGGATGGGCTCTCCAACCTACCCAATGTGGTGCTGGAATGGAACAATTAATTTTGCAATCATTTTGCTTGAAATCTATTAAAATAATTGAAGACTTCCCTTTCTTGGCTTTTACTGACAGTCATGTTTTTTTAAATATGGGCCGAGGCAGGATTTAGGGCTTAGTTTTTGAGTTTCGTGATACACCTCTGGAAAGTACCTACACGTGTTAGATATGTCAAAAACGGATATATCAAACGTACAAACAATGTTCCCACATTAGAAAATTGGGCGTTAAGGATTAACGGCCAAAAACAAAGAGAAAGTTAAATTTGGTTGCTAAGGATATATTTATCCTTAGCAACAGTGACAAATGTACCTTTAAATTACCTAAAACTATGGTAGATTTGTTAGATATAGTAAATGAAACAAAAATCGCACACGCACGCACGCACGCACTGGCCAATTGCCTAGCTGGATTACAAACTAACGTAACAAAAATGACCAAAGGTTAAAGTGCATTTGATAAGGTAGCATATAATGTGTTATTGTGGGTTGTAAGGGAGGGGGAATGTAAGAATATTGGCTCAGCCTTGGTGCCATTCAAAACCCATCCTTCCCCATCACTCAATGTGCTGATTGAAGAAAAATATTTCAGAGATGATTTGACATCAAGCAGCTAATGGAGTGAAGTAGAAAGTTTCACTACGTTGCAATGAGTTTGATTTTGAGGCATAACATATATAGAACAAGGATATTTCAACACATTTTACGTTCTTTAAGCATTGATCTTTCTCTTATGGAACTTGCAGAAGCTACAATGGTGAAACGCAAAACGGCACCTACTGCACCAGGTAAGAACTGAACAATCCACCATTTCTTAGTTGGGAATTAAAATACAATTATGCCATCTGCTGGTCACAACAATCGGGGAACATAAAACGGGTAATTTTGTTTCAATTATTATTCTATTCATTGACATTTATTTTTAAGAGAGAACATTAATAAATATCCCAACTGCATTGATAAACTCTAAAAATATCCTAATCTATAATGTATATTATTTTTGTACAGTGAAAGAAACTAAAAAGAGTGAGTATTGCTTCCTTAGTGCTATATTCATAAACTGTGAAATTCAGAAACAATACTTTTGTAGGTGTTAAACAAAAATAAATGTTCTTATGATTATCTTTACACTTCTACTCAATCTACTGTGCAATCATGTTTTTGCACAGTGTAAAACAAATCCAAAGTTGAACTTCCATGAATTAATTTAAAGAATTTGTGGTTGAATTAAATCTATAGATTTCTGAATATGAATTTACAGTTATAAACTGCCGGATTGTTTCGCTGAGATCAATATCTTGTCATAACATAATTTACAGAGTAGATTCTGATTTTATAGCATAAGATTGTCTCAGTAAAGATGGGCAATAAAACTGTCAGATTGCCTTTAATCCCAAATGATCCATCACTCTCAGAAGCAGAATATTGTAAATGCTGGCAATCTGAGAACCAAATCAGAATGCTAGAAATGCCCAGCATCTCAGCAGATAAAAAATGTGTAAACTCAGGATTCTGATGAAAGGTCACTGAGCTGAAACATTTACTCTTTTTTTTCTCCACAGCTAAATTTCACTTAAACCAAAGATAGACACAAAATGCTGGAGTAACTCAGCGGGACAGGCAGCATCTCTGGGGAGAAGGAATGGGTCTGAAGAAATGTCTCGACCCGAAACGTCACTCATTCCTTCTATCCAGAGATGCTGCCTGTCCCGCTGAGCTACTACAACTTTTTGTATCCATCTTTGACCTAGTTCATTTCTTTTGAAAGTAAACAAATCATTATTAGCTAGTTCAGCCTGAATGGCAGTTCAGTCGCACACCAACATATTTATCAATGTGACATGGCCTCATACATTCCTAGCACTAAATTGATTACATAATTTGGCAGTTCAAGAAAAGAGTGAACCATTTCAGAGGCACCTTCGAGCGACACACACACTAATATGTGAAGGAACCACATTCATCCTGAGGTTTTCACGTCATAAATGATCCAATATCATTGAGATTTTCAAATGGTCTAATCCCTTTGTTCTCCTTCGTCAACAATGACATGCTAATAGAACTAAATTCAACTATAATTTTCTGGAGAAAATTAAGATGCTTAATAACAAATATTTGAATTTCTCTGTACTTGGCAAATGCATATATTTGGATACTAGAGCTGTATATATATTCTAGGATTGCTCAAGTATATTGATATTTCTTCTGGCTAAATCAAAAGAAATTGGTGTTATTGCTGGGAATGAATTGCAGATATTTTTTCATTTCCTTTCACAGTCAAAACTGAAACAGCAGTGAAACCATCAAAAGATTTGAAAGCAGATAATTGTCTTATAATCTAAGTGTTATTGCATCTTTGATCATTCTAATGGAAACAGCAAAAATCTGTAGTAGTGGATATGTTTCATTACACTGATATTTATTGGTTTAACACACTTCATATATTTTGAAGTTTATACAAATTAAAAATGTTGTGCACAGAGCTATGTCTTAATGACTACAATCATGGTAGAGGAATCAATATATCAAACACACAATGCAAATTGCAATTCCTGTAATCAAAGTAAGTTAATCAAGATCATAAACATGAGCTTTCTCCTGATGGCAATAACATATTATTACTTTCCATGGAAAAATAACATATATATGGCACCAGGATGGAAATTATTATGCTAAATTACAATTATGAACAATTCAAAAAACTGTAATCATCTTACTCATTAAAGAGTACAAGCTTATTTCATTCCAGGGGAAAGAATACATAACATTAGTTAGCCATCATTTTAGTGTAATGCTTACATTTTTTGGAAGGCAACCTTAAATGTCATGGTAGAAATATATTTTTAGTTGTTTGTACAAGGTATATAATATAGTAGTAACTGTACCTCGAGGTCAATACAACCAAATTTCAGGGGCAGAATATACTGTAAGGTGTAGCTGTTACAAAATATTCATACATTTATTGAAAGCAACTAAAATACAAATCTATGTTCTCATTAAATGCACATTTGCCAGGATGATGGCAAGAGTAGAAAGCAATTGTAAAGTGGGGAGGCTGAAGACACAGGAGAGGTGATGACTATTAATCGCAAGAATTGGAACAGATTACTTCTTTTGATTATGAAAGTAGAGACAAGAAAGTTTAATTTTATATTTATCATAAGAAGTGAATAGAAAAATTCAGGGATATTCCTTGATGCATTGTTTTGTAAGATTGAGCAGAAACTGCTTTGGCAAAGACAATGGAAGAGGTAGAGAGCAGAATATTTGTCAGAACAAAAACCAGAATAAATATTTGAAGCAGTATAATATATATGAATATAGAGGAGGGAGTATATGGTGAGCTAAGTTTACACTATTCTAATAATATTGGATTATAAGGGGTTTGGTTCTGAAAGACAAACTGTATTCATGCTGAAGTTCAGCTATTGTGTGCACAATAGGTGACCTCTCACTGTTGCTTCAATGCTAGAATAAGAATAGGACTGTGTGTCTAGCTTCCCAGCAACACCACAGCAACACCACAGCAACACCACAGCAACACAACAGCAACAGCACTTTTTAAAAAGAAATGTGCGTGACTCATGACTACATTTCACAAATTCCATGGAAACCTTCAAAACATAAGGTTGTTATTTTTGAAGTATGTTTAATTATAAGCCCAGAGGAACTTTTCTTTTGCATTGTTGCACACATAGCAATCTGGCTGAGCTTCAATATGCTGCATTTGAAATTCTAGTGAATAATACGCTCAAATAACTATTGAACAACTGCTTTACTGTTATTTGCTGCACTGTGGATGTCAAAAAAATTGTGACAGTCACATGGTGACCTTTGGAAGGAAGTTTTTGCCTTTTGCATGTGGAGGTGGCATTTGGCTGCATTGCAAGGTTCCCAAAAGTACAAGCATCCATAATAGGTGATTCTGCATTTATACACTACTTCCTTGTAGCTTGCTCCCATCATTTCCCCTTTGCACAGAGTCACCCCTTCCATGTTAACATTCAAAGTAGCGGAAGAGTCCTCTCTCTATTGTGTGACCCATTAAGGATTACTTCCTATATCAGAGCTGTGAGCAAAGGTGGTGCTTATGCATGAGATTTCACCCCAATACTGACTGCCCAAAACACAGCGGTCTTACATGAGACAGCCAGGTTATACGGTTTTACATCTTGCACGATGAGCTTTTTCAAACAGTATTACCAATATTGCAAATGTCAATTCATTTCCAGGAATGTGCAAATGAATTTCCAGTGCATCATTTCCAAAATCAGAACAAATGCAAGTCTATTACTTATTATCAAGATGGCCACATTCTTTTTTCATCTGATTTATTTGTGTTTTCCTCACACAGTGCACATTTCTTATTTTGCTTTTCATTCTCCTTACGACTCCTAACATTTACAGTCAAGCAGTTGGCTGCCACTGACACTCTTAAACTAATGATTTGAAGATGTACCATTGCAGTACTTGTTTATTGATCCTCTGCATTTCTCTCTATTCTACTTGAGAAGCATCCATTTAGCACAGAATGTTAAACTGATCAACTCTACAGGGGATAGCTAACCTTTAATAAAATCCTTGTATTATGCAGTTCTGCACATTTGAACACTGATATAAACAGGTGCATTTTTGATGGTTCCACATTATTAACTAATACATTAGATTTAACTAATGAACATTATTGCTCCCACCCGAATTGTGGGGTTAAAACGACCTGGAACTGGGCCTTACATCGCCCGGCGTGGCTTTAACGGCCGCAGGACTTACCATTGCCCGCCGGGGGCTCTAACATCAAGACCCGGAGCAGGGCCTTACATCGCCCGGCGCGGCCTTAATGACCGCGGGACTTACTATCGCCCGCCAGGGGCTTTAACGTTGGGAGCCCAGGTCGCCTCAACACAGCAGTTGGAATGCTTGACCGTGGGAGAAGGATAAAGAACAGGAAAGAGACAAGACATTTGCCTTCCCTCACAGTGAGGAGGTGTTTGGAGATTTACTGTGATGCATGTTTATGTAAATTGTGTTCATTGTGTGTCTTGGGGTTTTTTTGGATGTTATGACTGCAGGAACGAAATTACCTTCGAACCATGTCTGTCTGAATGACAATAAATGGCATTCTATTATATTCTTGAAAAGTTGCTTATCCTTCCATTAAATTGCAGGATTTTGAGTATCGGAATTTTTCAGTGCATTGAAATGGCTTTTGCATAGTCTAAGGTAGACACAAACTGCTGGAGTAACTCAATGGGTGAGGCAACATCTCTGGAGAAAAGAAATGGGCAATACTTTGGGTTGAGACGCTTCTTCAGACTGATGTCAAGAGAGGGGGCGGGACAAAGACAGAATGTTGGCAGAGACAGTAAGACTAGTGGGAGAACTGGGAAGGGGAAGGGGATGGAGAGAGAAAGCCCAAGGGCTATCTGAAGTTAGAGAAGTCAACATTCATACTGCTGGGCTCTATACTACCCAAGTGAAAAATTGGAGGAGCTGTTCCTCCAATTTGGGCTGGGCCTCACTCCGCAGTCGCCGTTACGGACGGCCGCTGTCCAGGCCCTCTCGCCGCGATGATCGGAGCTTCGACATCGGAATGGATCGGAACACAGGATGTATATTAACAGTGCAGGGGAAAAGCTAAACTGCAATTTTATTTTCACAGAGAAAGTAAAGAAGCAGAAATCCACTGTTGCTGCCTCTGTTGAAAAAGGTAAAACGTTTGTTGATTTAATTTTATTAACTGCAAATTATTTATTGTATGCAGGAGTAAGGAGGATCTGTAGACATTTTGTAAGGAATAACATTTCTTTGAGGAATTCACTTATTATTATTTTTAGATGAATAGAAGTACAACATTTAAGAATAACATTAATATGTTCTCTGCCTCTCAGAAGACGTTATTGTAATAATGGTTTGACATCAAGATATTATCTCTGTACTTGCCACGTTGCAGTGACCAGTACAATAATAATTATGAAAGCTATAATGTTGGAATTGGTGCTGTAGGCAGAGCCATAAATTCCATTGGAAATGATTTACTAATATTGGAGAAAAGCCTAAATGGCAGAAAATATTTAAACAATTCCTTAGCTTTTGTAAGTTTCCTTAAATTGGTTTCAGACATTGTCTGTAACTCTTGGTCAGCCCTAACCTTTACTGTAACGTTACCGTCAAACCAGGTGATTAACCCTACTTAGATAAATAATGTAAAATGGCATGCTGAGAGTAACAAGAAGCATCCCTGACAATGGGATCCAACAATGGAGGAGGCCCAGGACAGAAAGGTCAGATTGTGAATGGGAGGGGGAGTTGAAGTGTTGAGCCACCAGGAAATCAGGTAGGTTAAGATGGACTGAGCGGTGGTGTTCAGCGAAACGATCGCCAAGCCTGCGCTTGGTCTCGCCGATGTAGATAATTTTTCATGAATTTTCACTGGAAATCGGTCAACATTGGATGTAAAATTGTAAGAAGATTGAGAAATGTATTGGATCAAGGCTGCCATGTTTGACACAGGCCTTCTTTGATAGTTGTTACCATGGCTTATGTGTGACCATGTAACATGTCTTAAATTGAAAAGTGATGTCCGTGGACATTCAAATTTATGGTTTGACGTCCACAGTTGCTCACAATTAAAGGCTTTAATGAGGTTATAATAGTAGAAAAGCTTGTAGAAAAATCTACTCTTAGGATATTGAGGAGGGCAAATGACTGAAGTGTCCTTGGTGAGCCCAGTGACCTTTAGTTATAAAATAGTTATGGATAAAGACAGCATGGGCCCACGTTAAAATTGTGAATTGGGGCAAGGCCAACTTTGATGGTACAGGTATTAGATAGGAACTTGCTAAAGTTGATGGTAATAGGTTGTTTGCAGGCAAAGTAATTTCTGAAAAGTGGTACGCTTTTAAAACTCCCTGGAGGAGTTTCGGAAACTATGGAGCACATATTTAAGAAGGAAATAAATAGGATAAAAAAGGGGTCAGGAGATAGCTCTGGCAGATATTTTTGAAGAAAATACAGAGATTTTGTAAGTACATTAAGGGAAAGAGAATAACTAGGGAGAGAATAGGGCACCTCTGAAACCAAAGCGTTTATCTAAGCGGAGTCACGGGAGACAGGCAAGGCTCTCAATTAATATTACTACTTTGCTTTTACCGTGGAGAAAGATATGAAGACTGGGGAACTTGGATTGTTAATGAAAATGTTCTGAGGACAGTCCCTATTAGGTGGTTGTGTTGTTGGACGTCCCAAGGTGTTTGAAGGCAGATAAATCTCCTGGGCTTGATCAGATATATCCGAGGTTACTATGGGAAGCTAGAGAAGAAATTGCAGGTGCCCTGGCTGTGATATATAAACAGCGTTAGGTACAGGTAAGGTGCCAGCAGACTCGAGGGTGGTTAATGTTATGAACTATAGACCAGAGAGCCTTGCAACTTCAACTGGTCTTCTGGCATCAAGTATTTATCAACCTCTGTCTTTAAAATATTTTTATGACACTGAAAAAAAATTAAACTCTATTCTTACATCTGTGATCTAAGAAGGAACATTCCATTCACATCCGCACTCTCAATATGCTCAAGTTCATGTTCAAGTTAAGTTCAAGTTCAAGCTATATTTATTGTCACATGAACCAATTGGTACAGTGAGATTTGAGTTACCATACAGTCATACAAATAAAAAGAACACAATACACGATAACTTGAACATCCCCCACAGCGGAATCAACGTTTCCCACTGTGAGAGACGGCAATAAAGTTCAGTCATCATCCTCTTTGTTCACCCGTGGTCAGGGCCTTTGAACCCTCCGCAGTCGCCGTTACGGACGGCCCGATGTTCAGGCCCTCTCTCCGGGATGATCGGAACTCCGACATCGGAATGGATCGGAACACAGGATGTATATTAACAGTGCAGGGGAAAAGCTAAACTGCAATTTTATTTTCGCAGAGAAAGTAAAGAAACAGAAACCCACCGTTGCTGCCTCTGTTGAAAAAGGTAAAACGTTTGTTGATTTACTTCTACTAACTGCAAATTATTTATTGTATGCAAGAGTAAGGAGGATCTGTAGACATTTTGTAAGGAATAACATTTCTTTGAGGAACTCACTTATATTATTATTTTTTTGATGAGTAGAAGTACAACATTTAAGTATAACATTAATATGTTCACTGCCTCTCAGAAGACATTATTGTAATAATGGTTTAGCATCAAGATATTATCTCTGTACTTGCCACATTACAGAGACCAGTACAATAATAATTATGAAAGCTATAATGTTGGAATTGGTGCTGTAGGCAGAGCCATAAATTCCATCAGAAATGATTTACTAATATTGGAGAAAAGCCTAAATGACAGAAAATATTGAAACAATTCCTTAGCTTTTGTAAGTTTCTTTAAATTGGTTTCAGACACTGTTTGTAACTCTTGGTCAGCCATAACCCTTACTGTAATGTTACCGTCAAACCAGGTGATTAACCCTACTTAGATAAATAATGTAAAATGCCATGCTGAGGGTAACAAGAAGCATCCCTGCTAATGGGATCCAAGTCTAGTGAAGCTTAAACATATGACTATCCATGTGCAAAACCACAAAGGCAGCATACCAAAATAAAAACATGAAATCCTGCAGTCAGTGAGACATTACAGTGCTAGGATATCAAGTTGTTAATGGTGATCCATGGACAGGTTTAGTTTAGTTTAGTTTAGAGATACAGTGCAGGAACAGGCCCTTTGGCCCATCGAGTCCACACCGACCAGTGACCACAGCTTATTAACATGATCCTACACCCACTCGGGACAATTGACACTTATACCAAGCCAATTAACCTACATACATGCACGTCTTTGGAGTGTGGGAGGAAAACGAAGATCTCGGAGAAAACCCACATGGTCACAGCGAAAATGTAGAAACTCCGTACAGACAGCACCTGTAGTCGGGATCAAACCTGGGCCAATGGCGTTACAAGCGCTGTAAGACAGCAACTCTACTGATGTGCCACCGTGTCTCCCTCAATTCATGGATAGGATAGGTTTAGAGGGATATGGTCCAAATGTGGGCAAACAGGACTAGTTTAGATGGGGCATCTTGGTCGGCATGTATGAGTTGGGCTGAAGAGCCTATTTCTGTGCTATATGACTCTATACCTCTAACTAATGATAAGCAGTTTTGAAATACAATCACAACCACATGATGGTGGATCTAACTTAACAGATGAAGCTGAAACATTCAAGATTGTTTTCAATATTGAACATTAAAGTCAGCTTTCAGTAATACATTCCATGTTATATCAAAAAATGCCTGTAAGCACTGAATAGAGCAGATGTGAATGACCTTAAATGTATCCTGACAGTCATCATATGCTTCAGTACCACTGCTTCTCCAACAAATCCATTCAGTTATGTCACTGCCATCTAACCAATGAAATGGAACAGTAGCCACATTTCTTTTGTCCAGAAAAGCAGAATAAATATTATCAAGCATATTCCCACTTATTACCCTACTCTTTAAATCATAGCAGAGTTGGAAGTAGCCATTGACAGTTATCAAGAGCAATTTATTCACCAATAACCTGGTCTCTAAAAACTCAGCTTGGTTTCCGTTGAGAAACACTCACTTCTAGATTATTGTACAAATCTTGAACCAAACATGAGCTAAATTCCAGAGGTGAAGATGAGGAAAGTGACTGCCCTTAACATCAAGGTTGTAATTAACCATTTGTGACGTCAAGGAGATCTGGTAAAATTGAGATCAATAGGGAACACAGGAAACCTCTATGTTGACTGGAACACCAAAGGATATTGTTGTGGTTGTTGGTTGCCATTGACTCTAACTCTGGGACTCCCTTTACAAGTTCCCCATTACGGTCAAATTATAAACACTGAAACCGATCTTTCCTTGCATCATGAGGGTAGTCATGGGTTGCTTGCTGATGATTTCCTCTGATACTGAGTCAGCCCGTGCCTGCAATATAACATGGCATGAATGGTTTAAGCTGATACATCAACTTTTAAGGTGTCACAGATAATGACCATCTCCAACAAGAACCTATTTAAAAAACCTGCCCTAGATATATTCATGACATTTCCAGCAGTTAAATTCCTTGGCCATCAACACCCTGCAGGCAGCCTTGAACCAGATAGTCACTAGATCAGCCACACAAATGCTACAAATCCAGGTCAGAAGCTGTATATTCTGTGGTGAGTAACTCGCAGCTTAACTTCCCATAGGTATTTCACCCACATGCATTAGGAAAGCATGAGGTGAGATGGTTTCCAACTGATGGGTTGAATATAATTTCAAAAATACTTAAGGTTAGATGCGACCCAGTCAACACAGCAAACATGATTCACTTTAAGCATTCTCTCCCTGCATCTCTGCGTCATTGGCAGACCATTTACAAGATTTGTAAAGGAACTGTCTGGGAGGTGGAGTCACAAAGAACTGCAGATGCTGAAATCCTGAGCAAAACACAAAGTGCTAGAGGAACTCAGCGGAGCTGGCAGCTTCATTCCCACCTGCCTGTTGCCCAGCTGAGTTCCTCCAGCACTTTGTGTTCTGTCTGGGTGATGCCTGCTTGTTGCTTTAGATGCCAATGAATTTTTCGCAAGGAGTTTTTTCTTTTTTTTTTTCATTGTTATGGTGAAACTATAACATAAATTGGCACATGACATTGGTAACAACTGTTTTTTTCAAGCATGGCAAAAATACATTTCAGGAGTCAACATGGAATGCTGAAACACATCCAATGCAATTTTGGTTTAGCAACTCAGAGGTGTCTCTGGTGGATAACAAATAAATGCTTTGGATATCCAATAAATATACAAAATAGGCTGTGGTGCCTGTTTTATGATACAAGCTGAACATTTGATTTTGGAACAGCAAACATCCTTCCCGCTACATTCAGAGTTACCGTCTCTCTGTGACTGAATCAATAGTCCTCAAGTGACTGCTGGAAGCTTCCGATAAAAACGTACAGGAACAGGCATTCCGGCTCAACATTAACCTTGTAGGTTGCTGCCAAATATGTGAAAGAGACATTAATAACCAGTTAGAGTACTGTAACCAATCCGATACCAAAACAATCACTCGGATGCTCCTGAAAACATCAAAATCAATCTTCTATGTTTGCTGCCAGCAATCATAGAAACATAGAAAATAGGTGCAGGAGTAGGCCATTCGGCCCTTCGAGCCTGCATCGCCATTCAATATGATCATGGCAGATCATCCAACTCAGTATCCCGTACCTGCCTTCTCTCCATACCCCCTGATCCCTTTAGCCACAAGGGCCACATCTAACTCCCTCTTAAATATAGCCAATGAACTGGCCTCAACTACTACCTCTGTGGCAGAGAGTTCCAGAGATTCACCACTCTCTGTGTGAAAAATGTTTTTCTCATCTCGGTCCTAAACATAGAAACATAGAAACATAGAAATTAGGTGCAGGAGTAGGCCATTCGGCCCTTCGAGCCTGCACCGCCATTCAATATGATCATGGCTGATCATCCAACTCAGTATCCCGTACCTGCCTTCTCTCCATACCCTCTGATCCACTTAGCCACAAGGGCCACATCTAACTACCTCTTAAATATAGCCAATGAACTGGCCTCAACTACCCTCTGTGGCAGAGAGTTCCAGAGATTCACCACTCTCTGTGTTAAAAAAGTTCTTCTCATCTCGGTTTTAAAGGATTTCCCCCTTATCCTTAAGCTGTGACCCCTTGTCCTGGACTCTCCCAACATCGGGAACAATCTTCCTGCATCTAGCCTGTCCAACCCCTCAAGAATTTTGTAGGTTTCTATTAAAATCCCCCCTCAATCTCCTAAATTCTAGCGAGTACAAGCCGAGTCTATCCAGTCTTTCTTCATATGAAAGTCCTGACATCCCAGGAATCATTCTGGTGAACCTTCTCTGCACTCCCTCTATGGCAATAATGTCCTTCCTCAGATTTGGAGCCCAAAACTGTATGCAATACTCCAGGTGTGGTCTCACCAAGACCCTGTACAACTGCAGTAGAACCTCCCTGCTCCAATACTCAAATCATTTTGCTATGAATGCTAACATACCATTCGCTTTCTTCACTGCCTGCTGCACCTGCATGCCTACTTTCAATGACTGGTGTACCATGACACTCAGGTCTCGTTGCATCTCCCCTTTTCCTAATCGGTCACCATTTAGATAATAGTCTGCTTTCCTGTTTTTGCCACCAAAGTGGATAACCTCACATTTATCCACATTATACTGCATCTGCCATGCATTTGCCCACTCACCCAGCCTATCCAAGTCACCTTGCAGCCTCCTAGCATCCTCTTCACAGCTAACACTGCCCCCCAGCTTAGTGTCATCCGCAAACTTGGAGATGTTGCATTCAATTCCCTCGTCCAAATCATTAATATATATTGTAAATAGCTGGGGTCCCAGTACTGAGCCTTGCGGTACCCCACTAGTCACTGCCTGCCATTCTGAAAATGACCCGTTTAATCCTACTCTTTGCTTCCTGTTTGCCAGCCAGTTCTTTATCCACAGTTCTTTATCATTAATGCATCCACTATTTGTGGAGCTACTTCCTTAAATACTCTGGGATGCAGCTTATCTGGACCTGGGGATTTATCGGCCTTTAATCCTTTCAATTTACCTAACACCACTTCCCGGCTAAGCTCGATTTCACTCAGTTCCTCCATCTCCTTGGACCAGCGGTCCCCTGCTATTTCCGACAGATTATTTGTGTCTTCCTTAGTGAAGACGGAACCAAAGTAGTTATTCAAGTGGTCCGCCATGTCCTTGTTCCCCATGATGAATTCACCTGTTTCTGACTGCAAGGGACCTACATTTGTCTTAACTAATCTTTTCCTCTTCACATATCTATAAAAAACTTTTGCAGTCAGTTTTTATGTTCCCTGCCAGTTTTCTTTCATAATCTATTTTCCCCTTTTCCTAATTAAGCCCTTTGTCCTCCTCTGCTGGTCTCTGAATTTCTCCCAGAGGCTGCTTTTTCTGGCTAATTTGTACGCTTGATCTTTTGCCTTGATACTATCCCTGATTTCCCTTGTTATCCACGGATGCACTACCTTCCCTGATTTATTCTTCTGCCAAACTGGGATGAACAATTGTTGTAGTTCATCCATGCAGTCTTTAAATGCCTTCCATTGCATATCCACCGTCAACCCTTTAAGAATTAATTGCCAGTCAATCTTGGCCAATTCACGTCTCATACCCTCAAAGTTACCTTTCTTTAAGTTCAGAACCCTTGTTTCTGAATTAACAATGTCACTCTCCATCCTAATGAAGAACTCAACCATATTATGGTCACTCTTGCCCAAGGGGCCACGCACAGCAAGAATGCTAACTAATCCTTCCTCATTACTCAATACCCAGTCTAGAATAGCCTGCTCTCTCATTGGTTCCTCTACATGTTGGCTTAGAAAACTATCCCACATACATTCCAAGAAATCCTCTTCCTCAGCACCCCTGCCAATTTGATTCACCAAATCTATATGTAGATTGAAGTCACCCATTATAACAGTTTTACCTTTGTTGCACGCATTTCTAATTTCCTGTTTGATGCCATCCCCAACTTCACTACTACTGTTAGGTGGCCTGTACACAACACCCACTAGCGTTTTCTGCACCTTAGTGTTTTGCAGCTCTACCCATATCGATTCCACATCCTCCAAGCTAATGTCCTTCTTTTCCATTGCGTTAATCTCCTCTCTAACCAGCAACGCTACCCCACCTCCTTTTCCTTTCTGCCTATCCCTCCTGAATATTGAATATCCCTGGATGTTCAGCTCCCAGCCTTGGTCACCCTGGAGCCATGTCTCCGTGATCCCAACTACTGTATATCATAATCATTAATAGCTATCTGCACATTCAACTCATCCTCCTTATTACGAATGCTCCTTGCATTGAGACACAATGTTTTTACAACGCTCTTACCCCTTATACAATTATGTTGAAAAGTGGCCCTTTTTGATTTTTGCCCTGGATTTGTCTGCCTGCCACTTTTACTTTTCACCTTGCTACCTATTGCTTCTACCCCTATTTTACACCCCTCTCTCTGCTCACACATTTAACAACCCTACCACCTCTTATTCTCTGTTTATTATTGTTTTCTTCTTTCCCCCGTCAGATTTTTTTTTTTAAAGCACTATTTGGAAACATTCATTTGAATTTATGGAGCATTTTTTTCAGGAGTCATGAAGTGGCACATTATTGTAAGATAAAAACTGTACAAAAAGGACCAAGTGCAGGGGTAACAGCGGGTCAGGCAGCATCTCTGGAGGACAAGAATTAACAACGTTTTTGGTTGGGAAACGTCTTGAAAAACGTCATCATATATTTGAGGAAATGGAAATTGAACAATCTATTTCCATTTATAATTTCTAATAAAAGTAGAGCAATTGTCTGTCATTAATTCAGATATGCTGGCAACGTATTTAGGCTAAGGAAGTAGTTGAGTCAAATAATCATATTGATATGTACCATGTGCTCCTTTAGAATATAAAGCAGGCTGTCAAATGTGGCAAAACAATAGAAAGAATACAGTAATGCTCTACCATGATCTATCTTCTGAACTGTAAAGCTTGAGCAAACTCATATATTTCCTTGTCTCATCACCTCTCCATTGTTTTTTTCTGACTAAAAATATCCAGTTGACTTTTGAATTTTTATTTCATCTGTCATTATATGTAATAGGAACTCTATTACATATAATGATCAACCTCATTAATCCAAAACCATCTGTTGACCTTTCTCCTTCTAACCTCATGTGCAGTACATCATTTATATTGTTGGCAGTTCAATCATCGGTTTGCTTATTTATTTCTGTTAACAGTCCCAGTTTTCCACATCAGACATGGCAGCTCAGTTGCTCATTATAAGTAGTCAGTTTTGTCAACTTTTGCAGGACCCACTGCTAAGATGTACCCATTCCCTCTGGAATTACACAAAGTAGCCCAAAGTAAGCCAATAGCAAGACTTTAATCAATGATTTCTTCTGAAATCGAGAAAGATAAAAGTAATTTTGTTGATAGCATCAGTGACGCAGCACTATAGCACAATGCTGACCTAGTCTTCAGTCAAGAGTGGATGAACCTCTTGCCAAATCTAACTCCCCCTGGACATCGTGTTGTATATACAAACTCAATTAGGGACCAGGTTCATGTGTGATACAGGCATAGTGGCTGTAATTATACTGCCGTGAATTTCCACAGAGTAATTATAGTCATGTTGATTATCACTTAGTATTCTTGTATTCTGTATTTAGAAACATAGAAAATAGGTGCAGGAGTAAGCCATTCGGCCCTTCGAGCCTGCACCGCCATTCAATATGATCATGGCTGATCATCCAAATCATGTATCCTGTACCTGCTTTCTCTCCATACCCCCTGATCCCTTTAGCCACAAGGGCCACATCTAACTCCCTCTTAAATATAGCCAATGAACTGGCCTCAACTACCTTCAGTGGCAGAGAATTCCAGAGAT
Organism: Leucoraja erinaceus; assembly: GCF_028641065.1. Classification (NCBI taxonomy): domain Eukaryota; kingdom Metazoa; phylum Chordata; class Chondrichthyes; order Rajiformes; family Rajidae; genus Leucoraja; species Leucoraja erinaceus. Next base: position 57,313,853 of record NC_073381.1, read on the forward strand.
TCACTACTCTCTGTGTGAAAAATGTTTTCCTCATCTCGGTCCTAAAAGATTTCCCCCTTATTCTTAAACTGTGACCCCTTGTTCTGGACTTCCCCAACATCGGGAACAATCTTCCTGCATCTAGCCTGTCCAACCCCTTAAGAATGTTGTAAGTTTCTATAAGATCCTGTGACTGTCTTTAGATTTAATCATCATATTATCATGTGAGCACTATTACTGCGTATGAAGAGGCCAGAACTAAAATTCTGCATTACATTTAAAAATCTTTACTTTTTTTTAGAAAAAGTGAAAAAACAGAAGTCAGCTGCAGCTGGGAAAGGTAATGTGTTTCTCAGTTTGATCTGTCTTGGTTTATTGTACATAGTAAGGGTGTCAGTAATAGTGAGAGGAATACCAATTATATTTCTATCTCTGAGTATTGCTGAAGTGAATATTTAGTGAGAACATTTGAGGCTAATACACATTTGGAACCATATTCTCGCTTTTTGACTTGCATTTAATTATACTGAAATAGAAAATAAAATATATACCTGGATATTCAATAGTTATCTTGAGGTGAAAACAAAAACATACATGCAATTTTCAACAGCAGAGGGGCTGAAGCAGCAATGAGGAGGGGGAATTTTACAGACGTCTCCTTCATCACTTGTTGTTATCTAGAATTGAAGATCACTGCTGACTTCCCTACTTTTATGCAGCCTGTCTGAATGGATTAAATAAATTGCACACTATTGATGAATTGTTTCAGGTAAATGTTCACAAAGCTTTTCTAAATTGAGCCTAATGATGCAATGAATGTTCAGCAGCAGATGATTGAGTTCTTGATAACAAATGTATTTCTGTATGAATACAAGGTTGCAGTGGTAACAGTACTGCCGTTCCTACTACTACATACAAAACACACAAATGTATAACATATTGGAAGGAGTAGGCCGTTTGGCTCATCACGTCTGCACCGCCATTCTCTACAATTATGGCTGATGATCAATCTCATTATCATATTCCTGCTCTCTCCAAAAACTCCTCAATGACTTTTTCCATTCAGAAAGTTAGCTACCTCCTTCAATGTACACAGTTACTTGGATTCCACACCCCGCTATGATTTTGAATTCCAGAGTTTCACCACCCTCCAAGTAAATACATTTCCCCTATATCTTATCCTGTAATCTGAGACTGTGTTCTTGCATTCTGGACACCCAGGTAAAGTGAAACATGCATCCCACATTCAGTCTGTTGAGTAATGCCATCATTTTATAACTTTCACTTAATCTCTATCTCTTTTTTCTTATCTTTAGCAAACTTAAGTCTAATTTCATCACATCAGTCATAATGGCAAGCCTTCACTGAATTCCCTCTCTGGCAGAAATAGATTTTGTTTATTAAAGAGATTACAACTCATTCCGGACTCCAGATGTGGTCTCACCAAGGCACCGAATAATTGTAGCAATAGATCCTTGCTACTATACTCAAATCCTCTTCCTGTCAAGAACAACTTACCATTTGCATTTTCCATATTCCACTATTTCATTTTTTAGATACATTCCCCCAGAGAAACGTGTGGGTCTTGAGGCAAATGAGTAAAATACCATTTCTGGATGGCCAGCTGGTCAAGCTGCTGCCTCACAGTGCTCGGGTTCGGGTTTAATTCTAACATCGGCCTCTGTCTGTGTGGAGTTTGAACGTTCTGCCTGTGACTGCATGGGTAATCTCCTGCTGCTCTAGTTTCCTCCCACATTCCAAAGACATGTGGGGATCATAGGTTAATGCCTCTACAAATTTCCCCTAGTTGTAGGGAATGGGTGAGCAATTAGGATAACACAGAATTATTGTGAATGGGTGATCAATGGCCAGCGTAGACTCGGAGGTCCGAAGGGTCCGTTGCATTGCTGAATCTCTAAACTAAACTAAAGTAGATTAAAGGTACACAAAAATGCTGGAGAAACTCAGCGGGTGCAGCAGCATCTATGGAGCGTAGGAAATAGGCGACGTCTAGGGCCAAAACCCTTCTTCAGACTGATGGGGGGTGGGGGGGAAGAGGGAAGGAAAAAAGGAGGAGGACGAGCCCGAGGGCGGGGGGATGGGAGGAGACAGCTCGAGGGTTAAGGAAGGGGAGGAGACAGCAAGGGCTAGCAAAACTGGGAGAATTCTACTTTCATGCCATCCGGACGCAAGCAACCCAGGTGGAATATGAGGTGCTGTTCCTCCAATTTCCGATGTTGCTCACTCTGGCAATGGAGGAGACCCAGGACAGAGAGGTCGGATTGCGAATGGGAGGGGGAGTTGAAGTGCTGAGCCACCGGGTGTTCAGGTTGGTTATTGCGGACTGAGCGGAGGTGTTCGGCGAAACGATCGCCCAACCTCCGCTTAGTCTCCCCGATGTAAATCAGCTGACATCTAGAGCAGTGGATGCAGTAGATGAGGTTGGAGGAGATACAGGTGAACCTTTGTCGCACCTGGAACGACTGCTTGGGAACTTGAATGGAGTCGAGGGGGGAGGTGAAGGGACAGGTGTTGCATTTCTTGTGGTTGCAACGAAAAGTGCCCGGGGAGGGGGTGGTACGGGAGGGAAGGGAAGAATTGACCAGGGAGTTGCGGAGGGAGCGGTCTTTGCGGAAGGCAGACATCGGGGGAGATGGGAAGATGTGGCGAGTGGTGGGGTCACGTTGGAGGTGGCGGAAATGGAGGAGGATTATTTGTAGATTAAACATAGATTCCTGGAAGGAGCAACATTTTGCAACATAATGAGTGATGCATTATATAGATCATAACCCATGCACGTAGTTGTGCAAAAATGAATTTTGGGACTTGCTTATCAGAAGTCTTTGTCGTTGTTAAAACCCTGACCTAAAATATTGAGCAATATAAAATTCAGACAATTCAATGGCAGTATTGTTCTAGAGGACTGAGTGGCCTGCTCTTAGTCTAGTGTTTACGTTTACTAATTGAGCCAAATTGACGCACCCTCAACGTCTGCAGCATGATGCTGCAGATGTTCTACTAATCGATGGCAGCTAGTGCCATCTTCTTTGCTGTCGTGTGCGGGGGCAGCAGGGTGAAGGCTCTGGACACCAACAGGATTAATAAACTCATCAGGAAGGCTGGCTCTGTCCAGGGGAAGAAGTTGCATTCATGGGAGGTGGGCTTGGAGGGGAGCATACTCTCAAACTGCAGAGCATCTTGGACAATACAGCACACCCCCTCCATGACACATTGGTCAACCTGAAGTGTATCTTCAGCCACAGACTGGTGCCACCAAGATGCAGTACAGAACTCCAAGGGATATCCTTCTTCCCTGTGGCTATCAAACTGTACAACTTCCCCCCCCCCCCTTCTGTGTTGTGGGGTAGACTGATTCCCCTCGCCCCACATCCCCTTCCCCAATCTTTGTACATTCCCAATCATTTCAACTCGGCAGTTCAATTTGATGTTTCATGTATCTTGTATCTTATAACTGTTGGCAGATCAATTTCCTTCCTGGGATAAATAACGTTCTATCTTATTGTATTGTATCGTATGCCCTGAGTTCTGGTGAACTGAAATATCGCTTCAGTTTTTACAATATTAGTTCGCACTGAAATTATAACATTTGGACACACAATGCTGGAGCAACTCAGTGGGACAGGCAGCATCTCTGGAGAAAAGGAATGGGTGAGGTTTCGGGTCGAGACCTTTCTTCAGTCTGAAGAAGGGTCTCGACCTGAAACATCACCTATTCCTTCTATCCAGTGATGCTGCCTGCCCTGCTAAGTTACTCCAGCATTTACTGTCTATCTTCGGTTTAAACCAGCATCTACAGCTCCTTCCTACACATTTTAACATTTGGACAATGTTATTAGCAATGAGAAAGCTGTCAGTCTTGGAAAATTCTGAACAATGTAATGTGCTATTATTTGGAAATCACTGATATTTTAATATTTTTCTATTGTTTGTTGACAGCTAATCTTACAAAAGAGAAACCTTTGGGTGAGTTCTTCACATAAATGATTCAGGTGCTTAGATCTAGGTAGCACCTGAACATTTTGAGCTATTAATAAGCAACAATTAACTAACAAAATATATTACTTGCCAAAAACTAATTGTTGTAGTATTTATGTTAATTGCAAATCAACATAATTTAATTCATTTAAATAACACGGTTCACAAATTAACGCAGGTATTGCCTTTCATTCAAGGTGAATATTGAAGAGAACAGTATTTTGTAAACAGAATACATAAATAGTTAAGAAATCCTTCACTTCCTTAAGGAGAGACCGTACCAGAGAGATTGCAGGGGAAGAGAGATGGTTTTGAAGGAGAGAGAGAAACAAAGATGTGGGTGAATTATTTGTTAGTCATGGGTTTTGAAACTGAAGATCAAACAGATGGCATTGTGGGAATGATGTATGATGCTGCATTGGAAAGGAATGTTGAACAAAGGAGGTTGTGGGATGGAGTACGGCATGGGGCAAATGGGATTGAAATGAGGAGCAATTAAGAAATATCACCAAAAGAAACTGATGTGCGAGCTTTAGATTCCCCAGCAGTAGCCCATCAGATTATGCCCACTGTAAATAATTTGAAACGGGTTTATATTTCAGATTCAAGCCTGCTTTCATGTTTGAAGCCTGCAGCCTTATGTAAACTATATGCGTGGTATAATTTTGTGCAAATGATGTAGAAGCAAGTGTTAGTTGCTTTTTAATGTAACACTAGACTAAGTGGGACCAGTTGGGTCCCAGTCACACTGGAGGCCTGATCCCCCAACGCAACCCGTTCCCCCAACGCAATATTCCACCATCTAACCATTCCCCCAATGCAACCCATTCCCCCAACGCAATATTCCACCATCTAACCATTCCCCCAATGCAACCCATTCCCCCAACGCAATATTCCACCACTCAGCAATAGCCCATTACTGTGCAGACGCGGCTCATTTCCCCTGATCCTCGAGCACTCCCTCCCCCTCCTCTTCATGTGTGGGAGGGGGGGTGAGGGAAGTGGGGGTGGGTGGTGGGTGGGGGGGTGTGGGGATGGAGGGGAAGGTGTGTATGTGGGCGGGATGGGTGGGGGAGAGGAGGAGGGGGGGGGGCTTGTGCGGTAAGGGGGGGCTTGTGGGGGGGGGGGTGGGGGGTGTGGGGGGGGGGGGGGGGGGGAGAGGGTTGTGTCAGCGGGGAAAAGTTCAGAGGGGAAGAGCCAAAGGGGAGAGGGGGCATCACGGGGGGGGGGGGGGGGGGAAGAGCCAGCGAGGGGGACCAGAAGGGTAGTGGCTGGAAATGGCGGTGCGATGGGGACTCACAGCGGGCACTGGGCGCTGGTCGTTATCCTCCACTGGGATCAGAGTCTCCGCTTTCTATTTGGCGACATCAGCAACTCTGGGATGGGCTTCCTACTCTGGGCTGGGCTGGGTCTCCCATGCGGGCTGAGCTGGGTCTGGTCTCCGACGCTGGGCGACTGCTGCTTGGGGCGTGGCTGCTGCTTGGGGCTGGGGTGCTGCTGCTTGGGGCTGGGGCTGCTGCTTGGGGCTGGGGTGCTGCTTGGGGCTGGGGTGCTGCTTGGGGCTGGGGTGCTTGGGGTTGGGTCTGGGCTGGGTCTGGTCTTGGGGACGCTGGGCGACTGCTGCTTGGGGCGGGGCTGCTGCTTGGGGCGGGGCTGCTGCTTGGGGCGTGGCTGCTGCTTGGGGCTGGGGTGCTGCTTGGGGTTGGGTCAGGGCTGGGCTGCTTCGCGTCCCTCCGAAAGTCCGGTTGGAAATCTGTCGGCCATCCTCAGCTCCAGTAAGGATGCAATGGCACAGGAAGGGGTGGACCATCCCGGGGAGTGACAGGGGAAGAGACTAATCCACGCGGCGCCGACTGGCAGGAGAAGAGATCGATCTGCGCACGCGCGGTTCTTAAGATTTTTAAACCTCACTAACTTTTACGACATTCAACTGGCGAAAATCGTAGTGCTATCGCAAACCGTTTTTGTGCAAATAGAAGGTGCCAAACCGGAAGATACCAAGATCCGAGTCATGTATAGATACTTTGGAAAAAGTAGTGTAAGTGGTGAATTTACATACCCATCAGTCAGATAGCTTGGCATTTGATCCATAGAATTGAGGAATTTAAATTCAGGTAACAGTGGCACAGCTGGTAGACCTGTTGCCTCACAGCACTAGCAACCCGGGTTCAATCTTATCATCGGGTGCTGTCTGTGTGGAGTTTGCATTTTCCTCCTGTGACCACATGTGTTTTCGCCAGATGCTCTTTTTGCCTCCCCATCACAAAGACGTGCAGGTTTGTAGGTTAATTGGCCTCTGTAAATTTCCCTTAACATGTAGGGAATGGATGAAAAAGTGGAATAACATTAAGAAGCAATGTTACAAAATTTTGAGATTTTAAAAATCAATTCTGCAATTTATCCCATCAGATAAAGCATAAAAAGAAGTTTAATTTGACACCTAATTCACTTTCATATATTTAGTATTAAAAACATTATGGCCATTTTCATACTTGGAAATTAGCATCTTGATCCCTATTGCTTTTCCATTGACTTAACATGAAAGCCGTGATCGAGGACAGTCAAAAGCCCATAACGTTCTTAAAAATCAAGAAAACTGAATGAAATTTTCAGTTAATATAGATTGAAGCATTCTGAAACAAATATGAAACAATCTTACTTGAATGACCTGAAATTAAAGCATATAATTAGTTAATTACCTAATTGTAGTTAATTACAAAATTGACCGTTGTGACGGAAATAGTAATAAACACCCAGACTGCCTTGAAAATTCAAAAATGTGATATTCTCAAGATCAGAACTGTAATATAATTGTATTAAATGCTGTAAGTCCGTAACAGATAGGTAAATAAATTACAATTTCTAGCAATAGACCAAGTCTTTATGGAGAAGATCAGTTGCTAACTGGTACATTGACATATCATAATCAGTGGCATCATCATACTCCTCAGATTGTAACCAATAAGCAACTCTGTACACCTTGTTTTTCCTCAACTTTTCAATTTTGGCATTGTAAACTACAAGTTTTTGCTCTTCAAACCATGCATGACATGCCTTTCTACCCACTACTTTGCCATTAAGAATGTCCTGTAGATTCCATTTCTTAAGAAAAGGATATTTTTTGAAAATAGCCTAAGTATCCAAATAACAAACTAATCCCATTCACACAAGAATTCACAATATAACATGATTTTTAATGTCATTAATTTATATGCCAGATGGCAGGAAGTTAATGTTTAATTTCCATTAATTAATCCAGAAACATCCACTCAATATAATTTTGCACAATACATGGGACTAAAACTAATATTTAGTATAAAATATTGACTATGGATAGACAATAATACAAGATATAGACGATTTAGATGATCTTATGACATGATTGTCCAAAAAAAAGAGCATTTAAATCATCTTGCGAGTGGGTTTTTCTGGAACGAGATCGAATGGAACGTTGCATTTGCAGTGAATTTGAACCCCATATCGGCAGGAAAAACACTGCCGGTTCGTATAGGGGCCCAAATCACATTTTCGCGTCGTAAAATTTGATTAAAGCCATCCCAAGAAGCAAGATTATAATTAAAATAAACGACTCACATTTTGTTTTGTCCCGTTCATGCGATCCGTCATGTTGTAGGCGTTGAGGGCGTTAGAAGTCGCTTTTTATTTTAATGTAATTATTAAATTGTCTCGCGATTGAAATCCGCCTCCGATAAGCAGAGAAAACGGCATTTTAATCCCCTCCCCCCTCAAAGGCGCCAAAGTCGCGCATACGGCCAGTGGCAGAACTGCAGCACCGCTGAAGGTAAGTTTTGTAACATCGCTACATAAAGCTAGTATGAGCAGGTGATCAATGGTCGGGGTGGACTCGGTGGGCTGAAGGGCCTGTTTACATGCTGTATCACTAAACAACTAAACGCTAGACTTTGTAAAGGTAACCATGAATTTACTTAATTTTGGAAGGTCCATTGAGTTCACTGCTGATCTTTGGCGAAAAAAAATCCACCGTCCCTATCAGGTGTGTTCTATTTGCTATGCAAGTACAACCCTTGAATTTGGCTCTTAAATTTTTCTTCAGTTCTGGACCATTTATGGTTGGAGAATAAACTGCGGCATTGCTAGCAACAACCACATCTAACAAATGAATAAATAAAAATAAAGACGACTTGCCCACTGTCTTCTGCACTATTAAATTTGCAGTCTGGTGCACATTAAAATTCTACTGTGTTTGTCACTAAAATTTGTGGCAACTATTAACATTTCTCTTCCAAGCTGCAATAAATGTACATCTGTTGAGTCACTCCTTGTGGTTTGCTGAGAGAATTGCCAACAAAAATAAACACTGCATATGTTACTACTTTCCCACCCTGTAGGTAATTCCAGGTCAGATAAAGAAGAGGTAGAATGATTTCATAGAATAACGAGGTGGCTTCGATTTGTTTCAGTGGAGCAGATAGAAGATGTTGTGGAGTAGCTCTTAGATGGGGTTAATATGGAGCTTGCAGAAAAAGCAGGAGGGAACTGAAACTCAATAAAGAAAGGAAAATGGCACAATAAAAAAAAAATCATATCTATTACTGTTTTACAGAAAAAAAGAAGAAGCCTATAATATCAACAAAAGGTAAAGGCAATAGAGTGTGTGCAGTTCAATTATACTGGTACAAGGTGCTGATGCTCCTCACTGTGGTTGCACTTTTCAATCCTATTATGGAAGTTTTGTGGTGGAATTCATTCTGGAGGTCAAGTATGAAGAATTCAGGAGCTCGGTTTCAGATATGATTTCTTGGTCGACAGAGTTATGTTTGAAGTACAGAAATGTTATGAATTATCACTGTGTTGGAATACTTGTTTGGTACAAATGATATTCCGTGTATTAGGATTTATTAAATACAGGCACCTCACGTTGTACGCGGGTGTTACGTGCTTGAAAAGCAGCGCATAATTAAAAAATACATAAATGAAACATATACGCGACTAGGCTGTCAGCAGGTAAATTTGAGCATATTATTCCAAAAATGCCAGTGTAGAAGTCAAGCTTTGGTAGTAAAGGAACAAACGCATTGTTTCAAAAATGGCTTAAATCAAACACGTGTAAAATGCAAGGTACCAGTACTGGGATAAAAAAATATATAATGGAGATGTGGTTCATAATTGTTTAAATGTGATAAACCTTAGGGTAAAAGGTTTGCAGCGTTCAGATACCTAACATATTGGCTCTTCACCAATCACATAAGATAACCTGACCTCACATGAAAGAAAGACCTGGATTTCTCTTCAAGTTATAAAGCAGGGAACAAGGTATTTTGGCCCGTTATATACCAAGTCTATACCAAACATCCACATTAATCCAATATGAGTCCCATTTTTATTCTCCCCATATACTCAGCAATTCCTCCTCTCACCACCCATGCACCTGCACATTGGTGGCAATTTACAGTGGTAATTAACCTATAAGTTCACACATCTTTGGGATGTGGGAGGGAACCAGAGCACCCTAAGGAAACCCATTAGGTCACCGAGAGATGGACAAATCCCACACCGACAGCACAGAAGAACAGAATTAAATCTGGGTTGCTGGAGCTGTGAAACTAACCTGTAACATTACAAATAATGTTTAAACTAGCCTATCAGCTTAGGGTTAATTACCCAAGTACAGAAAACTGAGTTCAGTAATTAATTATTATTTTCTTAAGTTTACTATTACTTTTTATTTCTGCTTTCTTCCATGTTCCATGAATAGTGAAAGGCCTGGATAGAATGGATGTGGAGAGGGTTACCATTATTGGGAGTGTCTAGGACCAGAGGCCATAGCCTCAGAATAAAAGGACGTACCTTTAGAAAGGAAATGAGGAGGAATTTCTTTAGTCAGAGGTTGGTGAATCTGTGGAATTCATTGCCACAGAAGGCTGCGGAGGCCAATTGATATTTTTAAGATGGAGATTAGCAGATTCTTGATTAGTAAGGGTGTCAGGGGTTACGGGGAGAAGGCAGGAGAATGGAATTGAGAGGGAAAGATAGATCTACCATGATTGAATGGCGGAGTAGATTTGATGGTCTGAATAGCCTAATTCTGCTCCTATAACTTATGAACTCATGAAATTATAAGTGAAACAAGTTTACTTTTTTTGCAGCAATGCAGTTATTTATTTTTTCCAATAGTAGTGTTTCACTTGCAAATGGAAAGGCTGGTATAAGTACTTTTGAAGTTGAAAAAAAAACAATATCCTGCTGATATATTTTAACTTGTTTTACAGTTAAACCTACTAAAAAACAAGTCTCAGGTAAGCATCTGTAACAAAAAAGGATGCATGCCCATCCATGAAGGATCATGTTATTTACTTCTAACTCTGAGATTAAAAAACTGGGTAAAAGGGATCAGCTTACTTTCACACAAACACTTCAGGTGCCTATTTTTCAAGTTGGCTTCATCCTAGTTTTGTGGCACCACTTGAACAGGTGGTGGTGTATAATGGATTGGAATTTCATAACAGCCGATCTCCACCAGCTGCAACCAGTTCCCTTTCCATCATCATTAACAGAGACCAGAGTGAACAAGAGCATGTAGGCACAAAGCAGTGAAGCAATAATGTCATATATTCTTTTTTTTAAAAATAATTTCTGACCTTCGGAAATTGCAATCATTTATCTTTCATGCCAAATCAAAATTGCTGTTCTGGGTGGATAGTCAGCACCAAGAAAGCAGGAAGAATTGGAAGAAGGCCTACAGCAACCCACTTAAAGTTTATTACTCAATCTTTTATTGTTCGATGTTGCCAATTTAATTGCCATCTGTTTAGGTTGAACTTGAAGCATGGATAAGAAATTGGCTGAAGTATAAATGAAACAGATTACTCATTAGATAGGTAATCTAAGAGGAAGTATTAGTTGCTGTGCTCTAAAACTGACATTGCAACTGTTATTGTTCCCAATATATACATGTAAGATAAATTCAGTAAACTGGCACAGAATATTCAGATTTAAAGATGGAGAGGTAGTGGCAACTCCCAAATTATGGTCTGTGACAGATTATCTATTGCTCCAAAATGGTGGCTTGCTGTTCCCTGCTTCATGCCGTTCGCACCAACATGGCCTCTTGCAGGTTTCCCCCTGGGTGCTGCATTCCATTAGTGTTATGATGCCTTACTCCTTTCACCAAAACCATTTGATAGTCAGTGAAACCCCATCCCTCACACTCAGTGGGTTGGAGCTTTTGAATATCTTTAATGTCCCCAAGCATTTAGTAGAGTCACTGAGCCATGCACCATGAGAAGAGGTGCATCATGGATTTATGAAAGGGAAATCATGCTTAACTAATCCTCTGGAATTTTTTGAGGATGTGACAAGTAAAATGGATGAAGGGGTGCCAGTGGATGTAGTGTATCTAGACTTTCAGAAAGCCTTTGATAAGGTCCCGCACAGGAGACTGGTGACTAAAATTCGAACACATGGTATTGGGGGTAGGGTGTTGACCTGGATAGAAAATTGGTTGGCAGACCGGAAGCAAAGTGTAGGAGTGAACGGGCCCTTTTCAGAATGTCAGGCAGTGGCGAGTGTAGTGCCGCAAGGCTCAGTGTTGGGACCGCAACTGTTTACCATATATATTAATGATTTGGAAGAGGGAATTAGGAGCAACACTAGCAAGTTTGCGGATGACACAAAGCTGGGTGGCAGTGTGAACAGTGAAGAGGATGTTAGGAGGTTGCAGGTGACCTGGCCAGGTTGAGTGAGTGGGCAGATGCGTGGCAGATGCAGTATAATATAGATAAATGTGAGGTTATCCACTTTGGTGGAAAAAACAAGGGGACAGATTATTATCTCAATGGGGTTAGGTTAGATAGGGGGGAGGTGCAGCGAGAACTGGGCATCCTTGTACACCGGTCACTGAAAGTTGGCGTGCAGGTACAGCAGGCAGTGAAGAAAGCTAATGGAATGTTGGCCTTCAGAACAAGAGGATTTCAGTATAGGAGTAAAGAGGTTCTTCTGCAGTTGTATAGAGTTCTGGTGAGCCCACATCTGTAGTATTGTGTACAGTTCTGGTCTCCTAATTTGAGGAAGGACATCCTTGTGATTGAGGCAGTGCAGAGTAGGTTCACGAGATTGATCCCTGGGATGGCGGGACTGTCATATGAGGAAAGATTGAAAAGACTAGGCTTATATTTACTGTAGTTTAGAAGGATGAGGGGCTATCTAATAGAAACATATAAAATTATAAAAGGATTGGACAAGTTAGGTGCAGGAAAAATGTTCCCTATGTTGGGCGAGTCCAGAACCAGGTACCACAGTCTTAGAATAAAGGGGAGGTCATTTAAGACTGAGGTGAGAAAAAAACGTTTTCACCCAGAGAGTTGTGAATTTATGGAATTCCCTGCCACAGAGGGCAGTGGAGGCCAAGTCACTGGATGGATTTAAGAGAGATTTAGACAGAACTCTAGGGGCTAGTGGAGTTAGGGGATATGGGGAGAAGGTAGGCACGGGTTATTGATAGGGGACGATTAGCCATGATCACAATGAATGGCGGTGCTGGCTCAAAGGGCCAAATAGCCTCCTTCTGCACCTATTTTCTATGTTTCTATTTTTCTAGTACAACAACTCCATGCTGACTATCAAACACCAATTTACTACAATCCTACATTAACCCATTTTTTATTCTTTCCACATTCACTTCAACTCCCCCAGACTCTATCTTTCACCTACCACATTAGGAACAATTGACAGTGATCAATTGACCTACCAACTTACACAACTTTTGGGGGGATCTGGGGACAAACTGAAGCACCTAGGTGAATCCCATTTGTCATTGGGAGAAGATACACGCTACATTCAGACATTATTAGTTGTCAGGTTTCATCAATATACAGGATAAGTAAGAAACAGAATGACAAAGAATGATAGTTTTTCTTAGTAATGCTAAAAGGCACATTCATATAAAAATCTATTCAAGTTATTAAAAGTAACTGAAATACATATTTAAACTTACCTATTTGTTCTCCCTCAGTAGTCAATGTAATCCATAGATTTAAATAGGCACTAAGGTGCATAGTCCAGGTTAAGTGTAGCTCAGGACCAGATGTAAATAGCTTGCAAGCTGTGAAATCTTGGGAAATGTTCCTGCCTTTCTGAACTTCACAAGAAGTACAATGAAGCAGCGCACAAGCAGTCAGCAACATAAGTGGCAAGATGTAAGGTGCCACGACTGATGTAGACTAATGCCAACTCTGTAAACTTCTTTGGGGATAACTGGGTAGGTTCTATAATCAATATTTTGCATCAGGCAGAAGATCTCTCCCAGAAAGAAATGTAATCATGTAATTGGAAGGAAGGAAGAATATTAGGTGAAATATGCCATTGAGGAACAGTGCTGAATTGGCCAAGGATGCAAATGAAATAGACCTCAGAGCCTTCATAGAGTCATATAGCATGGGAATAGACGATAGACAATAGGTGCAGGGGTAGGCCATTCGGCCCTTCGAGCCAGCACCGTCATTCACTGTGATCATGGCTGATCATCCCCAATCAGTATCCTGTTCCTGCCTTCTCCCCGTATCCCCTATCTCCGCTATCTTTAAAAGCCCTATCTAGCTCTCTCTTGAAAGTATCCAGAGAACTGGCCTCCACCGCACTGTGAGGCAGAGAATTCCACAGACTCACAACTCTCCATGAGAAAAAGTGTTTCCTCATCTCCGTTCTAAATGGCTTGCCACTTATTCTTAGACTGTGGCCTCTGGTTCTGGATTCCCCCAACATTACCTGTATAAAGAAATGTCACAAAACAGATCCATATCATGCCTGAAATGAGTTATGAAGAAAACAACACCAGGAACTATTGAGATGTGATCTGATAGTTAAAGAAATAAAATAAACTCATGAAAAATATTACTCAAAGTTAAGATGCAGAGAAGGATAGAGTAGCACACATTCAGACCTATATAACTATGACAGATTAACGGCAAATTCTTTTTTATGAATCACAGATGTTAAATTCCAAGTGAAGTAATGCAAATGCAAATGTTGTATATTTAAGAAACTGCTCAGTACTTGAACTAAAAGCCATTTGGAGCTCCCCTGGAACACAAATCAAGATGGGTTGAGTAGTCTTTTACATCCATAGTTAACTGGTGTTTCACTTTACAATCTACAAGTACATTTTTATTCCTTTATATTCTGCATTTATAATTGTTATGTCTGTAATTTCAGCTAAGTCTACAAAAGAGAAAGTAAAAGGTTAGTTCATCATTAAAATTTCCCAGTTCTTCCATTATGTTTTGTAACTATTGAAATGTAGAAAAAATATATGAGATGTTGTACTTTGGAAAGTTGAATGTGAGGGATAAAATATATAATTAATAGCATGACCTTTAACAGCATTGATATACAGAGGGACCTTGGGGTCGAAACCCATAACTCCCATAAAGTGGCAACCTAGGAGGTGCCCTTTCAATGCCCTTTCAATGTCCTGCTATGGTTATTGTATTAGATGGCTTCAGCAATGGTGTCCTCCAGCATTCCTCCTTCAATCTGAAATTGTTTCCTTCCTCAGCAAAACATAAAAAAGTGAAAAAAACAAGTCTATGTTAAATGAAACCTTTGCTAGGCCATCACCATAGTTAAATGCATGTAGAACCTTTGAGCTAACTTGTTACAGCCTTCTGCAATGTGCTGTTATCTTAAAAATAAGTATTTATATGACATATGTTTTCTTTTAAGGAGATGGAGAATGTAATGTGCATTTCACATTTGCTTGCATTTCATGATGCAGACAGTCTAGTTGAACTCATTCTGAGAATTTCTTCAGATAAAAAAGTGATGCAAAATGTTTATTTAAAAATTCAACATGAATGCTAAGACATTGACCCAAGTTAAGCTGATTTGTTTGTTGTACATATTTATAATTCATTAATAGGTTACAATTCAAGTACTGGCATATAATGTCATGGGCATTTCCATTTCTTAATGCTTCCTCTCTGAACTTACATGTCTTTAATTCATTTTGTAAAGCATTGCACAAGCCTTTTACACAGCACATTTTATAGATTTTGTATGTAAATCATTGGACTCTTTGGGGAGAGATTTTGAATGGAATTATTAAAATTATGAAGAATATTTTTTTAACCAAAGCATGTTATAATCTACAAAACATTTCCAGGAAAGGTGTTGAGACAGTAATCTTTCCAGCAGATTTAATAAGGATCTAGATGAATATTTGAAGTGTTGTAATTTATAGGGCCACAGGCAGAGAGATGGAATATGAAATTTGTCTAAGTGGTTGAAAAGCAAAATATTGCAGATGATGGGAATCTTAAATAATAGCTGATGGCATGGGAAATCCCTCGGCACCTGTTGGGAGGTTTCACTATCTGTGCCAATGAACAGACAATACTTAAAATTATCATAATTTAAATTTTCCAATGTCACTTTTGCAGAACCAATGAAGCAAAAACCTGCAGCTCCTGATGCAACAAAAAAAGGTATTTGTTGTCTTGTAAGAATATGATTTTGGCACACTTCCAATTCGATTATATCATCTAGAGGCAATAAACTTCACATAGTTTACGAGCAAAATTCTAAGTGAACTGTTCAAAGCCCATGCAATTATCTTGAAAACTGATTTTTATGCAAATATTTGTCTTTGCAATGGTTATTGTAAATGTATACAATGGGAATTACCAGCATATTCACTTGTCCATTCATGATATTGCTGTCAAACTCTCAGACTGGGTGGCCACTTGCATCTCAACAGTTCCCCACTGATTTGCTCTCATTATTTTGATCATATCTGGCAATTGACTCATGAATTACCAAGAGATATTATGGCCTCTGAACTAATCAGAGTTATTGGTGATCTTGTCAGTAAAGGATTGGGTGGACCTTTTATTATTAAATTGGCGTGTAAATCATTGCATCATCACCAGAAATAACATGAAGGTAGAAAACAAAATAGTGCAGAAGATAGGAATTTTAAATAATACCCCAAAATACTGGAAAAAATTCACCATCTGTGAAGAGTATTTGGTATTAATGCCAATTAACTCCTAGTTTAATATTTCCTCTGTCACTTTTGCAGAACCGCAGAAGCAGAAATCTACAGCTTCAGATACAGCAAAGAAAGGTGTTTTTTTGTTTCTTAATAACACGATTAACACATATTTCAGATCAGTTGATGCCAACTGGAGACAATGTAATTCACAGTTTATCAATAATATTCTATTGAATACTCTTCAGTATTGATCTTGAAGACCAATTTCTATGAGAGCATTAGTCATTGCAGTTGTTGTCAATATAAACAATGGGAATTTCCAGTGTTGACACGTGTCAATATTGTTGGCAAACTCCCACCACTGGTGGCTCTTTACATCTCAACTGTTTTCCACTAATTTAGTTTTCTTATCTTGGTCAAATTTGGCAATCAGTATTTTAACAAATATTGTGGCTTTAATCTAATCAGAGTTATTGAGTAATATTATTCTCATGATTTATGGGTAATTCATAGTAATACATTTTTCTGTTGGATGTATTTATGCTGCAGTAGAGGATTACATTACAAGTATTGGTTTATAATGTTAATAAGATTTCTGTTTCTTAATGCTTCCTCTCTGAACAATATGTCTTAATTTATTTTGTAAACTGCAGGAACATTGTATGTATCACAGATTATAGGTTTAGCGTGTAAACAAAAGGAGGGAGAGTTATGATGGGCTGATCAGCACAGTATGTTGGGAATTTGATGGTGAGAAAGCCACCTTCAGCAAATTTAACAAATACCAAGATGAGCCCTTGGTGTGTTCATAACTTGCGCTGCTACAAGTAGAGTGGTGATGTGAAATTAGTCTATCAGTGGTTGATTATCTTAAATAACAATAAATAGATGTTCACAATGATGAGGGACCAATCATAGTTTATCCAGGTTTGTAAATTATACAAATTAGGGTGGCAGAGTGAGTTGTGAAGAATGCGCAGAGAAGCTTCAGGGAATGGGGGTTGGAGGGGAGTGGGGGGGGGGGGGGGGGGGGACACACTATTGTATGGAACTATACAATAGTTCTATTGTATACAACTATTCTTAGTTTGTATGGACATGCTAAATGCACAACAGAATGAATGTAAAGTGGAAAAATGTGATAATCTGCTTTGGTAGATAAAATAAAATGGAGATTTTTTTTCATTGAACTATAAGAGAATTGGAAAATGTTGATGTTCAGAAGGAGCTGGTGCACTTGCACATGAATCATTACAGGTTAATGTGCAAGCACAATGAACAAATAGAAAGGCAAATGGTATGTTGGCTTTTTGTGAAATAAATATTTTCTCTTCAAACAGTAAGCTTGACCTGTGACGTATCTTGGCCTTTACGGTAATGTTGCCAGAATGTCATGTATTTTAGATCAATGACTACTGGGATGATAGTCGAACATTGTGGAGTGAGTTAAGATGTTGTCAACAGATTCAAGATACAAGATACATGTTAATATCAAGAACGATTATTATAATTGAGTCTGCACTAATCTTCACAATCAAATTGATCTAAATATTTAATGCCATTGGATGCTTTTCTTTAATGTAGCTGAAATTCCTTGTTGCTGATTCTTGCTAATCGGGCATTAAAGGAGCTGCATGCTGACAAATCTGATGCATGTGATTTTACCAATTTTGCTAAGCCTTCTTTTCATGTCAGGACTAGGTCTGTGTAAGGGATTGGATGTTCTTGTATGTTTATAAATTATTCAATGATGTTAGTCCCATGGCATTTTTTGACTTTCATGGAAATTAAACCTAGGTTATACAAATGCAATGTCATGTGGGTAAATTGCTTGAGAAAATTACTGCAGAATTCATTGTGCTATAGGTTAAGATTTTGATAGGTTATCTGGTCATGCCTTCTTGTACTCCATCACAGAATGCCTATTTTCACACTCCTGTTCTTAAATCTCGCTGTCAATGTCATGTTGTGAAATATCCACTTGTTTCTATATGTTATCTTGTCCTTGCTCACTAAACTAATATCAATTGTAACAAGTAAGATTGCCCAATACCTCATTAAGACCTTATTTTTACATATTCTCCAGGGTTGCTGCCTGACCTGCTGAGTTACTCCAGCACCTTGTGGCCTTTTGTGGTATTAACCAGCAGCTGCAGTTCGTTCCACAGAACTGTTTCCGATTGCAGCATCTGCAGTTTTATTTGTTTTTCTTTATTGTTGATTTCACTGCAACTATTCTTTAAGGTATGAGAGCCAGCAGATGCTAGAATCTTGAACAAAACATTAAGCTGCTGGAGGAACTCAATGGGTCAGGCAGCATCTGCGGAGGAGAATGGATATGTCACAGGTTGTACCCTTCTTCAATCTGAGATCCTTTGGGTCAAGACCCTTTTTCAGTTTGTAGATGGATCTTGACCCAAAACATCCATTATTTTTTCAGGTATGCCTACCTTGAAGAAGTTGTCCTCTTCTCTCCAATAGGAATTCCATCGGTTGCACTCCCGAAAAAGGGTTGCTGACATAAAACATTGACTGCTTTTTCTTTCCACCATTTGGTGCTTGACTGGCTACATTCTTACAGCATTTCTGTCTGTGCATATGCACTCATAGGTTATGTAGACAATTTGTGAGTTCTGCATGACCAAACCCAAACTCAACCTCTGCCAGCTATACATGTATAAACCTGCATGCATTCACCCTCGGTGCTAAAAGGCACCAAGCAAAATCCCTCCAACAGTTTTTCCAATAGTAGAAATTTTTTAGGTGCGAATATTGCATTGGACAAGACCACTTACAATCCATGAATTGTATTGCCACTAGAGTTTTTTTTAAAGGAAAAGTGTGTTGGATTTTTGTTCTTTAATATTAATTCACTGTGTTTATTTCTTAGAGAAGTAACTCCTGTTACTTGTATCTCTCCTGTGGTAAGGATATTTGATACCAAAGTTATTTTTCTTGTTTATAGAGTCAAAGAAAGAGAAAGCAAAGACTTTAGAAGACAAAGGTGAGTAAAGAAGTCTTGAATCCACGCCTATCTACAAGAACGATGATATTTCAGAAGTTCAAAAGATCAATATTATTATAGACTGTTGGATACTGGAAATAACAATTAATTGGATTGAAAATTGGATTTCACAAAATTCTCTAATAATAATAATAATAATAATAAAGTTTCATGGTATTTTTTAATGATGGGATGCAGTATATTCTCCATTAGATTAATTATGGGTAGTCACAAAATGCTGGAGTAACTCAGCAGGACAGGCAGTATCTCTGGAGAGAAGGAATGGGTGATGTTTCGGGTCGAGACCTTCTTGAGACTGTCCCACTGAGTTACTCCAACATTTTGTATCTATCTTTGATTTAAACCAGCATCTGCAGTTCTTTCCTACAGTTAATTATGGGCAGTGTTGGTGTGATTATTCAATAAAATGGAAGAATTACAGCAAGTGTTGTAGAGTGGTGAAATGGACTAGCAGCAGACTAGTTATAACAGGTGAGGAAATATTACTGCAATACCAAATTAGATGAGCGATGCCGCTTTACTGCTCCAGTGACACAGATTTGATTCTGACCTCTTCTTCTGTCTGGGTGGAGTTTGCATATTCTTGTAGTGGGCGCATGGGTTTCTTCTGGGTGCTCTGGTTTCCATCCACATTTCAAAGAGATGCTGGTTTTTATGTTCTGCCCGAGCAGATGGATGACAGGAGATTCATGGGTGGGTGAAGGGTGCAAATGTGGTGAGAAGGAAGTTGGTGGGAATCTAAGAAACCAGTAGGATGCTCCTCAGCTTCTTCCCACAGGCTATAAGACTGCTAAATGGACTTTGCCCCCTGCCAAGTACCGCGCACAAACCACCACACTGCAGCAGAGCCACTGTTGTGCCGCTGCCGGTCGGAACGCCTGTTGAATGTTTAGTAGAGTGTTAAATTTGTTCATGATACATGTATTTTTTTTATTTCTATTTATTTTTCACGCACACTGAATGGACACTGGTTGAGCAACGTTTTTTTGTTTCCTCTGGGTATGCGAATACTCAGGAAATGACAATAAAGATATACAATACAATACAATACAACAAGATGGAAAAGAAATGGGTGGAGTGCAGATTTAAAGTAGATGGATGCTTGATAGCTGGTACAGAAGTGATGGGTCAAAGGATACATTTCCATGCTTATGATTCTGTGACTATGATTTGTGAGAAAGATAGTTCCTTCACAGTGATGGACCATTAGGGTTGTTTGTAGTCTACACATGTGGACAGAGAGAAAGGGACTGACCTCAGATATTAATCTGATGGAACCTAAAGCAGACTCAGATGTTGCCATTGATGAACACATGCAACATTTTGGTGTTCCAATATGAATCCCAGGTGTTTCAATGGGACTCCCACTCATTTATTTACCATTGAGAGCCTTAAAATGTTGCAGTGTCTCCAAATGTCCCTATTCTACAAATTGTTTACCACAATGTCATTTGAGAGAATTGAAAACTTCATTTTTCTGCACGCTATAACATGGAACTCAAGTACCCAAACCACAGTTAAATTTGTATGTTTCCTGTTGTAAGGATATTTTTCAATGAAAAATGCCAAATTTCTCTTGGCGTTTATAGAGTCAAAGAAAGAAAAAACAAAGACTTTAATAGAGAAAGGTGAGTGAAAATATATTTAACATTCACACATCTACAAGAATGATAACTTTTCAGGAACTTGAAGGTACAACATTATTTTAATTCTATTGTAAATTAGAATTCACGAAACCCTCTTGAATGAGAACACACAAAACATGACAATGTAATAGAAGTATAAAGAAAGATCTTGCCAGGACTCGAGGGCGATGAGCTGCAGGATAGATTGGGCAAGCTAGGACTTTATTCCTCAGAACGCAGAAGGCTAAGGCGTGATCTTATGAACGGGGAAATCATGAGGGGAATTGATAGGGTGCATGGATAGAGCCTTATACCCAGGGAAGAGGAACCGGAGGGCAAAGGTTAAACTGAGAGAGGAAAGATTTAATAGGAACCTGAGGAGCAATGTTTTCACTCAAAGGGTGGTGGGTATATGGAATATCCCTCCATTCTTTACACAGCCAAATGCCTATCCAAATGTCTTTTAAATGCCATTATCATATCTGCCTCAATCACCACCCTCTGTGCTTCGCACATCTCCTTTAAACTTTGCCCCTTTCACCGTAAAGTTCTGCCCTCCAGTATTTGATTTTTCCATTCTGGGACGATAATTCTGACTGTTAACCTTATTGTTATATGTATAATTTCTAAATAAGTGTTATATGTATAATTTCTAAAACTTTACTAACCATGTTTTTTTTTTGTAGAAATTATAAAAGAAGAGCATAGAAAACTTTCAACCAAACCAAAGGAGAAAGGTAATTAGGTATATTATGCAATCATGGAAATAAAGTTACTAAATTTCAAGTTTGTGAACAAGTGGAGTTGCTACATGAAGCCTGCCGGACCCCATGAGACCAGAACAACATATTAACATGCTTATGTTTTTCTTGCCCTTCCATTAACATGTGTGTCCTGGAACACAAGGGAAACGAAGAGTTGCATAGAATTCAATTAATTCTTGGAATTATGTAGTTTAGTTTTTTGCTTATAGTTCCTCTTTAACTAGAATAATCTGTCAATAGAACTGTTATTAAGGCCGTTCAACTCTGTGCTATCAACCTGCAGGAGAAATGCAGCTCGTCGGACTCCTCAACTATTTTCCTTTGGCGCTGCAGTTTACTTCTCTCAGATCCTGATTCCAATTACCTTATGAAAGTCTCAAATAAACCTACCTCTACCAACTTGTCAAGCAATGCATTCCCATATATAATCACTCACTCACTGTGTGATAAAAATACTTTTGCTCCCATCATCTTTTCCCAGTCATCTTAAGGCTATGATCTTTGATTCCCCACCTTCCACTATGGGAAGAACCTCTCCTTATCTTCTCTGTCCAGACATTCCTTTATTCTGAAAACAGCTATCAAATCTCCTCACAATCTTTTTTTGCACAATTTAATATTTGTTTTCCATTTTGTTAAATATGTATTCACTTTAGATTAGTCCAAAGTGGCCTGAAAATGCCATTGCTATTAAATTAAGATGTGGATTAATTTATATCAAATAATTGATTTCAGATGAATTACTGTTATTTGCAAAATTTGTAAAACATTACCAACCATTTTCCTTTTAGAAATTGAAAAAGAAAAGCAGAAAAAACCTTCAACCAAACCAAAGGAGAAAGGTAATAAAGTTTATTATGCAATTGTGGAAACAACATTCGTAAATTTTATATTGATGAACATTCGGATTTGATGGGCAAGAAATGACTAACTGCTACATGAACCCTGCCCAAGACAATGAGACCAGAACATCAAAATTAAATGCTTTTTCTTTCTTGCCCTTCCAGCCAGCCATGTATCCAGCAATACACAAGAGAAGCAGTGTTGCCTCGTATTCCATTTATTCCTCTGTTTATGTACAGTAGTTCAGATCTCTGCTTATAGTTCATCTTTAGTACATTAACTAGAATGATTTAGCAACAGAGCTGGTATTATGGCCATGCTAGCAAACTGTATGAGAAATTCAGCTCCTCTAACTACTCAGCTATTTTTCTTTAGTGCTGCTGTTTATTTCTCTCAAATCCTTATTCTACTTCCCTTTTAAAAGCCACAAATAAATCTGCTTCACCCAGTTTGTCATGCAGTACATTCCCTTATCTAATTGCTCATTGTGTGAAAAAAATCACCTTTTGCCAGTCACCTTTTGCCAGTCACCTGAACCTATGATATTTGAATATTCATCTTCCACCATGGGAGCAAATCATCTTAATCTTCTTTATCCAGACCTTCCTTTATTCAGAATATCAGATCTCTTCCTGTTCTTCTTTGATTTTACGACGACAATCACAACTTTTCCAGCCTTTCCCAAAAGATTTTCATCCATAGAAACATGCGCACGTTTTCTTTCTACAACACTCCTCTCTCCCAGATCCTTCCATCCTTCCTAAGGTCCAATGGCTTGAACTGGATACAATACTGGAGCTGTTGCCAACCTGGTGTTTTATAAAATTAACCAAACCTTCTGCAATTTTGTACTCTTTGCTTCTGCTCGGGAAATTCAGAATACCGTAAGGTTTAAAAATAATCTCCTCTCCCTGCATTGTCACCTTGAAAGATCTATCCATGGATGTGCCTGCTCTCTGCTCCTGTACACTTTCAGATTTGTTCCTGCAGACCTTTTGTGTTGCTGTTTGAATAAACAAATAAAAGGGTATGGTTATCCGTACAGAAAGCACACATAGTTGAGATCGAACCTAGGTCTCCGGTTCTGCAAGAGGCATCAACTCTACAGCCGCGCCACCGTGCCACCTGTGCTTTAATGTTGTCCAACAAATAATTCTTAACATGCATTATTTCTAAAAGTTTACCAGCCATTTTCTTTGCAGAAATTAAAAAAGAAAAGCAGGGAAAACCTTCAACCAAACCAAAGGAGAAAGGTAATTAGGTTTATTTTGCAAATGTGGATAGAAAATTTACAAATTTCAATTTTATGAATATGTGGAGCTGGTGGGCAGAAATTACCAGCTCTTACGTAAAGCCAGTACTATAATATGAGACTAGAAAAAGATAATACATTACGTCTTTTTACTATGCCAACGAGCTAGCCGTGTCCAGGAACATGTGGAAAAATAATTATAGTATTCCATTTATTCATCTGCTCATGTGGTTAAGGTTTCTGCTTACAGCAGTATTAGCAGTATTAACTAGAATTATCTATCAATAGAACTGTTATCAAGGTCATCCAACTCTATGTTAGCAACCTGCAGGAGACATATAGCTAGTACAACTCTTCAGTTATTCTATAGTGCTGCAGTTTACTTTTCTCAAATCCTGATTCCAATTCCCTTATGAAAGCTTTGATTAAATCTTCCTCTTCCACCTTGTCAAATAATAGAAACATACAAAAATAGGTGCAGGAGTAGGCCGGCCGGCCCTTCGTGCCAGCACCACCATTCAATATGATCATGGTTGATCATCTAATATCAGTACCCTGTTCCTGCTTTTTCCCCATATCCCTTGATTCCTTTAGCCCTGAGAGCTAAATCTAACTCTCTCTTGAAAACATCCAGTGAATTGGCCTCCACAACCTTCTGTGGCAGAGAATTCCACAGATTCACCACTCTAGCTGAAATTGTTTTTCCCTCATCTCAGTCCGAAATGGTCCACCTCTTATTCTTAAACTATGACCCCTGGTTCTGGACTCCCCCAACATCGGGAACATTTTTCTTGCATCTAGCCCGACCAATGCTTTAAGAATTTTATGTTTCTATAAGATTTCCTCTCATCGTTCTAAATTCCAGTGAATACGCCCAGTCGACCCATTCTTTCATCATCATGCTTTCCCATATCTAATCACTCACTGTTTGAATAATATCCTTTTGCACCCATCATCTTTTGCACCCAAGCACTTTGGGGTTAATGAAAATTGACTATAAATGTGCTATATAAATAAACTTATTATTATTATTATTATTATTATTATTATTATTATTATTATTATTATTATTATCTTTTCCTAATTACCTTAAATTTGTGATCTTTGATTCTCCACCTTCCTCTATGGGAACAATTTATCTCTATCTATGTTGTCCAGAACATCCTTTATTCTGAACACCTTTTTCATATCTCATTAGAATCTTCTGCCTAGTAATACTACTTTCCCTGACCTTCCCAAAAGATTTGCATCATAAGAAACCTGTTCAGTTTTCTTTCTGCACATCCACTTCCCCCACCCCAGCCCAACCCTTCCATCTGTCCTAACATCATTGTGGCCAGCTGTGGACACAATACTTGAGATGGTGCTTTATAAAGTTGACCATATGTTCTTCACCTTTATACTTCATGCCTCTGCTTGTGAAACTCAGACCGTGTGGTTTATAAAGTATTTCCTCCTACTGTCCTATTGTCTTGAAAGAGATATACACAGATACACCCAAATCTACTGTTCATGTAGCCTTTCAGAATTTTTCCTGTAGAGTTGTTAGTTTGCTGATTGAATAAGCAAATAATAGAGAAAGGACTGTCAACTGAATATCCTTAATTGAAGACAAAACCTAAAAGAGTTGCTGATACAACAATGCATCAAAAGGTTACCATTGGAGAGGATAAGTATCCTGTAATAAGTGACTCACTCCTGACCACCACTTTTTCCACCCTTTACAAGAGTCAAGAGTGTGATGGAACACAATCCATCTGACTTGCTTAGTGCTTGGTACCATCTACTATAAGACAAAGCAGCCTGCTTAACTGGCAATTGATCAACCCCACCCCATAAACATTCATTCCTTCTACCACCAATCGCTAAGTAATGGAATGAGTGTTGGTTTATTGTTACATGTACTGAGAAACACTCAATTTGTCACTTGTACCGAGAATCACTGGAACACAAAGTTGGTTGTGTGCTATCTAGTCATCATAGTATATGTAAGTACTATCAAGCACAGTATACCACCTATAAAATGTACCACAGCGACCTTCCGAGGATACTTCAACAGGAACCCTTGAGCATGTTACCTCCACAAAGAATGACACAGGCAGCAGGTGCATGAAAACATTACCTGTAGGCTCCCCTCCCTGTCACACACCAACTTGACTTATATATCACCTATCCCACGTTAAATTTAATTTGCCCACTCACTTAATTTGCCGTCTCTCTATATCCAGTTGCAGAATTACAGTATTCTCACCATAATCCCATCTTCCTAGATGGGTTGGAGGTGTCAGCAGGGAACAAGGGCTTTGGCAGCTGTTGGCAAGGCTCTAATGGTGCTAGAATTTCAGAGGTTGGAAGTTAGAAAAAACTTATTGTGCTGGTAGAGTTTAAAGAGTTAGGGAGGGACTGAGCATCAAAATAATTTTAATTAAAAATCATTCCTATAAATTTGACAATTTTAACAGTTATTCACAGGATCTGTAAAATGGATTTATTGCCACTTCCCAATTATCCATGAACTGAGCAGGATTTAAAGAGCCTGGAGTTATTCATTATGCAATAATGACAGATTTCATTTTCATGAGGATATCAAGGTTTCAAGTTTTCAAGGTCAGTTTATTGTAACATGTACCAGTTAAGGTCCAGTGAAAATTGAGTTACCATACAGCCATACTAAATGAAAAGCACCAAGACATCAGCGAACCAGTTGGGTTTAAAACAAAGTAAGGGTAATTTTATTATTACTGTGATTACTCATTTAGCTCCACATTTGAACATATTTCTTAATCGGGACTCTAGCAGAAGCGAACCACCGCATTACTATACACCATCAGTCGCAGCCCCAGACACAATGTTTTCTTGATTTCAATAATTTGGCAGGCAGAACATGTACTATGTGCAGTTGCCATGCACCACAATGAATGCCTGGAGAATTTATGTTCGAACCTCTGGAATTCCTCTCCTGGTCCTCCATGCCACTAGACTGCGCTTTTCATAAATATTCATAAGTTATATGAGCAGCATTAGGCCATTCAGCTGATTAAGTCCACTCCACCATTCAATCATGGCTGATCTTGGCATCTCCACCTCCCTCTGCAATTGGACACTGTATTTCCTCACCAACAGACCACAGTCTGTTAGGGTCAACAACCTCACCTCCTCCACTATAACACTGAACACGGGCGTGCCACAGGGCTGTGTGCTCAGCCCTCTCCTCTACTCCCTCTTCACCCATGACTGCATCCCTAAGAATGGCTCCAACGCCATCATTAAATTTGCCGACGACACCACGGTGGTAGGACTGATCAGTGACAACGACGAGTCAGCCTACAGGGATGAGGTCCAGCACCTGACAACCTGGTGTGCCAACAATAACCTCGTCCTCAACTCCAAGAAGACGAAGGAAATTATTGTTGACTTCAGGAAGATCAGAGGGGGCAGACATACCCCCATCCATATAAACGGGACTGAGGTGGAGCGCGTCTCCAACTACAAATTCCTCGGGGTACACATCTCGGAGGATCTGTCCTGGTCCCTCAACACCTCCAAGCTGATCAAAAAGGCACAGCAGCGCCTTTACTTCCTGAGGAGGCTCAAGAAAGCTCACCTGTCCCCCCAGATCCTGACCAACTTTTACCGCTGTACCATCGAAAGCATCCTGACCACCTGCTTCACGGTATGGTACAGCAGTTGCACCGTAGCGGATAGGAAGGCACTATAACGGGTGGTGAAAACCGCTCAGTACGTCATCGGTGCCCCGCTCCCTGCCATGGATGCCCTCCACCGAAAATGGTGTCTGAATGGGCCGGGAAGATCATCAAAGACCCCTCCCACCCTAACCATGGACTGTTTGCCCTCCTTCCATCAGGGAGGCGGTACAGGACTCTGTATTTTTATTTCTATATTGCACTATTACTACGGACTGATGCTAAACTGCATTTTGTTGTACCCATACTTGTATCTGTGCAATGACAATAAATTTGAATTGAATTGAATCTATCTTTCCCTCTCAACCCAATACTCCTGCCTCCTCCCCATAACCCCTGACACCCGTACTAATCAAGAATCTGTCATTCTCCACCTTAAAAACATCCATTGACTTGGCCTCCACAGTCCACTGTGGCAATGAATTCCACAGATACACCACCCACTGACTAAATACATTTCTCTTTTTATTTAAAATGTTTGTTCAAACCAAGTATTTGAACAAACATTTTGTTATTTACCCTAGTATTTATTTTTGTGTTTTGGTATCAGAATCTGTCAGATAATAATCTGGGATATTTTACTGGTGTTTACTTTTACTTGCGTAATCTTCAAGTGCAACTCGTTCTGTTTGATTCAGAATACACTGTGAAATGTTAGATTCTCATTGCAAAATATATTATTTTCCTATTTTGTTCAATACATTTCACTTTTGTTCTGGGATTGCCCTATGAAAGGTGCTTCTTCCACCTTGTCAGGCAATGCATTCCTATATTCAATCACTCATTGCCCTGAAAATATAATTGGTGTCAAATTAAGATGGACTTCAATGTTGTCAGGCAAATAATTGTCATATGCATAATTTTTAAAACGTTGCCATTCATATTCTTTGTAGAAATTAAAAAGGAAAAGCTGAGAAAACCTTCAATCAAATCCAAGGAGAAAGGTAAATTTGAAATTTATGAGCATGGGGTTGATGGGCAAGAAAAGACCAGCTGCTACATGAAATGCCTTACACCATGGCTCAAAGGGCCGAATGGCCTACTGCACCTATTGCCTATTATCTATTATCTATAAACTAGAACATCATAATGAAATGCTTCTATTTTCTTGGTCAACCAGTCAGCCATGTGTCCGTGGACACATGGAAAAAGAAGAGTTACGTAGAAACATAGAAAAATAGGTGCAGTAGTAGGCTATTCGGCCCTTCGAGCCAGCACCACCATTCAATAAGATCATGGCTGATCATCTAAAATCAGTACTCCATTCCTGCTTTTTCCCATATTCCTGGATTCCTTTAGTCTTAAGAGCTAAATCTCTCTTTTGAAAACATCCAGTGAATTGGTCTCCACTGCCTTCTGTGGCAGAGAATTCCCCAGATTTACCACTCTCTGGCTGAAATTGTTTTTCCTCATCTCTGTCCTAAATGGCCTTCCCTTTATTCTTAAACCGTGACCCCTGTTACTGGACTCCCCCAACATCGGGAACATTTTATCTTGCATCTAGCCTGTCCAATCCTTTAAGAATTTGATGTCTCTGTAAAATCCCTCTCATCCTTCTAAATTCCAGTGAATACAAGCCCAGTCGACCCATTCTTTCACTGCCTGCTGTGGCAGATAATTCCATAGATTCACAACTCTCTGGGTGACATTTTTTTCCTCATCTCAGTCCCAAATGACCTACCCCTTATTCTTTTGTTGCTTAGGATTGCTTAGAATTAGAGTTGCTTAGAATTCCATTTTTTCCTATGCTTGTGAGGTTTTGGGATAGAATTGGGATGGGAAGGGGTAGCACGGTGGAGCAGCGTTAGAGTTCCTGACCTATAGCGCTTGCAGCGCCGGAGACGTGTGTTCGATCCCGACTACAGGTTCTGTCTGTACGGAGTTTGTACGTCCCCCCCCATGATCACGTGTATTTTCTCCGCGATCTTCAGTTTCCTCCCACACTCCTAAGACGTACAGGTTTGTAGGTTAATTGACTTGGGTTTGTATACTTGGTATAAGTGTAAATGTGTGTGTGGAGGATAGTGTTAATGTGTGGGGGTCGCTGGTTGGTGCGGACTCGGTGGGCTGAAGGGCTGCTTCTTATCTCTAAACTAATATCAACTAAATTGTTGTCAAGGACATTCAAGCCTGTGCTGGCAACCTGCAGGAGAAATGTAGCTAGTCCAACACCTCAGTTATACCATGGTGCTGCAGTTCACTTCTCTCAAATCCTGATTCCAATTCCCTCATGAAAACCTTGATTAAAGGTGCTTCTTCCACCTTGTCAGGCAATGCATTCCCATATTCAATCACTCATTGTGTGAATTAAATACTTTTGCACATCACTTTTTCCCAATCACTTTAATTTTAAGATTGTTGATTCTTCCCCTTCCACAATAGTAACAATATCTCTCTGTTGAGACATTCCTTTATTCTGGACAGTTTTATCAAACCTCTTCTCATCAGCAAAACCAGTTTTCCCTGACTTTCCCAAAAGATTCTCACCGCCTGAAATGTGTTCATTTTATTTCTGCTCAACCTCTGCCTCTCCACCCTACCACAACTCTTCCATCCGACCCAAGGTCATGGTGGCCAGGTTTGGACACAATACTTGACATGCACTGCTATATTGCCGACTGCATTGATGCTATCTCCTGCACCCATGCAGAACTCACTGAGTTCATCCACTTCACCACTAATTTCCATCCGGCACTCAAATTCACGGACCATTTCCGACATCTCCCTATCGTTTCTAGATCTCATCGTCTCCATCGCAGGTAACAGACTACTGACCGATATCTACTACATACCCACTGACTTCCATAGCTATCTTGACTACACTTCTTCCCACCCTGCTTCCTGTAAAGACTCTATCCCCTACTCTCAATTCCTCCGTCTATGCCGTATCTGTACCCAAGCTGTATGCAGTTGCCGTGCACCATGATGAATGCCTGGGGAATTCATGATCTAAGCTCGGGAATTCTGTCCCAAAGCCTCCATGCCACTTGACCTTTATTTACTTTAAACAGATCATTATTTTTCCTAGTATTTATGTTTGTGCCTTGGTATCAGATTCTGTCAGATAATGACCTCTGGGATATTTTACTGGTGCAATCTTCAAGTGCAGCTTATTCTATATGATTCATAACACTATGTGACAGGTTAGAGTTTCCATACATTGTCATTGCATTGCTCAATATTTTGTTCATTATGTTGAACTTTTGTTCAGGCCTAATTGCCCAGATGTCAAATTAAGAAGGTATTTAATGTTATCCGACAAATAATTCTTACATGCATAATTTCTAAGTTTAAAAGTCATTTTCTTTGCAGAAATTAAAAAAGAAAAGCAGGGAAAACCTTCAACCAAACCAAAGGAGAAAGGTAATTAGGTTTATTTTGCAATTATGGATAGAAAATATCTGAATTTCAAGTTTATGAACAAGTGGACCTGTTCGGCAGAAAATGACCAGCTCCTATGTAATGCCAGTACTATACTATGAGACCAGAAAATGATAATAAATTGCTTATTTTTACTTGGCCAACCAGCCAGCTGTGTCCAGGAACACGTGGAAAAAGAGTCATAGTATTCCATTTATTCATCTGCTTAAGTGGTTTAGGTTTCTGCTCACAGTTCCTCCTTCGTACATTAACTAGAATTATATATCAATATAACTGTTATCAAGGTCATTCAACAAGGTTTATTAGTGAGATTAAACGAGTACTTACCAGTACGAAGTTTGATCTGTATTTTATGAGGAGTTACGATGAGGGATTACGTGAAGAACCCACCCAGTGCGCAGGCGCGGCATACTTCCAAGCAGCGGTGTGGAATCACAGGTAGACACAATATTGAAGTAAAGATAGTAAAGATTAAAGAGACATCAGCTCGAGTTTGATCTATACAACGAGGGTGGGAGCGGAGGGCACGTAATCCCTCATCGTAACTCCTCATAAAATACAGATCAAACTTCGTACTGGTAAGTACTCGTTTAATCTCACTATTTTACTTCGGAGTCACGTGAGTGACTACGTGAAGACTTCAAAGGTCTGTGATTTCAAACCGTGTAACAGCTATATCACTCACTGCCGAAGTTCATCGAGGGAGGAAGTGGTATCTAAAGACCAACGAGTTTGTTAGTTTTTTGAAACAAAAATGTTTATTTAACAATAACAAAAAATAGCTCCCCTGGGCTTTAAATTATAAGTTTGCAGATTCTAAAATTTTGTCCGCAAACAAGTCCTTCTCCATCAGCGGTTTGTGGTAAAATTTTCGGAACGTTGATTCCCTTGACCATCCCGCTGTACTAAGGATGTGGTCTATGGGAACCTGCATCCGTTCCGCCGCTGACGTGGACGCTGCCCTGATAGAATGGGATTTAAAAACATCCGTGTTAATCCCCGCGGCTTTTAAGACCTGTTTCAACCACCTAGATATTGTCTGGCTGGTAACCCGTCCAAAAGGCTTTTTGTGGCTGACCCATAAGGCTTTTTCACTCCCTCTAAGCGTTTGGGTTGTGTCTACGTAGTTGTATAGATGGGTCACTACACACAGCCTAGGTTCTGGAGGGTAGGCCCGGAAGATTAGCGGAGAGTTGGGCATACCTGGCCTGCTTTGTTTTACCAACCCCGGCATTGTAAATGTAATGGAGTCTGGGGTGGTTACCATGTTGTCCAGTCTTAGTTGATGCAGTGACTGAACCCTTTGCGCAGAGACGAGCGCCATAAGCATGAGGGTCTTGAGAGTGGACTGCTCCAGACTCAAGGATCCCACCGGAGGCCAACCTCTAAGGTGTGACAAAACTACACTTATGTCCCATACATGGGTGTATCTGGGTGTAGGGGGTTTAGTATTATAAATCCCTTTGAGGAGTTTTATAACCAGAGGGTGGGATCCAATGCTGTGATGTCCTGTAGGCATAAGGTAAGCGGACAGGGCGCTCCGTGCTGCATTGATGGCACTGTAGCTCATCTTTTGGTCATGGTGCAAGTGGGCCAGGAATTCCAGCACGTCCGTGATCGAGGCTGTCTTGTATGATGTCCCTGCATCCAAGCAGTACTGCTCCCATTTCCTGATGTAGGTCAAGTACTGCTTCTTGGTAGAGACTCGCAGGGACGCCGACATGGTGGTGATTGTTCGTTCTGATAACCCCAATCCCTGGTAAGGCCTGTTCAGAACCTACAAACCAGGAGTTTCAATTTTTGATGGCATGGATGGCTTATGCCGGATACCGGGTGAGTCAATAGTTGTGGGTGGCTGTGAAAAACCATAGGTGACTCTACCACCATGTCGTGGAAGACTGGGAACCATGGTTGGGTAGGCCAGTCGGGTACGACCAGAATACCTGAAGCTGAGTCTGCTTGTATTTTCTGGAGTACCCGGCTGATGAGGCAGAAGGGAGGGAAAGCATAGAAGAAGAAATTTCCCCAATCCAGCGTGAAGGCATCTACCGCTGCTGCCTCTGGGTCTGGTTCCCAAGCCACATACATGGGTAGCTGGTGATTTAATCTAGACGCAAACAAATCTATATCTGGCGTACCGTATTGCTTAACAATTCTAGCAAATATTTTTGGGTCTAACATCCATTCGATGTTGTCATTGAATTTTCGTGACCTGGTGTCCGCCACTGTGTTTAGCTTGCCTGGTAAATAGGCAGCTGATAGCCAAATATGTCTCTCGACACACCATTGCCAGATTATAGTAGTCAATTTGTCGCATGATACTGATTTTATGCCACCCATGTGCTGGATGTAAGACACCGCCGTCGTGTTATCAATCATTAACCTGACATGCACGTGCCGCATATCGGATGCATATGCTTTTAGCCCATAAAAGGCGGCCAGCATCTCCAAATAATTTATGCCAAG
This sequence comes from Leucoraja erinaceus, assembly GCF_028641065.1. Classification (NCBI taxonomy): domain Eukaryota; kingdom Metazoa; phylum Chordata; class Chondrichthyes; order Rajiformes; family Rajidae; genus Leucoraja; species Leucoraja erinaceus. Next base: position 57,346,859 of record NC_073381.1, read on the forward strand.
TGATTGTAGTAGCGATGCCTCTGAATTAGTCCATCTGCCACCTGTGCTGGATATAGAGTTAGTAGCTCCCCAGCCTAAAGCACTGGCATCCGTTGTAATGGCTATGTTAGGATTGGTGACGGCGATAGGACTGTAACTGTGCCAAATGTTATCCACCCACCACTGAAGTTCTGATTTGGCTTCAGCGGGTAAATCCATAGGTCGGTCATAATGCCCCCTACTTAGACGTAGTGCATGTGTCCTTGCTCTTTGTAAATTCTGATAATGCAAGGGGCCATATTGTGCAGCTGGAAATGCTGCTACTATACTACCAATGACTCTGGCTACATGCCGGATCCTTGGTTGTGTTTTTGCGATTAAGTTGTTACAGGCTTCTGTTAATGTAGCCTTTTTGTCTCTTGGCAGAGTGACAGTCATACGGATAGTGTCAATAGTGAAGCCTAGATAGTCCATGTTAGTTGTTGGCTTCAATATTGATTTATCTGGGTGTAGAACAAATCCCAATGTTTCAAGGAGTTGTTTAGTAGCTAAAACTCCTGCGACAGCTAGTTCCCTTGTTCTCCCCAATATGAGAACATCGTCCAGATAGGCCATGACTAAATGTTTCTGTTCTCTTAATTTTTTCATGGCCACTTTGAGAATTTTAGTAAATAATCTGGGAGCTGTCGTTAAACCATTGGGTAATGCTCTATACTGCCATAGTTGCCCCATCCAGATAAATTTCAGATATCTGAAATGATCCTTATGAATGGGTACTAAATAGTAAGCATCCTTAAAGATCTATGCTGTCCATGAAGTTTGACCCTTGGAGATCAGTTGTCTGGCAAAATGTAACAAAAATGTCTCCATTTTGAAATGTTGATACTCAACAGACTGATTTAGTGATGTCAAATCAATGATAATGCGACATCCACCATCTTTTTTAGTTTTGATAAATATATTCGATACAAATTCCAATGGCTCGTGTCTGGCCCTCTCTATGATGCCCTTGGACACGAGCCTATCTAGTTCAGCTTGTCCTTCTACCTTTTCTGATTCTGTGGGAAGGAATACCCTTTGGGGTATGTGCTGAACCGGCGGTTCTATGCCTGGTTTAAATTCAATTTTGTATCCACTGATACTGTTGAGTATAAACTTGTTGCTAGTAAAGGAGCACCACACATGTTTGAAGAACCTTAAACGCCCTCCTGTTAATACAACACCCTTTGTCTGCGTATGTCGACAGGAACCAGACCCACCTACCTCCATGTTCATTTCTGGGAGCGTTTGCGATGGGTTTGGCCCGAGGGTGTCCTTGTTGGTGCTGTGGTGGGGCGGCGTATCTTCCCACGGCTCCGCTCTGGGCCCCGCTCTAAAAAAGAGCTCTGGGGGTAGTGGGAAGCGGTCACCAGGCTTTCACCAGCTCGGTACCTGCTGGTGGATGCCGAGGCGTGCTGCCAACTGGGTGTCTTCACCCTGCTCGGTCCTGGCCCTGCCCTCATGAGGCCTACAGGTTTGGCCGCCTCTTCCAGTTCCTTGAGCCTTTTTGCCAAGTCGGCCCCGAATAGTAGCGCCTCCTTTTCTGGCGCCGGAGCTTTGCAGAGGCCCGCGTATTTGGGGTTGAGGGCAGGCCTGATGTTTTCACGCCTTAGGTTGTTGAGCTCATACTGTGTGTTGCACATTAGGGCCAGCACATCCTGCTGAGGTGTAGAGAGCTCTGCGTTCCCCGTGGACCGAGCAAAGGCGGTAATGGCTGCGGTGTGGAGCTTCAGGATACGCTGCATCTTCAGCTCTTGTGTCCTGATATGCTGCCCCAGCTGGCTCCATATCTGGCCGTTTACGGTCTTTACTCGCAGCGCTTCGCAGTTTTCCGGCGCTGTGTAAGTGTCGAGGGCCTCTTGAATGACTTTCTCCTGCAATGGCTTATTGGAGAGCCTGTTGATACTGGCCGCCATTCTTGGCGCTAGCATCATTCCGGTCCTCGGGGGCGCCGCATACCTGCTGACTACACCCAGTAGCTCTTCTTCCTCCAGCTCGCCTGGCATGCTTGCGCTGTCGTCCGCCTGCCCTTGTGATAGGCCAGCCCAGTCCTGGCCTCCCTTACTGACCTCAAACAAGGAGGGAACAGAAGGGTGTGGTGATGGTTTGGAGGAGGCCATAGCCCGTCCTCCTTGGAGATGCCTTGCCTGCATCTCCTCGTCGAGCATCTGCTCGAGCAGCTGCCTCATGCAGCTTAAGCGGCCGTCTCCCCGTTTCGCCGGTGGAGAGTGTTCCCGTTCCTCCGACGAGTCGGAGGCCACCGGCCGGTCTGTTTTCCGGGTTGATTTTCTCCCTGTGCGGGGCGTCGCAATCGGCGGCACAGGGAGCGGCTCGGCGTCGGGTGTGCGGGAGCGTTCAAACAGCTCCTCCGCCGCTGGTGGCTGCCGCCCAGATATTGACCCCTCCTCGGGTGGAGTTGGGCAGGCAGTCCTCTTTGTTGGTCGCTTTCGGGTAGCCATAGCTTTTTCGTCCGTTAGCGACTCTCTGTAACACAAAAGACTCACTTACCTGAGGTCTTGTCTTTATCCTGCCGCTGGAGAGCCTGGCTCCAGCTGCTGCCGCTGTTGCGCTGCTGACGTAATGCCGCGCCTGCGCACTGGGTGGGTTCTTCACGTAGTCACTCACGTGACTCCGAAGTAAAATCACAGTCATGTTAGCACTGTGTGAATAAAATCCACCATCACCTTTTCCCAATCACCATAAAGTTGTGACCATTGATTCTCCACCTTCCACTATGGGAACAATTTCTCTCTATCTATGCTGTCCAGATCCCCCTTTATTCTGAACACCTTTATCAAATCTCCTCGCAATCTTTTGTCCAATAATACCACATCCCCATACTTTCCCGAAAGAATCTCATCGTAAGCAACCTGTTCAGTTTTTTTCTGCACACCCCGTTCCCCCAACCCTTCCATCTGCTCGAACGTCATTGTGGCCAGATGTGGACACAATACTTGACATGTGCCGTCCGGTATTTTATAAAATTGACCATATGGTCTTCACTTTTGTACTTCATGTAGCCAGGCTTGTGAAACTCAGTGTTGTTTATAAAGTGTTTCCTCTTACTGCCTATTGCCTTGAAAAAAATATACATAGATGCACCAAAATCTTCTGTTCATATAGCCTTTCAGAATTATTCCTGGAGAGTTGTGGGTTTGCTGTTTGAATAAGCAGATAATAGAGAAAGGACTGTCAACTGAAAATCCTTAATTGACCACAATCATTCTAAACCACAAAGGAGTGGCAGGTCTAATAATCAAACAAAAGGTTACCAATGGAGAAGATAAATTTCCTGCAGCAAGTCACTCAGCTACAGACATCGCAATGCCTTTCTACCATCTACAAGACATAAGTCAGGAGTGGGATGGAATACACTCAACTTGCCTTGATGAGTAATTATAAAGAATTCCAATAATTTTTAAAGTTATACACCTGATCTGGACACTGCCTGTAATCTTTGTTGCTTCCAATTATCCTATAACTGAGCAGGATTTAAAGAGCCCATAGTTATTCATAGGACAGACTACATGGGGATTACAAGTTTCCTCTCTTCAAGGACATCAGTGAACTAGTTTGGTTTTCCAACAAACTGATGGTAATTTTGTGAATTGGCATCTAAGTGAGCTGCCCGCTAGCACACACCTCCAGCTTTAAGACACAGCAATTGTTTTCTGGCTTTGACCAATATGGCAAGTAGCCATGCACCATGATGAATGACTGGTGGCTTCATGCTAAAAGCTCGGAATTCTAACCAAAAGCCGCCATGCTACTTGACGTCTATGTTCTTTAAAAGGATCATTAAAACCGAGTTAAACAAATTATTTGGTTATTATCCTAGTATTTATTTTTGTGCCCTAATATCAGATTCTGTTAGATAATGATCTTTGGGATATTTTACTGTTAAGGGCCTGACCCATTTACGAGATTTTTTGGTGACTTGCTGGCACCCGTCATAGTCGCAGCGGGCTGCTGAAAATTTTCAACATGTTGAAAAGCCCGCGGCGACCAGAAAAAGGTACGACTCTTTAGGCGACTGCTGACCACCAAACATGTCAAAGCTCCGGACTGTCAAAGCTGCCACAGCCAGACATAAAAACAGTTTTATTTCCATGAGTAGTAGCTCTACTCAATAACCAAAAGTCTCTAGCCTCCTTTTGCCAATAAACTTAAACTTATTCAACTTATTCAAGCCCATTTGCCCAGAAATTGTCATTGATATCAAATTGAGAAGGACTTGAATATGTCAGACAATTAATTCTTACATGCATAATTTCTAAAGGTTTATCAGTCATTTCCTTTGCAGAAATTAAAAAAGAAAAGCAGAGAAAACCTTCAACCAAACCAGAGGAGAAAGGTAATTAGGTTTATTTTGCAAATGTGGAGAGAAAATTCCTAAATTTCAAGTTTATGAACAAATGGATCTGTTGGGCAGGTGAAGACCAGTTGCTGCATGAAGCCTGTCCTATACCTCTGTAAGATCAGATAATAACAACAAATTGCTTATTTTTTCTTTTTTTGATCAACGTTCCTAAACTTTAATTCCCTCCACCACCCATTTTAATTTAGTTTATTGTCACGTAAACCAAGGTACAAAGAAAAGCTTTTGTTGCGTGCTGAGCATTCAGTGAAAAGACAATACATGATTACAATTGAGCAATCCAGTGTACAGATACATGATAAAGAGAATAACATAAATAATGTTAATGCAAGATAAAGTCGAGTAAAGTCCGATCAAAGACAGTTTGAGGGTCTCCTATGAACTAGACATAAAGGTACAACAATTTACCTATTTACGAACATGACGTTGAAAAGTCTCTGTGGCAGCAGCTTGGAGTCACTGCCACTATTGTTACAAATGTAAGCTCAACCCCCCCCCCACACTCCCGTCCCCCCCCCCCCCCCCCCCCCCCCCCCCCCCCCCACCCCCCGCCAGTGATGTGATTGACACAGGGGTCTGGACCAATTGCTGACAAGCGCTCAGACAAATCCCGTCCCCGGAGACATCATGTCGGTTCGGTGGCTTTTCGACGCCATGTCCGTTCGGCGGCATTTCGACATCATGTCCGTTCTGCGTCTTGTCGTTTTGGCGCGGTGTCCATTCGGCTTCATATCCTTTTGGCCTAGTGTCCGGTCAGTATCTTTGCTTTAAGGCATGATGATCTTTCGACATCTTGGCTTCCACTTCTTGGCTTCGGCTTCTCGTCCTTTAACGTCCTGCCTGCACACGAGAGTTTCTATACATTCTCACTGCATAATTTAATATTTTTCAGTTATTTTCAATACATATTTGATTTTGTTCATGCCTATTTGCCTTGAAAATATAATTGGTCAAATCAAGATGAATTTCAATATTGTTGGGCAAATAATTGTTTTATGTATAAGTTCAAAAATTTTACTGGCCATTTTCTTTGTAGAAATTAAAGAAGAAAAGCAGATAAAACCTTCAACCAAACCAAAGGAGAAAGGTAATTAAGTCTATTTTGCAAATGTGGACAGAAGATTCCTAAATTTCAAGTTTATGAACAGGTGGAGCTGTTGGGCAGAAAAAGACCAGTTGCTAAATGAAGCCTGCCCTACACTGTGAGACCAGAATATCATAATACATTGCTTTTCTTTCTGGGCCAACCAGCCAGCCATGTTTCCAGGAACCTGTGGAAAAAGAAGAGTTGCTTTGTATTCTACTTATTCCTCTGCTTATTTGGTTTAAATTTCTGGCTGCAGTTCCTCCTTAGTACATTAATTGGAATAATCTATCAATACAACTGTTATCATGGTCATTCAAGTCTGGCAACTTGCAGGAGAAATGTAGCAAGGACAACTCCTCAGCTATTCCATAGAGCTGCATTTTACCCCTCATCCTGATTCCAATTCCCTGTTCTTCGTCTGCTTGCATATGGCGTGCACAGCCTAAAGTTGTCGGACAACTTGTTCTATTTGATCTTATTTGATTGCGCACGCCGGGTTGATTGCATTTGTCGAAACAGGGTGGACCACGTGAAGGTTGCAATCTCCCACCCCAATTCCTTGTTGAGAGCCTTGATTAAATCTGTCTCTACCACCTTGTCAGACAATGCATTCCCATATCCAAAATACTTTTGCTCCCAATAACCCTAATATCCTTAAATGTTTGATCTTTGATACTTGACTTCCCACAATAGTAACAATACCTCTCTATCTATCTGACCAGACCCTCCTAAATTCTGAACAGCTTTATCATATGTTCTCCTATTCTCCAGACCAGCAAAACCAGTTTCTCAGACTTTCCCAAAAGTTTTTCATCACCAGAAACGTGCTCCTTGCCACTCCGCCCCACCCCAAATCTTCCATCGACTTAAGGTCATGGTGGCCAGATCTGGACACAACACTCGAGATGTATCGAGTATGGTGATTTACAAAGTTGAAGATTGCATATCTTCTTCATTTTTGCATTTCATGCCCCTGCTTGTGAAAGTCAGAATATTGTGGGTTTATAAAGTATAAAGTATTTCCTCTTTCTGTCCTGACACCTTTAAAATCTATCCACAAATGCACCCAAATCTCCACCTTCTTCAAGATATGTCAGAAGTGGGATGGAATACACTCCACTTGCTTTGATGGGTACTGTCAAGATGCTTGGAACCATCCAGAGCAAAGCAGCCTGTTACATTGGCATCTGTACAAAGTCCCTAAACTTTCATTCCCTCTACCTCTAATACATGGATTCTGTACATGAATGTAACCGTTTCTTTCCTCAAGGAAAAAGTGAAACAAAACTACAGTTATGTGAGGGGCCTTCACTCAAAACTACTTTCATTGCCCTGTACAAAAGGAATGAAACCCTTTACAACGGATACTGTATATTTATACAAACACCGAAAGGTGTTCAATCCAGTTCAGGGGAAAAAAAGTCTTGTTAATGAAGTTCTTGGTCAGTTCTGGACTATGAGATGAAACCTCTCTACTGAACATTGCTTGGAAATAGATTCTGTCAGATAATGATCTCTGGGATATTTTGCTATTAGTGGTGCAATCTTCAAGTGCAAATTATCTATATGGTTCAGAAAAATCTATGACAGGTTAGAGTTTCCACACATTCTCATTGCAATGTTTAATATTTTTGTATTTTGCTAATCATGTTTCACTTTTGTTCAGGCCTAATAGCCCTGAAAATGTCATTGATATCAAATTAAGAAGGTCTTCAATATATGTCAGACAAATAATTCTTACATGCAAAATTTCTGAAAGTTTACCATCCATTTTCTTTGCAGAAATTAAAGAAGAAAAGCAGAGAAAACCTGCAACCGATCCAAAGGAGAAAGGTAATTAGGTTTATTTTGCAAATGTGGATGGATGATGCCTAAATTTCATGTTTATAAACAGGTGGAGCTGTTGGGCAGAAAAAGACCAGCTGCTAAATGAAGCCTGCCCTACACTGTGAGACCAGAAAATAAATTGCTGCTTCTTTCTTGGCCAACCAGCCAGCCATGTGCCCAGGAACACATCGAAAAAGAAGAGTTGCTTCGTATTCCATTTATTCCTCTGCTTATTTGATTTAGGTTTCTGGCTACAGTTCCTCCTTAGTACATTAACTAGAATCAATGGAACTGTTTTCATGGTCATTCAAGTCTGGCAACCTGCTAGAGAAATGCAGCGAGTACAACACTGATCAATATTTTTCTATTTTGCTACTCGCGTTTCACATATTGTTCAAGCCTAATTGTGCTGAAAATGTAATTGATATCAAAATACGAAGGACATTAATATTGTCAGACAAATAATTCTCACATGCCTAATTTCTAAAAGTTTATGAATTATTTTCTTTGTAGAAATCAAAATAGAAAAGCAGAGAAAACCTTCACTCAAACCAAAGGAGAAAGGTAATTAGGTTTATTTTGCAAATTTGTGTAGAAAATTCCTAATTTTCAAAGTTATGAACAAGTGGACTGGTTGGGCAGGAAAAGACTAGAAAGGCGGCCCTATCCTCAAGACCAAAAATTCATAATAAATTGCTTATTTTTTCTTGGCCAAACAGCCTGCTATGTGTCCAGGAACATGTGGACATAGAATAGTTGCTTCATATTCAATTTATTCCTCTGCTTATTTCGTTTAAGTTTTTGTATATAGTACCTCCTTAGTACATTGGGTCAGGTCGAGGGGAGTTCCCCCCACCACGGGTACCAAGTAATCCCGTGCTACCTGCTCCATGGTCGAATAGTCGGCGACTAAACCGTCTCCCCCACCTGGTTTGCCAGGTGAGGAGGGGGCTGTGGACCCAAAGCAGGACCAAAAATAAGACCTGTCAAAGGGCGGATGAGCTCCTAGTGAGCCAACGGCCATCCACACTTCAGTTGAAGTTGCGATCACTTGGTCCCCATTCATTAACTATTTGAGGGCATAGATTGGCCCAGCACGGAAACCCAACTGAAGCTTGAACTCAGGATTAGATGACAAGTTATACTTTATAATCTGGGAACCTATCTCCAATGACGTATTATTAGTAATTCATTCCACTTTTTTTTCTTTATTGACTTTTGTAATTCTTTTTTTTCTTTCTCTCTCTTTCTATCTATATTTATTTAAAAAACTAAAGCGGAATCGATCTACAATTAAACATTTTAATAATGTATGATTGATGTACATGAAAAGTTTTTTACTATAACATGTAACTATACATTACCATAACATGTTTGCTTCTAATAAAAATATTAAAAAGAAAAAAAAAAAAAGTTGCGATCACTGTCGTATATAGCATTGTAAGGCACTGTGCCCATTGATGGTTTCAACAATGATGATGATGATGATGATGATGATGGTGTTAACTAGAATAATCCATCAATAGAACATTATCATGGTCATTCAAGGGTGGCAACCTGCAGGAGAAACTCCTCAGCTATTCCATAGAATTACAGTTCACTTCCCTCAAATCCTGATTCCAAATCCCTTATGAGAGCCTTGATTAAATCTGCATCTACCACCTTATCAGGCAATGCATTCCCATATCCCCACTCACTGTGTGAATAAAATACTTTTGCACGCATCACCTTTTCTCAAACCTTAAATTTGTGACCTTTGATTCTCTACCTTCCACTATGGGAAACATTTATTTCTATCTATGTTGTCCAGATCATCCTTTATTCTGAATAAATATTCAAATCTCCCAATCTTCTGAACAGTAATATCGCTACCCCCAATTTTCCTGAAAGAATTGTAAGAAACCTAATTGCCCTGAAAATGACATTGATATCAAATTAAGATGTACTTTAATATTGTCCACACTTCAGTTGAAAATGCATTTCGTTGTCTCTGTACTGTACACTGACAATGACAATTAAAATTGAATCTGAATCTGAATCTGAATTGTCAGACAAATAGTTCTTACATGTATATTTTCTATGGTTAACAACCATTTTCCTTGTAGAAATTAAGAAGGAGAGAAAACTTTCAACCAAATTAAAGGAGAAAGGTAATTCATTTTTCTTGCACATATGGGTAGAAAAGTTCTGAATTTTAAGTTTATGAACAAGTGGAGCAGTTGGGCAGGAAAATTACCAGCTGCCATTTAAAACCTGGCCTATACCGAGATAAGAATGTCAGAATAAAATGCTTCATTTTTCTTAGCCTACTGGCGAGCCATGTCTCCAGGAACACATGGAAAAAGAAGAGTCGCTTATGGGCCTGTCCCACTTACGCAACTTTTATGGCGACTGTCGGCACCCGTCATAGGTAGTTGCAGGTCGCCGAAAATTTGCAACATGTTGAAAATCTAGCGGCGACCAGAAAGACGCTATGACTCTTTGGGTGATTGAGGAGACTACTCACGACCATATAGGCGACACCCCGGCAACATGTCGCGGGGTGAAATCTGTATGGTCGTGAGTAGTTGTCCAAAGAGTCGTACCTTGTTCTGGTCACCGCTGGATTTTCAACATGTTGAACATTTTCTGCGACCTGCAACAACCTATGACGGGTGCCGGCAGTCGCCGAAAAAGTTGCGTAAGTGGGACAGGCCTATTAGAATTCCATTCATTCTCTGCTTATGAGGTCTTGGTTTCTGCTTACAGTTCCTCTTTAGTACCTTAACTAGAATAATCTATCAATAGATATTGTGGTCATTCAACTCTATGTTAGCAACCTGCAGGAGAAATGCAACTAGTCCAAATCTGCAACTATTCTTGACCACTGAAGTTTACTTGTAATTGCAATTCCCTTATGAAGGCCTCAAACAAATATACCTCAACCACCTTGTCGGGCAATACATTCCTATATAGAAACATAGAAACATAGAAACATAGAAATTAGGTGCAGGAGCAGGCCATTCGGCCCTTCGAGCCTGCACCGCCATTCAATATGATCATGGCTGATCATCCAACTCAGTATCCTGTACCTGCCTTCTCTCCATACCCCTTGATCCCCTTAGCCACAAGGGCCACATCTAACTCCCTCTTAAATATAGTCAATGAACTGGCCTTAACTACCCTCTGTGGCAGAGAGTTCCAGAGATTCACCACTCTCTGTGTGAAAAAAGTTCTTCTCATCTCGGTTTTAAAGGATTTCCCCCTTATCCTTAAGCTGTGACCCCTTGTCCTGGACTTCCCTAACATCGGGAACAATCTTCCTGCATCTAGCCTGTCAAACCCCTTAAGAATTTTGTAAGTTTCTATAAGATCCCCTCTCAATCTTCTAAATTCTAGAGAGTATAAACCAAGTCTATCCAGTCTTTCTTCATAAGACAGTCCTGACATCCCAGGAATCAGTCTGGTGAATCGTCTCTGCACTCCCTCTATGGCAATAATGTCCTTCCTCAGATTTGGAGACCAAAACTGTACGCAATACTCCAGGTGTGGTCTCACCAAGACCCTGTACAACTGCAGTAGATGCTCCTATACTCAAATCCTTTTGCAATGAAAGCTAACATACCATTCGCTTTCTTTAGTGCCTGCTGCACCTGCATGCCTACCTTCAATGACTGGTGTACCATGACACCCAGGTCTCGCTGCATCTCCCCCTTTCCCAATCGGCCACCATTTAGATAATAGTCTGCTTTCCCGTTTTTGCCACCAAAATGGATAACCTCACATTTATCCACATTATACTGCATCTCCCAAACATTTGCCCACTCACCCAGCCTATCCAAGTCACCTTGTAGTCTCCTAGCATCCTCCTCACAGCTAACACTGCCCCCCAGCTTAGTGTCATCCGCAAACTTGGAGATGTTGCCTTCAATTCCCTCATCCAGATCATTAATATATATTGTAAATAGCTGGGGTCCCAGTACTGAGCCTTGGGGTACCCCACTAGTCACTGCCTGCCATTGTGAGAAGGACCCGTTTACTCCTACTCTTTGCTTCCTGTTTGCCAGCCAGTTCTCTATCCACATCAATACTGAACCCCCAATGCCTTGTGCTTTAAGTTTGTATACTAATCTCTTATGTGGGACCTTGTCGAAAGCCTTCTGGAAGTCCAGATACACCACATCCACTGGTTCTCCCCTATCCACGTTACTAGTTACATCCTCGAAAAATTCTATAAGATTCGTCAGACATGATTTACCTTTCGTAAATCCATGCTGACTTTGTCCCATGATTTCACCACTTTCCAAATGTGCTGCTATCCCATCTTTAATAACTGACTCTAGCAGTTTCCCCACTACCGATGTTAGACTAACTGGTCTGTAATTCCCCATTTTCTCTCTCCCTCCCTTCTTAAAAAGTGGGGTTACGTTTGCTACCCACCAATCTTCAGGAACTACTCCAGAATCTAAAGAGTTTTGAAAGATTATTACTAATGCATCCACTATTTCTGGAGCTACTTCCTTAAGTACTCTGGGATGCAGCCTATCTGGCCCTGGGGATTTATCGGCCTTTAATCCATTCAATTTACCCAACACCACTTCCCGGCTAACCTGGATTTCACTCAATTCCTCCAACTCCTTTGACCCGCGGTCCCCTGCTATTTCCGGCAAATTATTTATGTCTTCCTTAGTGAAGACGGAACCAAAGTAGTTATTCAATTGGTCCGCCATATCCTTGTTCCCCATGATCAACTCACCTGTTTCTGACTGCAAGGGACCTACATTTGTTTTAACTAATCTCTTTCTTTTCACATATCTATAAAACCTTTTGCAGTCAGTTTTTATGTTCCCTGCCAGTTTTCTTTCATAATCTATTTTTCCTTTCCTAATTAAGCCCTTTGTCCTCCTCTGCTGGTCTTTGAATTTCTCCCAGTCCTCCGGTATGCTGCTTTTTCTGGCTAATTTGTACGCATCATCCTTCGCTTTGATACTATCCCTGATTTCCCTTGTTATCCATGGATGTACTACCTTCCCTGATTTATTCTTTTGCCAAACTGGGATGAACAATTTTTGTAGTTCATCCATGCAGTCTTTAAATGTCTTCCATTGCATATCCTCCGTCAACCCTTTTAGAAACATGGAAATTAGGTGCAGGAGTAGGCCATTCGGCCCTTCGAGCCTGCACCGCCTCTTTTAGAATGAATTGCCAGTCAATCTTGGCCAATTCACGTCTCATACCCTCAAAGTTACCTTTCTTTAAGTTCAGAACCATTGTTTCTGAATTAACAATGTCACTCTCCATCCTAATGAAGAACTCAACCATATTATGGTCACTCTTGCCCAAGGGGGCACGTACAACAAGATTGCTAACTAACCCTTCCTCATTACTCAATACCCAGTCTAAAATAGCCTGCTCTCTCGTTGGTTCCTCTACATGTTGATTTAGATAACTATCCCGCATACATTCCAAGAAATCCTCTTCCTCAGCACCCCTGCCAATTTGATTCACCCAATCTATATGTAGATTGAAGTCACCCATTATAACTGTTTTGCCTTTGTCGCACGCATTTCTAATTTCCTGTTTGATACCATCTCCAACTTCACTACTACTGTTAGGTGGCCTGTACACAACACCCACCAGCGTTTTCTGCCCCTTAGTGTTTTGCAGCTCTACCCATACCGATTCCGCATCCTCCAAACTAATGTCCTTCCTTTCCATTGCATTAATCCCCTCTCTAATCAGTAACGCTACCCCACCTCCTTTACCTTTCTGTCTATCCCTCCTGAATATTGAATATCCCTGGATGTTCAGCTCCCAGCCTTGGTCACCCTGGAGCCATGTCTCTGTGATCCCAACTATTTCATAGTCATTAATATCTATCTAAGTTCTTGATCTCTATTAAGAAGGACAAGAGGTATATCACCTATCCCACATTATATTTAATTTGCCCACCATCTCAACCCCTCTATATCCAGTTGCAGAATTACAATATTCTCATCATAACCCCTTCCACCTCCGTGAGTGTCGTAGGTGTCATGGAGGAGCTGAAGGGCTTTGACAGTTGATGGCATGACTCCAATGGTGCAGTTATTAAAACTGAGGTTGCTTAAAAAACTAGAAATTCTGAAGTTGAAAGTTAGCAAAAGTTGAACAGGAAGAGCATAAAGATTTCGGGAGGGACACTGTTTTGAAATGTTTTCATTAACAGAATTCCAATAATTTTTAACAGTTATTCAAAGTCTGGATAATGCCTGTATTATTGTTGCTTCCAATTATCCTATATCTGAGACGGTTTTAAAGAGCCTGGAATTATTTATAGGGTAGACTGCATGAGGATTGCAGGTTTCTTCTCCTGAAGGACATCAGTGAACCATTTGAGTTTTACAACAAACGGATGGTAATTCTATGGTTACTGAGATTACTCACTTAGTTTCAGCTTTGGATTTGTCTTTCTGAATCAGGACTATGACAGCTACGTGAACTGCTGCACTAGCATATACCTCCAGCTTGAAGTTTGTTTAAAACACAGGCCATTGTTGTCTGCCTTTAACCAATATGGCAGGCAGAACATTTGTGTGTGCAGTTGTCATGCACCATGATGAATGCCTGGGGAACTCGTACTCTAAGCTCTGGTATTCTATACATAAGCCTGGATGCCACTCAACCTCTATGTTCTTTAAAATTATAATTATTTATCCAAGTATTTATTTTTGTGTCTTGCTATCAGAATCTGTCAGATAATGATCTCTGAGATATTTTACTGTTGTGGTGCAGTCTTCTAGTGCAACTTCTTCAGAACACTTTGAACTTTAGAGGTTAACTTTCTATACATTGCATTGTTTAATATTTTCAATTTTGCTAATTGTGTTTCACTTTTGTTGAGGCCTAATAGCCCTGAAAATGTCAATGATATCAAATTAAGAAGGCTTTAATATTGTCAGACAAATAATTCTTGCATGCATAATTTCTAAAAGTTTACCAACCATTTTCTTTGCAGAAATTAAAATAGGAAAGCAGAGAAAACCTTCAACCAAACCAAAGGAGAAAGGTAATTAGGTTTATTTTGCAATTGTGGATAGAAATGTCCTACATTTCAAGTTTATCAGCATGTGGAGCTGTTGGGCAGAAAAAGACCAATAGCTAAATGAAGCCTGCCCTACACTGTGAGAACAGAAAATCATAATAATTTGCTTCTTTTTTCTTGGCCAACCAGCTAGACATGTGTTCTGGAACACGTGGAAAAGGAACAGTTGCTTCAATTTCCACTTATTCCTCTGCTTATTAGGCTTAGGTTTCTGCTCACAGTTAGTCCTTAGTATATTAACTAGAAAAATCTCTCAGTGTAAGTATTATCATGGTCATTCAACTCTATGTTAGCAATGTGCAGGAGAAATGCATCTAGTACAATATATTTTTCTATTTTGTTCATTATGTTTCACTTTTGTCCTGGACTTATTGCCCTGAAAAGGTAATTGATACCAAATTAAGATGGGCTTTAACATTGTCAGACAAATAATTCTCAATTGCGTAAAAGTATTATTATCATTTTCTTTGTAGAAATTAAGAAAGAAACACCGATAAAACGCTTAGCCGAACCAAAGGCAAAAGGTAATTGAGTTTATTTTGCAAATGTTGATAGACAATTACTGAATTTGGCAGAGAAGAGTTGTGCTGAATAGCCCAATACTGCTCCCAGAACTTATGAATTACAAGTTTATCAACAAGTGTTGATGGGTTGGAAAAGACCAGATGAGACATGAAGCCTGCCCTATACCAGGAGACCAGAACATCATAATATTTTTTTCGTGGCTAACCAGCCAGCCATGTGTCCAAGAAAACGTGGAAAAACAAGAGTAGCTTAGAATTCCATTAATTCCTCTGCTTACGTGTTTCTTGTACTGCTTACAGTTCCGCTTTAGTACATTGACTAGACTAATCTAGCAAAAGAACTGTTATCATGGTCATTCAAATATGTGTTAGCAGCCTGCATGAGAAATGCAACTAATCCAACTGCCTCTATTCTTGAGCACTGCAGAATACTGCATTAAAAGGTGACTCACCTCCTGACATCGCAAGACCTTTCCTCCATCTACAAGGTATGTCAGGAGTGTGATGGAAAACAATCCACTTGCCTTGATGAGTGCAGTCAAGAAGCTTGACATTATCCAGGAAAAAGCAGCTCGCTTTACTAGCTGAGACCTCTGAGTTACTCCAGCTTTTTATGTCTATCTTCGCTTTACTAGTATCTGATCAACCTCTCAAAACATTAATTCCATCCACCACTGATTGCAAACTATTGGAATTGTGTATTGGTTTACTATTATCACATGCACCGAGAAACACTGAATAGTTTCAACGAAATTGCCCTGAAAAAGGTATTGATATCAAATTAAAATGGACTTTTAATGTTGTCAAATCATTGTCACACATATAATATCTAAATGTATATCAACCATTTTCTTTTTAGAAATTAAAAAAGAAAAGCAGAAAAAACCTTCAATCAAACCAAAGGAGGAAGGTAAATGGGTTTATTATTATTATTAAAGAATATTCTTGAGCAGTGTAGGTTACTTCTCTCAGGTCCTGATTCCAATTCCCTTATGAAGGCCACGAAAAAAAACGACCTCCACCACTTCATCAAGCAATGCATTCCATATCTAATCACTCACTGTGTGAATAAAACAAATTGTGCTCCCCTATTTTCTCAATTACCTTAAATTCTGCAGCTTTCCTGTAGATTTCCTACAGTTCCTGTAGATTTGTTGGTTTACCATTTGAATAAGCAAATAATGGAGATAGGACTAACAACAGAATATCCTAATATGTTTCTCTTTTCTTTAGACATAATTGCATTGAAAATGTTATTGATATCAAATTAAGATGGACTTTTAATATTGACAGACAAATAATTGTCACATGCATAATATCTAAATGTTCACCAACCATTTTCTGTTTAGAAATTAAAAAAGAAAAGCTGAAAAAACCTTCAACCAAACCAAAGGAGAAAGGTAATTGGGTCTATTATGCAACTGTGGAACGAAAATTCCTAAATTTCAAGTTTATGAACAAGTGAAGATTATGTGTTGGAAAAAAACCAGCTGCTGCATGAAGCCTGCACTGTACCATAAAACCAGAACATCATAATATAATGCTCCTCATTCATGGCCAACCAGCCAGCCATGTGTCCAGGAACGCATGGAAAAAGAAGAGTTGCTTAGAATTCCATTCATTCCTCTGCTTACATGTTTATGGTTTCTGCTTACAGTTCCTCCTTAGTACATTAGCTAGAATAATCTAGCACAAGTACAATTATCATGATCATTTAAGTCTGTGTTTGCAGCCTGCATGAGAAATGCAGCTAATCCAACTCGACAGCTATTCTTGAGCGCTGCTTTTCTCAGGTCTTGATTCCAATTTCCTTATGAAGGCCACAAACATATCTACATCTATCACCTTGTCAAGCAATGCATTCCCATATCCAATCAGTCACTGTGTAAATAAAATACTTTTTCTCCCCTCTTTCTCATTTACCTTAAATTCTGTAGATTTCCTCAGTTCCTGTAGATTTGTTAGTTTATGAATAAGCAAACAATGGAGATAGGACAGTCAACTGAATATCCTTTATTGAAGGCATTCACTCGAACCCAAAAAGGAGTGCCAGGTACAATAGTGCATCAAAAGGTGACTCGCCTCCTGGCATTGCAAGGTCTTTCTTCCATCTACAAGGCATAAGTCAGGAGTGTGATGAAAAACACTACATGTGCCTTAATGAGTGCAGTCAAGAAGCTTGGCACTATCCAGGACAAAGCAGCTCGCTTTACTAGCTGGGACCCGTTGAGTTACTCCAGCTTTTTGTGTCTATCTTTGCTTTACACTTATCATCAACCTCCCGAAACATTCATTCCATCCATCATCGATTGCAAAGTAATGGAATTGAGTATTGGTTTATTATTGTCATATGCACCGAAACACTGAATATGTTTCCCTTTTGTTTAGACCAAATTGACTTGAAAATGGTATTGATATCAAATTAAGATGGACTTTTAATATTGTCAGACAAATATAATTTCTAACCTTTTTCTTTTTAGAAATTAAAAAAGAAAAGCAGAAAAAGGCTTCAATCAAACCAAAGGAGAAAGGTAATTCGGTTTATTATTGAATTATGGAAAGAATATTCCCAAATTTTAAGTTTATGAACAAATGGTTGATGTGTTGGATAATACTAGCTTCTACATGAAGCCTGCCCTATTCCATGAGACCAGAACATCATAATAAATGCTTCTTTTTCTTGGCTGACCAGCCAGCCATGTGTGCGGGAACACATGGAATAAGAAGAGTTGTTTAGAATTCCATTCACTCCTCCATTAACAAACTACAAAAGACTACAAAAAGTAGTAAACACTGCCCAGTCCATCATCAGCTCTGACCTTTCTTCCATCGAGGGGTTTTATCGCAGTATCATCAGAGACCCACACCATCCTGGCCACACACTCATCTCCCTGCTACCTTCAGGAAGAAGTTGCAGGAGCCTGAAGACTGCAACAACCAGGTTCAGGAATAGCTACTTCCCCACAGCCATCAGGCTATTAAACCTGGCTTGGACAACACTCTGATTATTGGTGGCCCATTATCTGCTATTTGCACTTCATCAGTTTATTTGTTTATGTGTGTATATATTTATATTGTGGTATATGGACACACTGATCTATTTTTTATAATAAATGCCTACTATGTTCTGTGTGCTAGGCAACGCAAGAATGTCATTGTCCTACCAGGGCCACATGACAATCAACTCACTTGAACTTGTTTACATGATTCTGGTTTCTGCTTACAATTATTTCTTAGTACATTAACGAGCATAATCTAGCAAAAGAACAGTTATCATGGTCATTCCACTTATTCTCTGCTTATTAGGTTTAGGTTTCTGCTCACAGTTAGTCCTTGGTATATTAACTAGAAAAATCTCTCCGTGTAAGTATTATCTTGGTCATTCAACTCTATGATAGCAATGTGCAGGAGAAATGCATCTAGTACAATATATTTTACTATTTTGTTCATTATGTTTCACTTTTGTCCAGGACTTATTGCCCTGAAAATGTAATTGATACCACATTAAGATGGGCTTTAATATTGTCAGACAAATAATTCTTACATGCATCATTTCTAAAAGTATTATTACCATTTTCTTTGTAGAAATTAAGAAAGAAACGCCGATAAAACCCTTAGCTGAACCAAAGGCAAAAGGAATTGGGTTTATTTTGCAAATGCTGATAGACAATTTCTGAATTTGGCAGAGAAGAGTTGTGTCGAATAGCACAATTCTGCTGCCAGAACTTATGAATTACAAGTTTATCAACAAGTGGAGTTGATGGGTTGGAAAAGACCAGATGAGACATGAAGCCTGCCCTATACCAGGAGACCAGAACAAGATCATATTTTTCTTCTTGGCTAACCAGCCAGCCATGTGTCCAAGAACACATAGAAAAACAAAAGTAGCTTAGAATTCCATTAATTCCTCTGCTTACGTGGTTCTTGTACTGCTTACAGTTCCTCTTTAGTGCATTGACTAGAATAATCTAGCAAAAGAACTGTTATCATGGTCATTCAAATATGTGTTAGCAGCCTGCATGAGAAATGCAACTAATCCAACTCTGCAACTATTCTTGAGCACTACACAATAATGCATTAAATGGTGACTCACCTTCTGACATCGCAAGATCTATCCTCCATCTACAAGGCATAAGTCAGGAGTGTGATGGAAAACAATCCACTTGCCTTGATGAGTGCAGTCAAGAAGCTTGACATTATCCTGGAAAATGCAGCTCGCTTTACTAGCTGAGACTTCTGAGTTACTCCAGCTTTTTATGTCTATCTTCACTTTACTAGTATCTGATCAACCTCCCAAAACATTAATTCCATCCACCACCGATTGCAAAGTATTGGAATTGAGTATTGGTTTACTATTATCATATGCACCGAGAAACACGAATCGGTTTCCCCTTTGTTTTGACAAAATTGCCCTGAAAAAGGTATTGATATCAAATTAAGATGGATTTTTATGTTGTCAGACAAGTAATTGTCACATGTATAATTTCTAAATGTTTATCAACCATTTTCCTTTTAGAAATTAAAAAAGAAAAGCAGAAAAAACCTTCAATTAAACCAAAGGAGAAAGGTAAATGGGTTTATTATTGAATTGAATTGAATTGAATTTATTTGTCATTCAGACCTTTCGGTCTGAATGAAATTTTGTTGCCATGCAGTCATACATATAATAAAAAAGAAAAAAAACACACAATAAACACAAATTATTATTAAAGAATATTCCTTAATTTTAAGTTTATGAACAAATGGAGTTGATGGGTTGGAAAAGACCAACTTCTACATGAACCATGAGACCAAAACATCAGTTTAAAAGGCTTATTTTTTCTTGGCTAACCAAGATCAGGATCACATGGAATAAGAAGAGTTGCTTAGAATTCCATTCACTTCTCTGCTTACATGGTTCTGGTTTCTGCTTACAGTTCTTTCTTAGTACATTAACATAATCTAGCAAAAGGACAGTTAACATGGTCCATCAAATGTGTGTTAGCAGCCTGCTTGAGAAATGCAGCTAATCCAAATTTGCAATTCTGCAACTATTCTTGAGCTCTGCAGGTTACTTCTCTCATGTCCTGATTCCAATTCCCTTATGAAGGCCACAAACATATCTACATCTATCACCTTGTCAAGCATTGCATTCCCATATCCAATCACTCACTGTGTGAATAAAATACTAAAATAAGTTTATGAACAAATGGTTGATGTGTTGGAAAATACTAGCTACTACATGAAGCCTGCCCTATCCCATGAGACCAGAACATCATCATAAATGCTTCTTTTCTTGGCTGACCAGCAAGCCATGTGTGCAGAAACACATGGAAGAAGAAGAGTTGTTTAGAATTCCATTCACTCCTCTGTTGACATGGTTCTCGTTTCTGCTTACAGTTCTTTCTTAGTACATTAACGAGCGTAATCTAGCAAAAGAACAGTTATCATGGTCATTCCACTTATTCTCTGCTTATTAGGTTTAGGTTTCTGCTCACAGTTAGTCCTTAGTATATTAACTAGAAAAATCTCTCAGTGTAAGTATTATCATGGTCATTCAACTCTATGTTAGCAATGTGCAGGAGAAATGCATCTAGTACAATATATTTTTCTATTTCGTTCATTACGTTTCACTTTTGCCAAGGACTTATTGCCCTGAAAATGTAATTGATACCACATTTAGATGGGCTTTAATGTTGTCAGACAAATAATTCTTACATGCATAATTTCTAAAAGTATTATTACCATTTTCTTTGTAGAAATTAAGAAAGAAACGCCGATAAAACGCTTAGCCGAAACAAAGGCAAAAGGTAATGGGGTTTATTTTGCAAATGTTGATAGACAATTTCTGAATTTGGCAGAGAACAGTTGTTGTGCCGAATGGCCCAATTCTGCTCCCAGAAGTTATGAATTACAAGTTTATCAACAAGTGGAGTTGATGGGTTGGAAAAGACCAGATGAGACATGAAGCCTGCCCTATACCAGGAGACCAGAACATCATAATTTTTTTCTTGGCTAACCAGCCAGCCTTGTGTCCAAGAACACGTGGAAAAACAAGAGTAGCTTAGAATTCCATTCATTCCTCTGCTTACGTGGTTCTTGTACTGCTTACAGTTCCTCTTTAGTACATTGACTAGACTAATCTAGCAAAAGAACTGTTATCATGGTCATTCAAATATGTGTTAGCAGCCTGCATGAGAAATGCAACTAATCCAACTGCAGCTATTCTTGAGCACTGCACAATACTGCATTAAATGGTGACTCACCTCCTGACATCGCTAGGTCTTTCCTCCATCTACAAGGCATAAGTCAGGAGTGTGATGGAAAACAATCCACTTGCCTTGATGAGTGCAGTCAAGAAGCTTGACATTATCCTGGAAAATGCAGCTCGCTTTACTAGCTGAGACCTCTGAGTTACTCCAGCTTTTTATGTCTTTCTTCGCTTTACTAGTATCTGATCAACCTCCCAAAACATTCATTCCATCCACCACCGATTGCAAAGTATTGGAATTGAGTATTGGTTTACTATTATCACATGCACCGAGAAACACTGAATAGGTTTCCCTTTTGTTTTGACGAAATTGCCCTGAAAAAGGTATTGATATCAAATTAAGATGGACTTTTAATGTTGTCAGACAAGTAATTGTCACATGTATAATTTCTAAATGTTTATCAAACATTTTCTTTTTAGAAATTAAAAAAGAAAAGCAGAAAAAACCTTCAATCAAACCAAAGGAGAAAGGTAAATGGATTTATTATTGAATAATTATTATTAAAGAATATTCCTTAATTTTAAGTTTATGAACAATTGGAGTTGATGGATTGGAAAAGATCAACTTCTACATGAACCATGAGACCAAAACATCGTATTAAAATCCTTCTTTTTTCTTGGCTAACCAGCCAAACATGTGTCCAGGATCACATGGAATAAGAAGAGTTGCTTAGAATTCCATTCACTCCTCTGCATACATGGTTCTGGTTTCTGCTTACAGTTCTTTCTTAATACATTAACTAGCATAATCTAGCAAGAGAACAGTTATCATAGTCCATAAAATGTGTGTTAGCAGCCTGCTTGAGAAATGCAGCTAATCTAACTCTGCAACTATTCTTGAGCACTGCAGGTTACTTCTCTCACGTCCTGATTCCCATTCCCTTATGTAGGCCACGGAAAAATCTACCACTACCACTTCATCAAGCAATGCATTCCATATCTAATTACTCACTGTGAATAAAAGACCTCGTATTTTCTCATTTACCTTAAATTCTGCAGCTTTCCTGTAGATTTCCTACAGTTCCTGGAGATTTGTTGGTTTGCCATTTGAATAAGCAAATAATGGAGATAGGACTGTCAACAGAATATTCTAATATGTTTCCCTTTTCTTTATACCTAATTGCCTTGAAAATGGTATTGATATCAAATTAAGATGGACTTTTAATATTGACAGACAAATAAATGTCACATGCATAATTTCTAAATGTTCACCAACTATTTTCTGTTTAGAAATTAAAAAAGAAAAGCAGAAAAAACCTTCAACCAAACCAAAGGAGAAAGGTAATTCGGTTTATTATTGAATTATTGAAAAGATATTCAAAATTTTAAGTTTATGAACAAATGGTTAATGTGTTGGATAATACTAGCTTCTACATGAAGCCTGCCCTATTCCATGAGACCAGAACATCATAATAAAATGCTTCTTTTTCTTGGCTGACCGGCAGGAACACATGGAATAAAAGAGTTGTTTAGAATTCCATTCACGCCTCTGTTTACATGGTTCTGGTTTCTGCTTACAGTTCTTTCTTAGTGCATTAACGAGCATAATCTAGCAAAAGAACAGTTATCATGGTCATTCCACTTATTCCTCTGCTTATTAGGTTTAGGTTTCTGCTCCTAATAAGCAGTTAGTCCTTAGTATAATAACGAGAAAAATTCTCTCAGTGTAAGTATTATCATGGTCATTCAACTCTATGTTAGCAATGTGCAGGAGAAATGCATCTAGTACAATATTTTTTTTTAATTTCGTTCATTACGTTTCACTTTTGTCCAGGACTTATTGCCCTGAAAATGTAATTGATACCACATTTAGATGGGCTTTAATATTGTCAGACAAATAATTCTTACATGCATAATTTCTAAAAGTATTATTACCATTTTTGTTGTAGAAATTAAGAAAGAAAAGCCGATAAAACCCTTAGCCGAACCAAAGGCAAAAGGTGATTAGGTTTATTTTGCAAATGTTGATAGACGATTTCTAAATTTGGCAGAGAACAGTTGTTGTGCCGAATAGCCCAATACTGCTCCCAGAACTTATGAATTACAAGTTTATCAACAAGTGGAGTTGATGGGTTAGAAAAGACCAGATGAGACATGAAGCCTGCCCTATACCAGGAGACTAGAACATCATCATAATATTTTTTCTTGGCTAACCAGCCAGCCTTGTGTCCAAGAACACATGGAAAAACTAGAGTAGCTTAGAATTCTATTCATTCCTCTGCTTACGTGGTCCTTGTTCTGCTTACAGTTCCTCTTTAGTACATTGACTAGAAAATTCTAGCAAAAGAACTGTTATCATGGTTATTCAAATATGTGTTAGCAGCCTGCATGAGAAATGCAACTAATCCAACTCTGCAGCTATTCTTGAGCACTGCACAATAATGCATTAAAAGGTGACTCACCTCCTGACATCGCAAGACCTTTCCTCCATCTACAAGGTATGTCAGGAGTGTGATGGAAAACAATCCACTTGCCTTGATGAGTGCAGTCAAGAAGCTTGACATTATCCAGGAAAAAGCAGCTCGCTTTACTAGCTGAGACCTCTGAGTTACTCCAGCTTTTTATGTCTATCTTCGCTTTACAAGTACCTGATCAACCTCTCAAAACATTCATTCCATCCACCACCGATTGCAAACTATTGGAATTGAGTATTGGTTTACTATTATCACATGCACCGAGAAACACTGAATAGATTTCCCTTTTGTTTCGACGAAATTGCCCTGAAAAAGGTATTGATATCAAATTAAGATGGACTTTTAATGTTGTCAGACAAATAATTGTCACATGTATAATTTCTAAATGTTTATCAACCATTTTCTTTTTAGAAATTAAAAAAGAAAAGCAGAAAAAACCTTCAATCAAACCAAAGGAGAAAGGTAAATGGATTTATTATTGAATAATTATTAATAAAGAATATTCCTTAATTTTAAGTTTATGAACAAATGGAGTTGGAAAAGATCAACTTCTACATGAACCATGAGGACAGAACATCATATTAAAATGCTTATTTTTTCTTGGCTAACCAGCCAAACATGTGTCCAGGATCACATGGAATAAGAAGAGTTGCTTAGATTTCCATTCACTCCTCTGCATACATGGTTCTGGTTTCTGCTTACAGTTCTTTCTTAATACATTAACTAGCATAATCTAGCAAAAGAACAGTTATCACGGTCCATAAAATGTGTGTTAGCAGCCTGCTTGAGAAATGCAGCTAATCCAACTGCAACTATTCTTGAGCACTGCAGGTTACTTCTCTCGTGTCCTGATTCCCATTCCCTTATGAAGGCCACAAAAAAATCTACCACTTCATCACGCAATGCATTCCATATCTATTCACTCACTCTGTGAATAAATTACCTCGTATGTTCTCATTTACCTTAAATTCTGCAGATTTCCTGTAGATTTCCTACAGTTCCTGTAGATTTGTTGGTTTGCCATTTGAATAAGCAAATAATGGAGACAGGAATGTCAACAGAATATCCTAATATGTTTCCCTTTTCTTTAGACCTAATTGCCTTGAAAATGGTATTGATATCAAATGAAGATGGACTTTTAATATTCACAGACAAAAATTGTCACATGCATAATTTCTAAATGTTCACCAACCATTTTCTGTTTAGAAATTAGAAAAGAAAAGCTGAAAAAACCTTCAACCAAACCAAAGGAGAAAGGTAATTGGGTCTATTATGCAACTATGGATCGAAAATTCCTAAATGTCAAGTTTATGAACAATTGAAGATTAAGGCTTGGAAAAAAACAGCTGCTGCAGGCTACTTCTCTCATGTCCTGATTCCCATTCCCTTATGAAGGCCACGAAAAAATCTACCTCTACTACTTCATCAAGCAATGCATTCCATATCTAATCATTCACTGTGTGAATAAAATACCTCGTATTTTCTCATTTACCTTAAATGAGAAATGCAGCTAATCCAACTCGACAGCTATTCTTGAGCGCTGCTTTTCTCCGGTCTTGATTCCAATTCCCTTATGAAGCCCACAAACATATCTACATCTATCACCTTATCAAGCAATGCATTCCCATATTCAATCACTCACTGTGTGAATAAAATACTTTTGCTCCCCTCCTTCTCATTTACCTTAAATTCTGTAGATTTCTTCAGTTCCTGTAGATTTGTTAGTTTGCCATTTGAATAAGCAAGTAATGGAGATAGGACTGTCAACTGAATATACTTTATTGAAGGCATTCAGTCGAACCCAAAATGGAGTGCCAGGTACAATAGTGCATCAAAAGGTGACTCACTTCCTGGCATTGCAAGGTATTTCTTCCATCTACAAGGCATACGTCAGGAGTGTGATGAAAAACACTCCACGTGCCTTGATGAGTACAATCAAGAAGCTTGGCACTATCCAGGATAAAGCAGCTCGCTTTAGTAGCTGAGACCCATTGAGTTACTGCAGCTTTTTGGGTCTATCTTCGCTTTACAAGTATCATATCAACCTCCCGAAACATTAATTCCATCCACCATCGATTGTTTAGACCATATTCCCCTGATAATGGTATTGATATCAAATTAAGATAGAGTTTTAATATTGTCAGACAAATATTTGTCATATGTATAATTTCTAACCTTTTTCTTTTTAGCAATTAAAAAAGAAAAGCAGAAAAAACCTTCAATCAAGCAAAAGGAGAAAGGTAATTGGGCTTATTATTGAATTATGGAAAGAATATTCCCAAATTTTAAGTTTATGAACAAATGGTTGATGTGTTGGAAAATACTAGTTTCTACATGAAGCCTGCCCTATTCCATGAGACCAGAACATCATAATAAAATGCTTCTTTTTCTTGGCTGACCAGCCAGCCATGTGTGCAGCAACACATGGAATAAGAAGAGTTGTTTAGGGAATTCCATTCACTCCTCTGTTTATACGGTTCTGGTTTCTGCTTACAGTTCTTTCTTAGTACATTAATTAGCACAATCTAGCAAGAGAACAGTTATCATGGTCATTCAAATGTGTGTTAGCAGCCTGCTTGAGAAATGTAGCTAATCCAACTCTGCAACTAATCTTGAGCACTGCAGGTTACTTCTCTCACGTCCTGATTCCAATTCCCTTATGAAGGCCACAAAAAATTCTACCTCTACCACTTCATCAAGCAATGCATCAAGTAATCACTCACTGTGTGAATAAAATACTTTTGCTCCCCTCACATTTTCTCATTTACCTTAAATTCTGCAGCTTTCCTGTAGATTTCCTACAGTTCCTGTAGATTTGTTAGTTTGCCATTTGAATAAGCAAATAATGGAGACAGGACTGTCAACAGAACATCCTAATATGTTTCCCTTTCCTTTAGACCTAATTGACTTGAAAATGGTATTGATATCAAATTAAGATGGACTTTTAATATTGCCAGACGAACAGTTCTCACGTGCAAATTTTCGAAATGTTTACCAACCATTTTCTTTTTAGAAATTCAAAAAGAAAAGAAGAAAAAACCTTCAACCAAACCAAAGGAGAAAGGTAATTGGATTTATTATGGAATTGTGGAAAGAATATTCCTAAATTTTAAGTTTATGAACAAGTGCACTTGATGGGTTGGAAAATACCAGCGGCAGCACGAAGCCTGCCCTATACCATGAGACCGAAACATCATAATAAAATGTGTCTTTTTTCTTGGCTGACCTGTAGATTTGTTAGTTTGCCATTTGAATAAGCAAATAATGGAGATAGGACTTTTAACTGAATATCCTTTATTGAAGGCATTCACTCAAACCCCAAAAGGAGTGCCAGGTGCAATAGTGCATCAAAAGATGAAGACTCACTGTGTTACTCCAGTTTTTTGTGTCTATCTTCGCTTTACTGATCAACTACCCGAAACATTAATTCCATCCACCACCGATTGCAAAGTCATAGAATTGAGTATTGGTTTATTATTGTCACATGCTCTGAGAAACACTGAATATGGTTCCCTTTTGTTTAGAACAAATTGCCATGAAAATGGTACTGATATCAAATTAAGATGGACTTTTAATATTGTCAGACTAATAATTGTCAAATGCATGATATCTAACCATTTTCATTTTAGAAATTGAAAAAGAAAAGGAGAAAAAACCTTCAATCAAACCAAAGGAGAAAGGTATTCGGGTTTATTATTGAATTGTGGAAAGAATATTCCCAAATGTTAAGTTTCCGAACAAATGGTGCTGATGAGTTGAAAAAGACTAGCTTCTACATGAAACCTGCCCTATTCCATGAGACCAGAACATCATAATAAAATGCTTCTTTGTTCTTGGCCAGCCAGTCAGTCATGTGTCCAGGAACACATGGAAAAAGAAGAGTTGCTCAGAATTCCATGAATTCCTCTGCTTACGTGGTTCTGGTTCTGCTTACAGTTCCTCCTTAGTACATTAACTAAATTAATCTAGCAAATTAACTGTTATCATGGTCATTCCAGTCTGTGTTAGCATGAGAAACATCGCTAATACAACTCCGCAGGTATTTATGAGCACTGCGGGCTTACTAATCTCAGGTCCTGATTCCAATTCCCTTATGAAATTGAAAAAGAAAAGCAGAAAAAACCTTCAATCAAACCAAAGGAGAAACGTAAATGGGTTTATTATTGAATAATTATTATTAAAGAATATTTCTTAATTTTAAGTTTATGAACAAATTGATGGATTGGAAAAGATCAACTTCTACATGAACCACGAGAACAAAACATCATATTAAAATGCTTCATTTTTTCGTGGCTAACCAGCCAAACGTGTGTCCAGGATCACATGGAATAAGAAGAGTTGCTTAGAATTCCATTCACTTCTCTGCTTACATGGTTCTCGTTTCTGCTTACAGTTCTTTCTTAGTACATTAACTAGCATAATCTAGCAAAAGAACAATTATCATGGGCCATCAAATGTGTGTTAGCAGCCTGCTTGAGAAATGCAGCTAATCCAACTCTGCAACTATTCTTGAGCACTGCAGGTTACTTCTCTCATGTCCTGATTCCCGTTCCCTTATGAAGGCCACGAAAAAATCTACCACTACCACTTCATCAAGCAATGCATTCCATATCTAATTACTCACTGTGAATAAAATAACTTGTATTTTCTCATTTACCTTAAATTCTGCAGCTTTCCTGTAGATTTCCTTCAGTTCCTGGAGATTTGTTGGTTAGCCATTTGAATAAGCAAATAATGGAGATAGGAATGTCAACAGAATATCCTAATATGTTTCCCTTTTCTTTAGACCTAATTACCTAGAAAATGGTATTGATATCAGATTAAGATGGACTTTTAATATTGACAGAAAAATAAATGTCACATGCATAATTTCTAAATGTTCACCAACTATTTTCTGTTTAGAAATTAAAAAAGAAAAGCAGAAAAAACCTTCAACCAAACCAAAGGAGAAAGGTAATTGGGTCTATTATGCAACTGTGGAACGAAAATTACTAAGATTTAAGTTTATGAACAAGTGAAGATTATGTGTTGGAAAATACCAGCTGCTGCACGAAGCCTGCACTACACCATAATACCAGAACATCATAATATAATGCTTCTCATTCATGGCCAACCAGCCAGCCATGTGTCCAGGAACGCATGGAAAAAGAAGAGTTGCTTAGAATTCCATTCATTCCTCTGCTTACATGTTTATAGTTTCTGCTTACAGTTCCTCCTTAGTACATTAGCTAGAATAATCTAGCACAAGTACAGTTATCATGGTCATTCAAGTCTGTGTTTGTAGCTTGCATGAGAAATGCAGCTAATCCAACTCGACAGCTATTCTTGCGCGCTGCTTTTCTCAGGTCTTGATTCCAATTTCCTTATGAAGGCCACAAACATATCTTTGTCTATTACCTTGTCAAGCAATGCATTCCCATATCCAATCACTAACTGTGTGAATAAAATTATTTTGTTCCCCTCTTTCTCATTTACCTTAAATTTTCAAGATTTCTTCAGTTCCTGGAGATTTGTTAGTTTGTAAATAAGCAAATAATGGATAGGACTGTCAATTGAATATCCTTTATTGAAGGCATTCACTCGAACCCAAAATGGAGTGCCAGGTACAATAGTGCATCAAAAAGTGACTCACCTCCTGGCATTGCAAAGTCTTTCTTCCATCTACAAGGCATAAGTCAGGAGTGTGATGGAAAACACTACACGTGCCTTGATGAGTGCAGTCAAAAAGCTTGGCACTATCCAGGACAAAGCAGCTCGCTTTAGTAGCTGAGACCCGTTGAGTTACACCAGCTTTTTGGGTCTATCTTCGCTTTACAAGTATCATATCAACCTCCCGAAACATTCATTTCATCCACCATCAATTGCAAAGTAATCAAATTGAGTATTGCTTTATTATTGTCACATGCACCGAAACACTGAATATGTTTCCCTTTTGTTTAGACCAAATTCCCCTGAAAATGGTATTGATATGAAATTAAGATGGACTTTTAATATTGTCAGACAAATATTTGTCATATGTATAATTTCTAACCTTTATCTTTTTAGAAATTAAAAAGGAAAAGCAGAAAAAAACTTCAATCAAACCAAAGGAGAAAGGCAATTGGGCGTATTATTGAATTATGGAAAGAATATTCCCAAATCTATCAACAAATGGTTGATGTGTTGCCAAATACTAGCTTCTACATGAAGCCTGCCCTATTCCATGAGACCAGAACATCATAATAAAATGCTTCTTTTCTTGGCTGACCAGCCAACCATGTGTGCAGGAACTCATGGAATAAGAAGAGTTTTTTAGAATTCCATTCACTCCTCTGCTTACATGGTTCTGGTTTCTGCTAACAGTTTTTTCTTAGTACATTAATTAGCACAATCTAGCAAGAGAACAGTTATCATGGTCATTCAAATGTGTGTTAGCAGCCTGCTTGAGAAATGTAGCTAATCCAATTTTGCAACTAATCTTGAGCACTGCAGGTTACTTCTCTCATGTCCTGATTCCAATTCCCTTATAAAGGCCACGAAAAATTCTACCTCTATCACTTCATCAAGCAATGCATCAAGTAATCACTCACTGTGTGAATAAAATACTTTTGCTCCCCTCACATTTTCTCATTTACCTTAAATTCTGCTGCTTTCCTGTAGATTTCCTACAGTCACTGTAGATTTGTTAGTTTGCCATTTGAATAAGCAAATAATGGAGACAGGACTGTCAACAGAACATCCTAATATGTTTCCCTTTCCTTTAGACCTAATTGACTTGAAAATGGTATTGATATCAAATTAAGATGGACTTTTAATATTGTCAGACGAACAGTTCTCACGTGAAAATTTTCGAAATGTTTACCAACCATTTTCTTTTTAGAAATTCAAAAAGAAAAGAAGAAAAAACCTTCAACCAAACCAAAGGAGAAAGGTAATTGGGTTTATTATGGAATTGTGGAAAGAATATTCCTAAATTTTAAGTTTATGAACAAGTGTACTTGATGGGTTGGAAAATACCAGCGGCAGCACGAAGCCTGCCCTATACCATGAGACAGAAACATCATAATAAAATGCGTCTTTTTTCTTGGCTGACCTGTAGATTTGTTAGTTTGCCATTTGAATAAGCAAATAATGGAGATAGGACTGTTAACTGAATATCCTTTATTGAAGGCATTCACTCAAACCCCAAAAGGAGTGCCAGGTGCAATAGTGCATCAAAATGTGAAGACTCGCTGTGTTACTCCAGTTTTTTGTGTCTATCTTCGCTTTACTGATCAACTACCTGAAACATTAATTCCATCCACCACCGATTGCAAAGTCATAGAATTGAGTATTGGCTTATTATTGTCACATGCTCTGAGAAACACTGAGTATGGTTCCCTTTTGTTTAGAACAAATTGCCATGAAAATGGTATTGATATCAAATTAAGATGGTCTTTTAATATTGTCAGAGTAATAATTGTCAAATGCATGATTTCTAACCATTTTCATTTTAGAAATTGAAAAAGAAAAGGCGAAAAAACCTTCAATCAAACCAAAGGAGAAAGGTATTCGGGTTTATTATTGAATTGTGGAAAGAATATTCCCAAATGTTAAGTTTCTGAACAAATGGTGCTGATGAGTTGAAAAAGACTAGCTTCTACATGAAACCTGCCCTATTCCATGAGACCAGAACATCATAATAAAATGCTTTTATTATATAATAAAACCATAATAAAATTCTTCTTTGTTCTTGGCCAGCCAGTCAGTCATGTGTCCAGGAACACATGGGAAAAGAAGAGTTGCTCAGAATTCCATGAATTCCTCTGCTTACGTTGTTCTGGTTCTGCTTATAGTTCCTCCTTAGTACATTAACTAAATTAATCTAGAAAAATAACTGTCATCATGGTCATTCCAGTCTGTGTTAGCAGCCTGCATGAGAAACATCGCTAATACAACTCCGCAGGTATTCTTGAGCACTGCCGGCTTACTACTCTCAGGTCCTGATTCCAATTCCCTTATGGCCACAATCAAATCTACCGCTACTGTCTTGTCGAGCAATGCATTCCCATATCTAATCATTCACTGTGTGAATAAAATACCTTTGCTCCCCTCACTTTTTTTCACTTACCTTATATTCTGTAACTTTCCTACAGTTTCTGTAGATTTGTTAGTTTGCTATTTGAATAAACAAATAATGGAGATAGGACCGTCAACTGAAAATCTTTATTGAAGTAATTCACTCACACCCAAAAAGGAGTGCCAGGTACAATAGTGCATCAAAAGGTGACCCGACTCCTGACATCGCAATGTCTCTCCTCCATCTACAAGGCATAAGTCAGGAGTGTGATGGAAAGCAATCCACTTGCTTTGATGGGTGTCATCAAGAGGCTTGGCACTATCCAGGACAAAGCAGCTCGCTTTTCTAGCTGAGACCCGTTGAGTTACTCCAACTTTTTGTGTCTATCTTCGCTTTACTATCAACCTCCCAAAACATTCATTCCTTCCACCACCGTTAGCAAACTAATGGAATTGAGTATTGGCTTATTATTGTCACATGCACCGAGAAACACGGAATAGGTTTCCCTTTTGTTCAGACCTTATTGCCCTGAAAATGGTATTGATATCAAATTAAGATGGACTTTTAATGGTGTCAGACAAATAATTGTCACAGTATAATTTCTAAATGTTTATCAACCATTTTCTTTTTAGAAATTAAAAAAGAAAAGCAGAAAAAACCTTCAGCCAAACCAAAGGAGAAAGGTAATTGAGTTTATTGTGGAGTTGTGGAAAGAATATTCCTAAATTTTAAGTTTATGACCAAGTGTAGTTAATGGGTTGGAAAAGACTACACAAAGCCTGCCCTAAACCTTGAGTCTAGAACATCATGATAACATTCTTATTTTTTTCTTGCCCAACCAGCTGACATGTGTCCAGGAACACATGGAAAAAGGGGAGTTCCTTAGAAATCCATTCATTCCTCTGCTTATGTGGTTCTGATTTCTGCTTACAGTGCCTCCTTAGTGCATTAACTAGGATAATCTAGCAAAGTAACTATTAACATGGTCATTCAAATGTGTGTTAGCAGCCTGCATGAGAAATGCAACAAATCCAAATCCACAGGTACTCTTGAGCGCTGCAGTTTACATCTCTCAGGCCCTGATTCCAATTCCCTTATGAAGGCCCCAAACAAATCTATCTCTACCACCTTATCATGCAATGCATATCACCTTATCACCTTATTGCACCTTATCAGCAATATTCAATCACTCAATGTGTGAATACAATACTTTTGTTCCCCTCAATTTTTCTCATTTACCTTAAATTTTGTAGCTTTCCTGTAGATTTCCTGCAGAACCTGTAGATTTGTTAGTTCACCATTTGAATAAGCAAATAATGGAGATAGGACTGTCAACAGAATATCCGAATATGTTTCCTTTTTGTTTAGGCCTAATTGTCCTGAAAATGGTATTTATATAAAATTAAGATGGACTTTTAATATTGTCAGACAAATAATTGTCACGTGCATAATTTCTAAATGTTCACCAACCATTTTCTTTTCAGGAATTAAAAAAGAAAAGCTGAAAAAACCTTCAATCAAACCAAAGGAGAAAGGTAATTGAGTTTATTATGCAATTATGTAAAGAATATTCCTAAATTTCAAATGAACAAATTAAGTTGATGAGTTGGAAAAATACCAGCTGCAACACGAAGCCTGCCCTATACCATGAGACTAGAACATCATAATAAAATGCTTCTTTGTTCTTGGCCAACCAGCCAGCCATGTGTTCAGGAATGCATGGAAAAAGAAGAGTTTTGTAAAATTTCCATTTACTCTATGCAGGTAGAGTTTAAAGAGTTAGGAAAGGACAAAAACATGCTTTTAATATAAAAGGATTTCAAATATTTTAATGATTTTAAGAATGATTCACTATGCCAGTATTTATTGTCACTCCTGAATTATCCAAGATCTGAGCAGGATTTAAAGAGCCTCAAATTATTCAGAGGACAGGTTTCCTTTCCTAATGGACATCATTGAACAAGATGGCATTTACATCAAGGTCATGGTAATGTCTTACCTACCAAGATTATTCATTTAGTTCCAGATTTGAACTTTTATTTCCCAATCAACACTGTTACTTAAGCGAACTGCTGCGTGACCATACACCTTTAGCCCAAAAGCTGTTGTTGACACAGGCTCCAGACCTTTCGTTTTCCAGCATTGACCAATATGGCAGGCAGTGTATTTGCAATGTCCTGTTACCATGCACCATGAAAAATGCTTGGAAAATTTATGCTGTAAAGTCTACAATTTGTTTCCTAAGTCTCCAAGCCTCTCTGACAGGTTAGAGTTTCTGTAAATTCTAATTGCACAATTTAAGATTTTTTGAATGTATTAATATGTATTTGCTTTTGTTCTGGCTCAAATTCCCTGAAAAATACGAATTGAGATGGTCTTTAATATTGTCGAATAAATGTTATATTCATGATTTCTAAAACTTTACCAACCATTTTGTTTGTAAAATTGAAAAACAAAAACAGTGGAGAAACCAAAGGAAAAACGTGATTAGGCATATTATATGGTTGTGGAAAACATTTCTCAGTTTCAACTTCATGAATATGTGGAGTTGATGGGCAGGAAACGACCAGCTGCTACATGAAGTCAGCCTTATACCATGAGATCAGAGCATCATAATGATATGTTTCGCTCTTGCCCCATAATGTAGACTGATGCACACTGAATGCAAAATTTGAGGATTGGTTATTAGGTTAATATTGTCACATGTACTGAGATACAGTGAAAAATGTTGTGCACATAGAAACCTAGAAACAGTTGTGCACATAGAAACATAGAAAATAGGTGCAGGAGTAAGCCACCTTCACAGCCATTCGATATGATCATGGCAGATCATCCAACTCAGTATCCCATCCCTGCCTTCTTTCCATACCCCCTGATCCCTTTAGCCACAAGGGCCACATCGAACTCCCTCTTAAATATAGCCAATGAACTGGCCTCAACTACCTTCTGTGGCAGAGAATTCCATAGATTCACCACTCTCTATGTAAAAAATGATTTTCTCATCTCGGTCCTAAAAGACTTCCCTCTTATCTTTAAACTGTGACCCCTAGTTCTGGACTTCCCCGACATCGGGAATAATCTTCCTGCATCTAGCCTGTCCAACCCCTTAAGAATTTTGTAAGTTTCTATAAGATGCCCCCTCAATCTACTAAATTCTAGCGTGTACAAGCCGAGTCTATCCAGTCTTTCTTCATATGAAAGTCCTGCCATCCCAGGAATCAGTCTGGTGAACCTTCTCTGTACTCCCTCTATGGTAAGAATGTCTTTCCTCAGATTAGGAGACCAAAACTGTACGCAATACTCCAGGTGTGGTCTCACCAAGACCCTGTACAACTGCAGTAGAATCTTCTTACTCTTATACTCAAATCCTTTTGCTATGAATGCTAACATACCATTTGCTTTCTTCACTGCCTGCTGCACCTGCATTCCTACTTTCAATGACTGGTGTACCATGACACCCAGGTCTCGTTGCATTTCCCCTTTTCCTAATCGGCCACCATTCAGATAATAGTCTACTTTCCTGTTTTTGCCACCAAAGTGGATAACCTCACATTTATCCACATTATACTGCATCTGCCATGCATTTTCCCACTCACCCAGCCTATCCAAGTCACCTTGCAGCCGCCTAGCATCCTCCTCACAGCTAACACTGCCCCCCAGCTTTGTGTCATCCGCAAATTTGGAGATGTTGCATTGAATTCCCTCGTCCAAATCATTAATATATATTGTAAATAGCTGGGGTCCCAGAACTGAGCCTTGCGTTACCCCACTAGTCACTGCCTGCCATTGTGAAAAGGACCCGTTTACTCCTACACTTTGCTTCCTGTCTGCCAGCCAGTTTTCTATCCACATCAATACTGAACCCCCAATACTTTAAGTTTGAATACTAATCTCTTATGTGGGACCTTGTCGAAAGCCTTCTGAAAGTCCAGATATAACACATCCACTGGTTCTCCCTTATCCACTCTACTAGTTACATCCTCGGCAGTTTGGTCATATAGTACATGTATACAATCTAGCATAGCACACCATCGATAAAATGTACCCAATGCTACCTTCTGGGCTATTCCAATAAAATCCTTCAAACATGTGACCTCCACCAAGACGGATAAAGATAGCATGTTCACTTTAATATTACCACCTGCAGGTTGTCCTCCAAGTAACATACCACCCTGACTTGGAAGTATATTACCTATCCTCATTCAGTTTCATTTGCCCACTGACTCAATCTTTCTTTATCAATTGCAGCATTACAATATTCTTATCACCGCTCCTTCCACCTATGGTTATATTACAGGTTTCAGGAGGGGGGTAGCTTAAGGGTTTTGATGGAAGGATATGGATTATGTGCAGACAGTTAAAAGTTGGGCTTCACATCATGTTTGGCACAGACATTGTGGACCGAAGGTCCCATTCTTGTGCTGTACAGTTCTATGTTCTGCGTTCCATTTTGGTTTGACAAAATATGTTTAAAACTCTCAGTGAATTTCAGTGTGCAAAGGGAGACTACTGTGCTCATGACAAATCTTTGAAAGACAACACATTTTGTGCAATTCCTAAATCAATTTTCCAAACAGTGTCTGCTGTCAGCAAACACTTTCCTGGTGATCATTTCTATGAAACTGTGGAATAACCACACCCTGCGCTTTGCTGGATAAGATCTTTGCATTCTGGAAGTTCTGGTCATTGTCTGAATTTGTTGCAGATGAAATGTACAACAGCTGCATTTTAACTCAACATTATGGTGGGATCAAGCACACTGTAGCACTGATGTGCAATGACCTCTATTGTGTTTGTAATTATTTCATTAAATATGCTAAAAAGCTTTCAACTGAAAAGTGCTCATTATTACAATTCCAGATATGACTCGACTCTATGCATAGTAACAATGACCATTCTAACATCCTGCACATTGTTAAGATCAAATGTTTATCATTTCAGGTATTTTGGTAATTGTCTTCCTTGTCACAGAATTATTTGTAATCAGATCAGTTTTCATTAGTAAAATCAGAATGTGGTAATAGAGGTGGCGAGAGCCAAAGTGCTCAAAATGTAACATTTTATTTTGGGGTACTAGAAATTGGAGCAATGATAAGAAATAAAATACATTTACTTATTGTTTGCAGGTATGCAATGCTGACATTGATTCAGAATGTGATCAGTTATGTGCATCCTAAAGTGAAAATATTTGAGGAGCCTGACTGACATCTTTGCCTGCAGACACTTTTTCTCAATAATTGTTGACATTCAACAAAAAGATACTGAAGATACTTCACAGTTCATGGAAGAACTGACAAAATTACCTGTAATTTTCTTACCGATGGAGTAGGTAGTTGCCATTAAAGTCATTTCCAAAACTATTCATCCAGACTTCAATATTGACTGATATTATAAGCAGATCTCTTTTTCCTTCACTGAGGAAGACACAAACAATCTCCCAGATGTACTGGAGGACAGAGGATCTAAGGGGGTAGAGGAACTGAAAGAAATTTTGATTAGGCGAGAAATAGTAATGGGTAGGCTAATGGGACTGAAGGATGATAAATCCCCTGGACCTGATGGCCTGCCTCCCAGGGTCCTCAGAGAGGTGGCTTTAGAAATAGTGGATGCATTGATGATCATTTTCCAATGTTCAATAGATTCAGGATCACTTCCTGTGGATTGGAGGATAGCTAATGTTATCCCATTTTTCAAGAGATGAGCGAGAGAGAAAATGTGGAATTACAGACGAGTTAACCTGACTTCGGTGGTGGGAAAGATGCTGGAGTCAATTATTAAAGAGGTAATAATGGGGCATTTGGATAACAGTAAATGGATTAGTCCAAGTCAACATGGATTTATGAAAGGGAAATCATGCTTGACTAATCTTCTGGATTTTTTTGAGAATGTGACAAGTAAAATGGATGAAGGGGTGCCAGTGGATGTAGTGTATCTAGACTTTCAGAAAGCCTTTGATAAGGTCCCGCATGGGAGACTGGTGACTAAAATTAGAGCACATGTTACTGGGGGTAGGGTGTTGACCTGGATAGAAAACTGGTTGGCAGACCGGAAGCAAAGAATAGGAGTGAACAGGTCCTTTTCAGAATG
The DNA here is from genome assembly GCF_028641065.1 of Leucoraja erinaceus. Taxonomy (NCBI): domain Eukaryota; kingdom Metazoa; phylum Chordata; class Chondrichthyes; order Rajiformes; family Rajidae; genus Leucoraja; species Leucoraja erinaceus. The sequence continues at coordinate 57,384,545 of NC_073381.1, forward strand.
GCAGGCAGTGACGAGTGGAGTGCCGCAAGGCTCGTTGTTGGGGCCACAACTGTTTACCATATATATTAATGATTTGGAAGAGGGAATTAGGAGCAACACTAGAAAGTTTGCAGATGACACAAAGCTGGGTGGCAGTGTGAGCTGTGAAAAGGATGTTAGGAGGTTGCAGGGTGACCTGGACAGCTTGAGTGAGTGGGCAGATGCGTGGCAGATGCTGTATAATATAGATAAATGTGAGGTTATCCACTTTGGCGGCAAAAACAAGGGGGCAGATTATTATCTCAATGGGGTTCGGTTAGGTAAGGAGAAGGTGCAGCGAGACCTGGGTGTCCTTGTACACCGGTCACTGAAAGTTGGCTTGCAGGTACTGCAGGCAGTGAAGAAAGCTAATGGAATGTTGGCCTTCATAACAAGAGAATTTCAATATAGGAGTAAAGAGGTTCTTCTGCAGTTGTATAGGGCTCTGGTGAGACCACATCTGGAGTATTGTGTACAGTTTTGGTCTTCTAATTTGAGGAAGGACATCCTTGTGATTGAGGCAGTGCAGCGTAGGTTCACAAGATTGATCCCTGGGATGGGGGGACTGTCATATGAGGAAAGATTGAAAAGACTAGGCTTGTATTCCTTGGAGTTTAGAAGGATGAGGGGGATTCTTATAGAAAGATATAAAATTATAAAAGGATTGGACAAGTTAGGTGCAGGAAAAATTTTCCCAATGTTGGGCGAGTCCAGAACCAGAGGCCACAATTAGAATAAAGGGGAGATCATTTAAGACTGAGGTGATAAAAAACGTTTTCACCCAGAGAGTTGTGAATTTATGGAATTCCCTGCCACAGAGGGCAGTGGAGGCCAAGTCATTGGATGGATTTAATAGAGTGTTAGATAGAGCTCTAGGGGCTAGTGGAGTCAAGGGATATGGGGAGAAGGCAGGCACGTGTTATTGATAGGGGACGATCAGCCATGATCACAATGAATGGCGGTGTTGGCTCGAAGGGCCGAATGGCCTCCTTCTGCACCTATTTTGTTTCTATGTTTCTATATTTCCAGATATTCAAATCTATCATATTCAGCATTTGTCTCAATAGAAATAATCGAAATGGCACCTGACTTCTATGTGCTGGCAAACTGTTGCATTATTTCCCTCTCCTTTTCTCTCTAAAATCTAAAAGAACATGAACATTATTGTATTGGTGTTTTTGGTCCCTCTTTTTTTTCCTGCAGATTTGGCAAATGCATATTTGAGGCCACAATCCTATGAGACCAATATTAGAGCAACACTGAAAGTATGTTGCTTAAACCCAAGTAAATGCCAAAACGAAACAAAAATAATATCACTTCCACAGTTTTGAAGCTTTGTCCTTCCCTCCAAATAACCAGTATCTTATCCTATCCTTTCCTATTGGTGCCTGTGATCTTTTCACAGAGATTGAAATCTGGCAGCAGATCCCATCGAGTTATACTGAATAACAGCTGATTTGAAGAAAAATGAATTAACTGAATAGGACAGTTGGGAGTTGAATCAGTGAGATCATGAGGACACATTTTGTTTTTGGAGTTCTTTTACTTTTATTGGTTTGTCATTTTTAGTTTTAGCCTATTTTAGTGATTAATGCTGCAGAGCTTGGGTCAAATTCTTCGGCATGTGATATAAAGAACAACATTTTCTGAAAATTGAAACTCACATGGAACACAATAGAAGTAATCTTTTGAAATGAAATGTAGGAAAGGAAACATAAGCAATTTATGTGTGAGATGTTCCATTGGAAATCAGATCCACATTATTGAAATTCTTCCTTTGAAATTATGCCTGTGCCTAATAAGCTGATTAGAATTTAGCAGTGTTGTGATGTGAGAGGCTGTTGTTCGTTCCATGAAATTGGATTACATTCATCACCACTCTCTTCAATAAGGATTTGTCAACAAAATTTAAGTAGGTGATGGCCAAATGCATTCTCGGTGATTTTAAACCCTGATAAATAATAACTGCTGAATTAGAAATATATTCTCGTCTTATACAAGTCAAAAGTAAGTTGTTCATCATGAATTTTAAAATTATTTATTTAAACATTCTCAAAAGAATAAAAGAGATGAGGAACATTTAGTATGCACTGTACATCTGTCTCAGTCTTCAAATCTAAATATATAATATGGCTATTGGAACATAACAATTGTGAATGTTAAAAATGCTATTTACATAAATTTAAAAACGCAGTAGTGTTAAACTGAGACAATTACTTATACTTGTATGATATGTACATTGTCTTTAATGCTTGCATTTAGTTGAAAGCTATCACTTTCCCATTAATAGATTACTTTACTTTTACATTACTTTAGAGATACAATGCGGAAAAACACCCGTCAGCCCACTGAGTCCATGCCAACCAGCGATCACCCCATACACTAGCACTAACACTATCCTACACACTAGGGACAATTTACAATTTTACCTAATCAGATTAACTTACAAAGCTACATGTCTTTGGAGCATGGGAGGAAACTGGAGCACCCAGAGAAAACCCACTTGATCACAGGGAGAATATACAAACTCTGTACAAAGAGCACCCATAGTCAGGATCAAACCTGGGTCTCTGACGCTGTAAGGCAGCAACTCTACCACTGCACCACAGTGCCGCCCTTGTTTCAATTAGTTTCTATATTTTTTAATAAAGGTCCAAATAGCGTATATTCCACCTTGTGTGATGGAGATTTTTTTCTAAATCCAAAATTATAAATGCATCTTTCAAAATCATTAACAATTATGCTCCAAATAAAGGACATATGAAAACGTCCTCACTTATGCCCTCAAATGGCACAATTAGTGATTTAACATCAAATACATCTTATTAACAAAACAATCTGCTTCTTTGAGTCAGTATTGCTCTAATATATATTAATATTAGATTATGCTAATAGTTTATGCTCATCGTCCTGGATCCAACCATGTTCCTTCAAGCGGTCAATATTGTGTGGAGCCGCAGGTGATGGGCAAGGTTTTTTTTTTACAATGGAGGAAGACACGAAGACTGGGCCACTTAAGACAGTTAATGGAGACGTCTTAAGGACAGTCCGCGTTGCAGTTAAGGAGGTGCTGAATGTTCGAAGGCATTTGAAGATAGTTAAATCTCCCAGGCATGAACAGATATATCTGAGGACACTCGGGGAAGATAGAAAAGAAAATGCAGGCATCTTGGCTAAGATATATAAATCGTCATTAGGTGCTGGTGAAGTGAGTTAACCAGAGGCGCTGCCTGACCCTTTGAGGTATGTGAGAACTGTGTGCTCTATGTACAATTCCAGCATCTGTATTTCATTGTGTCTCCAGCATTCTTTTGAACCAAGTGTAGATGAATAATGTCTGAAATGATGGATATTTTCATATAAATGGGATAAAATGGTTGAAATAAAAATGTGTGTTGGGTATCATGAGAAATATCTGCTCCCTGATGCACTCAAACCTGGATTTCCTTCATCAGTAGGAATTCTAACAATTTCCAATGTCAGGATGCTTTAATTTGATAATGCAGGCATATCCTTATTTTGATGTTGGAAAGGTAGAATTTCAAAAGGGTTTTATTGGAAATTTCTACTTGTTATTCCAAGATCTTAGCTTGAATGCATTCCTCATGCTTCTTGATTTTGGCGTTTTAAATATTTATACGGGTTTTGCAGCTAAGATCCAAAATTAATCAAACACTGCTGCTGATTTTATGACTGAAATACTTCCAATTGTAATGTATTTTAATTAAGAATTATTTTTTCCTTGAGGGTATGGATGAATAATATATATTTGTTATACGGTTACTCATATTTATTCTTCCATTTATCTACAGAGCAAGGAAAGCTGAAAAAAGTAAAATCTGCTACAATAGCTACAACTAAAGGTAACAAAGAAAACATCTGGCAGTTTACAATGCATAACTTCATTATTTTAACTAATATTTTGGGTGAAAGTCAGAAAGTCTAGGGTCTATTTCTTAACTTTCTTCTCTAACTCTCTTTCTAATGGGCTTTCTTTTCCCAACACTTTCCTGCACTATCACGACTCTTTCTAACTTTCCTTACTTCTTTTATTTCTATCTCTCTTAAAGCTCAAAAAATGAAGGGGTACAACAAATGTAATAAGATATATGTGGTGTGTATTACTGTAACTTATTGTACTTCTAATTAAAAAAAATTAAAAAGAAATAAAAATAAAATAGAAAGTCAGGTAGATAATTTATGTACAAATCAAGAGCTATCAACTTTCAAAAACGGAAAGAGGGTATTGAGAGCAGCATATTTCAATGAATTTGGAAATAGATTTAATCTCTATCATCAAAACCAATTATCTGATAAGTACTGAACACTCCCTATTGCCTTTGCCCATCTATCTCTTTGTCAATCCAGATTCATTGGTATTGTTATATTAAAAGAGGATCGTATGGGCAGGAACACAAATGATGAGTTAAGAACAACTATAAATTGCAGCGGCAGAGTCATTACAAATAAATCCCATAAGAAAATTGCAGCACTGATTCTGGTCAATATTGTTGAACAAAATATAAAATACAGAAAGCTGAAATATTTTTGAATGCATGACAATTCAGTTTTAATGAAAAGTAAAGTTTAATGAAATATCTGGAACTTACTGCAAATTGTATGTCCATCTGACCTGAATAAGTATGCTAGCAGAATGGCAGAATTACTGGACTAGTATTCAGAGGGAGGATTAAAAGCAATCTAATGATACATGTTCAAATCTCACTGCAGTAATGGAGAATTTAGATTCAGCTTAATAACTAAACACAGAAATGAAATACCTTGGCTCTATAATGAAGATGATGAAACTATAGTTATGAAATTACACTGGTCAGAAACAGGCCCTTCCACCCACCACGTCCATGCTATCCATTGGATTTATCCGTAATAATCCTATTTGCCCACATTAGGTTTGAACGTTCGCATGCCTTGACTGTTCAGGTGCCTGCCTAGATGCCTCTTAAATTTGTGATTGTATCTGACTCCAACACGTCATCTGACAGCGAGTTCCAGATAACAGCATGCGGAAAATAATCCTCTGATCATTAACAAAAAACTGTAGATGCTGGTAATCTAAAATAAAACAGGACATTTTGGAAATACTCAGCAGGTCTGACCACATCTGTGGGAAGGGAAGCAGGCAATATTTCAGGCTGAAGACCCTTCACCAGATATAGAAAGAAATTGACACTCCTGAAAGCAAAGTCTCCGTTCTTACTCACTAACTGCTCCCATTCACTTATTGACTGAGCAATCTTGTTTATAGCTTTTCTCCATGTGGTCACCCTGGTTTACCCTGTTGGTGACCAACCCCCCCCCCCCCCCCCCCCCCCCCCCCCCCCCCCCCCCCCCCCCCCCCCCCCCCCCCCCCCCCCCCCCCCCCCACCTCATCATGCAGAGTAACAAGCTTCTTTTTCCTCTTTGTCAGTTCTGACAAAGGGGGTTTTGATCACAAATATTCACCTCGTTTCTCTTTCCATAGATGTTTAGTTTAGTTTAGTTTAGTTTATTGCCACATGTATCAAGATACAGTGAAAAGCTTTTGTTGCAGGCTAATCAATCAGCGGAACGACAATACATGATTACAATAAACCATCCACAATGTAAAGATAAAGATAATGATAAAGGAAATAACATGAATAATATTTAGTGAAAGATAACGTCCAGTAAAGTCCGATCAAAGATAGTCCGAGGGTAATGAGGTAGAAAATAACTCAGGACTGCTCTCTAGTTGTTGGTGGGATGACTCGGTTAACCAATAACAGCTGGGAAGAAACTGTCCCTGAATCTGGAGGAGTGCATTTTCACACTTCTATAAATTCTATCAATAATTAATGTTTTGTAATGTTTGCTGAATATTTAAGTAACATTAAAGAATGACCAATATTGAGCTTCATTCTATTGTTTGCCAAATGTTTAGAGGCTGAAACCATGAAGCAAATGAAGCCAAAACCTACGGAAAAAGGTAATGAAGATTAAGCCAATATATTAATCTGTTTTTATAATGCCCTACTCTCTTTCCTGACATTGCCTAAAGTACAAAACTACCAGTGAGTCTCCGAGGATAAATGAATATGAAACTGATATTCTTAGAATGGAGTAACCTTGGATTTGTCCAGTTAAACCAATATTTGTCCATACAAAGTCATCCCATAAAAAGTTATGATAATTTTGAAAAAATATAATTAATAAAATCAAAACTAAAATCTGTAAAGCTTGCCTCCATGAACAATCTCTGAACATTAAAAGGCGACTAACTTACCAAATCTGCTCTGATGCAGTCTCAAAATGAGGATGTAAATAACTTGCATCAACAATAAGAGCTGACAAATTTTACGTTGTTTGTTTGGGTAAACCACAATATATAACGTCGTTGCGTCATTATCTCCTATTTTATGCTATCAACCGGAGTTGAAATTGGTCTCACTTTGTGAGAATATGAAATGCCTGCTAACCAATGAATTAAGAGTAGTTTTTCATCAGGCAAAGGGCAAAACATAGATAGCTGACATATCAGAATATTTCCTTTCAAAAATTACCCAGTCTTCTTATGTCATATTCTCATTAACTCCCAACAGCCAAAAAGCCAAAAGTAAAGAGTAAGTGATCTTCATTCAAATGTTATTAATATTGCTTGCAATAATATTTACTTGGCATTGTAGGTGACTTTGAAAAAGCTGTAGATTTTAATATCAGTGGCGCTGGTATATGTATTGTAAATGTCTACATAACATTTTCCATCCTGTGCTTTTAATATACTGATGCCATTGTGTCGGAGAATGGATTTGATTCAGACTTGAAATTCTCTGCGATAATATTCAGCCTTTAATATTTATGCAATATCAGATTCAATGAAATATATAGTTGTTTTGCTTTAACAAAGGAGTTCTAAGTTTGAAATTGAATTTAACCATGCATATTGAATGATTAAGGTGGAAGCATATATGCTTAACTCTGCTTCAAACATTCATTTTATATAAATTTTATGGTAATGCAGGTGAAGATCAATTTCTATCCCAATGTCAAATTCCAAAAAGACATGTGGTCCCGTGTTCAGTACATACATGAACCAGGGCATTAGAACCTCAGCAAGTTGGAATCGGGCTTGTCATCTGGTTTTCAATATATTATACTTCAGGCTTGATTTTCTTTAGGCTGAACATTAAAACACTCTTGAAGGCCTACTTGAAAAAAAACTTATAAAGATCTGTCCCAACAATAAATGACCTATGAAGAATTCACCTTTTTCTTTCAAAATGCTGCATATAACTTTTAAGCAATTATGTACACTGCTGAACAATCCTATTTTTATGGGATGGTTGATTAGTATTGCAAAAACTTGAACATGAAAACGTGGGTGAAAATGCAGTGGGACACTGAAATTGAGTGTGATTACTTGACAGAAAATGAAAAACTTATCAAAATTGTTCAGCCTGTGAATTTTCATTCCAAAAGCTGAGTCATCTACAGAATCTTTGTTCTCCGCCAACCAACAACCTAGGTTAAAACAAAATAAAGAGGCATTGTGATGGGATCAGTTTTGCAGTTAAATCCATTTATTGGCAGATTGCTGATGTTTTATTCAATTGTGCATGAGTTGAACCATTATGGATGGTAACATTCACTATGCCCTTGAAGGAAGCACAGTTATAGCCAGCCTTTATCTGTGGGCCTAAACATGGCAGGGATATTTCTTGTGTATTCCTCTAAAATAAGAAAACATAAATTTCACATTACTGAAGTCGAAAACTCCTTGAGTCAAGACATGGGGACTTTGGCAGTATACCTACGACAGTAGCATCTAAAGCTGAGTAAAGGAAAAACAGTGTCAACAGCATTCCATCTAAACAACAAGGAAGCTAAGCGAGAGCTAACTGTCTTCGTTAACAACAGGCGATTGGACTTCCAAAAAACACCCACTTACCTCGGTGTAAAGCTGGACAGGTCACTTACATTTCATCAACACCTGGCTGGTCTCTGCGACAAGGTCATGGCATGTAGCGGCCTCATCCAACGCCTGGCAGGAACAAGTTGGGGAGCCAGTCCATCAACTCTTCGCACCTCTGCCTTAGCTCTTGTGTATGCGCCAGCTGAGTAATGCGCACCCGTATGGAGTAGTAGACATACTAGCCTGGTAGACACGAGCCTGAACAGCACCTTACGAACCATCACTGGGTGCCTTCAACCTACTCCAGTCGAGCAGCTCCGTATACTTGCAGGCATTCCGCCTGCAGGGATCCGAAGGCAAGCAGCAACTCTGACACTATCTCGTCGTGCCATGGACCCAGATCACCTCCTCCATCAGGCTATCAGCAGAGAGCAGAGGCCACCCCAACTGAAGTCCCATCACCCCTTTGCTCCACATGGAAAACAACTCCTAGCATCCATCCAGCCAAATGAGACAAAAGCACACTGGATAGCCACCAAGTGGTCACAGGAGTGGAAGGCAACCTCATCTCCATTACACAGCTACATCTCTTCACCAGATAAAAGCTTTCCCGGGTCTGACCTCCCCAGAGGAGCATGGGTGAAGCTCAACAAACTTCGTACTGGAGTTGGGCGTTTCAATGCCAGCATGTGGAGATGGGGACTCCTCCAAAGCCCAGCCTGCAAATGTGGAGCAGAACAACAGACAGCCAACCTTGTCATCTCTGGGTGCCCGCTCTACCACCCACCAAATGTAGCTCAGGGTCTGGCAAACATTGACGCAGAAACAACAGGCTACTCAAAACCCGGCTTGAGATCTAACTATTCCTTTGGTTTATGTTTCATTCGCAAGAAGAAGAAGAATAACAGATCAGTTTGCAGAATCAGACAGACAGACATATTAAGTGAGTCCATAACACGGACTTCATTACATGCAGAACTCACGGATTTCATTATTCTATCTCCGTTACACTGACGACTGCATCAGGGCTACCTCCTGCACCCATGCAGAACTCCCGGAACCAACCTGACCTCCCGGTGGCTCAGCACTTCAACTCCCCCTTCCATTCCGTATCCGACCTCTCTGTCCTGGGCCTCCTCCACGGCCAGAGGGAGCAACACTGGGAATTGGAGGAACAGCACCTCATACTCCGCTTGGGGAGTCTGCATCCTGGTGGCATGAACATTGAATTCTCACAATTCTGTTAACCCTTGCTGTCTCCTCCCCTTCCTACCTCTCCCTCAGCCATCGGGCTCCTCCTCCTCCTTTTTCCTTTCTTCTCCCCACCTCCCCCCACCTTCTATCAGTCTGAAGAAGGGTTTCGGCCCGAAACGTTGCCTATCTCCTTCGCTCCATAGATGCTGCTGCACCCGCTGAGTTTCTCCAGCATTTTTGTGTACCTTCGATTTTCCAGCATCTGCAGTTCCTTCTTAAACTCTTAATCATGGAATTAATTAACTTCCGACACTTTGTTGTTACTTCTTCCAAAATTAATGAAAACTAAAAAAACACCCCAAAGTGAGCTAGACTTATAAAAACCCAATCCAAGCCCTAATTATATTTCATGGTGGGATAAATGTCAGTCACAAGGAAGCTTCAATATAGTTATCACCAATGTCATGGCAATATGGTCATTATATTAATCAAACGTTAACTTAAATTGAATGTTAATTGGATGAACTTCATTTTTGGAGCTCAATTTGCTCCCATAAGCAGAAGCATTGGCTTCTGAGGACAGATTCCTGGAGCTAGGTTTCTGTAGCAATGTCCATGTCTTCCACTCTTGGTATGTAGTAGAGTACCCTGCACTTCAGCTTTCTCGATAATAAAGGGTTATCCATGCTTTGCTTGCTATCTTTATGAGACATTTACATCTGACAGATTTGACTTGAACCAGATGGATTAATATGTAAAAGTTGGAATATCTCTTACATCCCTCAATCCAATTCTGGGAACATCCCTTCACTCTTTGAACTCCACTTATCTCTGCTTTGGGATAACCGCCTCTTTTTAAAGGATCTGTCCTTTATTGATGATCCTTCATCAATACTTCCAGTGCCTCCAGAAACGGGAAACTTCCCACAGCCCAGCTTCTTGATATGTTTTGAATTTTGACATATTATTAGGTTACTAAATGTTCTCTGTAACACCCATTTTTACCTGATTGTTTGAGTTTCTTTCTTTTTTTGTCAGGTGCACAATTAGGATTCGTTGCTTCATTGCTGCCCAAACATGCTCTTTGCTGCCCTTAACATACATGGAAACTGATACCATCGATGCCTGCCTCTTAGCTTCACTGCATTGCCCACACCACATTGCTGTAGCTGGTCTCATAATAGGCAGCTAAGCAGGTTGATGTTCAAATATCTTCATAATCTTCTTCTCTATAGTAATCATAAGGCTCCTACTGAGACATCTCCACAGGAGTAACAGATCTTAAAAGATGCACATGATTAATGACCCTCTGGTAATGGTAACAAGGCAAATTTTATCAATGTCATTATTATGGTAATTACCACGTTAATATACTACATGTTGAATATGGATGTTGAGACTGATATCCAGTTAATATTTGTGTACAATTAAAGTTGAATTCCTGTGCACCTAATTCAATTGTTTATTAAATGTTTAGAGGCTGACACTGTGAAACAAGTGAAACCAAAGCCTGCAAAGAAAGGTAACTTGAAATTAAAACAATGAGATATTTATGCATATTTCCAACCTCACAAGAAAACTTTAATTTAGTCTCGAGAGATGAATGGGTTATCATATCAAGCATTATGCATGCCAGTTTACAGCTCCTTTTGGCAATAGAAGGAAATAGGAAAGTTGATTTCAATTCAGTTAGATGTTGCATGCTAATCTGTGCATTATAAAATCCTTCAAAACCATCAATTACATTGCTAATTATGAAACATAATTAATGACTTCCTATATCCACTAAATCAGCCGTGATCTTATTGAATGGCGGTGCTGTCTCGAAGGGCTGAATGGCCTATTCCTGCACCTATTTTCTAAATGAAAGGAAGCCAAATGGACAATCCAATGGACACCACACAATGCAAATAAAAAGATAAGACCCTTACAACATGCAAAGCAATTCACATCCTTCTGCAGTTGTACATGACCCTGGTGAGACCACACCTGGAGTATTGTTTGCAGTTTTGGTCTCCTAATTTGAGGAAGGACATTCTTTCCGTTGTGGGAGTGCAACGTAGGTTCACGAGGTTAATTCCCGGGATGGCGGGACTGTCATATGATGAAAGAATGGAGCGACTGGGCTTGTGTTCACTGGAATTTAGAAGGATGAGAGGGAATCTTATAGAAACATATAAAATTATTAAGGGATTGGACACGCTAGATGCAGGAAACATGTTCCCGATGTTGGGGGAGTCCAGAACCAGGGGACACAGTTTAAGAAAAAGGGGGAGGCCATATAGAACTGAGATGAGGAAAAATGTATTCACACAGAGAGTTATGAAATTGTGGAATTCTCTGCCTCAGAAGGCAGTGGAGGTCGATTCACTGGATGCATTCAAAAGAGAGTTAGATAGAGCACTTGGGGCTAGTGGAATCAAGGGGAATGGGGAGAAGGCAGGAACGTGGATGATCAGCCATGATCACTTTGAATGGCGGTGCAGGCTCGATGGGCTGAATGGCCTACTCCTGCACCCATTGCCTGTGTATCTATGTATCTATTACATGCTTAATTTTGAGTCAGTCATTGCCAATGCATTTAATGAATTAAATCACAGACTTCTTGTCGAAACACAATAATTATTGTATGATCACCCTCCAAAATCAGAGGCTATGAGTTGACCTGATAGAAGTATAAAAAATTAAGAGAGGCAGAGCTAAGCTAAACAATCTAGTTTTTAATCTAAGGTTAGTTTTTTCTTATTGGGAATATCAAATGTTAGAGGGCACAGCTTTAAGGTCAGTGGGGGAAAATTTAAAGGCGAGTTATGGCACAAGACTTTTACACTGAGAATGGTAGCTGCCTAACCACACTGCCGGGGTTGGTGGTGGAGGCAAATACGATAGTGACGTTTAAGAGGCTTTTAGATGGGCAAGTGAATGAATGTGCAGGGAATGGAGGGATATGGATCACATTTAAGTACAAGGTATTAGTTTAAATTTGTACATGTTTGGCACATACATCGTGGGCCAAAGGGCCTGTGCCATGTGCTGCACCTATTTAGGCGCTATGTTATCTTCAATATGACAAAATACTTACCTTAGATTTTTTTTCGAACAGCAGGAAAGCCTAAAGTCACAAGTGAGTAACTTCTATGAAGATGTCATTGTTTTTTTAAATAATATTTCATTGGTATAAGGATATTTACATTATCAAAGTTAGTATAGTTACAAAGCAAATGTGTTCAATTGTGAACATTTATACCTGTTTGAATGTCTGCTAACATTTCTGAGAAACTAGATGTAAATCAAACTCACTGCCTATTTAATATATTGAGACACAGGGCTAATTAGTTATCACTCCAAATACATAATGGCTATTTTAATGTCTCTAAAATAATTTTAGTCTTGATATAAATTGAATTTCACTTACATTCGATCAATGAAGTGGCCTGACTTGCCGAGGTTGAATATTAGAAATCAGTTTCTGCATTGTCAGTTTGTACCTTGCAGCATTTGTGTGTAATAATGCAAGTTGTCTGTGCACCACAGAAAGATGGAACTGATCAGCTTCTCAGTTGGTTAGTCCATGAAATAATAACAGAACATGTTGGATACATTAAGTCATCCAAGGAGATCTGGGCAAAGAAAAATGTTTCATGTTGAAGATCATTCATTAGATTTCCACTATCTCCAGTCTTTTGATTTTCATTCTGCATCATCTGTAAATTGCATATTAATTTTGTGAAGCTGTTTCAGTTCACAAATTTGATTTGGTTTATTTTGCTACTGATAAAAATAAAACAGAAAGTGGTCAGAACATTTGTTTTCTTTTTTGTTTCTCATATAAACCCTCTTCATGCATTAGAGCTGAGGAAACTAGGGCAATTTTGGATCCTTTATCCAAGCGCATGTTTCCTCTGCTTTGAGTTAATCATCACGCAATCACAGAACTGTTAGTGCTCCGCAGAAGGGTTTTCAGGCCATTGAGTTTGTACCAGCTCCCAGTACGGCAAACCTATCAATCTCATTCCCCCATACTTTCCCATGCACCTTTTTTTTATTGCTAATGCTTATTCAACATCTTTTTGAAAGCTCTGATTCATTCCGTTTCCACTATCTCTGTTGGCAGTAAATTGTAACTATTCTCTATAATCATGTTTCTATGTTCTTCTCAATTTTGGATGTCTGCCTCCTGTTCCATGAACCAAATGCGAACTGAAACATACTCTGTCTACTTGTTAAATTCAATAGCACATTGAATACCTCAGTAAAATCAGCAGTCAATTTCCTTTGCTCCAAGGGGATCAATCACATCTTCTTCAGTCAAAATCATTTCTGTGATCTCTTATCAAGTGAATATTTTCAATATGCTCTCCACATTTTTCAGATCCTTCATCGTGAATTGATCAGTTTGGATATAATACTCTAGTTTTAGGCTCTCTAGAGGACCATAATACTGTCCGGCCAAGATCATCTGGGAATCCTTACCAAAGAAAGTTTTCAATTTTTCCACATTTATCTTTCTTTATATTTTAATTTCTGCAGCTTTGCCCAATCTTTTGGCAGTCTATCCCTATTCTTCTCTATGACCATTTTTTACTGCAGTAAAATAACTTTGTTTATTTTACAGACAAAGGCTCTATATAGCTGTTTCCTCATCTGATTTTCAGCCTCAATCAAACTCTGCTGTTGTCCAAGCTTTCTGTGCGTATTTTTGCTGTGTTAACTAATTAAATATTCCAAAGTGCAAAAAGACTTCTATTTAACTCTGCCAAGCCTGGCTGGTGCAGCAAGTTGGTGTGTAGCATTTCCGTGCTGTGCAGGAACTGAGGATAATCGTTTGATAATATCATCAGTGGTTGGTGCAACCAGTTATTTGGTTAACACTTCTTTCATTCTACTCAAGGAATCTCACTTCAGCTCATTTCCATTGGAGGATTTTACTGCCTCTTAAATTGGCATTGGTGGGGATGGCAGTCACTATTGTTTCACTGATGTCCAATAATTAATACATATATACATAATTATTAACAAATATATTACCTTAAATGTACCTTTAAATAATTTTATGACTGTATAATATTGATAACTTTATGTGTATATCTAACAGTTGTCTAAATTGTGGTAATCTTTCACAACATCAGAGATGGAAATAGTTAACATTTCAAGTTGAAGACATTCTAACAGAATTTTTTATCAAACCTTTCAACAGTTTGAAATAATAACAATTTATCTCCATCGGTGCCTTGATACCTTATGGTTATCCTTGGCATTTTCTGTTTTTAATTCTGATTTCCAGCATTAGTAATAGTTTAATGTTAGATATAATATCTGGTTGATGTTCATCCACACATAAGATTAATACTGGGCCTAATCCAATGTTTAGAGGCAGAACCTGCGAAGCAAGTGAAACGGAAGCCCGAAAAGAAAGGTAACAGAAATGAAACCAATTAAATGTTTATGTGGTCCTCTAACAGCAGTTCTCCTACTTTTCCCATTACTCTAAAGCAGGAGAACAGTGTGTCCATGATGTATCTGACTCATCCTGTCCAGCACTCCATTGATACTCTCTTAGAATGGAGGAAAATGAATGTATGAACCGGTGTTGCATGGGGACATCTATAAAACGTCATTTGACAATAGTAGTAACAATAAATGTAATGTCAAAGAATAATTAATATAAAACACAAAATAATATTCAGTTCAAATACAGCTCCTTAAGTACTATGAATATCAGCACAAGCATTGATGAGCATTGACTTCAGTTAACAAATTCCACATTTGTTAACTGAAGCGTAGCAAGAAGTGAATATGAATAAATTGAGAAAGCAGCGGCTTTATTTTTATGTACGATTTGATATTTTTTACATTGGCCAGTAGTATAAAACTAATATTGCATCAGGAACAAATTATGTGCTTCATCGGTGACATTCCTTCCAAATACAGTCACAAGTGGGGATGTTTGATTATGAATACACAATTTCAATTCCATTCCATTCACAAATTGGAGTGGCACATTGGTGCAACTGGTAGAACTGCTGCCCCACTGTGTCAGAGACCCGGATATGATTCTGTCCTTGGCTGTTGTCTGTGTTGAGTTTGCACATTCATCCTGTGATCACATGGGTTTCCTCCGGGTGCTCCGCTTCCCTCCCACATCCCAAAGACATGTGGGGTTGTAGATTAATTAGGCTCTGTAAATAACCCAATAATGTGTGGACAATAGGTGCCAGAATAGTAGGTCATTCAGCCCTTCGAGCCAGCACCGCCATTTAATGTGATCACGGCTGATCATCCCCAATCAGTACTCGTTCCTGCCTTCCCCCATATCCCCTGCCTCCACTATCTTTAAGAGCCCTATCTACCTCTCTCTTGAAAGTATCCAGAGAACTGGCCTCCACCACCCTCTGAGGCAGAGAATTTCACACTCACAACCCTGTGTGAAAAAGTGTTTTCTCATCTCCGTTTTAAATGTCTTACCCATTCTTAAACTGTGGCCATTGGTTCTGGATTCCCTCAACATCAGGAACATGTTTCTTGCCTCTAGCATGTCCAAACCCTTAATAATCTTATATGTTTCAATAAGATTCCCTCTCATCCTTCCAAAATCCAGAGTATAAAAGCCCAGCCGCTCCATTCTCTCAGCATATGACAGTCCCGCCATCCCGGGAATTAACCTTGTAAACCTATGCTGCACTCCTTCAATAGCAAGAATGTCCTTCCTCAAATTAGGGGACCAAAACTGCACACAATACTCCAGGTGTGGTCTCACTAGGGCCCTGTACAACTGGAGAAGGACCTCTTTGCTCCTATACTCAACTCCTCTTGTTATGAAGGCCAACATGCCATTCGCTTTCTTCACTGCCTGCTGTAGATGCATGCTGACTTTCGTTGAATGATGAACAAGAACACCCAGATCCCGTTGTACCTCCCCTTTTCTCAACTTGACACCATTTAGATAATAATCTGCCTTCCTGTTTTTGCTACAAAAGTGGATAACCTCACATTTATCCACATTAAACTGCATCTGCCATGCATCTGCCCACTCACCCAACCTGTCCAAGTCACCGTGCATTCTCATAGCATCGTCCTTACAGTTCACACTGCCACCCAGCTTTGTGTCATCTGCAAATTTGCTAATGTTACTTTGAATCCCTTCATTCAAATCATTGATGTATATTGTAAATAGCTGCAGTCCCAGCACCGAGCCTTGCGGTACCCCACTAGTCACTGCCTGCCATTCTGAAAGGGACCCGTTGATCCCTACTCTTTGTTTCCTGTCTGCCAACCAATTTCCTATCCATGTCAACACTCTACCCCCAATATCATGTTCCCTAATTTTGCCCAATATTCTCTAATGTGGGACCTTATCAAATGCTTTCTGAAAGTCCAGGTACACTACATCCACTGGCTCTCCCTTGTCCATTTTCTTAGTTACACCCTCAAAAATTTCCAGAAGATTAATAAAGCATGATTTCCCCTTCGTAAATCCATGCTGACTCAGACCGATCCTGTTACTGCTATCCAAATGTGCCGCTATTTCATCTTTTATGATTGACTCCAGCATCATCCCCACCACCGATGTCAGGCTAACTGGTCTATAATTCCTTGTTTTCTCTCTCCCGCCTTTCTTAAAAAATGGGATAACATTAGCTACCCTCCAATCCACAGGAACTGATCCTGAATCTATAGAACATTGTACATTTTTCACCAAGCATCCACGATTTCTATAGCCACGTCCTTAAGTACCCTGGGATGCAGACCATCAGGCCCTGGGGATTTATCAGCCTTCAGTCCCATCAGTCTACCCTACACCATTTCCTGCCTAATGTGGATTTCCTTCAGTTCCTCCATCACCCCAGATAATCTGGCCAGTAGTACATCAGGAAGATTGTTTGTGTCTTCCTTAGTGAAGACGGATCCAAAGTACCGGTTCATTGTAGGGAGTGGATTAGAAAGCATAATAACATAGAACTAGTGTGAACAGCATGAACTCAGTGGGCCAAAGGCCCTGTTTCAACATAAAATCTTGTCCTACAAGCAGAAAGACATGGACAGAATTTGGGCATGGACTGATAAAAAACAAGTAAGTTAAGTGCATTAAAACTGCCAGATAATGAACATCTCCAACAAATATGTCAAACCACCCATCCTTGATACTCTTGACACAATGACACTAGTTGGGTCCCACCGTAAGTTGGAGGAACAGCACCTCATATTTTGCTTGGGTAGTTTACACCCCTGCTGTATGAACATTGACTTCCAATTTCAGGTAGTCCTTGCTTTCTCCCTCTTTCCCCTCCCCATCCCAGCTCTCCCACAGCCCATTTTCTGCTGCCTCTTCCTTTCTTCTTCTCGCCCCCACCACCCCCACATCTGTTTGAAGAAGGGTCTCGACTCGAAACACCACCTATTCCTTCGCTCCATAGATGCTGCCTCACCCGTTGAGTTTCTCCAGCATTTTTATCTACCTAGTAATAGGAATAGTCCTTTTCAAAAATGTTGCATGAATCTTACCTCAGATTGTCATAATTTTGCTCCTAAACAGCAGAACAACCTAAAGTGACAAGTGAGTGACTTCCGTGAAGATTTTATTCTTGTTTGCTGTTGAGTTGAATGGTCAGAGCTACTGGCAAATGCAATGCAAATTCGGCATGAATTTTCAATGTACAGCATTTTCAGTTGTTGATACCGTTGGTTCCCCAAATGAATGGCTGTGTTAAAGGAAAATAGTTTATCTTCTCCATACAAGGCATAACATTTAATTGAAGCTAGATAAATGTCCTATTTTCCTACATTTTTGGGATGTTATAAACTGTGAGAGCAAATGTAGCCTAGTCCTTCTCAACATTATCATCCTCAAACAGACACAATAATATAACCTTGTGCCTTGTATAGGTGGGAGCATTTAATAAAATGAAAGTAATCTAGTTGGCCCATGTCCCTGATTTTTTTGTACGTTACATGAGAAAGCAAAAGGTAATTTTACTGTGGTGACCACTAATATCATAATAATATGAGATTCTCGACCCGAAAGGTCACCTATTCGTGCTCTCCAAAGAAGCTGCCTGAACCGCTGAGCTACTCCAGCATATTATGGCTGTAATATTAATTGCATTGTTGAATTCTGATCCAACTTCAGGCAAGCCCAATTGCAGACTGTCATTTTGTACTCCCAAAAATTGGGGCATGCCTAACACTTTATCTTGGCTTGGTGAGAATTGATTATTAAAGCTACATTTGGTAATTACATTCACTTTATTTCAATTAGTGAACTTAAGTAAGTAAGTTTCCGCCTCTAAGGCATCTGGGTAGAGGGAAGATGTCTTGCATTACTATATCCAGAAAGATTCTGAATGCACACAGTTTGGTTCTTTCTCTCATGATGGCATTTCCCAATATAAATAACTATTTATTTTAAATGGCAAGCAACTGTGTATGCGCAGCAGATGCCTCTCTAGATTTCCGCCTCGAAACAACCATTTTCTACCCAGGTACCCTGCGCCTATTTTCTGTGCATAAGAATCTGATTAAATCGAGAAGGAGAAAGGAAGATAACTTTGCAGAATTCACTGAACGTGTCTTCCTTTCAGTCTGCACACCTATACCAATGTTCAGACATAATTTATACTATCCATGTTTTGTTGACATTGAATTGGTATTTATCATGATCAGATGGTCAAAAAAGAGTGGCACTGGCGATGAACTGACTAAACTGAACCTGGCTTTGGAGACTAAATTACTTCTTTACATCGAGTCAAGTGAATGGAGTCTAAATATGTCTGTTGTATGATTTCTGTTCTTACAATCAATGGTAAATAAATGGAAGGATGGTGAGAAATTACTCAGCAGTGTAACATTGCCTCATTTTTGTGT
This sequence comes from Leucoraja erinaceus, assembly GCF_028641065.1. Classification (NCBI taxonomy): domain Eukaryota; kingdom Metazoa; phylum Chordata; class Chondrichthyes; order Rajiformes; family Rajidae; genus Leucoraja; species Leucoraja erinaceus. The sequence continues at coordinate 57,403,506 of NC_073381.1, forward strand.
GCAAACTAGAAGGTAAATAAAACCTATATGTTTTACAACATTAATTACAGCATATTGTTTGGATTTTGAATTTGCGTTTAAGACTAATATATGTTTAATATTCATTTTCAATTAAGATGTTACTACTAATTAACCTAATTAATTGTTCTTCTGATGCTTAGAGGCAGAAACGATAAAGAAAGTAAAACAAAAAACTGCAGAGAAAGGTAACACCACTGGAATGTTTACATCTGGTGGTAAATTTCCAACTCTCCCTCTTCTGATACCAAATGTTTTAAAAAAATCATCTTACGATGTGTTACAGATTTTGATCTCTCTTTTTTTAGTTCCAATTTTCTTATCTCAATATCGATGAAAAGAAAATGCATAAACATCCTCGGGACATATCGTACCATGTATCGCAGCATTTGCTTCTGATTGGAAGCACAAACTGCACGGGCCCAACTTATAAAATTAATTTGCGAATTTAAGTAAATTATAATTAGTCACAAAACTTGAATGCCCCTAGGCCACTTCACTAGGCATGCATATGTACAAATGGCCATGTGATGTCATTAATTGGTCTTTTAATAATGTGTTTTGTGGATGGATACATTTATCAATCAAACGATTGAAACATTAGTTTAATACCACTCCTGGCTGGGGCTAAAAAACAAATTGGTTATCGAGTGACTGAAGCCCTTCTCTCACTCCAAAAAAAAACATTGCATGTTAACTCATACTTTTATTATTATTTATCTCCTAAACAGCAGTAAAGGTAGCAAGTGAGTGATTTCTATGATTTATTGTAAATATATTTTTCTTGTTATCCGCAAAAATGTTTTATTGGCATTAGAGCTTTCATTCCATACCTAGATGGTAAAATAAATATAGAACTACTATTATATAGAAATCAAACTGGACATAACTACCTTGTTTCCACATTTACGTTACAGATTATTAATATTTAAAAATGAATCAAATTTGTGAATTTTCTTTAACATATTGCATGCATAAGTATGATGTTTTTAGTGCAATGTTGTTTGCTGAATTGCATGTGAAAAAAAACAAACTAGAAGTCTGTTGCTTCTTTTAACATAGAATATAGAAAAGTGCAGCACAGGAACAGTCCTTTCACCCACAATGCCCGTGCTGAATAGGATGACAAGTTTGATTAGTCGCCTCTGCCTGCACATGATCCATCTCCATCATTCCCTTCACATCCGTATGCTTATCTAATACCCCTTGAATGCCGTTATGATATCTGCCTCCTCCGCTAACAGTGGCAGTATTTTACAAGCTCTATGGAAAATGCCTGCCTCGCATATCTCCTTTAAACTTTGCCCCTCTCACATCAAAGCTATGCACTCCATCCTTTGACATATCCATCCTGGGAAAATGGCTCTGATTGTGCACCCTATCTATGTCGCTCATAATTTTATATACTGAAGTCTCTCCTCCGCCTCTGTTGCTCCAGAGAAAACAATCCAAGTTCGTCCAACTTCTCTTTACAGCTAATACCATCTAATCCAGGCAGCATTCTGGTAAACCTCTTCTGCATGCTCTCCAAACCATCCACATCCTGTCTGTAATGGGGCAACTAGAGCCACACACAATCCTCCAAATGTTGCTCAACCAAAGTTGCACAGGTGCAACATGACATCCTGATTGTTGTACTCAAAGCTGCCACTGACGAAGGCAAACATACCATATGCATTATTTTTATTTTTCTCCACTCCCTTTTACTTCATCATTAACATTTTCAACGAGATTTAAACCCATTGCACTTTTTTCATATGAATGCTGATTTTGGGGCTGAGATTAGTTGAACCCGGTCCATTGACCCACAGGCAAGTTTGATTATAGAGATAAAGTGATTACATAATAAGTCTAGTTGTTAGTATCACCAGCATTATAGCACTTTTGTCACCATATTAATTGGGTTATAAAACAAATTACGTTTTCATTTAAAAGCTTTAGTTTCGAGTCTCATCTCACACATGAACAATTCCTGCATTATTAATACACTGACCTGGCCAGCTGATATATGTATATATAGTGAAAGTTATTTGTGATTCCTGTCTATCTGCAAATATATTTATTGTATGTGGACGTAAGAGTTGGCAGTGATTGGGCAATGTATCAGTAAGTTACATCGAGGTCTGAGTGACTTCACTTGACCTTTCTTTTTTATTTACTCTCCAAAGATCAATTATTGAGTGGATGGCACCAGTAGCAATTTTCTTTTCCATTGCCGCTTCATTTAATACAATATTATTAATACAATACAGCATGTGCATTGTTCTATGGATTTATTGTTTTATGGCGGGCGAATAAGCAAACCACACGTGGTGAATCAAAGAGATCTTTATTGTCAAAGTAAAGAGAACAACACACATGCAAATGGGGGAAGGTTGACCTGGTTTCATTATATATACTGGGGCACACCCCTATACCTCGTGACAACTCCTTCCCGCCATTACTCAGTCATGTGACCCTACCCCCGACTGCCGAGGGTTCGCATAGTAAGTGGCCTAACCACCAGGTGGTGCCACAGTTTAGTTCATATTTATGTGCAATTGTATTATGATTAACTTTGAACACAATGCAATATTTGTTTTAATGTTTAGAGACCAAAACCATGAAGCAAAATAAACCAAAACCTACAACAAAAGGTAATGGGGCTTCACTTCATTACCTTGACTGTTATTACGATACACTAAAAAGTTGTTGATATCAATTGAAAGTTTCCTAGCTGAGCTCAACTTCAGTAGTCCACTTGTCCCTAAAGATTGGCACAAGGTAAATGAGTAGGAAGGGAGGCTAATGAATTGGCTGATTAGAGCTGCTGAGAATGTTTCTTAAGTCTCCAATTCATATGTTTCAAAATTTGTATTTAACTGTTCAAATTCTTTGTATATTGATTTAATAGTCATCTAGCACTGAAGCAGGCACTTTGGCCCTACTTTTCCATGTCCACCAAGATACATGCTGGTCCTGTTTGTGTCCGTCCCATAACCCTCTAAACATTTCCAACCCATGTACCTGTCCAAGTGTCATTTAAATTGTGTTAATTTACCTGCCTTGACTACTTCCTCTGGTTGCTCACACCCTGGTCCCAACACTGTCGTTGTGGTAAAGATGCCCCTCAGGTTACAATTAAATATTTCCTCTTTCACCTTAAACATATTCTTGATTCCCCTGCCCTGGTGCTCCAAGCAATAAAGTCCTACCCTTTCCCTCTAGCTTAGGCACTCGCGTCCTGGCAACATTCTCATTGGTCTCCTCCGCACTTTTTCCAGCTTAATGGCATCTTTCTTGCAGCAGGGTGGCCAAAACTATGCAGAATTTTCCAAGTGTAGCTTCACCAATCTTGTACAACAACTTATACACCGTAACATAAAATTCCGACCTTTATTCTCAATTCCATGACTGATGAAGGCTTGCAAGCCAAAAGCATTATTGAACACACTATCTACCTGCAATGCCACCTTAAGGAAACTATGTATTTGTATTGTTTAAGAGGGAACTGCAGATGCTGGAGAATCGAAGGTTACACAAAAAAGCTGGAGAAACTCAGCGGGTGCAGCAGCATCTATGGAGCGAAGGAAATAGGCAACGTTTCGGGCCGAAACCCTTCTTCAGACTGATCGGGGGCGGGGGTGGGTGGGGACCACACCAGGACATCTGAAATGTCCTCACTATTCAGGGAACGGGGGTTCCCCTCCTCCACCATAAATGAGGCTCGCACCAGGGTCTCTTCCATACCTCGCAACACTGCTCTCTCTCCCCATCCCCGCACTCGCAACAAGGGCCGAGTCCCCCTAGTCCTCACCTTTCACCCCACCAGCCGTCACATACAAAAAGTAATCCTCCGTCAGTTTCGCCACCTCCAACGTGACCCCACCACTCGCCACATCTTCCCATCTCCCCCCATATCTGCCTTCCGCAAAGACCGCTCCCTCCATAACTCCCTTGTCAATTCTTCCCTTCCCTCTCGGTCCACCCCCTCCCCGGGCACTTTCCTTTGCAAACGCAAGAGATGCAACACTTGTCCCTTTCCCTCCACCCTCGACTCCTTTCAAGGACCCATGCAATCGTTCCAGGTGCGACAGAGGTTTACCTGCATCTCTTCCAACCTCATCTATTGCGTCCGCTGCTCTAGATGTCAGCAGATCTATATCGGTGAGACCAAGCGGAGGTTGGGCGATCGTTTCGCCGAACACCTCCGCTCGGTCCGCAATAACCAAGCTGACCTCTCGGTGGCTCAGCACTTCAACTCCCCCTCCCACTCCGTCTCCGACCTCTCTGTCCTGGGTCTCCTCCATGGCCACAGCGAGCAGCACCGGAAATTGGAGGAACAGCACCTCATATTCCGTTTGGGGAGTCTGCACCCCGGGGGCATGAACATCAAATTCTCCCAATTTTGTTAGTCCTTGCTGTCTCCTCCCCCTTCCTCAGCCCCCCTGCTGTCTCCTCCCATCCCCCAGCCTTCGGGCTACTCCTCCTTTTCCCTTTCTTGTCCCCACCCACCCCCGCCCCCGATCAGTCTGAAGAAGGGTTTCGGCCCGAAACGTTGCCTATTTCCTTCGCTCCATAGATGCTGCTGCACCCGCTGAGTTTCTCCAGCTTTTTTGTGTAACCTATGTATTTGCATTGTTACACAGTGTTGCCATTCACTGTGAAGGTCAGGCCCTGGTTTGACTTTCCAAAATGCAACACCACACACTTATCTAAATTAAACTCCATTGGCTATTCCTTGCCCATTTTTCCAGTTGATTAAAACCCCAGTGTCATTCTTGATAGCCACCTTCACTATCTACAATAGTGCTGATGAAGTTCAGCAGGTCAGGCAGTATGTGTCTGCAGTACCAACTATTTTGGAGGTGTCTGCAAACTTACTAATCATGGCTTGTACACTCCCATCCAAATTGTTGATGTAGATGACAAACAGCTATGGGCCCAACAATGACACACCAGTGGCACACCAATCAGTCTCAAGCCTCCAGTCCCCCCAAAAACAACTTCCACCGCCACCCTCTGTTTCCTACCTTTAAGCCAATTCTGTATCCAGTTAGCTAGCTCTCCCTGGATCCCACGTGATTTTAACTTCCAGAGCAGCCTACTGTACGGAACCTTGCTAAGGGCCATATAAACAACATCTCCGGCCCTGCCCTCATCAACCTTCAGTGGCCTTTGCTCACCCACTGACACTTCAATCGCTTGCCCTGCCCAATTCCCTGCCAGCAAGACAAACGTTGCCCCTTCCCTTGCAGGGCCCTCTACACATCACCTTTGATTCCTGAGTACACTAATAAATTCCACCCCATTTAAGCCAACCTACATAGGGAAAGTTAAAACTCTTGATCTACATCGGGAAAGTCGAAATCCCTTCCTATGACAGTATGTGTTTTTTTTCCTGCAGTAAAATATTTTGTTAAGTGATTGCAGTTCATAGATTCAATTTAGTTTATGGTAACTGTACTTTATGAATAAAATGCTCAGTGTCAGTAATCTGATCTTTCTGGCTGCTTCCTTGTGATATGAATCCAAGACTGCCTATTTATTTCACTGCTTCCATCCAAGCTGATTCAACATCAGGGTATTTAATTTAGTTTAGTTTAGAGTTACTGCACAGAAACAGGCCCTTAGGCCCACTGAGTCCGCACTGACTAGTGATACCCACACATTAACACTCACCTACACACACTATGGACAATTTTACATTTATACCAAGCCAATTAATCTACAAATGATTATCATTTTCTATAAAGAAGGCCATCGGCTTTCGCTGTACTCCTCCAGAGTATTCACTGATTGAGGAACTTTTGTCAAGTTTTATTTCCAGACATCTTTGGATGCAATTTTATTCACTTTTCCTCCAATTAAACATTACCTAACTACAACTTTTGCCATAAGGGAAACTCCATTTTATTAACCTCCTGCAAGAGTCCTTGGATACTCCAGCTTTTTGTGTCTATTTTCATTAGATTGACTGGTGTTCAACAAATGATGCTCCTTCCCTGACTCCAAGAATCCCGCATGGACTGCTGATTAAATTGAATAGACGTTGGAAAGCTCTTTTTAAAAAATGATCACTGAGGCTGCCCTTCCTATCCATTTAGAAATCTTTGACTATGGCTTAAGCTGCCATATATAATCTTTATTTATTTGAATGATAAGAGAAAATATGGCATTGAAGTTTAAAGTACTTCATAATCTTTCTTTAAATTGATAGCAGTATCACTTAGAATAATCTCCACTGCTAAATTGGATTACCTATAAAAGCAGCATATGGATGCTACCATGATCTATGGAGCGAAGGAATTAGGCAACGTTTCGGCCCCAAACGTTGTCTATTTCCTTCGCTCCATAAAAGCTGCCGGACCCGTTGTGTTTCTCCAGCACTTTTGTCTACCTTCGATTTTCCAGCATCTGCAGTTCCTTCATAAACATATGAATGCTACCAGCTGCCTATTCTGAGTTTTTTTTACTGAACATTTATTAAATCACAATTGCACATATTCATAGAATGTGCTGTACTTGCATCTTATTTGAATTTATATACAATTAGTAGATGATTAATATTGGATTCAATTGTTTCTTCAATTGTTTAGAGACTGAAAAAATAAAGCAAGTGAAACCGAAATCTCGAGGAAAAGGTACCAATAAGTTAACTTATTTAACTATTTGCATTCTTCTAAGCTTACCATTGCCCTTCATCCCAGTGTGAAACATATTTTGGAAAAGTGAGGTTTCTCTTCATGCACCTAATGGGGAGGAAACTTGCTGAAAACAGTTTTTCCCCCTGAAGTAGCCTTTTCTTATCTCTATACTGTCCTCGAGTTGTTGTGCTGTTATTGGACCTGATTCAATTTTTTCATCAATTGTTTAGAGGCAGAAAAAATAAAGCAAGTGAAACCAAAACCTCAAGTAAAAGGTAACATAAAAGTTAAGTTAATTAGATATTGGCATGCTTCTAACATTACACTGCCATTCATTCCAGTGCTATACTGTATATGGACAAGTGAAATTTCCCTACTCAGAAAATGGAAAAAGCTGCTCACAGCTAATCAATTTTCTATCTTCACAGTATCTTCACACTGTTTTGCTATAGTATTTAAATACTTTGGGCACGTTAATTGGGGTGTTGATTCTCAATGAATATCATTGGAACTCTTTCTACTTCCAGGAGATAGGGATGCAAATCCAAGGTATGATAAGATGTATGATAAAGGTGAGACTGAAAGAGACTGAATGACAGATGCAGCAGTGGTTATTCAGGTTGAGCATGAAGATAATGGGAGCAGAGTATGAACTGATCAAGAAAATTATCTTGATCCGAGCCTCTTCCCTCTCTTTTATATCCCAATCTAGTTTAAGATTGCTCAGTCATGCATACATGCCAAATACGTTTCATATGAGTTTGAAAAAAGGGAAAGCTATTAGAGATGTGGTTGAAAAATATCTGGCCACCTTTTCACAAATACTAAGAAGCCACAACCTCAGAATGGCTATTCATGATGACCTGGTGGTACAAATGCCATTGGATCATGCACATTGTATGGCAGTGTAAATTCTCAATGAATTTGTTAGCCAATAATGATAAAACTCTTCATAATTTTTAAGGCAGAAATGTACATTGATGTATGCAGAAACTAACAATGTGAATAACATTGTTGCAAATCATTCAGTTGTTGTACATTCAGTTAACAGTCCAATGTTAATTAGAACATACTTCCAGCACCTTCCGCTAATGCAGTGTTTGATGGTGGACACAAAATGCTGGATGGAGTAACTCAGCAGGTCGGGCAGCACCTCTGGAAATAAAGAGTAGATGATGTTTCGAGTTCTGAAGAACGGTTCTGACATAAAACGTCATCTATTCTTTTAGTCCAGAGATGCTGCCTGACCGCTGAGCTACTCTAGCATTTTGGTGCCTATCTTCAGTATAAACCAGCATCTGCAGTTCCTTCCAACACACTTTGTTTGGTGCCGTTGATCAGCTACTCTGGTGACTGTCTTTGAGTCATGGGTGAAATGAACCCTTGGGATTCTGATTCAAGCCAATGATGCTATTGGCCTGTCAAAACCATTGGTCAAGAATGAAGACTTGCAATTCGGGGATGAATTGGATTGAGCCACTTGTATTTGGAGACAATGTCTCTGAACAAATCAATGACCCAGTGGTCAGGTTGGATTGAGAGGCACTGCAAGTCTCCAGCTGGTAGGCACTGCCATACAAGATGTGCAGACCTCACAATGTCCACTCATGATGATTTGATGGTACAAGTGCCATTAGATTGGGTATATTGCATAGAAGTGCAAATCTTGGCAAATCTTGGCATGGACAGACTGACCATTGAGAACAATGATTTACCAACCACACAACCTAATGTGGAGGTAGGAAATGCCAGGTTATGAGAAATATAACAGGCTTAGATAGAGTGGATGTGGAGAGGATGTTTCCAGTCATGGAAGAATCAAGGACCAGAAGGCACAACCTCAAAATAAAGCAACATATCTTGAGAATGGAGATACATTTATATAGCCAGGGGGTGGTGAATCTGTGCAGTTCATTGCCACAGATGGCTGTGGAGGCCAACATATATAGCCAGGGGGTGGTGAATCTGTGCAGTTCATTGCCACAGATGGCTGTGGAGGCCAACATATTATTTTTAAAAGTTGATAGGATCTTGATTAGTAAGGGTGTCAAAGGATCCAGCGAGAAGGCAGGAGAATGGGGTTGAGAAGGAAAAATAGATCAGCCACGATTGAATGGCAGAGCAGACTCAGTGGGCTGAATTACCTAATTCTGCTCCTATGTCTTATGGTCTAAATACCCAGTCAAATGAAGCATATCACTATGTTACCAACACAGTACCCATTTCATAGTAATTGCTGGTTGTTAGTCATTACTTTAAATAAGGATGGATCACTTTATTTAACTAAAGTAAGTGTAAATTTGGTTTAAATGTCTCTCCATTGCAGTAGCATCAAAGAAAAACTACAGACGTAATACCTGTCATATTAAAACAGTAACACTACTAAGATTAGCGGCTTCACCAAATGCTCTGCCTCTGAGAAAACACTACAACTGCCAGAGGAATATGATTAAATTAGGAAGAAGGGAGGCAGGTTTTATAACATTAACAGAGTTATCCCTTCCAGTGCATGTGTACATCTCTGCCTAAGCTTTGAGGTAATTTGGACCACCCATAGTTTGAAGCCAGCAGTTGAACAATTTGTAAAAAGGCAATAATAGTAAATGTGGTATTAAAATATAAATGACTTCCTGTAACATTTCATTTGACAATAAAGTGGGATTCATCCACGGCCATAAGATATTTACCCAAATTCATCTCCACTGCAAATTAAAATTTCAATAAAATAAATAAATATATGAAATGTGCAGTCTTTTGGGACTGCTAACACCCTATGTGCAGTGTTTGCTATTACATATTGCATACAGTATGTATATGTTTGTATGTTATATGTTGTACATTTTAAGAGACAAATATCTGATTACTATTAATGGCGAATCATATAATGATTTCTAATGAACTTACTCTAACTGTGCATTGCATATTTAAAACCAGAAATTGTGAAGCAAGTGAAATCAGAATCTGCAGAGAAAGGTAAAAGAAACATTTATTTAATGATATACTGGCATGTGCTTTTCATTTCACAGCTCTTCTTTATTCCAATGCTAAAAATACATGAGTGGTTGTGCGTCTCAGGAGATGCATGTCGTCCCATGTCTAGCACTGCATGTCATTTTACTCCTCTGAGCTTTAGATAAGCAAATGTAGATTTGTCTTGTTTCGGTAGAGTTTATTTGTTTGAATTATCATGGAAAAAAAAGAAATGTTTGATAATAATGCTCCAGATGATGTATAATTTAAAAAATCAGAAATCATATGCTCTACCAGATGTATCATTGCACAGATGCCAACTGCAATCATTTTCAGTGCTGAGTATAAAAATGTATCACATTGCATCACAACAAACCTGTTGCCCTTGAGCAATTGAAGCCAAGTGAAGGTAAACGTTTTATGTCGAAGAATGTTTTGATCATCCACATTTGCTGTTAGTATAATAGAAATATATGTGTTCTCCTGGAATAATACTAAATTGGTGCTGAAAGTTTGCAATTAACCATGTCACTGGGATTTTTATGGCAAAGGCTGGCAAATGCTGGTCTACACTGTTCTCCACTTGGCTCTATTCCAACCCAAGGAACATAAACTGTCAGCAGAGATGCTGCCGTACAGAGATGCTGCCGTACATGGTATCTGGAACCTGCTGAATGCAGCGGTATTAGTGCAACCAAGTTTCTGCAATGCTTTGGAGGTTGTCTAATAGTTTCCATATTTCCTTATCTCTCTTAATGGGACCATTGAAAGGATCATGCCAAATTAATCACAGACGAAAATCCTCCATTTTGTGTAAGATCTAATGTTTGTTACATATATATGAACATCAAGACCATAGCTATGTACCTCTAGTAAGCTGATCTGGTTAATATAAAAACCTAGTGTCCCATAATCAAATAGATAATGGTTAGCACTTAACAATTTCCATGACTTACATGTATATAGAAACTTCAATGGGCATCTCAATTTATTCATTCAGCAGAAATTTCATGAAATAATGTCACCTAATACTTGAGGTAGTTAAATGATCAAATTCAGGATTTACCTTCTCGTGTAATGATTAAAGCACAGAAAAATACTATTTGGCCCTTCGTGTTTGTATTGGCTTCATGCAAGAGAAATGCAGATACTTCGCACAACTGTCCTCTTACCACAGCTCTCCACAAAATTAAAACTCCTCATCCCTGAAATAATGCCCATAAATTCTTTCTGCGATCTCTCACAGAAGGCCAACGTCTTGTTTAAACTGTTGCAATCAGAACTGGACACTCTACATCAGCTGCAGATCATAGCAACTTCTTTGCTTTTCTACTCCAGGCCTTTTTTTTCAATCAAACCAGGGATCTCCTGTGTGTTTATTAGCCATTCCCTTAACATACCCTGCAGCTTTCACTGATTTTTGCATTAATATCCTACAGATCTCTCCACTACTATGTAGATTTTGGATTTGTGCTTTCCAATTTACATTGTCACTTCTAGTTCTTCCTAACAATGCTTCATGCATTCCTGCATTGTATTCCATCTGCCATGGCTCCACCAATTCCATTAGCCTGACTATATCCAATTGAGGTATTTTCTGCTCTCTGTGCATGACTACATTTCTGAGTTATATCTGTTTGTAAGTTCACAACTGAGGAGTCTGCAATTTCCATCCTTATTTCCTTCAGCAAGCTGGCATGTATCCCATCTGGGCTGAGTATTTATTCACAAAGAGATCTCCGCTTGATACCAAATATTCTTGACAATTTGGAGTTGACCTTTCTTCCAGTTTATGTGGAATAAGCCGATTGACGGGAAAAAAATCCTGATTACATCTGAGCTCAGGGCTAATTTTATTAAGAGTGTGCATAACATTGACAAGAGTACAGAGAAATTATGGCTCTCTGGGCAAAAGAGGTGCTTATCGTTAGTGACCACGTCTTCATCAATAGTGCTTCAATTTTGCCAAATGTTAAAGGAAAAGTAACCAGGATGTTTAATGCTAAGGACTTGATTCAAGCATTTGGTCATATTTTTATTCGTCATTTTTAATGATGATCCATTTTACAGATCCTCATCATTGAAACACTTGGAGTGTATCCAATCCATAATTTACTTCCATGTTCCATGAAAATGTTTCCCTTCAGCAATGTAATTTGAATTCACTGCATTACACATACAACACTAACTCACCATCTTTTTTTCCATCCCCGCACTTTCTACTGATTTCTTCGAACGCTCAGTCACTGTCTGAACTTGAATCAGTTTTGAATTGATGGCACCCTATATAATACTGGGTTGAGCTTCATTATCCATGTCCTTGCGTCACCAAGGGCACAGACATCAACTTCCAAAACAATATCATCTTCACTGTCTTAATTCATTTGCTGGTGAAACCTTCATCAATGCCATTTATAGATGCAAGCTCATGTTTAGTTTAGCTTAGAGATACAGCATGGAAACAGGCCCTTCAGCCCACAGAATCCACACCAACATTCACACCTGTTCACAACAGTTCTGTGTTAACCCGCTTTTGCATCCATATTAGGGGCAATTTACAGAGGCTAATTATTCTACAAACACACATGTCTTTGGGATGTGGGAGGAAACTGGAGCACCTGGAGGAATCACATGGGATTATACGGAGAATGTGCAAACTCCACAATGACAGCACCCGTGGATCAAACTTGGATATCTGGCATGGCAAGGTAGCAGCTCCACCACTGCACCACTGCGCCATTCCACTGCACCACTGCGCCACTCCACTGCACCACTGTGCTGTGGGGCGGGTAATAGAATTCACTTCCCACCTTATACCCAAATTCTTAAAAACTCTGTTGGCTGTCTCTTGTATCATCCAGATCATTCATCATACAGAAGGTAGTTGAGGCCAGTTCATTGGCTATATTTAAGAGGGAGTTAGATGTGGCCCTTGTGGCTAAAGGGATCAGGGGATATGGAGAGAAGGCAGGTACAGGATACTGAGTTGGATGATCAGCCATGATCATATTGAATGGTGGAGCAGGCTCGAAGGGCCGAATGGCCCACTCCTGCACCTATTTTCTATGTTTCGATGTTTCTATCATTTCCTGTGTAGTCTGGAAAATCTTGCTTTTAGAATTATTCTTTAAAACAAAACTCTCCATAAGTTCATTTGATGACCAGTTTGTTGCTAAACATCTGATTCACTAATGTATTTCATGGTGGAGGTCTGTTATTGTACCTGGTTGTAACTCTGGATTCTTGAAAATGTCCTCATGAGCCATTCAGTTGTCATCACCTTCAGCTCTACTAAGGATAATGAATATGTGCTTGTCAGCTACACCCAAATCCAGAAAAATAGATACATTAAAAAAACTCCTTTACTGCTTCAGCATCTGTGATCCTCTCAGTGTGTTTCTTTCTGCAATTGTACAGAGCCCTAGTGAGTACCTGGAGTATTGTGTGCAGTTTTGGTTTCCAAATATGAGGAGGGACATGCTTGCTATTGAAGGAGTGCAGCGTAGGTTCACAAGGTTAATTCCCGGGATGGCGGGACTGTCATATGCTGAGGGAATGGAGTGGCTGGGCTTGTATACTCTGGAATGTAGAAGGATGAGAGGATATCTTATTGAAACATACAAGATTATTAAGGGTTTGGACAAGCTAGAGGCAGGAAACATGTTCCCGGTGTTGGGGGATTCCCAGAACCAGGGGCCTCAGTTTAAGAATAAGGGGTAAGCCATTTAGAACGGAGATGAGAAAACACTTTTTCACACAGAGTTGTGAGTCTGTGGAATTCTCTGCCTCAGAGCGTGGTAGAGGCTGGTTCTCTGTTTACTTTCAAGAGAGAGTTAGATAGGGCTCTTGAAGGTAGCGGAGTCAGGGGATATGGGGAGAAGGCAGGAACGGGGTACTGATTGTGGATGATCAGCCATGATTACATTGAATAGCGGTGATGGCTTGAAGGGCCGAAGGGCCTACTCCTGTGTCTATTGTCTATTTTTTCCACCCCGGTCATTCTTTCTTCTCCCTGCCCTCATTGGGCTTTTTAGCGCACACCATCAGACACAGGAAAAACTTCTTCCTCTCTGTTATCGGATTTCTGAATGGTCCTTCCATAAGCTTCCACTGTCTTCTTCTTCTTCTTGCGTATGGCATGCACAGACTAAAGTTGTAGGACAACTTGTTGTATTTGATTTTACTTGATTGTGCATGCCAGGTTGATTGCATTCGTCGAAACAGGGCGGACCACGTGAAGATTGCAATTTCCCACCCCAGGGTATTGTCTGATTCACCTCTACCCCATTGCGGATCATGGACTTTGACTATTGAACTGATGTGCTACAGTGCTGAAAATAATCTCCTGCCCTCTGCAACTTCTCCTTTGCTCTACCTGTTGTACTTGTGTTTGACTTGATTGTATTTATGTATAATATTATCTGATCTGATTTGATTACATGCAATATACACCTTTTCACTGTACCTCGGTACACAGCACTATAATAAACCTAAACCTAAAATCTAATCCTAAACCTGGTTGCTCTGGGTTAGATGTGTATGCACTAAATTCTGGATTTGCACGCTACCTTTTGCCATCTCACTGCCTCAGCTAATTTTATTGAACAATCAATGGAAATGAATAATGTCATTTCACACCCACGCACTTCAAAACGTGCTGTCTATGAGATTCTGCTTGCAACCTTTCATGCCAGGTATTGCATTTCAGCAAATCATTGCACCCACTAAAATTCTGCAAAGCCAAGGGGCAGATCTTCTGTTGCTCCAAAATAACTTGCTGCTTATTTTCTGCTTTTCATGTGAAATGTGCAAATGGTGTTCTAACATCACTCAAAGCATGAAAACCACTTCAAGCAACCTTGTACCATACTCGCAATCTTTTTGTTGAGTTCTGATGTGCTATTAACATTAAACTGAGAACATCAAAAATGGTTTTAGAACAGCAAATCTGATTCAGTTTGTAACCAAGTCAGAATATTATTCAGTAGGTTATATAGTTAATGGGGTAAGTATTTTACTTTGAATAGGCATCATATCATTATTATTATGTCTATGGGTAAGGATATAAAAATGAACGTCCAGCAGGCTACAGTGAAAAATTAGTCCCACAGTTAAACTCTGGGTAGTCTTGTGGTGTAATTGCAATATATCAAGTACATTGGTGTGTTTAACAATGCAAAATCACACTGAGTTATGAAATTTATATCCCATTAAGCAACCAGCCCAGATGTCAAACATTATATTCACATATATACTCAGTGTGATCAATAATGTCTGATTCTTTCTACTCAATAAGCTTGCATTTATTCCTCTTCTTATTCAGTTTGGAGAGAGCCAAGGTAAGGGATGAGGCACCTGACAATGTTCATTCTCACCTTTAGTAACTTCTAATTCACTTTATCACCTGATTTATTTTCAACAGAACCAAAAGCAGCACGTATGTAGTTTGGAAAACACAAGGCCTGTAAATTATAACTGTGTACATGCTTCAACACTCATGCAACCATCCATGTATATTTGGCTGCTTTTATTCAACTTTGTTATGGCATTTTAGTTCAATCTTACATTTTATAAACAGACAGAACTTAATGGGTGCAAAGGCATGAATTGAATAGTGAGCCAGCTATTCAAAATTTAAGAAAATCGGATGAATTCCACACACACCTGGATAATATTCAATGCCCTTACTTCAATGACACTGTGGAATATTGCTGTTTTACCTCTGTTGAGTATTGTTATTATAGCTCTAATAATGTACTTAAATACATTCTGAACATCTTATAATCATCATGGATTGCATTATTCCAGATAAGGGCATTGTAAATCATTGCCAGATTAAGTGGATGAATATCCATTCATGATTTTCTCTCATCAATTGTGTTTTTTTGTGGAAAGTTAGCCTAAATAGATGAATATAAATCATCATATCTATTCTAAACTGAACTAGAAGGGTATCTTGCTGTACTGATCATTACTGTACAGAAGATAGGTGGAACTGGATTTTTATGAGATGACCATTGTGATCTCCTAAAATATGACTGGTCAGGAGAGGACTTTCCAATGTTTCATGCCATAAATTATGCTAGGAATATTATTCATCTGGTATTTTCCCTCTTTCGAGAGAATGCATGAATACAAGCAGGAAGAAACATTAGTTATGTGTTCGGTACAGTGAAATTAAATTTGGCAGCGAAAGCTTTGTCAAATTGAAACAAATGGCATAATGCTGACATCCACTGGCCGTGATATATGAGAGCTAAGAGCAATCTATGTAAAGATTGGTAGAGGTGTAAAAAATCTTATAGCAAATGGTAATTGATACTCAGTTAATTGTTCATTTAAAATCTGAAATTGGTAAATTGTTGTTCAGCAAAAACAGAGTTAAATCAAAGATAGACAATAATCCTCATGAAGTGAAAGAACACATTCAAGGAGATGAATAGCATATCATCCTTCCTGTTTACTCAAACCTGATTTTCTAACAATCTAACCATCTCTGATGACATCCGAGACATGTTGTCAGTTTCATAACTTGCTTGAAGCTTGTTAATGCGTGTGTGCTATGGAATGCATCAAAACAGCAGTCTCAATAAACATTTTTTTTTTTTAATGCTCCCTTGGACTTTTTGATGCATCATAACTAGCTTTGTTTATTTAATCTCACTGAGGCCTGGAGTGCACTAAAATAATCAATGTAATTTATATTCATCTTTTTGCAATTCACTTGATCTTTATGCTTGCCAACTTGGAACTTTCTGTGTCAACCAATTCAAAATCTTATTCAGAAAAATGTTATGAAGCTGAACAAAATTACCGAGTTAAAGAACAAATATTTCATCTTTTGATTTATTTTTCCAGATAAACTCTCTACAGTCAAAGCTGCAAGTATGTATATTCAATTTTACAAAATCAATTTTGCTTGCCTTTTTTTTTAAATGTATTTGTGAAGCAATAACTGAAAGGTGGCAGTTATGATATCCATGAAAGGATTCTTTGAATTAGGTGTTCAGTTTAGTTCAGTTTAGTTTATTTTCACGTGTACCGAGGTACAGTGAAAAGCTTTTGTTGCGTGCTGACCAGTCAGCAGAAAAACATTACATGATTACAATCAATCCGTTTACAGTGTATAGATACATGATAAGGGTATATGATGCACATTTAGTGCAAGGTAAAGCCAGCAAAGTCCGGTCAAGGACAGCCGAGGGACATGAGAGGTAGATAGTAGTTCAGCACGGTTCTCTGGTTGTGGTAGGATGATTCAGTTGTCTGATAACAGCTGGGAAGAAACTGTCCCTGAATCTGGTGGTGTGCTTATGCACACTTATATATATTGTTTGCCTGATGGGAGAGGGAAATAGAGGGAGTTGATTGTGCCGCTGGCCTTGCTGAGGCAGCGAGAGGTATAAATTGAGTCACTAGATGGGAGGTTGGTTTGTGCGATGGTCTGGGCTGCGTCCAGGCCATTAAACTACAATATAATATAAATTATTGCAGATTTGCCAGTTTTAAATAACTTTTAAAGCATTTTATTTGTATTAATATATACCATTTTACTTTTAGGTACCAAGACTGCAACTGAAACAGGTACAAATATGCTTTATAAACATTATTCAGAATTGGGAGACTGAGGCACTTTTATTTTAATCATTGCTATCATTCCTTAACAGAAGTAATATTCTATTTATGATGATGTACTGCTGTGGCATGTGAAACTATTTACATGTTAAATTAAAATATATTCACTTCTCGTGCACAAAGGCAATCAATTTATTCAGAGCTATGAAGGAACATTAATTTACAGCTGTCTTAAGCCTTGGATTGTTAGGTTTTTCAGGTAAATGAGGGGTATGGGATTAATGCAGGAAGAATCAGATTAAAGAACTGATCAACTCTGCTCTCATTTAATGGCAGATTAGACACAAGGAGCCAAATGGCCTAGCACAGCCCCGACTCATGTTCTTAATATTATCTCCTAGATTTGTGTATATATTCAAATGCTGAAAAGCAAAATCATAAAATCTAACTGTGATGATTCTACAGCTTTATGGCACTCGACACAATAGTTTAATTAGCTACATCTCACAACCTTGTGTGTTAAAACTGCACCACTTGCAGTTTAATGGGATAATGTATGGCATTATAAGTTATTTTTACTTAGTACAACGTATAGGTTAAATAACAATGGAGTATATTTATTTCTTAAAGGATGATTAGTGTGGTTTAGTTGAGTTTATTGTCATATGTACCGAGAGTGAAATTAGTTCTGCCTCTGTGGATTTCTTAGGAAAAATTTAGAACAATTAAATTTGTTTCCATTATTCAAAATGCAATTCAAATGAAAGTTCTATTTGATTTTTTAATTACCATTCAGCCAAAAATCTGCAATAAATTCATGTTTTATGTTTCAAAATAAAACTAGTAAGTGGTTACCGCATAAGCAATCTATTATTTTGACTGTGTGTCCATTAGAGATTTTCAATTACAGTGCCTCAAGGAGGGGGAATGAAGAGAATTTATAAATATATCTCTCCATTGTGTTAATTTATGGCCATTTTTGCAATCTAAACAAATTATCTCAGAGTGTGAAAGGTCATATCAAACATAAATCCAATTAAGTAAATGCACCAGTGTAAAATCTTAGAAAAAGATCTTGGCTGGCACTGGCGAGAACATTATTGCTGAAACTACAGTTTCTCCTTCTATGGGAAAGTGTATTACACTCATAACTGTACTTAATATGTCAAGATCCACTTACAAGCAAAGCATAAATTGGCTTGACCTTGCTCCGTTCTTTTCAATTAAATACATTGCTTAAATGGATGACATGTTGAACAGAGTGCATACTTTGCAATCTATAGTCGGTTACAAATGTTGTGACATTTACATCATTTCGTTCAATGAAGAAGCTGAAATAAATCATGTAATTAATAAGCATTTTATGCACTCATTTTTCAAATGAAGTTCTTCGGTTACAAATATTTGTGGAGAAACAATCTGAGGCATGTTTAAGATTCAAGCATGCAACAGTCTGTAGAATTATACCGATCAGTTAATCTACAGTTGCTCAGCGATAGTTGAAATCAAAAAGAATTACAGCACCATAGATAAAATCTTAATTGTCGTAGAGAAATCAATACAACACAAATGCTCCATCTCAAGAGGGGTGTGAGGAATTTGAATGATAGTTTCCTGGAAATTGAATTGCACCTATATTTTCTGCATGCAAATATTGTTGCACTTAGTGTTAGTGCCAAATGGGGTTCACCTTAAAAGATCACAAAGTTGGTAAAATAAAAAACAAGTGTGCAACAGTGTTGGGGTATTTTACACCAAAAAAAAATACAAAGCAGTGTTAGCTGCATGATACTCAAAAGGACTTGATTAATGTGTTAGAAAGAACTTCAGATGCTGGTTTAAATAGACACAAAAAGCTGAATAACTCAACGGGGCAGGCAGCTCCCTTCATCGGCAGCTCAACAATCATTGAGGGACATCGGCCTTTAAACTCCCACACAAGCAACACGCATATCTTATGATCTTGTTATATCATATAATCTTATAGAGGTGTATAAGATCATGAGAGGAATAGATAGGTTAGGTGCACAGAGTGTCTTGCCCATAGTAGATGAATCGAGGGCCAGGGGACATAGGTTTAAGGTGAAGGGGAAAATATTTAATAGGAATCTGAGGGGTAATGGATGGGTGACATTTCGGGTTGGGATCTTTCTTCTGATAAAAGCTGAAGGGTGGGGGGGGGGGGGGGGGGGGTCACCATGGCCTTGATAGAAGACTCTTATTGCAGCTTGCTCAAATTGAGCAGTGTGAAAAAACACTTTATGTGTGCTGCGAGAAGATAGGCCAAGTTGAACTGCACATCCACAGCCTAGATCCACACAAACTGTCAAACACACAAGGTTAATCATGCTTTACTATGTCGCTAACCTTTCACCACGTAGATATACTATCCCTTTCACCTTTCCCCACAGAGAACAGTCTTCCAATGGAGAAACTGGAACTGCAGGTGCTGGTTGACAAAAAAAGACACAAAATGCTGGAGTAACTCAGGGGATCAAAGGACAAAGGACATTTATTGTCACATACACCAATTGGTGCAGTGAAATTTGAGTTACCATGCAGCACACAAATAAGATAAACACAACACTTTAGAATTTAACATAAAACATAAAAACATCCCCCTACAGCGGAATCAGCGTTTCCCACTGTGAGGGAAGGCACCAAAGTTCAGTCCTCTTCCTCTGTTCACCCGTGGTCGGGGCATATTGAGGCCTCCGCAGTCGCCACAATAATGATCAGGCGGCATCCCTGGGTAGATGACGTTTCGTGTCTGAAAAAGGATCCCAATCCAAAATGTCATTAGTGACACTGCCTGGCCTGCTGAGTTACTCGAGCACTTTGTGACTTTTTTTTCCATCTCCCAAAGGTTGGATAGTGAGAAAGTCACTAAATATCTTTTATCTTCTGCATTTGGCATGAGACAGTGAGAAATAGTAGAGAGGTTGCCACATGGGAGAGAGCCACATGCGATACAACAGAGACATCAATTTAAAGTGACTGGTTGGATTAGAAGGTTCCTTCTTAAAGATTTATAAAGTAGGTAATTCTGTACTTGAAGACCCATGACTTGCAGGTTGTTAAAGTTGAAGATGAATGGTGAAGGGTAGGATTTCACTGGGTAGCTCTTTTGAGACTGAGACATGGTGAAACAATGTAGCATATTGTCCAAATAGAAGTTGGCCTAAAAAGAACATTGAATATTAATGTCTCTAACGTGTTCTTGGCTTAGATTTTCACTGACTGGCTATTTGCACTTGGGGTTTTGGAATGAGGTCAGCTGAGTCCCGCATTGTAATTCCTGATTGGTATTCGTCACAGGCAAAGAGGAATCTTGACCAAGACAGATCATAAATGCACTTTGTTTAAATATTCAACCCGCTTTGAATGGCAGCTATAAAACAGCAGTCTGCAAATTCCACTGAATCTGTAATTAGACCTTTCATTATCAAAAGGAAAATGTTTCTTGTTATTGCATTTAACTGAATTGATAACGTTGGATTTTCGGCTATCCAGCTTAATGAGGACTGGATAACCTTGAAAATCTTAGTGTGCCTTAGAAAGTTGGTCTTAGAGGCAAGTGCAATCATTATTCTGTAACTATTTTGTAACTGTATAGGCAAGTAATATAAGTAAAATTAACCATTCTAATCACCACAGACATACATTAGTTATACACTGAGGTATAGTGTCCTTGATCTAATGAGAAGATTTTCTGCATCTTCAAACATTGTTTTATTTTCATTTTAATGACCGCTTCGTTTCTCCAATTCATTATACCTTCAAGTCATTAACATAATGTCAGTCATCAGATTTGCACTCTTCATTATCGAGGTTAACAAGGTTTAATTGAATAGCAAGATTTGCATTTATCCGCCCTGGATGATGTGTAATTACATGCTCGGCTTAAACCTTCATTTGACATTCAAAAATGTAATTGTTCAACCTTTTAATATAACAATACAATTGCAAAACTGTGGTCAAATTTAGAGCCACATTACCTGATATTTATTAAAATGTGAAATTTAAAGTGATTGTAATGTAAAGCTGGCAATGTGAAGAGCACTATTATAGGCTAATATATTAAGGTTTGTCTACTCCATAGTCTTTTGTTCTCAGCTGTTCCCACCTCTCCCATTAGCTGTTGCCACAGACACATTAGTTAACCCATAACATCTGTTGCAGTCATGGAAATTAGGCCAGGCTAAATCTTACGTTTGATCAGAGCAAATAATTAATTTAATTATTTTATTGACAGTCAGAACCTTTTTTTCCCAGGATGGAAATATCAAATACAAGAGGGCTTAGCTGAAAGGTGAGAAGGGTAAAGTGTAAAGGTTTCGTCAGTTTGTTGTCACATGTACCAGTTAAGGTACAGTGAAATTGAATTACCATACAGCCATACTAAGTGAAAAGCAACAAGACACACAACCACATAAAAGTCAACATAAACATCCACCACAGTGGATTCCACATTCCGCACTGTGATGGAAGGCAATAAAGTTCAATCTTCTTCCTCTTTGTTCTCCCGCGGTCGGGGCGATCAAAGCTGTGTGGAACAAGTTTATTACTCAGAGGGAGATGGAACATGTTGCCAGGGATAGTGGTGGAGGCAAATATGATAATGGTGTTTAAGATATTTTGGGTTGGTATATGGATATGCAAGGAATAGGGATCATATGCAGTCAGATAAAAGTTTGGCTCGGCATTATGTTTGGCACAGACATTGTGGGCTGAATGACTGGTTCCTATGCTGCACTGTTCCTTGTTTTACGCAAGGAAGATTTTAATGAGTAAATAGTTGGTATTACTAGTCAAACTATTAATCAGTCAACCACCGTTGTCTCATGCAGGAGTGGGTCTGCATCATCTTTAATCAAAAGGATCTTAAACATGTGTTTAACATTATTTCCAGTAAGCTCTTTGAATTTCATAGGGCGTTTTACATTACAGCTCATAAGCAAGTGAGAAACAGCTGGGACAATTTTCAGTGGGAGTGCTAGAGATGATGCCCAACTTTCATATCACTTGAAATCAATAGAAATAAAAATTTGTGGTGGCCGATATATAATTTTAGACCTGTACCTTGAGAAAATACCCCTTGCCTCTTTTAGTGATCAGATGATAAATGCCATAAGAGTAATGAATCACTAACTGAAATAGAAATGGAAAGATCTCTGAAGGAATATTTGGCACAAGCCTAATTTAGACTTTTCTAGGAAAATAAAAATTGGAATGACACATTGTATTCCATCAAACATAGCTGGAATACTCTTCCTGCCTCTATCTGTTAAAAAGAAAGTACCCATAATGAACATGGAACATAGAAAAGTACAGCACAGGAACAAACCCCTCGGCCTGCAATGTCTGTGCCGAACATGATGCCAAGATGACCTAATCTCATCTGCCTGCACTTGATCAATGTCCATCCATTTGCTGTATATGCAGGTGCCTAACTAAATGCCACCATTACATCTGCCTCCACCACCACCCCAGGTAGCATCTTCTGGGCACCCAGCAAACAAAACCTACCCTGCACATATCCTTTAAACTTTGCCCCTATTACTTTAAAGCTCAGGCCTCTAGTATTTGACATTTCCACCCTGGAAAAAAGGTCCTGACTGTCTACCCTGTCTATGCTTCTCATAATTTTATATACATTTGAATGTGTTTGAATGAAAGGGAAAAATTATAAGAATAGATTCTTAGTTGTACAGCGTATCATATTTGTATTTCTGAAATGATTTTCATCTACTTTGTTTTGTAGAGAAAGCTGCTGTTGCAAAGCCAGGTAATACAATTTAGTTTAAATAATGTATTTTGTGTATACTGTTGGGAGTTGAAAATTAAATGCTAAATAGTTACATTTTTAAATCACAGGCTCCTCGTGTATAATTTAACATTGCATTATCATCCCAAATTTGTTTTTAAAGAAACATTGTCAGGGTGTATTTTAGCATGTTTATCATACTCTGTGATTTAAGTGACTTTAATCTACATAATTGTTAACAGTGCTGAGGAGGAAGATTTCCTGGAATGTATACAGGATGGGTTTTTAAACCAATATGTAGAGGAACCAACTAGAGGGCTAGATTGGGTATTGTGTAATGAGGAAGGATTAGTTAGCGATCTTGTTGTGCAAGGACCCTTGGGCAACAGTAAACATAATATGGTGGAATTCTGCATTAGGACAGAGAGTGACATGGTTAATTCAGAGACTAGGGTCCTGACCTTGAATAAAGGAGACTTTGAAGGTATGAGAAGGGAGTTGGCAAGGATAGACTGGCAAATTATACTTGAAGGATTGACAGTGGAGATGCAAGATTGAAAGACCGCATGGATGAACTTCAGAAATTGTTCATCCGTGTCTGGCGAAAAAATAAAACTGGGAAGGCGGCTCAACCGTGGTTGACGAGGGAAGTCAAGGATAGTGTTAAATCCAAGGAAGAGGCATATAAATTGGCCAGAAGAAGCGGCAAACTAGAGGACTGGGAGAAATTTAGAACTCAACAGAGGAGGACAAAGGGGTTAATTAAGAGGGGGAAAAGAATGAAAGAAAGCTTGCGGGGAATATAAAAACTGACTCTAAAAGGTTCTTTAGATGTGTAAAAAGGAAAAAACTAGTGAAGATAAATGTAGGTCCCTCACAGTCAGAGACAGGTGAATTTATAATGGGAAACAAGGAAATGGTAGAACAGTTAAACAAGTACTTTGGTTCTGTCTTCACTAAGGAAGACACAAACAATCTCCTGAAAATATTAGGGACCCAAGGATCTAGTGGGAGGGAGGAACTGAAGGGAATCCACATTAGTTAGAAAGTGGTGTTAGGTAAACTGTTGGGACTGAAGGCAGATAAATCCCCAGGGCCTCAAGGTCTGCATCCCAAAGTACTCAAGGAGGTGGCCCAAAAAATCATGGATGCATTGGTGATCATTTTCTACTGTTCTCTCGACTCTAGATCAGTTCCTGTGGACTGAAATGTAGCCAATGTAACTCCACTTTTTAAAAAAGAAGGGAGAGAGAAAACAGGGAATCATAGACCTAACATCGGTAGTGTGGAAGATGCTGGAGCCGATTATTAAAGATGTTATAGCAGCGCATTTGGAAAGCAGACAGGATCAATCAAAATCAGCATGGATTTATGAAGGGGAAATCATACTTGACTAATCTTTTCGAATTTTGTGAGGATGTAACAAATAGAATGGATAAGGGAGCGTCAATGGATGTGGTGTATCTGGACTTTCAAAAAGCCTTTGACAAGGTGTGCAAAATTAGAGCACATGGTATTGGGGGTAGGCTATGACAAAGATAGGGAACTGGTTGGCAGACAAGAAGCAAAGAGTCGGAATAACGGTTCCTTGTCAGTATGGCAGGCAGTGACTAATGGAGTGCCACAAGGTTCGGTGCTGGGACCCCAGTTGTTTACAGTATATATTAACGATTTAGATGAGGGAATTAAATGTAACATCTCTAAATTAGCAGATGATACAAAGCTGGGTGACAGTGAGCTGCGTGGAGGATGCTGTGAGGCTGCAGGGTGACTTGGATAGGTTGGGTGAGTGGGCAGAAGCATGGCAGATGCAGTATAATAATGTGGATAAATGTGAGGTTATCCACTTTGGTGGCAAGAACAGGAAGGCAGATTATTATCTGAATGGTAGACACTAAATGCTGGAGTAACAGCGGGTGAGGCAGCATCTCTGGAGAGAAGGAATGGGCGACGTTTCGGGTCGAGACCCTTCTTCATAATGGTGTCAGATTAGGAGAAGGGGAGGTGCAATGAGACCTGGGTGTGCTTGTACATCAGTCACTGAAAGTAAGCATGTGGGTACAGTAGGCAGTGAAGAAAGCTAATGGCATTTTGGTCTTCATTGCAAGAGGAATTGAGAATGGGAGCAAAATGGTCCTACTGCAGTTGTACAGGGCCCTGCTGGGACCGCATCTGGAGTATTGTGTGCAATTTTAGTCTCCTAATTTGAGGAAGGACATTATTGCTATTGAGGGAGTGCAGCGGAGGTTCACCAGGTTAATTCCCAGGATGGTGGGACTGACATATGAAGAAATAATGGGTCGACTGGGCTTGTATTTGCTGGAACTTAGAAGGATCAGAGGGGATCTTATGGAAACATATGCAATTCTTAGAGGATTGGACAGGGTAGATGCAGGAAAAAATGTTCCCAATGTTTGGGGAGTCCAGTTTAAGATTAAGGGGTAGGCCATTTAGGACTGAGATGAGGAAAAACCTTTTCACCCAGTTGTGAATCTGTGGAATAATCTGCCACAGAAGGTAGTGGAGGCCAATTCACTGGATGTTTTCAAGCGAGAGTTAGATTTAGCTCGTAGGGCTGAACGAATCAAGGGATATGGGGAAAAAGCAGATCGGGGTACTAATTTTGGATGATCTGCCATGATCATATTGAATGGCAGTGCTGGCTCGAAGGGCTGAATGGCTTACACCTGCACCTATTTTCTGTTTCTATGTTTCTATGTTATACCAGTCATGCACTAGTCTGTGTTGGATGAGAATTTGCTTAGTGGATTGGAGGGGAAGAATTTCCTTCCACAGTAAATATGGCCCCTGATATCAAAGGTAGCAGTGTTGAGCAAAACCAATATCGCTGGCTTTCTTCACTCTGGTATTTCCTAGCATAATTCTCCCTTGAATCCACCTCATAAAACCACATCACATTTATGAGGCTGAAACCTCATAAAACCACATCACATTTATAATATTTTTTTTTAAACCTAAAGCACAATATTACCCACCATAAGCCTGCTGTGTTCAGTGTGAGAATACAAATCCACAAATAAAGGTCTTTCTAGCAGTGTCTGTAATCCAAGAGACACAGGTTACTAGGGAAATTGATGAGGGTAAAGCAGTGGATGTTGTCTATATGGACTTTAGTAAGGCCCTTGACAAGGTTCTTCATGTTGTTTGTTGGGTATTAATGCAGGAGTAACAAGATGGATTCAACAGTGGCTGAATGGGAGATGCCAGAGAGTAATGGTGGATGGCTGTTTGTCAGGTTGGAGGCCAGTGACTAGTGGGGTGCCTCAGGGATCTGTGTTGGGTCCACTGTTGTTTGTCATGTACATCAATGATCTGGATGATAGTGTGGTAAATTGGATTAATAAGTATTCAGATGATACTAAGATAGGTGGTGTTGTGGATAATGAAGTAGATTTCCAAAGTCTACAGAGAGATTTAGGCCATTTGGAAGAATGGGCTGAAAGATGGCAGATGGAGTTTAATGCTGATAAGTGTGAGGTGCTACATCTTGGCAGGACAAATCAAAATAGGACGTACATGGTAAATGGTAGCGAATTGAGGAATGCAGTTGAACGGAGGGATCTAGGAATAACTGTGCACAGTTCTCTGAAGGTGGAATATCATGTAGATAGGGTGGTAAAGAAAACATTTGGTGTGCTAGCCTTTATAAATCAGAGCATTGAGTATAGAAGTTGGGATGTAATGTTAAAATTGTACAAGGCATTGGTGAGATCAATTCTGGAGTATGGTGTACAATTTTGGTCGCCCAATTATAGGAAGGATGTCAACAAAATAGAGAGTACAGAGGAGATTTACTAGAATGTTGCCTGGGTTTCAGCAACTAAGTTACAGAGAAAGGTTGAATGTTAGGTCTTTATTCTTTGGAGCGCAGAAGGTTAAGGGGGGACTTGATAGAGGTCTTTAAAATGATGAGAGGGATAGACAGAGTTGACATGGATAAGCTTTTCCCATTGAGAATAGGGAAGATTCAAACAAGAGGACATGACTTCAGAATTAAGGGACAGAAGTTTAGGGGTAACATGAGGGGGAACTTCTTTACTCAGAGAGTGGTAGCTGTGTGGAATGAGCTTCCAGTGGAAGTGGTGGAGGCAGGTTCGATTTTATCATTTAAAAATGCATTGGATAGGTATATGGATGGGAAAGGAATGGAGGGTTATGGTCTGAGTGCAGGTAGATGGGACGAGGGGAAAATAAGTGTTCGACACGGACTTGTAGGGCCGAGATAGCCTGTTTCCATGCTGTAATTGTTATATGGTTATAGGTGGGTGTCTGTAGTCCAGGAGGCACAGAGCAACCAGCTTGACTGTGAAACCCTCCACCACCTTCCTGTTAATTCTCTCTGCTTCAGCCTGTTCACTCCACACTGCTGTTACTGCCTAAAACTCCATCTTGTTCCCCTTCTATCATCACATGACCTTTTGATTATCACTTGCCTCCACCTGCCCTATATCTTACTGATGACAGCTTTTTCCACACGTTAACCAATCATTTCTAATCTCTCTTTGCCACCCTACATGCCACTCCGCTGCTACCTTCTGCATCACACACTGAAGTGAAAGCCTGCAGTTATATTTGCTTTCCTAATTGTAATTCCTCTCCAGGCCTCCATATGGTGCTGTAAATATTGAGATCTATCTTTCAGAGACCTCCAGGAAAATGTCAGCATCCATAGATGGGGCAGAATTTAAAATGCAGCATGTTTTTCAAACCTAAGTTAATATTTACAGGAGTGATCACATATACCCGAGTTTGGACAAAAAAAAATAGCCTCACACATGAAGTAACACTCTTTCCAGCGAATAACCGGGTCATTTATTGAAGGTGATTATTAGTTTTCATACTGAAATTAATCATGCAACTGTCTAATGTTAGATATCTTTTTCATGATTTCAGCAAAGACTAAACCTGCAAAACATGAAGGTGAGTGAATATTATAAAATGTTGTGCAGTCCAGCTGCAGTGCAGATAGATTTGCCAGATAGGTTGCCAAGGAGCAATGACTTCCTACAAAGATTTCTATTTGTGTTCGTAGTCAATGCATGTATCTGAATCACTGGGTTATATGAAACCTGACAAGCTTTTTGTTAATGTACCAGGAGACTTAAAGTACGAGATTTAAAACAAATGTGTTTAATAATTTAAAAAAATAACAATTAATGGAAAGTTTAGTTTAGTTTTAAGATACAGCACAGAAACAGGACCTTCAGCCCACTGATTCAGCACCGGACAGCGATCCCCGCACACTAACACTATCCTACACACACTAGAGACAATTTATAATTATACCAAGACAAGTAACCTACAAACTTGTACGTCTTTGGAGAGTGGGTGGAAACCGGAGCACCCGGAGAAAACCCACACAGGTCACGCAGAGAACATACAAACTCCATACAGACAGCACCCATAGTCAGAATGAAACCTGGGTCTCTTGAAGCAACTATACCGCTACCCCACCATCTAGCCCTGTGTTAGTTCTTACATGTTAATTCTTACTATCTTGTAAATATCCCACAATGGTAACAGTTTTGTTATGTTCCTGAATGGTTTAGAATCCCTTAGTTTTGATCTACTGAAAAATCGAACAGTTACTTTATAATTATTGTTTTATTGTGTATGGACACCTATTGTGCACCATTAATTGGTCCAGAACAGGCTCTTGCTTTGGAGAGACCTCCATTGCTTGTTAGACAGAGATTGCCACAGTGTGTCCAGATAACAGACAACCGTGTGGAAACGGAAACTAGGCAGGATTAGCTCAACCTGCCAACTATTTGCTCTGCTGCAGCTGCTTGTATTTGAGTTTAATCATTCTGCACATGTTCCAACACAAAAGTTTACTTACATCAAAATACAATCTTTTTTTTAGAAAGGAGGGTTTTGCGAGGTTTGCGTTCTAGTCCATTCAAACAATGTTGAAGCAAGAATACTACCCGGATTCTCGGATGTTTATGTGGCAGATAGCAACGTCTGCGACATTCGCCCACTGCTGAGTTAAATCCTACAGATATGGTTCCAAGTGATTAACTGACAGACCTTTGAGAATCCCAGTAAATGGTTACTGACACCTTGACAGATGTGGCCAAACAGTAAACAATGAGAGCTACCCTGGCATTTCCTTTCATACACCCTACTGACAAGATTCACGGTGAAGTTTATTATAATATTTTGTAACATCTAAACAAAAGTGAATTAAAATGGTGGTATTATAGATTAGAACAACATTCCAATAGATTCAAAGATCTACCAGTCTGACACCACCAAAAGTGCTGAGATGCTGGATTATCGGAGATTCACTGTGCCAATAAATCTCCCAGTGTCATTGCAATGGGATGCAAGCTCCATTAAATTCCCCAGTGAACTTTGTAAGTTTAAAGGTAGCATGGGAGACCCCGGTCATTTTACAGAAAGTGTGAACTCCAGCAAGGCAGAAGGGACGGTGGCCTTGGGATGGTGGCAAAGGAACTGTGACCTCGGCGAGCTGGAAGGGTGTGTTGAAACTCGGGGACTGGCGACTTCAAAAGAATTGCGGTGAACAATACCCATCGAGCAGCTGCTGAACCATCGGGACTTCCAAACAGTCAGAGGGTGGATTATTAGAGTCTCACTCTTTGTGGGGAACAGCACTCTCACAAGTTCACATTATGTAGGTATGCTACAAAACTTACCTTCAGCGCGCTGCAGTTCAGACACTGGCCGTGTGCATGACTTTGGCGCCGTGAAGAGGGGGGCGGGTTTAAAATGCTGTTTTTCTCCAGCCTGTTCAAATCGATTTTTTTTGTCAGGCTGTTTAGCTGCTGAAGAATAATCACTCTGACATCGGTTTTATTACGTTTTTTTTTAAACTGCACTGGATATTTTAATAGCAGGAGTAAATTAAAAATAATCTTCTAAAGTCGTCAACGCCGACAACGGGGACGGATTTCATGTACGGGGCAGGTAAAGGAAAGCCGTTTATTTTACATATAAACTTGCTTCTTAGGATGCCTTTAATCAAAATTTTACGTTGCGAAAAGGTGATTTAGGCCCCATACGAACCAGCAGTATTTTTCCTGCCGATATGGGGTTTAAATTCACCGCAAATGCAACGTTCTAAACGATCACGTTCCACAAAATCCCACTCGCAAGATGATTTAAATGGCCATTAATTTACGGGAATTACACTAAATTCCTTCCATTTGGCCTATAAATTCATGACTACGAGATTTTAAAATCATGTTATATTGTGAATTCTTGTGTGAATGTTATTTGGACACTTAGGCTATTTAAGAATGTTAACGTTTTCTTAAGAAATGGATACATGTTTAGATTAGTAATTAAATTTTGTAATTAGCTACAATTAGGTAACTAACTAATTATATGTGCCTAGTTTTAAATTGCTGGGGATCAACATCAGTGAGGATCTTAAATGGTCTGTGAACTCTGCTGTAGTTGTAAAAAAAGGCGCAACAGAGACTTTACTTCCTCAGAACACTGAGGAAGGCCCATCTGTCTGCTAAACTGCTGGAGTCTTTCTACCGCTGTTCGGTAGAAAGCATACTGACTTACTGCATAACTGCCTGGTTTGGGAACTGTTCAGCAGCTGACAGAGCAGCTCTCCAGAGGGTGATAAAAACTGCCCAGGGTACTATTGGACTCCCCCTGCCCCCTCTGGAGGACATTTACCACTCCAGATGCCGCAGCAGGACCTGTAATATCGTGAAAGACATTACACATCCTTGTCACCACCTTTTCACACTGCTGCCCTCAGCAAAAAAGGTACAGGTCGCTAAAGCCATGCACTGCCAGACTCAAGAACAGCTTTTACCCATCAGCAATCTTGGAACTGAACTCTGTCTCGGGAGTGGGTTATGGGGAAGGAGGGGGGGTGGGAGAGAGTGTTACTTTAAGTAAATGTGAATCCATGGGTGGGTTTGGGGAGGGAGGGAGTGTAACAAGTATGAGTATGTGAATGTTGAAGTTCTTTTAAATGGAGAGACACAGTAATCTCGTTGTATGTGACACATGCAATGACAATAAAGCATTCTGATTCTGATTCTGATATGCTTTCATTTCAGGTCATCTAAGTAAGATGTTTCATATTTGTTTCAGAATGCTTCAATTTATAATAACTGAAAATTTCATTCAGTTCTCTTAATTTTTAAGAAAGATATGGGGTTTTGACTTTCCTTGATCACAGCTTTCGAGTTAAGTCAATGGAAAAGCAATAGGGAACAAGATGCTAATTTCCGAGTATGAAAATGGCCATAACTTTTTTAATATTGAAGATATGAAAGTGAATTAGGTGTCAAATTAAACTTATTTTATGCTTTATCTGATGGGATAAATTGCAGACTTGATTTTTAAAATCTCAAAATGTTGTAACATTGCTACATTATGGGAGTAGAATTAGGCCATTCGGCCCATTGCGTCTACTCCGCCATTCAATCATGGCTGATCTCTGCCAACTAATCCCAATTTCCTGCCTTCTCCCCATAACCCTTGACACACATTCTAATCAAGAACTTGTCTATCTCTGCCTTAAAAATGTCCACTGACTCGGCCTCCACAGCCCTCTGTGGAATGAGGTCCACAGATTAACTACCCTCTGACTTAAGAAGTTCATCCTCACCTCCTTTTTAAAAGAGCGCCCTTTAATTCTGAGTCTATGACCTCGTCCTAGATTCTCCCACCAGTGGAAACATCCTTTTCACATCCACTCTATCTATGCCTTTCATTATTCTGTAAGTATCATTGAGTCCCCCCTCAACCTTCTAAACTCAGGCGAGTAGAGGCCCAGTGCTGTCAAATGCTCATCAGATGCTAACCCACTCATTCCTGGAATCATTCTTGTAAACCTCCTCTGGACCCTCTCCAGAACCAGCACATCCTTCCTCAGGTATGGGGCCCAAATTTGCTCACAATATTCCAAATGCGGCATGACCCTCGCTTTATAAAGCCTCAGCATCACATCCCTGTTTTTGCATTCCAGTCCTCTTGATATAAATAGTAGCATTGAATTACTGACTCATTGAACCACTCACACAGTTTGCTAGTGTGAGTTTTGATTCTTTTCTCTGCAAATGCTGGAGTGTTTATGTGAGCAAGAACATCGAGAATAATTCGCGAGCAACGTGCCCTTCTAGATTTCCTTCACCTGTTCTCTGCATCTATGCAGCTTTTAATCCTGTAGCATGCCTGTCAAATTTCCAGTACTCATACGGAGGAAGTTCTGCCTGCTGGATATAAACTCAAAGCATCGTAGTGATTAAGCTAAGGTGTTGTTGTCAGATAATTCAGTTAACATTTCAGAACTTGAAAATATGGTTTCATTTTTATTTTGGGGAAATAATGACTTACACCTCTGCAACAAGCACTTGTCAAAATTGATATGACTTTTCTTTTTTTTATTTAGCATACATACCTACTTACCTCCCTAATGAAAAACTCAAACTATTTCAAAAACGATAGAAACAGGTAGCCAAAAATATGCCAATCAAATTGTGGTTTGGGGCATTTAGCCAAAAAGCATCTGGTACCTACTCTCTAATGCACTGTGGTGATTATGCTAATGTGCTGTTAGAAAATGTGGTTAATGTTTGAGAAATGAAAATAAAATGCTCTCTGCAAACAAGTCAAGATGATTAAATCTTCTATTTTTGGTTGTTTTGAAGAGCAAGGCTACAGGCAAAATGTAAACCATGAAATACAAAATAAATTTAAACATGTTAGGTAGTGTCTGTGGAGAAATAAATCAGAAGTAATGTCCATGAAAGTGGAAAAACAAGTTATATGGGATGAAATTTTAAGTTATATGGGATGAAATTTCACTGATAGAATAAGGTTGGTGTGGTCATCCTACTATATACAGAACTCTCTGAATGAAGGATTTACGAGGGGGTATAATGCAGAGTGTTGGAGTAACTCAACGGATCAGGCAGAATCTCTGGAGGACATAGGTAGGTGATGTTTTGGGTCAGGACCCATCTTCAGAGTCTGAAGAAGGTTCCTGACTCCTGTCTGAAGAAGGGTCCTGATCCAAAATGTCACCTGAGTCTGCAGAAGAGTCTCATTCTGAAAATGCACTTCTCCATGTCCTCCAGAGATGCTGCCTGACCCATTGAGCTATTCCAGCACTTTGTGTTCTGGGCAAGAATCCGGCATTTGCAGTTCCTTGTGTCTCAATCAATGAGGATGTTTTGGCAGAGAGAAGACAAGCAAAAGAGCATCTAAAAACAGTGAAATGCAGGTCAGTGCTCTTCAGGAAACCTGAAACAAAGGAAAATGCTGGCAATGCTTAGCAAATGAGAGAATCGTGATTACTTGAATCGGTACTTGAATGAGATATTCTTAATCAAGTACTTGATTAGTACAGGTGTTAGAGGTTATGGGGCGAAAGCAGGAGAATGGGGTTAGGAGGGAGTGTTAGATCAGCCATGATTGAATGTCTGAATGGCCCAATTCTATTCCTATGCCTTATGACCTTATTTGCTACAGAGATATAAAAACTGAGTTAATATTACAGATGGATAACTTTGCATCAGAATTGGCCTGTTCTGATATAACTAGAGAAACCTACCTGAAACCATTGAATTTATATTCATGTTTGAGGTGCTATTCATCAAGCCTGTTTGAAAGTGCAGGTAACTACATTCATGTAGGTGAGAGTGGGAGTAGAATGGAGGATTAAAGTATCAGGCAACTAGAAGTTCCTCAAAAAAGCTGGAGAAACTCAGCGGGTGCAGCAGCATCTATGGAGCGAGGTAAACTACAAACCCTTCAGACGATCGGGGCGGGGTGGGTGGGGGGACAAGAGTGGGAGTAGAAGGCTGGGGGATGGGAGGAGGGGGGCTAAAGTATCAAGCAAACTAGAAGTTCCCCCGGGGTAGTTGGCTAGTGCCCAGTGACTGCTGACTGAACAGAGGCACCTATCCTAGAATGGTCATCATCAATGTAGAACATATATTGTGAGCATATTATGAATGCCGTTTGCTAGATTGACTGACTGAATGGGCGACTACTGTATTGTATAGTATGTAATATTGTCTTGTCCCTTGCATTTTGAAGTAAATTTGAATTATTTAAGCTTCTGTAAGAGTGGTGATTAAGAAGCTCAATGAACATACCAAAACTGGCCATGTGGTTAAAAACATGAGAGAAAACTGCAGAGTCCAGGAAAATATTAATGGATGGCTCAGCTGGGCAGAAAGATGGTAAACAAATTTCAGTCCAGAGAATTATGAAGTAATGAATTACCAGAGGAGAAATAAAGCAAGGAAATAACACAGTAAAAGAATGCCAATAAATATTAAAGAAATGTGTAGAAATGTCATGAAAAAATCATGAGAGGAATAGACCGAGAAGATGAACAAAGTTCCTTGCCCATAGTAGGTGAATCGAGGACCAGTGGACATTGGTTTAAGGTGAAGGGTAAACGATTAAATAGGAATCTGAGGGATAACGTTTACACACAAATGGTGGTGGAGGTATGGAACAAGGTGCCAGAGGAGAAGGTTGAGGCTGGGACTATCCCACCGTTTAAGAAACAGTTAGACAGGTGCATGGATAGTACAGATTTGTAGGAATATGGACCAAACCACTGTTTGAAGAGAGAGCTAGATTTAGCTTTTCCAGAGAGAGTTAATTTAGCTTTTAGGGCTAAGGGAATCGCGGGATATGGGGAAAGAGCCAGAATGGGGTACTGATTTTGGATGATCAGCCATGATCATATTGAATGGCGGTGCTGGCTCAGGGCCGAATGGCCTACTCCTGCACCTATTTTCTATGTTTCTATGCTTCTAAACAAAGGCAGGTAGGACTAGTGTAGCTGGGACATGTTGGCCGGTGTGGGCAAGTTGGGCCAAAGGACCTGTTTCCACACTGTATCACTCTATGATTCTATGAATTCTGTAAATGAAGAACATTGATATGCATGCCACTGATCTCCAGCAGTAGCATAATGGATGAATAAGAAAATGTAAGCAAGACTTTCAGTTATTAATGGCATAGAGCAGAATATCTTGCTGCCGCTGAGTATAAATCTAATTAGGCCACAAATAAATTACTTCATACAATGCTGATGAACATCATTCAAGAAGAACATGACACATAACAAAGGGGGATAGGTGGATATTGGGGCTATTAATACTTATTTATGAGGAAATAATTGCCAAGCTGGGATTGTTTTCTTTGCAACAAACAAAACTTATTTGTGATTTAACAGAGACACATAAAGTTATGAAAAGCCTAGATGGGGTGATTAGGAATAACTCATTTCCCTCAGCAATAAGTGGGGTGCGTAGATTTAAAGTCTAGACAGTAGAAGGTTTTTAAGGAAGTTGATAAAGAAATAATTCACAAAAAAAAGTAATCAAAGTCTGCAACTCCCTGCCTGAAAATATTGCAGGGGCATAATCCCTGAAAACGTTTGAAATGTATCTGCATGAACAAATGGTATAGTGTAATCAATATGGGACATAGTAGGACATAGATATTTTTGTTGGCATAGACCTAATGGTGTTTTTCTGAGCTTTAATCTTATATAATTCTCTGATCCTGAGTTCTAAAGGCTGTCATGTTACAAATAGTAATACTGACTGTAATTCACACCCCAATGAAAGATATTTATGAGTTATTTGAAACAATTTATGAATGTAATCTCTTTGTCACAATGATGCAAAAGCAATTCATGATCTTAACTTTGTTTTTATTTCAATACGTTGGTTTCAACCAGAAGTTGAAACCAACTTATGTCATTAGCAAGAGATTTTGATAACCAGACCTCATTTACTGGGTTTTATTTCTAGCAAGTTACTAGGCAGGTATTGGCCCTGCGGTGTGGTTTTTTGGAACTGTTGGGGATTGCTCAAATCAGCCAAGTTTTCAACATGGGTGGAGTGGAACATCTGGGCGGGGGGCAGGGGATGTTTTAAATTGCTAGTATTGATGTTTATGGTTTAGACCGAATGATAAATATGAGGGAATTGATCATTTAGGATGAATGCAGTGACAGAGTAATAAAATGAAGAGATTCACATTCTCATGGATATGGAGGGAATGGGGAATATGGATCATGTGCAGGCAATTGTGATTAGTTTATCTTGGCATTGTGTTCAACACACACAAGCCCATTCCTGTGCTGCACTGTTCTATGTTCTATGTTCTTTGTCACAGGGTGAGCTTGATGCCAAACACATCTGTAGATTAATCTTTCTTCATGATGCCCTGTCATCATTTTCAGAGATGCTGGTTCTGCTCTATAGCATGGATAGGATTCATCTCTAGATTGAGGATTACTAAAGTTTGTTTGGAGGGGTAATGGCATTATACCCCACTGTTGAATGTAAAAACCTTTGGCTCTTCCAATGGGAACATTAATTATTTTACTTGAAATTATTAGCAATAGTTTATAGTTGGGATGTCTGTTTTAATGTTTGCACTTTTTAGTATCTCTCCAGCCCAGTTTCTGATGAAAAGCAAAACGGCTGAGAGTCTAAGGTTAAATTTTGTGTTGTTCATTGAGGCTTTCAAAAAGGAAACTATTTCATAGTAATTAACATTGAACAAGAATGTATGCAGCAGATCAGAGCTGTGGCAAAGCAGTAACTACTTGACAGAAAGTTAATCCGATCTGCTGAGGCTTAAACAAGTTAATTGAATACTATCTTAACAAATTGCACGGGTGGTGCAGCGATAGGTTTACTGCCTTGCAGCAAAAGAGACCCGGGTTGGATCCTGACCAAGGGAGCTATAGGTATGCAGTTACATAGTTCCTTGAAAGTGTCATCACAGGTCGATAGGGTAGTCAAGATAGCTTTTGGTTCATTGGCCTTCATCATTCATTGTATGGAGTATAGAAGTTGAGATAGACACAAAATGCTGGAGTAACTCAGCGGGACAGGCAGCATCTGTGGAGAGAAGGGGTCTCGACCCGAAGTGTCACCCATTCCTTCTCTCCACAAATGCTGCCTGTCCCACTGAGTTACTCCAGCATTTTGTGTCTACCTTCGATTTAAACCAGCATCTGCAGTTCTTTCCTACACATTGAAGCTGAGATGTTATTTTACTGTTGTACAAGACGTTGGTGAGGCTACATTTGGAGTATTGTGTTCAGTTTTGGTCACCCTGCTATATGAAACATTTGTCCAGTGTTTTAGATTGATAAAGATTTGTAAATGTGTACATTATTTCACTTTTATTAACTTCCTACTTAACTTGCTGTGAATTGAACAAATTTGCTTTTCTCTTTCTCGCTTCTCTTGAAGGGTTCCATACCTGAAAGGTTAACTGTTCTTCCAGCGATACAAAAGTTTTTCAGCATATTCTGTTTTATTTCAGATAAAATGTATTTATGTCTGCATATTTATTCTGATTACTTTTTACTACATCATTATGATTTTAGGAAGAATAGTATTATGTTTTACAGTTGTTAACAATGCTATTGTGTTAATGATTTCAGCAAGGTTTGGTACAGTTGCAAACTGTATTAAAGCAATCATGAGGTCATCTTTTGCCAGCCCTGTTTTCTTCTGGCCTTCTCTATCTTTCACTCTGAAGAAGGTTTCAGACCCGAAACATCAACTATTCCTTTTCTCCAGAGATGTTGCCTAATCCGCTGAGTTACACCAGCATTTTGTGTCTATCTTCAGTTGAAGCAATCAATATGTTCATAATTTTTCAATTGGCATTCCTATCTAAATACATAAACTGTCAATTACAGAAAGGTTTCATTGTGCTCAATCTTAAGGATATTATTTATTTATTTAGTTATTATGCAGATATTAATACATAAATCAGTCCTATGCATAAATTAGTTATATGATATCAGTTCTACTATAAAGTATCTTTATAGTTTGTTAACACACCCAGAAAGTTGTAACTTTGTTATATTTTGCTACCACTGTAAAACCATGGGATGGTCTGGATGTGAATTCTGTTCTCAGGTCACATCAGATAGTACAATAGGCTAGAACGTTGTCTTTTCAATCTTGAACTGTAAGCGTACTTGGATTATATACTTGACTAAAGCATTTATGAGGGCTTTTACATAAATATTATGAAAGATGATTTAGATAAGAGTCATAGAGTCACACAGGCCTGTCAATCCGTCCATGATGCCCCATCTAGGTTAGTCTCATTTGCACAATCTTATTTTCTTAAATGATGACAAGCAAAGAATTGTGCACTCTTAGAGGAATTTGAGGGTCAAATTAACCACTCGGGCTAATATATAAACATTTCAAAAGGCGAATGGAATATTGGAAGGGCCTATTTGTTTGGTACGACTCTATAGTATATATTTCTTGGAAGATAGCTTGTAAATGCGTGTAAATGCAAAATAAATCTGTGATGCTGAAAATCTGAAGATAAAATAGAAAATGCTGGAAATCAGAAACCATTGGTCAAATCTGCAAGGAGAATCTAATGGAGGGTCTTAGACCTGAAACTCTTTGTCCTCTGATGCTGCCTAACATGTTGCGTGTTTCAGCATTTTCTATAAGATCAGTTGCACAGACTATGTTTAAATTCCCCTGCATACGGAAGAGGATATGGTTTTGGGCAGTAAACATGATGACTTTGCAAGAACTCCTAAACTGAATAAAATAATAGATAATCTAAGTTAGACAAAAATGCTGGAGAAACTCAGTGGGTGAGGCAGCATCTATGGAGCAAAGGAAATAGGCAATGTTTCGGGCCGAAACCCAAGAAACGTTGCCTATTTCATTCGTTCCAAAGATGCTGCCTCACCCCATGAGTTTCTCCAGCATTTTTGTCTACCTTCGATTTTCCAGCATCTGCAGTTCCTTCTTAAACAGCTAATCTAAGTGGTATGTTTCTGATTACTTTAGGATTTGAGATGAGGGATAGTGAGCAACTAGCACTGTATGCAAGAATCAGAACAAATTTCACAATATTAAAATTGGAGCCAGGTCATTCATAGATGAAGTCAGCATGTGGGCAGTGAGGGAGTTGCTTTCACAAAGAAAGAGGCAAAAAAAAAAAAAAAAAAAAATCAAAATTGAGCTACAAGGATTTTGTTTGGGAGGTGTGTGGAAAGTTATATATCCAAAACAGGTGGATAGAGTTAATGTAATGATGAACTACCTGAATGAATTAACATGTTTTTGAGTCTTAGACTCACGATTAACTGTGCTTAAATTTCATGGAAATAATTAATATCTGTGTTTCAATAATGAAATAAGCAACGTGGGCTCCAAAGAATGTTCATCATTTACAGCAATTCAACATGTTTAAAAAAAATAATACATTCAAGGGTATAATGAGATTAGTTGTAGAGGCAACACTGGTTTAATAGCTAAGCCGTTTCATTCACTCTGGCTTAGTGAAGATGCTCATGCTGATGCAAGGCCATCTGTTGCAAGGCCACCTAAACTGCAAAATGTTACGACCAATGATTTTAACTTGCAGCTTTTAATTTACACCTTCCCTCTTCTTCCTCTTGAAAAGCTACAAAGCTCACTCAAGGGGATGACGAGCTGTTATGGCAGACTGGAGTATATGCCTCAAGGCAACCACATGCCGAACCAGTTTTAATTTGCCAGTCGCTCGACTGCAGTCTGGGGGATGGACTGCTCTTGGGGTTTTGGTTTCAAACTTACTCTTTGGTTGAGGTTAGTTTAGAGATACAATGTGGAACCAGGCCCTTTAGCTCACAGAGTCCACGCTGACCAGCAATCCCCATACAATAGTTTTATCCTACACACTCGGGACAATTTACAGCAGCTAATTAACCTACAGACCTGCATGTCATTGAAATGTGAGAGAAAACCGGAGCACCCGGAGAAAATCCATGTGGCCATAGGGAAAACATACAAACTCTATACAGACAGCACCCCATAGTCAGGATTGAACAGGGGTCTCTGGCTTCAACAACTCTACTATTGCACCACTGTGCTGCCCTTCTGCACAGAGGATTTGTTTTCCCTTCATTTTTACCAATCATATCCTTGGCCAATTCCACTTCGAACAGTGAAAAATAGAAAATGGTCTTCCTAATCCTCCTCCTCATGTTATATGGCCTAACTCCCATTTTCTCTTCATCATCACATAGTTATCTACTCCCACAATTAGGATATATGCACTGAGGACATCTAGCAATGGCACAGCAAGACTATTTTGTGCAACTTATCAGCGCATTGGCTCTCTGCTGAAATCTTCATCTGCTCTCAACTATGTTGCAAAAACCTAAAGCAGCACACAAAGATCATCTTATTTATCTGGGATGGAACGACACTCACAATAACTCATGGAGATGTTATTACAGAGTTATTAGCATAAAAATTCCATAGTGCTTTTTAAGATATTGCAAAACATCAAGACAGGAATCCTGCTAACACAAACCTCATCAATTATCCATCATGGTTATTGTTGTTTCAAGTTCCATGCATGTTTCCTCAAGTTTGCAATGATATACTTATACAGTGGCTTGCAAAAATATTCATACCCCTTGAACTTTTCCACATTTTGTCACGTTACAACCACAAATGTAAATGTATTTTATTGGGATTTTATGTGATAGACCAACACAAAGTGGTGCATAATTGTGAAGTGGAAGGAAAATGATGCATGGTTCTCAAATGTTTTTACAAATAAAAAACTGAAAAGTGTGGCGTGCAAAAGTATTCAGCCCCCTTTACTCTGATACCCCTAAATAAAATCCAGTGCAACCAATTCCCTTCAGAAGTCACCTAATTAGTAAATAGAGTCCACTTGTGTGTAATCTAATCACATTATAAATACAGTTGTTCTGTGAAGGTCTCAGAGGTTTGTTAGAGAACATTAGTGAACAAACAGCATCATGAAGCCCAAGGAACACACCGGACAGGTCAGGGATAAAGTTGTGGAGAAGTTTAAAGCAGGGTTAGGTTATAAAAAAATATCCCAAGCTTTGAACATCTCACGGAGCACTGTTCAATCCACCATCCGAAAATGGAAGAGTATGGCACAACTGCAAACCTACCAAGACATGGCCGTCCACCTAAACTGACAGGCCGGGCAAGGAGAGCATTGATCAGAGAAGCAGCCAAGAGGCCCATGGCAACTCTGGAGGAGCGGCAAAGATCCACAGCTCAGGTGGGAGAATCTGTCCACAGGGCAACTATTAGTCGGGCACTCCACAAATCGGGCCTTTATGGAAGAGTGGCAAGAAGATAGGCATTGTTGAAAAAAAGCCATAAGAAGTCCCGTTTGCAGTTTGCCACAAGCCATGTGGGGGACACAGCAAACATGTGGAGGAAGGTGCTCTGGTCAGATGAGACCAAAATTGAAGTTTTTGGCCTAAATGCAAAACGCTATGTGTGGCGGAAAACTAACACTGCACATCACCCTGAACACACCATTCCCACTGTGAAACATGGTGGTGGCAGCAACATGCTGTGGGGATGCTTTTCTTCAGCAGGGACAGGGAAGCTGGTCAGAGTTGATGGGAAGATGGATGGAGCCAAATACAGGGCAATCTTGGAAGAAAACCTGTTAGAGTCTGCAAAAGACTTGAGACTGGGGCGGAGGTTCACCTTCCAGCAGGACAACGACCCTAAACATACAGCCAGAGCTACAATGGAATGGTTTAGATCAAAGCATATTCATGTGTTAGAATGGCCCAGTCAAAGTCCAGACCTAAATCTAATTGAGAATCTCTGGCAAGACTTGAAAATTGCTGTTCGCAGATGCTCTCCATCCAATCTGACTGAGCTTGAGCTATTTTGCAAAGAAGAATGGGCAAAAATAGTAAGATTAAACGAGAACTTACCAGTTTGAAGTTTGGTCTGTATTTTATGAGGAGGAACGTTGAGGGAATACGTGAAGAACCCCGCTTCCAACGCATGCGTGTCATTCTTCAAAGCAGCGGTGTGAGGTCACAGGAACCTATAATGATCTAACATAGTAAGATTATCAAAGAGATACCAGTTTTTGATATGATCATAAGAGGGTGGGAGCGGAGGGCACGTATTCCCTCAACGTTCCTCCTCATAAAATACAGATCAAACTTCAAACTGGTAAGTTCTCGTTTAATCTTACTATTTTACTTTGGAGTCACGTGAGTGACTTCGTGAAGATTTCAAAGCTCTGTGACCTCATGCCGTGGAACGAGTCCATGCTCACAACTGCCTTGGGTATTGGGAGAGAGCATCATTAGTAATTTTAAAACACACTTATACAAAGAGTTGTTTGGTATAACGAAAAAATATATAATTTTTTTTAATTGACAATCATAGCCCTGTAACCTTTCGGGCAAATTATATTGTTGAACGTAAAATGGTTTCCGAACACGATGATGGCTCCAAAATATAACTGGTTTATTATAAAAACCTTTGGAAAAACCCTTTCGGATGACCATCCTGTCATTCTGAAGATTTGGTCTAGAAACATAGAAACATAGAAAGTAGGTGCGAGAGTAGACCACCAGGTCCGTCGAGCCCGCACCGCCATTCGCTCATGGCTGAACACTAAACAGACACACTTACCCACAAACAGTAGACACAAGACACAGAACACAAGACACTACCCTCCCCCTTATACCGCTATCACCCCTCTCCACCCCAAGAACCTCGTGATCTCCTGGGGGAGGCAAAAAAACGGATAAAAACCCAGGTCCAATTCGGGAAAAAAATCCGGGAAATTCCTCTCCGACCCCAATCCAGGCGATCGACACTTGTCCAGGAGATCACTCAGGTCTTACTATACTAACCATACCTAGGTCCATATCCCTGCCCTCTCCCCGTAGCCCCTTATCCCCTTGGCAGCTAAAAAACCATCTATTTTAGTCTTAAATATATTTAAAGTTTCTGCTTCCACTGCTCCCTGGGGCAGTGAATTCCATAAATTAACCACCCTCTGGGTGAAGAAGTTCTTCCTCATCTCAGTTTTAAAAGAGCCCCCCCTTATTCTGCAACTAGGGGACATAGTTCTAGTTTTCTGCAACTATGTCCCCTAGTTCTAGTTTCCCCGATCATTGGGAACATCCTCGGTGCATCCACCCGATCAAGGCCCCTCACGATCTTATATGTTTCAATGAGATCGCCTCTCATTCTTCTAAACTCCAAAGAGTAGAGTTTCCAGCCTACTTAACCTTTCCTCATATGTCAATCCCCTCATTGCAGGAATTAATCTTGTAAACCTTCGCTGCACTGCCTCCAGGGCTAGTACATCCTTTCTTAAGTATGGACCCCAGAACTGTACACAGTATTCCAAATGTGGTCTCACTAATACTGTGTACAGCTGCAGCAAGACCTCCGTGTTTTTATACTCAATCCCCCTAGCAATAAAGGCCAAAACTCCATTGGCCTTCCTGATTGCTTGCTGCACCTGCATACTAACTTTCAGTGATTCATGTACTAATACCCCTAGATCCCTTTGCGTTGCATTACAACGCAGCTCCTCCTCATTTAGAAAATAACTTGCCCTATCATTTTTTTTTTCCAAAGTGAATGACTTCACATTTATTAGTATTAAATTTCATCTGCCAAGTTGTTGCCCACTCACCTAGCTTATCTATATCCTTTTGCAGACTCTTCCTATCCTCCTCATCCCCTACTTTTCCTCCCATTTTTGTATCGTCCGCAAATTTTGATATATTACACTTGGTTCCCTCCTCCAAATCATTTATATAAATTGTGAACAACTGGGGTCCCAGCACCGACCCTTGCGGAACCCCGCTAGTTACCGGTTGCCATCCCGAGTATGAACCATTTATCCCCACTCTCTGCTTCCTATTTGTTAGCCAATCCTCTACCCATGCTAATATATTACCCCCAATCCCATAATTTTTTATTTTTAGCAATAGTCTCTTATGTGGCACCTTGTCAAAAGCCTTTTGGAAGTCCAAGTATACCACATCCACCGGTTCCCCTTTATCCACCCGGGTTGTTACTTCCTCAAAGAATTCGAGCAGATTCGTTAAACAGGACTTCCCCTTCACAAAACCATGCTGGTTCTGTCCGATGAAGTCATGTTTATCCAAGTGCCCCGTTAGTGTTTCTTTAATAATTGTCTCTAACATTTTACCCACCACCGATGTTAGACTAACCGGTCTATAGTTACCAGCCTTCTGTTTACTTCCTTTTTAAATATAGGTGTCTGTGGGTACCTCTAGAATTTTTACTGCGGATGTTGCTGCAGCCCTGGTGGAATGAGAGTTAAAAAACATTAGTGTCTATTCCTGCCATCTTTAGGACATATTTGAGCCACCTTGATATAGTTTGGGTCGTGACCCTTTTGTGCGGTTTCTTGTAAGAGATTAACAACGCCATTCTCTGACCTCGAATGCTCTTAGTATATTCTATGTATAGTTGGATGTGTCTTGCTATACACAGTCGTTCGTCATATGGGTATACCATAAATTCAAACACTTGACCCGATGAACCTGGTCTGTTTTCTTTTATTAAATCCTGTATGACAAACACCAGTTTCTCGGGTGAGATGATCAGGGAGTCCAGGCTCAGTTTGCTTAATGACTAGACTCGTTGTACGGTAACTAACGCCATGAGCATAACCATCTTCATGGTCCGCTACTGAAGTGACAATGCTGTTATGGGCTACCAGCTCCTCAGCATGTTTAGAACGACACCCCCCTCCCAAGTTTTGTTACCAGGGGGTGCG
This sequence comes from Leucoraja erinaceus, assembly GCF_028641065.1. Taxonomy (NCBI): domain Eukaryota; kingdom Metazoa; phylum Chordata; class Chondrichthyes; order Rajiformes; family Rajidae; genus Leucoraja; species Leucoraja erinaceus. Next base: position 57,448,077 of record NC_073381.1, read on the forward strand.
TTCCCACCGTGTGCCGCTCCGTTCCTTGTGATAGGTAATTGGAGAGTGCACTTCTGGCACTATTGATGGCACTGTAGCTCCATCGATTATCATAATGGAGGCTTGTTAAAATTCCAATACGGCCAGAATGTTCTTGGCCTTTTGGTCGAGGTTGTTGTCCAAGCAGTATATGCCCCATTTCTTGATGTGTCGAAGGTACTGCTTCCGTGTTGACAGTCTTAGTGCAGATGAGATGAGATTCATCGTCCTGTCTGACAGCCCCATGCCGTGTAGTGGGTCTTTTAGACTCTACAAATCAACAAATCCATAGTCTTATGGCATGGATGACTGCCCCCAGTCACTGGATGAATTAATAAATTTGGCTATGTTCATGAGGGAACATGGTTCTAACACCATCCCCTGTATGGCCGAATACCATGATTTAGTAGGCCAGTCGGGTACTCTGAGAATTCCAGATGCCGAGTCTAGTTGAATTTTCCCTAGTACCCCATTGATGGGGCAGAACGGGGGAAATACATCACCCTATGGCTTTGTTTACATAACAATGCCAAGCTGGTTTTAGAATTTTAGTAAATAATATTGGGGCTGATGTTAGCCCCTTTGGTAAGCTCTATATTGCCAAAGTTCCCCCTCTTTTGAGTCAATGCCTGCCATATAGAAAAAAACCCCGCTGACACCAAATCTTTATCAGTAATAAGAGTATCCATCTTAAAATGAACATCTTGAACGAATGTGTTTAGGGTTGAAAGGTCAATGATAATCCTGCAACCCCCATCTATTTTATTTTTAATAAATATGTTTGATACAAATTCTAATGTTCCATGAAAAGTATGCTCAATCACACCTTTTGTGTACAATTTTTGTAGCACCATGTGGGCTTTAGATTGTTTGGTTTATGTAAGGACAAAATGCCATTCTGGTGTATGTTGTACTGGGGTTATTGGGATGAGTAAATTCTATCAGATAACCCTGAATACTGCTGAGATTATATGAATCTGTAGTGATTCTATACCATACATAACTGTAGTGTTGCAACCTCCCCTCCCCCACCATCGTGGGTCCCTTTTTAACAGAAGAAACCACACCCACCTACCTCCATGGTTACCGGTGGTTGTGTTATTTCCTTGGTTTTTTGAAAAGGGGGTTATGGTTTGATCTCTTGTTCGGGGTTGTGTGGGAGGTTGAGGCTTCCGCATCTACCAGGGTGCTGCCCTGGCCATACCCTAAAAAGGCTACTGCGGGTTATATTGATTTCTGGCACTGCCACTGGTATGAGCCACATTTTTTATGGCCTTGCATGTGGCTGGTATCGTGCTCCAAAATAGGCCCTTGCGCTGGCCTTGATGAGCCCCAGTGTCTTGCTTCGTCCACCCACGGTTCTTTGTTTGCAAATGGTAGCATTTTAGGGGTCCAGTGCTGGCTGAATGGCAGCCTTCCACATGTAGTTCAGCTCATATTGCATATTACTAAACAGAGCTAGTGCGTCTTGATGGTCTTTGGTTACCTCCGTTTAGTCCAGGGTGTGGGTGTATGCTGTGATCCCTTCCGTCAATCCCTTTAAGGTTTTCTGGATCTTGAGGTCCTGGTTCCTGATGTTCATCCCCATATGCTGCCAAATGCATTGGTTTACACTGGGCACCTGTAATGCCTCACCGTGAGTGCAGACAGGTGGCAGATGTCTGGCCAATCTCTGTAAATATTTCTTGTTGGCGTTTGTGGCCAGACATATAGTAATACTATTGCCATCCTGGATTCAAGTCTACCCATGTTTGACTTGGTTAAAGTAATCAGCCACCATGTCCAGCAGAGTCCCTGCTGTGTTAGGATCATGGGACGCTGTATTACCAGGCTCTGGCCCATCAGGGTCCTGCCTACTCTTTTTTATAGAGTTAGAGATCTCTAGGGTCCCGCACGGGGTACCCATGTGGGGCTTACCTCCTGCCCACTTGTCTTTTGTTCTGCGGACCCCTCTTGCAGGTCAGCCCAGAACTGACCCACAGTGCTCCCCTCTGATGGGGTAGAAGCATTGTGCAGCCCTCAAAGAGGTACTGCTGTGGGTTATCACGTTGGAGCAAGGCTCCATACACCGCTTCTTCCCGCTCCAGCGCTCTCGGGCGCTGGTCGCCGGCGGTTATGCAAAGTCAGACCCTTCTGAGTCCACAACCTTGTTTGTTTTGTGTCTAGCCTTACCGCTCGGCCGCATGGATCTGGCCGGTGCGGGGCCGACATCGGGCACAGCTGATCCCACTACGGTTGATCCAAGTGCCGCTGGCTGCTGCTGGCTGCCCGCTGCTCCACGGTCCTCCTTCTCCAGCTTTGTCCTTCCTTCCGTGGAGTGGATATGGCCGGTGTGGAGGACATCTGGCACAGCTGATTCCATCTAGCCCATTTCTTTAACCCGGCTCCAACGCTCTCAGCGCTCCTGGCTGCTCGTTTATCTCAGACCACTGGGACCGACCCCCGTACTCACGGTACTGGTCCCTCGCGGTCGTTGCAGCCGGTCAACCCCACTCCAATGCCCTCAGTTCTGGGCACTCCTGCTTATATGGTCCTTAGATAAGGGACGTATTAGATATTAAAACTGATAATAAACAGATACTATAGTTGATCTTAGCCAAAAGGCCAAGAAGTGATCTCTGTAACTAAAAATAAAAAAATAAAACCCGCTGGGACCGACCTCGGTACTCACAGTACTGGTCCCTCGCGGTCCATTGCAGCCAGTCAACTCCACTGCAATGTCCTTGGCCCAGAAATGAATTTTCCCCCTGGTGCGGGAGCGAAGTCGGGCACAGGTGTTTTCCCCTCCGGGAATCGATGTGCCGTTGCTGCTCCTGCCAGCTGCCGCTGCTGCTCCTGCCGCTGCCGCTGCTGCTGCTCCTGCCGCTGCCGGCTGCCGTTGCTGCTCTCCTGCCGGCTGCCTGCACTCCGCGGTCTTTCTGCAGCTTACATGGACCCGGTCCATGTTTGCACCTAAAGGGTAAGTGGAAGGAACGCAGAGTCTCTTACCTGCTGTTCCCGACTTTTAATTCTCCTGCTGGTGAACGTCGTTCCCTGCATGTCGGGTTCGAGCCGCCCCGACCGACCCCGGTGTTCACGGGGCTGGTCCTTCGCGGCAGTTCCGCAGTCGGTAAACCCCGGGTGTTCCTAGGGACCCCCTAATTTAAAAAAATGCCAGAGCACTAATACAACCCACTATTTTGTGGGTTGTTGGCTCTGTTTTTTCCCTCCACCCCGTATGGGGTGAAGTTGGCACTCGCTCCCGTTATGGGAGACAGTGGTGCCGACTTCCGTTGCTGGCTGACTGCTGCTGTACAGCGGCAGCTCGTCAGCCTTCCTGAAAACAAGAAGAAAGGTAAGGAATTTTCTTACCTGTTCCACAGCCCCAGACCCATGTAGCGTCGGTCTTTGGGGCTGTGTCGGCTCCTGAGTGCTCCCTTGTCGGCGTTCTCTTCCCGGAGCTGAAGTCGCACGAACTCCCGCTAAGGGAGACTGTCGTGCCACCGGCCGTTGCTGGCTGCCTGCTGTCCTTGTCGGCGCTTGCAGACTTCTGCCCCGCCAGCTTCCAACAGCCTTCTGTAGAAAAAAGGTAAGTAAAGAACGATGTTCACTTACCTTACTGTTGCAGGTTCGAAACCCCGCCGTTTGGGAGGAACGTCCTTCCTCCCGACAATGACGAGTTGCAATGCGTGTAGCGTAATGACACGCATGTGTTGGAAGCGGGTTCTTCACGAAGTCACTTACGTGACTCCGAAGTAAAATTTCAGTCTCTAGATGTGCAAAGCTGGTAGAGACATACCCCAAAAAACTTGCAGCTGTAATTGCACCGAAAGGTGGTTCTACAAAGTATTGACTCAGGGGGGGCTGAATACTTTTGCACGCCACACTTTTCAGATTTTTATTTGTAAAAAAATTTGAAAACCATGTATCATTTCCCTGCCACTTCACAATTGTGCGCCACTTTGTGTTGGTCTATCGCATAAAATCCCAATAAAATACATTTATGTTTGTGGTTGTAACGTGACAATATGTGGAAAAGTTCAAGGGGTATGAATACTTTTGGAAGCCACTGTATATTCACAACATGCATTTTTTATGCATGGTGGAATTTTTAGCCCAATGATTGTTTATTTACCTTAACCATTTTCATATCAATGAACTAGGCAGTGTACTTGAACTCATTTATATCCAAGTAAGATTTTCACTTTTCATTGTCGCTTTTCATTTTCTCCTAAGCATTGATGATAATTGAATTTGTCTGATTTCCTGTATCTTTGACGGGAAATCAGCAGAATTCCCACCAGAATTAAAGTCCACTACCTTTAGGTTTTTGGGCAATCTTAGCTATTAATAAAACAATGAAGGGGGGACCAGCAGGGGGGGCATCTGTTGCCATGTGCAGTGGCAGGCCTTGTTCAATGCTGTGAACAGAAGATAAAACTGTTTGATGAACTTTTGGTAACTTTGTCGGTGCCAGAAACATGGCGACTCTTGTGTACTGCCTTGATGAGGTCTGCTCTATAAATCTACCGGGTTGCAATAGAGTATAATTGAATCGTCATTGAATCATTGACTACAGATAGGCTATTGTTTTGAGTATTTCATCTTATTTTACCACTAATTTCACTCCAAGCCCATTTGTTTCACTTTTACTGCTCAAGCATAACGTCTCTGACCTGGCATGTTAGTCTTGTTTCTTCAACATGCCATCCGATCTGTTGTTCCATCTGACCAATGTTTCCCTGGGCATTTTCCCAATTCACCACGCTTCACAAAACAGATTTGCTCGTTGTCATCTGGATTATCCAGAAAAAATGTGACTCACTCAAGCTGCTTCTCTGGCACAGAAGGACACTGCAGATGGAATAGTCAATGTTAGTCCCAAGTAGAGTACACAGAAATCACACATTGTGTTTATTTTACAGAATTTTCAACCTTTCAATCCAGATGTCTTCAATGCATAAGACAACTGATGATAACATTAACATTCAAATATCATTATGTTTGGGATTTTTCTCATTAAGCTGTCGATGGGGTTGCTGTAATTGAATCCCGTGAGTTCTGTCTGTGCAGTTCCATCTGTGCCTTGAGTCAACTTGATTTAGTTAGCGGGTCTATTGGCTGTAGGTCAACAGGAATTATTATTTTTTTTTTAATATTTTATTTTATTAGAAGTAAGTACAATCATATGGCACCAAAGTGCCTAATATATATTTTCATAATACATTTTATGTACAGCTTCTTATTTTTTTTTGTTATAATAAAGAAAGATAAGAATAAGAAAAAGAAATTAGATAGTAAAGGATAGAAAGACGTGAGATATATAGTGTGTGAAGAAAAATAAAAAAGACGAATGAATGAAGAAAGTTGAAGAAAAGAAAATAGGAAAATGAGAACAAGACATAAAGATAAGAAGTAAGGCGATCATTATTTATAATCGTGACCATCCTCTTTCTCCATTTTTATCCTCGTCCAGTCCTGAAACAGTTAGCTTTTACAATTGTGTTGCACCATATGATTCCAAAAAGACGACAAATAGAGACCAACTCGTTATGAATTGGTCTGATTTATCCATTAGGAGGAATCGCATTTCCTCAAGATGTGCGGTGTCCAAATGCTTGCAATCCACATTTTAAGCGTTGGTATTGATATATTTTTCCACAATTTTAGTATTAATTTTTTTGCTATTATTAAACCATAATTAAAAAATAAATTTTGAGATGTGTTCAATTTATTCCCATCTTCCATTACTCCAAATATAATCATTTCAGTATTAGGTTCCATTCTTAGCTTAAATAATTTTGTGAATATTTGAAAAATATCACTCCAAAATCTATAAAGTTTTATGCAGGAAACAAAAGAGTGTTTATAGTTGCGTTTTGGGATAAACATTTATCACGTGGCGGATATATTTGGATAACATTTGTTCAATCTTGTCTCTGAATAATATAATCTATGTAAAATTTTAAATTGAATTAGATTATGTCTTACATTAATCGAACATTTGTGAATATATATCAAGTACTTTTCCCATGTAACCTTCGTAATTTTTATCATTAGTTCCCGTTCCCACTCTTCTCTAAGTACCTCTGTCGATGGTAGGTCTATATTTAAAACACTATTATATAAATATGATATTAATTTTTGTGAGTCAGCTTTAATATTCGTTGCTTCTTCCAATAATTCAGGAGTTATTTTTTGATATCCTTGTATGTATTTTTTCATGAAATCACAAATCTGAAGATATTTAAAATATTGGTTGTTTTTCAATTTAAATTTTAATTGTAATTGTTGGAATGATAGTAGGTTTCCCATTTCGTACATATCCCCGATCCTTCTAATTCCGAGACTTTCCCATTGGTTATATGTTTTATCAATAAGGGATGGTTTAAATAAAGGGTTATTCGCTATTGGCATTAACAATGATAAATTTCTTAATTTTAAAGATAATTTTATTTGTTTCCAAATTCATATTGTACCATATATAATTGGGTTCTTCTTATATATTGTGTTGTTCAGTTTTTTCGGGGAGAAGAGGATTGTTCCTATATTACAAGGAAAACAATCCTCTTTCTCCATTTTTATCCATTCTGTCTGTTGGGTAGAACTATCCAGCCAATAAATTATATTCTTAATATGCACTGCCCAGTAATAATACATAAAATTCGGGAGTGAGAATCCCCCGACATCTTTTGGTTTACATAAGTGTTTTTTTGTAATTCTATGTGATCTATAGTCCCAAATAAAATTAGTAATATTAGAGTCTAATTTTTTTTTTAAAGTATTTTGGTATATATACCGGTATAGACTGAAATAGGTATAGTAATTGTGGAAGATCATTTTTATTGCATTTATTCTACCTAATAATGATAAAGGAAGTTTTCCAAAATTTAATCAGCGTATTAAGTTTATTTAATAAAGGTATAAAATTAGCATTGAATAATGCTTTATATTTTCTAGTAATCTGAATACCCAAGTATTTAAATTTTTCTGTTGCGATTTTAAAGGGGAAATTCAGTAAGTGTGTAGGTGCTTGAGGTTTTAACGTCATGATTTCACTTTTATTCCAGTTTATTCTATATCTAGCAATGTTACAAAATTTTGAGATTTAAAAAATCAAGTCCGTAATTTATCCCATCAGATAAAGCACGGAAAGAAGTTTAATTTGACACCTAATTCACTTTCATATCTCAAGTATTTAAAAATATATGGCCATTTTCATACTCGGAAATTAGCATCTTGTTCCCTATTGATTTTCTATGGACATAACAAAAAAGCTGTGATCGTGTGCAGTCAAAAGCCCATAACCTTCTTAAAAATTAAGAGAACTGAATGAAATTTTCAGTTATCGTAGATTGAACCATTCTGAAACAAATATAAAATAATCTAACTTGGATGACCTGAAATTAAAGCATATAATTAGTTAGTTACCCAAGTGTAGCTAATTTCAAACTTCAATTACTAGATCTAAACATCTATCCATTTCTTAATAAATGATTAACATTTTTAAATAGCCTAAGTGTCCAAATAATATTCATAAATAATTCACAATAAAACATGATTTTAAAATCTCATTTACATTAATTTGTAGGCCAAATGGAAGGAATTTAGTGTTCAATTGCTGCAAATTAAAGTCCATTTAAATCGGCTTTCTAGTGGGTTCCTGTGAACGCTGGTTTAGAACGTTCACATTGTGGTAGATTTGTGCCCTCAAATGCCCAGAAAAATACTGCGGGATATAATGGGCCCAAAATGAGCTACTCGCATTATAAAGGGATCTTAAGAAGCCCTTTTTAATGTAAAAATAAGCAGCCTACCTTCTGTTATTTGCTCTATGCGGCCCTGACAGCTGCTGGTGGTCGCGGGTTTAGAGATTGATTTTTAAACTACTATAACTGTTATACGAGGCCTTTAAAACTAATAATAGCTTTTGCGACGGGGTCTTCCAGCGATTTTTCGTTAATATTTAACTAGGCTGAACATCTTCGATTTGAACAGCCTAGAGAAAATCGCGTTTTAAACCCGCCCCCCTCTAAACGCCGCCAAAATCGCGCACACCCGCAGCGACAGATTTTCAGCGACGCTTCAGGTAGGCTTTGCAACATACCTACTATATCCAGAAAAAGACCTGAATTCCTCTATTAAATTTAATAAATTTGGTATGCTCGTTTGTGACTTTGTAATATATAAAAGTATATCGTCTGCATATAATGAAATTTTATTCTTTGAGTCCCTAATATTATAGCCCTGAATATTCGGTTGAATTCTTATACTTTCAGTCAGAGGTTCTATCATAAGGGCAAATAGCAAGGGTGATAACGCACATCCCTGCCTATTACCCCTTAATAATTGAAATTTTTGAGATAACATGTTGTTAGTTAAAATTCTTGCCATCGGTTTATCATACAATAATTTTACCCATGTAATAAAATTCTCTCCCATATTAAATTTTTGCAGTACTTTATATAAGTACTGCCACTCTACCTGATCAAATGCTTTCTCTGCGTCCAAAGAAATAATTGATATATCTTCTTCCTCTACTTTATGTGAGTACATTCTATTAAACAGGCGTCTCAAATTATTAAATTAGCATCTTTTGGGTATAAACCCCGTTTGATCAGGGTTTATCAATTTACTAATATATTTGCTAAATCTTCTTGCTAAAGTCTTTGCTAAGACTTTCTGGTCTGTGTTTAAAAGTGATATAGCTCTATATGAGCCCGGATCTTCTAAATCTTTATATTTTTTTGGAATAAGCGTAATAGTTGATTCTGCTAATGTTTCAGGTAGTTTGTTTTCTTTAAAAGCGTGGGAATATAAATAAAGTAAGGGGTCATTATCTCATGGAATTTTTTATAAACTTCATTACTAAAACCATCTGGTCCCAACAGGAATTAGTTCTAAACTCCTGGTAGGTGTTGAGCCAAGACTAGCACTGACATTTAATACTAGGCAGGTGTTGCCTTGTTAGTCTTACCATTCTGTTATGGTTTTGGAGATATTTTACAGTGTTTGATGCCATGTCATAGCAAACATTCTGTCAATTTTACTTCGGAGTCACGTGAGTGACTACGTGAAGAACCCACCCAGCGCGCAGGCGCGGCATTACGTCAGCAGTGCAACAGCGGCAGCAGCTGGAGCCAGGCTCTCCAGCGGCAGCATAAAGACAAGACCTCAGGTAAGTGCCTTTTTTGTGTTACAGAGTCGCTCAACGGTGAGAATATGGCCACCAGAAAGCGACCAGCTAGAAGGACTGCCTGCCCAACTCCACCCGAGGAGGGGTCTATATCTGGGCGGCAGCCACCAGTAGCGGAGGAGCTATTTCAACGCTCCCGCTCACCCGACACCGAGCCGCTCCCTGTGCCGCCGATTTCGACGCCCCGCACAGGGAGGAAGGCAACCCGCAAAACTAACCGGCCGGTGTCCTCCGACTCGTCGGAGGAACGGGGACGCTCTCCACCGGCGAAACGGGGAGACGCCCGCATCAGCTGCATGAGGCAGCTCCTGGAGCAGATGATAAATGAGGAGATGCAGGCTAGGCATCTCCAAGGAGGACGGGCTTTGGCCTCCTCCATACCATCGCCACACCCTTCTGTACCCTCTCTGTTCGAGGGCAGTAAGGGAGGCCAGGACTGGGCTGGCCTAGGGCAAGGGCAGGCGGACGACAACATTAGTATGCCGGGCGAGCTGGAAGAAGAGCTACTGGGTGTCGTCGGTCGGTACGCAGCGCCCCCAACGACCGGGATGGTACTACCACCTAGAATGGCGGCCAGCATCAATAGGCTTTCCAACAAGCCGCTACAGGAGAAGGTTGTGCAGCAGACCCTTGACACTTATACAGCGCCAGAAAATTGCGAGGCGCTGCGGGTGAAAACTGTCAACGGGCAGATATGGAACCAGCTGGGGCAGCAGATCAGGACTCAGGAGGTAAAAATGCAGCGGGTCCTGAAGCTCCACACTGCAGCCATCACCGCCTTTGCTCGGTCCGTCGGGAACGACGAGCTCTCCATACCCCAGCAGGATGCGCTGGCGTTGATGTGCAACACCATGTACGAGCTCAACAGCCTACGGCAGGATAACATCAGGCCTGCCCTCAATCCCAAATATGCTGGCCTTTGCAAAGCTCCAGCCCCGGAACGAGAGGCGCTGCTATTTGGAGCAGACTTGGCCAAGAAACTTAAAGAATTGGAAGAGGCGGCCAAACCTGTGGGCCTCATGAGGGCAGCGCCAGGACCGAGCAGGGTGAAGACACCCAGTTGGCAGCACGCCTCGGCATCCACCAGTAGGTACCGAGCTGGTGAAAGCCTGGTGACCGCCTCCCACTACCCCCAGAGCTCTTTTTTAGAGCGGGGCCCAGGGCGGAGCCGTGGGAAGATGCGCCGCCCCACCACAGCACCAACACGGACACCCTCGGGCCAAACCCAACGGAAACGCCCCCACAAATAAACATGGAGGTAGGTGGGTCTGGTTCCTGCCAACATGCACAGACAAAGGGTGTTATGTTAACAGGAGGACGTTTGAGGTTCTTCAAGCATGTTTGGTGCTCCCTTACTAACAACAAGTTTATACTCAACAGTATCAGTGGATACAAAATTGAATTCAAACCAGGCATAGAACCGCCAGTTCAGCATATGCCCCAAAGGGTATTCCTTCCCTCAGAATTAGAGAAGGTAGAAGGACAAGCTGAACTAGACAGGCTCGTGGGTAAAGGCATCATAGAAATGACCACACACGAGCCGCAGGAATTTGTATCGAATATTTTTCTCAAATCCAAGAAAGATGGTGGATGTCGTATTATTATTGATTTGACATCACTTAATCAATCTGTTGAGTATCAACATTTCAAAATGGAGACATTTGTCACTGCCAGACAACTGATCTCCAAGGGATACTACATGGCAAGCATAGACATCAAGGATGCTCACTATTTAGTACCCATTCATAAGGATTATTACAAATATCTGAAATTTATCTGGATGGGCCAGCTATGGCAGTATAGAGCCTTGCCCAATGGTTTAACGACAGCTCCCAGATTATTTACAAAAATTCTTAAAGTGGCCATGAAAAAATTGAGAGAACAAAAACATTTAGTCGTGGCCTATCTGGACGATGTTCTCATATTAGGGAGAACAAGGGAGCTAGCTGTCGCAGGAGTTTTAGCCACTAAACAACTCCTTGAAACTTTGGGATTCATTCTACACCCAGATAAATCAATATTGGAGCCTACTACTAACATGGATTACCTAGGCTTCACTATTGACACCATCCATATGACTGTCACTCTGCCCAGAGACAAAAAAGTTACACTTACAGAAGTCTGTAACCATTTAATTGCAATACCGCAACCAAGGATACGGCACGTCGCCAGAGTAATTGGTACTATAGTAGCAGCATTCCCGGCTGCCCAATATGGGCCCTTGCATTATCAAAATTTGCAAAGAGCAAGGACACATGCATTACGTCTTAATAGGGGGCATTATGACCGTAAAATGGAGTTACCCGCTGAAGCCAGATCAGAACTTCAGTGGTGGGTGGATAACATTTGGCACAGTCACAGTCCTATCGCCGTCGCCAATCCTAACATAACCATTACAACGGATGCCAGTGCTTTAGGCTGGGGAGCTACTAACTCTATAGACAGCACAGGTGGCAGATGGACTAACTCAGAGGCATCACTACTACAAACACTGGGCATTAACTTCTTGGAGATGCTCGCCGCCTTTTATGGGCTAAAAGCATATGCATCTGATATGCGGCATGTGCATGTTAGGATTATGATTGATAACACAACGGCGGTATCTTATATCAAGCACATGGGTGGCATAAAATCAGTATCATGCGACAAATTGACTACTATAATCTGGCAATGGTGTGTCGAGAGACATATTTGGCTATCAGCTGCCTATTTACCAGGCAAGCTAAATTCAGTGGCGGACACCAGGTCACGAAAATTCAACGACAACATCGAATGGATGTTGGACCCGAAACTATTTGCTAGAATTGTTAAGCAATATGGTACGCCAGATATAGATTTGTTTGCGTCTCGACTAAATCACCAACTACCCATGTATGTGGCTTGGGAACCAGACCCAGAGGCAGCAGCGGTAGATGCCTTCACGCTGGATTGGGGAAATTTCTTTTTCTATGCTTTCCCTCCCTTCTGCCTCATCATTCGGGTACTCCAGAAAATTCAAGCTGACTCAGCCTTAGGCATTCTGGTCGTACCCGACTGGCCTACCCAACCATGGTTCCCAATTTTCCACGACATGGTGGTAGAGAAACCTATGGTCCTTCACAACCACCCCCAATTATTGACTCACCCGGTAACTGGCATAAGTCATCCATGCCATGAAAAATTGAACCTCCTGGTTTCCAGATTCTGAACAGACCTTACCAGGGATTGGGGTTATCAGAGAGAACAATCACCACCATGTCGGCATCCCTGCGAGTTTCCACCAAGAAACAGTACCTGACCTACATCAGGAAATGGGAACAGTACTGTCTGAAAGCAGGGACATCTTACAACACGGCTTCGATCACGGATGTGCTGGAGTTCCTGGCCCACCTGCACCATGACCAAAAGATGAGCTACAGTGCCATCAACGCAGCTCGGAGCGCCCTGTCCGCATACCTTATGCCCACAGGACAGCATTGTATTGGATCCCACCCTCTGGTTATCAAACTCCTTAAAGGGATTTATAACACCAAACCCCCTACACCTAGATACACCCATGTGTGGGATGTTAGTGTAGTATTGTCACACCTTCGAGGCTGGCCTCCGGTGGGATCCCTGAGCCTGGAACAGTCCACTTACAAAACCCTCATGCTCATGGCGCTTGTGTCTGCTCAGAGGGTGCAGTCGCTGCATCAGTTAAGTCTGGACCACATGGTGACCACCCCAGATTCCATTACGTTTACCATGCCGGGGTTGGTTAAACAGAGCAGGCCAGGTATATCCAACTCCCCGTTGATCTTCCGGGCCTACCCTCCAGATCCTAGGCTGTGTGTGGTGACCCACCTTTATGATTACATAGACACAACCCAGACTCTTAGAGGGAGAGAGAAAGCCTTATGGGTCAGCCATAGAAAGCCTTTTGGACGGGTTACCAGCCAGACTATATCCAGATGGTTGAAACAGGTCCTTAATACGGCAGGGATTAACACGGATGTTTTTAAATCCCATTCAACCAGGGCAGCGTCCACGTCAGCGGCGGATCGGATGCAGGTTCCTCTAGACCACATCCTTAGTGCAGCGGGATGGTCAAGGGAATCGACATTCCAAAAATTCTACCGCAAACCGCTGATGGAGAAGGACGTCTTTGCGGAAACAATTTTAGAAACCGCAAATTTATAATTTAATGCCCAGGGGAGCTATTTTTTGTTGTTGTTAATAAACATTTGTTTTTTAAAACAAACAAATTCGTTGGTCTTTAGATACCACTTCCTCCCTCGATGATCTTTCGGCAGTGAGTGATATAACTGTTACACGGTTTGAAATCACAGACCTTTGAAGTCTTCACGTAGTCACTCACGTGACTCCGAAGTAAAATAGTGAGATTAAACGAGTACTTACCAGTACGAAGTTTGATCTGTATTTTATGAGGAGTTACGATGAGGGATTACGTGCCCTCCGCTCCCACCCTCATTGTATAGATCAAACTCGGCCTGATGTCTCATTAATCTTAACTATCTTTACTTCAATTTGTGTCTATCTGTGATTCCACACCGCTGCTTGGAAGTATGCCGCGCCTGCGCGCTGGGTGGGTTCTTCACGTAATCCCTCATCGTAACTCCTCATAAAATACAGATCAAACTTCGTACTGGTAAGTACTCGTTTAATCTCACTATTAAACGTTATATCCATGTAAGACCATTTCAAATATAATACTTTGCTTGCAACATCTTCAAAGAGAAGGACACAAAGTGTTGGAGAAACTTAGCAGATGATGCAGCATCACTAAAGAACTGGAAAGGTGAAGTTTTAGGTCGGAAACCTTCCTCAGACTCACAGAGGGGGAGCAGTGAGAGCCTCATAGAACTCCCATCAGAGAGAGTAGGCATAGCATGAGGAGATTTCACAGTGGAGCACAGTGGACATATTGTAGAAACAAGGAACTGCAGATGCTGGTTTACAAAGGACACAAATTGCTGGAGTATCTCAGCATGTCAGGTAGCTGTTCATGTGTAGCCACAAAATGCTGGAGTAACTCAGTGGGCATCTATAGTTCCCTCCTACACAGCTGTCCTTTTGTGTCCTTTTCTGTAAACCAGGATCTGCAGTTCCTTATTTCAACTTTAAAAAGGGTGTTTTTGAACAGAATTGGTGCTAGACTTTATCTAACATTACACTTGATCTAACGCAGACATTTGTACAGAACTTTCATGCCATTTGCCAAATGTTACCCTGGGTTGGAAGGGTCATCAGCATGCATTAAAAGAAATGAGACGTTTTCTATATTATTTTAAAACCATTATGTTTCTGATGGAAAAGTGATGGCAAAGGATGCTTACTCTGGATATGTGATCTAGACGAATAAAGCTTTTTTCCTCCAGGAGCACATTAGTATTGTGATGAAATAAATTACATATATCAATAGGAAATATATAGTTTCACGCTCTCTGAAAATGTTAATACTGTTTTGTCTCTACAGGTCCTCCACGCTTCTTCCAGTGCGTTTTCCTTGATGGTCCCAATGGATATGGGCCAATGTCAAATGGTCTTCAAAGCCTCATTGCGACCAAAAGTCACACCAGGCAGAGTGGGGAATCTGAGAGGAAGCTCAGGTCTCCTGGACATTAGGTGAATGGATGATGAGATTATATGGAAAACTATTCTGCACATTACGTGCCGGAACTTTCAGTCCTCCTGGTCTGCCTCCGTTTGGAGAGCTGCGAACACAGGGAGCACTGAGAAGAACAAAACACTTTACTGTTGATTGCAACTGCAAAATAAAACAGGAAAGATGACCGGTTTGAATGGAACTCAACCTTATTCAGGGTTGTAAAACTGAAATATCCAATACTATCAACATTAATGCTGTGGCACCATCAAATTACTCGTAACAACGTGTGCAATGCTGCCACACAATGCTGCCACACACCTGCATTTTCTGCTGTTGCATTGTCTCCTGTACAATGCAGCACAAGCCCTTTGCAAATGTCCAGGATGCATTGGATTCCTGGCTTCAAATTGCTTTTCAAATGCTTATAAATACACTTCTGCACTTCTGTAAGCGTGAGTCATTCAACTCAACCCTCTTTGTAATGAAGAATAATGATTGCCTAGGTAATGATTTTCGATTCTCCTGAAATAATGAAAATTTAAGTTCTTATGTCTTGCGGTGAATACTTTTTCAGAATATTTGTTTGCCTGCATCAGTTGTTGTGGCTTTTGTCTATGCATTCTGAACATTAACATCACCACAGTGCCTCCTTCAGAGAAACAAGGCAGTATTCTGTATGGTGTACAGATTGTGAAGCATTTTCGATAATCTTTATACTATGACACAAATGCCAACGGGCAGTGAAGGTGCCCATCCAAATTTTCAATATGACAGAAGTGTTGACAGTATGCTCTGAAGCATTAGTTCCAAAGTAGAAATTGTCAGGAAACAGATTGTTTTTTATGTCACTAATTGCCCTTCAGCATTCAAAAATACTGCTGTGATTAACTGCCAGCTTGAAACCCTCATAGAGAGCAGATGCACTCAGTAATTTACTGTCAAGCTTGTCTTATAGAAACCTTTAATGTATCTCTTGTGTCAGTGCATGGCTTTTTGGGAGTAGCTTCCCTTTCTGCTCCCAGCTTTTGTAACTGTAATTTTATAACATGCTATGATAATTTGGGATGAAATTTACCAGTTATTCAACAGCTACTGTGTGGCTTTAAGTATTTTTCAAGCATGTGATTTTTTTTTTGAAGAGAAATTTCACAGACTAGTTTTGGGCGAATGCTGAGGAAATACTTGAGGGAAAAGTGTGTGAAGTGTGGAAGTCCATGGCTTTAAGTGATTTGTGTGTTCTTATTCCTGAACACCAACAGGAGTTTCATGAGAAAATGCAAGTATATGGTAATTGCATTTGACTTTAATGCAGTGAATGGTTTGAAATGTGCCCTCTTTCTTCCACCTTGTATCTAGTAAAAGTTACTACAAAGCCAGCAGGATTCAAGAGCAAAGGTGCCACCAATGTGATGGCATTTAATGTTCCGATGGGTGCTAATATATATTCATTAGGTGCTTTGGTATTCCTAATAAAGCATTTGTTTTTTTTAAACAAAATGCATAACATAATTTTCTGGATAATAACAGTATTTGCACTCGCTTTTGATTTTTGCTCCATTGTTTTGCAATTACATTGAAAGAGCAATTGATCTTAAACTCCTCACCATTAATGCAAATTTGTATCTACATCTCTTTATTTTTTTAATAGAGATCTTTATTTATTATTGTACTCACAAAGAAATTGCCTTGGTATGCTTCTGGTGTGTCTTTTGGAGTGTCTGCATTGAGGTGTCAGAGTGTGATTCTGGTGAAATTCTGCTCTGGGCCCTGCACCAGTTCAGTAAGATGACCCTGTTTCTGCATGGATGAAAGAACAGAAATGTGATATGGAATGGTTTTTAGATTTAACAATCTTTAAAGAAAAATGGCAGCTGAATGCGAGTGCACTTATGAAAATTGGAAGTTTGTGAAATTGGCAGTGCTGTCTTTGCACTAGGTCCGCATAGAATATATGCTGAATCAGAGAATGCTGAAATGTAACCATCTCCAAGTTATTTATATCCATTGCCAAAGGGTTCTAAGCATTCTGTTTGGATTTAGATGACTAATTTACATCATTTGCATTGGGTGGTGATTTCTGTTCTGCTCAGCTGAGAAATGGCAAAATGTCACACGGAACAAAGCTTCCCATTTGCTGTAGTAATCCTGCTGGATCAAATCCTTCAAAGCAGATGGATGCAGCCTTTGGTGCCCACAGGGATATAAATAAAGAAGCATATGATGCTGAGAAAAAGATAAGTTTAACAGGATAAGAGAAACTGGAGAAAACATTTGATGAAAAGAAGTTGGAAGTTCAGATGACATTATATGGGTGGCTGGTAAATGCAAATTTTGGTGAAGAAATACTGATTCTGATTTTTTACAGTTTTGTCATCCGTGTAAATGGTAATGGTGCAAGAGTATGTCTGGTGCAAGGAGAAGCAGGTTTTGATTTCCAGGACTAATGCATGGAAGGGGAGATGGTACTTTGGTAATGTGGTACACATTTGAAAAATGTTTTTAATTTTGTGGCTGGAAAATTAAGCTTGATAGAAGTAAATTTGCTAAAAGGCTACAACCGCACTTGCTGATTTTGGAAGGCATTTGCTGCACCAAGCTAAATATTACTTTATATTAATATTAATCATGGAGACAGTTAAGGCACTAAATGTTGGGTAACTGCAGAGCTCCAGTCAAAGTGGATAGCACCTCCAGCTATGCTCTTATATTACCCTTTAGGATTAATATAAAGGACAAATTTCCGTGATGGTTGAAAAAAATCAATGAAGGAATAAGTATTCTGACTTGTTTGACTAGTAAATCTCGTCCCAATGACGGATAAGGCATTTTTACCCAGTTTGGGGATTAATTTGTAGGTTTTGAATAGAATCTTTTTATAAATTGAAGCCTTTTTTTCTGCGGCTTCCTCGGGTCAAATAAATGAAAACAAAGTATGCAAAATACAGGCTCTAAATTGGAGCTGTTTGACAATATGAATATTGGTCTCCGTGCAATATTAATTTCATTGGCATTATTAAGCTGTGAAACCTTCTGAAAGGAATCTTACCTCAACTCTGAGATGGCACATAATCGTCTGATGCTTTTTTTAAAGAAGTATAGACTGGAAATCCTAAAGTAGGATAGGAAGCTGAAGTTATCCCAATCAATCTCTTCATCCTCTCTCTTACCAGGAAATGAGAGCATCAAAAATGGCATGAATACCTGTTAGAAGTACTTTCAGCTAAACTGTAGTTGCACTTTGTCTTAACTTGGACAGAAATGTCATAATAGTGTATGTAACTTGGCCCAAGTGGGAGTTAAGAATGAAACTTGGGCGTAAGCGTTATAAGAAAATGTCACACTGGTAATCAAATGTTGTAATTTTCAGACTGATTATCTTTTGCTCTGAAAAGTACACTTTAAAATAAAATCTGGGCAAGTGGAATTACTGTAAATTCAGCCCACTAAAATAGCCCATCTGGTGCCCACTCACTCACGCACTGAGTGTTGATGGCTTTGAACTGTTTTAAATGTTTCTGATACTTAACAGATTTACTATTTAAATATATTTAAACAAATTAAGCCCTTGAAATATTTGTGAAATAAATGCCATTTAGTGTATAAATTTAGTTTAAAAATAAATTGGATAGTTATATGGACGGGAAAGGTATGGAGGGTTATGGTCTGAACGCAGGTGTATGGGACTAGGGGAGAATACGTGTTCGGACTAGAAGGGTCGAGATGGCCTGTTTCCGTGCTGTAGTTGTTATATGGTTATATGGTATACATAATGCAGACATAAAGTAATCTAAAGTACTAAACTAAAATAAAATAAAGTGGAATAGTGTAAGCACTGAGGTGCAATAATTTTTATCCATATGGTCAGAGACCCCATTCAAAAGACTGCCATGTCATTTCAGACATCTGTATTTTAGTTGAACATGCATAGGAGTCTGAGCATTGAGCAATCAACGGTTAGCAGTACCCTGGAATGGCACAGTTAATGCTGCTGCCTCACAATTCTAGGGATTTGAATTCAACGTTGACTCTGGATATTGACATTGAATATTCTCTTCATGGCTTTCTGGACTTCTCTCGGTTTCCTCCGCAACCTCCAGAGGTTGCTGGTGGAATTGATGTCTCCAATAAATTATCCCACGTTAAGGTTAGAGATAAAAGTATTGAAAGGATGATTGATGAGTATGTGAGATAGAGGATGAACCTGGTGGGCCCAATAATATCCATCTCTTCCATTATATGTGAATGAGCCATAGGTTGGGGTTTGTTTTTTCAACCTTTTAACGTTATTGGGGACTTTGCGATACATCTCAAATAAGTGCACAAGTGTGAATCAATAATCACGAATTGGCAGCTCATATTTACAATCTCTGTGAGTAAACTAATTTACTGTTTCACTGATATCCACTTTACCACAGTCTTAGATTCCAGTACCCATATATGAAGAGCATTTTAATTTATAGGCAGAGGTCAACCACACCATATGAAAATTACTAATTAATTTAAGAGGTAGGTTTTGAAGAGCAACTTAAAATAAGAGAGAGGCAGAGAAATTTAGATAGAGAATTCCATCTCTTAGAAAGAATGCCAATAGTGCAATGATCAAAACACTTACATGACTGATGTTGCAGTGAATGCATGATAACCACCACCTTTTAAGGCTATTAATGACAGCCAAAGGGAGTGGAAATGAACCATGTTATTTGTTTCCATTGTGTCCAACATGCAAGGACAATAAAGTTGAATGTCATATCTATTAAACACACTATTCAGTCACGTTTATGGTTTGAGCTCTGCTTCTGCAATTGAAGGGAATTTTAGAAGCATAGTTCAAATATAACATTATAGGTGTGTAAAAAAAAAAGTCCAGTAAACAAGTTAATTTCCATCCCTTAAATCAAATAAAAGATGCACAATTATATATAGTGCAATATTGGAGGTGTTTGCATATATAATGCAAAAATTTAGAAGCAAAAGTCTAACAAATGCTGCTTCTATGATTCTCAAAAACATATTGCACATCCCATGCCAAGATTAATTCAAGGAAGATATCACCACTGCTAGGCATGGAGAAAATAAATTGAATGCCAACACCCAGACACACATCAGTACTTTGGGCAAAAAAAGTGAATGTGCATAAAATATTGTTTATCCAACTGTATAATAACTTGGAAGCAGTTTTTTTTAGAAATGAGATCCAAAAAGAGAATTATCCTTCTGGCTATCTTCATACTTACATTTTCAAAGAAAATGAAATAAATCATGTTGTAAGGAATGAACACAAGGCAAAGTGAAAATGTGGGTTATTCAAGGTTGGACTCATCAGTTTCAAATTCTCCCTTAATATATTCCCAATTATAATTAAGTAGAAATATCCACATGATTATATTAATTTAAATGTCTGGAATATGTTGACCATCATTCGGAAGAGATTCTGAAGAGCTATGTGTAAGAAGGAACTGCAGTTGCTGGTTTAAACCCACGATAGACACAAAAAGATGGAATAACTCAATGGGACAGGCAGCATCTCTTTCATTATAAACATAATTAGATCTAATTTCTCTCATAATTGAACTCCAGACCATTCATGGCTAAAATTTCATTCTTTACATCATGTCAAATGTTTAATTTGAACTAAATATATTAATTACAGAAACTAGAATTTAGACCATAAGACAGGAGCAGAATTAGGCCACCTAGCCCATTGTGTCTGCTCCATCAGTGCTTTAGTGCTTTATTAACTAATGTAATCTCATGATAATATCTAAATATTAGTTATTTGTTTTGTTAGAGATGATGGTGTGAAATTTTCCACTGGAATGAAATTTGATAATCATTCATGTAAGATGATGGGTATTGAAACAATGCAGGGAAAGGTTTTCTCCTTATATGGCAAATTGTTACAAACTGGGAGGGTGTGGAAGATTATCCCATGGTAGCTTTTACAAGTGAATTGGACATAAAGCTGTAAATATAGAATCTGATGGGGTAAGGGGAATGAGCAGAAGAGTAACAGATTAATTTCATTGGCAGGGGCACGAGGAAGAAAATTGGCTTCTTTGCTGTATTGTTTCAAGAATTAGCAAAATGATATAGATGATCGATTGAACCATGGCAGTCCATTTGTTTTCTCTTTTTTTTTAAAAAGGGCAAATATTTCAGTAAGGACATAAAAAACAGAAAATCATGAGATTCTTGCACTAAATATGTCATGTGAAACAGTAACAGCACACTGGATGCCTTTTAGAAAATTGGGATGTCAGGTTTGGAATATAGAGGGCAGTCATGGCTAGATTACATGTTTAGTGCAAGGGATGAAAGACAAGCTTCCTCACCAGGGTTCTCAACATTTAGCAAGAACCATGAATGTTGTGAAGAGAGAACTTCAACATAAACTAACCTATTTGTCTTAATACATTCAAACTAATTTATTCTTTTTTTTTTTTTCTCAATTATAAATAAAAAAGGATGGATTCAATTCATCTATGAATTTATTTTTTTAAATCCATTTAATAGATTAATATTTGAAAACTAATGAAATAGCCTGGAAATAATCAATCCATAGGTTAGCAATGTTACAAAACTTTGAGATTTTAAAAATTCAAGTCTGCAATTTATCCCATCAGATAAAGCATAACAATAAGTTTAATTTGACACCTAATTCACTTTCATATCTCAAGTATTAAAAAAGCTATGGCCATTTTCATACTCAGAAATTAGCATCTTGTTCCCTATTGATTTTCTATGGACATAACAAAAAAGCTGTGATCGTGGACAGTCAAAAGCCCATAACTTTCTTAAAAATTAAGAGAACTGAATGAAATTTTCAGTTATCATAGATTGAAGCATTCTGAAACAAATATAAAATAATCTTACTTGGATGACCTGAAATTAAAGCATATAATTAGTTAGTTACCCAATTGTAGCTAATTTCAGACTTCAATTACTAGATCTAAACATCTATCCATTTCTTAATAAATGATTAACATTTTTAAATAGCCTAAGTGTCCAAATAATATTCACAAATAATTCACAATAAAACATGATTTTTAAGTCTCATTTACATTAATTTATAGGCCAAATGGAAGGAATTCAGTGTTCAATTGCTGTAAATTATAGTCCATTTAAATCAGCTTTCTAGTGGGATCCTGTGAACACGCTGGTTTAGAACATTCACATTGCGCTAGATTTGTGCCCTCAAATGCCCAGAAAAATACTGCGGGATATAATGGGCCCAAAATGAGCTACTCGCAACTTTAAACTTTGTATAAAGCGATCTTAAGAAGCCCTTTTTAATGTAAAAATAAACAGCCTACCTTCTGTTTTCCTCCGTATGAGATCCGGCCGGTTGCCGGCGGTCGGGGGTTTAGAGGTTAATTTTTAACCTACTATAACAATTAGATAAAGCCCTTAAAACTAAAAATAGCTCCAGCTACGGAATCTTCCAGCGATTTTTCATTAATAATTAACTAGGCTGAAAAACCTCGATTTGAACAGCCTAGTGGAAAATCGCGTTTTAAACCCGCCCTCCTCTAAACGGCGCCAAAATCGCGCCCACGGGCTGGGACAGATTTTCAGCGACGCTTCAGGTAGGCTTTGCAACATACCTACATAGGTATCTGAAATAGCTTTTCCTTCAATTGCACATAAGGCTAACGTCTCGATATCCAAGAACTTAGTTTTAGTCAGTTACTTTTCAT
Organism: Leucoraja erinaceus; assembly: GCF_028641065.1. Lineage (NCBI taxonomy): Eukaryota > Metazoa > Chordata > Chondrichthyes > Rajiformes > Rajidae > Leucoraja > Leucoraja erinaceus. The sequence goes on from NC_073381.1 coordinate 57,470,554, forward strand.
TTGATCACTCAGGAAAGCTAATGGACACCTCAACATAAACTCTACCATTAGATGTAATTAAGTCAAATATAAAATATAGCAAATTGACAATATGACACGAAAACCTCTTTGCAGTTCATTGGAAAGTTTTCTCAATGTCTTCAGAATCTGAAATAAGAGGGAGACTGGGAGGTTGTCAGTATCATGACAGAAGGTTGTGTAAGTAGATTGGATGGTGCTGAATGTTGTTCAACATCCTGAAGTAAGCAAGAACATTATATGGAACTCACCCATTAACAGGGAAAATAGCTGTTGACTGAAAATACCGATATCAGTTAAAAAGTTGACTCACGATAATGGGCTTTCCTGAGTTATGGACTGAACAAAATATTTTTATGCACAGTCCTAAGCTTTGTAAATATATTACTACTGTATGTAGTCAAGGTGAAGTTTAATTATATTACACAGGTATGCAATCAAAGTGCAAATATAATTATATTTTTGTTGTGACAGAAAAATATCCACTATATCCATCTAAAAGTATCCACCTAAAAGAGTACACCAGGAAAAATAAAATGTCCTTCTCCTCTAATAAATGAAAATTATCTTTTATTCTTTGCAAGGTCTACTTGTTATTTATTTGTTATATTTGCAGTAAACGTGATTATCTTTGAAATTAAACACAATGTTTCTGTATCTGTAAATCTGTATTGTGAGGGACAACATTTCAAACAGTGATTTGTCATTCACAATCTTTGTGACTCTAGATGTAAGGGCACATTTTGTGTTTAAATGTTAAGTTAATTTCTCCTGGTTTTTCATGATATGTTTTGCTTTTGGGATTGATATTCAATATTTAAACAATATTGTGATTCCTTGAATCTTGGGAGAAATCACGTATTGCATGACGCTATTTGTAATAAATATGTGCGATTCCAGCCTCTCAAATGGATCTGATTTCCTTGAAATATTCTTCTGTGTCTGATTAGGACTGATCTTTAACTAACAAATATATAGAAACAACTGAATATATAGGCAGCATAATAATGGATGAATAGTTTTAATGACAAACCAATGTGTGATCTGGATGGTAGCATCTGGCAGATTATTAAAATGGCCAATGCCAGAATAATTCACAACACGATTAAAAGGCTATATTAGGTGATGATGGGAGTTTTGGGACGATATAAGACAATTTGTTTGTGTTAAATGTGGGGTAGATTTTCCTCATCTTTCTTTTTTCTTCAAACTAGAGATGCTCTTTTTTACAGTTTGTAAAGAAAATTGAATCAGAACATTAGATTGGGTAACTTTAAAATATAAACAGTATCTGAACACCTACACTCAGTCTGGCTTGACCTACGTGATCTCCCGGTTGCCAAACATTTTAACTTCCCTTCCCATTCCCACACTCACCTTTCTATTCTTTCTGTCAGAGTGAGGCCACATGCTAATTGGAGGAACAACACCTCAAATTTTGCTTGGGCAGCGTACAACCCAGCAGTATGAATATCGATTTCTCTAATTTCAAGTTACCTTTGCATTCCCTCTCTGTTCCCTTCATTATCACCTCTTCCACAGCCAACAACAGACCATTGTGGGCTCCACCTTTCCTGGGTCATCGATGCTGGCTCTGATTTGTTCTGTACCTTTCCATACCTCCAGTTTCCCTCTCCCCTCAGTCCAAAGAAGGGTTTCGACTCAAAACATCACCTATTATTTTTCTGCAGAGATGCTGCTGGAACATCTGAGTTACTCCACAATTTTGTGTCTTTTTGTCTCCCAATTTTGCATCTGCAGTTTCTTCCTATACAAGTACTCAATGTTCCCACTCTATTTTGCTGTAAATTAAACAGAAGATTTTACTGCTTACAGGACGTCCAAGGCCTTGTTAAAAATGCACAAAAATAATATGGATCTTAGTTAATTAGTTTGTTCCTTACCACATAATAAAACCTTACAGCTCTCGAGGGTAATTTTAACTTTTATTCATGGCTGTGTTGACAAGGTTAATGACTTTTGACTTTGGTTGAAAGGTTTTTTTAATTTCACTAAGCATAGTTGGCCTAGCCACTGGGTCCCTGGATATTACCATTCAAAACATGTGCTAGGTTTTCTAAATGATAAACATTCTGGGGCTGAATCTTGTAAAGTATATAATGTGATTTACCTATTCCAGAAATATAATATCTCTTTTAATTTGTCCCATGGATTCTTGGAAGTCATGAGCTACTAGTTTGGCAGTTGGTGCACCTTCGAGTGGAATCAGGTGTGAGAATTTGTAGCCTGAAATTGATTCCCCAAACATCTCACCCATAAAGTTGAGGGACAAAGTTTCAAGGAAATATGTGGGGCAATATTTTTTTTAAACAAAGACCGTGGTGCATACGTGGAGTGCATTGTCGGAAATGAAGGTGCAGGAAGGCGCGACAGAAGCATTTAAGAGGCATATAGATAGGCACATGAATATGCCAGCAGTGGAGGGAATGTGGATCACATGCAGGCACGGGAGATAGTTTAACTTGGCATCATGTTCAGCATGGATAAGGTGGGCTGAAGAGCTTGTTCCTGTGTTGTACACTTCTATGTTCTATATTCAATTGAAACTAGAGCGATAAGAGCCAGCCAGTGATTCATCCCACAACAGTTGCGTCGTCGGCAAACTTGATGATGGCGTTCACACTATGTCCGGCTACGCAGTCATGAGTATAGAGTGAGTAAAGCAGGGGGCTGAGCACGCAGCCTTGAGTTGCTCCCGTGCTGATTGTAATCGAGGATGACACATTTCTACCAATACGGCCATACTGTGGTCTATGGATGAGGAAGTCGAGGATCCAATTGCAGAGGGATGCGCAGAGACCCAGATCTGAGATCTGGTAAACAGCTTGGAGGGGATGATGGTATTAAAACGCCGAGCTGTAGTCAATGAATAACAGCCTGACATATGAGTTTTTGTTGTCTAAGTGGTCCAGAGCGGAATGGAGAGCCAGTGAGATTGCATCCATCGTTGATTTGTTGTGGCAGTAAGTGAACTGCAGTGGGTCGAGGTTCTTGACGAGGTAGGAGTAGATATCCGTCATAATCAACCTCTCAAAACACTTCATCATCGCAGACGTCAGTGCCACTGGTCGATAGTCATTGAGGCACGTCACCTTGTTCTTCTTGGGCACCGGTATTATTGATGCCCTTTTAAAGCAAATGGCATACAGAAGTGAGAGGTTGAAAATGTCCGTAAAAACTCCAGCCAGTTGGTCCGCATAGGTTTTTAGAACACGACCGGGTATACCATCAGGTCCAGGTGCTTTCCGAGGGTTCACCCCTCTGAAGGATCTTCTAACATCAGCCTCTGTGACTGTGACTGTAACAACATCAGGGCGAATAGGGTCTCGGGAAGGCACATCAGTGTTCTCCCTATCGAACCGGCGTTGAATGCATTGAGCTCGTCAGGGAGTGATGCTTCGCTGACAATTGAGCTGCTTGTTGATTGTTCCTTGTAGGAGGTGATGGCATTCAAGCCATAACCTGCATTGGTTTTCTCCGAGATCTTCGGTTTCCTCCCATACTCCAATGATACTCACGTACATTGGCTTGATATAAATGTAAATTGGCCCGAGTGTGTGTAGGACAGTGTTATTGTGCAGAGATCGCTCGTCAGTGTGGACTCGATGGGCCGAAGGGCCTGTTTCTGCACTGTATCTCTAAACTAAACCAAAACTAAATCAGCGGGTGAGGCAACATCTATGGAGCGAAGGAATAGGTGATGTTTCGGATTGAGACCCTTCTTCAAACTGATCGCGTAGTTGGGACAGGCCCATGGGTAAGCTTTTCTTCCAAACATATGAGCTCACATAATTAATGCTGGTTAATAATAGAGTTCAGGCAGAAATAAATAAATAGTGCATGCTCTAAAATCCAAAGCACCAGGTTATGCATAGAGATATTAGAAAGCTAAGGGTTGCCTGGAATGGTGGTGGGAAACTGACAGCTGAAACCTTCCCACGTCACTTATAAAGGCTTAGTCTAAGGAGTAGAGTTGATGGAAAATCATTCTAAATGATGAGGCATTTGTTCTATGTGAAATATTAGGTGTCAGCCCACAAGATGGCTGTTATCCTGCATTCCAGCAATGACTAAACTTCAAAACCACTTTATTGGCTGTAAATAAGTCCTTGGGTCATAAAGAATTCTTTATAAATGCAAGCTCTTTTTTCTTTTTCTCCCTTCTGTGAGAATGGCATAATTTGCAACAAAGGAGCCTCCAAGAACTATCGTTAAGATTCAATTCAAATCCAATAACTGCAGACAGCCTATTGCTTGAAAAAGACATGTGAGCACACACTGCCTAATGTAAGAGGAGTAACACACATACAATAAAAGCAGATGTCAAAGAAATGTGCTGGAAAATATAAAATGGTAATATAAATCTGACAGCTATATTGTAATTCTGTCAGGAGTCAAGGGAGACCAGAGGCAGCAAAGTCACGAATAAGCCTGAATCACAGTGAATCATGAACAAAGAAATCTATTGCTACTTTATACAAATTGCACTTTGAAATGGGGAAAATGACAAATATTTAACAATTAACAATCATATACATTTTTAGTTTTGTAATTCTCACACGGATAATTTCAGAGTAAAGTTATATACATGGCTTTTTACAGTGAATCAATAATGGTGCATAAAAATAAAATGGGCCTTTATTCGCAACAATCTTGAATCTTTGATTCTCCACCTTAAGTTATTTTTAAAGCACTCCCATATCTCACAGGAATAATTTAGGTGTACTTTAGAAACAATTTAGTTACATTGAAATAAATCCTGAACCTTCATAACCCAAAACCTTTTTGAACCATAGAAATGTTGTGCATTATTGGAATGATATAGATATAATGCTGGATTCCATCTGCATAGCGTTACATAGCATATACAGCATTAAAATTTGGCCTCGACAGTTCATGCCGGGGTCAGTACTGCACCTGAACCTCCTCCTATTCTTCTTCAATCATTGTAACCATCAACTATATTCTTCTTCACTGATTGGATGGCTTCAAAATAATGTTTCAATATCATTCTTTTACACAAACATAATTCTTGTAAATTAAGACCTATGTATGTCATTATTTAAGTCACTCCTTAATTTAGCAAGACATTCGCATTGATCCAGGATACTATAAACAAAATTTGGATTTATGCGATAGATTTCTGCTGCACCAGTCAAACTGAAAAGCAATATCACAGGTAAATGTATTTAAACTCATGATTGAAAGTATTTGGCATAGGTAAATGAAAATGGGACTAGGTTAGATGGGCATCTTGGTCAATACAATATACAATACAATATTTATTCATTGTCATTTGAACCTCAAATGAGGCTCAAAAGAAACTCTGTTTCTACAGACATACAAACAGAACCAATTTCTACAAGACACACAAACAATTCAATTCACATGAACATCCATCACAGTGAATCTCCTCCTCACTGTGATGAAAGGCAAAGGCTTTTCTCTCCGGTGTTCCATTTTTTCTCCGGATGTTAACGCCCCAGGCGGGCGATGGTAAGTCCCACAGCTCTTAAGGCCACGCCGGGCGATGTACAGCCCCGCTCCAGGTCTTAATGTCTCAACGTGGGAGCCCCCGGCGGGCGTTGGCATGTCCCACGATCGTTTAAAGCCGCGCCGGGCGATATACGGCCCCGCTCCAGGTCGTTCCAACCCTGCGATACGGGCAGGAGTGGTTGCGTTGCGAGAGCTCCTAAAAATCAGTCTCCCACCAGGTACCCACGAGCTCCCGATGTCACAGTCCACCGGACCTGCGGCTGGAGCCTTCGAAGCTCCGGAACGGGCCGCAGCAGCGAGCCACCACCGCTCCGAGGCTAGCCAGACCCACGATGGTGAGTAGTCCGCAGGCTCCGTGACTGGAGCCCCCAGGTCGTTCCGGTTGGAGGCCATTCCACGGTACTAGACCCCAACGACAATGGAGACCCGACAGGAAAAAGGTTGGGTCTCCCGTGCAGGGAAGAGATTTTAAAAGTTCTCGCCCCCCCGCCCCCCACATATACACAGCCAAAAACAGTATAAACTAACACAACAACTACATTTAACTGGACAAAAAAAGAAAAAAAGACAGACAGGCTGCAGGGGCCGCTGCAACGTCAGTCGCGCCGCCAACCGGAAACTGGAACAAGCTGGCCAAGCGGGAACAAGCTGGATCAAAGGCTTATGTCTGTGCTGTATGGTTCCGTGATTCTATGACTAGAAAATCTCCCATTCTGGTGGCACCAAAGTCCTGATTGTGAGAGAATAACAGATTTTTATTGTACTTTGTTGTGTATTTGGTACATTTTCAGATTAATCTGAGTGAAAATTACTCCTTAAAACAGGTCAATGATGAAATGATTTTCACTTCTGAGGATGATCCCTTGCTACCAATGCCTGACTTCTCACCTTCAGTCAAGACAAGGGATTATCTTCAAAGCAAATCACATTTCATTTTAGTACTCTTCCTGAACAATTATAGCCAAATTAATTAAGGGAGACAGCTGCAACTTCAACTGAACTGACAGAAGGTGCAATGATAACACAGTATGTTAACTTCTTTATCTGATTGTGATATTGAGGTTGGTACAATGTGCTCTTCTGGCTTGCCAATAAATTGTCAGGGATTTAAGTTATTGCCTTTATCATGAGCAAGAATAAGATGTGAATTTATTGTAGCGCTTGTAGTTCTGAGAAAGCTGTCTAAATATTTAAATACTTACAGCTTTGTGCCATTGATATGTCTCAAATGCTTTACAATTAATTACTCTGGACTGCAGTAACAATCCAGCAGGAAAATACAACAGCTATTCTGCATCTCACAAACAAGAATACAATAGATTATCTGTGGCAACAATTTTCAATTAATTTTTGGGACCACAACTCAAATTTCAATAACAGAGCTTTTTGGTTAATCTCCGTCGAGATGATGATTGATTTAGTTTTTCTGGAGCCGAAGAGTCACACAGCACAGGAACAGGTCCCTCACCCCAACTCATCCATTCCGACCACGATGCCCTATCTAAGATAGTCCCATTTGTCTGCTTTTGATCCATATCCCTCTAAACCTTTCCGATCCATGTATCAATGATTTGAACATTTCTAAGAAGAATTCGACCATTCTGGAAATTTGGTTGCACATTTCTAGTTGAGACATCACCCTTGTGAAAGGGATGATTCCATTCTCCTTGTAGTAGTCCGTGTGGGGCATTACAACCAACACTGGATACTCCTGAGATAATTCAGTCTTTGCAATACATTGGGGATGCATCAAGTATGCCTCCTCCTTGCCAGTGACCTCTTGTATTTTCCCCCAATCCACCAGAAGATATCAGATGCACAGCACCCGTACTTCCTGATTGACCTTCATATTTAGGCCTAAACCTTCCAGAGATAGTGAAGCACAAACTGGGGGAGTGGATCGAAGAGAGAAAGAGAATGAAACACGAACTGGCAAGATAATGAAGCACAAACTGAGCAGGAGAAAGAGAGAGTGAAGAACAAATCGGGAGGAAAGATAATGAACCACAAAAGGGGGAGATGTATTGAATGTACAAACTGGGGAGAGAAGGAGTGAAGCACAAACTGTGGACTAGGAGGAGGAAACGCAAGCTGAAGCTGAGTGCGGAAGGAGAAAAAAACATAAACTGAGGTAAAAAGGCTGTGGGAAGATTAAAAAAAACAAGGTGGAGCAAGAAAGAATTATTGCCTTCCTGCAATATGTCCCTATCTATAGCCCTGAAGCTCACTTCCCTGAAGCTGAACTTCACTGGCCAGATGATGGAGTCAATGTATTGAATTTGGTTAGGTTTGTAAGTTTATATTTTTCTGTAACTTACTATGATTTACAAAACTCAATAAATATATATTTAGCTGGATGTTATATCTTAAGACAATTGTATTGGTGCAATCAGTCATGTAGAAAAATTATCAGTGTCATTATTATTTAATCATCCAAACCTTTTCTTTAGTTTTGTATTATATCCTTGGAAAGTTATGTGTGTATCACAATTAATCAAAAATTCAAATCTTTTATTTAAGGCTTGATGATAGTGAAATGCTCAACAAAAGATGAATGCTGTAAGATTTACAAACAGCAGACTAATGATGTATGATAAAATGCAATGTGATTGAGTGTCATATGATTAAAACTTCAGGAATATATCAAGCCAAAAGTAATGCAAATGAGAGTTTTTAAACGTTTTTTTTGCAACTATTGACATGCCAAAATTACTCTCTGCACATCTTTTGTCAGGAATGAATCTCCACTGAACCTATTTCCCATAACATTTCCATTCCTTTTAATTTCTGGATCTGTATTTGAATCCAAGTAGAAATCCCAGCTGGTGTTAAATGAGTGGCAGCAGCACCTCCAGGACCAGGCTCCCTCTGCTGGATACATAGGTAACATGTCTGTATTAAGCACCACATCACCTGAGAGCAATTCTTTAAGACAATATCTCTCTGCCATTGTTTAATAAGGGAAATAATTGTTTGGTTAAAAATAGTGTGGAACATATAAACAAAAATCCAGAAATTAGGCATTTATGAGAGTTTTGGAAAGGTGTATGGATATGGATCCACTTTCCAGTTCATTATGGCTTCCATGACTTAAAATGTGTCAAATTTTCCATGAAAAATTGCATGATTTTTAGTTCAAATGGTCCATGTATAATATGTTTTCCTGTTCCAATAGCCAACTGACTTAGGAATGTTTGTTTTATATCTTCTTTACTCTCCTGGTAATAATTTCAAATTGAAGTCATTGTTTCTTGATTTCCCCAAGGAAATAATTTTCTTTGCTCAAGCAAAGATACACATGTTGGCAAAATCCAGGTCCCTCTTCACTGCCTCTGTGGGAATAGTCCCATTATCAAACTTCCAATGACTTGTTTCTCATCTCCACATCAACCTGATAATACAGGTGTACCATTGTGGGCAAGGTGTATGTTTGCAATCACCTTCTTGATTCTCTACAATCCTTCTGCTGAAAGTACATCCATAGTGCCTTTGAGAGTATAGTATTTAAGCCTTGCGACCACAAAGGATCATTGATATTTGTCCTTGTTGTTATCCCATGCACTTGCAATCTTAGATAGTAGAAGATGCAGGTTCATCAACTGCTGCTGAGGAAGCCCATATGCGATGCCACAGTACATTTTGTACATGATTCATATACAGTCATAGTGCACTGCAAGGAGGAGAGAGTTAATGTTTGATTCGATTAATTAAGTTAGCCTTTTGAATTTTTAGTCTTGCTGACTCTACACTAATAACGGCAGGTGGAGTTCCATTGCACTTCTTACTAATTCCTTGCAAATGGTGGAACCTAATAGCAGTCAAGACGCATGTCATTTGCCACACGACACTCAACCTCTGATCTACTCTTGTAGCCCAGTGCAATGTAACTGGTCTAATTAAATTGACCACCAGGATGTAGATGTTTGGAGCTAGTCAATGTTAATCCCTCTGAATGTCAAAGCATGTTGGTGAGACTTTGTTTTGGTGGAGATATTATGTGTTCTCTATTATTATAATTGAGTGATTTTTGATTATCGTTCCCCCACCCCTACTGAAGGTTACCCGATTCTTCTTGAAAGCCCCACTTGAAACATCATAATTCCAACTAAGCTCTTCTCCAAATGTCTGGATCTGGGACTCAGCATTCCCCACTGTCATTGCATTTTTGACCTCCTGATTTATAGATGGAAATCAGTAAGAATATAACATACTCCACAGTAATTCCCAAAACTGGTGACTCACAAGGCTGTGTTTTCAACCTCTTAATATACTCCCTATACACTCATGTATAATATATAACCAAATTCTGTTCTCACTCCATTCACAATTTTGCAGATGACACCACAATGGTGAACCAGATCTCGACAATGATTGAGATACAGGAAGGAGATCGACAGCTCAGTAACAACCTGTTGAGATCACAACTCCCTCAATGTCAGCAAAGTGAAAGAGACAGTTCTAATCTTCAGAAAGTGGGGTGATATACATGCTCCGGTCTTCATCAATGATGCTGAAGTGGAATAGACAATTGACAATAGACAATAAGTGCAGGAATAGGCCATTCAGCCCTTCGAGCCAGCACCGCCATTCCTGCAATCTCACCATAATCCCCTGACTCCGCTATCTTTATGGGCTCTATCTAACTCTCTCTTGAAAGCATCCAGAGAATTGGCCTCCACGGCCTTCTGAGTCAGGGAATTCCATACAACTCTCTGGGTGAAAACATTTTTCCTCATCTCTGTTCTAAATGGCCTACCCCTTATTCTTAAACTGTGGCCCCTGGTTCTGGACTCCCCCAACATTGGGAACATTTTTCCTGCCTCTTGCGTGTCCAATCCCTTAATAATCTTATATGTTTCAATGAGATTCCCTCTGATCAAGAGCTTCAAGTTCCTTGGCATAAATATCAGCTATAATTTATTTTGTTCCAAATGCATTGATGATACAGTCAAGAAAGCACACCAACACCTTTACTTCATGAGAAGACGAAGAAAAATCAGTATCTTTTAAATTACTCTTGTCAATTTCTACGCACAATAGAAAGCATCTTATCAGGATGCCTCTCATCTTGATTTGGCAGCTTTGCCAAAAAAGTGCATGAAATTGCAGATAATTGAGGATCCCAACCAGTACTTCACACAAACCTGCCTGCTCCCACCCTCAGTCAACTGGGTATGAGTCTTCATCTTCTTCTGCTTAAGCCCTTTGCTCCTCTAGGGAGCATAGGCCATTGACAAATGTCCTCCACCTCACTCGGTTGTTGGCAGTTCTTTCGAGATCTCCCCAGTTGAGCCCATTCTCAGACATTTCTGGCTGGCCACCTCTTCTCCAGCTGTTCCTGGGGCGACCTCTTTTCCTTTTTCCTTGGGGGTCCCATTTCAGGGCTTGCCTGGTAATGTTTGTGGCAGATTTCCTGAGGGTGTGTCCAATCCAACTTCATTTTCTCCTTCAAATTTGTAAGTCAATGGGCTCCTGGCTTGTTCTTTTCCACAGGTCCACATTGCTTACTTTGTCTCTCCACCAGTTGTTAAGTATTCTCCTAAGGCAGAATGTTTGCAGCCTTTGGAGTGTGTTTTGTTGTTTCCATGTCTCCGATCCATACAGCATCACCTGTTTCACATTTGAGTTAAATATATGTATTTTGGTGTTGATTGAGATGTGTTTTAAGCTCCAGATTTCCTGAGCATGTTAAACACCACCCTAGCCTTATTGATTCTACTTTTTATGTCTGCTTCTGCCCCTCCGATGATGTCCACAACACTGCCTAGTTATGTGAATGGTTCTATCTCCTCTGGAGCAGTGCTGTGCATAAGGATGGGGTTGCTGGTTTTGGAGCGGATCCGCATCACGTGTGTCATTGCTGTATTGGATGTAAGACCAAGTTTTGTTGAAGCTTTTGAGAGTCTGTCCATCTTCTCCTGCATTTGTATGTGTGTGTGTGTGAAAGGAGAGCTATGTCGTCTGCAAAATCAAGATCATCTAGTTGCTCCCACATTGTCCACTGAATTCCATTTCTTTTCCCTTCAGTTGTTTCCATCATGATCCAGTCAATTGCCAGGAGGAACAGAAATAGTAACAATAGACATCCCCGCTTGACGCCCGTCCTGACACTAAAGCTCTGAGAGAGCTGGCCTGCATGCATAACTTTGCATGAGGTTCCACCATATGAGTTGATTAAGTTTATGATCTTGGAGAGAATTCCATAGTGGTCCATTAGGGGCCATAGTGTGGTCCTATCTAAGCTGTCAAACGCTTTCTCAAAGTCGATGAAGTTGATGTACAGGGACGTGTTCCATTCAATAGGCTGCTCAATGATGATGCGTAATGTTGCTATGTGGTCTGTGCATGAGTGATCCTTCCTGAATCCTGCTTGCTGGTCCCGTAGCCTCTTGTCTACAGCTTCCTGAAGACGGTTGAGGATGACCCGGTTGAGAATTTTACTGGGTACAGAAACGAGGGCGATCACTCGATAGTTGTCACATTTTCTTAGGTCACTTTTTTTTGGCAGTTTCACGATGTATCCCCTCTGCCCATTCAGTGGGTGTCTTTTCCTCTTCCCAAATTCTCCCAAAGAGAGGTTGACTGGGTATGAGTGGTCCTTGATATAGATGGCGGCACTTCACACTGAAAGCCCCCATCATTATCAAGGCCAGTCATTCTCTCTTCTCCTCTCACCCGACAGCAGAAGACAAAAAAGCTTGAAAGTGTGTTCCATCAGTGTCATGAATGGCTTCTTCCTCCTTGCTGTTAGAGGAGCAAGAAAGTGATCAAGGCGGAGAAAGTGTAGAGGCCAATGCCCAGGTACTCCAACTGGCAGGAGTGCAGGTCCACCATGATGACGCGGTGGGCCTTGGGGGAGGTGCAGGTGACATCGGTGACCAGGCGAGGGATGTAGACCGTGGTCTGATTGATCCACCACACGGTGCAGAGAAAGTGGGTGCCGCTTAGCCGCAGCTCCCGAAGGTGTTTGATGGCGCTGACCGGGAAAGTGGAGGCCTGGATGGTATTCAGGTTGTTGTAGCTGAGATCCAGGTACTGCAGGGAGGTCACGTCCCGCAGAAGTCCTTGGTCAGCTTAGAGATCTGGTTGCAGATGACGTTGAAGACGCAGGGTCTGGGTGCAGTTGGACAGCATGCAAGGCACCATGGTCAACAGGTTGCTAATGAGGTCCAGCAGCTCCAACCAGCCTAGCAGGTAAAGCGTGCCCCAGTTGAAGCTCCACAGCTGGTTACCGCTCAGCACAAGCTTCTTGAGTAGCGGGGGCAGGTGGTCACATACATCGTGCGGCATGAACACGAGTTTCTTCCACTAATATTCCGCTGCTATCTGTGTTCGAGAGCGAAAACTTGCAATGGGCAGGCACGGTTCCTCGCCAGCGAAGATGGACACAGAATGCTGGAGTAACTCAGCGGGACAGGCAGCATCTCTGGAGAGAAGGAATGGGTGACGTTTCGGGTCGAGATCCATTCCTTCTCTCCAGAGATACGGCAACAGCACAGCACAAAACTAGTCTGAAGAAGGGTCTCGACCCGAAACGTCACCAATTCATTTTCTCCAGAGATGCTGTCTGCCCCGCTGAGTTACTCCAGCATTTTGTGTCTATATCCCATGGCTTATAATGTCACCTCACATTGTAAAATCATTATCTGAAGAAATGTCTCCTCGCTGGCTCAAACATAATCTATGTAGAACTCACGTTTCTCTGCTTCATATACGTGGGAATTTCCTCAGTATGGTCACTTTTCACGTGTCCCGCCCGGTGTTAACCCTTCCCATCAATGTTTGAGCCCCCATCTTCGCTCTGTACCTTCAGCTTCATCGGCGGCTCTCTCCCATCGAACGTATCCAAGTTAATTTCAGACCCCTATCCATCCATCCATTCATTCATTTTCCATTAAGATCTGACTAATCTTCAACATTTCACTTATGGCACTCAGGCCAAACCCACAGTAGACAAGAGTCACTACGGTAAACTCATGGGCCACTACTGGACAACGAGTATAAATGTTTCAAATTTTAACTTCAAGAGTAAATTTGACTCGTGGAAATCTTTAAACATGTTTAAAATTTTTCAAGAGTTAACAAGTTTTCCAGGTACCTGCCGTTAGCGCCACGAGCCACTAAGTTGCGTCAACGTGTTCCGACGTTCCCGCTACGTTAATTGTACGTAATTACCACGAGTTTAATTTGTTTTAAACTCGGGGTCACTCGTCGGTCGACTCGCTCCGTGAGACAGGGGTTTAACTTGGAAAATGGACCAGGGGGAGCCAGTGGATGTAGTGTACCTGGACTTTCAGAAAGCATTTGATAATGTTCCACATAGGAGATTAGTGGGCAAAATTAGGGCACATGATATTGGGGGTAGAGTGATGACATGGATAGAAAATTGGTTGGCAGACAGGAAACAAAGAGTAGGGATTAACGGGTCCCTTTCAGAATGGCAGGCAGTGACTAGTGGCGTACCACATGGCTTGGTGCTGGGACCGCAGCTATTTACAATATACATCAATGATTTAGATTAAGGGATTCAAAGTAACATTAGCAAATTTGCAGATGACACAAAGCTGGGTGGCAGTGTAAATTGTGAGGAGGATGCTATTAGAATACAGGGTGACTTGGACAGGTTGGGTGAGTGGACAGATGCATGGCAGATGCAGTTTAATGTGGATAAATGTGAGGTTATCTACTTTGGTAGCAAAAACAGGAAGGCAGATTATTATCGAAATGGTGTCAAGTTGGGAAGAAGGGTAGTACAACGGGATCTGGGGATCCTTGTTCATCAGTCAATTAAAGTAAGCATGCAGGTACAGCAGGCAGTGAATAAAGCGAATGGCATGTTGGCCTTTATAACAAGAGGAGTTGAGTATAGGAGCAAAGAGGTCCTTCTGCAGTTATACAGGGCCCTAGTGAGACCACACCAGGAATATTGTGTTCAGTTTTGGTCCACAAATTTGAGGAAGGACTTTCTTGCTATTGAGGGAGTGCAGCATAGGTTCGTTCACAAGGTTAATTCCCGGAAAGGTGGGACTGTCATATGCTTAGAGAATGGTGCGGATGGGCTTGTATACTCTGGAATTTAGAAGGATGAGTGGGTATCTTATTGAAACATATATGATTATTAAGTGTTTGAACATGCTAGAGGAAGGAAACTTGTTCCCGATGTTGGGGGAGTCCAGAACCAAGGCCACAGTTTACGAATAAGGGGTGAGCCATTTAGAACGGAGATGAGGAAACTTTTTCATCCAGTGAGTTATGAGTCTGTGGTATTCTCTGCCTCAGAGGGTGGTGGAGGCTGGTTCTCTGGATACTTTCAAGAGAGAGCTATATAGGGCTCTTAAAGATTGCGGAGTCAGGGTATTTGGGGAGAAGGCAGGAACGGGGTACTGATTGTGGATAATCAGCTATGATCACATTGAATGGCGGTGCTGGCCCGAAGGGCCGAATGGCCTACTCCTGCACCTATTGTCTCTTGTCTATTGTTAGGAAATATTGTTTCTTAAGGATAGAGGGGAAATCCTATAGGACCGAGATGAGAAAAACATTTTTCACACAGAGAGAGGTGAATCTCTGGAACTCTCTGCCACAGAAGGTAGTTGAGGCCAGTTCATTGGCTATATTTAAGAGGGAGTTATATGTGGCCCTTGTGGCTAAAGGGATCAGGGGGTATGGAGAGAAGGCAGGTACGGGATACTGAGTTGGATGATCAGCCATGATCATATTGAATGGCGGTGCAGGCTCGAAGGGCCGAATGGCCTACTCCTGCACCTAATTTCTATGTTTCTATGAAATATATAGGTAACTTTCCTGTATTATTGGTCACATTTAATAACAAAAATCAGCAAAGGGAGGACTATTTATGTGAAAATAACCCTAATGAAATGAAGATCCATGCCAGAAGCACATATTGGGAATTTAGAGAAGTATCTCCTGTCACATAAATAATTATTTGACAATTGAAAGGCCCTGATATCCTTCTCACCAGCTACTGTCTTTCTGTGACTGCCAGAAAGCCAATGGGCCTCTCTCACTCGGGCTCCAGTTCAGATGCAACTAGGATTCTATTTTGCACAAGATCTACATTTGTTGCCAATTTATTTTACAAATACATTTTTCCTGAAGCACTTAT
The DNA here is from genome assembly GCF_028641065.1 of Leucoraja erinaceus. Taxonomy (NCBI): domain Eukaryota; kingdom Metazoa; phylum Chordata; class Chondrichthyes; order Rajiformes; family Rajidae; genus Leucoraja; species Leucoraja erinaceus. The sequence goes on from NC_073381.1 coordinate 57,486,215, forward strand.
TTTTGCCATCAGAATGATGTAGCTGAAGTTATTCAATCAAGTTGTAATTTTTTATATGCCTGTGAATTCATGAGTTAATCAATCAGAATTGTTGAATTAAAAATAATGGAGTCACAACTGGAATGTTTTTTGGATTGATTGTCATGTTTACAGATTAGCACCACTGATTAAATTATTCCAACTCCTACATGGCTAAAACTGGAGCCAAATCATCCTCTACAACTTCCAAATTAAAAGTTTGGAACAACAAAGATATTTCCTGACTGAAGAAAGGCCCCTACCCGAAACATCACAGATTCATGTTCTCCAGAGATGCTGCCTGACCCGTTGAGTTATTCCAGCAAGTTGCGACTTTTTTCGTAAACCAGTATCTGCATTTCCTTGCATCTGCATCTCACTACAATGGATTGTACAATGGATTATCTGTGGCAGCTATTTTCAGTGTTTCTTTGGGACCACAACTCTAATTTCAATAACGGAGCTTTGTGTTTAATCACTGTCGGGATGAAGATTGAATTTTCTTTTCTGGAGTCATAGAGTCATACAGCACGGGAACCAGGTCCCTCAGCCCAATCATCCATGCCAACCAAGATGCTAGCTAAGCTAGTCCCACTTCTCTATATTTGGTCCATATCCCTCTAAACTTTTGCTATCCACCTATCAACAATTTGACCACTTGACTATACTGGAAATTTGGCTGCACATTTCCAGTTAAGACTCTGGCTTTGTGCGAGGGATGATCCCATTCTCCCTGCAATTGTCTCTGTCAAGCAATACCTCCAAAGATAGTTCCTGTAATTGTATCTTGATACTTTCTATGAGTGGGGTGACTTTTGCGTGTTCTTCCCAGAGAAGAATCTACTATCATCCAATACAATTGCTCTACTTTTCTAAATCACTCTTTTACCTGTAAAACTATCACCATTACCTATTGTACTTGATTTGACGATTGCATTTATGTATACTATTATCTGATACGATTGGATAGTGCAAAACAAAGCTGTTCACTGTGCCTTGGTACATGTGACAATAATAATCCTAAACCTGAACCTATTCAAAATGTGTGAAGCCCACACTAATATATTTTTTGTTTTTACTTCAAATTTGATCCTGTGAGCAGTGAAGAGGTCATGGTACAATTATGAAGGCGGATGGTAATTCTATAACAATTTATCTGGTACCAGAGTGCATTGATAAGTGCTGCTTCTGACCTACTTATGACCATTTTAATGATGTAGAGTGAGTCACATTGATCACATGCTACACCACTCTATTCCTAAGTTACGTGAATGACTTCAACTTCAATGGTAGTCTATTTCTGGCATTTAAATGAAAGATAAACCAGCAAAGGTAAAGAAAGCAGATTTGATATATCTCTTATAATTGAAAATAACAGCTTTTGAGCATGGAATAAGTGATTAACAATGAATAAACTACAAGAGAAATGCAAACAGTAGGCAAAGCAAGAATTAAGAGTAACATCTGAAAATGTTGAATTATTCTGACAGTGTAAATAAATACAAACTAGTTCTACTGGAAGAGGCTAACTGACCAGAGGTAATGGTAAATGGCATCAATGCCAGAGGGGAGACAAGGGGAATATGTATAACAGCAAATTGTTATGATCTGTATTGTGCTGAAAGTCAGGCGGAAGCAGATTTAATAATGTTTTTTAAAAGATAATTGAATAAATGTGGGAAAGATATAATAGGAAGGGGGATAGATTTAATAAGAACCTGAGGGACAACTTTTTTACTCAAAGGGTTTTCGGTAACCCTTGGAATGAGCTGCCAGAGGAGGAAGTTGAGAGGTACTATTGCAGTGTTTAAAATACATTTCGACAGGTTCATGGATAGGATAGATTTGGAGGGATATGGGCCTAATGCAGACAGATGGACTAGTGTAGATGGGCCGTTGGTTGGCCTGGGCAAGTTGGGCCGAAGGGCCTGTTACCACGCTGCATAACTCATTGACTCTAAATAGTTGAAGTGGAAACTTTTGAAGGGCATATGAAACAAAGAGAGGAATTGAGTAGTCACCACAAAGTACTGATAAATCTCATGGTCCTCTGTGTTCTACTATTCTATGATCATATTTTATAATTCCATAAACACCACTCTATCGCTATAGTGCTGACACTTCACTGTGCCACTGCAAATAAATTCAGGACATCCGCATGCATTCCTGAAGTTAGTCAGCGGATCACTGCTGCTTAACAGACTGTCCTCTGATGTTGAGCTCTTCATATTCCAATATAGAAGTACAATGTTTACAGCGGGTAATCTGGGTTTAGGTTTAGGTTTACATTTATTATTGTCATATGTACCGAGGTACAGTGAAAAACCTTGTTTTGCAACATCCTGCTGCTGGATGGACCTGGAGCCAAGCATGTTTCTCCATTCTCTTTAATGGTGGGACTGTTATGAAAGATTTTGGTATTAGTTCAATTATTTAAAAAAAATAATAGGTTCTTTGTACATGCTTTAAGTCATTAAAGATTTACTTTTGGTGTTGAAAAATGTTTTATAAATGTTAATAGTTCCTGAAAGTTAATGTTTGGCAGCTTTTGTTTTGTGATTAGTTCAACCTATAGCTAGTTGATCCTTGGAGCCCGTGGACTTTATCAAAGTTATAGGGTCATACAGCCTTGCATGCCTTGTTGATACAAATGCTCATTGAGATAAATACTATGAGAATGTCTTGCTACACCTCTCCCTCAAACTGTATATTCCAGATTCCATCCAAAAAATGTTCCCACATCCCATCTAAACCTTCTATCCATGACCTTAAACCTGTGGTCTCTGTTTCATACATTCAGGTATGGGAAATGTTTCTTGCTATACATCTGATCTAAGCCCTTTATAATTTAGTTTGTCTAAATTGGCCCTCTCCAAATCCAGTCTATATCCTCATAAATGGTGAATCTCTTCTGCCCCATTTTTGAATGCACCCATGTCCTTTCAAAGGTGTGACAACCAGAACTGTACAAAATCCCTCCAGCTCTGGACCAATCAAGTATTTTTTTTAAATTTCTACCATATCCTCCCTACTCTTGCTTTGCCTTGGTTAGTGCATGCTCTAAGCCTTCCTCACCACTGTATCTGACCATGTTGCCACCTATGTAAACTGTATAGATCTCCAAATTCAAACTGATCTCCTGGAATCAAATTGGATTGGGAGACCTCTGCAGTCTACAGGATCTCCAAGCCCAAAGCAATCTGTTATAATAAAATATTAAAATATCCTTTTCATTCAAATTGAAACCTTGATGGTGAAGCATGGATGGAAAACAAATACAGAAATTCCACAACAATAAATCAAAAAATAAATCTTCTGGCTAGTGCCAAAGGGAAAATGCAAGGTTTGTTTACACTTACCAGGATGTTGTCAGAACTGAGGAACCAAACTATAGGGAGGGATTGGGCTAGCTGGAACACAGGAGGCTAAAAAGTGATCTTGAAGAGGTGTATAAAATCATGAAGGGTATTCATAGGGTGAATGCACAGAGTCTGTTACCCAGGCTAGGGAAATCAAAAATCAGAGGACAAAGGTTTAAAACATAGAAAATAGGTGCAGGAGTAGGTCATTCGGCCCTTCGAGCCTGCACCGCCATTCAATATGATCATGGCTGACCATCCAACTCAGTATCCCGTACCTGCCTTCTCTCCATACCCACTGATCCCTTTAGCCACAAGGGCCACATCTAACTCCCTCTTAAATATAGTCAATGAACTGGCCTCAACTACCTTCTGTGGCAGAGAGATTCATCACTCTCTGTGTGAAAAATGTTTTTCTCATCTCGGTCCTGAGGATTTCCCCTTTATCTTTAAACTGTGACTCCTTGTCCTGGACTTCCCCAACATCGGGAATATGAGTAGAAAATGTAATGTGAACCTAAGTGGCAACTTTTTCCACTCAGGGTGTGGTGGGTATTTGGAACAAGCTGCAAGAGGAGGTAGTTGAGGTAGTTGAGGCAATAAGTAACAGCACTTAAAAGACACATGGGAAAGTATACTGATACGAATGTACCATTCCATCCCACTAAAGGTGGCATATGGGCCAAAAGTGGGCAAATGAAACTAGCTTAGATGGGGCATTTTGGTCGGCATGGACGAGTGAGCTGAAGGTTCTGTGTCCATGCTGCATGACTCTATGACTCTATGAAGAGCAGAAGTTCTTGGTTAACATTGCAACAAGATGACTGCAAACTGTACCAATGTGGTCTTCCTCCCGTGCCACTTGCTGGCAGTGTGGAATCGATGTGTAGGATGGGGTGGCTGAGTGGGTTGATGATATAAATGGGGAACCCCATTCCTATCATTAGATCTCTGTGTGGGGGAGATGATCTGTGCTGCACACACTCGAGTTCTCCTCCAGACTCTGGGGCTGCTGGAGCACAACTTTTTTTATGTACCCCATTCCACTAACTCTTCAAGCACTCTTAGGAATAGATCCCCAGCCTCCTCCCCTCTCACGCAGCATTGTTTGGGCTACAAGCCGGCAAAGCCCACTCACTATCACCCTTTAGTCCCCATTAAATTCACCTATTGTTACCCATGAAAATTGTTTCCGCTCTTCAATCGTGTTTCACTATCCAGTTTGGGGATAACTTTGTATGTGTGATGGTGTGTGGGTGTGTCGGTGTGTGTGTATGTTGGAATGTGTGTATATATATATGTGTGTGTGTGTGTATGTCAGCGTGTGTATATGTGTGTGTGATGTGTGTGTGTGTGTGTGTGTGTGTGTGTGTTGGTTGTGTGTGTGTGTGTTAAGTGTGTGTGTTGGTGTGTGTGTGTGTGTGTGTGTGTGTGTGTTTGTGTGTGTGTGTGTGTGTGTGTGTGTGTGTGTGTGTGTGTGTGTGTGTGTGTGTGTGTTGTGTTTGTTTGTGTGTGTGTGTGTTGGTGTGTCTGTGTCATGTGTTTGTGCGTGTTGGTGTGTGTGTGTCGTGTGTGTGTGTCAGCGTGTGTATGTTGGGGTGTGTGTGTGTGTGTGTGTGGTGTGTGTGTGTGTGTGTGTGTGTGTGTGTGTGTGTGTGTGTGTGTGTGTGTGTGTGTGTGTGTGTGTGTGTGTGTGTGTGTGTGTGTGTGTGTGTGTGTGTGTGTGTGTGTGTGTGTGTGGTGTGTGTGTCGTGTGTGTGTGTGTGTGTGTTGGTGTGTGTGTGTTGGTGTGTGTGTGTGTGTGTGTGTGTGTGTGTGTGTGTCCGTGCCTGGGTGCGTGTTCTCTACTTTTTCCTTGTTCTTCGATGTTTTTCATTTTTAATATCTTCGAGTTTTGGGAAAAGGTTTCCCACCTGAAATATCAACTTCCTCATGCATGGCTGTTTGACGAGTACTGGCTGACCTCTCCAGTATTTATGATCTGTGTTTTAATTCGGTGTGTGCCTTTGTGTTTTGGATAGCATCTGCAATACATTTCAATGTATTAACAGTGCATTCATATTTGAATCCTAACTGATGAGGATGGATCACTTTAATAAATCAATTTTATAAAGCAGACTGTCTTTGTGATAGAGATAATATTTTTTCCAGGTCACCGACAGCAGCAGCTTTTTGTATTTCACTGCCTTCCAAGTTGCTTGCTGTGACCTTCCTAGCTGTGTTGCATTCTCACCACGTGCTCTATTCAGTGCCCCACTTTAGCAAAATCATGCTGGAGACTTGCCAGATTTTAAAATTACATTGAAGTCTCAGTTGCTCACATTTCCTCCAGGATCATTTGTAATATCTGGTCATTTATATTGCTGAGACTTTGAGTGATTTGTAAGTTCCAGCAGGGCGGTCCAGGAACACTGCAAATGTTCATTATGCTATTAATTAATTAATTAAAGTCTCACCCAAGATTTTTCATAATTTCATAAGTTCATCAGTTATAGGAGCAGAATTAGGCCATTTGGCCCATCAAGTCTACTCCACCATTCAATCATGACTGATCTATCTTTCCCTTTCAACCCCATTCTCCTGCTTTCTCCCCATAACCCCTGATAGCTTTACTAGTCAAGAATCTGTCAATCTGCGCCTTAAAAGTGCCCAAAGATACCCGAAGGTGCAGGTATGTCTTCTAAGATAGCGCTTGCCAGCGGCGACTTTTTGCTAACAGCCAAACAAAAGAAGATTACTTACAGCAACAAGCAACTTACCTGGATTGGAAAAACAGCAGAAAACTATGCCGTAACGGACAAACTGCTAGTGCATCTGAAAGCACTCGCGGTTTCGCGATCTCCCGCTGCTGTGGGAGCCTCCGACTGCAAGCGCTCTCTGGACCACTGGAGAGAACCCGACCCGACTGGGAATCAAAGAGAATGCACCTGGAATCGCCTCTGGAGCCGATGAGCAGGATTTCCCGGGAGCAACGGAGCTGGAGCTGCTGTCTGCAAGGGAATCCCCGTTCCAGCGCAGGTCCGCAGAAACAGCAGGTACAGTAAACACAGTACCTGGCAACTACGGGGAGGCCTCCATTGTGCCTGGAAACATGGCCAACAGGCAGGACTTCAGGTCAGACTGAAGCGCAGGGGACTTTGGCCCCCTTTCCCTACTATCCTACTGGCCAACGTACAGTCCCTTGAAAATAACGTGGAGGACTTAAGGGCAAGGCTGCTTTATCAAAGGGAGCTGAGGGAATGCTCTGTGTTCTGTTTTACAGAGACATGGCTCACCCCCAGCTCCCCAGATTCAGCAGTCCAGCCAAAAGGGTTCTCCATCCACAGTATGGACCGTACGCAGGCATCTGGGAAAGGGAGAGAAGGGGGCGTCTGCCTCATGGTCAACTCTGCGTGGTGCTCAGACGTGGCAGTCCTATCTAACTCCTGCTCTCCACACCTCGAACATCTGGTGGTGAAATGCCGTCCCTTCTACCTTCCAAGGGAATTCACCTCCATCATCCTGACCGCAGTCTACATCCCACCCCAGGCAGACGTCCGTCTGGCACTGGAGGAGCTGCACGCCGTGGTCAACAAACACCAGACGTCTTACCCCGAGGCATTTACCACTATAGCTGGGGACTTCAATAAAACAAACCGTACAAAATCGCTCCCTAACTTCCACCAACATGTTTCCTGCTGCACCAGAGGACCAAACACCCTTGATCACTGCTACACCACCATCAAGGATGCCTATCACTCTATCCCTCGCCCTCACTTCGGTAAATCCGACCATACCGCGGTGCTGCTTCTTCCTGCCTACAGGCAGCAATTGAAGAGCACACCCCCAGAGGTGAGGACTGTACAGTTGTGTGGGGGAGGGGTAGGAACTGGTAACATCCCTACAAAAACCTTCCGAGTGTTTCCCAATCAGAAGCCTTGGATGAACCATGAGATCTGCATTCTTCTGAAGACCAGATACCGGGCATTCATGTCTGATGATACAGTGTTCTACAAGAAGTCCAGATACGACCTTAGTAAGGCCATCAAAAAGGCCAAAAGGGACTTCTGCTCCAAGCTGGAGGATGAGACAGATGTTCGGCAGCTGTGGCGGGGCCTGAATGCAATCACCTCCTACAAGGCGAAATCAGGAGGTAGCTCGAATGTCAGCGTAGCATCATTCCCTGATTTGCTCAATGCATTTTATGCACGCTTTGATAGGGAGAACACCAATGTGCCTTCTCGAGCCCCCATTCGCTGTGATGGTATTTCAGTCACAGTCACAGAGGCTGACATCAGAAAATCCTTCAGAGGGGAGAACCATCGAAAAGCGCCTGGACATGATGGTATACCCGATCGTGTTCTAAAATCCTGTGCGGACCAACTGGCTGGAGTTTTTACGGACATTTTCAACCTCTCACTTCTGTATGCCATTTGCTTTAATAATACAATTTTTTTTCTTCGGTATTCACCAAGGAGAAGGATATTGAATTATGTGAGGTAAGGGAAACTAGTAGAGTAGCTATGGATACTATGAGGTTCAAAGTAAAAGAAGTACTGACACTTTTGAAAAATATAAAAGTGGATAAGTCTCCAGGTCCTGACAGGATATTCCCTAGGACATTGAGGGAAGTTAGTGTAGAAATAGCCGGGGCTATGACAGAAATATTTCAAATGTCATTAGAAACGGGAATAGTCCCCGAGGATTGGCGTACTGCGCATGTTGTTCCATTGTTTAAAAAGGGTTCTAAGAGTAAACCTAGCAATTATAGACCTGTTAGTTTGACTTCAGTGGTGGGCAAATTAATGGAAAAGATACTTAGAGACAATATATATAAGCATCTAGATAAACAGGGTCTGATTAGGAACAGTCAACATGGATTTGTGCCTGGAAGGTCATGTTTGACTAATCTTCTTGAATTTTTTGAAGAGGTTACTAGGGAAATTGACGAGGGTAAAGCAGTGGATGTTGTCTATATGGACTTTAGTAAGGCCTTTGACAAGGTTCCTCATGGAAGGTTGGTTAAGAAGGTTCAACTGTTGGGTATAAATGCAGGAATAGCAAGATGGATTCAACAGTGGCTGAATGGGAGAAGCCAGAGGGTAATGGTGGATGGCTGTTTATCGGGTTGGAGGCAGGTGACTAGTGGGGTGCCTCAGGGATCTGTGTTGGGTCCTTTGTTGTTTGTCATGTACATCAATGATCTGGATGAAGGGGTGGTAAATTGGATTAGTAAGTATGCAGATGAGATGAGATGATACCAAGATAGTTGTGGATAATGAAGAGGATTTCCAAAGTCTACAGAGTGATTTAGGCCATTTGGAAAAATGGGCTGAAAGATGGCAGATGGAGTTTAATGCTGATAAATGTGAGGTGCTACACCTTGGCAGGACAAATCAAAATAGGACGTACATGGTAAATGGTAGGGAATTGAAGAATACAGTTGAACAGAGGGATCTGGGTATAACCGTGCATAGTTCCTTGAAGGTGGAATCTCATATAGATAGGGTGGTAAAGAAAGCTTTTGGTATGCTAGCCTTTATAAATCAGAGCATTGAGTATAGAAGCTGGGATGTAATGTTAAAATTGTACAAGGCATTGGTGAGACCAAATCTGGAGTATGGGGTACAATTTTGGTCGCCAAATTATAGGAAGGATGTCAACAAAATAGAGAGAGTACAGAGGAGATTTACTAGAATGTTGCCTGGGTTTCAACAACTAAGTTACAGAGATAGGTTGAATAAGTTAGGTCTTTATTCTCTGGAGCGCAGAAGGTTAAGGGGGGACCTGATAGAGGTCTTTAAAATGATGAGAGGGATAGACAGAGTTGATGTGGACAAGCTTTTCCCTTTGAGAATTGGGAAGATTCAAACAAGAGGACATGACTTCAGAATTAAGGGACAGAAGTTTAGGGGTAATATGAGGGGGAACTTCTTTACGCAGAGAGTGGTGGCGGTGTGGAATGAGCTCCCAGTGGAAGTGGTGGAGGCAGGTTCATTGGTATCATTTAAAAATAAATTGGATAGGCATATGGATGAGAAGGGAATGGAGGGTTATGGTACGAGTGCAGGCAGGTGGGACTAAGGGGAAAAAAATTTGTTCGGCATGGACTTGTAGGGCCGAGATGGCCTGTTTCCGTGCTGTAATTGTTATATGGTTATATGGTTATATGGTTATATGGTATACCCGGTCGTGTTCTAAAATCCTGTGTGGACCAACTGGCTGGAGTTTTTACGGACATTTTCAACCTCTCACTTCTGAGGTCTGAGGTTCCCACCTGCTTTAAAAGGGCATGAATTATACCAGTGCACAAGGTGACGTGCCTCAATGATTATCAACCAGTGGCACTAACATCGGAGGTGATGAAGTGCTTTGGGAGGTTGATCATGGCGCAAATCAACTCTTACTTCGACAAGAACCTGGACCCACTGCAGTTCGCTTACCACCACAACAGATCAACGGTGGATGCAATCTCTTTGGCTCTCCACTCTGCTCTGGACGACTTATACAACAAAAACTCATATGTCAGGCTGTTATTCATCGATTACAGCTCGACATTTAATACAATCATCCCCTCCAAGCTGGCTGCCAAACTCGCAGAACTGGGTCTCTGCGCATCTCTCTGCAATAGGATCCTCGACTTCCTCATTCACAGACCACAGACTGTTCAAATTGGTGGAAAGGTGTCAGCCTCGATAACAATCAGCATGGGAGCACCTCAAGGCTGCATGTTCAGCCCCCTGCTGTACTCACTCTATACTCATGACTGTGTAGCCGGTCATAGTGCGAACTCCATCGTCAAGTTCGCTGACGACACCGCTGTTGTGGGACGTATCACTGATGGGGACGTGTCAGAGTATAGAAGAGAGATCGACCGACTGGCCATATGTTGCCAGCACAATAACCTGGCGTTCAACACCAGCAAAACCAAGGAACTGATTGTGGACTTTGGAAGTGGTAAGATGGGGACCCACAGTCCCGTTTATATCAACGGGTTGATGGTTGAAAGAGTCAAGAGCTTCAAATTCCTGGGCGTGCACATCTCTGAAGATCTCTCGTGGTCTGAGAAAACTGATGCAATTATAAAGAAAGCTCATCAGCTCCTCTACTTCCTGAGAAGATTACGGAGAGTCAGTTTGTCAAGGAGGACTCTCTCTAACTTCTACAGTGCACAGTAGAGAGCATGCTGACCGGTTGCATCGTGGCTTGGTTCGGCAACTTGAGCGTCCAGGAGTGGAAAAGACCTCAAAATGTAGTAAACACTGCCCAGTCCATCATCGGCTTTGACCTTCCTACCATCGAGGGGATCTATCGCAGTCGCTGCCGCAAAAAGGCTGGCAGCATCATCAAGGACCCACTCCATCCTGGCCACACACTCATCTCCCCGCTACCTTCAGGTAGAAGGTACAGGAGCCTGAAGACTGCAACAACCAGGTTCAGGAAAAGCTACTTCCCCACAACCATCAGGCTATTAATAATAATAATAATAATAATAATAATAAAATAATATATTTTATTGTCATTGCACACAAGCGCAACGACATTTGGTTTGCTGCTTCCATCCGATGTCATAACTTAAATAAATAATAAAATTTAGATTTAGATACCCTGAGAACATGGTTTGTAAAAAGAACATTACAACAGTAAATAGTCAAAACAGTTCAAACAGACTAAATTGCAGATGTGTCTGTGCGACGTGACCATTCGAGGGAGACAGTCCAGGGGGGTGGGGGGCACTCAGTATGGCCGGTTCAGAGCCGCTGTAGCTCTGGGAACGAAGCTGTTCCTGAGTCTGGAGGTTCGGGCGTAGAAGGCCTTGTAACGTCTGCTGGAGGGATGTAGTTCGAACAGTCCATTACAAGGGTTTGAGTAGTCTTTATGGATGCTGACGGCCTTCCTGAGGCACCGTGTGTGGTAGATGCCCTCCAAGGCTGGTAGCGGTGTCCCAATGATCTTCTGCGCTCTGTGGACGACGCGCTGAAGAGTTCTCCTCTCCTCCTCTGTGCAGCTGAGATACCACACAGAGATGTCATACGTTAATATGCTCTCTGTGGTGCAGCGGTAGAACTCAACTCAACCAAAACTCTGAACATTAATAGCTCATTATCTATTTATTTACACTTTATTTGTTCTTTTATTCATGTGTGTATATATTTATATAATAGTATATGGACACACTGATCTGTTCTGTATTCATGCCTACTATATTCTGTTGTGCTGAAGCAAAGCAAAAAAATAATTGTCCTATCTAGGACACATGACAATAAAATCTCTTGAATCTTGAAGATAGACACAAAAAGCTGAAGTAAATCAGCGGGACAGGCATCTCTGGAGAGAAGGAATGGGTGATGTTTTGAGTCGAGATCCTTATTTAGACTAGTTAGGGAAAAGGAAAACAAGAGATATAGATGATGATGTTGAGAGATAAAGAACAAAAAAGTAACGATGATAAAGGAAACAAGCCATTGTTAACTGTTTTTTGGGTGAAAATGAGAAGCTGGTGCGATTGGGGTGGGGGAGGGATAGAGGAAGAGGGAATGCCGGGGTTACTTGAAGTTAGAGAAATCAATATTAATACCACTGGGCTGTAAACTGCCCAAGCGAAATATGAGATGTTGTTCCTCCAATTTGCATTTAGCCTCACTCTGACAACAGAGGTGACCTAGGACTGGAAGGTCAGTGTGGGAATGGGAAAGAGAATTAAAGTGTTTAGCAACCATTCATTAACTTCACCACCAATTTCCATCCTGCACTCACATTTGACCATCTCCGCCACCTCACTCCCTTTTCTTGATTTCACAGTCTCCATCACAGGAGATAGACTATTGACTGACATATATTACAAACCCATTGCCACAACTATCTCGACTACACTTCTTCCTACCCTGCTTCCTGCAAAGACTATCCCCTACTCTCAATTCTTCTGTCTATGCCGCATCTGCGCCCAAGATGAGGTGTTCCATACCAATATATCCGTGATGTCCTCATTCTTTAGGGAACAGGGGTTCCCCTCTCCCATCATAAGCCCTCACTCCTGTCTCCTTGGTACTCCGCAGCTCCGCCCTTGCTCCCCCTCCCCTTAGTCACAACAGAGACAGAGTCCTTACCTTCCACCCCATCAGCCGTTGCATACAACATATAATCCTCCAACATTGATACCACATCCATCAGTTGACATTCCCATCTCCACCCCATTCTACCTTCTAGGGAGACTGTTCCCTCAGCATCTCCCTGGTTAACTCATACCTTCCCACCCAAACTACCCCCTCCCTAGGTATCTGCCCCTGCAACCACAGGAGATGTAACACCTGTCCTTAGATGTCCTCCCTCGACTGTCCAGATATCCCGACAGTCCTTTCAGGTTAGGCAGAGTTCCACTTGCACCTCTTCCAACCTCATCGACTGTATCCATTGTTCAAGATGTGGACTCTTATACATCGGTAAGAATACATTGCATATCTTTCATTCATTGTTCTTTATCTCTCTACATCGTCTATATCTCTCGTTTCCCTTTTCTCTAACTGGTCTGAAGAAGGGTTTCGACATGAAACATCACCCATTCCTTCTCTCCAGAGATGCTGCCTGTCCCGTTGAGTTACTCCAGCTTTTTGTGTCAATCTTCGGTTTAAACCAGCATCTGCCGTTCCTTCATACACCTTAAAGGTACCCAATGATGACCTCCACAGCCGACTGTGGCAATTTTGTTAATTATTTCAGCAAAGATCATGAATCAAAACTACGCTATGCCCTGGTTAATGCAGCAAAAATCATCCTCACTACCTTATCTAGCTGTACTGCCACCTCCATAGATTTTACATTTTTCACGGTTTATCATACAAACCTGATTGATTGTACTCATTTTAGAACAATCTATGTAGGATGAGATTCTGTGAGGAAACGCTAGTAGATTGGTGCCTGATAAGTATATAACAATTATGAGAGGCATAGATAGGGTGGAAACTTTTTCCCTGGGTGGAAATGTCAAGATGAATGAGGATAGCTATAAAGTGACTCAGAATGTGTTTTGTATTCTCCTTTCATTGTGGCTCTCGTTGTATGTTGCAGCTTCTCCAATTTTCTTTGAGCTTCAGGTTCAACGATTGGTCATTTTAAATCCCGGCCTCAAATGTAAGTGCTGACTTATATTGGTGGACTGAAGTAGGATGCCAAGAGTTGGTGCAACCCAATATGCCGTTCTGTTGTAATATTAGGTGGGCTTCTCAGACTTGGGGCTGGGTGAAGACAGACCTATTGTATGTAGTATTGGGAGTTATTCATCGAGATAAATTCTCAGACAGGGGGATAGAATAGAATAAGCCAAGAGTGCAGTTTTGTGATTGGAAAAATACCATAGTGGTCCCATAGTGGATTGTGAGTTTCCAATCACAAAACTGAGGATATCTGAGGAAGGACATGCTGGCATTGGAGAAGGTCCAGAGGAGGTTTATGACAATGATCCTGGGGATGATTGGCTTTTTATGGCAATGGGCGTGTACTCGCTGTAGTTTAGAAGGACGAGGGCAGACCTCATTGAAAAGCATGGATAGAATGGATTTGGAGAGGATATTTCCATGAGTGGGAGAGTCTCGGACCAGAGGGCATAGCATCAGAATAAAAGGAAGCACCTTTTGAAAGGAGATGAGGAGGAATTTCTTTAGTCCGAGGGTGATGAGTCTGGGGAATTAATTGCCATAGATGGCTGCGGAGGCCAAGTCTTTTAGTATTATCAAGGCAGAGATTGACAGATTATTGATTAGTAAAGGTGTCAAGGGTTGTGGAGAGAAAGCAGGAGAATGGGGCTGAGAGGGAATGATAGATCAGCCATGATTGAATAGCAGAGTAGACTAAATGGGCCGAATGGCCTAATTCTGCTCCAATGACATAAAATTATGAGGATTAAAGGAAACATGGAGATGGACTGCCTACAGGTATTCGCTATCCCATGAGCTGCTCAGAGATACCACTGGACAAATAGATTCATTGAAAAGCAAAAGAACCCCTGCAGATTCTGCAATTCAGAAATAAAACAAAAAGTGACAAATATATTCAACAAGTCAGATAGCACCTGTGGACAGAGAAACATAGTTGTGTGTTTTACCACAGGTTAGTCATATCGATTTGCTCCTGCAGACTGAGGGAGTGGACCATTGGAACATAGAGTGGTCAGAGCAAAGGGCGGAGAATGAGTTTAATGTTGAATAGTTTCACTAATGTGTGTCCTCGTGAAAATGAAGTGATATGCCTGGACGTAGAACATAGACTCTGTCTGGTCCATTAGGGCTTCCTTTGTGCAGTTATATGTCTTTGTCTATCAAAGACAACGTCTTCCAGGGTTCAGAGCCTTCAGTGAGAGATTCCCATCCATAACTCTGGCTCCGACTGAATCCCAAGTGTATTCATGTATACTGATAGCATATTGAAAGAAGATTGTCTGCTGTAATCTACTTTGACAACCAATTTCCAATTTGCTGAATTATTATAAATTAACTGAAAGAAGGCTCAAAATATGGTTGATGATACATAATTAAACAATTTGTGTGCAACTTGCTAAGTTCTGTTGCCAATACATTAATTATGCATTTGTCCACCAAATTATATTAAGGGTTGATTTAGCTTGAGAATGAGAATATATGTTTTGGTGGTGCATATATAAGTATGACAAATAAAGACAATATTTCATAATATCTGAGATAATTTTGATTCAATAATGTGTGTAATAGATTTCAGCTCATGATTAACAGCAGGATCTTGACTTTTCCGTTGCCTGGATACTGCCTGTGTGTTTTATTTGAAATGTTCATTGTAGAGAGCACAGCAGTCGATGCCTGGAGGGACTCGATCAGACTGCTCAGTAATTGCTGCAATCAGTAAAGGCTCACAGTCCCTCTCGACACAGCTGGCTTCATCTGCCCTTCACATATATGTGTATTTTACAAGGATTACACACTCAATCAAGCTTGCCGTGTGGATGTCTGCTGCACCTGCCTGACTAGCCCAGCAGGGACCGTGGGACGTCTTTGGCTGGTTGTGTGTTTGTGATGAATGAAATGAACATAATGTGCTGCTGCAACTAACATCATCCAATTGCCACAAAGCTGCTTAACCTTGTCTTATAATACAGACTTAGATTTAGATATTATTGCATGAATATAGCTTCTCAAAACAGCTTGGCTGTACAGTAACTGAAACTAATAAATAGTGGTATTTTACATGCTTTCCTGCCTGTTTATTTGAAGATAATTTCACACAGTTACATTTTTTCATCCCACTCCTTGTTTTCTGGTCTAATTTTGAGGGTCATCTGCCTATCCTTTATGTAGTAAAGTTGGCTGTAAAGGTTTGACAACCTTTATTTTGGAGTCCCTGGTTTGATGTTGGCGATGCTGAAAAACAATGTTAAGTGTTGAGAAAATAATCTGTCTGAATAGGCCAAAAATTGCAAATTGTGTTTAAATTATTCCCAAAGGTTAAGAAAGACCTCCAGCCACTGGCTGCTGATTATACTGGGGATTGGTAATTTAAGGAACATCCTTGGTGGCTATACAATACAATACAATACAATATTTATTGTCATTTGAACCTCAGTACAAACAAAAACCATTCCTACTAGACACACAACCAATTTAATTCACACAAACATCCATCACAGTGAACCTCCTCCTCACTGTGATGGAAGGCAAAGTCTTTTCACTCGCATTTACGACTCCAGCCTACACTGGTTGGCTGGCACTTAGACAAAATAATGAAAATGAATATTTAAATTCCACCTTAGAAACTGTCTCTTGGTCTCGACAAAACATGTCTGTCTCACGTTCAGGCCCCTCCACACACACAGAGCCTACTGTAAACTCAAGGCCAGACCATGAAAAAATATACATAAATACAGTGGCAGAAAGACAGATTGTATTTATTCGTGTGGAATATCACTTTCCTTGAGTAACTATGTGAAATCCTGATCAAATCTACAGATAAAAGCAATTAAATTAAATATGTGCTTCAGGCATTTTCAGAATTCATAAGATACCTTGAAGGATGAAATTTATTCCAAAAGCTTTACACGGAGAGAAATTTTGATCAGCAACCATGTTAATAATTGTCAATGCCTCCATTATTCCAATTGTTCTGAATTCTATTTCAAAGTATGATGTATTATTCTTCATATTTAGCTAGCCACACTCTTGCTTTTTTCCATTTGTAGGAATTTCACTCCTACAAAAATTGTCAACAGCTATCTGCATTATAGCATTCTTCCCAGGATTCAGAGCATGTGCTACTGCACTAGGACTGTGGGAATTGCCAAAATCATGTGTTATTCATGACCGTATTGTTCCTGGAGCTTTTGAATCTCAGAATTAGTTTGCCTTCATTCAAGTTTAGTTTTGTAACATTACTCAGCATGTGCATTGAACATGTGTAGGAAGGAACTGCTGATGCTGGTTTAAACCCAAAGAAAGGCACATAAAGCTGGAGTAACTCCATGGGTCAAACAGCATCTCTGGAGAGAAGGAATGGGTGATGTTTCAGGTTGAGGCCCTTCTTCAGACCCATGAATACAGTTGCATTCAACATGTACTTGATTCACATTCGCTTCCCTTTGTTCAAGCTATTTTGCTGTGTATGCAGCAAGTATGCGGGGACTACTCTCGATCATGAAGGAGAGTTACAAAGACCTCCTAGGACCTCGTGTCGACCATGCTGCAAGTATGATGCGAGGGCAAACTCTTCTAAACTCGCCAATTAGGTCCCAGCAGTGGGACAGGCCCTTATCTCCTAACAATAACTTTTATTATAACGTACAGCAGAGCGGATTTATCAGCTCGTTCAGGAAATAGTGTACGCCATTTACTGTATATCATTATTGGAATCTCAGCTATATCATCTTTCTTCCCCTCTGTTATCAGGCTTCTGAATGGTCCCGCCATAACCTAGGATACTGTCCAATTCACCTTCACCCTATTGTGGAAATTGGGGTTTGTCTGATGTGCTACAATGCTGAGAACTATACTATGCACTCTGTATCTTATTCTTACTCCGCCTATTATACTTGAGATTGATTTGATTGCATTTATATATAGCATGTCTGATCTGTTTGGATAGCATGCAACACAAAGCTTTTCATTTTACCTCACTACCAAGCAGTGAACTAAAGAAATATTCTCAAGTAGGCTTTGCCAAAGGAAATAATTCCAAAAGAGTAGGTGACATAGAAGTGGGGAATGGAGGGGTATAGATCATATGCATGCAAACAGGATTAGATTAAAATGGCAACATGATAGCCATCATGCATTGAGGGGCCCGTTCCTGCACTGTAATGTGCTATGTCTTGAAGCATGCTCATTGGAGGATTCAGTTTGCAGCTGGATTAGTTTAAAATCATTTGTCTTTATTGAAGATTAAATTGGTAATTAGAAGAGTAGGATGACCAAGAAATCAGAATGAGTAACAGTTCCACCACCGTGGGTGGAATAATTAGTAGGCATCTATCAGGCTTTAATCCTATTGTTTTCTCACACTGAGACAATAAGCAGACCGTTTCACAAACATTTTTTCAAAAGACAGGTCGATTATTTTTGTTGGGTAAAAGGGTCTTCTAACTGGTTCCCAATGAAGATGCAAACTCCTTTGTAAATCATGATTACATGATCTGAGTTGGGTAGAATATGTAACTGTGACCTGTGCACCTCAGGTGTGCCAATGAGAGATGTGTGAAAGTGCACCAGTGCAAGAACTAGGTCCAAATCATGCTGAGAAGAAAGGGTTTAAACTGGACATCCATACCATGTGTCAGATATAGAGAACTTCTATTAAAACTTATTAAAAAGGAATGGTGCAGCACCTGTATCAGAAAAACATAAACAGGACAGAAGAAATGATCAACATACCCGAAGAATATGAACCTATTTGACCTTCACATCAAAAGCCAAGCATTTATCAAGAATGCAGTGCACAAACCGTGGAGGAAAATGTCTTGGGTATTGATTGCCTGCTCTTTGAGCTTCAGAATTGATTTTCAGTGCAACAATTTTAACAACCTCAACAGCGCAGACAGACAAGGTAAGCTGACTACCTCTCTGGCTCGCCATGTGGTCTCTTTAAATGTGTGTTCTCTCCATTTATTATCTTCGCAGTACCACAGGAATCAGAAGTGAAAGTCAAATCTGACAGAGAGTGCTGTCAAGAGTTGGCTCCTGGCCTTTTCACTGCTTCAACCCAGATTCCAGGGATTCTGCACGGAAGACTATTTTAGGGAATCAGAAACATATTGAGGGCACTTGGCAAAGTTCACTGCTGTCTAAAATCTGAGAAGAAATTGACACAATGGTTAGTGTCACAATTGTAAGGAATGCCCAGATGTTCCGAAGTATTCAAAGTGAATGTATTGATCAATGGCATCAGTCTTACAAGATCATTTTGAGTAAACAATGGAAATAGATTCTGAGTGCTAAGATATATTGGCCACATATATGTTTCCATCTTACAATATTCAATGATGATTTTAAAGATTTTTATGTGCTATCACTAAATATTATCAGTGTGGTGTCAGCCTGTTTTCTCAAGGCAGCACTTTAGATCTTTCAGTCTCACAATCTTTCTAGACTGCGGGTTGAAATAGATTCCATGATATATAACCAGGCTGTCCATTAATCTTCTGTAGAACACCAAGTGCTGGAGTAATTCAACTAGTCAAGCAACACCTTCTGTGGACATGAATAGACAACATTTCCGGTCAGGACTTTTCTTCAGATTGTAGTCTGAAGGGTCCTGACCTAAAACTGCTTATCTATGACCTGCAGAGATGCTGCCTCACTCGCAGTGACTCCAACACTTTGTGTTCTTGCAAAATTCCAGCATCTGCAGATCCTTGTGTCTCCATGAATCTTCTGTATTTACTTTAGCTATTGCATCATCTTTTAAACACAGCTGCTCCTGTTCTGGCAGGCTTATAATTGCACAGCACAACTCATCATTTGTAGTATTCCTCACATTTGATTAACTCCCTCATCAAATTCAGAGGATCCCAGAATGGCATGGTGGTGGGTATGGTGGCCGTGAGGGATGCAACAAATACAAATGACAGAAAACAAACATTATAATGGGAAATCCAATGTTTGAACATATGTCTATAATGTTTTCTTCATGTTTCAGGGGCTTTATCAAAGTTGTTCCTTCTAATCCTTCTTCATAAACCATTGTCTGCTAATGGAATTGCCTTGATAATTTCGCTGAGAGAGCAGTGATCTGGAGCCTTTAGCTGGAAAGATAGTTTCTGACAGCTCAGCTGCTTGTTGGGTTTGATTTTGTTTTAATTGGGTTTATGTGTTTGTCGGAGTCTATTTGCCTATAATACTGCTGCAAGAAAGATTCTCATTGTACCTTCAGCTCACCATATTTGTGCATATGACGATAAACATGGCTTGACTTGATTCTATACAAAGAAAATCAGTTTAAATATGACAGTAAGGGCAACGAACACGCCATCCCTTAAACAATATCTGTAGTGTCAATTGCTGGCTGTATGTTCCGACAATGAGCCCTTTTCTAACGTAAATCATTGTCCTATGAACCTGTACTGGAGGATGAAATTGGGTCAGAGAAGAAAGTTGGAAATTATTGTGATAGGATCAGGAGAGCAGAATTTCTCCAGGCATCACTATGATATGAAACAATCTGCACACTAAATGGCAGATTACTTCATAGAGCAGTCCAACGTGGATGGTGCTCTTAGATTAGGGGATTGCATGGCCAAAGCAAAGGGTACTTTTACTGAATGGAATAATTAGGACCTATAGATATTTGATTTCCACATAAATATGTAATATACCCATTGATCCTTACAGGCTGCCCACATATTGGACATTATTAATCCTTCAATCACCCCATCAAGGCCTCATGCTCTTTTTCTTCCTCACATCCTCTCCTCTGGGGCTTTGACAAAGATCTATGTAACATCACCAGCCAGTGGGCTGGAGAGTAGCCAGCACTGTAGCTTTGTTTTAGAAGGGAAATGGGTATAATCCAGGGAATTATAAAGTGATCCTCATGTCATTGTTGGAGAAGCTTTAGGAGAGGATTCTTTTATGAGGGATAACATTTACTCATTTTATGCCTGGCTTTCTTTGGGGCAGGCTATAATTTTTTTTAAAAGACTAAGGTTGTTGCGAAGGTAGTGCAGATATTTGATGAGGGAAGAGTAGTGGACATTGTCTTCATGCACTGAAGTAAGGCCTTTCACAAAGATTCTCATGGGAGGCCAATCCAGAAGATTAAGATGGATGGAATCCATGGTGACGATATTTTGGATTCAGAGCTGGCTTCTATAGTCGTGGTAAAAGAGTGTTATTCAGGCTGGTGGTCTGTGACTAGAGGTGTTCTGCAGGGATCAGTGCTGTGACCTCTGTTTTTGAGATATATATAAGTAACTTGAATGAAAATGTAGATGGGTTGGTTAGTAGGTTTTCAGATTAGCCAAAAAGTGAAGGAGTTGCAGACAGTCAGGAAGGCTGTCAAAGTATACAACGGGATATATATCAGCTACAGAAATGGAACATGGAGTTTAAACTGAGCAAGAGTGAGGTGTTACAGTTTGGGAAGTTGAATATAAGGGGAAAGTATACAGTTAGTGGTAAGACTCCGAACAGCATTGATGCACAGTGGGATCTTGAGATAGGGTGTACAGTCAGAGCCTTTTTCCCAGGGTGAGAATGTCAAATAATTGAAGGCATGGGTTCTATGTCATATGGGGGGGAAGTTTAAAGGAGATGTGTGAGGCAAACCTACACAAAGAGCGGTAGGTGCCACAGGTGGAGGTGGTTGCAGAGATAACAATGGCATTTAGGAGGCTTATATATGGACTCATGGATATGCAGGTATGGGGGGATATGGATCAAGTAGGCAGGCAAAAGAGATGAGTTTAATTTGGCAGCATGTTCGACATGAACAGCGTGGGCTGAGAGGTCTGTTCCTGCTCTGTACAGTTCTATGTTCTATTTACCAGAGTTCCAAGCTTGCAGGACTTCCAGGATGTAGTTATTTGTTCACAAGAGTTTCATCCAGCACTGCGGTTGGGAGGGTGATACCCAAGCATTGACTATTCTTGATTTCTCACAGCATGAATATTTATCTAATGGTTTTGAAACACACATCTCATTTATATTTGCTTCCTGTCAAATTGCTCTACAATGTTCTCAGCATTCCGGGTTTAACGGAGTCCATGTCATTGCCACATGTCTAGCTGTAATACTGCAGCCCTTCATCCTACCCCACTTTTTCTTATGGAGATGCAAGAAATTCCTTTGCAACCTTCCAATTCGAAGCACCAAGATGTAATATTTCTCACTTTCTCTGAGCATCAGTCAGTTGAATATTCCGGAAACTCCTTGAATACTCCTTGAATATTGAGGCAAAAGACCGACGTCACTATTATATAATGTACATGCCTCTGTATATTTTAGTATTGAATCTCAAACAGTGAATTATAATTGCACCTATTGCCAAGTTATTCTTTCCGATGAGTTATGAGGCTATTTAAATATATAGAGATGCATTTATTTTCAAAGAGTAGGACTTACAGAAACAGTTTACATTTTTCAGCCAAAAAATTGTGAGTATTACTTCAAAAAGATTGAAACTTGTACCTTCACGCTGAAGGTCACCATCAGTATACAAAGAGAAAATACATAACATGGAGTTTTGATGAAAGCTCTTACAGATCAGTAACATTTTTGCAGATACATGAAAAAAAATTGCATAACAATAGGTTACAGTGCCTTTCCCATAATTTCATGAAAATAATTTATTGTGCAACTTTAAATGTTCCAGGTGCAGAAATGATAATTATAGGAAGGTGCATGCTTGCAGCAAGCTGACCAGTACAGTTTATCTACAGGTAGCAAGTACAATATGCTGACACATTTTCCAAGCTTGAACTAGTGAGAAAACTAACTTGCTGTCAGTGTATGTTTGAATGCTGCGGGTTTCAGTGGTGAGATGCAGAGTTTCTTGTGTCCGCAGAGAAGGTAGCCCTACCAATCTGTGTATGGCAGTGAGTCTGACTTTGCCAGTCCAGATGGGATTGAGACAGTCATCTAATTTCATGAATTCCCAGTTGCTACCTACAGCAGTTTGGCCATAAATTTAGCACACAATGAAGAACCAAGTGCTCAGAGAGACATCACTGCTGTCACTGGATCAAAATTTTGTCCCTAATGTTGTCCATCAACCTCCTTTATCATGTGACCAATGCAGCTCAGCAATCTCTTACAGATGGAACCCACTCTTCCCTTTTTGATATCCTGGTAAACTGTTATTCAGATCACCATGTGAAAATAAACCAGGAACTGGGGGAATTTAGGCGACAAAAGACATACTGGTCACCGAGTCCCATGTCCCATGCTGGCTCCTCAGAAGGACAGTGGCTGCTAGTACCAGACTCCTTCTATGTTCCTTCCCTACTAGTTCAATACTGCCCCATTAGATCCCAAGAGCTGAGAACATTTGAACCAGTATCTGCTAGATTTAATTAATGTTTGAAACTTAGCATCTAAGTGTGAACAAGCAAGGCTTGGAATTGTTCTCTGCAAGTGAACTTTGGAAGGTATTGTTAAAGGAAGCTATAAATTTAGAATAAACAATACTTTCTGTTAACTATGTACAATATAGTTCTAAACAGTTTGGCTTAAAATTAGCATAATTTTGTGAAATTATGTACATTATAATATTCATCAATAAATAAATAAATACAAAGATGGATTCAATGAGGTAAGTTAAAATAATCATATTTATCCAACCCAATTTGCATCACATTGCAGTTCATAAAATGCATGTATGAAAATGCTAGATAAAATGCATGTAAAACTCGCTTCAATCTTGTGTACAATATATATCACAAATCACCAATACCAGTTTCAATGTCCTATTTTAACATTCATTTTACATTCTGAACCTGATCACTAAAATGGAAAGAGAATAAAAATGGCACAGTTTCAAGAATTGATAGTGTTCTTGTAAAAACATCACCTATAACTGTTGCATCAATTAAAAACACAAGAGATGGGTTTTTTAAATAACTAAACAAAAATTGGAGGAGTGGATAATCAACCATTTTCTAGTCACCATAACAACGAGTTCTCATTCTATTTCTATGGTTCAGATTTTGGCAAAAGATCTAAAAAAGTTTAATGGTGGCTGTAAGAAAATGCATTATTTTCTAAAATGTGATTCAGAGTCAGCATATTCTAGTAAGGAGGAGGGATATCAATGGCAAGGCAAGAGATCCTTGGATGGTGAGAAAGATTGTAAATTTGGTCAAAAAGAAGCATAAGGTTTAGGAAGACAAAATCAGACAAGGGCTTTGAGTGATATAAAGAAAGCAGCAAAGAACTCCAGCAGGGAATTAGGTCGGCCAAATGAGACCTTAAATGTCATTGGCTAGTCAGATAAAAGAAGAGGTACTAAATGAGCACTTTCCACTGGTACACAACAAAGAAAAGGACATGGAGGATAGTGTGATCAGTGTGGGGCTAGGGCATTTTCAGATCATGAAGAAGGAGGAGGTCATAAGGTCATAAGGAATAGGAGTAGAATTAGGCCATTCAGCCCTTCAAGGTGACATTGGGTCTCTTGAAGAGCAGTGTGGAAAAGTCCCCAGGTTCTGATGGTGAAAAAGTCCCCAGGATCTTTTCCATGTTATTGAGAGAGGCAAGAGTGGAGGTTGTTTGGAGCTTGATAAAGATCTTTGTATCCTGTCTTTCCACACGTAAGGCTCCCGGGAACCAGTCACTTTTTTAAGTGTACTAGGGATAAACCACAAAAATGTAGGCCTTTGAGACTCACATCTGTGGTAGGGAAGCTATTGGAATAGATTCTTGTGGATAAGATTTAATTGGATTTGGGAGAGATTGAGTTAATTTGGGGCAGATTATGTTTTACTAACCTGATAAGAGTTGTTATGGGAGGTAACAAATGATTGAGAGTAGGGCAGTGGATGTTGTGTAGATTAAATTTAGTTAAGGAATTTGACATGGAGTATAGGAGAATTAAGATGCATAGGATCCATGATGATTTGGTAGTCTGGATTCAGACTGCCTTACCTTTAATGGACAGAGTGACATGGTGGATGGGTGTAATTCTAGCAGTAAGTCTGTGATCGGTGGAGTTCTGCAGGGATGAGTGCTGTTATATATATACATATATATATATAAATGACTTGGACGAAAATGTAGATGGGTTGGTTAACTAGTTTGCAAGCAACACAAGACGTGCAGGGAGTTTTGGACAATGAACAGCAGTGTCAAGAGATTATAGCAAGATATAGATCAATTATAGATTTGGCAATTGCTATTTAATCTTGGCAAGTGTGAGGTGTTGCACTTTGGGAGATCAAATGCACGGGGAAAGTGTACACTGAATGGCCGGACCCTTGCCAGCATGATGTACAAAGGGATCTTGGGGCTTGAAATTAGCAACACAAGTAAATATAGTGGTAAAGAAGGTGTATGGGATGCTTGCCTTAATCGGTCTGGACACGGAGTATAAGAGTCAATATGTCATGATGCAGCTTTATAAAACTTTGGTTTAGCCACATTTGGAGTTTATTGCGCAGTTCTGGTTTTCCCATTACGGAAAGGATGTGAAGCTTTCGGGCGGATGCAGAAGAGGTTTATTTGGATGCTGCCTGTTTAGATAGTATTATCTGTAAAAGGTGGCTGGACAAACTTGAATTGTTTTCAGCGTTGGAAGCTAAAGTGCCTGTTTCTGTGGTGTACTGATCTATGTTCTGATGTAACACCTTTTCACTACAGTGATACACATCAGTGATTTAAATAAGCGATTGAGTTAAGCATGAGTGTATGTGTTAATAACAAGTTTTATCTGCTGCCTGTGTCATTTTTATTTTGCTTATTTTTTACTCCAGGCCTTAAAGCAGGGATGCATTAATCTCATTGCAATTCTTTTAAATTATCATTTCTCTGAAGGAAAATATTAGGCGGTTGGATTTTCTTGTTTTTAAAGTTTATGGAACCAATCACAACTTTTGAAGTGCAGGATATCGTCGCGAACAAGACTGCTTAACACCAACAGAGATGTAAGTTTGCAACTTTTGGTTCATTTGTAGGGAAAGAGGAATCGATCTCTTTAATTTAGTGAATAATCTAACCTTCTGGTGTGCACTGTTGATTCACACAATGATTTTACTTTAAAAGAGCTATCTAATTTGCATTTTCACAATAATGGTTGTAATTAAAAAATGATATTTTACTTTGGATGCCGCACAATATACTGTGATTTAGGGGATTATCAATATCTCTAATGATATACCATGGCATTTCTTGCAAGCAACGTGAAAAGTTTCTCTAATTCATCTCTATACACTAAAGAATAAAATAGAAAACTCAAGGGTTTTAAAAAATGGAAACTTTCTCAACACAAACAGAAGACGCCCAATTAGTTTCAGTCTTTTGCTAATCAATGCCTTGAAATTGGACCCATTGGTATATTTTTCTTATATGCAATTTGCATTTAAAGTGATTTAAACCTGCTTGGATAGCATTTGCGATCACTTTCAGAACAAATTGCACCTATTGGGAAATTGGCCAATACTCTGGTGCACAGTTTATCTTAATATATCTAACACTTTTCCGTCGTGCACTTCATGATGTTACACTGTTCATATCAAAGTTACACATTGTCATCTACCTCATTGGGGTCAAGGAAAGAGCGTTCGCATCGCGGCACTGTTTTCACCAATCTTTCCACCACCACGCACAAGAAGCACAAGAAGCGCAAGACAGACACCATTGTATGCTGATGCCGACAAGTGTGTTTAGCTCTGGCTGAACAACTTCTAACCGTGTGTGGACCCGATAAGAAGAAGATCTACCTTATTGATCATCCTGCATCTGACAATGGCAAGGGGCTAGTCCTAGCAAGGGACTTGATCAGGCAGATGATCATGTGGTGGATGTCCACATACAAAATATCCCTGTGTTTTTCCCTCGGCTCCACAGCAGCCTTTTATGCAACCATCATGTGGTCACCATAGAGGGTAGTGCAGCCACATTCGAGTATTGCCTTCTGGATTTAAACTTCCCTAAATTAGTTTTAATCTGATTTTTTGCCCAGATCCTTTCTTCCTTGTATTTAACAACTCTTCAATTCAGTGTTAGTGCTTTTCATAACATGTGTTTCAACACCAACAAAATGGATTAAAATACATTTCTAGTCATGCTGTAAGGGACATGCTGCAATTAATGTAAGCCCACAGGTCTTGATGTACTTTGTCAGTTTGACCAAAGGACATGAAAATAGTTATATAAATCAGTGCAAGCCCTAGTTCCAGTGTATGAGGAAGGACATTTTTGTTCATCCAAAATTAAATATTATTTTAAAAACATGGTGAATTAATTATACTATATTGTAAATGTAACATGCACTTCAGATTGGATGTTATTACTTTTGTCCGATGTGCCGTTTTTTAAATATAAAAATTAGCAAAAAGGACAATATAGTTTGCCAAGGTCCACAATTTCACAGACATAAAATGTGTGTATTATCTATACATACAAACAACAGCACAGGACCCGTTATTGTTTCAGAATTATTTCTGACCCACAAATCCATTGAGGGCCATCCATCCACAATGTACTTCTGCTATTTAAAATTACACTGAAAAATGAAAAACAGAAATGCAGTATAATCTAGCAGATTTTTGTATCTTTAGCCATACGTAAAGTACAAGAAGATGGGAGGATAGCTAATGTTGTGCCTTTAAAGGCTGGAAAGACATGGCAGGAACTACAGGCGGGTAAGGCTAAAATCAGTGGTGGGAAAATTACTAAAAAGGATTCTGAAAAATATAATCCATCTGTGTTTGAAAAGGCAAAGACTAATGAGGAATCGTCAGCATGGTTTTGCAGGTGGGAAAGTATGTCTCACAAATTTAATTGAGTTTTTTGAGTTGACCAGTGTGGTAGACATTGTTAACATGGCTCTTGGCAAGGCCTTGACAAGGTCATGTAGGATAAACTGGGATGGGAGGTGAGATGACTTGGGATCCATAGTGAGCTAGTTGCTTGGATGCAAAGTTGACTTGAAGGTAAGAGAGTGGTAATGGAGAGTTGGTTTACAGTTTGGAGGCCTGTAACCAGTGGTGTGCTGCAGAGATCGGTGTTGGGTTCCTGCTAATTGTAATGTATTGATGTTGAATGATAATCTAGGTGGCATGATTAGTAAGTTTGCAGATGACAGAAAAATTGGTGGTTCAATGGACAGTAAAGAAAGTTGTCTAAGGTTACAACAAAATCTAAATCAACTGGGAAAGTGGGCAAAGAAATGGCAGATGGAATTTTACTCAGACAAATGTAAAGAAATGCATTTTGGGAAGTTGCAGCAAGCTGGACTTGCACAATAAATTGACAACATATTTCAGTGGTGCTTTTTAATATTTGCCATGAGGTATTGTTCAAATAAAGATTGCCCCCAGGAAGTTTATTCCCAGGTCAAAGATTGACAATAATGTGAAATTTCAAGATTCCTCCATTACACCATATAAAACAGCCTATCAGGATACATCACGGCTTAGTTTGACAATGACTCTGCCCGAGAGCATAGGAAATGGCATGGAGCTGTGGATGCAGCACATTCCATCATGCAAACCAACCACTTCCCCACCCATACACTCCGCACTGCCTTGGGAAAGCAGCCAACGTAATTAAGGACCAGTCATCCTCTTTTCACCTCCCCCATTGGACAGAAGATACAAACACATACCAGAACAGAGAACACCTCCTTTTCCCGACCTTTGATTATTGAATGATCATCACATAAGCTAAGAAATTATTTCCATTCTTTCATTCTACCTTGTACAGTCCTTGCACGTTTTTAATCTGCACTTTCTGTTCAGCTGTAACACTATAATCTCACTTTATTTTATCTTTTAACATTATCCGTTGACCTAACATATGATATGATTTTGCCTGGATAGCATGCAAAGCAAAGGTTTTCATTGTATCCTCAGTACATGTTACAATTATAATAATAAGGCAATACATTATTGCTAGCCTAAATCTTCAAGTTCCTACCTATTCTGTAGCAGTGTGTTCACCGGGACTCCAATGATTCAAGAAGGCATTGGATATGCACGTTATCTTGCGTGCATGTTATCAGGTTCATTAAATGTTCTACGCTTGAAGCTTGCATAATCAAATTGGTGAATCTTTTTGTCTGTTTCAGATCTCCAAATCAAATTAATGTAGTGCATCAAAACCTGTGAACTTGCACACATGTGTTCTTTAAACATTACCTAATCCTCTTGCTTCCCGCTCATCTTTGCAACGTTGTACTTCTTTGCTTTAATTTTTATACAGTCCCTGACGTCCCTTGTCGTCCCTTTCTCCCCTTTGGAATCTTTCTTCCTCCTATGAATGAACTAATCCTGCACCTTCTGTATTATTCCTAGAAACACTTGCCATTATTGTTCCACTGTCATCCCTGCTAGTGTATCTTTCCAGTCAACTTTGGCCGGCTCCTCCCTCATGGCCACATAGTCCCCTTCTATTTGCTGTTTTTAGTAACAAAAAGATACAAGCAAACAGGCAATATTACTTTACATGCTAATTATGATTCTTGTATACATATTTATTAAACTTAATGAACAACTAAATATATATTTTTAAAGTTTTTTGGAAATCCTGTTTCTCTTTTAACAATGTTATTTCATTTGTCGGCCCATTTCTCCATCTACAGTCATGTCTCATCTCTAACTTGAATTGAATTTACCTTAAATTTCAACTAGAGGTATTTGAGAACCACTGATAAATATGACAATTTGCTAACTTTCATAAATGTCAAAATCGAACTAAGCCAGTCTAATTCAATGTAGTTAAAGATCTTTTCATCTTGACAGGAATCATAGTTTTGGTTCTATTTCAAACACTATATTTGCTTTCTATGATTTTCTTAATGCCACAAGTTGCTCTTCAGCAAAACACAGCAAACATGAATGGAACAAAATATATTTCTTGGCATAAATGCAGTTTAAGCAGACTGAAAGTTGTTGGCATCATATCTTTCTAAAATCACTACATGCTATTAGTGTCAACCTCATGTTAGCCCAAATATATTCAACAATGGTCACAGGAATAGTGCTTTAGGGAACAGAACAAATCCTAAAGTAATAGTCATGCCAAAGAAGAAGGTGACAACAAACAAAGCAAAACTTGAATAAAGCAAATCTAATGTTATTTCATGATATTTCTTCTGTCCAGTACCAAGATGCAACAAGCTAAAAAATCTGCTTCACATTCAAAGAGATTGATATCATAATTTCACTGCATCAGATGCTGCATGTGAATCACTGTTTATGACTCCACATTCTGAATTATGCATGATAAATTTTCTTCTTTACTCTGGATAAGATTTCATAGATGCAGAGACTGGAATGCATTAAAAATGGAGAAACCTTCTGAGTGCTTCATAATCATTAAGATGTTATAATAATATTCAGCTCATCTTCAAACCCACACAACAGCTCTAGCGCAAATCATTTAGATCAGAATTTATTTCTAAGTAGTGCCTGTTTTCCTCCATTTTGTTTACATAGCTTTTTACTTACATTATTTATCTAATGATCTGACTGACTATCGCATGTGAAATCTGCCGAATTGAATAACCATGTGCAATATTTATGCAAATAATATTGGAAAATAAATTATATGTTAATGATAAAATTATTAGACATGCAGAAAACAATCCAGTATTTTGTCCTCATAGCTGCAGCTGATTAATTCGGTGATTTTCTGGTTATTACATTCTAGGAAAAGGACATTTTAAAAGGAAATTTTGCTTGAACTCAGAATCCAAAATGTACCTCTCATCTTGCCAGATCTGGAATAAAGGTGGTTTCTGAGCATATCAAAACATGGAAGACATACAAATATGAATAGTGTAAAAGCAAAAGACTAATAGATATTTGAAAATCATAACCAACTGAGTACATCACTCAAGTATGGAAATGTTCAAGACCCATCCAAAGATCTATTTTATCAGGAAGAGATAAATTATTCATTGATGGGTTGAATGTCGAGAGTTTTTTTTCAGCTTAACATTGTAAAAAGGTTTCTAATTGATATTGAAAAATTAAAGCAGTGATTCTTAATCGGAGACCTGTACGGTGCGACAGGACTGAAAGAAGGTTGCAACAAGTCTGCCAAAAGCACCAGCTGTCAGGCTGTCACTCATTTAACATAGCTTGTAGTGGCCATTTAGCTTAATTTTGAGTGTCATAAATTATGGCATTTGCCTTTGAATTTTATTTGCCTGTAATTATGTGGGTGGGATTTATTTCACAGTCAGAGGTGTGTTTGCTGCTGGGATTCTTGCGCAGAAGCTGTTAGCTTTTGAGTTAGTTCGGAGGAAGCATGGTGAGAAGGAATATCTTTTGACCATGCGGAGCCTTGCGGAGATATACGGAGTTTGACTAAGGTTAAAATGTACATCAAAGCAGAAGGTTGGATGAATATCTTACTGTTTTTCTTCAACAATAAATAAACTATTAATCAAGAGACTGTGTTATGAAGATCTTTCGAAAGGCCTTGAATGTCATGTGGAGAGCTCCCCTGCATAAAACGACACTATCTCCTCACCCGTGTTTCCTCCTAGTGGCTAGAGGGAGCAATTCCTTGAACGATATATTAATCCGCCACTATATAGGTTCCTAGAGCTGCGATGGTGTTTAGTTTATAATTCAGGACTCTCGGGCAGCAGGATACTCTGCTAGAACTTTTGTTGTTTCTTTATTGAGCATGTGGTTTTAAACTGCTTGTTGAAGCTGCTACCACATCTTGTTGTCCAAATTATTAAAGTAATAATAACCGAGGCCGGAGCCTCGTGGGACAGAGTCCACAGCAGACGGCGTCCACAGCGGACGGCGTCCACAGCGCTCGCGGCCGATGGGGAGCCCGCGGGGAAGCCAAGGCCGGATCCTAATGGGTTGGAGCCCATGGCTGGCAGCTGGGTTGATGGTGCTCACGGTTGGGGCCTGGGTTGTTGCCACAGAGGCATCTGGAGAGGACCCGACAGTGATAGTGGAGAGGTTGGTGCAGCGGTCGATGATGGCGCAGGATGAGGAAGGATATTTGGAAGTGAGGACGCTGCTGCTGGGAGAAGGAAAAAAGGAGGACCCAGCGTGGGAGGACCAGCATGAGGGAGGGCGAAGACCAATGGACAATGGAGGACCCGGTGTGGGGGGACCACCGTGAGGAGGGGAGGGGAGGGGAAGGTGAACATAGGGGGACCTGGCAGAGGGTTACTTTGTAACTTTGTAAGAGCCCATTGTGTGGCGACTACTTGTATACTTTGGCATACTACTTGCATCACTGCGACTTGTCACATGGGACAAAAGTATTAATTCATTCAAATGTTTCAACTTATACCAAAAATTGGTTGGTGTGTTATTTGGGGCTCTTTTATCCCGTGGATAAGAGGCTTTAGAAGCAAAAAGATTGAACATCCATTAATCAAATTACATAGGATGGGTGAAAACATTGTAGGCTCCTTAAAAAAATACATTTAGACATTTTAATATTTATCAACCATTAAATTTAAGTGAATAATCTTATTTGTTGAATGTTTTTCACTGACCTTTTAAGCATTAGAATAATGTTAAATATTTAAATAATTGAGCATTCAAGTCAAATCATGTCTTTGAATTTCAATGGTACATAACACAGGCAATAGCTAATCGGCCCTTGATTTACCCTGCTCTATCTTCCTTTACCTATAACTGAAGTTGAATGTTCCACTTGTTGTTTCCTGCAACCAGTCTGGTTCCGTTTTTTAATTTTGTGCTGTTTTTCAATGGTTTCCCAATGTGGCTTGATTACAATGAAGGACTTGACTCAAACCTCTGCTTCATCTCTCCTCTTTTTAAATTCAACATCTAATTTCCAAAATAACCTGTCTTTTTAGTTTACAACTGAAGGATGTCACCCCAAAACATTACCTAATCGTTTTCCCCAGAGATGCTGTCTGACTGGTTGAGTTACTCAAGAGTCAAAAGTATTTTATCACCATATGTCCCAGATGGAACAATAAAATTTTTACTCCAGCATTTTGTGTCTACCTTCAGTGTATATACCAGCATCTAGAGTTCCTTCTAACACATTTTTAGTTTATAATTCAGGTTGACAGGACTCAAAATGAATATTTGTTCATCCAAATTAAAGATGAGCATAGTTATTGACTTAAATCTTTAACTCTTTTACTCTATCTAGGGATTTTTCCTGACTGCAGAGTGGCTCCTCCCCGTTGGATTGCAACCTTGTCGTGGTCGGGGAGCTTGTGTGTCTCAGTGACCCCTAGAGCTATGTCAGCGGGAGATTCGTCTCCTGTTAGGGTCTCCCATGCTGGACACGTCGAAGGGTAGAGGCGAGACAAAGAGCGATCCACTGGTCCTCCAGGTTGGAGGTTGAGCACAGGGCTAACAACCCTGTCTCGTGAAACAAATATGTTACGGAAACAGCAACTGAAGGAATCAACACTACTGAATGGAAGACCTTTGTTGCTGCCCTACATGCCAGGGTGCATAATAGGCAGTAAGTAAGTAAGTAAGTAAGTAAGTAAGTAAGTAAGTAAGTAAGTAAGTAAGCAGAGTGGCTCCAACATCTTTCCTCTTTTATTTCAGATTCCCAGTTTCTGGGGTATTTTGCTAGTATTAGATTATTTTTAATCCTGTTCATGGCATGTGAATTATTTACACCCAATGCAGCAAAAAGTAATAATGAAGCTCATAATCACGTTTCACTTCAATAGCTTGCACCACGGTAGCATTCCTGCCTCAGAATTTGTAGGTTATAGGTTCAAGACACCTGATGGAATCCAGGCCAATAGATTTGTACTGAAGCCCTGCTGTACTGTCACAGAGTCCCATTTTTTGAATTCGGCATTGACAAAGAAGACATGCCCTTTCTGATTCAAATGACATTTTTTAAAGAACACAGTTTTTGGTACATACATAATCTATTTTTTTTTAACGCCTAAGCTTTTATCTAACTGCTATTTACGGAAATTTGCTGCCTACAAAATTTGTTCTTAGATTTTCTGATCTATGTTTTTACTTAATACATGGGATGTGGACGTTGCTGTCAATGCTGCCATTTATTTTCCATCGCTAATTGTCTCTCAACTGTGGAGACTCTTATCTGAGAAGCTGAGAGTAATCAATATTGGTGTGTTTGGAGGTCATTCAGGGTACCAATAACAGATTTCCTTCCCTAGAGGATATTAATGAACCAGAGTTCTTATTACTATCCAATAGTTTCATGACCACATTTACAGTGACTAAATACAAGGTTTATTTTCATTGACCTCATGTCTTTGGATCAATAATCCAGAATTACAGCTGCCTCCCTATAAACATATTCAACTCTGTGTGCATCATAATAGCAAGTGCCACACTGCAGAAGTATTTAAAATGGTTGTGAAATCACAAATCGTGCATTGTATAAGTGCATGTATGTTCTTTCTCTTATTTCTTGCAGGTTTCACAATAATGGCATAAAGTCCAGTACCCCTGACGAAAGAGCATGTGTAGTGGTAACTTGACACACATGATTTACATTCACATAAATACTGTTGTTTCTTACAATGTACTGCATTCTCTCCTTTTTTTGTCATGTTAACAAACTAATATAAAACCATCAAAATAAAAAGGTAAATAGGATCTTGGCTTGTACAGATGAGGTAAATGAAGAGATTACTTTAAATACTGGTCCTTGGCAACTGCTCATACCACAGGAGAGAGAGAGAGATCCTGACTTATTTGGGAGTACAAAGAACATTAACAAAAATGAAAAACAGGATAAAATACATGTGATAAAACAAAAGATGTGAAATATTCATTTTCTAAAGTCTGATGACTCAGGGGTGATCTTATTAAATTACTGGGGACCCAACAAAATAAATGCACTGGGAATCCAGGACAATATTAACACAAAATCCTGGTAAAAAAAACACAATTTGATTTGAAATTTGATTTGAAAAATAACACACAGAGATTGAATGTAACATCCATGTAGAGAAAGATCAATGTGTGAAACAATCCACCCAGGGAGAAGCGCAAATAGAAAAAGTGAATAAGTATATTTTTAAGAGGCAGGAAAATCGAAGGGTGTAAGCTAGGAAATTAATAGTGAGTATGTTTTAACTCTAGACAATACTTTGCAATTTGCCCTCTGTGGAGGAGCCCTAAACGTAAATCCAAATAGAAAAAAGCCATTATAAACACAATAAAGAATTCAGGAGAATTTTCCAAATGGAAAGATGGCTAACATGGATGCATTTCAATGGAAGCCAGATTAATAACATGCATGAGACAGCTTGGTTAATATGAGCTGAAGTGGGCTAACACAGGTGGAACATAAAAGGGTGGCATAGATTTGTTAGGTTGAATAATGCCCCTGTTCCATTTAGGAAACCTGAACGGAAACCTCTGGAGACTGGAGGTAGTGGAAGGTAAGACCTCCCTGGTGGAATAAAACTGGGTGAAAAAAAGGTCTTACCTTCCACTACCTGCAACCTCCGGTAACCACCTTCAACTAGCATCGCAACCGGCTTCGACTAAAAAATTACCGATTTTTAAAACGGCAACCTATTTTTAGTTCAGGCCGGATTTGAATTTTTTGAAATAATCATAGAAGAAGCTCGACTACTCGGAAACCACTTTCGACCATTAGGAAGAGTGACAAAAACCTCCGGGAACCTCGCAGAAACCTTGGGTGGGGCACAAATTCTCCAGAGGTTTCCGTTCAGGTTTCCTAAGTGGGACAGGGGCTTAACTATCTTTGTGTTGCAAAATTCTCTGTAATTCTCTGTGAAAATTGGAAAAGGTGAGAATCTATTCTGAAAACTCTGCAACGGAAATATCCAAAGTGAATCCAAATGCATTTCGTTGTCTCTGTACTGTACACTGACAATGGCAATTAAAATTGAATCTGAATCTGAATCTGAATCTGAACATTTCAGAATAAGAGTTTTCAGCTTGGATTTCCCCCCTTGCTCATATTTACCATAGAATATTTTTTTTAATGCACTGTGTGATGGATAGAAATGTTTTTAATGGAGTGTTCTGAGGTGTGTCATTGCGATAAAGCGCAATACAGATGCAAGTATTATTCTTATAGTATTACTACATAAACAATCAAACTGACAAGAAATACTGAACCCTAAACTTGGGACAAAGCTACTTTTCTCCAACCAAAATATGACCTTTTTTGAAGGAAAAGGCGGTCGGTGAAAGTAAAAGATTAACCAGACAGCACTTGGTGCAGGCTGTGCAACTGGTAAACTTGGCTCAGAAAATATTTCCAGTTATTTTATACTGAATTCTGCTGAATGGATTTTGAATACTTTCCAATGATGATAAGAAAATGTATTTACAATAAAGTTGGCACTTCCACTTGTTGAATAAAGACATAATTTACCAACAGCTACCATTCAAACAGGCAGGCGAGGATGCATCTGCAAATATTACAGCCTACTTCTAGTTTGCAATGTCCATACCAAGTGACATGTTACCACTGTAGTTTATACAGTATCCTCTGTGTTAAGTGCAGATCCCCTCTCGAAGAAGTGCTTTATTCGCTCTTAATTACTCTGTGGCTTGGAAGATACTAATCCAGAGAAAGCAAAGGCTGAGTATTTTCATCATCTTTGTCTATGTGTTTCAGAACTCCAGCTTCAACCACCGACTGGGATCTACAAAATCAAAACAGTGCACACAGCAATAAGTTAAGGTCACAAACATGAGTTTCTTTTAACTTTACATTTCCCCAAAATATTCAAGGTAACCTGCTACATAGAAACATAGAAAATAGGTGCAGGAGTAGCCATTCAGACCTTCGAGCCATTCAATATGATCATGGCTGATCATCTAAAATCAGTACCCTTTTCCTGCTTTCTCCCCACATCGCTGGATTCCGTTAGCCCTAAGAGCTCTCTACCCCCCTCCTCTCCCCGCCCCTCTTTCCCTACTCTTCCCCTACTCTCCCTCCCCCCCCACCCTCCCATCCCCCTCCCCCCCCCCCCCTCTCTCTCTCCCTCCCACCTTCCCCCTCCACCCCTCTTCCCTCCCTCCACCCCCCCTCTCCACCCACCTCCCCCCCCCCCTTCCCCCCCTCCCCTCCAGATGTGCCAATAGATTATTCAGTAATAGGAAATTGTCCCTCATGTAGATAACATGCAAAAGATCAGAGTGCAATCGGTGTGCATTCGAGAGTAATAACAAGCCTAAATGACAGGGGAATTAAATACATTTAAAAGTTTCTCCTTTCACTTGTTAAGAATACTTGTCACTAATTTTATCATTTTAAAGAACTTTATGAAAGAAAGCTACAGTTGGCGATGTATCTGTTAAAGTATTGATACATCTTGCAAATTCCAGCTTACAAATTTAAATTCTTCTATAAAACTGTGTCATTTGAATAACATGCAGGGAGCTCAACTATAGTTTAATTCCAGGAAGATGAGAGCACATC
Source organism: Leucoraja erinaceus (assembly GCF_028641065.1). Classification (NCBI taxonomy): domain Eukaryota; kingdom Metazoa; phylum Chordata; class Chondrichthyes; order Rajiformes; family Rajidae; genus Leucoraja; species Leucoraja erinaceus. The sequence continues at coordinate 57,523,101 of NC_073381.1, forward strand.
ACTGATTGCTCTGATTACAGCTATTTTACAGCTGGACAGCATGGAAAGGTTGTGAAAATGATCCAGGACATGCTGAACAAGTCTGATGGTAGTCTCTGCCGACAGTCTGTCTGTTTTTTTGTATTTTTGTTATTTTTAGTCTAAAAGTATGTTTGTGGAGATTTCTTAGTCTTTTTATGTGGGGGAGGTGGGGAGGGTAAGGGGGAAACTGTTTCTCAGTCACTTCCTGGTCGAGGTTGCGACTATTCTCCGAGTCGCGATTTCGCCCCCCCCCCCCCCCCCCCCCCCCCCCCCCCCATGGCTTTCCATCTGGATTGGCGCGGCCTTTCCCGGCTGGAGACCGTCCAGAGCTTCAGCGGCGGTGCAACACTGATTTGCCATCGCAGTGGGCGATGCCTTACTGGGGATCGCCGTGTTGAAGCTCCGGAGTGTTGGGCCTGCTGCATTATCATCGTGGAGCTGTGGTCTGCGGAGCTTCCAGCCGCGGGCGACACTGACTTTAACATCGTGGAGTCCTGGTGAACTTTTTGCCGAGGGCCGCCAGAGTTGAATCTCCGCCCAGCTCGGCCTGTGGACTTCGGGAGCCGCGATCTCCGATAAGAAGTGGCCGATTCGGAACTCCAAGCTGCTGAGAATGTTCTTCCGTTCCAACATCAGAGTTCCGATCATCTCAACGAGGGGGCCTGAACATCGGGCTGCCCGTAGCGGCGACTGCGGAGGGCTCGGGAGGCCACGACCACGGGCGAACAAAGAGGAAGATCTGAACCTTATTGCCTTCCCTCACAGTGGGAAACGTTGATTCCACTGTGTGGGGATGTTTATGTTAAATTCTATCGTGTGTTGTGTTCTTTTTATTTGTATGACTGTATGGTAACTCAAATCTCATTGTACCAATTGGTGCATGTGATAATAAATGTGAACTTGAAAAAGAGGTTCACTCTGAATGTGCTTTCAACAAGAGGACTCTCTCATCTGATTTCTTAATTTTTATTGTACCTTATCAAATATGTGAGAAAATCAATAATTTCCACACCTAGAGAGCAGTCCTGAATTTTCATCTACCTCATTGGAAACCCTCGGATTATCTTTGATCGGACTTTACTGGCTTTATTTTCCCTTTATCGTGTATCTGTACACTGTGGATGGCTCGATTGTAATCATGAATGGTCTCTCCGCTGACTGACTCCGCACAACAAAAGCTTTTCAATGCACCTCAGTACATGTGACAATAGCCTAAACTCAAACCATAGATTTGACATGAACAGAAAATACCATTTCCAGAAATGCTTCCTATTCAACCAGACTTTACTCATAAATTATCCAAATGGTATAAATACATGTATTTTACAGAGACAATTATTTCAATGGCTAAATTTGCACTACCACTGTAGCATTGCTGCAAAGTGTTTTTTTAGGCTGGATTAACATAATGCAGGCATTGGATTGTGTTATGTCAGTTTCTCAGTGTGAGTTTAATAGCAGGGACTTGCACCTATTCTGCAGAATTCATCAACCACCTTTCGAAGCAACAGCCTAAAATAGTAATTGGACCCCTGTGCAGTTTTGTAATACAACTGGACTGTTGTAGGTAATGTTTGCCTGCTCAGGTTTACCACACTGCCTGGTCTACCAAGCAGCCATCACCAAGAAAGTAAATGAAAGCTTTTTGGTTTTACTTTTAATGTGGTGCTCCGAAGACCTGATGGTCTTAATTAGCCCTCTTTCAATTTTCCTCAGTTCTCCTCCCACCAGGCACAGAAATCGCTACCAAAACATGGGAGGGGACACAATTTCTTGGCGGCCGCTTGCGCGCTTGTGCACACACGCGAGGCCTCGGCCGTGGGCCCTGTGGTCGGTAACATCGGAAGCTGACCTGGTTCGTGACCGACTCCGAACTCCAGCAACAGTAACTTCATCATCCCCGAATCGTGGGGCTTCAATCTGCCCATTTGCGGGGCCTTTCATCGCCCGGCGGGGGCTTCAACATCGGGAGTCTCGATCGCCTCGACGCAGCAATTTGACCGTGAGGTGGTGGAAGATCCCGCGGCCGATTTTAAGCCGTGCCGGGCCGGGCGATGAAAAGCCCCGCGAACGGGCCGAATCAAGCTCCACTATGATCTTTGCTTCACCAGGACGTCTCCCTCCTCCAATCCTCAGTCCCAACACCTACTTCCGACACCTTCCTCCTCCAATCATTGCGCTGAATCATCATGGTTTCCCCAGCCCCCACTGCCTGCTGACCAACATCTCTCTCGTCCAATTGGTGCCCTCGATCATCAGTCCCACCCCCACTATCTCGCGGAAAGCGGAGATGTTAACAGATTTTTTTTCCACCGAGTTTTAAAATCCAGATTACAAAATATGAGAGGGATGTCCCCCACCTCTCAAAACATGGGGGGGGGGGAGTGGGGGACACACACAAGTGTACCCCCAGTCCCCCTCCCCGCCCCGGGATTTCCACCCATGCCTCCCACAACCATATCTCCTGTAGCCTCCCACTGTGAAGCAAACCACAACATGCTGGAGTAATTCAGCAGATCAGGCAGCATCTGAGTAAGGAATGGATGGACTATGTTTCAGGTCAGGAACCTTCTTCAGACTGGTTGTTGTAGGGGGAGGATGTTGGAAAAGTGGTGGGGGAGGGTTTGATTTGCAGATTGGTGGAGTAAGTGACAAAGGCCAGATGAAAAGGAGACAAAAGGGTGTCAGAAAAGGAGAGAAGAGGAGTGAAATGTAAAGCCAGAGGGAGGGATATGGGTGGAAGCGGATGGGGGAAGGAAAGAGTGGTGGGATAATGGGAGAAATAGGTGGACCTATAAATTGGTCAGTGTGGGTAAGTTGGTCCTAAGGGCCTGTTTCTATGCTGTATGGCTCTATAACTATGACTATGTGGACAAGCTTTTCCCTTTGAGAATAGGGAAGATTCAAACAAGAGGACATGACTTCAGAATTAAGGGACAGAAGTTTAGGGGTAATATGAGGGAGAACTTCTTTACTCAGAGAGTGGTAACGGTGTGGAATGAGCTTACAGTGGAAGTGGTGGAGGCAGGTTCGTTGGTATCATTTAAAAATAAAGTGGATAGGCATATGGATGAGAAGGGAATGGAGAGTTATGGTATGAGTGCAGGCAGGTGGGACTAAGGGAAAAAAAGTTGTTTGGCACGAGATGGCCTGTTTCCGTGCTGTAATTGTTATATGGTTATATGGTTATAATAAGAGCTTATTTTAATGTTTATAGTTTTGAGATGACTCTAATACATTTAAATCAAAGCTGCAGCCCTTTATTTTTGGTCAATTTCAGGCAATTGAATGATGATGAAATTGTCTGGTGAGGCACAACAGCCATCAGCAGTTCACCTTGAGATGGAAATTGGGAATCAAGGACAAGTTTGTCTTGAGCTTTCATTTTCGAGCATAAGGATCTTTCCCTGAATCCATTTGGAACTCATAAACTGAGGAGGACATTCACAGCAGTCGTGAGCCAAAGCCAACGTGACACAAAAGTCGAATTAGATAAAGATTTTTAAGGAAAGACTCAACTTTTTAAAATAAATACAGCCAATCTTTTTTGTTCATTTCATCAGAGGTAGAGGAAATGAATGGACGTAGATTTAAGGTGAGGGAGAATAGATTTATAGAGGATCTGAGGAGCTTCCACACTCAGAAAATGATGGGTACTTAGAATGCACCGACTGGTTGAAGCTGGTTTACACAAATACCCAGAATTAGTTCATGCTGCATTTCTGAATCTTATTCTTATATAAGCATTAACTTTTAATTACTTGCTCTGAAAGTGCAGTTATTCTGTATTAGCTATGGTATACTGTTCTTAATGTTGTGCACATTTCATTTTATGAAATAACTGGTGCAGAATTACTTCAATGAATGACCAAGTCTTGGAGGTATTGCCAAACAAGACACTAGAGTAAAAGAAGGTTCATTTGGACAAGATGATGATGACAAAGTGCAGTCATTTTTTAGGCTATAGCTGGGTTATATTTACATTTGTTATTTATCTTTGAGGGATTAATTAGTGGTAGTTATCAATTTTACTTCGGAGTCACGTGAGTGACTACGTGAAGAACCCCGCCAGGACGCATGCGTGTCATATCGCTTTCACGCTTGCGAAACGACAGGCGGGGTGGAGCGTTCCCCCGCAGCGGTAAGTTTGAAACTGCGACCTGCAGGTAAGTGATTTACTCTGTGGTAGTTTTTGTCCCCGCGCTGTTTTTACACAGGGGGGGGGGGGAGCTGGACAAAATAGTGTCCACAAGTGCTGCGAGTGAAGCTGGCTGGGGAGGACCGCGAAGTTGCGGGAGCCAGCAGCAGCTGAAGGCACAAGCCCCGTAAGGGATCGGCTGTGCCGACTTTTGGTCCCGCGCCGGCCAGAACACCATGGCCGGGCGGGAGACTATTCAGAATGGGGCCGTCGACTTTGACAAATCGAAACGGCAGGAGGCAGAAAAGATTCAACTTCATTGAGACTTTTGTTGGAAAGAGAGTAATGTTATTATTACATTCATCCCTCTAATGACATATATTCGGCCTGGGGTTTATAGATTAGTTGTCAGTCAATCAGATAATGAGTAGCACAGTGGTACAGCTAGTAAAGCTACAGTCTCATGGCTGCAGTGACCCAGGTTCAATCCTGACCTCCAGTGCTGTCTGTGTAGAGTTTATACACTCTCCCTGGGAATATAGTTTCCTCCAGGTGCTTTGACATCTAAGATGTAAGCCTTTGGGATATGCGAGGTAGGTTAATTGTCCACCGAAAATTGTGCCCAATGTGTAGGTATGTGGTAGAATCTTGGAGGTGGGGGTTATTGATCAGAATGCAAGAAGAATAAACTGGGAGTCAATGGTACATTGTTACAAATAGGTATTTGGTGATCAATGTGGTCTTGATGGTATACCTCTATGGCTCTAATCTATTGAATGTTCTGGTGGAAAATTCATGACATTGCAAGAAAGCCCCGATATTAATTTTCCTTTATTGCATCGCATTTTGAAAAACTGCTGCAAAATGCGAGGTTCATCTTGAAAGAAATTGTTTGTTTAAACTGCAATTGGCAAGAAGCAGCAATTTATCCTAAGTGTCTTCTCTGAAGCATTGGAGGCTGAGAGGAGACCTAGTCAAAGTATATAAAGCTATGAGAGACATAGAAAGGGAAGACGTCAGAACCGTTTTCCCCAGGGTGGAAATGTCAAGATCACGAGGACATAAGATGTGAGGGGGTAAGTTTAAAATAAGATGTGTGGGGCAAGTTTTGTTTTTACACACAAGGGGAGGTTATGTCTGGAACGCACTGTCAGAGATGGTGATGGAAACAGATACAATAGAGACATTTAGAAGGCTTTTGGATAAGCACATTGATATGCAGGGAATGGAAGTATATGGATCATAGAAACATAGAAACATAGAAATTAGGTGCAGGAGTAGGCCATTCGAGCCTGCACCGCCATTCATATGATCATGGCTGAAGATCCAACTCAGTATTGTGTACCTACCTTCTCTCCATGGTTAATGTGATCCCCTTAGCCACAAGGGTGTTGTGAAGTCCCTCTTAAATATAGCCAGCAATTTCCTCAAACTACCCTCTGTGGCAAGAGTTAAGAGATTCACCATCTCTCTGTGACAAAAGTTCTTCTCATCTCGGATCAGATAAGATTTCCCCCTAGATCCTTAAGGCATGTGCAGGCAGAGGAGATTACTTTAATTTAACATCATGTTCGGCATGGACATTGTGTGCCGAAGACCCTGTGTTGTGCTGTACTACATTCTATGGTTAATGTGAAACACTTGACATCCGTGTTGTGAAGTAGCATTGTTTGCCAGCAATTTCAAACAATCCAAGTTAATTTTTCAGACAGACTTACTCCTTACATCTAAAGAGGATCAATAAGAATTCTGCTGCAAAGATCAACAAGATAGCTGATCTATAACTTGTTGGTAGGAAAATATCAAAACATTGCCAAAAATATAATGTGTGGCATAATGTGGCATTTGCATTATGGGGGTAGTGAATGGAAGATTTTTAACCCATACAAGGTCCGCCCTGTTTCGACTCAAGCAATCAACTTGATGGGTTGCATCAATTAAGAATTCAGGCACAAAAGTCAACAAGATTAGCCATCTATTAAATTGTTGGTAGGTCAAATGACCATTGCCAATTGCCATAATGTGTGGGTCAGTGGCAGCATCTGGGGGGGGATGGAAGATTGCAACCTTCACGTGGTCCGCCCTGTTTCGACTAATGCAATCAACTTGACGTGCACAACGGAAGATCAAATAGAACAAGTTGTCCAACAACTTTAAGATTCATTAAGTGGTGGAGCCTGTCCCATGCTGTGTGACTCTACAACTATAAATTAATACAGATCATGAGCAGTTCCGTCAGCAAACATAGTCAAAGGCCACTTTTAATGAAAATAAATTGATACTTCTCAAGGAAAAACACCACAGTTTGTTTTTCTCCATGTTTGTTCAGGGAGATTGGTACTTTCCTACTTGGCAGATTCCTGTATTGAAATAAAATTTATCAGAGAGTGATGTATAAAGATACTAAAGCAGATTTGATAAATAGAAGAATACAGACCTTTTCATAGATTTTGGAGACAGGGTCTTTTCTACATCCTTGAAAGACATATTGTAGGAATCACTAACATATTCATTGTCATCATCATATTCGTGTTCCAGCAGAGTTCTTGCCCATGTTCCCATATCATAAGGTGGCAGCATTCCTCCAAATTCTGAAGGCAGTATTTCGGGATGAATGAGCTGATGAAGACTGTTCAGATTATTTCCATGCATAAATATCTGGAAAGGTAATGCAGCAACAACATATAAATATTAATATAGGAATGATGAAACAACAGAAAACGTTCAAAAGCATTATTCAAATTTTAATTAACAAGATCTAGCAGAATCCAATGTGCTCCTTAACATCTTTAAATATTTTTGCCACATTTATCTCGCACAGTAAAATTCTGTATTACATTTAGTGTGGTTTAAGTGGAAGGAAAAAAGGCTACACATTTTAATTGGCTTCTGCTGACCAAGGCCAGGAGTTGCAAGTTATTAAGCAAAGAGCAAACCTGCAAAGTGCATTAATCTATAAATGACTGTAATATATCTATATCCTCCAGCTGATTTCCAGTTATGTCTATTTGTAACAATTACACCTTGTTACTTTAAAGGAGCTGCTACTGCATCATTATCAAACATAGAGAAATCTGTTCCTGTCAATTTTCAGTGAATTTTCTGCTCAAATTTGCAGTATCCCTCCAGCATTCTTGGGTCCGATCTATCATGGGCAGGAACAATGGTTTCTCTGCTGTCTTAGCATAAGGAAGAATCTGTGAAATACCATAATCTCATAGTGAATTTTAAATGAATGTGCTGCCTAAAAAGGATTCAAAAAGAGGGAATGGATTTTGTTTTCAATGTTTGTATCTGGAGTGACACAGCATGCAATAATATCTGCTGATGCTACACACTTCCAGCTTCATGTGTTTCAATGTTTCCAGGAGGGGGAAAAATATTGTAGCAATATAGCAATAGTAGCAATAGCAATACAAATACATGAGATGGCATGGAGTGATGCTAAATTTAAATATAAAACTATTTTCAGAACATTAATATATGCATATTTAATATATATATATATATTAAAGTGTGAGTTTATAACATTCAATTCAATCAGAGTCCATTGCCAGGGAGTGTGCATTGTAACATATGCTTCACACACCAGGATCCCAGTGGACGAGGCTCCCTGTGGTGGGTGCAGTTGGAAAATGGCCCTGAACAGATGAATGATCTGTTCTTGGGACAATTTGTTTTTGCTTACATAACATAATGAAATGAACCTGATCTACATTCAGTGCAGTGTCTCATACGCAAGACCAATTAACTGTTCTGGTGCTCCCACTGGGGTGGTACACTTATACAGAATTTTCATTAAGGCTGGCAGATTTAAACGAGAATATTGCACCAAACCGTAGTGCTATGAAACTGTAATATGGCCAGTGCACAGAAAATAACCTCTCACTACCAAGACTGTGGTACAGATACTGCTAATCTAACATATTGATAACAAATGGTTTTGATTCCTTTATACATTTCTGAATACATTTGTCTCACCCTTTTTCTGGTCTTCTCTTTCAGGAAGGGCCTAATGACAGTATAAAGAGCATGAATATACCATGGCTGATTGACAAAATGAATTCCTCCAAAACGAGAGGGAAAGCTGTCCTGTAATGAGAAAAATAAACAGTGAATCACCCAGCTGTTACAAATGTGTGTTTAGTTCAATTGGATTTATTTATTTTTCCTTCACAAACATGGGAAGCCACGTACAGGCTGTGCTCAATTAAAAAATGCATTGCTCTTGAATTCAAAATGGAGCATTTGATCCATCAAACATATTTAATTAATGTATCGATAAGGAACTCCAGACCTAAATTGTTCTTTAACAGAATATTCAGAGTGAAGCTTGCATTTGCTCATTGATTGCAAAACACACATGAGAGTTTGTAGTGTGTTGACTATAAAGAGAATTATCAGTCAATCAGAATTGTTTTCTAAATTGAACCTTTAACATGCATAAAGCACTTTATAAGCCATTTATGTGTAATACTCAAACTACAGTGTACAATTATTGGAACAAATTATTGGAACAATCGCTGACTGCCAGGAGAATTAAAAAATCAGTAACAATGGATTGAATGCAGCGTTGGATGCTGTCATAGGTTAAAATATCTCGATGTCAAGGAAGAATCAGAAAAGTAAAAAATCTAACAATAAGAGGAATTTGCAGTGTTAACAATCCTACAAAGACATGGAAAAAAGACTTGAAAGTTAGAGCACAAAGGAAAAGCTTGCACAGGAGAATAAGCAAGCAAACTGTACCTTGGTAACAATGGAAATTATTTAATATTAGCCACACACTCATAAAAAGTCCATGTCTCTAATCATTGCATAGATACTAACTTATTTAAAACAAATGGGTTATCATTTGCAAGCAGGCAAGTATTGCAGTAGTTTATTAATGACAGGAACAGTAAGCTTTAGTTGTACAATAGATTTGCCATGGTAAAATCCCATAAACATTATTAAACATTTTATCTTGGGAGAATGTAGACCTTGAATTTGTCGCTCATCATTTCTAATCTATAATTTATTATAGGCAAAATCGGCCCACACCATGTTGTTTCTTGCAGCCAGCAGTAGCGACCTCATAGGAACAATCATTTAATACCATCTCCAGAATGCTCCAATTGATTACCATGGAATAAAGATGACAGTAAAGAATTAGTGCATTTTCTTTGTCATTCTCATTTTTAAATCCAGAATTTCCTCAATGTTCAACCCATTCTACAATTGAAACGTTGCCTTAAATGTGGAAAAAACAGCATTTAGAGTTTGACAGCACAGAAAGAGGCCCTTTGGCCCACCTAGTCCACACCAACCATCTAGAACTAATCCTATACATCCCTCCAGATTCTACCTCTCATTTACACATTAGGGACAATTTACAGTGGCAGCTGCACATCTTTGGAACGAGGAAGGAGAATGGAGCACCAAAGTCACAGGTACAATGTACAAACTCCATATAAACCACACTAGAAGTCAAGAATGAACTTGGGTCACTGAACCTCCCTGAACCTCCCTAAATTCATCCAGACTTATTTTCAAGTCACAGTGATAAAGGAGGAGGAACTTGGAGAAATTGGAATGATAAACAAAGAACTGGGATTTCCATGGACTCACATATATAAGTGAACAATAAAGCACAATTTGTTTATACCGCCCCCTGCAGAGGATCATGCTTATTTGCTCCAAGATCCAATTCCTTACTTGGATCTTTCTTACTGCAGTGTTCATAATACATATATGGTGATTCCCAGAATAGCTTATTTTTTTACATATCAGGATATTAATTAAATTATTAATAACTAAATACCCAGCCGTTGTCAAAGAGCTAAGATTGCAACAATGATTTCAGTGGAGTCTAATAGTACCAGTTATTAATTGTTCAGGATAGGGCATCGCTGACAATGCCAGCATTCATTAATCTCCTTTAATTTCTCTAACGGTGATAGTGAGATACATTCAAGAAACACTCCAGTACTTCTAGTGAAGTGCTCCTACAGTGTTATAGACAATAGACAATAGGTGCAGGAGTAGGCCATATGGCCCTTCAAGCCAGCACCATCATTCAATGTGATCATGGCTGATCATGCACCATCAGTACCCCGGTCCTGCCTTCTCCCCATATCCCCTGACCGCTATCTTGAAGAGCCCTATCTAGCTCTCTCTTTAAAGTTCCCAGAAAACTGGCATCCACCGCCCTCTGAGGCAGAGAAATCCAAAGACTCATAACTCTCTGTGTGAAAAAGTGTTTTCTCATCTCCATTCTAAACGGCTTACCCCTTATTCTTAAACTGTGGCCCCTGGGGATAGGGATGTTATTGGGGATGGACTTCCAGGATGTAGACTCAGCAATGATGATGGACCATAAGGGTCATAAGGAATAGGAGTAGAATTATGCCATTCGGCCTAGGATCAGTAACACTTCTAATCAGGCTGGTGTGGGACATGGAGGGAATGCTGCAGATGGTGTTAGGTCCATGCACATACTGCCCTTGTCCTTCTTGATAGCAGAGGTTATTGGTTTAGGAGATTAGTTTGGTTTATTATTGTTGTCACGTATACCGAGGTAGAGTGAAAAGCTTTTTTGTTGTATGCACTCCAGTCAACAAAGATTATAAAAGATAGAAACATAGAAATTAGGTGCAGGAGTAGGCCATTTGGCCCTTCGAGCCTGCACCGCCATTCAATATGATCATGGCTGATCATCCAACTCAGTATCCCGTACCTGCCTTCTCTCCATACCCCCTGATCCCCTTAGCCACAAGGTTATAAAAGATTGCAATCAATCTGTCCACAGTGTACAAATACAGAATAAAGGGTATAACATTTAGTGCAAGATAATGTCCAGTAAAGTCTGATTAAACATAGTTTGAATATCTCCAATGAGGTAAATGGGAGATCAGGACCACTCTCTAGTTGGTGAGAAGACAGTTCAGTTGCCTGATAACAGCTGGGAAGAAATTGTCCCTGAATCTGGAGGTGTGTGTTTTCAAACTTCTGTACCTCTTGCCTGGTGGGAGAGGGGAGAAGAGGGAGTGACCGGGGTGAGACTCATTCTTGATTATGCTGGTGGCCTTTCCGAGGCAGTTTGAAGTGTAGATGGTGTTAATGGAAGGAAGCTTGGTGTGTGCATGATGGTCTGGGCTATGTCCACAACTCTGCAATTTCAGATACTGTTAATTAGTTTGGCCAATTAACTGCAGTTCATTTTGCTGATGGTGCAATAAATGCCATGGTTTAAGCATATCGTACAATTGTGTAAAGTAGATGCACGGACTGTAGAAATAAGTGCCTCTCTCAGAGGAGAGCCTGGAGATTCTGTCAGAGAGGTGCAACTAAGAAATGTGATCACAATGGAAGGTGGTGGGAATCGGAGAAATATTACATTTTGATCAATTCTTACACCAGACATTGGTGTTAATTGGCCTATGCTGCATTCCCAATATTTTAGTTTTTGCACGGATTTTGAACACTAGTATCTTTTCAAAAGTCAATATAAGAATGTAATATACATTAACTTTATACCACTATCGATCTATAGATAATCAATTAATAGAGCAGGATGGTGGAAATACTAACCCACATTTTCAGGTTCAATATTTCAAGTACTAGTAAACATAATTGTTTTCTCATTTAGAATATAACATGTTATCTATGTGTCTTGACTCCTATTCTAAGTGGACAGATGCACAACTACAAAGTGTCTTCTTTTTTCCTTTGCTCAGATTTACCTCACCCAACTGCTCTGTTGCCTTACTGTAATATAACTGCACACGCAGTAACCATCTCTGGTAAATCAGCTGGGTATGGCTATAGCAATCCCAACTGGTGATTCCACTTTGGTGGATATATTGTTTAATGGCCTTGCAACAGAAAGTCTCAAGGGCCTGTCCCACTTACGCAACTTTTTCGGTGACTGCCGGCACCCGTCATAGGTTGTTACAGGTCGTTGAAAAATTTCAACATGTTGAAAATGCAGCGGCGACCAGAACAAGGTACGACTCTTTGGGCGACTACTCACGACCATACACGCTTCACCCCATGACATGTCGCCAGGATGTCGCCTGTATGGCCGTGAGTAGTCTCCTCGTCACCCAAAGAGTCGTGGCGTTTTTCTGGTTGCAGCTGAATTTTCAGCTGAAACTTTTCGGCGACCTATGACGTGTGCTGGCAGTCGCCAAGAAAGTTGCATAAGTGGGACAGGCCCATTAGCCGATTCGACTGGGAAGTCTCCAGTAGAGACTTTAATTGTGACACATTTACTAATGTACTGTTCCAAATATTGGTCTGCGCAATAGGCTAATACTGAAAAGTGTTAAAAATGACTGGGTTGCAGGAACAGATTTGAGGGGCACAATGGAGACACAAAGGGACTGCAGATGCAGGAATTTAGAGAAAATAACAAAATTAAAGGTCCCAACCCAATCCTTTCCTATCCACAATGCTGCTTACCCATGGAGTTCCTCCAGCAGTTTGTTTTTATTTTATAGGAGCAATTTGATTGTCTATAACTTTTTTTTCAGAGCTAATTTTAATCAGGTGTTTTGGGTAGAACTCCTATCTGTGTGATAAAAGAACCCATTTTGTGAACATGGAGACCTATTGCAAATATAAGGGGTGGCAAACATGATTAGGGCCCTCCACCAATAGATATCTAAAAATGGTATAAAAAGAAGTTGTGGATTGTCACCTGCATTGTTCAGGATGTAACAGCACACCATTCCAAAAGGCAACAAATTAAACTTCATGTGCTCTGGCTCAATCCTATGTTTTTGGCTGAAGCCTTTTGGGAATCCTGCACCAGCACTCCCAAATCCCTTTGGACCTCCAATTTCTGAATCCATTCCCCATTTAAAAATTAATCTATGCCTTTATTCTCCCTACCAAAGAGCATGACCGTATATTTTGCTATGCTCTATTTAATTTGCCATTTCTTTGCCCACTGTCCCAACCTGCCCAAGTCCTTCTGCAGACACTGCTTACTCAACACTATCTGCCCCTCCACACATCATTGTATCATCCAAAAACCTGACCACAAAGCTATTAATTCCAAGGCTAGATAGACCATGTCCATTATGAAATTCCATCAGTTGAATATCTGAGGGTAAGTGAGTCCAGTGGTTACCTAGTGATTAACTTGGTTCTTTAGGTGAAGAAGAATCTGAAATTCATAACACCATTGTCTGTGTGCAATGTTAGCACTGCCTCCCACACAATGTCCCAGATGTAATGTCCATTGAAATAATACCCTGCCTTGTTTTGCATTACCATTGCACAAGCTTTCATAAGATTTGCATGTTTTAAATAGCAACATTAGCTGCAGCCTTTAGAGATAGTCTGCTCCATACATAACAAATAAAGACTTCACCTTTTGAGATGTTGCCTTAGCAACATCTATAAGATTCTAAATTGAAGTTCTCTCTGGGATTTACTGCAACAGAATAGCAATTATGGGCACTGCATGAATGCCAGCAATGAAGCATTCACTTTTGATTTTAATGCTTATCTAAAATTAGATACCAATCAGAGCAAAATAAAAAGAGAAATTACTGCCCACAAATGAGGCTTATGAACAATTCATGATTCAACTGGTACTAATGGATTTATATCCCATCCCAGAGCTTTGTGTTATATTGAAGTACTTAAATATTTGTAAAACAGTACCATATTATAAAATAATTATCAGTTGTTAGTTTCATAAAACACCTCACCATACCAGTCCTAGTGACTTTACAACAAGATTATATATTTCCTGACAACATATGGCCCAACAAGTCCATGCCAACTGAGAGTAATCCTATCAATCTCATTCTCCCCCACTTAATCCCTTGTAGCATATTTTCCCTCACTGATTCTTCTCCCACACACTTACACAAAGGATAATTGACTTACCAATCAGAATTTCTTTGCGATGCAGTTGAAAACAGAAAACAAAGCATACAGGAGATTGAACCTGGTTGATTAATGTGCGAAGTAGCTGCGTAACTTGCTTCACCTCTGTGGTGCCCTGCTTAGTTTTTATATTAATCTGTTCAGACATTTGTTTGGACTATTGCCTGGTTATTGAACAAACCGAAGGAGTGTACAGTGCAGATACTGCTATGCCTTAGGGCAAGGTCAGATAGACTCAAGTATTTAGACATACCCTGATGTGCGGGAGGGAAGACTACTCAAAGCCATCAAGTTGCTCACTCCCTATCAGACAATCCATGTTCTCTTCTCTTGGGAAAGTGTCCAAAACATTGTGGGTATTGAGTATAAGATTTGATCTCACGATCTATTCAGTAGGCTATTTTTTTTTTTTAACCTTTACCTCCCCTGAGCTAAAATGCTAAGCCGCAATATCGCAATTATCAATTGAGTTGCTATTTATTTCCAGTAGATCAACGTTGGTTCAAAAGAATTGCCTGTAATCCTTTTCCAGAAGGATATTATTTTCCTCTCTACCAACTCATCTCTCATCCTTGACATATAAATTAATTCAAGCATGTATGACCAATCTTTCTGCTACATTTCCCAAAATTCATCCCGAACCTCACATGAATGAATTCTACAAACTGGTAAGTAGCAAAGTTACTACAGAATATACAAAGGTATACCGGTGGCAAATATTACAGTTCTAATGCAGAAGGTCCATTTTTGGCTAAATATCCTTTTTTATTTTTGTGGTGCTTAAAGTTTTGCTGCGATTTTTGCTGCCCTTTCTAGTCTGCCCTTCAATCAAGTGCAGAGGGATTACGGTACAGATGTCCCAATGGAAATCCCTCTTTTGCTTTGATGAGAAGGTTGTGTTTCTTATTGGAGTCCACAGGAGAGAAGCATCAATTGTTTTTGAATGATCTAGTTAAAGTTGACCTTCAACTGAATATTTTCTTTACAATATATGGTGAACTTTGTCACCTTTGACAGGCAGCCAATTAACTCTGCTTGGAGAAGAAGAACAGCATTTATTTCAGTCACACTACACATAATTTCCATCCCTACCGAAGTGGGAACACATAGTTCAGGGGATATACAATTGAACACAATAGCAGAGTTCCCAGAGGTACAAGCAATCAACTACAGATCACAAATGGAATTCAAAGATTGTTTTGCAACTGTTTCAGTTTCTTTAATGGAATATTTTAATGATATTAATGCATAGCCACTAGCCACTTAACCTGTCTGTCTAGTTAGGAAACTGAATTGTGTCCCATTATATAACATATCATCTTGATGACTCAAAGTAATGTGACTAGAGCCATCTCCAACTCTCATGCCGTATACATAAAACAAGTTTATACAAATATAATGAGCCCAGTTTGAACTTTAGAACATAGAACATGGAAAACTGCAGCACAAGAAAAGCCTTTTCAACCCATAAACATGACTGCAAGTTACAATTATCTCCTCTGCCTGCCTGTGATCCATATTTTGCAAGGTTTTACCACACACTTTGCCAAACATGGTTTCAAGGTCAGTTTATTGTCACATGTACCAATTAATGTACAGTGAAATTTGAGTTACCAGACAGCCATACTAAGTAAAAAGCACCAAGACACACAACCACATAAAAGTTAACATAAACATCCATTTCAGTGGATTCCACATTCCTCACTGTGATGGAAGGCAATAAAGTTCAATCTTCTTCCACTTTGTTCTCCCGCGGTCGGGGTAGTCAAACCATCCGCAGTCGGGCAATCAAAGCCCCCGCAGCCGATGATCGAGGGCCCCGTCGTGGTGATCGAAACTCCCACATCGGAGCGGTTGAAACTCTCTTCGAGGCATGGAGCTCCCGATTCAGCCTCTTCTTACCAGAGACTGCAGGCTTCACGATGTTGAAGTCCCACAGACTCCTGTTGGAGTGCCCGTCGGGCTCCAGGAAATGCCGCCAACACCATGATGTTAGGCCGCAGTGGGGATGGAGATACGATACGGAAATAAATGGCATCTCTGTCGATGTAAGAGATTGAAAAAAAGTTTCCACCATTTCCCCCAATCCCCACCCCTCACATAAAACAACCCAAGGAACACTAAAACATACTTTTTAACACATACTAAAAATAACAAAACGAAGAAGGGACAGACAGACAGTTGGCAAGGCAGCCACTGCTGGTGGTGCCACCCGGTGTTGAACCAAGGAGTTGAATACATTGGTCAGATGAGATTACTGGTGATATCAGGGAGTATTGGCAAAACCAAAATTGATTAGAATCAAAGGGTTAATACTACAATTGTTAGGGAAAAAAACGTGCAATGGTTGTAGTTCTAGAAATGAATGGATAATCCCTTTCACTGTACATTAACACTGAGCAGGAGGAACAGTGCGCTCTGCCTAGGATCAATCCACCCAAGGCTGCAGGCCCGGATGGACTGTGCTGTACAGCTGGCGGAGGTATTCACGAGAATCTTCAATCTATCTCCATCTCTGGCAACGGTCTCCAAGTGCCTGAAAACAGCCACCGTAGTGCTGGTGCCGAAAAAGTCTAAAGTCACCAACCTGAACGACTACCGCCCGGTTGCCCTAACTCCAATCCCAATGAAGTGCTTCGAAAGGCTGGTCCTCTCCCATATCAAATCCAGCATCCCTGCCTCACTGGACTCTCATCAATTTGCATACAGGGCAAATAGATCAACAGAGGATGCCATCTCTCTGGCTCTTCACACTGTCCTGACTCACCTGGATAGACAGGGCACGTACGTGAGGATGCTCTTCATAGACTATAGCTCTGCATTCAATACGGTCATCCCCACCAAGCTCACCACCAAACTCCACCAGCTAGGCCTCAGCTCGCCGATATGCGATTGGATCCTGAATTTTCTGACGGAGCGACCGCAGGCAGTGAGACTGGGCCCGCACCTGTCCTCCACCATCACCCTGAGCACCGGCACACCACAGGGCAGTGTACTAAGCCCCATGCTCTACTCCCTCTTCACAAACGACTGTGTTCCTGCATTCGACACCAACACCATCGTGAAGTTTGCAGACGACACAACAGTGATTGGGCTGATCACCAACGGTGATGAAACAAAATACAGAGCGGAGGTGCAGAACCTGGCGGACTGGTGCGCACGTAACAACTTGTCACTAAACACCTCCAAGACCAAGAAGCTGATTATTTACTTCAGGAGGTCCCATAATGGAGAATATGCCCCAATCTCCATTTACGGGACAAGTGTGGAGAGAGTGTCCAGCTTTAAGTTTCTGGGCACTCACATTTCAGAGGACCTCACATGGTCCACCAACACCGCTGCGCTGGTCAAGAAGGCACAGCAACGACTGTTCTTCCTGAGGACATTAAAAAAGACTGCTCTGCCCCAACAGCTGCTGACAACCTTCTACTGCTGCACCACAGAGAGCATATTAACGCATGGCATCTCTGTGTGGTATCTCAGCTGCACGGAGGCGGAGAGGAGAGCTCTTCAGCGCGTCGTCCATAGAGCGCAGAGGATCATTGGGACAGAGCTACCAACCATGGAGGGCATCTACTACACACGGTGCCTCAGGAAGGCCGTCAGCATCCATAAGAACTCATCACACCCCTGTAACGGACTGTTCGAACTACTTCCCTCTGGCAGACGTTACAAGGCCTTCTACGCCCGTACCTCCAGACTCAGAAACAGCTTTATTCCAAGAGGTATAGCGACTCTGAACCGGCCCTGCTGAGTGCCCACCACCCCCCATGGACTGTCTCCCTCGGATGGTCACGACACACAGCTTATTTATTTAACTTTTCTTTTTCATCGGTTGGAGCTGCATACTAAATCTCGTTGCACTGACGTGCAATGACAATTAAAGATATTATTATTATGTTATTATAATCATCCAAGTCAAAGAACATATCTGTCAATGTTTCTCAGGGCAGTGTCCTAGGCTCAACCACGTTCTACAGATTCATCAATGATTTTACTTCCATTGTTTGTTAATGATTTCACAATGTTCAATTCCATTTTCAGATCTATAGAAAATGAAGCAAACTATGTGCGCATGCAACACCAAATCGGTGCATGCAACAACTTGGACCAAATGACAAACAATATTAGTGCCACACAAGTGCCAGGTGACAGCTATCTCCAACGTTACATTGAAACCAACTACCTTAGACATTCAATGGTGAGTTCCCCAGTGTCAATGTCCTGAGGGTTATCGTTAACCAGAAACACAACTGGACAATCATAGAGGGAAGCAGATCAGAGGGTAGTTATTTGGCTTATAACTCACCTCCAGACAGTCCAATGTCTTACCACCACAAACTTTCAGTGTGTTGTAATACTGAGTCTGGGCGAGTACACCTTCAATGCCATTCATGACAAAGCAAACCATTTTATTGGGACTCCATCAACCACCCTAATGATTTAGTGCAAAGTGGGTGCAGTATGTACCATCGAGAACACTTTGTAGTTACATGCTCAGGCCACTCTGACAGCATCTCCCAAACCCATAACAGATGCACAGGAACACCAACCTTTGCAGATGCCCCTCAAAATCACAATCCATCTTGACATGGAAATATATCGTTGAACTTTCATCATAATAAGTTCAAATTTCAGAAAATCCTTGTGCCAAATGTATTGCAGGTTTACATTCACCAGAATGACTGCAGCATTTTATGATTGTTTCTCAAGGGCAATTAGCGATGTGCTATAAAAACTTGTGTACCAACAATGACTACATCCTTAAACATGAATAGAAAATAAAAAAGCTCATTTGGAAGATAAAAAAGTACCTAAAGAAATGCATTTCAAGTGCCTAGAAGCTTGCAATACAACACAACAGTGAAAGTATTGAAAATCATTGTGAATTGTAAATCACAGTAAAATAATGTTGTTCTTTACTGAAAATTAAATAAAAGTAATTGGCAAACTCCACTGCATGGTTTGGGAGCAGTTCTATCCAAGACCGCAAGAAATTGCAAAGAATTGTGGAAGCAGCCCAGACCATCATGCAAACCAACCTTCCTTCAATTGACTTAATTTACACTTCACGCTGCCTCGGCAAGGCCACCAGCATAATCAAGGACAAGTCTCACCTGGTACACTCCCGCTTCTCCCCTTTCCCATCAAGCAAGAGGCACAGAAGTGCGAAAATGTATACCTCCAGATACAGGGAAAGTTTCATCCCAGCTGTTATCAGGCAACTGAACCATTCTATCACCAACTACAGAATGATCCTGAGCTGCCATCGACCTCATTGGAGATCCTTGTTATTCCATTTATCCTGCATCTGTACACTGTTCATTGTAATCATATATAGCCTATGCACTGACTGGATAGCACACAACAAAAAAAGCGTTTTACTGTACCTTGGTACATGTGACAATAAACTAAACTAAACTATTTCAATCATTATATACCAGGTACAATATTACATATGTTATAAACCTGAAATAAAGCCACAACAGAGACTTAGTAAAGGCCTGTAGGCAAGAAACAAAGAGGACAGTGCGTAGTGAGATCATAGTGGAGTATACTCATTGGCTAGGGCATTCTGAGATCAGGATGGAAGTGACATTGAGTCTCTTAAAGAGCATTAACTAGGATAAGTCCAGACATCTGATTGGGTCTATCCTAGGTTATTAAGAGAGCAAGAGAGGAGATTGCTGGGATCTTGACGAGGATCTTTTTATCATCTCTAGCCATTGGAAAGGACCTGGAGAGTAGGTAATGTGTTCCATTATTTAAGAAGGAACTAGTGATAATCCAGGATATTATAGGACTGTGGTAGTGAAACTATTAGAGAGGATTCTTGGATATAGGATTTACACACACCCAGAAAATAATGGGTTAAAACCAATCAACCAATTTAGTCAGAGCAGGTCGTCTTACAAAATTGATTGAGTTGTTTAAGGAGGTGATTGCTGAGAGTAGGGCAGTGGATGTTGCCTAGGTGGACTTTAATAAAGATTTTACCAAGGTCCCACTGATATAGAAAATTAAAACCATGACTTCCATCGTGACTTAGTAGTTTGGATTCAGAACTGCCGTACCCATAGAAGGGTGCTACCAGAGGGTAGTGATGGAAGGATGTTACTCAGGCTGGATATATGCGATGTTCAGCAGGATTAAGTGCTGGCATCTCTTTTGGCGATACATGTAATTGATTTGGATGAAAATGTAGTTAGGCTGGTTAATATTTTTGCAGATGTAACAAAAATTGGTGGAATTATGGAGAGCAAAGAATGGTATCAAAGGATCCAGCATGTAGATCAGTTACAGAAATTGGCAGGAGAATAGCAGATGCAGTTTAATCTGGGCAAGCGTGAGGTGTTGCAATGTCGGAGGTCAAAGGTAAGAAGAAAGTATACGGTTAATGGAAGGACCCTTAACAGCATTGATATACTTAAGGATCTTGGGTTTCAAGTTCATAGCAGCAACACAAGTAGATAGAGTGATTTTAAAAAAGGCATATGGTACACTTGCCTCCACCAGTCAGGGTCAGGAAGTCATGTTTCAGCATAAAAACGTTGATTTGTTTACATTTGGAGAATCGTGTGCATTTTTGGTCACCCCATTACAGGAAGGATGTGGAAGCTTTGGAAAGAATGCAGAAGAAGTTTACCAGGATGCTGCCTGGATTAGAAGGTATTTGCTATAAGGAGAGTTTGGATAAACTTGGATTATTTTCTGGAGTGTTGGACATTAGGGGGCAACATGATAGTATTTGTACAATTATGAGTATTTCCAACTGTGAAAAGGTCAAATACTAGAGTGCATAGCTTTAAGATGAGATGGGGAGTAATGTGCAGGGCAGATTTTTACTCAGACATGTGTAGGTGACTGGAATGATCTGACAGCAGTGGTTGTGGATGTAGATACAACAGTGACATTTTGGAAGTTTTAGATAGGCATGTGAAAAATGCAGTCGATGGAAGGATATGGAGCACTTGCAGGCAGAAGGAATTAGTATAATTTGGCATACTATTCAACACAGACATAGTGGGCTGACAGGCCCGTTTCTATAGTGTACCGTTCTATGTTCTTCTCAAATAACGAATGTTTGTCTGTGCTGCACAAACACAGAATATTCAAAAATTGTCTCAAAAAATGAATCGTGAATAAATATGATAAATAAATAAATTAAAAAGGCTTAAAATACAAGGTGATATCTAAATACATTTAAATTAACTCATTCATTTCAAAAGTACCTCTCTTTTTGGGGTAGTTGGAATTATTGGAGTCTCTGTACCTGAATTAAGCCAAACTAAGTTTGACATAAAATGCTGGAGCAACTCAGTGCAACATGCAGCATCTCTGAAGACAAGGAATAGGCCACATTTTGGGTTGGAACCCTTCTTCAGCCTGAACGATAGAGATGAACAGGTGGGGAAAACTGGGGGCAGGAAAAGACCAGAACAGAATTGGGACTGGCAACAGATGACCTCAAAGAGTGTGGAGTCCATAATGAACTATTGTTGGCTGGGGAAGATGTGGTAATGACAGAGATACAAGGATGCGAACAGTAGAACTAGTATGACGACTAGGGTGGGGGAGGGGGGCAGAGAGGGGCCTGACCTGCTGAGTTGCTCCTGCATTTTGTGTCTGTCTTCAGATTCAGATTAAATTTAATTGTCATTGTCAGTGTACAGTACAGAGACAACGAAATGCATTTAGCATCTCCCTTGAAGAGCGACATAGCAAACGATTTGAATAAATAATAATAAGTGGGGGGGGGGGTGGTGATTGGCAGTCACCGAGGTACGTTGTTGAGTAGAGTGACAGCCGCCGGAAAGAAGCTGTTCCTCGACCTGCTGGTTCGGCAACGGAGAGACCTGTAGCGCCTCCCGGATGGTAGGAGGGTAAACAGTCCATGGTTGGGGTGAGAGCAGTCCTTGGCGATGCTGAGCGCCCTCCGCAGACAGCGCTTGCTTTGGGCAGACTCTTCAGTTTATCTTCAATATAAACCAGTATCTGCAGTCCCTTCCTACACATTAGGTCAAGCTAATACAAGTTCAGCAGAGAGGTGTCCAGCATTGGAGCACAGCAGCATGTAGCAAGGGCAATCAGTGATGTGGAATTCGAACATGATTGTGCACGGCTGTGTTGGCATCCTGAGGTTTCATAGATTTACTAATCGCTTGGCTTCTTAGTAGAAAGCCATTTCATGCCATTTTAAATCACATTGATCTGAACAAAGCAAAGGTTATAGCTCCCTAGGCAAAGTTTACCTCAAGCTGGCAAGACCCGTGATCAAATGCAAATCTGTTGTGGGAACACAATGATGCTGATGTCAATAATTCTCCATTCTGTTGCTTTACAGCTAGCAGGTGCTACCAGAACAGATGCTGCCTTAAATTAGATTTTTCTTTGTTCATTTCTAAACATATATTGCTAAGTTAGGTAGAATTTAAGATTTTAATTGATGGGTATGGGAAGAAAAGGTTCCCTTTGAGAAAATAGCTGTGATTTATGCCAGTCTTTTATTGCTTATTGGCTCTTACACATAACAATTGCTCTGACAAAGGAAAGCAGATGAGAAAGATGGTAACTTCTGGGAGTTGGACTTGCATAACAGAGATTTATGTGATTAAAAGTTTCCTTCTTGCAATACGTTTGAGACAATCTCAAGCAAGTTTAGTCAGGAATCTACTCTCAATCCATAATTTGAAACTAATTAGCCCTGATCTCCAGAGAGGAAGAATAAAATTATGAGCAGTGAGACAAGATAATGGAACTCTGAGCAAGCTTATGATATTGCTCCACAGTTTGGCAAATGTAACACTTTGCAAAATGTTCTATCACAAACGTAATATCTCCTTGTAATGTGGAATTATTTACGGGATGGCTCAAGTGAGATATCAAATATATTGCCTGGCACTCTATTTTACAAATTCTGGTGAAGAAGTATACCTCATCTATACCGTTAACAGAAAAGTTAACAGAATATTTAATTTTATAGCATACAAAAAACATCACTTTCTACTGGTGAATAGAGGAGCTACCTCTGGATGTTTAGTATTTTTTAGTTTATTATTGGCATGAGTACCAAGATACAGTGAAATGCTTTTTGGATGCCTGCTATCCAGTCAGTGAAAAGACTATACATGATTATAATCCATGATTACCGTCCACAGTGTACAGATACAGGATAAGAAGAATAACATGAGGTGCACCAGAAAGACACCAGAATTAACGAGGCAAAAAGCTCACGAAGGGATAGGACAAATGAAATAGGAATTGTTGTGAAAGGTGAGGTGAGTAATGGATTAAAAGTATTATATATGAATGCACAAAGTATTAGAAATAAAGTAGACGAGCTTAAGGCTCAGTTAGAAATTGGTAAGTATGATGTTGTGGGAATTACAGAGACATGGCTGCAAGAGGACCAAGGCTGGGAACGTCCTATCAAAAAGACAGACAGATGATGGCCAAACGGGTTGGGGTAGCTCTGTTGGTAAGGAATGAAATTCAGTCCCTTGCGAGGGGTGACATAGAATTAGGAGTTGTAGAGTCAGTATGAACAGAACTGAGGAATTGTAAGGGTAAAAATACCCTTATGGGAGTTATCCACAGGTCCCCAAATAGTAGCCTCGATATAGGGTGCAAGTTGAATCAAGAGTTAAAATTGGCATGTAGTAAAGGTAATGCCACATTGGTTATGGGAGATTTTAACATGCAGGTAGACTAGGGAAGTCAGGTTGGTACTGGACCCCAAGGGGGTTTGTGGAATACCTCCGAGATTGATTCTTAGAGCAGCTTGTACTGGAGCCTACCAGGGAGAAGGCAATTATGGATTTTATTTTGTGTAATGAACCGGATTTGATATGGGAACTTGAGGTAAAGGAGCCATTAGGAGGTAGTCACCATAATATGATGTTTTAATCTACAATTTGAGAGGGAGAAGGGTAAATCGGAGGTGTCAGTATTACAGTCGAACAAAGGGGACTACGGAGCCATGAGGGAGGAGCTGGCCAAAGTTGACTGGAAAGATATCCTAGCAGGGATGACAGTGGAACAACAATGGCAGGTATTCCTGGAAATAATTCAGAAGGTGCAGGATCAGTTCATTCCAAAGAGGAAGAAAGTTTCTAAGAGGAGTAAGATTGTGGCTAACAAGGGACGTCAAGGACAATATAAAAATAAAAGAGAAGTATAACATAGCAAAGATTGGCGGGAAGCACGAGGATTGGGAAACCTTTAAAGAACAACAGAAGATAATTAACAGGCAATACGGGGAGAAAAGATGAGGTATGAAGGTAAGCTAGCCAAGAATATAAAGGAGCATAGTAAAAGCTTCTTTAGGTTTGTGAAGAGGAAAAAAATAGTTAAGACCAAAGTTGGACCTTTGAAGACAGAAACAGGTGAATTTATTATAGGGAACAAGGAAATGGCAGACGAGTTGAACAGGTAACTAAGATACTTTGGATCTGTCTTCACTAAGGAAGACACAAACAATCTCCCAGATGTACTAGTGGCCAGAGGACCCAGGATAATGGAGGAATTGAAGGAAATTCACATTAGGCAGGAAATGGTGTTGGGTAGACTGATGCGGCTGAAGGCTGATAAATCCCCAGGTCCTGATGGTCTGCATCCCAAGGTACTTAAGGAAGTGGCTCTGGAAATCGTGGATGATTTGGTGATCATTTCCCAATGTTCTATAGATTCAGGATCAGTTCCTGTGGATTGGAGGGTAGCCAATGTTATCACACTGTAGTGGCCAGTTGGCTTAACTCAGTATGTTATAAATTATGGCCATTTGCCTTTAAATTTTGTCTGCCTGTAATTATGTGGGTGGGATTTATTACGTAGCCAGGCGGGTTTGCTGCTGGGATTCTGGCGCAGACGTGAGTAGTTTTTATTTTAGTTGAAGAAGCATGGGAGGAAGGCATAGCTTTCGACCATGCCGGAGTTTGACCATGCCAGAGTTTGACCATGCACGAGTTTGACTACGAGTAAGATTAAAATGTACTTAAACAAGAAGTAGTTTGGATGAATATCTTACCGTTTTTACTACGACAATAAAGAAACTATTAATCAAGAGACTGTGTTTTGAAGATTTATCTTTGGATAGCTTTGAATGTCTCGTGGAGAGCTCCCATGCGTAAACGAGGCTAGCTCCTTACCCCTTTGTCTTCATCATAGTGGCTAGAGGAGAAAATTCTTTGAACGATATAATAATCTGCCATTACATCCACTTTTTAAGAAAGGAGGGAGAGAGAAAACAGGGAAGTATAGACCAGTTAGCCTCACATAGGTAGTGAGGAAGATGCTAGAGTCAATTATAAATGATGAATTGGCGGCATATTTGGATAGCAGTAACAGGATTGGTCCGAGTCAGCGTGGATTTACGAAGGGGAAATCATGCTTCACTAATCTTCAGGAATTCTTTGAGGATATAACTAGGAAAATGGACAAGGGAGAGCCAGTGGATGTAGTGTACCTGGACTTTCAGAAAGCATTTGATAAGGTCCCACATAGGAGATTAGTGGCCAAAATTAGGGCACATGGTATTAGGGATAGGGTACTGACATGGATAGAAAGTTGCTTGGCACACAGGAAACAAAGAGTAGGGATTAACAGTTCCCTTTCAGAATGGCAGGCAGTGACTAGTGGGGTACCGCAATGCTCGGTGCTGGGTCCGCAGCTATTTACAATTTACATTGTTGATTTAGATGAAGGGATTAAAAGTAACATGAGCAAATTTGCAGATGACACAAATCTGGGGGCACTGTGAACTATGAGGAGGATGCTATGAGAATGCAGGGAGAGCACACCTGGAGTATTGTGGGAAGTTTTGGTCTCCCAATTTAAGGAAGGACATTCTTGCTAATGAGGGAGTGCAGCGTAGGTTCACGAGGTTAATTCCTGGGAAGGCGGGACTGTCATATGTTCAAAGAATGGAGCGACTAGGCTTGTACACACTGGAATTTGGAAGGATGAAAGGTGATATTATTGAAACATATAAGATTATTAATGGAATGGACAAGCTAGAGGCAGGATACATGTTCCTGATGTTGGGGGAGCCCAGAACCAGGGGCCACAGTTTACGAATAAGGGCTTGGCCATTTAGAACAGAGATGAGGATAAACTTTTTCACCCTGAAAGTTGTGAATCTCTGCCTCAAAAGGCAATGGAGGCCAATTCTCTGGATGCTTTCAGGAGCGAGTTAGATAGAAACATAGAAAATAGGTGCAGGAGTAGGCCATTCGGCCCTTCGAGCCAGCACCGCCATTCAATATGATCATGGCTGATCGTCCAACTCAGTATCCTGTACTGAGATGGATGATCTTAAAGATCTCGTAAAGATAGCGCAGTCAAGGGATATGGGGAGAAGGCAGGAACGGGGTACTGATAGTGGATGATCAGCCATGATCACAGCGAATGACGGTGCTGGCTTGAAGGGGCGATTGGCCTACTCCTGCACCTATTGTCTATTGCAATATTAAGCACAGTGAAATTCAATAAAAGATAGTTTGTGGGTCTCCAATGAGGTAGATGGTAGGTCAGGACCACTCTCTACTTGGTGATAAGATGGTTCAGTTGCCTGATAACAGTTGGAAAGAAACTGGTCCTGAATCTGGACGTATGTGTTTTCACATCTCTGCACCTGAGGAGAAAAGGGTGAGACTCATCCTTAATTATGCTAGTGACCTTGCCTAGGATGCATGAAGTGTAGATAGGGTGAGCGGGCGAGCAGCCAAGCCCAACTCATGGCCTCCGTGGTACCCAGCCGCGGGCGGCATCGGCCGCTTTGTCAGGCCCGAGGTTCTACCCGCAAGGCCCCAGGTGGAGTTTTACACGGCGATCGACGAGGCATCAAGACCGCAGCGGTGAGGCCTCCTGATGATGGGGCCGCAGTGGTGGTGGGACCCCGCGGCAGCGTTGGGGCCTTGTGGCGGCAGTGGGGCCAAACCGAATTTCAAAATCCGTGGAGAAATCTATCTCTTCCTCTTTTTTTCAGTTTTCTCCTCTCATGTCTGGTGGGGGAATAGAGGGAGAGAAGGGGGGAGTGGGGGAGGTAGGGAGTGGGGAATAGAGGGAGAGAAGGGGGGAGTGGGGGGGGAGGTAGGGAGGATAGTAGAGGGGGAGGAGGGGGGAGTGGGGGAGGTAGGGGGGGATGGGGAATAGAGTTTGAGAGTTGAGAACAGTGGGGGATTTTTAGGAAGGTTGTACATGGTCCATGTTACAATGACAATGAAGAAACTATTCTATTCTATTCTATTCTTGTGGGATTGCAGGGGAGTAGGGATGGGAGAGGAATTATAAAGGGAGGGAGGGAGGGACTGAGGGTAGGTGAAAGGAGAGGGAGGGAGAGGTGAGGGAGGGATTGGGGAAGGGGAGGAGGAGAGGGGAAAGAAGAGGGGGGTGAAGTGGAGGGGGAGTGCTGGTGATGAGGGGAAATGAGCTGCACCTGCACAGTTAGGGGACTATGCGTGTGTGGTGGAATATGGCATTGGGGGAACAGGTTGCGTTGGGGGAACGGGTGAGTGGTGGAATATTACGTTGGGGGAGCAGACACAACGGGTCTGCACTTAATCTAGTTCTTTATAAATCAATTGTTAAAAATGTTAAAAACAATTACTTAAAATTACATTATAGAATATACTTAGGGTACATATTAAGTGACAACAGTCCTACTCAACCTTAGTGATAATCTCTGAAATCTAGCATTTGCTTATTCTACTAGATGCACTGAGATCAAGCTTCTCCCTCCATTCGGACCACAGTCTAGCTCCATCTTCTAGATGGTGCTCTTTAATAACATGAATCTAGAAAAAGATTGACGGTTGTTGTCACATCTTTCATCCAAATTCCATTTTCCTTTATCTACAGTGTCTCTTATGACAACGGTATACATTTCAGGAAAAGTTCCATAGTCATTCAATTTGCAATTCTATTTCTGTGGATAATTCAAACATAATATTTGCAGTTTTCTGGGTGAGTCTATTTGCTCAGAATCATGGCTTGGGAAATTACTTACTAAATAAACAATAATGAAGTTATAATTTTCCAATTGCAGGCAGACTTTTATTTTAACTGCAATTCATGGCACTGTAAAATGATTTTAACTAAGCTGAACTGTTGTCTGGGTTAGACTACTTTGAGTTCCTTTTCCAATACCCTACGAACAATAACCAGGCTGACACATAATGCAGAAACAATGGAATGCTACAGTGTCAAATGTGATTTTTTTCTGGCAAGAACTTTAAAGTGTGGCACTCCCTCTTTTTTCAAATGGATGCAAAGTATTCTGAAGAAGATAGAACAGTATCCTGAAAAATATTAATCCAATAATCTACAATGCTAGAAACAGAATATTTGTTCATGATTAGGTCGTATTTATGGGAATTGTGTGCATCAGTTTTGCAACATTATAATAATGACATCCCTTCATAAGAAATAAAACAAAAATGCAGGAAGTACTCAGCATATTCGGAAGCATCCTTATGATGGAGAAAGAAACTTAGCGTCCCAGGACAGTAACCTCTCAGATGATCAAATGTTCTCTTCACAGATGCAGTTTGCCTGGTTGGTGCACAGCAGCAACCTCTTGCTCAACAACAAAATAGGAACCAATCATTAATTTTGGAAAGGGGAAGTAGGGAGACCATGTGTCAGTTTTCATTAGTGGTTTGATGTTGGAGAGAGGTAGCAGCTTCAAATTCCTGGACGTTAACATCCTGGACGGCCTGTTCCAGGCCCAGCACATACATTAGACCAGAAGACGGTGAGCCACTACCTTTACATTCTGAGAAGGTTAAAGAGATTCAACATGTCACTAAATGGTCTCACAAACTTCTATGCATGCACTGTAAAAAGTAACTTGGCTGGATGCATCGTGGGCTGGTACAAGATTTTCACACACAAAGAAACACAAGAGGCTGCAGGGAATGGTAGACTCATCCTAATCCATCCTGGGTACAGTTTTCACCACAATTTAAAGCATCTACATGGGGTGCTGCCTCAAGCAGGTGGCATCTATCTACAAAGTTCTCCACCGCCCTGGTCATGCCCTTCTCTTGCTACTACTGTTGGGCAGGAGGCACAGAAGCCTGATGTACCACACCATTAGGTTAAGGGACAGCAACTTTCCCTCAAATATCAGATTCTTGAACCGACCTGCACAAACCCTAATCCCATCACGGTAGTGGACCACACTATGTACCATCTCTTGCAATACCAAGGACTTTCTAATTGTGTATTTTGCGCTAATATTTGTAGCGATGTTACAAAGCCTACCATCAGCGGCGCTGTAGATCTGGGGGAATTAAAATGCAGGTTTGTATTGATTGTTGGAGAGGGATTTCCTTGGGCTGCTAGCTGATGAAGAAAAATCGTTCGCGCTTCCGTTCGCGGGTATTATTTTTTAATTTTGCTGGAAGTTTGCATCGCTGGATTAAATTTAAACACACCTAAAAACGCCTTCAACGCCTTCAACATCGTGGATCGCAATATCAGTACAAAACAAAATGTATGTCGCTTCTTTAACATATTATTTTGCTTTATGGCGTGGCTTTATTTTAATCTTATGATGTGAACATTTTTATTTAGGCCCACATATGAATTGGTGTCTTGCCTGCCAATATGGGCTTAAATTTACAGCAATGGCAACATTCCAATCGATCACATTCCAGAAACATCCACTCTCAAGATAATCAAAATCTTTTTTTTTTGGGACAATCATGTCATAAGAGCATCTAAATCATCTATATTTTGTGTTATAGATTTTGTTTAGATGCTCTTATGACATAATCATTGATCATAGACAACCATGATCAATATTTTCATACAGTACAGTTTTAGTCAGATGTATTGTGCAAAAAATAATGATTGATTATCTTGAGAGTGGACGTGTCTGGATTAATTTATGGGAATTAAACATTAAATTCCTTCCATTTGGCATATAAATTCATGACGAAGTGAGATTTTAAAAACATGTTATATTTTGAATTTGTGTGTGATTGGGATCAGTTTGTTATTTGTTATTTGGATAGTTAGGCTATTTAAACAATTTCGCCTTTTCTTAAGAAATTGATAGATGTTTAGATCTAGTAATTAAATTTAGATGATTAATTAATGAATTTAATTGATTTGATGAAACTGATGACTATGAGTTTTTTGTTGGGTATTTACTATTTGTTTTAGCGTTTAACGTTATAATTTCTACCTTTTTTTCTAAAACTGCAAATAATAACTAGTTTCTGTTAATGCTGTTCAGTGTTTTTTTTCTCTTTACATTTTAAACAGATGTCTCCGAAGAAGAAATGTAAAATTGTCAATCCAAATGTCCAGCAAAAGAGATTGATTTTGACAGCATTTGCAGAGATTATCCGAATTTGGACTACTCCAAATGTGATGAACTACAGGACATTCTTAATGGGAAAGTAGTGGGCAGAAAGGCATGTCATGCATGGTTTGAAGAGCAAAACCTGTAGTTTACAATGCCAAAATTGAAAAGTTGAGGAAAAACAAGGTGTACAGAGTTGCTTATTGGTTACAATCCGAGGAGTATGATGAGGCTACTGATTATGATATGCCAATGTACCAGCTAGCAACTGATCTTCTCCATACGGACTTGGTCTATTGCTAATATGTAATTTGTAATTTCTTTACCTATCTATTACAGACTTACAGCATATAATACAATAATATTAAAGTTCCGATCTTGAGAATATCACATTTTTGAATTTTCAAGACAGTCTGGGTGTTTATTACTATTTCCGTCTCAAAGGTCAATTTTGTAATTAGCTACAATTTGGTAACTTAGCAATTATATGCTTTAATTTCAGGTCATCCAAATAAGATGTTTTATATTTGTTTCAGAATGCTTCAATCTACAATAACTGAACATTTCATTCAGTTCTCTTAATTTTTAAGAAAGTTATGGGCTTTTGACTGTCCTCGATCACGGCTTTTGTGTTAAGTCAATGGAAAAGCAATAGGGAACAAGATGCTAATTTCCGAGTATGAAAATGACCATAACGTTTTTAAATACTGAAGATATGAAAGGGAATTAAGTATCAAGTTAAAGTTCTTTTTATGCTTTATCTGAGGGGATAGATTACAGGCTTGATTTTTGAAATCTCAAAATTTTATAACATTCCTAATATTTGATTCTGTTTTGCACAAGCTTAATCTTTTCATTGATTTGTATAATTTATGTATAATCCAAGTATATGTTTTTTTTGTGTGTCTTCTAAGTGCCCGTGATACTGCTGCAAGCAAGAATTTCATTGTGCTTGAACCTCAATGTATTTGTGCATATGACAATAAACTCGACTTGACTTGCCTTCACAATATGGTCATAAATATAGGATCTAAATTCAGCAGGCACCAAATTAAAATTCAGCAGATAGAGCATTGAGCTATGAAAATAAAAAGGCTACAACTGGAAATCCTACTTATTTGTCTACGCACGGCATTTCATGTCACCGTGTGGATAGCTTTTTCATCAGCAGGTAAGGAAGTTTTGAAGTTTGTATTTTTACATCTAAAATGCGTAAGTTTATTGACCATTTCTTTGCACATAGAATCCCACTGTTACGAGCAAACGAGTGTTTTACCACCTGGAATGCACTTCAAAAATGTGATTTTACAATATATTAAAAGAATAATGATGTTGTGGGAATTACAGAGACATGGCTGTAAGAGGGCCAGAGCTGGGAATTGAATATTCAAGGGTATACCTCCTATCGAAAAGACAGACAGGTGGGCAAAGGGGATGGAGTAGCTCTGTTGGTGAGGAATGAAATTCAGTCCCTTGCAAGGTGTGACATTGAATCAGGAGATGTGGAGTCAGTATGGATAGAACTAATGAATTGTAAGGGTAAAAATACCCTAATGGGACTAATATACAGGCCCCCTTGCAGTAGCCTGGATATAGGGCGCAAGTTGAATCAGGAGTAAAAATTAGCATGTAGTAAAGGTAATGCTACGGTTGTTATGGGAGATTTCAACATGCAGATAGACTGGGAAAATCAGGTTGGTACTGGACCCCATGAAAGGGAGTTTGTGGAATGCCTCCGTGATGGATTCTTTGAGCAGCTTGAATTGGAGCCTACCAGGGAGAAGGCAATTCTGGATTTAGTGTTATGTAATGAACCGAATTTCATAAAGGAACTTGAGGTTAAGGAGCCATTAGGAGGTAGTGACCATAATATGGTCAAGTTTAATCTACAATTGGAGAGGGAGAAGGGTAAATTGGAGGTGTCAGTGTTACAGTTGAATAAAGGGGACTATGGAGCCATGAGGGAGTAGCTGGCCAAAGTTGACTGGAAAGATACCCTCGCAGGGATGACAGTGGAACAACAATGGCAGGTATTTCTGGGAATAATGCAGAAGGTGCAGGATCAGTTCAAAGAGGAAGAAAGATTCCAAGGGGAGTAAGGGGCGACCATGGCTGACAAGGGACGTCAAGGACAGTGTAAAAATAAAAGGTAAGAAGTACAACATAGCAAAGATGACGGAAAGCAAGAGGATTGGGTAATGTTTAAAGAGCAACGGAAGATAACTAAAAAGGAAATATGGGGAGAAAAGATGAGGTATGAAGGTAAGCTAGCCAAGAGTATAAAGGAGGATAGTAAAAGCTGCTTTATGTATGTGAAGAGGCAAAAAATAGCTAAGACCAAAGTTAGACCCTTGAAGACTGTAAAAGGTGAATTTATTATGGGGAACAATGAAATGGCAGATGAGTTGAACAGGGACTTTGGATCTGTCTTCACTAAGGAGGAAACAAACAATCTTCCTGATATAGTAGTGGCCAGAGGATCTAGGGTGATGGAGGAACTGAAGGAAATCCACATTAGGCAGGAAATGGTGTTGAGTAGTCAGATGGGACTGAAGGCTGATAAATCCTTAGGGCCCGATGGTCTGCATCCCAGGATACTTAAGGTTGGTGGCTCTAGAAATCGTGGACGAATTGGTGATAATTTTCCAATGTTCTATATATTCAGGATCAGTTCCTGTGGATTGGAGGGTAGCTAATGTTATCCAACTTTTTAAGAAGGCAGGAGAGAGAAAACAGGGAATTATAGACCAGTTAGCCTGACATCGATGGTGGGGAATATGCTGGTGTCAATTATAAAAGATGAAATAGCGGCATATTTGGATAGCAGTAACAGGATCGGTCCGAGTCAGCATGGATTTATGAAGGGGAAATCATGCTTGACTAATTTTTTGAGGATGTAACTAGGAAAATGGACAAGGGAGAGCCAGTTGATGTTATATAGTTATATGGTTATGTAGTGTGCCTGGACTTTCAGAAAGCATTTGATAAGGTCGCACAAAGGAGATTAGTGGGTAAAATTAGGGCACATGGTATTGGGGGTAGAGTGCTGACATGGATAGAAAATTGGTTGACAGACAGGAAACAAAGAGTAGGGATTAACGAGCCCCTTTCAGAATGGCAAGCAGTGACTAGTGGGGTACCGCAAGGCTTGGTGCTGGAACTGCAGCTATTTACAATATACATCAATGATTTAGATGAAGTGATTCAAAGTAACATTAGCAAATTTGCAGATGATACAAAGCTGGGTGGCAGTGTGAACTGTGAGGAGGATGCTGTGAGAATGCAGGGCAACATGAACAGATTGGGTGAGCGGGCAGATGCATGGCAGATGCAGTTTATCGTGGATAAATGTGAGGTTATCCACTTTGGTAGCAAAAACAGGAAGGCAGATTATTATCTAAATGGTGTCAAGTTGAGAAAAGGGGAAGGACAACAGGATCTGGGGGGGTCCTTGTTCATCAGTCACTGAAAGTAAGCATGCAGGTGCAGCAGGCAGTGAAGAAAGCGAATGGCCTTTACGACAAGAGGAGTTGAGTATAGGAGCAAAGAGGTTGTATAGGACCCTAGTGAGACCACACATGGAGTATTGTGTGCAGTTTTGGTCCCCAGAGCTGAACACACTTCTCAGCCGTGTGTTGACGGGGCGCCGATGTGAAGTGGAAGCCAAGATACCAAACGGAAACGATGCTGAAAAGCCAAATATCCGAACGGGCACGAGGCCGAAAAGCCAAATAACGGACATGCCGTCTCCGAGGACGGGGTTTATCTGAGACCTTGTCAGCGATTGGTCCAGACACCACGTCCATCACATCACAGGCCAGGGGGGATTCTTAATTTTCCTTCGCCGCTTTTGCCAAAGATCATCAAAGATCATCAAGCAGATTATTTTTGTAAGCGTTGATCTACCACGGTGCTACGGGTTAAGAGGCTGGAACCAAAAGAGTACGAAGAAGAAACGCCAACTAACCGAAAGGATGGGATGCCTAAATGCAAACTGACCAAAAGGGCGGGACGCCTAAAACCTAACTAACCAAAAAGCCTAAAAGCAAACTCACTGAATGGCCCCTCTGTCGAAACGCCACCTACATGAAAGGCGGCGTCGCCTACAAGCCAACGAACCGAATGCCGCTCAACAGAAAAGTCCAATAATGGACATGACGTTGCCGGGGGGGCGGGACTTGTCAGCGATTAGTCCAGCCCGCGGAGGGTGGCCGTGGGAGAGTGGGGGTTGTCCCGAGGGATGCTCACCTTCAGCCGCTTACAACTTGGTGCTTGGGTTCAGATTGCCCAGTCACCTATGGCTTGTGTGGACAAAATGATCCCCACCCTCCCGTCTCCCCTTCTCTCTCTCTCCCCCCTCTTTCTCCCTACTCCTCTCTCTCCCTACTGCTCTCTCTCCCCTCTTCTCTCTCTCTCCCCTTCTCTCTCTCCCCTTCTCTCTCTCCCCTCTCTCTCTCCCTCTCTCTCCCTCTCTCTCTCTCTCTCCTCCCCTCTCTCTCCCCCCCTCTCTCTCCCTCCCCTCTCTCTCCTCCCTCTCCTCTCTCTCTCTCTCTCCTCCTCTCTCTCTCCCTCTCTCTCTCCCTCTCTCTCTCTCTCTCCCTCCTCTCTCCCCCCTCTCTCTCTCTCTATCCTCCCACTCCCACTCTCTCTCTCCCCCACTCTCTCTCTCCTCCCTCTCCTCTCCTTCTCTCTCCCCTCTCCTCTCTCCTCCCCTCTCCTTCTATCCCTCCTTCTCTCCTCTCTCTCTCTCTCTCCTCCTCTCTCTCTCCCCCTCTCTCTCTCTCTCTCTCTCTCTCTCTCTCTCTCTCTCTCTCTCTCTTCTCTCTCTCCCCCTCTCTCTCTCCCTCCTCTCTCTCTCTCCCCTCTCTCCCCCTCTCTCTCTCTCTCTCCCCCTCTCTCACCCTTCTCTCTTTCTCTCCCCCGTCTCTCTCTCTCCTCCGTCTGCACCATCTGGGAGCGTCCGCGCACCCAGAGTCACTGACCGCGATGCACCGCCATCGGACCCCAACCCCCACACCAGGGTGATTTCAGCCCCTCCCCCCCCTCCTCCGATCCCCGGACCCTGACACCCACACCGGGTGATTCACCCTCACCCCGGCTGCTGGGCCAGACTGCTCGGGGCATTGGCAGCCACAGCAAATCGCTTTTAAAACACACATTTCCTGTTGGATCAATGACAAGTGTGCATGACAACAAACAATTTAATCTCCTCCCCCCCCCCCCCCCCCCTTGACAACAAGTCATGTCCGTTCGTTTATTTGGCTTTTCTGCGTTGCGTCTGTTCGGTTATTTGTCGTTTCCATTCGGTATCTTGGCTTCCACTTCTTTGCTTCGGCTTCTCATCGTTCGATGCCCCATCCGGGTACCCTTCTTGGCATCTGCAAAATGGTATCTGTCTTGGGCTTCTTATGCTTCTTGTGCGCGGTGGTGGAAAGATTGGTGGAAACAGGGCCGCGACATGAATGCTCTTTCCTTCACCCCAGTTTGGGGATAGGGACAATGTACACCTGGATCAGGGATCATTCAACGTGCCATACAAAGAGGCAGGCATAGCTGGGGCCCATACAAGTGCCCATGTCTACACCTTGGATTTGGGGGAAGTGGGAGGAGGTGAAGAATAAGTTGTTAAGAGTATGGACCAGTTCCACTAGGCGGAGGAGTGTTGGTAGAGGGAAATTGACTGGTTCTGCAGTCGAGGGAGGGCTGTAAGACCTGGTGGGGGACGGAGATGTAGAGTGACTGAACATCCATAGTAAAGTTAATGAAGTCTGTAATAAAAGTTCCTTATATCCAGAGATGCTGCCTGTCTGCTGAGCTACTCCAGCATTGTGTGTCTATGTCTCTATCCATGTTCCTGTCTAATTACTTCTTAAACATGATGACAGTCCCTGCATCAACAACCTCCTCCAGCAGCTTGTTCCATACACCCACCGCCCTATGCATGAAAAAATTATCCCTCAGATTCCTATAAAATCTTTCCCCCTTCACCTTGAACCTATGTCCTCTGTTTCTCGATTCCCCTACTCTTGTCAGCTGTAATACAAAGGCTATAATCTCTCCAATGCAAGTAAAGAAGATTCACCGCATAAAGGAACTCCAAAGCTTTGATATGTAAAATATCCATGGTTAGGATTGCTGCACAATTATGATAATTCAATTATTAGCCCATTACAATTGACAGGGGGAGACACCATTCCTACATTAACTTTTACCCCACAGAGTTAGTGCATTTTCAAATCAATTTATCAACTGCTGGGAATTGATTTTAGTATATTTCCATCCAAGAGGATTATGTTAATGTAAAACTTGCATCTGTGAAGTGACCCTTCTGAGAAACATTAATAATATTTTAGCTAAGGATTTCCTAACCCCTGTCCTTGAAGCTCAAGAATCCGTCAAAGCTCCAAGCAGTACTGGGAAATACCCTGCGGGAGTATTGTTGATTATTATTGATTATAACATTGGGAGGAGGAACGGGGCGGAGTGCCAAGAAAACCACCTCTTATTTTGAAATACAACATTGCTAACTCCATTGCTAAGATACAGTATAAGACAAGCAATAACAATCGGCCAAAAACAGTGATTTCCTTGGCTAGCATGGACATGATGGGCTGAATGACCTCCTTCCGTACCAAAGATTTATAGGGATCAATGGTAGACAGATAAGCTTTTTCTGAAACTGGAACTAATATGCCACCTAATGCTGACCCCAATGCATAATCTTTGACTTCAGCTTATGGGCAGCTGTTCAGCAAGACACTGACAGTAAAATTAGGTCAAATAATATGCTGCACTCGGTCACCCAAGCTCATCTTTGTTTGCTCAGCCATCTGTTCTGGTCACTTTTCCTGCTGAAATTCACCACATTTCCTTTTCCCAGTTTTTACAATCAGTGGTGTCAGTACAGTGTGCAACCTGATACCAATGACCGCAGGATTAAGTAACCATGGTAATTGCACTTTAATGAGGAGTAAACAGATGAATGAACTGAGTCAAACAGAACTAGCCAGAATACTTAATACTTTGAGTGGTGGCCCTTGGTGCTGACAATTATGGCTATGCAAATTGTACAAGTCGGAGATTGGAAAAAAATATGAAGACTTTACTATATTGTAGATAGATTGATTTAAGGGTTAAATATAAATGCAAAAATGTGAAATATAAACAATTAAGTTAACAATTAAAAAGTAATTATTTCAGACACATTAAAAAAAATGTTTAATCCTCTCTCCACAATGTGGCTTTACCTTTCTGTTCCATTCTTTTCTCCCCTGTCTACAACTGCCAGTTTGTAAAGGAATTGTTGCCATGACAACTTTGGCCTCTCCCCCACCACAGACATTCCCTCTGCATTCTCCACTCCTCCCCCCATCTCTCTGGCAACTAATACACTTGTTCACTCACTTTTGAGGTTCGGATGGAGAGTCTTTAAGTTAGAAATGTTGGCTATGCTCCTTTCTCCACTTAAGATGCTGTTTGATCTGATGAGTGCTTCTATCATTTTCTTTTTTAGAATGAAATTTGTAATGATAATTGTAATTGTAACTGGGTTCAATTTTAACTACCCTAATATAGGAAAGATGCCACTCAGCTGCAAAGACTGCAGAGAAGGGCGCGAAGTTGGTTTACTGGTCAATACAGACATTCAAAGGCGAAGGCTGGAGGCCATGCAGCAGCCTGGGGCTTGCCTGGTTCAGGCGCCACTCATAAGACCTAGAATGCGGTTTGGACTTTGAAAATGGCTCCGAAAACCTGGCGCCTCTTGCATGCGGTCTCAGTGGACTATTACTGTACACTTTGCTAATCTGAGATGGTGCTTATTTGTGGCAATACTTTACTGAGCTGTATGTTAGAAAATAATTTCACTGTGCATTTGCATATGTGACAATAATGCACAAACCATCTCATGGGCATAATGAAGCAGTTTTGTGGTGAAACACTGACTGTCACCCACATGGTAGCTTACATTTCAAACATAATTGACAGTAAGTTTTAAATTTTGAAAGTTCTGAAACATGGTCACTCTTTATTTTATAAGGGTACGGATGGGCCTAATTGAATCCAGTACCTTTTTTTAAATTCATTCATCAAATTACTGGAATTTAACAAATGATATTATTAAACAGAAGATCTTACAAGGTGTCAAGGCATCATTTCCATCATGTATTGCCTACTGACATGTTCTACACTGAAACATTATCAACAATACATAGCCGTTGTTTGCATGCTGAAAAGTCTAAAATTGGTACCAATTGATATCACGTTACATCTTCAATTATAGAGAACAAAGATGCATCTTATCACTGGTAGTCAAACTTTGTAGAAGAGTGATCATATTATGACACACATTTTGTTATAATTTAAAATAATTTAACTCAATACCTAAACATATGAAAGGAAAGTTATGTTTGACAATCCTCTTAGTGTGTTTTTTGATGTTGTAACAAACAAAATAGGTAAGAACAAACTGATGCATGTGTATATTTGGACTTTACAATGGATATGAAATGAAATCAGAGCACATGATATAGAGGATGATATTATTAACATTGACTGATGATGGTTAACAGGCAAAAAAACAGAGAGATGGAATAAATGGATCATTTTAGCGTGGGAGAATGTAACTGGTGAGGCTACAGGGATCGCTATTGAAACCCTGACTGTTGAAATCTACATCAATAATTGGGTGTGAGGATCAAATGCAATATATTCAGCAATATATTCAGTATACCCATGATACAAAGCTGGGTTGCTGATGCAAGTTATGAAGAGGATGTAGGGAGCTTTTAAAGACATTTGTAAGAAATTGCAAGAGGTAGTTGGCAGTGTTCTATTACTGAGATCGCATTTTGAACGGTCATGGACAATACTAATTGTGTTTTTGCAGTAACATCTTGCTCTGCACAATCTTTATTTTCACTGTCTGGTATCTATGTACAATGTATACATAATGTTATATTCTGTATGCTGTCTGAGTAATCTGCCTATGAATCTGCTGCAAGTAAGCTTATATTTCTACCTGCACCTCACTATACTTGTGCATGTAACAATGACTGTTTAAGATGGGTGCAATCATTTGACTGTAATGCCTGCGGCATCTTTGGCTGGCAGTTGCAAAAGACATTTCAGAAATAGATGTTTTTTAATGACTCTCACATACTGCATTTCATTGCTTAGCAATAAGTCATACCAGGCATAACAGCCATTTAAAAAAAATCCCATTCCTTCCTTTCCAATAAAATGCTGAGCAGGAAGAACATATGTCATTTCCAATGACCAATATTGCTAAGATAGAAAGGACAGAAATGCATATCCTGCATTCGCTTTGCGTGGAATAAACCTCATTATACAGAACTGGATTGACTGGTTGAATCACAACCTGGTTCAGCAACTCAATTGCCCAGAGAGTAATAGACACTGCCCGGTCCATCACAGGTTTTGACCTCCCCACCATTAAAGGGATCCACAAAAGGTGCTGCCTCAGAAAGGCAACCAATATCATCAAAGGCCCCCATCAACTTGACTACGCTCTCATTCAGAAAAAATGTATAGGAGCCTGAAAACCGTGACCACCAGGTTCAAGCATAGCTTCTTCCCAGCAACCATCAGGCTCTTTAGCAGGAAAGAACTTCAGATGCTGGTTTAAATCGAAGATAGATACAAAATGCTGGTGTAACTCAGTGGGACAGACAGCATCTCTGGAGAGAAGGAATGGGTGACGTTTTGGGTCTGAAGAAGGGTCTCGACCCGAAATGTTACACACTCCTTCTCTCCAGAGATGCTGCTTGTTCCGCTGAGTTACTCCAGCATTTTGATTCTACCATCAGGCTCCTTTTGCATACAACACCTACCTCAGTAATTATGATCTTCTATGGACCGTGCCTTTGGCTCCACTATAGATCTTGATTTTTGCATTATAATGGATACTTAATATTACGCTTGTTAATTTATTGTATTTATGATTATTATATATTTTCTGTGGTAATTGGATTTGCGTTGCAGCAAGTTAGAAATTAATTGGTCTGTTGTCAATACCGATGATGATTAAATCACTCTTGACCCTCTTCAATCTTGATTCTTGACTCTTGGATATATTGGAGAAAATGATGTTGCCTCCTAAATGAGTCATTTTAGGGGCTATAGCAATGACATTGTGTGGTTGTCACATACTAGTCATATGGTACCCTATCCAGCTTTTGCCTCCAAGCCAGACTGGATCCACACAAAATCAATTAGAATATAAAGATAAAATCTTCCTTAAAGGGTTGAAGTACTCAAACTATGTTTATATAACGCTGGTGAATGCCACGCAGGAATGTACTACGACAGTGCCACCTAGCATCTGGGGAAGTAAAATGTAGACATTATGGTAGATACAACAGCAGGGTCGGCCTTACGCCAATTGGATCAATTGGGCCCCGCGCCTAAGGGTGCCCCGTGCCGGAGTAATGTACTCTCGGCTCGGGTAGATCTACCCCTGGTGGACGGGGAAGAGAGGGGTGGAGAGAGGGTAGAGGGGTGGAGGGGGAAGAAAGGGGTTTGCGGGGAGGGGGTGTGAGAGGGAATGGAGAAGGGGAAAAGGGGGAGGTGGGTCATTCCCTCGCGGTCCCGGGGCAGCATTCCTGCCCCTCCAGTCACCGTGCTTCATGCACACAGCCCTGGCTCCCCCTTCTCTCTCCCTGGGGAGACGAGGTGAACAATACAGGGAGGGCTGGGCCGGGGGTTGGGGCAACGTTTACAAACCTCGGCCTCAGCTCACAACCGTCCGGCATCCGCTCCCGTCCCCAGCACTTTCCCTCCCTTCTCTCCTTCCTTTCCCTCCCTCCCTTCCCTTCTTCCCTCCATTCCTTCTCTCCTTCCCTCCCTCCTTCTTCTCTCTCTTTACCCTTCTCACCTTCCCTCCCTGCCTTCTTTCTCTCCTTCCCTCCCTCCCTTCTTTCTCTCCTTTCCTCCCTCCCTTCTTTCTCTATTTACCTCCCTCCCTTCTCTCCTTCCTCCCTTCTCTCCCTCCGTCCATTCTCTCCTTCACACACACACACACACACACGCACACACACACGCACACACACGCACACACACACGCACACACACACACACACACACACGCATGCCTGGACTGTTTTTTCGCCAGTGGTTATTGGTTTTCCATGATCTAGTTAATTAAATTACTTTTTTTTTCATTTCACAGTCACTAAAACAAGTGGTATTGTAATGATGTACTTTTCATAGGTGATCTACACATTTTGTTTGTTACTTGTAAGCTTACATGTATGCAATTTTATATTAAAATATAGCTTAATTCTGTTTGGTCCATTAACTCACAGGCACTTTTTAAGCACACATTTTGATTACTTTCCATTCTACCATAGAGGTATAAAGTCTATAATAGACTTTATTTATATTTCTACGATTCTACAGACCTTGGCTGGGAACCTGGGGCTCACCAAAATTGTTCCCAATTGGGTTCTGCACCTCCTAAGGCCGACCCTGTACAACAGGCTGCATAAATGTTCAAGGGAAACAAGCTTCTAAGTGTAACATCCCTGTGTGATGTAAGATAGGATAAAATGGTTACTTCAGAAGTGAAATAAACATGAAATTAATGTGTGATTAAGGAACACGGCAGAGACCCGGGTTCGATCCTAACTACGGGTGCAGTCTGCACGGAGTGTTTACATTCTCTGAGATCTTCGGTTTCTCCGAGATCTTCAGTTTCCTCCCACACTCCAAAGATGTACCGATATGTAGGTTAATTGTCTTGGTGTATGTGTACAATTGTCCCCAGTGCGTGTAGGATAGTGTTAATGTGCAGGGATTGCTGGTTGGTATGGACTCGGTGGGCCGAAGGGCCTGTTTCTGCGCTGTATCTCTAATCTAAACGCGTATTTCTTGACCAATGTATTACTGAGTTCTTATATTCAAACATGTAATGAAAACTACTGATGGAAGTAATCAAACTCTAATTACAACATCTCTGCACCTCCAGTGGAGACACAGCAGCACCACCTCTGGAGGAGGGTGCAATTACAATACAATTCATGGTAATAATTCTAGTAAAAATAAGCGATTACAAAATATATCTACCATACAAATGTATTAGATAAATCATGTAAAAATGTATATCTGATCTATCCCCATTATAAAAATCACACCTATGGTCTTATCTGTTATGTATTTATGTGTATATATTTCAACATGGTACCATGGTGATCAGTTACTGAATTGGTAATTCGAAATCTGCTCTACAAATCTGGAGTCAATCATTTTATAGACTAGACTTTGAGGAATTTAAATTCAGCGATTAAATAAAAAAACTTGAATTGAAAAGCAAATAAAAGTAATAAGGATGATGAAACCATCAGAGGATTATAAAATCTACTAATGTTCATTTGAGAAAGGAAACCTACTATCCTAATTCTCTTTGGCTTATACATTGATTCATAAGTCAGTCAAGGACAATTCGGGTGACAATGTGGATTTCTCTAGCAATAACCCATGTCCCCTGAATATTTTTTGTAAAGCGTTGTTACCCTTTGATACTGCATATGGTACATTGGAGATTATGTTTCCTCTTTGATTTGATTAACTGAGAGTTGTTTCTCTCTGACTTTCTTCTGCTCTCCAATTACTTTCCTTTTGTTTCTCTATACTTAAATGCATTCTCTTTCCATTTTTATTCTTCACTTCTTCCAGGTATGTGATGTACAGAGAAGCTTTCTGCACTGTTATAGATCATGGGAAATTTTGTTTCCCAGCCTCTCCACATCTTTCCTAATTACACACAACTTCTCCCACCTACTTAATCCTATTATGTGCCCATACTATTCACCTTTGACCCACGCATTGTGAAATGTGTTTTATTCTGATCTTGCATGGGTAACAGAATTAGAGACCCATTAGCATTTATTGATCAGAAAAATGCGGAAATGGTGCCTCATATTGAAGTCGAAGGATAAAGGCTGCAGGTCATTAATTCCATGAAAGGTTTTATAAGTGGAAGACATGCATTTAAGACGATTGAAAGCACAACCAATGTATAATAAGTTTAAAGTCAGATTTACTTCCCTGGTACAGTAAATTTGTCTTAGGGTTCCCCAACCACAGTGTAGGTGATGCATATTATAAAGCCCACTAAAAATTGTAATTATTCCAAACAGACTAAATATACAAAATGTAAAATGTCAATAATGTTTGCAAAAGTTATCATGTCATAACATTTATCTTAGGATTTCCTTCACTGAAATTATTTCCTATAATAATTTAGTTGTTTCTCTATTTCTCAAATATGGATTATTTCCACGGTTGATCTTGCTCTGTCATGTTATTTTAATTATTCAATGTTTCTAATTTCTCTTTCTAATGTTTTTCCTCCCACAGACTTTAGCAAAGATGGGATGACACAGCTAACTGGGGTGAATCACAAAACAGTGGGAAGGAAAGACAGGAACTGCAGAAATTGGGATCATAATAGTGGAAGAAACACAAAATAGGAGAGGAAGGAAAGTGAGTTAAATGCAAATCAAAGATGTAGTTGTAAATTAAGTGCCTTCATTTCAACATTTTCAATTACAACATTTTCTATCCTTGGCCTTGTTTCACTATTAGGTAGATGAAAATAATTAGTTTATCTTATGCTGAGCTTCAGAAAGCAGATTTTGGACATCAAAATCAGTACACCCTGCCTAACTATCTGCTCATTCAGTTTTTCTAATGTAAATTGTTTAGTCTTTGTTATTTTTATTCTATTACCTCGCTGTTTCCTTTCAAATGTTTTTCCTGCCCTTCTTAAACCAATTTTCCTCCAACTTCCCTTTGTCCTCCACTTTCCTTATCTTTTTCTGATCCTTCACTATCCTGAGCTAAGGAAGTGACCACAGCACAATGAGAGACATGACAGTTATCTGAATTTCTCAGCCTGCCTGCTTCATGAATGCACAGCCTGCAATCACAAAATGCAGTATGTATCTAACCCTGTCAACATGACAGTCGTGGAAACAACTACATACGTTTGACCTTAAGGAATTGCTCAATATCTGTGAGACAGTGACAGGACCATATGGAATTATATGCAGTATTTCCATTACATTATACTATATTAAAGTCAATCTGATTTATGGTTATGGCTTATGAATATATTTTCTCAGGAAAGTGGTACTAAAAATTGCACGAACCAATTACTGTGAAATAGCAGAGTGAATTTAAATTTAC
The DNA here is from genome assembly GCF_028641065.1 of Leucoraja erinaceus. Lineage (NCBI taxonomy): Eukaryota > Metazoa > Chordata > Chondrichthyes > Rajiformes > Rajidae > Leucoraja > Leucoraja erinaceus. The sequence goes on from NC_073381.1 coordinate 57,567,665, forward strand.
ATTACTCCCCAGGCATCCCTCCCCCATTATGAACAGGCATTTTTCAAACAGTATTTTGTGAAATTATGATATTGATCACATTTGCCACCATGTGCGCAATCAATTCAATGCACATTTATGACACAGGAGTGCTTCCATAGATCACATGGTAATACCTGTAAGCGCAAACAGTGTTCATTTTATGATGACACAAGTAATTGCAGATGCTGGAACATTAAACAATAAACAAAGGGCTAGAAGAACTCAGCAAGTCAGGCAGCATTTATGAAGGAATTCAGGTTTCGGATTGGGACTGATTGGAGTAGTGAGGAGAAAGCAGGAAAAGAGAAGTGGGGGGTGGGAGGATGTCTTGTAAGTGATAGGTGGACACAGGTGAAGGATGGTGCGATAGGCAGATAGGTGGAGGGCTGCTGGATCTCTCTAATTACTAACCATTTTAACACCCATTTCCATTCCCATAATAATCTTTCAAGATTCAAGATTCAAGAGAGTTTATTGTCATGTGTCCCAGATAAGACAATGAAATTCTTGCTTTGCTTCAGCACAACAGAATATTGCAGGTATAAATAATACAGAACAGATCAGTGTGTCCATATACAATTGAATATATATATATATTAGGTAGTATATATATATACACACACATAAATAAGCATATAAAGTGCAGTAGGCTAATTAAAGTTCAGATTTTGTTTGAGTTGAGTTTAATAGTCTGATGGCTGTGGGGAATTAGCGATACCAAAAACCTGGTTGTTGCAGATGTCAGGCTCCTTTACCTTCTACCTGAAGGCAGCAGAGAGATGAGTGTGTGGCCAGGATGGTGTGGGTCCTTGATGATGCTGCCAGCCATTTTGAACCAGCGACTGTGGTAGATCCCCTCGATGGTAGGGAGGTCAGAGCCGATTTCAGAATGGCAGACAGGCAGTGATTAGTGGGGTGCCGCAAGGCTCGGTGCTGGGCCCCCAGTTATTTACAATATATATTAATGATTTAGACGAGGGAATTAAATGTGACATCTTCAAATTTGCAGAAATGTGAGTTTATCCACTTCGGTGGCAAGAACAGGAAGGCAAATTATTATCTGAATGGCGTCAGATTAGGAAAAGGTGGAGGTGTAATGAGGCCTGGGTGTGCTTGTACAGCAGGCAGTGAAGAAAGCTAATGGCATGTTGGCCTTCATGGTGAGAGGATTTGAGTTTAGGAGCAAAGAGGTCCTACTGCAGTTGTACAGGGCCCTGGTGAGACCGCACCTGGAGTATTGTGTACAATACAATTTTGGTGTAATTTGAAGAAGGACATTGTTGCTATTGAGGGAGTGCAGCGTAGGTTAATTCGCGGGATGACGGGACTGACATATGATGAAAGAATGAGCCGACTGGGCTTGTATACACTGGAATTTAGAAGGATGAGAGGGGATCTTATAGAAACATATAAAATTCTTAAAGGATTGGACAGGCTAGATGCAGGAAAGGCTAGATGCAGGGATTGGACATGGGTTGCCTGTCCAATCCCTCCACAAATATTGCCTGACTTGCTGAGTTCCTACGGCATTTTGTTTTATGATTTTATTGTCCCTTCCTTCAATGAACTCATCTTTCTGCTGCATCCCAATCATTCAAAACCAAAACCAATAAAGCAATATGATGAATTATCTACAATTCCACAGCTCTAATTGTTTGTCAGGGAATATAAAGCAAACACTTCCAGCTATTGAAAACATTGACCTGCAGTCCATTAATCAACAAAAAAGGGGGAAAAATCTAAGCACAAGAGAGCTTGCCAAGGCAGCTGACAAAGTATATGACATTAGAAAATATCCAATAAGCTCCGGAAACGTATCTGTGATATCTTTAAAAAGCAATGATTTTAAAAGGTGAAGTAAATCTAAAGGAGAGTAATGTTTCATCTATGCATTCAGGAAACATCATACAACTGTCCATATGATTGATCTTCAAAATTACAGTGCATACTCTAGAGCAATTCAACAAAGAACTGAAATAAATTGAATATAACAAATGCCATACATAGGGACTATGGGGGCAGACTTTCCTCTTCCTGAATCGTGGTGAGGTGCAATTAGAAAATTGAGTGGGGTGATTAGACTGTAGAGGACTTGTCCAAGTATCCAGCATGTGCTGTGACCTGGTGATTGTGCAGTGCTGGGACAAGAGAATATGCCTCAGAGAGACAGAGATAAAGAACACCTAGATATTAGTGATCACTCGTGGCAGTTAAAATGAGTGTAGACATGGAACCCAATCTGCAGACTCTTGGTGAAATTAGACGTGGATTTATTTCTATTAATGGCATTAATAGTTATTCAATGAGATTACACTGTGTTCTAATGTTGACAAAAATCAGAACAATTGCAGAAGAACTGCCTATGTTTTTTTGTACTTTGTTTACGGCGTTGTTTTTTATAAACAATGTTTCAAGCTTTTGAAAGTCATTTGAGATTACAAATCAGATCCACCTAAAAGAATCAGGGGGAAAGGGCTAGCACTGAGCAAATAGAGTTGATGGAGATTGTATTTAATAGCAGAGGGGTTAATCAGTCTTTGGTGCTCCAAGTGTTGTTATGCAAAGTTTCCATTGCCTTATTTTGAGGATTAAACTTAAATTAACAGAATAGAAATACTGGAGGCATTCCAAACACATATCAGTTCCAAGCTCTCCTGCACAGGAGTGGTCAAACAAAGTGAAATAAACCTGCACCTGGCTGGCTGTGGTGCAGGCAGTTACAAGTTCAATGTCAAGTGAGTTTATTGTCATGTGTCCCTTCTAGGACAATTAAATTCTTGCTTTGCTTCAGCACAACAGAACATAGTAGGCATTGACTACAAAACAGATCAGTGTGTCCATATACCATTAATAAACACATGAATAAATAAACTGATAAAGTGCAAATAACAGATAATGGGCTATTTTACTTTGGAGTCACATGAGTGACTACATGAAGAACCCGTGCAGCACGCATACGCAACATTGCGTTCACGCAGTGCAACAGCGATGAATGGGAGTACAGGCGCTCCCGTTACACGCCTGAAGGAACGGACCGTTAGGTAAGTACTTACCTACAGGTTAAACTCGCGACTTTGCCTCTCTTTGTTGCTCCAGGGGAACTGGAGACAGCAAAGCAGCACAGAGGGAAGCAGCCTTCGTTCGACTCCAGGGAAGGAACGTCCCGACAGTGGAGGGGGCAGAGGCGGCAACGGGACCGCACACGCTGCGGTCCACAGACACGGGTACTGCGCCGATGCCCAGTCCGCTAAACAGCTGTCTGACCAACAGCAGCGGACTGGAGGGAAATTCAAAACCGGCCAGTAACCCCTGCATCTCCCGACAAGGAGACTCGCCGCCCGAGAACCGCTGAAATGCCGCCCGAAAACGGCAGACAGCCTCTATCAGCAAAGCCAGCAACCAAACCTCGAGCTGGAGACAGGCACAGAAGATGGAATCGGCACTTCAAACGAGAACAAGTAAGTGTCTGTTCTCCAAGCCAGAGTAAGGTCATGGAGCCAAAAACTCCAGCGAGACTTGCCTCAGGAGCAGGGGCAAGTCCGCCAAGGGAGCATAACACTCCCACTCCAGTGCCTACAGCACTGGCCATCTCCCTTGTCGAGGGATCGATGGCGACCAGGGCTGGGCTGGTCAAGAAGAGGGGTCACTGGCTGAAGAATATCGGGAGTATGCTTGAGGTACAGGATCAGGAAGAGCTGCTGGGTGTGGCCGCTATGTGGTTCCACCACTAGCGAGATGGCCTTTTCAGTCTCAACTGACGGCCAGTTTACTACCTGTTCTTTTCAAAACCTCTCCAAGACAGGTAGTCATGAGGCGCTGGTTTCATCACGCCTCCCCTAAATTGCATTTACTCAAAGTGCCCACCGTTATTGGGGGGTACATTGAGCATAGCTTTTTAAAAAACTCAAATATCTTAAATTGCATTTGATATCCCTGACGTCGGCTATCATTTTCACATGCTCATTCCAGAGGGGCAAGGTAGTATGGCAAAACACCTGACCCTACTGTTCACAGATGCTCCGCAACTTCTCAGGAAGTCATAAAACCTGCCCTCAACTTAAAAAAATTTACAGAACTGTGAGAACGCCGACCTCAATACAATAGAATACAATACAATACTCACAACCCCAGATCCTGCTTTCTGGCTAAGTTATCAAACCAAGCCTAAGAAACTGGACGAAGTTTCCAAATATTCGGCATCAAGAGGGCAGGGCCTGGAATGAGCGCCACACAAAACCAGACAGCAGTGCCTCTACGCATCCACCAGTAGGCGTCTACTTAAGAGTACTGGTGAAAGCTCCGGGCCCGCATGCCAACCCCCAGTAAGCCCTTTCAGGCCAGGGTCCAGAGCGGGCCCCATGGAAAATGCGCCACCCCCAACAACACCATCTCTACAGACAAGGAACCAGAAACCGAAGAAATGAACACACCACTAAACAACAGTGAAGACAGATAAGTATGGTTCCTACCATCACATAAAGGTGAAGGGGGGTGGTCACACCTGGTTGGGAAGCTATCACTCTTGGTAGTTATATACCAAAAAATATTCAAGGGGAATAGAATTAATATCTTGCCACCAGTTCAGCTTGCACCCCAAAGGGTCTACCCTCCCACTAAGAAACATGAGGGTCTAGCTACTGGGAAAGATATACCAGGGGTCATAAGAAATCTCATATGAGCTTTTGGTACCAAAAAACCCCAAGATGGTGAATGTCGCACCATCATTGATTAACCACTTGAGTATTTCACCAGGTATACCCACTAATGGAATTTGTAACTAGTACCATGGATTCCAAGGATACTTTGTGGTAGACATCGACTTAAAGATGCATACTATTCAGTACCCTTTTATATAAGATTTCGAATATACCACAATTTACCTGGATGGGGCAACCATGGCGAGCATTGCAACTTTTCATTCACTGCACATCTCGCATGTGTATGTGACAAATAAACTTGACGACTTGATTTGAGGACTTATTATTGAATTGGCTTATATGAGCCGAAGCTATTCCAGAATTTCAAACCAGCCCTGACACTTAAGGAACATTTCGTCATGGCATGTCTATATATTAACGACAGACTATCCTTGGATATATATCGGCTGCATTAGCTACTAACTTATTTTAGCCTGGGCTCTGTCATATTATCCAGATATCTACGTTGACCCCATCCACAACATTGTCTATCTGGTATTCATTAATGCTATCAGTTATGGTAACATTTAACCACCTATCAACTACGTGGCAAAAGTAATTGGGATTAGTAGCAGCATTACCAGCTACTGAACATTGCACCTTTCCAATGAGCTGAGATACTAGTGTTCAAACTATATCCCATACCTAGAATATGGTGGCAAATGGACTAATCTGGAGTTGTCATCACTATAGACACTGGGCATTAAACCTAGTTAGAAATATTGAGTATGTTCTATTGAGTATATTCATCGGACTGGCTGCAAGGCCACAAAAGGGCTGACCTCGGGGGTTTTCAGAGGAAGAGGACTTAACATTCTGGTGCCTTTCCCCACGGTGGAAATTTGATTCTGCTGTGGGGAGGACGTTTGTGTAGAACTCTATATGGGTTGAGTCCATTTTCTTTAATTGTTAACCTTTTCCTATGGTATGCAAACGTATTATCTATTTTTGTAAAGCACTTTGGTGTCAATGCGAGTTGACTTAAAACGTACTATATAAATAAAACTTACTTACTATTGGGCAAGCATATTGCTCAGTAGTGCACCATTTTGCATGTTCGTTTATAAATTAACAACATCACAGTGGTGGCATATACCAAACCACTTGGGCGGAATAAAATCGATATTATGTGACAATTTATTTAACAATTGGTAACCGTATGTCGTCAAACATGTTTGACCGTCAGTAACTTACCTATCAGGTGAGCTAAATACTGTAAACGAACATTTAAACCAAAAGTATTTGCTGAGATTACAAAGCAATATGGACACCAGATATCGATTACCTTATATTCCAATTGAATCGCCACGTACCAATGTATGTCGCATGAAACCAACTCAAGGCAGCGGCATGGATACATTTCTGCGTATTGAGGTGGGGGGGGGGGGGGGGGAACTAATCTCTATGTTCTCCCCTTCTTTCTACGCATATCCACTAGGGAACATACCTGAGAAGAAACTACTCAAACTCAGGAACTACACATTCAACTACAACAAAACCTGTACTGGAGTTCCTGGCAGGCCTTCACCACAATGAAGGACTCAGCTACTGCGCCATCAATATAGCCAGAAGTGCTCTGTCAGCCTACTCAACTCAGGCACCACGACAACAGGGCAAGGGTACCACCCACTGGTGATCAAATTCAGGAGAGGTATATTCAATTCCCATTCCCCAGAACTAGGTACACACAAATTGGGAAGTCAGTGAGGTCCTGACGTACCTTAGGGGATGATCACCAGCCAGGTCCCTCACCCTGGAACAGCCTACCCTGAAGATGGATATGCTGACGGCCTTACCTCAGCACAAAGACCCAGTTCTTCCATCTACTGCGATTGGACATCATGGTGATAACACCAGATAGTGTCACATTTTCCATTCAGGGGCTGGCCAAACAGAGCAGACCAGGAACATCAGGTCCAGTCATGGAATTCCGGGCATAGCCACCTGAACCACGGTTATGTGTCATGCCCCACTTAATGAACTACATTGACACAATAAGAAATACCCGAGGGAGAGGAAAAAGCCTTGTGGGTCAGTCACAAGAAACCTCATGGTCGGGTGACGAGCTAAACTACCTCTAGTGGCTCAAGCAGGTACTGGGAGTTGCTGGAGTAAATACTAACGTGTATAAATCTAATTCCACCATGGCAGCTTCCACTAAGACCACATCCTGTGCCTATGGACCACATCCTGGCTACAGCGGGGTGGTCTAGGGAGTATACGTTCCAAACTTTGTAACACGCCGCTGGCAGAACCTGTATCAGTTGCAGAAATAACATTAGAATCTGAAAATATATAATTTAAGCCCGGGGGAGCATTTGTCTTGTTATTGTTGATAACACCATTTTTGTTTTACAAACAGTTTCATGGTTGATTACGATAACATACTTCCTCCCTCAAATGACTTCGGCAGCGAGTGAAGTATGAACTGTTACACGGTTTGAAATCACAGAGCTTTAAAATCTTCACGTAGTCACTCACGTGACTCCGAAGTAAAATAGTAAGATTAAACGAGAATTTACCAGTTTGAAGTTTGATCTGTATTTTACGAGGAGTTACGATGAGGGATTACGTGCCCTCCGCTCCCACCCTCAATAATAGAGATCAAACTGGTAACTAAGCTCTCCTTTTCTTTACTATATTTATTTCAATTACTGTGTCTGTCTGTGATTCCACACCGCTGCTTTGAAGTATGTCGCGCGTGCGTGCTGGACGGGTTCTTCACGTAATCCCTCATCGTAACTCCTCATAAAATACAGATCAAACTTCAAACTGGTAAGTTCTCGTTTAATCTTACTATTAATGTTCAGAGTTTTGTCCGAGCCAGCTTTAACAGCCTGATGGCTGTGGGTAAGTAGCTATTCCTGAACCTGGTCGTTGCAGTCTTCAGGCTCCTATACCTTCTACCTGAAGGTAGCAGGGAGAAGAGTGTGTGGCCAGGATGGTGTGGGTCCTTGATGATACTGCCAGCCTTTTTGAGGCAGCGACTGCGATAGATCCCCTCGATGGAAGGGAGGTCAGAGCCGATGATAGACTGGGCAGTGTTTAATACTTTTTGTAGTCTTTTCCTCTCCAGGGCGCTCAAGTTGCTGAACCAAGCCACGGTGCAACCGGTCAGCATGCTCTCTACTGTGCACCTGTAGAAGTTAGAGAGAGTCCTCCTTGACAAACCGACTCTCCGTAATCTTCTCAGGAAGTAAAGGCGCTGATCTGCTTTCTTAATAATTGCATCAGTGTTCTCGGACCAGGAAAAATCTTCAGAGATGTGCACACCCAGGAATTTGAAGCTCTTGACCCTTTCAACCATCGACCCATTGATATAAACAGGACTGTGGGTCCCCATCCTACTCCTTCCAAAGTCCACAATCAGTTCCTTTGTTTTGCTGGTGTTGAGGGCCAGGTTATTGTGCTGGCACCATATGGACAGTTGCTCGATCTCTCTTCTATACTCTGACTTATCCCCATCAGTGATACGTCCCACAACAGTGGTGTCATCAGCGAACTTGATGATGGAGTTCGCCCTATGACCGGCTACACAGTCATGAGTATAGAGTGAGTACAGCAGGGGGCTGAGCACACAGCCTTGAGGTGCTCCCGTACTGATTGTTATCGAGGCTGACACATTTCCACCAATACGAACAGACTGTGGTCTGAGAATGAGGAAGTCGAGGATCCAATTGCAGAGGGATGCGCAGAGACCCACGTCTGCGAGTTTGGTAACCAGCTTGGAGGGGACGATTGTATTAAACGTCGAGCTGTAATCAATGAATAACAGCCTGACATATGAGTTTTTGTTGTCCAAGTGGTCCAGGGCGGAGTGGAGGGCCAGCGAGATAGCATCCACCATTGATCTGTTGTGTTGGTAAGCGAACTGCAGTGGGTCCAGGTTTTTGTCAAGGTAGGAGTTGATTTATGTTTCTATGTTTCTATTTGCGTCATGATCAACCTCTCAAAGCACTTCATCACCACAGGCGTTAGTGCCACAGGTCGAAAGTCATTGAGGCACGTCACCTTACTCTTCTTGGGCACTGGTATAATTGATGCCCTTTTAAAGCAGGTGGGAACCTCAGACCTCAGAAGTGCGAGGATGAAAATGTCCAGAAAAACTCCAGCCAGTTGGTCCGCACAGGTTTTTAGAACACGACCGGGTATGCCATCAGGTCCAGGCGCTTTTAGAGGGTTCACCCCTCTGAAGGATTTCCTGATATTGGCCTCTATGACTGAGACTGAAATACCATCACAGTGAATGTTCACATCACAGCAATTGCCATGAACAAGCTCTACAACTCCCCTACTGAGACCATTCATATAAAAATACAAAGGAAGCAAGAGATATGAATAGGCCATTGCACAGAGAAATAAAAATTGCACTGAGCCCATATCAGGACAGTTTTCACAATATAACATGGCTGGTAGTGAGATCACAATAAACTGAGTTGCACACCTTGTACTGTACATGCTGGGAGATATGGTGTTGTCAATTATTTTATATTTTTAGTTTCTAATGTTTTATGCTGGAGTTCAAAATTGAAGAAAATACAGTAATATAAGATAGTACCAATGATCAGTTTAGTTTAGTTTAGAGATACACAGCGTAAAAGCAGGCACTTCAGCTCATCAACTCTGCGCCGACCAGTGATCACTCCATACACTGGTTCTATCCTACTCTCAAGGAATAATTTACAGAAGCCAATTAACCTACAAACCTGTACGTCTTTGGAATGTGGTACGGCTTAGGAAACCGGTGCACCTGGAGAAAACCCACGAGGTCACAGTGAGGACGTGTAAACTCCGTACCGACAGCACCCGTGGTCAGGATCGAACCCGGTTCCCTGGTGCTGTAAGGCAGCAACTCTACTACTGCATCACTGTGCCATCCACTGCAATGCCACTGTGCCACTCGAGAAGGTGTAGGAATGTGTAGAAAGGAGCTGCAGATGTCGGTGTATACCGAAGATAGACACAAAATGCTGGAGTAACTCAGTGGGTTAGGCAGCATCTCTGGAGAAAAAGAACAAATGATGTTTTGGGTCGTAACTCTATTTCAGACTGAAAGTAGAGGTGGGGGTGGGGGGGAATAAATTGGAGGCAAGAAAAGGCAAATTCAGTGAGTAATTCAGGATAAACCTTTTCCAGTAAGTGGTTAGATTTTAGGACATAAAATGGTTAAGGTGAACAACTTAGAACCTGACAGGAGAAAGGAATATGAAGCAATTTGCATAAAACAATTCTCCTTAAACAATGACCTTAAATATATAACATCTAGTTACTTCATCCCTAGCTAGCAGGAGCAAGGGTATGCTGATAGCAAAGTGTGGTTAGATGAATCCCATGTGGAGTATAAATATTGGCTAAGGCTAAATCAGCTGAATGGACTGTAATTTCTAGGCAATTTTATTGAGTATTTGGTTGAACAAATAAATCAGAATAGTAATGGTCCCTTGCATTTTCTTTTTACATTGCAGCAGTTAAAATGAGCACTGCTTTATTTTTTCTTTCGTAATTTTACTCGTTGCCAATTATTTAAGAAACAACATGCAATAAAAGAAGAGAGTCATAAAGATAATTTTGCTCATTTTACACAATGAGATTGGGAGAGTATTGCAAATAAATATTATTGGATTTTCAATTGCTTGTGGCCAAAGCGTAATCAAAAATACCAATGAAGATTTTGCACTATAGAATTTTATAACATTGATTAATTATCAAACCTTTCCATGAACTGATATTTGATGGCAACTTTGAACCTGCTTGTAATGTTAGACTGAGCATATTCCTGTTGATTGACCATCCACAAACTAATTAAAATTGAATCTGAATCTGAATCTGAATCCACAAACTAATCAATGTGACTTCAGTTGACAAATTCAGCCACTCTTAATATGGACAGAATCGCACTCAGTTCTTTTTAAAATGTGAATGAAATAAACTACAAGCTATAGTGAATTAAGATATGAAAGGACAAAAAATATGGAAGGACAAAAAAAATGCTGGCCTTGCTGATCATAACCACATCACACAAAAAAATGAATTTATTAAAAATACATCCAGTTTTATTTTTATTGTTTTCATAATTTTGAATGTTAATATGAATTTCCAATTGGTAAAAATACCTCGATAAAACTATCTTCCCTTCGTTCCTGAAATGTATGTCTTTTTGATGCGGTTAGGATTGTTTTTCTCTGTATACCGTTCTCTGCCATACCAAGATCATACAGCATGAACTCAATTTAATCCTCGTGGTGCATGAGAGCAAGGGTTCTTCTACTTGAGGAAATGGGGCGGCATGGTGGCGCAGTGATAGAGTTGCTGCCTAACAGCACTTACAGCACCAGAGACCCAGGTTCGATCCTGACTATGGGTGCTGTCTGTACGGAGTTTGTACGTTCTCCCCGTGACCGCATGGTTTTCTTCGAGATCTTATGTTTCCTCCCACACTCCAAAGACGTATAGGTTTGTAGGTTGTGTTCAAGAAGGAACTGCAGATGCTGGAAGATCGAAGGTACACAAAAATGCTGGAGAAACTCAGCGGTTGCAGCAGCATCTATGGAGCGAAGGAAATAGGCGACGTTTCGGGCCAAAATCAGTCTGAAGAAGGGTTTTGGCCCGAAACGTCGCCTATTTCCTTCACTCCATAGATGCTGCTGCACCCGCTGAGTTTCTCCAGCATTTTTGTGTACCTTAGGTTTGTAGGTTAATTGGCTTGATATAAATGTAAATGGTCCCTAGTGTGTGTTAATCTGCGGGGATCGCTAGTCGGTGTGGACTCGTTGGGTTGAAGGGCCTGTTTCTCTAAGGGCCTGTTATATCTCTAAAAAAAATTGTTTGCCTCTGAATATTCGCTACACCATTTTCCAATTGCCACTGTCCACACCAACAACCAAGATCTGCACATTTATATTTGGATTGACCTGTTTTCACTCCTACCTTCCCAAAGTATTCTTAGCCAGTGAGACTTACAAAATCTCTGGCCTCCTACAATGTTATAATAAAGACCAACAAAAGCTTGAGTAACAACCCTTCATCTTCAGTATGTTGTATTCCACCACTGCTGAATACTGGCTTTCTCTGTCTCTATCTTGGGGGAAAACATTGAAATAAGGTTCACTATTTAAAAATACCCATTTAAGGGGGATGAGGCAATTTATTTTCTCTCAGAGGGTCCTTAGTCATTGGAAATGAAAGCTGAGTGGTTGAATATTTTTGAAGCAGAGGATGACAGATATTTGAGAAGCAGGAGGTTAATATGTTATTTTCGAGAGACAGAAATGCAGGAGGCCACAGTCAAATCAGCCATAATCTTATTGAACTATGACCAAAATCCATGCCAACGTTTTATTCTTGTCAGTTAGTAGCGCGAGTAGAGTTATGGAATAAAATTACCAGTACACAGGAGAATGACCATTGCTGAACAATGCATTAAGAGGGTCATGCAATACACAGGATTCAAGAAGCTCTGCCGGTGAAATATTTCCTAAACTGTGGCAGATATTAGCTATGACCATGTTTCTACTATAATAAAGTGAGCTATTTAAGCATAGTGGAGCAGATATGCATGAAGGAGCTTAGTAATGAACTCACATGACCATTTTCCCAAAGGAAATAATATCTCCAGTGTTTGAATCCACATCCAACCATAAAATAGCTGGGAATATTAAAACAAATATGAACAAACTTCCTTCATTGCTGTATTTCTTCCTGTCCTGAACTGTCACCTATCAATGTCCTCCAGAGATGCTGCCTTACCTGCTGAGTTACTCCAGAATATTGTGATTTTTTGTTCTTCTTTGTTGTTTTGTTATGAAACCGTTACTTTCAGAGAAAATATTACAGCACTGCAGGGATTCTGTTATATCACAAAATTAACATTATTCAAAAACAAAGAAGAGAGCAGCTCTATTCATAAAATTGTGATTGATAGTTTAGCATAAATAAATTCCACTAAATAAGTTGTTTATATCACTATGTACTCAGTTGCATCTAAAGAGGTCTATTATGATCCTACTTACTTTATTGGAGTATAATTTATATAGCATTCAAATGCTTAGGGAATGTTGAGGCCCAAATACCCAATTTCATAGTTCTATATCAGGTAAATATACAGTCATAAAATCAGAGAAATGTCTAGCGTGAAAAGGGACCATTCAGCCCATTAGACAAAAGTTGAGTTTCTTCCACAACTCATCTCTCAATCCATAGATTTTAGTTTATCACTCTTCAAGTGCTCATTGAAACACCTTTTATCAATGATGGCAGTTTATGCTACAAAAAAGAAGATTTATATGGAGGCACAATGAACTGCAGGTGCTGCAGCAAAACACAAAGTGCTGGAGTAACTCGGCAGGTCAAGCAGCATCTCTGGAGGAAATTGACCTGAGACATTTCAGTCTGACGAAGGATTCTGACTCAAAATATTCCCTCCAGAGATGCAGCCAAACCCACTGAGTTCCTCCAATTCGTTGTGTTTTGAGGAAAATTTATATCGTTGGTAGACTTTTGGCAGAATGATGTTTACCTCTTCTCCCCTCTAATTCTTCTCCCAATTAACTTACATTTGTAGCCCCTCATTATTCACTGCTGCTAAGGGAAAGTGGTCCTTCCTAGTTACCCTTTCTAGGTCTCTCATATCTTCATACTTTGTCCCTCAAGCCACATCCTTGCCTCCAATCAACAGCATTCACATTGCTGCCTCCAGTTTATTGAACCAACATAATACGATTCCTTCCCCTCAAACAATATTATTTCATGTTCTATTTTAATATTATCCTGGCATAAACATTGCTGTTGAATTAATTTACTGGAACCAAATATTCATAATCTTAGCCAGGATAATAGGTATTTTATTAATTAGGTGTTTTTTTAGATTGGAAATAAAAAAAGAGAGACTAAATATCCCTTTATCAAAGCTGCATTATGTTCATTCCATAGTCAAAGGACGTTTCAGGCAGAACCATTTTGTTCTGCAAAAGCATTGTTTTTTTAATTATACTGAGCACCACGCATTTTGCTCTTGGTACATAATGATCACATCAAATAGTAATGAAAAGTTTGCACAGTGTAATATTTTCTCCAGTCACTCTATTATTTTGAGATTCTCTGTACACCAAGATCCAGCAACCTGAGATTGACACCACCAAAATTTATAAGCAATGAATTTATAATGTATAACCATTATAAGCAAAAAAACATTTGTACCTGTAATCCCTCAATGGCTAATCGGAGCATACTCGGTGTTAATTTAGAGGCTTGCTTGAAAGTAAAGTTGCTCCAGTCTATTATCAAAATAAATCCATTCACTTGCAGTTCTGGGTCTTCAATCATTGCTTCCAATGATAGCAGGATGGCACGCAAAATATCTATTAATGTATACCTGAAAATGGAGACACAATTAATTATATTTGTACACCAATTAGTTTGTCAAGCAAACATTCAGATAGCCAATATGCAAAATAGCCAATATGCTGTAGAATCAGTAATCTAGTTCTAATTAAAAATCAAATGTGAAAAATCAAATTCTGACAATTTCTGAAATGTTATATGTTTATACAATATTAATATGTAAACAATTATAATAACATATATGTAATGATCATGACCATGAAGCTATAAAGTGATTGATAAACCTAATTACGGCATTATCTTCCTTTAGGAAAAGAAAGGAAACATGCTTGTTATCTTGACTGATGTACACATGACTCCAAACCTGCTGTGGTGTGACTGATTCTTATGGAAATGAGTCAATTAAACAGCAACATAAAAATGTATAGGAATAAAATCAGATCATTCACAAGATGACTAATATCACAACTTAAGCATAGGTACAAATATTTTAAGTGCAGATAATTTCCAAAACCTTCTATTATCCCCATTCTTTATTTGCCTGACCTGCAGAATATTTCTTCCACTTGCTTTATTTCAGATTTCCAACATCTGCAAAATGTTATCTTTGCAGGAATGGTAACAGACAGTTAAATAACTAATAAGAGGAGCGTGCTTCATCAAAATCAGCTTCCTTGTAATAACTGTTCTAAGTTCAGTGTTGCTTAAGTATTCCAATCTATTTTTTGGGTTTTTTTTTTTTAATGTGTGCTGCTGTCTAGTTTGGAGACATTACGGTTTCTTAATAAACTTTACCTTTCAAATGAGATTACATTATTGTTAATAATATTCACTTCCAATTATAATCAGACAGGCTGCTGCAATGAATTAGCCCGAGAGTTGGACAAAAAATCATTATAATCTGTAGTCTTTACTTTGCTGGATTTATATTGTATTATAAACTATTACAAAATTGCAAGTTATGACAGAATATGCAAAATAGACATTCTGGTTCAAAATACTTTAATATTTGAGGAATTACATATGACGTTGTTAAGAAGTTCATTATGCCTTGATTCAGCCAAATTATAAGAACCATCTTCAAAATTGACAAGTTGAAGCAATTAGTTTGTCAGACTATTTTGGTGTAGTAATATGCAAGCTAATCACAAAAATGGGTTTGCAATCAATAACTCTGTAAAAAGAAGTGCCATAAGCTTTTTGTTGTGTTTAATGTAGAAATCATCCATACATTTGCAGTCCTTGTTTGCTGAATTGCAGTGAAAAAAAATTACAGGAGTTTCCAGAAAGTGTTAAAGCTACAATTGATTGCACCCATAAAATCAACATAAGGCTCCACTGAAGTGTCATGGCAACCAAGAAGTCTGCAGCCTCATTATAGAAAATATGATTAAATTATGCATGCTTCATTTTTATGTTTTGTTAAATTGAGAAAAAAATGATGCAATAGAAATTGTGTCCATTAGGCAGTTATATATATGTTGAAAACAAATCTTTCTTTTAATTTAAATTTCACATACCTCGGGAAATAATAGCCTTATGGGGCTGTCATTTCTGCAAAACTGATATAATGGGCTGATTCACTGTCCCATTAGTATGTGAAATGTGCCAATATCCAGGTTTTGCGACATATGTTGGAGTAGGGGAGACAAGAAATACAATCCTCATCTCATCAACTCCTTTAATAGATCTGTTCTAAATTATGTTACATTATTAATAAGCCACATGCTATCCTCCTCACCTGCCTACCTTACAAATATGTAGCTGATCAATTTGGAGATAGTATGAGTTAATCTGTCCATTATAAATGCCTGCAGAAATCTTTATTTAATACCAAAAACATTTTAAATGCCTTTTTTCTGCATCAATATTAGCATGTAGATAGGCACTCATATCATGCAAACATAAAATGACACAAAGTGCTGGAGTAACTCAATGGTCCGACAGCCTCTCTGGACAACGTGACTAGCCCTTGCGCCCACCCTCTGCTCTATCCCCATTACTCTACCCCACCCCCTCCACACCTTATTTTTGTCTCAAATGCAAAGCAAAAATCCTCAGCTTTGACCTGATTATTTGCTACTTTTAACTTCGGTAGTAAATCTTGCACTCGGGAAAAAAACATTGCATGGTGACGGTGATGATTAACACCACCCTCATGACTGAGAGGATTTTGAGTTTGGTTTTTAAATCCATCACAATTTAAATGGCAAGTGTTGCAGTATGTCAATTTATGGAATCATGCTGCGTTATTAATATATATTGGTTAAGGAATACATTTTGTTTAATAGTACATGTGTAAATGTCCTCTGCGGTACTGATTGTGGATGAACAGCCATGATCACATTGAATGGCGGTGCTGGCTCGAAGGGCCGAGTGGGCTACTCTTGCACCTATTGTCTATGTATCTATGTAAATAAGTGTTCGTATTTTATTCCCATCCATTTCATGCAAAGATGGTTATATCTAATTGTTATTTGCCTGTTTCCCACCGTAAGTAAATTCATGATCCTAAAAGCTAGGATATTTCTCGGCAGAGGCTAGTATCAGGGGTGAAATGTTTCCGAGCATTCCAGCTAAATTAGAAATGATTAGATATAATGCTGCTATATTTAGAGGAGGGGTAAAGGGAAGGAGGTTGTGATGGAGCCGCTTTTCAGATGGATTTATACAGCGTTGTACCTGCTCTGGTCCCAGTTGGAAGCGAAGAGGACCAAGATTTTCCTGCCATAATGATCCAGGTTAGAAAGCACACCGGGGAAACCATCTTTCAGCGCCTGTTTGATCCCTGGGTCGGTGGCTTTGAAGTTCTTGAACATGTCCAGGTTCTGCTGACGATACTCGAAATATTGAGCCAGGAGACGGAACGCCTCGAAATGGTTGAACTTTCGGGCTCGGAGAAACTTTAAGATGAAAGCATCATCAGTCCGAAGGAAACCGATGTCTGGTCGAGTGATAATCATATCTCGCACTTCCTGGATGTCTTGATGTAAGGTGTCCGGATTCTCATTCAGCTCGAGTTTAGCTTTCTCCAGAGTTTCTGGCGAAAGCCCTGCCTGTAAATGAGTCATTGTTCTCTCGCTGCCTTTGTAATATGTGCAGGGTATGTCTGTGCAAAATCCGCGCGGCGAACAGGCTCACCAACCTGCCTTTTAGCTTCCGATCATCATCCTCGCTGTTGATCTTTCCTCCTCCAGAATCGTGCGAATTCAGTAACACGGTCGAAATACCTACATGAAAAACGTAGAGGATCGACAACAGTCGTTGTAACCCAGCGCTAAGAGATCCGACTGACTAGCGCGCATTGAGGAGATATATGCACCTCAGATCAATATACCAGCCATCACATTGCAGAATACGATTCCTATCATCACCCAGCCAATGCGGCAGTCTGCAGCAGAATGTATCTAAATCTCCAACAACTGTTTCATGGCATTTCAGAAGAAATGTCTTCGCACGGTTGCTTGGATAGATCCACGTCGACCTGAAGCTGCCCCACACGCATTGTACATCTCTTTCGCCCGTGTGCATGTGTGTGGGATTTTTTCCCTGTTGTTTCGTCTCAGTGTCTCTGCGCCCTGCTGCTGCGTCCTATCAGGTTTACGTCAGTGCTGGAGGTGGTGGTGAAAGTGACTTGATGTAATTTCACCGAAAACCTGGGCGTACAATGGCTGGGGAAGGGAAAGCGAACCGCGCCACCTGCTCCCCTCCAACCCAGCCCAAATGCTCTGCTTATTCATTATTGAGGGGGGAAAAACCCTCATCCTTTCATTTCTCTCCGGGAATAAAGGTCATACCAGTTTCCATAAAATTGGAAACTGAATTGGCGGCGCAATGACATAATAGCATTTCATGTGCATTAAATTAAAGCCATCATTTGTGCCGTTTTCCAAATGCAGACTGGAGTGTGTTCAGAAATATTTAAAACCCTGCCTTCATTTAAAAGCCTTGTTTTAAAACCCCACCTCGATGGCAGAGGCGGAATTGTTATAAGATGTATTTCCAAATATTTTACATGATTTTGTTATTAATATTTCAGCTACGAATGCCGGAGCTTCTTTCGAATAAAACTGCAGACATTAAAGTGAGGTTGAGACATGTCCAAAGTCCTGCTGGAGACAAGATCCGAACAGTCCCTCACCCTCCTATTCTATTACATATTAGAGCGAATGAACCATTCATTGTAAACCTGCAGCCTTGGATTCAATAAAAATGACAAGGGTGACGCATACCTTACACTTCCTTACTGAGCGAAAAGTAGCAAGAGCCAATATTGGACACACAAAAAACTACAGATGCTGGAATCTTGAGCAAAAAACGAAGTGCATTTGTGAAGAATTTAAGAGACCAAATTTCGGGTAGGGATTTGTTTCGGACTGATTGGAATGTGGAGGATGGGAGAACGCTGAAGAAATATGGAGGTGGGACAAAGCCTGACAAGCTGATAGCTAGTGTGGGGAGAGAGGGGGGGTTGATTAGCAAATGGGTGTAGTAGTGACAAAGGCTAGAGATGAAAGGAGCCAAAAGGGCGTGAGATCAGGGAGGCAGAGGGGGAGTGAGAAAAAAAAATAGGAGGGAGGGCTGTAGGTGAAAATGGACGGATGGAGAGGAAGGAGGGGTGGATAAATGGGAAGAATGGGATTCGAGAATGGGAGATGAATGTGCAAAGGAAGGAAAAGGAGCAGGGTGAGCGGAGATGAGAGATGGTGGGAGAAATATGAGTACACATGGGGAAGATACATGGCAATGTATGGTGGTTGAAATGGCAATTTCAATCCTTTCCATTGTCATTA
The DNA here is from genome assembly GCF_028641065.1 of Leucoraja erinaceus. NCBI lineage: Eukaryota > Metazoa > Chordata > Chondrichthyes > Rajiformes > Rajidae > Leucoraja > Leucoraja erinaceus. The sequence goes on from NC_073381.1 coordinate 57,586,515, forward strand.
CTACACTGGCAGGGAGGAGTGACCGAATTTACGCAGTCAATAACAAAAGCAAATCTTCCAGTCATTATTTCCAGTTTAATTGATTCAATAGACGATAGACAATAGGTGCAGGAGTAGGCCATTCAACCCTTCGAGCCAGCACCGCCATTCAATGGGATCATGGCTGATTATCCTTAATCAGTACCCCGTTTCTGCCTTCTCCCCATGTCCCCTGACTCTGCTATCTTTAAAAGCCCTATCTAGCTCTCTCTTGCAAGTATCCAGAAAACCTGCCTCCTCCACCCTCTGAGGCAGAGAATTCCACAGACTCACCACTCTCTGTGAGAAAACGTGTTTCCTCATCTCCATTCTAAATGGCTTACTCCTTATTCTTAAAATGTGGCCCCTGGTTCTGCACTCCCCCAACATTGGGAACATGTTTCCTGCCTCAAGCGTGTCCAAACCCTTAACAATCTTATATGTTTCAATGAGATCCCCTCTAATCCTTCTAAACTCCAGAGTATACAAGCCCAGCTGCTCCATTCTCTCAGCATATGACAGACCCGCCATCCCGGGAATTAACCTTGTAAACCTACGCTGCACTCCCTCAATAGCAAGAATGTCCTTCCTCAAATTAGGGGACCAAAACTGCACACAATACTCCAGGTGTGGTCTCACCAGGGCTCTGTACAACTGCGGAAGGACCTCTTTGCTCTTATATTTGATTTCTCTTGTTATAAAGGCCAACATGCCATTTGCTTTCTTCACTGTGTGCTGTACCTGCATACTTACTTTCATAGACTGATGTACAAGGACACCCAGATCCCGTTGTACTCCCCCTTTTCCCAACTTGACGCCATTTAGATAGTAATCTGCCTTCCTGTTTTTGCTACCAAAGTAGATAACCTCACATTTATCTGCATTAAACTTCATCTGCCACTCATCTGCCCACTCCCCCAACCTGTTCAAGTCACCCTGCATTCTCATAGCATCCTCCTCACAGTTCACACTGCCACCCAGCTTTGTGTCATCTGCAAACTCGCTAATGTTACTTTGAATCCCTTCATCCAAATCATTGATGTATATTGTAAATAGCTGTCCCAGCACAGAGCCTTGCGGTACCACACTAGTCACTGCCTGCCATTCTGAAAGGGACCCGTTAATCCCTACTCTTTGTACACGCTGGAATTCAGAAGATTGAGGGGGGATCTTATAGAAACTTACAAAATTCTTAAGGGGTTTGACAGGCTAGATGTAGGAAGATTGTTCCCGATGTTGGAGAAGTCCAGAACAAGGGGTCACAGTTTTAGGATAAGAGGGAAGTCTTTTAGGACCGAGATGAGAAAATCATTTTTTACACAGAGAGTGGTGAATCTCTGGAACTCTCTGCCACAGAAGGTAGTTGAGGCCAGTTCATTGGCTATATTTAAGAGGGAGTTAGATGTGGCCCTTGTGGCTAAAGGAATCGGGGGGTATGGAGAGAAGGCAGGGATGGGATACTGAGTTGGATGATCAACCATGATCATATCGAATGGCGGTGCAGGCTCGAAGGGCCGAATGGCCTACTCCTGCACCTATTTTCTAGGTTTCTATGTTTCCTGTTTGCCAACCACTTCTCTATCCATGTCAGCACTCTACCCCCAATAACATGTGCCCTAAATTTGCCCACTAATCTCCTATGTGGGACCTTATCAAATGCTTCCTGAAAGTCCAGGTACACTACATCCACTGGCTCTCCCTAGTCCATTTTCCTAGTTACATCTTCAAAAAATTCCAGAAGATTAGTCAAGCATGATTTCCTCTTCGTAAATCCATGCTGACTCGGACCGATTCTGTTACTGCTATCCAAATGTGCGGCTATCTCATCTTTTATAATTACGCAGCTGAAAAACACCCACTAATTTGCCAATTTACACTGGCCACAATCTCTTGCCCCAGGACGGAGTCACAGACAACTAATAGAGTTAAAGGTACATCACAATTTATAACTCTAGTTGGTATCAACTTAAATTTAACTGGATGGATCAGAAACCGCAATTTCTCAAATGTTAGTTTTGCAGCTGAAACAGCTAATTTAGCAAGATTTAGCATTTTTGTAATATCATCCAGATAGGCCATGGATATGTATTTTTGAGCTTTGAGCAGCCCAAGCCAAATGTAGTAAATAACCTGGGAGCTGAAGTTAGCCCATTTTGCAACGCTTTAACTGCTATCGTTGCCTGTTACTTACAAAATTCGTAAGAGGTTGGACAGGCTAGATGCAGGAAGATTGTTCCCGATGTTGGGGAAGTCCAGAACAAGGGATCACAGTTTAAGGATAAGGGGGAAATCTTTTAGGACCGAGATGAAAAAAACATTTTTCACACAGAACGTGGTGAATCTCTGGAATTCTCTGCCACAGAAGGTAGTTGAAGCCAGTTAATTGGCTATATTTAAGAGGGAGTTAGATGTGGCCCTTGTGGCTAAAGGGATCAGGGGGTATGGAGAGAAAGCAGGCACAGGATACTGAGTTGGATGATCAGCCATGATCATATTGAATTGTGGTGCAGGCTCGAAGGGCCAAATGGCCTACTCCTGCACCTGTTTTCTATGTTTCTATGTTTCTATCCAGCTAAATTTCAAATATCTCCGTTGAACCCTGTGAATGGGAACTGAATAGTATACATCTTTGAGATCGATGCATGCCATAAAGTATCCTATGGAATATCCGCTATTAGACAGTAACAAAGTTTCCCTTAAAAAAAGTATACTGCACATGTGAATGTGAGTTAATCAAGGGTGATCCCTGAGAATGGAAATCAGTTGTTTAATAGTAACACATTTCCATATTCTGAAAGTCTCTGTTGCACATACGAGTTAAATCAAAGATGAACCGACATCTTCCACCATTCACCAAATTCCCGAGACAGTCTCGGAAGATAATTGTGGCCATAATACTGGGCCTGCCTTGAAAGACAACTCCGGCCATGATACTGACCCTGCCTCGAAAGACAACTCTAGCCATATTCCTGAGTTTGTCTCGGAAGGCAATCCTGGCTGCCATACTGAGCCTGCCTCGAAAGACAACTCGGGCCCTAGTTCCAAGCCATGCTTGGAACCCTTGTATACTGTGCAAATCAAGCACATGTTATTAATGAATCGGAATTTTATCATTGTCATTTGTACAAAAAACAAGCGTAAATATTACCAATTTGTAAATGGTCCACATACCCCATGTTTCGGATGAACCAGCCCCACCTACCTCCATGGCTACCGGTGGTCTTATGGTAAGCCCAAAGGCCCCTGATATGGGTTCTATTCCCGTCCTTGATTGAAGAGTAGGACTGGTGGGGCGTGTAGATTCCATATTTCCTGAGACCGGCTTGGACCTTGGCCTGAAAGACCTCTGCCCAGCTTTCCAGCTGCCACCAGCATCAGTGAACTGCTTACTGCCGATGAGGCATGTGGTGTGTTGTCGCCGAAACGATGAAGCTTTGTTCATCGTTGGTACTTTGATTAGTACGACAGCTTTTGCTTCCACATCCAGGTATACCTGTTGGATAAATCTTACCTGAAGAGAAGCTTCGGCGGCTGGTTTCTTTTTTCCCATGTCACCCCTGGTAGCGTTGTTCACTGCCGGCCGTGAAGGGGAACTCTGGCCCATTCCGGGTTTTCTGCCCACGGCAGTAACTCTTTTGTTTGCGAGAATTTCCTTGGAGCCATATGCATGTGCTCCAGTATGTTTCACGGACATACTTCGAATTTGAAGTCAGTTACACACTGACCACTCGCACTCCCCTCCACAGCGAGGGAGATTTCGTAGGCAGCCCTGACACAGGTGCTGCCGCAGGCCCCTGAGGATACCTGCGCTGACATGGCCTCTCCTACGGACCTATATCAGGATTTTTGCTCTGAGTCAGACAGGAACTGACCTCGAATGCTCCCCTCCTCAGAGAGGGAGACCTTGTGCAGCCTTGTAACAGGTGCCGTTGCCATTGGCCCCCAGGAGACCCACGGTGATATAACTCCCTCCTTTGGAGCATATCATTGTGGAGCATCTCTCCATCAGGTGCTCCATGTGGGTTAGAACGTTTAAAAACCCTACCCATTGAAGGAGGGGATCCTCTCCATCAGGAAACCTCCTGGCGACTCCTCTTCCCTACGCACCCCTCCTCAGAGAGGGAGATATAATTTTGTGGCTAACCCTCCAAGTGGGGTTGCCTAGGTGCTATCGGCACTAGTCTGAAGCCGCTGGCTCCACCGCCAGCGATTCGGAAAGTGAATTAAACCGCCGCCCGCTATCCGCACTTCCGCGGTCTCCGTAGTTGGTTCCCCGCGGTCCGTGGCCGGGCTTCCCCGAGGTCATGACCGGGATTCCCTGCGGTCCGACTGTGATTCCCCGCGGTCCATAAAGGTTTCCCCGCGGGCCGCCCGGCATTCGCCCCGAAATCCAACAGGAAACTCTGTAAGGAGAGATTCCTACAAGAAAGCATATAACCCGGGAATAAGTTTAAAACTTACCTTGCAGGTTTAAACTTACCGCTGGCAGGAGCAGCGCCCTGTCAGTCAGCCGTTTTGCAATGCGCTAGACGGCCATCTTCACATAGTCACTCACGTGACTCAGAAGTAAAATCTACAATTGGAGAGGGACAAGAGTAAATCGGAGGTGTCAGTGTTACTGTTGAATAAAGGGGACTATGGAGCCATGAGGGAGGAGCTGGCCAAAGTTGACCGGAAAGAGACCCCTAGTAGGGATGACAGTGGAACAACAATGGCAGGTATTTCTGGGAATAATACAGAAGGTGCAGGATCAGTTCATTCCAAAGAGGAAGAAAGATTCCAAGGGAGTAAGAGGCGAACGTGGCTGACAAGGGACGTCAGGGACAGTATAAAAATAAAAGATAAGAAGTACAACGTAGCAAAGATGACGGGAAGCAAGAGGATTGGGTAATGTTTAAAGAGCAACAGAAGATAACTAAAAAGGCAAAACGGGGAGAAAAGATGAGGTACAAAGGTAAGCTAGCCAAGAATATAAAGGAGCTTTGTTAAAGATTCTTCCGGCATGTGAAGAGGAAAAAATTAGTGAAGACCAAAGTTGGGCCCTTAAAGACGGAAAAAGGTGAATTTATTATGGGGAACAAGGAAATGACAGATGAGGAACATGTACTTTGGATCCGTCTTCACTAAGGAGGACATAAAAAGCTTCAAGATTTTCTAGTGGCCAGAGGGTCTGCGGTGATGGAGGAACTGAAGGAAATCCACATTAGGCAGGAAATGGTGTTGGATAGACTGATCGGACTGAAGGCTGATAAATCCCCAGGGCCTGATGGCTTCATCCCAGGGTACTTAAGAAAGTGGCTCTAGAAATTGTGGATGCATTGGTGATAATTTTCCAATGTTCTATAGATTCAGGATCAATTCCTGTGATTTGGAGGGTAGCTAATGTTATCCCACTTTTTAAGAAAGGAGAGAAAAAACAGGGAATCATAGACCAGTTAGCCTGACATTGGTGGTAGAGATGCTGGAGTCAATTACAAAATATGAAATAGCGGCATATTTGGATAGCAGTAACAGGATCGGTCCGAGTCAGCATGGATTTATGAAGGGGAAATCATGCTTGACTAATTTTCTGGAATTTTTTGAGGATGTAACTAGGATAATGGACAAGGGAGAGCCAGTGGATGTAGTGTACCTGGACTTTCAGAAAGCAGTTGATAAGGTCACACATTGGAGATTAGTGGGCAAAATTAGAGTACATGGTATTGTGGGTAGAGCACTGACATGGATAGAAAATTGGTTGGCAGACAGGAAGCAAAGAGTAGGGATTAACGGGTCTCTTTCAGAATGGCAGGCAGTGACTAGTGGGATACCGCACGGCTCGGCATTGCGAGCGCAGCTATTTACAATATACATCAATGATTTAGATGAAGGGATTCAAAGTAACATTAGCAAATTTGCACATGACACGGTTGGGTGGCAGTGTGCTATGAGAATGCAGGGTGACTTGGACAGGTTGGGTGAGTGGGCAGATGCATGGCAGATGCAGTTTAATGTGGATAAATGTGAGGTGATCCACTTTGGTAGCAAAAATAGGAAGTCAGATTACTATGGAAATGGTGGGTGGGAAAAGGGAAAGTACAACGGGATCTGAAGGTCCTTGTTCATCAATCAATGAAAGTAAGCATGCAGGTACAGCAGGCAGTGAAGAAAGCGAATGGCATGTTGGCCTTTACAACACGAGGAGTTGAGTATAGGAGAAAAGAGGTCCTTCTGCAGGTGTATACGGCCCTAATGATATCACACCTGGAGTATTGTGTGCAGGGTAGCGTAGGTATACAATGTTAATTCCCGGGATGGCGGGACTGTCATATGCTGAGAGAATGGAGTGGCTGGGCTTGTATACTCTGGAGTTTAGAAGGAGGAGAGGGTATCTTATTGAAACATATAAGATTATTAAGGGTTTGGACATGCTGGAGGCAGGAAACATGTTCCCGATGTTGGGGGAGTCAAGAACCAGGGGCCACAGTTTAAGAATAAGGGGTAAGCCATTTAGAACGGAGACGAGGAAACACATTTTCTCACAGAGAGTTGTGAGTGTGTGGAATTCTCTGCCTCAGAGGGTGGTGGAGGCAGGTTCTCTGGATGCTTTCAAGAGAGAGGTAGATAGGGCTCTTAAAGATGGTGGAATCAGGGGATATGGGGAGAAGGCAAGAACGGGGTACTAATTGGGGATGATCAGTCATGATCACATTAAATGGCAGTGCTGGCTCAAAGGGCCGAATGACCTACTCCTGCACCTATTGTCTATTGTCTATACTGTTCCTAAAATGGCACTACTTGTATCACTGTAATGTACATTAATAATAATAATAATAATAATAATAATAATAATAATAATAATAATAACAATAATAATAATATATTTTATTGTCATTGCACATCAGTGCAACGATATTTAGTATGCAGCTTCCAACCGATGTTAAATAAAAGTAAAATAAATAAATAAGCTGTGTGACGTGACCATCCGAGGGAGACAGTCCGGGGGGGGTGGGGGGCACTCAGCAGGGCCGGTTCAGAGCCACTATAGCTCTGGGAATAAAGCTGTTTCTGGGTCTGGAGGTTCGGTCGTAGAAGGCCTTGTAACGTCTGCCAGAGGGAAGTAGTTCGAACAGTCCATTACAAGGGTATGAGGAGTCAGGACAGTGTGAAGAGCCAGAGAGATGGCATCCTCTGTTGATCTATTTGCCCTGTATGTAGGTATGTTATAAAACCTACCTGAATCGTGTCTGAGCATCTGCCCTACCCCGTGTGCGTGATTTTGGCGCTGTTTAGTGGGGGCGGGTTTAAAACGCGATTTTTACTAGGCTGTTCCAATCGAAAATGTTCAGCCTAGTAAATCATTAATGGAAAATCGCTGAAAGACCCCGTCGCAAAAGGTATTATTAGTTTTTATGGCCTTGTATAATATTTATAGTAGTTTAAATATCACTCTCTCACTCCGCAACCTCTCGCAGCCCCAGGGTTTTATAAAGCAAACAATTAAAGGTATGTACCTTATTTTTACATTAAATGGGGCATGTAAATAACCCTGAATATAAAGTTTTCTATAGCGAGTAGTTCATTTTGGGCTCTTTATATCCCGCAGTATTTTTCTGGGCACTTGAGGGCACAAATCCAGCGCAATGTGAACGTTCTAAACCAGCGCGTTCACAGGAACCCACTAGAAAGCCAATTTAAATTGACTTTAATTTACAGCAAATGAACACTAAATTCCTTCCATTTGGCCTATAAATTGATGTAAATGAGATTTAAAAATCATGTTTTATTGTGAATTATTTGTGAATATTATTTGGACACTTGGGCTATTTAAAAATGTTAATCATTTATTAAGAAATGGATAGATGTTTAGATCTAGTAATTGAAGTTTGAAATTAGCTACAATTGGGTAACTAACTAATTATATGCTTTAATTTCAGGTCATCCAAGTAAGATTATTTTATATTTGTTTCAGAATGGTTCAATCTATGATAACTGAAAATTTCATTCAGTTCTCTTAATTTTTAAGAAGGTTATGGGCTTTTGACTGTCCACGATCACAGCTTTTTTGTTATGTCCATAGAAAATCAATAGGGAACAAGATGCTAATTTCCGAGTATGAAAATGGCCATAACTTTTTTATTACTTGAGATATGAAAGTGAATTAGGTGTCAAATTAAACTTATTGTTATGCTTTATCTGATGGGATAAATTGCAGACTTGATTTTTTAAATCTCAAAATTTTGTAACATTGCTACTGTATGCAAATTGATGAGAGTCCAGTGAGGCAGGGATGCTGGATTTGATATGGGAGAGGACCAGCCTTTCGAAGCATTGGGATTGGAGTTAGGGCAACCGGGCGGTAGTCGTTCAGGTTGGTGACTTTAGACTTTTTCGGCACCGGCACTATGGTGGCTGTTTTCAGGCACTTGGGAACCATTGCCAGAGATAGAGACAGATTAAGGATTCTCGTGAATACCTCCGCCAGCTGTATAGCAGTCCTTTAGTACCCTTCCCTGGACTGCATCCGGGCCTGCAGCCTTGCGTGGATTGATCCTACGCAGAGCGCACTGTACCTCCTGAGTGCTCAGTGTTAAGGCCTGTCCCTCCGCCATGGCTGGGGTTATTCCACTCCTGGTGGTGTGCCAGTTTTGAAGCGGGCAAAGAAGGTGTTTAATTCGTTGGTCGGTGTGATATCACCGTGGGGCCAGGCGGGGCTGCTCTTGTAGTCAGTGATGTCCCTGACTCCCTGCCACATGCTTCTGGTGTCCGCGGTATTGAAATGGTCTTCCACCCTTTGCCTGTGGATGTCTTTGGCCTTTTTTATGCCTTTGTTCAGGTTCGACCTGGCCGCACTGTTTGCAGAAGTGTCCCTGGATTTAAAGGCATGGTTGCGTGCCCTTAGCAGATTCTGAACCTCCTTGTTCATCCAGGGTTTCCGGTTTGGGAACATCTTTATTTGCTTGTCCACTGTGACAATCTCCACACAGCAGTTGATGTAGGAGAGCACAGTGGATGTGTACTCCTCCAAGTCTACCTCTGTACCACTGGTTGCCTGTTGTGCAAACAGGTCCCAGTCGGTGCGATCAAAGTAGTCCTGGAGTTGTATGGTGGCGACCTCGGGCCATATTTTGACCGTCCTTATTGCAGGTTTGGTCTTGCGGATGAGGGGTTTGTATGTAGGCAGTAGAAACGGTGAGAGGCAATAGGATTGTCCCAGGAATGGGCAGGGGAGAGCTCTGTAAGCGTCCTGGATGTTGGTGTACACGTTATCCAGCGTGTTTGAGCCCCTGGTAGGGCACTGCACATGCTGGTGGAATTTGCGGAGTGCGGCTCGTAGGTCGACCTGATTAAAGTCCCCTGCAACAATGAAGGCACCGTCGGGGTGAGCATCCTGCTGCTTACTGATGGCCGAGTGCAGCTGTGCTAGCGCTAGGTTAGCATTAGCCTGTGGTGGGATGTATATGGCCATGATGATAACCACAGTAAATTCCCGAGGCAGGTAAAACGGCCTACATTTAAGCAGTAGGTATTCCAGGTCTGGGGAACAGTAGCTCTCTACTGCAGTGTGGTTGGTGCACCAGTCATTGTTGATATAGATACAGAGCCCGCCACCCTTGCTCTTACCGGAGTCCTTTGTTCTATCAGCACGATGCAGTGACCGGTTGGTTAGGTCCACAGCCCCATCGGGAACCAGCGCGCTGAGCCAGGTCTCTGTGAAGATCAGCACACAGCAGTCTTTCAGGGATCGCTGGGTGTTGATCCAGAGCCTTATCTCATCCAGCTTGTTGGTGAGTGACCGGACATTCGCGAGAAAGACGCTTGGGAACGATGGTCTTTGTGGAGCCCTTCGTAGCCTGTCCTGCACCCCCGCTCGCTTTCCACGTTTCTGCTTTCGCTCCCGGCGCTTGCTCCGTCTCCTACCCTCCGGAGTGGTGATCCAGGGGGCTGTTCTGCCCAGCTCCATCGTGCTTTTGGTGAGGGTGCTGTAGTACTCACAAGCCAGTTTCTCGCAGCCACGTCCGATATTGAGCAGTTCCGTGCGGCTCCATGTGCGACCCATCGGGATTACGATGTGGGTCCTGGATTTCCTCTTCCTGGAGGTTAGTTTCTTACTGTGGTTTCTGTGGGTACTGGGGTTTCTAGGGGTTCTAGGGGTTCTTGGGGTTCTGAGGTTATTAAAGACCTTATTTTCACAGCCGCGTTCGGTACCGGGCTGCTCCGAATTGACTCGGACTTGGGAGCGCAAACCTGCTGCGTCTGAACGCGTCGCCATCTAATAAATAAAATATATATATTTTTGATTTGTTTAAATGGCACTACCAGAGAGGAAAACTACCAGAGATCCCAGATTCAAAGTGAGTTATGTGCAGAATCTCAGCAGAATCTATGCGAGCATTGCAATGGCCTCTTAATATCATTATTGATTCAGGATCTAGGTTCATCAGCATTAGGATGGTATGCCGAGTATTTTATTTGTGTTGATTTAACTCAATTATCTAATTAATTTATGGATACACAAAGAACTGTTGATGCTGGAATATTGAGTAACACACAAAGCACTGGGGTAACTCAGTGGGTCAGTCAGCATATGTGGAAGTTATGGATAGATGTTGTTTCAGATCAGATCTGAATAAGAGTCCCGACCTGAAACATTGCCTAATGCATTCCCTACATATGGTCTTTAATTAGTCTGTGCCTCAGTAAACACTGGTAGATCCTGTCCAGAAGAAGCCCCTCCAACAACTTCCCCACCACTGGAATTGGGATCACTGGCCTGTAGTTCCCTGGCTTGCACTTGCTGCCCTTCTCAAGTAATGGTACAACGCTAGCCATCCTCCAGTCCTCCGGAACTTCACCTGTGGCTAAAGATGATGGAAACATCTCTGCAAGGGCCTTCACAATTTTTCCCAAACTTCCCACAAGGATGTACTTGGTCAGGTCCATGGGGATTTATCCAGTTTAATGCATTTTAAAACTGACAATACCTCCTCTTTGGTAATAATTAATTTATGCTCCAGGTCCATGTGATAATTTTTTTTAGCAAGCTGCCAATATCTGCTCCAATCCAACAGAAGGCTGCTGGAAATGTGCATTGCGTTTGAGTGTATGCGTAATTCTAAACCTTTTCTTGTCAACATTGTATTTTTTAAATGTTTTTATTGTGTAGGGAGCTTCTATATATCATTGAAACATCAAGTTAGGAAAAATGCCAATGGGAGCCAATAGGAATTGCAAAACTGAATGATCATAATTTCACTTGGTATATTTAAGCAGCAGGATAACTTATGTTTTTAAATGAACAGCTCCGAGCTGAAATAATCCACCGTATAACTTCTATGGTATTTTTAATCTCTTCATACATGATTAAAACTCAAATCGCAGACATAAACTCCAACTTATTTGAGGGTGCAAATATTTTGTAACAATATAATGAAAAAATATATAATACTGCAAGTATCAGAATTATTAAGTCAGAGCAATGTCGATGCGACTCTTGGATCAAGAGTAATGTGCATATACGAGGATTGATTTTAACCTAAAAGATGCTGTAAACTGTTTGAATCTATGAATAAATATATAATTGATAAATTTATGTGTAAAATATACCACATATGTGCACCATCCTATCACCTGAGTAATGACATTTAAAGTCCTTTGCAACAGTCACTAATAGTCAGAACTCAATAATAGCATGCATTTCTATTTTTTCAGAAGTATATTTTAAATGATTCATTAACAAATGCAAAGACTGCCAAAGGAACATATATCCACAAGCTCATCAACCTGTCAACGATGTAATGTATTTATCTTTATTGTGTTCTATCGCTATTTTTTATGTTTAATTCTTGCCTTTTTAGCTATCTCATTTAATGGCTCGTTCAATGGCTGGGTCAATATAGATGGACCATTCAAGAACTGAGCATACATCACAATAATAATGTCCCTCCATCTTCCTTAGGTAAAGAGATCAGATCTGTACACAAAATTCTAGATGCAATCTTACCAGGACTCCATATATTGGATCAAAATGTCTTCAGATTTGTGTTCATATATTCTTACAAGAAAGGCCAACATACAGACACAAGAGACTGCAGATGCCAGAATCTGGAGCAAACAAACAATCTGCTGGGAGAACATAATTGAGTTGAGCAGCATCTGTGGGTGAAAAGGAATGTTCTTTCGAGTCCTGATGAAGGGCTTTGATCTAAATTGTCAACCTTCCTATAGTAGAATGGCCAGAACCATACACATTACTCTAAATGTAGCTTTACCAACATCTTGTACAACTGTAACATAACCTACCAGCACCTGTACTCAATATCCTGACCGATGATGGCATGCATGCCAAACGTCTTCTTAACCACCCTAGTCGCCACTTTCATAGAACTTTATACCAGCACCTCTAAGTCTCTCCATTCTACAACACTCCTTAAGCCCTACCATTTACAGTGTAAATCCTAGCCTGCTTTTGCAGGTTAAATATGGATGAGAACGTACCTGGTATAGTTAGCAAGTTTCCAAACGGCACAAAAGTGGGTGGTATTGTAGTTAATGAAGGTGGTTGTCAAAAATTGCAGCAGGATCATGATCAGTTGGGCAGGTCTGAGTATTGAGTATAATAATAATAATAATAATAATAATAATAATAATAATAATAATAATAATTTTATTTATAGAGCACTTTAAAAACAATCATAGTTGCAACAAAGTGCTGTACATCACTAATCATTGACAAAAAAAGTTAATACCAATAACAACTATCAAAAGAAATAGTAGGAAAAGATATGTAAAATAAAGAAACATTAAAAACAATAAAAACAGAAGCAAAGTCTCAGGCATGGTCAAAAGCCAAGGAGTACAAATGTGTTTTAACACTGGATTTGAAGATGGACAGTGAGGGGGCCTGTCTGATGTGCAACAGCAGGGTGTTCCAGTGTGCTGGAGCAGCAACAGAGAAGGCTCTATCTCCTCTGAGCTTCCGATTAGACCTCGGTACCTGCAGGAGCAGCTGACCAGCTGACCTGAGGGACCGGGCATAAAAGATGGGAGGTAATGTTGCAGTTATGTAAGACATTGGTGAGGTCGCATTGTGTTCAGTTCATGGCATCAGGTATTGGAAAGATGTTGACAAGGTAGAAAATGTGCAGAGATGATTTATGTCAGTGTTGCCAGGACTCGAGGGCCTGAGCTAAAGGGAAAGGTTGAGCAGGCTAGGACTTTATTTCTTGGAGTGCAGGAGGATGAGGGGTGATCTTATAGAGATGTACAAAATCATGAGAGGAATAGATCAGGTAGATGTCTCTTGCCCAGAGTAGAGGAATCGAGAACCAAAGGACATAGGTTTAAGGTAAGGGGGGAATGATTGAATAGGAACCAGAGGGTTAACCTTTTCACACATCGGGTGGTAGGTGTATGGAACAAGATGCTGGAGGAGATAGTTGAGGCAGGTACTATCACAATGTTTAAGAAATATTTGGATGGGTACATGGATAAGTGAAGCTCCCAAACATTTACTATAGGTAAGAGGCAAACTCACTGCTGAAAGTTAAGACACTTTTCAAGATTAAAGTAGTCTTTTTGTGACATGATTATTTTCAATTCAATATTTTACAAGCATGGAGTCTTTAACACTAAGATTTTAATTGTGTCTGGAGATTTTTGCTTTCTCTATTTTTCTAATCTAATTTTCATAGTCTTGCCAACAATTGGAAGTCACTATTCAAACATATATTCTCCAACAACTACAATGAAAATTGAACATGTATAAATACCTTTGAACATAGAACAGTACAATATAGGAACAAGACCTTTGAACCACAATTGAGCTCTGAACATGATGCCAAGTTAAACTAATCTTCATGTGCCTATCTAAAAGCTTCTTAAATGCCATTATCATATCTGCTTCCACTACTATCCCTGGCTGAGTGTTCCTGGCATTCACCACTCTCTGTGTACAAATATTTATTTGCACATCACCTTTAAACTTTGCTCCTCTAACGTTAAAACTATGCTCTCTAGTCTTTGACATTTCCACACTGGGAAATATAAACCTATCTATGCTTCTCATGCTTTTATATACTTATATTAGGTCTTTCCTCAACTTCAGGTGTTTCAGAGAAAACAATCCAAGCATGTCCAACCTCTCCTTATGGCTAACACCCTCTAATCCAGGCAGGATTCTGTTAAACTTCCTATGTGCCATCTCCAACAAAGTCTCAGGATGTACCACATGAATGCTATCCTATAAAATTTCACACTATGATATGAGGAAAGATGAACAAAAGTTTGATCAGAGAAGTAAGCAAATTGGGAATATAATTTGATTTATCTATGCCTGGACATAGGGAGGTATAACCATTAATTATGGAGCAATTAGATTTAGGACTAAGTAAAATGCTGAAAGTGCCAAAGATCTTGGAGAATCACATAGAGTGGAGAAAATTACAGACAATTAGAGGGGTAATGCTTCCAAGCAAATTGGAAACACAAATGCACATTTTAAAATTAAATTCTCATTGAGTTTAAGGAAATAATTGCTTTCCTTCCTCATTCAGTTCCTTTAGTTCAGTAAAGTGTACTTTTCTGTTTCCATCTCAGGATTCCAGCAACTTGCCTTGCAAAAGATCACAGAGGTTAAACTGTAACGGATAAATCATAATAACCGTAGCTTTATTTGCTACAAATAATAATAGGTTAAAGTAATTCCAGCTTTATTAATGTATGACATTGAACGAGCTAATGTATAGAAGTTGTTTTTATTCCTATTTGATTATTGTTAGAAACCACTAGACTACGTGGGACCTGTTGGGTCCCTGTCACACGAGAGGCCTAGTCCCCCAAGGCAACCCGTTCCCCAATGCAATATTGCACCCGTTCCCCCAATGCAAGCCATCCGCCGAATGCAATAATGCACCACTCACTCATTGCCACCAACTGCGCAAGCACGGCTCATTTCCCCTCATCCCCCAGCACACCATCCCCCTTCTCTTCAATCTCCCTCTTATTTCTCCTCTCCTCCTCCCCTCCCCAATCCCTCCCTCAACTCTCCCTCCCTCTCCTATCTTGTACCCTCAGTCACACCCTCCCTTCCTCCAAAACCCCTCTCTCCTCCCTACCCCCTCCTATCCCTCTATCCCCCCACTATCCCTCCTGACCTCCCGCACTGCCCTCCTCTCCCTCTATTCCCCACTCCCTTCCTCTCCATCTATTCCTCCTCCTCCCCCATTCTCCACACCTCCCCCAATTCCCCCCTCTCCCTCCCTACCCCTTCCTCTCCCTCAATCCCCCTATGCTCCCTCCTTACATAGAAACATAGAAACATAGAAATTAGGTGCATGAGTAGGCCATTCGGCCCTTCGAGCCTGCACCGCCATTCAATATGATCATGGCTGATCATCCAACTCAGTATCCTGTACCTGCCTTCTCTCCCTACCCCCTGATTACTTTAGCCACAAGGGCCACATCTAACTCCCTCTTAAATATAGCCAATGAACTGGCCTCAACTACCCTCTGTGGCAGAGAGTTCCAGAGATTCACCACTCTCTGTGTGAAAAAAGTTCTTCTCATCTCGGTTTTAAAGGATTTCCCCCTTATCCTTAAGCTGTGACCCCTTTTCCTGGACTTCCCTAACATCGGGAACAATCTTCCTGCATCTAGTCTGTCCAACCCTTTAAGAATTTTGTAAGTTTTTATAAGATCCCCTCTCAATCTCCTAAATTCTAGAGAGTATAAACCAAGTCTATCCAGTCTTTCTTCATAAGACAGTCCTGCCATCCCAGGAATCAGTCTGGTGAACCGTCTCTGCACTCCCTTTATGGCAATAATGTCCTTCCTCAGATTGGGAGACCAAAACTGTACGCAATACTCCAGGTGTGGTCTCACCTAGACCCTGTACAACTGCAGTAGAACCTCCCTGCTCCTATACTCAAATCCTTTTGCAATGAAAGCTAACATACCATTCGCTTTCTTTACTGCCTGCTGCACCTGCATGCCTACCTTCAATGACTGGTGTACCATGACACCCAGGTCTCGCTGCATCTCCCCCTTTCCCAATCGGCCACCATTTAGATAATAGTCTGCTTTCCCGTTTTTGCCAACAAAATGGATAACCTCACATTTATCCACATTATACTGCATCTGCCAAACATTTGCCCACTCACCCAGCCTATCCAAGTCACCTTGCAGTCTCCTAGCATCCTCCTCACAGCTAACACTGCCCCCCAGCTTAGTGTCATCTGCAAACTTGGAGATATTGCCTTCAATTCCCTCATCCAGATCATTAATATATATTGTAAATAGCTGGGGTCCCAGCACTGAGCCTTGCGGTACCCCCACTAGTCACTGCCTGCCATTGTGAAAAGGACCCGTTTACTCCTACTCTTTGCTTCGTGTTTGCCAGCCAGTTCTCTATCCACATCAATACTGAACCCCCAATGCCTTGTGCTTTAAGTTTGCATACTAATCTCTTATGTGGGACCTTGTCAAAAGCCTTCTGGAAGTCCAGATACACCACATCCACTGATTCTCCCCTATCCACGCTACTAGTTACATCCTCGAAAAATTCTATAAGATTCGTCAGACATGATTTACCTTTCGTAAATCCATGCTGACTTTGTCCAATGATTTCACCGCTTTCCAAATGTGCTGCTATCCCATCTTTAATAACTGACTCTAGCAGTTTCCCCACTACCGATGTTAGACTAACTGGTCTGTAATTCCCCATTTTCTCTCTCCCTCCCTTCTTAAAAAGTGGGGTTACGTTTGCTACCCGCCAATCTTCAGGAACTACTCCAGAATCTAAAGAGTTTTGAAAGATTATTACTAATGCATCCACTATTTCTGGAGCTACTTCCTTAAGTACTCTGGGATGCAGCCTATCTGGCCCTGGGGATTTATCGGCCTTTAATCCATTCAATTTACCCAACAACACTTCCCGGCTAACCTGGATTTCACTCAATTCCTCCAACTCCTTTGACCCGCGGTCCCCTGCTATTTCCGGCAAATTATTTATGTCTTCCTTAGTGAAGACGGAACCAAAGTAGTTATTCAATTGGTCCGCCATATCCTTGTTCCCCATGATCAACTCACCTGTTTCTGACTGCAAGGGACCTACATTTGTTTTAACTAATCTCTTTCTTTTCACATATCTATAAAAACTTTTGCAGTCAGTTTTTATGTTCCCTGCCAGTTTACTTTCATAATCTATTTTCCCTTTCCTAATTAAGCCCTTTGTCCTCCTCTGCTGGTCTTTGAATTTCTCCCAGTCCTCCGGTATGCTGATTTTTCTGGCTAATTTGTACGCATCATCCTTCGCTTTGACACTATCCCTGATTTCCCTTGTTATCCACGGATGTACTACCTTCCCTGATTTATTCTTTTGCCAAACTGGTATGAACAATTTTTGTAGTTCATCCATGCAGCCTTTAAATGTCTCCCATTGCATATCCACCGTCAACCCTTTTAGAATTAATTGCCAGTCAATCTTGGCCAATTCACATTTCATACCCTCAAAGTTACCTTTCTTTAAGTTCAGAACCATTGTTTCTGAATTAACAATGTCACTCTCCATCCTAATGAAGAACTCAACCATATTATGGTCACTCTTGCCCAAGGGGGCACGTACAACAAGATTGCTAACTAACCCTTCCTCATTACTCAATACCCAGGCTAAAATAGCCTGCTCTCTCGTTGGTTCCTCTACATGTTGATTTAGATAACTATCCCGCATACATTCCAAGAAATCCTCTTCCTCAGCACCCCTGCCAATTTGATTCACCCAATCTATATGTAGATTGAAGTCACCCATTATAACTGTTTTGCCTTTGTCGCACGCATTTCTAATTTCCTGTTTGATACCATCTCCAACTTCACTACTACTATTAGGTACACAACACCCACCAGCATTTTCTGCCCCTTAGTGTTTCGCAGCTCTACCCATACCGATTCCACATCCTCCAAACTAATGTCCTTCCTTTCCATTGCATTAATCCCCTCTCTAATCAGTAACGCTACCCCACCTCCTTTTCCTTTCTGTCTATCCCTCCTGAATATTGAATATCCCTGGATGTTCAGCTCCCAGCCTTGGTCACCCTGGAGCCATGTCTCCGTGATCCCAACTATATCATAGTCATTAATAGCTATCTGCACATTCAACTCATCCACCTTATTACGAATGCTCCTTGCATTGAGACACAAAGCCTTCAGGCTTGTTTTTACAACACTCTTACCCCTTATACAATTATGTTGAAAAGTGGCCCTTTTTGATTTTTGCCCTGGGTTTGTCTGCCTGCCACTTTTACTTTTCACCTTGCTACCTATTTCTTCTACCCTCATTTTACACCCCTCAGTCTCTACGCTCACACATTTAAGAAACCCTTTCCCTTTAACTCCATCCTCCACTATCCCATTCAACAACCCCCAGGATCTTCCTCCTCTCCTCCTCCCCTCCCCCATCCCTCCCTCACCTCTCCCTATCGCTCCTTTCCCCTTCCCTCATTCACTCCTTCCCTCCCTCCATCCATAAAAAGCAGCATCTGCTGTTCCTTCCTACACAGGTCATTCATTGTTAGCTGTGGTTTAGATCCCGTTGACTTGATGATTGGATGAGTTTGCATTGTGTGTGTGTGTGTGAGTTACTAAAACTCCAGGCAAACTGCTCGGACACCCTGCAACCCGACTCTCCCTCCCTCCCTCTGCCCTCTCCGGCTCAGCTGACGCTCGGCCCTACCCCGCCCAGCCCGCCCACCTACCGCCTGCCTGCTCTCTGCTGCCGCTGGGCTGCCGGGAGTGGAATCGGTGTTTGTCATGGTGGGCACAACGAGATTTGATGAGCTAGTGGAGAAGATCTCCGAGAAGGCCGTGAGGGTGAGTTACCGCAACCGCAGCGGCGGAGGAGACGGACCTGGGGGGGACGGGTAGACGGGACCGCCATTGCCGCAGAGGGTGGGCGGGGGAGAGGGGTGAGTGATGAGGGAGAGAGAGACAGGTCCAGGGCCTTCACTGGGCCTCCCCCGCCCGCTGCCAGTGGTGGGGGAGATGATAGACAAGTTACTGTGAGGAGGGGAGAGAGGAGTTCGTGAGTGAGGCAGAACAGGCCGCCACTTGTGGGGCAGAAAGGGGTGTTGCCATCCCGACCATGGCATTGACTGACAGGAGAAGAAACCAATCTGCGTGGCGCTGACTGAAGGAATCTGCGCACACTCGTTTTAAAATATTTTTAAACCGTGATAACTTTTACAATATACCACCGATTGGAACAAAACGTGTTGCACTCGCAGCACAGGAGAATGGCGAGTAACCTGGTGAAAAATCATAGCGTTATCATGTAACGTTTTTGCGGAAATAGAAAAACGCCGCAAACCGGAAGAGCACAAGATCAGAGTTTTAGAGATAGATAGATAGATAGATAGATAGATAGATAGATAGATAGATAGATAGATAGATAGATAGATAGATAGATAGATAGATAGATAGATAGATAGATAGATAGATAGTGTGGCGGATACTTGTATATATATAGATAGATAGATAGATAGATGGATAGATGGTACAATTAGAACAATACTATTTTATTTTTCTTTAAATGGAGATCTTGTGAAATGTATTTCTTCAAATTCACTAATTGTTGATGTCTTTGACATTTATAGGCAGAGATTTTCAGGCATTTATTAATAAATCTAGGCCTCAACACAGCAGTTTGCATAGTTTTCTTATTAATTTCTCTCTTGAAGCATGTGCTTCCAGTTGTAAATTCTTCACTGCTGTCATGTTAGGATCATACAATTTTCATGTTCGTTCAGCGTAAAAATTCTATTGTCTTAGTTTCCATTAATGTCATAGAATCACATGGCTTGGAAACAGGTTGTTTAGCCCAATCCATCAATGCCATTCAGGATGCTCCATCTAAGCTTGTCTATTTCTTCCAATCTGCATTATGTTACAAACATTACAAAGAAATATACTTGTTTGGAATCCAAAGTTTCTTAACATTGATGGCAGGCAGGAAATTGCTACATTTTTTCTGTGACAACTGAGACAGGAGACACTAACTCACTATTGTTTAAAACACTCA
Organism: Leucoraja erinaceus; assembly: GCF_028641065.1. Classification (NCBI taxonomy): domain Eukaryota; kingdom Metazoa; phylum Chordata; class Chondrichthyes; order Rajiformes; family Rajidae; genus Leucoraja; species Leucoraja erinaceus. The sequence goes on from NC_073381.1 coordinate 57,606,583, forward strand.
AAATTGCCTTTGCCTTGATATTTCAGTTGGGATAAAATAGTACAGCACAGGAACAGGCTTGTTGGCCCACTATTCCGTGTTGTACATGATTCAGAATTAAATTAATCCCTTCTGCATGCACATGTCTCATAACCCTCCATTCCCTATATATTGATGCGCTATTCTATAAAAGTCAAACGCCACTATCTTATCTGCTTCCACCACCACTCCTGGCACGCAATTCCAGGCACATATTGTTCTCTGTATAAAAAGAATTACACAGTTCTTTAATTGTGGATATTATTAATTTATCATAAAAGTGAAAACTTTGATTTTTTTTTGGACTGGTGTCACTAGAGCTATCCAGAGGCAACCATTTCTTTATCATAATAAAGGCCATATGAAGGTGGCAGATAAAATAGCCGTTTTTATAGCTGTTTTTTGTTACCCTGCAAGGGGAAGAATATCATTAAGCTGGAAAGTGAGGAGAGAAGATTTACGAGGATGTTGCTAAGACTCAAGGGCCTGATATTTAAGATGAGGTTGGGCAGGCTAGGGCTGTATTCCTTAGAGCACAGGAGGATGAGGGTTGAGGTTATAGAGGTATATAAAATAATTGTGGGAATGAATTCGCAGAGTATTTTAACCAAGGTAGGGAAATCAAGAACCAGAAGACATAGGTTTAAGATGAGAATGGAAAGATTTAATAGGAACCTGAGGTGCAATATTTTCATTCAGAGGGTGGTGTGTATATGGATCGAGCTGCCAGAGGAGATAGTTGAGGCTGTTACCATGAAAGCATTTAAAGGCACTTGCAGGTACTTGGATAGGAAATATTTAGAGGGAATTGGGCCAAATGCAGACAAATGGAACTAGCTTAAATGGGGCATTTTGGTTGGCATGGATGGATTGGACTGAAGTGCCTGTTTCCATGATATATGGCATTATGGCTCTATACAGTTAGTGTTAACCTCAAAGCATAGAGGTTGTCAGTGGCAAAACCAAACAGACAAAAGGTTTTCAGATATTTTGTTTTACAACATCAATCACTTTGTTGCTTCAACAGATTGCAGCTAAATAAAGCATTTCCATTGATACTAATTCATGTTGGCAATAGATATTTCCTATAACACATCACTGACAGAGAACACAGGGAGTGGTGGGAAGTACAAAATGTCTTTACAAGACAAACATATCTCACACCGAATTATATGCTTCCTTCATCTTCTCTGAAGTTGGTGGTTGTTTATCTTGGTAAATTAATTTTGATTCATTGAAGGTGAACTTGGAACAAATCAAAATGTGTGCTATGAAACTGTGGTGTGCTTTGGAGACTTTGTGGCATTGAATAAACAAAGAACACTTTATAACATCAGAGCAGTGGGAAGTAAGATTGGCATCTGATTTACCTGTGGGTGTTCTGTTATTATTTGAGGTTAGTGTTGATTGTTGTTTGGACATCAAATGAATCAAAAGATGGGAATAATGGGCCTGTCCCACTTAGGCAACTTTTTAGGCAACTGCAGGAGTCTATGCAGTCGCCACATGGTCGCCACATGTTTGTGGGTGGTTGCAGTCGCCTTCATGGTCGTGAGGAGTTCCTGTATTGTGGGAACTAGTCGCGGCCTCATTATGGTCGCTGCAAATTTTTCAACGTGAAACATTTGCAGAATTCAAGAATTCTCGTGCCATAGGTGGGTCGCCAGGAGGTCCTAGTGGTTGCCAGGAGGTCGAAGGTTCTCTTAGGTTCTTGTAGGTTGTAGCCGGTGCTGACTGGTGAATTTCATTGGCTCATTGGGAAAAAAAAACGTAAGCAGCAGTTTTCAGAACCAAGGATAACCGACCGGTAATGTTAATGTCCGCCGAGCTTAACAGCCGTGTATCCATGGCTTCTTAAAAGTTGTCTCCACTCCTTCTCCCCCCCTCTCTCCCCTTCTCTCCCCTCTCCCTCCCTCTTTTAAAGGACTTACCATACACTGTGCTTTTTAGAATCTTAATTCCAGCACCAACCTTCCTGTTCATCATGGTGTGTGTCTGTATCACATTGGTTGGGCACCGTGTGAATTTCACTCAGACAGCGCTCCACCCGCTTGCCCTTTCCCCCCTCCTGCATGACGGGCTGGTGAAGGAAGCAATATGTGTGTGTTCCACTCTGACAGTCGCCGTTCCACTTGCCGGTTTTTCAGGCAACTGCCAGAAACTTGACAATCACCGGCAGTCGCCTGAAAAATCGCCCTAGGTGTTCAGCATCAGCCAAGGTCATATTGGATGGTAAAACAAGGTCAAAGGCCATAAACCGATTCTTAATTATGTTTAGGAAGGAAACAGATCCTGGTTTATACCAAAGATAGACACAAATTGCTGGAGGAATTCAGTGGGCCAGGCAGCATCCCTGGAGAAAAGGAGTAGGTGACGTTTCAGATCAGAACCCTTCTTCAGAATGAAAGGTCTTTACTGTCCCTTTCTCCTAATTATGTTGTTTTATGCTAGTAAATACATTTTTTCTGGCAGTAATACAATATAACGTAATTTTTCAAGGATTAATCTTGATAGGGGAATTCTGTTGCAGGAGTATTTATTCTGCGATTTATTGCTAACCAAGTAATAGCCACCAACAGTTAATTTTAGATTGTTCCTTATATTGTTTCTACCTACATTTTCCTCAATGAGAAAGGTTAAAATGTCCCTCATTAAATCAATTAAGGATCCTAATACTGTATTGACATAAATTGAAAATTATCTGATACAGATAATGAACCCATTCATGCATCATATCCAGTTTGATCCTTCCAGTGCTGTAATAACTATTGTCAGTAATTATGGATTTTGAGTAGCCAACTGCTGTTTATTTGACATTACTTGCATTACTTTTTTTTTCTGCACGCAATACAATGTAAATTAAAGAGAAACTTAAAGGATGGTTGACAGAAAGTGTTTCATTAAGAGACGATGAAAGGTAATATTTTACTAGCTCTTATCAAAAATCAAATGGAAATATAATTACCCCCAGAACATTTCAAGGGTTGTGCTACTAAAATCATACAGAAACGCCTCAAATACCTAAACAGAACCAGAGTATATTGCAGTACTGCCCAAGTTCATTGTGTTAACCTGCATGTTCACAACCTAAATCTGTAGAAGCAAAGCATTCTAATCATGAAGCAATAGTAACATGCTCAGAACATTGCCAGAGGAGAATGGAGTCAGTGAAAATCATTAATTAAACATTTGTACATGTTGAAATAGATGTGTCAGACCTAATGTGTAAGATATGATTAAATGCTTGCTTGACCTGATGCTTTAAAATGTGTTATATTTTAATGCACTGAAAAAATCTGGTCAAAATGCTTTCAATAAAATGTCTTCAGCTATATTTCATGTCAGTGTATGTCTTTTGGTGTGGTGCTGCATTAACAAAGACATTAGGCAGAATAAAATGAATTGAATGAATTGAATGATGCATGAATAGTGTCAATATGTTTGCCACAGCATTTTCTCCTCATTACAAACGGCTGGTGTTTAGGCTCTCAGAATGATTCCCCAGCGGAAGGAGTATGTGCATGAGCTGCCTGCAGGTCTTTGTTAACAGCTGCAGTAATTGTGCTGGCTGTATTTTTTTTTTGGGCTGCACATTATGAGAGTGCTGTATGTTAAGCAGGTTCAGAACTTATATGGCTGTGTCCACTTACTCATGATGTGCCAAGCATGCAATTTGCCAACATATCTAATAATTGAACTATTTTGTTTCTCTTTTAATTCTGCAGCAATATTTAATTCAATCACTTGAATTAAATATTGCTTTAGAATGAAAATATATGAGATTACCTAATACTATAGCAACATTGCAGAGTGAACAGCTGGCTTGTTCTTCCTACTGGCATTTAAGTTCCTCCCTGTCTTATAATTGTTCTTATCAGACCAACAGATGCAATTAGTGCCCTGTTGATGAACTGGACTGTTATAATGGAATCTGGCTCAATTTAATCCTGACTGAAAATAGTCATATTGGCAGTAAAACAATAGGAATTGTTAATTCTTAATGATTCTTAAAATCAAGTGATCCAGATTTAATTCAATGAGACAATCTCTTGGTTGTAGTCAGTTAGAATTAAAGTGGTGTGAAGAGGTTTCAACCCGGAACGTCAATATTCCTTCTCAGAAATGCTGCCTGACCCGCTGAGTTACTCCAGCATCTTGTGTCTCTCTTTGGTGTAAACCAGCATCAGTAGTTCCTTCCTACAGAATATGTGGTTTTACCTTGGGTGCAGTTAAAAATTTGCTTTCAATTCCATCTGGAACTGCACCCATTCCACACCATGAATTTCTACCTTTTCTTTCGGTCCCAATATGTTTATCAAATCACCATTTATAACGATGTATATATAACAATGTTATTAACATTGTGTTATGAGCTCATGGTGATATGAAAATGATGCAACACAATATTGATCTGTTGCAAGTAATGGGAGAGGAAGTATTGAATCGGGAGGCAAGTTATTTATTGAAGGATTGATTGCACGATCCACCAGGGTTCATTAAAATGTTATTGAATATTGTTTACACAGTATAACATGTCTGCTAGGTGTACAGTGGTTCAAGGAAAGACAGCTTAATCTAGCTTTGCATTGAAAGCTTTACCAGATTTAGTCATACTCAATAGATTTTTTAAAATAATAAAAGCTGAGGCAACAGATTGTTTTGTATTCTGCAAGCAGTCTGACAGCTTCTTGGAAAAACAGAGGCAGTTTATGAAATATATTTTAAATCTTATGTTCATACAAATGAATTGGTAACAGTTACTATAGATCAAGTTATCAACGGAAATCTATGCAACATCTAAGGACAAATGAAGAACAATCTGTCCCAGATTTTTAAGTAGGCCACCATGGCACATATTTATACTCCACTTATAAGCCAATCACCCATAGTGGTATTCATTAAATGCAATAGACAGCAAGTTATTGTAAATGTTAACATTTTCATCCTTCAGTATGCATAAAGAACTACTTTTGACAAACAAAACTGGGAGAAACGATCATTGATTCAAACAAAAAATTGACTTAACAAGGTAGATTTTATTCTCAAAGATAGAAACAAAATGCTGGAGTTGTCATAAACTAGTGTAGATGTATGAACATAGAGAATTAAAATATATTTCATAAGCTGTCTTTGTTTTTCCAAGAAGCTGTTAGACTGCTTGCAGAATGCAGACCAATGTGTTGCCTCTGCTTTTATTAAGCCGAAGAAGGGTCTCGACCTGAAAATTCACCCATTCTTTCTCTCCAGAGATGCTGCCTGTGCCGCTGAGATAGTCCAGCATTTGTGTGTATCTCCAGTTTAAACCAGCATCTGCAGTTCCTTGCTACACATGCTAGATTTTATTCTCATTGTATTTAGAAACAGCAGATATCATAGTGATGATGACACGTGGAAGAAAATACTTTCTATCAGTACCCGAGTGCCTTAATTCATCACATATGTGTGTGTTTGCATGTTTGTGCTGTGTGTGGCCTATGTGTACATTTGTATGCGAGTGTGTGTGCTTCTTTGCCCTTTGCACTACCACTTTTTCCTAAATGTTATTCATCTGTAATATTTGTAATATCCATATGACACAAGCATAGATTTGTATCTAAATTAACATCTAACGTGCATCCTTAATAAACACTTCCTGACCAGTAAATAGATTTTAATATTTTGTGCATTTTGATTATGATCACAGATACCTTTCATAAGATCATTTTTTGCTGTATATTGTTCAAATACACAGTCTGCTTCTGCAGAGAAAATAAATGAAGATGCGGAGCAAACACATTGGTGAACTGCAAAAATGCTTCCCACCCAAACGCACAATTAGATGAATTAAAGATTAAATTTGTACATGCATGCAAATAAAAATAAATCATAGATGTAGTGGATACATCTACACTAGATTATGACAGTGGTTAAGACAACAATATTATGTGAAAGTAGCAAAGAATTCATGGACATGCGGTTCTCCTGGCTGCAAATGTGAAGTGTTTTTTTAAACTAAAACCCCTTCTGAATAATGCTAGCATATTTACCAATTGAATGTTGTTTCAGTAGTGGCTTTCTGTGACTTCAGGATGAAATGAAAACAGCTGTTGAGTTTAAGGATTCAGCAGCTTCCTTATGTACACATAGGGAATTAAATCCTGCAAAGATCATCAGTGGTATTATCTCAAGGGCAAGCTATAATGCCAAACCAATTCCCACTGGCACTGCACAACAAAATGAACTTATATATATATATATTCTTGATTTTTTTTCTATCTATCTATCTATCTATCTATCTATCTATCTATCTATCTATCTATCTATCTATCTATCTATCTATCTATCTATCTATCTATCTATCTATCTATCTATCTATCTATCTATCTATCTATCTATCTATCTATCTATCTATCTATCTATCTATCTATCTAAAACTCTGTTCTTGACCGGTTTTGGCGATCTGTGCTGCGATTTCCGAGAGAACGCCGACATCTATGGCCGTCATTTTTGGCCACCTTGCTCAGAACCCCCCTTAGCCGCATGTGTGCCAAGGATTTTTCCCGTTGATTTAAAATTACAGAGATATTAATGTTTTTACAAAATTCCCCATTCTCTCTGCTGCCCCCGCTGGCGGCAGGGTGGAAGGACTATAAAACCAGGAAGTGGTGTGCCTCAATCAGTGTCTGCAAGCTGGAGGAAGGCAGAGGGTCACGTTTCCCTGAGCTGTGAATAACACTGAACACATGTCTACTCAAATGTAAGTGCCCTTAGTGGTTCTAAAATGCTTGCAAAAGGTGTCTCTATTGGTTTTAAAGCTTGCAAAAAATGTATATTGGTTCTAAAGCTTGCAGAACAATGTCTATTGGTTCTAAAGCTTGCAAAAAAATGTCTATTGGTTCTAAAGCTTGCAAAACATGCCTATTGGTTCTAAAGCTTGCAAAAAATGTCTCTATTGGTTCTAAAGCTTGCAAAAAAATGTCTATTGGTTCTAAAGCTTGCAAAAAAATGTCTATTGGTTCTAAAGCTCAAAAAGTGTCTATTGGTTCTAAAGCTTGCAAAAAGTGTCTCTATAGGTTCTAAAGCTTGCAAAAAATGTCTCTATTGGTTCTAAAGCTTGCAAAAAAAAATGTCCATTGGTTCCAAAGCTTGCAAAAAAAAAAATGTCCATTGTTTCTAAAGCTTGCAATAAAAATGTCTAAAAGCTTGCAAAAAATGTCTATTGGTTCAAAAGCTAGCAAAAAGTGTCTCTATTGGTTCTAAAGCTTGCAAAATGTGTCTCTATTTGGTTCTAAAGCTTGCAAAAAAACGTCTATTGGTTCTAAAGCTTGCAAAAAAATGTCCATTGGTTCTAAAGCTTGCAAAAAATGTGTCCATTGGTTCTAAAGCTTGCAAAAAAAAAAAAAAATGTCCATTGGTTCTAAAGCTTGCAAAAAATGTCTATTGGTTCTAAAGCTTGCAAAAAAATGTCTATTGGTTCTAAAGCGTGCAAAAAAATGTCGATTGGTTCTAAAGCTTGCAAAAAAATGTCTATTGGTTCAAAAGCTTGCAAAAAAGTGTCTCTATTGGTTCTAAAGCTTGCAAAAAATGTCTCTATTGGTTCAAAAGCTTGCAAAAAGTGTCTCTATTGGTTCTAAATCTTGCAAAAAATGTCTCTATTGGTTCTAAAGCTTGCAAAAATGTCTCTATTGGTTCTAAGCTTGCAAAAATATCTCGATTGGTTCTGAAGCTTGCAAAAAAATGTCTATTGGTTCTAAAATGGTCCCCCCCTCCTGGCTGGCTTGGCTTGGGTGTGTCTTGAAATTGAAAGGCACTACTTACTGCCCGCACTACTTCCTGCAAATGATGGCTTGGGTGTGGCTTGAAGTTGAAAGGCACTACTTACTGCAAAAGGGGGGGGGCATGGGTGCATTGGCTTGAAGTTGAAAGGCACTACTTACTGCAAATGGTGGCTTGGTTGCTTTGGCTTGAAGTTGAAAGGCACTACTTACTGCAAATGGTGGCTTGGTTGCTTTGGCTTGAAGTTGAAAGGCACTACTTCCTGCAAATGGGGGGCGTGGGAGCTTTGGTTTGAAGTTGAAAGGCACTATTACTGCAAATGGTGGCTTGGTTGCTTTGGCTTGAAGTTGAAAGGCACTACTTACTGCAAATGGTGGCTTGGGAGCTTTGACTTGAAGTTGAAAAGCACTGCAAATGGTGGCATGAAGTTGAAAGGCACTACTTACTGCAAATTGTGGCATGAAGTTGAAAGACACTACTTACCACAAATGGTGGCTTGGGTGCAATGGCTTGAAGTTGAAAGGCACCACTTACTGTAAATGATGGCGGGTGTGGATTGAAGTTGAAAGACCACTTACTGCAAATGGTATTTTGGTTGTGGCTTGAAGTTGATAGGCACTACTTACTGCAAATGATGGCTTGGGTGTGGTTTGAAGTTGAAAGACACCATTTACTGCAGATGGTGGCTTGGGTGCAATGGCTTGAAGTTAAAATGCATTACACTGCAAATGGGGGGCGTGGGTGCATAGGCTTGAAGTTGAAAGGCACCACTTACTGCAAATGGTGGCTTGGGAGCTTTGAAGTTGAAAGGCACTACTTACTGCAAATAGTGGCTTGGGTGCTTTGGCTTGAAGTTACAGCACTGCTGTAAATGCACTTACTTCCTGTTTGCACTGTATATTGATTTTAGATAAAACGCTATCACTTACGGCTGTGATTTTTGGCCATCTTACTCAGTCCCCGTCTGCTGAGCAGATGCAGAGAATTCTTCCCATCAATGAAAAAAAAAAGTGTTATTAGTTTTAAAAAAAATGTTGAGAATCTCTCTCATGTCAATCACTCCTTGAAAGCCACACCTTTTCCGGGGGGGGGGGGGGGGTATAAAACCTGGAAATGTGGGTGTGGCTCAGTCTCTGCAAGATGGAGGAGGGAGAGGTCATGACTCGCTGTCTTTAGTGGCTTTGCACCCTACTTCAAATGGTATGAAACTGCACTTGAATTTGGTAGCCTTGTACCCTGCTTGAAATAGAATTTCAAGGATTAGCCGTGAGTCAACTACCAGCCCACCAGCCGTGAGTGAGTGAGTTGCCAGCACAACAGGCTTGATTGACTGAGACGCCAGCCCAAGAATCCATTTGGCGCACAATTTGCATACTAGCCCCTCTGGATACCAGTCCTTTCAGCCCATAACACCCATACTAGCACTCCAAAAAGCCCCCCCCCCTCCCAACTGGCCATCAATATTAGAATTGGTGGAGAGGTGGAATATTGTGTTGGATGACCAGCCCTCCCGTGTGATGCTGGGACCCAACGGGTCCCACTTAGTCTAGTGGTTATATATAGGTGATCTGATATTACCGATTAATTGTTATTATGATAGTCATCCATCAGATTCTTAAACCATTTAAATAAATATTTCCTGCCACTTTCAAATAGCACAGAGGAATGGTACATAAACATGATTGGCTGTTTGCAAATCAAATTATAACGATTGGCTATAACTGGGGGGATTTATTTGGTTATGATCTTGTACAGTGCATATTTCTCACAATCTTAACACATCAAATCATGTCACATACATGAGTTTCCAAGTTCCTATGGATAATTTATTTATTCATTCCATTTTTATGGTGCAGGTATTCTTGAAAGGTCATTGTTTACCCAGATACATCGCTATGCCCTTGGGAAATATGATGGTGAGCCATCTTCTTAAGTGGCTGCAGTTCTCCCACAGCACTGCTGGGGAGGGAGTTGCCAGATTTATGGTCAGTGCAGTGGTTCAACAAGAGGTGCTGCTGCCTCACTGCTCCAGGAACCTGACCCAAGTGGAGCGTTTCATGTTCTCTCTGCGACTGCATGGGCTGCCTGGGGATCTCGGGTCTCCCATGTTCCTGCTGGTTGGTAGCTGCTGCAAATGATGCTTTTTGTTGTGTGAAGTTAATGGGCAAGTGAGAGAGAAAATAGAGAAATACATGGAGTAACAATATTTCTCCGAGAGCCAGTATCAACTCAATGGGCTTAATGGCCGCATTCTATTTCTTAAAATCTTATGGGAATTTAGTGATGATGAAGAATGAGCGCAACTTCAATGAGAACCTGCGCGTGATGATATTTCCATTTCTCTATTGGCCTTGTCCTTTTGGAGGTAAACATCAGTGTTTTGGAGGAGCCTAAATGAGTGACCATATTATATTTTGTAGACGGCACACTGATGCCAATATGGGGCAGTATCATAGGGTCATGGTGACACAGCACGGAAATAGGTCCTTCAGCCCAATTAGGAAAAAGGTTCTTCCACTGACCTGTGGAATGATAATTGGTTGCAAACTTCCAAAAGCCACAACACTTGTTCTTAGTATGAGCGATCCCAGTGTTTTTCCCTTTATTCCCAATAACGTCTGTATGATGTATTCTTCTCTGGAACACCGGAGGTTGTGGGAAGACTTGATAGATGGATAGAAAATATTGAGATGCATAGATAGGGTAGACAGTCAACATCTTTCCATTCTTGTGCCGTACTCTTCTATGTCATATGTCTTCAATCCAAAGGCATTAAAGGTTAAATACCTAACATGCCACATTTCAGCTTTCTCCTGAGATCTCCACCATCACAGAAAATAATCTCAAATTGACTTGATTCACTTCCACTTGATATCAAGGGATGATTGGGATCATTGAATGCTGCAAAGACTATTGGTCTCACAACCTCCTGCTGTAGCACTGATGAACCTGTGCTGTAGAAACAGCTGCATCTCTAGCCAAGCTGCTGCAGTGCAGTTACAACACTGCCATCTACCAAACAATGTAGAATATTGCCCAGTTGGTCTACTCTCAATCATGCAGGGAGATGAGGAGGAATTTCTGTAGTCAAAGGGTGGTGAATTTGTGGAATTCTTTGCCACAGAAGGCTGTGGAGGCAAAGTAAGTGGATATATTTAAGGCATAGATAGATAGATTCTTGATTAGAACATGTGTCAACAGGGAGAAGGCAGGAAAATGGGGTTAGGAGGGAGAGATGGGTCAGCCATGATTGAATGGTGGAGTAGACTTGATGGGATAATTCTGCTCCTATCACTTATGATCTTATGATCTATGTAATATTGGAAGATCCTTGTCCTGCTCACCAATTCACATTGTCTTTCGACTGGAACATATGGTTTTTGAACACTATAGTTTTGTTCCAAATATAGACCAAATAACTGAATTTCAGAAGTGAGTTGACAGTCACTTCCCTTGACATCAAGGGGACCTAGTGAAACTAATCTAGCCTACGCCCCACTATCCTTTGCTGCTTCCGCAATGACCTTCCTTTCCTTCCTAAGATTAGAACTGAGGACATTCACAGAAGATTGCACAATGCTCAATTGTAAACACCTCAGCAAATGAAACAGTTAATAACTACATGCATAAGATATAACCAACATTCAACCATGGTCTGATTTTGTGGCACGTAACATTTGTACCACAAACGTCCAGGCAATGAGCATCACCACCAAGAGAGAAGCTAATTACTATTCTTGCCACTCAGTGCCAAGTCCCTCATTATCAACATCCTGTGGGTCACCACTGACTGGGATCACAACTACAGATAACAAGAATGATGCAACTGAGGAAGCAGGGCTCTGTGAGACAGCACAACCTATTGAACCCCACACAAATTGTTTGTGAAAGGTGCATTTAAAGGGCTGCAATGTCTACAGTACTTCAAGAAGAGCCGCAGCACAAGCAACTCTACATGTGGATGTGAAAGCTAACACTCTATCAAGCTAATGCTGCAGGTTTAGCAAAAAGATTGTAGAGTAAAATGCAGCTTGTCTTTCCAACATGAATTTATGATGTAATTTATGATTGTTCAAGGCGAGCCGTGAATTTATTCAGCCTGTTACGGAAAGGTGCCACTCACCAGATTTGTGCGATCTGAATGGAAAATATCATCCATGCTAAAGTAAGATTGGAAGGAAATTATTCCTCAAGAATTCTGCCCTTTCAAAGGTAAAAATAGTCACAGAAATGAATCTTTGTTGGTGCCATGGCTGACAATTACCACCTCGATAATGATCCCTCTCAGTGGAACCCACATGGGACATGTTACAAAGAGAAACATAAGGCAAAAAAAAGGAAGCTTACATCAATATGGGAAGCTGAATACTGCAGGGAGTGCTAGAAGGTTGCAGGAAGCATAAGAGAGAAATTAACAAACGCCACATGTTCGCCTGTTGGTGTCGTCTGCATGGTCGTGGGTAGTTTCCTCAGTTTCGCAACAAGTTTTTCAACATGTTGAAAAATTAGCGGCGACATTTGTTTGACCCCATGGATCATAGCTTTTATTCTCGTGATAGTAGGTCGCCAGGATGACGTAGGTCGTCGCCAGGTGAAGTAGGTTATTGCCGGTGCTGACCACGCTGAATTCCATTGGCGACTACCTATGTCAATCTACGTCAACCGGCGACAGGTACCGGCGACTGAACTCTTCAGTTGTCTTCAGTTGTCGCCGACGGGTTGTAGGTTGACTTCAGTTGTCGTAGGTTTCTCACCTGTGTGGTCGTAGGTTGTCGTAGGTGTGGTCGTAGGTGGATGTCCTAATGTCGGTAGCTTGCCGTAGCTTGACGTCGACTAGGTGGTAGATTGTTGTAGCTTGACGTAGACATTGTTGTAGGGGGGTCCAGTCGCCATTTTTTTGGCGACCTGCTATGACTGTGACAGTCGCCTAAAAAATCACCTAAGTGGGACAGGCCTTAGCAATTTGGCAAGCAAAATCAAATGAAATCTATGGATGTTTTGTAAGTAGTTAGAGTGAGAGACAAGAGCAGAGCCTATGGAGTAAACAAAGGCAAGCCCTTTGAAGAGGCTAAGAACATTAATTAGGTTCTTAATGAGTAGTCAGCATGGCAAAATAATGCAAATGTTAACATGGTAGAGTGTGAAATGTTAAACAGTATATGCATATGAGGGGAAATATTAAGGGGTCTAGCATCTCTAGAAGTGAATTAGATACATCACAGGATATTAAAAAAAATAAGAAAGGACATTCTGGAGAGTTAAGGGGCTGTCCCACTTGGGCGGCCTAATTGGCGAGTTTAGAAGAGTTTAAAAAAATGACATGTTGAAGACCTCCTTCGACTATGTAGAAAATCTCCTTTGACCTCCTTCGACTATGTTGAAGACTAGCTTCAACTAGCTACGACTAGCTACGACTAACCTCGGGAAAATTGGACACCAAATAGTGGAGAGTCAAGACGACCTCCTTCGATCTCTTTCGACCTCCCTTCAACCTCTCTTTGACTATGATGAATACTATCTACGACTACCTTCAACTACCCTCAAGTACACGGGGACTACTCTCAAGCGTGAAGGAGAGTTACATAGACCTCCTACGACCTTGTGTCGACGATGTTGCGAGAATGAGTCATGGGCAAACTCACCAGAACTCGCGGATTAGGTCGCTCAAGTGGGACAGCCCCTTAAGGCCATCATTTTTCAGTTGTTCGTGGGCACAGTAATGATATCAGAATATAGGAGGTTTGCTGATGTTGGATTACAACCTTGTCGTAGTCGGGGAGCTTGTGTGTCTCAGTGACCCATAGAGCTATGCCAGCGGGAGATTCATCTCCTGTTAACATCTCCCATGCTAGACACGTCGAAGGACAGAGACGAGACGAAGAGCGATCCACTGGTCCTCCACGTTGGAGGTTGAGCACAGGCCTAACAACCTTGTCTCGTAAGACAAATATGTTACGGAAACAGCTACTGAAGGAATCAACACTACAGGGCGTGATGGACTTCCACGGCTACCGACAGATGGTAGGATGAATGTTACTGAGAAGACAACCAGACAGTATCCCAAGAATAGCCCTGCACTGGATACCGGAAGGGAAAAGGAAAAGAGGGAGACCCAAAACCACTGGGCGTCGAACAGTAGAGGAGGAAATGAAAACAATGGACCTGACCTGGGGTAGCGACCAGAAGCTAGCCCAGAACAGACATGAGTGGTGGACCTTCATTGCTGCCCTACATGCCAGGAGGCAAAATAGGCAGTGTTGGCTGATGTTGTACTGTTGTTTAAAAAGAAACTGATAAACCCAGTAATTACAGACAAGGTAGTTTAACATCAGTGGTTGGCAGATTATTGAAATAAATTAAGAAGCACCGTATAAACTTAATTTGAAAAAAGGCATAGATTAATAAGGACATCCAGCGTAGATCTTTTCAAGGGGTGTTGTGAATTGTTGATGTGATTGATTTTGAGGAGATAATAAGGAGGGTTGATAAAGGTAGTTTGTTTAATGCAGTTTACATGGATTTTGCCAAGGATCTTGAAAAGGGCATACAAATCAGAATAGTCAATATATTTGAAGCCAATGGGGTCCATGTGAGAGTGGCAAATTGGATCCAAAATTAGCTTAGTGGCACAAAGTAGAAAGTAATGATTGCAACAGAAGAGCTGCTTGCAGTGGGGTTCATAAGTTCATGTTCTTAAGAGAGAAGAAGCAGAATTAGGCAATTCAGCCCATCAAGTCTACTCCAACCATTCAATCATGGCTGATCGATGGCTGATCTATCTCTCCTTCTCAATCCCATTCCCTTCCTTCCCCCCATAACCCCTGACACCCATATTAATCAAGAATCTATCCATCTCTGCCTTATAAAATATCCATTGACTTGACCTACACAGCCTCCATGGAACCTAGCACCTAGTACCTTGCTTTTCAACATATTTATTCATTATATGGACTTAATTGTAGGAAACATAATAAATATGTCAGTAGATGCTACAACTGTTGACTGCATGTTTGACAGTGAGGAAACATGGAAACATAGAAAAAATGTGCATGAGTAGGCCATTTGGCCCTTTGAACTAGCACCGCCATCATGGCTGATCATCCAAAATCAGTACCCTGTTCCTGCTTTCTCCCCATATCCCTTGATTCCATTAGCCCTAAGAGCTATATCTAACTCAGTATCTTGAATACATCCAGTGAATTGGTCTCCACTGCCTTCTGTGGCAGAGAATTCCATAGATTCACAACTCTCTGGGTGAAAAGGTTTTTCCTCATACTAATCCTAAATGGCCTACCCCTTAGTCTTAAACTGTGACCCCTTGTTCTGGATTGCCCCAATATCAGGAACATATTTCCTGCATCTACCCTGTCCAATCCCTTAAGAATTTAATATCTATACTATTACTAAAAGTCTCATCCTGGCCACTTCCTATCTACGTTGTAAATACATTTTAGAAAAAACGCTATCGTATATCGCTATGCTTTTTAGCCATCTTACTCAGCGTCCTCCTTTCCTCCATCCGCCCCAAGGTTTTTTCCAATCGGTGAAATAATAAAAAAAGTTATGAATGTTTAAAAAATGGTGAGATCAGCAGATTGGTCTTCTCGCCTGTCATTCACCATGATGAAGGTAACGCCCCTTCCGAGGGGCTAGGAGAATAAAGCTCCGGAGGCCAGACATGAGTCAGTCACCCCAGAAGACTGGGAGTGAGAGTTGAGTCCAGAACTGTGCGTCTACGCCATGAGTGAACTGAATTGTGAGTCTGCACTATGATGCTTGAACTGAATTGAATGGTTGGTCTGCACTATGATGCTTGAACTGAATTGAAAGGTTAGCCTGTACTGTGCTGCTTGAACTGAATTGAAGGGTTGGTCTGCACTATGATGCTTGAACTGAATTGAAAGGTTAGCCTGTACTGTGCTGCTTGAACTGAATTGAAGGGTTGGTCTGCACTATGATGCTTGAACTGAATTGAATGGTTGGTCTGCACTATGATGCTTGAACTGAATTGAAAGGTTAGACTGTACTGTGCTGCTTGAACTGAATTGAAGGGTTGGGCTGCACTGTCCTGTTTGAACTGAATTGAAGGGTTAGTCTGCACTGTGCTGCTTGAACTGAATTGAAGGGTTGGGCTGCACTGTCCTGTTTGAACTGAATGTCGCGCTCATTCCAGAAGTCCCGCTCACTGCAGAAGTCCCGCTCAGGGAAGAGGCCATGCTCAACCGTGTGAGTAGATTTAAAAGAGTTTTACTTGTATATATGTTGTGTGTGAGTGTGTGATGGATGGTGTGTGTGAGAGAGATGGTGTGTGTGTGAGATGGAAGGTATGTGTGTGTGTGAACCCACCAGCCATGAGTGTGTTATCCGCCAGCCCACCAGCCATGAGTGAGTCAACTACCAGCCCACCAGCCATGAGTGAGTCAACTACCAGCCCACCAGCTGTGAGTAAGTCGACTGCCGGCCTTCCAGCTGTGAGTGAGTCAACTGCCAGCCCACCAGCCGTGAGTAAGTCAACTGCCGGCCTTCCAGCCGTGAGTGAGTCAGCTGCCAGCCCACCAACCATGAGTGAGTCGGCTGGCAGTCCACCAACCATGAGTGAGTCGGCTGGCAGCCCACCAGTCGTGAGTGACTGAACTGCCAGCCCATCAGCCGTGAGTGACTGAACTGCCAGCCCATCAGCCGTGAGTGACTGAGCTGTCAGCCCTCCAGGTCTGAATGACTGAGCAGCCAGCCCACCAGGCCTGAGCTGCCCGCCCACCAGGCCTGATCTGCCAGTCCACCAGGCCTGAGTGACTGACCTGCCAGCCCTGAGTGACTGACCTGCCAGCCCACCAGGCATGAGCTGCCAGCCCACCAGGCCTGACTGAGCTGCCAGCCCACCAGGCCTGAGTGACTGCGCTGCCAGCCCACCAGGCCCGAGCGACAGCTGCCAGCCCGCCAGGCCCGAGTGACTGAGCTGCCAGCCCAAGAATCCATTTGGCCCACAATATTCATACTAGCCCACTGGAAACCAGTCCCTTCGGCCCACAACATCCATAAAAGCGCTACAGAAAATTGATGTAGAGGTGGAATATTGTGTTGGGAGACCAGCCCTCCCGTGTGAATGTGGAACCCAGCAGGTCACGCTTAGTCTAGCGTTTCTATAAAATACCCTCTCATCCTAAATTCTAGTGAATAGGAGAAAAACTTTTGTTTGGACAGCTGGGCAGAAGAGTGGCAGAAGAAGTTTCATGTAATGAAGTGCAGGGTAATGTGTTTGAGGGTACAATGAAGCAAAGGAATATACAGTTTGTGGAAAGATACGGAGATGTGCTGGGATCTTGGAGTGAATGTTTGAAGATCCCGAGTCCGATGATAGGGAGCATGGAGGCTGGTACCAACCTGTCATGTGATAACAATCAGAACTTTCCTTCCTTTTCTGGCCTGGAAATTCTGGCCATCTCCAGTCACACAATGCAGAGCCTGACAGGTGATGTATCGCTTGCAGCCGGCACCCCAGTGGTGCAATGCAAGCTCAGGGGGCTCGTGTGCAAGGTCAGCTTAGTGCCGCACAACTTCACATTGTAGCTGTAAAATACATCATGTCAAAAGATTTTGGGGCTGCACAGTGGTGCAGCAGGTAGAGCTGCTGCCTCACAGTGCCTGAAACCCTGGTTCAACTCTGACCTCGGTGCTATCTGCATGGGATTCCTCCGAATGCTCCAGTTTCCTCCCACATCCTAAAGATGTGCAGGTTTTTAGGACAACTGACCTCTGTAAATTGACCCTGGTGTGCAAGGAGTAGATGAGAAAATGGACTAACATCGAACTAGTGTGAATGGGTCATCGATGTTCGGCATGGACTAGGTGGACCAAAGGGCCTGTTTCCACGCTGAATCACTAAACTAGATTTGCAAGGTGTCACAGCTGTCCATCTATCTGCCCAACAGATTTTTGGCAGGATTCCTTGCCAGGAAGTCGACTAAAACCCTATTGTCTTTTTCAGGGACCCAGAGAAATGGTGTGAGACCATTGGTGAAGAGGAACTTGGTATGACTTCTAGTTTTACCATGGCCAGATCAATCCTAAAGGCTGATTTCCACCTTCCTCTTTTTATTGTAATTCTCCTTCTCTCATTCCTATTCCTGGCTATTCTCTGCATAGCCAAAGGCAAGGATGCTCTTCCTGAATTGTGATTAGTTGGTAAAATGCTAAAGAATGGACCACCTCCATTGCGAATCTTACCACCCTTGCTCATGTAGTGCAGAGTTCCTCAGTTGCTGTTTAGGTAAAGAAAGCAATATTTCACCACATCAGTGATCTATGTCATTGGTATTTATTTGACCGCATAGCTTTTGCTGTTAGAATGCTGCTGACTGATGTAAGGATTGTGCATTAGTCTTATCAGTCATGCCATCACCTGATAATCTTCACTGCTGAGTAGTTTTCCTTTAATTTTCCACTGTGGCTCAAAGAAGCTGAGGCAATGGGCTGCCACGAGTTAATGGGAAATATAGCTGGGGTACCAAGCACTCTCGATGTTTTGTTACATTTGATCATACACAAGTTAAGGAAGGGTCTGAAGAAGGTTTTAGACCCCAAAACGTAATCTTTTCCTTTTCTCCAGAGATGCCATCTGACCCGCTGAGTTACTCCAGCATTTTGTGTCTATCCCCGGTGTAAACCAGCATCCGCAGTCCCTTCCTGCACACTAAGGAAGATAATTTCCATTTAGACAGCCGGGCGCATGTGGCAGCAGTCAAGAATGTATGCTGCGTCAGAGCAACATTTCACCATGGAGAAAGCCTCTAATCCTAACAAAACTGTGTGGTGTCCTACCACCTGCTGGCAAGATAGAGGAAAGAGTAATTAGCTTTATTTGAATATGTATGTGAGCTGCTCTTTGCGGCTTTTGGAATGAAGTGGATAACGGCTCTTTGTAGCTGCTCACCATCAGGCCTCTGGCAGGTAATCCCTGCCCTCATCTGAGGAGGCAGAGGATGTCAGAGTTCAGTATTGTCTCACACACTGTTCCTTGCTGAGCCCCAATAGAATTACTCTCCTTGACCATACCAGAAGTAATAATTTCACCATTCCCCTGACTGTGAGTGATTGCCATTCTTTAACATCTTATCAACTAGCTTTAAAAATGACAAATGTAGTATATCTACTGGCTTCCCTTTGCAGTTATATCCTCTAAGTCTAATACATTAGAATTACTGATTTAAGGTAATTGACCTGAAACATTAATTCCCTTTTTTCCCTTCACATTTGCTGACAACCCCCAGAATTTTCTGTGTGAAATATTAGGATAGTTCACCTTTGAATCCTTGAACTGCTCCAGTAAGCATAACTGATTTAAGACCTTTTGTTTCAAAGCAGTGGCTTTTATGATCTATTATTTGAGTAAAGAATCTGGTGGGATTTCTTAATCCTAAACACTACTCCTTGTCTTGTGCATGATTGGACTTGTTCTTTGTAACTATGTGAGAAGCAAAAATAACGGATTTCTCTTTCCAACATTTATTATGTGACATATAACGGCTCAGCCATCACAATTTGAAATGTAACACGTCAGCTTCAAAGTGCATGTCAGATTGTTATAAACAAGGGAAACTTGATATGTTAATATTTTCTTGTATTCATCAGATGCATTTCTTTATCCTTTGTTCCACGTGCATTTTACATCATTATTCCATTATTCCAAAGTGGTGACAATCATTGCAAGAGCTTGAAGTAAACACATAAAACAGCACAGCCCTACACCTGGGGTACTGTGTGCAATGTTGGCTCCTTACCTGATAGCAGTTCCATGACACGTTGAGATTGAGTTGACCATGCTTATACTCATTAGAGATTTGAAGAAAATAAGGGTCTCACATTAAAACATAAAATAGGGCAGATGAATGTGCAGCTGAGGAGTCATGGAATCATACAGCATGGAATCAGGCCCTTCGGCTCAATTTGCCCATTCCGACCCAAGATGTCCCATCTATGCAAGGCCCACCTGCCTGTGTTTGACCCATATCTCTCGAAATCTTTCCTATCCATGTACCTGTCCAAATCTATATTACTAAAAGTCTGTTCTTGACCGGTTTTGGCGATCTGTGCTGCGATTTCCGAGAGAACGCCGCCACCTACGGCCATCATTTTTGGCCACCTTGCTCAGAGCCCCCCTCCGCCGCATGTGTGCCGATGATTTTTCCCGTCGATGAAAAATGACAGAAATATTAATGTTTTTACAAAATTCCCCATTCTCTCTGCTGCCCCCGCTGGAGGCAGGGGAAGGGACTATAAAACCAGGAAGTGGTGTGCCTCAATTAGTCTCTGCAAGCTGGAGCTCTGTCAATTAGTCTCTGTCACTCTGAGCTCTGAATGACACTGAACAAATGTCTACAGCATTGTGAGTACCCTTAATTTGGTGTGAGAATGAAAACATAGTTAGTTTGAAGTAAAAAAAGCACTGCCTGCAAATGGTTGTTTGGGTTGAATTTAAAAAAAAAAAACTCCCTCTCTCCCTCTCTCTCCCTCTCTCCCTCTCCCCTCTCTCCCTCTCTCCCTCTCTCTCCTTCTCTCCCTCTCTCCCTCTCTCCTCTCTCTCCCTCTCCCTCCCTCTCTCCCTCTCTCTCTCCCCCTCCTCTCTCTCTCTCCCTCTCTCCCCCTCTCCCTCTCTCCCTCTCTTCCTCTCTCCCTCTCTCCCCCCTACCTGGTTTCAATTAATTCTTTCCCCTCTCACATTAAACCTATGTCCTCTAATTCTTGATTTCTCCTACTCTGGATAATAAAAGACTGTGCATTCACCCTGTCTATTCATGTCATGATTTTACACGTCTCTATAAAATCACCCCTCAACCTCCTGCATTCTAAAGAA
Source organism: Leucoraja erinaceus (assembly GCF_028641065.1). Taxonomy (NCBI): domain Eukaryota; kingdom Metazoa; phylum Chordata; class Chondrichthyes; order Rajiformes; family Rajidae; genus Leucoraja; species Leucoraja erinaceus. Next base: position 57,627,206 of record NC_073381.1, read on the forward strand.
TAAACTCCTAGCCTACTCAACATCTCCCTATATTTCAGAAAGAACTGCAGAAGCTGGAAAAATCTTTGTCAACCTCTCCCTATAGTTCAGACCCTTGAGTAAAACTTCTTTGAGCTTTTTCCAGCTGAATTACATCCTACAGCAGGCAGAGCAAAACTGAACACAATACTCCAAACGCAGCCTCACCCACATCTTGTACAACTGTAATATAACATTCATAAGTCATGGGAGCAGAAGTAGGTCATTTGACCCATCAAGTCTACCCCACCATTCAATAATGACTGATCTATATTTCCCTCTCAACCCCATTCTTCTGCCTTCTCCTCATAAACTTGACACCCTTAGTAATTAAGAATCTGTCAATCTCCTCTAAAAATACTCAATAACAGCCTGCACAGCCATCTGTGGCAATGAATTCCATAGATTCATCATCCTCTGATTAAATAAATTCCTCATCTCTTTTCTAATGATATGCCCTTTTATTCTGATGCTACTAGTTCGAGATTATCCCAGTAGTGGAAATATCCTCTCCACATGAATATACTGTATATATTTCAGTAGAAAATAGATTTCTGGACATAAAAGACATTGGTGGGTATAGGAAAAAAGTGAAAATGCAACAAAGAAATAGAGAATTTTACTTCGGAGTCACGTGAGTGACTACGTGAAGAACCCACCCAGCGCGCAGGCGCGGCATTACGTCAGCAGTGCAACAGCGGCAGCAGCTGGAGCCAGGCTCTCCAGCGGCAGCATAAAGTCAAGACCTCAGGTAAGTGCCTTTTTTGTGTTACAGAGTCGCTCAACGGTGGAGAATTATGGCCACCCGAAAGCGACCAGCCAGGAGGACTGCCTGCCCAACTCCACCCGAGGAGGGGTCCATAGCTGGGCGGCAGCCACTCGTAGCGGAGGAGCCATTTCAACGCTCCCGCTCACCCGACGCCGAGCCGCCCCCTGTGCTGCCGATATCGACGCCCCGCACAGGGAGGAAGGCTACCCATAAAACGGACCGGCCGGTGTCCTCCGATTCGTCGGAGGAACGGGAACGCTCTCCACCGCCGAAACGGGGAGACGCCCGCATCAGCTGCATGAGGCAGCTCCTGGAACAGATGATTGATGAGGAGATGCAGGCTAGGCATCTCCCAGGAGGACGGGCTTTGGCCTCCTCCTTACCATCACCACACCCTTCTGTACCCTCTATGTTCGAGGGCAGTAAGGGAGGCCAGGACTGGGCTGGCCTATCCCAAGGGCAGGCGGACGACAACATCAGTATGCCGGGCGTGCTAGAAGAAGAGCTACTGGGTGTAGTGGGTCGGTACGCAGCGCCCCCAACGACCGGGATGGTACTACCACCTAGACTGGCGGCCAGCATCAATAGGCTTTCCAACAAGCCGCTGCAGGAAAAGGTCGTCCAGCAGGCCCTTGATACCTATACAGCGCCAGAGAATTGCGAGGCGCTGCGGGTGAAAACTGTCAACGGGCAAATATGGAACCAGCTGGGGTAGCAGATCAGGACTCACGAGGTAAAAATGCAGCGGGTCCTGAAGCTCCACTCTGCAGCCATCACCGCCTTTGCTCGGTCCGTCGGGAACGAAGAGCTTTCCATACCCCAGCAGGATGCACTGGCGTTGATGTGCAACACCACGTACGAGCTCAACAGCCTACGGCGGGATAACATCAGGCCTGCCCTCAATCCGAAATACGCAGGCCTCTGCAAAGCTCCAGCGCCGGAACGGGAGGCGCTGCTATTTGGTGCAGACCTGGCCAAGAAACTAAAAGAGTTGGAAGAGGCGGCCAAACCTGTAGGCCTCATGAGGGCAGCGCCAGGACCGAGCAGGGTGAAGACACCCAGTTGGCAGCACGCCTCAGCATCCACCAGCAGGTACCGAGCTGGTGAAAGCCTGGTGACCGCCTCCCACTACCCCCAGAGCTCTTTTTTAGAGCGGGGCCCAGGGCGGAGCCGTGGGAAGATGCGCCGCCCCACCGCAGCACCAACACGGACAACCTTGGGCCAAACCTATCGGAAACGCCCCCACAAATAAACATGGAGGTAGGTGGGTCTGGTTCCTGCCAACATGCACAGACAAAGGGTGTTGTATTAACAGGAGGACGTTTGAGGTTCTTCAAGCATGTTTGGTGCTCCCTTACTAACAATAAGTTTATACTCAACAGTATCAGTGGATACAAAATTGAATTCAAACCAGGCATAGAACCGCCAGTTCAGCACATGCCCCAAAGGGTATTCCTTCCCTCAGCAGTTGAGAAGGTAGAAGGACAAGCTGAACTAGATCGGCTCGTGGCTAAAGGCATCATAGAAATGACCACACACGAGCCGCAAGAATTTGTATCAAATATTTTTCTCAAATCCAAAAAAGATGGTGGATGTCGCATTATTATTGATCTGACGTCACTTAATCAGTCTGTTGAGTATCAACATTTCAAAATGGAGACATTTGTCACTGCCAGACAACTGATCTCCAAGGGATACTACATGGCAAGCATAGATATCAAGGATGCTTACTATTTAGTACCCATTCATAAGGATTATTACAAATATCTGAAATTTATCTGGATGGGCCAGCTATGGCAGTACAGAGCCTTGCCCAATGGTTTAACGACAGCTCCCAGATTATTTACAAAAATTCTCAAAGTGGCCATGAAAAAATTGAGAGAACAAAAACATTTAGTCGTGGCCTATCTGGACGATGTTCTCATATTAGGGAGAACAAGGGAACTAGCTGTCGCAGGAGTTTTAGCCACTAAACAACTCCTTGAAACTTTGGGATTCATCCTACACCCAGATAAATCAATATTGGAGCCTACTACTAACATGGATTACCTAGGCTTCACTATTGACACTATCCATATGACTGTCACTCTGCCCAGAGACAAAAAAGTTTCACTCATCGAAGCTTGTAACCATTTAATTGCTATACCGCAACCAAGGATACGGCACGTAGCCAGAGTTATTGGCTCTATAGTAGCAGCATTCCCGGCTGCCCAACATGGGCCCTTGCATTATCAAAATTTGCAAAGAGCAAGGACTCATGCATTACGTCTTAATAGGGGGCATTATGACCGCAAAATGGAGTTACCCACTGAAGCCAGATCAGAACTTCAGTGGTGGGTCGATAATATTTGGCACAGTCACAGTCCTATCGCCGTCACCAATCCTAACATAACCATTACAACGGATGCCAGTGCTTTAGGCTGGGGAGCTACTAACTCCATAGACAGCACAGGTGGCAGATGGACTAACTCAGAGGCACACTGGGCATTAACTTCTTGGAAATGCTCGCCGCCTTTTATGGGCTAAAAGCATATACATCTGATATGCGGCATGTGCATGTTAGGATTATGATTGACAACACAACGGCGGTATCTTATATCCAGCACATGGGTGGCATAAAATCAGTATCATGCGACAAATTAACTACTATAATCTGGCAATGGTGTGTCGAGAGACATATTTGGCTATCAGCTGCCTATTTACCAGGCAAGCTAAATTTAGTGGTGGACACCAGGTCACGAAAATTCAATGACAACATCGAATGGATGTTGGACCCGAAACTATTTGCTAGAATTGTCAAGCAATATGGTACGCCAGATATAGATTTGTTTGCGTCTAGACTAAATCACCAACTACCCATGTATGTGGCTTGGGAACCAGACCCAGAGGCAGCAGCGGTAGATGCCTTCACGCTGGATTGGGGAAATTTCTTTTTCTATGCTTTCCCTCCCTTCTGCCTCATCAGTCGGGTACTCCAGAAAATTCAGGCAGACTCAGCCTCCGGCATTCTGGTCGTGCCCGACTGGCCTACCCAACCATGGTTCCCAATGTTCCACGACATGGTGGTAGAGACACCTATGGTCCTTCACAACCCCCCCCAATTATTGACTCACCCGGTAACTGGCATTAGTCATCCATGCCACCAAAAATTGAACCTCCTGGTTTCCAGATTCTGAACAGACCTTACCGGGGATTGGGGTTATCAGAGAGAACAATCACCACCATGTCGGCATCCCTGCGAGTTTCCACCAAGAAACAGTACCTGACCTACATCAGGAAATGGGAACAGTACTGTCTGGAAGCAGGGACATCTTACAAGACGGCTTCGATCTCGGATGTGCTGGAGTTCCTGGCCCACCTGCACCATGACCTAAAGATGAGCTACAGTGCCATCAATGCAGCTCGGAGCGCCCTGTCCGCATACCTTATGCCCATAGGACAGCATAGTGTTGGATCCCACCCTCTGGTTATCAAACTCCTTAAAGGGATTTATAACACCAAACCCCCTACACCTAGATACACCCATATGTGGGATGTTAGTGTAGTATTGTCACACCTTCGAGGTTGGCCTCCGGTGGGATCCCTGAGCCTGGAACAGTCCACTTATAAGACCCTCATGCTCATGGCGCTTGTCTCAGCTCAGAGGGTTCAGTCGCTGCATCAGTTAAATCTGGACCACATGGTGACCACCCCAGATACCATTACTTTTACCATGCCGGGGTTGGTCAAACAGAGCAGACCAGGTACATCCAACTCCCCGTTGATCTTCCGGGCATACCCTCCAGAACCTAGGCTGTGTGTGGTGACCCACCTTTATAATTACATAGACACAACCCAAACTCTTAGAGGGGGAGAAAAAGCCTTATGGGTCAGCCATAAAAAGCCTTTTGGACGGGTTACCAGCCAGACAATATCCAGATGGTTGAAACAGGTCCTTAATATGGCAGGGATTAACACAGATGTTTTTAAATCCCATTCAACCAGGGCAGCATCCACGTCAGCGGCGGATCGGATGCAGGTTCCCCTAGACCACATCCTCAGTGCAGCGGGATGGTCAAGGGAATCGACATTCCAAAAATTCTACCGCAAACCGCTGATGGAGAAGGACGTCTTTGCGGAGAGAATTTTAGAAACCGCAAAATTATAATTTAAAGCCCAGGGGAGCTATTTTTTGTTGTTGTTAATAAACATTTGTTTTTTAAAACTAACAAACTCGTTGGTCTTTAGCTACCACTTCCTCCCTCGATGATCTTTCGGCAGTGAGTGATAAAACTGTTACACGGTTTGAAATCACAGACCTTTGAAGTCTTCACGTAGTCACTCACGTGACTCCGAAGTAAAATAGTGAGATTAAACGAGTACTTACCAGTACGAAGTTTGATCTGTATTTTATGAGGAGTTACGATGAGGGATTACGTGCCCTCCGCTCCCACCCTCATTGTATAGATCAAACTCGGACTGATGTCTCATTAATCTTTACTATCTTTACTTCAATTTGTGTCTATCTGTGATTCCACACCGCTGCTTGGAAGTATGCCGCGCCTGCGCGCTGGGTGGGTTCTTCACGTAATCCCTCATCGTAACTCCTCATAAAATACAGATCAAACTTCGTACTGGTAAGTACTCGTTTAATCTCACTATTAATTAGGATTGTATTGAAGGTGCACCTGAAAGGTCAGTTCCTAATCCTGTTGTCTTTTTTTACAGTAATTGCAGTAGGTCTTTGTGTATGGATACGCTGAGCAACATCTGAGAATCTGAAAAGTTGCTTGAGGGAAGGATGTTAAAGTGTGAATTTTTAGGTAAGAACTAAACAGATTGCTTTGGTCTTTGACAACATCAATATATTTGATATCTGCTATAGGTACGATCCTTCGCAGAGTTGGAAAGGGAGTTTAGCTGAGATTGAGCAATAAAATAGGGACAGTACAAAGCTGAGCCCAGGCCAGTAAAAGCTGTTGCAAAGTAACTGCATGCAAACTTAAGGAGGAAAGACTTTGGACACTTCTAATATGATCAGGTGAATTTTTACTAGCAAAGGAGTGGCTGAAATGAAACAAATATGAAATCAAGCATTGACATGCACATGGAGAAGAGAATAGATAATTAAGGAACAGAATGACAGAATGTATCAGGAACTGGAAAGATAAGAGAACTGGTAATGGTTCAAATATTATTGTGCCAACTATTGGCAAGACTGTATGCCCACTGTATGCCCACTAGCAAACGTTTTTGCTGCTCAAATGAGATTTAAAATATAGAACTAATCCTAACCTAAACTTTCCACGGTTGGAGCAAATTATAACTTTAAATCCTCTTAATGGTCATTAGAAACATTGCTGCAAGGGAGGCACACAATAGAAGCTGACGCACATTGGAACAAATAGTGCAAAGAGATTTCTGGGGTGGATCTTTTGTAATAGGCAAGTTCGCTTTAAGATTAAATCATGGGTGCTCATTTTCATGCTCAGATAACAAACACTCATACTGATTTCATTCACAACTAGCAATAATTTTAAAATGTGTTCATTTGACATAGGACCTATTTTGGCAACTATAAAATTTGACAATATATATATTTTACCACCTATACCCACTGGTTTCCTACAGCTATTCTGTAGTATGGAGATATGGAGATGAATTCGGGAATTCGGAAGATGGCGGCGCATTCAGACGCAGCGGCTTTGCGCTCCCAAGTCCGAGTAAATTCAGAGCAGCCCGGTACCGAACGCGGCTGTGAAAATACGATATTTAAAAACCTCAGAACCCTGAGAACCCCTAGAAAGAAACCCCAGTACCCCCAGAAATCACAGTAAGAAACTCACATCCAGGACGAGGAAATCCAGGACCCGCATCGTAATCCCGACGGGTCGCACATGGAGCCGCACGGAACTGCTCAACATCGGACGTGGCTGCGAGAAACTGGCTTGTGAGTACTACAGCACCCTCACCAAAAGCACGATGGAGCTGGGCAGAACAGCCCCCTGGATCACCACTCCAGAGGGTAGGAGATGGAGCAAGTGCTGGGAGAGAAAGCAGAAACGTGGAAAGCGAGCGGGGGTGCAGGACAGGCTACGGAGGGCTCCACAAAGACCATCGTTCCCAAGCGTCTTTCTCGCAAATGTCCGGTCACTCACCAACAACCTGGATGAGGTAAGGCTCTGGATCAACACCCAGCGATCCCTGAAAGACTGCTGTGTGCTGATCTTCACAGAGACCTGGCTCAGCGCGCTGGTTCCCGAATGGGGCTGTGGACCTAACCAACCGGTCACTGCATAACCCCGGCCATGGCGGAGAGACAGGCCGTAACACTGAGCACTCAGGAGGTACAGTGCGCCCTGCGTAGGATCAATCCACGCAAGGCTGCAGGCCCGGATGGAGTCCAGGGAAAGGTACTAAAGGACTGTGCTGTACAGCTGGCGGAGGTATTCACGAGAATCTTCAATCTATCTCCATCTCTGGCAACGGTCCCCAAGTGCCTGAAAACAGCCACCATAGTGCCGAAAAAGTCTAAAGTCACCAACCTGAATGACTACCGCCCGGTTGCCCTAACTCCAATCCCAATGAAGTGCTTCGAAAGGCTGGTCCTCTCCCACATCAAATCCAGCATCCCTGCTTCACTGGACTCTCATCAATTTGCATACAGGGCAAATAGATCAACAGAGGATGCCATCTCTCTGGCTCTTCACACTGTGCTGACTCACCTGGATAGACAGGGCACGTACGTAAGGATGCTCTTCATTGACTATAGCTCTGCATTCAATACGGTCATCCCTACCAAGCTCACCACCAAACTCCACCAGCTAGGCCTCAGCTCGCCGATATGCGAATGGATCCTGACCTTTCTGATGGAGCGATGCAGACAGTGAGACTGGGCCCGCACCTGTCCTCCACTATCACCCTGAGCACCGGCACACCACAGGGCTGTGTACTAAGCCCCATGCTCTACTCCCTCTTCACTCACAACTGTGTTCCTGCATTCGACACCAACACCATCGTGAAGTTTGCAGACGACACAACAGTGATTGGGCTGATCACCAACGGTGATGAAACAAAATACAGAGCGGAGGTTCAGAACCTGGCGGACTGGTGCGCACGTAACAACTTGTCACTAAACACCTCCAAGACCAAGGAGCTGATTATTGACTTCAGGAGGTCCCATAATGGAGAATACGCCCCAATCTCCATCTATGGGGAAAGTGCGGAGACAGTGTCCAGCTTTAAGTTTCTGGGCACTCACATGGTCCACCAACACCGCTGCGCTGGTCAAGAAAGCACAGCAACGACTGTTCTTCCTGAGGACATTAAAAAAGACTGGTCTGCCCCAACAGCTGCTGACAACGTTCTACCGCTGCACCACAGAGAGCATATTAACGTATGGCATCTCTGTGTGGTATCTCAGCTGCACGGAGGCGGGGAGGAGAGCTCTTCAGCGCGTCGTCCACAGAGCGCAGAGGATTATTGGGACACAGCTACCAACCTTGGAGGGCATCTAAGACACACGGTGCCTCAGGAAAGCCGTCAGCATCCATAAAGACTCCTCACACACTTGCAAGGACTGTTCAAACTACTTCCCTCCAGCAGACGTTACAAGGCCTTTTACGCCCGAACCTCCAGACTCAGAAACAGCTTCATTCCCAGAGCTATAGCGGCTCTGAATGCTGAGTGCCCCCCCCCATCCCACCTGGACTGTCTCCCTCAGATGGTCACGCCGCACAGTTTATTTATTTTTTATTATTTTGACATCGGTTGGAAGCTGCATACCAAATCTCATTGCACTGATGTTCAATGACAATAAAATATATTATTATTATTATTATTATTATTATTATTATTATTATTATTATTATGATTATTATGATTATGATGTGAGGATTGCACTGTCAGGGGTAGCAGGTGAGGATAACATCTCATTGTTTTCTGTCCTACAGCATTAGAGATTAGCAGTGGCCCTCACTTCATCAGTTTTACATTTGATCAGAACTGACTCCTGGTCCATGACTACCCTGAAAGAAAGAAAATCAAAGACTTGATTCTCTCACCCTTTTATGGTTACTTTATTTTGCGTGCATGCAATGTGCAGGATAATACCAAAGTTTAATGCCATGTGTACATATTGATTCAATGAAAACAGAAACATTTGCTAATTTCATTTCAATTTAAAAGTTCTTCACAACAGTAAATAATGTGAATAATTGATTATGTCAAGAGTATGACTTGGTTTCACTCAATCTAGCCTTTATTCCGACATAGTTAGTCATACAGCACGGAAAGTGGCCCTTCAGCCCAACTAGCGAATGCCGACACTAGCCCCACCTGCCTACGTTTGGCCCTTATCCCTCTGAACCTTTTCTATCTATGTACCTGTCCAAATGACTTCTAAATGTCTTTTTCGTGCAACCTATTTTTTTTTAAATTAAATGCTCATATACTGCAATTATCCTATTGAATCAGATTACTTTTTGGTTGTGTTTTAATGATAGATTTACATTTTTGTCGAGAAATAACTTGCTATTAATGCAATAGAATGAGCCTATTGCAGCAATGGACAAGGCGTGGACAAGTTAACAGAGAGAGTGGTATTTCAGCATATTGGTATAACATTTGAATGTTCACAGATTAATTTGCCTGAATTATTTCTTTGTGTAGCCCACAGAAATACTAAAAGCAAAAAAAAACACTGAAAAAAAACATGTGATACATGTATTCAACCAGCAAGGGGCGACAAGATATTAGAGAACATACTGTATGTGTTATGCTGCTTCCAGATACCAGGAAATTGGTCCATTTTCTGTGGTTTAATACGTGATTTTTTTCATTAATCCAACACATTAACATCTTCAGATGTTTAAATTTCTGCAGTTAAAATGTGGCAAAACGTCACCGACTAAAAATATAAATTTATCAATATGGTAAATTAGACCAGCTTTAACAGAATTGCATGGTGTACTGACAGCATTTGTCCACTATTGTCATTTTGTTTGCAAACCTATTTTGTAGGCTTTGATCAGTATGTTGAAACTTTGTATTATCATTTATCATTCATTAATCTCTTCATCAGTCAGGACTTGAGAGCCTGATCAATAGGCAGAGATTGGACAGGCTAGGACTTTATTCCTTGGAGTGCAGGAAGCTTAGGAGTGATCTTATAGATGTGTCTAAAATCAGGAAGGGACTAGATAGAGTGCATGCAGAGAGTCCTTTACCTAGAGTAGGGGAATCAAGAACCAGCTGACATAGGTGAGAGGGGAAAGATTTAATAGGAACCTGATGTACTTGAGGATGGTGGGTATATGGGACGAGCTGCCAGAGGAAATTAAAACAGGTACTTGAACAACATTTGGACAGGCACATGGATAGAAAATGTTTGGAGAGATTGGACCAAACATGGGCACTAGGGACTAGTGTAGATGGGGCATCGTGGTTGGCATGGGTAAGTTGGGCCAAAATGCTTGGTTTTGTGCTGTGCAACTCTGACTCAAATGAACAAGATGGGATCGTCATCAAAGTATTAGTTCTGAGGATTGGAGGTAGGAAAAGACCAGAACAAATCAGGGTCGGGTCAGCAACAGATGGCCAAGGAAAGGTGGAGCCCATAATGGCCCATTGGCCCAATGACCCCTCCATTTTCAGTCTGAAGAAGGGTTCTGACCCAAAATATCACCTGTTCCTTTTCTCCAGACATGCTGCCTGAGTTGCTCCGGCATTTTGTGTCTATCTTCGGTATAAACCAGCATCTGCAGTTCCTTCCTGCACTCTTATGTTTCTGTGTTCGTAGTCTAACAGCTCGCATTCACTCAATGGCCAGAATAACCTTAATTACAGCTTGTTTCCATAATCACCTTGATTTTACCCTTTCAGACATACCCCTCCTCTACCCACTCAGCAGTTTAATAACATTCTTTTGTCTCCTATCCTGTTCTAAAGAAGGATCTTTGTTTGAAACATTAACTCAATTTCTCTTCCCTCGGATGTGGCTGACCTGACCATTGGTTCCAATATTTTCATAAGATCATGTGATCATAAGATCATGTGATAAAAGCAGAATTAGGCATTCGGCCCATCAAGTCTATTCCTCCATTCAATCATGGCTGAACTATCTCTCCCTCCTTCCCATAACCTCTGACACCTGTACTAATCACAAATCTATCCATATCTATCTTAAATATCAACTGACTTGGCCTCTGTGCCTTCTGTGGTAAAGAATGCTACAGATTCATCACCCTTCTTTATTTTATATCTCCATCATCTGCAATGTTATTTGGAGTTTTCATCTCAACCCCTGCTTTTTTAGGGTTAAAATATATTAATTATTCATCTCACATCAGAAAATATTGATTAATTAACGTTTGTGTCTTCTACAAATTGCATAGAATCACATGCACAGATTTGTTCTACATGACTGATATAAAGTAGCCAGGATTTTGCCATATATTTCATGTGCCTTTTCATGCCTTTTTTGATGATTTCACCAAGATAATGCCTTTTTCGCGATCGAGTGCCTGCCTTTTTTTGCAAAAAGGTTGTGCTACTTTCTCTAGTTGTACCATGATTACAATGACATTTTCTATGTTAATACATTAATATTAATGTTATTATTAACATGTTAACATAGTATAAGTTACAAGAAAATTTCCACTACTGGGGCGAAACCGGGGGTGCCACCATCGGTCATTCATTCATTCGTGCCGCTGCCCCCTGGTTCAGTCTTCTCCAAGATCTATTTAAGAAAGAACTGCAGATGCTGAAAAAATCAAAGGTGAACAAACATTTTTGGAGAAACTCAACGGGTGAGGAAGCATCTATGGAGAGAAGGTATAGGCAACGTTTTGGGTCGAGACCCTTCTTCAGACTGATGGGGAGGGGGGGGGGGGTGGGAAAAAGAAAGGAAGAGGCAGAGACAGTAGGACTAGAAGGAGAGCTGGGAAGGTGGAGGGGGAGGAGGGAGAATAGAATAGAATACCTTTATACAAGGGCCATCTAAAATTAGAGAAGCCAATGTTAATACTGCTGGGGTGTAGACTACCCAAGCGAAATACCAAAACTTGTCTCCTCATGACATTTGCAGCTAACTCCAGTCGCAAATCAGAGTTATCGAGTGATCTGTGCAAGGCATTCATTGATGCTGGAATTCCGCTGTGGTAATTGGAAAACAAATCTCTCAGAGGTTTTTTTAGAGAAATACAGAGGAACATATACCAAGCGAGTCATCATTACAGAAAAATATCGTTGACAGCGACTTCAACATTATTGTGCAGAAAATTCGAGATTAATTTGCATGCAATAAAATATGGATCTCAATAGATGAGACAACCGATGATGTGGGGAGATATGTGGCCAATGTGGTCATCGGTAAAATGGAGGCAGGTCAACCATCAAAGGAGTATTTGTTGACATCGGAAGTATTGGAGAAGTCAAACAGCTCAACTATTGCTCGGTTGTTTACATCTTCACTTGCTGTACTTTGGCCAGAAGGTATAAAACACGAGAATGTTCTTTTGTTTAGAATAGAATAGAATTAGAATAGAATTTATTTGCCACACAACCAGGGTCGGTGGTATTTGGGTTGTCAGCAGCGGTACAATAATAAAGAACACACAACCACAATAAAAATGTAACACAAACATCCACCACAGCATTCATCACTGTGGTGGAAAGCACAGAACTTGGCCAGTCCTCCTCCATTTTCCCCCGTGGTCGGGACCTCCACCCTCCACAGCCTCCACAGCGGGCATCCAGATGGTAAGGGACAAAGTCAAGGTAAGTCCAGGATTGGCTCTTCCCCACCGGAGACCGCGGCTTCAGGTTGGTGTAGGCCGCAGGCCGGCGGTCGAAGATTTAAGGTTCCCGCCGCGCCACAGCCAGAAGCACCGCAGACCGCAGGGCCGATGGTCGAAGCTCCCCTCCAGGGATGATGGTAAATCCATGCCGCACCCGCGGTAGAAGTTGACCGCGGGCCGGCCGTGATGGCTTCTTCTTCCCCCGGGTCCCCCACGAGGGATCCCGGGCTGCGGACGCCGCGCCATCTGGAGCTCTGCAGACCGCAGCTTCAGGCTGCCGGCTGCCGCGGGCCAGCGAAACGGAGCCCTCCCCTCCAGCGAGGGCACGCCCGCTCCACGCCGTGAGTCCATGCAGCGCCCGCCGCTGAAGCCCCGGGCGCGTCTCCGGAAAAGGCCGCGCCGATCCTCGTTGTTAGGCCACGGGGGAGGCGACCTGGTAAAAGTCGCCTCTCCGTGGCGGAGGCGACCAAAGCGGTTTCCCCCTTACCCCCCCACACAAGACAATGGAACAATTAGATTTTTGCTTGCTAAAGGCTTAAATGCAATGTATAATAATCAAAAATGCAATACATTAATAACCATAATAATAGGTAACCATAATAGTGCAAAAACTGAAGTCTGCAACCAATAACAGTGACCATTGAAGAGCATTGTTGCTGAGTTAGTGTTGTGCAGTGTTTAAGAGGATGGCAGCTGCTGCAAATAAACTGTTCTTGTACTTGGTGTGATCATGATTGTCAGCTCCTGTATCTTCTTAGGTCATAAGTAATCGGAGCAGTATTAGGCCATTTGGCCCATCAAGTCTACTCCGCCATTCAATCATGGCTGATCTATCTCTCCCTCCTAACTCCATTCTCCTGCATACTCCACATAACCCTTCCCCTGACATCTTTTTAATGGTAGTAGTAAAGTGAGAGCGTGGCCAGGGTTGTGTGTGTCTTTGATGATATTGGCTGCTTTTTGAGGCAGTGCCTGCCATAGATCCCATCAATGGAGAGACGGTCATGTACCTATAATGGACCTGGCAGTGTCTACCAGTCTCTGTAGTCTCCTTCATTCCTGGGCATCCGAGTTGCCTAATCAGGCCATAATGCAATCCAGTCAGTATGCCCTTTATTGTGCACACATGTAATAGTTCAAAGGGGTATTCACTGACAACACAAATCTCCTCTATCTTCTAAGGAAGTAAGGGCATTGATGACCTTTCTTCGCGATTGCATTGATATGCTGGACCCATGCCAGATTTTGCTTGAACTTAAAGCACAGTCTCTCCATTGCCAGATACACAAAATTGCTGGAGAACCTCAGCGGGTGCAGCAGCATCTATGGAGCAAAGGAAATAGGCAACGTTTCAGATTCCACTGATTGGTAAAACTTTCACTTTGAGACATTAAACAAATAGTAGACAACTCAACTAATTCAGACAAATGTTAATTGAATGAAAATGATCTATCCATCACAACCATTGAAACAAATAAAGTACCTCAACCTGCATCAGTTCTAAAATCAAAGCATTTCTATTTAGGGCACAAAAGGAGACCATTCCTCTCAAGATGATTGTGCCAGCAAAAATTGGTATCCAGGTATTTATTAAAATGTTATGTAGTTTAAAATCTATCCCCTCCCACTTCTATCTCCTCCTCCTCCTTCCCAGGCAATGGGCTTTGGACATTCATCACTAATTAAAAGTAAGAAAAACTCCTCTAATCCTATCATCAGTTATGGGTCATTGTCCAAAATCTGGGTATTTCTAGAAGTGTAGCCCATAGTTGGTTCTCCAACTTTTCTTCAAATAATACACAATTCTCATCCCCATCCACCAAGGCAGGCTACCACCTCGAAACACACAACAGGAAAAATATTTGCAAGTGCATGAAAAAAAATGTTCATGATTAAAATGTTACATTTTTTTACATTTTCCAAGAAGGGGAGGGGTTGGGAAGAGAGAGGGGGAGGGGAGAGGGGGAGAGAGGGGGAGAGAAGGGGAGAGGGGAGGGGGAGGGGAGAGGGAGGGGGGGGAGAGACACTTTTAAGAAGTATAATAAGGTTTGGCGGGCATTTTACCTACCGGTCGGTTTTCCTGGGTCCTGAAAACTCCAATGAGCCAATCAAACTGCCCGGTCAGTGAAGGAGATTGCCCGCGGCTGCCCTTGATTGCCTGTAACTAAATAGCGACCCCACTCCACTGCACTATGAGTCAAAAAGAACCATGCCGACCAAATTTTACTTGCGGAAAATTTTTCAACGACCTAGCTGAGGCCATGAGTATTTGGGAACTTCCCTCGAGCATGAAGGAGAGTTCCAGTGACCTCATAGGACCTCCTAGGACCTCGTGTCAACCATGCTGCGAGTTTGAGTCGAGGGCAAACTCGTCTAAACTCACAGATTAAGAGTGGTGGCGAGAACAAAGGGAATTTTGGTTACTAGGTCCAAACCAAACTGTCCATTTAATAGGGTTTATGGTAAATAAATTAATATACGAGGGCTGTTATAAAATGGGGGAAATATAATACACTACAATGCAGGATGTGGAACACAGCAGCTGCATGAAATTAGAAACAAAAAGGAACACTGGAAATGCTGAACAGGTGAAGCAGTATCATCAAGAGAGAAGAATTGAATTAACCTTAAAATAACTGGTGATCTTACATCAGAACTGGCTTGTTCAGGTACACCTAAATGAGAGTCCAGATTTCCATTGGCAAATGCCAGCAAATCTCTGTGAAATTGCTGGAATTTCTCAGGAAAACCTGCCCTATTGACATCAGTTGTTGTTTGTTCCTGCTTGAGAGGGTGTTGGAAAAAGTTCCACGATAATTTCCAAAAGAAATTGTATAAAATTTGGACAGCAAAAAAAAAAGCAAGGCCTTAATGAAAGACGTGTGGAGTTGAATTAATTGGATACCTCAATAATTTGCCCAGGTATAATGGGATCATTAGCTTCCTCCTGTGCTATACCATTTTCTGAAAATGAAAGAAGGGAACATATTGACCATAGCTGGATGACAGAAAGGAATTGGACTTCACAATGTTTTTCAGTCGCAGAGATTGTGTTGGCAAGTCTGGGCTGCGTTACAGACAAACAAAATTGGATGATTTCCCGACAGTCCATCAAAATCATCATTTGCTACTGAGAAACACTTCATTTAGTTACTGTAATATAATAGTGGGAAGAAATATGAGAAAGATGCAGACACAAATCTAGAAAATTATCCTGCTTCCAAGACATAACAATAGCAAGTTAGTGTTGTTTTAAATAACAAAATCAGCTATGTGCTTTGTAGATCTGTGTTTGGCAAGAGTATTGCATATGAGATACTATCGGCTGATCATCCTTCCCTGGACTGTACTTTCAATGTGATAGGAACCCACATTTTTTGCTCATTTGCAGCTGGGGAAAACAATAAGTTCAGTGGATGGCATTGACTCGGGTGTCACCCCAAGAACACCAACATACCATAAAAAGATTCTGTCTATAAGGTTTATCAGAGAATTTTCACATCTATCCTGCACTGAGTAATAGTGCTATACTCAAGAACATTGTTGCCTTCCAGCAGTTTATACATTTTCAGTTCCTGGCCATAGTGAATCCCTTATTCTGTTTTGAAGTATGGCTAATCCACACTGGATTGTTCATTCTTTCATATAAAAAAATAACTAAAAAAATGTGACAAGAATCCCATCTGGAGTGAGAAGTAATGTGAGGTTTTTTTTTAACCAGCAGGGAAAAGACCAAATGAAAATGCTGTTTTCATGTCACATTTAAATCAACCACCTAAATGCCAATAATCCTATCATTTCCAATTACTGCTCGATTAGACCCATATATTTCCTCTCCTTGAGTTATTACCACCCGCTTGCATCTTGTCTTATCCTTTTGTTATTTGAACTGTCCTAATTGTCAACCTTCCAATCAAGAACCTTCCTTTTAGTTTTTCCCCCTCTCTCTCATTCTCCTGCTTTCTCATTTGTTGAAAATCACTTGTATCATGAACTTGATTGAAAACTGAGAATGCTGTGAGAACTCAGCAGATAACCTGTGGAAAGAAAAACTTATGGGCCTGTACGACTTTGGCGATTTTTCAGGCGACTGTCAAGTCGTAGCAGGTCGCTGAAAAACCGGTGACTGGAACGGCGACTGTCAGAGTGGAACACACACACACACACACATACACACGCACACTTTCACCAGACAGTTATGCAGGTGGGGTTATGGGGGGGGGGGGGGGGGGGGACAGAGCAGGCAGGCAGGGGGAGCCTGTCTGAGTGAAATTCACATGGTACAGACACACACCACGATGAACAGGAAGGTTGGCGCTGTAATTAAGACGGTGAAAGTGTACGGGAACGGTCACTTAAGTCCTTTAAAAGGGGGGGGGGAAGAGGGGAAAGAAGGGGGAGACGTGATGGGGAGAAGGAGAGGAAACAACATTTAAGAAGCCAGAGATACATGGCCTTGAAGCTCGGCGGACATTAACATTACCGGTCGGTTATCCTTGGTTCTGAAAACTACTGTTTACGTTTTTTTTTCCCAATGGACCAATGAAATTCACCGGTCAGCACCGGCGACAACCTACGACCTCCTGGCAACCCACTACCGAGAATTCTCGCTACTCCATGGCATCAAAATTCTGGTCGCATGTTGAAAAATTAACGGCGACCAGAATGAAGCTGCGACTAGTTACAAGAATGCGGGAACTACTCACCACCATGCAGGCGCCACCCCGGCAACTTCCGGAGAACACGTGGTGACCTTGTGGGGTGAGTTAACATGGCTTCAGCAAATCACCACTGATATTCAGTTTTCATCACAAAATCAATGAAAAATCACTGTAAAATCTTGAAAGACCTCACCTAGAGTATAGTATGCAGGATTAGGATTAGGACCTCCTGGCGACCCACCTACAGCATGAAAATTCTCGCTACTCTTCATGACGACTTCATTCTGGTCGCCGCTAATTTTGCAGTGACCATAATGAGGCCGCGACTAGTGCCCAGAATGCGGGAACTCCTCACGACCATGAAGGCGACTCCCCAGCAACCACCCGTGAACATGTGGTGACCATGTGGCGACTGCATAGTCTCCTGTAATCGCCTAAAAAGTCGCGTAAGTGGGACACACCCATAGGGGTAAGCATTTTGTGATTTTTGACAGGGTTCAATGGACTCACACCAGGAGATTGCCTTCCATGAGTTATCAAAGATGCAAGAGGAAAATTGAAAAACGTGATCTATTTTTGGTAGAGCCATTCAATTTAAAGGCATGTATGATTCTACGAGAGCAGGAGAAAACTCTCTGCAATTTAAATTTTAATTGATAGGCAAATTGGATGGATGAAATTAGGTCACTAAACAGGATGCAAAGACTGTGCTGAAGTATTCGCACTATTTTGCTTTCAAGCTTACAATCCCATGTGTAAAAATCATCATAGTGATCACTGGTTTCATTTCTCACACACATCACGGTTGAGTGAGCTAACCTTCTGGTCTTGTAAAAAAAAAGTATGTTAAAAACTCAGTATTGAAGTTGGTTTCAAACATCTGTGTCCTTAATATTATTATTCACATATTCTGCTCTGATTTCAGTGGTGGCACTGAAGATATCGGTCTAGCGATACTTGAAAAGTGTAAATTCAAACTTTGTAATTAGGCATTTTTGACACGACTCATTTTCTTAACATAGGGACTTTTTATAGCTTTTAATAATCTTTTCACATGCTATTAAAGGTGATTGTAAATTAAATTCTGCAAGGATCCGTACAGAGGTGTGAGATTTGATGGTGATCAGACTGTGGCAAAAATCTAAACACTCCACCTCCTCTCCGTTTTTGCTGCAGATTCCAGCATCTGAAATTCCGTGACCTAATTTAATCCATCTAATTTGCCAATCTGAATTTGGTTAACGAAAATCTATAATTTAAATTTAAACAAGCGTTCATTATCTTTTGTGGAATAGAATCTCAAAGCCCCATGCTTTATTGGCTACTAAATTGGCTACTTTATTAGCTACTAAAATTTTAAAATTTTCATCCCATGTTTTCACATCCCTATGTAAAATGAGTACCGTATTTCCCAGCAATGAAGACGCTATTTTTAACCTTAAAATCAGGTAAATTAAGCAAGAACTTCATTCAACATCATAATTCAAAGCCAGTTGAAAAAATTGAATTGTTTATCGAAATGGCCTCAATGGTTTTGTTTAAGAATGCTAATAATTTACAGCAGGCTGCTATAATTTGAAAGAGAAGATCAATTCTGATACATGTAATCATTTCTAATTTCCTTTCTGATGTTGAATAGTATCTCCGATTTCAACACTTCACCTGTTCAAATTTCAGGTTTCATTTGCTCCTCCCTAAACATTTCTAAATTTATTTTGTTCTTGTAAATTACATTTTAGAGCAGGCATTTCACTTTCATTTTATCTACAATTTCAATTAAATTTAGTCTCAATTCCCTTTGCCTACCGACTAACAATTGAAACCAGCCTTAGAAGTCTAACACGTGTAGAAAAAGTGATGGAAGGTCACAATTAAACAAATATTTTTTGTAAAAAAGATGCTTGATGATTTCCTTCCTTGGCCATCACAATGCTTTACTCCTATATCTTAACCAGATATATAAGCAACCGATTGATCAAGTTGCTCCAAATGGGTAGCAGTTAATAGTAAAACATTGGCCCATCTTGAAGAAAGCTTATTTTCAGACATGTTCATTAGGATGCACCAAGTGTATGAACACTGCCGCCAAGTTGCCGAGATGGCATTTTTCCCAGGCTTCTTCAGTGCCGATCGTTAAGACTGAAGAGATTACTACTACTGTATAGCATCCATCGTCTGATGGTGATGTAACTGGCAAACCTTACGCTGAGTGGCTGCAACCAAACTGGTCATGCTCGGCCCACTTGAAGCACAATCCACTTAGGACTAAATCAGAGCCCAGCTAGAGTCCTTGCACACAATGCAAGTTGAAGGAAGGTATTCATGGACTGTCAAATCTGCAGTGAAGCATGAGACGAAAGGATATCCCACTAAATGTGCAGATTTTTCCCACTCTTCAATGACATCATGTGGGAAATAAATCAACAATCCTTGTGTACATTGTCACAATAGACTGAATCGTTCAATTTATCAAACTGTTTTCACACAGGCTGGCAAATAATAGTGTAAAAATACTTAGAGACTACTGACAGCGCATTAGACTGGTTTTGAAAGTAAAAATTTTGGTTTGTAAATGTCTTTTTGAAAGTAAAAATGTTGTTTTGCAAATGTTTCAAAGATGTTTCCTTGAATAAACTGGGCTGCCCGAATTAGAAATAGTGGTCAGAAATGGGCTCTTCAGCATTTAATTAATCAGGATTTACACTGGAACAAATCTGCAGCGACCTTTACTGACAAGGATTACCATATATAGTCAGTTGGGGTTATTTTCTTCATTGACATCAATGAGATAGTGGTGAGCATTGGAAATAAATTGAGGAGTTTATTCTATGGCACCATATGTGGTAGAAAATGGCCTTTCGTTGTCATTTTGTATTGCTGGATCAACAAAATATTTAGTGTACTTTAGCTGAGTTAATTAACAAACCTGAGAACGTTCATTATAACAGTGGCTTTTTATCTGCTTCTGAAGAAACATACATTTTATTTCAATTACTTTGAGATCCGCATATTGCTGGTTGTTTTCATTTGGATGCAAGTAAACTGTTCAAAAAGGATATATTTATTCACACTTTATTTCCTCAAATGTGCTTGCAAGGAAGTTATTTAAATGTGGCAAACAATACCTTAGATAATTGGTCTACAAAGTAATTAAAGTTTCCAGATGGAAAGAAGTAAAAATTAAATTTAGATTTAGAAATCAAAGTATCAATATCCAAAATTTGTGTTGCTGAAAAAATTAATGGTAAAACTTAAATGAATTTGCAACACTTAAAACATTGATTTTTGTGATCTCTTGTAAGGTACTTGCTTACTCTCAAATGAAAATGTTAATGTGAAATAAACATTGAATGAAATGTTAGCTACATTTAACCATATAACAATTACAGCACGGAAACAGGCCATCTTCTAGTCCGTGCCGAACACGTATTCTCCCCTAGTCCCATCTACCTGCACTCAGACCATAACCCTCCATTCCTTTTCTGTTTAAAAAAATCAGTTAAGTGAACCAGTTAATAAAATTTTAGTAACCTACAAAAGGATTTAATTTTTTGACTGAGTTAAGTGATGCATGGAATGGATACGCATTTGTCCATGAAGAAGTAGTTGAAATTAACTTAGTGGCAATCTGTAAAATGTCTCTGAGAAGTGCTAAGAGGACTAAGTGTTAGCAACACAGATAAGTGAAGATGTGGTCCATTAAATATAATCTCACAATAGTTAATCTTGTGATGATATCCTGAACTGTGAAGTTTTCTCTTGGGAGTAAAGTGTGTTTAATCAACCAACATTTTATCTTGTAGTATTGCTTATGACAACTACCCCCAGCTCCATGAGTACCCAGGCTTACTCGGCTTAGCCAAGAGGTTATTATCGTTCAGTCTGTCTCATTAAGAGCATTGTGAACTCTTAGGCCAAGCTGAATAAAGATTAATCTGTGTGCAGCACAACAGGCAGCTGTTATTCATACTCCAATCGTTGCTTCTTGAGCCAAAGCAAGTACAATAGGAATATTGTACCTCGCAAGCAAGTGCTGAATGACAGCAACTTTCTATTCCAAATGCCAACATATCAAAAATAGATTATCTAGATCACTAATTAAAGATTTAATATGTTCTTCTTTCTGTTCAAAGCTGCATGCATTTGGTTCTAAGAGTTGCAAAATAATAATTGTAATTAATTTCCGGAATAATAAGTTCAATTTGAAAAGATGCTGCACTTCTCACTTGCTTTAAACAGTACAACATTATTTAATAGGTGGAAAGGCC
Source organism: Leucoraja erinaceus (assembly GCF_028641065.1). Lineage (NCBI taxonomy): Eukaryota > Metazoa > Chordata > Chondrichthyes > Rajiformes > Rajidae > Leucoraja > Leucoraja erinaceus. The sequence continues at coordinate 57,648,702 of NC_073381.1, forward strand.
AAAAGATGAGCTGTATTTAAATGGCCACATCAGAACATAAAATCCACAGAGGCATGTCTCACAATTTATCAATCTGTCCATGATAGGAAACCCGCCTAATCATATCTCTCTGATTCTATCCCCGAAGATACTATGGTTCTGATCAAGCTTTTTTTTTTAACTGTATCAAAATGCAAAACGACGGGTGTTTTTCTTTGTTCAGTTGCTATGGGTTTTTCCTTGCCGCTGCCATGATATTTCTTTGCTCAGCATAAACATTCATTCCTTAAGAAAACTGTACTCTGAGGCTCCGATGTGTTTCAGCTTCAGCTTACCAATTCAGACTGGAATTGTGATAGAAAATGTCCTTTAAATAAAGGAAATGACTTTATTCCTTTTAAACAGGAGACATTACGGCATTTCATGTTCTTCCAAACGACAGGCTCAATCGTCCTGTCTGCAGGGCAGTGGAAGAAGTGGGATTTGTATATTTTTGGGGCATTTCCTTTTCTCAACGGTTTTGGTCTAATCTCTCCCACAGTTTAATCTTTCTAAAGCTCAGACAAAATCCAGTGCCATGCATACAAATTAAATACAGAGCTACTTGACTATGAAAATGATTGTACCTCACTAACCCGTTGCTACTGAGTTTTTGTATGAGCTGCTAAATCGTCGTAGCAACGAAGAAAAGATAACCAGACCTTTCAGATATCAAAAAGTGTTCATCTGGCCTAAATACTACGTATTTTCTCTTCAGTACAAAATTTAGAGAAATAAAAGGCCTTGCATTGATGTGGAAGATGATGAATTGCACATTGTGTTACATAGAAGTAAATTAGTGAAGATGGATGAGATGAATATATTAACACTTGAATTAAATCCCACAATTACCAGAGAATCAAGAATCACAAGATAGTCATGGTCAGGATTGTAAGCATGATTCAGTTTCTGCTTCATTGCTGAAAGGAAACAAATATTTTATAATGGATTTCTTTTTTTTTTTTAATGATATTTTGAAAATTAACAGGATGAATGTATCAGTAGGTTCATCAGTAAAGCACAAGCCTCTTGACAATACTATAATTAATTATGTTGTAATTTTAGTCCTTTTTCAAAACACAATTGACTCCATAGCAGGAGAATAAATGTAAAGGAGAGATCAGTTTATACTGATATTTTCTTTACTTCTTAAATGCTATCTAACACATCAATGCCCTGATGCACAAGATACCAAGGTTTGGATTGTCATATGTGTAAGTTTTGAGAGCCATGACCACACTGTACTTGCCGATAATGCAATCCACCATAAATTACCTGGAATCTTGTCTTGCATGCAGGCACTTACATTCTTATTAATATCTACTTGTTTGATCTTCCACAATTTTTGGTCCAATGACACAAGGCTACAAATGAGAAAGCTGGAAATACATTTGTATTGTTATGCCTTTAAAATGCAAGTTTTCACATTGTGTTTGTTGTATGAACTCAATCCCTCCTTTGTTACTCCTCCCCACCTTTCGTGCCCAACTGCACTCAAGCAAGTGAAAAACAAAGTCCTTTATCTCCTCAGTTCAGAAGGAGCGTAAAGAGTCCACTGGGAAAAGCACAACACATAAGAAAGCATGAACTTGACCAAGTGCAACCTGTTCCATCATTTATTCAACAAACCTAATTTCCACAACGAGAACAAAAGCACAGTTGAGTTGCAGAAATTGCAGAACCTTCTTATTCTTCCATCTGTGACTTTTGTTAAATTCTGCCTGAAACACCAATGCATCCTAAGCCCCTCACTGTTTGGTCTGGATCAGCTGTGGTCTCACTAACTGAAGGGCCTGTCCCACTTTCCCGAGTTATTCATGAATTCCCCTGAGTAATTCACAAATTCTCCCGAGTTTTCAAACTCGCAGAATGTTCGTAATGAGTCCGTAGGAGTCCGTGGATATATCGTAGTGGCTCGTTATGCCAGCCGTAGGTACTTGGGGCATCAGGTAAGTCGGGACGTTTTAACAGCATGATGAAAAATGTTCACGAGTAAAGAAATAGCCCCAAGTACCTACGGCTGACATAACAAGCCGCTACGATATTGACTATTTGGCATCTCCAAATAGTTAATCTTAACTAACTATTTTACATTTTTCTTTGACAAAATAATTTAACATTTACACATTTAAAATTAAGTGCTGGCTTTATTCCATTCATGTTATTAGTAATCTAGTAACATAACTACAATATTGCAGAATTTCTTTGCTTCAGCTTATAATTATTCATACACGATTTGCCTTAAGTGAATGCGGCTTTCTTCTGGGTCACGGCACAGTTTTGGGATGTGGGTGGCAAGGAATTATACTACAAAGCCTGTTATGATGGGAAACTGAACAATAGTTTTGAATAATAAAAGAAAAAGCACCCAGGAGTTTCTACTGCTGTCTTTTGGCATTCTTTACCCACTCATACCACAAGGCAAAGAGCAGACAGAACATGCTGACTCTAAATTTCAGAAATCAAATGAAATTTAATTGTACTTATGTATGGTATGATTTGATTAGATAGAACAGAAACACCATTTTTCACTGAATCTCCGCATGTGACATTATCAAACCAATAACCAATACTAGGAGTGAATGTAGAGCTAAAAGGATTTGATGTTTCAATCCCTGTAATGTCGGCACTCTTGATATTGGCAGTGGGATTGGAGTGGTGAAAGGTAGAATAGCTACATCATCGGGGTCATCAGGTGGGCACCCTCCTTCTTTGACGTTTCAACATCTCCAGAGGGCTCAACGGTGATACCTGGCATCCCAGTTACATCCCCCATCAGTTCCACACCTTCCTGTCTTCATCTTGCAGCCCAATTGTTGTCTTTCCTTTTGATCCAAAGCCAATTGCTGCTTTTTTTCTGCTAAATTTGACAATGGCTTGATTGCTTGTTGGAGGGAGCGATCCCTCACCCCCATTTTCTTCAATAGACTAGTCGTAGATGTGGCAACGAATCCCCTGCATCCCACATCTACAGGGAAAATCTTGGTCTTCCAGCCATTCTGGGAAGCTTCAGTTGCCAGTTCAGATTACTTGGTCTTTTTCCTTTCATAAGCTTATTCAACACCATCTTCCCATGGAACTGTCAATTCCACAAGGTATGTCAACCACGGGACCATGTCTGGCCGGAGTGTTGCAGCCACAATGACTGGGGAAACACTAGCTTTTTTTCCCCAAGTCCTCGTTCATTTTCCAATCCTGAGCATGCTGCAGAATGCTTTCATCCTTTGATGTTATCCGGTGCTCTGGAGGTTGGCCTGCTGGTACAAACATTGTGAAGTGGACATTTCCTGCTGATGTTTGTGGGGAAGTATTTGTGGTCGTTTGCTTTAGGATTAATGCCAGCTGTCTGAGAACCTGGTTATGACACTGAGTGTATCATCCTTGGGCGAGGCTCGTAGTACATCCTGTTAAAATGTGCCGTAGTGATGCAGGGGCTTGGCAAAGGGAGCAAGTGGGGTCTTCTCCGAACCACTGCTACAGGTTCTGGATTGAGGGTAGAATGTCATAAGTGGCTCTGATGACAAAACTTAGCCGAGATCCTTCCATTTACCAGATGTCACGGCATCTGCATTTCCTCTTTTTTAGGCTCTCCCAGTTAGTCCATTGGCCCTGCTTGTCCATTGAGATGGCCTTGGCGTGTCGCTCTGCCTCCTCTCGTCTTCTCACCTCCTCCACCACGAGCCGTCTCTTCGGCACTGATGTTGCCTTGTGCCATTGAGCAGCTTTTGAGATGAGCCCGAGCCCGGCTGTCCATGTTGGACTTGGCCAACCACATCCCTGAAATGAAGAGCAGACTTAGCATTCTGAACGGCTTCAGATGGGAACCACTTCCTCCCCGTTGCCACTGGCCGCTGTTCGAATAACAGTATCTTCAGATTCAGTGAGGGTCATGACCAACCTTGCTTTAGTGCACTTGAAGTCTTCCACAAGATCTGCCAAGATCCCACTTTGCGACTCCCATACAGTCTGACAGTACTTAAGCATCATGGAAGTCCAAGCCACTGTTTCACATGTGTGCTGATCATTCTTTCCAACTTTCCCACTTTGTTGATGGGGATTTCATACACAGTTATAGGCCACATGAGTCTTGGGAGCACTGCAGCTTGAGTTTTCCTGGTAGCAAGGTCTTGTTGATGCGAGCTATGTGCATGATGGTATCCTTTTTAGTTGTTCAAACTGCTCGGTGTCCTTGAGCTTTGCATCATACCATCGGCCCAAACTCTTCACTGGCATTTCTGAAACAGTTGGAACAGGTATTCCGTCAATATGAAATCTTTGATCCTTGACTTGACCTTTGACAATGGAGATGCTTCTGCACTTGCTGGGTTTAATCTTCATCCTTGCCCATCTGATGTTTTGATGAAGATTTTCCAGAAGTCTCGTGGTGCAGGAGGCAGTTGACGTTAGTCGTCCATATAGGCTCGTATCGGTGGTAACCGCTGACCATACTGTAGCCGTTTTCCTCCCACAACACATTTTGATTCTCTGACAGTGAGCTCCATTGACATAGTGAAGGTCAATGGGGACCCCGCCATGATGCCTACTTCCAGTGGTTGCCAAGCTGTGGTAAAGTCTGATATTATGAGACAAAATTGCAGATCCTGGAAGTAGTTTTTTACCAGATTTGTTACTGTTGGAGGCACCTGAGAGAATTCAAAAGCAGTCCACAGTGGCGAATGAGGAACTGGTCCATAGGCGTTGGGCAGGTCAAGGAACAAGACATGCAGATTATTTTGTTCGTTCTTAGCAGTCGGGATTTGATTCCATATGGCACTGGTATGTTCAAGGCATGCCGAGAAGCCTGCTATGCCAGCCTTTTGGATTGGCGTATCAATGAAATGGTTTTGTTTCAGATACTTTGTAAGTCTTATCCCCAGCACAGTGAAAAAGATCTTGCCCTCTATTTTAAGAATGTTTATTTGTGGAAACTGTTCGATGGTGGACTAATTTTTTTCTTTTGGGAATAGCACACCCTCCACTCTTCGCCAGGCTTTGGGGATAACTTGTTTTTCCCACCCAATTCCCAGAGGAATTTCAGAACAGTCAGGGCATTCTTGTAGATGCAATACAGAATATCATTAGGGCCTGGTGCAGAGGCCGTTCTTGCCTTCTGCACTACCTCTTTCACCTCACTCAGCGGGAGGGCTGATGCCAAATTGATCTTGTGGGGGTGAGATTGGTGGGATGTCAGCGGGGACAAGTTCATCTTTTAGCTCATCAGTGTGGACGGTTCTGATGCGTCCTTCAACCTCCTTTTTTGACGCTTTCTGGGATCTGGTTTTCTCTTTTGTGAAAATGCCTTTCACAAACTTAAAGGGATCTTTATCTGTTCTTGCTTTTTCCTTTTTGTGTTGTTTCATTAAATTCTCCACACTGCGCAGCTTCGGAAGCCTCTGTTTTAGGTCCTCTTGAAGGAGGTTGATGCCCTCCCTATCTTCTGCTGTTGCTTTTTATCCACAACTTCCTCAGGCTTCTTCATTCTTTAACAAGTCATTGGATTTCCTGGAGACAACGGGACTTAGGGGGAGGAGGTCTATCTTTCCTGCTGAATTGTTCCTTCACACCAAATTTCTCCTTTCCATAGCTGTAGACTAGATCGCCCATCTTCTCCAACTTCTTTTCTGCTGATCCCTTGATTCCACTTAAGGTTAAGCTCACATCTGCATTGATGGTTTCCCACTCCTTGCTGTTAGACTTTGGTCATTTCACCAACGGCTTACGTCCTTGCATGTTCTCCATTTTTCGATGTGCCTGGTTGCGTCTTGGACTGTTGCCTGAAACTTCTGCCACATCCCGTAGGGTGCTGATGCTCTGCGGACTGTGGATTTCTTCCTGCCACTGAGTTTCATCCGACTGATTTGACCTTCCTCTTGACAGAATCTGGTCAATGTGGGGCCCTGGGTTGGGGATTTTCAAGCATTTCCTCCGTCCCTGATGAATTTGAAGTCCACTAGTTGATGTTACTTTAGTCCAGCCACACCTGCAGGTCTGAAGAACGAGTCCAGCTGCTCGTTTCTCAAGAGTTTTGCCACTTACTTGATTCAATGTCGTGTCCGTTCCAAGGTTTGTTACCGGGTGGTCAGTCGATGAGTCATCTTGCGCCCCTGCTCTCGCAGACTCTGGGGCTCTTCTCTTTGAACTTTTTGTAGCCAAGTGACGGTGGCTCTTGTGCCTAACAAGATGACGGAGCCTGCTGTTATGGGTAGCTAGCCCATAACAGCCCAGTTACGGTCTATTTCCTCCTGTCAGGTGTCTCTCCAAGCTGTCACTTGTCGACAGCTGCTCTTTCACAGCTACTGGTTTTTCTTCCAGAAGATCAGTAGAGCGAATAGGACTTGATGTTTCAACCCCTGTAGTAAGTCGGCACTCTTGATATTGGCAGGTGGATTGGAGTGGTGAAAGATAGGGTAGGTACGTCATCAGGGTCATCAGGTGGGCACCCTCCTTCTTTGACATTTCATTCATAAGCCCATACCGTAGCTCCTTTCCAAGGAGACAAGATGGAAAAGCAGGAAAGAAAATTTCAGCAAAGTTGCAATTAATAGTTTAGTCAATTCAAACAGCTTTGCTTCACATATTAACAGGCAGCTATGCTCAACCTGAAGAAGGACCCTGACCTAAAACAATGTTAGTCTATTCCCTCCACAGATGCTGCTTGACCCATTGGGTATTTTGTGTTTTGCTCATGATTACAGCATCTGCTATCTTGCATCTCTGTTTTGCCCTGTCATTGGATGCTGCAAATATTGATTGGGGGTTGAGTGGCTTGGTGTAAAGATGGATGTCTACTGTGCTACTACTTAATTCAGAGTTACCATTTTGTTAGCTGCACTTATTGTGGATCAGCAATCTTACTGAAAGCAAGTCCTTATGTTCCATTTTTGATTGAATAAGCAAGCATTTTTTTTTTGCTGGTTCAATCCATTTTGCATCCATCTTTGTGCAAATAAATAACAGCTTTCTCAATCTGTAGCTGCTTCTGAAGGATCCTGAGTCATTAAAATCATTCGCCCAAATAAGCTCTTTAGGTGAAGATTAAATTAGGTGGGATATCCACTCAGGAAATTCAACATGGTAAGCACAGGGAAATGAAATATTTGACAGAGTCTCCACATACCTGGGGGGTTATTCTTGCAGCTGCACACTTTACACATGGAATAATATTTTTGGATACTGTGGTTGGAGAGTACGAGAAGGATTATCGTAGGGTGGATTGCAGTGGGTGTGTGGCTCAGGAGAGTTGCTTGGGCAAATAATCAGGAAGGGATATGGAGGTTTCTGCCAGATTACTGGAGGTGGCAGATAGATGGCAACAGGAGAGCATGCATGAGACTAGCATCCTTGATTGAGTTTGATACATTGGGCCCAGAAGGGTACAGATTGAGAAAGTTGTTCACTATTTAAATATAATAAAGGATGCACAAGAGATTCTTGAAACCAGCTACTAATCTGCGTATTTATTTAATCATGAATGGGAAGCAGTAACTTATTTTCACTGATTCACGGATGAGCTAACAAGCTGGTGACTCTCAATCAAGTAATGGGAGGGTGGGTATTAATCTTTGTCCCAGTGCACTATATTTCCAATCTGCATCACCTCTCACACCTGTTTTTATTTGTAGTAATTGTGTAGTTTGTGCTGTAGTGCCTAAAAAAGGATTTTACATCAATAGTTGTAATGGCAACAATTAAATATATATTGGAATTTCATTTCATATATTAAAAAGTTGACTGTTAATTCTCACAAAAGTCTGAAATGCTCAATCTTATAAAAACAGGTCATGTTTGCTGAAACAGAACTGTACTCAAATCTCATTAAAAAGGACTTGTTTTCGCTTGAAGCATCAGGATAATGTTTTGTGTTTATAAAATGTGCATTGGAAGAATTTTGTTATTCCCACAGACCATAAAATGATGTAATTTTTTGCAGTGGCTGGTTTTAATCCTGGCATCATTCCAAAATGCACATATGACCTCCGGGGTGCACAAATAGGATAGACACAGCAAAGTGGCAAGCAATGGGACGTACTGTTAGGCCAAGTAGATGAGGCTTTGCTAAGATGTGCACATACTGTTGGATAAGAAGCCAACAGTTCAGACATTCTGGCCAAATGTCTTATAGGCCTAGCTCATCCAAAATGGTTAGCTACTTTGGTTTCCAAGTAGAGTATTCAGATAAGTAGAGTGGCTACCTACCAGCTGCTCATTTACCAAATCCATCTCTTGAATGAATGAATGAATGAATACGTTCTTGGCCAAGTATTCACATCCAAGGAATTTGCCTTGGTGCTCTGCCCACAAGTGACATGACATATAGTGACAGTTAGGAGCGACACATAAAACATTAAACATTAATAATAAAACAGCATTGATTAAACATGAGAATCAAATAAAATACCAGAGCACAAAGAGGTTACAGATTTTTGGTTATTGAGTAGAGCTACTACTCGTGGAAAAAAAGCTGTTTTTATGCCTGGCTGTGGCAGCTTTGACAGTCCGGAATTGTCAACCAGAGGGAAGTGATTCAAAGAGTTTGTGGCCAGGGTGAGTGCAGTCAGAGATGATCTTGCCCACTTGCTTCCTGGCCCTTGCAGTTTAGTCAATGGAGGGAAGGTTGCAGCCAATAACCTTCTCAGCTGATCGGACGATTCGCTGCAGCCTCCAGATGTCGTGCTTGGTGGCTGAGCCAAACCACACCATGATGGAGAAGGTGAGGACACACTCTACAATGGTCGTATAGAATTGGACCATCATTGCCTGTGGCAGATTGTGCTTCCTCAGCTGCCACAGGAAGTACATCCTCTGTTATGCCTTTTTGACTGAGTCGATCTTTGCCTCCTACTTAATGTCCTTGGAGATGATGGTTCCCAGGAAATTAAAAGACTCCACAGATGTGACTGTGGTGTTGTTGATGGTGAGAGGGGTGAGGGGAGGAGGAGCTCTCCTAAAGTCTACAATCAATTCCACTTTCTTAAGAGCATTGAGCTCTAGGTTGTTGCGATGGCACCAGGACACCAGCTGTGTCACTTCCTATCTGTAGGCAGATTCCTCCCCATCCTGGAGCAGTCCAATCAGGGTTGTGTCATCCACAAACTTGAGAAGCTTGACAGAGGAGTAAGTGGAGGTGCAGTCATTGGTGTAGAGAGAATAAAGGAGAGGGGAGAGTACACAGCCTAGCGGTGCTCCTATGCTAAGTGTTTGCAGGTCCAAGATGTGCTTTCCCAGTCTCACATGCTGCTTCCCGTCTGTCAGGAAGCTGGTGATCCACTGACAGAGGGGTTTCAGGCACAGTCAACTTGGAGAGTTTGAAGTGTAGTAGTTCTGGCACAATGGTGTTGAATGCAGAGCTAAAATCAACAAACAAAATCCTTGCACAGGTATCCTGGCGGTCTAGGTGCTGGAGGATGAAGTGCAAGCCCAGGTTGACTGTGTCATCCACAGATCTATTGGCCCGATATGCAAACAGCAGAGGGTCCAGCAGGGGGTTTGTGATATTTTTCAGCTTGGCCAGCACAAGCCTTTCAAGAGTCTTCATGATTACAGAGGTCAGTGCGACAGGCCTGTAGTCATTAAGACCAGTAATCCTTGCCTTTTTGGGTACAAGGACAATAGTGGAGACTTTGAAGCAGGCAGGATCAGTACAGGTTTGCAGGGACTGGTTGAAAATGTCTGTGTAGACCAGTGCCAGTTGTTCGGCACAGAGCTTGAGAGTAGAGGGGGAAACATTGTCCAGTCCTGGAGATTTCCGGCTTTTCTGTCTTCTGAACAGCCTCTCCACCTCCTCTATTTTCATTGTTGATGATGGAGAAGTGATGTTGTGCAGCACAGAGAGGTTGGGTAGTGGACGTGGCCACAATCTTTTGTAGTTAGGCTGTAATTGGGTGTTAAGTGGTGATTGGAGAGGGGTGGGTGGGAAAGGGTCCAGTCTTTTCAGACTGGAATTTTGCTTTACATAGCTGTGAAGTGGTGATTGGGGAGGAGTGGGTGTAGAAGAGTCCAGTCATTGCAGACTGGGGTCTGGCTGTATTGGTTGGTAGAGAGGGGGGTACCAGGGTTAAGTTTCTGTTTATCAAACCGGCAGTAGAACTCATTAGATTAGATTAGACTTTATTAATCCCCTTATTCAGGGGAAATTCAAATGTCCTTGCAGCACACTAATAAAAATACAACAAAGTATTCATGAAGAAATTCAACACCAAACATAAAACATCCCCCCACAGTGATTCCCACTGTGGGGGAAGGCACAAAGTTCAGTCCCCATCCTCTTGTCCACCCAAAGTCGGGCCTATTGAGGCCTCCACAGTCGCCGCCACGGCGCCCGATGCTCTCGCCGGGTGATGGTACTCTGGCGTCGGGAGAACCCCCAGTGGCTTGAGGTGCCAACAACGGCCGCCTTCCCAACGGAGCCCGCGGCTTCCAAGCCAAACTGACCGCGCCGGACGGAGCTCCACACACTGGCGATCTCGGCGAGAGATCCCAGGCTCCGGGATGTAGGTTCAACGTCGCAGCTGGCCGCTCCGCAGAACCGCGGCTCACCGATGATGTTTTCAGCAGTGCCAGCATACTGGAGTTCCAGCGCGGCGACCCAGGAAAGGCATCGCCCGCTCCACGACAGCGTTCCAGCACCGCACCGCCGCCAAAGCCGATGTTCTGCGCCCCACCAAAGCCGATGTTGTGGGCAGGGCCCCTCAGGAAAACGTCGCTCCAGGACCCGCTGGTAGACCGCGAGGACAGGTCGAAGACGCTGCTCGGAGGAAGGCAACCCCTCCGACCAGGTAGGGACTTGGAAAAGCAGTTTCCCCCTCCCACACATAAAAAGATTAGACCCCCTGACTGTACACTTAACGAACTAAAAATAACAAAAAAAGAGGGGAAAAAAAACGGACAGCTGCAGGACAGGCAGCCGTTCAGGACAGCGCCTCCTCCGGAGTTTTCAGGTCATTGGTCAGCTGACGATTGTCCAAAGAGCGGGGGGCTTTCCTCTTGTAGCTGGTGATTTCTTGCAAACCCTTACAAACTGGAGAAGAGTCACTAGCTGAGAATTTGCTCCGCAACGTCTCAGAGTACCGTTCCTTGACAGCTCCGATTCCTCCTCAGCTTGTACTTTGCCTGCCTGTAGAGGTCTGCATCCCCGCTCCTGTAGGCCTCCTCTTTAGACTATCGGAGCTGTCCGAGTTCTGCAGTAAACCAGGGCTTGTTGTTGTTGAACCAGTTCCGGGTCCTAGTTGGAATGCAACTGTCCTCGCAGAAGCTGACATATGATTACATCGTGTCTGTATACTCATCGAGGCTAGTGGTTGCTTCCATGAACACATTCCAATCCACGCAGTTAAAGCAGGATTGTAGGTTCTGAATGCCCTCGCTTGTCCACCTTTTCGTTGTTCTGACCACAGGCTTAGCAGCTTTTAGTTTCTGCCTGTAGGTCTTTATAAGGTGAACTAGACAATGATCAGAGAGACCCAGAGCCGCCCGGGGAACAGAGCGATATGGGTTCTTGATTGACGTGTAACAGTGGTCAAGTGTTCTATCCCCTCTGGTGGGGCAGATAACATGAAATCTGTACTTTGGAAGGTCACGGCTGAGGTTAGGTTTGTTAAAGAATATGCTCCTATGCCAACCAGGATGTGCCAATGGGAGAAAAACTCTTCAGCCTTTGAATGAGTGATTCACCATGCATTCCTCTTGGAGATCCAGCCCTACTGAGATTTTCTGGTGCATTTGGAAGGGCCAACAGGCCTCTGGCTGAGCAAGACACTGTCTAATGCCAGGTTTATGTCTACCAGGGGTGCCGGTGCAATGGCTGCCCTGCCGGCAGTCAGTTTGTTTTTTCATTCTTTTTTTTAGTGTGTTAAAATTTGTTTTAATGTTCTTCGGTTTGCTTTATATGGGGGGAGGTAGGGGGAAGTTTTTACCTTGCCGGAGATGTGATTAATTTTCGAATCACATTCTCCGGGCTCTCTGCGGCCTACCATAGATGGAGCTAGAAGCCTCCACGGACTGACTTTGAGCCCTATTGCGGGTGGCAGACTTAACATTGAAGCCGATCCCTTGCCTGGGATCGCTCCCACCGCAGACTTTACCATCAAGAGCTCGCAGTCGGGAGAGGCCGTGTCGGGAGCTCCAACGTCGCGGAAGGCTCGACCAGCCCCAACACAAGGTTCAACCGCCCGGCACCCGGGAGCTGATTGCCTGATGAGATTTATTTTATATCACAAGACTCAGTCTCATAATGACTTCTTTGATACATGGTCCCCATGTTGATAAACAGCAATAAAAGCTTCCAAAGGTGATGGAACGACTGGAGGAAAGACTAGGTGCATTATACCTGCAATAAGGAGGCAAATAAACACACCTGAGCAATTACAAACATCTGTGAAGCCGTGTGTCCCAAACATTATGGTGCACTGAAATGTGGGGACTATATATAAACACAGCTGTAATTTCTACATGGTGGAACCAAAATGTATAAAAATAGCCTTTATTCAAATCTGACAGTGCACTTTAACCACGTGTTTTTTTCTATTACAAATCTCAAATTGTGGAGTACAGAGAGTACATAAATAAATGATGGGTCTTTGTCCCAAACATTATGGAGGGCGGTGTATTTTTAAGGTGAGATTGTAAAGATTTAAAATGGACCTTAAAGGCAACTTCTTCCCTCCAGTGGGTGGATGTATGGAATGAGCTGCCAGAAGCTGTAGAAGTGAGTAAAATTACAATGTTTAAAACGGCATTTGGTCAGGTCATGTATTTAAAAAAAAAGGTTTAGAAGGATACAGGTGAATGGGTCTCGCTCACAGACATTTGATTGGTATGATTATATAATTTGAAAGCCTCATTACACCAGATGAAGAAAATTCTCAACCCTGTTCCAAACAGTTGAAGCTATCCAGGCTAGAGCCAAGATTAGTAAAGGTAGAATTTTGTATATTTCAGTGGGATCACCTCTCATATTTATGCCCTACTTGCATTTCTTTCCCCTCAAACAACAAATCCTAAGAATCCACTTACACCATCCACGTAGGTTATTTCTGCAGCCTTAGTACAAAGAAAAGTTCAAAACACTTTTATATAATTGAATAAAGATCATGATGAAAGCAGAAGACAGGACGGTGGAAATCTGGAATAAAAGCAAAACTGGAAATACTCAACAAAACAGGCTGCATTCATGAGGTTCCATATTAAATTTGGGATTTCATAAGTTCATTTATTGTCACATACACCAATTGGTGTAGTGAAAAATCACTGGCCAGGTCAGTCATACAATTTAAAATTTGTACATTCAACAACCAGTTGTGGCTGCTTACTTTAAACATCAATGAAACAAGTTCAATGAGAAATGCTCAAGCTATCAACAATTCTCTCTTATAGCCAATGATTTCCATGTACACTCGGGAAGCAATTGTAAAATGTGCAAGTACATTTTGAATGTAAAACAAATTAAAACCAATTTAGCACACAATAGTCTTATATTGAATACAAACAGAGATAAAATGATATTTATCAATGTGCAACGAGCAGTGTTTTTACCATCAACTGCAGTGTGCGTAATCACTAGGTTACAAGACACCTTCCATCAGCAGTGAAGCACTCTTACATTTGAATATTTAATCTTGTATCAAGTACACACATTGATGTGGGGTTTGAACCAACAAGTTTCATTTGGAAGCCGAAAGTGTAAAAAAGCAAAAAAGGCCGACGTTTAATTTCTTTGCCAATAAATAAGAATTTCCTTCATAATGTTGAAAGGGTCGTTAAAATAAATGTAAATAAAGATGATTGCCTTTATTGAGAGGCAAGAATAGTAATTGAAAATTAACAAAATTTGGCCATTATGTGCTTGGCAAGAAAAAAAGACCATCCCAATCCTGTAGCCCTTCAAGTATGAAATACTCAAAATATTACGCAGGTTTCTGCCCATATAAAGTAAATTCCTGCCATACTCAGTGAAAAATGTTTCCTAAAATGTGGTCTCATCCAATCCTGTTAAATGTATGCCCCATGATACATGTTGTGGGAAACAGTTCCTTCCCATTTACTCTATCTCGACCCCTCAATTAAATATTCCCTCAGCAAGGAACCAAAATTAAAATTCAATAAAACTCTGGTTGGGCCCGAAATGGAAAGCTGAAATTTGCATTTAGAATAGGTCGAGTCCTCTTGAGATGGGGTACTGAGGAGATTCACCACAATTGGGATGCAAGAGTTTATCAGCATTGAGAGATCAGAGAAATAAAGGATTTCTCTATAAATAAAAGGGCAGAGCAGGTTAAGGGGACATTTGATGATTATGTCCAAAAATCACAGAATAGTTTTTACAGAATGAATAATGAGAAGTGTTTTAGAAGATATCAAACATTGTAAATTTAAGATAATTTAGATCATACAAAAGTACACAACTAATTGTGAACTTGGAAGAATGTTGGAAGCAGATTTGTTTTTAATTGGAAAAAATTCCAATGCAACTAGGAATGAACATCAAATGGGATTATTTAGATTACACTTTAAACACCAGCAGAGTCACAATGGGGCAAAAAGCTTATAGAAATTAGGGCAGGAGGAGGCCATTCGGCCCTTCGAGCCAGCACCCCCATTCATTGCGATCATGGCTGATCGTCCCCAATCAATAACCCGTATCCCCATATCCTTTGATTCCACTAGCCCCTAGAGCTCCATCTAACTCTCTCCTAAATCCATCCAGTGATTTGGCCTCCACTGCGCCCTGTGGCAGGGAATTCCACAAATTCACAACTCTGGGTGAAAAAGTTTCTCACCTCAGTCTTAAATGGCCTCCCCTTTATTCTAAGACTGTGGCCCCTGGTTCTGGACTCGCACAACATTGGGAACAATTTTCCTGCATCTAGTTTGTCCAGTTCTTTTATAATTTTATATGTTTCTATAAGATCCCCCCTCGTCCTTCTAAACTCCAGTGAATACAAGCCTAGTCTTTTCAATCTTTCCTCATATGACAGTCCCACCATCCCAGGGATCAATCTCGTGAACCTACGCTGCACTGCCTCAATCACAAGGATGTCCTTCCTCAAATTAGGAGACCAAAACTGTACACAATACTCCTGATGTGGTCTTACCAGAGCCCTATACAACTGCAGAAGAATCTTTCTACTCCTATACTGAAATCCTCTTGTTATGAAGACCAACATTCCATTAGCTTTCTTCACTGCCTGCTGTAACCTGCACGACAACTTTCAGCGACCGATGTACAAGGACGCCCAGGTCTCGCTGTACCTCCCCCTTACCTAACCCCATTTGAGATAACTATGGAATATATCGACTCCAACACCCTAAAGAAATTTACAGCTCCAAAATAAAAGTACACAAAATAAAATTGCATCAAAGAAATTCACTGGATTACAATAAGAAAAATAGAATGTTGGGAAAATCTGAATCAGAAACACACTTTATTTGCCAAGTATGTTTTGCAACATACGAGGAATTTCATTTGTCAGGTCAGTCATACAATTAAAAGCAACAGATCACTCAAAAACACATTTTAACATGAACATCCACCACAATACAAATTAATCAGAATATGCACCCAACAAAATAAAGTACAAGATAAACAAGGTAATAGCCTGCCAGGAAATGTAAAATAAAATGTTCATTTTTACAATCTTTATCAATCTAATTTCTAGAAAATTTTTATTTTAGTCCCTTTAGAATGCAGTTTGTGTATGAAGTGCTATCTAAATATCTTATACCACATATCTGTTTCATCTTACAAAGGCCAACACATTTCTTACTTGGATCATAACTGACCAAATAATGGTTGTAATACATATGAAATTTCTCACTTTGTGCCATTATGAACCGATCAGTTAAGTCCAATAAACACTGTGGTTGCAGATCTTTTATGCCATAGGCGGATGTCATGCTGTATTCCAACTTCCAGTCAGGCTTTTTCTTCTCATTTGCTTCAGTGAGGTTCATGTAATACTGCCAGAAATCCTGCAAGAGAAATAACATTTCTCCACTAAACTTTCAGATAGGTAGCTAAAAGCTTGTTTCTAATAGATTTGAAAAGCAAGTTTCTCTCTCATCTCTCTAGTCCCACATTTCCCACTCATTTAGTTTAGTTTAGAGAGACAGCGCGGAAACAGGCCCTTCGGCCCACTGAGTCCACACTGACTAACGATCCCCGCCCATTAACACATGCCTACACACACTAGGGACAATTTACACTTATACCAAATATACAAGCCAAAGCCAGTTAACCAACAAAACATTGGAGTTTGGGAGGAAACCCTACATCTCTGAGAAAACCCATGTGGTCACAGGGAGAACATAAAACTCTGTACGGACAGCACCAGGGGTCAGGATCGAACCTGGGTCTCTGGTGCTGGATGCCCTGTAAGGTAGCAACTCTACCGCTGTGCCATCTTTTTTTTTAATAAAAAGCTTGCATTCACACCAAGCAAAAAAAAAAACCATCTCCCTCAACAACGCACCCCATCACACCACCACCAATAAACTCCTGAAAACATCCTTTTTAAAGTGCGAGGGCTGTCATAAAAGATTTGGCTGAGACAACTAATATGCCAGGTATATTTACTACACACTTTACTGACATTGTAACCGTTGCACGTTTTACAGCAAGCAACCAGATGGATTTACTACAAAATAAGTATAATATCAATTGCACTAATCAATCCTGGGCTGAGAAGCCCCAGGTTAGAACTGCATCTTCTCTCTGTGACTGGCAGCAATTCAAGCTGTCTGGCCAACAGGGCTACCTACCCCTTACCCCTGTCACGAATGCATTCACCACATTGGTCCCACCTCTTGGTTAAATTCTGCAGTACTGATGGCTGCATATGAGATTAAGTGACAGCAGCTGTTTTCTATGCTCTTGTTCCTTAACACTGCCTTTCAGCTGGAAAGAGCAGAGAGAATATTGATGAGGTTTTTGCCAGTACTCATACAAAAAGGATGGGGGAGGGGGGGTTAGGATGTTATTCCTTGGAGTGCAGGAGACAGAGGGATGATCGTATAGAGGTGTACAAAATCATGAGAGGAATAGATCTGGTGAATACACAGTCTTTTACCCAGAGTAGGGGAATCAAAAACCAGAGGACATAGGTTTAAAGCAAGAATGGAAAGATTTAATAGGAACCTGAGAGCAGCTTTTCCCACACAGAAGATGCTGGATATATGGAACAAGCTGCCAGAGGAGGTAGTTGATGCAGGTACTACAATATTTAAAAGTAACTTGGACAGGTACATAAATAAGGACAATTTAGAGGGATTTGGGCCATGAGCTGATTTGGGCCATGAGCTGGCAAATGTGACTAGCTGAGGAAGGCATCTTGGTTATTATGGACGTTGGGCCCAAGGACCCGTTCCATGATGTACGACACTGACTACCTGACCAAGCTGGATTTCTCAGGTATCCGGAGAAGCGGCAGCACAGGACACTGGTGATAAGTGAATGAAACGCCCCAATTAAGGAATCCATTCTACATACAGCAAGGCCCAAACAAAATCTCCTCAATTCGCTAGGATGAGATCCAACTTTCAAAGAATAAACTCAAAACCATCCATGACAAAGTATCCCATTTGACAGGCATCTTGTCAAGAGCCCGAACATCAATTCACTCCACGATCATGATTAGCAACTTAGCAAGTGATACATAAATAGGTGGCATCATAAACAGTGAATCAAAAGGTGCTGGAGTATCTCAGAAGACAATGCAGCATTTGTGAAAAGAAGATTATTGACGTTTTGGGTCAGGACTGTTCTTCAAACTGATGTCCTAAGTTTGAAGAAGAATTGACTTCTTTGTTTCATATACGTTTTTGTATTTTTATAAATTAATTTTTTTAATCAGAAAATTGATCCTCCCTTAAAATCAGTGCAACTTTGTCAAAATGGACACAATTTTCAGATTCCACTCATTTCTGAATGCCAATTCAGACTGCTTACAATAAGCAGCAACTTACCAGCAAGCTGTAATCCTGTATGTCGTACTTATACAGGCGAAAGCCTGGGTTGTTGGATACTTGCTCCAAAAATCCTTTATGAGGAGTTACAGCAGGTGCCACAAACAAAGAGTTAACTGGATTGCCTAGTTGGGAAATAAATCAGTGACTTTGTAATATTAATATTTACACATCAAAATTATATTCCTTCCAATATTGCCATTTTTTAATAGAAATCAAAAATAATACATTTAAGAAAAGATGAAATGGATTACAAAATGCAGAATTCATAGCCAAAACTTTTACAATCATAATATAAATTAATCTGTTATCAGCAAATGCATCTTCAACATTGTCAGTTTGGCTCAGATGAAAATGTTTTACCTCTAATAAGGAGTTTTAGTCCAGCGAAAGGATTAAATGTATAACTGGAGTGGAGTATCAGTGGAGTGTTGAGGGACTTTGAAATCTTTCTACTGAGACATTAATGCAAGGCCTCAGCTGACATTTTATAAACAATAGGTGCAGGAGTTGGCCATTCGGCTCTTCGAGCCAGCAATGCCATTCACTCTGACCATGGCTAATCATCCACAATCAGTACCCCGTTCCTGCCTTCTCCACATATCCCTTGACTCCACAAATATTAACTCTATCTAACTCTCTTGAAAGCACCCAGAGAATCGGCCTCCACTGCCTGCTGAGGCACAGATTTCCACAGATTCACAACTCTCTGGGTGAAAACGTTTTTCCTAATTTCCATTCTAAATGGCCTACCCCTTATTCTTAAATTGTTGCCACTGGTTCTGGACTCCCACAACATCTGGAGCACGTTTCCTGCCTTTAACGTGTTCAATCCCTCAATAATCTTATATGTTTCAATAGGATCCCTTCTCATCCTTCTAAACTCCAGTATACAAGCCCAGTCGCTCCATTCTTTCAACATATGACAGTCCCGGCATCATGAGAATTAACCTCGTGAACCTATGCTGCACTCCCTCAATAGCAAGAATTTCTTTCCTCAAGTTTAGCGACCAAAACTACACACAATACTCCAGGTGTGGTCTCACCGGGGCCCTGTACAACTGCAGAAGGACCTCTTTGTTCCTATACTCAACTCCTCCTGTTATGAAGGCCAACATGACATTCGCTTTCTTCACTGCCTGCTGTACCTGCATGCTTACTTTCAGTGACTGATGTACAAGGACACCCAGGTCTCGTTGCACCTCCCCTTTTCCTAATCTGACACCATTCAGATAATAATCTGCCCTCCTGTTCTTGCCACCAAAGGGGATAACCTCACATTTATCCACATTAAACTATATCGGCCATGCATCTGCCCACTGACACAACCTGTCCAAGTCACCCTGCATCCTCCCAGGTTTGTGTCATTTGTAAATTTGCTAATGTTACTTTTAATTCCTTCATCTAAATCATTAATATATATTGTAAATAGCTGCAGTCCCAGCACCGAGCCTTGTAGTACCCCACTAGTCACTGCCTGCCATTCTGAAAGGGACCCGTATCTGTGTGCCAACCAATTTTCTATCCATGTCAGTACCCTACCCCCAATACCATGTGCTCTAATTTTGCCCACTAATCTCCTATGTGGGACTTTATCAAAGGCTTTCTGAAAGTCCAGGTACACTACATCCACTGGCTCTCCCTTGTCCATTTTCCTAGTTAGTTACTTCCTCAAAAAATTCTAGAAGATTAGTCAAGCATGATTTCCCCTTCGTAAATTCATGCTGACTCGGACCGATCCTATTATTGCTATCCAAATGTGCCGTTTTTTATATTTGACACCAGCATCTTCCCCACCACTGATGTCAGGCTAACTGGTCTATAATTCCATGTTTTCTCTCCCCCTCCTTTCTTAAAAAGTTGGATAAAATTAGCTACCCTCCAATCCCCAGGAACTGATCCTGAATCTATAGAACTTTGGGAAATGATCACAAATGCATCCACGATTTCTAGAGCCACCTCCTTAAGTACCCCGGGATGCAGTCCCATCAGTCTACCCAGCACCATTTCCTGCCAAATGTGAATTTCCTTCAGTTCCTCTGGACACTAGTACATCTGGGAGATTGTATCGGTCTTCACTTACAAAGACACAAACAAAGTACCTGTTCAACTCGTCTGCCATTTCCTTGTTCCCAATAATAAAATCACCTGTTTCTGTCTTCAAGTGACCCACATTTGTCTTAACTAATTCTTTCCTCCTCACATACCTAAAGAAGCTTTTACTATCATCCTTTATATAGCAATGTTACAACATTTTGAGATTTTAAAAATCAAGTCTGCAATTTATCCCATCAAATAAAGCATAAAAAGAAGTTTAATTTGACACCTAATTCACATTCATATCTTCAGTATTAAAAAGGTTATGGCCATTTTCATACTCTGGAATTAGCATCTTGTTCCCTATTGCTTTTCCATTGACTTAAAACAAAAGCTGTGATCAAGGAAAGTCAAATGCCCATAACTTTCTTAAAAATTAATTTCAGTTATTATAGATTGAAGCATTCTGAAACAAATATGAAACAATCTTACTTGGATGACCTGAAATTAAACCATATAATTAGTTAGTTACCTAATTGTAGCTAATTACAAAATTCAATTACTAGATCTAAACATCTATCCATTTCTTAAGAAAAGGTTAACATTAAAAAAAAGCCTAAGTGTCCAAATAACATTCACACAAGAATTCACAATATAACATGATTATTAAATCTCATTGTCATGAATTTATAGGCCAAATGGAAGGAATTTAGTGTTTAATTCTTGTAAATTAATGGGCATTTAAATCATCTTGCGGGTGGGGTTTTGTGGAACGCGCTGGTTTGGAACGTTGCGGTTGCAGTGAATTTAATCCTCATATCGCCGGAAAAATACTGCCGGTTCGTATATTTACTTAATGACATTTTCGCAACTTGAAATTTTGATTGAAGGCATCCTAAGATGCAAGTTTATATGAAAGAAATAAACGGCATATCTTGCCTTGTCCCCTACATGAGATCCAGCCCATTGTCAGTGTTGACAGCATTTGAAGATGATTTTATTTACTCTAGCAATTAAATGATCCAGCACTAATTTTAATAAACTTAATAAAACGGCAGTCGAAGCGATTTTTCTTTAGCTACTAAACAGCCTGTCAGAGATCGATTTGAATATCGCATTTTAAACCCGCCCCCTTCTCAAAGGCGCCAAAGTCGCGCACACGGGCAGGGGCAGAAATGCAGCGCCGCTGAAGGTAAGTTTTGTAACATACCTACTTTATATTTTTTGTCCAGCTTATCTTTGTACCTCATCTTTTCTCCCCGTGTTGCCTTTTTAGTTATCTTCTGTTGCTCTTTAAAAGTTTCTCAATCCTCTGGCTTCCTGCTCATCTTTGCCATGTTATACTTCTCTTTTATTTTTATACTGTCCTCGACTTCCCTTGTCAGCCACGGTCCCTTCTTACTCCGCTTAGAATCTTTCTTCCTCTTTGGAATGAACTGACCCTGGACCTTCTGTATTATTCCCAGAAATACCTGCCATTGTTGTTCCACCTTCATCCCTGCTAGGGTCCCTTTCCAGTCAAATTTGGCCAGCTCCTACCTCATGCCTCCATAGTCCCCTTTGCTCAACTGTAATATTGACACTTCTGATTTTCCCTTCTCACTCTCAAATTGTAGATTAAAACGTATCATATTATGGTGACTACCTCCTAATGGCTTATTTACCTTGAGTTCCCTTATCAAATCCGGTTCATGACACAACACTAAATCCAGAATTGCCTTCTTCGAGGTAGGCTCCAGTACAAGTTGCTCTAAGAATTCATCCCGGAGGCATTCCACAAAGTCCCTTTCTTGGGGTCCAGTGTCAACTTGATTTTCCCAGTCTACCTGCATGTTGAAATCTCCCATGACCACTGTGGCATTACCTTTGCTACATTCCAATTTTAACTATTGATTCAACTTACACCCTATATCCAGGCTACTGTATGGGGGCCCGTAGATACTCCCATTAGGGTATTTTACCCTTACAATTCCTCAGTGCTATCCATACTGACTCTACATCTCCGGATTCTGTCACCCCTCGCAAGAGACTGACTTTTATTCCTTACCAACAGAGCTACCCCAACCCCTCTGCCCACCTCTTTGTGTTTTCGATAGGACGTATACCCCTGGATATTCAGTTCCCAGCCCTGGTCCTCTTGCAGCCATGTCTCTGTAATTGCACACAAACTGGAGGGCTTTCCCAATATACTATTTCCATGCAGTAGCTATCATCTCCAAAACAAATAAGCTAATCATTCATCTGAAAACTGTGATATAATAGCGATAGTGAAGATAGCTGTGGAAAAATTGCAGCAGGATCTTGAGTGATTGGCCCGGTTGTTGATGGAAGTTAATACAGAG
This sequence comes from Leucoraja erinaceus, assembly GCF_028641065.1. Lineage (NCBI taxonomy): Eukaryota > Metazoa > Chordata > Chondrichthyes > Rajiformes > Rajidae > Leucoraja > Leucoraja erinaceus. Next base: position 57,671,057 of record NC_073381.1, read on the forward strand.
AAATGAGATGATGCATTTTGGGAAGTCTAACATGGGCAGGACCTACACAGTGAATGGTAGGGCTCTGTTTTATAGGGCAGAACGATTTAAGAGTGCAGGTGCATGGTTCCTTGAAGGTGGAGTGGCAGGTAAATAGGGTGGTCAAAAAGGCGTATGGCACATTGGCCTTCATCAGTCAAAGTGAGTATAGAAGTTGAGAGGTCATGTTACAGTTGTATAAGACGTGGTGAGGCCGCATTTAGAGTATTGTGTTCAGTTCTGGGCACCATGTTATAGGAAAGATGTACAGAGAATATTTACATGGATGTTGCCAGGGCTAGAGGGTCTGAGCTAAAGGAAGAGGTTGAGCAGGCTGGGACTATTTCTTGGAGTGCAGGAGGATGGAGGGTGATCTTATTGACGTGTATAAAATCATTGGAGGAATAGATCGGATAGATGCATAGTCTCTTGCCCAGAGTAGGTGAATCGAGGACCAGAGGACATAGGTTTAAGGTGAAGCGAAAAAGATTTAATGAGAATCTGAGGGGTGACTTTTACCACACAACGAATGGTGGGTGTATGGAACAAGCAGCCAGAGGCAGTTGAGGCAGTGACTATCCCAACATTTAAGAAACAGTCAGACAGGTACACGGATAGGACAGGGATATGGACAAAACAGGCAGATGGGACTAGCGTAGCTGGTACATGTTGGCCAGTGTGAGCAAATTGAGGCAAGGGGTCTGTTTCCTCACTGTATCATTCTATGTTAGCAGGTCATGCTGTGAATAAATTAGCTGCTATATTAATTTTTCACAGAAGAATAGTGGCAACATCTCATATTAATTCATTGTAAGTGAAGTAGTATTAGATTGTTATTAAGGCATTACAAACTGTTAGTGTCTACCTTTCTTTCAGGTGACACCCCACATTTCCTTTGCTGGGCTGCTTACAAGGCCCACCAATAATTCTTTATGGTGCGTACAAACTATACATCAGGAATATTACACACAGCAAAAAATATATAAACTCGACTTCATCTGAAATGCAATAGTTTTGAATCTCTTTCTGTCTAACTCACCATCTATTGTAATTATTTCATCCTTGCCCATACAGTGGAGGTTTTCTAAACAATTTTGCTCAGCTAAAAACCGATGTGTATACAGTTTTAACGTTCCCAAAGTTTCAAAATAAACACTCAGAACATTAATTTTGATCTCAGAATCTAAAAAATTGTAATGTATTATTTTCATCGCTCTTCCAACCACAAGGAATTTTCATGCACTAATTGTATTGAAGTAAATTGCATCTTGGATTAGATCAAGGTCATGCTGAGTTAGAGCTATGCAGTACTTCTTTCAGAGAAGTGAAGGAGAACAAACTAAAAAGGATGATAGGATAGTAGCAGCTAACATAAAAAGGAATCAAAACACATTTTACAAAACAAGCGGGTAGAACAAAGAAAAGCAGATTAGGGATCAAAAAATATATACAAATGATGGAAGAGGGCTTTGCAGAGATATTAAATTAGTACATTATCTCTTTTGACCAAGGAAGATGGTGCTGCCACAATTATAGCAATCATAAATGACAATGAATGCATGAAAAGCTGATTAAGGAGTGGTGCTTCAATCAGTGCAGATTGGTATGAACAGTAATTCCAATGCACAGAAACACAAGAGGGTGGACTCAGCCCAGTCCATAACGTGCAAAACCCTCCCTACCAACAAAAAACATCTACATTAGGAGCTGCCTCAGGACAGCATTATATTTCACCACGGAACCCCACCATCCAGTAAGTGGGCAAGTACAGAGGCTTGAAGTTCCACACAACCAGGCTCAGGAACAGCTACTTTCCTAATAGTAATTGACCTTACTTTCTTAGTGGGAATGCTATTCCGACCTCAGGAACATTAGGGACCATCTCTTATAATACTGCTGACTTAGTTTTTTCTAAACGTGTATTTTTGTATTAATATTTTACTCTTCATTCTTTTTATCTTGTGTAAATTATGTATAATTTAATGTTTTTGTATGATGTTTTAGTCTAATGTGCATGCAGTGCTGCTGCAAACAAGATTATCATTGTACCTGTACTTCACCATACTTGTGCGTATGGCAATAAACTCCACTAGACTCAACTTGACTATCTAACACTTAGCTGCATTTAGGTTGATAAGTGACCAGGGCTAGAAGGGAAGCTGGAAGCCACACCTCCATGAGAGGTACAGTGGCTGAGCAGAGTGGGTATCGCATTGCTACCCGGAAACTTATAAAATGCACAGAAAAAACTTGGCAATAGCAACACAGATTGTTTAAGATTGGAGTTAAATATGAATAATTATTACTCAGACTAAAGGAGTTCATGCAAAGTACTTCCTCCATCAAAGTACCAGTAGCCACAAGAGACTGTAGACGCTGGAGTCTTGGGCAAGGAATAAACTGCTGAAGGAACTCAGAAAATGGTGGGACCCGATCCAAAACACCACCTGCTGATTTACTTCCACAGATGCGGCCTAGGGCTGTTCCTCCAGCATTGTTTTTTGCTCAAAGTACATTTTGCTCAAACGCTGCTTTTGTTGACATATAATGACTTGGACGCCATTTCAAAATAATCTCCTGTCAATACATGGAAATGTAGCAAAAATTGTAAGAGAATAATGATAATCTGGAGTTGAGAGGCAGGCTGGTGTAATGAGTTCACAAAGCAGATTGCAGATAAGTACACTGATACATACGAGCTGGAAGAATGAGGGAAGACAATTTAATATAATGGACACAATTCTAAAAGGCTGCAGAAACAGGACAACTGACGCATGTTCACTGAAAGAATTAAGAAACCAATTAAATCAATATATTAAAGTATTACCTTGATCATCCAGAAGGACCATTATACTATCCTTGTGAGTGTGGCCATAAAACTGACCAACAATGACATTGCTGTACTTGCGAAGAATTTGCACCAATCTCTCATTGTCCTTCTCCCTCACTGCAGTGGTACTCAGACAACCTGGCAAGTAGCCTGGAGGAACATGTCCTATGAGATAAACCTAGAAGAAAGTACATTAATTATTTTATGGGAATAAACCAATTGGCTAGGAATCACATTTATTTTGTTACAATACAAGAGTGGTCATGAGATCTGAAACTCATTTTATAGTCAAGACAAGAATGTATGATAACCGGAGCAATAATAAGCCATCAAGCCCCTGAAATCTGCTCTGCCATTCAATATGATCATGGCTGATCCTGCCTCAGCTCCTCTTTGCCAGTTCCTCATAACTATCAAATCCTCAATCTTTTATCCTAACATTAATTATATCTAATGATATAAGAGTCCACATTGAGAATGCTGGATGCAGTAGATGAGGCTGGAGGAGTTGTACCTGGAGGAACTGCTGGGATCCCTGCATGGATGTGAGGGAAGAGGTACAGGAGCAGCTACATCTAATTCAGTGGCTGGGGAAAGTACCCAGGGAGTGTTAGCCAGAGTGGGAAAGGATGTGTGAACCAAGATATTGCGGAGGGAGCGCTCTGCAGAAGTGTGTAGGATGACAATAGACAAAAGGTGCAGGAGTAGGCCATGCGGCCCTTCGAGCCAGCACCGCCATTCAATGTGATCATGGCTGATCATCCACAATCAGCACCCCATTCCTGCCTTCTCCCCATATCCCCCGACTCCGCTATCCCTAAGAGCTCTATCTAACTCTCTCTTGAAAGCATCCAGAGAACCAGCCTCCACCACCCTCTGAGGCAGAGAATTCAACACTCACAATTCTCTGTGTGAAAAGTGTTTCCTCATCTCCGTTCTAAATGGCTTACCCCTTATTCTTAAACTGTGGCCCCTAGTTCGGGACTTCCCCCAACATCAGGAACATGTTTCCTCCCTTTAACGTGTCCAAACCCTTAATAATCTTATATGTTTCAATAAGATCCTCTCTCATTCCTCTAAACTCCAGAGTATACAAGCTCAGCTGCTCCATTCTCTCAACATATGACAGCCCCGTCATCCTGGGAATTAACCTTGTACACCTACGCTGCAGTCCCTCAATAGCAAGAATGCCCTTCCTCAAATTAGGGGACCAAAACTGCACACAATACTCCAGGTGTGGTCTCATTAGGGCCGTATACAACTGCAGGACCTCTTTGCTCCTCTTCCTCTTGTTATGAAGGCCAACATGCCATTCACTTTCTTCACTGCCTGCTGTACCTGCATGCTTACTTTAATTGACTGATGAACAAGGATCCTCAGATTCCATTGTACTGCCCCTTTTCCCAACTTGACATCATTTAGATAATAATCTGCCTTCCTGTTTTTGCTACCAAAGTGGATTACTCACATTTATTCACATTAAACTGCATCTTCCATGCATCGGCCCACTCACCCAACCCGTCCAAGTCGCCTTGCATTCTCGTAGCATCCTCCTCACAGTTCACACTGTCACCCAACTTTGTGTCATCTGTAAATTTGCTAATGTTACTTTGAATCCCTTCATCTAAATCATTGATGTATATTGTAAATAGCTGCGGTCCCAGCACAGAGCCCTGCGGTACCCCACTAGTCACTGCCTGCCACTCTGAAAGGGACCCGTTAATCCCTATTCTTTGTTTTCTGTCTGCCAAACAATTTTCTATCCATGGCAGCACTCTACCCCCAATACCATGCACACTAAATTTGCCCACTAAACTCCTATGTGGTGCCTTAGCAAGGAACTGCAGATGCTGGTTTAAACCAAAGATAGACACAAAAAGCTGGAGTAACTCAGCGGGCCAGGCAGCATCTCTAGAGAGAAGGAATGGGTAATGTTTCAGGTCGAGACGCTTTTTCGGACGAAGGCTGGTGATGGGAACAATTTGAAGGTGGCAGCAATCTCAGAGAAGGTTTTGATGGATGCAGAGGCTGGTGGAGTGCTGCCTGATCCGCTGAGTTACTCCAGCACTGTGTCTTTTTTTTTATTTTCAAGAAAGCTGCCTTCCCTAAAGCAATTTTCCAAAAAACATAAAGATATAGTTTTTGATTATTCAACACCGTAGATGGATCCTGTGTGACCTCACTGGCAATGGAAGAGGCCCAGGATAGAACATTCATTATGGAAATTAGAAATATGGAAATTGACATTGCCCTATATGTGATGACTGCATACTTTGTGTATGTTATGCAAAACAAATCATTTCTCTGTGATATGATAATGATCTATCTTTATTTCTATCTATCATTAAGCAAAGTTTGGATCAGATTTGTTCCCTTGTATGGGTTATGCCATTTTTAACCAGAGTCTGCCTTAACCTCTAAAGTGCTCACAACATTAACCAGTTGAGCAGTTGTTTGCTGCACTCTCTACTTGTAATTCTTAAAACACTTAATTTTCAACTGCCATTAAAAAGCATATTATGCCATTTATTCACTGTAAGAATACAAAAAGAAATAGGACAAAACGAAAGAAATTGCAGGCATTTACAAAACAAGATATGGGGATACAGTGTTTTCGGGACATTTACTGCCAATAAGCTGTGAAACATCTTGTGTTGTGACTCATTCTCAAAGTAAAAGGAAAGAATAGAAGTTCATACATGAAGGCCACTAACTTGTAGACAAAATAGGGGAATCATGTGGGATCTGCAGCTGAAAAAGTTTTAAAAAAATACCCACTTTCCCACCAATAGATTATATATAGATACTTTTTTTTTTTAAATCACTTAATGGACAACTCTTAAATATTATAAAGAAACAAATTAAGTCGTGAAAAAAAGTAGATTTTACTTTAATAAAAAAATCCCTAAATGCCCTACAGTATCTAAGGTATTGTAAAATCAAAGGATTACTCATTAAATAAATAGGATCTAATGTATTTGTACCAACCAGTCAGGAATTAAAGCTGTCCTTGACTGACAACACTGTGACCCAGCAAATGTCAACAACAGACTATGACAAAATTCACAAAGGTACTCAACCCACTTTATTCTGAGAAATGATGGCATTTTTAACTCAGCTGAGCTGTTGGGTTCCATATATTTAATGTGCTAGGAACTATTAAGCCATTTGGAAGGTCTAACTAAAATGGGTGGCGACTTATACACGGTGTATATAATCAATCAGTCTTCCCAAACTGTGGGTTGCATTATCAGCTGGGGTGCATCAAACACATCATGTTGCCTTGGTTATAGGACCTCATGTCAGACAGACTTTGTCCTGGATACCAGAGACGGAGGGCGGTGGTTGGGGAAGTGAAGAAAGGGCAGGGGCATGTTGGGGAGGGGCGCATCTCACACAAGAGTCAGCAAGAGAGGGAAAAAAAGAAAATGCTTCTGTCTTTTCTCCATCCCTCTCCTCTACCATTCACTCTTAATCCTGGGCTGATATCACTGTGCCCTCGTTCCCTTTGCTTCTGCATGCAAGACCTCACTGCATGTTCCAAGTGATACACCCCACAAACATGGAGAGCCAGACACAGGAACAACATGTACACCAAATTACATGGTGTGTCATGAATTAATTTACAAAATAAAACCTCAATTACATCAATATTAAATTGTTAACTGGCAAATTATAAAGGATTATTTGCTCCAACGATGTTCTATTTTGAACACGAGAAATAGATTTACCTTCTCTTTATTTTTCTGAGCTCTCTTCAATATTACTTCGAACCACTCAAACTGCCCTGCAGGATCTGGCAATTTCTCTGTCACTTTATTTGGACCGTAGTACAAATTTGTATTCAGGCTGATTATCCGGAGTGTTTGCTTATGCTGAGTAGCATTAACATTAAGGACCTGGGTGTAGAAACCACCTATAGGAAGAGGAAATCAAACTGAAATGTACAGTTAAAATAACTAAAGATTAAGTAATCTAATCTCCTCCCCATTAATGAAGGGTTGAACTTTATCACTAAGACAGCAGGAGACACCTGTTTAGAGATACAAGGGACGGCAGATGCGGGTTTAAAAAAAAGACAAAGTGCTGGAGTAACCCAGCTGGTCAATTTCTTAATTTGTATCATGAATTTATCATATTTTTGGTCACACACATGACTAAGAATGGACCAAATATGATTTCACTTTTCAATTTTCAATTAAAATATTAAAAGCAACAACAAATTTAATTCCAAAACTGAAACCAAAATTACTGATGTACTCAAACAGCTCATCCTTGGGTGTTGAAAAACAGTTAAATTTCAGGTCAAGGAATCTTCATCGGAAAATAAGTAGTGAAAACATGTTTTAAGCTGCAGAGAGTGGGGGAGGGATACATAGAATATCAGTAATAGGGTAGGACCACAGTTAACACGATAACAATGACTTTAAAAGTCAACAGTTAAGAGACAGAAAATAATAAAAATGGAAACTGAGGGATACTTGGATACACTGAGGAACTCAGCAATGCACTTACTTCACTTTTTAATAATATCACATAATGACAATAAAATGTTAAGTAAACCAGATAAGTTGAAAGGGAGCAGTGGAACCAGGGCACAAGTTGAGTGCAGCAAACATTACCTGGTCACTCAAATGTCAAACCATCAAGATTTCCAAATAGTCAGATGATGGATTATTGGAATTTTACTGTTCCTAATCCTTCAAACTCAAATTGAAAAAAATCACTGGAACAACGCAGAAAGTTAAAGCCACATGTGAGAATAGGAATGGGATGGATAAAGCATTAGGCAACTGGAGCTCAGAGTTACTCTTGCAAATATTCTGTAGTCATTACCCAATCTGCATTTGGTTTCATAAATTCATGACATAGGAGCAGAATTAAGCCATTTGGCCCATTGAGTCTACCCCACCATTCAATCATGGCTGATTTATATTTCACGCCCAACTTCATTCTCCTGCCTTCTCCCCATAACCTTTGACCACTTTCTAATCAAGAATCAATCTATCTCCACTTGAAAAATACCCAATGACTTGGTCTCCTTAGCAATCTGTCGGAATGTTCCACAGATTCACCACCTTCAGCAAAATATATTTCTTCTCATCTCCATTCTAAAGGTTGCTTCTCCAACATGATTTTCCAGCAACCCATGCCTACTCCTGTCTGGATTTTTACAAGCTTCCCAATCCTCCAGCTTCATATTAATCTTTGCCATGTTACATGCCCTCTTTTGCTTTAATGCTATCTTTAACATCCTTTGTCAGCCCCAGTGGCCTCATTCTGGTTGCCCAGGCAATCCCAATATTTAAAGACCTATTAGATTAATACAATTAAATAGGGCAGCTGCAGAGAAAACAAAGTGTTTAAAGATGTGGAATGCAGGCTAGAATTGCTGCAGCAAAGGTAATCACATTTGTGAGGTTTCAACACATTCTTACTTTGAACAACTTCTACATCTTCATTCACCTTTGCCACAATGAAGATGGAGCCACAGGGGACCCAGGTGTGCACAACTCCTCATTGGAATACGTGTTATTGTGCCCATCTCAGGTCTACTCAGGTTCTTCACACAACTAGCTTTCCTTTTTATAAAGGTCTTCATCTAGTTCCTCCACTTTCTCTGCCTCCGCTTGGTTCTTGGTTTCCTGGTCCTCCTAAATATTCCAAATTGAATTTAAACTGGAAGTGGTGGAGGGAGGACTTAAGCCAGAAAGGGTTCTTAGGAAGAAAGAGCTACCTTAAATTTAGTTGCATCTGGTTGGGTAACTATGGAAGGGTGAAGACTAGTCCATGCTTTAATTGTGCGGGGGGGGGGGGAGAATGAATTGCTGTACACATCTGTCTTGGTAGCTGGTATCTCAAATTGGATCGAATGCCCTTGTTTGATCCTAATTGGTTTCGGATTGGTGTAGGTTTGGTAATCTATGTCGAGCTGACCATTTAACATTTTGTAAAAACAGATCAAACGGTGAGCTTCACATCTGTCTTGAAGAGGGTTCCACCCCAGTGAATTCAGATGTTTGGTTACACTCGCTTCTCTCTCATAGGTATTAGTAAAAAATCGAGTTGCCTGACTTTGGACACGTTCAATGGAAGAAATGTTTCTATTTGTGTATAGGTCCCATGCTGCAACTGAGGTCGAACGAGGGTGAAGTATAGCTTCTCCTTGACAGAAGTTGAACAACGACGCTGAATCCATTCTGATGACACCAGTGCCTTAAAACATTTTTTTTTAAATCCCCATGGCTGCCCCTTCACCACAGAGAAGGGGCAAATACTCTGCAAATACTGTTTTTTTGTGATTCTTACTTTGACATTGGCCTGCATTCTCATTCCCCCCCCCCCTCAATTCTATCTTTCCACGTATTGCCTGCTCTGCAACTTAAAACCGACCGGTCTTCTTACTTTTCCATATTTGATGATGTGTACTTGTCTGAAACATTGACTCTGTTTCACTCTCCACTGATGTTGCCTGGCCAGCATTAATTGTTTTCATGAGCAGTGTTACCTTTTTGCAGGGTACTACGTGATTCAGGTGTCAACCACTGTTTCCACATGTCAGCTGCAGCACAATAAACTTCACTCATATTAACAGGAAGCTGATCCTAACAAAAAGAGAAGATAGTAATTATTATTTTTTAATATATATGAACTTATAAAGTGTACTTTCAAAGCCGCTCCGGGGGAATTAGTGGAATTAGATACAATAGCAAAATTTAAGCAGCATTTAAAGTGGCACAAATGGTACAGCTAGTTGGGCTGCTATTGCACAGTGTCAGAGATCCGGGTTTGACCCTGACCTTCTTACTTCCTAATCCTATCTGTGTGGAGTGTGCACACTCCCCCAGCAGATCCCTCCTCATGGATTTCCTCCGGGTGCTCCAATTTCCACCCACATCCCAAAGACACGCAGATTTGTCTGTTAACTGGCCTCCATAAAATTGCCCCTAATGCGCAGGGAGCAGATGAGAAAATGGGGATAACATTGAACAAGTGTGAATGAATGATCGAAGGCCAATGACCCCGTTTCCATGCTGTATGTCCAAAACTATAAACAAAACTATAAACCTACACAGACAGTGAAGAAAGTTAATGTTGGCCTACATAATGAGTGGATTTGAGTATAGGAACAAAGAGGAATTGTGTACAGTTGTGGTCTCCTAATTTGAGGAAAGACATTGTAGCTATTAAGGGAGTGCAGCTTAGGTTCACAAGGTTAATTCCCGGGATGGTGCGACTGTCATATGATGAAATAATGGAACGACTGGACTTGAATGCATTGGAATTTAGAAGGATGAGAGGCGATCTAATAGAAACATAAAATTATTAAGGGATTGGACACGCTAGAGGCAGGAAACATGTTCCCGATGTTGGGGAATCCAGAACCAGGGGCCACATTTTAAGAATAAGGGGTAGTAGGCCATTTAGAACTGAGATGAGGAAAAATGTTTTCACCCAGAAAGATATGAATTTGTGGAATTCTCAGCCTCAGAAGGCAGAGGAAGCCGACTCACTGGATGCATTCAAAAGAGAGTTAGATAGAACTCTTAGGCCTAGCGGAGTGGCGGTGCTGGATTGAAGGGCCGAATGGTCCACTCCTGCACTTATTTTCTATGTATCTATGTAATAAATAGGGAATTGAGGGGTGTAGAACACATGCAACAGATGTGAAGGTTAAATTTGCAGCAATGCGGCCAAAGGGTCTATTTCTGTTTCATGCTCTATGACCAACTTCCCGATCAACATTGATATTAGGTTAGACTTTTCATTGGAATATTCACCTTGCAATATTTACCAAAATAAACTGTAGTTGCAATAAATGTCATTGAAAAGTCTTGGTAACATGTTATAGTTACAGAGCGAGACAACACAGGCCTTTTGAACCGCCGAGTCTCTGCCAATGATCAAGCATACATTTGTACCACCCCTTTTTTAATCCGCTCCACGCTCCTATCCATTCAGATTTTTCCACTCGCATACTTACAATAGACAATAGGTGCAGGAGTAGGCAATTCGGGCCTTCGAGCTGGCACCGCCATTCACTGTGATCATGGCTGATCATCTACAATCAGTGACTGCCTTTTCCCCATACCCCTTGACTCCGCTATCTTTAACAGCTCTATCTAACTCTCTCTTGAAAGCATCCAGAGAATTGGCCTCCACTGCCTTCTGAAGCAGAGAATTCCACAGATTCACAACTCTCTGGGTGAAAAAGTTGTTCCTCATCTCCATTGTAAATGGCCTACCCCTTATTCTTAAACTATGGCCCCTGGTTCAGGATTCCCCCAACATCGGGAACATGTTTCCTGCCTCTAGTGTGTCCAATCCCTTACTAATCTTAAGGGCCTGTCCCACTTAGACGCTTTTTTAGGCAACTGCCAGCGACTAGGCGATCGCCACACAGTCGCCGGTGTGTCGCCTGTATGATCGTGAGTAGTCTCAACAGTCGACCAAATAGTTGTAGCTTTTTTCTGGTCGCCGCTGGAGTTTGAAATGTTCAATACTTTTCAGTGAGTCGGCTACCGTGGGTTTGTTGTAGCTAGTCTTCTCCTGACGTAGGTGCTGTCGTAGGTTGTCGCCAGGATGACGTAGGTCGTCGCCGGTGCTGACTTCGGTGAATTCCATTGTCGTGGTCGCCGGCAGTCGCCTAAAATAAAATCACCCAAGTGGGACAGGCCCATTACTCCAGTCGCCGGTTTTTCGGCGACCTGCTACGACTATGACAGTCGCCTACCAAAAAAAATCACCTAGTGGGACAGGCCATTTATATGATTCAATAACATCTCATCCTAAATTCCATTGTACACAAGCCCAGTCGTTCCATTCTTTCAACATACGACAGTTCCACCATCCCGGGAATTAACTTTGTGAATCTACGCTGCACTCCCACAATAGCAAGAATGTCCTTCCTCAAATTTGGAGACCAAAACTGCACACATTACTCCAGGTGTGGTCTCACCAGGGCCGTGTACAACTGCAGAAGGACCTCTTTGCGCCTGTACTGAATTCCTCTTGTTATGAAGGCCAACATGCCATTACTAATAGCAACTTCCAGAGCTCAATTAACCTTACAACAAGCACATCTTCAGTATGTGGGAGAAGAAACTCAGTTGGTCACAAGGAACATGTGCAAATTCCATAAGGACACTACCAGAGATTAGGATTAAACCCAGGTTGCTGAAGCAGTGAAGCACTTTGACTCAGCACCAACATGCCACCTATTTATTATTGGTTATTTTATCAGTACTCCTAAAAATGGCTTTCTCAGCTCAATTACCGGTACCGATATTGTCAAGAATGGCCTGTTCCTATGCTGATGTTCTCCATATTCTCAAGATCTAGCAATAAAAATACCATTCTTTATAGTTTGTCAATCATAAATATTAAATTATTTGTATTTTGCCGACTTGGAATAAAATAAAAAAAGATGAAAGTGTTTTCCCCTCTTACTCTTACTGTTGTGGCAGATTTGGGGTAATGACAAATGTCAAATATGAACCATCTGCTTAAATTGCCTTGATTAATTTTGCCAAAAAAAAAAAAGGCTTGTGAAAACTCAAATCATCAAAAAAGTGCACATGCTTTGCAAAGTACTATGTGATATAAACACCCTGATACTTCATGTAGATCTATATTTTGTCATTACCTGTGGCCAAAAGTCATGGTTTCCCAGAGCAGGAAAAACTTGTAGATCTTTAAAGTGGTTCTGAATAGTCTGTGTCATATTACGGAGGATGTCAATCACGATCTTTGTAGAGAGTTTCTCAGCTGGTACATGGGGAGGACTATCACTGCATTAAAAGGAAAGACACTATTTATAAACAGCTAAGGAAAACACTGAGCCCAATTACTTTACGAGCTACGATATTATTTGTATTTGAAATAATATGTATGAAAATAATTAACATTTGCAGTGCACTGATCTGTCGAGGAAGACCATGACTACAAAAAAAAATACTGGAAACAGAACAGTATCCAATGGTATAAGAGCTTCTCACCATCCAAACACATTCCTCAGTGGGACTCACTTCATGCAGACAGAGGTGATCACGTCATTAGGGGTAAATACAACCAGATGGTGGTATCTGATGGATGTGCCCAAGAACAAAATAATGATAAACAAACAATAAAACATTTGTGGATGCATAGTGCACGACATGGAGGAGTGTCGCATGCCACTATGGTGACGTTGCCATAAGCCTGCTCAACTTGTTCTTCTATGGTATAGTCACAGGCACAAGAATTGTTCTCAAAGAAACCTGTTGGTAATTGCAGCTTTCATTTTGTTGAAGATATGTTCTACAGCCATGGTGTTGGTGGAAGAAATTATTTGTCAGAGTAAGGTTTTATGTAACATTAATGCTTACCCAGTCCATATCACAAAGGAGGGTTGAACTTCGGCATCTTTCATGAATTTAAAAGCAGAGTGAATAAGATTATATGGTGAATCACATGCATAGTCTCCATAAAGTCCTGCATGCTTTGCTGGAAGACCCAATGATGAAAAGCAAACTTTGGTAGGATCAGCTGACAAGTGATAGGTCGGATCCAAATGCAAGTCAGTCACATGCCAGAATTCTCCTAATAGAAAACAAAAGGCAAAAGATGCTTACCACACTAATCTCCATGTTACTTAAGTTCTAATCAAACTTTGATAAGTCAAGCTAGAAATCCATTTCAAATGCAAGTTTCCTAACAGATGCCAACTGAAGTTTGCCTCAAAAATTGATATTTTGGAAATGCCATTGTCTATGTCTTGACAAACATATTACACCTGACAATCATTATCAATTTGATTTTTAAATGAAGAAGTGGCAGCTGTTGAGAACTGCTGGTAGATTACTCTGGAAGGTTAGAGCGCATGGAATCCAAGGAGAGATAGCTGATTAGATAGAAAATTGGCTTCATGGAAGGAAGCAGAGGGTGATGGTGGAATATTGTTTTTCGGACTGGAGACCTGTGACTGGTCATGTGCCTCAAGGTTCAGTGCTGGGCCCCATCGAGGTTTATCATCTACATTGATGATTTGGATGAGAATGTACATGACATGATTAATAAGTTTACAGATGTGGGTGGTATTGTAGATAGTGAAGATGGTTACCAGAAATTGCAGCAGTATCTTGATCGGTTGGACAGGTGGGCGAAGGAATGGTTAATGGAATTTAATACAGAAAAATCGGCAGGACCTACACAGTGAATGAGAGGGCTCTGGGGAGTAGAGGGATCTATGATCTAGGGCTCTGGGGAGCAGAGGGATCTATGATCTAGGGCTCTGGGGAGCAGAGGGATCTAGGATATTGTTCCTTGAAAGTGGCATTGCAGGTACATAAGATTGTCAGTCTTTTGGCACTTCATCTGTCCGATGAAGTTGAGTATGGAAGTTGAGGGGTCATGTTACAATTATACAGTATAAGACGTTGGTTTGTACTCGCTAGAATTTAGGAGATTGAGGGGGATCTTATAGAAACCTACAACATTCTTAAGTGGTTGGACAGGCTAGATGCAGGAAGATTGTTCCCGATGTTGGGGAAGTCCAGGACAAGGGGTCACAGCTTAAGGATAAAGGGGAAATCTTTTAGGACCGAGATGAGAAAAACATTTTTCACACAAAGAGTGGCGAATCTCTGGAACTCTCTGCCACAGAGGGTAGTTGAGGCCAGTTCATTGGCTATATTTAAGAGGGAGTTAGATGTGGCCCTTGTGGCTAATGGGATCAGGGGGAATAGAGAGAAGGCAGGTACGGGATACTGAGTTGATGATCAGCCATGATCATATTGAATGGCGGTGCAGGCTCGAAGGGCCGAATGGCCTACTCCTGCACCTATTTTCTATGTTTCTATGTTGGTGAGGCCACATTTAGAGTAATGTCATCAATTTGGGCACCAGGTTACAGGAAAGATGTTGTCATGCTGGACAAGGTGCAGAGAAGATTTACCAGGATATTGCTAGGACCCAAGGACCCGAGCTATAGGGAGTGGTTGAGCAGGCTAGGACTCTATTCCTTGGAGCGCAGGAGGTGATCTTAGAGAAGTATACGAAATCATGAGGAAAATGGATCAGGTAAACACACAGAGTCTCTTTCCCAGAAAATGGGAATCGAGAACTAGAGGACATGGGTTTAAGGCGAGGGGGGAAAGATTTATTAGGAATCTGAGGGTATTTTTTTTTTCTTAAATAAAGGGTGACGGGTATATGGTTTGAGCTGCCAGTGGAGGTAGTTGAGGCAGGTACTATTGCAGCATTTAAGAAACATTTAGAAAGGTACATGGATTGGATAGGATAGTCCCTCAGATTCCTATTAAATCTTTTCCACTTTACCTAAAACCCATGTCCTCTGGTCCTTGATTCACCGATTCTGGGCAAGAGACTATGCATCTACCGGATCTATTCCTCTCATGATTGTAGACACAAGATCACCCCTCATCCTTCTGCGCTCCAAGGAATAGTGTCCCAGCCTACTCAACCTCTCCCTAGAGCCCAGAATCTTGAGTTCTGGCAACATCCTCGTAAATCTTCTCTGTACCCTTTTCAAGTTGACAACATCTTTCCTATAACAAATGATAACATCCAAATACCCAAGCTAAATGAATGCTACACAATGAGATTCAGGGTTTATTCATTTGCACAAGTCATCACAGAAATTAACAAAAGTAAAAGTGCAAATTTTAAAATGTCATGCAAGGTACACCAAATAGGACCCAAAAGGGCACAAACTGCTGGAGTAACTCAGCAGGTCAGGCAACATCTCTGGTGAACATGGATAGGTGACGTTTAGGGTCTGAAGAAGGGTCTCGACCCAAAATGTCACATTCTCCAGAAATGCTGTCTGGCCTGCTGAGTTACTCCAGCACTGCTCCCTTTTGCGTATTAACCAGCATCTGCAGTTCTTTGTTTCCATACAAGACCCAGCTATTTATCCTGCTTGAGTGAAAGGAGCTGAAATAACTTTCGCTCAAATCTAACAGGTCAAGATAATCACAGAAAAACTACATTGAGTGTTTTTAAAAAAACTATCCAAAGCTATCCCATTTCTATTCTGACCTTTCTGTCCTGAGCTTCCTCTATTGCCAGAGTGAAGCCAAATACAAATTGGAGAAACACCTCATACTCCACCTAGGGAGATTACAACCTGGTAGTATTAACATGGAATTCTCAAATTTTATGTAACTAACCTCAAACCCATCCACTTTTCCCACCACATCTCTGCCCTATGTCCCACCTGGATATGTACCCATTTCTGCCCTCTCTATTTCTATCCCACCTATATTCCTTCCTCGGGATTCACAATTCGCACTTCCGTCCTTAGCTCACACCTTTTGGCTTTTCATCATTTTACCCATTCAACTGCTTATCAAAAACCTTCCTCATCTGTATCCATGTCTAACTCACCAGGCTTTGTTCTGCCCCACCTCCTTTCCAACTCTCTTCCTCCTCTCCCCCCTCACCATACTATTATCAGCCTGAAGAAAGGAACTGACCCGAAACATAACCTATCCATATTTTCCAGAGATGTTGCCCGACACGCCAATTTCACATATTTTCACCTTTTTTTGTTGAGCGGGAAGGGACGTGTTGAGGTTGGACTGTGCACGGATGGGGAAGATGTTACTGGTGGGGGGGGGGGGGGGGGGGGGGGGGGGGGGGGAAATCACATTGAATCAAATTGACAGAAAATAGTAAACTTTATTGACTGTTTGTTGTTTATTTCCCAGCTCTTTATAATTAACTAGACCAAGTGCAGACCCGTTGGGTCTGTTCCCCCAACGTGCGGGAGGAGGGGGGGGGGGGGGGGGGGGGGGGGGGGGGGGGGGGGGGGGGGGGGGGGGGGGGGGGGTAGAGAGCTACAGGTTTGCTACAGGTTCCAGGTTCTAAACATAGAACTAGAACCAAAAAAGACACATTCTGCAAGCATTGTAGAACCAATAGACACATTTTGCAAGCGTTTTAGTACCACTAAGGCTACTTACATTTGAGTAAACATGTGTTCAGTGTTATTCACAGCTCAGAGAAACGTGACCCTCTGCCTTCATCCATCATGAAGAGAATGTGAGGCCCACGACTTCCTGGTTTTATAGTCCCTCCCCCCTGCCGCCAGCAGGGGCAGCAGAGAGAATTTTGGTGGCAAAAACAGGAAAGCAGACTATTATCTAAATGGTGGCCGACTAGGAAAAGGGGAGATGCAGCGAGACCTGGGTGTCATGGTACACCAGTCATTGAAAGTAGGCATGCAGGTGCAGCAGGCAGTGAAGAAAGCGAATGGTATGTTAGCTTTCATAGCAAAAGGATTTGAGTATAGGAGCAAGGAGGTTCTACTGCAGTTGTACAGGGTCTTGGTGAGACCACACCTGGAGTATTGCGTACAGTTTTGGTCTCCAAATCCGAGGAAGGACATTATTGCCATAGAGGGAGTGCAGAGAAGGTTCACCAGACTGATTCCTGGGATGTCAGGACTGTCTTATGAAGAAAGACTGGATAGACTTGGTTTATACTATCTAGAATTTAGGAGATTGAGAGGGGATCTTACAGAAACTTACAAAATTCTTAAGGGGTTGGACAGGCTAGTTGCAGGAAGATTGCTCCCGATGTTGGGGAAGTCCAGGACAAGGGGTCACAGCTTAAGGATAAGGGGGAAATCCTTTAAAACCGAGATGAGAAGAACTTTTTTCACACAGAGAGTGGTGAATCTCTGGAACTCTCTGCCACAGAGGGTAGTCAAGGCCAGTTCATTGGCTATATTTAAGAGGGAGTTAGATGTGGCCCTTGTGGCTAAGGGGATCAGAGGGTATGGCGAGAAGGCAGGTACGGGATACTGAGTTGGATGATCAGCCATGATCATATTGAATGGCGGTGCAGGCTCGAAGGGCCGAATGGCCTACTCCTGCACCTAATTTCTGTTTCTATGTTTCTAATGGGGAATTTTGTAAAAACATTAATATCTCTGTCATTTTTCATTGACGGGAAAAATCCTCAGCACACATATGGCGGAGGGGGGCTCTGAGCAAGGTGGCCAAAAATGACGGCCGTAGGTGGCGGCGTTCTCTCGGAAATCGCAGCACAGATGGCCAAAACCCGTCAAGAACAGACTTTTAGTAATATAGATATAACGGTCAGGGTTCATTGGTATTTTTGCAGAACACTGATGGTTAATACAAAACTCGTTTGTAGAATACGTTTCATACCCATTCACTTGGGCCATTTTAAATGCACCAACTGCAAAAGTGTCCTCCTTCATCTTCTAGGTCAGTGTATATAACACATTGAATGCATTGATGAAAGGTCTCAACCTGAAACATCGACTGCCCATTTCCCTCCAAAGATTTTCTACAAGTCTTCCAGCAGCTTGTCTTTTTTTTTTTTTGCTACAGGTTCCAGCATCTGCAGTCTCTTGTACCTCTGTGTTATATTACTATCTATATCATGTTATATCGCAAACACACACATATCTACATTAGGAACAGAAGTAGGCCACATGGTCCCTGGAGCTGCTCTGTCATTTATTAAAATCATGACTACGCAAACTCTAATCTCACCTCCACATTCCTACCTGCCATCCATAACCTTTCATCTCTTTACTTGTCAAGAATGTCTCCACCTCTGCCGTAACATTACAATTCTCTGCTTCCACCACCCTTTAAGGAGGAGCGTTCCAAAGTCTCACAAAAGCTGAGAGAAAATAAATTATGTGTTTTCTCTACCTTAAATATTGTTAAACAATGAACTCTCAATCCAGATTCTCCTGCAAGAGGAAAGCCCATCACTATCTAACTTGTTTCAATCAACTTCTCTCTCACTCTTGTGGACAGAAGCCAAGTTCCTCCAGCTTTTCCCGATGACACAACCTGCCCACAAGATGACATATCAGTCCAAACTATTCCAGCACATTTACAATCTTGCTTAAATATGACCAACATTATACACAACATTCCAGGTATAGTCTCACCAATGCCTTAAACAAAGGACAAACAAATTCCCTCACAATAAATTATAAGGTTCTGATAGCTTTCCTAATTACTTTCTATGCTTGCTAACAAGCATTTGCAACTCGTGTATCAAGACATCAAGACCTCACAACTCTACAACCACTCACAATTTAGATATGTTTTTATTTTTTCTGCTAAAATAGGCAATTTTGGTCAAGGTTTCTCTCTTGCATCTACCCCAACACACTGTTGGCCAAGTAGAATAATTTCAAGCTATGACCCACAGCATTGCAATGCTGCAGGGAAACATCACAGGAAACTGATACACTTCAGTCACGCAGTAGGATTGACACTCAGTGTGAAACTTCAAGGTCATCAAAAAAACTGATGTTGCTGTGACAAGCATACATAATTAAAATTAGAAGAAACTACAAAGTTAGCCTCTCGTATAAATCGCAAAAACGAGAATCAACCATGCAATTCAGTCTTTTTTCAGCTTCCTATAGTCCAATTGTCAGTTACTAGCTCCTCACAAATGGGAATTAATCTTTTTATCTATATTCTGTCATTAACTATTTCCAAGTGATATACACCCGTAAATGTAACCATGCAATAACTGAAATGGTATCATTGTAACATGTTTTTCTATTTTCAATGGACGTTTACAATTGTTAACATGAGCTAATTCTATCAACAATAGATGTTGTTTCATGAACTACCAAAGAAACATATTTTTGTTCAAAATGAAGACTTTGGTCTGATGGTCAACTTCATTCTTTACCCCTCCTATTAAAAAAAAATCTGTTTATTCTGTTGTTGCCAAAGTGATCAATAGGTTGCAAAATTAAAGTAGTTCACAATACAAACAGTGCTTGCAGCTTATGTTTCTATGATAGTTCTTTATTAGCAATACACATTATTATAGAAAACTTACTTCACAAGAAGTTATTCGGTTCATCATGTCAGCACCAACTTAATCCCACTTTCCAGCTGTAGGCTCATACCACTTCAGATCTCGACTTAAAGTGCACATCCTAGTAATGTGTGACTGTGATGATGGTTTGTGCGTCTGCCACTCATTCAAGCAGTGAGTTGCCAACATCCAATACTCAATGGGTGAAGGAACCTTTCCTCTTCTCCCCTTGGATCCTTCTACGGATTACTTTAAACCTATATGTCCCCTGTTTTTTTTTCCAAACTTTTGGCCTAGGGCATCGTTTGTACTGTCCTTCCTGCTTATATCACCCTTCCTATTTTACCTAGTACTTGTGACTTTAGGCAACAAAATTAGTTATAAAAAACAATAGGCTGTCTTTATCTGACACCCTTTTGTCTTGTTTTCCACATCTAGCCACTGTCATTTACTCCACCCATCAGCCAATCAACCCCTCCCCCACCCACACCCATCTCCTGCATCATTTGCCAGGCTTTGTCCTACCCCCATCTCTCGTCTCCAGTTATCACCTCCCTACTCCAAATGCCACCCGCACATTCGTCCACAGATGCTGCCTGGTCTGCTGTTTGTCCAGTACTTTGCTCAAAATTCTAGCATCCGCAGTTCCTAATGTTTTTAAGTCTTTCTTCATGCATTTCAAAGAAAATAACACTAGTCTATTGAATTGTTCCTATTGCTACAATATTTCAGTTCTGGCAACTTCCTCAAATCTCTTCCGTATATTTTGCTGTAGAATCACACCCTTCCTGTATTGCAGTGACCAGAACTGGACATAGTCCACAAACTGCAGCCTTACTGATGGTGCATACATCTCCCTTCTCTTACATTCTGTGCCTTCACTAATACTGCTGAACATTCTCTAATACCCTTACTAACCTTCCCTACTACTGAAAGGATCTGTGAGATGCATTCCCTTGGCTCCACCACACAATATAGTTTATCATTTTACCATATACTGCTTTAGCTTGTTGCACCTCCTCAGATGCATTACCTCGCACTTTTCAGAATTGTATTATTTGTCACTTTCTGCCAACTCACTACACCACCGATCACTTCCTAAATTCTTCCTACCTACAGTCAACAAATCACAACCAATCCACTCCTCATAATCATTACACACATCAAAAAGCCATGACTGTGCTGACAATCAAGCACCCATACTAATGTGTAGGAAGGAACTGCAGATGCTGGTTTAAACCAAAGATATAGACACAAAAAACTGGAGTAACTCAGCTGGTCAGCAGCATCTTTGGAGATAAGGAATAGGTGAAGTTTTGGGTCGAGACCCTTCTTCAAATGGAAAATTTCCCTTTCCCCTCACTCCCCATCTGAGATAGACTAATAATCTTTTCATAGTAATTTTAACAAAACCTTTATATTTAAAAATAACTCGCGAAAATCATATCTAATTTGTGCTTCAAACGTGTTGGCCTGAGTACTTCATCCCAACTACATTTTCTCAAGCCTAGTGCCAATACTGCCCATACACTTTTCATGGCTTATAATCAATAAATTGCCCAGGTTTTGATCTCTCACTTAGGTTTGGCACTTTAAACATAGTAGAGGTTGATAGCCTGTAAGATGTTGCAGTAATAGGAGGAAGGTCCAGACGAGGTTGACAAGAATGATTCCAGGAATGAGTGGGTTAGCATATGATTAGCGTTTGACAGCCCTGGGCCTCTACTCGCTGGAGTTTAGAAGGTTGAGGAGGAACCTCATTGAAACTTACAGAATAATGAAAGACAGAGTGATGAGGAAAGGATGTTTCCATTGGTGGGAGAGTCTAGGACCAGAGGTCAGAGACTCAGAATTAAAGGACGCTCTTTTAGAAAGGAGGCGAGGAGGAATTTCTTTAGTCAGAGGATGATTAATCTGTGGACCTCATTGTCACAGAAGGCTGTGGGGGCCATCAATGGATTTTAAGGCGGAGACAGACAAATTCTTGATTAGAACAGGTGTCAAGGGTTATGGGGAGAAGGCAGGAAAATGTGATTAGGAGGCAGAGATCAGCCATGATTGAGTAGACCCGATGGGATGATCGGCCTAATTCTACTCCTATAATTTGAGAATATACATGCATGTGTGTCTGTTAGGGAACACATTAATGCTAATATAAGAATTCACATTTTCCGAAGGAATGCTCCCAAATATTTGAAGTACATTTGACACACAAAATGCAGATGCTGGAATCTTGAGCAAAAAAAGTGTTGGAGGAATTCAGCAGGTCCTCCCCCCATCTGGATCCTGATGTTGGAAGTTGAGGATGGACAACTGACATTTTGGGTTGGGACTCTTCTTCAGGCTACTTGAAGTAAATGTTACGCTTTCATTGTCTTGTTTTATGAAGTCAATGTTCATGTATTTTTATTTATTTTGGTTATTTACCCTACCACTCAATTTAAGGTGGAAACATATCTTATTCTCCCAATACCTTTACAGAGTAACCAGTTCATCAGTGCCAAACTTGATGGTCTGCCACAGAATCTAAAAGGTTATGCTGCTGTGTGCACATTAGCATATTTTAAATCTTGTTGGTTCAACAAGGTTATTTTTCTTCCTCCAAGTTATATTTGTGGCCCACCCTCTTTCACAAAGGGAACTAAGAATTGCAACATTGCAATGTTGGAATTGAGGGGGGGGTTATAAATGATAGCAGAATTCGGCCATTTGGCTCATCAAGTTTACTCCGCTATTCAATCATGGCTGATCAATTTCTCCCTCCTAACCCCATTCACCTGTATTCTCCCCATAACCTCTGACACCTGTACTAATCGAGAATCTATCTATCTCTGCCATAAATATATCAACTGATGGTGTACCAGGTTGCATGTGATACATAATGAACCAAAGTGGAACATTCTCTGTGAGTAATATTTCCTATCCCTCCAGAGAATAGGATATATTAAAAGGTAAAGATCAAGAGGACAAATCCTACCACTTTATAAATCATTTGTGCAACTATCTTAGAACTGTGTCCATATATGATTTGAACAACCCAAACTATAGCAATGTTGAATATGGCAAACATTGTGATGAAAGATCAGTTATATAAACCAGTTATAGAAATTGAATTGTCTCAAGATAAGAGACAGACACAATTTTCTGGGTCTAAGCTTGTAAAATGGTGAAGCCAGGACATTAGAATCTTATATGATTTATAGTTAAATTAATCTTAGAAACCACCATATCTCTGAAAAATGCTCCCTTGTGATGATAATGAAGTGGGCCCATTACAAGCATGTACAAAAAAAAATCACTTTATTTGGGAAAATATAATTTTAGACGAATAACTATTTGGAACGGCTAAGTTATCTTAGACCCTCTTCCAAAACCAATGTATTTTCCCCTATGTCGTATTCGCGACTGTTAGAGATTGGTAGAGATTGACGATGTTGGAATATGTTGTAAGCAACTTAATGTTTACGCGGTTCAGCAATAATGATGAAAGCTTGCGAAACCTTGGTAATTTATGTGTCCATCAATTCCGGTTTTTAAATCGCCACCACAAAGAATCATGAGTTTCGCGGTTTCGCCTGTGTTATCTTCACACTGGTCTATGTAATTTTGCCCCCGCAATTATTTCCGAATTATCCATTTAATGTTTTTGCACGGTCAGAAACTAACTAAGCACTTTATTTCCATTCGCTCATTAAGCAAACTACAGCGTATAAATGTTACCCAACACAACCTTTATGGCACCTATACCTCAATCAACTTGTACTTTAGCAAAACAAAAGTGACATTCTTTCCATAACTTAGATTTCATCCCCCTAATTAGAGCAATATTTTAGGGTGGAGACAAGAAGACAGTACGGCTTTAAGCCCAAAACAAGTAATCACTTCTGCCATGCCTTTGTATCTCAGTCACCCGACGAGAGCAACTTTCACTCCGCTTACCTGTGACCCTGGCCCTTGTCCTGTGGGGATACGGTGCGGCGGCAGGCGCCGCTAACTCTGAGGCCAGCAGCCACAATCCGCAAACAAGCCATAGCTGCACAAATGCCCCCCCGACTTCCATCGCTACCCGGCTGCGGGGACGTTCGCGCAGCCGCAGCACGCGCCAACACGTGACCAGCGCAGATCCGGGCCATGTTCTAATCAGGTCAAGCACTCAATTCTCACACTCAGTGACTCAATCCTGGGGACAGACTATTATAAACCACCAGGAAATAGCCAACTTCGCGTCAATGTAACCCCTGCAGCTTAATTCGTTTGAAATATTAACACACGGTATGGATTTTATTATGCACTCTGAAATCAACTAGATAATTTGCTGTTCCTTTGCTATTCATTTTAATGTGCATTCGCCATAGGAGCAGAATTAGGCCATTCGGACCATCGAGTCTACTCAATTGTGAATTGGGCTGATTCATTTACGTAAAGAACTGTTCTATTTCTGAAATTCGAATTTGAACTTGTGGAGCTCGGATTTGTTCCAAATTTGATTCAAGTAATCTGGAACTGGCGAGATTTAGGTATGGAGGCTCTGGTTCTTTTTACTGTTCTGCATTTTCAAGTCTCTTGTTTTAAGTACTGCATTTTTTCGCTTTGGGTTGTATAAAAAAACTGTACAACGAAAATGACATTGAAAATTATGACATTTCCTTGAAATGCACGAGATTGGACCATAGATCCCTTATTAAAAATGAAAAAATAGTCGTTTTCCTTATAGATTACCGAGATAACAACTAAGCTCTCCAGATACGATGCTTACATCCACGTGAACTGGCACAAAAAAATCTGCATGCGAGATGAGTCGAAGAAATTACATGTGGAGTGCATTTTCCCACCCATGCGGTTGGAAAACTAATCATGGGAGATATACTTGATCTTCCACGATGTGCTTTACAGAATCGTTGGAACAACTTGTCTTTGAAAATCTATTTTCACTTTGCATGACTGCTTTGATGATCGAGCTAAAACATTTAGCTCCAAAATAAGCTCCAAAGCATGAATACGATTATTCTGTTAATGAATTAGGGAATAATAACCTCTCGTGGCCCAGTGAGGCCATATATCGCACATGAACGTACTGCACAGACACTCTACACCCTGGTCCCTATCTCTTGTTATAATTATTATTTAATACATATGCCACTTTGTTGTCTTTAGTAAGGCAAGAAACGGCTAAAGTTTAATCTTCCAATGTATTTAAGCGCTTTGGTCTACACCTTTAGAATGGAACTAACTATTTTTTTTGTATGAACATTGGTGATAAAACGAAAAGGCAAATAGTTTGTACAAAAATGTTAGCATAAGAAACCACAACTGTCAGTTCAAGAGCAACATGTTTATTGACCGCTTCAACTTCTTCATTCCGACTAAAACATGCCTTCTATGACCAAATTCCATTTTATAAAAAATAAAAACGTGGATAAGTGATGTACAGGTATTAAAAATGCTAGACTGTTAATTTTTTTTTACAACATAAAAACAGTATTTCGTATCTTGTTACAAAAGAGGTTCTCAGATTGGCTCTTCACTGGAAATCCAGGCAAGTCGCAGTACAGTCAGAGGAAGAACCGCTCCAGATTTTAAATACTGTCATGAGTATTGCCCGATTGCTCTGACAGCCCTTCGCGTGGAACGTTATGCCTTTTCGTAGGTACGAACAGCAACAATATCGTCAAATGTTAGATTCTGTTGAAACACAAGTACAATTTAACTTAAGCCATTCACACCAAAAGAATAATGCAATAGAAATACAATTACAGGTTAACGTACCATGACCATTTTGCCATCCTTGAGTTCCCTGGTAAAACTAGTTTCCTTTCCATCCCATTTCTGGACGTGAACAAGTTTATCACCTTCCAAAGTTATCGTTGTCTGTTGACAAGTAGAATACGAATTGTCGATCAGCAAACGTTAATCGCAATAAACAAGAAACTGGGCAGCATTTGTCAACAATTGCGTTTGGCAAAATAACTATAAATATTTAAATCGAGGTTAGCTAGTAACGATAATGTACTACTTTCGAAAAGCAATGTTTGAAACAAATCTTTGCCTGCTCCCGCCGCTACTCCAAACCGGGAGGCAGAACAGAAAATAAATCTTATTCGTCAGCTCAATTATCCACATTGTCTGAATCTATTACTGAAGCGCGCACGGACAAACAATGCGCAATGACAATCACTGCACTTACTTTGCAGACCCGGTCATCCGCTGTAGTTTCGTCGAACTCTTCTCCTAGTTTGAAGGTAATTTCGGTGTTTTTAAAGGTGCTCAGCGTCTTCAACGCCACAGTATCGTCCTCTTTGCTGATGACAATAGTCGGTTTGGTCACATTCCCGACTTGTCTAGTAGCGAAACTCACACCTGCCAAAATACAGATATTGCACCAATTTCCATTCTCCATTCAAAGCGAGTGAATGAAACACACTAACTATATGCTGCTTTGCCTTGAATGAACACGGCAGGAATTATTTACACTGAAGAACATCAAACATGCCTATAACTTAGCTTCCTCGTGAAATATTGATCTCTGTCGTTGTTTAATATAAAATGCTTATTTCAAGTATATATTTCCGTCTGGACTACCAGATTTACGGTTTAATTATTCGCAAGATTGCCGACATGCAGTGCGCTACTTACCCAAAGCTTTCATATATGCATCGAAATTCTCGCTTTCAATGAGCTTCCAGGTTCCAACGAAAGCATCGACCATGTTGCCGGTACCGAAGATTGGAGAAAGTGGAAGAAGCGACTTCGGGTGGAGAACTAACCTTAAAATTATAACTGGCGGTCCCGTAGGATGCAAAAAAAAGCCAGTGGTCCGGCTCGGCGCGACACCCCCTAAATACACAACCACTGCGAGGAGGAGTCACGGGCGGAGCATGGAAATAACGGATGAGGTAAATTGCAACCCGTCCACTGTGAGCGAACAACCAGAAACTATAAGCAACTCAAGAAAATAAAACGATGACAAAGAACACTTCGAAATAACTAAACACTAGAAGTAGAGAGGCTGGGATTAAAACATGGAATGGAAGTCCCGAACGCTCTAATAATTACAGCGTTTGTTCACATGAACACATTCTATTTCCATAATATTTTACTCTTTATTTCCTAACCGTTTGATTAGAAAATGAAACAGACGTTTCAACGTTATCGAGAAAAGTCTCCATTCATTAGCATTGTATTTAAGTTAACGTAAGTAAATCTCAAATCTCAAAGACTAAGTTTCTTTCCAATTTAAATTGTATTAAAATGTATAAGAGTGGAGATATTTCTGGGTCTGACTGTAAAGTTCCCATTGAGTTTTAATGCTATTTAAATACAAATCGGATTTGTTTTCCAAATAAATATTTTCAAGGCGTTTTCTTTCAATCAAATAGTTATCTGCGGCTTTACATATTTGTTGACGATGGAATCCGATTGGTTGTCTCCAAAGTTATATTTTTAATGGAACTAATTAATTACAGCAAATTGCGATGGATAAAAATGAACTATGCATAGAAATGTAATACGTGCTCACGATATCTGTGGCGGCGAAAGCGACGCCTGGTGTTTGGTTGAGAAATAACAACACGTTCGAAGGAAATGATCCTGCGAAATGGAACTGGTTGGTTATTTAAAACACATTTAAAGGGCACAAAGTGCTGGAGTAACTCAGCGGGTCAGGCAGCATCGCTGGAGAACATGCTGGTGACGTTTCGTATCGGAACCCTTCTTCAGATCTGCAGTATCTTGTTTCTACATGTTATCATGTAAATGTTTGTTCATCATCCAAGTGCATCTACTCAAAAGTCATAAAGCTGAATTGGTCGAATTTCCGTACATTTGGCCAATCCTATTTTCCTTGCATATCCCCGTATTGGTTAAGCTCTGATTCAGTTTTATTCTTACATCAAGTTTGAATTAAAATGGTACATCAAGTGGTATCTATGTTTAAAATATAGAAACATAAAACTGCAGATGTTGGACACATGGGTGGACGATAGATGGACATTAAAAAAATGCAAATGTTATCTGAAGTAAAAACAGTAAAATGCTAGAAACACAACAGTTCCTGAGGCATTTCGGAAAGAAAAATGAGTTAATGTTTCTGGTCGAAGACCCTTTGTCAGGAACCGAGAAAGTGAAAAATCAAAGGTATACAAAAATGCTGGAGAAACTCAGCGGGTGCAGCAGCATCTATGGAGCGAAGGACATAGGCAACGTTTCGGGCCGAAACCCTTCTTCAGTAAGAGAAAACTAGTTAGTTCTCAGACAATATCCTAGGTCAGGATCGAACTCGGGTATGTGTGTGTGTGTGTGTGTGTGTGTGGAGGGGGGATGAGACAAATCGAATATCTGTGATAGCATGTGGCCTGTTGCCATGGCAATAAAACAAAATTAGTTGACTGAGTTGATAGATTAGTAAGGGCAATTGGAGAATTCGAACAAATAGCCATAAATAAGAATTTAGAGGAAGTGAGACACTATTTAACATAATATTGTGAAATGCAGAGCCCTAGGATGTGCCCCGTAGTTCAGCCTGTGGTAATAAAGAGAGACAAATCTGAGCTAACTTCAGTGATAGACTGGTCAGTTCCAATACAGAATGTTTAGGAAATAACTGTAGATGCTGGTTTAAATCAAAGGTAGACACAAAATGCTAGAGTAACTCAGACAAGCAGCATCTCTGGAGAGAAGGAATGGGTGACGTTTTGGGTCAGACCATTCCTTCTCTCAAGAGATGCTGCTTGGCCCGCTGAGTTACTCCAGCATTTTGTGTCTACCAGAGAAATGTTCAGTTTAATTTAGAGATACTACGTGAAAATAGCACCGAGTCCAGGCAGACCAGTAATCCCAACAAACTAACACTATACTACACACACTAGGGACGATTTACAATTATACCAAGCCAATTAACCTGCAGACCTATACGTCTTTGAAGTGTGGGAGGAAACTGGTGATCCCGGGGAAAACCCTCGCAGGTCATGGGGAAAGTGTAGAAACTCCACACAGACAAGCACCCATGGTTAGCATCGAACCCGGGTCTCTGGTGCTGTAACCAACAACTCTACCATTGTACTGCCAAAACCAAATGTGATGTCTCAGGTTATAGAAACATAGAAAATAGGTGCAGGAGTAGGCCATTCGGCCCTTCGAGCCTGCACCGCCATTCAATATGATCATGGCTGATCATCCAACTCAGTATCCTGTTCCTGCCTTCTCTCCATACCCCCTGATCCCTTTAGCCACAAGGGCCACATCTAACTCCTTCTTAAATATAGCCAATGAACTGGCCTCAACTACCTTCTGCGGCAGAGAATTCCAGAGATTCACCACTCTCTGTGTGAAAAAAATTCCACATTGTGATGGAGAGGGTGTGACTGTGACGTGTTCACATGGACGATGAGGCGCTGTTCCTTCAGCTAACATTGTGGCTATTATAACAGTGGGATGTAGAATTAAAGAGGCAGGCAACTGGTAGCTTGGGGTTGTGGAGGAGACCATATTATGAACATCGAGTGAAGTATATTAGATGAGAAGTAAAAGTAATTCACTTCTTCATCCAGAAGGACTCTTTGAGTTATTGGATCATTCCTTTGTTTATGTGCTCATTCTCTAACTATCGTCATTGCATGGGCTTTATGGCCTTCTCTTCTTCTAACCTCATTAATTAATTGACAAGACGACCTCATTTATAACATATCACTGCAGCAAACCTGATTCAAGATTCAAGAGAGTTTATTGTCATATATCCCTGACAGAACAATGATATTCTTGCTTTGCATCAGCACAACAGAACATAATAGGCAAAACCTGGTCTCAGTGTATCAGAGATTTTTCCTTTGATCTATCATTTTGGTAGAGCCACTGCCTCACAGTGCCACACTGGCACTGAATGATCCTGACCATGGGTGCAGTATGTCTGGAGATTAAATGTTCTTCTATGACTGGGTGGATTTCCTCAGGATGCTCTGGTTTCCTCCCACATCCCAAAATGTGTGGGTTAATAGGTCTCTGTAAAATTGTCTTTAATGTGTGAGTGGGTGAGAACTAGACTGAATGGGTAGTTAATGTGAGGACAAAAAAGTGCTGGAGTATCTCAGAAGGTCTGGCAGCATCTTTTGAGAACATGAATAGGTGACGTTTCGGGTCAAGACCCTTCTTCTGACTGATTCCTGATCTGCTGAGTTACTTCAGCACTTTGTATCCCTTTTGTGTCTGTTCCTTGTTTTTACTAATTAATGACTTAGTGGGCTGAAGGACTTGTATTCATGTTGTATCTCTAAAAGTAAAACAAAATTCCCCAGCCCATTCTGCAAATTAAAAACAATTTGTTGTCTCTCCTTCCCTGTTCTGATGCAGGATATTTGCTCTGAAATATTAATTTGGCCCATTGCAGATTTACAGCATCTTCAGTTGTTTTGGTTAAACTGGCTGGCAACCAGAAGCTCAAGGTTGTTCCTTGAGCAGGGATTTTCCTTCCCTGTTGGATTCACTGTCACTTCTCTTCTAGGAATGCCAATCTTGAAGAAATTCTGGTCTTCAATGGGATGGAAAAATTCGAATTATATATCTTACACATAAATTTAACAAGACATTGAAAAGAAATAGACTGTGGAAAAAGAACAAGATAATAGTGAAAAACACAATCAGAAATTGTCCATGTTAGTGCAAGAGCTGGTCTGTTGTCAGTTGGGTTACCAGTACTGAGGTAGAATTAGGTTTGTATAGGTCAGTTCAAGGATGTTTGTGGGGAAAGTAGCTGGTAATAAAGTAGCTAGTTCCTGAACTAGATGATGTGGGATTTTAGACTTCAGTACCTCATGCCAAATGGTAACAGTGAGAAAAGTGCATGACCCGAATCCTTCCTGTAACCGTGTGGGCTTCTCCAACATGTTGGTTAATTGGCCATTCTAAATAACCCTTAGTATGTAGTTGAATGGAGAAATTGATGTGATAGGTTAATTGGCCATTCTAAATTGCTCCCTAGTATGTATGTGAGGGGTAGAATCAGGGTTAGGGTGTGGATAGATGGGCGTCAGAGTGTGGTGAATTTATGATAACCTGGGGAGAATAAAAAATAGGATTAATGTAGGATGAACATAAATCGATGGTTGATGGTTAATGCAGAGCTGGTGGGTAGAGGGGCCTGTCTCCAAGGTGCATGACTATGAGTTTATCTTCCTCCTTACCACTCAGTGGTCCAGGTGAATCAATGAATCTCAGTGGAGTCTGGATCGCTGACAGGGTTGGGGGTCTCTGCTGACACAGACACAGGGAGATGCCTCATTCTGAGTGCTTAGCAAGAGATCAGCAAGCAGACTGTCAGAAGGCCACTGGCTGGAGGAGCAATGAACGACTCCTCAAGAACCCCTGACTTGAAAGAAATTACTGGTGAATTGAAAGCAAAACAAAATCTCCAGATGCCGAAAATCAGAAATAAAATCAGAAAATGCTGCACGATCTCGGCAGGCTAGACCATGCCTGCAGAGAGATAAACTAAATTGATGTTTCAGGGTATGATCCTTTGTCAGATGGAAGAAGATAGTTGGCCGTTACGGTCCTTGGGTTAAATGCTCAAGGACCA
This sequence comes from Leucoraja erinaceus, assembly GCF_028641065.1. NCBI lineage: Eukaryota > Metazoa > Chordata > Chondrichthyes > Rajiformes > Rajidae > Leucoraja > Leucoraja erinaceus. The sequence goes on from NC_073381.1 coordinate 57,702,304, forward strand.
TCTGCTCAATGATGTTATGATGTGAAATTGTTATATGAAGTAAGTTCGCCATCCAGTGGCAGACCAGCATAATGGTGCTGAGGAATGAGGAGCAGCAGCTTCAAGGTTAGAAATTATTCATTTGTTTGTTAGATTGTCCTCTCCGTACTAAATGTGATGCCCACCATTATGTGACATTTCCATCCTCAGAAAAAAGGTTCTGTGTTTAATCTATCTATGCCTCTCATTTTATATACTTCTCTTAGGTCTCTCGTCAACCTCCAGCGGTTCAGAGGAAATAGTCCAAGTGTCCAATCTCTCCTTGTAGCTGATGCCTCCTAATCCAGGCATCATTCTGGTAAATATCCTCAGCACCCTTTCCTAAACCACCACATCCTTCTTGTATTGGGGAGACCAAAACTGCATGCAATACCTCAAATATGGTCTAACCAAAGTCCTATAAAGCTGCATCACGACTTCCTGACTTTTGGCTAATGGCGAGAGTGCTAAATGCCTTCTTTACCACTTTATTTATTTGTGTTGGCCCTTTCACAGAGTGAATGATTAGAACATCAAAGATCCCTCTGTACATTAATGCTATCAAGCCTTGCCATTCATTGTATATTGTTCCCTTACAAAGTGCAATACCTCACAGTGGCTCAGATTAAACTCCATTTGCCATTTCTCTGCCCATTTCTGCAGCTGATCTATATCCCACTATGTACTTTGACAACATTCATCACAGACTGCAATCCCAGCAATCCTGGTGCCATCCGCAAACATTCTAACCAACCCATCTACATTAAGGTCCAAGTCATCTATACATATCTCAAACTACAGAAGTCCTGAATGTTGTCCTTCCACCACAACATTCTGCCTTCTATCAGTAAGGTAGTTATCAATCCATACGGCTAAATTACTGTTAATCCCAACTATATTCATTGTCTGGATTAGAGATGAGGGGACTACCACGGTATGTTTCAATAACAAACCAATACCAATATCTGGCCTCTCGGCTTTATGCCAGGATGTGTGACCCCATTTATTTGAAAGGGACTGTTAATCTCCATTTGGAAGTTAAGTTTAGGTTTGTCTATTTTTGTTTTTTTCAGTGTATGTTTATTTTTAATTAACTGCATTTTAAATACATCTATAGTTTTTCAAAGTTTTTATTTTATTAAATCTATTTTTATTATCTATTTCCAAATTTTGCTGAACATCAGAGTATTGCAAGCGACATTTGATGGAGTTGTCAGGAGGCTATCAAGCTGATGTGTGGGTTTAGTTTTTTTCTCTGCTGCAAGTTGCACCTTGTTGCACCTTGCAGAAGGGCTGAGGCAGTGACGCCAGCCCTGTAATGGGAGTCACACTGACACAAGGATATAGATCAACAGCATGGCTGTGCAATAGTGTAGAAAGGAAGTGCAGATGCTGCTTTATACCAAAGATAGACACAAAGTACAGGAGTAACTCAACCGGTCAGGCTGCATCTCTGGTGAAAAGTGATAGATGATGACTCGGGTCGGGACCCTTCACCAGACTGAGTTTGAATCTGAGTGGTGACTGTGAGACATGGGCCAGGATCAGTGTGATCTGGTTCAACGGTTAACATCTAACATAGATCATAGAACAGCACAACACAGAAATGGACTCTTCGGCCCACAATGTTTGTGCTGAACGTGATGCCAATTTAAACTGATCTAATCTGTCTGTACACGATTCATTTTCCCCTATTTCCTGCACTTCCATGTTCCTGTCTAAAAGCCCCTTAAACACCACTATTGTGTCTGCCTCCATTTGCCTGGCAATGTGTTCCAAGTCCCCACTACTCTCTGTGGAAAATAAAAGTTGCCCCGCACATCTCCATTGAACTTTTCCCCATTTCATTTTATAGTTGTGCTTTTCTGTGTTGGATATTTACACCCTGGGGGAAGGGTTTTGACTGTCTACCCAATCAATGCATTTCAAAATTATTTATTTAAAGTTCATCAAGTGTTTTAATTTCGATATGAATAATTGTTTAGAGTTTGATTTTTATACAAACCTTTCATGTTCAGGATTTCTTTTCTATGGCAGGAATGTGTTTTAGCTCCTCCAAGTGATGGGATTTAGTTTGGAAGTCCGGAGCAGTATAGACCTTGCTGCCAAGAATCAGGACCATCTCCACATTTTGAAGGAGTCAGCTGTAAAAGCAGTCCGTGTTTTTGTAAGTAGGGCTTTTTCTGTATGATCATGTAATGGGATTATGTTAATAAGGCCTAGGCAACACATGTGTCACTGATAGGGATTGGGACTGCTATTTTTTACTGGGGTATACATACAAATGAAGACATAGCAGGTGGCTAACTGGCGAATGTGAATGACTCTCACTAGTCACCAATTTCTGACATATTTTAAAAAGATAGTTAATAGGTCTTATGGACAGCTGGCATGTCCAGCATATACTGCCCATTATATTTGGGGTTACTTATATTAACACCTGTTCTTTCATGCAAGATTGATTTAATTAATAGTATTTATGTTTCCCAGCTGCCATTGGCAGATTTCAAACTCAAATCTTTGAAAGCCAAACCTCTGAGTTTCTATTCCAAACTTGAAATGAATGCTGCATAAGACCAGGCAATACCCAAGTAACACATCACCCACAATGGTATCAACATTGCTGCATTGAAAGTTAAAAAAATAGGGTATATTAAATTCCTCACAGGGCACTATCTTGCCAGTGATTTGGTTGATAATGTGAAGAAGAAAACAATTATCTTCTTCAGATATGACTAGTTCAGAATTTCTATGAATTAAAAATGCTTCTACATATAATTATTTTTAAAGATGATTTGAGACAATTGAGTGTTGAGTGAATGGAATTAAGAATAAAACCATTGCATTCAGTCAGTGTTTGACCTTTTTTATAATTACATTCATAATTCTGTAGCAAACCTTTCAGAATTAAAGAAAACGAGCTGAGCTAGTTTCAAAAAGAAAGTTTATATATACTGTATTTTAAAAATCACATCTAAAAGTTGTATTTACAAAAGCCATACAAATTTACAACAGTTGTTTTTAATCAGTCCATGTCCTGTGAATTGTTGCAGGCTAGAAGTTAAGGAAACCAAACACTCTTTGGACAATATGTAACAAGTGGCATTAAAATAGGATTTTCAGCCATTAATGCCATTTTCTGGGAACTATTGCTAAAGTGTTGATCAGAAATTAAATATTTTGAGAATATTTAAACCATTACAAAGTAAATCACTGATGTTTTCACACATTCTACCCAAAGCTGGTTCATTGTATAAATATATTTTGAATGAATCATGTCAGCATCTTTAATGGATTGCTTTAACAAAACAGGATATAAATTGGAAACAATGAAAATAAAATGCGTCGCTTAACTTTTATCTTTGAGTATCCAATCTAATTTCTCCCTCTTTTGTCACAAAATAATCAAATATTGAGGTTGTTTCAACTTAAAGTTGCAATCTCTGGTTTTAAGATTTTGTATAAATCGGGATTCCTGGTACTCCATGGATATCATATGTTGCAGTTAGCTGTTCAGCTACAGTGCATTGTTCTTATCTTCACATTCTGGTGATCCGGGTGGTGCTTCAGATGAACCCGTTCTTCCCTGTTCTCCTTTATCTGGGATCAAACCAAGGATAAAATAAATAATTTTAAAAAAAGACCAGTTATTTATTATTCAAATACATTTTTTACTACTGAAATAATCATTTGAAAATGAATGTGCTTTGTTTTCTATGTATATTTGACTAATATTGATGCAAGTTTACTTGAGGTGGTACTGAGATGATAGGATATTTAAGAGAGATGCTAGCATACCCAATGTTATTTTTTTTAGCAAAAAAGAAGTGTTCTTTTTAACTGCAAGGATTTAAAGTAGGTGGTGGTGCATTTGGTTGAATGTATGATAGTATCATTGTTTTAGAATAATGTTTTTTCTTTATCTTTATGATTTTGGAGAGCTTTAAAAAAAAGAGACCTTCTTTGTATTTTGTTTTAATGATATTCTGTGGTAGAATGGTAATCTGGAGCCCTCTTCCACTACCCACCCCCTCCTTGCTACCCAACATCAGTCTAGCCACTTCTCCATCACCCACAATAGAAACTGAGGAGGTGAAGAGGCTATTCAGAAGACAGAAAAGCTGGAAATCTCCAAGACTGAACAATGTTTCCCCCTTTACCCACAAGCTCTGTGCCGAACAACTGGCACTGGTCTACACAGCCATTTTCAACCAGTCCCTGCAAACCTGTACTGCCCCTGCCTGCTTCAAAGTCTCCACTATTGTCTCTGTACACAAAAAGACAAGGATTACTGGTCATAATGACTACAGGCCTCTCGCACTGTAGTCATGAAGTCCCTTGAAAGACTTGTGCTGGCCAAGCTGAAAAATATCACGAACCCTCTGCAGTTTGCATACTGGCCAATAGATCAGTGGATGACGCAGTCAACCTAGGCCTGCACTTCATCCTCCAGCGCCTAGACCGCCAGGGGACCTATGCAAGGATTTTGTTTGTTGATTTTAGCTCTGCATTCAACACCAATGTGCCAGAGCTACTACACTCCAAACCGTCCAAGTTGACTGTGCCTGAACCCCTGTGTTGGTGGATCACCAATTTCCTGACAGACAGGAAGCAGCATGTGAGGCTGGGAAAGCACATCTCGGACCCGCAAACCCTCAGCATAGGAGCACCGCAAGGCTGAGTACTCGCTCCTCTCCTTTACTATCTCGACACCAACGACTGCACCTCCACAGACACCTCTGTCAAGTTTCTCAAGTTTGCTGATGACACAACCCTGATTGGGCTGATCCAGGATGGGGAGGAATCTGCCTACAGATAGGAAGTGACACAGCTGGTGTCCTGGTGCCATCACAACTACCTGGAGCTCAATGCTCTTAAGACAGTGGAATTGATAGGAGACTTTAGGAGAGCTCCCCCTCCCCTCACCCCACTCACCATCACCAACACCACAGTCACATCTGTGGAGTCTTTTAAGTTCCTTGGAACCATCATCTCCAAGGACCTGAAATGGGGGGCTACCATCGACTCCACAGTCAAAAATGCCCAACAGAGGATGTACTTCTTGCAGCAGCTGAGGAAACACAATCTGCCACAGGCAATGATGGTCCAATTCTATACGGCCATTGTAGAGTCTGTCCTCACCTTCTCCATCATGATCTGGTTTGGCTCAGCCACCAAGCATGGCATCTGGAGGCTGCAGCGAATCATCTGATCAGCTGAGAAGGTTGTTGGCTGCAACCTTCCCCCCATTGACGAACTGTACACTGCAAGGGCCAGGAAGCGAGTGGGTAAGATCATCTCTGACCACTGGCCACAAATTATTTGAAGCACTGCCTTGTGGAAGACGACTCCGGACTGTCAAAGCCTCCACAGCCAGACATAAAAACAGCTTTTTTCCACAAGTAGTAGCTCTATTCAATAACCAAAAATCTGTAGCCTCCTTTTTCTCTGGTATTTTATTTTTCACATGTTTAAACGATAATGTTTCATTATTAATGTTTAATGTTTTCTTAATTGTTACTGTATGCCGTATTGTTACTTGCGAGCGGATCACCAAGGCAAATTCCTTGTATGTGTACATACTTGGCCAGTAAACGTATTCATTCATTCATTAACAAATCTATAGATGAAGAAGCTAATGTGAGAGGACTCTGGGACAGATGCCTCACCTCTTAATCCACCAGTATCTGAATCATACATCCATCAGGTAGGATATTTTGTGGCTGATATTATCCCATATGCATGTTACTGCATTCAAGTTATACCAGCAAAAACCTTTTATAAAAAGTATGAGACAAATTTGTGGATTCAATGTATCATACTTGACTTCAATGAAACCTATCAAGGTGGTCATGCCGTGTGAAGAGCAGCATAGATGCCATAGATCTTTCCAATGTTAAATTACATTTAGCTATCACCACAATGGCAAACCTGGGAGGATGAATATTGGAAATAATATTCCCGCATGTTAAGATCCAAATTTATTCTTAAATAAATCAAAAGTGAATTGGTGAATGGATGGAAAAATATTTGTTTTAAACAAATTTTGATAGCTCCCTCTCCCTTGTATGATGCGATCAAAGTTTGAAATAATGTGCATAAATAGAGGGCATTGGGAAATTATCATGGCATCTAACTCTTTCTCATAGACAACGAATAGGAAAAGCACAAACTACATGTTCAAGGTGAAGACATTTGTAACAGCAATAACATGACTGAAAACTTAGTTACTGAAAAGTTTCAACAATGGCCTTGAACTTTAAAAAAAATGTATTCATTCACAGGGTGTGGATACGGCTAGCAATGCTGGTGTTTGTTGCTGGTTCATAATGCTCCTTCAGGATTTACTGAAGAGCTGTCCAGATTGATGGGTCTGGAATTACTTAAAGGCCAGACTGGGTAACGGCAGTAAATTTGATTTGTATCAATGAACAGGATGTATTTTTATGATAGTGGAGTGATTTTATGCATTTTTCTTATTACCTCAAATTAATCTAATTATTTGGATGTAGTCCCCAGGTGTTACAGTGGAATAGAAACTATTGCAATTGGATCAATGACCCAGAACTCTAGCTGTTGGCCATTACATGAAGATAGACACAGAATGGTGGAGTAACTCAGCGGGGCAGGTTGCATCTCTGGAAAGAAGGAATTGGTGACGTTTCGGGTCAAGACCCTTCTTCAGACTGATGTCAGGGGAGTGGGCAGTACAGAGATAAAATGGAGCCGGAGACAGTAAGACCTGTAGGAGAACTGGGAATGGGAGGGGATGGAAAGCAAGGGCTACTTGAAATTATAAACAAGGTAATTACATGAACATCCCCCTTTTGTTTGGTTAGTGTAACAATGTCAGGATTTTATACCAAATACCCACCTGTGTTCAGGGAGAGCTCTGTGAGTTTCTGTGGTAAATCAGATGAACTGGCTTCTGTTGGAGCGCCCAAGATGTCAGGCAAAGCATTTCTGCGGCCGGTCCGTCCCGATGAGACAAAATCTGTGACTACAGGCTCAACATCAGTCATTTCTGGGTCGTCTCATAGCAACAACTGAAAGGAAAGAAAGCAAATGGTGAAATCATGGCTCTTCAACATTGGCCAAACTCAATTGAATTGAATTGAATTGAATTGAATAACCTTTAATAATCCTTTACAGGAAATTACAGTGCCACAACAGCTTCAAGACAGACATAACACCACACATTTCCACAGATAGCTTCAATGCTTAATAAGTTAAAATACAATGAATGAATACTAAAAAAAAAAATCCAAAATTATTTTTGTGCATTATAAAACCTTATAGCAGCAGGTATACAAGACTTCCTATATCTCTCCGTTTTGCACATTGGTGCAATCAGTCTCTGACTGAAGATGCTGCACTTGATCACCTTCAGGGCGTGGAGTGGGTGAGTGGGGTTGGTCATTATTGAACCTAGTTTGTTCAGAGTTCTGGCCTCTGCCACCTGCTGGACCGTTAGTTGCTCAGCCCCAACCACTGAGCCGGCCTTCCTGATCAGCTTGTCCAGTCTGTTTTTGTCCGCTATGTGGGCGCCTTCTCCCCAACAGGCCACAGCAAAAAACAGAGCACTGGCCACCACTGAATGGTAGACACTGCACAGTAGGGGTTGGCAGATATTAAATGACCTTAGCCTCCTTAAAAAATACAGTCGACTTTGTCCCTTCCTGTACACCGCCTCCATATGACTCTTCCAGTCCAGCTCACTGTCAAGCTGCACACCAAGGTACCTGTGGTTGGCGACCACCTCCACCTCAGTGCCCCTGATGGTGATTGGTGTTGGTTGAGTCCTCCTCCTCCCCCTCCAATGAACTCAATAATACCATGTTAGAGACCAGTGGATCTTGTTTGATAATGTTTATTAGTTGTCATTTTGACCTTTAAATCGTCCATTCTATGTCAGAGGCATCATGGTGAATAGTAACTCTGCAATATTTTAAATATTGCATGTGCATGGGCATGTGACTTTCTGCAAAATGTGAGCTTCACTGAACAAGACTTCACATTCAATATCCTTAATGGTTCCTGCATCGAATGGCACACTGGGTCATTTCAGTGAGTAGTTCTGAGTCAAGATCTTGGAATCACAAGCATTCCAGTCCTAGTTCTTTGTCTAAGGGGCATTCATGTATAAGATGAGATTTTCAACACTCCAATCATTTCATTGCTTAAGAAGGAACTGCAGATGCTGGAAAATCGAAGGTAGACAAAAATGCTGGAGAAACTCAGCGGGTGAGGCAGCATCTATGGAGCGAAGGAAAAAGGCAAATGTTTCGGGTCTAAAACCTTCTTAAGACTGATGTGGGGTTGGGGGTGGGGGGGGGGGGGGGGGGGGGGGGGGGGGGGGGGGGGGGGGGGGGGGCAAGAAGAAAGGAAGTGGTGGAGCCTACTGGTCTTGTCCTGCACAGCGGAGGGAGACTCTGAGTAAGATGGCCAAAAATCTGTCGTTATCAATATTACAATCCTTTGTTGTCAATGTCACATTACATTTTCATGGCTGCAACAAGGTATTTTGAAACAGGACCAGGTTTAATCGACTTTTATTAAAATACTACTATTATATGAAATAGTAATCATAGTGAATATATTTTTAATTCAAAATAGTTGGTTAATTTCTTGATAAAAACATTTCAGCAGGTGGTCAATAATTTATATTGGAAACAAAACAATGTACAGCAGTATCTCCATAATAATAGATAAATACTGGACCCTGGTAAATGGTCAAACATCATAAGTAAATAGATTTATCTTCATTGCATTTCCTGTATGTGCTAAACATATATTTGCTGATATAGGCACAGAACTATTACCAGCAGAGGTCACTGTTCATTTAGATACTGAACAAATGGCTTTCACTGTTGATCAGTGATTAAAAAGACTGGGGTAATTGCCACTTTGAATCATAAACATCTCATTCATCCTCCACTTGGAGATTCCAGTACAGAAAGAACATAATCAAAGGTTAAAAATATTAAAATATTATACCTGTTGGATATAGTTTCTCCTGGCACCAATGCAAGCTGAGAATGTATGGTGTTACATCCTCCAAAGCTCCGTGGCTGAGATTTCATTGACAGGTAATGACGACCAGAGAGCTGGAGTCACACCAAATTTTAATTATTTGCTTCTTGTATGGGAAAAATGCTAATTTGTGCTCACCAGATCCCTTTAAGGATAATTTTATGTAAGACATGGGGCACCAGGCAAGGAATGTACTAACAGATGCCATTGTCCATATTGGAATGTCGATTACTGTGCCAACAAATTCCTGAGCCACTGTGCAGGGACTTATTTTATTTCTGTCTTAGAGTCATAACGTCAGACAGCATGGAAACAAGCCCTTCGGCCCAACTCATCCGTGCCAACCAAGTTGCCCCCATCTAAACTTGTCCCATTTTCCTGCGTTTGGCCCATGTCACTGAACCTTTCCTATTCATGTACTTATCCAGTGTTTTTTAAATGCTGTTATAACATCTGCCTCAACTACCTCCTCTGGAAAGTCATTTCATATACTCAACATTGTCTGAGTGATAAAGTAGCCTTTCAGGTTTGTATTAAATCTGTCCCTCTCCCCTTAAACATATGGCCTCTTGTTTTTGATTCCCCAACTCTGGGCAAAAGACTCTGTGCATTGACCCTATCTACGGTATTTATTTCATGCTTTTGTACACCCGTATATGATCACCTCAGTCTCCTGTGCTTCAAGGAATAAAGTCTTAGCCTGCCCAACCTCTCTCTATGGCTCAGGCCCTCAGGTCCTGCAAACATCTTCATAAATCTTATCTGCACCATTTCCAGCTTAATGACATCCTTCCTTAATGACCATTCACTGTGAAGCTCCTGACTTCCCAAAATGAAACATCTTGCAATCACACACTTTTGTTCTCTTATTTTCTCTTAGAATCTTTATTTTGCACTTTTATTCACTTTAACTGCATTGATCCTTTTTTTCTCCCAACATTTCTTAACCAGTTTCATTGTCCCTTATTTCTGCCAAGGATATCAGTCAGTTCTTTTTTCCCTTAGGTGCTGACAGATGTGGTGTTTACTTCTCATCTCTTGTTTGGGTTGAACCCTCAGACAAATAATTATGAAACTTCATTATTGCAATCTACAGATTTAAGGCATTTCTACACGGATAAAAAAGAAAACCAGCACAGCTCAATGACTCTAATTTCTTTATCCAACCTTTTCCAATTCTATCCCATTCCTCTTAGTTTCTCAGACAAAGTCAGAAGACAATAGCTTCTTTCCTGTTATATTAGATTACTGAACGATTCTCCCATAAGCTGGAATGATGTTCGATCTTCCAACCAACCTCATTGTGGACCATTAATTTTTGTTTATCAGCACTTTCTCAGTAACTGTAACGCTAGAATCCTGTAACACTATTCTGCACTCTGGCATTTTTCTCAATGCCCTGTTGTACTTGTGTATGGCTTGATTGTACTTAAGTATAATATGATTTGACTGGATAGCATGTAAACAAAGCTCTTCACTGCATCTCAGTACATGTGACAATAATAAACCTATACCAATGGCAGCTTCCATACAGTATTCCTGATGTATCTTCTACCATGGTAATAATGTTTTTGATTGGGCCAGTTTCACTTTATATGCTTATATTTTCATCCTTCTTATTCCCCCAGAACGATATTAGGTTTTAGATCTTCTGTACCTTTATTGTCAGCCTTTACAGCTTCTGGCGCTTGCATTTAAAATAGGAAGCGTACATAGCCACGCAACTCCAAGCCACCGTAACTTTCCAAGATCGATTATACCCCTACGCAATTGCTGGTCTTCTGTGTTCCCCTTACATTGTTATCAGAGTGTCAATGCTGGTATGACAGCAGGCAGCATTTAAAACATCCTCCACTCATGAGCTGCCCATGAACACTTCCTATATATTTAAAGCTCTCTGAATCATTGGAACTTAGGCCCACAATTGCAGTTGATGTTTTGAAATCAGGGATTCTGGTTTATAATGGTGTATTTTGAAAGAACAGTAGACCTTGAGAGGTAATTTGACTTTGAGCAATGACGATTCCTAGATTGAAAGATATAACAAATCCAGTCACCTTCCATGCCCTTAGAGACTACATTTTTGTGTTATGGTGAAATGTGGTTGAAAACAGACAGTGTCATGCTAATACACATCTGGTCCCAAGCAGATTTCTTTGGCACTGAATTATATATCATTTCTCATTCCATCTCAGTAGAAATTCTAAACATAGCCTAGCATTTTTTTTGAGAAGATCTTAAAACAATCTAACATTTTAAAAGTAAGTATTTTTTAATTACTAGTACAGGTGCACAACCTTTTATCCGAAAGCCTTGGGACCAGACACTTGTCGGATTTCGGACATTTTCGGATTTCAGAATGGAAGATTTTTAGCGTAGATTAGGTAGGTAGCGCGGGCGGCTTGAAAAGTCTGGAGCAGCTGCCTCCTCCCCGGAGACCGGGAGAATCATTGCATAAATGTTAGTCAGTTAGTTTGGAGGGATTTTATGTGGTGGTGGTGGTGTAGGGGTGAAGGGGGAAACTTTAATTCTTAGTCCCCTACCTACCTGGTCGGCGACTCCCAACCTCGCGGAGCTGGGGGCTCCATCCGGCCGCGGGCGGCGCCAGTTGTAGCTCCGACCCCGGCAACTCTACCCCTGGCTGCGAGGCGCTCCAAATCCAGCGCGGCCCGCGGCCGGACGTCCCAGCTCCGAGAATGTCGGGAGTCGGCGGCGTCGCAGCCAAAGATCCTAGAGGAGCTCCGCTATAGGATCTTTGGTCGCAGCGCTGGGATACCAGCGGGGTGCGGGCAATGCCTTACCGGGTCGCCGTGCGGCAAGCTCCGGAGCGCTGTGGCCGCCTTCTTCCAACATTCGCGGAGCGTCGCTGGATTTGGAGCCGCGGAGCTGGGGGCTCCGTCCGGCCGCGGGCGGCGCCGGTTGGAGCTCCGACCCCGGCAACTCTACCCCTGGCTGCGCGGCTCCAAATCCAGCGACGCTCCGCGATGTTGTTGTCGGCGGCCACAGCGCTCCGGAGCTTGGCATTGCCCGCATCCCAGCGCTGCGACGTCGCCGACTCCCGACATTCGCGGAGCTGGGGCGTCCGGCCGCGGGCCGAGGATTTGGAGCGCCTCGCAGCCAGGGGTAGAGTTGCCGGGGTCGGAGCTACAACTGGCGCCGCCCGCGGCCAGACCGGCCACAGCGCTGCGGAGCTTACTGCACAGCGACCCGGTAAGGCATTGACCGCTCCCCGCCTCTCCGACCAGGTAGGGGACTAAGAATTAAAGTTTACCCCTTCACCCCCTTCACATAAAAGCCCTCCAAACTAACTGACTAACATTTAAGCAATGATTTACAGATGTTTAAGCGTCTCCCGGTCTCCAGGGAGGAGGCAGCCGCTACAGTAGTACAGACCTGGGTTGACCGTGGGTCGTTTTGGGTCAGGTTTGGCGCCAAACGCGAGCTTTGGTGCGCAGACGACATCCGGAAAAAATGGCCGGTTTTCGGAGCTTTTCGGTTTCTGGAACACCGGATAAAAGGTTGTGCACCTGTAGTGCTAGAGCCGGAAAGCAAACTGATGATCGTCCATGCCAACCAAGATGCCCCATTTAAGCTAATCCCATTTGGCCTTGTATCACTCAATAGACAATAGGCAATAGACAATAGGTGCAGGAGTAGGCCATTTGACCCTTCGAGCCAGCACCACCATTCAATGTGATCATGGCTGATCATCCCCAATCAGTACCCCGTTCCTGCCTTCTCCCCATATCCACTGACTCCACTCTAAACCTTTCCTATCCATGTACCTGTCCAAGTGCCCTTTAAATGCTGTTATAGTGCTTGCCTCAACTATCTCCTCAGGTTAGTGTTAAATCTTGCCTCTCTCACCTTTAACCTATGTCTTGTGGTCCTTGGCTCTACCCTGGGAAAAAAGACCCCGTGCATTCACCCTATCTATTCCAAAGTCCCCGTCTATTATGAATAAGGCCTTGGGGTACTTTGTTTCAAGGCTATTGGTGTCATTGTGCAGTACCTCCAAGTGCAACGTCAGCATCAACCTAGGGAGGGATGTAGACTGCTGTCGGAAAGCTAAAGTGAATTGACGTTGCAGGTAGTAGGAACGACAATTTACCATAAAATATTCCAGTTTACAGGGGGCAGGAACTCACCGGGCCCTCCAAGTCTGAGCACCACACACAGTTAATCAGAAAGTAGACCCCTCCATCCTGAATTGTTTTAATTTCTTACTCTATGTGCATCCATCTGCCTCAGTGAAAATATCAATGGCAAAGAAATATACGAGGAAAGTAAATATCACCTGATAGTCAAAGTCTTTTTGCTGAAAATAACTGGCTTCAGAGATGGAAAGCATGATTCAGAATAGTTTTCAAATAGAAAGTTTAGATGCAAATCCTCCAGAACATTGGCTGTCTGAGAATTCTGAAACTAGGTCAGGTAGTTTGCATTTTAATAACTAATTTAAATACCCACCTGCCTAAAGGTAAATCAGCAGTATGCCAGAATAATGTTTCCTAATGGTTAACTATGCTTACGAATTGCCCTTAATTTTTTTTTCTGTTTAAAATTTATGTTAAGAGGTCTCAAGTGCTGTACAACTGAGCACCTTCCAATTTGTGGCTTATTTATTTGCAGAATAAAGCACATTCAATAATGTCCCAACAAAGAGAACAAAGATTAAGGCAGCACAGTGATAGAGCTGCTGCCTCACAGCACCAGAGACCCAAGTTGGATCCTGATCTCAGGTGCTGTCTGTGTGGAGTTTGCACATTCTTCCTGTGACCGCGTGGATTTCCTCAGGGTGCTCCGGTTTCCTCCAACATCCCAAAGGCATGTGGGTTTGTAAATTACTTGACCGAACTGCAATTGTGGGCCTAAGTTCCAATGATGCAGAGAGCTTTAAATATACTGTATATGAATTGTTCATTTGTAGCTCATGAGTGGAGGATGGTTTAAATGCAGGCTGCTATCGTACCAGTATTGACACTCTTTAAGGGGAACTCAGGAGACCAGCAATTGCAGAGGGGGATAATCAGGCTTGGAAATTTGCAGCGTCAGTGTGCATTCCTCAGTACCAAACTACTATCTACAGACACCTGCACAAAGAGACATCCATGCACACAGAGCCACATGTGCAGGCTTGCGTGTACACATCCGTATGCAAAATAATTCTGAGTTCCCTTATTACTGATTTTAAATACTTTATCATGTCTCATTAATATACATATCTTTATCATTAGTCTGCCAGATAGCAGACTTGCATCTGCACCTTAATCAGCCTCAGAGCAAAGGATCATATCTACAGTATGTAGAAATAAAGAACTACAGATGCCAGTTAATACACAAATGGACATAAAGTGCCGGAGTAATTCAGCGGGTCAGGCAGCATCTCTGGAGAACATGGATAGGTGATATTTTAGGTCAGACCTTTCTTCAGCGCACATCTATATGTATTATAGATAGGTATGTTACAAAACTTACCTTCAGCGACGCTGCTGTTCTGTCACTGGTGCCTTTGAGAGGGGGGTGGGTTTAAAATGCCGCTTTTCTCCAGCCTGTTCAAATCGATCTTTGTCAGGCTGAGTAGTTGCTGAAGAAAAATCGCTCCGACTGCCGTTTTATGAAGTTTATTAAAATTAGCGCTGGATAATTTAATAGCAGGAGTAATATTAAAATCATCTTCTAAAGCCGTGAACGCCGACAACGGGATGGATCTCGCGTAGGGGACAAAGCAAGTTACACCATTTATTTTTACATATAAACATGCTTCTTAGGATGCCTTTAATCAAACTTTCACGTTGCGAAAATGTGATTATGTAAATATACGAACCGGCAATATTTTGCCTGCCGATATGGGGTTCAAATTCACTGGAACCGCAACGTTCCAAACGATCGCGTTCCCCAAAATCCCACTCGCAAGATGATTTAAATAACATTAATTTAGGGAATTAAACACTAATAAGATTGTTTTATATTTGTTTCAGAATGCTTCAATCTACAATAACTGAACATTTCTTTCAGTTCTTTTAATTTTAAGAAAGTTATGGGCTTTTGACTGTCCTTGATCACAGCTTTTGAGTTTAGTCAATGGAAAAACAATAGGTGCTGTTCCTCCAACTTATGCTGGGCCTCACTCTGACAATGGAGGAGGCCCAGGACAGAAAGGTCAGATTGGGAATGGGAGGAGGAGTTGAAGTGCTGGGCCACCGAGAGATCAAGTAGGTTACGACGGACTGAGCGGAATTGTTCAGCGAAACGATCGCCGAGTCTGCACCTGGTCTCGCCGACGTTGAGAAGTTGACACCTGGAACGGCGAATATAGCAGATGAGGTTGGAGGAGGTGCACGTGATCCTCTGCCTGTTCTGCCATATCCTTGTTTCCCATTATAAATTCACCTAAAGTAAGCATGCAGGTACAGCAGGCAGTGAAGAAAGCTAATGGCATGTTGGCCTTCATAGCAAGAGGAGTTGAGTATAGGAGCAAAGACGTCCTTCTGCAGTTGTACAGGGCCCTCATGAGACCACACCTGGAGTATTGTGTGCAGTTTTGGTCTCCAAATTTAAGGAGGGACATTCTTGCTATTGAGGGAGTGCAGGGTAGGTTCACAACATTAATTCCCGGGCTTCTATACTCTAGAATTTAGAAGGATGAGGGGATCTTATTGAAACAGATAAGATTATTAAGGGTTTAAGAAGAAACTGCAGATGCTGGAGAATCGAAGGTTACACAAAAAAGCTGGAGAAACTCTGCGGGTGCAGCAGCATCTATGGAGCGAAGGAAATAGGCAACGTTTCGGGCCGAAACCCTTCTTCAGACTATAAGTTATTAAGGGATTGGACACATTGGGAGGCAGGAATGTTCCCGATGTTGAGGAAATCAAGAACTAGGGGCCACAGTTTAAGAATTAGGGGTAGGTCGTTTAGAACGGAGATGAGGAAAAACTTTTTCACACAGAGTGTTGTGAATCTGTGGAATTCTGGCAGTGGAGGCCAATTATCTGGATGCTTCCAAGAGAAAGTTAGATAGAGCTCTTGAAGATAGTGGAGTCAGGGGATATGGCGAGAAGGCAGGAACGGGGTACTGATTGTGGATGATCAGCCATGATCATATTGAATGTCGTTGCTGGCTCACAGTCAACATGGATTTGTGCCTGGAAGGTCATGTTTGACTAATCTTCTTGAATTTTTTGAAGAGGTTACTAGGGAAATTGACGAGGGTAAAGCAGTGGATGTTGTCTATATGGACTTTAGTAAGGCCTTTGACAAGGTTCCTCATGGAAGGTTGGTTAAGAAGGTTCAACTGTTGGGTATAAATGCAGGAATAGCAAGATGGATTCAACAGTGGCTGAATGGGAGAAGCCAGAGGGTAATGGTGGATGGCTGTTTATCGGGTTGGAGGCAGGTGACTAGTGGGGTGCCTCAGGGATCGGTGTTGGGTCCTTTGTTGTTTGTCATGTACATCAATGATCTGGATGAAGGTGTGGTAAATTGGATTAGTAAGTATGCAGATGATACCAAGATAGGGGGTGTTGTGGATAATGAAGAGGATTTCCAAAGTCTACAGAGTGATTTAGGCCATTTGGAAAAATGGGCTGAAAGATGGCAGATGGAGTTTAATGCTGATAAATGTGAGGTGCTACACCTTGGCAGGACAAATCAAAATAGGACGTACATGGTAAATGGTAGGGAATTGAAGAATACAGTTGAACAGAGGATCTGGGAATAACTGTGCATAGTTCCTTGAAGGTGGAATCTCATATAGATAGGGTGGTAAAGAAAGCTTTTGGTATACTAGCCTTTATAAATCAGAGCATTGAGTATAGAAGCTGGGATGTAATGTTAAAATTGTACAAGGCATTGGTGAGACCAAATCTGGAGTATGGTGTACAATTTTGGTTGCCCAATTATAGGAAGGATGTCAACAAAATAGAGAGAGTACAGAGGAGATTTACTAGAATGTTGCCTGGGTTTCAACAACTAAGTTACAGAGATAGGTTGAATAAGTTAGGTCTTTATTCTCTGGAGCGTAGAAGGTTAAGAGGGGACTGGATAGAGGACTTTAAAATGATGAGAGGGATAGACAGAGTTGATGTGGACAAGCTTTTCCCTTTGAGAATAGGGAAGATTCAAACAAGAGGACATGACTTCAGAATTAAGGGACAGAAGTTTAGGAGTAACATGAGGGGGAACATCTTTACTCAGAGAGTGGTAGCGGTGTGGAATGAGCTTACAGTGGAAGTGGTGGAGGCAGGTTCGTTGGTATCATTTAAAAATAAATTGGATAGGCATATGGATGAGAAGGGAATGGAGGGTTATGGTATGAGTGCAGGCAGGTGGGACTAAGGGAAAAAAAAGTTGTTCGGCACGGACCTGTAGGGCCGAGATGGCCTGTTTCGGTGCTGTAATTGTTATATGGTTATATGGTTATATGGCCGAATGGTCTACTCTTGCACCTATTGTCTATTGTATCTCACTGTAAGGGACCTACATTTGTTTTCACTAAACCTTTCCTTTTTACATATCTAAAGAAGATTTTAGAGTCAGTTTTCTGCAAGCTTTCATTCATGCACCATTCCCCCCAACTCTTAATTAACCCCTTTGTTCTCTGTTGCGTTCTAAATCCCCCCCCCCCCCCCCCCCCCCCCCCCCCCCCCCCCCCCCCACCCCCAGGATTGTCCTCCGGTTTGCTTATTGTGTGCAGATTTGGTCTCCTAATTTGAGGAAGGACATTCTTGCTATTGAGGGAGTGCAGCGGGAGGTTCAGGTTAATTCCTGGGATTGTGGGACTAACATATGATGAAAGAATGGATTGACTGGGCTTATATTCACTGGAATTTTGAAGAATGAGAGGGGATCTTACATGAACATATACAATTCTTAATGGATTCAACAGGCTAAATGCAGGAAAAATGGTCCCCATTTTGGGTGAGTCCAGATCCAGGGGTCACAGCTTTAGGATAAGGGTAGACCATAAGGACTGAGATGAGGAATCTGTGCAATTGTATGCCACAGAAGGCAGTGGGGGCCAATTCACTTGATGTACTCAAGAGAGTTAGATTTAGCTCTTAGGGCTAATGTTTCTCTGATGCACTAACTTCCCTAATACTATTTGGGCACCATCTTAATTTAGAAATATATTGCTATTTGTTCATCGTCACTGACTATCATTTCTGGATTTGCCACCCCCATTGTATAGTACAATAAGAATATTTTTACCAGAAAATCAGGAGCAAGTTTCCTGATTAAGAATCGACAAAGCCTGCTTGACAACCTGGATGTTAAGAAATCGTTGGGTTCAAGTTTGGTATTTAGCACATTTCTAGGGAAAATCAGGCATGAACGGGTATGGCCACAGATATGGATCAGGCAGCTCTCTGAAGAATTTTTATCCCAAATGTCAGCATTTGTTCCTCTACCAAAAGTGCAATGGATGAAAACAAGCCTTTTTGTTTATATAATCTTATAAATTACATGTTGCGTAACAAACTGCACTCACTGCAATTAAAAAGTCTGATCGAATAGTTAATCAATTTCCAAGTGCATGCAGCATTTAGTAATCGTTTTATTATCAACATTTCTTTGCATTTCTTAAAATGTTATTAATATACCAAAATCATCAAGGACGCACATTGAGGGTAAATATTAAAATGAGCATGAATTTGCCAAAATATTCTGGGTCAGTGATAATGCTTCATTAAAGTAGCAGGTGAACGCATTATGGGAACTTCACTCGCCCCCCTGCAGGAACTATACAACTGGAGGTGTAACTCCAGAGCAAATAAAATCATGGGAGACCCCTTCCACCCCTGCAACAGACTGTTCCAGCTGCTATGATCAGGCAAACGCCTCCGTTGCCATGCGGTGAGAACGGAGAGGTTGAGAAGGAATTTCTTCCCAGAGGCAATTCAGACTGTAAACGCCTATCTCACCAGGGACTAACTCTACTGAACGTTTTTCCTTCCATTATTTATTATGTAAAAGAATATGTGTGTTATGATTGTGTTTATAATTTGTTTGGTTGTTTTGTTGTTTGTCTTTTGCACAAAAGTCCGCGAGCATTGCCACTTTCATTTCACTGCACATCTCATATGTGTATGTGACAAATAAACTTGACTTGACTTGCTCTTTTTTCCTTTTTCTTTTTTTCCGATTTAGTTATTAGTTTATAAAATGTTAAAATTGAAGCAGTACGAAAATTGTATAACTGTTATGTCGATGACTTTCTCTTTGAACAATTGCTTCTAATAAAATAAATATATATATTTTTAAATCACAGAGAAAGGATAAAGTAACAGTTCATGAAAAGATCCCCAATGGCATAAAATGCTTGAATAACTCAACGGAACAGGCAGCATCTCTGGAGAGAAGGAATGGGTGATGTTTTGGGTCAAGACCTTTCTTCAAACCCAATGGCACATTGACTATGAATTTTGTATGTACAAATACCTTGAGTTAGCAAGGTAGCCCATTTTCTAATTTTTTTCAATGGTCAAAGTCAAAGCCAAAGCCAGTCCCAAGCCTGACACAATCATGGAGCCACTTGAGATGAGAAAACGCGCTCTAAATCAGTGGTTCCCAACCTTTTTTAGCTCATGGCCCCCTTGGGATCTTTTAATTTTTCTGTGCCCCCCCCCCCCCCCCTGACATTATCAGCGGAAAAAAAGTACTTCAATATTATAATACCTTCCATAAAAATATCAGTCTATTAATTGCACATATATTGTCTTTTATTCTATTCCACAAACATCAAAAATATTTCAACTACATCGATTTAAATTTATTAGAACTGAAATTTAGGAGGCAACGGGTGGCAGCACTGTGGCCCCCTTCATTGAACCTGTGGCCCCCTAAATCCCAAATGTTTTCTGTGGCCCCCCTGAAATTTGCCATGGCCCCAGGTTGGGAATCACTGCTCTAGATCATGAATCATTCTCAAGTGAATCAGTGGTGCCTAACCCCCCCCCCCCCCCCCCCCCCCCCCCCCCCCCCCCCCCCCCCCCCCCCCCCCCCCCCCCCCCCTGCACATTGGATAACTGGGATAATGTACCACAATGTTGTCATGGTTTTCCTCTACTTAAATGAAGAATAATAATGAATAGTTCCATTTATTCATAATCTCTTTAAACCCATGGAAAAGCACCATGCTGACAGAATCTCCAGCTCTCGCAAAGCCACTAATTTTGTTAAGGAGATTATACCAAAACAAAAATAGATCAACAGTTTAGATGAATTACGTACCTTCAAAAGATACATTAAACAGCTCCTTAAGCTCATCATAATGGAAGCTCCCAACATTTTTAAATCCTAGTATCAATTTTTTAATTAAAGTTTTGCTTCGACAGGGCTGGATTAAACAAATAAAAGCTATTTCAAGCAACTTTGATGTTCATTCATGCTTAAGCAGTGTGGCTGTAGAGTTGTCAATCAACTAAAATCAAATTGCAATGGTAGCAATTAGTCATAGAGTGATACAGTGTGGAAACAGCCCTTCGGCCCAACTTGTCCACACCAGCCAACATGTCCTAGCTATACTAATCCCACCTGCCCGCGTTTGGTCACTATCCCTCCAAACTTGTCCTATCCATGTACCTGTCTAGCTGTTAAATGTTAGGATATGCAGTGAATGGACGTGGATCACTTGCAGGCAGATGCGATTAATTTATCTTAGCATTCTGTTCGACACAGTCATTGGGGGCCAACAGGCTTGTTCCTGTGCTGTACCTAACTATTTCTCTGTTACCAACGAATACGTGTATGTATAATTCAATGATCCTTTATAGTTCAGGAGTAAGTATAATTTATCCTTATAATGTGTCTTTGCAGAATTGTTATCAAAGAAAATCTGATATCGAGCTATGTGGCAGAGTACAACTGGAATTTAATGTGTTTTGATCCCACATTGCCAAGTGGCAGAATGTTGAAAAATAATAGATGGCAATGAGAAACTCCTGTGGATTTCAAAGGTATTGCTACAGGAATAGGAAGAAAACCCATTGCCCAAGATTTTGTGGTTGTGGGTGGATAGAAAAGCAAGAGAGGCATATGAATCTGCCACTACCTCTGTTCAGTCATGGAGGAAAAGCATTCAAGCTAGACACAAAATGCTGGAGTAACTCAGCGGGATAGGCAGCATCCCTGGAGAGAAGTAATAGCTGACGTTTCGGGTCGAGTCCCTTCTTCAGACAGAACGTAATAGCTGACGTTTCGGGTCGAGATTCTTCTTCAAAGTCTGAAGAAGGGTCTAGACACAAAACGTCACCCATTCCTTCTCTCCAGAGATGCTGTCTGTCCCGCTGAGTTACTCCAGCATTTTGTGTCTATCTTTGGTTTAAACAGCATCTGCAGTTCCTTCCTACACACAAAGACATCATTTGAGGGGTCCAGTCTGTTCAACCATGCTATAGTTTGAAGATAGATGAAGTTGGACCAAAATGGATAGTTTATTATACATGGTCCCATTGGGTAACGGTTTTTAATTTGGTAAGGGTTGTTTCAATTCTTTGGCATGGCCAAAAGATTGGTCATTTATGTTCGGAGTTCTTGAAAAGATGGGCATGAATTTGAAATGTGTCAGGACATTCAAGGATAAGCACAGTGCTGGAGTAACTCAGTGGATCAGGCAGCATCTCTGTTGAAAAGGAATGGGTGGCTTTCAGGTTGGGACCCTTCTTCAGACTAAAAGTGGCAGGTGGGTGGGGGGTAGGACCTTGGAGAGAAAATAAAAAAAATTGGGGGTTGGGGGTGGAGGAGAGGGAAATCGGGATGGTTTGATGGACCAGCAGCTTTAAAAAAACATGTGGACACATGCTAATCAGCCAAAATCAATGGGCACATCAAATGGAGTTTTAGACAAGCAGGATCACCACAGAGATTAAAAAATGAGCATAACAAACTCTCCAAAAGAACTTTCTATTTGACATTGATGTGCACACTCATGCAGGTAAGATTAAGTGTTTAAATGTTAGCCTCTGCTTACCTTTGAGGACACATTAACCTTTATTATTTAACCAAAGGATTTCTCATATATTCCCAATGTTTTATTATATTTAGTCCTGTGGATTCACTTTCTTCCAAAATCTTTCTCCTAAAGCAATGCTGTTCTATGAATCATATTTACCTTTAACCATATGCTAAGGCAAGATCCAAGCCTGCTGAAAACAGACTACAAATCCAATTAGTCCATGCACATGGTTCAAGTTTAGAATACAGGGATTGTAAAATATATTATATTGTTTGCAAACCCCTGGAAGACAGATGCAATTCTGACCGGTAACATTAAATCCACTTGAATGCACTTTTAGATTTCCTGGTTAATTTTGAGTCAGCAGTTTAAACATATTTACTGGTTATCAGCAGGCAGAGCTGGCTGTTTTTTCAGCAAAATCATTAGATTGGGTTTCACATTTCATTCATTCAGAGAGTTAGTATTACATAGAAATGGTCTTTATCTCTCAGTTGAACGTGCAAGATTTCATCAAGTCAAGTCAAATTTATTCATCACATACACATACGAGATGTGCAGTGAAATGAATGGTGAATGATTCGATTATAGGATGTAGAAATTGGCATTGATTGTCAAGTCAAGTCAAGTAAAGTCAAGTCTAATTATAAAACGGTTTTCTGGAATCCAGGCCAATGTTTATCTCTCAACCAATATGACTTGTGAAATTAGTTTCAAATTACAACACCAGGGCTCATGTTGGCATATATTGAGGTAGGGATAGAATTGGGGGTTGTCAGCATAAAGATTAAGGCTGAGACAGTGAATTCAGATATGCCAAGGAGCAGCATGAATAGGAAGAAGAGAACAAGAATACTTGTCAGAGATATACAAAACATGATTTTCTTGATTTTGATGTAAAGCATTTCAGTGCTGACTGCTTCAAATTCTGATGAATGGTCATTGGACATGAAAATTGCTGAGGTACATCGAGGTGCATGAGGTAAATTGAGCTGAAACACAGTTACAGATCTTAAATGATAATTAAGTGAAACAAAATATTTATCCTTCAGATCACAATTAACTTCTTGAAGATGATCCACTTTTGAGAATGTGGGCTTTGCTGGGTAGGCCACAATTTATTGTCCATCCCCAAATGCACTTCAGAAGGTAGCGATGTGCAACAGTCTTGAATCATTGCAACCATTGAAGTTGGTTGTGAATTCCAGGATTTTCATGGGGAGGAAATTCTAGTATTTAGACCCATGAAAATGAAATAACAGTGAAATGTTTCCAGGTAATTGTGTCTCCAGGTATCGGCTACTCCAGTCTGGCTTGGTCAAGTCAAGTCAAGTTTATTTGTCACATACACATACAAGATGTGCAGTGAAATGAAAGTGGCAATGCCTGCGGATTGTGCAAAAAACTACAGAACAGAATAGAACAGAATAAGTATTTACATGTTAGAAAACCCCCCCAGTAATTTTACAAATCCAATTAGTCCATGCACATGGTTCAAGTTTAGAATACAGGGATTGTAAAATATATTATATTGTTTGCAAACCCCTGGAAGACAGATGCAATTCTGACCGGTAAGACACAACATAACAGTAAATTGGTACAGTAAATTATTCCCTGATGAGATAAGAGTTTACAGTCCTAATGGCCCATGGGAAGAAATTCCGTCTCATTCTCTCTGTTTTCACAGCATGACAGTGGAAGCGTTTGCCTGACCGTAGCAGCTGGAACAGTCCGTTGCTGGGGTGGTAGGGGTCCCCCATAATGTTGCTGGCACTGGATCTGCATCTTCTGATGTATAGATCCTGCAGGGGGGCGAGTGAAGTTCCCATTGTACATTCGGCCGAACGCACTACTCTCTGCAGAGCCTTCTTGTTCTGGGCAGAGCAGTACCCAAACCAGATTGTGACGTTGCCGGACAAGATGCTTTCTACAACCCCTGAGTAGAAGCACTGAAGGATCCTCAGAGAGACTCTGAATTTCCTCAGCTGCCTGAGGTGGTAATGGCACTGCCTTGCCTTATTCAACAGTGCTGCAGCGTGTGATGTCCATGTCAGATCCTCTGTGATGTGGACTCCCAGATATTTAAAACAGTTCACCCTATCCACAGTATCCCCATTTATCTTCAATGGTGTGTACGTCCTCGGATGTTGTGCCCTCCTAAAGTCCACGATCAACTCCTTAGTTTTTATGACATTCAAGAGGAGGCTGTTGTCCTGACACCAGAGTGCCAGATCAGCCACCTCCTCCCGGTAGGCCTTCTCATTGTTGTCTGAGATCAGGCCCACCACCACAGTGTCATCAGCAAATTTGATTATAGAGTTGGAGCTGAACCCAGCCACACAGTCATGTGTGTACAGGGAGTACAATAGGGGGCTGAGGACGCAACCCTGGGGGGATCCTGTGTTCAGGGTGAGGGACTTCGATGTATTTCCCCCCATCTTGACTACCTGAGGCCTGGTGGTGAGAAAGTCCAGGACCCAGTCACACAGGGGAGTGTTAAGCCCCAATTCCAGCAGCTTCTCAGCAAGTCTGGTGGGGACTATCGTATTGAAGGCTGAAATGAAGTCTATGAACAGCATCCTCACATAGCCCCCCTTCTGGCTGTCAAGATGAGAGAGAGCGGTGTGCAGAACCTGGGAGACCGCATCATCCGTGGATCTGTTCGGACGGTATGCGAATTGTAACGGGTCCATGTTGTGAGGGAGGAAGGCGCAGCTGTGGTTCTTGACCAGCTTCTCAAAGCAATTCATGACTACCGAGGTGAGGGCCACTGGTCGGTAGTCATTCAAACAAGCTGGAGAGGCATTCTTTGGTACAGGTACAATGATGGATCTTTTGAAGCAGGTAGGGACCATGGAGTTGGCCAGGGAGAGGTTGAATATTGTGATGAGCACTGGAGCTAGCTGAGTAGCACAAGATTTAAGTACTCGCCCAGATATACCATCTGGGCCTACAGCTTTCCTCGTGTTCACACGTGGTAAAGGTTGTGAGTTTGGACAATGTCAGAGTAGGTTTAGATAGCACATCCTGTAGCCACCATGCACTGGTGATAGAACAAATGAATGTGAAATAGCTAGGTGTGAATTAAAAAAAGTGATGTGATTACAAATGAATTGAAAAGGTGCAATATTAAACCTCTCAACAGATCTAAGAAAGTTGGTACATTGATTTTCATATATTTTCATCGAACAATCAATATTAAGCCTTCGAAAACTAAAAAATATGAGAAGTGAAAGCTGCACAGGTCAGATAAAGAAAATGTTATCTAGCATATATAAAAAATGGCACTAGTGTTAGAATAAATGCCCATTTGATCAAGACTCATTCATTATCGTTTTAAATCATTGTATTTAGCTTTAGGATGAGTAAATATTGATCTTATGATTTCCATTTCCCACGTGAAAATGAGAATCTCTATTTCTCTGTCATGCACTATTAAAATGTTAAGCTTGTCTGCTTGTGTTAAACCCGACCACCACTGAATTCTCATTTATTTGGATTTTCTTTAGTCATCTATTCATTTGAAACTATTTCAATAATTGTAGTGATTTTAGCTTCTGAATAAAGATATAATCCATGGAACTATTTTCTAAGGCTGGTAAATGTACTTTCGAATAATAATATTTGGATTATCCCCAAAAATGTTGATTCCGTGTTAACCAGGTGATGTATGTGGGGCATATTTTCACGGCTGATAGTTTCTCCAACCATTGTCGGAGGGCCAGGTGGTCCGTCTCCAAACCCAGAAGGGGTATGACCGTATAGGCACGGTCAAGGAGTTGTGTCCAGAACCAATGTCTTATTTCATTCGATCTGGCAGAGGTCTATACAGACGAAACCGACGACATATTCCTCTGGAAGAACATAAGGGTTGCGTGGGAAAAGCAAGTCATCCCCAAAGCCTGGCGAAGAGCGGGGGGAGTGCTGATCCCAAAAGAAAAAAATTCTTCCATCATCGAACAGTTTCAGCAAATAAACCTTCTTAAACCCCCTTTTCACGGGGCGACTTGACGCAAGAGGTAACCAGAGTTTAACATCGTGGGAACCTCGTGCGGTAACAGTACGGCATTTGTGGACCACTGTGGCGCTAACGGCAGGTAATCGTGTAACTTGAGTACTCGGGAGAAAATTCAAACATGTTTGAATTTGTCCAAGAGTGACTTGTACACTTGTGGTTGAGCATTGCAACATTTTATGAACGTAGTGGCCAGTGCGATATCCGTAGTAACTCTTGCGGTCACCGTGGGAACTCCTGCGAACGGTGAACCCGGAAGTTGGATAGAGTGAATCCAGCCAGTTTGCTATTTACATACAAATCTAATAAAACTAGCTAACAAGCATTTCATTAATGTCAGCGTGTCTCTTTTTGTCTGAAAGCAGTTTCTAACTTACAAAGTATCTGAAACAAAACCATTTCATTGATATACGTCAATGCAAAAGGCTGGCATAGCAGGCTTCTCGGCATGCCTTGAACATACCAGCATCATATGGCATCAGATCCAGACTGCTGAGAAAGAACGAAATAATCTGCATGCCTTGATCCTCGATCTGGCCAACGCCTATGGATCAGTTCCTCAATCGCCACTGTGGACTGCTTTTGAATTCTTTCAGGTGCATACAAATCTGGTAAAAAACTACTTCCAGGATCTGCAATTTTGTCTCACAACATCAGACTTTACCACAGCGTGGCAACCACTGGAAGTGGGCATCAAGGCGGGGTGCACCATCTCTCCATTGACCTTCACTATGGCAATGGAGCCCATTATCAAAGCATCAAAATGGGTTGTGGGAGGAAAACGGATACAGTGTGGTCAGCGGTTACCACCTATACGAGCCTATATGTTGATATAACAACACTAACGATAACTGTCCACTGCACCAAGAGACTTCTGGAAAAACCATCAAAACATCAGATGGGCAAGGATGAAGATTAAACCCAGCAAGTGCAGAAGCATCTCCATTGTCAAAGGTCAAGTCAAGGATCAAAGATTTCATATTGACGGAATACCTGTTCCAACTGTTTCAGAAATGCCAGTGAAGACTTTGGGCCGATGGTATAATGCAAAGCTCAAGGACACCGAGCAGTTTGAACAACTGAAAAAGGATACCATCATGCACATAGCTCGCACCAACAAGACCTTGCTGCCAGGAAAACTCAAGCTGTGGTGCTTCCAATTTGGCATACTTCCAAGAATCATGTGGCCTTTAACTATGCATGAAATCCCCATCAACAAAGTGGGAACGTTGGAAAGAATGATCAGCACACATGTGAAACAGTGGCTTGGACTTCCACGATGTTTAAGTGCTGTCGGACTGTACAGGAGTGGCAAATTGGAATTACCCATTGCAGGACTTGTGGAAGAGTTCAAATGCACTAAAGCAAGGTTGGTCATGACCCTCAATGAATCTGAAGATACTGTTGTTCGAGCAGCGGCCCCCCCATGTGGCAACGAGGAGGAAGTGGGCCCCATCTGAAGCCGTTCAGAGGGCTAAGTCTGCTCTTCATTTCCGGGATATGGTTGGCCGAGTCCAACAGGGGAGAGCCAGACTCGGGCTCGCCCCAAAAGCTCCTCAATGGCACAAGGCAACATCAGTGCAGAAAAGATGCTCGTGGTGGAAGAGGTGAGAAGACGAGAGGAGGCAGAGCGACATGCCAAGGCTGTCTCAATGGCCAAACAGGGCCAATGGACTAACTGGGAGAGCCTGAAAAAGAGGAAACTCAGCTGGCGTGACATCTGGCAAATGGAAGGATCTCGGCTAAGTTTTGTCATATGAGCCACTTATGATGTTCTACCCTCACCCCAGAACCTGAAGCAGTGGTTCGGAGAAGGCCCCGCTTGTTCCCTTTGCCAAGCACCTGCATCACTACGGCACATTTAAACAGGATGCACTACGAGCCTCGCCCAAAGGTGTTACACTTGGCAGCATAACCAAGTTCTCAGACAGCTGTCATCAATCCTTGAACAGAGGCGAACGATCACAAATGCTTCCCCACCAACATCGGCAGGAAATATCCACTTCGCAACATTTGTACCAGCAGGCCACCCTCCAGAGCACCAGATAACATCAATTGATGCAAGCATTCTGCAGCCTGCTCTGGATTGGAAAATGGAACTGGACCTGACATTGTCCCCCAGACATTGTGACTACAACGCTCCGGCCAGACATGGTCCTGTGGTCCACAACAGCCAAGTTGGCATACGTTGTGGAATTGACAGTTCCATGGGAAGATGGTGTTGAAGAAGCTTATGAGAGGAAAAAGACCAAGTACGTTGAACTGGCAACTGAAGCTTCCCAGAATGGCTGGAAGACCAAGATTTTCCCTGCTGAAGTGGGATGCAGGGGATTTGTCGCTACATATATGACCAGGCTATTAAAGAAAATGGGGGTGAGGGATCGCTCCCTCCAACAAGCAATCAAATCATTATCGAATTCTGCAGAAAAAAGCAGCAATTGGATTTGGATCCAAAGGAGAGACAACAATTGGGCTGCAAGATGAAGACAGGAGGGTATGGAATTGAGGGGGTGTAACTGGGACGCCAGGTTGAGCCCTCTGGAGATGTTGTGGGCTTATCAATGAAACGTCAAAGGAGGGTGTCCACCTGATGACCCCGATGACGTACCTACCCTACCTTTCACCACTCCAATCCCACTGCAAATAGCAAGAGTGCCGACTTATTACAGGGATTGAAACAACAAGTCCTATTAGCTCTACAGTCAGTAAATGAGCCGGTGCCATTGAGTCAGGTTCAGTATGATGATGCAGATGACCCAGATGATGTGTTATGGGCCGAGGATGGAAATGATTATCTGAATGAGGGACATGTGACAGCAGACAGTGAGCAGTTCTGTGATCAGAATTTTGGATCTGTACCTGCAAAAGGACTGCCAACGTGGGCTGGTGCTGATGACGAAGACCCCTGTAAAGCCTGTCGACAAATCCCCTGTGAAACCTGTGA
Source organism: Leucoraja erinaceus (assembly GCF_028641065.1). Lineage (NCBI taxonomy): Eukaryota > Metazoa > Chordata > Chondrichthyes > Rajiformes > Rajidae > Leucoraja > Leucoraja erinaceus. Next base: position 57,731,272 of record NC_073381.1, read on the forward strand.
GAAACTCCCGTGTAGGAATGTTATGCCGGAGTGAGCATTTGGGAATTGCGAATCGACAGCTCATGTCTCACAGACTGTGATAACTCTATCCAGAGTCATTGCAGGATCGTGGACAAACTTCCTTCTCAGATTGTCATTAAAAAGACCGGTCTCTAATAAATTCATCTTTGAGATTGTCAAATCTGCAAGTTCCTGCAGCCTTCTTGATAGCACAAACAAAAGATTGAGTAGTTTAGTTCTCATTCTGGTATCTTGAGAAAAGTTTCACACATTCGATGAGCGGATTAGCTTGAGGGCCACACGAGTGTCGAAGCTTTCTCCTGAGACACTCCGGGTCGTCCGGCGACTCAGCCAGGGTCACGATCGGCGCTCCACCATCGACAGGTTGATGAGATTGCCCCAGCATACACAAACTGTTGTGCTCAATCGTAAGCTTCATCTCCTGCGGGTAGAAGGAGCATACTTGCACGGAACACTGCAGGCTTGTCATGAGAAGTTGCAGCTATAAACAAATCATACTGTTGCTCAAAGGTATGCTACCGCTGTCCGATTCTGCAATCGAAAACAAGTGGGTCGGGTTTTCTGAAACCTTCTGCCATGTCTGAGGCTATGAAAAGCCTTGTAAATAACAGCCAAAGTCAATTCAAAATCCCACCTCCTGTGATACAGAGTCATTATATATCATAACAAGTACTTTAATTTGTATACATACAGAGACCATTGAGATGAGTAATGTAGGCTCCAAATCGTAAGTTAAAACTAAACAACAACATGGCTGACCGCATGCCACAGGTGGCGGTGGTGTGGAAAAGCTGACAAGGATTATGGATCAGGTCATCAGCAGCAAACCAGACACGGATCAAATCAGCAATACTGTTTGATCTCCAAATATGAACACCAAACTTAATTTATGAACTGGATTTTAAATTGTATAAAGTGAAAAAATGAAGCTCCTCTGCCCAATATTTTATGTTATGTTTAGTCTGTGAGTGCTGATATATGGTCTGGTGATGAGAGAATGGCTGCTGAGAATGTTCAACAATGGTACAAGGCCTATTTGTTGGCCTAGTATCGGAGTAAAACATGCACTGAGGCCAGATGTCACTTCAGATTGAAAGAACTTTCACCCATTTCCCTTGTTTTCATACTTCTATAAACATATACTGCATTGATTCTGAATCACCTCTCATCTATTTTGCCTAAGCAACAGTATTCCGAATAAGTTTGTTTTCAATTGGACATGTTCTAGTCACTGTTGCCATATGTTTGACCAGTCAGCAAAATATAACCCATGTCAGTTGAAAATCCTTGACATGACAATGAAGCAGCACTACTCTGTATGCTCTAGACAATTTGCAGAAAGTCATAGTTTAAATGTTGAATGTAGAAAAACACTCCAACTGGTGCTTGCAATATAAGTGTTTACTCCAAGATAATGTATTGGCATCCCAGAGTTTTCAAATGTGCACAAACGATCCATCAATTAGTGCACAGATACAAAGCTTCATGTACAGCACCAACCTGATAATAGGGATGCAAGAGGAAACCTTGCCAAGATCAAGCACACTGTGTTAGCAGCCTAGTTGGGCCATCTGTCTGAACAAACCAAATTCAAACAAATCAGAGATTAGCCTCGTTCACATACACAATTATAAAGGGAATGTACAGTTAAACACCAACAGGAGCAACATCCCTCACTCTTTGTACAAATACTGTTTATTTAATGGTAACATCACTCTTTGAGCCACTTTGAAAGATAAATAACCAATGTTTTGTGATTCATTTCACCAGGTGGCGCAAGCAATTGCACTGTCCCATTCTTTGTTGTTTTAATAGAGTGTGCTTTAGCTTGTTTTATGTGGGGGTTGGGGGGGTTAAAAAAAAAAACTCTTACCTCGTCGGAGATGCGATTTTTTTTTTTTTTTCCCGTATCGCATCTCCATCCACACTGCGGCCTAACGTCAAGGAGTTGGCATCCTCTTGCTGGAACCGACTTCGGGAGCTCCAACTGCGGGAGGCTGCGGACGTAACAACGCGAAGCTCGCGATCCCTTCGCCAGGGATCGACCTTTGAGCTCCAACTGCGGGAGCCTGCGGACTTTAACATTGTGGAGCTTGCGGTCTCTAGTTAGAGACCGACTGTGGGAGCTCCAACCTTCGACCGCCCCCGACATGGGAGCTTTGATCACCCCCGACGAATGGTTCGACTGCCCCGACCGCGGGAGAAGAGCAAGAAGATTGGACTTTTTTTCCTTCCATCACAGTGAGGAATGTGGGGAATCCGCTATGGTGGATGTTTATGTTAACTTTTATGTAGTTGTGTGTGTGTCTTGTTGCATTTTTCTAGTATGGCTGTATGGTAATTCGCATATTGCTCAACCTTAATTGGTACACGTGACAATAAAAGACCTTTGAAACCTTTGAAACCTTTGAAATGAGGGGCTCACCATCCTATGAATGGAATCTCTTTAAATCTGTTTGTACCCATGGAAATATCTTACATGGCTAACAACACATGCAGTGAGCTTTTACTGAGACACTGTTGCATTCATAATATGCTGCACAACATTTGCTTAGTAGAAGAATTCTGCAAAATTAATTATTTTTCTCCGATGGGACAGTTTCAGTTATACAAATGGTACCTGGAGACTGAAATTACAGAGCATTGTGGAAATCAGTGGGGCTTTGGGGGAAACCAGAACAATGAGGAGGTGCTGGAGTTTGGAAGAACAGTTGAGATAATATTGGAACTTTGCCTGCTTGTTTCACAAGGCATGCGTGTGCCGCCCTTCATTCAGCAGCGTGTTGCAACCTTATGATTGGTGCTGCATGAATTGCCATTAGTAGCCCTGCAAAGGTACAGGAGATACCGCTGTCCCTTTGAGGTCCAATGAAGAGTTGAAAGTAGCGGAGATCCCCAGAGTGCAGGCATTGGTGAAACGCTATAGGTAGGCACCATCAGTTATCAAATCAGGTATCAATTGGAAAAGGCCTCAAGTACCGACAATTACAAAAGTAACATAGTGGCCTTTGGAAAATATGTCCCATAAAAAAGAGATACAGCAGACCCATCTACAAGTCTTTGTTATTCTTGCAATACAATATTGGCAACCATAAGTGTTAGTGAGACAAAAGGTTTTGTGACAGCTAATGGGGCTCAAGGCACAGTTAAATAACATGGGATAAGGTGAGGGACTGCACAACAGACCAAAGATAAACAAAGTTCAAGCACAGATGTAGTCCTAGATGAGGTTATCAAGTTAAGGAGGAAAAGGCAAGAAAGCATAACATTGCATAACATGCCTCACGTGTAATATTATGAGGCACTATCGAACCAGGTAGCATCATAGTTTACAAGAATAATGTTAACTTAAGCTTGATGTTGTCTTGATAGTGTATGATGGATTAAGATACTACTAAACCTGATTTTTGTGATAAAACAATTCAGATCTAACCACATCAGCTTTCCCCTCTCAAATAACATAGAAAACAATAACAATAAAACCTAAAGTACAATCAAAAAATATGTTCAATGATGGTGTTTAATGGCAGATTTAACGACATACTTATGAGTTTGTGGCAACTTTAAATATCTTAAAATTGGCTGTTTACTTCCAGATCTCAGTTTTCCACTGGTTAATATGTTTGCACTTTGTTCTTGTTACAAATTCAAAACTTTACTGACTGACTATTATCCACCCAATGGCATTGTGGCAATTTTATCTGTGAATTATTTATTCATTTTGATCTTGTAGGTCATGGTACAGAATTACAAATAGATATTTGATAGCAGTTTCTACCAAGAGCAGATCAAATGTTTTACGATCAATTATCTATAGATATGCGAGAATGGATTGCTTTTATTGGCACTATATGGGGATTTATCCCTGCACTCTGACCAAATCAGTAAATTAAGCCACTCATTTCAATGATTAAGTAGTTACTGTGTATGTCCTCTACAGCAAATGTCATCGTGAGTGACAGAGTATCTCAATGTAGTGATGAGGACTACAATTGTAATGCAAATTGTTCTGGGGCATTCTCAAAGGAACTTGGTTAGTATTGCATGAAGATAGCAAAATTGTATGGCAAGTAAAAGATTAGTGTTTCAATGTTGGTCCAAAGTTGAGATTTCATGCTATTGTGTCCTCGCAGAGCAATGCCTTTTTTTTGTACAGGTCCACAGTCTGTACTGAGTTCAGTCAGAAGTTGTATATTGAAGGCAAGGTCATGAAAGCAGACAGTGATTTTCCTCCCAAACTGTAAACTGGAGTGCAACAATAAATATTAGCTGGAGTGCAACGATAAACAATGAGTAGCATTATTGATTTGGAAATATAGAATGAGAATGTGCATCAGCACATACAAGGAAAAACTGTAACTTCAACAACTGAATGCAAATAATTGAGTGAATGGAATTCAGGGCTGAAGTAAATTGTCATACAGTTTACCTCAAGTTGTGATATTTTAGTCCTTTTAATTACACTTGTTAAATCATTCTTTGCCTTAAGGAATACCATGTGTTAAGCATCAAATATGCATCTCCTCCAACTGCCAGAATAAAGATGCATTTAATTAGGATAACACATTTTTGTTATGGTTAAGAGCTTGTCAAGGCTTGTTAAGGCTGTTAAGGCTGAGACGGCGCTCCGGTGAGGGCAGCCCGGCGCGGGGCTGAGACGGTGCTCCAGTGGCTGAGGCGGCGTTCCGGCGGCGACCTGAATCCGGGGCTCGGCTGCGGGCCAGTGGACGACATCGTCGGGAGCTCGCAGGTCACAGGCTGGTGCCTGTTTTCTGGAGCTCCCACGGCAACAGCTGCATACACTGGACTGGAGGGCAGTGGCTGAGGCGGCGTTCCGGAACGGCGACCTGAACCCGGGGCTCGGCTGCGGGCCAGTGGAAGATATTTTGCCTCCATCACAGTGAGGGAGGTGCTCGCAGGTGGTGGATGTTAATTTGTGGTTATTGTGTGTTTTCCGGAGCTCCCGTGGTGCAACAGCCTCCACCAACAGCCTTTTGCATTGTTTTTTTGTCCACTGGACTGTGTTTTTTTGGAGGGCGGCAGCTTCAACCACTCAGACTGCGCTGGAACATCCTGGGATGCGTGGTGCTTGAACCGGCCTGAGCCGCAGGGCGGGCGGCGCTGACTAATCAACGCGGGGTCCTGTGACCTGCCCGGACCTGAGGACTATCTGCAGACTCAGGCAGCAGAGGCGGCTGATCAGAAGGTCCGGGCCGCTGAGGAGGAGGCTGCTCAGTCGGTGTTCGGCGTCGTAAACTTTAAGATTTTGCCCCGACCATCACAGTGAGGTGCCGTGCACTGGGTGCCAACTCACTGTGTCGTGGATGTTTTGTGCTTTTTTTATTTGTATTCAATTTCATTTTATTTTTAATGTGTTTTATATTTTTTTATTATTATATAATTTCTTTGTGATGATACTGCCTGCATTTTGTTGTCAACGACATTTCGTTCAGACCGAACAATTAGGTGTGATTATTATATGTATGGCTGCAGGCAACGACATTTCGTTCAGACCGAAAGGTCTGAATGACAAATAAAGGATCTAATCTAATCTAATCTAATCCTAAAGTTTGTTAATTGCCTCTCTTCTATATTCTGTACATAGACGATAAATATTTCAATAGAAAGATCCTGTTTAACAACAAATATCTTAAATGTTGTTACACATTTCCAAAAAAAAATCATGATCATCACAACTTTATTTTTGCAAACCCACATAATTTGATTATGTAAAATAAACTGCATTGTCAGAAACAAATCCTTGTTGTGATATTATGCCCTTCAATCTTAATCCAAGCGATATAAATGTTTAAAAAAATGAAATAAACATTTATACAGAATGAATGAATGAACAAATGTGAAATAGTTTTAGAAAACATAAGGAACATCTGTTTAGCAGTATTGAAGCTTGCATTGACGTGATGTTGCTAGAATTTCTCCCAGACTGGAAATTTATTGCAGGGATTAGGTTACAAGTTTGTCAGCTGTTAACCTAATACATATTTAATAATTGAGATTGTATTATTTGTATGCGATTTGAATGAAATGAACGGTATATTTAATTGTCACATAACAGCAAAATATACATACCATCTTTACATGCATATTACTAATAACCTCCAGCCATATACTACAATTTTGAACCTATTAATGAGTTCTCTACAAATCCAATTCATTTAGAAAACAAAGTCATAATGGAATGCAAATTGTGCACAACTGCAAAGCAAATTATATTATAGTTTTATTCTTCATAAAATTAAAGTAAAATAGTTGCACCAACCCAAGTTTGACCATGATTTTTTGTTTGCACCTTGTTCTTATGACCATATGGATTTCACCCAAGTCCTCGGGTTTCCTCCCACATCGGAAGGTTCTACGGGATGGGAGGTTAATGGACTACTGTAAACTGCCCCTAGTGTAGCTAACGTAAGGAAAATTCAGGAGTTGATGGGCATGCAGCAGAGCTTAAGTTACAGGGTAAAGGGAAAGGTTTAGTTTAGTTTATTTTCACGTATACCAAAGTACAGTGAAAAGCTTTTGTTGCGTGCTAACCAGTCAGCAGAAAGACAAATCGAGATTACATTTGAGCCAATCTATACAGCGTATGGATACATGATAAGAGAATAATGTTTAGTGCAAGGTAAAGCCAGCAAAATCTAATTAAGGATAGTCAAGCCTTTAACTAACAACTTCTTTTGATGACATTGTAAAAATTACCTTTATTCTCTTGCATTTATCTCAGCATACCCTTCAGCAGTGAGTGGAATTCTCTGCCTCAGAGGGCGGTGGAGGCAGGTTCTCTGGATGCTTTCAAGAGAGAGCTAGATAGGGCTCTTAAAAATAGCAGTTAGGGAATATGGGGAGAAGGCAGGAACGGGTACTGATTGCGGATGATCAGCCATGATCACATTGAATGGCGGTGCTGGCTCAAAGGGCCGAATGGCCTACTCCTGCACCTATTGTCTATTGTGTGCTCATATAGCATATGGGACTCTGTATTTGACCTCAGTGTTTTTGGTTTTTGTCCTTTTACACTCTCAATTTTTTATTTTTTATTTTATATTTTTATATAAATATGTGTTTTTTATGTTATTAACTGTCTATGTCCTTATGGTTTTAATTTGTATTTTTGTTTAGACCTGTGTTTTTGTGAAAAGCACTTCGGGTGCATTCAATTGTATGAGAAAGTGCTATTGAGATAACGTTATTATTATAGTGAGTTCAGCACTGCTCTCTGGTTGTGGTAGGATGATTCAGTTGCCTGATTACAGCTGGGAAGAAACTTGACCTGATTCTGGTGGTATGCGTTTTCACACTTCTATACCTTTTGCCTGATAGGAGAGGGGAGAAGCGGGAGTGGCCAGGGTGTGACTCGTCATTGATTTTGCTGCTGACCTTGCCGAGGCAGCATGAGGTATAAATGGAGAGGTTGGTTTGTGTGATGGTCTGGTATAGGGAATGGCAAAATGGCTACCCTCCGCTGCTGGACACGGGGGGCAGGGTGTGCTGGAGACACCCCTCAAAAATAAAGGAAGTGATTTCACGCAGTGGGCCACATGAATGGCAAGGGTGTGGGGTAATACTGTGGTTTGGGGAAACTGTATTGAATGTATCTCTAGCTTCCGAGAATGTCGAATGGAGTTTCTTGCATGGATCATCTATTGTATATATTTATTTATTGAATAAAGTCTATTTTGAAATAAAACACACTACCCCATCTCATAGGGAAATACAAGAGCAGAAGTTGCTTTTCCCCAGAACTAGGAAACAAATTAAAAGACTTAATTAAACAGCTGGCATTCACTGCCTTTCCTGTGAAACATTTCCTTATGGACTGGAAATGTAATGAATTTTGCTAAGGTAGCAGAAGGATTGATGTCAAGGGTTATGGGGAGATCGCAGGAGTATGGGGATGAGAGGGAAAGATAGATCAGCCATGATTGAATGGCAGAGTATACTCAATGGGCTGAATGGCCTATTTCTACTCCTATGACATGAACTAATGTACTTAAACACAAATGGTAAGAAGTATTAGCGTAGACACATTTTAATATAATGTATTATTTCTTCATAAAAGTGCAATGCTACAAATCAACTATTAACTATTTAGGAACCTCTTACTCAAGACAATGTGAACAGATTAGTCATTGGCACAAAACAATGTAAAAATGTTATAATTATGTGTTCTTACCTCTGGAGTCAAGTGCAAATCTGTGTTCTAGTTACTACTTCACATAAGATTCAAGATTCAAGCGGTTTATTGTCACACCAGTTCCATACCTGGTACAATCCTGTGTGAAAATGTTGTACTGGAGGATTCCGTATAGTAAATTTAACATTAAATTATAAATTAAATTATGCATTAAATTATAGTGAACATTAAATTATATACAGAGTCCAGTTCAGGTGAGTTTCAGGGCTGGTTGGTTCAGCAGCCTGATTGCCTGGGGATAAAAGCTGTTTGAGTGTCTGGTGGCCTGAGGGCAGTAGTCAGAATAGACCATTGTCCGGGTGGCTGGGGCCTTTGATGATCCTCAGGGCTTTTCCAACACACCGCCTGGAGTAGATGCCCTGGAGGGAGGGCAGCTCGCACCCGGTGATGTGTTGGGCCGTCCGCTCCACTCTCTGCGGGTCCTTCAGGCGTAGCTGGTGCAGCTGCTGTGCCAGATGGAGTTACAGCCTGTCAGGATGCTCTCCACGTTGCCTTTGTGAAAATTCCCTGAGGACCCGTGGGTTCAGGACAAATTTCTTCAGTCGCCTGAGGTTGCAGAGGCGCTGTTGCGCCTTTTTGTCCTGGTGAAAATGCGGGTGGTCCAGGTCAAGTCCTCTGTGATGTGGACACCGAGGATCTTGAAGCTCTCCACTCTCTCTACCGCTACACCGTTGATGTTAATGAGGGTGTGTGTGCCCCCCCACCCCCCCCAGCTTCCTGTATTCAGCGATCACCTCCTTGGTCTTGTCGATGTTGAGAGAGAGGTTGTTGGCCTGGCACCTCCGTGTCAGGGCCACTACAACCTCTGTTGGCCGACTTGTCCCCGTTGGTGATCAGACCCATGACTGTAGTGTCGGCCGTGAACTAGACGATGGTGTTGGTGTCATGTTGGGCCACACTCATGAGTGTATAGAGAGTACAGGTGGGGGCTGAAGACACACCCCTGAGGTGCACCGATGTTGAGGGTGAGGGCTGTGGAGGTGTGGTCTCCGATTTTCACTACCTAGGGTCGGCCCGTCAGGAAATCCTGGTGCACAGGCCTGGCTTCAGCCCCAGTTCCAGGAGCTTGCCGACAAGCTTAGAGGGCACAATTGTGTTGAATGCTGAATGTAGTCTATGAACAGCATCCTCTCATAAGTGTTCCTCTTGTCCATGTGGGTGAAGGCAGGGTGAAGGGTGTGGGCGATGGCATCGTCTGTTGATCTGTTGGGGCGGTAAGCAAATTGGCAGGGGTCCAGGTTGTTGGTTAGTGAGGAGCAGATTATGTCCTTGACTATCTTCTCAAAGCATTAGCTGATGATGGGTGTCAATGCTATGGGTCAGCAGTCGTTGAGGGTGGTGGGTTTGTGGCGCTTGGGTATGGGGATGATAGTGGAGGTTTTCAGACAGTTGGGGACAGATCTTAGGGAAAGCGAGAGGTTAAAAATGTTGGCGAACAACCCCGCTAGCTGACTTGCACATGCTTTCAGAACGCGACCGGGTATGTCGTCCAGGCCGGCCGCTTTGCGAGCGCTGACTCTCTGGAGCGACCGACGCACACTGTCTTCAGTGATGGTCGAGAAGTGGTCCTCAGTGGCGGGGGGGTTGAACCGAGCGTAGAAGTGGTTTAGTTCATCCGGTAGGGAAGCTGCAGTGTGGTGGGGGACTTTGTAGTCTGTTATGGTCCCTGCCAGAGGTGCCATGGGTTGCTAGAGGTGAAGTTGGTTTCCACCCTCTCGCTGTAGTGTCTTCTGACCCTTCTAAGTGTGCTCCTCAGATCGTAGCGGGTCCTTTTGTAGTCCTTCACAGAGCATGAGTTGAACGCCGTGGTCCGAGCCTGTAGAGCTGCGCGAACATCACCGCCAATCCAGGGCTTCCTGTTTGGAAACATCCGGATCCTTTTGATCGGAACAACATCCTCCACACATTTCCGGATGAAATCAGTAACGTTGTGTTGTTGTTGCCGTTCGAAGTGACCCGGAACATCTGCCAGTACACCTGATCAAAATAGTCCTGAAGTGTGGAGTGTGCTTGATCCGTCCAGCATTGAACTGACCTATAGGCGGGGGCTTCCCATTTTAGCCTCCGCCTATAGGCGGGGAGGAGCAGGATGGAGGAGTGGTCTGATTTGCCAAGTGGTGGGTGGGGGGCGGCCTTGTAACCATGGCGGAAGGTGGTGTAGCAGTTATCCAGTATGTGGTCTCTACGGGTGGGACAGAAGATGTGGCGTTTTGGGAGACTTCTCTCAGGTTGGCGCTGTTAGATAGATAGATAGATGAGATAGATCCTTTATTGTCATTCAGACCTTTCGGTCTGAACAAAATTATGTTGCCTGCAGTCATACACAGAATCAATAATAACAAAACATACAATAAACACAAATTAAACATCCACCACAGTGAGTTCACCAAGCACATCCTCACTGTGATGGAGGCAAAGTCTTAGTCTCCGTCTCTTCCCTGCTTTGTTCTCCCTCTGCGCTGAGGCGATCGATCCAGGCCGAAGATGCCGCTCTCCAGTCCAGCAGACCTCCGTGGTGATGTCGCCGCCGCCGAAAGCCGGAACGCCGTCTCTGTTCCGAGACGGCCCACCACAGCATCAGCTCCGGGCTGCCGCCCCAGCTCCAGGTCCCGCAGTCTCCGTTCCGGGCAGCAGCCCCAGCTCCGGGTCCCGCAGCCTCAGCTCCGGGTCCCGCAGTCTCCGCTCCAGGCCGCTGCCCGCTGCCCCAGCTCCGGGTCCCGCAGTCTCCGCTCCAGGCCGCCGCCCCAGCTCCAGGTCCCGCCGTCTCCGCAGCTCCGGGGTCCCGCAGTCTCCGCTCCAGGTCCCGCAGTCTCCGTTCCGGGCTGCCGCCCCAGCTCCGGGCCGCCGCCCCAGCTCCGGGCCGCCGCCCCAGCTCCGGGCAGCCGCCCCAGCTCCGGGCAGCCGCCCCAGCTCTGGGTCCCACAGTCTCAGCTCCGAGCCCCGCTGCATCAGCTCCAGGCCGCCGCCGAAAGCCAGAACGCCGCACCAGCAAGTCGGGCCACTGCTGCCTTAGCCCCGAAGACGGCCAGCCTCTCGTTGGTAAGTCCTGGCTGGCTCTGCCTCCGGAGCCTCGGGGTCGGTCGCAGGTTGGAGGCCGCCAGCTCCGCCATTAGGCCTCAGCGCAGACGGAGGCAGAGAAGGGGGATACGACACAAAAAAGTCGCATTCCCCCGAAGGAAGAGACAGAGAACGTGTTTCACCCCCTCTAACACAACCCAACAAACTAAAACGTAACCAAAACAAGACAAAAAAAACAACAGAAAAAAGTAAAGACAGACGGACTGCAGGCGAGCCGCAGCTGTTAACAGCGCCGCCACTTCCGGATGTCCCTGCGGTGATGAAGGCAGCGTCCAGGTGTGTGGTCTCCTGCGTACGATGGCCTTATACAGTTCCCACTGTGCCTGCTCTATGATCTCCTGGGGGGAGGAATAAAAACAGCCGTGGCAATAATGGCTGTAAACTCCTGGGGTAATCAGAACAGCAAAGCAGTGTGAGGTATTCCAGATCGGGGGAGCAGAAGGTTTTCAGAAAGTGTTCCTAAGTCTGATCGTAAATTTCTGTCTCTGTCAAAACTTGTTTTTGCAGGTTTTCCTTATTTTCTCAGAATTATTACAAGCAATTACTTTTAAATGTCAAATGATGAATAGAAAACAAACCCATGACATTTACAAATTATACACTGCTATCTCTTAGTGGCTATGTTGAAGTGCTGACCCATCTGTGCAGATACACTTTTGCTATCCCTTTCTTGAAGCAATCCTACCACATGTGGGTGGGAACATCTGCCTGCACCTGCTGTCTATTGCTCGGCCTTGTGGACTAAAATAGTGCTTGAGTGATACGAAAATACACTACTTGCTACCACAATATTAAACTACACTTCTGTCTGTACCTCCCCCTCTCAGATAAATACACTTATTAGATCAAAAATATTTTATAAATGCTAATTTATTGAATGTTACAACTATAAAATATAATTTAAGTACTAATATATAAGAGCTGCAAATTCTGCAGAAAATTTACTGTTCTATCCTGATATAAGCTTATAATTACATACGAATGTCATTTTTGAAATAGCCTTTGCATTATGAGTAAAACCGACAATGCGCAGAAGGAATTAATTTCTAATTTCATTTCATTAGAAAAGAGTCTCACAATGTCAGGGGAAAAAGGTTGATTTTTCAGATGCAGGCTAAATCCTCTGCTTTATTTGGTAGTTGTCCTTTCACATCAGATTATGATGAAACAGCTCATCTATTCAATGAACAAAAACTGCTGAAAGGACAATGGATCTTGTGCATTAACATTTATAAAACCACCCATTCAACTGCTCTGGATTATTTCACAAATCAATGATTTTTACACGTAATCAATACAGATTGAAGACAGCAGAATCAAAATTTATTTGCTTGGCAAATTTATTGATTTTTTTTGTTTATTATCTATATGTACTGTGATTACAGGCCTGTTACGCTGCTACAAGTAAGAATTTTACTGTTTTATTATCGGTACATATGATGATGAAAAAACCCTCTACGCTTGACAAATTAAATGGTACAACTGGGCTTCAGAAGAATTTCCGATTGTCTAGAAAAAGAAATTTGAAAACAAATATTTTTCTAATGCTGAACTTTAAATAAAGGTAACTCAACGGGCCAGACAGTGTCTCTGGAAAACATGGATAGATGACGTTTTGGGTCGAAACCATTCTTCAGACTGATTGTAGTGGGGAGGGAAACTTCAAAGAGAGGTTGGGATGGGACCAAGCCATCACAAAGTGAGTGATAGATGGGCACAGGTGTGAGGGGTTTGGATTAGATTGGTAGATGATTGGACATAGGTCAGATGAAAAGACAAAAAGGTCATAGAAACATAGAAACATAGAAATTAGGTGCAGGAGTAGGACATTCGGCCCTTCGAGCCTGCATCGCCATTTAATATGATCATGGCTGATCATCCAACTCAGTATCCTGTACCTGCCTTCTCTCCATACCCCCTGATCCCTTTAGCCACAAGGGCCACCTCTAACTCCCTCTTAAATATAGCCAATGAACTGGCCTCAACTACCTTCTGTTGCAGAGAGTTCCAGAGACTCACCACTCTCTGCCTGAAAAATGTTTATCTCATCTCGGTCCTAAAGGATTTCCCTTTATCCTTAAACTGTCACCCCTGCGGGCGGCCCTTGTCCTGGACTTCCCCAACATCGGGAACAATCTTCCTGCATCTAGCCTGTCCAACCCCCTAAGAATTTTGTAAGTTTCTATAAGATCCCCCCTCAATCTTCTAAATTCTAGCGAGTACAAGCCGAGTCTATCCAGTCTTTCTTCATATGAAAGTCCTGACATCCCAGGAATCAGTCTGGTGAACATTCTCTGTACTCCCTCTAAGGCAAGAATGTCTTTCCTCAGATTTGGAGATCAAAACTGTACACAATACTCCAGGTGTGGTCTCACCAATACCTTGTACAACTGCAGTAGAACTTCCCTGCTCCTATTCTCAAATCCTTTTGCTATGAATGCTAACATACAATTCGCTTTTTTCACTGCCTGCTGCAACTGCATGCCTACTTTCAATGACTGGTGTATCATGACACCCAGGTCTCATTGCATCTCCCCTTTTCCTAATCGGCCACCATTTAGTTAATAGTCTACTTTCATGTTTTTGCCACCAAAGTGGATAACCGCACATTTATCCACATTATACTGCATCTGCCATGCATTTGCACACTCACCCAGCCTATCCAAGTCACCTTGCAGCCTCCTAGCATCCTCCTCACAGCTAACACTGCCCCCCAGCTTCGTGCCATCCGCAAAACTTGGAGATGTTGCATTCAATTCCCTCGTCCAAATCATTAATATATATTGTAAATAGCTGTGGTCCCAACACTGAGCCTTGCGGTACCCCACTAGTCACTCCCTGCCATTCTGAAAAGGACCCGTTTACTCCTACTCTTTGCTTCCTGTTTGCCAGCCAGTTCTCTATCCACATCAATATTGAACCCCCAATACCGTGTGCTTTAAATTTGTATACTAATCTCTTATGTGGCACCTTGTCGAAAGCCTTCTGAATGTCCAGATATAACACATCCACTGGTTCTCCCTTATCCACTCTACTAGTTACATCCTCGAAAAATTCCATAAGATTTATCAGACATGATTTACCTTTCATAAATCCATGCTGACTTTCCCCAATGATTTCAATAATGAAATAAAGAGAGAAGATGCGTGAAATGTGAAGCCAGAGGAAAGAATATAAGTGGAAGAGGAGGGGGGAGGGGTTAAGTGGAAAGGGGGAAGGGGTAAATGGCTAGGCACTGGGAAGACAGAAGGGGAAAATATTGAAAATAGTGGAGGGATGGGGTATTATTTGTAGGTTACTCACTTCAATTTGGAGAATTCAATGTTACATCGGCGAGACCAAGCATAGTCTAGGCAACCATTTCGCTGAACACTTTGCAAAGGCCTGTTGGATTTCCTATCTGCTAATGATTCTAAAGGGCTTGTCCCACTTGGGCAACATTTGCGCGTCACGCAGATGGCGCACAAACATTTTGTGAATCCCAAAATCCTGGGGTGCCGCGCGCGACCGCGCATCACTGCCTACGTCACCATGCACCATGTGTGCGTAATGCATGCCATGCGCGCACCACATGCGCGTCATGATGTGCACGTCGTGCGTCGTGAAACGCAAATTATGTCGCGTAAATGACGCTTTAGAGTAATGCAGTCTATGTAATACTTTAAATTGTATTAAAGAATGTCTGGCATTTAACGAACATTGATGTATATGTTGTGGACTTTCGTCCCAAATATCTTTCATTATAGGAGGAGAATGAAGAAGAGTTTTGGCCCGATACATTGCCTATTTCCTTCGCTCCATAGATGCTGCTTCACCTGCTGAGTTTATCCAGCATTTGTGTGTATCTTTCATTATAGGTTGGTCTAATTCATTTTCCCATGCTTGTCTATATAATTCCATCGACAGGACCTCACTATCTAAAAAGGTGTTATAAATATGAGATATTAACTTATCTGTATTAGGATGTTTATTCAAACATTCATCAAGAGCGATAATCTTGTGATTTAACATAATCTCTAAATTGTAAATTAGGTTTCAGTGTTCCCCCTAATCAATGTTCCCATTCCCCTCAATAGAACCTGCCCTTCTCCCACCAACAAGCTTAAGTTTAGTTTAAAGAAACAGCATATTAACCTTCCCTTCAGCTCAATGAGTCCACACTGACCATTGATCATCCATTCACTCTACTTCTATGTTATTTCACTTTTGCATCCAATCCCTACACACTAGGAACAATTTACGGAGGCTAACTAACTGACAAACCCACATATCTTTGGAATGTTGGAGTAAACCAGAGCACTTGGCGGAAACCCACAAGGTCACAGAGGGAATGCGCAAACTAAACACATATAACACCCAAGGTGTTCTACCAGTTGCACCACTGTGCCACCCTAAACATACATCCCTTCTTTCTACTCAATGTTTTCAGAGCATCTTATTTCTCAGAATATTTAGTATCATGCCTTTTTATTTTTTACTATGTTCCCATTTTGGCACAGCATCATAATTCCATGTGGTTATTTGGATATATAACTCATCAGTTTCATGAGTATGCCCAATGTCTCAAAAGGACGATAATTGCTGCAATAACCACTTCCCTCCTGTATTAATTAATGTTCTGACTGCATGGAGTAGAGATTACAAGCATCTAAATGTGTCCCATTACATTCAGATCTCGGCACTTTACAGCTAGATAGCATCACCATTTTAAAATCAACTGCGTCAGCTAAATGTCCAACCCAAACCATCTGTTTTCCCCATCACATCTTAAACTTGTTTGAAGGCATAAATTGGAACCATTCAAGTCAATTACAAAGTAAATACTGTTAAAAAGAAATTAGATTTCTTAAATGTTCGTTTTGTTATAAGCCAGGAATATAGATGGATTTCTCATTTTGTGTAGTAGGAGAATTCTGCATTTGTACATGAACATGAAGTAAGATAGTGGAGACTAATAACATAAACATTGTGATGTATCTTGATTATGTTGCCAAACTTTGAATCATCAATAACTAGTTGTTTCTTCTAAGTAAATTTAGAAAATGTTAGAGGCATTTCTAAACAAACAATGCAGTCTGAGTACTATTATGATTACATTTATATTATTTCAGAATTTTATAATTAAGTTTGAAGGAATTAATTTCAGAGCAGATGGATATGAATTTCAAATATTCTCTCTCATTATTTAATTATTCTTGGTCTCTTATCGAGTCCACATCAGAAAATTAGAAATTGTTCAGCCAGAGTTGAACACACTTCTCGGCATCTGCATACAATGGCGTCTTGCACTTCTTGTGTTTCTTATCCTTCTTATGGAAAGATTGGTAGAAACAGGGCCGTGATGTGAACAGTCTTTCCTTGATCCCATTATTCTTGGCAAGCACTCAAAAAACAAATTATGAAATAAAAGACTGATTTCTCATCGTTACTACACATCAATCTAATTCTAAGTGACAGCATATTTTGCAATGCACTCAATAAAAAGTAATTTATTTGCTGCTTCTGCTATATCACACTCTAACTGTAAAGAGGATGTTTTTAAATGTGATTATGCAGAAAAGGAGTACAATGGTAGAAAACTAAATCATATCGAGAAAGAATAAATAGCTCACAATGTAAACACTTTGACCTTGTTGACCCACATGAAATGTTAATAATGAAGAGGCCATGCAGTTATTGTCTGATAACTAAGCCATGTAACATGTGCTCCCATAGTTAGAGAAATGGTGCTTGATACTTTTTTATGTTGGCACAATGGCATCTTTTAAATATCCCAATAGTTTGCTTCTGGCAGTCCACTTGCAGCATGTTGGATCTACAAATTGGAACCTTCAGTGACAGGAGCACAGAACGGTCAAACATCACTCAATAATTATCCTGCCCTTTCAGTTAAAGTCGAGATAGGGCTTGAGATCAAGATCTCAACAACCATCTCGGTCTATTTCAGCAGCAGATGAATTTTGCAAACTAGACTGTCCTGATTGTATTGAATAGATGTTCCAGGTCCAGATCTCTATAGATTTTACACTAAAGCTACTGACCCAGTGTTTGCATTAATGGTGAAGTGATTGTGCTTCATAATTATATTGTCAAAAGCTCCCAAAAAAGTTCAGCAATACCTGTCACAGGAGTTTTTATCATTCCAAAATTGATTGAAATACGTGCAAGTGATTAAAGTGGAAGCTGAAAATACATTAAATAAAAGTTAAAAAAAAACAAAATCCTTTATATTTTGAAGTACCGAAGCAAGGAAATTGCAATGCACTCCATAAATTTTGTTTATGGTCCAAACATTTGCCCTGCAATAATTATGGCTCAGCTGACGGATTAAAAGTACTGCAGCAAAATCTGGCCCAAGATAATTAAAAGGCCCACAGTTCCTTCAATGCAGAAGGGAACGATCCTAAATATGTTCTCAAAATGCTATTTGTTTTCCTTAAAATGCCTAATTTTATTCAACTGTATACATTGCAATTATAGTTGGAGCAGGTATTTTTGAGGTAACTTATTTTTGGTAGAGTTGCAATGAATAAAACATTAAGTGTCTTTGATGAGCACTCTCATGGGCCAAGAAGAAAAAGCATACTCTCTATAATTTTAAAAGTATGCATATATCATGTAAAGCACAAGTTATTAGCAAAAGTATTAAGGGAATACATTTTCTATCACAATTGTAATCTCCGTAGTAAGATTCTGGTCCAGGAATGGTTTTGATCATGTAACCATCATCTATTTCCTATTGCCCTTTTCCACAGTTCACTTTGGTATTATACTCAAAAGAGGCAACAAATATAATATCACTTCTGAAAAAAAATCTATTTTATGTACTAGTGTGTGTGGGTTAATGCGGATTAGTCTAAATAATTTGCAGTCAACACTTCTTTGGTCTGCTTTATCTGCATTCTGCTTGTGTATCAAGCTACATGGGTAGTCTGTTTTTTGGATGGCAACTTCATCTGGCATGAACTGCAGGACTAATCGAACATTAGCAATAGAATGATAAGAACCTCAATAACTATTTTACAGCATGATGGATTGAACGGCTTGCCCCTCTTCTGTAAATTCTTGTGATATTTTTGTACAATTTGGAAAAGGTGACAAACGTCATCCAGCAATAGTTTCATTCCCCCCCAAAAAATTATCTATTGACAAAATATATATAAAGATGTTTGAATTGCTTTATAGGAATCTCAGTCTGACTAACCACATTGTTGCAGCACTGTGCACCTGCAGCAGCAATAATCATGTGCCAGCTAAATGCCTTTAGCACAGAGAATCAGTTTTACTGGACCACAAGAGTAATGTTCACACTGCAAATTGGAACCAGCCACTCTCCAGTCTTGTGCATTAAGCTGACAGAATCCACTCATTCAAGTAGAAAGTACATGACATTGTTCTATTTCAGCATAATGTATCTAAAAATGTACATAGAAACATAGCAAGTAGGTGCAGGAGTAGGCCATTCGATATGATCATGGCTAATCATCCAAAATCAGTACCCTGTTCCTCTTGGAACATAACGCTGAACATTTTGCATTGCTCCAGAATTTCAATTCGATTTCTGGAATCAAATATTTCCGTCCAATGTTCCTTTTGAAAAATTACAAAGAAATTAGACAGTGTTACCCTGGGAGGGATTATCATTACCCTTGTGTGTTATTGACATTTCTCCCTTAAAGCAGCTGTTGTTCACTTCAACTACTCCATGTGGTAACTTGTTAATTCTGAAATAACTATAATACAAATTTATAAGACACTGGACCAAGTGGGGGGGGGGGGGGGGGGGGGGGGGGGGGGGGGGGGGGGGGGGGGGGGGGGGGGGGTGCAGCATCACAGGGGAGGGCTGCTTGAGAGCCCATTGTTACCATTGGCAATGTCCCATTGTAATGTAATTGTGGCAGTCGGCAGTCGACAGGCAGCTTGAGAGCCCATTGTGATTGGTGCACTGTGAGAGTCATACAAGATACAAGATACAAGATACAAGATACATTTAATTGTCATTTGGACCCCTTGAGGTCCAAACGAAATGCCGTTTCTGCAGCCATACATTACAAACACATAGACCCAAGACACAACATAATTTACATAAACATCCATCACATCGCTGTGGTGGAAGGCCAAATAAACTTATCTCTCCACTGCACCCCCCCCCCCCCCCCCATGTCAGAGTCAAAGTCAAAGCCCCCGGCTGGCGATGGCGATTGTCCCGCGGCCATTAAAGCCACGCCGGGTGGTGCGAGGTCGCACACCGGGTCTTGGTGTTAGAGCCCCCCGGTGTGCGCTCGCAGAGTCCCGCGGCCATTCCAAGCCGCGCGGGGCAGTGATGTAGGCCCTGCTCCAGGAGCTCTTCGACCCCGCAACTCGGGCGGGACAAGTCGCCGTTGCGAGAGCCTTGAAAAGCGGTCTCCCTCCAGGGAGCCGCGGGCTCCCGGTGCCGCCGTCCACAGACCTGCCGTTGGAGCCTCCGACTCTCCGGTCGGGCCGAGTCATTGTGATATCATCACTGGACGCTCTTTGAGAAAGCAGTTTTGGCTTTTTTTGAAACTTTAAATCATGATTAACTTCGGAAATATAGGTCAGAATGCGTCAGGAAGATGTTTATGGCTTTGACAGGAAAAATGTGAGAATGGGAAGGCAGTGGCTTAGTGTTTGGAAGAAGATAGGAAAAAGCAGAGCGGAGTGACACATTGCCGGCACAAATAAAGAGTTTTTGTAATATAGATTGGTTAGACTGCATTTGGAGTATGGTATGCAGTTCTGGCAGCCCCATACAGGAAAGATGTGGAGGCTATGGTGAAGCTGCAGAAGAGGATTACCAGAATAGACACAAGGACCTGCAGATGCCGGAACACAACGTGTTGGAGTAACCCAGCGGGTCAGGCAACATCACTGGACAGAATGCTGCCTGGATTAGGGGATATTAGCTACAAGGAGAAGTTGGACAAATTTAGATTTTTTTTCTGGATTGTGAGAGGTTGGGGGGAGACCAGATAGAAGTTTATCAAATTATGACAGGCATAGATAAAGAAGACAGTTCGAGCCATTATCCCAGGGTGGAAATGTCAAAGACTAGAGGCAATGCTTCAAGGTGAGAGGGGCAAAGTTTAAAAAGGAGATATGTGGGCCAAGTATGTTTTACACAGAGAGTGGTAGGTGCCTGGAATGTGCTGCCAGGGATGATGTGGAAGCAGATACACAGTGGCATTTAAGCGGCTTTTAGATATACATATGGATATGGAGCAAACGGAGGGATATGAATCATTTGCAGGCAGTTGCGATTAGTTTATCTGAGCATCATGTCCAGCATAGACATTGTGGGCTGAAGGGCTTGTTTCTGTACTGTTCTGCACTGTTCTATAGTCTAATTACCAAAAGATAGTCTGAATTACAAACCACACACTAATAGCATGAATTCGATAATGTTGAAGACGTTGATAAGGGACAACAAAAGTAATTGGACTCAACTTTACAATACTCAGAAAATGTTGTAAAACTTAGCCAAAGGACTGAAGAATAACCGATGCAAATTCTTGTTCAAGAAATGAAAGCAAACTAGAGCAGATAGTTGTACAGGTGCTCATCTAATCTTTGTTGCCAGTGAATCCATAATTTCCCATTACAATTAATGAGCATTTAAAAATGCATAACTTAATCAAGGACAGATGGCATGAATTTATTCAAGGGAATTACATTTGACACATTTAAATGAACACTTTAAGAAAAGACCAGTGGATAGATACAGAGACTTCACGAGAGCTGCACATGTCAATTTCCGTAAAGAATTAATTATGTGTGCCTTAAATGGCCCGTTATAAAATCTGGGTACTGTGGCCCCTGGGAAAGGAAGCAGCATGAAGCAAAGTGACTGAAAATAAGCTAAAATATCCCGTGAGGAGACGCCAAATCTTCCTTTTAATAATATATACTCATTTGCATGGGTAGGGGAAAATCTTGATTCAATCATTCAAATGGGAGTAGCAAGGAAGGGAAAATGTTATCTTGAAAATTTTATCAATCATTCAAAAATGAGCAGGAGTTTCACAAGAAAAAGCAATAAAAATAAATAAATAATAAAACATAAAAAAAAAATGGAAAAATTGAAATTGAATTAAAAATTTAACAAAAGCACAAACACAAATTGGGGTCAGACAGGTGGCGAGAATTGATTTATTCGTAATTATTAGGGATAAATATTTTCAACAGAAAAAAAAGAATGAATAGGAATGCAGTTTAAATGAAAAATATTGAAGGTTATGAATTATCAAAGAAACCCATGCATCCATTGAAAGAGTGCGGAATACCTCCAGCAGTACAATGACAGATATCATAATCACAAGGACATATGAGATGCAAGACGATCTTCAATGTAGCAGTCAGAGATTTAATGAGGCTTTTTTTGATAATTATGAGCTTTGTCCCTGAAGGCTCGTCCCAAGCATGCATTTCAAATTCATCTCCATTGATGAAAATGTAACTGAAAGTCATAAGCTTTTACTAATAACAAGTGAATGGGGCAATTTTCTACCCAATATTTCTTTCAGATTATAGTTTAAAATAATTTGGCAAACCCTAAAGGTGGGAAATTCTATCATTGATAATACAAAATGCTATATTATATTAGAATATTGTAGCTTGCATGTTATTAGAAGAGATATTAGCTGTCTCTGTGGTGTTCTTGATGGCTCTTCTCCCCTCCATTCCGTTGATGCCCAGTGCACTCAAGGCTTTGTAGAGTGGTTGTTAAAATGCTTAATTACTTTGTTTATTTTTTCTGCCTTCAATCTCATGTTTCCAAGGATTATTATGAATGAAGATTACTGATGCATTGAGGAGCTATTCTAAATAATTTGTAAATTTAGAGTCAAGAGTATCATATTGCCATATTCCTGAAACAGAACAATGAAATTCTTACTTGCAGCAGCACAAAAAATATGTAAACAGCACTGTGTAAATCCCTTACTAAACAACAGCAAAAAAGTTCAGTATATACACTTTGAACAAAAAAGTAGCTCGGTATAAAATAAATAATAACAGTTCTTATGTTTTAAGTACACTTGGCAGATATTCATGGATTCCTGTGATCACTTATCTTAAAGAGGGCCAATATACGCATGAAACATACACAGAGAAGCCTATTTATCAAGGGGTAAAATGTTAATTCATAATTATAATCTCTTTTAAAGTTATAATGTCACTCAAATAGCCAGCAAACCTATTTCGTCCAATTCTGATTTTATTAATGCAATTTTGGAAGAAATATTGTTTATGTTGTATTTGTCATTTGAAATAACCCTGTCTAGAATAAATGCTTCGAACCACATCAGATTTGTGATGAATAAACAGTTTACTTTCCTTAAAGATCAAATTTCCCATTGGATGCCTTTCTTCATTTGAACTGAGGTCACATGGAAAGTGATACAATTCAAAATATCTGATTTGACCTTGTAATTACATTCTCTGCTTCCAATTCGTTGGTCAAAATAGATAAAATGAATGAACACATGCCAATTTGCAGAATCAGTTTTATTTCTAGTTAATCTTATAGTATTGAGAACAAGTAACTCCAAGGAAATTCAAATCAAATGTCTGGTAGCAGCCTAAAGGGCTTGTCCCACTTAGGCGACTTCTTAGGCGAGTGCAGGAGACTCTGCGCTTGCCACATGATTGCCACATGGTCGCCACATGTTCGCTGGTGGTCTCTGGTGTGTCTCCTTCATGGTCGTGAGGAGTTCCCGCATTCTGGGAACTAGTCGCAGCCTCAGTATGATTGCCACAAATTTTTCAACATGTTGAACATTTTTCTGCTACCGGGCATTTTCATTGGCTCATTGGGGGGAAAAAATGTAAGTACACGTTTTCAGAACCAAGGAGAACCGACTGGTAATGTTAAATGCCCGCCAAACATCACAGCGTTGTATCTCTAGCTTATTAAAAGTTGTCTGGCTTCTTAAAAGTGTCTCCACTCCTTATCTCCCATTCTCCCCCCCCCTTCATCCCCCCCCCCCCCCTTCTTCCCCCCTTCCCCCCTTCTCCCCCCCCCCCCCCCCCCCCCTCTTTTAAAGGACTTACCATACACTGTCTTAACCTTCCTGTTCATCGCAGTGTGTGTCTGTATCACCTTGGCTTTGCACCGTGTGAATTTCAGACAGTGCTCCCCCGCTTTCCCTGGCCCCCGCCTTTGCAATGCGTTAGTGTGTGTTCCACTCTGACACTCGCCATTCCAGTTGCCAGTTTTTCAGTGTGTGCCACGAACTGGGCAGTCGGCGGCGGTCCGCTGAAAAATCACCCAAGTGGGGCAGGCCCTTTACTCTGGTTTGCATGTCTGATGTAGCAGAAACCCAAAACCTATGCAAGTGTTCTTTGCTTTTATTTTGCCACAAGATGTCACTATCATGCTTTGCAAAGCTTTACCCTGTATAACAAAGATTCTCAGTAATAATAGTTATTGTGTAAATGGGCCTATAAAGCTGCAGCCAATAAGTTTATTTTTTTCCATTCCGTACATGACAATTAAACACTCTTAACTCTCTCTTGACTTAGCCTCGGGCTTTTGCAATATAAACTGGGATTTGAAGCAGATTTTATAGTGTAGAAACAGTTTTCAAGCTGTATGAAAAATGGAAAAAGGACTGTCATATTTGTAATGGTCACCATTTCTGTAATTGATATCAATAGAATAGAATTTAAAATGTGGAGTTTTATATGCAAACATTGTGGTTCATGTTAAAAAAAATCTTCTTTTGCATGCACAAAAGTGTTTCCAAAGACATTTTTTTTTTGCAAGGTGGAGCATCTAAACTACATCATTAATTTACAACCATCCCTGGTGATTGTGGAGAGGCGAGTTCATGAACACCAAATCTGGGTGCCTGGTTGGATGCAGTATGATATTAGTTTAGTTTTAGTTTAGAGATGGGATTAAGGAAAGAGCATTCAAGTTGCGGCCCTGTTTCCACCAATCTTTCCACCACCACGAACAAGAAGCACAAGAAGCGCAAGACAGACACCATTGTATGCAGATGCCGAGAAGTGTGTTCATCTCTGGCTGAACAACTTCTAATCTTGTGTGTGGACTCGATAAGAAGAAGTTTGGAGATACAACGTGGAAACAGGCCCTTAGGCTCACTGAATCCACGATCACCCATACACTAGTTATAGCCTACACTCTAGGGCCAATTTCCCTGCATCTTTAGAGACACAAGGAATTGCCGATGATGAAATCTTGAGCAAAACACAAAGTGCTGGAGAAACTCAGGGTTCAGATAGTATCTGTCGAGAGTATGAATGGGTTATATTTCGGGTCAGGGACCAGTTTGAAGAAGGGTCCCAAGCCAAAATGGCACCTATCCCATCCCTCCACAGATGCTGCCTGACTCGTTGAGTTACTCCAGCACTTTGTGTTTTTGAATGTGAAAAGTTAATTGAGTTTACTATATTGTACTAATATTTATTCCTCAAAATGTATCGGAAAAGTATAACAAAAACTTCAGCTGTGCACCTGATCAATGATACATGAACATGCCAATTAGCAGTTTTATTCCACATTGATTACACAAATTACAATTATTGCATTAAATACATCATTTCAGCATTTCCACTTAATAGGCAGATGCTGATCACAATTATTTGGTTGCAATTAATTTATAGGATTTCAGTGCTGCATGTAATTATTCTGACAGCACAGTCAATGGTAATAATTTATGAAAATAAATGATTTTGAGTAGTTTTTAATGCAACATGAATTACTGGACTTTTATCAGCTTATAATGTTCAGCTATCTGAGGCCTAAAGACTTTGATATGGTCAGTCAATGTGCAACAAAAACATAGGATCTCCATTGATGCAAATAGAACTGAAATTCATAAGCCGTTACAAAATACTGTGTCGCACGAATAACGGGCAATTTTCTACCCAATATTTATGTCATGTTAAAGCTTCAAATAATCTAGGATACCCAAAGATGGGACATTTTAAACTGACTGACTGTGAATTTGATAGCTTGCTGATAATTGGAGGAGATGAACCTTCATTTTCAGTGAGAAACAGAAGGAGAGGATGGGGGGCATCAAGACAAAAAAGAATAGGACCAAGATCTGTAAAGTTGCATCAACATTTGTTAAAGCCATAAACATTTGTCAAAGTCGATCACTTTTTTTTTTTATTCGCTCATTTTTTAGAATAATCTATACATAACTAAAACTATGATCTGTGCTCTTCCGGTTTGCAGGGTTTTTCTATTTGCGCACAAACGGTACGCGATAGTGCTACAATTTTTCGCCAATTTTCCTGCCCCACCGGCGGCGGCCTGTTCCACCTCACTCACAAACCCCTCTCTCCCCTCCTCACGGTAACTTAGCTATCATCTCCCCCACCACCGGTGGTGGCTGCGGGGTGGGGGTTCAGTGGAGGCCCTGAGTGGGCAGAGGGAGGGAGGGAGGGAGAGTCAGGTTCCAGGGTGACCAAGCAGATGTGCGGAGTTAGAGTAATTCACAGACACGATTCAAACTAGTCCAATCGTCAAGTCAACGGGATCTAAACCACAACTAACAATGAATGACCTGTGGAGGAAGGAACAGCAGTTGCTTATTTTTATGGAGGGAGGGAGGGAGTGACTGAGGGTTGGGGGAGAAAGACAGGGAAGGAGATGTGAAGGAGGGATTGAGGGAGGAAGAGAGGGGAAGATCCTGGGGAGCTGAGGAGGGAGATTTGGGGGAATTGAGGGAGAGGATGGGGTAGGGAGGGAGAGAGGGAATGTGGGGGAGGTGAGGAGAGTGGGGGAGGTGGGGAAATAGGGGGAGAGGAGGGGGAGGGGTGGGAGTGTGGGGGAGGTAGGGAGTGGGGAATAAAAGGAGAGGAGGGCAGTGGGGGTGGTCAGGAGGGATAATGGGAGGGATAGGGGAGGTGAGGAGTGGGGGATAGAGGGATAGGAGACGGTAGGGAGGGGAGAGGAGTTACGGAGGGAGGTAGGGAGTGACTGAGGGGAGGGAAAGGGGAGGGAGGGAGAGGTGAGGGAGGGATTGGGGGAGGGGAGGAGGAGAGGGGGGAAAGAAGAGGGAGGATGAAGAGGAAGGGGAGGGAGTGCTGGGGGTTGAGGGGAAAAGAGCCGCACTTGCGCAGTTGGGGGCTATGCGTGAGTGGTGGAATATTGCATTGGGGAACGGGTTGTGTTGGGGGACCAGGCCTCCCGTGTGACACGGACCCAATGGATGCCACTTTGTTTTCTAATGGTGTTCCTAAATACCTTGAACTGTCACTTGCTGGGCATTATAAAAATATTACTTTGCACCCCTTCACATTATCAGGGCACTGAGTAGGCTATATGAATATTAAATGTGTATCAGCACAGTTTATATTTACAGAATAATGGGATGATTTTAATTAATATATTATAAATAGATGATAGACATTCTTTAATAATTAACAATTTAATAATTTGCTGTGAACAATCTGCAGATCGGAACACATTCTTAATTTTATATTAAAACTAGACTAAGTGGGACCCGTTGGGTCCCATGTTCACACGGGGGGGCTGGTCCCCCAACGCAATATTCCACCTCCCCACACCAATTCCAATATTGGTGGCCAGTGGGGGGCCTTTCTGGAGTGCTGGTATGGGTTCTTGAGGTGGCAGCTCAGTCCATCAAGCCTGATTTGCTGGCAGCTCACTCACGGCTGGTGGACTGGCAGTTGACTCATGACTATTCCTTGAAATTCCATTTCCAGCAGGGTGCAAGGCCACCAAATTCAATTGCAGTTTCTTACCACTATGAGCAGGGTGCAAGGCCACCGAATCCAAGTGCCGTTTCCAACCATTTCAAGCAGGGTGCAAGGCCACCGAATTCAAGTGCAGTTTCATACCACTTCATGCTGGATCCAATGCCACCAAATTCAAGTGCGGTTTCATACCACTTCAAGCAGGGTCCAAGGCCACCAAATTCAAATGCAGCTTTATACCATTTCATGCAGGGTGGAACCACCATAAAACCACACAAAACACCAAACTCACAGTTCAGTAGACATTCATTGTGTTCAGTTGATTCACAGCTCAGACAGAGTCATGACCTCTCCCATCATGCAGAGACTGAGCCACACCCACACTTCCGGGTTTTATAACCCCACCCACCGGGCGTGATTGGGCGTGATTGACAGGAGAGAGATTCTCAACATTTTTTAAACACTAATAACACTTTTATTTTTAATTAATGGGAAGAATTCTCTGCACCTGCTCAGTGGAGGGGGGACTGAGTAAGATGGCCAAAAATCAGAGTGGTAGCATTTTACCTAAAATCAATATACAGTGCAAACCGGAAGTAAGTGCATTTGCAGTAGTGCCTGTTAACTTCAAGCCAAATCATCCAAGCAACCATTTGCAGAAAGTAGTGCCTTTCAACTTCATGCCACCATTTGCAGTAAGTAGTGCCTTTCAACTTCAAGCCAATGCACCCATGCCACCATTTGCAGTAAGTAGTGCCTTTCAACTAAAAGCCAAAGCACCCAAGCCACCATTTGCAGTAAGTAATGACTTTCAACTTCAAGCCAAAGCACCCACCACCATTTGCAGTAAGTAGTGCCTTTCAACTTCCAGCCAAAGCACCCAAGCCACCATTTGCAGTAAGTAGTGCCTTTCAACTTCAAGCCAAAGCACCCAAGCCACCATTTGCAGTAAGTAGTGCCTTTCAACTTCAAGCCAAAGCACCCAAACATCCATTCGCAGGCAATGCCTTTTTACTTCAAACAAACCATATTTTCATTTTCAAACCACATTAAGGGTACTCACAGTTAAGTAGACATTTGTTCAGTGTTATTCAGAGCTCAGAGAGACGTGACCCTTGGCTTCATCCACCTTGCAGAGATTGAGTGAGGCACACCACTTCCTGGTTTTATAGTCCCTCCCCCTCCCTCCAGCAGGTGCAGCAGAGAGAATGGTGATTTCTTTAAACTTCAAGCCAAAACTCCCAAGCCACCATTTGCAGTAAGTAGTGCCTTTCAACTTTAAACCAAAGCTCCCAAGCCACCATTTGCAGTAAATAGTGCAATTCAACTTCAAGCCAAATCACCTGCCACCATTTGCAGTAAGTAGTGCCTTTCAACATCAAGTCAAAGCATCCAAACCACCATTCACAGTAAGTAGTGCCTTTCAACTTCAAGCCAAAGCACCCAAGCCACAATTGGCAAAAAGAAGTGCATTTCATCTTTAAGCCAAATCTACCCGCCACCATTTGCAGTAAGTGGTGCCTTTCAACTTCAAGCCAAAACACCCAAGCCACCATTTGCTGTAAGTAGTGCCTTTCAACTTCAAGCCAAAGCACCCGCCACCATTTGCAGTAAGTACTGCCTTTCAACTTCAAGCCAAAGCACCCAAGCCACCATTCGCAGTAAGTAGTGCCTTTCAACTTCATGCCAAAACACCGAAGCCACCATTTGCAGTAAGTAGTGCCTTTCAACTTTAAACCAAAGCTCCCAAGCCACAATGTACAGGAAGTGGTGCCTTTCAACTTCAAGCCAAAGCACCCAAACAACTATTTGCAGGCAGTGCCTTTTTTACTTCAAACAAACCATATTTTCATTTTCAAACCACATCTAGGGTACTCACAGTTGTGTAGACATCTGTTCAGTGTTACTCAAAGCTCAGATAGACATGACCCTTGGCTTCATGCACCTTGCAGAGACTGAGTGAGGCACACCACTTCCTGGTTTTATAGTCCCTCCCCTCCCTCCAGCAAGGGCAGCAGAGAGAATGGTGAATTTTTTTAAAACGTTAATATATCTCTGATTTGTCATCGATGGGAAAAATCCTCCGTACGCTTAAGGCGGAGGGGGCTCTGAGCGAGTTGGCCAAAAATGACGGCCGTAGGTGGCGGCGTTCTGTCAGAAATTGCAGCACAGCAGGCCAAAAGCGGTCAAGATCAGAGATTTAGTAATATAGATATGTAATGTTCTGCTGCTGAATTCCCAACACAATACTGTGCCAGTGGATGCATGGGGTGGGGATTAATCATTGTAAGTCAAGTCACTGCCTTGGAAATAGTGATCAATAAACTGAAATAAAACACCTAAAGCCACAGCAAACCTATGATTAGAAGTACGTTTTTGTTTGTTCATTTCCCGTGGCAGTGTACAGTTCACATATCGTCTAGATGTTTTTTGTTTGGAGGCGAGATGCCTGGATGAAGTGGAATGGAACATATTTAATATTTTTGGTTCATATAGGCTATTTTTGCGGCCCAGAGTCACTGGTCAATTTTTTGACTGCACACACATCTCATAAAATCAAGTTTCCATCTCATGATTGAATAACTTCAATGAAATTATTTATTAATCAATCAATTCATTCATTCATTCATTTATTCATTCTATTGCCTAAACCTTGATTGGTATGGGTGTCAGGGATTATGGGGAAAAGGCAGGAGAATGGGGTTAGGAGGGAGAGGTAGATCAGCCATGATTGAATAGTGGAGTAGACTTGATGGGCCGAATGGCCTAATTGTGCACCTATCACTTATGACGTTATGAAAACTGAAAATCAAAAACAAAAATACTGAAGCTGAAAAGCTATAACAAAAGCAGAAAATGCTAGAAAAACTTAAGGAGTCAGACAGATCTGTGGAGAAAGAAACAAGTAATGTTTCAAATTGAAGACCCTTCATCAAAACTGAACACTTTTTTGTGGCAGGTCAAGGATAGGCAGTCAGAATCTTTTTTCTAGGATGAAAATATCAGACATTAGAGGACGTTGCTTTAAGGTGAGATGGGCAAAGCTTAAAGGACATGTGCAGGACAAGTTTTCTTTTGTACAGAGGTGAGTGCCTGGATCACACTGCTGGGGGCGGGCAGATATGTTTGTGACATTTAAGAGACTTTTACATAGGTCCATGAATGTGCAGGGAATGGAGTGGGATGGGTTATATTCAGGCAGAAGAATTGATCATGGCACAATATTCAGCACAGCCATTGTGGGCAGTGGGACCTGCTCCTGGACTATACTGTGATACATAACATGAGGGAAGGCAAGTTAGTTGATGCTTTCTCTCTTGCCCAGTTCTAATGAAGAGCTTTTGACCTGAAATGCTGCTTCTTTCCACAAATGCTGCCTGAACTGCGTGTTTGCAGCGTTTTCTGTTTTTATTACTGCCTAAGATGTATTATATGAAAGTACAGGAAGCAGATCACCATTTATCCCATCGATACAATGCTAATTTTAAATTAGCAACAGCAGGTTTTGAATAGAGGGTTATGGAAGTCTTACTGCAATTTAGTGTTTAGATTAGAGATACGGCACGGAAATAGGCCCTTCGGCCCACCAAGTCCATGGCTCCACGCGGACCAACCATCCCTGCACTCTAACACTATTCTACGCACTAGGAACAATTTACATTTATAGCAAGCCAACCTGGAGGTCTTTGGAGTGTGGGAGGAAACCAGAGCTTCCCACGGAGGTCACGGAGAGAACATACAAACTCCGTCCACACAAGCACCTGTAGTCACGATTGAACCCGGGTCTCTGCCGCTATAAGGCAGCAGCTCTACCTCTGCACCATGTGCCACCTGGAGCACAGAGCCTTCATGAGATCACATCTGAAATGTAACATATTATATTGGTCTTCACACCCAAGAAAGGATGTTCTTGCTGAAGATAGGGAGCATGTTACACCTGGCTTGGGAGTCTAAAATTAGGCATCACTATCTCCTAATAAGGATTCAACTATTTACAAAATGAAATTCTTGATGAATAACAGAGCAGATGTAAAGGTCAGAAGATTGACCTCTGCTTCTATATCTTGTTTAGAATTGAATGTTTTAATAAAGAGCATTATTTCACATATCTCTTTGTTATATAGAAAATTTCAAAGTAAACTGGTCTGTTCCTGTCATTGGGATAAATTCAATTTACAGTCTGGCCATACAAGAAACTAAGTGGAACATAATCTCATTATGACTGTATGTATTCATGCCTCAACTTGAAGTCTCACACACTCTTTCCCTGGGGAAGAAATGAGAAAGACTAAGAATAATTTCAGTCTGAAGCAGAGAGACAAAGAGAGTTTACTTTGTGGCAACAAAACCATGCAACCAGCTGCTGCTTTCCTGCTCAGCTATTTAGATATAAATATCAACTTATTACCATCCTCTCCCAGAGCCTTTGTTGCTCCAACCATTGCAGCAAGTTTACTGCTATTATATTTCTGCTCAATGTCGCAACACTAATTGTATGATGCTAGCTGATGGAAAGCAACAAACTGGAGAAATAAAATCAAACTTCGCAGCAGAAATTTGCCTCTGCGTTTATCAATTGAAGTTCAGTTACCATGTTTGTCAGAAACTTTCATTGGGCGCCACAAGGTTGAAAGTGTTGAAGTGTTGAGTCAGAAAGCTACCTGTGTCTACCTAGGTGCTCCTGTTTTCCACTGGATTATTACAACCTTTTTGTGATTTTTACCCCCCCCCCCCCCCCCCCCCCAAACCCCCTGAAACCCAGGCCACATCACGTATCAAATTGGAAATATGATCCAAAAGGTCATAAAATGAAAATACATGGAGTATGTGTAAGTGCATAGAACTAAATGCACAGCTGTTTCAAAGGATGAAAGGATAGACAATTGGGCTGAATGAATCATTGTGCATATTCCATCGGGAATAGAAATGTAGACTTATGGTGGCACCTGGGAAACAGATGGAAGATTATAGCTATTGAACAGATGTGGCAATAATCTAACATCGATTCCCCAGGTTGGAAATTTAATTGCATTCGATGTCCCAAAATGTATGCATCCTTCCTGTTGTATCAGAGCAGTTTGTTGATGATGCAC
Source organism: Leucoraja erinaceus (assembly GCF_028641065.1). Classification (NCBI taxonomy): domain Eukaryota; kingdom Metazoa; phylum Chordata; class Chondrichthyes; order Rajiformes; family Rajidae; genus Leucoraja; species Leucoraja erinaceus. Next base: position 57,763,390 of record NC_073381.1, read on the forward strand.
ATCATGATAGGCAGAACATATGGGTGTTCAACAGTACATTGGGTTATGGGGAATGAAAACAATCTATGCGGCCAACTCCTCTTAAGCTGCTACATAAAAACCGAGGAAAGAAAAATAGGTTTTCAGTCCCATAAAGAAAGCTTCTAGATAACGGAGTTTAAAGTTAATCAACGGAATCAAGGGATATGGGGAGGAGAAAGCAGCAGGAACGGCCGACGATCAGCACAGAAGGTCGCTTTTGGGATTCTCGCGTGTTGTTTTTGGAGCAAGATGAGTATTAATAAGGATTCATTGGGTTTACTAACCATGGAAAGGACATTAACATCTCCTTCAATGGGGTACTGATTTTGGATGATCAGCCATGATCGTATTGTATGGCGGTGCTGGTTCAAAGGGCTGAATGGCCTACTCCTGCTCATATTTTGTATGTTTTCATGAGACACAATTTTCTTCAATCATTAAAATCACAGCAGCTCAAATGTAACACACAGAAGTAGAACACCTGATTTTAACATCCAAAGTGGCCAAGAATTTTGCCAAGAATTATGCAGAGGTGGATTTGATTAGACTTTGTGTAGAACCTGCTTGTTCAATGTATTGAATGGCTATTGAATGTCATTGGGACGAAAAGCAAGTATGGGGTCTTTGCTCTTTTAACGGATGCACAAGTTCTTATATCAAAACCATGATGTCCCAATACCATTGAAGATCTGGCGTGGTTATATCTCTTTGGCTTTATATGAATTTTTAGTGCAGCTGATCTCTGCAGCAGTGTAACTGAGATCCAGAACTCAGCATGTGGGTTATTTTGGGACCAAAACCAAGTCATGATGCAGTGAGTTGTTTAATTGTTCAGACAATATTGATAATGCTACCAGCAATTTTCACAAAAGGAACAAAAGAACAAGAAATGCGACTCTGAAAGAACTTTGGAACTGAACTCCATCTATCTGGTTTACTCAATGCCCATTATGACACTCGTATTTTGTTTAGTGCACAAACCATTTAGAAATAATTTCCCTTGGGGTTGACACTGTTGACTCTAGTACCTCTGGCACTTGTTAGACTGGTAACTTGGGAGATTTAGCTTTTCCAAACAATAGACCAACTGCACTTAATAATATCCATTCAAGTTAGATGTGGTTAATTTATGATTGCTCTATGCAGACTCACCCTCTTTGCTACAGCATCACAAGAGATGGAGATATAAACTAATGCATAATCCCATGAAGCCCAACTTGTAATATGAAAAACTCTTAAACCATCACGTTTAAACGTGACAATAATAAAATGAACAAAAAATCATATGGGGTTAATTGAGCCGTCGAAAATTTGGTGCAATTACGTGCCTATAATGAAGCACTCCGATGTAAATAGATAATTGGGCCAGATTCCTAATGGAAAAGAAGCCTTTCTAATTCTGGTTGGATCTGTGTGCACAGAATGGGCAAGACAATAAGCCAAGTGCAATAACAAGAACATCTATTCAATTATTCTATCTGTATGGTAATGTTCTAATAAACTGTTTTCAGCTGAGAAATATATTGTGAGGAATGGAGAAGTTTTAGAACCTATTTGAGCCAGTCTGAAGGACAAGCTGTAATTCAACTCGCAGTGCACTAATGACTCAGACCTGGCCTATATGATTCATCAGCTTTGTAAAAAAATATCTTTGGTTTGTCTTGGACCAGAACAAGTTTGAACTTGAGATAAACATTGGTACAAATCTGATATCAGCCAAACAATTTCTGAATACATGATCTACCAATGGAATGATATATAAATATAATGAAGACCAAATTAAAACTTATAAAAAAATCTTTTTTCAAATTGAAAATTTTGATACACTTATTTTGTTACCTAAATATAGAGGAGGATAACCTCAATAGGCATTGAAAACTGATACTGGAATAAATGCAGGAATAACTTAGTGCCAACTTTCCAACAGCCTCATACACCATTTGTTAAAGACTAAGGAAAAGGTGAAGATGTAAACAAGCTTTCTACAGAAAGTTACAGGAATGACATCCGCTGTGGGAGCAATGAATCTTCAAATGGCTGGTTTTGACTGTAGTGTACTCTTACATAGATGGATAGCTATCACACCAAGCCATTGGATGTGAATCTATACTCAGGCAACACTCTATTCCTGGATCACATTTCAGAACGATGACATTTCATCAGAATTAGGGACATTTACAATCAGATCTGTTTGTAGTCCAGAGAAGGAGGTAATATCTCTAATAAAATGGAAAAAATAGAGAATAGACATAAGTAGTGGCATTGACAGCTAAAGAGGGCGATAAACTCACAAATATTTTTTTTTTAAATGAGTTGCAAGTAATCAAAAATCAAGAGATGAAAGGCCAAGGAGTAAAGAACCAATGCTGGGGCTGTGAGTTTCATATTGGGAAAGAAAAACACTGCAGACAGTGAAAATCTTAAATAAGAGCGTGGAAATAGAGAGCAGGTCAAAGAGTAACTATGCAGAGAGAAGAGAGATAAAATTGAAGACCTTTCAGGACTATCCAGTTAATGCAGAAGCTATGAAGACTGGTTATCTGAAATTGTTGAACTCGGTATTGAGTTCTGAGGACTGAAGCATGGAAAATGAGCTACAGTTTATTGAATTTATGCTAGGCCTTAGTAGAACATTGTATGTGGCCAACCATAGAGAGGTCAGAGTGCAAGGGGGATGGAGAATTAAGTTTCATAAACAATTGGTAGCTCAGATTGCATGTGGTTGTAATGAAAAGCAGTCATGCGATCTGCATTTATTTCTCCAGTGTGGAGGAAAGCATGTTATGAGCACTGAATACAATAGGTAACATTGGGAAAAGTAAAACTAAAATGTATCCTAGTACTCTTTTGTTTCATATACTTAAGAATTGTGCCAGGCCACATAATGAAGGAACAACAGACATATTGGACATAAACTATTACTTGATATCACAAATAAAGCTGCACCCTTAGAAACTCTATAACTTAGGGGCAGGTTCTGCCTGTGTTATAATTCGATTCTATGTAGTGTAGGGGCAAGGAGAATATGTACAGGATAATGCTGCAAATCACTTCTGACTCAGAAGCCTTGGATGAGAAATTCAATGGGACAGACTGCTGAGAAAGGATACCATGGCTGATATCTCCAGACTGGAAGCAGTAAATGTTCAAATGTTTTGACTGGGGGTGGACTGTGGCAATTAACTACTGAGCAAGGGAGGGCGTTTATATTGAGTAATCAAAGAGCGACCTTTGTCATGGATTCTTTCATGCTGTATTCTTTGAGGAATGCCGAGTAATGCCACACCTGGCAGTACCCATGTTGTGCAGAAGCCTGAAGTCATAAACCAGCATTTCACCACCTGCTACACCACACCCGATGGACTTTTGCAACTTGAAACAACTATAGAAAACATTACCCACATCTGGTATCACACGTCCATCAATAAGTAACAGATAATTTCCTCAAATAGCTCTGGTAGGGTTCTTGCAACCGAGGGGGTGAAAGGCTGCCCGAGGCTAAATTAGATAATTGGTTTGAGAGTTGCATTTCATTGTGGGAGCACTGCCATCAGATTTGTTCTGTTCATTAAAAATAACATGATAACCGCATGTGTCGGAAATCTTCCAATTTCCCATTGAAATTATATTGGAAGTCTTGGTGAAACTGCAACATTGGAGGGTAAGATGAGATTTCCATCATTTTGTTTAAGTTCTTGAAGTTGTTTGCTGTGGAAATTCTCAATGAGCAACTTGTAGAAACTATTAGATGCTATGTAGTTTCAATGCTGGCTTTTCCCCCTCATTGATATCTGCATGATATTGCTGCCGATAAAGTACTGTTTTCAGCTCTAATCAAAACAAAGTGATATGTTAGGTTATGATGGGTCAATATTTTATGACAGTTCTTGGTACATTAGGGGGAGGGAAAGTAAAAATCAAGGGCCTGCATATTTTTGTTTTATTCATTCAAAGGATGTAAGCTTTGCAGGCTGAACTAACATTTTATTGTCCTGCCCTAACAGCTCTTGAGAAGATGGTAGTGAGCTGCCTTCTTGAACCACTGCAGTCCTTGAGATGCGGGTATAAGGATGGCACAGTAGCACAGCTGGTAGAGCTGCTGCCTCACAGCACCAGAGAATCGATTCCATCCTGATCTCAGGAACTGTCTGTGTGGAATTTACATTCTCCCTGTGACTGTGTGGGTTTCTTACGGGAGTTCCGGTTTCCTTCCACATCCCAAAGTTGTGCGGGTTTAAAGGTTCATTGGCCTTTGTAAATTGACCCTAGTACGTAAGGAGTGGATTAAGACAAGCTCTAATGTAGAACTTGGGTGATTAATTGTCAGTGTGGACTTGGTAGGCCTGATTCCACGTGGTATCTCTAAAGCTAAAAAAACGAAAAACCCACAATGTTGGTGGGGATGTGGTTGGAAGATTTTAACCCAGTGAGGAGGAAGGAATGGTGATATATTTCAAAGTCAGGATGGTGAGAGGTTTGGAGGGAAACATAGGTGCAATTTCCAAGCTTTGCTGCCCCTGTCTTCCAGTTGGTAAAGATTATAGGTTTAACAGGTATTGTCTAATGAGTAGGGTGTATCCTGTAGATGGTAAAATCAGCTGCTCTTCTATATCAGTAGTGGAGTGAGTGAATGGTTGTGGATGGAGTACCTATCAAGGGGGCTGCTTCCTCATGATCTGACATGATTTGACTTGTTTTGAACTGTGCATGAACTTTACTGGGTGACAAGACACAGTTGATTGAGACCTGTAGGTTTCAGTTGAAGAATGAAAGGAAAACCTTTTATCAAAAAGATTGATTTGCATTCATATAATGCTGCCTATGTCCATTTCAGAACCTCCAAAAGTCTTTTGTAGACACTTCAGTGAAGTGGAATTAGTGTTGCAATGGGAATATTAGAAGCAGGAGCAAGTCATTCAAAGAGAATGTAGTTGTCCTTTTTTCATCAGCACTATTTTCCTGCACCAACTCTAAATATACAACATTCGATCATTCCAGGAGGACACAAAGTGTTCATGTAATTCAGCGGGTCAGGCAGCACATTTGGAGATAGACTCAAAATGCTGGAGTAACTCAGTGGGACAGGCAGCATAACTGGATAGAAAAAATGGGTGATGTTTTGGGGCGAGACCCTTCTTCAAACTGAAGGGTCTACAGGCTTGACCCAAAACACCACCCATTCCTTCTATCCAGAGATGTTGCCTTCTATCCATAGACGGAAACAGCCATCTCGGCCTACAAGTCCATGCCCACTTTTTTACCCACCTGCCTGCACTCGTACATTTTTCCCTGTCTACCAATTTATTTTTAAATGATACCAGAACCTGTAAACCAGCACCACTCTGCCCCTTTTACCCCTAAACTTCTGTCCCTAATTCTGAAGTCATGTCTGAAGAAAATGGTTCTAACTCTGTAGTTACTGCAGCATTTTGTGTCTACCTTCAGTGTAAATCAGCATCTGCAGTTCCTTCCTACACAGCATGTCTGAAGAACATGGCTAGGTGATGTTTCTGGTTGGGATCCTTGTTCAGACACTTGGTTCTTCAAAGATGCTGTCTGACCGCTGAGTTACTCCAGCAATTTACTGTTCTTTTGTGTAAATCGGCATCTGCAGTTCCTTGTTTCTATGATCTATCAATCCATGTATGCATGACACATGGAATTATTTGTGTATACCACGCTCCCTTCATCAGCAATACAGTGATAACAAGATAACCTGTTTTAGAAATGTTCTTTAAGAGAAATGTTAGCCTGGATATGAGAAGTGATTTCAGTGTTCTTCACAGTAGTGCTGTGGGATCTTGTATGCAACAGTAAACCACTCCCTCTATATTGTACTGGAGTGTTAGCCCAGATTTTGAGCTCAAGTCTCTGAAACATAGAACATAGAACAGTACAGTGCAGCAACAGGCTCTTTGTCCTACAATGTCCGTGCCGAACATATGCCTGGTGAAAATAATCCCCTGTACCTGCACATGATTTATTTCCCTCCATCCCCTGCATATTCATGTACCTATCCAGAAGCCTCTTAAATGCCACCATCATTTCTGCCCCATCACCATGTTCCAGGAACCTACCGCTCTGTGTAAGAAGCTTATCCCGCACATTTCTATTAAATGGTGCTCCACTCACTTTAAACCTCTGACTCCAGTCTTTGACACTTCTATCCCAGAAAAAAACCCTATCTATGCCTAACATAATGTTATATACTTTGATCATGTCTCCCCTCAGCCTCTGACACTCTAGAGAGAACAATCCAAGTGTTTTTCAATTTATTCTGCAGCAGGATATGTGAAACACTTTAATTCAGAGACAGAAGTGAGGCACAGTTCCCAGTTTTGTCCGCTCAGCTGAGAGAAAGCTCATTGCGTGTTACAAAGAGTCAGAGCATTGACCTCCTTTGGCATCCCTCCAGTATCTCAGGAAACTTTAGATATTAGTAATGCTTTTCAACCTATTAACATTAGTACGCAGTTGGCAAATCACATTAACAAAAATCCCAATAAGTACGATACCAAAAATCAGTATATCATTTCAATCCACAAACACAGTACATGAAAGATGGCATCTATTGGCCTCAAAGTTCACTTCATTTTGCAATACTCCAGAATTGAGTGGAGTGCTGGATGTTTTTAAAGACCAGAAAAGTAACAAGAACATAACTAGACGTGTTTTCCATTAAAACAAAATATCGAATGAAGGAATTAGCATCAAAACAATTGAATTTACTTATTGAAACAAATAAAATGTTATCATGCCAAATGAGTTTGCACCCACTAGCTTCATTTCAGCTTGAGAATCAGAAGATTGTATTGAAATAGAAACCTGTGCTGCTGCCTTCACACTCTCTAATATTATTTCTAGCTACATTGAACAGTGCGCTTAGATGCCTGGAACTAATTATGATGACAAACAAAATGAGCGCACTTCAGAATAATTGAAACCTAGTGGCTGTTTTTCCACACAGTCCACCAAACTGAAAGCAGTCTATTATAAACACTTTCAATGAGAATTAGCACAGTACGCTAACATAATACAAAACAAACTCTAGTGAATGAAAGCCCAATCTTTCAGCTCTACTCTGCTTCACCACGTTGTTAAAAAATGTTTAATGGTGCACTTGTGCTTGATCTACAACATTAATAAAATGAAGTTAATTAGATTTTAAAAATCCTATAAGCCAAATAATTGCACACAGATTATAACTCTCGTGATCATTATTTCAAAAGGGAATAAAGCATAAAATCTCCATTTTATGCAATCAAGATTTGTGATAAACATTTTAACAAATTCATTCTTCTTCTACAATTACTATGTTAAAAGCTCTGATATCACAGATGGATCAACTCGGCTATTTATATTTAAACGCAAAACACCTTAAAAATTCTAATTTAGCATTTTGTCAGTGTCTGTAAAAACAAATTTTTGTCCATTCACTTACCAAACAGCAGAGCTACGGGAAGCTTATGATATTCACTTAACAGCTAGTGTAATGTTTAAAATCCTGAGTGAAAGATTCAGCAGAAGAGCACATGATGGTCTATATTTGTGACTGGCTATTTCTGCTTGGCTGATTTTGATGTGAGCATCACATTGCCTCCGTGATATCATGACATCAGCTAAGCTTGCCTCATTCACACAACAAAGATAGATCTGAAATAAAATCCCAACCCGATGTTTCATGATAATACAGTAATGGTTTGTTAAAATAGTTTAGAGGTCCTACAAATGTCATAATGCCTGTAATTTAATCCTCCAATAAAATGTTTGTTAAATTCAGCACACATTTAAAGAAATGGAATCTCCCTATCATTAACTATTCAATTGGTAGGGTCCAAATTATTGCAATAATGATGATTCTTCAGAACTATTTCCTCATCTGAGAATGAATTTTCAAAGCAGTCAATATCAGCAAAATCGTGAAGGAATATTTAAGCCCATTAAAAATGACGTGGCATCATAAACACGACCCCCAGTCACAATTAAGAGTGGCTGGTATCACAATTTAAAATCAGGTTGAATTAGTGTCAATCTTAATTGTAAATCTCACTTCCCATTGACGCAATTTGCTGAAAGTATTGTTAGAGTGCTATTGATTTTATGCCCATTTAATCAAGATGCAGTTTCCTTCATGAGGCAGATAAATGCTTCATTGTTTACAACTTTATTTTTGGTAGTTATCAATGGCTTAATAAGATGTGGCAATTGTTCTGAATTATATAGATGCATTTCATCATCATATATATACATAAATGATCAGATAGCTTACAGCGCTATGAATATTGATTTCTCTACTTCAAGTAACCCTTGCATCCCCTCTCTCTACATCCCTCCCCCACTCAAGTCATTGTACTAGTTTCAAAGTTATCTTGTTGAGTCTCATTGTCTATAACTCATTTTCACCTAGCCCACTGCTAGCAATGACATTTTGTTTATCATCATTACTCTTTGGCATATCTTTCATTCATTTGTTCTATATCACCGTCTATATCTCTTGTTTCCCTTTCCCCTGACTTTCAGTCTGAAGAAGGCTCTCGACCCGAAACAGAGATGCTGCCTGACCTGCTGAGTTACTCCAGCTCTTCGGATTAAACCAGTTCTCGAACATGTGGTTGTATGGTAAGCGCTGAATTTATCATTGCATGATAGGTTTATTCATACTGCTAGATATGTAATTCATTACAAATGAAGGCAAAATATTGAAAAGGCGAATTATTGTTTATGCATTGTCGCTTGAGATGAAAAAAAGCTTTTTCACCCAGAGAGTTGTGAATCTGTGGAATTCTCTGTCACAGAAGGCAGTGGAGGCCAATTCACTGGATGTATTCAAGAGAGAGTTGGATATAGTTCTTACGGCTAACGGAATCAAGGGATATGGGGTGAAAGCAGAAAGGGGGTACTGATTCTGGATGATCAGCCGTGATCATATTGAATGGTGGTGCTGGCTCAAAGGGCCAAATGACCTACTCCTGCACCTATTTTCTATGTTTCTATATTGCTGTGTTTGAGAGTTGGCTCAGCTTATTTGAGTTGTGATACATCTGAGCTGCTTACAAAGTGGTGATGTGGTCCCATTGCTCTCGGAGATAGGGCCTGGGTCTACACTGAATTATATATGTAAATGTTGGCAGTCAGAATACATTTTACATCTCAATGGATCGGATCTTGTGGTGAGTAACATACAATGGTGTCTATCAATTTTTAGACAGGCATGTAGCCAGAGAATTTCAATTAGATTTCCGTCGATTAGTTTCTGTAAGACAAAATCTAATTCGTAAACTCTAATATTTAGAGTTTCAGTGAATAGGACAAGTGACTTTGTATCTCCTTAATTAAGCAGATTGAAAATAATTAATGAGCAATGTTCAGAATATTAAATTTGTTGCTGAAATAAAGGAAGAAGGGGGGAAATGGATAGAAATGAAGAAATAGGAACAAATATAATGTTACAGTATTTACATTCTAACCTATTAACAATAATTAGGTTGAGGCAATGAGGATTTGCACTTATATGTTAAATATCAGTGTCAACAGAAAAAAAATGATCGAACAACTGTAGCAGAAAAGTCTTGTGTAGCATTTCCATCTCAGTGAGTAGCCAATGTCTCAAGTCGAGTTGAGCTTATTGTCGTTTGCACAAGTACAGAGAGGCACTTGTACAATGAAAACCTTGCTTGCAGCAGCATTACAGGTATGTAGACTCAGGTAAATATACATATAATAAGCTACCCCATGTAATTCACATTGATAATGAAATCTACACCAGAATTACCAAAGCAAGTGTGACCTTCAGCCAATTACATGCAAAAGATTATGAATGCCTTGAGAGAGTAAACAGGATGGATCTCTTTCTCTTAGCAATGGGTTGGGCGGAAGAAGTGCCAAAATCCAGGTGGCAAAGATTTTAAATAATATGCAGAAGGATTAAAGGAAGATGATGAAATCATCTTTCATTTGAGGGTAAAAAATATATAGGATTCATGTATGAAAAGCCATGATGGTGGTTTGAGGACTAGGATCAAAGTGCTGGAAGGTCAGATTAGTAGTTCTTGTTACACTGGAACAGGCAGGTACGGCCATGACAGGCTGAATGGCCTTCAGTCTGAAAAATCCTGACTTTCCATGACTCAGTGATAGGCAACAGCATGGGACCGCAGAGACATCAGTCAAAAGATGAAAATGACAGCTATTGTTTAGGAAGGAACTGCAGATGCTGGTTTAAACCGAAGATAGACACAAAAGGCTGGAGCAACTCAGCAGGACAAGCAGCATCTCAGGAGAGAAAGAATGGGTGACGTTTCTGATCTGAAGAAGGGTCTCGACCTGAAACGTCCCCCATTCCTTCTCTCCAGAGATGCTGCCTGTCCCGCTGATTTACTCCAGCTTTTTGTGTCTTATCTTCACAGCTATCGTTTAGTCAGCTCAACTATATTTATGCAAATGTCGAATGGTGTTCAGTGACATAAAGATGTCATAAAGCTGCACTGTTTTCATATGAAAATTTGATGAGAATAGCATAGCAAGATGAAGCCCATATGAGTACCATAACCATTCCAAGCAACCACGTTTAATTCTGGTTACAGGTGAGATAGGTATGCCATCAAATTGGTGACTGCCAGAGAGGATCTTCTATCATGGTAAACGAAGGCTGGGACATCACTTCAAGGGAAGCCAAAGAAACTTGCCAAGGGTTTTCTCTTTCCTGAAGGCTTTCCAAGTTGACCTAGAGACATGAGAGAGTCTTGCTCTTGATTTTACACCACGTAAAGTCTTGTGCATACTGGACTGCAGTCTAGTGTGTGAGCACAGGACGACTGCTGAGACTGAATCCAAGAACAAGCACCATTAAAACACCTCAACAACATGTTTACTGTTAATACAATCATACAGTCTGGAATACAAGCTCTTGTTCAGTCTGGGACAAACAGTTCAATTCTCAGTCTCGAATGATCAGTATAACTGGATCTCCACACCGTCTGTGGTAGAGTATTCCACAACCATGCACGTCGTTGAGATATGGGAGGAAACCAGAGCACCCTGAGGAAACTCACAACATCACAAGGAGAATGTGGAAACTCTGCACAGAGAGCACCTGAGGTCAGGATCGAACCTAGGTCTCTGGTCCTGTGAGCCAGCAGCTGTACTAACCGCGCCATTGTGCCACAGGTTCACCATCCTCTGAATGAAGACATTTCTCTTCATCTAATCTCTAAAAACGACCCCTTATTCAGAAACTGTGATCCCTGGTCTAAACCCTTCAGTCATGGGAAAATCTGCCCTGCAGCTCAGCTATTAAAGCTATTAAAGGTTTTCGATGAGAAATCATCTAATTTGTGTAAATTCCAGAGAATTCTATCACAGCCTATTCCCTCTTAATAGTTTGCTGCTCTGTATTCATATATGTACAGGGTCTTGGTGAGACCACACCTGGAGTATTGCATACAGTTTTGGTCTCCAAATCTGAGGAAGGACATTATTGCCATAGAGGGAGTGCAGAGACGGTTCACCAGACTGATTCCTGGGATGTCAGGACTGTCTTATGAAGAAAGACTGGATAGACTTGGTTTATACTCTCTAGAATTTAGAAGATTGAGAGGGGATCTTATAGAAACTTACAAAATTCTTAAGGGGTTGGACAGGCTAGATGCAGGAAGATTGTTCCCGATGTTAGGGAAGTCCAGGACAAGGGGTCACAGCTTAAGGATAAAGGGGAAATCCTTTAAAACCGAGATGAGAAGAACTTTTTTCACACAGAGAGTGGTGAATCTCTGGAACTCTCTGCCACAGAGGGTAGTTGAGGCCAGTTCATTGGCTATATTTAAGAGGGAGTTAGATGTGGCCCTTGTGGCTAAGGGGATCAGGGGGTATGGAGTGAAGGCAGGTACGGGATACTGAGTTGGATGATCAGCCATGATCATATTGAATGGCGGTGCAGGCTCGAAGGGCCGAATGGCCTACTCCTGCACCTAATTTCTATGTTTCTATGTTTCTATATAGGTCCCTTTAAATTGTTATCAGACTATTGAACAGTCTTCCCGAAAACTAGGTGTTATCAGTTTACTGAACAGACCTCCCACAGGGTAGAGTCTCAGCTTCTCGTCCGGACATGAAGCCATTTCTCTGGAACTGTAATGATACAATGCTGTGAATTATATTCTGCACTCTGATAATTTTCCCTTTGCACTACCTATTGAACTCACCCATTCACTCTGCTGGTTTGTATCCCCTTGAAGCCGTTTTACATCCTTCTCTGTACTTGCACAATTGGGATAACACAGAACTAATGTGAACAAGTGATCATTTGCTGGTAAGAACTCAGTGGGCCAAAGAGCCTGTTTCCATGCTGTATCTTCCTATTCCATCAATCAATTACTTGTATCCTGAAAATGGGAAACATAGTGTAACACATTGAATGAATCCTATTTTTTTTTCTATTTTCATTTCCTGTAAATGTGGAAAGTAACCTGTTTTCTCCTGCTGTCACCAGCATCGGGAATCAGGGCACTGCAAGCACCTCAATGCTGCTTGTACCCCAAGGCAAAAACAATGCAGATTGTTGTGTACTTTCAATGCACTGGTGTGCAGTAATTACCCTGGATCTCTTTCTGAAGTACATTAAATAACGCTACATCACTGGTGAACATGAGCCTCGATAGGCATGGTTCAGTGGCAGGTTTAGAATATATTGCCATACATATGTGGCTTGTAGGAAACCGCTTCCTAAAATAAAAACTTGTTTCCCGAGCCTCCTTCCATTCTCCATCAGCATCCTTTTGTTCTGCATTTACAAATATGCCATCAAATTCTGAAGAGACATGGTAGGTCTTCATAACAGTAATCACAAAATCAACCTAATAATTCCTTTGACTTGAGAACACAACACATGCATCACAAAGGAGCATGTGTCATCGGATGGCGCCGCACGAGGCTGTCATTTCCCCCTTTTTGTTATTTTTATTGTGTCAAAAAGTATGTTTTAAAAGGTTTCTTAGTCTTTTTATGTAGGGGGTGGGGAATAGGGGAAACCATTCCCCAGTCACTTCCTGGTCGAGGATGCGTCTTTCCTCCGAATCGTATCTTTGCCCACCTCCTCGGGACCTACCATCTGGATTAGGGTGGCCTTTTCTGCCGGTTCGGTCAGAGCTTCAACAGCAGCGCAGCACTGGATTCTATCGCAGAGCAGGAGATGTCTTGCCGGATATCGCCTTTGTTGAAGCTCCGGAGCGTTGGGCCCACTGCTTTAACATCATAGAGCTGTGGTTTGCGGAGCTTCTAGCTGCGGGCGGCGCTGACTTTAACATCGCGGAGTCCTGGGATCTTAAGCCGAGGATCGCTAGTGTTGGAGCACCACCCAGCTCGGCCTGTGGACTTTGGGAGCCGCGGTCTCCGGTAAGAAGTGGCTGATTCAAAAACTCAAAAAGCCGCTGAGAGTGTTCTTCCATTCCGTCATCGGAGTTCCGATGATCCTGGCAAGAAGGCCTGAACATCGGGCCGCCATAGCGGCGACTGTGGACGGCACAAAGGCCCCGACCACGGGTGAAACTTTATTGCCTTCCATCACAGTGTGAAACGTTGATTCCGCTGTGTGGGGATGTTCATGTTAAATTCTATCGTGTGTTGTGTTCTTTTTATTTGTATGGCTGTATGGTCTCAGATCTCACTGTACCAACTGGTGCATGTGACAATAAATGTAACTTGAACTTGAAACACTGCATTAACTCACAAATACTAATAAACACTAAAATGAATTTGCAAATGGATTTTGCTTTGTTGTCTATTTATCTAAAGGTGCAGCTTTATGAATTAATTTACATGGGGTGTAACTAGAAGCAGCACAATGCAATTATATTATTTTCCTAGTCAAAATTATATAGCATGGAAACAGACCATTTAGCCTGCCAAATCAACCATCAACTACTGATCTGCACAAATAGAGTCATAGAGTGAAACAGTGTGATACAGTGTGGAAACAGGTCTTCAGCCCAAGTCGCCCACACCAGTCAACAAAGTACCAGCTACACTAGTCCCACTTGCCTGCGCTTGGTCCGTATCCCTCCAAACCTGTCCTTTCCATGGTACCTGTCAAACTGTTTCTTCATTTAAGAAATAGAAAATGTGATACTCCCAGCCTCAACTACCTCCTCTGGCAGCTTGTTCCATACACCCACCACCCTTTGTGTGAAAAGGATAATCCTTGGATTCCTATTAAATCTTTTCCCCTTCACCTTGAACCTATGTCCTCTGGTCCTTGGTTCCCCTACTCTGGGCAAAAGACTCTGTGCATCTACCCGATCTATTCCTCTCATGAGTTTGTGTACCTCTATAAGATCTCCCCTCATCTTCCTGTGCTAGATGGAATAGAGACCCAGCCTACTCGACTATAGCTCACACCCTCTAGTCCTTTCAACATCCTTGTAATCCCATTTAATTTTCCCATGTCTCCATCAACCATCATCAGATTCTACAATTTAACTCACCCACTGGCATGTTACAGTGGCTAATTATACTACCAACCCACACAACAGTTTGAATGAAAATGTATCATTCTGAAAGGCTAATTCCTTTATGATGTAAACTGACTTTACCTGACCTGCTGAGCATTTCCAGTATATTTTGTTTATCATTACAAATGCCTTGATTTTGTATCCATGATGGGCATTGTTTTCTGTTTTTCAAACTAGTAAAACTAGTTAATATTTCAAACTAGTACCTGCATAATTGCAAGTTCAGAGACAGATGTACACTATCTGGATTTAAATCTCTACACGGATTAGTGCTTGAAAGCAATAGCTTTTCCATTTAGTTTATCAAACTGACAATTAAATTGCCATTTGACATGTGGGACAGAAGGATTGATCTCATTGCTCTATAAACAATGGCTTTATCTATTTATCTAGATATTACTAAAACTCTCATCCTGTTTGTGAGTCTGTCTATGTGTGAGCGATGTCACCCTGAATTATGCCAAAATGGTACACAATACTGCTACAATTTTGGACCACCTTACTAACCATTATCTGTGTGCGTGTAGTGTATCAAGTTTTGTTCAAATTGATGATATATTTTACATGTTATTCACATTTTTCACTACAATATCTCACTGAGAAAATTGTATTCCATCTGCACTAGCAGTTAGCAGCTACAATGTCACAATGGGATCTCATTACATAAACATTACATTATATAAATTCCACCCAGTGCAATGAGAGGTTTCTTACATTATTGTAAGGAGAGAGAGGGAAGGAGGAGAAATGTAATTTAAACATTGTGTTTAGTGGCGGAGTGGGATAGGGATAGGTGAGGAATGGAGGAGCAGGGAGATAGAAGCAGAGGAGAGGGAGGGATTATGGAGTTAGGGAGGGAGTGACTGAGGGTAGGGGAAAGGGGAGGGAGAGGTGAGGGATGAGGGGAGGCGAAGATGAGGGGAGGCAAAGAGGGGAGAGAAGAGGGTGAAGAGGAGGGGGAGAGAGTGTTGGGGGATGAAGGGAAATGAGCCTCGCTGGCGCAGTTGGAGGCTATGGGTGAATGGTGGAATATTGCGTTGGGGGAACGGGGCCCAAAGGGTCTCACTTGGTCTAGTATATTGATACATTTATAAAATGCTGTAAATCTAGGAAAATTAATTGTGCGGTCTTTCTATTTGCGCAAAAACGGTTCGCAATAGCGGTACAATTTTTCGCCAGTTCACTCACCGTTCTCCTATGCTGTGATTGCACCAAGTTTCATTCCAATCAGTTGAATGTCATAAAATGCAAGCGAGGTTTAAAAAAATCTTAAAAACCACGCGTGCGCAGATCGATCTCTACTGCCGTTCAGCGCCACGCGGATTAGTCTCTTCCCCTGTCACTCACTGGGACGGTCCGCCCCTTCCTGCACCATCGCATCTTTACTGGGGCTGAGGATGGCCGGCGGAGGTTTCCAACTGGCCACAATTTTCGGAGGGACCCGAAGCAGCCCAGTCCCGAACAGCCCCGCCCGCCCCGAGCAGCCCAGCCCCGAGCAGCCCAGCGTCGAGCAGCCCAGTGTCAGAGATGCAGCATTGGAGACCCTGCCCAGCCCAGCCCAGCCCAGTCGGAGACCCAGCCCAGCATGGAGTTGGAGATGTCGCAAATGGAAAGCGGAGACTCTGATCTCGGCGGAGGAGAACGACCAGCGACCAGTGCCCGCTGTGAGTCCCCATCGCAACGCCAATTCCAGCCACCACCCCTCCTGTCCCCCCTCGCTGGCTCTTCCCCCCCCTCCCCGTGTTACCCGCCACTCACCCATGGCTCTTCCCCTGTCTTTTCTCTGAGCTCCCTCCCGCCCACATACACACCTCCTCCCCGTCACACCCCCCTCACACACCTCCCTCCCCCACACCACCATCTCCCCCCCCTCATACACCTCCCGTCCACACACACCCATTCTCCCCTCCCATCCCATACCTCTCTGTCCCTCCCACCCCACACCCTCCCACCACACACCCCACACCCCTCCACCCCTCCCCTCCTCCCCTCCCACACATGAAAAGGAGGGGAAGGGAGTGCTCGTGGATGAGGAGAAATGAGCCATGCCTGCACAGTTAGGGTCTATGGGTGTGTGGTGGAATATTGCATTGGGGGAACGGGTTGCGTTGGGGGACCAGGCCTCCCGTGTGACTGGAACCCAACTTAGTCTAGTATCGTTTAAATGTGTGGAAATAAAATCTCTAATCAGTCAAGTTATATATTGCAATCTTGGGTGAATTTTTTTCACACTTACTCTATTTTGACTTAATGACAGTTGTAACATGTCTGAATGACCACAGCTTTTGTTAGCTTACCAATCTATCAAATTATGTACCCCAAGTGCTGAATGTCTGCATTTTATTTTACCTTAAAATATTAAGGATTTTCATATTTCTCTAATGCATAGAAGGAACCCATCAGCCCATCACATCTATGTGAGACCTCAGAGTAACTCCATTCCCCCAAAAGTCAATTAATCTAACTTGCCCAACAGTCAGCAACAAATCAATTTACAATAGCCAATCAACCTTGCAACAAGCATGTATTTGGGATGTGGGAGAAAAGTGGATCATCCCAGGGAAACCCACATGGTTATAGAAAGAACATGCAAGCTCCACACAAACAACTCCAGAGACCAGAACTGAACCTGGGGTCAGAATTGAACCAGCATCGATGGAGCTGTGAAACAGCTGCATTGTTCCAACGATTATATTGTTCTTAGTTTTGGTCTCCTAATCTGAGGAAAGACATTCTTGCCATAGAGGGAGTACAGAGAAAGTTCACCAGACTGATTCCTGGGATGGCAGGACTTTCATATGAAGAAAGACTGGATAGACTCGGCTTGTACATGCTAGAATTTAGAAGATTGAGGGGGGATCTTATAGAAACTTACAAAATTCTTAAGGGGTTGGACTGACTAGATGCAGGAAGATTATTCCCAATGTTGGGGAAGTCCAGAACTAGGGGTCACAGTTTAAGGATAAGAGGGAAGTCGTTTAGGACTGAGATGAGAAAATCATTTTTTACACAGAGAGTGGTGAATCTGTGGAATTCTCTGTCACAGAAGGTAGTTGAGGCCAGTTCATTGGCTATATTTAAGAGGGAGTTAGATGTGGCCCTTGTGGCTTGTATGGAGAGAAGGCAGGGATAGGATACTGTTGGATGATCAGCCATGATCATATCGAATGGCGGTGCAGGTTCGAAGGGCCGAATGGCCTACTCCTGCACCTATTTTCAATGTTTCTATGTTGCTATGTTATCACAGCTGTATGATGCAAAATACCAGAGCATTAATGTCTAATATCAATTCTCTTCATACAAAACCAGTTCTAGAATAGCCTGTTCATCCATTTCCTCAATGAACTGACTTGATAAACTGCCTTCTGTACAGTCCCTGAATTCATTCTCCCAGTTATTAATGCAGATTTGGTTTGAACCGTTACCATGCAGATTGAAGTCTTCCATTGCTTTCATAGTACCACTGCTAATTTCCTAAATTCCCTGAACACTGTTGTGGAGCCCATGCAGTTTCTTAGGCATCTAAGAAAATTCTGCATGGCCATGAAGATTCTCTCAAACCTCTACAGTTGTGCTAGAGAAAGTGTTCTGATGGGATGCATCTTAATCTGGTAAGGCAACTGCCCTGTTCTTGACCACCTGAACCTGCAGAGGTCGGTGAACATAGGCTTATCCCTTCCTTCTATTCAGTCCATCTTCATGGTGCATTGACTCAGGAATGCGATCTTCTGTGTAAATCAGCATCTACACATGCTGGAAGTATTGTCAAGGATGCCTGGCACCCTAGCCATTTCCTTTTCTCTCTTCGGACTTCTGGGGAAGATACTGAAGCACGAAAGCCCAGAGGTTCAGCAGAAGGTCTTGACCCAAAACGACACCCACTCCTTCTCTCCAGAGATGCTGCTTGTCCCACTGAGATACTCCAGCTTTTTGTGTCCATCTTCAGTTCAGACTTAAGAACAGGTTCTTCCCCACTGCTATGAGACTCCTGAGCATGTGAAGTTTAATCACTTCTTTCACATCTCCTTCCCAGAGGTGCTGTAACACACTCTCACTCTTAACTCCACCTCATTTGGTTATTATGTTATTGTACTTTAATATATTTGGACTACTCAGATCAGCACCACAATCTTGCACTGTTCTGCTGTTTTTATTGTCCTTTTGGTTATTGTTAAATTTATTATTACTATAGTGCTTACTCTGTGAGCTTCATGCGAACTCGGAATTTCATTGCACCCTGTTGTTTACAACAGTAAACTAATTGATCAACTTACTTTGGAGCACCTGACTCCACAAAAAGTATCTAGACTTATTAAAGGTCAAAACAATGTTCCAAACCTCCCAAATCCATGAACATATTAATCACAACCATAAATTAATTTGTTCTTCGATGGAAAGGAAAAAGAAAAGGTCAGTCCAGTCTGTTGCTTTTGCAACCACTAATGAGGCATTCACAGGTGTGCAATTAACTCTGGAGTGGTATTTAATTAATTCTTAATCTCTCTGCAGCAACAAAGATCTCAAGTTTTCGTGGTAGAAAAGTCTTGCAAGTATTGTATTCCCAGAGGATTATATATTTGCTTTAGTGGGATTGTGCCATCATTGATCATCAATGTGACCAGTTTCAAATCCTTTGGACAAAGTGTGCTGTCAGTGGTAAAACAATGATGCTCTCAATAAATGTATTAAAGATTTTGAGATTGACTTGTTTTATATTTAAGCACGCAGAACATAAGAAATGGAAGCAGAAGTAGCCATTCCGCAACATATCGATGCTGCACAGTACAATAAAATATTGACCAAGGTCCAATACAGGTGCTACAGCAGCACAGCTGGTGGAGCTGCTGCCTCACAGTGCCAGTGACCCGGGTTCGATCCTGATCTTGGGTGCTGTCTGTGTAGAGTTTGCACATGAATTTCCTCTGGGTGCTCTAATCTCCTCTCACATCCCCAAGACATGGGTTTCTAAGTTAATTTGCTTCCATAAATTTGCTCCTACTGTGGAGGGAGTGGATGAGAAAGAGGGATATCATAGAACTCGTGTGAACAGATGATCAATGACCAACTCAAGGGCTGAAGTGCCCTTTTCCATGCTATATCGCTAAACTAAACGAACAGAAAATCATGAAACTACCCAATAGAACCAAGTGAAGAAACCTCACTGAGACATTGAGTTAAAAACAGGGAGTATTAATGAATATGTGATATAAAATCACATGAAGAAAACAAATTAAAGAGAGGGGGAAAAAACTGGGGTTAAGAGCGAAAGACAGATAGCTGAGAGATATAAAAAAAATGATTTAAAATGACAACAGTTACTGCGCTTTGAAGGAATGGTACTCAACATTTTCTGGATCAAAGAGGTTAAATTTTCACTATTCAGAACTAGTTAATTCCACAAAAATTGAACAGCACACTATCTTATTCTGGCATGTTTAGTGGGTAATTACAGTAACTTCATACTCATGTATTAGAAAGTTACTAGCGTGAAGTAATTTATGAAGGAGAAAGAAAAATTGAAGAGTAGCTTGCACATTTGTTTAATTATACGTGCTGGCCTCGCCATTATTCTTAAAACTGGCAGAAGTATTCGGTCATTTTCAGACTCAGGAGGTGATCATCAATGAGGGTGTGAATCAGGAGAGTGGAGATAATGAGGAGAGATGAATGCAATCAAAATACAGAAGATGATTAAGAAAGGATTCATGAAGATGAGGGAGAGATTAAAAGGATAAAAAGAGTTTGATGAAGGAAAACTATTTTCCAATTTACAATGTAAGTTGCACCCCTTATTAGACAGGCAAAAAAAAAGAGGAAAAGGACACACGGTAATTTTACTGTGGAACAGTTTGTGAATATTTAGCATATGTCAATGTAAGGTGAATATAAGTTGCTCATAGGTATTCCATATTGATGGTACGTCTGTGACCAGGGCTTTGCTGCTTTAACTAAATGCATTGCTATTTAATGTTTCCATGTATTCAGAAATCCAGAAAATGCAACATCCTATCAAAGTACTTTGTACAGAAGTTGCCAATGCGTTCTTTGCATGATCTATTGTAACTTTGATAATGGTTAGGTGATAATTAATTGATGAAAAAATATACAATGCTCTAGCCTAAAAATATAATTTCACAGCTAAATGATTCAGAAAATGAGAGCTGGTTACTCTGAGATCAGTTGGAGATCTCCCCTTTCATTCCAAAATCACATTATTTCCACTGAAATACTGGAAATATAGAGAGTAGGACTTTTGTTTGCATTCAAGAAGTCCCATCTAAACTAATTCCACTTGCCCGTGTTTGACCCATATCCCACCAAACCTTTCCTTCCATGTCCATGTCCAAATGCCTATTAAGTCTTGTTAACCCTATGATGGAATATTTTGCAACTAGAAATAAGCACCCAAGAAAGTGGTTGATGTGGTTACATCTTATCTTCTTTCAAGAAAGCAGGAAAGAGATTGAAAGCATCAGGCCAACGAATGAGGGTTCCAGCACTTGTTTCACTGGTGAACTCACCTATAGCAGCTGGGATAGACACAGATTTCTCAATTTATACTGATGAAAGGCTCTTCCAGTTAATCCTGCTTCTGCATTTGTATTTCATTCTGTCCCCTAGTCTGCAGCAATAATATATATGATTTATGTCATTGCTGAAGGCCATGTGCATCAAGTAAACATACATCACTCACACAGAGAACCGTGATAGGATTAACCATGGAGGAGCATATACTCCTGTACGAGTACAAGTTTGCTGGCTTTTATTTATAAAACATTTACATCATACGTAAAAAATTGTACTAGTCCTCTAAGCTGTGCATCTTTCTGCTAAACCTATTAATTATATTGTTTTCTTTAATTAACCCTTAATGCAGCTCCAATGTCTTACATTTAGCTGAAGAACAACTTATGGTCATATCAGTTTACAAACCAGATCACGTGATCCTGCTGTGAACCAGCAGTCAGCTCTCGTCAGACAGAAGGGTTTATTCATGCATTTAATTTTAAATTTGATTATTGTTTGTACTTTACATTAGGACATGGATAGAAAAGTGGTTGGCAGACAGGAAACAAAAGGTAGGGATTAATCTTCAGTCAGAGACTGATTGCACCAATGTGCAAAACTGAGAGATATAGGAAGTCTTGTATACCAGCTGCTATAAGGTTTTATAATGCACAAAAATAATTTTGCATTTTTTTTAGTATTCATTCATTGTATTTTAACTTATTAAGTATGGAAGCTATCTGAGGAAATGTGTGGTGTTATGTCTGTCTTGAAGCTGTTGTGGCACTGTAATTTCCTGTAAAGGATTATTAAAGGATCTAATCAATCAAAATCAAAACGGGTCCCTTTCAGAATGGCAGGCAGTGACTAGTGGGGTGCCGCAAGGCTCGGTGCTGGGACCGCAGCTATTTACAATATATGTCAATTATTTAGATGAAGGGATTCAAAGTAACATTAGCAAGTTTGCAGATGACACAAAGCTGGGTGGCAGTGTGAACTGTGAGGAGGATGCTTTGAGAATGCAGGGTGACTTGGACAGGTTGGGTGAGTGGCAGATGCAGTTTAATGTGGATAAATGTGAGGTTATCCACTTTTGGTAGCAAAAACAGGGAGGCAGATTACTATTTAAATGGTGTCAAGTTGTGAAAAGGGGAAGTACAACGGGGATCTGGGGGTCCTTGTTCATCAGTCAATGAAAGTAAGCACGCAGGTACAGCAGACAGTGAAGAAAGTGAATGACATGTTGGCCTTTATAACACGAGGAGTTGAGTATAGGAGCAAAGAGGTCCTTCTGCAGTTGTATAGGGCCCTAGTGAGACCACACCTGGAGTATTGTGTGCAGTTTTTGTCTCCTCATTTGAGGAAGGACATTCTTGCTATTGAGGGAGTGCAGCGTAGGTTTACAAGGTTAATTCCTGGGATGGCAGGACTGTCATATGCTGAGTGAATGGAACGGATGGGCTTGTATCCTCTGGAGTTTAGAAGATTGAGAGGGGATCTTATTGAAACATATAAGATTATTAAGGGTTTGGGCATGCTAGAGGCAGGAAACATGTTCCCGATGTTGGGGGAGTCCAGAACCAGGGGCCACAGTTTAAGAATAAGGGGTAAGCCATTTAGAACAGAGATGAGGAAACACTTTTTCTTACAGAGAGTTGTGAGTGTGGAATTCTCTGCCTCGGATGTGGAGGCCAGTTCTCTGGATAATTTCAAGAGAGAGCTAGATAGGGCTCTTAAACATAGAGGAATCAGGGGATATGGGGAGAAGGCAGGAACGGGGTACTGATTGGGATGATCAGCCATGATCACATTGAATGGTGGTGCTGGCTCGAAGGGCCAAATGGCCTACTCCTGCACCTATTGTCTATTGTCTATTGACAGGTTTTTCTTGGGAGACTGGTTCATGTTTGCATTAATATCTTTTATCCAAATTAGACAAAAGTGCTGGAGAAACTCAGTGGGTGCGGCAGCATTTATAGAGCGAAGGAAATAGGCAACGTTTTGGGCCAAAACCCTTCTTCAGACTGATGCCGGGTGGGGGGGGCGGCTGAAAACATTGTCTATTTCCTTCGCTCCATAGATGCTGCCGCACCCGCTGAGTTTCTCCAGCACTTTTACCTACCTTCGATTTTCCAGCATCTGCAGTTCCTTCTTGAACACAATATCTTTTATCCACTTTAGTTTTAGAGATACAGAGTGGAAACAGGACCTTTGGCCCACCGAGGTCACATCAACTAACAATTGCCCGTACACCTGGACATCTTTGGAACGTGGGAGGAAACTGGGCCACGCAGTCACAGGGAGAATGTGCAAACTCCAGTCAGACAGTAGACAAGATCAGGATCTACCACTGGCCACTATGCCACCCTTAAAAAAAAATTGCGTGTAAAATTCCCAGTTCCAAAAAATTATTTAATATATCGTCCCTAGATAACCATATAACCATATAACAATTACAGCACGGAAACAGGCCATCTCGGCCCTTCTAGTCCGTGCCGAACACTTATTCTCCCCTTGTCCCATCTACCTGCACTCAGACCATAACCTTCCATTCCTTTCCCATCCATATAACTATCCAATTAATTTTTAAATGATAAAATCGAACCTGCCTCCACCACCTTCACTGGAAGCTCATTCCACACAGCTACCACTCACTGAGTAAAGAAATTCACCCTCATGTTACCCCTAAACATCTGTCCCTTAATTCTCAAGTCATGTCCTAAGGGACATAAAGTCATAAGGGACGTGTCAGATATTAAATTTAAAAGACCAGATGCTACACTTGAACGTAGCCAAGAGGCTGAGAAGTGAATACTTCACTTCATTCCTGAAGGTGTCCCAAATAATCCCTTAGAAACTCTTGCAACCTTGATTTCATTCTCTTGTAAATGTTAGTTCAAAGATTCCTTAGCTAGGTGTTTTTTGCATATCTCTCTCAGTGCCAACAGTCTGTGGAAATAAAATGTTTCCTTGTTTCTATTTTCTGTTACTTTAGGGACAGTTCTAAATTTATGCTGCTATTGCCCATTTAATAATCTGTATAAATTGTTTCTCCTGCTTCATCATGCCAAATCCCTTCAGTATGGGGCTTCTATCCAAATAGAGAATTGGATAAGGGCAGCCGATGAAAACAAAGCTGTCCAAACTCTATTCAATTTTCTCGGCATGGCCAGTAAATGAAACATAGAAAATAGGTGCAGGTGTAGGCCATTCAGCCCTTCAAGCCAGCACCGCGATTCAATATGATCAAGGCTGATCATACAAAATCAGTAGTCCGTTCCCGCTTTTTCCACATATCCCTTGATTCCGTTAGCCCCAAGAGCAAAATATAACTCTTGACGACATCCAGTGAATTGGCCTCCGCTTCCTTGTTGAGGCAGGAAGCTACCTGGATGTTCATTTGACATAATAACAAGATGGGCCTGTTGCATGAATTTATTCTGGAGAAAGTCTTTCTTTCTGGAGACACTCTGTCCCACAACCCCAGGGGCTCAGTTTGGATCACCAGCTCAGGTGCTATTTGTGTAAAATGTACATATATTTCCCGTAACTAAGTGGGTTTCCCCCTGGTGGTGCTCTACACCTTTCCACCTACAATCCAGAGATGTGTTGGGTGTTATGTTGACTACAATAAATCATCCCTTGGTGTAGGTGATCATCAAAAGGATATGCAAAAAGAAGGGTACGGGGAAATAATGAAATGTGTGCAGAAATTGATGGGATTGCCCTGCTGGGAGTTGGGATAAACCTGATAAGCTGACTGGCCTCTTGTTTCATGATAATAAGTACCAATGTTTTCCCCACACTAAACCCTTCTGGAAGTGATGATATGATAATATACAATAGACAATAGGTGCAGGAGTAGGCCATTTGGCCCTACGAGCCAGCACCACCATTCAATGTGATCATGGCTGATCATCCTCAATCAGTACCCCCGTTCCTGCCTCATCCCCATATCCCCTGACTCCGCTATTTTTAAGAGCCCTATCTAGCTCTCTCTTGAAAGCATCCAGAGAATCTGCCTCCACCGCCCTCTGAGGCAGAGAATTCCACAAGACGATGTCCGGAGAATTCTACAGACTATTGTCACACCATACATATGATGTATGATGTGACATAATGTGACCTTCAAAATGTAATGACCCTTAGAACGCAGATGGGTTTGGATGTTTGGGGCTTATGTCTGATTCAGTCAGCAATATATAGTGAAGAGACTGAAAAGTAGGTCCCAGGCTGGTTTTATTTGTGCCTAAGTTTATTCCTGCTGACTTGGGAGCAAAAAATCTGTCCAGACTTGTGGTTCCCCTTAATATCCTGATGGGTTTATGCTGAAAGCTCAAGAGCCTTATGCAGTTCACCTGTACTAAGCCGCATTTGGCAATCATTTTGTGGCTTGTTGAGACCTGTCTTGCCACCCTAAGGATTGTGCAGAATTGCAACACTGACTTAAGATAGCATTGCCCTTGTGTACCTTTAAATACTGAAGCTAAGCAACCACTGGAAAAATGCTTCTAATAGGTTTCACATAACATCATGAGTTATAGGAGCAAAAGTAGGCCATTCAGCCCTTCAAGTCTACTCTGCCATTCATGGCTGATCTGTCTCTCCCTCCTAACCCCATTTTCCTTACCTTTTGATCACATTTATTTTATTTTTGGCTTTTTTTAGTTGCTTGGAATAAACCAATTGCTTTCTTTGTTTGGTTACTTCCTTATTATTAGGTTGTGACTATTCAAGACACTACGTATGAAATAAGTGTTTAGGATATCACACCAATATCAAAATGTAGTCCATCGATTTCCAATCATTAATGATAAATTCTGAGCTAGCACAATTTCCTTGAATTGCAGAATATGCTGGGACCATACTCCGGATTGTGAAAAGTGATATTTATTGAATTATGACTACACCTTGAAAGTGACATCTTTGACAGGTAATATGATAGGTAACCTTTTTTTCCAGAAAGGAAGAAAGATTCTAAGGGGAGTAGGAGGCAACCGTGGCTGACAAGAGAAGTTAGGGATAGAATAAAATTAAAAGAAAAGATGTATAACACAGCAAAGAGTAGTCGGAAACCAGAGAATTGGGAAAATTTCATAGGAAAACAGAAGGGAACAAAACGGGCAATACGGGCTGAAAAGATGAAGTACGAGGGGAAGCTGGCCAGGAATATAAAGGAGGACAGTAAAAGCTTCTTTAGATATGTTAAGGGAAAAAGAGTAGTAAAACCAGATGTGGGTCCCTTGAAGGCAGACACGGGTGAAATTATTATGGGCAACATGGAAATGGCAGAGGAGTTGAACAGGTACTTTGGATCTGTCTTCACTAAGGAAGACACAAACAATCTCCCAGATGTACTGGAGGACAGAGGATCAAAGGGGGTAGAGGAACTGAAAGAAATTATCATTAGGCGAGAAATAGTATTGGGTAGGCTAATGGGACTGAAGGATGATAAATCCCCTGGGCCTGATGGTTTGCATCCCAGGGTCCTCAGGGAGGTGGCTCTAGAAATAGTGGAAGCACTGGTGATCATTTTCCAGTTCAATAGATTCAGGATCAGTTCCCGTGGATTGGAGGATAGCTAATGCTATCGCACTTTTCAAGAAAGGAGCGAGAAACGGGGAATTATAGACCAGTTAGCATGACTTCGGTGGTGGGAAAGATGCTGAAGTCAATCATTAAAGAGGTAATAATAGGGCATTTGGATAGCAGTAAAATGATTAGGTGTGGTGACTAAAATGAGAGCACAATGGTATTGGGGGTAGGGTGTTGACATGGATAGAAAATTGGTTGGCAGACAGGAAGCAAAGAGTAGGAGTGCCGCAGAATGGCAGGCAGTGGCGAGTGGAGTGCCGCAAGGGTCCGTGTTGGGGCCACAACTGTTTACCGTATATATTAATGATTTGGAAGAGGGAATTAGGAGCAACACTAGCCAGTTTGCGGATGACACAAAGCTGGGTGGCAGTGTGAACTGTGAAGAGGATGTTAGGAGGCTGCAGGGTGACCTGGACAGGTTGAGTGAGTGGGCAGACGCGTGGCAGATGCAGTATAATATAGATAAATGTGAGGTTATCTACTTTGATGGCAAAAACAAGGGGGCAGATTATTATCTCAATGGGGTTAGGTTAGGTAACGGGGAGGTACAGTGAGACCTGGGTGTCCTTGTACACCGGTCACTGAATGGTGGCGTGCAGATACAGCAGGCAGTGAAGAAAGCTAATGGAATGTTGGCCTTCATAACAAGAAGATTTCAGTATAGGAGTAAAGAGGTTCTTCTGCAGTTGTATAGGGCTCTGGTGAGACCACATCTGGAGTATTGTGTACAGTTTTGGTCTCCTAATTTGAGGAAGGACATCCTTGTGATTGAGGCAGTGCAGCGTAGGTTCACGAGATTGATCCCTGGGATGGCGGGACTGTCATATGAGGAAAGATTGAAAAGGCTAGGCTTGTATTCACTGGAGTTTAGAAGGATGAGGGGATATCTTATAGAAACATATAAAATTATAAAAGGACTGGACAAGATAGATGCAGGAAAAATGTTCCCAATGTTGGGCGAGTCCTGAACCAGGGGCCACAGTCTTAGAATAATGGGGAGGCCATTTAAAACTGAGGTGAGAAAAAACTTTTTCACCCAGAGAGTTGTGAATTTGTGGAATTCCCTGCCACAGAGGGCAGCGGACGCCAAATCACTGGATGGATTTAAGAAAGAGTTAGGTAGAGCTCTAGGAGCTGATGGAATCAATGGATATGATTATTGGTTATTGATTGGGACGATCAGCCATGATCACAATGAATGGCGGTGCTGGTTCGAAGGGCTGAATGGCCTCCTCCTGCACCTATTTTCTATGTTACTATGTTTCTTTATGCTGTTGTTTCCTATATTGCATTTTTAATTATCAATTTGCAGCTTTACCTGATCTAGCAAAGACTTTAGCAATAATCATCTCAAATTCTTGATTTTAGCTACTTCTTAATGATGAAACAAAGAGATAAAACATGATAAAAATTGAATTAATTCATACATTCAAATTTACATAGGAAATAAATAATTAAAATATGTTGCTTTAATACAGATCGACCACCAATTTTCAGGCACCGTTGGCTCAGAGCCTTTCTGGAGTATCTGTTTTGCTGGATCAACAGGGGTCATGGTCTCCACGAGGAGTCCAACGGTACTGAACGTTCCTCCTACGCTGCCGAGGGCCCCAAGATATCGGGTCGGAAGTTGGCTTTGGGAATGGATTTGCTGGCTCCAACTGGGACGGAGTTCCAGAGCCACAGCCGCACGGGACAAATTGGACTAACCCGATCAGCATGGAAGTCCTGAGGAGGTCAAGATCGGCCACCTCATCTGGCCTAGGCGCCACATTTTCGGGGGAATTCCAGGGGGGATTTCAAGTACGCTCTCGTAATGTTGTCTGGCTTAAAGGAGGTACCGGTCCATCAGTTTCCGTAAAGTCGGTGGTGGACCTGTATCATTTTAATTATCTCTTAGATTTCATGATAGACCACTGTAGTGTAATAGAGCTTAAGTGCAGCAATATTAAATCAGGCATTATACCTCAGTGTTCTTTAATTCCGAAATGACAGCTGAAGAATTTGTATCGTACAAATAAAATAGATAACACTGAATTCATTAACATTATCATATACCATGTATATTCAAAGATACTGAAGGTTTCTTTCTCCATTTGCATGGCTAATCTTGAAATTCGTGATTAATAAACTTGCAAGATTCATAATTATGAAGAAAATATTTACTTTTAAATTAATCCTCCAGCGATTATATTATAGTCTTAAATACTGCAGCCTATAATTACCCTTTGTGTTATTTATGAGCCAAAAAATGAATTAATATTAGATCTGCTATATGCAGATCAAAATCAGTTGTTGTATATTAGCAGAGTATTGTAAGAGCAATCGAAAAATTAAAATAAAAGATGGTGTCAGTAAGAAACAAAAATTACAAACTTTTGTAGAGTATATGGGATGGAATATAAGAAATATTCAACCAGCAAGACATAATGAACTAATAATTGAGGAAACTATACACACTAAATTAATTATAAATAATAGAAAAGAGCAAGAAGTTACCAGTCTATATGGTTATGTCTCTGGAACAGCCAAAAAGATAATATTCTATTGCGCTTCAATTCATTGTGTTATTAGATAAATTTAGTATTGTACTCAATGGATTAATACGTCAGAAGCGAAGAAGGAATGGTGAAGGCTTAATAGAGTTGAGGGCAATGGGTAAAAAGCAGTATACTCCAGATATACAGCATCTGCAGTTCCATCAGTAAATGACGGGTACAGAATTTCTGCTTCCAAAATATCACACAGTTGTTTTGTAACTGTTGAGAGTAATTGACAAAAAGTTACATTCAAATGTCAGTCTGTTTATGACTCCATTTTTTTCAATGAAATTCAACTTTTGCTGAAAATATTCATAAAATATTCCAAATGTTATAACTGCAAATAATGAAGATAACGAAAATAACTGATGATTATTGGTGAAAGGTTATTTTCCAAAATCGTCAGGCCAATCGAGTTGCATGCACAGTGCACCCTCTTGTGGAATTTCTTGAACCTTGAAGATTCAAGTTTGTGTTCAGATATTTTTTTAAATGTTGTGAGAACATTTCCTCCGTCAACATTTTAGGCAACGTGATCCAGATTGCAAACTCCCTCTGGTGGAAAAATATTTCCTCGGATCCCCTTCTACACCTCATGATCAACCAAAAGCTCTCCGGTTTTGGACATCTCAGTTGTGGAGACAAGGTTCTCACAATAGAATCATAATCAGAAAGTGATACAGTGTGGAAACAGGCCCTTCAGCCCAACTTGCCCACACCGGTCGACAATGTCCCAGCTACACTAGTCTCACTTGCCTGGGCTTGGTCGTTATCCCTCTAAACCCGTCTTATCCATGCACCTGTCTAACTGTTTCTTAAACAACGGGATAGTCCCAGCCTCAACTACCTCCTCTGGCAGCTTGTTCCATACACCCACCACCCGGTGTGTGAAAAAGTTACCCCTCGGATTCCTATTAAATCTTTTCCCCTTCACATTGAACCTATGTCCTCTGGTTCCCCTACTCTGGGTTAGAGACTGTGCATCTATCCGATTTATTCCTCTCATGATTTAGTACACCTCTATAATATCACCCCACATTCTCCTATGCTCCATGGAATATAGACCCTGCCTACTCAACCTCTCCCTATAGCTCACGCCCTCTAGTCCTGGCAACATCCTCACAAGTCTTTTCTGAACTATTTCAAGCTTGACAATATCTTTCCTGTAACATGGTGCCCAGAACTGAACACAATATTCTAAATGCAGTCTCACCATCATCTATACAATACTCTGACGGATGAAGGCCAAAGTGCCAAAAGCCTTTGTGATATACCTGCGACTCGACCTTCAAGGAGCCATGCATCTGTACTCCTAGATCCCTCTGGTCTACTGTTTACAGTGTAGGTCCTGCCCTAGATCGACGTCCCAGAATGCAACATCTCACACTTCTCGGTATTAAATTCCATCAACCATTCCTCTGCCTACCTGGCCAATCGATCCAGATCATGCTGCAATCGTTCACAACCAACTTCACAATCTGCAAAACCACTAACTTTTGTATCATCAGAAAACTTGCTAATCATGCCCTGTATATTCTCATCCAAATCATTAATGTAGATGACAAATAGTAATGCGCCCAGCACCGAACCTTGAGGCACACCACTAGTTACAGGCCTCAAGTCCGAGAAGCAACTTTTCACCATCACCCTATGCTTCCTTTCATGGAGCCAATTTGCTATCCATTCAGCTATCTCTCCTTGGATCCCATGCAATCTAACCTTTCAGAGCAGCCCACCATGCGGATCATTGTTGAACGCCTTACTGAAATCCATGTACACTACATCTACAGCTCTGCCTTGACACTGTAAGTAATTTAAACCCAGTCTGTCCAGTTCCTCCTCATAACTGAACATTCCTTCCCAGGCAACATCCTGGTGAATCTTCTCTGTACCCTCTCGGGTGCTTACATGTCCTTCCTATATTGTGGCAATGAGAACAGCACTGAGAACCTAACCAAAGTGTTACAAACTTGTACCAGGACCATATTATTATATTCTATGTTAACAACCCAAATGCCTTTTTCAACACCTTACCTACTTGTGTTGCCACCATCAAAGATCCATAGATGTATCTACCAAGGATTCTCTGTCCTCATTACTCACAGGGACTTACCGTTCATAGTGTATGTCCCACCTGTATTAGACGTCTCAAAGTACAGCAGCTTACATTTGTCACTTAAATTACTTGTAAAATACCTTGGAGATTTCCTTATACATAACCAATTCACTTTTACTGAATGTTGAATCTCAATGGTATGAACTGTATTCATTACTCCACCCCTTTAGTTTAATTTAGAGATACAGCACGGAAACAGGCCCTTTGGCCCACAGAGTCTGCACTGACTAGTGATCCCCGCACATTAACACCATCCTACACACACACTAGGGACAATTTTACATTTATACCACAAAAATGAATCTACAAACCCATACATCTTTGGAGTGGGGGAGAAAACTGAAGATCTTGGAGAAAACCCACGCAGGTCACGATGAGAATGTACAAATTCCGTACAGATGAGCACCCGTGGTCAGTATCGAACCCAGTCTCTGGCGTTGTAAGGCAGCAACTGTACCACTGCGCCACCATGCCATTCTGAGAAAGCGGTAATAAGTCACTACTTTAAACTGCAGCATTGAAGGCACCAGGATGGGACGTCCAGGATCTAAACCCAGTGGAGATGAAAGAAAGGTGATGTATTTCCCAGTCAGCATGGTGTGCAATCTGAAGAGGAATGTGCAGGTGGTAGTTTTTGCATGGGCCTATTGTCTTTGTATATTTAGTTATGGAGTTTGAGTGTTGAGGAGATGTTGTCAGGGAAGCCTATCCTAGAGCTAGATGCCACCTATTTAAGGTGATGGATGGGTTGCGAATTGGGTTTCTTGAATATGATGAAGCTATGTTGCTCGGAGTAACTGAAGCTACTGCGTCACACATTATAGAATTTGTGATTTGTAGATGGTTTGGAAAATCAGGAGGCAGATTAGTTGTCATAGGATACCAACTCTCCAATTTTCTGTTGTAACCATGATATTTGTGGCTTATCCACTGGGGTTTCAGGTCAGTTGTGAGCCCCATGATGTTTATGAAATTTGGAATTTGGAATTGGTAATTCCATTGAATGCCTTGCCCTATGAAAACTGAATTAGAGATTTGGCAAAACCAAAACCATCTCAATATACATTTCTTATACTTTCTA
This sequence comes from Leucoraja erinaceus, assembly GCF_028641065.1. Lineage (NCBI taxonomy): Eukaryota > Metazoa > Chordata > Chondrichthyes > Rajiformes > Rajidae > Leucoraja > Leucoraja erinaceus. Next base: position 57,795,754 of record NC_073381.1, read on the forward strand.
AGGTTGTGTATGTCCTTTGTATATAGAACCCCTTCAGATAAATAGGAAAATATATACATGCTTTGGTACCTACATTTAAGCCAAGTGATCCAGATTGTAGCTCTCCTCTACACGCAAGAGAACATATTCAGCCCATTAAGGTGATACTGAGTTTCCATTTACATATCACTTTCATTTCATATCCCCCTTTGACTTGCCTCTATGGTCTCCTATGGTATTCAAATTAAACACAGTGTTAGCTCAAGGAAAAGCACCTCATCTTCCAACTTGGAACATTACAGCTTTCAGAAATCAACAGTGAATTCAACTATTTCAAATAATCATCCATTCCACTCTTCCAGCTCCCATGCCCAGAATTAATTTCATTTTTTTCTTCCCTTTTAGCCGTTCAAATTTTATTCACTCATCTGAAACAACTTAATGGAAGCTTCATGAAAGTTTTCATTTTAATTACCATTTTAATGCATTTGTTAGATAGATTGTGAAAATGTCAAGCAAAAGTTATATTATTATGTATTTGTGGGTTGTGGTTGTTCGTTGATAAGACCACCATCTATACATAACTAAAGCTCTGATCTTGATATCTTCCGATTGCGAGGTCATTCTATTTGCGCAAAAAATTACGTGATAGCGCTACATTTTTTCGCCAGCTTACTCACCTTTCTTCTGCTCTGCGATTGCACCAAGTTTCATTCTGATTGGTGGTCTAATGTAAACGTTAGCTAGGTTTAAAAATATTAAAAACCGCGCGTGCGCAGATTAATCTCCTCTCCTGCCGTCCAGCGCCGCTTGTATTGGTCTTTTCTCCTGTCATTCCGTGGGACGGTCTGCCCTTTCCTGCACCATCATGTCTTTACTGGAGCTGTGGATCACCGGCGGAGGTTTCCAACCAGACACAATTTTCGGAGGGACTGGAAACGGCCGGCCCGGCGCGGGAAATGTCGCCGAGAATCGGAGAAGCGGAGAATCCGATCCAGGCGGAGGGGAATGACCAGCGACCAGCGGTCCAGTGGACCAGTGACCAATGACCGCTGTGAGTCCGCTCCAGCCCATTCCCCTCTGGTCCCCCTCGATGGCTCCTGCCCCCTCCCCCGTTATACCCCCCACACAACCCCCGTCTTTTCTCCAAGCTCTCTCCCCCCCACCCCCACAACACCCTCCCCGCCCACGCACCCCCTCCCCCTCCCCCCCCCCCCCCCCCCTACCCACCTCCTCCCCCTCCTTAACGTTTAAATTGTTGTTATATTTTAATTATTCACATTTTAAGCTTTGTTAAACCCCTTTTCAACTTGCCGTGCACGTCAGCTGCGCCTGCGCAGTAAAACCTGCATGTTCTACGTCACAATGTGAACCCAATGGGCAGGAATGGCTGTGCTGCCGGAGAGACGCTAAGAGTGGATGAGGGGGGGGTTGAAATGGGATAAAGTGAGTGCGTGGGGGGGGGGGGGGGGGGGGGGGAAGGGCAAGAGGAGGTGTGGTGGGGGGGGGGGGTGAGGGGAGGTGTGGGGGGTTCAGGGGCATCACAACGGGAACCCATCAGCCGCACCTGCCCAGTTAGGGGCTATGGGTGAGTGGTGGAATATTGCATTGGGGGAACGCGTTGCGTTGGGGGAACGGGTGAGTGGTGGAACATTGCGTTGGGGAATGGGTTGCGTTGGGGGACCAGGCCTCCCGTGTGACTGGGACCCAACAGGTCCCACTTGGTCTAGTTTATCACTAAAGCTTACCTGATAATGTTGGGTGAGCTTCCTTCTTGAACACCTGCACTCTCTGGGGTTGGGAATGTCTCACAGCATTGTTTTCGTAGGGAGTTCTAATATTTTGTCACTGTGATTATAATGGCAGAGTGATGTGTTTCCGATTCAGATTGATATGTGACTTAGGAATCCTCATTCATGGAATACTGTATATTGCCAGTCCCCTTTAGTGCTTGCCGCTTTGGGTAATTGAGCCTGTAGTTAAATCAGTAAACCGTCAGCGGGACTTGGAGTGTTTCCAGTATATTCTGATTTAATTTCAGATTTTCAGTATCTGCAGTTTTGGATTTTCAACAGATATTGTGGAATTGAGGTATCATTGTAGAAGCATGGGTTAATTATTAGAGAGATCAAAGGGGGACCTGGCACAGATACTTTGTAACTTTACAAAGCGCCCTTTATGCGGCTTGGTTACCTTAGGTTTGCAAGCAAAGAATTTCACTGTGACTTGTCACATGTGACAATAAAATATTCATTCATTCATTTGGTGTGCATGCTGTACACAGCTCTTGAGTTGCATCTGTAATGGAACATGTAATGTGCGAAGTCGTTCACATAAACTATTGTTTCATGTAAATCAGAATTAAAGTCTCTCGAACATCCATAACCATTTTAATTTGTACCTTAATCAGTGAAGAGAGATTTTCTTTAACATCATTGCCTCCACCACTACTTGACAGTTACTGCAGTATATACCGTCTACAGAATGCACTGCAGTTACTTGTCCAGGCTACACTGATAAAGCCTACCAAAGGCACCCATTCTACCACAAAGAAGGGCAAAGGCATCAGGTGCATGGGGACACACCACCTAGAGGTTATCTTCCAAGTTATACACTGTTCTGATGTGGAAATATATTGCTGATCCTTCTTCATTATGAAGTCTAAACCTTGGATTTCCCTAACTAATAGCATTGTGGAAATCCTTTTATAAAAATGATTCCAATGATTCAAGAAGGTAGTTAATCACCAACTTTTCCGAATGGAAATTGGGATGGGTAATGAATGCTGGCCTTCCTAACACTGAGATCCTAAAAAATAAAAAATAAAAGGTGCTTTGCCATTGGCAGAGTCATCATTCCAGACTACTATCATCAATGCGAGTTATCTGTTGAGTCCTCCAGGGGCCGCAGGGGCCAGACTGGCCAAAGTCACTGGAAGGAGCTATAGGAACAGGTAATGACTTGGATAAAACAGGCACTCGGGGTTTACACAATGATGATTAGTTAACAATTGTATGGCTTTTGACAATTGCTTGGGTTCTTGATTTATGGTCAAGCAGATAATAAAATGGACAGGGGGAGAGGAAGGTAACATGGCTACATTTTATTGATGACACAATTCCTGGTTAGAATTAAAATGATAGATTAATTGCTTCTTTGAACAATATATATAAACTTATTTGGAGTCATGGAGTGATAGAGCTATATGCACAGAAACAGGCCCTTCAACCCAGCTTGTCTATGCTAACCACAATGCTCCATCCAAGCTAGTCCATTTGCCGTGCCTGTCCCATATTCCTGTGAATATTTCCTATCCAAATGTATTTTAAATGTTGTTATTGTACATGCTTCAACTACTTCATCTGGCAACCCGAATTACTCCAGCTTTTTGTGTCTATCTTTGGTTTAAACCAGCATCTGCAGTTCCTTCCAACACAAACTGTTCTTTACAGTTTAATCTCTCCTGTTGTACATTTTCTCAGCTGTGCAATGTTTAAGAAACATCCAACGTTTCAGTGGCTAAAATATGGTGGGCTCAACTGTCTGAGAACAAACAAGTCATGCATGATTCCTGGTTGCTTGGCGATGACCAACCCAATCTGTTATACAAGTTTCACACATGATCATTTTTAATATCTTATGACACAATAGTATTTTATTTTTTGTGAAACTGTTCTGCAAACCTATATGGAGCCTTAGAATTTTCATTTCCTCAAGGAGTAAGTCTCTTTGAAGATAGACACAAAATGCTGGAGTAACCCAGATCAGAACCTTGTCTTCAGGAGTCTGAAGGAGGGTTCCGATCTGAAATGTCACCTATTCCTTTTCTCCAGAGATGCTGCATGATTGCTGAGTTACTCCAGCATTTTGTGTCTATCTTCAGGATAAACCAGCATCTGCAGTTCCTTTCTACACAATTCTCAGTGAAGCCAGAAATACATTGGTAGGTACAAAATATATTGCAAAATGTGGGATTACTTGTTTATAATTGTCCCCTTCTTCCAATTTGGAAGTTTATTATGGAGTGGGCTCCTTTACCACCAATTTCACAAAACTTTGCTTTCATTAAACGCATCATGAAAATTCACCTTAATTACCCACTGAAATTCAAAGTAAGTGATGTCAATTGAATGAACTTCATCTCTCACTTCATTAGCTCCAAAGGATGCGTGCAGAAAGATGAGAAATGTGTAGGAAGGAATTGCAGATGCTGGTTTAAACTGAAGATAGACACAAAATGCTGGAGTAAGAAGGAACAGGCAGCATCTCTGGAGAGAAGGAATGGGTGACATTTCAAGTCGAGACCCTTCTTCAGACTAGTTAGGGAAAAGGGAAACGAGAGATATAGACGATGATGTCCACAGACTCCTCTGTCAAGCTTCTCAGGTTTGCGGACGACACAACCCTGATTGGACTGATCCAGGATGGGGAGGAACCTGCCTACAGACAGGAAGTGACACAGCTGGCGTCCTGGTGCGATCGCAACAACCTTGAGCTCAATGCTCACGAGATGGTGGAATTGATTGTAGACTTTAGGAGAGCTCCCCCTCCCCTCACCCCACTCACCATCAACAACACCACAGTATTGGACTCCACATCTGTGGAGTCATTTAAGTTCCTTGGAACCATCATCTCCAGGGACCTTAAATGGGAAGCCACGATCGCCCACATAATCAAAAAGGCCCAACAGAGGATGTACTTCCTGCGGCAGTTGAGGAAACACAATCTGCCACAGGCAATGATGGTCCAATTCTAAACTGCCATCATAGTGTCTGTCCTCACATTCTCCATCATGGTCTGGTTTGGCTCAGCCACCAAGCATGGCATCCGGAGACTGCAGCGCATCGTTCGATCAGCTGAGAAGGTTGTTGGCTGCATGACTTTGCCCTTCAGCACCTGTGACCTTGATTTTCCTGGCTTAAATCTCATCCTTGCCCATCCAATCAGTTTCTCCAACCCCTGCAGGATCCACCTGCCTCCTGGCACTGACTCAGTGGTGACAGTCAGGTCGTCCATGAAGGCTCTGATTGGTGGTTGGCGCATTCCTGACTTGGTCCGAGGGCCCCGGCACTCTTGCTCAGCAGACTTGACAATCATGTTCATCGCCAAGGCAAAAAGGATCACAGAGATGGTACCGCCTGTAATTATTCCAACCTCAAGTCTGTGCCACTCAGCTCTACGGAGGGTCATCAGCTTCTTCCTCTGGATGGTTCGCAGCTCAGCCAATGGGGGACGTTGCTCTTCCCTGGACTCTTTATACTGCTTCTTGAGGGACTTCAACAACTGCCGGATCTTTGGATCTTTGTGGATCTTTGTTGCTCTTTGGTTCATGGTGATAGGTGTTCTGGCCGGCTTTCTCTCCACTGCTCTAAACCTTTTCACAGCTAGGCTGATGATGATTGTCGTCATCGTCCACAGCCTTCGATCCACGCCTCCCTTCGCTGTTGCTTCTAGCACTTTGTCGACGTCCTCGTCGAACTGATGCCAGACTGTTGTCTTGCAGGCCTGAGGCCATTTGAAAGGATGTGATTTAGGCTGCCAACCCGTCCTGCCCCGGTTGCTCTCTTTCTGAACTGTCCACTGTCTCTCCAGTCGTCACCACCCTATTCTTGGTTGTCAACCAGCATATTCCTGGTCGCCACTGGTTTCGCCAGCACAGTGATTGATAAAATACATCTCCTGATGCTCCTGAACAGTGATGGAAATGGGTTTTAGGAACTAGGGGTACTCTGTCCATGAGGCTGAGGTTGGGAAGGAAGGGGGGGATTTTTTTTATGTGCGGTCATACCGATGTAAGAGTACAAGAATGCATAACTTGTTTATTGTGTATTTATAATATAGTTTATTGTGTATTATATGTCATAGCTGCTTTCTTATCTCTCTCTCTCTCTCTCTCTCTCTCTCTGTGTCTCTCTCTCTGTCTCTCTCTCTGTCTCTCTCTCTGTCTCTCTCTCTGTCTCTCTCTCTGTTTACATTACAAAATGTTCTATAATGGTATATAATCTCCATTTTTTCCTGTCACCTCTTTCTTTCTGCATGGCGTTTCTTCAGCACGCCTTCTGCCACTAAGAAGCCATGTCCTCATATATTCTTCGGGGTTGAATTTTCTCAGAGGAGGTCCCACCAACTTAATAAATAGAAGAGTTGAGAAATGATCAGGTTGAAGTCTTGCACGTTGTGGTCATGCAGAAATACATGCCACTGAAGCTTCATTCACATTCTGCTATTGATACCGGAATTGTATTTACAGCCGCTAGCAGCTGCTGAAAATCTGCAGAAACTATCTTCCCTCTAGATTCCTTGAATTCTCTGAAGGCTCTGCACAAAGCCGGCCATTTAAGCCAAATTGTTCTGCCATTTCTTCTACACCATTATCCCCAAAGGTAAAAAGTGAATCTTCTGGAATATTGTTAATATCTAAATATTTCGACTTGTTAATTAACTTTTTACATTTATCACTGTTGTAGATTCAAGCAGCCGGGATTTCATATTATTGACCAAACTCCTCAAAAAACTGTTGTCTATGTATAGTAGGTACTTAACCAGCTCTCAAATTTATTCCATTCAATATCATCTGGCCTGTTGCTTTCTCCACTTGAGTATAACATTTTCCTGGCTTCTCTATTTGACATTCAAGAACCTTGATAGTTTGTTTAATTTCCTCATGTGCTTTACTACGTGTACAATTTCGGTTCTGCAGTGCAAGTGACAGTTCAGACAACTCGAGCAAACTGTCCATCAACAAGCCCAAATTATTTACAAAAGCTGATGATTCTAATACTTTTCTCAGCCCCTCGTACTTTGCTCTCTCTGCACTAGATCTTGAAGCATCACAGCTTGCTTTTCCAAAATGCTCCCAAATAGCTTTATAAGACTGCCACAATGCCTTTACAGTTCAGTAAGATGAAGCAACCCTTCTCACACTGAAAACACAACCAATTTTCAACAGTTGACAGTGAGAGCCTCAGCACATGCAGTTAACTGATTCTTAGGAGACTTATGATATAAGGAATTCAATTTATCAAAAAATATCTGAAAATGAGTCATACCTGCAACTTCACTTATAGCATCACCTCCACTGAGTTCAAGCCTGTGACTGCACAGTGCCGAACAGTTGCACTAAGGAAATCATCAAGAAATAGTTTTGCAACCCCTGCATTTTGTCCTAATATTACTGATGCACCATCAGTTACAAGTGATATCATATTTTCTTTTAGGTACTGTATTGAAAAAAAACCTCTTTGTAAGCAACTTAGAAGCCCATCATATATAGGTTTTGCATTTGCACCAAGTTCTAAGTTAAAATAGAATGATATGGGTTGGGAAGATTCACCAACTGCTGCTCTCAAGCAGACAACTAGAACAGTTTTCCCATTAATAGTAGTAGATTTATCAATCATAATATACATTAAATCACTCAGGGTGTATTATGATATGTTCTACAGTATGAATTGTACAGCAAAACTTGCACTTCCAGAGTGGTCTATCGTGTTGTTTCTTCAGCGGACCACGGATTTATTTTAAGAGCAAAACATAAAGTGCTGGAGAACTCAGCAGGTCAGGCCAGATTGATGTAGGGTGTGAAGAAGGGTCTCGACCCCAAATCATCACCTATTCCTTCTCTCCAAATATGCTGCCTGACCCACTGAGTTACTTCAGCATTTTGTGTCTATCTATGGAGGGAATGGCTATGCGACGTTTAGGGTCAGGGCCCTTCTTCAGGCATTTTATAAGGGGTTGGGAAAGATTGAAAATTTCACGTATTTAAATATGTTTTTACAAATATAATTAGTAGTGTGGGAAAAAATTCCATGAGCCAAACCCAAAAGTAGAAATGTAGAAAGTTACAGTGCTTACAAAACATACATATTACGAGCTTTGTACCAATCAAATACCAAATTCAAAATTCTATATTTTGAAAATGGGAAAAGCAAAAAGTAGCATGTTCTCTAGAAAGGCTTACCCTAAAATAATTGATCGGAAGGGTGTGATTGTCAGTCAGGACGTCTGTATCATTCAGTCAGTGAGCTTGTGGTCCGGAGCACTTCTCTATTACCCCTCTGCATATAAACGGAGAGAGCTGCAGAGAGGGAGAGAGGGGCACAGCGGCACAGCGGCACAGAGGGAGAGGGGGGCACAGAGAGCACAGAGGGAGAGGGCGTAGAGGGAGAGGGGTGCAGAGGGAGAGGGCGCAGCGGCACGGAAGCATAGCGGCACAGGGGCAGTGCGGCACGGAGACTAAGAAGCAGAGCGGGACGGAGGCACAGCGGCAAATAAAATAACGTGGAATAATAAAATAACGTGGCTTTACATAGAAACATAGACATAGAAATTAGGTGCAGGAGTAGGCCATTCGGCCCTTCGAGCCTGCACCGCCATTCAATATGATCATGGCTACCTGAGCCCGTGCTTGCAGTCCGGTAGCCCTGATAGTGAGTTTAAGAAATTCTCCCTTGAATTGTAATACATTTACTGAGGAATGTGGATTGATGCATTGATGACACATTGTATAAGTCAAGTCAAGTCAAGTCAAGTCAAGTTTATTTGTCACATACACATACGAGATGTGCAGTGAAATGAAAGTGGCAATGCTCGCGGACTTTTGTGCAAAAGACAAACAACAAAACAACCAAACAAATTATAAGCACAATCATAACACACATATTCTTTTACATAATAAATAATAGAAGGAAAAACGTTCTGTAGAGTTAGTTAGAGTGTGGTATAACTACTACCTGTTAACTATTGGCTATAGGTGACCCAGCCATGGTTGATCAGACCACAACATGTTCACATGGCATTCTCTCCTCCTCATGGACCTCCTCTCCTGATCCAGAGCCATCTCGAGGCTTTCTACGCTGCCTCTGTGGTGTTCTTGATGGTTCTTCTCCTCTCCATTCCGTTGATGCCCAGTGCACTCAAGGCTTTGTAGAGCAATTGCCCTGCAAAACCTCTGCAGTTAACCTCGATGGGCATACACCTTGCCTTCCAGACCTGATTAGGGCAGTCTATGACCAGCTTCAGCTGTTTCACCAGGTCTACAGAAAGCTGCCAGTCCTGTGCAGTCACCAGGATTCCTGACGGATTTCTGGTTGCTGTGGTTCTTGGCAGCTGCACTCCAGCCTTCACAAACCCATACATGGATGGATGGATTCAAAATGAGAAAAAAAATGTATATACATTTCCTATTGTTATATATTTTGCAGAGTAGTTCATCATGAATGTTAACATGTTTCCACCATCTAGCATTGTTAAGTATGCAGAGGTTTTAAAAAATGAAAAGCCTGCCTAGTCTGGTGAAATTGCCTTAAAAAAACCCAGAGAAGACTCTTATAAAATCTACAAACAGATGGAGGCCATTTGGTCCATCATGTCCATGCTATTCAAAAAAGAGCTTCTTCACACAATCACACCTGGAATTTGATCTTTGCTCCCACAAATTACCACCTTTCAAGCATATGATATGTAAAAGCACTTACTAAGTTTGATGAGGGCTTCTGCCTCTCCCAGCCTTTCTGGCAGAAAATATCATTTTTACTCATCTCTACACTAATCATTCTATGAATAATTTTGAATAGATGCTGTCTGTTTTTTTCAGCTAAGGGAAACAGGCCTTTCCTATTTACTCTGACAATGCCTTAGAGCAGCACTGTTTTTTTCACAACAGCAGCGGAAAACAAAAGATGGAGATTTACTACAGAGATTATTTTTCTGCCAGTCTCATCGGAGTGACTCAGCAACATTAAAGGTACCATTAGGAACATGACAACTATCATTTATATCCACTGGAGATCTGTTATTGACAGAGCTCTTGGAAAAGAATGGGTTTCAAAATAACTCTTAATAAATTATCTAAGCTCTTAAGATTAATGCTGTAGACATTATAAAATTTAAAGCATTTTGGTCAAAGCAAGCTAATTTCAATATGATTTCACAATGCATCCCTTTTTGTAAACATGAAGTGTTTCAATCCATAAATATAGATGCGATTTATCCAAAATAACTACACCTGAAAATTGACCACAATGTGGAATACTCACATCAGAATTACTATAACCAATGTTGCAATTTCCTAATCTCTTCTCAATTTAAATGGTCAACCTGGTATTAATTATACTATCTATGATTTGATATGATATACTTTTAGTACATGTTTCTATTTACATATATAACCACTGCAAGTCAGGCTTCATCACATTTATTATTTTGATTAGAGTTGTAGAGTTAAACAGCATGGAAACAGACCCTTTGGCCCGTTGTCCATTTGAGCTGGTCCTCTTCCATTGTTAGAGTGAGACAGCTATGCAAACTGCAGAAAAGGCAGCCTGTGCCTCATCTAGACTCCCAACTACTTCACCCCTCTAACTCCGCGCCCCCTCTCCTCCCCCCCTCCTCCTTTTCCCCCCTCCCATCCCGTTGCATTTTTCCATCGGGCTTCACAATCCATAACTCTCCAAACTTGTTGCATGCCTGCTGTTCTTATCTCTGGCCTTCCAACCATCTGCCTGTCAACCCCCCACACCACTCCCCCCCCACCTCTGCATTGTCACACTTTGTCCTGCCTCTTCCCTTTTCCAGCTTTTTTTGCCCCTCTACATTCAGTTTCAAGAGGGTGTGAAAAAGAGAGAGGAGAACCCCATCTGGATTTACCCATCACATTTCTACCCATCCCCATCTATATTCCTTTTTGGTCCGAATGGTCTAATTCTACTCCTATAACATGTGAAATATATTCCTTTTTCTGGGCTCACAATTTTGGACCCTCCATAGTATCTCACACCTTTTGTCTTTTCATCTCTGGCCTTTGTTGCACCATTTGCTTATCAAAGGGTGTGAGATCAGGATAGAAGAGTTGGAAATTATGAGATAGACCATGTCAGTGTGGAGAAGATATGAAACAATTTTATAAAGCTCAGTTTTGAGTTGCAAAGGAAGTGAGAGAAGAGCAAATTTAGGACGGGATTTACCAGGGTAGTATTGATCTACCACCATTGCTACCAAACGACATAATATTGCGAAGAAAGGAATGCTGTTATTTGTAAAAGATGCAGAGAGTTGGAAATAATCAGCAATAAATGGTCACTAGTATTGGTTCTGAGCAATAGACATACGACCAGGAAATATAGAAATATGAGGAAAAGGTGTCACTGAAAGCAGCAGCATTGTGGAACAATAACACGAGGGAAATTCACTCTGCTGCCACATGCACCCATGACAAGGGGTTTAAACATGTAACATTGCATCTTCCTGATTGTGAAGTGTGAAATGATGTGAGTGTATTTGCAGTGATACTAGTGGCGAGGTCCGGAAGCATGTGCGGCGCTGCAGGTTGGGGATTGGCAGGAGTCCGGGAGCGGAAGCGGAGCGCAAGTAAACAAGCTGTCAATCCCGAGCCATTGCATCGTAGGAACCGGCGGAGCAGCAGGGATGGGCGCTGCTCTCGGGGCTTGCTCTTTGGCAAGTTGGGTATGTATGCAGCTCCAGTGCTGTGGCCCAAATAATGTTTTGCGATTAACCTGTGAATAAAGCGGCTGGAGGCGAATTGGAGCCGCGAACAAAGGCAGACGACTGAGCCGCTGATGGATTCTGGCTTCTGGCTGCCCGGGATTTCTGTTGTTGCTTGTGCATTTTGTGTGTGTCGGGTGTGTGTTTGAATGCCGAGTGTTATTGTTGGGCTGCCCCCGCTGTCCTTGTCTCCTCTGGGCCATTTACCTGGAGTGTTGGTGCCAATGGGTCGTGATGCTGAAGAGATGAGTCATGAGGAACGGGGCCTTCCAAGGACTAACGGTGTCTAGCATTGGGCAACGACGTCTGCATCCTTTCCAGAACCAATTTCGACACACGACCAGCTGCTAGATCGCAAAGTGCCCGAGTGCCAGTTATTTGAACCGATGCATTCTGTGCTGACATTAATACTAATATTACAGAAGAGGGTGTCAGATGGTTGTGAGACAAGTCTTCATTTAAAAAAACGGGGAGGGATGGTGGTGGTGATTTCTTTTTTTTTAAATTAATTTTTATATCAAAAGGATTTGCATTGTATTAGTCGTTTTGCCTGCAGAAATAATTCGTTCCTGGTTACGAGTGTGGGTGGACGTTGGGATGGCTGCTATGAATACTTGATGATATGTATATTTTCCCCCTTAAGTTGTAAATTCACCAGTTGTGTATTTTTAAAGATTAAATGATTGTGTGTTTACAGTCATGTATATTAATTGACATGATTATCATCAGACGTTGCATTCTCTATTATGCCTTTCATCTTGCTCTTTGTAGGCACAGGCTGCAAGGATGGGAGGGTTCCCATCTTGTGGCAGAATTCGGGCGTGATATTTCCAGCTGATACGCATGTTAGCTGTTTGTGGTTTACTCTTTAATTTTCTTATCACTCACTGTCCAACACGTTAAAAATGAGCACCAATGCACTGATTTTTTTACCTGTGCATATTGTAGCATTCAAGAAAGTGTTTTATTGCCATATGTCCCAGATAGAACAATGAAATTCTCTTGCAGCAGCACAACAGAATATGTAAATATACATTCCTTGGTATATTCCAGTATTACTTTAACATATTCATCTATTGTGATAATTGATTAAAGAAATTTGAACTTCAAATTCAAATCATAATTAAATAAATACATTACCAAACTGCCCTTTTATGTCCACTAATGCAGGCTGACCTGCGGTGTAATTCGTAAGGTCATAAGGTCATAAGTAATAGGAACAGAATTAGGCCATTCGGCCAATCAAGTCTACTCAGTCATTCAATCACGACTGATCTATCTATCTCTGAACCCCATTTGCCTGCCTTCTCTCCATAACCCCTGGCACTTGTACTAATCAAGAATCTATCTCTGCTTTAAAAATATCCATTGATGCCCTCCACAGTCTTCCATGGCAAAGAATTTCACAGATTCACCACCCTCTGACTAAATAAATTTCCCCTCATCTCCTTCCTAAAAGAATGTCCTTTAATTCTGAGGCTATGACCTCTAGTCCTAGCGTCTTTCACTAGTGGAAACATCCTCTCCACATCCACTCTATCCAAGCCTTTCATTATTCGGTACGTTTCAATGAGGTCCTCCCTAATTCTTCGAAACTCCAGCAAGTACAGGCCCTTTGCTGTCAAATGCTCATCATAAATTGATCCACTCATTCCTGGGATCATTCTTGTAAACCTCCTCTGGACCCACTCTAGGGCCAGCACATCCTTCCTCATTTATGATGCACAAAATTGCTCGCAATACTCCAAATGCGGCTTGACCAGCGCCTTGTAGAGCCTCAGCAATGCATCCCTGTTTTTTGTATTCTAGCCCTCTTGAAATAAATGCTAGCATTGCATTTGCCTTCTTTACTACCGATTCGACTTGCAGATTAACCTTTGTTAATTCCGTTGTTTATTTTCGTTTCCATATACTATTCATTCACAATAGTATGACCTCTGTTTGTTGTATTGGAATGTGTAATTCTGAATTAATCCATGTTACATTTCATCTATCCTTTTAAAAGAGTAATTAAAAATAAATAAAATATTACTGATGCCCTCTGGAAGTCAACTGATTACTTAACAACTTGTTATTGAAGGTTATGGTGCAAGAAGGTTTGCCTCCTAGAACCTAAGAATAATGTGACTGCCAGGAAGCTCTGAGTAAATCCATACTGATGTGTGAAGGTTGCTGTCCAAAGACACTGCCTGCCTGGTTCATTGAATTTCATGTGCCACAAACTTGCTAAGTCAGTTTTCAGTCCAGTTAACAATTGTACTTAATTTCACTGACTATTCTCATTTTCAAGATTTCTACAGAGAACAGATGCAGCAAAGCTAACACATGACTAACAGTGTTCTCGCTGAACCCAGCCTGCATTGGATGAGTTGGGACTTTTTCCATCCTGCCTATCTCCCAAAAAAATTGATGCAACACAAAATTACTGCCATGTTGTGTTCTTGAACTTTGTGCACTCGGGTCCTTTTTAAATTCTAAATGCTGCAGAAAATATTAAAATATTAAACACTAAACAAATTTAAATTATGGAGATCGGTCCTTCCGCCCCCCCCCCATCCCCCCATATTTAATGAAATGAAGCAACAGGGATATATCCTTTATGTAAAGAAAGGAAGGACCAACGATTGGGCTAAAGTTCCAATGTTAAATATAGCACCAGTAATTATGCTGCATGGCACTTGTGGTTTTATCATAAAATTCCCCCCAAAAAACATAAAATAGCACAATGTTCTTTCTGAAAGTTGACACAGATGAAGTGGGCTGGAAATTTTTATACTTAGCATTAAACCACAAATGTAGTCAGTTTGGACTTTGGGCCAGAGTTTTGAAAGACTAGTTAGAAAGTAAGCTCTAAAGGTGACTATCTGTTTTCTCCATATGACTACTTGGAGTCACATTCATTATCTCATTTATTTCTCTTTGCAGATACCGTGTTTATGTGGCAGTGCACCATGCCTTCTTTGTGGATGCTGCCCAAGTGGGAAGAATTCAACAGTGACTCGATTGATTTTTGCATTCTTTCTGCTGCTAGGAGTGGGAGTGGCTTGTATTATGTTAATGCCAGGAATGGAAGAGCAGCTCAAGAAGGTTGAGTATATGTTGGCAATCTAGATTTGCTGTACGTGCAAAGCACACCAAAGTACATGTTGGATGTTGGAGAAACTGCTACAGTGGTAAAAATGTGGAGATGGTTATCACGGGGAGTATAGAGCCAAATGGTTTGTTGGTTTGTCAGAGAATGCTGGATATGTGTGGAAGGGAAAAACGATTAAAAGACAATTTTGAGTGTAGGACGGGAGGAGGCCAATCGTGCATAATATTCCTAAAAAATATATTAATCAAGCAGCTAGGTTCCGTCCTGTTTGTTCTACGTATTTGTAAGCGTTTCATTTTCTCTGTACCGAGAATGGAACAAGAAATCTTTAGGTAGACACAAAATGCTGGACTAACTCAGCGGGTGAGGCAGCATCTCTGGAGAGAAGGAATGGGCGACGTTTCAGGTTGAGACCCTTCTTCAGACTAATGTCGGGAGGGGGTGGGACAAAAATAGAATGTAATCGGAGATGGTAAGACTAGACTGGGAAGGGGATGGAGACAAGAAAGCAAGTGCTATCTGAAGTTGGAGAAGTTAATGTTCATACCACTGGGGTGTAAACTACCCAAGCAAAATATTAGGTGCTGTTCCTCCAATTTGTGCTGGGCCTCACTCTGACAATGGAGGAGGCCCAGGACAGAAAGGTCAGATTGGGAATGGGAGGGGGAGTTGAAGTGCTGAGCCACAGGGAGGTCAGGTAGGTTAAGACGGGCTGAGCGGAGGTGTTCAGTGAAATGATCACCGAGTCAGCGCTTGGTCTTGCCGATGTAGAGAAGTTGACACGTGGAACAGCGGTGGAGGAGGTGCAAGTGAACCTCTGCCTCGCCTAGAAAGACTGTTTGGGTCCCTGGATGGAGTCGAGGGGGGAGGTAAAGGAGGTTGCATCTCCTGCGGTTGCAGGGGAAAATACCTGGGGAGGGGGTGGCTTGGGTAGGAAGGGACGAGTTGACCTGAAAATCTTTATTTGCGTCCTTCCATAAAGATGCGGGTGAACTGATTGACTTTCATTGATATTTGTATCATTAAAATAATACTCAAAATAGTATTAGAATTCTGCACTGCTTTATTGTTCCAGATGTACAAGCATTATATCACCATGTTTATTATGAAACTATGGCATCATTTTACTTCTAGTTCATGATGAACAGAATCTAAGAGCTGAAGAGTAGAAATCTGTAGGGAAATAGCCCAATTGAATATGAATCATATTTAAAGTAAATTGAACAGTTTGTCATTTGAGCACTGTCGGAGAAAAACACTATCTTCTTATAACCTCTGCATGTTATAGTGTGATACAGTGTGGAAACAGGCCCTTTGGCCCAACTCGCCCACACCGGTCAACAATGTCCCAGCTACGCTAGTCCCACTTGCCTGCGCTTGGTCCATAACCCTCCAAACTGTCCTATCAATGTACCTGTCCAGCTGTTTCTTAAATGATGTTATTGTCCCAGCCTCAACTACCTCCTCTGGAAGCTTGTTCCATACAAAGGTTACCCCTCGGATTCTTATTAAATCTTTTCCCCTTCACCTTGAACCTATGTCATCTGGGCCTACTCTGGGTAAAAGACTGTACATCTACCCAATCTATTCCTCTGATAATTTTGTATACCTCTATAACATCTCCCCATATCCTCCTATGCTCCATGGAATAGAGACCCAGCCTACTTAACCTCTCCCTATAGCTCACACCCTCTAGTCCAGGCAAAATCCTTGTGAATTTTTTCTGATCCCTTTCAAGCTTGACAAGTAACACGGTGCCTAGAACTGAACACAATATTCTAAATGCGGTCTCACCAACGTCTTATACAACTGCAACATGACCTCCCAACTTCTATACTCAATACTCTGACTGATGAAGGCCAAAGTGCCAAAAGCCTTTTTGACCACCTTATCTACTAGCACTCGGCCTTCAAGGAACCATACACTTGTACAACTAGATCCCTCTGCTCTACAACACTACCCAGAGGCCTACCATTTACTGTGTAGGTCCTGCCTTTGTTCGACATCCAAAATGCAACACCTCTGTATTATATTCCATCAACCTTTCCTCTGCCCACCTGGCCAATCGATCCAGATCCTGCTGCAATTGTTCACAACCTTCTTCATTATCTGCAAAACCACTAACTTTTGTATCATCAGCAAATTTTCTAATCTTGCCCTGTATATTCTAATCCAAATCATTGATGTAGATGGCAAACAGTAACGGGCCCAGCACCGAACCCTGTGGCACATCACTAGTCACAGACCTCAATTCTGAGAAGCAACCTTCCACCAGGACCTTCTGCTTCCATCCATGGAGCCAATTTGATATCCATTCAGCTATCTCTCCTTGGATCCCATGAGATCTAACCTTCCAGAGCAGCGTACCATGCGACACCTTGTTGAACACCTTACTGAAGTATATGTACACAACATCTACTGCTCTGCCATCATCAACCTTTTTAGTCACGTCTTAAAAAAAAATCAATCAGATTTGTGAGACACGACCTCCCACGTTCAAAACCATCCTGACTGTCTCTAATCGGCCCTTGCCCATCCAAATGCCTGTATATCCTATCCCTCAGAATACTCTCCAGTAACTTACCAACTACAGATGTTAAGCTCACCGGCCTATAGTTCCCAGCATTTTCCCTGCAGCCCTCTTGAAAAGAAGAAAATGCTGTTCTTGCAAAGTGTTGAAAATAAATTACTTCCTCACAGAAGAAATTTATTTTTAATTCTGCTTTGCATGTTTTTATGTCAGAATGATGAGTTATATTAAGTTTTCTACTTCTCTTTTCCCTATGCAGATTCCTGGGTTTTGTGATGGTGGAATGGGTACAACCATTCCTGGTGTCCATGGACAGATGAACTGTGATGTGCTGGTTGGATACAAGGCTGTGTACAGAGTTTGCTTTGGCATGGCAATGTTCTTCCTTCTATTTTCCTTGCTGATGATTAAAGTCAAGAGCAGCCAGGATCCAAGGGCTACAGTACACAATGGGTAATATATATCATTCTAATTCATAAAAGTGGAAGGGGTGGGATATGCAGCTGCAAGTTACTAGTAATTTGATTTCATGTGATGGTTAGGTAATCAGCTATTTGTGGTGCTAGCATATTTGATATGATACATGGGTTTGGTTAGTTTGCAGGCAACACAAAAGTAGATGGTGCAGACAATGAGGAAGGCTGTCAAATGACAGGCCAAGAAATAGCTGATGCGTTTAATCCAAGCAATTGTAAGGTATTGCACTTTGGGAGGTCGAATATAGGTTGAAGGGGAAGTATGCAGTTAGTGACAAGTTGTACAGAGGAATTTTGGTCTCCAAGTTCATCGCTTCCTGAAAATAGCAGCGCCAGTAAATGATTAAAAAAAGTGTATGATATGCTTGACATCATACAAGAGTCGGGAAATCATGTTCAGTTTTATAAAACTTTGGTTTGTCTGCATTTTGAGTATTGTGTGCAGTTCTGGTCACCCCATTACACAAAGAATGTGGAAGCTTTGAGGAGTGCATAAGAGGTTTACCAGAATGTTTCTGGGTTAAAGTCGTAAGGTCACAAGGAATATGAGTAGAATTGGGCCATTTGGCTCATCAAGTCTACTCTGCCATTGAATGATGGCTGATCTATCTCTCTCTCCTAACCCCATTCCCCTCCCTTCTCCCCATAACCTCTGACACCTGTACTAGTCAATAATTTATTTATCTCTGCCTTAAAAATATCCACTGACTTGGCCTCCACAGCCCTCTCTGGCAAAGAATTCCACAGATTCACCACCCTCTGACTAAATACTTTTCTCCTCATCTCCTTCCCATAAGAACGTCCTTTAATTCTGAGGCTATGACCTTAAGTCCTAGACACTCCCACTAGTGGAAACATCCTCTCCACATCCACTCTATCCAACTTTCAAAATGAGGTCCCCCCTCATTCTTCTAAACTCCAGCGTGTACAGGCCCAGTGCTGACAAACGCTCATCATAGATTAAAGGTAGACAAAAATGCTGGAGAAACCCAGCGGGTGAGGCAGCATCTATGGAGTGAAGGAATAGGTGACGTTTTGGGTCGAGACCTTTCTACCTTTGATTTTTCCAGCATCTGCAGTTCTTTCTGAAACATTACAGGTTAATCCACTAATTCCTGGGATCATTCTTGTAAACATCCTCTGGACCTTCTCCAGAGCCAGCACATCCTTCCTCAGATATGGTGTCCAAAATTGCTCACAATATTCCAAATGCGGCCTTACCAGCGCCTTATAGAGCCTCAACATTACAGCCCTGTTTTTGTATACAAGCCCTCTTGAAATAAATCCTAACATTGAGTTTACTTTCTTTACTACTGATTCGACTTGCAGATTAACTTTTTGTGAATCCTGCACCAGCGCTCCCAGGTCCCTTTGCATCTCTGATTTCTGGATTTAGAAAATAGTCTCTACTGCCAAAGAATATTCCTACTGCCAAAATGCATGACTCCACACTTTGCTACACTACATTCCATCTACCAGTTCGCTGCCCACTCTCCCAACCTGGCCCAAGTCTTTCCGCAGCCCCTGCTTTCTCTACACTACCTGCCCCTCCATCTCTTTTGTATCATCTGCAAACTGTGCCACAAAGCCTTCAACCCCCTTGTCCAAATTATTAATATACAATGATATACAAAGTGTATTAGCTATAAGCAGAAGCTGGTCAACTTTTGATTGTTTTCACTGAATCCTAAGGCGTTGAGGGAGACCTGATAGAAGTGTATAACATAAAGAGTAGCATGATGAAGGTGAGATGGTCAGAACCTTCATTTCTAGGGTGGAAATGTCACAAGACTGGTGCATGGCTTTAAGGTGAAAGGGGAAAAGTTTAAAGATATGCGGGGCATGTTATTTTTACATAGAGCGGTGGGTGTTGCCAAGGATGGTGTGGAGGCAGATATAATGAGCATTTAGATAGGCACTTGGATATTCAGCATATAGAATGATTAGAATCACGTCCAGGCAATGGAAATTAGCTTGGCATCACGTTCGGCATAGACATTGTGGGCTGAAAGACCTGTTCCTCTGCTATATTTGATTTCATATTCTATTTTTATTTTATTCACCATAAATCACCCTACCCTTCTCCTTTGGACACAAAAAGGCAGCAGCAGCAAGATCTACTGATGAATTATATACTTATGGGCTTCATTGGTATTACCTGTAAGCTACTTCATCAAGGGAAGTACAGCATCACTCACATGATAATTGGGATTGAAACAATGAATTCTAATTAAGAATATTTTCTAATTAAGTTACCTTGAGGATGGAGACTATTGGATTAACTTCAAATGTGCTCACACCTTCAGTTCTTCAGGATTTTTCTTTACTTTTGTTATCCTTATTCTAGCCTCTCAATCCTTTATCTTTTGCTCTAACTCCAAACCTATATAACTTTGATGTCCATTTGTTTTCACCTTTGTGTAATAATTTGTTCAGGCACATCTTTATGCTATTGTCCAATATCTGCTTTGACAATGAAAAGGATGTTTAAAACTGCAAACCTGTTTGGAACTGCAAATTTCAATGATAATCTTGCTTTATTTTATTCTTCTTTAGATTTTGGTTCTTTAAATTTGCTACAGTGGTCGCAATCACCGTGGGTGCTTTCTTTATCCCAGAAGGACCTTTTACAACAGGTTTGTCTAATGAATGTACTAATATTCTTAACAATTTATTGTAATTCGGTAATGTTTCATGTAAACATGGACGAATTCTTGATTCAATTATAATACATCCTTGGTGGAGCAAGATTAGATGTAGCTAATTTTGGGTTTAGCAATTTACACAAAATATTGATAGCAGGTAACTTATTGCATATTTGCATGAAGAAAATCTCTGTTCAAGGTCAAATCCCAGCAGTGAAAACATTTTTAGTTAATTTGCAGACCTGGCATCAACTAATGTAAAAATAACTGCTAAAGGAACTCGGCAGGTCAGGCACTATCTGTGGAGGGAAATGGACAGGGGTTGAGGCAAGAGCTGGTACATAATGGGTGGATCCAGGTGAGAAGGAATGGATTGGTGAGGGAGAGAGGGGTAATAATAGTAGCAGAGACTAGGATGATTGGTAGAACTAGGAGGTGCTGCAGATGATGGAATCTGTTGCGAAAGGAAAGTAGGGTGGGCAGATGGGAACAGTGGGGGGGGAGGGGAGGAGGGTGTCCTGTCAGGAGGAGTGTGGGTGATGGGCAAATAAGGGATGGGGGTTTATGGAAAGGAAAGGTATGAATGGTAGGATCTGGGTGAATAGTGGGACCGATGTTCAGGCTGGTTACTGTAAATGAGAGAATTCAATGTTCATGTGGGTTGACTACAGAGGCAGAGCGTGAGGTAGTCCTCTAGTTTGCATTCAGCGTCTTCCTGGCAGTGGAGGAGGCAGAGGACAGACAGGCCAGTGTGGGAATGAGTAGGGGAATTGAAATGGTGAGTGACTTGGGGCTCCAGGTGGTCATGCAGGACCATGGATGGGTGCTTAGTAAAGTGCTTGCCTAGTCTGTGCTTGATGGCACTGATGTAGAGGAGGCCACATCAAGAGCATTTAAAACAATAAGCAAGAATAGAGGAGGTGCATATGCCTTATTTGGAAGGGCTGTTTGTGTCCCTCGATGGTGGTGAAGGTGGAGTTTTAGAGACAGGTGTCTGACCTACCATTGTAGTGGGAGATAATAGCTTAAGAGGAAGAGGATAAGTGGGGAGGGATGGACAAACCAGGGGGAATAATCCCGGAAAGCAGAAAGGGGATGGGAGGGGAAGGTGTGACAGGAGGTTGGATCACGTAGCTGGTGGCAGTGTCATGGAAAGATATGCTCCATCTGAAGACTTAGGAGGTGAGGACCAAGGGGACTCTCTTTATTCTATCTGTGGTGGGATTGGAGGGGGGGGGGGGGGGGGGGGGCAGGTGACAGTAGATCTGCAGGAAATGGATGCTGCTGAGGGCACCAACACAGTGGTAGTGTTGGGGTAGAGCCATGGATCCTTAAGAAATAACTATTACTGTATTTCACTGATCTGCGACACTGTATAGAAATACATAATGATATTAAACAGAACTTAACCAGTCCAGGCTGGCATATATGCTTCATGCAAACCTTCTTCCATCCATCCTTCTCAAAAGCAGTCTCTGTATCTCTCTTTCTCTTTTCCCTCCTGATTGTCAGCCTCTTCATTGCAGCTTTTATACTGTGCTCATTGCAGTAACAGGTTCCACGTTTACTCCAATTTTGTGGAATTGAGCTGTTTCTGAATTACCTACCTTGCATTGACAGTGCATCATGATCCTCTCTTCCCTATGTGGAAATACTCTATAAACTATTTTGTTGTTTGAAATACCTCTATTAGGTCACCCCCTATACTCCTCAACTTCAGAGACCCGATCTATATATCCATTGCGTATGCTCTCTCATTTCTGTTGTTTTTTTCTTATAAATCTTCTCTACATCCAGAATTATGTTACACTCTTCAGTGTGGTCTTAGCAGGGTTCAATCCAAATTTGTAAGACGATAAAATGTTGGAGCAAAATTAGGCCAATCACCACATTGAGTCTACGCCATTATTTAATCATGGCTGATCTATTTTTCCCTCTCAACCCTAATCTCCTGCCTTTTATTCGTAACATTTGATGCCCTTCCTAATCACAAATTTATCAATCTCTGTCTGGAAAATACCCAATGTTTTGGCCTTCCCAGCCCCCCTGTGGAAAATAATTCCAGTTTCACCACCCTCTGGCTATAAAAATTAATCATCATTCAATCCTTTTATGTTCTTCGATGCGATGGATGACAGGGGAACTTATTGAAACATAGGATTACTAAGGGTTTGGACACGCTAGAGGCAGGAAACATGTTCCCGATGTTGGGGGAGTCCAGAACCAGGGGCCACAGTTTAAGAATAAGGGGTAAGCCATTTAGAATAGTCAAGCGTCAAGAGTCAATTTAATTGTCATTTGGACCCCTGGAGGTCCAAACGAAATGCCGTTTCTGCAGCCATACATTACACACAAATAGACCCCAGACACAACATAATTACATTTAACATAAACATCCATCACATAGCTGTGATGGAAGGCCAAATAAACTTATCTCTCCACTGCACTCTCCCCCCCCCCCCCCGATGTCAGAGTCAAAGTCAAAGCCCCCGGCTGGCGATGGCGATTGTCCCGCGGCCATTAAAGCCACGCCGGGTGGTGCGAGGTCGCACACCGGGTCTTGGTGTTGGAGCCCCCGGTGTGCGCTCGCAGAGTCCACGGCCATTCCAGCCGCGCGGGGCAGTGATGTTAGGCCCCGCTCCAGGAGCTCTTCGACCCCGCAACTCGGGCGGGAGAAGTCGCCGTTGCAGGAGCCCTGAAAAGCGGTCTCTCTCCAGGGAGCCGCGGGCTCCCGGCGCCGTCGTCCACAGACCTGCCGTTGGAGCCTCCGACTCTCCGGTAGCAGCAGCAGCAGCAGCAGCAGCAGCATCAGCAGCAGCAGTGCTCCTTCACCGCTCCACCCGATCCGGACCCAGCCAGCTCCGCGACGGCAACGGTGAGTCGGCACCTGAGTCCCCGGCTTCATCCTGTTGGAGGCCGCTCCTCGTTGCGGCCTCAACGACACCTGAGACCCGACGAGAAAAGGTCGGGTCTCCAGTGCAGGGAGCGATTTTAAAAAGTCCCCCCCCCCCCCCCCCCACCCCACCCCCCCCCCCCCACACACACACCCCGACATAAAATAACAAAAACTACATAAAAACACAGACAAAAATAATAAAAACGCGGACAGGCTGCAGAGGCCGCTGCTGGCCAGAGCCGCGCCGCCTACCGGAAGCGGCTCTGATGAGGAAACACTTGATAGAGGATAGAGATGAGGAAACACTTTTTCCACACAGATAGGGCTCTTGAAGATAGCAGAGTCAGGGGATATGGGGAGAAGGCAGGAACGAGGTACTGATTGTGGATGATCAACCATGATCACAATGAATGGCGGTGCTGGCTCGAAGGGCCAAATGGCCTACTCCTGCACCTATTGTCTATTCTGAGGCTCCGCCCCCTGGTTCTGAATTCTCCCATTACTGGAAGCATCCTTTTACCCCACGGCATCTAGGCCTTTCCTTATCTGGTAGGTTTCAATGAGATCTCCCATTCGTTCATCTAAACTCTAGCGATTCCAGGCCCAAAGCTATCCAGCAATATAATTAACTGCTTTGTATTAATTAATTAAAAAAAAAAAATTCTATAATCATTAGTTTTCATTTCTGTTCTAACATTTAAGAGCAACTGCAAAAACAAGTTCAATTTTTACTTAACTAAATAACTTTAAAAACGGTTTATCACGGTAACTTTTTTTTCACTTAGTAAATGGAATCTTTCCACAATGTTGCAAATGTACAAATTTAAATTTTGTATATAACAGGTGCAAGACAAATTAAACTGCCATGTTTTGAGCTTTATTTTATTTTATTACAGTCTGGTTCTATGTCGGAATGGCTGGTGCATTCTGTTTCATTTTAATCCAGTTGGTTCTACTAATTGATTTTGCCCACTCCTGGAATGAATCGTGGGTTGAAAAAATGGAAGAGGGCAATTCTAGGTGCTGGTATGCAGGTAGGTAAAGCAAACGGAGTAATAACTCATGAGAGTGGCAATAATATGAATCTTTGGAGGGGTGGGCATATGAAATTAGGGATGGATGAAATTTGTAATATTTTGCTGAAATTTGTTGAAATGAGTGTTTGTGGCACCAGCAATTTGCATACTCTCTTTTACAGCACTGCTATCCGCAACTGGTATGAACTACATTTTGTCCTTCATTGCCATAGTTCTCTTCTACTGCTACTACACACATCCTGAGGGCTGCACTGAGAACAAAGTCTTCATCAGTTTAAATATGTTGTTATGCGTGGCATCGTCTGTTATGTCTATCCTTCCAAAGATACAGGTACATTCCAGAAACTTGAGAACAGTTGACCTGAAGTTTGGATTTCAGGGTTTATATCAACAAAAAAAATCATCTTCCCTTTATGTTCATGAGCTTAAGTAAATAATTATAGAAGCATAGTAACAGAACGTCTCATTTAACCCTTTGGATCTTTTCCTGGAATTATTTGATCATGAATGATGTGCAGCTTAACTGTATTTGTAACCCTAATGCACTAATGACACTTATCCCCTACATTGAGTCTTGAAAATGTCAATTGATTCAGAATCCATTATTTTAAGGAGGTGGGGTGGGAGGAAAGGGAGATATTGATTCCTTCTGTATTTTTCAATGTTTCATTTCTTGACACTAATTTAAAAAGATTGAATTTTATTGTGGCTTTCTCTACTTGAGGAAATATTTACCTAATCTACTCCTTCAAACCCATTATTTTGAAGACACCTCATCCTTTGCAACAGAAAAGAACAGAGTTTATTTTGTGTCCTAAAACGAGCCTTGCAGATACTGAGCAATTGACAATACAAATTTAGCACAATTTCCCATATTTTTATTTAACTTTTTTTAATGATGCTGGCATATTTAGTCTATTTTATTTTTTTCTGCCCAATTGTAGTTTTGCTTGAGCAATTGATTTTGGGTTTTTAATTTTCAGCATAAAACATTTGAGCTGTGAATACTTTAATATTGTTTAAAAAAAAAACATATTTTAAATTTAATAATGCAAACTTGAGGATCATTTTGCAATTTTGATGATCTTTTGTGCAAAATCTGAGCAAATAGTAAGTCATAGAATGTCCACACCCTTTAACCTCCTCAAAAATAAATGCATTGTGTATATTCTTCAGTAGCATGATCATGTATGACAAAGCTCCGAAGACAAAATGGTGAACCTACTGATAAATTAAGCTAGCATGGGATAAGACTGCAAGCTTATACTGTCTGTATCTGGGTATGTATATAAAGTTACTTTATGGGGGAAACAAATCTGCAATTTATACTGAGGATCTATTTTCAGGAGTCCCAGCCTCGGTCTGGTTTGCTGCAATCCTCTATTATCACCTTGTACGTCATGTATCTAACATGGTCTGCAATGACCAATGAACCAGGTACTTTGTTCACTTTCCTAAATGTCATAAATGAGTAGGTTCGTGAAGTAAAAAAATGCTGCACATATTCAGGTCTTGCATTGTCAATTGAAAATTATGTTGATGAGTTGCCTTAAAAGATTTGGTTTATATTCTAATGCCAAAATTCTCCATTTAGAAAAAAACAAATATTATTGAAAGTAAACAAAAATGCTGAAGAAACTCAGTGGGTGAGGTAGCATCTATGGAACGAAGGAAATAGGCAACGTTTCGGGTCGAAACCAAACATGCTTTACCAAGTTTTTTTTTAATTTTACTTAACAGATCAATGGGAGAAGGTCTTTTTTGTCTTCGAAAAGTAGTATTTCCATGAAATTTACTACTGGTATTTGCCTATACGTGAAATGTTTAGTTTAGTTTAGAGATACAACGTGGAAACAGGCCCTTCGGCCCAACGAGTCTGCACCGAGCAATGATCACCCGTACACTAGTTCTATCTTACACACTAGGTACAATTTACAGAAGCCAATTAACCTACAAACCTGCACGTCTTTGGGATGTGGCACGAAACCGGAGCACCCGGAGGAAACACGTGGTCGCGGGGAGAACAGGCAAGCTCCACAAAGACCACTCAAGGTCAGGATCGAGCCGCGGTCTCTGGCCCTATGAGGCATCAACTCTACCGCTGCACCACTGTGCCACAACCGGTGGTAGGGTCAATGGCCCTATAGTTTTATATTTTGTCAACTGTTTTGAAGTTGCTGAAGACGGGAATCCCAAGGGTAGCATAGTGCCACTGTTGGCACTGCTGCTTCACAGCCACAGTATCCTGGGTGATCTGTGTGAAGTTTGCACATTCTCCATGACTCTCGGTGGGTATTCTCCAGGTGCTCAGGTTTTCTACCACATCTCAAGGATATATTGGATTATAGGTTAATTGGTTACTCTAAATAGTCCATAACGGTTGGCAGGAGAACTAGTGGGAGTTTGTAGGCATGTCTGAGAGAACAGGTTCTTGGAAAGATAATTTGATGGAATGGGATTGATGAGATTTGTTCTGAGAGCCAACATAGATTTAACAGGCTATATGGTCTCCTAAATGTTTGTGGGACCAATAGTAATGAATTGATTTTGTTTGGGTCTAAATAGACTGTTTAATTGAGTACATTGAATGTTAAAGAAGGAACTGCAGATGCTGGAAAATCGAAGGTAGACAAAAGTGTTGGAGAAACTCAGCGGGTGCGGCAACATCTATGGAGCGAAGGAAATAGGCAACGTTTCGGGCCGAACCCCTTCTTCAGACTGATGTAGGTGTTTCGGCCCAAAACGTTGCCTATTTCCTTCGCTCCATAGATGCTGCCGCACTCGCTGAGTTTCTCCAGCACTTTTGTCTATGCTGAATGTTAATCTGTTTCAGTTTATTATACAATACACATTTTTAGTAATTTTAATTTTACTTTTTAAAATTCTGAAAATTGAATGGCTGCGTGAGAGCAAATAAAACACACATTGGCCAATTAGATTTTAAGAACCAGTGTGGTTAATATATTTGCTACATTCCTTCTTTCATGTACAATCTTTTTGAAAGGTTAATTTTGATCTAACGGGAAACTAGCATTTGAAGCAGGTTTTGTCATTTTATATGATTCGAACTTCAAAATACTTTGAGCATGTTATCAGCTTGAATAGCCAGATTTGATAAGGAGTTGCAGTATGTGGAGCAACTTGAAACACACTGTTAATCACGTTGAGGAGTTTTCTTTTCATGCTTATTTTTCTTTTCAGATCGAAAATGCAATCCAAGTTTGCTGAGCATGATTGGGTACAACAGCACCGGAACTCATGTCCCTGGTCAGGTCATCCAATGGTGGGATGCACAAGGAATTGTTGGACTGATCCTATTTTTGCTGTGTGTTCTTTATTCAAGGTCAGTATCTCTCTTTTGTTAATAGATGTGCATTTAGTCTCAAATGAAGACTTTTTTAAATGCATGCTTGGAGAGTGACTACAACAAAATTGTTAGTTAAAACCATAGTGTGTGGCTTGTACATTTTACTTGCACATCATAAAGGATTGGGTAAATGGCCGTTAATAATGATGGTGGTTTGTTATTGATTCTATGTTGCTCATGTGTTTCCCTTTGCATTACATCTTAAGGTAACATTTTGCTTTGGTGGGCTTCTAATTCCTATCTGGTGTTTAATTATTTTAACCATGTCTAAATATTTTGTGATTTAATCAGAAAATGACCTGATCCTGATCTGCTTGTATGTCTTTTTGTTTAATCTCTGATAAAAATGACATAGTGTAAGTAAGTTGTAATGTGTAGTCTTGTTTAGCAGATGATTGGAGAGTGATGCGATTATGGATTCTGCAACTTTATGCCAGTACAGTTCTTTTTCAACATTGAATCTAATCTGCAATGCTTCCTCCGTTATGGATGAAAGTTAAACTAATTTGCAAAACACCTATTCTTTGGTTGGAAGTTCCAAAAGATTTTCAAATTCCCAGTTTATTTGTAATACAATGCATCTCACGGAGACAATTTCCACCTACTGTGCCCTCCATAATGTTTGGCCAAAGACCCATCATTTATTTAATTGCCTCTGTACTCCATAATTTGAGATTTGTAATAGAAATAAATCACTTGTGGTTAAAGTGCACATTGTCAGATTTTATTAAAGGGTATTTTTATACATTTTCGTTTCACCATGTAGAAATTACAGCTGTATTTATACATAGTTCTTCTTCCCCCCCTTATTAAAATCTAACAATGTGTACTTTAACCACATGTGATTTTTTTTTTCTCTATTACAAATCTCAAATTGTGGAGTACAGAGGCAAATAAATAAATGATGGGTCTTTGTCCCAAACATTAGGGAGAGTACTGTAGTGAAATTGCACCAAGGGACCCCATGCATTTCAGTCTCTTAAAGGAACCCATACACATACACAAAAGAATGTAAAAAAGCCATTTAAAAAAGCAGTTCATACTATATTTACTTCAAAGAAGTCTCTTTGTAATCTAATGTCCCTTTTTCTGACAAAACCCTTTTTTTTTTTTCTCACCAAAAACATGGTTTAAAAAAATTTACAAGTAAGATTTTACAAGCCACTATGTTTTATTAGCTCAGGCATTGCTCTGGGAGGACGGAGGTCTCAATTGTGGTTATAAAGTCTTTAAATTGTGATAGCCTTCTTGTTGAAACGAGAAAATTAAGTTGGAAATAAAACCTGTTACTGCATTTCTTTCCTTCTACCATAAATCTGCACAATGATAGGCAGCAGGGTAGGATGGTCCAATTCCCTGTCAGTCAGGATCCTGGACGCTGTGATTGGACATGATCCAAATCGTGATTGGTCAGATTTCCCGTCACTCAACGTCTGGCCACACCCACTGAAGTGGCGACCAATCAAACACCCCTTTTTCAAAGTCTGGCCACACCCAATAAGGTCTCAAATTCCACAAACAAAGACCCACATTCTCATTCGAGGCTTAACAATGCAAGGTTGCCTGCTGTTCTGTTGCTCTGTGCCAAAAGCTATTCAAATCTGGAAGGCAGATTTGTTTTAACTCTCAATGTTGAATTTAATACTGTTTCTCTTCTTCTTCTGCCTCAGTCCTTACTCCCTTCCTCTTCTTTGCTATCTTAATCAGGAAATGCTTAATTCTGTCCGAATTTCCCTGCCAATTTCCCTTATTTTGCTTTGTCAGGAAAAGGGATCCCTCAACCTTTTCTCATTTTCTAACCATGTGGTCAGCATGTAACTTAATATTCCAAATTTCTTATTAGAAACATAGAAAATAGGTGCAGGAGTAGGCCATTCGGCCCTTCGAGCCTGCACCACCATTCAATATGATCATGGCTGACATATTATACTTATAATACTTCATATTATACTTAGAATTCAAATAACACATATGTTGAAAGGGGGTTCCTCCTTCAATGTTATCCAGAGTATACCCCATAGATAGAGAAAAAAGAGAGCGAGAGAGAAAGCCGACTTCTCAATTCTTTAAATTAAAACGATGCCCCAAGTATTTCAAATCTTTAACTCTTTAAAATAGGTCCCAAGTGTCTCAACGAAGCAGACCCGCTAACCGGGACCCCTGTTTCTCAACTTGGCAGACTTCTTAACCCTTAAAACTTGCATGCAGAATCTTTAGTCTTGACTTTTTTTATACATGTAATCTTCTACCCATATTTGATTAACTCTACTGCATCCTGTCAATTTATAATTTATCATACTAATTCTCTCGAATTCTATTCTTAGAGATCACATCTTCCAAACTTTGATCCTCTGCTCCAACTGTATATTTTAGTCCGTTCTACTTCCTCAGAATATGCAAGAACACTAGTACATGTGTGGCTGTCTTTAAGAGTAATTCCAGAACTTTATTTTTATGAAGGTGATACTTATAAATTCTTGGCACTAAATACATAACCTAACAGGAACATTGAGCTCTATTTCTGAATTAAAAAAAAAAATTTTCGCCTGTGAGCATCATTGCTCTAGGTGTCAGCTGCTCTACATCGGTGAGACCAAGCTTAGGCTTGACGACTGCTTTGCCCAACACCTTCACTCAGTTCTCAATAACGAACCTGATTTCCCAGTGGCTCAGCAGTTCAACTCCCCCTCCCATTCCGAATCCAACCTTTCTATCCTGGGCCTCCTCCAGGGCCAGAGTGAGTCCCACCGTAAATTGGAGGAGCAGCACCTCATATTTGGCTTGGGTAGTTTACACCCCAGCGGTATGAACATTGACCTCTAATTTCAGGTAGTCCTTGCTTTCTCCCTCTTTCCCCTTCCCAGCTCTCCCACAGCCCACTGTCTCCGCCTCTTCCTTTCTTCTTCCCGCCTCCACCACCCCCACATCAGTCTGAAGAAGGGTCTCGACCCGAAACGTCACCTCTTCCTTCGCTCCATAGATGTTGCCTCACCCGCTGAGTTTTTATCTACCTTCGATTTTTCCAGCATCTGCAGTTCCTTCTTAAACATTGCCAAGGCCAATGTTTATTTTCCCTTGTTTTAATCTAGCAGCTAATGCTGAGCAGCTCCTCTGAAATATGGTGAAGGTCTTCCATAATGTTGTTGGATAGGGAGTGCTGGCTTTGGACCTTATGAGTACTGAAGGGAGACCTACACCTGGCAGGGGGTGGGTTGGTAGGTACACTCAAAGTTGTTCTGATATATGCCACTTTATAGACGGCACATGGCACTGATGTGGAAGAAATGATTAGTTATGATGCTGAATGGGGTTCCAATTGAAAGGGTTGAGTTTTCCTGGATGGTGTTGAGCGTTGAAATTACGTTCATCCAGTGATGTGGAGGATGTGCCACCATAGTTATTTTGGCCATAAAATGATAAAAAAATACTTTGAATGATAGGATCTCAGGCCATTTCCTGCCAAATTCTCATTGCCCATATATATCAGTGAAATTCCTCACTTCCAACTTGTGGGTTATTGGTGAAACAGGTGTAGCTGGTTAAGGCTGAAAATTCTGTCCTGAAGATATGCTGAAGCACCATCTTAGGACAAGAATTATTCATCTTGAACTGGAACACTTTTCTATGTGCAAATGATCACCCCAACCATTGGGCTATTGTTCCCATTTCTTTAGACAAGAAATACTGACCTTAAAATCAAGGCAGTATTTGATTGAGTATTGCCCCAGATTATGAGAACACCAAATTTCTGAAGCAGAATTCTACCTATACAAATGATGCACTACACATTCAGTCTGTACTATAGAGAAACAAAGATCTAATTTCTATAAGAATAGTAAAATTAATATCTACTTTTCTATCAAAGGTCATTAACTTTGAATAAGAGGTAAACACAATAACCATCAATGATTTTTGTTTACTTAGCTAACACTTCCCAATTCTGAGCAAGTTTAGTTCTGACAAGCAGAAAATAATAGTTGTGATAGTGTACTGAACAATTTGTTGTGAAGTAAATGCTTGTTTACAGTAAGTGGTAACATATCAAGTCTTTTACATTTTCAGTATTCGAACATCAACAAACAGCCAGGTTAATAAACTCACTCTAACAAGTGACGAATCTACACTTATAGAAGAAGGAATTACTCGAAGTGACAGCTCACTGGACGATAACAATGATGCACATCGTGCAGAAGATAATGAAAAAGATGGCGTCACCTACAGCTACTCCTTCTTTCATTTTATGCTGTTTTTAGCTTCCCTTTACATTATGATGACATTAACCAACTGGTATAGGTACATAAATATTTAAAATCAAAACATTTAATTTGCTGTTGATAATCTTACAAAGTATTACATTTCAATCTGCTACTGCGTCTTCTGTGGGGGGAAATAAAATGAGTAGTTTGTTTACGTACTGACAATTAGTCAAAAGATAAAACTTCAATATTTAAGGTGTCTTTATGCATCAGAATTAATTGTATATTTTGGCTTCACTGACACATGATGAATTTGTACTTGGATATTTTTAAGTTTAATAGCAAAGTTAAAGCAAAAATTCCGTGATTTGAAGAAGGAGCTAAATATTCACTTTAAAGGTGTATAATAGATTTTGGTTCCTAGCTCACAAAATTTGGTACTGCAGTTGGAAATCCACTTTAATCCCAGCATGAGCTATGAACATAATACAGTGATTTTCTGCACAGTATCCTATTGCAGGAGGCAGTGATCTTGTAAAGAGCAGTTAGAAAATTACTGTGTGAAAAGTGACCTGACTAAAATAGTCAAGGAATAGTGCATCAGTTATGAAACACAGTAAGGACAAAAAGAAAATACCAATCAGGGTATATAGCTGAATATGAAGAATACCCATGTCTGTTAATTTGATCATATTTTGCATAATCAGCGCATGAATGATAATTGTTATTTCTTCCTTTCAGCCCTGATTCATCTTATGAAATGACCAGTAGGTGGCCATCAGTTTGGGTGAAGATTTCTTCCTGCTGGATTTGCATCATACTCTATGGGTGGACACTGGTCGCACCACTTGTTTTGACAACTCGTGAATTTGATTGAAGAGCCAACATTTAAAAAAGCATGTGGTTTGCTGTTGCAATACCTAGCTTGACTTGTGACTAAATTAAAAAGCAGTATTTGAAGATCAGTGTGTAATTATACACATGGGTGTTATGACAATGGTAAATTTTCACTTATTGCATGGCTAACACCTCAGCTTTATAATGTTTAACAGATTAAATGGATAAACATGCTAATAATTAGGATGAATGCAAACATCAAATGTGTTACATTAATAGAGATGGTAAATGTCAGTGATCGCCGATTAAAGTATTGTGCATATTCAATAAGACAAAGTAGCTTTTACTTGCTTTTGTGTCTTTAAATATGTAACTGATTTGTATAAATTTTGTTTGGTGACAAGCGTAAAGCTAGTCATATGTATGTTTTAGATTAGTTTTCAAAATTTGATTTGGAATTTGCACTTATTGTTTTCAAGAATTTAAGGATGCATATGATCAAATGTTAACTTGAGAGGTGAATCAGTTTTGCTAACATTGTGTCTGGCCTTGCTTTAGCAGATTTAGTTTGGCCATTGAAAACTAGAAGTGATTGTGAAAATAGTTATGGATGTTATTGTAAACATTAAATTTAGATATGAGTGACTCCTGTCTATGAGCATGGTGTTGATATACAGTGCCCTCCATAATGTTTGGGACAAAGATCCATCATTTATTTATTTGCCTCTGTACTCCACAATTTGAGATTTGTAATAGAAAAAATCACATATAGTTAAAGTGCACATTGTCAGAATTTAATAAAGGCCATTTTTATCCATTTCGGTTTTGCCATGTAGAAATTACAGCAGTTCTCCCCCATTTCAGGGCACCATGTTTGGGACACAGCAATGTCAATGTAAATGAAAGTAGTCATGTTTAGTATTTTGTTGCATGCCGTGGTTATCCCTCGAGGTCCAGGATGATGGTCTATGTTCTGTTGTTTTTATAGACTTGGGTGGCTTACGAGTCCAATCCTGGCTTTGAAAGTTCTTCGGCATTCAGGACAGGAAATTCCAGATGGTAGATCGGGCTTAGGTTGTTACTGCCTCTCTTTACGTTTTCTTCTCTTTCCTTCTAATTCTGCGCATCAGTTGGCTTCGAAGGTCGCTGTTCCTTCTTGGATGATGGTTCGCCAGAATTTCCTGTCCTTGGCATTGGTTTCCCAATTGTCGATGTCGATTTCTTCATGCTGGCTTTCAAGGTCTCTTTGAATCTCTTCTTTTGTTCGCCTCTTTTACAAATGAGGCGGTTTGATGTAGAAGATCTTCAAAGTGCTCCCTCCATCTAGAATTGATGTAGCAGAGTGGATCCTAAATAGGGCTGCTCAGACATGAATACCGCTACCAAACAACTTTCCTGTTTCTGTCGAAAGTTGAGCGATTGAATCAAGTATTCACTGCTTCCATGCCGGTTCGTGCTAGGAGCTTCCAGCCATCACGTGGCCTGCTCCCCCGACCAAGTCTTGAGAAGTTTTATGCTGCTCACGGAACGAAGACACCTGTGTGTGTGATTGTTTAACATGTATTTGATGTTTCTCTCCAAGAATCAATCAATCACAAATCAACTAATTCCAAGGGAGCCAAGACGAATGGGGCTGATAGACCTGTTACAGCCTTCATTCGCCTTCACAGCTGTTGAGTTCAAGATAACTGTCCGCCATTGAGGTCTTGTAGGTCTTGTAGGTTGGATCGTTTAGACTGGACCCTCATCCTTGAACTTATTGCCACGGCATTGCTTTCGGAATGATGGGGGCACGCAAACCTCTTCACCATGACAAGGTAAACTATCTGAAGAGGATGTTGTTGCATATCCATTGCATGCAATGTCTGCTTGAAGTCTGCGATTCATAGACATCACCAGTTGCTGGGTGGCTTCTCTGGTGATGCTCTGCCAGGCCTGTATTGCAGCCATATTTAGCTTCTCTTCAACATATAAAAGGTGTGCTCAATTTAGCAATGTTACAAAATTTTGAGATTTTAAAAATCAAGTGCAATTTATCCCATCAGATAAAGCATAAAAATAAGTTTAATTTGACACTTAATTCACTTTCATATCTTCAGTATTAAAAAAGTTATGGCCATTTTCATACTTGGAAATTAGCACCTTGTTCCTATTGCTTTTCCATTAACTCAAAAGCTGTGATCAAGGACAGGCAAAAGCCCATAACTTTCTTAAAAGTTAAGAGAACTGAAAGAAAATTTCAGTTATTGTAGATTGAAGCATTCTGAAACAATCTTACTTGGATGACCTGAAATTAAAGCATATAATTAGTTAGCTACCCAATTGTAGCTAATTACAACATCCAATTACTAGATCTAAACATCTATCCATTTCTTAAGAAAAGGTTAACATTTTTAAATAGCTTGTGTCCAAATAATATTCACACAAGAATTCACAATATAACATGATTTTTAAATCTCATTGTCATGAAATTATAGACCAAATGGAAGGAATTTAGTGTTTAATTCCCATAACTTAATGGCCATTTAAATCATCTTGCTAGTGGGAATTTGTGGAACGCGATTGATTGGAACGTTGCGGTTGCAGTGAATTTGAACCCCATATCGGCAGGAAAAATACTGTGGGTTTGTATATTTACATAATCAAATTTTCGCAAAGTGAAAGTTTGTTTGAAGGCATCCTAAGCACGTTTATATGTAAAAATAAATGGCGTACCTTGCTTTGTCCCGTACATGAGATCCGTCCCGTTGTCGGCATTGATGGCTTTAGAAGTAGATTTTAATTTTACTCCTATTAAATTATCCAGCGCTAATTTTAATAAACTTGATATAACGGCAGTCGGAGCGATTTTTCTTCAGCAACTAAGCAGCCTGACAAAGATCGATTTGAGGCTGGAGAAAAACGGCATTTTAAACCCGCCCCCCTCTCAAAGGCGCCAAAGTCTCGCACACGGCCAGTGACAGAACTGCAGCGCCGCTGAAGGTAAATTTTGTAACATGCCTACTCAATTGGGTTCAGATCGGGTGATTGACATGGACACTCAAGAATTGACCATTTTTTAGCTTTGAAAAACTCTTGTTTCTTTAGCAGTATGGGATCATCGTCTTGTTGTAGAATGAACTGCCGGCCAAAGAATTTTGAGGCATTGATTGAATTTGAGCAGATAGGATGTGTCTAGACACTTCAGAATTCATTATGCTACCATCAGCAAGCAGTTGCATCATCAATGAAAATATGTAAGCCAGTACCTTCAGCAGCCATACATGTCCAGTCCATAACACCCCATTTCACAGATGAGGTGGTATGCTTTGGATCTTGGGCAGTTCCTCTCTCCTCCATACTTTGCTTTTTCCATCACTGTAACCTGGCCATTCTATTTTTGCAGCTGACCTGTGGTTTGCATCTTGCAGTGTAGCCTCTATTTCTGTTCATGGTCTTCTGCTGGACAGATGTTTGGGGATTCGTTTTTATTATAGAGAAAATTCTTCTGTCATCAGCTGTGGAGGTCTTCCTTTGCCTGCCCATCCCTTTGTTATTAGTCAACTCACCAATGCACTCTTCTTAATAATGTTACAAATAGTTGATTTTGGTTAGCCCGAGGTTTGGCTGATGCTAACAGTTTTATTGCTTCTCAGTCTCAAAATGGCTTCTTTCGACTTTCATTGGCAAAACTTTGGTCCTCATGTTGATAAACGGCAATAGCTTTTTCCAAATGTGATGGAAAGACTGGAGGAAAGATTAGGTGCTGAGAGCTCTCTTATACCTGCATTAAGGAGGCAATTAAAAACACATGTGAAGCCATGTGTCCCAAACATTATGGTGCCCTGAAATACGGGGGGGGGGGGGGGGGGGGGGGGGGGGGGGGGGGGAAGAAGAGACTATGTATCAACACTGCTGTAATTTCTACATGGTGAAACCAAATTGTATAAAAATGGCGTTTATTAAAATCTTAACGTGATTTTTTTTCTATTACAAGTCTCAAATTGTGGAGTACAGAGGCGAATAAATAAATGGGTCCTTGTCCCAAATATTATGGAGGGCACTGTAAGTTTGATGTTAATTTTAAATTTCAGCCTGAAATACCAAATGGAATTGCGCTTCAAAGACTTTGTGTAAATTGAAATTAAACAATCTTTTAGATGCAAAGCAGTAACTTTATTGATGGTAAGAATAAGTTTTCAATTGATGCTCTCAGTCCAAGATCAGTATTGATCAAGACTATGCAAATCTAAACCTAATCTGTTAAAAATACAGTAAACCCTTGGATTTACAGATGTACATAATGGATTTTGGTTATAGTAAACTGAGGCGTCTATTCGTGGTGTCGTTTGCCAAGTGGTGCACAGCACAATGAAAAGTGGTGGCAGGGAGAGAGCAAACTAAAACACTCTTGATGAGTGTTGCATGGGATTGCAGCAGTTCCCACAAAGTGAGGTCCTGGGGTGTTGGATGCAGATGCAGTGTGCACCACCGCAGTTTGTGCCTCAGTCGCCTGGTAACAACCCTAGATCCTTGTTGCAACACCCCTAATTCCGCCATTTTATCAAATGAACTGGTGCCATGCTTATGGTTGCAGGAGCAGAGAGCAAGCAGCATGAAAGTAATACCAGTACTGGACCAGTCCCCAAAGCACCACATGTGGAGCTGCTGTAGCCTGTGAATTCCTGCTGGTTTATCTTCTTTCCTAAGGTTGAACATTAATATTTACGCCACACCTGGTTACAGCAGACAATCAGCAATACAGGGCACCATCTCCTCTCTCTGCACCCCGCTCACCCTTCCCCAGTAGTTCGTTATTGTGATGGTTTACTGTAAATGGATAATTTAAGACTAATCTGCATGTCACAAAATCTAACTTTGCATTGCTTTAATTTTTGAATGTATCGTTATTAAAATAATCCTCAACCCATGACTAATATAAATTACCGCAAATAACATAAAACCATACAGCTACTGTAAGCCTAAATTTATAGATGAGAACTTAAATTACAGAAATTCTGCTATCAAATAGCCTAAACATTCAGAAGCCCAGGACTAATTACCAATTGCAAAGTAGTAATTTCTTAAGTATGCAGAATGATCCCAACTCAATGTCACTTATCCAGCCTCACCTGTTGAGTTATTCCAGCACTTTGTCTTTCTTCTGCAGTAATTGTAATCTTGCCCGCTATTGGACACCTGGATGTTTAATAATGGACCAGTAAGCTGCAATATTGACCCAAATCTTCACATACTAGCTTAACATTCAATGTTAACAATCTCTGGTATTTTGTGATCTCCAAACCTGTCAATCTGCATTTACAGTACATCTCAGAAACCAAATTCATTGTCACTGGGAGGCAAATACTACAATGCCTGCTGTAAAATCAGGTTAAATAGTACAAAAGGTGGAGTATGTTACCTTAATATTAACATGACTCCATTGAATTAATTTGAATAACTTATGTTCATGTCACATAAGGAAAGGGTTCCGGTACTGACCTTGGAAAATGCATGTGTCACTTTTGGAAAAAATATTCTCAAATTTAACCAATAATAACCAAATGTTAAATCTTAGCTGATAGCACAGAGCTGTTTAACTTGGCCGGAGAGCTAGAAATAAAACCTAAAATATTTTCTATGTCCAATAAACAGCACACAATATAATCACCACTAAGGTATTGAGACAACTTTAAAACAATGTTATGCTTTGCAATTTAACCAATTAATTCCTATTCTGATTTCCCAACCCCTCCAAATTAAGTGGAAAACAGTATGGAATCTCAAGTTTGTGGTTGTAAGTATTTCTATTCAAGGTGCTAAGGCGATCAGGAATCTGGTTACAGCAGCTGTAATATACATGCAAGAACAATGCCCAAACCTGAGCTAAACAGTATATCCAGTTCCAATATACAGTACATTTTAAACTTTGGAATGTAGGGTAGTGCTTTTAATAATCCCGCTGGTTTCAGGCGAAAATTTTACACGCTCCGATTTTCCAATTCATACTTCCAGTAACAAAAATGTAACAAAAATAAAACAATGCTCAATAATGACACGGCAACAGCACTAAAAAAAAAAATCACAAACATAAATATAGTTGCATTTCTGATGGTGGGAGTTATTAAGAATACATGAGACAGTATTTTGAATATCAGCAAAAAAAGAGTGCAACATATTTACAAGAATGACAATATAGGACCTGAACTACACAAACCAATCTTACAATATAAATTAAATGTTTTAAGTTATTTTCTAGCTAGATGTACAAATACAAACCCCTAACTTATTGGCTAACTGTCCAGTAAAGAGTTTTCATCATCTAATGTACTTGAAGGTGCCAGTTCACACAAGTAAAACAACGTTTCCTCTGTTGCTTCTTCTTCTGAGAGAGGTTCTAATTTAAAAAGTTGACTTGTCTTTTTTTTCTCCGTTTCTCCTTCTACTAGCTCATTTCTCTGCAGGTGATTGTCATCAAATGTATATTTATGCCCTTGAGCAATGTGTTCCTTTTCCAATATAGCTGAGGTAGTTCCATCCAAAAAAGCCAGAACAGGATACACATTATATTGCATCAACTGCTTACCTGAAAATAAACAATACAATTCATGGTCTTTCAACCGTTCAAAAATAAAACCCTCGGCATTAGTCTTCGAAAGTTGGCAATAAGCTAAAAACCATACAAATTTTTCTAAACGTGTGCAATTGTTACCAATAATTGGAACTCTTCAAGACTTGCTCAAGATGATACTAAGCAACAGAGGATTCCCCCCCACCGCACATTGGGGGAAACAGACCCAACGGGTCTGCACTTGGTCTAGTATAGTATAATTCTGTTCAGAATACTTTCCAGGCTACAAAGGGAGGCACAGTGCTGCTATGAGAGTTAAAATAATTGGCTCCATCTGAGGGCATCAGTCGAGAAACGGAAGAATTTCCATATATGCTAGCTAACGCTAGAATGTTCTCAACCACAAAGATCTTCAGAGAGGAGCAGGTTAACCATACTATCTGGACATCATCAAGAATCCAACCAGCCAAAAACCACTTTTAGGACAATTGTTTCATAGGGGATCTGACTGCTTGCCACAGGCAGCTGTGCCTAAGTACCAGCCAGTTTCACAGCTGAATGTCCCACCAAGGCAAAGCTAGTCAGACAGCAACTAAGCTTCTCAAATGACCAGACACATCAAGTTAACCTGATTGATAAAGGTTAAGCATGATGTAGTTAAGGCATTCTATGCTGTTTCCAATGCCCAGATTAAAGGAGATTACAAAAAACAGAAAATCCACATTTAATTATAACTGCTTTTGGCAAATGAAAATTCTACAACTACTAACCAGTATTAGAAGAATTACTTTCATCCACTTTGGATTCTGTTCCATGAAGGTTTTCTTTAGTTTCTGATACCTAAAATAAATTATGAAAATATATTACTTTTAAATAATGGAATCATGATACATGAACACTTAGTTCCAACACCCCATAATCAGCAATCTTTCAAATTATACCCAGAGAGAGTAGTTTGGATATAAAGTTTATAAAATAATCACAGTACTAGAATAATAGCCACTAAGTTCTTACACAACACTTTCTTGACTGAAAATCAATCCAGACATTTATACATGCACATTACAGCAAAATCTGACATGGCTCTACTTTTAAATTGTCCCATTTCCCCAAATTCTCAAAATTCACGATGGTCCCCTTTAAACTCACCTGTTTTCCACACTCCCTTTAAACATCTGTGCTATTGGGATATTAATTATACTATTGCATACCATAACAATTACAGCACGGAAACAGGCCATCTTGACCCTTCTAGTCCGTGCCGAACACATATTTTCCCCTAGTCCCATATACCTGCGCTCACACCATAACCCTCCATTCCTTTCCCGTCCATATAACTATCCAATTTATTTTTAAATGATAAAAACGAACCTGCCTCCACCACCTTCACTGGAAGCTCATTCCACACAGCCACCACTCTGAGTAAAGAAGTTCCCCCTCATGTTACCCCTAAACTTCTGTCCCTTAATTCTCAAGTCATGTCCCCTTGTTTCTTGAATCTTCCCTACTCTCAGTGGGAAAAGCAAATTAAAATACCATATTAAAAAGCAAATGAGAATTATGATGAGATAATAAGTAATATCTAATAGTCTCGAAAATCTGCAAGTCTGATACCATGGAAATCTAATGTGTGCAAGAATATCAGATACATTGTCTATCAAGGAAGGAGGATGACAAATGGTAAATAACAGCAATAGATGCTTCCAGGCAAAACAGAAAATAATTGTTTCCAAAGTTAACAGACATCATATTCAAAGGCTGACACGAAGATTTGAGGATGAATGTCATATTTCAGCTACTTCCCTTTGGATTCCTATTCTAAAAAATTCACATACAGCTAAAAATGGCTCCCATGCAATGATAAATTGGTGGCTATATTGTTTCTTTACACAAGCAGCTGGTGTTTCCTTGTTCACTCCCAAGTGGGAGGAGAGAAGTGAGTCAGAGGGGGGAAACAGTTGAGAAGTAGAGGCCAAGGACAGGCAGACTTTACTCAGAACTGCTGTAGATTTTGGAGCAACAGCATTAGGAGATTAGCAAGAGATACGACATATTGGCTCTAGCCCAAGTGGGAGGAGAGAAGCGAGTCAGAGGGGTGAAAAAAGTTGAAAAGTAGAGGCCAAGGACAGGCAGACTTTACTGTAGATTTGGGAGCAACAGCAGCAGCAGATTAGCAAGAGATACGACTGATTGGCTCTAGCCCAAGTGGGAGGAGAGAAGTGAGTCAGTGCCGGGAAAACTGAGGAATTTGGTTTGTAAATTGGTAAATCAGGCAATCTATCAGTCAATTTAATCAAGACTGCTCTTGGGGAGCGGCAGTGAGGAGCGGCCTTGTGAGAAAAGTGTGAGTCTTTGGCTCGAGAGTCTTCGGCGAGGAGGCTGCCGAGGAGGGGAGACCACACACAATACGCTTGAGAGGTAGAGACGAAAGAAGGGGATGTCAGGCAAGCTGATTCAGTGCGATGCTTGCAGTATGTGGGAGGTCAAGGACACCGCTGGTGCCTCTGGCTGCTACAAATGTGAGAAGTGCATCCAGGTAGAGCTCCTGAAGGACCGTGTTGGGGAACTGGAGAAGCAAGTGGATGACCTCCGGTTTGTCCGAGAAACGGAGTCGTTCCTCGACAAGTCCTACAGTACGATTGTTACACCTAAGGTACTGGAAGAGAGAAGGTGGGAGACCGTGAGAAAGGGAGGGAAGCATGGAATGCCAACGCCCCCGGGTGGTGTACCTCTTGTGAACAGGTTCACCTGCTTAGAAGCTGTTGGGACAGAAGACGTGTTTACACTGAGCGGTGGACTGGCTTGAATTGCGAATAGGGCTGTTGAGCCAAAACCAAAAAGGCCTAAGGCAGGCAACGCCATTGTAGTGGGGAGACTCCATCGTGAGAGGTACGGACAAGGGTTTCTGCGGCAACAAACGGGATGCGAGGATGGTGTGCTGCCTTCCCGGTGCCAGGATCCAGGATGTCACGGACAGAGTGCAGAAACTCCTCAAGGGCGAAGGTGAACATCCGGAAGTGGTAGTGCATGTCAGCACAAACGATGTCGGAAAGAAGGGGATGAATATTCTGCAGCGTGACTTCAGAGAGCTCGGAAAAATGCTGAAATGCAGGACCTCCAGGGTTGTTATCTCCGGTTTGCTTCCAGTTCCTCGTGCTGGCGAGAGCAGGAACAGGGAGATATGGGACCTGAACGTGTGGCTGAGGAACTGGTGCACGGGGCAGGGATTTAGATTCTTAGATCACTGGGATCTGTTTTGGGGTAAGGGGGAACTGTACAAAAGGGACGGATTGCATCTTAACAGGTGTGGGACCAGCATTCTGGCAGGCAGGTTTGCCACTGCTACACGGGTGGTTTTAAACTGAATAAGGGGGGTGGGGTGTCGAATGGGATAGTGGAGGATGGAGTTAAAGGGAAAGGGTTTCTTAAATGTGTGAGCGTAGAGACAGAGGGGTGTAAAATGAGGGTAGAAGCAATAGGTAGCAAGGTGAAAAGTAAAAGTGGCAGGCCGGCAAATCCAGGGCAAAAATCAAAAAGGGCCACTTTTCAACATAATTGTATAAGGGGTAAGAGTGTTGTAAACACAAGCCTGAAGGCTTTGTGTCTCAATGCAAGGAGCATTCGTAATAAGGTGGATGAGTTGAATGTGCAGATAGCTATTAATGACTATGATATAGTTGGGATCACGGAGACATGGCTCCAGGGTGACCAAGGCTGGGAGCTGAACATGCAGGGATATTCAATATTCAGGAGGGATAGAGAGAAAGGAAAAGGAGGTGGGGGTAGCGTTGCTGATTAGAGAGGAGATTAACGCAATGGAAAGGAAGGACATTAGTTTGAAGGATGTGGAATCGGTATGGGTAGAGCTGCGAAACACTAAGGGGCAGAAAACGCTGGTGGGTGTTGTGTACAGGCCACCTAACAGTAGTAGTGAAGTTGGGGATGGCATCAAACAGGAAATT
This sequence comes from Leucoraja erinaceus, assembly GCF_028641065.1. NCBI lineage: Eukaryota > Metazoa > Chordata > Chondrichthyes > Rajiformes > Rajidae > Leucoraja > Leucoraja erinaceus. Next base: position 57,838,828 of record NC_073381.1, read on the forward strand.
AGAAATGCGTGCGACAAAGGCAAAACAGTTATAATGGGTGACTTCAATTTACATATAGATTGGGTGAATCAAATTGGCAGGGGTGCTGAGGAAGAGGATTTCTTGGAATGTATGCGGGATAGTTATCTAAATCAACATGTAGAGGAACCAACGTGAGAGCAGGCTATTTTAGACTGGGTATTGAGTAATGAGGAAGGGTTAGTTAGCAGTCTTGTTGTATGTGCCCCCTTGGGCAAGAGTGACCATAATATGGTTGAGTTCTTCATTAGGATGGAGAGTGACATTAACAATGGTTCATTCAGAAACAATGGTTCTGAACTTAAAGAAAGGTAACTTTGAGGGTATGAGACGTGAATTGGCCAAGATTGACTGGCAATTAATTCTAAAAGGATTGACGGTTGATATGCAATGGAAAACATTTAAAGACTGCATGGATGAGCTACAAAAATTGTTCATCCCAGTTTGGCAAAAGAATAAATCAGGGAAGGTAGTACATCCGTGGATAACAAGGGAAATCAGGGATAGTATCAAAGCGAAGGATGATGCGTACAAATTAGCCAGAAAAAGCAACATACCGGAGGACTGGGAGAAATTCAGAGACCAGTAGAGGAGGACAAAGGGTTTAATTAGGAAAGGAAAAATAGATTATGAAAGAAAACTGGCAGGGAACATAAAAACTGACTGAAAAGAAAGAGATTAGTTAAAACAAATGTAGGTCCCTTGCAGTCAGAAACAGGTGAGTTGATCATGGGGAACAAGGATATGGCGGACCAATTGAATAACTACTTTGGTTCCGTCTTCACTAAGGGAGACATATAAATAATCTGCCGGAAAGAGCAGGGGACCGCGGGTCAAGGGAGTTGGAGGAATTGAGTGAAATCCAGGTTAGCCGTGAAGTGGTGTTGGGTAAATTGAATGGATTAAAGGCCGATAAATCCCCAGGGCCAGATAGGCTGCACCCCAGAGTACTTAAGGAAGTAACTCCAGAAATAGTGGATGCATTAGTAATAATCTGTCAAAACTCTTTAGATTCTGGAGTAGTTCCTGAGGATTGGCGGGTAGCAAACGTAACCCCACTTTTTAAGGGAGGGAGAGAGAAAACGGGGAATTACCGACCAGTTAGTCTAACATCGGTAGTGGGGAAACTGCTAGAGTCAGTTATTAAAGATGGGATAGCAGCATTTGGAAAGTGGTGAAATGATTGGACAAAGTCAGCATGGATTTACAAAAGGTAAATCATGTCCGACGAATCTTATAGAATTTTTCGAGGATGTAACTAGTAGCGTGGATAGGGGAAAACCAGTGGATGTGGTGTATCTGGACTTCCAGAAGGCTTTCGACAAGGTCCCACATAAGAGATTAGTATACAAACTTAAAGCACACGGCATTGGGGGGTTCAGTATTGATGTGGATAGAGAACTGGCTGGCAAACAGGAAGCAAAGAGTAGGAGTAAACGGGTCCTTTTCAGAATGGCAGGCAGTGACTAGTGGGGTACCGCAAGGCTCAGTGCTGGGACCCCAGCTATTTACAATATGTATTAATGATTTGGACGAGGGAATTGAAGGCGATATCTCCAAGTTTGCGGATGACACTAAGCTGTGGGGCAGTGTTAGCTGTGAGGAGGATGCTAGGAGACTGCAAGGTGACTTGGATAGGCTGGGTGAGTGGGCAAATGTTTGGCAGATGCAGTATAATGTGGATAAATGTGAGGTTATCCATTTTGGTGGCAAAAACAGGAAAGCAGACTATTATCTAAATGGTGGCCGACTAGGAAAAGGGGAGATGCAGCGAGACCTGGGTGTCATGGTACACCAAACATTGAAAGTAGGCATGCAGGTGCAGCAGGCAGTGAAGAAAGCGAATGGTATGTTAGCTTTCATAGCAAAAGGATTTGAGTATAGGAGCAGGGAGGTTCTACTGCAGTTGTACAGGGTCTTGGTGAGACCACACCTGGAGTATTGCGTACAGTTTTGGTCTCCAAATCTGAGGAAGGACATTATTGCCATAGAGGAAGTGCAGAGAAGGTTCGCCAGACTGATTCCTGGGATGTCAGGACTGTTTTATGAAGAAAGACTGGATAGACTTGGTTTATACTCTCTAGAATTTAGGAGATTGAGAGGGGATCTTATAGAAACTTACAAAATTCTTAAGGGGTTGGACAGGCTAGATGCAGGAAGATTGCTCCCAATGTTGGGGAAGTCCAGGACAAGGGGTCACAGCTTAAGGATAAGGGGGAAATCCTTTAAAACCGAGATGAGAACTTTTTTCACACAGAGAGGGTGAATCTCTGGAACTCTCTGCCACAGAGGGTAGTCGAGGCCAGTTCATTGGCTATATTTAAGAGGGAGTTAGATGTGGCCCTTGTGGCTAAGGGGATCAGGGGGTATGGAGAGAAGGCAGGTACGGGATACTGAGTTGGATGATCAGCCATGATTATATTGAATGGCGGTGCAGGCTCAAAGGGCCGAATGGCCTGCTGCACCTAATTTCTATGTTTCTCCTGCAGTCCAACTGCAACGTCGAGGCTGGGGCTCTCGATGTTAAAGCCCCCGGCGGGCGATGGTAAGTCCGAAGAGCGGCATCCCACCTGCGCGAGCTCCCGATGTTCCTATCCACCGGGCCTGCAGCCGGCGCCTCAGAAGCTCCGAAGTTGGGTTGCAGCCGCGCGCCAGCACAGCGCTCCCTGCTCTGAAGTCGGCCAGCTCTGTGATGGCGAGTCTGCAGACTCCGCGACTGGAGCCCTCAGGTTAGTTCTGGCCGGAGGCCGTCTCCGGCTCCACGATGTTAGGCCAAACGACATCGGAGACGCGACAAGGAAAAAGTCGGGTCCCCGTACAGGGAAGAGATTAAACGGTTTCCCCCACCCCCACATATACACAGCTAAAAAAAAAAAAAAACTAGAATCAACACATACATTTAACGAGACAAAAAAATGTTTTAAAGCCAGACGGACTGCAGTGGAGCCGCTGCCGTTAGGCGCCGCCACATCATAGTTTTATCTCATGTAGTCAATTACCGTCTGGCACAAGTGAAAATTTCAGTTTACGTTGGATTCAAATTCAAAAACCAAATTACAAGATGGGTACTTACAGCTGATAAAATATCTGGATCCACGTTGAACTGTTTTCCTGATAACGTGGCCTGAAAATCTTCTAAACTACAGTCAATGCTGTCCAAATAATCCATGAGTTCTACCCTGCAAAGCAAGTGATTATTTAATACTCATTAAAGTTAATATTCAAGTTCATGGACGTTTTCTAACAAGGACCATGTCTATGATGTTACCCATGGCAGAATCAATGAATCTCACGACTTAATCAAAAAACACAACAAAAAAAACATGGATTCAAACATGCATGCATTATTTCTTGGAAAGTGTACTCATGAAATAATTTAAAGTTAGTTGCGTGCTATTCCGCATTGTACATTCCACAAATGTTGATCTACCTTGCAGCTCAAACTTGGTTTATATTTAGTACACCAACCATGACATGAATGTGCATTGATTTCATCTAGAATCTTAAATGGAATGGTGTAGGTCGCTATTAGAATACATAAAGACTAATGTATAATTTCCAAGAGTATATCAAAAACACTTTACAATCCACAAATTTGTGCAAATATTTAAGCAAATACAGCAGCCAGTAACCACAAGCAACATGTTAACATACAGTGAACATCCAGAAGGTTTTTTTTTTAAATATTGCCAAGACACTACAAAAACTAGTATGATATAAAAATTAATGCATAACACTCACTTGCCAAGAAGATTTATGTTCTGTGATATAACTGCACTCTCTTTCAAAATGGAGTCCATCATGGATATGGGATCTTCAGAACTTATTGATGATTCAGTATTTGTTATTTCATTGTCATGTATCATAGTGTTCACAACATGGTCAGTACTGCATACATCCATTATCTCAGAAGATGGAAGTGGATCGTGATTTTTAGCATTCACTTCATTAAAATAATTAACCTGTTCTACAACTCTGGATAGACCAATAAAAGTAAACAAAATGTAAATTTATCAAATGATTCGTGGAATTTTCAAATAATTTCTAATCCATATATAGATACACAAAAAGAAATTTAAATCCATGAATAGGACTTTTTAAGAATACAAACTCCATCGATAAAATTAAAGGACAGTATCCAAAATATTTCAAAATCTAAATTTTCCAGAAAAGGGCAACTAATTCTGTAATTAAATTCAATCAATTAAAAAGTTCATTAGTGGATCTCCATAACAATTCCCCTCGTTGTATGGCTTTGTTGAGCCAATCCACACATTGCTATGACATTTTCTCCCCTGTATGCCATTACCAAGCTCTTTTCACTTACAGGATGGTCAAAACACAACTGGTTGTTCACTAACCAGTGTCCACAATTTATCCAGATTTATGGTAGGACAGAATAACTGGCACTTCTTTAAATGGAAATGTCTCATACCAACTTTTCCGAAATAACCAGGATGATATTTATCAAAGTTGATTCTGTGGTGATGCATTCCACCAGCATTACCTCGACCCCCAGGATGCTTCCTGTGTTTGCCAATACGTAGCTGCAGATAGACCAAATTCCCTTACTTTTCTAGATCATTTTTTGCAGGGTAAGATACCTTGTAACAAAGAAATCTAGACCAGATACAATGGCATCAATAAATTGTGCAAACATATGGCAGGATTCTCAGAAGTGACACACAAAGTGACATCTCAGCATATGAATGGACATGATTACCAATACTGAATTGGCCTGCACAATACAAATCCTACTTTAACAAAGGAACACCACAGACCACCTTTTGCACTACCAACAATTTTTTTTCCAATTTAATTTTTTACACTTATGCCCAATTCTTTTGCTATCTTTTTTTATTTTCACTATCTTGTGGAATTTATGTAGAATTTAAGAATAATTGATGTTTTTGTGTGTAGTCTGGGTCAATGTGTCTCTGGGCTAGAGGGTCTGAGCTATAGTGAGAGTCTGAGTAGGCTTGGACTCAATTCCTTGGAGCACAGGAGGATGAGGAGTGATTGAGGTGTATAAAATCATGAAATAGATTGGCTACATGCACAAAGTCTCTTGCCCAGAGTAGTTGAATCGAGGACCATATGACATAGTTAAAGGTGAAGGGGAAAAGATTTAATAGGAATCTGAGGGGTAACTTTTGCACACAATGGGTGGTGGATGTATGGAACAAGCTGCCAGAGCAGGTATTTGAGACTGGGGCTATCCCAATGTTTAAGAAATAGTTAGATAAGTACATGGATAGGACAGGTTTGGGAGGATATGGACCAAACACAGGCAGGTGGGGCGAGTGGAGCTGGGACATTTTGGCCAGTTTCCACACTATCAATCTATGACTAAATTCCACACTTAGAAAAATATAAATCAATCAGAAATTAATCATACTCGTTAGTAGCAAATACAGTTGCTTCATCTTCTTCATCTTTTTCTGTTGGCTTGTCTGTGATGTCACAAATTACGATATCATCTAAGGTTCTAACACATTGTTTGACACCATTTGGTCCATGCACAGGTACCTACCAAGAAAGATACATTAAAAAAATTAGTTACAACCTCACATCTGAAAAAGTGAAAAGAAAATTGAGAAAGATGCTTACTTACATGAGTTGTATCATCCGGTTCTTTTATATGGTGAAAATATTTTGGCTTAGAAGGTCCCGAGGTATTAATCATTATTGGCCTAGTTTAAAAACAAGCAAAGTTATGCAATTGTTACTAAACATACTAAAACTTATCGGGCAGCATCTCTGGAGAGAAGGAATGGGTGACGTCTGAAGAAAGTCTGAAGAAGGGTCTAGATGCGAAAAGTTACCTATTCCTTCTCTCCAGACATGCTGCCTGTCCCGCTGAGTTACTCCAGCTTTTTGTGTCTATCTTCAGTTTAAACCAGTATCTGCAGTTCCTTCTTACACATACTAAAACTTATATTTTTTGTCAATCACAAACTTATTGTTACTGGTAATTAGCAAGCTGTACAAGTAAATAACCTCAGTGACAGAAGGCAGAACACAATCCAACAATTGGCAAATTAAAAACCAGAAATAAATGGACAAGATTTCTTAGTGTATTATTTTGAGAATTGATTTAAAGAAGTTCAACTTTGACATTTCAAAGCAGGTTAAATATTACATTTTCATACATATTGACACTTTAAAGGAATTAACATTGCACAACGTACAAAATAATGCAGAGTGTATGATGTAAAAATACTTCTGTAATTTATTGAGGGAAATAAATTCATGAACATTATTAATCTCATCCATTTAAATGCTCAGAAACACAATTTATAGCCTGGGGAAAAATTAACGCTACCATTCCACCAACTATTGTTTACAATGTAAAAATAAATCTTCCAAACGGTGTATTATATAAAAATATTTACATACTACCCAAAATTGAATGCTTCCAAACTTCTGGGACATGATAGAAATGTAAATTAGACGTTAATGTTAAAAAAAATTGCAAAATAGACAAGACATACCTTTTCCGCTTCAAAGTAACAATTTGGTTATTCTGCACCAAACTAACGATAAATTTAATAATCTGAAAAACAGAGAATATAAATAATCATAGTTGAAAATTAAAAATAAAGTTTGAACATAAAATCAACATCTTACCCCTACAGAACATTAAGGACAAATGTGAATACAACCAGAACCACAGTAATAAGTAAAAGTGTTTAATTTTTTTTTACTGGTTTTAGGATTTAGCAGATCTAAATAATAAACACGAAGCAAAGAACTTAAAAAATCTCAAATTGCGCAAAAAAACTACAGGTTTACAGATCATCTTTAAGGTAAATATCCCAAGTTGCTTTACAGAGATTCATCAGAAAAGAAAAAGGGTAATGCAGATGATAATGGATCACTCAGAAAAGAGGTTTAGGAAATGCTTTGCTTTCTTTTTGCAAACTAAGCTGCAATTGTGATGCAGAAGGAGTAGGGGATACAGAATGAGACCATTGGGATTGGAAGGGCAGATACATTGAGATATGAATTGGAATTGGTCAATTGAGGCAGAATATTTAATTCTGGTTTTTGAGTTTGTAAAATGTAATGTGGTTCAGACTGAGAAAGCAGCCAATGAGAATTTAACAATTGGTTAGGGAACAGATAGAACAACATAGAAAAGTACAGCACAATAACAGACCCTTCAGCCCACAATGCCTGTGTTGAATATGATGTCAAGACCAACTCTTATCTGCCTGCACAAAATCCATATCCCTCCATATCCATATGCCTATTCAAAAGTCTCTTAAATGCCACTATCATATCTGGCTTCAACCACCACCCAGGCACTCACCACCTTATGTTAAAATCCCACACATCTACTTAAAGCTATGCCCTCTATTATTTGATTTTTCTATTCTGGGAAAAAGGTCTGACTGTCTGTTATTTATGCCCCTCATAATTTTATATTCTTCTATCAGATCTCCTCACAACCTCCGGCACTCTGGAGAAAACAATCCATCTGTCCAACCTCTTCCTGTAGCTAATACCCCCTAATCATTTTGGTAAACCTCCTCTAAACCCTTTCCAAAGTCTCCCCATCCTTTCTGAGTGGGGCTACCAGAACTGCAGGCAATACTCCAAATGCGGCCTATAGGTCCTATAACCTTCCTGACTCTTATACTCAATATCCAAATCTATGAAAGCAAGCACACCAGCTACCTTCTTTACTACACACTCTATTTGTTGCCACTTTTGTTGTCACTTTTAGGGAGTTATGAACTTGGACCCCAAGATACCTTTGTACATCAATGCTGTGTAATAATGATTTGTGCAGGAGCCAATGGCTTCAAATCTTCCCAATTGAGTCATAACATACAGCACATTCTGGCTGCAGATAAATCAAGAATGGTTGTTCCAAAGAAATCTTGGCGCCACCAATTAATATGTAAATATTAAATATGAAGAGTTCCAGATATGTGCCAAAGTTGAGATGACGTGGTAGGGGAGGGGTAGGATGCAGAAAGAGCAGGAAAATGAGCCAAAATCCTGAAGATTCTCCAGCTAAATGCTATGAATGATATGGATGAGTAGAGTCGGGGACACCGCTTTCCCATTCAACATAATTAGTGTTCTCTTCTAAGCCAAATTTGAAGAATGCATTGAATTCAGGTAGACAAAAATGCTGGAGAAACTCAGCGATTGAGGCAGCATCTATGGAGCGAAGGAAAGGTGACGTTTCCCTTGAGTCTAAAGAAAGGTCTCGACCGAAACGTCACTTATTCCTTCGCTCCATAGATGCTGCCTCACCCGCTGAGTTTCTCCAGCATTTTTGTCTACCTTCGATTTTTCCAGCATCAGCAGTTCTTTCTTAAACATTGAATTCAGGAAGTCATACAACAAAAAACAGGAAAGTTTAAGTCAACATCTACGACAGACGTGAATTCTGAATAATTTACTGCAAATTTTGACTTGATGCTGCTGTGACGGGGACTCGCAGGAGTCCAGCCAAAAACTAGTCAGACACAAGTTGTGCGCACTAGACGTGTTAATTCCCCTGTAATACAGCTCCCTACTCCTCACCTGACACAGGCGTTGCCCGGCCTTAAATACCAACTCAGTTACCGACCCCGTGACTCACGCCTCCCCCACCAAGACGCTGCCCTCTAGAGCCGATGGTTCGCCGTGACCTTGGGTTGCTATCAAGTGCCGCCACACTATGTAAATTTGAAAACCCGATTGCAATCAACAAGTAAAAAGTTATACGAAGATGAGATAACCGAATTACACAGGATAAATATTTTAAAGGACTTTTTTTGTTAGACAATGACATTTTATGTTGATTCTGAGTCAAAGGAGAAACATATTACCTGTCTGATTACTTGCTGTTGCTGTGTGTGTTTCTGTCTAAGGTCCCCAATCTCTCTCCATAGTGTTTCATTCTCCCTGTCAATAAACAAATAAAAATAAAAGTAGGCAGCAAAACAATTTTATGATGTCATAAACTGAAATGGAGATAATGAACTGTTTATGAATCACAATGGTGTGATGCATTGCAATTTATGATTGGAACAGGGAGAAGATCAATAGATTTCAGTTCATTTACATAGGGCTTTGAATTCACACCAGAACAGGGCTAAAATATTTAAAGAGTAGCCCCTCTAGACTACTCAAACAATGAATCTCATTGTTATATGATGTGATCCATAACCCTAAGCAACTTCCCTGAACAAAAAAAGCCTCATCCCAGTTTGGAAATTAATAGTTGCAAGCTGAAAAAAACACCTGATACCTACCTTTAGCAATGTTACAAAATTTTGAGATTTAAAAAATCAAGTCTGCAATTTATCCCATCAGATAAAGCATAAAAAATAAGTTTAATTTGACACCTAATCCACTTTCATATCTCAAGTATTTAAAAAGTTATGGCCATTTTCATACTCGGAAATTAGCATCTTGTTCCCTATTGATTTTCTATGGACATAACAAAAAAGCTGTGATTGTGGACAGTCAAAAGCCCATAACTTTCTTAAAAATTAAGAGAACTGAATGAAATTTTGAATTCTGAAACAAATATAAATCAATCTTATGACCTGAAATTAAAGCATATAATTAGTTAGTTACCCAATTGGAGCTAATTTCAAACTTCAATTACTAGATCTAAACATCTATCTATTTCTTAATAAATGATTAACATTTTTAAATAGCCTAAGTGTCCAAATAATATTCACAAATAATTCACAATAAAACATGATTTTTAAATCTCATTTACATTAATTTATAGGCCAAATGGAAGGAATTTAGTGTTCAATTGCTGTAAATTAAAGTCAATTTAAATCAGCTTTCTAGTGGGTTCCTGTGAACGCGCTGGTTTAGAACATTCACATTGCGCTAGATTTGTACCCTCAAATGCCCAGAAAAATACTGCGGGATATAATGGGCCCAAAATGAGCTACTCGCAACTTTAAACTTTGTATAAAGGGATCTTAAGAAGCCCTTTTTAATGTAAAAATAAACAGCCTACCTTCTGTTGTCTGCTGTATGAGACCCTGCCGGTTGCCGGTGGTCGCGGGTTTAGAGGTTAATTTTTAAACTACTACAACAATTATATAAAGCCTTTAAAACTAATAATAGCTAAAGCGACGGAATATGCCAGCGATTTTCCGTTAATAATTAACTAGGCTGAACATCCTCGATTGGAAGCCTAGTGAAAAATCGCGTTTTAAACCCGCCCCCCTCTAAACGGTGACAAAATCGCGCACACGGGCTGGGACAGATTTTCAGCGACGCTTCAGGTAGGCTTTGCAACATACCTACTACCTTCTTTTGAAACGTACAATGTCTATGAAGACTAAAAATTAGAGCAGGACTTATGTCCCTTTGTTCTAGCCTCAACCACTGGAGAAAATAATTTATAACGTTTATAAAATAACTCTTTATTCTTCGGTAATACAGCTCCCTACTCCTCACCCGACACGGACATTGCCCGGCCTTAAATACCAATTGTTACCGACCCTGTGACTCGCGTCCATTAATGCCTTGAAAACTCTATCAAATACATCCTTCAATTCCAGGAACGCAACGAAGGTTATGCAATCTCATCTTGCAATTTAATCCTTGGAAATTCGGGTATCTTTCTGGCAAATCCATTCAGCATCCTTGGTCTGAATGGTAACACTCTCACAATGCAAGGTTGTGAGCCTCATTCTAAAGTGCTAAAACAACTAGACTAAAGGACTGCTGTACAGTTATAGAAATTATCTATTAAATGAGAATATTCTATTGGCCTTGGATTCATTTCATGAACCCTTAAATCCCTTTGGACCTTCACTGAGACTTTCATCACTTACAAGTACTCTATTAGTCATAGAGTGATACAGTGTGGAAACAGGCCCTTCAGCCCAACTTGTCCACACCAGCTAACAATGTCCTAGCTACACTAGTCCCACTCTATAGAATCTTTGGTCCCTGCCTGCGCTTGGTCCATATCTCTCTAAACCTGTCCTATAAAGTCTTCAGACCACTTTTTCCATATTTTGTTACAGCCATTTTAAAATGGATTAAATTATTTTTTTTTAAATCATCAATCTACACACAATACCCCAGAATAAAGAAGTGAAAACAGGTGTTTAGAAATTTTTGCAAAGTAATTAAAAATAAATAACTGAAATATCACATTTACAAAATGTCAGTTACCCAAATACAGGTATGCCAAGCTTGTAGCATCATACCCAAGAAAACGAGGCTGTAAATGCTGCCAAAGGTGTCTCACCAAAGTACTGAGTAAAGGGTCTGAATACTTATGTAAATGTCATATTTCAGTTATTTTTTTTTAATTACTTTGCAAAAATTTCTAAACACCCGTTTTCACTTTTTTATATGAGGTATTCAGATTCAGATTCAATTTTAATTGTCATTGTCAGTGTACAGTACAGAGACAACGAAATGCATTTAGCATCTCCTTTGAAGAGCGACATAGCAAACGGTTTTGAATTAAAAAAATAAATAATAAGTGTCCGTGGGGGGGGTGATTGGCAGTCACCGAGGTACGTTGTTTAGTAGATTGACAGCGGCCGGAAAGAAGCTGTTCCTCGACCTGCTGGTTCGGCAACGGAGAGACCTGTAGCGCCTCCCGGATGGTAGGAGGGTAAACAGTCCATGGTTGGGGTGAGAGCAGTCCTTGGCGATGCTGAGCGCCCTCCACAGACAGCGCTTGCTTTGGACAGACTCAATGGAGGGGAGCGTGGAACCGGTGATGCGTTGGGCAATTTTCACCACCCTCTGCAATGCCTTCCGGTCGGAGACAGAGCAGTTGCCATACCATACTGTGATGCAGTTGGTAAGGATGCTCTCGATGGTGCAGCGGTAGAAGTTCACCAGGATCTGAGGAGACAGATGGACCTTCTTCAGTCTTCTCAGGAAGAAGAGACGCTGATGAGCCTTCTTGATCAGAGTAGAGGTATTGTGGGTTCAAGAGAGGTCATCAGATATGTTCACTCCCAGGAACCTGAAGCTAGAAACAAGTTCCACCTCCGTCCCGTAAATGTGGATGGGGGTGTGCGTGCCGCCTCTGGACTTCCTGAAGTCTACAATGAGCTCCTTGGTCTTCTTGGAGTTAAGGGCCAGGTTGTTGTCAGCGCACCATGCTGCTAAGTTGCTGGACCTCCCTCCCTGTAGGCCAGCTCATCGTTGTTGCTGATGAGGCCAATCACCGTTGTATCATCTGCATACTTGATGATGGTGTTAGTACCATGTACAGGTGTGCAGTCATAGGTGAAGAGGGAGTAGAGGAGGGGGCTCAGCACACAGCCCTGAGGGACGCCGGTGTTCAGGGTGAGGGTTGAAGAGGTGTGCTTGTCTAACCTCACAGACTGGGGTCTGTTGGTTAGAAAGTCCAGTATCCAGTTGCAGAGGGAGGGGTCGATGCCCAGGTTACCGAGTTTGGTGATCAGTTTTGATGGAATAATGGTGTTGAATGCTGAGCTGTAATCGATGAACAGCATTCTTACATAAGTGTCTCTGTTGTCAAGGTGGGAGAGGGCGGAGTGAAGTGCCGTTGAGATGGCATCCTCCGTACTCCTGTTCTTGCGATAGGCAAACTGATAGGGATCCAGTGTGGGGGGTAGGCAGCTTTTGAGGTGTGCCAGGACCAGCCTCTCGAAGCACTTGGTGATGATGGGGGTAAGTGCAACTGGGCGGAAGTCGTTGAGGCTTGCCGCAGTGGAGTGTTTTGGCACTGGCATGATGGAGGTGGCTTTAAGGCAAGTGGGGACAACTGCTTGGGCAAGTGACAGGTTGAAGATGTCAGTCCAGACGTCTGTCAGCTGCGCAGCACAGGCACTGAGCACGCGCCCGGGGATGCCGTCAGGGCCAGCAGCCTTACGTGCATTAGTCCTACTCAGTGCCACGTACACGTCGTAGGGGGTGAGTGTGAGGGGTTGGTGATCGGCAGGTAGCACAGCCTTGATGGCTGTCTCTAGATTGTCCCTGTCGAAGCGGCCATAGAAGTGATTCAGCTCCTCAAGGAAGGAGGCGTCGCTGGATGTGGGGGTGATGTTGGAGGGTCTGTAGTCCGTGATGGCCTGGATGCCTTGCCACATGCGTCGGGGGTCAGAGTTGTTGTTGAAGTGCTCCTCAATCCTGAGCTTATGGCAGTGCTTGGCCTTCCTGATGCCCCTCTTCAGGTTAGCCCTGGATGAACTGTAGGCTCGAGCATCGCCTGACCTGAAAGCGGTGTCCCGTGCTTTCAGCAGTAGCCTGACCTCGCTGTTCATCCATGGCTTCTGATTCGGGTATATGGTCACCTGTTTGAGGGAGGTGACACTATTGATGGTGGAGTTTATAAAGTCCAGAACAGAGGATGTATAGGAATCAATGTCCGTGTAAGAGTCAAGGGTGGCCTGGGCTGCAAACGCCTTCCAGTCAGTGTTTCCAAAACACTGCTGAAGTGTGAAGTCCGCTTCCTCTGACCAGACTTTAACTGTCCTTACAGTTGGTTTAACCCGTCTGATGAGTGGGGAGTACTTAGGGAGCAGGAACAATGAGACGTGATCAGACTGACCAAGGTGGGGGAGGGGGATGGCTTTGTAAGCTTCAGCCATATTGGTGTAGACTTTGTCCAGTGTCTTGTCTACTCTAGTGGGGAAGGATACATGTTGGTGGAATTTGGGGAGTACAGTCTTCAGGTTGGAGTGATTGAAGTATTGTGTGTAGATTGATGATATAAAAAAAAAGAATTTAATCCTTTAGAATAAGGCTGTAACATAACAAAATGTGAAAAAAAGTGAAAGGGGTCTGTTTACTTAAAATGCCCATCTTTTATCAGCAAATTTGGTACTGAGAGCATCAGCTATGAGGTAAGTAATGTGATTAATTGAAGCCTCCACAACCTGTTATGTTTGATAATCAGAGATTTTGCCTCTCTCTTCCACCGTGCAGGCAAATTCTAATTGATTGGCATCCCCTCATCCTTTCAAAAAGTTTCACATTTTATCAGCCGTAAATATTTGGAAAACTATTCTTGTTTCATTTTACACAATTTAAAGTACTCAGTCACTCTGGTTTATAAAAGAAAAATCATGAAAATACATTAATTAGGCAAACTGGTGCATAATAGGTTGGTTACGTAGAACAATAGGACAAATTCATTTCACTTGCACTTTATGTGCAATGTGACGAATAAAACTGATTGTTGATTGTTGTTGTTGATATTGCATGGAAACAGGACCTTTGGATTATGTGTGTGCCAAACATGCCAAATTAATTTAATTCCTTCTACCTGAACATGATCCACATCCCCCCATAGTCACGTGCCGATATAAACGCCTTAAATGCGATTATTGTAGCTACTTGGACCACCACCTCTGGACGCATTGCATTCTACACACCTTTCACTTTCTGTGTAAAATACTTGCCATGCAGATCTGTTTTTATTGATTGATTGATTGAAAGATACAGCATGGAAACAGACCTTTTGGCGCAGCAAATACATGCTGACCACTGATCGTATGTTTAATGTTATGTTCTATGTTATCCCACTTTCTCATCCACATCCTACATACAAGGGGCATTTAACACAGGCCAATTAACCTATAAACAGCATGTCTTTGTAGTGTGGGAGGAAACCCATAAGGTCATGGGGAGAACATGTAAACTCCATACAGACAGCACTCGAGGTCAGGATCAAACCTGGGTCTCTGGCGATGTGAGGCATCTGCCCAACCAGCTGTCTCCCTGTGCCAAAGGTTCTTTAAACTCCCCCCCCTCCCCATCTATGCCTCTCATCATTTTATATACTTCTATCGGGTCTCCCCTCAGCTTCTAATATTCCACAAAACAACAGACCAAACTCATCCACTCTCCCCATCCAGTTAATACCCTCTAATCCAGGCAGCATTCTGATTAACCTCTTCAGCACCCTCTCCAAAGCCACCACATCCTTCAAAAGAGGATTATGCACAATACTCCAAATGTAGCCTACCAAAAGTCCTTTAGAGCTGCAACATGACTTCCTGACTTTTGTGCTCAATGCCACAACCAATAAAGACATGCATATTATACACCTTCTTTACCACTAATCTGCTTGTGTTGCTACTTCAGTGTGCTATGAACCTGGACCCCCCCAAGATCGCACTGTTCACCAGTGCTGTTAGGGGTCCTGTTATTAACTGTATATTATCCCCTCACATATGATCACCCAAAGTACAACACCTCACACTTGCCTGGATTAAACACCATCAGCCACTTCTATGCGCATATCTGCAACTGATCTATATCCTGCCGTTTCTTTTGATAGCTTTCTTCACGCTCCACAACTCCAAGAAATTTTAGATTTCACTCTCACTTTTTTTGACATCGTGTGCATTCTTCCAACCTAGAAGAGCTGTTCCCAGATCACATTAGTTAGGTCATCTGCAATATTATCTTTTTTTTTTTTTAAAGGACCTCTGCAATGGAAGCTATTTGACCCTAGGAAACGTGTTCTGCATGCTAACTGTTTTCACACCATAAATGCTGTCAACCTATTTACTAACTAATTCCTTTATTAAAAATATCACTATTTTTAAGTTCCCCAAGTTCTCCTGACCACATTCTTTTGAATACAAATTGTAAAAATTGTTTGTTTTTTTATATTCCTTTCAATTGTCTTTTGTAGCAGTTTTGTCTTACTTTATTCTTCTAGATCAGCCAATCTGTGCCTTTCTACATTCATTTTTTTTAGATGTGGCGTCCTTTACTTTTTAGCCATCCAGTTTTTCTTTTTGGCAAATATGGATCTCACCCTTCAAGTTAAAAACAAACTTTGCAATGAATTTATCACCCTTCAAGTTAAAAACAAACTTTGCAATGAATTTGTGCAACAAATATCCCTGATTAGTCAGTTTGTCTTTAGCAGATTTGCCAATGTAACACGGTCTGAATTATCATACTATAGTCAGCCGCATCTCAATCTGGAATCTTACGAGTTGTTTCACATTTGTCTTTGCATCATTTGTTAGCAAAATCTGCTGCATTCAAAAAAATCTAACATGACCGCCAGCCATGTTAGTTTTGGTATAGCTCACTGCAAAAAACTATTCAAATCCACTGCAAATGGATTGATTTCTGACAAGAGCGATATCCTGAACACAATCAAAATGCAAGTTAAAAGCTATCAAAACACGATTGCTTTCAGTGTGGACCCCTATATATCGAAGATCACATTCGCTCTGTGCGCTTTGGCCTACGCGTCTCCCAGTTACCAAACATTTTTATTCCACCTCTCATTCCCATACTGACCTTCCTGTCATAGACCTTCCTATTATTTACTTGCATCACACGAGACTCATGACATGAAGGCAAGTATAAATATTATGTGGTGTTAACTGGTTAAGGAAGACATCCAGGGTTGAATACATGCTTGTAAAGGAATCCAAATTTCTGTTTGCTCCAGTATTTTCTGTATTTATATGATCCAATAAACACAAGGACAAGAACAGAAAATTATGTTCCTATATTGTAACCTGGTTAAGGAAACAATTAATGAAAAGTACATCGCAATACCATTTCAAGGAAGTTAATCTCGAGTCAAGGTTCTCTTGCTTTCCTTGTATTTCTTGAACAATGGATACAATTGCATTCAATCCCTCTTGTTGAATTTTAGCTTCATCTGGTTTCATCGAAGATACCTACAGTAATGTAAAAATGACAAAATTACCAAGCATCAATGTGAATTTCCACAAACATATAATGTCCATACATATCCACACATTATGTCCATACATATAATGTCTCACCTTGAACTCCTGCCTTCTTGTGCTAGATTCCCCCAGTCAGTAAACGTTTTTTTTGATTGACTATCCTACCTATGCCCCTCAATTTTATAAACCTCTAAAAGGTCATCATTCAGCATCTTATGTTCCTGCGGGAATAAATGCGACGTATGTAATCTCTTCTCATAACTTCAGCCATCCATTCCTGGCAACATCCCAGTGGATCTCTTCTGTATTCCCTCTACTGCTACTACATTCTTCCTGTAGTGCAGTGACTAGAATGGTACACAATACTCGCTGCAGTCTAACCAATGTCTTTCACACTTGCAACATGGTCCCAACTCTCATTCTAACATACCCAATGCCCTTTTTGCTCTCTATCTACCTTTGGTGTCACTATCAGGGAGATTTGGACTTGCATCTTTGCACATCCTCAGGTCCCTGCCATTTATTCTGCATGTAATACACTGGTGTAGCTTCTAAGAACGGTTAAGAAATAACCATATTGCCTGCGTCTCAGAGGCCATACAGTGCAAGGAGGTCATACATACTGGCTGTGTATTATCAATTAAGCAATTAAGACTGCCATTGAGACAAAGGCATTTGATAACATTCTCCTACCTAGTTCTGTATATAATAACATAAATTAGTTCCACTGCACAATCCAAGATGGATTTTGTTGAATGCTGCATAATATGGGAAGACTATTAAGGAACCAATTTGTACAATCAGCTATTGATTTAAACAGTGCTGCAGCTTCTGGAAAACATTTAAAGTCTCTCAGCTGACCATTTAACATGTTATGTTTTTATTCCCAATTTCAACAGGTTGTGGGTGTGTTTTGAACACGTGCAGTATTTAAGATCTTTAGATTTGTTTTCTTTTTAATAATTCCATGGTTAAAAGAATAGGCTACTTCAGCAATCAGCAACAACATTCAAATTCAATTTAAGTTTGTTTAGGATGAACTTCATAAAACAGATAGATTACTCAATGGGGATGGTGTAGTTTCAGATTTGATTTGAAATTCTTAAAACCAGGTTACATTCTTTTAGCTAAAGATTCAGCTCTCTACTTAAATCTCACAATTTCAAATTGCTCTTTCATTAAATTAATGGAATCATGACTGCATGGAAGAAATAAAAACTACATAAAGCATCAACAAATTATTGGGAAACCACAGGCAAAAAGAAAAAAAGACCCAATGCATTTTTCTCAGGACACAGGAAATGGTGGCACTCACCTTTCGTTTTATGTTTTCCAATAAATCATCTTGCCCTTGCTTGAAAAATGGATGTTGAAATTCTACAGGTCCATCACGTTCCTGTTTGACTATGCCACCATCAACATTCAGCACTTTACGAAAGCCATCTAAAAAGCATTCACAGATTTCATCATTAGCGAAAGATTCTTTAACGGTTCAGCAAGTTACTTGCTCCAGATAAATCCAGACTTATACCCACAGTAAAATGAAAAAATGATAGATTAGACACAAACTGATTGAGCTAAGAGAGACAATTGATACCAATCCAAAATCCAATGCAAATCACCAGAAGCTATTTTTCTATAATATTGCTACCGAATCATGACAGCATCAAGAGACGAGTAATATCCAACATGCCATGGCCTACAGGGAGAAGCTGCCGAGCAGGTCCCCATGGCCGAATGCACGACCCAACTGACCACAACCTGCAGGGGGTGGCTGTGGAGTCGACTTCTGCTCAGAGAACCCTGCAGACCAGGGCCTGGAAAGGGGAGCCCGCCGAGTCGAGCCGTGCTCCTCCTCCGAAGACCAGAGGATGGAGCTGGTGAAGACTGCGGTCACAACTGAAGAGCAAGGTCAGTAGGAAGGGAAATTCCTACTGGCCTACCACGCCCTTGTGGTCGGCTGCGTCCCCAGGACACAAAGGTGCACTGGCGATGAGGGAAGGCAGTTCGTTGGTCGACCTGCATGTCCAAGGGAAGGCAACAGCTGGAAATCGACAGCAGCCTGGGGCTTGCTTGGAATGGGCATCACTCAATACAGAGTGTGGGCTGGATTTTAAAAGTGGTGCTAAAACATGGCGCCTCTTGCAGGCAAGAGCAGTAGAATAATTCTGTACAATTTGCTAATCGAGGATGTGCTTAGGTATGGCAATGCTCTACTGGACTGTTTACAAGAAAATAACTTCACTGTGCATTTTAACTTCGCACATGTAACAATAAAAGCACCATTGAACAGTTAAAGAAGAATAGAAAAGTTGGTTGTTCACCTCAAAGATTTAAGAATAAATCTGACAAATATTCAAAATCATTAAGAATTCAGATGAATAATTACTGGTAAAATGGTTCATAACAAAAAGGTAAGATGATCAACAAAATAATTTTTTAATTTACAGCAACTTGGTGCAATATGAAATTGACAAGCAATAAAAGGGAACTAACAGTTCTGTCAAAAAGCTATCAGACTGGACTCCTGTGCCACATTGTGTCGAATCCAATAGCTTTCACAACATCAATTCTCATCATTTACTGCTTGAAATTATGTTGAGAAACAAATGGTTTTGGTGAACTGTCCTTTTAAGATCAATCAATCAGTTTTATTCGTGCTTGCACAAGTGCAAGTGAAATGAATTTGCCAGCAGTGGTACAATGAAAAAGAACACACAAAAACACAATAAAAATTTAACACAAACATCCACCACAGCATTCATCACTGTGGTGGAAGGCACAAAATTTGGCCAGTCCTCCTCCATTGTCCCCCGTGGTTGGGACCTCAACCCTCCGCAGCCCCCGCTGCGGGAGTCCAGATGAGTGAAAGTCAAGGTAAGCTCTGAAACGGTGCCTCCCCCACCGGAGACCGCGGTTTCAGGTTGGTGTAGGCCGCAGGAAGGCGGTCGAAGATGAAGGCAGAGATGGAACATCCATTGTGTATTCGCTGAATCTGGAGTTATCAGCAAACAACCTTATGTTATGAACTGAAATGAAATGTTATGAACTGAAATCAAAACTATAAAAATATTAGTATTATTTACTTTATCGATTTAAGTTGTTGAATCGACAATTAAGTTGCCAACCACCATGTATAATTCAACACAAACAAATCAATGACCTAAAGTGTAGACTGCATGATCACTTCGCTTTATTTAGTGAAGTTCTGTTGTTTAAAATTGATATAGATCTAGTTTACACTAGACAACCGATTCTGAAAAAAATAATCTTCCAGAGAAACTCAGCAGGCAGCACCTGCGGAGAGGAATGGTCAATGTTTTGCGTCGCCATCAGTCTTTCAGCAGCATGTTTTATGGTCCATAGTTGTGGAGATTGGGGTGAGGGGGGTAAGAAAATGGAACACAAAACAGCACAGCATAAGAACCTTCAGCCCACAATATCCACGCTGAACAGGATGCCAAGACCAACTATTATCTACATGCACGTAGTCCAAATCACTCCATTTCCACATGCCTATTCAATAGTCCCTTAAAGCTACTATCGTGTAGTGCCCTCCATAATGTTTGGGACACATGGCTTCACAGGTGTTTGTAATTGCTCAGGTGTGTTTAATTGCCTCCTTAATGCAGGTATAAGGGAGCTCTCAGCACCTAGTCTTTCCATCACCTTTGGAAAGTTTTATTGCTGTTCATCAACATGAGGATCAAAGTTGTGGCAATGAAAGTCAAATAAGCCATTATGAGGCTGAGAAATAAGAATAAAACTGTTAGAGACATCAGCCAAACCTTAGGCTTACCAAAATCAACTGTTTGGAACATCATTAAGAAGAAAGAGAGCACTGGCAAGCTTACTAATCACAAAGGGACTGGCAAGCCAAGGAAGACCCCCACAGCTGATAACAGAAGAATTCCCTCCATAATAAAGAAAAATCCCCACAACACCTGTCCGACAGATCAGAAACACTCTTCAGAAGTCAGGGGTGGGTTTGTCAATGACCATTGTCCGCAGACGACTTCATGAACATGAACAGCATCCAGAGAACCTGCCTCAGAGGGCGGTGGAGGCAGGTTCTCTGGATGCTTTCAAGAGAGAGCTGGATAGGGCTCTTAAAAATAGCGGAGTCAGGGGATATGGGGAGAGGAACGGGGTACTGATTAGGGATGATCAGCCATGATCACATTGAATGGCGGTGCTGGCTCGAAGGGACAAATGGCCTACTCCTGCACCTATTCATTCCAATCGGTTTTCTCCAGTATCACAATGGTTCAGAATTTGCTAATAAAAAAGGCATCAAAACTTCTGTACATGCATAGTCAATTGCAGGTCCATAATTACTCACCGCTATGGCATTTCAGGGTAATATATTATCCTGCTTATTCTTCTTATTTAATTCAAATGATACAGATGTTAATGCAAAGGTATCAATTCCTAATTTCCTCAGATTTGAGGACACAATTAAAAATTCACTATTGTTTTAGGCCTCCTTGTTGGTCTCTGGGATAGTTGGGGCCAACAAGTTAGGCCTTCTGCATGTGAACCAGAAAAGCTCAGGCAATGGGTACCTAGGGTTGGGGAGCCAACACTACCAAAAGTCTAGGCAACTTTCCTCGCTGTCCAAACATCTAGAAGTTTATGTATGCTAAGTTTTAAACTGCAAATGTAAACAATACGATATAACTTTATTTATCCCAGGACGCAAATTGATCTGCCAACAGTCATAAAATCACAAAATACATGAAACACAAAATACATGTCAACAAAATCATTGAACATTAGAAACAAAGCTCCTCATACCAAATCTCAGGAAACCTCTGCATACTTCTCAAAAGAGCATCCATTCACAACTCCTCCTAAATCAGTTTTGTATCGGAGTGGCTATTATCTCCAGTCTTCAATATTGCAAAAGTAAGGAACCTACCACACAGATAATGTATCCAATGATACTAAATAAGTTGAAGTTTATGATTTTTTTCATATTTAGCCTTAACTTAGCAACTTTGTTTGTTTTGCACAAATTTTGAAGTCTTTAAAAGTAGGGCATTGCATTGTTCAATTTATTTTAAGCTATATATATTTGGCATAAATAATAAATCTTTTTTTCAGAGTGCATCTTCTTTGTAAAGGTAAATGACATATAGATCATAAAATGTCTCCACATTACACTCAGGCAGGACTGGTACCCATAACAAAAAAGAGGCAAGTATGCTGATTGTAGATATCCTTTAATATCCACTTTGATAGACTTCAGATCCTTATTAGATAGATAGATAGCCTTTTATTGTCATTCAGACCGAAGTCTTAACTACTAAGATTCAAATTTCTTTGTCCATCCAACTTCACCCAGTGATATTTCTACAAACAGAATACATTACGTCATTTTTCTTTAAACTGTTGATTGCATCTTGAATGTACTCTAGTTAAATATAATTATATACATTTAAATGCTGCAATTGAAAGTAGACTGTAGGGAAACACACGAGTTTAGTGTAGAGGGAAGTACTGTTGCCAAATAAATGTATTTTTTTTAATTGTAATGTAACATCGAAGAAATACAAAGTTTACTAAATCACAGATGGACAGCCTAGACCTTGTGCAATTCCTGCATCATGCAATAAGTTGAAGGCACAAATGACCCTGAAAGCCATGCAAGTGCCTCCAGCTATTTAAACTCAGATAGAGAGTGTTAATTGGAGTCATTGCATGTAATTGAATTTAATTTCTTAAATGGTAATTCCATGAGATGGCAACAGATGAAGTTCAGGATACTAAGTGGAAGGTCATCTACCAGAAAGACATAAGAAATGCAGGAATCTTTAAAATAAATTATTAAATAGCATTCATCAGCAACTGGTGGTGATGACATTATCTTGGAAGCCAGGATGAAACATGGCAACCATGGGAAAATAAACCATATAAGGGTGAAAAATAGGAATTATGAATACAGTAAAAATACAGGTTCTATAGTCAAATAGTTATAGGCTGTGGGCCTAGGAGCTTTTTTCGTTCAGGTCTGTGATCCAACTCACGGAACTACCTAAATTTTTAACATATTGTGCAAAAATATTATATAAATCATACCTGAAACTCGTCAAGACCAAAACCTGCACATTTTTAAGAAATATGAGAAAAACCTCAAATTTCCTGAGTAGCAATTGCCCAATCAATGCACGTTTGACTGAGGGCGGGCACAAATTGACTAATCCCGCGCTCTGTATTAAGGTTGCCAGGCAGCGAGGACCCTGGGATCATGGCAGCCTCTTAATTATATCAAAACAACAGCGAGATTTCTAAGGAATAAAGGTAATTCCTCAAGGTCAACAAAATAGAGAGAGTACAGAGGAGATTTACTAGAATGTTGCCTGGGTTTCAACAACTAAGTTACAGAGATAGGTTAAATAAGTTAGGTCTTTATTCTCTGGAGCGCAGAAGGTTAAGGGGGGACCTGATAGAGGTCTTTAAAATGATCAGAGGGATAGACAGAGTTGATGTGGACAAGCTTTTCCCTTTGAGAATAGGGAAGATTCAAACAAGAGGACACGACTTCAGAATTAAGGGACAGAAGTTTAGGGGTAATATGAGGGGGAACTTCTTTACTCAGAGAGTGGTAGCGGTGTGGAATGAGCTTCCAGTGGAAGTGGTGGAGGCAGGTTCATTGGTATCATTTAAAAATAAATTGGATAGGCATATGGATGAGAAGGGAATGGAGGGTTATGGTATGAGTGCAGGCAGGTGGGACTAAGGGGGAAAAAAAATTTGTTCGGCACGGACTTGTAGGGCCGAGATGGCCTGTTTACGTGCTGTAATTGTTATATGGTTATATGGGTAATGCTCACCTTGCTGATAGTTTTGTTTCTCAATTGATTTATCTTTATAAAGTTATAATGTGAACTGTTAAGTAAAAATGATAAATAACAAATGTACAGCTAGGGTTAGGGTCAGTCAGTCGGTCAATCAGTCGGGCTTGTCGGTAGGCCGATGGATGCTGTGGTGGATCGGTCGGTCTGTTGGGCCATCGGGCCGCCGATAGGTTGTGAGTTAGGCCGGGCCTCTGCCGGGTTGGTGAGTCAGTGGGGTTCAGTAAACGGGGGAATCCACAGGAACCGCACTCACCCATTAATTAGGCTGGTTCAAGAGGACCAGAGCAGCAGTCTCATTAAAAAATACCTCATAATTATATTATTTTTATATAATATAATTATACATAATTACAGTCATATTCACAAGTCATATATATATATATACATATATACACACACATACATACATATATATATAGATGGTATAACAAATGGTTTAGATACTGCAATACAGAAATAGGCTCCCCATGGTGTTATATGGCCATTGGACACTAGATGGCGCTTACTTTTTCGATCTCATTTTCTAATTAGTTTAATTATTTAATGTGCAACTTTTGGCACTGACGAGTTATGACTTCCTTCTCAATTATACTTCATCTAAGTCTGTGCAAAATCTCATGTAGTTCCGAGACATGGGTCATGAAAGTTGATTTCGAGACACATTTTTGATGCTCAGCCCACAGCCTATTATTTCTATAACTGTAAGCCTTGCAAAGCCCAAACAGAAATAGGATGCAGCAAGATAGTACCAGGAGGATACAGAGGGCATCGAAGGAATATTCTTGGGATATTAGTACCAGTTTTGGCAAGAAGCGACATTTCAAGGTGGGTAGGCTGCACTTCATCAACGACCTCATGATTTATTAATCAGGGCTCTCGCTTAACTTTTTTTCCCTGTTGCCAGCCGGGTAACCGTGGCAGCTTTTTAGGTTGCCAAATGAGTTTAGGTGGTCATTTAAGATGGATTGCATGACGTGTGCATTAATGTGCTCGGACAAAGTGCATGGTTACCAGTCTGAATTATGCTCAATGAAGCATTCACATATTATTTCTGCTTCAAATAAAGTCACAAACTAAATATATTCACCAATCAAGACATGATATATACCACAATGACATGTAGCAAAATTATAATACAGTATCTCAACTCTTTTTACACATTGCAATTAATGCAATTTTTATTATTTCTTTCCACTTCCAAACCAAAATGTGGTTGGATTATTCAGCGTATGATCAACGTGTCAATAAATCCTGGACCATGATAAAATATATGCTTAACCATGCACACTACAGATTGATGCAAGCATGTTTTCAGTGAAGGACCGAAAATTATCATGGCCATAGCATGGGTCGTAATTGCTATTGGTACAGAAACACTCTCGCTTCCCACATAATTTATCCACAACAAAATATACAGGTTGCAAGGAATTTTCTAAAGGCATTTTATGATAAAAGCTGTTAAAACTGACCATACCCATCTGACCATGTTAAACAATACACTAACTAACAAGAGATGGCCAAAGGACATAAATGCAGCAAATGTTCTTCTGGTAATATATTTAAAGGTGTCAAGATGCCACATTACCAGATTCAGATTAGATGTATGTGTTGTGAACAGCAATGAAGTTACCCAGTTTGTAAGCAACAAATTAAAAAAAATTGTTGATAACCGCTTTTTGCATCATTCCAACTACAGAATTAACGTTAAAATTTCAACTGAAATATCTCCTGACCAAATCTGTGATGGATATGACTTATTGTAGAAGAAAAACCTGGATAAATCCGACGTATAGTTGTGAATGTTGCTCATTAAATAAGTACAGTACTGATACTCCATATTAACATTGATTTGCCGTTAAAATGAAGTCTGTAATAATATGTCAACGGTAGCAGTGACAATCGAACACTACAGTTTAAAGGAGGGGGAGAGAGAGGGGGGGGGGGAAGAGAGAGAGAGGGGGGGGGGAAGAGAGAGAGAGGGGGGGGGAAAGAGAGAGAGAGGGGGGGGAAGAGAGAGAGAGGGGGTGGGGGGAGGGGGAGGGAAGGAAGGTCAGTGCTCCTCGGGCAATTGAGGCATCATCGCTCACAGGCAGGCACGGAAAGCGCTATCAAAATATGGAGGGGACCGGGGGACAGAATATCTTGGCGGTCGCGCGCGCATGCGCATGCCCACGAGGCTTCGGAGGCCCTGTGAACGGTAATTTCAGCTCAATCCAGCACTAAATGCAGCCCAACTATGGTCATGCATGGACTGATGACATATTTCCCGTAAATCCAGGCCGGGATAACCTGGCGGGACAGACAGTGTTGAGCTGGGTTTAGCGCTGCTTCTCTGAGCTGGCTGTGGGCCTGGGGGCACTGCTCCCGTCTGACTCCCTACGTCTCTGGCCACCCCCGGGCGTGGGCTCTCGGGTGGGGACCTCTCAAAACAGGGGGAGACGTGTGCCCCCCCCCCATCCCTGGATCTCCAACCCTGCCTGTCCATCGCCAAGTGTCGCCGCCAAAGGGGGAGGCAGTTGGGATCTCCTCGCCACCGCCTCCCCTCCTCCTCCAACCAACAGGAAGTTGCGGGGCCAAGCGGTGCAGACGCTTCAGACGGCAGAAGTTCGCCTCCCTCCTCCCGGCTTCGGCGTGCGGGTTTGTTTTGAAAGCGCCGTTGGCATAGTGGCAGCCAGCTGCCGCTAACAGGGCGGGTGGGGGACGGGAGGAGGAGATGGAGCCACGGACGATGTCACCGCTGCTGCCGTAATTCGCTCCGACCCTCAGACACACCACACTTAGTATCTTTCCCACGCATTACAGCCGTCGCCGACACAAAACGTCGCATTCCTTTTCTCTAGAGATGCTGCCCGACCCGCTGAGTTACTCCAGTTTTTTGCGTCTATCTTCGGTATAAACCAGTATCTGCATGTCAAGTCGGGCAAAATGACTCTTTGTTTACATTGCCCGGTGGCACTTTGGGCGGTCAGTGGCACCCGGGCAACCGCTAATTTCGAGCCCTGTTAATGTGGCTGAAGAAAGGTTAGGCATTAGCAGATTGCAAGAGAAGAGAATGTAATGCTGTTGAACTGTAAACAATAGGTATGTAGGATTATGTGCACCAACATTAATCAAAACATAATTCAAAAGCAAAATGTAAGAAATTTGCACATATTTTCTAATACAAGATATTCAGAAACAATAAGGAATGTAAAAGAAAGGAAAAAATGCTAATACCGATTAAATAATAAATTGAAATGGTGGAAAACGATATTCTTAATGCACCAGGAAGGGGATCTATGGGAGTAAAGCACAAATGTTGAAGAAAGTTTTCACAATTGCGCTTATTCAATAATTCACCAAATATAGCAAGAGCTAGAAAGGCATTTCTGCAGGAAAATTACTAGATTATGCAAGAATTGTAGAAAGTTAATATTGGGATTTCAATTAACCCAATATTTATTGGAATAAAAAAAGGGCAAAGATTACTGGTGTAGTTGGATCTGTTCTGGAGAATGAGGTAGGATAATGTCAGTGGAGAACATTTAGGGAACAGTGATCGTAAGGTTTGGATTAATGATGGAGCAAGGATTGATCGGAAATAAAACTTAAATGTAGGATTGTTAACAAACAGAATGAAATGGAATCTGCCCAGAATTAAGTAGAACCAAACACTGTCAGAGCAATGGGTGACTTTGAACAGAAAATGGTTCATTGATGACTAAATACAAAATAAGGTGACAAAGATAATGCTTTTGGTGAACAATTGAAAATGAAGAACAAGGATGGTTAGCTATGGTAGAGAAACAAGTGTGGATACTGCTGAAAGGGTCTCCATAATCTTCCAGCTTTCCCCAAGAAACAAGGAAGACGCACAGACTAGAAAATAGCAAAATGACACGTGTACAAAAAGGGAAATTATTGTTTAATATGTGGTTGAAAAGCTATTAGAAACTATAACCAAGAGGCAAAATAAATAATGTTTTGAGTTCATAAGACAGAACATGATAGGAATGGTTTCGAGGGATATGGGCCAAACTCAGGAAAGTGGGTCTAGCAGAGATAGGGCATTTGGTTAGAACAGACAAGCTGAGCCAACGGGTCTGCTTTCATCCTGTATAACTCTGACTCAGCCCAGACTATCACAGGTACAACTAGCTCATCATCATCATGCCATGCCCTCTTCTTACTGTTACCTTCAGATGGAAGTTACAGAAGCCAGGAGGCCCACACACCTCTAGGTTCATGAACAGCTACTTGTTTACAACTATCAAGTCTTTGAACCAAACTGCAGAGCGGCACAGCTGTTAGAGCTGTTGCACAACACCAGAAACCCAGGTTCAATTCTGATGTCCAGTGCTGTCCAGGTGGAGTTAGCACATTCTCCCTGTGATGTATTGTCTTTCTGCTGACTGGTTAGCACACAAGAAAAGCTTTTCACTGTACTTCAGTACATGTAACAATCGTGCAAATTTCCTCCGGGTGCTCTGGCTTTCTCCCACATCCCAAAGATGTGTAGGTTTGTAGGTTGTAGTGTATAGTGGATGAGAAAGTGGGATAACTAGTGTGAACAGGTTGGTGTGAATGCTTTATCTAAACTAAACTAACCCTAAACTTACCATGGCAACAGAACACAACAGACCTAACATGGAAGGTACACAAAATTGCTGGAGAAACTCAGCGAGTGCAGCAGCATCTATGGAGCGAAGGAGATAGGCAACGTTTCGGGCCGAAACCCCTCTTCCTAACATGGATATGCTTTCTAATTGTATAATTTTGCATTCATGTCTTTTTTTTTTGCAATATTAAATTATACTTTAATTCTACAAGTCAAAAGTGTAAACTTTGTGTTGTCCGAGTCCACATGATTGTGATCAAGTCAAGTCAAGTTTATTCGTCACATACACATATGAGATGTGCAGTGGAATGAAGTGTCAATGCTCGCGGACTTTGTGCAAAAAGACAAACAAACTACAAACAGAATCACATATTCTTTTACATATTAAATATTATGGGCGGAAGGAAAAAGGTTTAGTAAAGTTAGTCCCTGGTGAGATAGTTTAGTCCGAATGGCCTCTGGGAAGAAACTCCTACTGCAAGGAAGAATGTAATTGCACCTACACCTCACCGTATTAGTGCCATGAGAGTAAACTCGACTCGACTAGTTCTACATGCGTGCGAGGAGTAGACACATACAAAATAGGTGCAGGAGGCCATTCGAGCCAGCACCGCCATTCATTGTAATCATGGCTGATCGTCTCCAATCAATAACCCGTGCCTGCCTTCTCCCCATATACCTTGATTTCACCAATTCCTGGAGCTCTATCTAACTCTCTCTTAAATCCATCAGGTGATTTGGCCTCCACTGCCCTCTGTGGCAGGGAATTCCACAATTCCACAACTCTCTGGGTGAAAATGTTTTTTCTCACCTCAGCCCTAAATTACCTCCCCTATATTCTAAGACTGTGGCCCCTGGTTCTGGACTCGCCCAACATTGGGAACATTTTTCCTGCAAGTAAGTTGCGTTTTAAAAATGAAATCGACTCAGGACCTGATTTGATGAGTGAGACCAGGCCTGCCTGCTTGCCTGCCTGGTGCACAAGTCACTAGGTAAAGCGTTTTCACACTTACACATATTCAGCTGCCGGACGAAACTGGCCATGTTGTTGTGCTTAAAGTACTTGGGCAGGATTTCCTTGCAGAACCGCTGCTCGTCCAGAACCAGGAACCCGTGGCCATTCTGCAATGGGAAGGGAAACACAACAGACATGAGCCAGAGACGGGGGATCCTTCTCACCACCACCCCCCACCCAGGGCACCATCATCCGGCAGCACAGACCCGTTGCCCTGTCCGGCTTCACTGCTTTATGCAGCAGCAGCAGCAGCAGCAGCAGAGCCGGGGACCGGGACACGCCGCTTGCTCGGGGAGAGAGGGGGTGGGAACGGCACAGTCCGCACTCAAGGCTGCAATGCGAAGGCGCGGCGCCGTCACCTGGTTCCAGCAGATGAACTCGTTAGTGTCGGGGTCCTCCACCAGGGCCCACAGCTTGGTGAGGAAGGCCGGCACCGCCATCGTCTGCTTCATCCTCACACAGTCGGGTCCGCACCAAAGATCCGCACCGTGACTGGTTCCGGTCCGGCCCGGCCCGGTCCCGCCCGCAAACCGCCGCCGCGCGCGCGCTCCCGCAGGCTCGGCCCCGCGACGCCACACCGTGCTGCGCGGCCCCCACGACGTCACACCGCGCTGCGCGGCCCCCGCGACGTCACACCGCGCTGCGCGGCCCCGCGACGTCACACCGTGCTGCGCGGCCCCGCGACGTCACACCGTGCTGCGCGGCCCCGCGACGTCACACCGTGCTGCGCGGCCCCACGACGTCACACCGCGCTGCGCGGCCCCACGACGTGGGGATCAGGGGGTATGGAGAGAAGGCAAGTACAGGATACTGAGTTGGATGATCAGCCATGATCATATTGAATGGCGGTGCAGGCTCGAAGGGCCGAATGGCCTACTTCTGCATCTATTTTCTATGTTTCTATGAGACCCTTCTTCAGACTGAAAAATTCCCTCTCCATAGATGCTGCCTCATCCGCTGAGTTTCCCCAGCATTTTATGTCTACCCAGGTTTGTAGATGCTGGTTTTACACCGGAGACAGACACCAAAATGCTGGAGTAACTCAGCAGGACAGGCAGCATCTCTGGAGAAAAGGAGCGGGTGACATTTCTGGGACGAGACCATTCTGCAGACTGAGACTCAGAGGAAAGGGAAACGATGTATGTAATAGTAGCAATGTTACAAAATTTTGAGATTTTAAAAATCAAGTCTGCAATTTATCCCATCAGATAAAGCATAACAATAAGTTTAATTTGACACCA
Organism: Leucoraja erinaceus; assembly: GCF_028641065.1. Lineage (NCBI taxonomy): Eukaryota > Metazoa > Chordata > Chondrichthyes > Rajiformes > Rajidae > Leucoraja > Leucoraja erinaceus. The sequence continues at coordinate 57,869,199 of NC_073381.1, forward strand.
AATTCACTTTCATATCTCAAGTATTAAAAAAGTTATGGCCATTTTCATACTCGGAAATTAGCATCTTGTTCCCTATTGATTTTCAATGGACATTACAAAAAGCTGTGATCTTGGATAGTCAAAAGCCCATTTCTTAAGGAAAGATTAACATTTTTAAATAGCCTAAGTGTCCAAAGATTATTCACAAATAATTCACAATATAACATGATTTTTATATCTAATTTACATTAATTTATAGGCCAAATGGAAGGAATTTAGTGTTCAATTGCTGTAAATAAATGCCCATTTAAATCGGCTTTCTAGTGGGTTCCTGAGAACGCGCTGGTTTAGAACGTTCACATCGCGCTGGATTAGTGCCCTCAAATGCCGAGAAAAATACTGCGGGATATAAAAAGCCCAAAATGAACTACTCGCTATAGATAACTTGATATACAGGGTTATATACATGCCCCATTTAATGTAAAAATAAGGTACATACCTTTAATTGTTTGCTTTATAAAACCCTGGGGCTGCGAGAGGTTGCGGAGTGAGACAGTAATTTTAAAACTATTATATCTATTATTCGAGGCCTATAAAACTAATAATACCTTTTGCGACCGGGTCTTGCAGCGATTTTTCGTTAATGATTTACTAGGCTGAACATCTGCGATTGGAACAGCCTAATAAAAATCGCGTTTTAAACCCGCCCCCTCCAAACAGCGCCAAAATCGCGGACATGGCTTTGGGCAGATTCCCAATGACGATTCAGGTAGGTTTTGTAACATACCTAGTAATAGTTGGTGATGTCGAGAGATAGAGTGATACAGTGAGAAAACAGGCCCTTCGGCCCAATTTGCCCACACCAACCAACAATGTCCCAGCTACACTCAGTACCACGTGCCAACATTTAGTCCATATCCCTCCAAACCTGTCCTATCCATGTACCTGTCTAACTGTTTCTTAAATATCGGAGTAGTCCTTTCCTCAACTACTTCCTCTGGCAGCTTGTCCCATACACCCATCACCCTTTGTGTGAAAAGGTTACCCCTCTGATTTCTATTAAATCTTTTCCCCTTCACCTTAAACCTGTGTTCCCTGGTCCTTGATTCACCTACTCTGGGCAAGAAACTCTGTGCATCTACCCGATCTATTCCTCTCATGATTTTATACACCTCAATATGATCACCCAAGTGAAGACAAATGTAGGTCCCTTACAATCAGTGACAGATGGATTTATAACGGGAAACAAGGAAATCGCAGAACAGTTAAATAATTACTTTGGTTCTGTCTTCACTTAGGAAGACACAAACAATCTCCCAAAAATACTAGGGGACCAAGGATCTAGTGGGAGGGTGGAACTGAAGGGAATCCATATTAGTCAAGAAATGGTGTTAGGTAAACTGTTGGTACTGAAGGCAGATAAATCCCCAGGGTCTGATGGTCTGCATCCCAGAGTACTCAAGAAGGTGGCCCTAGAAATCGTGGATGCATTGGTGATCATTTTCCAATGTTCTCTCGACTCTGGGTCAGTTCCTGTGGACTGGAGGATAGCCAATGCAACCCCACTTTTTAAAGAAAGGAGGGAGAGAGGTAACGGGGAATTATAGACCAGTTAACCTTACATTGGTAGTGGGGAAGATGCTTGGGTCAATTGTTAAAGATGTTATAGCAGCGCATTTTGAAAACAGTGACAGGATTGATCAAAGTCAGCATGGATTTATGAAGGGGAAATTATGCTTGACAAATCTGGAATTTTTTGAGGATGTAACAAGTAGAGTGGATATGGGAGAGCCAGTGGATGTGGTGTATCTGGACTTTAAAAAAAGCTTTTGACAAGGTCCCACACTAGAGATTAGTCTGCAAAATTAGAACACATGGTATTGGGGGTAGGGTATTGACATGGATAGAGAACTGGTTGCCAGACAGGAAGCAAAGAGTAGGAATTAATGGGTCCTTTTCAGAATGGCAGGCAGTGAGTGGGGTGCCGCAAGGCTCGGTACTGTTCTTAATATATTAATTATAATATATATTAACGACTGAGATGAGGGAATTAAATGTGACATCTCCAAGTTTGCAGATGACACAAAGCTGGGTGGTGATGTGAGCTGTGATGAGGATGATATGAGGCTGCAGGTTGACTTGGATAGGTTGGGTGAGTGGGCAGATGCATGGCAGGTGCAGTATAATGTGCATACATGTGACGTTATTCACTTTGGTGGCAAGAACAGGAAGGCAGATTATTATCTGAATGGTGTCAGGTTAGCAAAAGGGGAGGTGCAACGAGACCTGGGTGTGCTTGTACATTAGTTGCTGAAAGTAAGCTTGCAGGTACAGCAGGCAGTGATGAAAGCTAATGGCCTGTTGGCCTTCATCGCCAGAGGATTTGAGTTTAGGAGCAAGGAGGTCCTACTGAAGAAGGGTTTCGGCCCGAAACGTTGCCTATTTCCTTCGCTCCATAGATGCTGCTGCACCCACTGAGTTTCTCCAGCTTTTTTGTGTAACCTCCGAGGTCCTACTGCAGTTGTGAGACCGCACCTGGAGTATTGTGTGCAATTTTGGTCTCCTAACTTGAGGAGGACATTATAGCTATTTAGTGAGTGCAGCGTAGGTTCACTAGGTTAATTCTCGGGATGGCGGGACTGACATATGATGAAAGAATGGGTCGACTGGTCTTGTATTCACTGGAATTTAGGATGAGAGGGGATCTTATAGAAAGATTTAAAATTCTTGAAGGATTGGACAGGCTAGATGCAGGAAAAATGTTCCCGACATTGGGGGAGTCCAGAACCAGGGATCACAGTTTAAGAATATGGGGGAGGCCATTTACGACTGAGATGAGGAAAAACCTATTTACGCAGAGAGTTGTGAATCTGTGGAATTCTCTGCCACAGAAGACAGTGGAGGCAAATTCACTGGATATTTTCAAGAGAGAGTAAGGTTTAGCTCTTAGAACTAAAGGAATCAAGGGGTATGGGGAAAAAGCAGGAATGGGGTACTGATTTTAGATGATCAGCCATGTTCATATTGAATGGCAGTGCTGGCTCGAAGGCCCGAATGGCCTGCTCCTGCACCTATTGTCTATGTATCTCCGTATCTCCGACAATGAGACTGAACAAGACAACTTTGAAGCTGGTATGACTTGGGTGGGGAGAGGGATTGTTGGGGTTACTTGAACTTAGAGAAATCAATATTCATACCACTGGGTTGTAAGCTGCCCAAGCAAAATATGAGATGCTGTTCCTCCAATTTGTGATTGGCCTCACTTTAACAATGGAGATGCCTAGGACAGAAAGGTCACTGTGGGAATGGGATGATGAATTAAAGTGTTTAAGAAATAAACTGCAGATGCTGGAAAATCGAAGGAGACATGTGTGAGAGCCTTATCTATGATGGGAGAGGGGAACCCTCGTTCCTTAAAAATGACGATACCTCGGATGTCCTGGTATGGACCACCTCATCTTGGGCGCAGATGCCACATAGACGGAGAAAATGGGAGTAGGGGTTAAAATCTTTTTAGGAAGCAAGGTGGGAAGAAATGTAGTCTTGATAGTTGTGGGAGTCAGTAGGTTTATGGTAGATGTTTAAGAAAGAACTGCAGATGCTGGAACAATTGAAGTAGGACAAAAAATGCTGGAGAAACTCAGCGGGCGAGACAGCATCTATGAAGAGAAGGAATAGGCGACGTTTCGGGTTGAGACTTTTCTTCACTGATGAAGTAAAGGTGATGTAGTATGGATTATAGTAGATGTCATTTGATAGTCTATCTCCTGTGATGAAGACGGTGAGATCAAGAAAGTGGAGGGAGATGTCGGAGATAGTCCAAATGAATTTGAGTGCAGAATGTAAATTGGTGGTGAAGTTAATTAAGTCCATGAGTTCTGCAGGGGTACAGGAGGTAGCACTGATATGCAGTCATCAATGTAACAGAGATAGAGTGTACGCCTGGAACAGGGTTGTTCAATGTATCGTACATAGAGCCAGGAATTGCTGGGGCCCATTCGCATGCCCATAGCTACGCCTTTGATTTGGAGGGCTGAGGGATAGGGATGATGTGGAAAGGAGCCTTGAGAGAGAAGAAGCATGAAGGGCTAGAAGGGGCTGGAATGAAAGAAGAGGTGGTATAATTTGGCATATGAAAGGGTGGGTGGGGTAATTAGAGTTTGGGGGGTTTGGCTGAATGAAGTGATGTGGTCAACATGATACTGATGTTGAGTAAGGGATGAAGTAGTAGAAGATGCAGAAGTGGGGTATCGCAAAATAGAGGAGAGATAAAATCTGCATGAGTTTTGATTAAATAATTAAGGAGAACATGCCTTCACTGATCTTGTTCAAACCATTACTTTTAATTGTCGGCTTTGTCCAATTCAAAAAGCCACATTTTCTAACTTCATTCTGTTTTTTTTTTCTTCAAATTCAAACTCATCCAGTTTTCTTTACCTTCTTCCAAATATATTTGCCTTCAATCACAACTTTATTCTTGTCCTATTCCTGCTGCTGTATATGTGAGTGGGAACTAATTACTTCTAACTTGTATTTGCTGTGCAGAATTATATATATGAACGCAAAAGGAATTGCACAGCAGAAGCCTGATAACAACAGCCAAGACTGCCTGCTCATTTACCTCTGAAACATAAAATCAAATGTCAATAATTTTGAACAACATATTTAACATATATATATCTGCAAAAGCTACTCAAGGCAATATTTTAGTACCATACATTGACAGGAACTTGCACTTGCATGAGCAAAATCATATTGCAGAATGTTCCTGGTTTGCTATGTCCCTACCACCAGGTTTGATGGATTTAAAAATAATTATAAGTGTTAAACGAGAGTGAAATTGTTTGTAAAAAGACACTTACATTGTAATCCATAGGTCTACGATCCCCAGTGAAATAACTTTGGTTTCAGATCCAAGAATTTTAAAGCTCAGTAATCTCAGGAATATAAGGACCTACTGCCATTCTCCATGTTAAGCACTCCTGCAAGGTATATTTATAGATTCTGCATTCTGAATCTGTCATCAAGTTCAGTAGCTGTACCCCTAAGTCCAGTGAAATAACTGCATTTCAAGGAAAGCTTGGTTTCCTGAACAGTGATTGGATGTACCCAAAATAGCCTAATAACATGTAAAGCCTGAGTTGTTCACATTATTATAGTGAATAGTCACTGGAATAATCAATTGGAAGCTTTGATATAAAATCAGCTGTTAAACATGCTACTAAGCAAAATCTATGTTCTTGAACAACTATGCCCTCTGCTGACAGACTTAAACACATTCAAAATAATAAACTGCAAATGCTGGAAAGTGGAAATAAAAACATAAAATGCCAAATACATTCAACAGGTCGGGCATCATCTGTGAAGTGAGAAACAGAGTTAAGGTTTCAGACTGATACTTATTCAGTGATTAACTGCACTTTGGAGAAAAAATATGCCATACTTGTTTTATACATTCAGCCCTGACAATGGAGCACAGAGCAGGACACTGCCACCTCCGAGGCTCCACCACCACTGTCGAGGCTCCACCTCTGCTGAGGCCCCACCACTGCAACCAAGACTCAAGGCCACCGAGGCTCCATTGGTCCAGACAGGCTTCGCTGCCTCGCTTTTCCGCGGCCTCCTGGGAAGTGTCTGCCACTGCCTGATTAGCACCTGATAGATGGTTATTCACTATAGCTCAATCTGGCTGGCAATTTCAATAGACAATAGACAATAGGTGCAGGAGTTGACCATTTGGCCCTTCAAGCCAGATGGTCAACGTGGTCATGGCTGATCATCCCCAAACAATACCCCGTTCCTGCCTTCTCCCCATATCCCCTGACTGCCGCTATTTTTAAGAGGCCTATCTAGCTCTCTCTTGAAAGCATCCAGAGAACTTGCCTCCACCACCCTCTGAGGCAGAGAATTCCACAGACTCACCACTCGCTGTGAGAAAAAGTGTTTCCTCGTCTCCATTCTAAATGGCTTACTCCTTATTCTTAAACTGTGCCCCTGGTTCTGGACTCCCCCAACATCGCGAACATGTTTTCTGCCTCTAGCGTGTTCAAACCCTTTACCATCTTATATGTTTCAATGATATTGCCTCTCATCCTTCTAAACTCCAGAGTGTACAAGCCCAGCTGCTCCATTCTCTCAGTATACGACAGTCCCGCCATCCCGGAAATTAACCTTGTAAACCTACGCTGCACTCCCTCAATAGCAAGAATGTTCTTCCTCAAATTAGGGGACCAAAACTGCACACAGTACTCCAGGTATGGTCTCATTAGGGCTCTGTACAACTGCAGAAGGACCTCTTTGCGCCTATATTTGATTAATCTTGTTATACAGGCCAACATGCCATTCGCTTTCTTCACTGCCTGCTGTACCTGCATGCTTACTTTCATAGACTGATGTACAACGACCCCCCAGATCCCGTTGTACTTCCCCTTTTCCCAACGACGCCATTTAGATAGTAATCTGCCTTCCTGTTTTTGCTACCAAAGTGTATAACCTCACATTTATCCGCATTAAACTTCATCTGCCATGCATGTGCCCACTCCCCCAACCTGTCTAAGTCACCTTGCATTCTCATAGCATCCTCCTCACAGTTCACACTGCCACCCAGCTTTGTGTCATCTGCAAATTTGCTAATGTTACTTTGAATCCCCTCATCCAAATCATTGATGTATATTGTAAATAGCTGCGGTCCCAGCACCAAGACTTTCCTGCTGCAGTATATGAGAAGAGCAACTATGTGACCTCTGATTTCAGTATAATTCTGGATCCCCTTAGAAATTAACCATCAAAAGCAAACTTAAATGTTATCATCAACTCACTTCAGGTCTAGGATTTAGAAACTGTTTTCTTCTATTTGAGCTTCCCAATATATTTTTGTAATATATGTAATAATGTATGTAATATTTTTGCCTGGTTGGATTCCAGGTGAGATTCCATGCCCTTTCTGATCAGATCTATTATCAACGCTGAAAATTAATGTTGGTAAATTACAGATATTTTTCATCATTTTTTATTCATACTATTAAATCAAAAATGTAAGCAACTTGAATGCTTCAGTAGAATAGGTTTTGAACATTTGTACACGGGCACTTAAATTATCAATGCATAGAAAGCTGAAGAGCAAATGTGAATAAATCGGACTAGGACAATTTGATAAGTACAATGGTCAGCATGGACATGGTAGGCAGAAGGACGTTTTGCTGTGTTTTACAGCCCTATGACTAAATTCTGACAGGTTAATTACTTAGTGTTTTCAATTTTAAAGAAGGCTTACGTTCCCTAGTCTTCTTCTATTGGTGGTTACTGGCTACTGGTCAGTCTGATTTCATGTGAAAATGTTGGTAGTTTCATGCCAGGAGATTTGCCAATGTGTCTGAACACAGAAGCCTGAAGTTGCTAATATGTGTTGGCCTGTGTTTTCACGACTAAACTCCATTAACACGTGTTAACCAGTATTTTCACGACTAAGCTCTGTGTAACAGAGGAGCACAAAGTTATGGCAATTCCCAGTAGTTGCCCTGTAGAATCTGCATTAACAGGTTAGACCTGAAACTGAGAGTTCTTCACCACAATTTCAATGAAGAAGAAGAGGTGGGAAGGTTTATGGTAACTTGATATTTGTAGATAAGGTGGATGGTCACAGTTAATTTTCCCAGGGCAGAAAAGTGTATAACTAAAGGCCATAGCTTTAAAGTGAGAAGGGAAAGGTTTATGAAGGACCTAATGGGAATGCTTTTCCACACAAAGGGTGGTAGGTAAATGAAACAAGCTGTCAGAGAAAATGGTGGAGATGGGTATAATTATAATGTTTAAAGGGCATTTAGATAGGTTTGTGGATGGGGAAGTTTGGAGGGCTCTGGCCAAATGCAGATAACTGGGACTAGCTCAGGTAGGCACCTTGGTTAGCATGAATGAGTTGAGCTGAAGGATAAGTTTTGTGATGCATGACTTTCTGATTCTAAATTACCTTCCAAAGTCCTGGGTAACCAATCCACTCCTTTGATAATGGAATGCTTTTGCATTAAGTCTAATCTGGCACAAATGCAGAGGACAGATTCCCCAGGATAAATGAAAACAAGAAAGCTGGGAGAATTTAGCAGGTCAAGCAGCATCAGCCAGAAAGACGGAGGTAACTATTTCCAGCAACTACAATTTATTTTTGCTTTTCTACAACACAGATTCAAGGGGATAAAACAGTTTATAGATCATTAACTGGATTAAAAAATAAATAAAATAATAATAATAATAATAACTGGATTATGAGAACAGTCTAAAAGGAGACCACAATTACCAAGTCCCCATTGGACACCTGTTAGGAAAAGTGAAAGGTCTGAAGTCAAGCAGCAGCTCTGAATCTTAGACACTTGCTCAGGGAAATGCTGGCAGTTAAACATGGACATCCCAGTGTTGGTCAGTCCACTAACTGAATGAATAAAAATCGATTATTAAAGAGACAAATGTTGCATAATTGATCTTGCTTAGAAAAAGAAAAAAAGCTATTTGTAGTTTTTGTGGATGAAAAATAAAAAGGATATTTCCTTTATACTGTGAATGGCCTTCTCTTTTTTAATGCGTTTCTGTGGATGTTTCATTAACCAAGTTGCAAATAATAGTAAATTCTTTTTTGCGAATTTCAAATAGTAGCTGTTCAGAGTATTTTTCTTTTTTTTTCTTGCAGAAATTAACATTTCATTGTTTTATCTATTTAAATATATTTGTAGTTGTCACTGTGGTCTTATCACAGTATACATGTGGTCTTTCACAATACATTACAATCATTCCTTGCTGGGTCTTTCTAGGAATTTCATTTTGGGAAGGGAACAAAGCTAATAGAGCTAAGGCTTCAAGTTCAAGTTCAAGTGAGTTTATTGTCATGTGTCCCTGTATAAGACAATGAAATTCTTGCTTTGCTTAAGCACACAGAAAATAGTAGGCATTTACTACAAAACAGATAAATGTGTCCACCATGATATAAATATATACACACATGAATAAATAAACTGACAGAGTAAATGGAAAGACACACAAAATAGGAGCCACTGGTACGCTCACATAGAGATAATAAGGTGAGCACAATATACAAGCCGTTCTCTGAAAACCCATATTTAAGAAAGTTCCAATTCTCAGAGGCATCAAAGAATTGTGTGAAAATTTGCAGCTATTAGCCAAAGCTAGGGCAAACATGCCCAATGTAATATGCTTCATTGAAAATATGAGCTTTTTACCTTTATAAAGGCTTTCCTCCCACATGGAAAATCCCACAGTCACACAGGTCAGCTCAGTTTCCAGAACGTGCATGCATTAAACATACCCAGGTGCCATGCTCAGCAGAACATGTCTTTACTCAAAGAATATCAGGAAACAAAGTAGGTCTTTGGAGATTTGCCCATTTGTAGGATGTCATTAGTTGCATCCATTATGGTTTGGCTTCTACCCTAATGAATCAAGGATTTCTGTATTGGTGTGTGATTGCCAGCATTGTGGTGGTTCTGCCTTGACCCACCTAAGCCACATACCTGGAAGCGTTTCCTCTTTTTAAGAGCACCATAAACTCAATCCTTCAGTCACATTTGTCATTCGTGACCAGTCTTCATGGATGAGAGCATCAGCTGTAAAATTAACACGAGGTGAGGTGAGGTGAGCAATTTTATGATAAGGGAGATAAATCCCACATCTTCACAATATGTTTTGCCCTCTTTGCTTCCAAAAACAGTTTTAAAAAGAGGTTGTTTCCCGCACCAATAGTCATCTATATTACTAAAAGTCTGTTCTTGACCGGTTTTGGCGATCTGTGCTGCGATTTCCGAGAGAACGCCGCCACCTACGGCCGTCATTTTTGGCCACCTTGCTCAGAGCCCCCCTCCGCCGTATGTGTGCCGAGGATTTTTCCCGTCGATGAAAAATTACAGAGATATTAATGATTTTACAAAATTCCCCACTCTCTCTGCTGCCCCTGCTGGCGGCAGGGGGGAGGGACTATAAAACCAGGAAGTGGTGTGCCTCAATCAGTGTCTGCAAGCTGGAGGAAGGCAGAGGGTCAAATTTCTCCGAGCTGTGGATAACACTGAACACATGTCTACTCAAATGTAAGTGTCCTTAGTGGTTCTAGAACGCTTGCAGAATGTGTCTATTGGTTCAAAAATGTTTGCAAAAAGTGTTTATTGGTTCTAAAATGTTTGCAAAAAGTGTCTCTTTTGGTTCTAAAATGCTTGCAGAATGTGTCTTTTTTGGTTCTAAAATGTTTTTCTAGGTTCTCCCCCCCCCCCCTCCTCCTCTCCCTCCCCCTCTCCCCCCCTCCCTATCCCCTCCCCCCCCCCTCCCCCCTCCCCTTTCTCTCCTCCCCCCCCCCCTCCTCCTCTCTCCCCCCCCCCCCCCTCCTCCCTCCCCTCCCCCCCCCCTCCCTCTCCCCCCCCCCCCCCCCTCTCCTCTCACACATGTGGTTAAAGTGCACATTGTCAGATTTTAATAAAAGCCATTTTTATACATTTTTGGTTTCACTAAGCAGAATGCATGGAAAGGATATGCAACAAAATACTAAACATTATGTGGGGAGGGGGGGGGGGGAACTATGTATAAACACTGCTGTAATTTCTATATGGTGTAACCAAAATGTATAAAAATTGCCTTTAATAAAATCTGACAATGTGCACTTTAACCACATGTGACTTTTTTTATATTACAAATCTCAAATTGTGGAGTACAGAGGCAAATAAATAAATAATCTGTCCCAAACATTATGGAGGCCACTGTAGGTGATGTCATGCGGGTGAAAAGTCCATCTACCAGATTTCTTGCCACATGGAAAATCCAAGCTGTTGTGACTCCGTGAGTTGTCAGTAACTTTGTTCAAAAATTTACTTGCGTGCACATTATGAAATTGAAACCAGATTTGTTTCACTGTTTTTGATTAATGCGTTTATGTTACTCAATGAAGTAAAATGCAAGGCATGAGAGGTTAATATTTAGCAGGGCTTTGAAATGTTTCTGTGTATGTCTGTGCCAAATCAACCATGCATTGCTGTCAGTCACGGTATTATTATATTCTTCGTTACTTTTCTGTAAAAAGACAGACAATTCTTCAATGACTATTCTACAACTTGTATGGAGAAAAAATGAAGCCATGTTAAAAATCTGCAGTCCTCCAAATAACAGATTCAGACAACAGGAATTTACAGAGATGGCTATTGACTGATCATGGAAATCTGCTTAAATCAATGGAGAGGTTCCCTACACTCCTATAAATGTGAAATGAGATCTGTTTATTTGACAGGTTTCCTGATATTTTCGAGCAATCATTTGCAGAGAGGTCTAGCAAAATAGGTTTTAAAAATGAACTTTTACATTTAAAAAGGATGCTTTAGACTGCATAGACATTTGCCTAGTTTTGGTAGTAATAACCAAAATAAGGGAGAAAGAAAAAGGAAGAGGAAGATGAGCATATGGAGGAGAGGAAAGGAACAGAGATCTTTTCCCCTCTGTACACCTGCTCCTTTCCCATCCTCCTTATGTTTGCTCCTACCCCCCCCCCCCCCCCCCCCCCCCCCCCCCCCCCCCCCCCCCCCTACTCCCACTCCCCCATATGCTATTTGGCTTGGGAGTGGTAAGAACCAGGATAACTCTATCCTTTGAGGGTGGGAGATTGCAACCTTCATGTGGTCTGCCCTGTTTCAATGAATGCAATCAACCTGGCGTGCACAATCAAATAAGATCAAATAGAACAAGTTGTCCTACAACTTGAGGCTGTGCAAGCCATTTGCAAGAAGAAGAGGAAGACTCTATCCTTGTTCTGGCTGGGGGGAGGGGGAGTGAGAACACAACTATGGAAAACAGAAGCAGATGAGGGAACCATTTTGTACTCCCCCAGCTCTGTTGCAGCTTCTTCATGCCCCATTATTATTCGTCTGATAAATACGTCTGACGCCCAAGCATCACCCATCACAATTCTCCACAGATGCTGTCTGATCCACTGAGTTACTCAAGCACTTTGTCTTTTCTCTTTGAGCCAGCATCTGCAGTTCCTTGTGTTTATTGCTTTGTCCCACCCACATATTCTCTTTTCCAACTTTCTCCATCAGTCTGACAAGGGCACGACCTGAAATGTCATCTGTCCATTCCCTCTACAGATGTTGCCTGTCCCACTGTGTTCTTCCAGTACTTAGTTTTTTTTGCTCAAGGTTCCAGCATCTGCAGTCAAGAGTTCTTTTAATTTTGTTGTCATTTCAATTGTTTGAACATGCCTTACATGCTGCAACTGATGTTTAAAATAACCTTATTGTTTTTAATTGTTTTTAAGCAGATTTAACAAATGGAAACATTAAAAATCTTGATAGTTATCACAGATGGCAAAGCAGGGGCAGTGATGACCATTAAAGTTTTGCAAGACAGCATTGTGAGGGTGGGGGTGGGGGTGTTGCTGGCTGTGAACCTCCCAGGCGATTTGATTTCCTGACCAAATGGCCTCAACCTTACAAATCTGAATTAAGAGATTCATAATTAGGTGGCACAGCAATAGAGTTGCTGCCTTACAATGCCAGATACCCAGGTTCAATCCTCACCATGAGTGCTGTCTGTACAAAATTTGTACATTCTCCCCGTGACTGCATGGGTTTTCTCTGGGTGCTCCAGTTTCATCCCACATTCCAAAGATATGCAGATTTGAAGGTTAATTGACTTCTGTGCTGTCCCTAGTAAATTGGCATTAGGATAGAACTAGTGTACGTGTGATAGTTGGTTGGTGCGGACTCAGTGCGCCATATGGCCTGTTTCCACACTGTATTTCTAAACTAAACTAATAGACAATAGACCATAGGTGCAGGAGTAGGCCATTTGGCCCTTCGAGCCAGCACCGCCATTCAATGTGATCATGGCTGATCATCCCCAATCAGTACCCCGTTCCTGCCTTCTCCCCATATCTCCTGACTCCGCTATTTTTAAGAGCCCTATCTAGCTCTCTTGAAAGCATCCAGAGAACCTGCCTCCACCGCCATCTGAGGCAGAGAATTCAACGGACATACCACTCTCTGTGAGAAAAAGTGTTTCCTCGTCTCAGTTCTAAATGGCTTACTCCTTATTCTTAAACTGTGGCCCCTGGTCCTAGACTCCCCCAACATCAGGAAGATGTTTCCTGCCCCTAGCGTGTCCAAGCCCTTTACAATCTTATATGTTTCAATGAGATCCTGTCTCATTCTTCTAAACTCCAGAGTGTACAAGCCCATCTGCTCCATTCTCTCAGCATATGACAGTCCCGCCATCCCGGGAATTAACCTTGTAAACCTACGCTGCACTCCCTCAATAGCAAGAATGTCCTTCCTCAAATTAGGGGACCAAAACTGCACACAATACTCCAGGTGTGGTCTCACTGGGGCTCTGTACAACTGCAGAAGGACCTCTTTGTTCCTATATTTAATTCCTCTTGTTATAAAGGCCAACATGCCATTTGCTTTCTTCACAGCCTGCTGTACCTGCATGCTTACTTTCATAGACTGATGTGCAAGGACCGCCAGATACAGTTGTACTTCCCTTTTTACCAACTTGACACTATTTAGATAGTAATGTGCCTTCCTGTTTTTTCTACCAAAGTGGAGAACCTCACATTTAACCGCATTAAACTTCATCTGCCATGCATCTGCCCACTTCCCCAACCTGTCCAATTCACCCTGCATTCTCATAGAATCATATAAACATATAATCTGTATTATGAGGTATCTAAAGGCCATGTGGAAGTAGTACGACACTCACAGAGTTCTGGGTTGTTTAAAATATGAAAATGCATAATCCCTTATATGTTTTTATGTGCAGCTGATCGGTGAGCTTCAAAAGAGGAAGCTGGGCATCCATGAATGATAGCTCTTCTAGCTTAGCCTTAGACAATGGAATGGAATACATTGTCACATGTGACAAGGCACAGTGAAATTCATTGCTTGCATACCCAAAGTATACAAGTAGCGGCTGCCTACGGCGTTTACAAAGTACGCCTGCTCCTCCTTTTGTTCTCCCACCTCCCTCCCACCAACAACAGTTCGCCCAAGTCAGGTCCCCATTGTCCATAGTTCTCCCCCATTGTCCTTCCCCCTCCCTCCTCACGGCGGTCCTCCACGCTCTTATTGACCACCGACTGCGGGTCCACCCTTGAGACTTCACCACCACCGAGGCCCCATCGTCACAAGGCTTCGCTGCTGCTGCTTCACCACCGCCAAGGCCTCACCGCTGCTGACGTCCCACTTCGTGTCTGTCTCGGTCAGCGCCATCATTAGCCGCCGCACTGACCGCTTCACAACATGCTGAATCTTCTCCTGATGCCTACGTGGTGCCAACCCGAGCCCCAGCCATGGTCTCCTTTGGCCACTCTGCCAACCCGGGCTCTGACCCGTGAGGCGAGGCTCCTCTGACGATGAGTGAGAAAGCAAGTTCTAGCTTTATTAGGAAATAGGAAAGTTACACAATATGTGGGCATTGGATGGTTTTCCCACGTATTGCCAGATATTAGCAAAGGTTGTGTGAAAGATGGAGAAAGTTGATTTGCCAATACAACATTTGCTGGATGTATTGAAAAAGGCATAGAGTTAATGTATCAGGTCAATGAGTTTGCATCAGAACATCTGATGGAAGTTCTAAAGAATGATCACTGACATGAAATAAACTTAATTTCTCACTACACAATGTTGGAATGTTGAATATTTTCAAAAGTTTCTATTCTTATTGGGATTTCAGAAACTGCATTTTAAAATCTAACAAAACTCATCACATATTCATTCCATTGTGTTATGCAGCAACTGTGTACCAAACTCTTCCTCTGGTGTAACACAGTCATGTCAGGACATATTGAAAAAGCATTCCCACCAAAGGCCTTAGACAACAAGGAGATGCTATTGTTTGGTCCGGTAGACATTTGAATAGGATGAGTCTGTTAAATTAAAAGAGCATAGGCAACCTATGGAAGCCCCGGGCACCATTGAAGACAAGATGGTATTCCTGACAGAGCTATTATGTTTTGTGTGAAGCAACATGCAATAGGAATTAATGTTTGTTTTTAGAGTTTATTCAGAAATGGCAGAACATGTCTCATTGATTAAAGTTATAGTCTCTGGCGGATTGAATGATATCAGTAACAAAAACATTCTGCTCAAAAGCACTCTGCTGCATTTTGACGGCACAGAGTTGACTAGTTTTGGGGCGAGTCTGGCTCAGACAACGACTGTGGTATATGAGTAAACAATCAGTTGATATTCAATATTGAAGTAGAACATAAAAATAAAAATCATACAAACAAAGTAAAAGAATCACTATTCCGCAGATTCAACCATCAGAAAGGAGGCAAGGGAGAGAAGAGGACAAGAACAGAGGTAGGAATGAGAAAGGGGAGAATATTAAAATAACAAAGTGATGGAGTAACTCAACGGATCAGGCAGCATTTGTGGAGGGAATGGATAGGTGACATTTCAGGTCTGGACCCTTCAGACATATAGGTAGCTGTGGTGAAAGGAAAGGAGAAGAAAAGGAGATGAATAGGTAAACCTACTGATCAAGGAATACAATCACGACTTCAATGAAAGAACCAGCACGGAAACAGAAGAAATATCCAGAGAAGATGTATAGTTCTTGGATATTATGAATCGCTCAGCAAAGATGATATGTGGGCATTATTGTCTAGACTTACCTTTCAAACAAGAAAGCGTCAGCATGCCAAATAATTGTTGCATTGCAGAGCAGCTCATCCAGAACCTGAAACGCAGGTTTGGCAAGAATAAGAAATTTTGTGATGAATATACATCTTTCCTCACAGAAATGATTGACAATGGTTATGCTGAAATGGTACCTGTGGAACAGCAGAATCAGAGTGATGGAGAACTCTGGTCGTCGTGGCTATCCCTCAAGGTCGAGGTTGATGGTCTATGTTCTGTTGTTTTTATGGACTCTCAGGAGTCCAATCCTCGCTTTGAAAGTTCTTCAGCATTCAGGATGGGTAATTCTGGCAGATTGGGCTTTGGTTGTTGCTGCCTCTCTTTCCATTATCTACTCTTTTCTTTTAATTCTGTGCATCTCTTGGCTTCGAAGGTCACTGTTCCTTCTTGGATGATGGTTCGTCAGAGTTTCCTGTCCTTGGGATTGGTTTCCCAATTGTCGATGTCGATTTCACATTTCTTCATGCTGGCTTTCAAGCCGTCTTTGAATCTCTTCTTTTGTCCCCCTTTTTAACCTGGGATTAGAAGATTTGCTTTGGTAGATGCACGTCTTCCATCCGAGCAACATGTCCGGCCCATCTTAGTTGGTTCTTGATGACGAAGGCTTAGATGCTAGATGTTTTTGCTTCATTCAGCACGCTGACGCTGGTTCTTCTGTCTTCCCAACTGATATTTAA
The DNA here is from genome assembly GCF_028641065.1 of Leucoraja erinaceus. NCBI lineage: Eukaryota > Metazoa > Chordata > Chondrichthyes > Rajiformes > Rajidae > Leucoraja > Leucoraja erinaceus. The sequence goes on from NC_073381.1 coordinate 57,885,535, forward strand.
ACTGCTTCAAAGACATCGTTGATGGAACTTTTCAAATGTTTTCAGATGGCGCTGGTATGTTGTCCAGGTTTCTGGTGCATACAAGAGCATTGGAATCACCACTGCCTTGTACACTAACATTTTGGTGTCTGTTCGGATGTCGTGATTTCGAAAAACTGTCGTTCGAAGACGTCCTAAAGCTGTTCCAGCACACTTAAGACAATGTTGGATCTCGTCATCAAGGTCGACATTGGAGGAGAGGTGTCTTCCAAGGTACGGAAAGTGATCTACATTTTCCAGGGTTGTTTCACCAAGTTGAATTGATGGTTCTTTCCGATTTGTCTCAGTTGGTGATGACCTGTGCCTGGAGTTGATGTTAGGTTCAAGTTTTGTGTATGCATTGTTGAAGGCACTCGGGATCTGTTGCAGATGATTTTCTGAGAGAGCTGCAACACAGTTGTCGTCTGCGTATTGGAGCTCGATGAGGGAGCTCATAGATATCTTAGTTTTGGACTCGAGACAGGCAAGATTGAAAAGTCTGCCATCTGTTCTGTAGATTATTTTGATTCCTGGGGGTAAGTCGTCCAGGATGATGTGGATGGTTGTTGCAATGAAGATAGTGAACAGTGTTGGGGCAATCACGCATCCTTGTTCACTCCTGATCTGACTTGAAACGGCTCACAGGTGCCATGACTGTGGCAAGTATGTCATCGTGGAGAAGTCGCAGGATTCAAATATACTCTTCAGAACATCCACAGGTGGATAAGACGTCCCATAAGAGTTCCCTTGATACCGAGTTGAAGGCCTTAGTGAGGGTAATGAATGCAATGTACAAAGTTTGAAATTGTTTACAACATTTGTCTTGTAGTTGACGCATTGTGAAGATCATGTCGGCTGTTCCACGTGATGGTCTGAAACTGGCTTGTGCCTTCAGAAGGAACCTTCACATATCAACACAACTGTTACGCCACATCCATGAACAGCTTGGACATGGAGGAAGGAATAATATGCTGTCTCGCCACTAAAAGATACTGGATTATCAAAGCTAACTCTACTGCAAGAAAGGTCATAATAGACTGTGTTGTGTGTAAATGACAACAGGGGAGAGATGGAGAACAAAAAATGGCAGACTTGCCCCTGGAGAGGATTCTTCTAGACAAGCCTCCATTTACAGATGTTGAAGTAGACCACTTTGGTCCTAGCGAGATCAAGAGAGGTCAAAATCTTGTTAAAAGGTATGGTGTAATCTTCACCTGCATGGCAAGCAGGGCAGTACGTCTTGAAGTTGCATCTACACAGGCACAGATCCTGCAGCATGCTTCACTTTGGTACAGCAGCTAGCGAGATCAAGAGCAGGGTCAAAATCTTGTTAAAAGGGCATGGTGAAAACGGTGTCTGAGAAACTTCAAAGACCCTGCCCATGGACATCAGGGAGACGGTACAGGGCAGTCGCATACTAGTAGGATGAGGAACAGCTTCTACAATAATACAATTACATTGCTGAACTCGGAGTCCCGCCGATGCATTTCTCCGGCCCCTCCATCCCCATTGTTTAATTATTCTGTATTTTTTGATTATTCTGTATCTTCTCTCTTTCTATTTTTTTTTTAAATTTCTTTATGTGCAACTACTACGGACTGATGCAAAACTGCATTTTGTTGTACTCATACTTGTATTTGTGCGATGACATTAAAGTTGAATTGAATTGAATTACGAAGATTCATCTGTTGACAAGGTCAATTTTCATCTTTAAGATCAGACAATGGCACAAATTTTGTCGGAGATGAAAGAGAATTGAGAGAAGCACTTAATGGCTTAAAACAGGACAAGATCCAGAATGCTATGCTTCAGCGAGGGATAAAGTGGCACTTTAACCCCCCAGCAGGATCCCATCACGGCGGTGTTTGGGAACGATTGATCCGCAAGGTTCGAAATGTGCTGTGCTCTGTTCTTAACCACCAAGTTCTGGATGATGGATTGCAAACTTTATTTTGTGAAGTTGAAGCAATTTTAAATGATCGACCTATTACCAAGAGTTCTGGTGATCCAATAGACCTGGAAGCACTTACACCAAACCATCCTCTGTTGAAAACCAAGCCAATACTACCACCTGGACTTTTTGTGAAGGAAGACGTATATCAAATGCAGATGGAGACAGGTGCAATATATGGAAGACCTTTTTTGGAAACAATGGACACAAGAATACTTGCCTCTAAACCAAAAAAACGACAACGATGGTCAAGGGTATGGAAAAGCTTTGCTCCAGGTGACATTGTGGTGGTGGCTGATTCCACTGCACCACGAGGCTCCCGGCTAATGGGCAGAATATTGGAGACCATACCAGATGCACAAGGTCTTGTGCGCACAGTTCAACTTCAGACGAAGAACATCATCTAGGGAAGACCGATAACTAAATTATGTCTGCTCCAAGAAGCTGAGACCTAGGTACAGCAAGAAGAAGGAAGAGTAGAAGATTGAAGAATCACAAAAGAAGATTAAATGCCCACACATAGTACATACCTTTTTTTTGTAATATGTAAGCTTTTATAGCTCCTTTTAATGTTTATTGGTAATTGTTTTGTTATATACGTAGAACAATTTGGGGCCGGTGTGTAGGAGCCTTTTATGTTTAGGCTAGCTACTGTTGGCATATTATATTATTTTGTCTAGATATATCTTGCAATATAATTTTGGACACTTGGGGGCGGTCATTAGATGCACAGAGGGGCGTATACATATGACAGGGAGTGATCAGACCAGGCACAGGGATGGAGAGCATACAGTTCTCACCAGACCGGGGAGAACAGAAAGCTACAACTTGTATGCACAATAAGGACAATCTGGTACGTTCATCTCTTTGTTTGTATAACTACTTCAATAAAGATCCAATTATATTTCAAATAACGACTGGAAGATCTGTTCTCTGTGGTCTGCATAAGATCACTCCTACTTACCTGTGAAGTAATGGCAAAGGAACGTTGGATACTGGAAGTATTGGAAATTTGCCTTTACATCACTATTGTAATTCTGTTTCAAACAGTGACTGCACCTCATTGACAATTAGCAATTTAGGGAACCTTGAAAACCATCAAAGATGCTTTACTAATTCAAGTATTTACTTAACCTACCGTTAAACAGTTCTGTATAAATATCCCTACCTATATTTTATATTCTTTGTGGATTACACAGCCCAACACACTGGAGGGCCTTAAACTAGAGGTTTTGGTTCATTTTCCAAGGAAGCAAGTTCTTCCTTGAGAATCAATTTTTATTTATAAAGATTTACATGTTTTATTTTGGTTGGCGTAGCTTGTGGGCAAACATTGAAATATTGCATTAAGATGAAGAAACCAGATAACTATCAGTAGGAAACTTACTTCCTTTTTATGGATTAGATAACAAGTCTGTAGCCATAGTTTGGTTATGGTGATCGCAGTTGTGCACTCTAGATTTAAAACAAATCCATTGAAACCTCAAGCATCCACAGTTCATTGATGCACGTACCTTGAGGAAGATGAGGAAGAAATTGCTCATTCAAATCAGCAATGCATCAATATGTCTGAAAAAGGGTACAGACCCGAATCGTCATCTTTCCATGTTCTCTAGAGATGCTGTCTGACCAGCTGAATTACTCCAGCACATTGCCTTTTCTTGTTAACCAGTATCTGTAATTCCCACGTGTCTTCATGCATTGATGCCTCTGGGGACAAATGATGGATGAATATGCCTGATGCGCTGTTGTCATTAACTGGAACATTGATGATAAAGGTTGCAGTGACCATTACAATCAAAGGAGAGTGTTAAACAGATGTTAAAGTCTTCTCTGCTATTCACTCAGCTTACAACCATCCTGTTGGTATTCAAATTAATCTTAAAAATTAACTTGCAAATGAAAGAAAAGGATCTGCTTGAGAATGTGATGGAGTAGTAATTGGAAATCACATATCAATTGGCACAGATTTAGATGTTAAAATAGACAATGGAATAAAAGCACAACTAAACAGAACATAAATAAGATCAGTCATAAGCTTGGAGTTAAAACCTGATCCTGCGCAATTTAAGTTCTGCAATGAAAATACTGGAGACACTCAGCTAATTAGACAACAATTAAAGAGGGTAACAATATTTTTAGACTTAACTTACTTGTCAAGAAATTTGTAGTTTTAATGCGGGGCACTTTTTAAATTAAGGATTCAGCAACTTAATATCCTAGGTGAGTAAACTTATATGGAATGTAAATAGTGTAGAAAGGATTTGTTTTCCCTCCTTCAGAATACTCAAAACTGCATTTATTAAATTACAGAGGAAATAGCCTATTGTGATGGAGGAGTCTCATACGGAAAGGCTGTAGGAAGCGTAAAGAGTTGATGCTGGAAAAGGGGAATTTTAGCTGGTGGCCTTAGGTGCTAAAGTATAGCACATTCAGGATGCGATTGTTCAGGAGCAGTTAAGATGCAAATGTGATGGTGAAGGGGGAAAGGTTAAGGTTGCAGTCAGGACACAGTAGATGATGTAGAGTCCTAAGAGATCCTCAACGTGGGAAATTCCTCTGAAGGGGAAATTCCTCAAACTGCAGAGCATCTTGGACAATACAGTTCACCCCCTCCATGACACACTGGTCAACTTGAGGAGTACCGTCAACAACAGACTGGTTTCACGAAGATGCAGTACAGAACGCCACAGGAGATCCTTTTTCCCCTGTGGCTATCAAACTCTCCAACTCCTCCCCATTCTGTTGTGGGGTAGACTGGAAACAATCGCCACCCGTTTCCCAAATTTTGCACATCCCCAAATCCTTCCACTCGTCACTTTAATTTCATGTATCTGTTGTGTTTTTGACTCTTGGCAGACCAATTTCTCTCCTGGGATAAATATTGTATTGTATCGAACCTTCCTGCTGTTAGTTTCAAGCACTGAACTTCACTAGCTGGGACATGCAGTTGTGCCCATTTTAACTTTCAACTTTAGTAGGTCTTTGACTCATAGGCACGCTCCGCTTCTTCCCGAGTGATCTGTGCCACCAAATTTATCATGTGTACACAATATATATATTTGATATTACATACCATTGGATCCCACTGTTCCAAGTCTGGGCAATTCCTTACATTTTATTACAGAACAAATGACAGATGATGAGGATATTTATAGGCAACGACGCATGCTGTATGTACAGGCGAATATTCTATTGCGTAAATTTGGTGCGTGTGCAGATGCGGTGAAGATGTCGCTATTTAGAGCATACTGCACACCTCTCTACACTGTGCACTTGTGGTCGAACTATGGAAAGACAAGTTTGCAGAGACTAAAGGTGGCATATAACGATGCCATGAGAACACTGCTTAGGAAACCTAGATGGTGTAGTGCTAGTAACACGTTTGTGGCTGCAGGAGTCAGTACTTTAGAAGCTCTCCTAAGAAATCATATGTATAAATTCATTTGCAGGATAAATGACTCTAAAAATGTAATTATTGTTGCCTTGTCAAACATAAGGTTTAGCACTACACGATACGAATCCCAGCTGTGGAGACACTGGTATCGTTGTAGGACATTGATCATTCTTTTAATCTGGAATTTTAATTCATGTATTGTGTTTTTTTTAATATATAATTTATGATGCTTTTATGTGATATACTAAGATTTTATATTTACTTTATGATATTTTTTAATATGCAATGTATTTTTATTTAATGTTGCCCCTTGTCTGGACCTCGAGTCTGTAATAAAGTTTATTATTATTATTATTTGTGCAATACATTCAGAAGATCTGGAAGCAATTTTGTAAAAATTGTTAATAAAGCAACAAAGAATTGATTTCTGAGAAAAGCCCATTTCAATATATATTTTAATATTATGCAAGGGTATTTCTAGGCTATTAATCAAGATGTTAATTGATAATATATAAAACAGCTTATCTAATTTAATGTTTTACATATTTTCTTTACAACGTCCCCCATGATAGGCTGATCCATAAGATTAAGATGCATTTGATTAACTGTACCTTGGTCAAAAAGATTCAGAACCAGCTCATTTATAGAAGGCAAAGGGTTGTGGTGAAAGGACAATATTCAGGCTGGAGATCTGTGATCAGTGGGGTTCCGCAGGGATAGATGCTAGGACCTCTGCTGTTTGTGATTATACAAATGACTTGAACATAAACATGGACAGGTTGGTTAGTAAGTTTGCAGATAACACCAAGATTGCTGGGGTCGCACAGTGCAAGGAAGGCTGTCTTAAGTACACAGTGGGATATAGATCGGCTACAGAAAGTGTGAGGTATTGCACTTTTGGATGTAAAATGCAAGGGGATTTACGACTAATGTCATGACCTTTAACAGCATTGATGTACAGAGAAATATTGGGTACATCAACAAGATTGTTGTACTCAATATAGGCAAGGACACCAGCATAACCACTAGTGAGTCTTCAAGAATGAGAGAATGGTCGCTCCCTCTTCTCCCCACTCCTATTAGGCAAGAGGTACAGAAGTGTGAAAAGGCACACCTCCAGATTCAGGGCCAGTTTCTTCCCTGCTGTTGTCAGGCAACTGAACCATCCTATTAACAAGAGAGCGGTCCTAAGCTATTATCTATATAGACCCGCGGACTATCTTTAATCGGACTTTATTAGACTTTATCTTGCACTAAATCTTATTCCCTTTAACATGCATCTGTACACCATGGATGGCTCGATTGTAATCATGTATAGTCTTTCCATTGACTGGTTAGCATGCAACTAAAGCTATTCACTGTACATCAGTACATGTGACAAACTAAATTAAACTAAAATGTTTTAAGTACAACATTTCTGGTGAGGGTAACAAAGTTCCATGAAAGTGGCAACACAAATAGAGTGATAAAGAAGGTGTATGTTTTCATAGGTTTGGCCATTGAGCATCAGGTAGTCATGACACAGCTTTATAGGACTTTGGTTAGGCCGTATTTGGAGTATTGCATGTAATTCTAATCGCTCATTAAACAAATGATGTGGAGGCTTTAGAAGAGTGCAGAGGAGATTTACCAGAACAATGCAAAATTGTAACTCAACAGGTCAGGCAGCAGGTCTGGAGAACATGCTTCAGTGACATTTTAGGTTGGGACCCTTCTTTAGACTGAAAAACACTGGGAGAGAGGAGAGGCCAGACAAAGCCTCTGGTATGTAATAGGTGATCACTGGGGGAGGGAAGTTTGATAGACACATGGTTTGGAATAAAGGCCAGAGATTAAAACATATTGATTCAAGACTTTTGTCAGAACTAAATCCTAGTCCAAATGCAACGTAGTAAAATTTCAATGACTTAAGTAAATGGGATTCCATCCATGCTAATCACCTCCGTTTGTGTTTTTTTTTGTTAATTAATTGGAAGAGCTTATCACTGGAACATATGCACTATGGAAAATATTATGGCAAAGGCACCATGAGAGCATGCTATCATGCCAGGCCTGTTATTAATTCATTGCTAAAACAATTGAAATATATGGCCCACTACTCCGTAAGTTGGTCTTATTTGGATTCAAAGCAAAATGTCTTCATTTCATAGGAATGCACAGCTGAAAGACCTCAGTTCATTTCATATTACTGTAGTAACAGCAGGGAAGGAGGCCATTTGGCGCATCAAGTCCATGTCAGCTCCTAGTAGAGCAATTGCATCATCCATTCTCCTACTTTTATCACAAGTGCTTATCCAGTTCCTGTTTGAAGGCACTGATTGATTGTTAATACTGGTCAAAGCCATGAGTTAAAAGTGTATAATTGTCATCTGCACCAGGACTGGAACAATGAAACTCTTATTTGCTGCAGCTTCACCGGCACATTATACACAACTCAAATAAACATACAATAAATTATCAGTTACAGTAGATAAACCAGACCATAATAGCGCAGCCCAAAGTACACAGTGTAACATTAGTAGAACAAAGTCCAAGTTCACAGCTGTGGTAGGGCTTTGCAGGGTGGTTCAATAGTGTGGAGTTTGATGGGAAGAAGCAGGTCTTGAACATTGAGGCAGTGTTCTCAGGCTCCTGTGTCTTCTCTTCTTTCCAGTGGTGGCAGCGAGATGAGAGCATAGCCAGTGTGGTGTAGGACTCTGATGTATCTAAATATTTCCTGAACAAGTACTGTACATCTGTCAAATCTCCTTGTAAACTTCTTTGCTCCAAGAGCACATCCAGTTTTTTTAACCATCATTCCTGGAGATTCTAGCCAATGTACCCTGCATTGTCTTCATATGTTTCCTTAATTGCAGTGATCTTAAATGGAGGCAGTAGTCCAGTTAATTAGTGATTGAACAAAACTCAACACAGGCATCAGAATATCACACTGTATGCTTTTGTAACTAACCTTTTGGCATTCTTTGCCACTTTCAAAGCAATCATGCATGGATGAGTTTAGCTATAAAGACATGTTGAACAAACTTGGATTGTTTTCTCTGGTGTCAGAGACTGAGGGGAGACCTGGTAGGAGTATATAAAATAATGAGGGGCATAGGTAGGGTTGACAGAATGTTTTTTTCCCCAGGGATGGAAATGTCAACAATTAGAAAGTATAGCTTTAAGGTGATAGAGGCAAAATTTAAAAATGTACAATACAAGTTTATTTATTTTTCACAAGCACACACTCATGTTCAGCTTAGACGTTGGGCTGTTCCTGTGCTCTACTGTACTCCTATTTTCTATGTAATTATGCACATATAATACCTTCAGCTCCATCATATATATCTTTAGAAATGTACTATTTAAACTTTCATATTCGTTTTTCTATAGCATATCACTTTATATGCATCTCTATTACATTTCATTTAACATGTCTTGGCAAATTCAGCTTGTCTACCTTCTTACAACCATCTTCTAAAAATCTTGGTGTTTACAACCAAGTTGATACCATCTAAAAATTTGGCAATTTTATACTGCACAACTTTTGCTAAGCATTACTATATTTCAGAAAAGCAGCAGTCCCTGCACTGACTGAGAACAACACTAGTTTATAACAAAATAATGGTTTACCTTTAAGCAAAAACATCAAGAGGGAACTCAGAAGGCCAAGCAGTATTTGTGTAGACAAAGTGGTGGAGTTGAAATGTCGCATCAGGACTGACACTGAGATAGAGGGTGAGATGATGACTGGTAGGGGATTGGAGTTGTTAAATTCACAGTGTAATCGTTAATTAGAATTCCTCTTGCACAAAGGATTTGCATAACAGAAAGTTTTGGGAATCAATCTCATTATTTCCAATAAGCAAATTAGACAAAGATAAGGAAGGCTTCAATGGCTTGTGGCACTGGAGCTTGAGATAATAAATCTTTCCAGGTGTTGATTAAATGACATTGATTGCACATTTTTCAACAATGCAATCAACAAGAGTGTATAAAAAAACACGTCAATTTTAAAGATAAATGTATTTCTAATTGCAAATTAATGAATTGTATCTGTTTTAGCCCTAATTTTATTCACGGTACCAAGTTTAATTATACCATAACAGCTGTGCTCTGTCTAAAAGGATGACAGTTTCATTGCCTGAATACCTGGTATTTCCATCAATTTTTGTTTTATTTCAGCAGTTTTATTGATTTTCCATTTAGATTGAAGGGATTTTTGAGAACAATAATCTGTGGCCTGGCCTGGAACATGTGGTAGAAATAAATGTCTAGCCCATCCAAAAGCTCTGACAATTACACCATCAGCACATTCAGGCCCAGGATATTTTAATATTGTGTGGATCTGACAATGGGGTGAATGTGAGCATCCACTTCAAAATAAATGGGGCAGTCAGATTAAGTATTTTTGTTATGCTGCATTTGCAGTTAATTAGCCTGGAAGAAGAAAATTCTTGCAAATGAGGAGCATACCTCACAAATATTCTAAAAAAAAGGCGTCTAAAGGCCAGACATTAGGGTTGTTGAGGCCACATGGCAGAAGTGAGACCATTTTCCATCAACAGAGTGTTTTGCACACAGAGGATCCTCACTACATATAGAACATTCAACTTTGAATTTAGCACAGAACCTGGCCATTCAGCTTATGATATCTGTGCCTAACATGATGCTAAATTAAAGTAATCCCTTCCGGTTGCATGTGTGTGTGTGTGTGTGTGTGTGTGTGTGTGTGTGTGTGTGTGTGTGTGTGTGTGTGTGTGTGTGTGTGTGTGTGTGTGTGTGTGTGTGTGTGTGTGTGTGTGTGTGTGTGTGTGTGTGTGTGTGTGTGTGTGTGTGTGTGTGTGTGTAACTATTTGTCTCGTTTATCTTTTTTTTTGAAGCATACTATGTTTACATATTCTGGTTGTGCCGCAGCAAGTACGAATTTCATTGTTCCATCTGGGACACATGACAATAAAACACTTGACTCTTGACATTTGTGCACCTTTCTACAAGTTTGTTAAATGGTACTAACTTATCTTCTTCTTCTTCTTGCGTATGGAGTACACAGCCTAAAGTTGTAGGACAACTTGTTCTATTTGATCTTATTTGATTGTGCACACCAGGTTGATTGCATTCGCCGAAACAGGGCGGACCGCGTGAAGGTTGCAATCTCCCACCCCACTAACTTATCTGCTTCACCATTACACCTGGGACCGGGTTTCATGTACCTACCACTCTGTTAAAAAAAAATTGTCCTGCACATTTCCTTTAAACTATCATCTGTCACCATCTAGTATTTGACATTTTTTATCCTGGGAAAAAAGTTCTGACTGCCTGCCCTATCTGTGCCTCTCATAATTTTTTTAACATCCTTCAATCTCACATCAGCCTCCAACACTCCAGAAAAAAATCTGTCTGTGCAAAGATGACCTACCTATATTTGTTTTGGTCTTTTACTTGTGTATGATTGTGATACCAAACTAAATTAAACAAAAATGATTGGCCTGTGGCAGCTCAAATGTGTTTATCTGGACTGCCTGCAGTTACCTGCGGAATGCTTTGGATGGCGCCATTTAAGTGCTGATCACATTAGAAGTTGCATTATATCTTATATCGAGGATAGACACAAAAATCTGGAATAACTCAGCTGGACAGGCAGCATCTCTGGAGAGAAGGAATGGGTGACGTTTCGGGCATTATATCTTAAAGTTGATTACTAAGGTATTAAAAAGCCTCTGATGAGATATTTGTCAATTTGTTTTCAGATGCATTTGTCTTCTCTTTTTCATACGTCCCTGCTGGAACAAACTGCTATTGTTCTCGTTAGAGCGAAGAAGGTTGAAAACAATGTTGTGTAGGAAGGAACTGCCAGATGCTGGTTTAAACCAAAGATAGACACAAAATGCTGGAGTAGCTCAGCGGGACAGGCAGCATCTCTGGACAGAAGGAATGGGTGAAGTTTTGGGTCGAGACCCTTCTTCAGACTAGTCAAGGGAAAGGGAATCGAGAGATATAGACAGCGATGTAGAGAGATATAGAACAAACAAATTTTAAAGATATGCAAAAAGGTAACGATGATAAAATAAACAGGCCATTGTTAGCTGTTTGTTAGGTGAGAATAGGAACCTGGTGCGACTTGGGTGTGGGGAGGGATGGAGAGGGAGGGAATGCCGGGGTTACTTGAAGTTAGAGAAATCAATATTCATACCTCTGGGTTGTAAGCTGCCCAAGCAAAATATGAAATGCTGTTCCTCCAATTTGCGATCAGCCTCACTGACAATGGAGGAGGCCTATGACAGAAAGATCAGTGGGAATGGGAAGGAGAATTAAAGTGTCTGGCAACCGGGAGATCAAATAGGTCCAGGCAGACTGAGCGAAGGTGTTCAGCGAAACGATCGCCCAGTCTACGTTTGGTCTCGCCGATGTATAAGAGTCCAAAAGATTTGATGGATGTGTGTATGACCTTGGTTAGAAAGGGTAAATGCAGGAAGGTGTTCACAGCAGTAGGTTTAAAGCCCAGGAATCGTATGTGTTTAAATTTTGTGGGGAAATTAGAAATTAATTTGAGGAGAATCTTTACACAGTGTGTTGCTATGGTCTGCTTCTCATTGCCTGAAAGGAATGAATACATCTGGGCTATAAAAAGGGAATTACATAGGTAATTGTCTAAATTATGAGCAACAGCAGTTGAGGCATGGTGTTGTTCAGACCCCTCATGTCTAAATTCAATCCTGAGATCAAATACTGTCTGTGCAGACGTTGTATGTTCTATATATGTGAATATCTGGGTTTCCTCTGGGTAGTCCACTTTCCTCCATGCCATTGCCTATATTATCCTTAATGCGTGTTAATGATAATACTATTCAAATGCAGACTGCATGTGTGAGAGATAATAAGTTATAGGGGTACAGGCAGAAATGAAGGGGTAATGGGACAAATTGAATGGGCTCCAATGGACCAAATGGTCTCTATCTATTTTGGTATAAATATAAGGAAATCGCTTTTAAAAACATATGACAATAGGGCTAAAATGTTGTCCTGTGAGGTGTTGGTATGGAGCTATAAAACATGAAAATACCTGTATCATGCCAAACCTTTCCTATCCATGTATCTGTCCAAATGGCTTTTAAATGTTGGTATTGTACCTGCCTCAGCAACTTCCTCTGGCAGCTCAGTCCATATACGACCACGCTCTGTGGGGAAATCGTTGCCCCTCGGGTTTCCCCTGGGTTCCTAATTTGAGGAAGGACATCCTTGTGATTGAGGCAGTGCAGCGTAGGTTCACGAGATTGATCCCTGGGATGGCCGGACTGTCATATGAGGAAAGATTGAAAAGACTAGGCTTGTATTCACTGGAGTTTAGAAGGATGAGGGGTGGGTCTTATAGAAACATATAATATTATAAAAGGACTGGACAAGCTAGATGCAGGAAAAATGCCACAGTCTTAGAATAAAGGGGAGGCCATTTAAGACTGAGGTGAGAAAAAAACTTTTTCACCCAGAGAGTTGTGAATTTGTGGAATTCCCTGCCACAGAGGGCAGTGGAGGCCAAATCACTGGATGGACTTAAGAGAGAGTTAGATAGAGCTCAAGGGCTAGTGGAATCAAGGGATATGGGGAGAAGGCAGGCACAGGTTATTGATTGGGGACGATCAGCCATGGCGGTGCTGGCTCGAAGGGCCGAATGGCCTCCTCTTGCACCTATTTTCTTGTTTCTATGTTTCTAGTCCAATTCCCTCCATGTCATTGCCTAAATTTTAAAAAATGGCATGTGTCTGTGGCGATATGTTGCAAGCATTACATTTTTCTCCTCTTATCTTAAACCTATGGTCTCTAGTTCCTGATTTATCAAAACCTGGGTAAGCAGCTGTGATTTTATATGCCTCTATGAGACCTTCTTACGATTTTATATGCCTCTATAAGATCACCCCTCAATCTCTATGCTCCTAGCAATAAAGTATCAGGCTGCTCAACAATCTCCCCAATCCTGGCAACATACTCATAATCTTTTCTGCACCCTTTCCAGCTTAATAATATATATACTATTATAAGGTTCACTGCAAAAGTCCTCCATTGTTTTGACGTCCCAAAATGCAGCATTTCACACATATGTAATAAACTACATTTGCCATTCTTCCATCCATTTACCCAGCTGATCAAGATTCTGCATCAAGGTACAAATGGCCTCCTTTCACGCTTTGACAATTCCATGAAATAATTTGCACTCTCCTCAAGGAGAAAGTTTGGAGTATGTGGCACATGTGCGATTCTGATGTAAACTCCCAACTGCACAAAATCCAAGTGAATATTCATTTGGAAGTACTCCAATGAAATAGTAAAACAACCTACTTTATTATCCTGCTCTTTACTTAAATTAAAGTAGGTTCTTTGCTAGCCGTGATCTTTAGTTTAGTTTAGTTTAGAAATACAGCGCAGAAACAGGCCTTTCGGCCCACCAAGTCCACACCGACCAGCAACCCCCGCACATTAACACTATCCTACACACAATAGGGACAATTTACACTTATACCAAGCCAATTAAGCTAGAAACCTGTACGTCGTTGGAGTGTGGGAGGAAACCAAAGATCTCAGAGAAAACCCACATGGTCACGAGGGAACATACAAACTCTGTACAGACAGCACCTGTAGTCAGGATTGAACCTGAGTCTCTGGCGCTGCAAGCGCTGTAAGGCAGCAACTTTACCACTGCGCCACTGTGTCGCTCTGTTTTACATAATAATACAAAGTCATGAGCTTCTCTTTACACTTTACTTTAGATTTTAGAGATACAGTGTGGAAACAGGCGTTTCGGCCCACCGAGTCCACACTGACCAGCGATCACCCTGTACACTAACCTACACATGCTAGGGACAAGTTTTTACAACATACCAAAGCCAATTAACCTACAGGCCTGTATGTCTTTGGAGTGTGGGAGGAAACTGGAGAAGCCAGAGAAAACCCACATGGTCCCAGGAGAACATACAAACTCCATACAGACAGCACCCGTAGTCAGGATCGAACCCGGATGTTTGGCCCTGTAAGGCAGTAACATTACTGTTGCACCATTGATCCGCCCGATAGTGACAGTGAAACGTAACAACATTTAAAAAGTATTCTTTTGACTTTAGATTTCAGATATTCCATTGGTGACTGATTATTAAAAGGGACTTTAATGCCCCTGTCCCACTTAGGAAACCTGAACTGAAACCTCTAGAGAATTTGCGCCCCACCCAAGGTTTCCGTGTGGTTCCCGGAGGTTGCAGGTGGTTGCGGGTAGTGGAAGCAGGTAGGGAGACTGACAAAAACGCACGGAAACCTTGGGTGGGGTGCAAAGTCTCCAGAGGTTTCCGTTCAGGTTTCCTAAGTGGGACAGGGGCATTACAGAAACATCATGATAGTTTTGCTGTATGTCCGCAAAGTGGGTTAGCATGCACTAAGATGCTTTTAGTATCTATTTTTGGTGTGAACCAGCATCTGCAGTTCCTTCTACACATTTAGCATGCACTAAAGTTAGGTTCTGCTGATCTTATTGCAATAGCTCCAGACAACTGAAGCCTTTGTGTTAAGAACAGAATTTGCAGATGAACAAAGAAGACACCAGTGTAATTAATATTTGATCAACTTAGCAAAAAGAAATTCAGGAGATTTAGCAATGATTGTCATTTGCTTGGCAAGAGAAGTCCATTAAGATATAGAGCGTTTAGGAAAGGTTCAGCTACGTATAACAACATGTTTTGGAAGTCTTTGAAAGAGGATAGGACTGACCAACCACTCCATAGTCCAACTTCTCTTGCTGACAGTTCAATTTTTAAATAAGGCCCCCAGTTTAATATCTACAAAATACAGGCACAATATTGTGACAAGATCAATGTGAAGTGGGGAGACATCTGAGCAGAATCAGTGAATCAGGGAAGGTACTGAACAGTCTAAATATCTGCTCACACCTTGAGGGTTAAGAGGAACAGAAATTCTCCTCCCACTTTACCAAGAGAGCCGTCTGTCTCTTGGTCTCTGTCTCTCTTTCACCAGTCTCAGTGAATCATTTACATAAAGGCCACATTAACTTTGGCAGGTTGACCATTTGCATGGTGTTTATGTTAATTAGTTCATGTGTTAGCAGCAGAATTAAGTAATTCGGCCTATTAAGTCTACTCTACCATTCAGTCATGGCTGATCTATCATTCCCTCTTAATCCCATTCTTCAGCCTTCTCCCCCTAACCCCTGACACCTGTACTAATCAAGAATCTATCAATCTCTGCCTTAAAAATATCCATTGACGACCTCCATAGCCTTCTGTGGCAATTAATTCCACAGATTCACCCCCCTCTGACAAAATAAATTCTTCCTCACCTCCTTCCTAAAGGAACCTCCTTTAATTCTGAGGCTATGACCTCTGGTCCTAGACTACACCACTAGTGGAACATCCTCTCCACATCACTTTATTCAGACCTTTCACTATTCGTTAAGTTTCAATGAGGTCCCCCTTCAACCTTCTAAACTCGAGCGAGCAGAGGCAAAAGCGAGCAGAGGCAAAAGCTCATCATATGTTCCGCAGATTTAAAACATAACAAGGAACAAACACATTCTTAAACCTTTTGCAGTAATATGTAAATGCCAACTGTAGTGAAGAGAGAATTCCTGAGAGAAACGTGTTACGGCTAAACTCATGGTATTCTTTGCTAGCAATGTGACAAATTTAATTACCAGCATAGTGTGAAACACTTTGACACTAACAACCATTCTATTGGAACCCACATTTCCAAAATAAACGTAACATTTAGTGGATTTATAATTTATGCAAAATACAATTTTTTTCATTTAATTAAATGGTTGAGTGGAATCAATACAATATGCTTTGTAATGTTGTGTTACTGTTGAATCTGTCTCTGCTGTATTTACATTAGTATAAGGTTGGCAGCAAGGCTGTTCGGAGGGAACTGAGGCTAACAACTGTTGTTTTCTGTCTGCTTTAATATCTTGCTTGAATTGCAAAATCCCCTTTTGCTGCTTCTGGAGCATCTGCTGGGGTCAAATGATGGACAAACCAGAGGTTGCATAATTTCTGGAGCTAGACACAGGATGTGTGGGTGCCATTTCCACTTCCCTCTCTATAGGATAATTCATCAAATAATTCCATTTTTGAGCTGACGGTAGAAAGCTAATGTAGTGCTCACTAATCTTTAAGTATCATATAAATACTTCTCTCAGTGGATGAAGTCTCTTTTGGAGAATAAATCAATATTCAAGAGTGGGTCCACAATATGCTGATATGACTCCATTTAACTCTGAGAGGGTCGTGTCCAGAGTATGTCACTTGCTTTAAGTGAAGTTGAGTGTTTTCTAGCTTGTTGGCATTGCAGCCTATTAAGTACTGTTCATTACCTTACTTTGGGTTTCTTCAGGCTGCTGAATCATATAAATCAAGTTACTATCAACAATACGAACAAAGACAAATGATGTTGCAGTAGTCCAACATTTCACTTGCTTTAACCTTGGCAAGATTTTCAAAGGAATGCTCTTATCCAACGTCCCTGCCAGATTTCTCCTTACACCAAAAAAACACATCAAAATCTTTCAAGTTATAGAATTAGTTAGGTTGTTTTCCTCAATATTATCCTCTATTGATGTCCTCGACATATTTTCAACCATACTATCTTTTGCTTTTGTGAGACACCACATATAAGACCATTAAAGGTTGTTTTTGTAAAGCACAGGTTTATTCTTTGTGATGTTGCTGTACTCAACTGGTCAGGCAGTATTTGTGGAAAGAGTGCAAGAGTTAATGCTTCAGACAGAGAACCCTACACGAGAACTGGAAAAGTGAGAAGACAAATCTGTTATAAATTGCAGCGAGAACATTAAAAGGAATGTCTGAATTGTCTGAAATCGGGTGGAGACTAAAGTTGTTCTGGTGACATAATTGGTTTCAATGCCATCAAAGAGAGGAAAACAAATTCTTGTAATTGCGCTTAATTTTTTGTCTGAGGGACTGTTAGTGGAGGAAGATGAATGAGAGCAGTGAGAGAAATAAAACATGCTGGAGCTGTGAGATGAGAACAAAGCAATTGATGGAAATCTGAAATAAAAGAAAATGGTGAAAATATCCAACAGATCAGGGGTGGCAACTGTGGAATCTGAAATAATAGAGAATGGCGAAAATATCTAACAGATCAGGTGTAGCAACTGTGGAAGGCAAAAAACAAAAGTAATGTAGACATTCATAGTCCTATAGCAGGGAAATGGGCCCTCCATCCCAACTCACCCATGACTACCTAGATTCCCCATCTAAGATTGTCTCATTTGCCCGCATTTGGTCCTAGCCCTTTAAACGTTCCCATCCACAAGTTTTAGACTGCACTTTCTCAGCATGGGCATTGGGTGCTGGCTAGTTGGCAGACAGAGAGACAGCACCATGGCATTAGCCATTAATGAAGACGGGAGAATGAAAATTTCCCTGAGAGATCAACTGATTAATTCTTTAGCAGGCTGCCACTCTCCAAGAATAATGCTACAATTAACCTAGCAATCTAATTGTGGTAATGTGGATACACTTTCGTCCCTTTCTCCATAATAACACAAAGCTTTACAGTAGCTATTGGAGACTGCATGACCACAAACAAACATTGCATGTTAGCAGTCTGAGCATCCTGCCATAGTGCTCTATTGTTTCTGTGAAGGAAACTGCAATATCAGATGACATAATGGGTGCATAGTGTTGAAACAGGTATCCACCACTTCCTTAATACGAAAGAAAGGTCCAATTTCTAAAACTCTGAGCCAGTTCGGTGCCAACATTCTCCATTCTTCCTAGCAGTGAAGTCAAGGCTTTGCGACAGATTGCCGAGTTTTTAGTTATTATAGTTTAGTTTAGTGATACTGCATGGAAACAATCCCTTTGGCCCACTGAGTCCATGCCAACTATTGATAACCCATTCACAATAGTTATGTTATCGCACTTGCACATCCACTCCCTACAAACAAGGAGCAATTTACAGAGGCGTATTTGCCTGCAAACCTGCACATCTTTGGGATGTGGAAACTGGAGAATCCAAAGAAAAGCTACGTGGACACAAGGAGACTGTGCATACTCCACACAGACAGTTCCCGGGGTCAGGATCAAATCCACATCCCTGACATTGTGAGGCAGCAGCTTTACCAGCTTCGCCACTTTTAGTGTGTTTTTGGAAGTTTATTGATCACAAAATCAAAACAGAATAGGGGGCGCATTGAAGGGAAAAAAAAAAATATTGAAAATGTAGCTTAACTTTTAATTGGTGTGCATCAAAGCATCTTTTTGTCTAAAAAATAGAATAGAAGCGGAGGTGGGGGGGGGGGGGGGGGGGGGGGGGGGGGGGGGAGGTTTAGGGAGCAATCAGGCATGATAGATGGCCCTGTTTTCACCCAACTAACTCATTTGACTGTGATACTGATAATCACAACGAAAATCATCATTCACCAATCATTCCACATCTTATCTTACCGATCATTGATCATCATATTGTCACCAGACCACAGTGAAAAAGTAAACATCACCATGAAGCTAATATTTGAAAGATATTGTTGACAAATTATAAATATGAGATAGTTGTACGCCATACTACCTGGGCAATTAACTGTTTAAGAATTGCTTCCACAAATTCCCGTTAACTTGAACATCCTCTTTATTGAAGTGAAAGAGACGAAAGACATGTGAGAGATCCATCAACTATGGCAGAGGGGAAACGTTCTCTTGCCCAGACTTCCCCCACGCAGATACCTCCCCGAGCCATCGCTTTACTCCCCCTCTTCTGACCCACACTTCATTCCTGCACCAACCTCAGCCATGTATTTACCATCTTTCATGTCACTGACCAGACAATCCTTCTGCACACTTTCCTTCTCTCCCCCTCCTTTCAGCTTTTACCTCTCCTTGGGACTCCCTGGGATACTCGCCTCTCCTCTCCCAACCATATAGTTGCACCATGCACCAAATAGTTGCATGGGAAGTGCCCCAGGCATTTTCTGATGCAACTGTAGGAGTGTAGCACCTGTCCCTATACTTTCTCCCTCACCACCATCCATGGAGCTAAACACTCCTTTGAGGTGAGGGCTACCTGCACCTCTTCCAAAGATAGACACAAAATGCTGGAGTAACTCAGCGGGACAGGCAGCATCTTTGGAGAGAAGCGATGGGTGACTTTTCGGGTCAAGACCCTTCTTCAAATTGGTCTCGACTCGAAACGTCACCCATTCCTTCTCTGCAGAGATGCTGCCTGTTCCGCTGAGTTGCTCCAGCATTTTGTGTCTCTCTTCGGTTTAAATCAGCATCTGCAGTTTCTTCCTACACATTTCGTCTACACCTCTTCTAACCTGGTCTGCTGCATTCAGTGCTCATGATGTGACCTCTTCTACATTGATGAAACTAGGCATAGATTTGACGACTGGTTGGCAGAGCACCTGCTCTCTGACCACAACGTCCATATCAAGCTTGCAATTGCAAATCATTTTAACTTTCCTTCCCACATCCACACCAACCTGCCTGTCCTTCGCCTTCTTTGTTGCTACTGAGAGGCCAAACACAGATTGGGAGAACATCTCCTATTCCCCTTGGGAAGGTTACAACTCAATAAAATAGCAAATTGCATTAGTTTCTGACATTTGTGTTAATTAAATATCCATCTACATTATTCATTTATTCAACATTTTAAAAGGGTGTTATCTTTCAAACATTTGTTTCCATGAATATTTTTTTCACTACATAAAAGTCTCTAGCTCTAGAATCAGCCTCACAGCTCTTCTTTGAACCTCGTCCAATTTATCAATTTCCTTTTAAGGACCGAGTGCTTAAATCTCGAATAACATTACATATGTAGTCTCAGCAATGATCTGTTCAAGGCTAGAACAATTTGTTTCACCTTATAATCAAATATCCTTGAAATCTATTCCATTGCAGGATTAACCTTGCTGATAACAACCTCACATTAAACCAATGACAATAGACTGCACATAAAATGTTCTCAATTTATAATCAAATGCCCTTGCGATACTTCCTATTACACAATTTGTCAAACCAATAACTACATTATGTTAGCTGGTTACTTTCCGTGAAAAATGCATAAATAGACAAATTTTAATTTTCTACCTTTTCTGATATATGTACTACTTCATCACTTTTGTTTTAAAATATTACCTCTCACTTATTTGCTAGATCCATTTATGTTCAATTGTTTATTTTTCAATTTATTCACTTAACTTTAGATGTTAATAAACTTCCAATACTTATCAGATCTATTTATAACAATGTTTTTAATAGAGCTCATTTTCACAAAGGACTCCGCACGTTATTGAAGAATATTACAAATAACAAGACACCCAAACAAATTCCTACTTTGTTTCAGAGTATTCATTTCCATTTATTATCATCTTTTTCTGCTAAGCCAGTTTAAATCCAGTTAATTACTTGTTATAAATGTATGGATTTTGGCCATTCAAATAAAGCTGACCAGAAACTTCATGAAATGTTCTTTGGAAATTTAAAATTATATCACTGTATTGATCATCAAACAATTGAATAACTTTCTCAAGTGTGCACAATGGGTGTTCATAAAAGCTTCACAAATTCAAAACGAAAAGCAATTATTCAGTGCCTTTCACAACCTTGTCATTTCCCTGAGTGCTTTATTGCTAATATTATTTACCATTGAGTTATAAGAAACACAGCGATTAGTTTACACACGTGCCAAGGAATCTTTTGTATCCATCCAAACACTGGGTGGCCCCAGTGTAACATTATGTCAGAAAGAGTGTCCCTCTCAGAATTTCGCAAAGTCTCAGTAGTGCATCGATACAGCTGTCTCCTGGTTTTATTTTCTGCTCAAAGCCCTAGATTGGAACTTGAACTCACATCCTACTGTAGAGACAGTCAGGCAGAAACATGAATATAGAAGTTAGTTATCAGTGAGAAAAAATTGGATTTATAAGATGGGATGTTATGTTACAGTTGTACAAGATGTTGGTGAGGTTGCATTTGGAATATCATGCTCAGATTTGGATATCCTGCTATAGGAAAGGTGCCATAAAGCTGAAACGAGTGTAGAGAAGATTTACGAGAATGCTGCTAACACTCAAGGGCTTTAGCTATAAAAGAGAGGTTGAGCAGGCTAGGACTTTGTTCCTTGGAGGGCAGGAGACTGATGGGTGATCTTATAGAGGTGTATGAAATCATGAGGGGAATAGCTAGGATGAATGCATAGTCTTTCCCCAGAGTAGGGAAATCAAGAATTAGTGGGCGTAGGCTTAAGGTGAGAGGGGAAATATTAAATTGGAACCTGAGTTTAACTTTTTCACACAGATGGTGGTCTGTTTACAGAACAAGCTGCCAGAGGAAGCAGTTGAGGCAGGTAAAAATATTCAAAAGACATTTGGACAGGTAAAGAGGAAATATTTAGAGGGATACTAGACTAAGTGCAGACCCATTGGTTCTGCTCCCCCAACGCAATATTCCACCACTCACGCATAGCCCCCAACTGCACAGGCGCGGCTCATTTCCCCTCATCACCAGCACTCCCTCCTCCTCCTCTCCACCCTCCCTTTTCTTTCCCCTCTCCTCCTCCCCTCCCCAATCCCTCCCTCACCTCTCCTTTCCTCTCCTTTTCCGTACCCTCAGTCACTGCCTCCCTTCCTCCATAACCCCTCTCCCCTCCCTATCCCTCTCCTATCTCTCTGTACACTCTAAAGAGTGTACAGTGGCGGCGCCTAACGACAGCGGCTCGACTACAGTCGTCTGTCTTTTTTATTTTTTGTCTTGTTAAATGTATGTCTTGAGTTAGTTTTTATTTTTTTTTTTAGCTGTGTGTATGTGAGGGGGCTGTGGGGGAAACCATTTTAAATCTCTTCCCTGTGCGGGGACCCGACTATTCCCTGTCAGGTCTCGGATGTCGTTGGGCCTAACATCGTGGAGCCGGTGGCGACCTCCATCCGGGACTAACCTGGGGGCTCCAGTTGCAGAGCCTGCGGAACTGACATCGTGGAGCTGGCCAACTTCGGAGCGGGAAGAGCTGTGGTGGCGCGCGGCTGCGACCCGACTTTTGGAGTTCGGAGGCACCGGCCGCAGACCCGGTGGACAGGGAACATCGGGAGCTCGCAGGTCCCTGGTGGGAGACCGCTTTTCCGAGCTCCGCAACGGCGACTTCTCCCGCTGGAATCGCGGGTTTAAGGACATGGAGCCGGGGCCTAACATCGCCCGGCGTGGCTTAAACGGCTTCAGGACTTGCCATCGCCCGCCGGGGGCTTTAACATCGGAGCCCCAGTTCGCCTCGACACTGCAGTTGGACTGCTGGACCACGGGAGAAGGAACAAAGGGAAGAGATAAAGACTTTGCCTTCCATCACAGTGAGGAGATGTTGGAGACTCACTGTGATGGATGTTTATGTAAACTGTGTTAAGTGTGGGTCTTGGATTGTTTTGTAATGTAAAAAACTGTAGAAATGATATTTCGTTCAAACCTAGGTTTGAATGACAATAAATTGCATTCTATTCTATTCTTCTATTCTATCCCACACACCTTACCTCCTGCTATCCATCCTGACCTCCCCACTGCCCTCCTCTCCCTCTATTCCTCACTCCCTACCTCCCACATTCCCCCATCTCCCTCTATACCCCTTCTCCCTCACTCTCCCTCCTCACCTCCCCCACTTTCCCCCCTCACCCTCCCTACCCCCTCCTCTCCGTCAATGCCTCCACTCTCCGTCCTCACCTCCCCAGGACCTTTCTCCTGTCCTCCTCCTCTCCCCAATCCATCCCTCACCTATCCCTCCCTCTCCTTTCCCCGACCCTCAGTCGCTCCCTCCCTCCATAAAAAGCAGCATCTGCAATTCCTTCCTCCACAGGTCATTCATTGTTAGCTGTGGTTTAGATCCCATTGACTTGACGATTGGATCAGTTTGCATCGTATGTGTGTGTGTGAGTTACTCAAACTCCACAGAAACTGCTTGGCCATCCTACAACCTGACTCTCTCTCCCTCCCTCTGCCCACTCCGGCTCAGCCGCTGCTCAGCCTGTCCCTGTCCAGCCTGACTGTTTGCAGCCACTCAGCCCGTCCTTACCCTGCCAGCCCACCCGCTTCTGCCACTCAGCCCGTCCCCGCCAAGCCCACCCTCCTACCTGCCTGCCTGCTCGCTGCCCCCGCCAGGCCGGGCCTATGGGGGGGATGGAGTCGATGTTCCTCATGGCGGACACCACGAGTTTTGACGAACTAGAGGAGAAGATTACCGAGAGGGCCATGAGCATGAGTTACCGCAGCGGTGGTGGCAGAGGAGATGGACGGTCACAGCCATTCACCTGGGGCAACGGGTAGACGGGACTGCCATTGCCGCAGAGAGTGGGAAGGGGAGAAGGGTTAGTGAGGGAGAGAGAGAGACGGGACCAGGGCCTCCACTGAACCCCCCTCGCAGCCGCCGCCGGTGGTGGAGGAGACGGTAGACAAGTTACTGTGAGGAGGGGAGGAGTTTGCGAGTGAGGCAGGAGGGGCCGTGGTGCAGGAAGTGACATCGCCGTCTGGGCCATGGCTTTGACTAACAGGAGAGGAGACCAATCTGCATGGTGCTGGCTGACAGGAGAGGAGGCCAATCAGCACATGCGTGGTTTCTAAGATTTTTAAACCTTCATAACTTTTAAAATATACCATAGATCGGAACAAACTTGTTGCACTTGTGGCACAGGAGAATGGTGAGTAAGGTGGTGAAAAATCGTAGCGCTATCGTGTACCGTTTTTTTGCGCAAATAAATAACTACGCAAACCGGAAGAGCACAAGATCAGAGTTTTAGTTATGTATAGAAGGGTCAAAAGTGGGCAAATGTGACTAGCTTAGATGGAGCAGTTTGTTGGTACAGACAAGTTGGGCTGATGATCCAGATTACATGCTGTATGTCTCTATGACTCTGCTCCCCACTAAGCTATCGGTTATATCAGCAACAGTATAGCGCCTCCAGTGGAGCAAAGAAGATTTGTTTCCAACCACCACACTGCTGAATTTGAATGCCATGAGCCCAAAGTTTGACATAAAAACACAGATGGAATAAACTACATCCCTGCATTTTCAAAGTCTTTTTTTTCTCTTATTATTCTTTATTATAAAGTAAATAATTATGTCCCCAATTATACTTATACTTCCTGAGGACAACCGACCTTCTTCTTCCCGATAGTTTTACTCAGCTTCCATGGCCATGTGGCTCACAGTTGCTTGACTTCTCAATGCCACAGATGTCCCATAAAGCAGAGTGTTCCCTGCATGCCAAGTAGCCCTCTGGGACTCTTGTTCTGCCATCATAAATGTCTCTGGTAATCAGACACATTTTAAATACCTTTAAATAATGCAAAGGATTAAAAGTATATTCACAAATAATTAAAAACAAAAAGGAAATCAACCATTGTAAATATTTTAAATCATAAGTTTAATCCGTTGCGATCCGTCCCGACGTCAGAGTTTCGATCATCCTGACGAGAGGGCCTGTACATCGGGCCATCCGTAATGGCGACTAAAGAGGGTTCATGACCCTGACCACGGGTGAACAAAGGAGGAAGATTGACTGAACATTATTGCCTTCCATTACAGTGAAGAATGTTGATTCCATTCTATTGTGTATTGTGTTATTTTTGATTGTATGGCTGCATGGTATCTCTAATTTCTCTGTACCTTAATTGGTGCATGTGACGATAAATGTGAACTTGAAATTGAACATTGGCACATGCATATGTAGGGAATAGAAAGATATGGATCATGTGCAGTCAGAGGAGATTAGTTTAACCTGACATTATGTTCAGCACAGACACTGTGGGCCAAAGGGCTAGTTCCAGTGCTGTACTGTTCTATGTTCATGTGTTGCTTTAACATTTTACTGTTACTTTAAAATAATAATTGTTTTAACTAACTGGGCAAAATGTTGTCACTGTTAAAATAATGTTGGGAGTAATGTCATGTGATAGAAAATATCACAAAGAATCATCTATTTAGTTAGATGATTATTCAATTATTCAATATTATTGATTTAATCTGCAAAATGTTAAAACAATTTTATCTCCTGCTCTCTGGTCTTTGCTCAAATATTCGGTACTAAACCACTCAACTGCAGTAAATAAAGCAAAGCATCATATAAATTGTAAAACCTTTCTGAAGTTGCAGCTGCTTTCTTTTGATACTTAGATTCTGTAGTTAAAAAACTGTTTATCTTTTAAGGATATCACTGTTGTGTTATAAATTTTAATCTCAATATATTAGTAATGTCTGAAAGGTGGTCTACCTTAAAATACTGTTGTTCTGCCCATTAATGGTTTTACATTGATCTATATGGACTATTAGCTGAATTAATTGGTTTGTCAAAAGCCCTCTTTATTAGAGATGGATTTGCTATACTAAATTTCTTTCAACATCAAACAACTTCAACAGAATTCACATAATTAACAAAATACTTTGAGAAGCTGAATGACAATAAAGACCAATCCAAGGTCAAAATACCATTTCAAAAGCCATCTAATACTAATCCACAGTTTACATAAAATAAATCTGACAATAAACATTTGATATTTTCTGTCACTGAGAAATTTTACTAAACTTGGCTGTTTACTGGGTTGCAAAGCATAGAAGAACAAAGTCATAATTTTTCTGAATATAATTTAGCATTAATTTAAACCCTCACATTTCACCTTCTCCCACTCTCAAATTTTACGATACTCAAATATCATGCATTAGGCTTTATAAAGATCATTTTAAGTTTTAGAGAAATATTAAGTATAATTTTAAGTGATTATGGAAGCATAATGATCACATTACTAGACTAGTAGCCAGGGTTTTGGACCATTAATCAAATGTTATTTGAATTCCAGTAATGTGGAAGTCTATACACTTATAAAACTCTCATCTTCTCCTCTTCCGGTGGCGTTGTTTTTAAATTTGGGCAAAAATGGTATCTGATAGCGCTACAGTTTTTCGCCACCTAACTCGCCATTCTCCTGTGCTGCAAGTGCAACAGGTTTTGTTCCGATCGGTGGAATAGCGCAAAAGTTATGAAGGTTTAAAAATCTTATAAACCGCCCCTTCTGGCACCCGCTGTCAATCACCGGCGGTGAAGAAAATAAAGCTGAAGGAGCGCAGTGATCAGAGTGTGTTGAGCGAGTGCAGGGAGTGAGCAGCGCGCGGGGTGTGAGCAGCGTGCGGGCAGCTTCTCGGACACTAACACAACGAGCCGGGAGCTGCTGAGTGGAACCAGGGGCCGATGAGTGGAACAGGGAGCCCCCCTCCCACACACACACACACACACCCTCCCCCAATGCACATCCCCCTCCGCCACACACACACCTTCCCCCACACATACCCCCCTCCCCCCGCACACACACACACCCCCTTCCCCACACACACACACACCCCCTCCTCCACACACGCCCCCCTCCCCCACATACACCCCCCCAACCCCCCCCCCCCCTCCCCTCCCACAACTCTCCATCCCCCACACATCCCCTCCCCCGGGTGCAGGATGCTCCCCCCTTTCACACTGGCCCCCGACAGCACCCACCTAAAGAACGCAACAAGAGACGCAACATATACACACCTCCCCTCCCAAACCACACACCCTCCTCCACCCCATGCTATCCCCCCCACATCCATCCACCTGCCCACACACACACACCCACTCCCCTCCTCCCCTCCCACCGCACACCTGCCTCCCCTCCTCTCCTCCCACGTATGAAGAGGGGGGGGGGGGAGTGCTGGGGATGAGGGGAAATGAACTGCGCCTGTGCAGTTAGGGGCTATTGGTGAGTGGTGGAATATTGCTTTGGGGGAACAGGTTACATTGGGGAAACAGGTGAGTGATGGAATATTGCGTTGTGGAATGGGTTGCATTGGGGGACCAAGCCTCCCATGTGACACTTAGTCTAGTATAATCATATGTAAGTAGTTCGACAAACTGGGATTAAAATTAGTCTCATTTGTGGTAACCATGAAACTACCAGATTATCATCAAACCCATCTGGCTCACTAATGTTCTTCAGGAAAGGAAACCAACCGCTGTTCCAGGTGTAGACTCCTGTATATCGGAGAGACCAAGTGCAGGCTCGGCGATCGTTTCGCTGAACACCTCCACTCAGTCCGCCTAAACCTACCCGATCTCCCAGTTGCTCAACACTTTAACTCCCCCTCCCATTCCCACACTGACATTTCTGTCCTGGGCCTCCTCCATTGTCCGAGTGAGGCACAGCGCAATTTGGAGGAACAGCAGTTCATATTTTGCTTAGGTAGCTTACATCCCAGCGGTATGAACATTGACTTTGCTAACTTCAATTAGCCCTTGCTTTCCCTCTCTCTCCATCCCTTCCCCTTCCCAGTTCTCCCACCAGTCTTACTGTCTCTGACTACATTTTATCTCTGTACCACCCCCTGACATCAGTCTGAAGAAGGGTCTCGACCCGAAATGTCACCCATTCCTTCTCTCCAGAGATGCTGCCTGTCCCGCTGAGTTACTCCAGCATTTTGTGTCTAGCTTCGATTTAAACCAACATTTGAAGTTCTTTCCAACACAATGAAACCTGCCACCCTGACCTGGTTTGCCTTATATGTGATTCCTGACCAACCAAAATGGTAGCTTTGAAATCATCCCCACAGTTGAACATTAAGGATGAACAATACATATTGGCATTTCCAGTTATGTCTACTCCTATTAAAAAATAGTCCTAACTTTAATGGTTCTTGTTATATATTGAATTTGTATATGGATATAAATACATGTGTAGCATATGTAGCATTAGGCACATTCTCTCTGCTCATAACTCACTGTGGTTCAAGGTCTCTTTTGCTCAGTTTAATTATTTATGGTGTTTTAGCCGATGTTGAAATCTTTGCCAACTTTGTTAAGATTCAATAGATATGATTTTATACTTAGCCTATGTTGCTTCTTCTTCTTTCGTGTGGCGTGCACAGCCTAAAGTTGTAGGACAACTTGTTCTATTTGATCTTCTGTTTGTGCACGTCGAGTTGATTGCATTAGTCGAAACAGGGCGGACCACGTGAAGGTTGCAATCTTCCACCCCGCCTATGTTGCTGATATGAGGATAGTAAATAGCAAAGATTTTAAACATAGAAACATAGAAACATAGAAAATAGGTGCAGGAGTAGGCCATCCGGCCCTTCGAGCCTGCACCGCCATTCAATATGATCATGGCTGATCATCCAACTCAGTATCCTGTACCTGCCTTCTCTCCATACCCCCTGATCCCTTTAGCCACAAGGGCCACATGTAACTCCCTCTTAAATATAGCCAATGAACTGGCCTCAACTACATTCTGTGGCAGAGAATTCCAGAGATTCACCACTCTCTGGGTAAAAAATGTTTTTCTCATCTCAGTCCTAAAAGATTTCCCCCCTATCCTTAAACCTTTATCCTTAAAGAAGCAAGGTCATCAAGAAATAATCTTAATGAATTGGCTGGAATGAAGCAATAATTTTCACATAGATCAGCACACTAAAAGCATAGTTATTTTTCAATTTTGCTATGCAGACTTACTCATTTTTGTCACCGTGAATTTTATAGATACATAATTAACCCTTGTCATTTTGAACCTGTTATGAGCCACAACTAGTTCTAGACAATTAACTTTTTTACCTCATGTTGAATGATTTTTTTTCAAAATGTGAAATTATTCTGTTCTTGTTTTTGTCCTTATTGGGAACAGTTATATTTTCTTTATAGCTTGCTCACACAATAATTAAATTGGGTGGTAGTGTCCTTTTATTAATGAATAAGAAATGTACGTAGTTTAACTTGGAGTTTCCTTCAAGGGACTTCAGAGAGCATGGAAAAACAGAATACCAATGCACTTTTGGGGAGTTAAGTTTCAGCCAACAGTAAATAAAATGAATTGAAACTTCATTCCAAGTTGCATTGCCAGCATCATCATAGGGCGGTGCCCAGCACTGTTTTCTTCAGAATGGCCAGCTGCCATTACTCCAGCTTTCCATGTAAGCTCAAGCTTTCAAATTATCTTAAAAGAAAATATTGTTTTGTACTCACAAGAAACTAAAATTACATCTTTAAAATGTGAGAACTGGCAATTGTTCTGAGGTTAATGGCTTTAGATCACAATGAAGTAGATGGTCTCAAGTTCTTAAATCCATGAGATACCTAGACTGGCACAGTGACACAGTGGTAGAATTGCGGCCTTACAACACGAGAGACCCGGGTTCAAACCTGACTATGGTTGCTGTCTGTACGGAGATGCACGTTCTCTCTGTGGGTTTTCTCTTGGTGCTCTGGTTTCCTCCTACGCTCCAAAGATGCACAGGTTTGTAGGTTAATTTGGCTTCTGTAAACTGTAAATTTGTCCCTTGTGTGTAGGATAGTGTTAGTGTAGGGGATTGCTGGTTGGCGCAAACACGGTGGGCCAAAGGGCCTGTTTCCATGCTGTATCTCTAAACTAATCTAAACTAAACTAAACTAAACCTCAGCTTTAATATCTATCACCTAATATCATAGGCACCTACCTTTGGTATTTTAAAGGCAAAATATTTCACCAAAATAGCATTGTTTTGGATCATACAGAACTTTGGGTACACTGTGTAATAAAATTATTTCAATATATATCACATGGATCATGGGATCTGTGATGAACAAATATGTAAACAAATCCTGATGCATAAGGTATTTAAGGGCCAAACCTTAAATAGTGGCCCAAACTATTCGAGGGCCATTCCTGCAGAGCAGATCATCACAGTGTCTATGAACCCTACTTCTATGAGAGCTAAGTGGGCCTTATTTGAGTGGGTCATTGATCAGTGTAACAAACAAAGAGTGGGTCCCATTTAAATGATTTACATAGCCTACTCTCCATTGAATCAACCCTCAGCCCCAAAGATGCAAAGTTTGCAATTTTGGCCTGAACCAAACCAATCTGCCACACTACTTGACTATTCACCCATCCAACGCATGCCCACCACCCTCCTACTATTAACCACTGACCCTGACCCCACCCACCCATGATCAGACTCCCTGACTATCAACCTGACCCCTGGAATATATAGTCAATATTGTTCTATGTTCTATGTTTAAAGGAAATGTGCAAAGCAAGGTTTATTTCTCAGAATGAGTACCTGGAAGCTGTTGCAGGGGTAGCGGTGGAAGAAGATATGATGGTGGCATTTAGGAATATTTTGGATAGGCACATGGATATGCAAGGAGTGGAGGGATATGAATCATATGCAGGCAGAGGAGATTATTTTACGGCATCATGTTCGGCATGGACATTAAGGACTGAGGGTCTGTTCCTGCACTGTACTGTTCTATGTTCTATCCTTTATAATTCAAGCCCTCAAGTCTCGGTGACACCCATATGAATCTTTTCTTCTTTTAGAGTAATTAAGGACTAGAGGGCATAGGTTTAGGGGAAAGGTTTAATAGGAAGCTGATGGGCAGCTTTTTCATTCAGAGGGTGGTCCGTTTATGGAATGTGCTGCCAGAGGAGGTAGTTGAAGAAGCGACTATAATAACATTTAAAAGACACCTGGGGTGCATGGATAGGAAATGTTCAGAAGGATTTGGGCCAGTGCAGGCAGATGGGACTGGCTTAGATAATACATGTTGGATGGCATGGACAAATAGTGCCAGTTGCAGGTCACCTTTTAAACATTCAGCAATGATCAAATGAGCATCTGTTACCTGCACTCCACTGGATTTTTTAGCAACTCTTGTAGCCTCAAGCTAAAGGTAAGATTTCTACTGGAGCATGGAAGAACAGAGGTCCTCCCTGTTCCCAGAGTACTGTGATCACAAAACTTTTGCCCACGAGGCAAGAGAGATTATCTTAATATTTTTTAGATGCAGACCTGCCAATAGAAGGGTAAACAGTAATGGCGGCTCATGCTAACAATGATAATGAGACTAACGTACAATTTTGGTGGCTTGTGACGAAAGTTGCTTGCGTAGTGTTCTGAAAACCACTCCCGCAACTTTCTAGCCACAGCAACTTAAAATTTACAATAGGTGTCACCTTTAACTTGACTTTCTAAACTTTTCCCTGAAAATCCCCTCGATATGAATTTGTCGTTAACTTCAACATTTGTATTTCATGCATTCAGGCATTGTAAGAAGAGGAATGTTGCACTTGGATTTGTTGTAAAATGTATACACTGGTACTGGGCTTAGTGCTCAAGATGTATTATTAGGAATAAGAGCTACACTGGAATCTGTGTTAAGTGTGATTAATATAGCATTATAAACAGCAAGATGTATTCCTGAGATTGCTGCCATGTTGAGTACCCTGTACAAATCATTTTTTTTACCAACTGCTAAGAGGAACCTGGTTGAGAGCTTAGGCTTTGGCAGGGTGCGAAATTGGTCTCAGGGTAGCACAGTTCACAGTGGGGTGAGCCATCAAGGCAATGTGTAATGGGTGCCTGGGGGCTGCTTTTGGACGGGTTCGAATGAGCTGTACATCCACTCAGCATTGTGACGTGGACTCTGACCTACCCTGTGACAAGCATGATGCGTTGTCTAGGATAGACATATCAGTTCTATGCTTGGCAGACAACCCAGTTCTCTCTCATCACCTCCTGTTATATGTGTCAGAAGCTGCCCCCTCCCCTCTGTGAATACACGGACGTCTCCATCCTGGAGTTTCCTTGGCCTGATGACCATCGAGGGAAATCTCTGTGATGGTAGAACTTTGTAGCCAAACAAAGAGAGGAAGAGACAACAGCTTCCATCATATTCTTCAGGACGTAATGCAACAGACCATCAGATCTGAAAGGTCCACCACCAAATAGCACAAGTGTTGACAGTGTCCAGGAATGGATAACACTCAGTCAGATTGCAGCCCTGAGCACCATTTAAGGTCATAGGTAATAGGAGCGGAATTATGCCATTCGGCCCATCATCCACTCTGCCATTCAATCATGCTAAACAACATGCCCCATCTAAGCTAGTCACATATGTCTGTATGGCTTTTTCACCCCATATTCCTCTAAACCATTCCTAGTGTTAGAATCATTCCAAGCCACCAGTGTACAAATATTTGATTTTCACACAGACTGTTAGCATATATGGACATTGTTAACTATTTTTGAAGTTGTTGCTTTTTCAGGATGGCATATATATGTTGAGAGCAAGACCATGACAAATAAATCCTTTTCTAGTTCAAAAATACCAAGGTCAAACAAGAAGGCTGTTGCATGGCTAAAATCAATTAATCCAGCAGAAAAAATGTGCATTAACAGAAAAATTCTGTTTTCATAACATCTTGTGAATTTCCAATGCAGATATAGCTTGATAACCTCAGTTCAAATATGGATTAATCTGGATGAAATATTATTTCTACAATCTGCAAGGACATTGGAAAATAACTTTTAAAATGTGAAAGAGGGCAAATGTTTTATTCTGTTCTAGTCAAAGTGGTCAATGTTTTGGAAATCTTTTTTTTTAAACTTTCTTTGGACATCATCAATCTATTCCAGCTCAAGGACATCACTACCAAAACAAAATCATGTAAGTGCTGTTGCGTCCCTCAACTTTGTCTTATTCCCACCGTCCCAGTTGTGTTTATCTTCCACAGAGTCAAACAGAATGAAAAGAGGCTCTTTTTGCTGTACTTATACTAGTTATTGCTCTACTTCAGGAATGTATACACAAAACCTACTCTTTATTATTTCTGTACTTGTAAAGACATGGGGCTAGATATTTTACTGCTATTTGGTTGCATTGGGTATAGGTAGGTATGAGCGGAATGTTGGGTGGATTGGTAAATAGGTAATTAGGTCAGTAATTTTGACATGGGATATGCCCAAGAGCAGTGAGGGAAGACTCTGGTCAAATGTGCAATTGATGTCTCCATGGACATTAGCAGTTGGAGTTGGGATTGGATGCAGAATGGTGTGAAAACGAGCATTAAAGCTTTGAACCTTTTCCTTGGTACAGTGGCAGCGCCTAACGGCAGCGGCTCGACTACAGTCGTCTGTCTTTTTTTATTTTTGTCTTGTTAAATGTATGTCTTGAGTTAGTTTTTTTTTTTTTTTAGCTGTGTATATGTGGGGGGTGGTGGGGGGGCTGTGGGGGAAACCATTTTAAATCCCTTCCATGTGCGGGGACCCGACTATTCCCTGTCGGGTCTCGGATGTCGTTGGGCCTAATATCGTGGAGCCGGCGGCGACCTCCAGCCGGGACTAACCTGAGGGCTCCAGTTGCAGAGCCTGCGGAACTGACATCGCGGAGCTGGCCAACTTCGGAGCGGGAAGAGCAGTGGTGGCGTGCGGCTGCGACCCAACTTTGGAGTTCGGAGACACCGGCTGCAGACCCGGTGGACGGGAACATCGGGAGCTCCAAGTCCCTGGTGGGAGACCGCTTTTCCGAGCTCCGCAACGGCGACTTCTCCCGCTGGAATTGCGGGTTTAAGGACATGGAGCCGGGGCCTAACATTGCCCGGCGTGGCTTAAACGGCCTCAGGACTTACCATCGCCCGCCGGGGGCTTTAACATCGGAGCCCCAGTTCGCCACGACACTGCAGTTGGACTGCTGGACCACGGGAGAAGGAACAAAGGGAAGAGATAAAGACTTTGCCTTCCATCACAGTGAGGAGATGTTGGAGACTCACTGTGATGGATGTTTATGTAAACTGTGTTAAGTGTGGGTCTTGGATTGTTTTGTAATGTAAAAAAAAAACTGTAGGAATGATATTTCGATCAAACCTAGGTTTGAATGACAATAACTTGCATTCTATTCTATTCATTCTATTCTATTCTATCTGGGAGAAAATAGCACCTCAGATTCCTGGGCAGCAGACCAAGTAAAATCAGGATCTCATTACTGAAAAACAAATGGTAGGTTTATATTCTTCAGCCTATTGCTTTATTTATATATTTATTTATTTATTTATCTATCTATCTATCTATCTATCTATCTATCTATCTATCTATCTATCTATCTATCTATCTATCTATCTATCTATCTATCTATTTATTTATTTATCTATTTATTTATTTATTTATTTATTTATACATTTATTTATTTTGCTTTATTTCGGACTCAAGGTCCAGACAAGGGGCAACATTACATAAACATACATTGCATATTAAAAACATCACAAAGTATATATAAAATTTTAGTACATCACTTACAAAAGCATCATAACTTATATATTTAAAAACACACAATACATGAATTAAAATCTAGAATAAAAAGAATGATCAATGTCCTACAACGAGACAACATTACCAGTGTCCACAACTGGGATTCGTAGCATGTAGTGCTAAACCTTATGTTTGACAAGGCCACAATAATTTCATTTTTAGAGTCATTCATCCTGCAGATGAATTTATACATATGATTTCTTAGGAGAGCTTCTAAGGTACTGACTCCTGCAGCCACAAACATGTTACTAGCACTACACCATCTAGCTTTCCTTAGCAGTGTTCTCATGGCATCATTATATGACACCTTTAGTCTCTGCAAACTTGTCTTTCCATAACCATATAACCATATAACAATTACAGCACGGAAACAGGCCACCTCGGCCCTACAAGTCCGTGCCGAACAATTTTTTTCCCCCTTAGTCCCACCTGCCTGCACTCATACCATAACCCTCCATTCCCTTCTCATCCATATGCCTATCCAATTTATTTTTAAATGATACCAATGAACCTGCCTCCACCACTTCCACTGGAAGCTCATTCCACACCGCTACCACTCTCTGAGTAAAGAAGTTCCCCCTCATATTACCCCTAAACTTCTGTTCCTTAATTCTGAAGTCATGTCCTCTTGTTTGAATCTTCCCTATTCTCAAAGGGAAAAGCTTGTCCACATCAACTCTGTCTATCCCTCTCATCATTTTAAAGACCTCTATCAGGTCCCCCCCTTTACCTTCTGCGCTCCAGAGAATAAAGACCTAACTTATTCAACCTATCTCTGTAACTTAGTTGTTGAAACCCAGGCAACATTCTAGTAAATCTCCTCTATACTCTCTCTATTTTGTTGACATCCTTCCTATAATTGGGCGACCAAAATTGTACACCATACTCCAGATTTGGTCTCACCAATGCCTTGTACGATTTTAACATTACATCCCAGCTTCTATACTCAATGCTGCTCTGATTTATAAAGGCTAGCATACCAAAAGCTTTCTTTACCACCCTATCTATATGAGATTCCACCTTCAAGGAACTATGCACGGTTATACCCAGATCCCGCTGTTCAACTGTATTCTTCAATTCCCTACCATTTACCATGTACGTCCTATTTTGATTTGTCCTGCCAAGGTGTAGCACCTCACATTTATCAGCATTAAACTCCATCTGCCATCTTTCAGCCCATTTTTCCAAATGGCCTAAATCACTCTGTAGACTTTGGAAATCCTCTTCATTATCCACAACACCCCCTATCTTGGTATCATCTGCATACTTACTAATCCAATTTACCACACCTTCATCCAGATCATTGATGTACATGACAAACAACAAAGGACCCAACACAGATCCCTGAGGCACCCCACTAGTCACCTGCCTCCAACCCGACAAACAGCCATCCACCATTACCCTCTGGCTTCTCCCATTCAGCCACTGTTGAATCCATCTTGCTATTCCTGCATTTATACCCAACAGTTGAACCTTCTTAACCAACCTTCCATGAGGAACCTTGTCAAAGGCCTTACTAAAGTCCATATAGACAACATCCACTGCTTTACCCTCGTCAATTTCCCTAGTAACCTCTTCAAAAAATTCAAGAAGATTAGTCAAACATGACCTTCCAGGCACAAATCCATGTTGACTGTTTCTAATCAGACCCTGTTTATCTAGATGCTTATATATATTATCTCTAAGTATATTTTCCATTAATTTGCCCACCACTGAAGTCAAACTAACAGGTCTATAATTGCTAGGTTTACTCTTAGAACCCTTTTTAAACAATGGAACAACATGCGCAGTACGCCAATCCTCCGGGACTATTCCCGTTTCTAATGACCAATCCTTGGGGACTATTCCCGTTTCTAATGGGGACTATTCCCGTTTCCATAGTTCGACCACAGGTGTGCAGTGTAGAGGGGTGTGCAATATGCACTAAACAGCGACATCTTCACCACATCTGTACACGCTCCAAACTTACGCAAGAGAATATTCGCCTGTACATACAGCATGCGTCGTTGCCTATAAATATCCTCATCATCTGTCATTTGTTCTGTAATAAAATGCCCTAGATATTTTACCTTATTACAGACACTAAGATTTTTGTCAGACAATTTAAAATCTGGAAATTTTAGACATTTATCCTCTTTGGTTTTACAGATCATAACAGCACTCTTACAAGCATTATATTTAATATCATGTTCCACACCATACACAGAACATATAGTAAGGAGCTGCTGGAGACCAGCTCTAGATGGACTAAAGACCACAAGATCATCTGCATACATAATATGGTTCACTAAAATATTACCAATCATGCACCCAGTATTACAGGCTTTCAATTGTTTGGACAGATCATCAATATAAAGATTAAAAAGGACTGGGGACAAAATCCCCCCTTGTCTAACACCATTGCTAACCCCAAATGGGGCTGAGACCCTATTGCCCCATTTTATTTGCATAGTCTGGTGGGCATACCAGTAGGCCAGAATTCTTACAATGTATTTAGGCACCCCTCTTTGACTCATTTTAACAAACAGCTTTCTGTGATTAACACGATCAAAGGCTTTGGAAGCATCTATAAAGCACATAAGGATTGATGAGTTTTTGCCTCTATATTTGTTTGCAGTCTCCATTAGGGCATATATGATGTCAGTGCCATGTTTAGCTTTAAAACCAAACTGGTTATCTGTGGATTTAACAAACTCATTTACTCTATCCAACAGAACTCATTCTAAGACTTTTGACAGTATGCTGGCTAAAGCTATGGGCCTGTAATTATTTAGGCTGCCTACTTTATCGGCCTTGTCCTTAATGACCGGCACTAACAGAACAGACAACATTGAGTCTGGTAACAAGCCATGAGTCATAAAGTCAGTAAAACAAATAGCAAGGAAAGGAGCTATCCTCATACTCGCATACTTAAGATGTTCAGCAGAAATATGATCCAAGCCACTTGCTTTGTTGTTGGACAGCTTGTTCATGGC
The DNA here is from genome assembly GCF_028641065.1 of Leucoraja erinaceus. Taxonomy (NCBI): domain Eukaryota; kingdom Metazoa; phylum Chordata; class Chondrichthyes; order Rajiformes; family Rajidae; genus Leucoraja; species Leucoraja erinaceus. Next base: position 57,922,982 of record NC_073381.1, read on the forward strand.
ATGATACGCCTCATGTGACATAATCGCCATCGAGTCATTACTCTCAATATTGTCCACCCTATAATAGTCACCTTGAACATAGTTGAATAATAAAGTACTATACTGTTGTCGCCATAACTCCGCGATATTAGCTGTTCCGGAGATTCCATCTACAGTGCATGGTAGAGATGTTTTGCAACTGTTAAAAGCTCTCACTTATTTTCAAAAATCAGTAGCATCGTTACTTAGCAGCTTCTTAGCCGAGGAATCAGTCCTCATAGCCTGCTCATTTTTACAGATGAAGCAAATAGCATACTTATACCTTGCATTAGTGATCTTCTTGTACTCAAACACAGGCCCCTGCCTGGGTCTACCTGCCATAGCCCATGATTTGGTGGCTTCATGGGCTTCTGCATGATACTCAGCTACATACTGATTCCAGCCAGGCCTGATGTTATGTGTCTTATTTTTATGCTTGCAGTAGGGCTTACTGCCTACATCTAGAGTGCTTACCATATCATTATACATGGAGCAGATATCTCTCCTATGCTTCATATCCGTACAATTAACATTATTACACATCATTGCATCTTTAGGTAGATGAATATTGCTTAAGGATTTATCTGTATGGGCATAATAGACTAGGATGTCTTCCTTTGTGAGCATTGACCAGTCTCGTTTTTCTGTGTTAAAACTATTTCTATCTTTGGATACCACAGGTATGTGTTCAACATTTATTGTCATAGCCACGGGTATATGATCAGTCATTGCTGCCGCATACAAAATGCTCATACACCCCAATGAGGCATGTGCATCAGCTGTACTAATACAGTGGTCCAGCCATGACGTTGTGTGCTAGGCCTCACTAATATAAGTATAACTACCTGTAGATAAAACCACTTTGCTTGACAATATTAAATTATCTTGACAGAACTGAGCCATATGATTGGCAAATAATGAGTTCCTATCTGAGATATCTGCACTCATCTCCAATGACATATACACTAAAATAATTATTGTTTTGAATAAAAGAATAGATGAAATCAAGCCTATTTAAATATTCATCCTCATTCTGATGGCATTCGTAGGGTGTATACTGCTCGTAATAGTGCCGGACAAATGCTCCTTCTGGCCAAAGCTCCGGATTGTACATTTCGCCCACATCATTACATTCCGCAAAAACTTTAAATGAACAGTATCTACTGTGTACAGTGTTAATCTTTTGACAGGTAACCTCACGGCTAAGTTTTTCTTTAAGATACATAGATAAGGTTTTGGCGTCTAGGTCTGGTGAAAACTTGGAGGCAAAAACACTCACCAGCTTAGTCTTGATCATTTTAATGTTACCCACAGCTCCGGTACCAATAATAGGCATAGCTTTACTGGATTTCTTTCTCTGCCCGGTGGTAATAATGCACAATTTTGGCTTACCAACAGTGTTCTCTGGAGCATGACGTTGACCCTTTTTAACAACATGACTCCACTTTGGAGAGTCTTGCAACATTAAACCACTGGGACTATTCATTGCCGTTGCCCTCTCCACGTTTAAGGCAAGGCCCTCCACCGCAGTCCTCACTCCGACAACCAAGCCAGAGGCTCCTGCCGGTGCAGCTCCCAGTGCTGTGTCTGCCATGGCAATGGCTCCATCCATCGCCACCGACGCATCTGGACCACTGGTCAGGTCAGTGGTGCGCTCCAATGCACCCACTGGAGTAGTGATCAAGGTGCGCTCCAATGCACACACTGGAGTAGTGATCAAGGTGCGCTCCAATGCACCCACTGGAGTAGTGATCAAGGTGCGCTCCAATGCACACACTGGAGTAGTGATCAAGGTGCGCTCCAATGCACCCACTCGCTTACATCAGCCTGTAGCTGCATGACGTGCTTCATAGAACAGACCTCAGCGTACAGCTGCTCCATTCTCCCAAGTAGGGTCGAGACATCCATGTTAGTAAATGTCACCGGCGGCAGTTCATCCAAGTAATGAGAGACAAATCTGGGAGTATTCTCCCCACACTCACAGTCCACTGCATTATTTTCTTTCTCATTTATTTCCAACTGCATCAAATAAATGCAGAGCTAATATTTTTTACTTTTATACTTACAATCTGAATAATTTGCTAATGTGCAATTCTATCACAGAAGTTTAAAAACATATTTATTTGTTCATTTATCCCACAGCTATTGCATGATCCACAACAGACTCCAATATGTTCGACCAGTCTTCTTGGCCTCCAGTAAGCATGGAGCAATTGATTTAATTTTGTTCCCATGTCATTCTCTCCAAAGATCTATGTATGGTATTTTGAATGACAATTGCTTGCCTTATACAGACAGTATGTTCCTGTAATGCCTATTCACTAACACCTCTGCTCGCTATTTAGTCAGAGGGTGGTGAATCTGTGGAATTAATTGCCACAGAAGGCTGTGGAGGCCAAGTCAATGGATATTTTTAAGGAATAGATAGATTCTTGATTTGTATGGGAGTCAGGGGTTATGGGGAAAAGGCAGGAGAATGGGGTTGAGAGGGGAGATAGATCAGCAATGATTGAATGGCAGAGTAGACATGATGAGCTGAATGGCCTAATTCTGCTCCTATCATGCATGAACTTATGAACTATGCTCTGCCTATTAGTTTATTAATGTATGTGCCATTTAGTTTAGTTTTGTTTAGAGATACTGCATGGAAACAGACCCTTTGGCTCACCGAGTCTGCGCTGAAGAATATACACTAGTTCTATGCTACACATTGGGGGGAATTTGTACAGAAGTCAATTAACCTACAAACCTGCATGTCTTTGGAATGCAGGAGGAAACCAGAGCACCTGGAGAAAACCTGCATGGTCACAGGTAGAACATACAAACTCCGTAGAGATAGTACCCATAGTCAGGATTGAATCCGGGTGTTTGACGCTGTAAGGTAGCACTTTTACCGCTGCACCATTTTTGCTCTTTCAAATAATTTATTAGAATTCTGATTTATACTTAATTTTGCTCACATTCACAAGCTCAATAACATATAAAAATTGTCCTTTTTTTTATTGTGCTTAGATGCGATGGGCATTAAATGCCAAATTTGTCAGTGATATCAATGTTCTATCTATGAATATAGAACACATTTGCTTAACAGATTGATTAATCATAATAATTATCACAAGATTGTCATAAAGTAATAGAGTCATGCAGCGTGGCAACTGGCCACTTAGATTAGATTAGATTGGATTCAACTTTATTGTCATTGCACAAATACAAGTACAGGTACAACGAAATGCAGTTTAGCATCTAATCAGAGTGCAAAGTAGTAAAATGCTGATTAAAACAATATATACAAATGAGAATATATTGATCTATGTACATAGGCAAATAAATATATACAGATAAAAGATTGACATGCGCTATATTCTGGTGAATAGAGCTTAACAGTAGATTGTGTAAACTATAAATAATACTGATGAGAAGGGGGGGGGGGGGGGGGGGGGGGGGGGGGGGGCTAGTGCGGGCCTGTGAGTTCAGCAGGGTTAGTGGTGTTTTGGAAGAAGCTGTTCCTTAGCCTGCTGGTGCGAGACCTGAGGCTCCTGAACCGCCTCCCTGATGGCAGGAGGGCAAACAGTCCATGGTTGGGGTGTGAGAGGTCCTTAATGATTTTCCCAGCCCGTCTCAGACACCGTGTGCGGTGAAGGGCAGCCATGGCAGGGAGCGGGCGGTTTGGGCGGTTTTCACCACCCGTTGCAGTGCCTTCCTGTCAGCTGTTGTACAGCTGCTGTACCATTCGGGATGCCGTCAGGATGCATTCTATGGTACAGCAGTAGAAGTTGGACAGGATCTGAGGGGACACGTGAACTTTCTTAAGCCTCCTCAAAAAGTAGAGGCGTTGCTGCGCCTTTTTAATCAGTTTGGCGGTGTTGAGGGACCAGGACAGATCCTCAGAGATGTGTACCCCGAGGAATTTGTAGTTGGAGACGCGCTCCACTTTAGTCCCGTTTATGTGGATGGGGGTAAGTCTGCCCCCTCTGGTCTTCTGGTAGTCCACGATGATTTCCTTCATCTTCTGTGTGTTGAGGACGAGGTTGTCATTGGTACACCAAGCTGCCAGGTGCTGGACCTCCTCCCTGTAGGCTGATTCGTTGATGTCCCTGATCAGTCCTGATTTTGCGCATACTGTACTGTAAAAAACTAGCCGTGCTCAGAAGGCATAAATGTGAATGAATACTGCTTTGATTACTTTAAAGAAAATACTAATGTCTAGAAATGGGATCAGAGCATGGATGTAACTACAGCAATAAGACTTCTACAGTTATGGCTGTTGCTGCCAATGTTGACTTTATTTGATTATTGCTAGGAAGCCACAGAGTAAGCCCAAAGATAGTTTACTCTAAAAATAAAACTTGGGTTACTTTTTATGTTCTCTTCAGCTTTTTGTGTGATTTGTTCTGTCATTCTCATCTGACAAGGAACACCCACAAGACAGAGTAGCCTAGAAATTTTAACATGCATCGAAATGTGTGTTGAAATGTCAAACTGCAAGAGTGCCAATTTCTTGTTGAGAGGCACAGGATGATTTCCTTATGCAGACAAGATATAAAACACATTTCTGTGCAGTGACTGTTGTGGGGAGAGACTTAAAGAGACATTTATCAACTGGGACAGCTGTTTTGTGCAGTGGAGATTACAATTTGCCTTTTCTTAAAAAGGTAGTTTGGAAGAACAGCAACATATGCTTACCAAGAGATGATGTAGAAGGTGAGATCTTCAATGTCTCCCAAATAATGTAGGCAGCCTCACCTGAAACATGGGAGGCTTCTGGTTCAGTAAGATCATAATCTTGTAATCATAAATATCTTGCAATCAGTTTCAGTGGGAGAATCACAGATAGTAACGCGAGCAAAGACAAGGCCTATAAGTTCTGTTCTCACTGGCCTTTGTCCCTCCCATAAAGGCTTGACTTACTGTTCAAGATTTATTCATGTTTTGAAGCATATTTGCATGCATAATTATTGCAATGGTGGTGTCACACCACAACATATGCCAATTGCATCTCTGAGGCATCGTGGTCCTGCTAAACCTGCTGCATCACTTGAGTTAGATCCTGACCTCCCATCTTTCTGTGTGCAATCTGTATGTTCTCTCTGTGACTGCGTGCATTCCAATAATCAAGAAGAAAAATGTATAAATGCACGGTGGCGCAGCGGTAGAGTTGCTGCCTTACAGCGCCGGAGACCCGGGTTTGATTCTGACTGCGGGTGCTGTCTGTACGGAGTCTGTACATTCTCCCCGTGACCGCATGAGTTTCCCCCCAAGATCTTTCATCCCACACTCCAAAAATGTACAGGTTTGTTGGTTAATTGGCTTGGTATGAATGTAATATTATCCCTAGTGTGTGTAGGATAGTGCTAATGTGCAGGGATCGCTGGTTGGTGCGGATTCGGTGGGCCGATAGGCCTATTTCTGCGCTGTATATCTAAGCTGTAAAGAAGTGAATCTGACACACTTGTAACTTTACTTTAACGCTTTAATAAACACACAGATTAAACATGATCCAGCACTAACTGTACGCAGTCTGTCACCGTGCTGGAGAGAGAGCGAGAGATAGGGAGAGAGAGTGTTATTATACTTGATAACTAAGGCGTGGTTAGTGGTACTGAGGTAGCTATATTATTGGTTGCATGCATAAACCATCTACATAAGCTAAATCAAACAAAATGATGAAAATGTGTAAATTAGACTTTTAGATATTACAACAGTGGCCATGCATAGGTTGAGCTCCATATTTATTTGAAAACATAATTTTTTGTTACATTGAATATTTTACTTCAACAAGTTTAATTTTTCTTGGAATAATTTCAATGTAGGTAGGGTATTGCACTTCCATTCTGCTCAGCAAAGATGAGGCAGCTGGTAATCTCAACTGTGTAGGTGAATGCCAGAATCTGGGAAGAGCTAAGGGAAATCTGGAGAGAGTATAATGGAGTTAAGGGCATGTCCCACTTTCACAACCTAATTCACAACCTTTTTTACTTGTGGACATTTTTCATCAGGGTAGAAAAAAAGCCACGACCTACTTGATGCCACGAGTACCTACGACTAGCATCACGGCCTGCTACGACCTATCTATAATCTCCTACGACCTCGTGACGACCATGCTGCGAGTATGAGTCAAGGGTAAACTCGGCAGAGGTCGTGAATTAGGTTGTGAAAGTGGGAGAGGCCCTTTAGTGTAGGATTTGTGTAAGTAGGAGTGGTAACCAGCGTGGCCTGGGTTCAATGGATCTCTTTCAAAAAGTGATAAAGTCTTACAGTACAGAAATGTGGGTTATTTGGCCCCCCACGCCACGCCTATCTTTTTGCCCATCTACACTAATCCTGTGTCAGTCTAAATGTCTCTTCAATGTACCCATTATGTCCGTCTCCATGCTCTCCTTGAGTAGTGCATTTCACATATCAATTGCATTCTTTGTAAAAGTCTTAACTCTATGATTCCTAAGATTAAGGTTATTCCCAAAATGGCGGGACTGTCATATGCTGAGAGAATGGAGCTTGTATACTCTGGAATTTAGGATGAGAGGGGAATCTTATTGAAACATATAAGATTATTAAGGGCCTGGACACGCTTGAGGCAGGAAACATGTTCCCGATGTTGGGGGAGTCCAGAACTAGGGGCCACAGTTTAAGAATAAGGGGTAAGCCATTTAGAACGCAGATAAGGAAACACTTTTTCACACAGAGAGTTGTGAGTCTGTGGAATTATCTGCTTCAGAGGGCGGTGGAGGCAGGTTCTCTGGATACTTTGAAGAGAGAGCTAGATAGGGCTCTTGAAAATAGTGGAGTCAGGGGATATGGGGAGAAGGCAGGAAAGGGGTACTGATTGGGGATAATCAGCCATGATCACATTGAATGGCGATGCTGGCTTGAAGGTCCAAATGGCCTACTCCTGCAACTAATGTCTATTGTCTGTTTAAGAAGGAACTGCAGATGCTGGAAAATCGAAGGTAGACAAGAATGCTGGATAAACTCAGCGGGTGAGGCAGCATCTATGGAGCGAAGGAAATAGGCAACGTTTCGGGCCAAAACCCTTCTTCAGTCTGAAGAAGGGTTTTGGCCCGAAACATTGCCTATTTCCTTCGCTCCATAGATGCTGCCTCACCCACTGAGTTTTTCCAGCACTAATGTCTATTGTCCATTGTCTGTTGTTTATCAAGGCTTTTAGATAGGCACATGAAGATGTAGAGAATAGAGGAACAGGGATCGTGTGCAGGCAGTGAGATTAATTTATCTTGGCATTATGTTCAGCATGGATATTGCAAGCCTAAAGGGTCTGTCCCACTTAGGCGATTTTTCAGCGACTGCCGACGCCAGTCACAGTTGTAGCAGGTCGCCGAAAAATCCGCAATTGGACCCCTCCTGCAACAATGTTTACGACAACCTATCACCTAGTTGGCGTCAATTGACAGCAAGCTACTGACAACCGGCGGCCCATTAGGACATCCACATACGACCACACCTATGACAACCTACAATCACACAGGCGACAACCTACGACAACCGGTCAACCTACGTCCACCCGCGACAAGCTACGACAAGCTAAGACAATTCAGTCGCTGGTACCTGTCGCCGGTTGACGTAGGTTGACGTAGGTTGACGTGGGTAGTCGCCAATGGAATTCACCGAAGGCATCACCCGGTGACAACCTGCGTCATCCTGGCGACAACCTATGACAGCACCTACAACAAGCTATGTCAAGCCCACAGTTGCTGAAAGGTTTTGAACATTTCAAAATCCAGCGGCGACAAGAAAAAAGTTACGACTCTTTAGGCGACTTGAGGAGACAACTCACGACCATACAGGCGTCACCTTGCGACCGTGTGGCGACAGCCTAGTCGCCGAAAATAATTGCCTGTGGGATAGCCCCTTAAAGGCTTGTTTCTGTGCCGTACTTTTCTATGCTCCATGTTCTATCCCCTTTAGGTCTCTTACATACCATATTAAAGGCAATGCCCTCCTTTTTTGATACCCTTATCAATAACAAAGAATTTGACCATCTCTCCTATCTATGACTCTCATAATCTTATACACGTCTATCAGTGCTGTTTCCATGCTGTATGACTCTATGCTGTGTGCACAGCAAGCTTCATTCCTAAACGCTTCGTATGGACAGATTGGAGGAACACATTATAAGCGCATGAGCATGTTTAGCACATTTAGCAACCAGAAGTCTATTTGAAACAATTTAAGAAACAATTTAAGATAATAATAATAATAATAATAATAATTAAAAAAATTATATATATATAATAATTAAAAATTAAAATCTCAAGGACGCCTTACAGAGATTAACAAGATTAACAAGAATAATAAAACATACAATCGGAAAAAAAAAATAATAAAGACATCAACAAAACACAAATTAAAAACAGAATTCAATCCAAAGACAAAAAAAATCAAAAACACAATGTGAAGAGAGAGCAGCGGCAGCTAAAGCGCGCCAGCGTCCACTCTCCCTTCCGACAGCCATCTTGGACACAGACTAACATGTTTACTGACACACAAAAAAAATCATCCCCCCACAATGGTTACCACTGTGGGGGAAGGCACAATGTCCAGTCCTCATCCCCAGTTCACCCAAAGTCAGGCCTATTGAGGCCACCGCTATTGCCTCTACGGAGGCCCGATGTTCCTGGCCGTTCTCACCGGGTGGTGTTGCCCCGGCGTCGGGAGAGTCCTCTCAGCGGCTGGGCCACCTGGAACGGCCGCTTCCTGACTGGGGACCGCGGCTTGTAAGAGAAACAGTTGATACACAGTTGATCAAATTTCTAGATCACTATTATCTGAGGTGTCACTGTATGCTTGTTCCTCTTGAATGCAAGAATACAGAAAATTGTTAGAAGAGCTAGAAATAAGCATTCCTCTTTATTGTTATTTAACAGCGGACCAGCAGTTATTTTAGGCAGAGACTTCCCTCCACCAATTATGGACACTATAACTCCCAGGATGACGAGGCCTCATTTAACGGATTTATGTATTTATGTTGCTGGTGCTTTTCTGCGTTGCCTGGCAAATAAGTACGTCCAAGATGATGTTGAGATCAATATCAAGCCAATATTCAAGCAGAAAAATTAATGAATTAGATGAGCAGAATTTTTGTATGTTATCTTAGACTTCCAGATATTACAACAAAGTTAGATTTGGACCATGTTCTTATGTGAATTCAGCTCCACATTTAAATGAAAACATCTTTCGTGTCACGCTAAATATTTTACATAAACAGGGTTAATTATTCTTGGAATCATTTCATAGTGGGATATTTTGAACTGAGTGTAATATTTCCATGCTGCACATCTGTGGGCATTGGCTTTACAGTTTCATAGGAAATATGACACATAGTGAAATTGAATGCTGTTTGCTATACTCACAACTATGCAAACATATTCCTTCAAATACTATTCAGGAATAGTTTATCATCAAGGAATCAGACCAAAATGCTTTATAGATTAAGTGTTAAGACTGGAATAAAGCTGAAAAGCATGTTTATTACCTGTAAAAATATATGTGATTTTCCTGTGCTAAAGTATGTGAAGCATAAATATGCCAAAATATGTAACGGATTCAGGAGTTACTAAACAAGAATGACTTGGTATCTAATATGCTGTCTTTTCTGAGCACCCTGATCAATATCCCTTTAAGCGTATTTTACCCAGAAGCTTTATACTTTTGAGGCAAGTAAAATAACACATATCAGATCCTGGTCATTTCCACTTCTTTCTACCATAGTAGCACTACATGTCAGTTCAGAATGAATCTCTGGCTCAGCTGATGTTATGAATTTATTTCTTACACTTGTCTATGGACATTATTTTCCCATGGTTCTCAGCATACTGTTCTGCAGAGGGACACAAAAAGCTGGAGTAACTCAGCGAGCATCTCTGGAGAGAAGGAATAGGTGACCTATCGGGTCAAGACCCTTCTTCAGACTGGTTTAAATCAGCATCTGCAGTTCCTTCTTACACATTTTATTGTTCTGCAGACCTGCTTAGCCGCACTGCGTGTGTAGGAAGGAACTGCAGATGCTGGCAGTGGCGGACTGGGTCTAAAAATATTGGTTGCCAGGAGACAAAGGGGGCCCACCCACAACTACAATGCTATCATTTAACAGGGGCACACTTGCCATCTCTTGCTATTACTTCATCAGGGGCCCACTTGCCATCGGGCAAGCTGACACCCTGGCCAGTCCGCCACTGGATGCTGGTTTAAACTGAAGAGAGGCTTAAAAAGTTGTAGTAACTCACCGGACAGGCAGCATCTTTGGAGAGAAGGAATGGGCGACATTTTGGGTCGAGACTGAAGAAGGGTCTCAACTCGAAACGTCACCCATTCCTTCTCTCCAAAGATGCTGTCTGTCCCACTGAGTTGCTCCAGCTTTTTGTGTCTATCTTTAGCCACATAGCATAATGGCTTGGCTGACTAAAATGCTTTTTAACATGACCTGAAACATAAACCTATTCATAGTAAGTGACAATATTGGTCTGATCTGCTAATTAAGTTCATGAGTTATAGGAGCAGAATGAGGCCATTCGGTCCATCAAGTCTCTCCGCCATTCAATCAGGGCTGATCTATTTTCCCTCTCAACTCCATTCTTCTGCCTTCTTCCCATAACCGTAAACAATTAAGTTGCTTGGTGGATATAAGAAACTGTAGATGGGGGTTTACAAAAAAAGTAACAAAGTGCTGGAGTAACTCACCAGGTAAGGCAGTATTTGTTGAGAACATGGATAGATGACATTTCAGGTTGGGACCCTTCAAACCCATAAAGTTGCTTTGCTGGTTATTTTAAAAAAAAACCTTAAAGTAACTACAAAACAGCATGGGGCTTAATCTGATAGCCACTGGAAACTGGCAAAGGGATTGGGATATAGAAACAAGGAACTGGAGTTGTTGGTTTACACAAAAGGGCACAAAGTGCAGGAGTAACACACAGGTCAGGCAGCATCGCTGATAAACAAGGGTAGATGACGTTTCGGGTCGGGATCCTTCTTCAGATTGGGTCGTAACCCAAAATGTAATCTCTTTGTAGTCTCCAGAGTTGCTGCCTGACCCGCTGAGTTATTCCAGCATTTCAGGTCCTTAAAGGGATCGTGATGCCTGATTATCTGTCTTCCGCTGATTGCAAAGCAAGCATCCTGCTGGACATTCTGCATTAGCAGAGCACCAAGATTGTGAGTAACTCGCAACATAAAATGTCGGTGTCCTCAAAGAATATAGAACATGGGAGAAATTGGGTTCCAATAATTTTAGTTGCTGGAAGGCTTGGCAGAGGTTCAAGGAGATGGTCTTGAAAATCTCCGGAAGGCACTGTTACAAATAGAATCAAGGTCAGTGTGACAAGTTAAGCCTTAGTGTCACGAAAAATCTATGCCCAAAGAATGCCCCAAATATACAAGCAGTCTCAGGCAGTGCTCAATTCATCTATCACCAATCACTCACCCACTCATTCCATCAAGATTCATTCCTCTCATTGATATCCTTCAGATCAACCTCAAATATTGCTGCAACCTCAAATACACATCTCACAACCAGAACTGATCATCAGCTCTTCGGCAACAAGTGTATCACACAAGCAACAGTGTCCAACACACACCCTGTCTCCTGTGCATTATGGCAGTGCACAACTGGAGGCAACAGACACCAATCAGTGTTATATATGCTTGCAGATCCTAATCCAGATAGGGGGCATGATGCAGCTATTACTAAGATAGCCTTTATTGAGCCTGTGACCAATAGTGAAATTGAATGTTTCCCTATACCAAATCCTCACTCTCACATCCCACCTCCTTCTATCGACTTGTCAAGCTTGGATGGCGGAACTTTCTCTATAGTCACATAGTTGCGCGCGGTCGAGTTCACATGTCGTGATTCACAGGCAATGGGTCTCTTGTCTTGCATTAGGACCTCACCAAATCCGCTGTTGGAAGCGTCTGTGGCAATTGAAACGGGAGCATTCACATCGTACAGTTTGAGCACGAGTGGCAATGAGAGAAGACACTTCAGCTTGTCTACTGTCTGTCTGTGCTTCTGCTCAAAATGCCATGTTACACCCTTTTCTGTTAGCTGTCTAAGTGGGGCGGTGATCTCCGAAAGGCTCGGAATAAACTTGGCCATATATGTTACCATCCCCAAGAACGTTTGCACTTCAGCCTTGTTTGTCGGGTATGGCATTTGTCACACACTGCTGACATGAGATGGGCTTGGTGACACACCTGCTTGTGAGTTGACGTGTCCCACATATTCAATCTTGTTTAAGCGCATTACCGACTTTCTGGGATTGAGCTTTAGGCTGGACTCTTTCACACGAACGAGTAGGGCTTTCACCCTTGCATCATGCTGGGCTGCGTTCTTGCCCCAAACGAGAATGCCGTCAACGACTATCTCCATCCATTATAAATTGCCGAACTCTTCCTGCATCGCCCGCTGCCAAATCTCACTTGCGGATGAGATTCCAAATGGAAGCACGAGATATCGGTATTTCCCAAAGGGAGTATTAAATGTGGTCAGACGCGAGCTGTCATCGCTCAGTGGGAACTGCCAGTACCCACTTGTAGCGTCAAATTTCGAGAACCGTTTTGCCTTTGGCTTACGGGCTGCAATGTTCTTGAACGTCGGCATCGGGAAATGCTCCCTACGAATGGCGCATTGAGGTCACGTGGGTCAATGCAGATGCAGACTTCGCCATTAGGCTTGCTAACAACAGTCATTGAATTCACCCAATCTGTCGGTTCATTCATGGGCTTTATGACTCTAAAGCTTTCCATGCGCTTCTGATTTGGCTTTGACCTTATCCCTGATCTTATAGGGGATGGCGCGGAGCGGATTTTGCTTAGGTTGCATGTTCTCTTGCAGTGCTATGTTGCACTCATGTTTTTTTAGCCTTCCCCGCCCTTGGAAAATCTCGCAGTTTTCCTCAATGATTTTCACAGTGTATGATGGTCTCGCACTCACACCATCAACCGTCTCATTTCGCACAAGGAGCCCTAACTTTTCACACGTCAGTTTGCCAAATATGGGTGTCACATCCCCCCTCACTATTTGAAAGACAACCCTATATTCCTTCTAACCTAATTTAATGTTCCCCTTTGCCTGTCGCACAGGCTTCATTGTATGTCCAGAGTATGACCTCAGTGTTACATTAGTGTTCATTAATGCAAGACCAGTCTTTCTGACCAAGTTCTCTGGCAGGATGTCAACTTGAGCTTCAGAGTCAAGTTTGAACTCAATGTCCACATTGTTAATGCTGCACAGCTGTCCCCATTCACACGTCGAATCAATCACAGCGTCAATCATGGCATCAATGTAGAATACATCAAAGTCATCGTTTACTGGCTCAGGCAGCGGTGAAGCGGACATCTTGAACTCAATGTCGCAGACGTCCTGGCTCCTGACCCCAGCCTTCTGTCTGATTAGCTGGTCATGTTGTCGAAACATGGACGGCTGTTGGGTGTTCTATTTCTCGGGCAGTCGGGGTATCTGGAGAAATGTTCGATCTCTCTGCATGTGTGACATCTCATGTACTCATGTTTCTACCGCCTGCACCTGCACCTTCACTTTACAATGTGAAAGTCTGAAACAGGCTAGAGATCAGATTCCCTCCAGTAATGGGTGTCATCAGGCACACTGTCCTTTCCTTACTCTGGGACCAGACACATTAGATACTTTAGACATATTGGTCAGAGTCAATGTGACGTTCTATCCTGTTGCTGGTCTCTTTACCATGTCTAGGGCTCAAGCTCAATCTTGCTGAGCTGAAGAGCTGGATGTTTTAACATCCAGCCTGCCAGCTTCATACCAAACATGGCAATGCTCAGATCCCATAGCTGGTGTATGCGGCACAGTCTCATTCATTTGAATGGTGACACTGACCTGGATTGAAATGGTAAGTGGTTGGTTATTTTTATTTATCTTACTCAATTTTAATTCATTTTTAAAACACTCACTTTAAAAATATATATATTTTTTTTACCAAAATCTATTTCTACTGCTTTTAATAATTATGATTATCAGTTAAGAAGGCTGTAGATATGAACAAAATGTAAATAGGCCATTAGTGCAGTGCTGTGTGAGGCTCCAGTGTACATCATGAAGATATATCAAGAATGGCCTCAAGATGCACTAATATGATTGTGATCTCAGTTGCCACGTACCGACTGCTCTGCATTTGGGATAGTTATGGTATCATGGAGTCGTAAAGTTGTACAACACAGGCCTTTTATATCCCTCCCCCACATTCCCATCCCCAGGCCGTCTGTTGTACCTATCTACATTCATTGGAGGTGGTGGTTGGGGGAGGGGATGGGGAAAGAACATATTTCTACTGCAAAGAACAGGTTGACAAGCAGGGTAGAATTTTTGTGCATTGGTAACTTCAAATATAATAGTGATTTTATCAAATCAATGTTGGATACTGATTGACATCCTGATCATTCTGGTCGAGATTCTCATTTCCAGATGATGGACTAGTCCACAATAGGACTCAGCAGCGAACCAAAATAAGTATGCTAATACCGTCACGGCCTTCTTCAATAAATGTGTAGAGGACTTCATGTCAAAGATTTCAATCTAAGTTAGACACAAAATGTTGGAGTAACTCAGCGGACAGGCAGCATCTCTGGAGAGAAGGAACATGTCAATCTAAGTGTTCCCCAACTGGAAACCATGGATGAACCAGGAAATCCACTTCCTATTTTAAGTCTGAATATGAGGTGTTCAAATCGGGTGACTCTGAACTGCATGAGAAATCTAGGTGCAACTTTTGCAAAACCATCACAGACATCAAGAGACAATACCGGGGTTAGTGTCCCATTAACCATACAGGCAGCCACCGAGGTACGACTTGCATGAGTAGAGTGACAAAGCCTGCAGAATTGCTGGAAAGAAGCATGTTCCCCGAGCTCATGCCTGGTTCGGCAACGGAGAGACCTGTAGCGCCTCCCGTGATGGTAGGAGGGTAAACAGTCCATGGTTGGGGTGAGAGCAGAACCTAGGGGTTTTCTGAGCGCCCTCCGCAGACAGCGCTGATATGCTTTGGACTGACTCAATGGAGGGGAGTGTAGGAACCGTTAATAATAGTGTGATATGCGGGGGCAATTTTCACCACCCTCTGCAATTTCTGCGCTGTTCACGGAAAAACAACGCATCCATCCCCAATTCGCAGCTATCATTAAGACCCAATCCAATCTTTAAGAAGCCACCAGTTATCTCACAGTCAAGGTGGCATGCTGAATGCGATCAGTGTGAACCCTTGGAAAGTGACTGTCCGGGATGGAATACCCCTCTGCGACTTCAGAACCCGCGTGGGTTTTCTCCGGGATCTTCGGTTTCCTCCCACACTCCAAAGACGTACTGATATGCAGGTTAATTGGCTTGGTAAATGTATAAATCGTACTTTCTCTGTGTAGGATAGTGTTAATAATAGTGTTGATATGTGGGGATCGCTGGTCGGCGCGGACCCAGGTAGGCTGTTTCGGCGCTGTATCACTGAACTAAACTAAACCAGATGACGGGGGTATTCACAGTTATCTTTAAGCTCTCCCAACTCCAACCTTCCTTTAAGGTTTGCAAATGACACCACTGTTGGATCCCGGAACCAAATGAGAAAAGCAAGGAAAGGCAGAGCTTCGTAATGACTACTACTCTTTCCCTTTGACTTCTATTATCATGAACAGTGAGTTCGAGAGGCTGGTCATGGCAAACATTGAACTCCAGTCACCCAGACAACCTAGATTTACTGATGCTACCAAATCCCATGCCAGGAAATACATTTTATCTATTTCCTCAGTGGTCTATGAAATTAGGCTTACCTCCACTCATCCCTAGGAACATTTGGATAACAAAAAGCACCTATGTCAGGGACTGCCCTCAGTTTGGCCGCGATTTTGGCGCTCTAACCACCGGGTTCAAAACCGATAATTCCTATCAAACTAATCTGCAAAGTTCCCTCGAAATCTAGGACTCAGCAGCTCCCATCTACAAAAACTGCAATCATTAAGTTTAGGTGACAACACCTCCTCCACGATAATTCTCAACATTAGTAAACTGCAAGGCAACATACTCAACCACTTACTATACTCCCTGTATGGTTGTGTGGCCAAATTCTGTTCTAGTTCCATTTACAGGTTTGCAAATGACACCACTGCATGGGCTGGATCTTGAACAATAATGAGATAAAGTAAATGAAAGGGCAGAGCTTCGTAACATCGTGTCAAGACAGCAATCCCTCCCTTAATGTCAGAAAATCAAAGGACAGAAACTGAGTCTGCAACAATGGGCTGAAGTTGAAAAAGTTGAAAGCTTTTTTGTTCCTGCGTTTAAATATCAATAGGGAACAAGATTTTTTTTCCGATCTATGAACATGGATAACCATGTCCAATACTTGAGAAAAGCACACTGTGTCAAATTTTATTTTATGCTCAGTAGATCTATGAAATGCAGACTGCTTTTTACCTCAAAATTTTGTACTGTACTGTTACCAATTTCTGCAGATGCACAAAGCATTTTATTTGGATGCATCACAGTTTGGTATGGCAACTGCTTTACCCAAGGGGAAAGGAAAATTGTGGAAAGTTATGGATGTAGCCCAGTCCATCACACAACCCAGCCTCTGCCATCCCAGCCCCATTGGCAGCAACATTTTTTTCTTCTCTGAATAAATTACTGAGAATGTTTTCTCCTCCGCCATCAGAAAGAACATATAGAGACAAAATAGATTGCAAATGCTGCAATCTTGAACAGAAACAACGTGCTAGAGGAGCAGGCCAGGCAGCATCTGTGGAGGAAAATGGTCAGATAATGGTTCAGATTGGGACCCTTCTTAAGACTGACTTGGCCTTCTCAGTTCCTCCAGCACTTTGCTTTATGGGCAGAAATACAAATGCTTGACAGCTCAAACCATTCGATTCAAGAACAGCCTCTTCCCTGCTTCTATCAAACTCTTGAACGAGCCTCTCATATGCTGATTTATTCCTGATCGCTCGAACTAACTTGTGGCCATTACACATTTTTCATCTGTACTTTCTCTGCAGCAGTAACACCATATTCTGCATTCCCTTTCTTTTTCTCTTCTGCACTATCTTGACATACTCATATATGGTCTCATTTGCGTGCACATAAAACAATGTTTTTCACTGTGCACGCAACGATAATAAACCAATATAAATTTGTAGCTGTCAGAAAACAAATGCTATGGAGTCTATTATCATTTCCTATTTGTTAAGATTTTCAAAAGGTAGGGCATTAAATGCTCATCATGCCAAATGTCTTCCTGTAATGATCTTAAACATTGTTGCTCTGATCTGAATCTTCCAGAAACTTCTTTGCTCAAAGATAAAAATAATAAACCATGCTGCTTGCATGAGATGGACCAAAGCCAAAATCAACAAACACCTTTTAGTACATTGTTATCATTAGATTAGATTGAAAACACCTTTGCACTTGATCTTCAGAAACTGTGTTTATTCAATTTCTGTCTGGTGTCCAAAAAGTCTGTACACTGAATCCAAGTTTTCAACAATAGCCTTTTATACTCACTAATCTAAATCAAATCAATAAATGTATCTCATATTAGTAATAATGGAGAAAAATGATCCTTAAAAACTTGTGAAAGTCCATCCAATTATGATCGCCTAAAATTTAATCTTATGGTTATTGCATCGAAAGACATGGTTTCTCACCTCCAATGGGATCCCACCGCTAGCCACATTTTCCCATCTCCACCCCGCCATCTCCACTTTCCGCAGAGACCATTCCCTCCACAACTCCCTGGTTAATTTGTCCTTTCTCATCCAAACTACCCCCTTCCCAGGTTCTTCCCCCCCTGTCCCTATACCTCCTCCCTCAACCCTGGCAGTCCTTTTAGGTGAGGCAGAGGCACCTTCTCCAATCTCATCGACTATCTGCTATTCTAGGTGTGGACTCCTATATATCGGTGAGACAAAGCACAGGCTCAGCGATCATTTGCTGAACACCTCTGCTCAGTCCACCTAGGCCTATGTGATCTCCCAGTTGCTAAACACTTTAACTTCCCCTCCCAGTCCCATACTGCCATTTCTGTCCTGGGCCTCCACCATTGTCAGAGTAAGGCCCAGCGCAAATTCGAGGAGCAGCACCTCATATTTTGTTTGGGCAGCTTACACCCCAGTGATATGAATATTGATTTCTCTAACTTTAAGTAAACCTTGCTTCCCCTCTCTCTCCACCACTCCCACAACCTAGTTCTCCAACTAGTTTTACTATCCGCCTGATTAAATTCTACTGATTGTATGCCTCGTTGTCTCCTTCCCTTCAGCTGACAATGAACCATTTTCCTTGATTATCGTTCCTTTTGATCTGTATTCGCACTTTACCCTTCCATATCTTATGTCTAGCTATACCCTGACTCTTAATCTGAAGAAGGGTCTCAATCTGAAATGTCACCCATTCCTTCTATCCAGAGATGCTGCCTGCCTCATTGAGTTAAGCCTTTGTCCCACTTTCACGACCTAATTCGTGACCTCTGATGACCTTAAACGACCTAAAAAAAATCATGGTCGCGGTAACCTAGGACCTCCTACGACCTTCCACGACAACGTGTACAACCTCCTACAACTATGTTGAAGAGCTCCCACGACTCCCACGACTATGAAGAAGACTCCCTTCGGCCTCCTTCGACTATGTTGAAGACTGGCTTCGACCATGAACGTTTTACTGCTGTTTGCAGTGGCCCTTTTTCTTCAGCAGCCTTTTAAGAACGGCAGAAGGGGAAGAGCAAGGTTGAAGAGGAAGCACAAGAAGAGGTTTCAATGTGTGAATGGAGATGATGTGATGGACTGTCCCAGTACACCAGATGACTGGAAGAGAGTGGCACTGGGCTTTGACTAAAGATGGAACTTTAAGTACACATGTGGGGCAGTGGATGGCAAGCATGCCATTCTTGTCCCTGCCCCTGGACCCCTCATTTCCCTTATTGTACAGGATGGCATTCTGTTGGAACCATTCCTCAAGGTCCCCCTCTAGCTGCCTGGTGAAGGTGTAGGGCATAACCTTCCTCCAGTCCTCCCTCACCACCAATGGGGCATCTGCCTCCGATGCTGTGTCAGACACAGGAGAAAGGGCTGCTTTGCTGCCTTCAAATGAGGCAGTGAAGGATGGGGTGGTGGTGGGGACATATACTACCACCCTGGTCTCCTCCTCCAGGGGTCTCTCATGCAGGGCTATCTCCTCCTGCACTATCACCTCCTGTGGCATCACCTCATCACCTCCTGCCACTCCTCCTCTTGGGTGGGTAACACCTACATGGCCGGAGTTTTTTTAGGGTTGTGCCCTCCCCCTGCGCTGCTGCCTTTTTGGTGCCATCGCTAAAACACGTCGTCTCTCCAAAAAAATCTCCAGCTATGAATGAACATACCTTGGAGTGACAGAGGTGACGTTCTGCTGTTTAAATCACCTTTTTTTTCCACTGACCTTTTTTTCACCCCGGAGCTATTACCTTCAACTGCCTCCGACCACCTACCTGTGAATAGCATCACAACCTACAAGACCTACCTATGAGTAAAAAGTATCGTTTTTTTACATGCCAACCTTTTTTTTACTCGTGGGCATTTTTTATCAGGCTAGAAAAAATGCCGTGACCTACTTGATACCACGAGTACCTACGACTAGCATCACGACCTGCTACGACCTACCTACGACCTCCTACGACCTCATGGCGAACATGCTGCGAGTATGAATTCAGATTCAGATTCAATTTAGCATTTAGCATCTCCCTGAAAGAGCGACATAGCAAACGATTTGAATAAATAATAATAAGTGTCCGGTGGGGGGGGGGTGGTGGTGATTGGCAGTCACCGAGGTACGTTGTTGAGTAGAGTGACAGCCGCCAGAAAGAAGCTGTTCCTCGACCTGCTGGTTCGGCAACGGAGAGACCTGTAGCGCCTCCCGGATGGTAGGATGGTAAACAGTCCATGGTTGGGGTGTGAGCAGTCCTTGGCGATGCTGAGCGCCCTCCGCAGACAGCGCTTGCTTTGGACAGACTCAATGGAGGGGAGCGAGGAACCGGTGATGCGTTGGGCAATCAAGGGCAAACTCAGGAGAGGTCATGAATTAGGTTGTGAAAGTGGGACAGGGGCTTTACTCTGATATATTTTGTGTCTATCTTCAGTATAAACCAGCATCTGCAGTTCCTTCCTACACATAAGCAAAAACTTATTGATTAAGTGTAACTCATGTACAGGATTGATTCACCATTGGACAAGAATGCATTTGCTATATTTCAGCGATGTAATAGTTAATGGAAATAAGTTGGCAGACGTGGGGTGGAAAACAATTTGCACAATTTGCACAGCCTGATTTCCTCACCTACTCAGAAAATTATTTTACAAGGTTACAGTGGCATTTATTGATTTTCCAGACTCAACTGACCTAACACAGCTGAGGATGGTTGCACAATTACCATATTAAGGAATCAAATGATGAACCTCAATTGGAAACAACTTATGCCACAGTCCACTTAGGCAATTTTTTAGGCAACTACAGGCGACTAGGCTTTCGCCACATGGTCACTGGGGTGTCGCCTGTATGGTCCTCAGTCACCCAAAGAGTTGTTCCTTTTTTCTGGTTGCCACTGGATTTTGAAATGTTCAAAACGTTTTGGCGACAGTCGGAGCCTGTGGGCTTGGCGCCAACAATCGTAGCCTGACGTAGGTGCTGTCGCCAGGATGATGTAGGTTGTCACCAGGATGATGTAGGTTGTTTCCAGTGCTGACCACGGTGAATTCCATCGGCGACTACTTACGTCAACCTACGTCAACCGGCGAAAGGTACCGGCGACTGAATTGTCTTACCTTTTTGTAGCTTGTCGCGCGCGGGTGGATGTAGGTTGTCACAGGTGTGGTCGTAAGTGGACGTCGGTCCTAATGGGTTGCTGGTTGTCGGTAGCTTGCCATAGCTTGACGTTGACTAGGAGGTAGGTTGAGGGAGACATTGTCGTGGGGAGGTCCAGTCGCCGTTTGTTTGGCGCCCTGCCACGACTATGACAGTCGCCGGCAGTCTCCGAAAAAATCGCCTTAGTGGGACAGGCCCATTACAAGTTATGTAGTGAGCCTTAATGCAATCTCTGCAACATCCACAGATTAACTGCAGACATTTTGTATTCTTTCCACAAATGCTTTTCTACGTATGGAATTGTTTTATAAAAATTACATTAAAATGAATACATTTATGGCCCTGTCTCACAGTGCGAGTTGACCCACGAGTGACCCCGAGTGAAAAACTCGTGGTTGGGTACGAGATTCCAAGTTTATGATCAAGAGTTTAACCGAGTTCCCACGGGTATGACTAAGTTTGCCATTTACTTGTCATTTCTGCGATGTTCCAAGTTCGTCTCCCGAGTTACCAAGTTCCTCTCCCATGTTACTCTTGAGCCAACAACGTCTACTGACGTGTTGAAAAATCATCACATGGTAAAAATGACTTTGTTTTATTTAACTTTAAGTGTGGATTTATTTTTTCATTTTAGTGTAAGTAATTTCATTGCATCTTTTCTTTAAAAAGTGATTATCATGCATCTGCTTATCTGATGGTAGATGTCAAAACTTGCCATTGAGTGCTTTGCGTTGTCTCTTTTATTGCCTGAATTTAGGCTCGTGCTCCATTTCTCAGCTGAATGAGAGCGTATACTGGAAATACTTATTTGTGCTTCATTTGTTGATTTGCATGTTTGAGAAGCCCTTTTTCAGACCACTGTGTTATTTGCTGTGGTGCTCCTTTTCTCAATATGTGCAAAAAAGCGTTTTTTTATATTGAACAAGATGAATAAAGACTTTGTTTCACATGCACCGTGCTGTTTATCTTGTTTTCTGATCTACTGAGAGGGGACAATTTTTAACATTTAAAAAGCACAGCATTTGAGGCACCTAAGTCCTTAACTCTCACAAATGATTGTGAGAATCAAGATGTGAATATATTGTGCCACTTCCTCAATTTTGTGTTGTATGATGAAAGGAATATTACATTCAAGTCATGAGACTTTGTAGTGATATTAAAATGAAGACTTCCAGACATCAATTTGATCTTGATAACAAATAACTCTCTTTTATTGTGCAATTAAGTAAATAAACATTGAGAATCTAACGGAGTAGTAAAAAGCTTTTCAATACTTTAAGCTATTAGAAAAAAGTGGAAGTATCCAAAAGAAACTAAAACATGCTCAAACAGGCAAAAAACAACATAACCATACAGGTAAGAATCAACATCAGAGGGATAATGGAACTAATCTCCCAGATCACTGTTCTCTGTCCAGCTGCCGAGTTCAGAGTGCCCACGAGTAAACACGGTAGACTCAAGAGTCACTAAACTCGAGGGCCACCAAGTTCTTACAACGAGTTTAAATGTTTCAATTTTTAACTTCAACAGTAAATTTGACTCGAGGAAAACTTTAAACATGTTTGACATTTTTCAAGAGTTAACAAGTTTCACGGGCACCTGCCGTTAGCGCCACGAGTCGCTAAGTTGCGTCCATGAGTTCCGACGTTCCCGCTACGTTAATCGTATGTGATTACCACGAGTTTAATTTGTTTATACGAGTAACGAGTTTAACTCGGGGTCACTCGTGGGTCGACTCGCACCATGAGACAGGGGTTTTAGAAAGCAAATGTAATGCCTGTGACCTTAATCTTCTTCACTCTTCACAATCCAAAGAAGTCTGCATGATTCTCATTATCACAGCTCCTAATGATTTATTAAATATATGAATGCATGAGTTAATGTTAAAGTTTATGAATTTTAATTTAACATTCTGCAAATGTACTTGTTTTAGCCACAGCAAGTAAAGGGAAAAGTAAACCAATAAAAAGCAAATGAAACAGGGGGACGAGAAATGTCTGAGTAGCAGAAGTATAAGGTAGAGTGTGTGGCCCAAATAATTATTTCAATCCCACAAAGAAGGAAATAAATGAATGCAGCTTTTCATTGGTAAATAAATTAATTTGAAAGATAATGTTAGCCTTCATCAAAAATAAAATATATGTCATAGGTTCAAGCATGAAAAGGAGAGGGCCAGATCCACTTGATCTCACTGATGTTCACCTCCTTAGGTTAGTACCGTTGTCACTCTTAATGTTTGCTGCCCCAATCGTGTGGCTTGAATTTCATGACTGGCCCATGTTTGAATTGGAACAATACCTGCACCCTGCACAGCCAAGAAGGCCTTTGAGTGCTTGTATGCCCCCCTACCCCTGTCAGTATGAAGAATTACATCTGTCCATTCCCGTTGTCTGACCCACTGAGTTCCTCCAGCACTTTGTGTTTTTCTCAAAATACCAGCATCCACAATTTCTTGTGTCTCTCTTCAACTGCTTGTAGATATATAACTCTTAGGGCTGACAGAATCAAGGGATATGAGGAGAAAGCAGGAACGGGGTACTGATTTTGGATGATCAGCCATGATCATATTGAATGGCGGTGCTAGCTCCAAGGGCCGAATGACCCACTCCTGCACCTATTATCTATCTTTCGATGTTTCTATGCTTGTGCTGCTACAGACACTTTTCACCAATATTAAACAATTGAGACAATTATTTATGCTTAAATATCTGAGACTAATAGATATTAACAGTTAAAATTGATTTAAACAATTCAAAAAATAATAATGGATAAAAACTATAAACATTAAATATAAAAGCATAAATATATATTAAAATAATGGATAGGTCAATACCGAGTGTGCCATGTGTGGATGGTGTAAAGCTGAGGGTCATTATATGACAAATCCCTGTGCTTTGGATATGGTGAAATGTCATGATGCTCAATAAGGGGTTCAGGAAGGCAGTCAAAGATGAGACCTGGCAGCATCTGAACTCATTGTGTTTATTACTTTAGCTCTACAGTGGACAGGTACGGAAGTCTCAAAGGCGATAATGTGTGCACCAAAGTCTGCAGAACCACTGGCTGACTTGCCAGCATTTCCCAGTCCATTATTTCACTGCCACTACTGAATGCTAATACATCAAATTTTATCTCCAAAGAAATACAATGGGAGATATGAGTATCTTCTGTCGAAAGTAATAATTATTTAATATGTAGGAAGGAACTGCAGATGCTGGTTTAAATCGAAGATAGACAGAAAATGCTGGAGTAACTCAGTGGGTCAGGTAGCATCTCTGGAGAGAAGGAATGGGTGACGTTTCGGGTCGAGACCCTTCTTCAGACTGACTATAACAATCAATACCAATTAAATAACAATTATTTAATGCATATGTGAGTGTTCTTTAATATCTATTGGAAACAATGTTTCCACTAAAATAAAGCGGATATTGCTAGAAATATTCGGATCAGGTCGCCTCCATGGAAAATGTATTTACATTTTATTTCTCTCTCCAAAGATGTTCCCTGTTCTGCTTACTATTTTCCGCATTTTCTGTTTTATTTCAGATTTCAAGCACCTTTCATGTATAGCTTTTGGATTAATGTTTCTCATGATTTAGCTACCCATTTAGAACCATATTAGAACATTCAACCGTCAAGGCAGGGTCACCATTTGATTAAATTATGTCTGGGTTGAGTCTTAACTCTGTCTACCCATCTTGCTCTTGCAGCGCTTAACAACATCTTTTAATGTATTTTTTTAACTTTTCAATTGACTTGACTGCAATATCCTTTAGGAGGAAGAATTCCAGATTGCCACAAATCTCTATGACGTGCTTCCTTCCATCTGACTTAAGAGGTCCTGGTTTTAAAGTTATTCATCTTGGTATTGGATTCTCTCTTTTAAGAGTCATTAATAATGTTAACAGTATCAATGCAGGTGTTTTTTTTGTTTGAAATAAACATTCTTCAGCTTGAGTAAGAAAGAACTGCAGATACTGGTTTAAATCGAAGGTAGACACAAAATGTTGGAGTAACTCAGTGGGTGCGGCAGCATCTCTGGCGAGAAGGAATGGTCTGAAGAAGGGTCTCAACCCGAAACGTCGTCCATTCCTTCTCTCCAGAGATGCTGCCTCACCCGCTGAGTTACTCCAGCATTTTATGTCATGCTTCAGCTTGAGCTGCAACAAAAATGAATGAATGCACAAGACTGTGCTGGAAAGTGCCAAGAATGCAACCTCTGTTACTCTGAAGTGCTCACACAGCACTTCACAAGCCATAAACATTCAATACACCATATTCATCCCAACCCAATTACTTCAAACCCTTTTTATTCTGGCCTGTTGTTTGCACGCATGTTTTCTCAATAACAGCATTCTCCTGTGGGTTGTGTCTTTTTTTCTGATTTGATTGGGAATAATTTGTATATTTATAAAGTTGCTCTTCCTGTCTGAAAGGGCTGAGAAATCTTTGTCAGTCTATCTTAATTGTAAGTTATTTACCTTATAATGGAAGGTAGACAAAAATGCTGGAGAAACTCAGCGGGTGAAGCAGCATCTGTGGAGTGAAGGAATAGGCCACGTTTCGGGTCGAGACCCTTCTTCAGACTCAATGGAGGTCACCAAGACTGAAACACAAAGACAGAAGAATTTAGAATTTTTACAGTAACTTGTGCAGAATAAGCCTATCAGGCCCATCACATTCATGATAGGAAAAATAGTTTATCAGTCTAATCCTATGTCACAGCACTTTGTTGGTTTACCGCACATCAATTAGTTGAGTGTCGAATCAAGAGCCAACAGTGTTTATTTGTCATGTGCACTGGATATGAACTGAAATAATGACATTTTTACTTACTGCAGCTTTACAGGCACACCATAAACTAGGGTACTGTTTGATTCACCTCTGCCCTATTGAGAATATTGGATTTTGTCTAAGGAACTACACCCTACAATATGCTACAATGTTCAGAACTACAGTATGTTCTGCACTCTGTATCTTCCTGTTTTCTCTCCCTCCTGTTTCAGTTTCAGTTTAGTTTATTGTCACATGTACCGAGGTACAATGAAAAGCTTTTGTTGCATGCAAAACAGTCAGCGGAAAGACAATACATGATTGCGATCGAGCCATTTACGGTGTCTAGATACATGATAAGTGAATAACATTAATGCAACATTGTAATTGAGTTTGAACTTTTCATCTCTATATATGGTACATCTGTTCTGTTTGGATAGCATGCAAAACAAAGCTTTTCACTGTTGGACAAAAAGTGCTGGAGTAACTCAGCAGTTCAGGCAGCATCTCTGGAGAACATGGATAGGTGACATTTCAGGTTGAAACCTTTTTCACTGTATTCAGTACATGTGACAATAATAATAAACCTAAAACCTAAACATTATTAACAACAACAACAACAACAACAACAAATATATATATATACACAATAATTTATCAGTTATTCTTAGTAAACTAGACCATGATAGTGCAAAACCAAAGTATGTAAATCAACCTCAGGAGTACAAAGTCTGTAGTGATTCAGTTCTGTGATAGGGTTGTGGTTAGGGTTGTTCAAAGTGGTTCAAGAACCTGATGGTTGATTGAAGGAAGCTGTTTAATCTGAAGATAATGGTTCAAGTACCGGTATTTTGTAAATGTTGTGTTTCTGCCTCCAACAATTTAACACGTGAGTTCTATACATCCAACATTTCTAATTTCACCAACTAATCCTAAATTCTTCTGTCAATATGTATTCACTTTAAGACGAGAAAATCATTGTAATGATGCCTAAATCACAAAATGGAATGTGTCAACTCAGGAGATATTGGACGATGAAGTGTAAATATTCAGGTGTAAACCTTTGACAGCTCATTATTTATACAGGTACAGGATACCTGCAAATGTGAAATTAAACTACATATGGAAAGAGAAACTTCAGTTGTTACTTTATGGGATGATACATAAGCGGTCTAGGAAGTTTATTGGGAAACAAATCCAGTGGAAATCAAGCATACATAAATTCCACCAGGAAAAGCATAGTTATGGCTTGCAAAATGCAGTGTGAGCACTTTCCAGGAAATTCTAGCTACCCACATTTTAGGTGTAGTCTGGCCAATGCCGCCAATAGAAACAGAATGCTATCTCTTTTTTTATATTCTATCGTCCACAAGTTTGCATATGCTGAACAGTCTTGGAACATCAAAACTTCGAACACCAGGTCCTGTAACACCCAGCTCTCTCCCAAGCACTCGGTCATTTTGAGTACAAAATGTCACGTAATGTACAGCTGCCGAGCCATTCTCCCTTTCTTCTTCCCCCATCCTCTCCCACTTATATTCCTTCCTCTGTCTTCACATTCATGACCCTTCTATCATTATCTCCTTAGTTCACACTTTTTTACTTTTTTATCTCTTGCCTTTGTCCAACCATTTGCCAATCAAAATCCCCTTCACTTGGCTTTGTCCTGCCCCACCTCTCTTCCTGCTATCTTCCACCTATTAAATCAGTCTGAAGAAGGGTCCCAACCAGAAATGTCACTTATGCATGTTTTCCAGAGTTGCTGCTTAATCCACTGAATTACTTCGGCACTTTGCATTGTTTTTTGCTTAGCCCATGTGAATATTAGCTGTTTATTTTTGTAATATAACAGAAGCTGGAACATAATTTAATTCCATCTAGATCTATCTTCATTTTTTGCATCTGAGATTGTTACATTGGATCTTGCTCCTGGATATGCAATTGTGTCAGTTTACCTCACCTGTAACCCCTCTATTCTAGTTTAGTGTATTATTGTCACGTGTATCGAGGTATTTTCCAAACTTCTTTTCCGAATAAGTTCAGGGCAGCAATTGTTAAGGCACACACGCTAAGCTGCTTTCTCCCAGTGGCCAATCTCTCTTTGGAGGTGTGATTAACATCTATATTTTGGCTTGGGAATGCCAATGAGGCTTGGAGAACAATTTTTATTGCCTTCTGGGCCTTTGGCTTTGTCTGCACTGGCCTCTGCCTTCACTACGCCTGAACCTGGATGGGAGCCCAGACTAATTTCTACCACCACAGCAATGTATGTCTTTTTATTCTGATTTCACTCGCCATAATTCTGAATAACACTTAGTTCTGCTATGAAATTTTCCATTCCCTCAAATCATAATCATAATCATAATCATAATAGTAATTGATTAGCCAAGTATGTTTTGCAGGCTCCCCTGTCCTAGATTTTAGTACTTTCTTTCTAAGATGTTTTAGTTACACAAATTTAAATGAATGGCTGAGAAACACTTTGCTTCATATATGTTCCATGTATATGTTCCATTAAACATTTTAACAGTTCAGAATTTAAACTATTGTAATTCTCAGCAATTATCTTGTTTCAATGAATAAAGCCATGTATATTTTTGAACTACTACTTTCCTGAAATTCTTAAATTCATTCTTTCTCATGTTAAATTTTGATTATTCTGCTCTCATGAGAGCATTTTAACCTGGCCCTGCTAGCTTTCACATAACATGTTAGCATTTAGCTTCCATGGTCAGTATTTAGGACTTAACTATGAGCAACTGTTGCTGAAAGCTATCATCATTAATTTGATATTTTTCCAGACCATGTATTGCCTTAAACAGAAGTTTGATGGATTTCTGGCAAGGATTGAGGATCCGTGGCTGTTTACTAACAAAGCTCCCTCTTAAGATTGTGGTGTAAATGGTCACCAAATGTGCTAAAGCACAAAGATCGAGTCCGTAATGAGCAGTCAGTGTTGACCAGTAGCTTCAATTTCCCACAGTCTTTCTTCATTTATCATTTATGTGGAGCAGTCTTTTGCTACTGGTTTGTATCTCCATAACACTTCCAGCTTCTTAAAAGAGTGACCATTAAAACACAAATAAACTTTGTGTTTATATTCACAACCTATGAATTTTAATGTTGTTTTAAAATGAGCTAACTTCTGTGAAGTTATCCTATTTCTGTACTGCTCTAATATTGAGCTGATAGTTACTGCTGACATTTTGTATTCAGTTTTTCATGATTTGCAAAACTAAAGTTTATACTTAACTAATATTTCTACATAGTCTACATTACAGCATAACACAGCTGAGCTCAGTTTTATTAATTTTATTATGTACTTAAGATATACTATCATATAGACAATACAATCACATTTAATTATATCTATGGCATTTTGGTGCTCCAAGGAAAGGTAATTGACCTAAAATACCTGTTTCCCTATTCACAGTTGCTGCCTGACCTGTGTTTTTCCATCAATATCTGTTTTTTTATTCAGGTTTCCTGCAGTATTTTGCATTTGTGAAATTGTATTTGTTGATTTTAACAGTATAAATTGCAGTATGAAGTATTAGTGCAGCGTCGAAGAGAAAGGCATTATGGAATAATAATGGCCATCTCTGGCACGCTGCCATCTACTAAATAAGTAATTGCTTCATTGCCTCTGGGCAGCATACTAATTTATTCCCTTGCTCCTCCTTTGCCAAACGAATCAGGAGCAGATCAGGGGAAAGGAGATAAATATGGAATAATTCCTACAAGCTAGTAAAATAGTTTAGATTATGAAATGCACCAAACATATGGTTTTGTGCTGAATAAAAGGTGAAGCCATCAGCTTCATTTTATTGGTAGGAGTGATATTTATTCTTTAATGATGAAGAAAGAAAACAGAACTGTTTTCATTTTTGGCAGCAAGTGCCAGTATTAAGTTCTCTCCGTTCCATCCAACAACATGTCTTAACACTTTCCTCAGAAGACACCAAGTCATTGCATTTTGTGAGATTCTTTCAATTTCCTTGGCTGTTCTTGCCTATGGGATCTCTCAGGCTGCCAAATTACTGACTGGGTTGTGAATAGAACTGTGCTCAGGACATCAGAGGGGGTGCACTTCACTGGGATATCACTCCAGCTGACAATTATTCGAAATAAGAACAAAGTACATCATTTATGGTTTTGTTTTCTTGCACTTTTGTTACGGAACAAGCAGGTAAATTTGCAAAACCCTTAATGAAATTCAGCCCCCTAAAGTTCAGAGCGTGAGATGAAATTGCAGATACAGAGAAAACAGGATAATTAAAACAGCTAAAATGGCAAGTTGGCTTGTTTTAAAATCCCATGCAGAATCCAGCAGTTGTGGTGTCTTTTTAAAATTGCTCTTTTTTTCTTTTTTCCCTCCCACAAATATGTAATATGTGAATATGTGATTCTGTTCCATTCTGTTTTGTAGTTTTTTTGCACAATCCGCAAGCATTGCCACTTTTCATTTCACTGCACATCTCATATGTGTATGTGACGAATAAACTTGACTTGACTTGATATGTACAATTCAGATTCACTCAGGATCACAACAATCCACGTTTCTCAAGATGAGGCTCGCATCAGGGTCTCATCCATACCCCGCAACACTGCTCTCTCTCCCCATCCCCACACTTGCAACAAGGGCAGAGTTACCCTAGTCCTCACCTTTCACCCCACCAGCCGACAAATACAACAAATAATCCTCCGCCATTTCCGCCACCTCCAACGTGACCCCACCACTCGCCATATCTTCCCATCTCCCCCTATGTCTGCCTTCCGCAAAGAATGCTCCCCCCGCAACTCCCTTGTCAATTCTTCCCTTCCCTCCCGTACCACCCCCTCCCCGGGCACTTTCCGTTGCAACCGCAAGAAATGCAACACCTGTCCCTTCACCTCCCCCCTCGACTGCATTCAAGGACCCAAGCAGTCGTTCCAGGTGCGACAAAGGTTCACCTGTATCTCCTCCAACGTCATCTACTGCATCCGCTCCTCTAGATGTCATGTAATTTACATCGGGGGAGACTAAGCAGAGGTTGGGCGATCGTTCCGCAATAACCTATCTGAACTCCCGGTGGCTCAGCACTTCAACTCCCCCTCCCATTCCCAATCCGACCTCTCTGTCCTGGGTCTCCTCCATTGCCAGAGTGAGCAACACCGGAAATTGGAGAAACAGCACCTCATATTCCGCCTGGGTTGCTTGCATCCGGATGGCATGAACGTTGAATTCTCCCAGTTTTGCTAGCCCTTGCAGTCTCCTCCCCTTCCTTAACCCTCGAGCTGTCTCCTCCCATCCCCCCGCCCTCGGGCTCCTCCTCCTCCCTTTTTCCTTCCTTCTCCCCCCCACCCCCCCCCATCCCTGAAGAAGGGTTTCGGCCCCAAACGTCGCCTATTTCCTTCGCTCCATAGATGCTGCTGCACCCGCTGAGTTTCTCCAGCATTTTTGTGTACCTTCGATCTTCCAGCATCTGCAGTTCCTTCTTGAACATGTTTCTCGAGACATTGTTCTCATTGGACGTTTAATTCCATGCACAGATTTAACCAACAATAGTAACTCCCTGCATCTCAAAACTGTTATGGATTGTAATTCCAGTTCTAATGGAGGATCTTTGATCTGAAATATTAAATCTGTTTCTCCTTCCAGAGATGCCCCTTGACCTTTTGAGAATTTCCAGCATTTTCTCTTTGCTAGTTCTTATGCTAGTTTATTTGTCACATGTTCTGAGGTGCAGTGGAAATCATTTTTGTATACAGTTCTGTACAAGTATCACTATACATACGCATCTTAGAGAAGCATTTCAAATACAGTACAAGTGTATAGCAGTAGTACATGGAGACATTATACAGAGTCGCCAGTTTGGCACTATTTTCAAGTCCCAGTCTGTAAGTGCAGGGTTCTTGTTGCTTTGTTTATTCTTGTTTTGCACACATCCGACCTTAGTTATTTCTAAGGCCTGGAAGTGAAGAGGGTTGGAAGCTTATTGTCAAATATTGCAACATGAGGCAGACAAACACTCCGGATAAGACCATGCAGGTATGCATTACTTGAGCATGCTAACATTTGCATGACCATACGTGGATGCAAAATGGCTTACATTGTGAACTATATCTGTAGGTTTGTTTAGGTTTCTATCAGGATTTGAGGGAATGTTTGGAGGGAATGTCCATTGTAATGATCTCATGACCTGACACAGAGGACTAATGGAGTGTAAGGAGACAGCCAATGTTGAAAACTGGGCATTAGCTATTGTGCTACATTTTCTACAGTATTCATCCATTTAAGGAAATCAAAACCATAGATAATGTGTAGCAGGCTGATGTGTAGGTGTACAGAAGCAAAGGTGGACAGTGTCAAAAAAACGGTTAGACTAACGGTGCTTATTTAGAGACAGAATAGATTTTCAGCTTGCCATCTGGCCTCAAGACTGGAACAAATATGATTGGAAGTGAAAATTGTGTTTGTAACATTGGCTATTTGAAATGTCAGGTTTAATTCTGGTTGAAAATCTGCTCCATCATTCCGTTTGTATTTAGGTGTTTCATCAAGATGTAAACAATTGTAAATTTTCTCAAAATGAACTAAATTGGATTTTCATGTTTTAACTATCGAATTTCCATCCATTATCAGTCATGACAGATTTTAATACATGTTTTAGATCTATCCAGCTCTTTCTTGACATTGCATAATGAAAGTTCATGAGTAAGTAAGAGCTAATGGACTACTCAAAAAATGCAACATGCAGTAAATGTTATAACAGCATCCAATTGAATTTAAATCGAGACTGCAGGAACATCAGTTAACGTCAGTAAAAGGTGCATATGAAGGAAAGTAAGTTAGCAATGAGTCTTGCACAGAGCTATGTGGTAAAACAATAATAAAGTATAGTCAGGCTTCCATATGAGCTGTTGTGTAGAAAGTAGATAATTGATTAATTTTGCCAAAACACCAATATTTGTGCAGAAATAAAGGAACTACTTCAAGATTTATGTCTGATGTGGCTTGTGGCTAAGGGGATCAGGGGGTATGGAGAGAAGGCAGGTACGGGATACTGAGTTGGATGATCAGCCATGATCATATTGAATGGCGGTGCAGGCTCGAAGGGCCGAATGGCCTACTCCTACACCTAATTTCTGTTTCTATGTTTCAAGACCTGCAATCAATTACAAATTTCCAAAGGTTTCTGCTTGTAATGAACTATTCTTCAATTAGTTTAGCAAATATGTATCCTGCTGTCTGCCTCAACATTGAAATGCTTTGAACAAAAAATACACAAAGTGTTGAAGTAATGCAACGGGTCAGGCAGCATCTTGGGAGAACATGGGGAGGCGAGGTTTTGGGTTGGGACCCTTGCTCACTCATTGTGATAGTGAGGGGTGGGGAAAAAAACTGAAAGAGAGGTGGGACAGGACAAAGCCTGGCAAGTGATTGGAGGAGACAGGCAGGGCCGGCCTAAAGCCGATTTGACCGATTGCTCCCAATTGGGCCCCGTGCCTAATGGGGGTTCCGCACTAATGTTCCGTATTTCGTACGGAAATACGAATTCTCTTTGTTAAATAAAGATTTTTTTTTAAATCGCCATCCGGATTTTTTTTTTTAAACCAACATGTAAAACAACCGCTGCACGGCCATCAGACATAAACGATTTGTTAACTCGTACTGTTAGCACTTCTTAACATGATGTAGTTAACAAGTTGTTATACAATGTCATCAATCTGCATCCATCCACATTCCTCAGTAAATGTTATTGTGTTTTGAATGAGAATTAATGACGCCATGTTCCTTTGAATAAAATTCACGTGGCATCAATAATACTTATTGAAAACACAATTACATTTACTGAGGAATGTAGATCGATGACACATTGAGAATTTCTTTAAACTCACCATCACCATCTGAAGCCCTCTAAACATCTCTAAACCGTTTAAACTCCTCTAAACTAGGAGGCTACAAGGTGACTTGGATAGGCTGGGTGAGTGGGCAAATGCATGGCAGATGCAGTATAATGTGGATAAATGTGAGGTTACCCACTTTGGTGGCAAAAACAGGAAAGTAGACTATTATCTGAATGGTGGCCGATTAGGAAAAGGGGAGATGCAACGAGACCTGGGTGTCATGGTACACCAGTCATTGAAAGTAGGCATGCAGGTGCAGCAGGCCGTGAAGAAAGCGAATGGTATGTTAGCATTCATAGCAAAAGGATTTGAGTATAGGAGCAGGGAGGTTCTACTGCAGTTGTACAGGGTCTTGGTGAGACCACACCTGGAGTATTGCGTACAGTTTTGGGCTCCTAATCTGAGGAAGGACATTCTTGCCATAGAGGGAGTACAGAGAAGGTTCACCAGACTGATTCCTGGGATGTCAGGACTTTCATATGAAGAAAGACTGGATAGACTCGGCTTGTACTTGCTAAAACTTAGAAGATTAAGAGGGGATCTTATAGAAACGCACAAAATTCTTAAGGGGTTGGACAGGCTAGATGCAGGAAGATTGTCCCCGATGTTGGGGAAGTCCAGAACAAGGGGTCACAGTTTAAGGATAAAGGGGAAATCTTTTAGGACTGAGATGAGAAAAACACTTTTTACACAGAGAATGGCAAATCTCTGGAATTCTCTGCCACAGAATGTAGTTGAGGCCAGTTCGTTGGCTATATTTAAGAGGGAGTTAGATGTGGCCCTTGTGGCTAAAGGAATCAGGGGGTATGGAGAGAAAGCAGGTACAGGATACTGAGTTGGATGATCAGATATGATCATATTGAATGGCTGTGCAAGCTCAAAGGGCCGAATGGCCTACTCCTGCACGTTGTTTCTATGTTTCTATGACTGCGTCCAACTGCTGTCTGGTTCGTTGATCGGTTTGCTAGATATGAACTGTTTTGGGAGAGAAAAATGCTCACGGCAGACCAAACATGTTAAACAGAAATTGGTCAGATATTGAGCTTTACACAGTGAGAAATCATGTGAAATAATCACTGAATTTTATTTTAAATGAATGTACCTGCATGTTATACTGTTTAGTTTGGAGATACAACCAGATAGTCCACTGAGTTCGCACCGACCAGCGATTTTTGTTTTCCTATTTGATAAATTTATTTGGCGGCCAATCAATCGCTGTCTCTAAGGGGGTTGCATCCAATCACCAACCAGCTTGCCTTAAAATTCCCGTCCAATCAACAAATAGGTCTCCTCCCGTCCAATCAGCCGCTGCCTCCAAGGGCATTGTGTCCAATCACATAATGCAGTTTAATGGTAATTAGCTGCTATGGTAAATGTTTGAAGCCAGCGGAGCTACTGACAGACAAACGGGAGGGAGCAGGAGAGATTGACACGGTGTATAATCCATAGCACCAAGTGTATAATTTCATAATATATACTAAATAACTGGGCTGACAGACCTTGGCTGGGAATCTGGGGTTCACCAAAATTGTTCCCAATTGGGCCCCGCACCCCCTAAGGCCGGCCCTGGAGACAGGTGAGGGGTGGGGGGTTTAATAGGCTGATGGTTGGAAAAAGACCAGAGATTAAAAGACACAGTGTGAGATAACGTTGAAAGAATTGCGAATTGTGAAGCCTGAGGAAGGAATATAAGTGGAAGCGCATGAGGAGAGGGGCAAGGAGAGAAATGGGTGCAAATGCATATGGAGCACAGGGAAGAGGAGGAAAATTAAGGGGGTGGGAGAGGTTTGCACCTATTTCTCCCCTTCGCCCTACCTCTGGTCCTTTTCACCAAGATATTCCTTTCTCTGGCTTCATAATTTTCGCCTCATCTAACCTAATCTCATACTTCTCTTTTTATATCTAGTCTTAGTTCATCCATCTGCCCATCAGTTACTTGTCAGGCTTTGTCCTGTCCCTACACATTTTCTGGCTCTATGTTTCTATAATTAACTATGCAAGCTATATAAGCTCTAAAAAAATTAGTTGGTTCTTTTTTTCTGGGTTGTAATTATCACCGTTTCGTATTTATAACTTTTGATGATCAAATGACTGAAAATATGTTTAAATACCTTATTGTTTCTTAAAATAGAATATATCCAGGCTTTCTCACATTAATCTGGAAGAAAATCCTTAAATGTTTCATAACAAAAGAAATGCCAAATCTAGTTCTAGTCATTTTTATTGGTATTTTTCTTATTCTGTTTTTAAACTATCTGTCGGAATATTCTCCCTGCCTTGTACCATTTAATATTCAACAGATTGCAACATATGAGTGGGGAATAATTCCTGCTCCTTGGGGTGCTTTTGAAAAATCTAATCACCATTCTCTCCTCTAATCTCTTCTGTAGGCCCTTCAGCTCCTCCATGTGCTTAGCTGCAATGCTTAGCTATTCTTTCCAATGACAACTCCCTTGGCTACCTTGTTGGCTTTCTGCTGTCAAACTGCTTGTCTCACTAAATGTATTGCATCTTCCTATAAAGCCGCACTGCCCTCCCTCCCCCCAGCCCGTCAATCTCTTGACTATCGGCATATCCTTATCCCGAACATTTTGTAAATGTTATCTCCTCCACAGCTCTGCTGTTTGTTTTCTGCACGCTCCAGTCATCTAGTTATATTAGAAACATAGAAAATAGGTGCAGGAGGAGGCCATTAGTTTATTTTATTAGTTTAGTTTAGTTTCTTGTCACCTGTACCAAGATACAATAAAAAGTTTTTCTTGTGTGTTAACAAGCAAGCGGAAAAACAATACATGATACATATAACTATGATCCGATATGGTATGCTCGCCTTCATTGGATGGGGCATTGGGGCTTTGAATATAAGAGCCAGGAAGTCATGAGACAATTTTATCGGACTTTGGTTGTCACATTTGGATTATTAGATGCAGTTCTGGTCAGCCCATTATAGAAAGGATGTGAGGATGCAGAGGATGTAGAAGAATTTTACCAGAATGTTGCCTGGATTAGGGGGTATTAGCTAAAAGGAGAGATTGAACAAACTAGGTGTGATTATTATTGTCATGTGTACTGAGGTACAGTGAACAATGCTATCCAAAGAAATCTGATATACCATGCATAAATACAATCAAGATAAAGTCAAGTGCAATAAACAGAGCAAAGGGCAAGGCACAGAGTACAGTAAATAGTTCTCAGCATTGTGGCCCATCAGTTCTATAGACAGTCCAATGCCCACACGGGGTAGAGGTGAATCGGACAGTGCTATGGCTTATGGTAGAACTGTTCAGGAGCCTGATAACTGTGGGGGAAAAGCTGTTCCTGAGGCTGGTGGTGTGTGCATTTAAGCTTCTGTGCCTTCTGTTGGATGGAAGCAGGGAGGAAAAGGAATGGCCATGGTGGGATGCCTTTAATTATGTTGGATGCTTTTCTGAGACGTGTGAAGTGAGGATGGAGTCAATGATGGCAAGTTTGGTCTGTATGATGGACTGGGCTACATCAAAAGTCAAAGTCAAAGTCAATTTTATTCGTCACATGCACCCAATAAACCCTCCGTAGTCGCCACAGCGGACGGCCGGATGTATGGGCCCTCTCGTCGGGATGATTGAAACTCTGACGTTGGGATGGTCGAACACACTCTTGGAGGTCCAGAACTCGACACTTTCCTAGGGACTGCGGCTTCAGGATGTTATAGGCTGCAGGCTGGCGGTCGGAGCTCTTCTCTGGCAATCCTCGGCGAGGGATCCCAGGCTCCGGATGGTAAGTCCACGCCATGCCCATGGATAGCAGCTCCGCAGATCATGGCTTCAGGATGTTATAGGTCACAGGTTGGCGATCGGGGCTCTTCGGTGATCCCCGGCAAGGGATCCCAGGCTCCAGATGGTAAATCCATTCCACGCCCGTCGCTAGAAGCTCCGCAGACCACAGCCCCATGATGCCAATGTCACCAGGCCAGCATTCGGAGCAGTCCTCTCTGGCGAGGGGAGAAAGAGGTGCAAGTCTATGTGGCATTGGGGAGGGGGAGGAGAGAGGGAGAGGGTATGTAGGGGAAGAAGGGAGAGGAGGAAGGTTATGTAGTTAGCAAAAAAAGGGAAATGTTATGTTCATACCATTGGGTTGTAAGCTATGTAACTGGAATATGAGGTGTTGTGCCTCCAATTTGCATAAGACCTCACTCATGCAAAAATCTTCCTTATTTATGAAAAACAAGCAAAATGTTACTTTCAGCTGAAGCCATTGAATTATTTATTTTTATATGACATTGCTGCAGAATGGATCATAGACATCTTAAACGGTTCACTGAAGATAATAACCCCACTTAGATAGAAACATTAGTTTTAAAATTCTATTTAAATGTTGATCTATTCCTTTGAAGGGCTGAATGATAATTCGGAGTCTGGTCAATTAACAGCACTAGTAGACAAAAACACAGTATTAACAGATGTTATTTTGGTTTATTTTTAGCAGCATGAAAAAGATGATTGATGTAGTTGATTGAGTACCTTAATGATTGCTTATTATGTACCTTAATAATTGAAAAAGATGATTGAGTACCTTAATGATTGCTTATTTGGCACTGAAGCAGAAACCTTGAATGCACAGCTCTTCACATGCTATCATTAGAATGTTGGAGAGCCTTCATTTAAAAGAATCCTCTGAGTAAGTCAGGAATAATAACGTCAATACCACAATTACTTGATAGCAAACATTATTCCCAGGTGCTCATTCAACATAATCAACATATTGGGATAAGCATAATGAGCAAGAACATGCAATGTGGAGCAATGGGAATCCTAAAACGAATGAGTCAAACCAGATTTATAATTCAGTCTCAAATGAAATGGTTCGGGTTCATTTAACCAAGCCGGAGTGTTTCTCCAAATTGGACCATTTAGATTTTCTTTGGTTGGTATAGAAATTGAAGAGTGCAACACAACAACAACTGTGACATATTAACCACTGTATGCATTGTTGGAATTATTTTGCTGTGGCATCTGAATAATTTGCACTGGTGAATTATCCTGAAAATGTTCTCACATTTTGCGAGGTATGCACATGATGAGAATTTGCATCGAAGGTACTGAACATTAGAAATGATGCTGCTGGTTTGCTGTCATTTGAACAAAATTAAACAACTGAGGCTCATGAAATGTACAGGTCGGAAAGTAAAGCAGATCCTAATCTAAGGATTGAACCTCAGTCCACTAATTCTAGGGGTGATTGTTCTCTCCTTTCCTCCTGGGGAAATTATTGAATGCCACCGTCGCTAGAAGCTCCGCAGACCACAGCCCCATGATGCCAATGCCAACTGGGCTTTCGTGTTTGGAATCCATAATCAACTCTCAGGCACCCTCACCCTTATTCACCATCTTCTGTCTGATTACCCCAATTAGAACAGTACAGCACAGGAACAAGCCCTGGACCCACAATGTCTGTACCAAACATGATGCCATGTTAATCTAATCTCCTCTGCCTGCACGTGATCAATATCCTTCCATTCTCTGCAGGGATATCTGCCAGATAAGCTGACATCATTTCCACAACCTTCCACCCCACTCCCAAATATATTCCAGAATCCTCACCGTCAACATCTTGACCAGACCCATAATCATCTCCATTATTCCCCTCCATCCTTGATATTCTTCACAGCCAATGTCCCGTACCCCCTTCCACTTGCCCTATTGTTTCTTCACATGAGCTTGCCACTCTAACTCCAATCTTTGCACCATTCAAAACATATGAGTATGTAAATTAAGAGCACACATAGTTCACAAGGACCCTGAAGCCTGCATTAAGATCATAGCAAGTTTGAGAAGCTGAGCGTCCAATGACACTATATTCAACTCCATATTCCTGCTTACCAACAGTAACGTTCCATTCCCATTTTCCAATATAATTTCTCAGCAGCCTCCACACTTTGCAATGGCAGGTGATTATAAAGGATAAAGTGTTTATGCACATTTGAGCTTGTAAAGAATGTTTTTATTTTACTGCATTTTGTGATGGGGAGGGGAGTTTAGAAGTGGGAAAGTAGTAATTTGAACAGGGATCGTGATGAGAAGTGTTGTATGTTTTATGATGGGATGGGGATGTGGGATTGAGGGTAGATTGCGATTGGCAGTACATTGCAGGATAGGGATTTCCTGTCAAGGGTTTCAGATCATGAGGTTGGCATGGGGTGGGAGAAATGCAAATCAGAGCAGTTATAGGAACTTATGAACATATCAATGGGAGTAGAAGCAAAAGTAAAATTTACTTAAGTTACAGGCGTTACTTGGACAGTGTGTAAATAAGACCCTGTTGTCTCAATCTTATCGATGTCATGATATCCCGACTTTGATATTATCCTAACTTCCCTGTTATGCTCCAAAATGAATGTTGCACTGCGAATTTCACCATCCCTTGCACTCCTCATGGAAATTGAATTGAGAGGGTATCCGATGCCAAGAAGCATCCTGCAAATATAAAATTGTTCACAATCGCAAAATAGGTAAAAATAATTTTCTGTTGCACACTACTGAGAAAAAACTGCTCCATCCGATCTCATTTCCATCCAATTAATCCCGTCTCCATTGCAACCACTGATTATTCGTCCTCCTGTGGTACAGGGACTGCTTTGTACAATGTGTGTGGGGTTGAATTTATTTCTATAATACCTTTGCCTCTCTCGGACATAACAGTTTTCCTGCTGACATGTGCATTATCCCCTTGGTGACTAAAGCAGTGTGCTCAACCAATTCCAATGCTCTCAGGGGGTCTTGAAGAACAGGACATTGTTGTTCTTAGCTTTTCAGAGAAATAAAACTGTGCCTGATCCAAATTATTTATAACTGTTTCTAAGCAACGTTTGCAAAGCATTTCCAGCAACTCTATTTAACAGTCAGAAAACATCCAAATGCTGTTCATTTCTCGGAGAAAATCTAATTTCTCTTTTCATTTGTTTGTTGCAGAGATGTTCTACTTTTATGGTAGCTATTGCACTGCAGTTGGAC
This sequence comes from Leucoraja erinaceus, assembly GCF_028641065.1. Lineage (NCBI taxonomy): Eukaryota > Metazoa > Chordata > Chondrichthyes > Rajiformes > Rajidae > Leucoraja > Leucoraja erinaceus. The sequence continues at coordinate 57,963,512 of NC_073381.1, forward strand.
TCATGAGTTTTAATACTGCATTATATATTTTTAAAGGGACAGGTCACTTTTTGGGGTTGCCATTGATACAAGTATCAACTATTGGGGCAGTTGAACAGGATAAATAGAAGGAACAGTTATCATTTTGCATCTGGTTCCATTAAACCAGCAAGCATTGAATAATATTCACTTTGTACGTCTTGGCAGTGATGGCATGCATGGTACGGGATAGCATGCCACTAGATGGTATGGCATGCCATGAGCGGTGAAGGGAGGATAACTATAGGATTATCATTTTGCATGGTCTATGAAATACTTGACTCAGAGTGACCAATACTGAAATAAAATATTGTGGGATGGAAACAAGGAATGGAAGTGCTCATTGCCTATTGAGTACAATGAGGAACTCCTCTTCCTAGCTAAAATGTGACAGATGCTGAGAACAAATACCCAGTGAAGTTGCAAGATGATTTTATTATAGCCATTGTTTGAAATAACTGGCTACAGTTCAAGAGATGTTTAATATTCTGATCCGGCTGGCATGTCAGATTCTTTCTTTCCCTCATCAAACTATTGTCAATCTTCTCCTCTTTCATTCCAAATCATTCCCTTATTCAGCACACAACCCAGCACTGTATTTTATTTCTATTTGTACATGTACAAGAAAGCGAATGGTATGGTAGCATTCATAACAAAAGGATTTGAGTATAGGAGCAGGGAGGTTCTACTGCAGTTGCACAGGGTCTTGGTGAGACCAGACCTGGAGTATTGCGTACAGTTTTGGTCTCCTAATCTGAGGAAGGACATTTCTTGCCATAGAGGAGTACAGAGAAGGTTCACTAGACTAATTCCTGGGATGTCAGGACTTTCATATGAAGAAAGACTGGATAGACTCGGCTTGTACTCGCTAGATTTTAGAAGATTGAGGGGGGATCTTATAGAAACTTACAAAATGCTTAAAGGGTTGGGCAGGCTAGATGCAGGAAGATTGTTCCCGATGTTGGGGAAGTCCAGAACAAGGGGTCACAGTTTAAGGATAGAGGGGAAATCTTTTAGGACTGAGATGAGAAAAACATTTTTCACACAGAGAGTAGTGAATCTCTGGAATTTTACTTCGGAGTCACGTGAGTGACTACGTGAAGAACCCACCCAGTGCGCAGGCGCGGCATTACGCCAGCAGCGCAACAGCGGCGGCAGCTGGAGCCAGGCTCTCCAGCTGCACGTTAAAAGACAAGACCTCAGGTAAGTGAGTCTTTTGTATTACAGAGTCGCTAGCATGGCTACCCGCAAGCGACAAAGCAAACGGACTGCCTGCCCAACTCCCCCCGAGGAAGGGTCGACATCTGGGCGGCAGCCACCGGCGGCAGAGGAGCATTTTCAGCGCTCCCGTACACCCGACCCCGAGCCGCTCCCTGTGCTGCCGACTTCAACACCTCGCACAGGGAGGAAATCCACCCGTAAAACGGACCGGCCGGTGGTCTCCGACTCGTCGGAGGAACGGGAACATTCTCCACCGGCTAAACGGGGAGACAGCCGCTTAAGCTGCATGAGGCAGCTCCTCGAACAAATGTTCGAGCAGGAGATGCAGGCAAGGCATCTCCAGGGAGGACGGGCTGAGGCCTCCTCCAAACCGTCACCTTACCCCTCTGCTCCCTCCTTATTTGAGGTCAGCAAGGGAGGCCAGGACTGGGCTGGCTTATCGCAGGGGCAGGCGGACGACTGTACAAGTATGCCAGGGGAGCAGGAGGAAGAAGAGCTGCTGGGTGTGGTCAACCGGTATGCGGCGCCCCCGAAGGCCGGGAGAATGCTGACCCCAAAAATGGCGGCCAGCATAAACCGGCTATCCAACAAGCCTCTCCAGGAAAAAGTAATCCAGGAGGCTCTCGAGACATACACGGCACCCGAGAACTGTGAGGCGCTGCGCGTTAAGACCGTCAATGGCCAGATATGGAGCCAGCTAGGCCAACATATTAGGAGCCAAGAGCTGAAAATGCAGCGCATCCTGAAGCTCCATACCGCTGCCATCACCGCCTTTGCTCGGTCCGCAGAGCACACGGACCTCACTACACCTCAACAGGATGTCCTAGCTCTGATGTGTAACACCCACTTTGAGATGAACAACTTAAGGCGGGAAAACATCAGGCCTGCCCTCAACCCCAAATATGCAGGGCTTTGCAAAGCTCCTGCGCCAGAGAAGGAGGCGCTGCTATTTGGGGCTGACCTGGGAAAAAGGCTCAAAGAACTCGAAGAGGCGGCCAAACCAGTAGGCCTTATGAGGGCAGGACCAGCGCCGAGCAGGGCGAAGACACCCAGTTGGCAGCACCCCTCGGCATCCACCAGCAGATACCGGACTGGTGAAAGCCTGGCTACCGCTCCTCACTACCCCCATAGCTCTTTTTTAGAGAGGGGCCCAGAGCGGAGCCGTGGGAAGATACGCCGCCCCGTGACAGCACCAACAAAAACGCCCGCGAGCCAAACCCACCAACGAAGACGCTCCCAAAAATGAACATGGAGGTAGGTGGGTCTGGTTCCTGTCAACATACAATAACCAAGGGTGTTTTACTAACAGGAGGGCGTTTACGATTATTTAAACATGTTTGGTGTACTATCACTAACAACCAATACATACTCAACAGTATTAGTGGATACAAAATTGAATTTAAAACAGGCATAATACCGCCGGTTCAGCATATACCCCAAAGGGTATTCCTTCCCACTCAACTAGAGAAGGAGAAAGGACAGGCTGAACTAGATAGACTCATGTCTAAAGGAGTCATTGAAACGACCAGACATGAGCCATTGGAATTTGTATCAAATATATTCATTAAAACCAAGAAAGATGGTGGATGTCGCATCATCATTGATCTAACATCACTAAATAAATCTGTTGAGTATCAACATTTCAAAATGGAGACATTTGTCACTGCCAGACAACTGATCTCCAAGGGATACTTCATGGCAAGCATAGACATTAAAGATGCTTACTATTTAGTACCCATTCACAAGGATCATTTCAGATACCTGAAATTTATCTGGATGGGGCAACTATGGCAATATAGAGCACTGCCCAATGAGTTAACAACAGCCCCCAGATTATTTACCAAAATTCTTAAAGTAGCCATGAAAATATTGAGAGAACAAAAATACCTAGTCATGGCTTATCTGGACGATATTCTCATAATGGGGAGAACCAAGGAACTAGCTGTCACAGCAGTTTCAGCTACCAAACAACTCCTTGAAACGTTGGGATTTGTTCTACATCCAGATAAATCGAAATTGAAGCCGTCAACTAATATGGACTATCTAGGCTTCACCATCGATTCTACCCACATGACTGTTACTCTGCCAAGGGATAAAAAGGTTGCATTAGCGCAAGCATGCAACAATTTAATCGCAAATACACAACCAAGGATCCGGCATGTTGCCAGAGTCATTGGGAGTATTGTAGCAGCATTTCCAGCTGCACAATATGGACCCTTGCATTACCAAAATTTACAAAGAGCAAGGACACATGCATTGCACCAAAATAGGGGGCATTATGACCGAACAATGTATTTACCCACTGAGGCCATATCAGAACTTCAGTGGTGGTCAGAAAATATTTGGCACAGTTACAGTCCCATTGCCATCACTAATCCTAACATAGTCATCACGACTGATGCCAGTGCTTTAGGCTGGGGAGCTACTAACTCTATATCCAGCACAGGTGGCAGATGGACTAATCTCGAGACATCGCTACTACACTCACTAGGCATAAATTATTTGGAAATGCTGGCCGCCTTTTATGGGCTAAAAGCATATTCATCCAATATGCAGCACGTGCATGTTAGGTTAATGATTGATAACACAACGGTGGTGGCCTACATCAAGCACATGGGTGGCATAAAATCAGTATCATGCGACAAATTGGCTAATATAATCTGGCAATGGTGTGTCGAGAGACATATTTGGCTATCAGCTGCCTATCTACCAGGTAAGCTAAACACAGTGGCAGACACCAGGTCACGAAAATTCAATGATAACATCGAATGGATGTTACATCCAAAAATATTTGCAAAAATTACTAAGCAATATGGAACGCCAGATATAGATTTGTTCGCGTCTAGATTGAATCACCAGTTACCCATGTATGTGGCCTGGGAACCAGACCCAGAGGCAGCAGCGGTAGATGCCTTCACGCTGGATTGGGGAAATTTCTTCTTCTATGCTTTCCCTCCCTTCTGCCTCATCAGCCGGGTACTCCAGAAAATACGGTCAGACTCTGCTTCAGGTATTTTGGTCGTACCCGACTGGCCTACCCAACCATGGTTCCCAGTCTTTCACGACATGGTGGTAGAGTCACCTATGGTCTTTAACAGTCATCCACAGCTATTGACTCACCCAGTATCCGGCATAAGTCACCCATGCCATAAAAAATTAAAACTCCTGGTTTGTAGGTTTTAACCAGGCCTTACCAGGAACTGGGTTTATCAGAAAGAACTATCACCACCATGTCGGCATCCCTGCGAGACTCAACCAAGAAGCAGTACCTGACATACATCAAGAAATGGGAGCAGTACTGCTTGGATGCAGGGACGTCGTATAAGAAAGCCACAATCACGGACGTGTTGGAGTTCCTGGCCCATTTACACCATGACCAGAAGATGAGCTACAGTGCCGTCAACGCAGGCCAACAGGACACCATAGCATCGGGTCCCACCCGCTAGTCATAAAACTCCTCAAGGGGATTTACAATATCAAACCCCCTACACCCAGGTATACCCATGTATGGGATATAAGTGTCGTGCTATCACACCTCAGAGGATGGCCACCGGTGGGATCCCTCAGTCTAGAGCAATCCACGCTCAAGACCATCATGCTAATGGCGCTCGTCTCTGCACAAAGGGTCCAGTCACTACATCAACTACGACTGGACAACATGGTAACTACCCCAGACTGCATCACATTTACTATGCCGGGGTTAGTTAAACAAACCAGGCCAGGTATGTCCAACTCGCCATTAATCTTCCGGGCCTACCCTCCAGAACCTAGGCTCTGTGTAGTCACCCATTTATACAACTATGTAGACACAACCCATACACTTAGAGGGAGTGAAAAAGCCTTATGGGTCAGCCACAAGAAGCCTTTTTGGACGGGTAACCAGCCAAACTATATCCAGGTGGTTAAAACAGGTCCTGAAAGCTGCAGGGATTAACACTGATGTTTTTAAATCCCATTCTATCAGGGCAGCATCTACATCAGCTGCGGAACGGATGGATGTTCCCATCGACCACATCCTAAGCACAGCAGGATGGTCAAGGGAATCAACGTTCCGGATATTTTATCATAAACCGCTGATGCAGAAAGACTTGTTTGCAGAGAAAATTTTAGGAACTGCAGACTTATAATTTTAAGCCCAAGGGAGCTATTTTTGTTATTGTTTAATAAACATTTTTGTTTTCAAAAAACAAACAGATTCGTTGGTCTTTAGATACCACTTCCTCCCTCGATAACTTCGGCAGCGAGTGATATAGCTGTTACACGGTTTGAAATCACAGATCTTTGAAGTCTTCACGTAGTCACTCACGTGACTCCGAAGTAAAATAGAGAGATTAAACGAGTACTTACCAGTACGAAGTTTGATCTGTATTTTATGAGGAGTTACGATGAGGGATTACGTGCCCTCCGCTCCCACCCTCAGTATATGGATCAAACTCGAGCTGATGTCTCTTTAATCTTTACTATCTTTACTTCATATATTGTGTCTACCTGTGATTCCACACCGCTGCTTGGAAGTATGCCGCGCCTGCGCACTGGGTGGGTTCTTCACGTAATCCCTCATCGTAACTCCTCATAAAATACAGATCAAACTTCGTACTGGTAAGTACTCGTTTAATCTCTCTATTCTCTGCCACAGAATGTAGTTGAGGCCAGTTAATTAGCTATATTTAAGAGGGAGTTAGATGTGGCCCTTGTGGCTAAAGGGATCAGGGTGGTATGGAGAGAAAGCAGGTACCGGATACTGAGTTGGATGATCAGCCATGATCATATTGAATGGCGGTGCAGGCTCGAGGGGCCGAATGGCCTACTCCTGCACCTATTTTTCTATGTTTCTATAACATCCTGAAGCCGCGATCTGCAGAGTTTCTAGCCACGGGCATGGCGTGGACTTGCCATCCGGAGCCTGGGATCCCTTACCGAGGATACTTGGCATTGGTATGTCTTTATTATTGTCATGTGCACCGAGATATGGCAAATACAATTGTTTTGCATGCAATCCAGTCAAATTATGGTACTGTATATGTCTCTTTCTACAATACTGGAGAGATTTTGAGGAACATGATTATTATTCAGTTTTTTACACCAATACACTGTTCTTAACTAAAATCTACCCATCATGTGAAACCTAATAAATGACGGATATAAATTAGATAACTTCATGACCGAAAGTCAAAAACTTTTTTCATGATTTTACCACCAATTTGGACACCTTAAATGTGACAGTAAAAACGCTGCCACATTTAGTCATGAATATTTAATTCATAAATAAGCTTCATATGGCCCCTCATACATATACATTTTGATAATGATCTAGGGAAATATCTTCGTCAATACCAGGAGAAAAATATCGTAACATAAAGATAATACAGTACAGTAAAGATCCCGTAACAATCGTTGTGCTCAGTGTCCAGTGTCACAACGACCGTTATTGGGGTCAGTACCTCCGTAAGTTAATCACGGAGGCTCCAAGCCTCTAATGCCTTTCAAAAACCCAACAAGGTATCCTATGGTAGTAGCGATTTTTGGGCAAGTTCATTATTTTGTCTTATTTCCCAATTTAATATATCAAAAACATCGTGGTGTCAAAAACGCAACGATGGTTTAAGATATATTTTCCGACTTTTTTAAATCAATTAAAAAAAATTTGGACATAAATTGGTCATCTAAACAAAGAAACTGAGCCAATCTTCAATTTGGCAACACACTGTCTCTTGTTTACCTTTCGTACGGACCAAGTCGCCAACTTCATTCATTCGTGTCAACTTTGGGAAGCTCCACAACAACCATTACGAGTCTTTTTACTTACTAAAAAATCAGCGCAAATCAAACGTTCTGATGAATCATCGGCTATCGATATAGCTCAAATCCATAAGGTAATATGCTGTTTATAACATATTGGTGAAAATGTTTGGTTTTTGCTAATAATGTAACATTAGTTTTCTGGGACAGCAAACCTTTTAGTGTCCACTCCAACGTACATTTGTGTGTATGATGTGTAACGTGCAATGAGGTGTCCTACTATATTCTACTAAATGATCAGGTGAATAAAGTGGAAATGGAGTTTGCAATTTTATTGTTCCATGTGGTATTCATAAACATAGAAAGGAATAAGAAATACATGCACTTACTGCGCCAACCAGGTCACTGGTGGACACCACGTGACAACCGTTACACAAAATGCATATGTGTATTCTGATGCCATTTTCAGAAACTTGCCATGAATATGCTGTCTTTTCTTATATTTTTTGTTGATACTATGATAGTCATGAACCCAATAAAGTGCTTGTCAACTTTTTTGAAGGAATTTGAAATTTGACCACCTTGGTCACATTTTTGTGTGCAGTATTGTAAAAAGACACATATACACATGAATACAATCAAGTCAAACACATTTACAAACACAGTTAGTGCAGAGAGATAAATACCAGATAAAGTGTTACAGACTTATAGCGTTACACTATAGAAAGGTGCAGATTAACAAAGTGCAAGGTCCACAATGAGATAAATTAGAAGATTGAGACTACAACCTAGTTTAGGAGAGGACCATTCACTAGTCTGATCACAGTGGGGAAGATGTTGTTTCTGAATTGGTGGTATGTGCTTTCAAGCTTTTGTATCTTCGACCCAATTGGAGAGGGGAGAAGAGGGATGACTGGGGTGAAAAGGGTTCTTGAGTATGTTGGTTGCTCTCCTGACTTACTTACTTACTTACTGCCTATTATGCCTCCTGGCATGTAGGGCAGCAACGAAGGTCCTCCACTCAGTAGTGTTGATTCCTTCAGTTGCTGTTTCTGTAACATATTTGTTTTACAAGACAGGGTTGTTAGCTCAACCTCCAACCTGGAGGACCAGTGGATCGCTCTTCGTTTCACCTCTACCCTTTGACCTGTCCAGCATGGGAGACCCTAACAGGAGACGAATCTCCCGCTGGCATAGCTCTAGGGGTCACTGAGACACACAAGCTCCCCGACCATGACAAAACCCTGGACCTGCCAGTTATGTCCCACTTGCAGCCATTTTTTGCAATGGTCAACACATCATAGTCTCAAGCACCAATCCAAGTTCTAAGTTCATCTGCTGTCCTCGTACTACTCCTTGCATTAAAATAAACACACTTCAGCCCATCAGCTTCACAATATTTCTTCACCTTTGAGACTTACTGGTCCTAACCTCTACCTTCCCATCACTTCTTCCAATTTCTGACTGACGACTCTAATTCCCACTCCTCTGCTTCTCTAATTTAAACCCTCCTTAGTATCACTTGCAAACTTCCCAGCAAGTTATATTGGTCTCCCTCCAGTTCAGATGCAACTCTTCCCTCTTGTACAGATCACCACTGCCTCCCAAAAAAGCCCCACAGGTCCAACGCTCTGAATCCTTGCTCCCTACAGCAGCACCTAAGCCATCATTTTATCTGTCCTATCTTCTTATACTGTACTTCACTAGCACGGGCACAAGGAGCAATCTGGAGATTAGTATCCTTGGGGTCCTGGTTTTTATTCTTTAGCTTAACTCCCTATATTCAGTCCGTAGCAGTTTATCCCTTTTCCTATCTATGTCATTTATGTTGACATGCACAACGACTTTTGTTTGTTCACCCTGCTCCTAGAGAAATTCCAGCAGCCACTCCGAGGTGGAAAAAAGTGCATTGTTATAAATATCTTTTAGGTTCAGAATGTTCTGCACAACTACGTGTGGTAGAAATCATCACAGCAGGCAAATGTGGTGTAATACAAGCAAAATGTCTCAAAAATCTTTCTTGCATTTAAGTTAGTGATATCAGTGAATTCTTCAATTATAGCTGGAAATGGCTGTGGAAAACAGAATAATATAGAGTGGTAATAAAAGCAGAGAAAGGAAGTGCTACCAAGAGTTGCAAGTGCATCATCTAATCCCAATTTCAGTCGTCAACTTTATTTGTCACATACACATACAAGATGTACAGTGAAATGAAAGTGTCAATGCCTGTGGGATTGTGCAAAACAACAGAACAACAGAACAGAACAGAATCAGTATTTACATTTAAAAAAAGACATAACAGTAATTGCACCCTGGTGAGATCAGAGTTTACAATCCTGATGGCCTGTGAGAAGAAACTCCGTCTCATCCTCTTTGTTTTCGCAGCGTAACAGCGGAGGTGCTTGCCTGACGATAACAGCTGGAACAGTCCGTTACTGGGGTGGTAGGGGTCCTTCATGATCTTCATGATCGAGATGTTTCCGGTCAGGATACATTCTACAGCACCAGAGTAGAAGGATTGAAGGATCCTCAGAGAGATTCTGAATTTCCTCGGCTGCCTGAGGTGGTAAAGACACTGCCTTGCCTTTCTCACCAGTGCGGCCGTGTATGTTGTCCATGCCAGATCCTTTGTGATTTGGTCTCCCAGGTATTTAAAGCTGCTCACCCTATCCACAGTAGTCCCATTTATCCGCAGTGGCATAAACGTCCTCCATTGTTGTACCCATCTAAAGTCCACAATCAGCTCCTTAGTTTTAGTGACATCCAAGAGGAGGCTGTTAGTCTGACACTGGAGTGCCAGGTCAGCCACATCCTCCAGGTAGGCCTTCTCATCGTTATTCGAGATCAGGCCCAACACCACCGTGTCATCAGCAAACTTGATGATGGAGTTGGAGCTGAACTTGGCCACACAGTCATGTGTGTACAGTGAGTACAGTAAGGGGCTGAGGATGCAACCCTGGGGGATCCTGTGTTCAGGGTGAGGGGGTTGGAGGTATGTCTCCCCATCTTGACCACCTGGGGCCTGGTGGTCAGAAAGTCCAGGACCCAGGCACACAGGTGAGTGTTCGGCCCCAGTTCCAGCAGGTTATCAGCAAGTCTGGTGGGGACTATGGTGTTGAAAGCTGAACTGAAGTAAATGAACAGCATCCTCACAAAGCTTCTCTTCTGCCTGTCAAGGTGAGAGAGGGTTGTGTGCAAAAACTGGGAGACCGCATCATCCGTGGATCTGTTTGGACGGTATGCGGACTGCAGCGGTTCCATGGTATGAGGGAGGAAGGCGCAGTTGTAGTTCTTGATCAGCCACTCGAAGCATTTCATGATCACTGAGGTGAGGGCCACCAGTCGGTAGTCATTCAAGCAGGCTGGAGAGGCATTCTTAGGCACTGGTACAATAGTGGATCTTTTGCGGCAGACAGGGACCACAGACTTGGCCAGGGAGAGGTTGAATATCGTGTAAATAAGAATTTACACTTCTTACTGGGCGGTCTATTTTACCTTGGGCATGTTCCCTCGTCAGGCTTTATCAAGGAATTAAAATGAAAATGGTTCTCATTCTCACTCCTTTGCACAAATTATCAGAAAATATTTTTTCACTTCGCTTGATATACTTTGTTCATTCTATGCTTGATATGGAATTAAAGTAATTAAGGAATGAAATGTCATTATGTGGTTTCATATCATTTTGGTTCTGTTAAAATCTGCAAATTACCTGTCTCAATTGCAGCCAAGTGGAGTTATGCCACAAATATTAATATGTGAGCCAATTGTGACAAGAATGGTGTTGTTAAAATGGTTGTTCAGCAATAACATTGTTTAGCTTGCCTCATTTCCTCTCCCACACACTTTATAGAAAATAAGATTGGACTGGGTATAAAAATTGATCGCCAATCCACAATCACCAATTGCACCTCAGTCTCTTGCCACAATATCAATTTTATTGTCATTAGTATTTTATGCTAGAATATTCAGAAATAATCAATGTAATCCTGATTATAAATGAACAGTAAATTACCATCCAGTTCATGCTTTTCCATTTTACTCTCCATTAAAGATAGTATTGTGGCGTCAGCTGATAGTCAGATCATTTGTGGTCGAACCCGCTTCAGTGGTTACAAGGGCTGTCACGTGGCGTCATGGGGTTATGAGGAGTGTCCTGCTACATAAGCATACCTCACCTTGAGATCAACCCAGTCGACAGGTAGCTGAGCTCGAGACAACACCCTCGCTCAGCTGCAGTAACAATGACAATATGTTAGTGGACCCAACGTGTATGTATTTTGAACCTTTTATGTTTGAATAGAGCAACTGTTTATTCACCACGTTTGGTGCTGCTACTGTTTGAAAATAGACATGAACTGTTCAGAAAGATCCAACAGAATTAACAACGATAAGAAGCAGATTAATTATTTGGTTGTACAAACACAGTATTCATTTAAATTGAGAATATTGAAGATCTGATATCTCCAATGGTAGCCAAAAAGAGAAATAATGTATTTTCAAATTAGCTGCAGAAGGTCGTTGGAGACAATGAGAGTACTAGTTATCAATATTTAAAGACTTCTATCACATCTATCTGCAAAATTGTGAAGGTCTAAAAATGAATAGCGCTGAGTTTGGAATGACAACATGCTTATATGATGTGAAGAATTATACTGTTCTCAGAGGTAGGAAAAACCCCCATTCTAAGCACAGTGAACAACCTTAGATAAATAGAAATGATGATCATCAAGAACATCATTGATTTCATGTCCTAAAGAGAGAGCTAACAGAGGACCGCTTGAGAACACAAATTGAAGCACCTTTCTTCCCTGGGGTCTGTTTTGGTGCCTTATTGCTTCCTTTATGGCAGGAACGTGTAATGTTTTTATTTTGCTTCCAGGACAAGGAAATAAATCAGAGGAGCAATTATTCATTCATTCCTTTTGCCCCATCCACTGCCCTATCCACTCACACATAGCCCATTAATATTATTCCTTCACTCCTTTTACCCAATCTCCCGCCCTATCCACTCACGCATAGCCCCCAACTCGCAGGCACAGCTAGAGAGGATGGGGTTGAGAGAGCGAGGGCAGAGGCAGGCAGAGGGCAGAGACAGAGGGCAGAGACAGAGGGCAGAGGGCAGAGGGCAGAGGGCAGAGGGCAGAGGGCAGAGACAGAGAGAGGCAGCAACCTCCCCACTATGCGCCGACATGAGGACCCTGAGTGAGGCGGCGAGGGGAAGAGGCAGAGAGTGGGCAAGGCAGAGAGGGGGCGAGCGGACGTCGACCAAAGGACAGCGAGTTGGGCTGCCGCACTCTTCATCTATGATCTTTGGTCTTCAGTCCACGGCCTGACTTCATCTCCGGCTGCGTCTTTTGACTTTGACTTTTGACTTTAAAGGAGGGTGACGTCACTCGCAGCTCGAGGTAGACAGCACGCAGACCCATTGTGACGTCATCAGTGTAAAGGGCCTGTCGCACGAGCATGCGACCTGCATGCGGCAAGCGCGACCAAACCGGAAGCGGGGGCCACGCGGACGTCGAGTGATCCCCGTACAGGGCCAGTCCCACCAGCATGCGCCTGCATGCGGCGAACGCGACCAAACCGGAAGCGGGGGCCATGCGGAGGTCGAGTAAGTGACATGAAGTTCGAGCGAAGTCCGCGGGAAGTTCGCGTGTGACATACGGCGTCAAGATGCTGCGCACGTCCATCGAGGAGGTGTGTACGATGTTGAGGCGGCTTCTAGCCAGCAGGCCGTTGCCGCACGGAATTTTTGAACACAATCAGTTTTTCGGAGCCCCGCACGATGTTGGGACCAGCTCCGCACAACTCCATACGGCTCCGGCAATCGAAGTGGGACCGGCCCCGCAAGGCCGTACGGCTCAAGCGACCACGTTAGGTCGCACTTGCTGCATGGAGTCACATGCTCGTGGGGACAGGCCCTTAAGGCAGTCATTTTCAATTTTAAGATGAAACGGCTTTGGACTCCACGGGAAAAATGTCTACCGGAATATGTAAATATTTTATCGTTCAGAAAGATCCAACTGACTTACCAACGATAAGAAGCAGATTAATTATTTGGTTGTACAAACACAGTATTCATTTAAATTGAAAATATTGAAGATCGGATATCTCCAATTGTAGCCACAAAGAGAAATAATGTATTTTCAAATTAACTGCAGAAGGTCTTTGGAGACAATGAGAGTACAACGCCCCTTAGATACGGGGAGGTTGTTGAAACCATCTGTATGTCCCTGTATGCGCTATTAGCGTTTCAGGGACTGTATTATGCAGTCATCACTTAGTAGTGTGTTTATTCTTATAGGTCACCTATATTTAGATGTGAAAGATGTAGATTGGTTACTTCACTTACTAACCAATGTAGTGCTTTATTATTAGGAGCTCCGCCTGCTACACGGTTCATATTATCGTAACCCAACTTGTGCTGGCAGTCTGTGCAGGGAAGCAGGTTGCGGCCGGTGACTGAGAGCGGAGGAGGCCAATCAGTGTGGCTATGGTGCAGGAAGGGGCAATGCCGTCCCGGCTGTGATGACAGGAGAGGAGATCAATCTGCACATGCACATTTAAAAATATTTTTAAACCCTAATAACTTTAAAAATATACCACCAATCGGAACACAACTTGATGCATTTGCGTTACAGGCCAACATTGAGTGAGGTGGCAAAAGATCTTAGCACTATCTCGTACCGATGTTACGGTAGGGGGTGTCGTGGAGGAGGGGTTTGTGGGTGGGGGAGGAGGGTTGTGTGGAGTGGAGGGGAGTTTGTGGCGGGAGGGGTGTTGTGGGGGACAGGGGGGGTCATGGGGAGAGGGGGGGTTTGTGGGGGAGAGGGGGTGTGTGGGGACGGGAGGGGTTGTGGGGGGGGAGGGGTTATGCGAAGGGGATATGTGTGGGAAGAGGGGTTGTGGGAGGGGTGAGGGGTGTGTGGGGGGGTATGTGTGGGCAGGGGGGTTTGGGGGAGGGGGTGTGTGAGCAGGACGTGTGTGGGAGAGGGGGGTGTGTGGGCAGGGGGAGGGTTGTGAGGGGTGTGTGGAAGGGAATGGTGTGTGGAAGGGATAGTTGTGTGGGAGGAAGGGGTGTGTGGGGAGAGTGGGTTTGTGGGGGGGGGGGTTGCATGGGGTGTGGGGGGGGGGGGTGGGGTGTGTGGCAGGGGGGGAGAGAGCTTGGAGAAAAGATGGGAAGCGCCTTGGGGAAAGTGCGGTATTATGGGGGAAGGGGACAGGAGCCAGCGAGGGGGACCAGAGGGGAAGGGGTTGGGGGAGCGATGGCCTCACAGCAAGCGCACGGCTTGTGGACTCAGCCCCACCTCTGGGGTTTACATTCGCCCCGTCTCTGGGGCGTTACATTCATGGTGACGGATAGGTGAGAAGACCAATCTGCTGATCTCACGATTTTTTAAACCTTCATAACTTTTGTAGATCGGAACAAAACTTGGTAGCTTGGAGCAGAAGAAAACAGTGAATAAGATGGCGAGTAATCCTAGCGATATAGGGTGACGTTTTTGCGCAAATTTAAATACAACGCAGTCTGGAAGTTGTCAAGATAAGAGTTTTAGTAATAATATAGATAGATACTGGGCCAAGTGCAGACCCGTTGGGTCTGCTCCGTAATGCAATATTCCACCATTCACCCATTCCCCCAATTCAACCTGTTCTCCCAATGCAATATTTAAACCACTGACACGTAACCCCCAACTGCACAGGCACGGCTCATTTCCCCTTATCCCCAGCACACCCTCACCCTCCTCTTCACCCTTTTCTTTCCCCTCTCCTCCTCCCCTCCCTAATCCCTCTCTCACCTCTCCTTCCCTCTCCTTTTCCCTACCCTCAGTCACTCCCTCCCTCCATCCCTCCTCTCCCTCTATTCCCCACTCCCTACCTCCCCCACTTCCCCCCTCCTCTCCCTCAATCCCCCCACTCTCCCTCCTCACCACCCTAGGATCTTTCCCCTCTCATTTTCCCCTCCCCCAATCCCTCCCTCACCTCTACCTCCCTCTCCTTTCCCCGACCCGCAGTCACTCCTTCCCTCCCTCCATAAAAAGCAGCATCTGCAGTTCCTTCCTCCACAGGTCATTCATTGTTAGCTGTGGTTTAGTTCGCATCGTGTGTGTGAGTTACTCAAACCGCCCGCAAACTGCTTGGCAACCCTGCAACCCGATTCTCTTTCCCTCCCTCTCCCCACTCTGGCTCAGCCGCCGCTTGGCCCGTCCCCGTCTTGCCCGACCGCCCGATGCTGCCACTCGGACCGTCCCCACCATGCCTGCCAAACCGCTGCTGCCGCTCTACCCATCCCCGACCTGCCCACCGCTTACCTGCCTGCCTGCTCGCTGCCACCGCTGGGCCAGGCCGCAGGGGGATGGAGTCGGTGTTTGTCACGGCGGGCACCACGAGTTTCGATGAGCTGGAGGAGAAGAAACCCTCCGAGAGGGCCATGAGCGTGAGTTACCGCAGTGGCGGCGGCGGAGGAGACGGACGGTCACAGCCATTCACCCGGGGGACAGGTAGACGGGACTGCCAGTGCTGCAGAGGGTGGGCGGGGGCGAGGGGTGAGTGATGGAGAGAGAGACGGCACCAGGACCTCCATTGAACCCCCCCTCACAGCCGCCGCTGGTGGTGGGGGAGATGTAGACAAGTTACTGTGAG
The DNA here is from genome assembly GCF_028641065.1 of Leucoraja erinaceus. Classification (NCBI taxonomy): domain Eukaryota; kingdom Metazoa; phylum Chordata; class Chondrichthyes; order Rajiformes; family Rajidae; genus Leucoraja; species Leucoraja erinaceus. The sequence goes on from NC_073381.1 coordinate 57,979,133, forward strand.
ATGGGGAAAGAGGAGTTTGCGAGTGAGACAGGAGAGGCCGTGGTGCAGGAAGGAGCATCACCGTCCCGGCAGTGGCATTGACTGGCAGAAGAGGAAACCAATCTGCGTGGTGGTGATTGACAGGAGAAGAGACCAATCTGTGCAAGCGAGGTTTTTAAGATTTTTAAACCTTAATAACTTTTAAAATATACCATTGATTGGAATAAAGCCTGTTGCACTTGCAGCACAGGAGAATGGTGTGTGAGGTGGCAGAAATTGTAGCGCTATCGGGTACCATGTTTGCGCAAATAGGAAAAGCACGCAAACCGGAAGGGCACTAGATCAGAGTTTTAATTATGTACTAGACTAGATGGATGTAAATAAAAGTTTTTAAGATTCTCCTTAATCTTACTTTCATAGCACCTTTCCTGGCCTCTGAATTTCTTTTTTGTGTTTTCTCTTATGTCCCCTTTACCCTTGAGACTTGTTGATAACAATTTCCTCCACCTGATATATCATTCATCGACCAGTCTTCCCTAAATATACCATCTTTGCCTCTTACCTGTGCAGAGACATGCTGACTTTTGCCAGGTGGTTGATTCCCAAACTAGTAGCTGCTCCTAACTCTCCCAGGTCTTGTCTTACACTACCAAAGTCAGCCTTGTTGCATAAGAGGAGGTAGTGATTTTATCATACCATTTTATAGATTTAAAAAATAAAGGGATATGCATCCAGAGTAATTCACACCATGTGTGTGCGGTAATCAGAAAATCAATATCTAAATAGATTCTTGAGTAGTACGGGTGTCGGAGGTTATGGGGCGAAGGCAGAAGAATGGAGTTATGAGGGAGAGATAGATCAGCCATGATTGAATGGCGGAGTAGACTTAATGGGCCGAATGGCCTATTCTACTATTCCTTATGACCTTTTTAAATAATTTGAAGAGGAGGTGGTTATTTCTTCATTGCAGTGTGAGACAGCAAGATATGCTTAGTAGGAAAATACAAAAGAAACAAATGAAATTGGACACGACTGTAAGCCCATAGAACAACAAAGATTACTGAGGAGAGGCACAAAATGCTGGAGTAACTCAGCGGGCCAGGCAGCATCTCTGAAGAAAAGGAATAGGTGTTGTGTCGGAACCCTTCTTCAGATTACTGAGGCCTGTGGAATAAGGTACATATATCTGACAAGCTATTAGACATAAATTTTGCTATACAAAACCCAGAAAAACAAATTGCCATTGCATGACAAGATGCATACCACAGGAATGTCAAGAAATTAGATTCATTTTCATCATCATGCTATTAAGCAATTAGGCACATGACTGATGCTAGACCACTTGAGAAATTAACGTCAATCGATTCCAAAGATAATTAGGGAATTATACATGCGTACACCCACTGGACCATGATGGAAAAATAAAGCATCGCCAAGCCCACAGTATAAAATTGATGTTGTGCCACTGGAAGGAAAACAGAGCAGGAGCCCATGAATATTTGTACTCAATTATGGGCCTGTCCCACTTAGGCGGCTTTTTAGGCGACTGCAGGAGACTATGCAGTCGCTACATGGTTATGGGGCGAAGGCAGAAGAATGGAGTTATGAGGGAGAGATAGATCAGCCATGATTGAATGGCGGAGTAGACTTAATGGGCCGAATGGCCTATTCTACTATTCCTTATGACCTTTTTAAATAATTTGAAGAGGAGGTGGTTATTTCTTCATTGCAGTGTGAGACAGCAAGATATGCTTAGTAGGAAAATACAAAAGAAACAAATGAAATTGGACACGACTGTAAGCCCATAGAACAACAAAGATTACTGAGGAGAGGCACAAAATGCTGGAGTAACTCAGCGGGCCAGGCAGCATCTCTGAAGAAAAGGAATAGGTGTTGTGTCGGAACCCTTCTTCAGATTACTGAGGCCTGTGGAATAAGGTACATATATCTGACAAGCTATTAGACATAAATTTTGCTATACAAAACCCAGAAAAACAAATTGCTATTGCACGACAAGAAGCATACCACAGGAATGTCAAGAAATTAGATTCATTTTCATCACCATGCTATTAAGCAATTAGGCACATGACTGATGCTAGACCACTTGAGAAATTAACGTCAATCGATTCCAAAGATAATTAGGGAATTATACATGCGTACACCCACTGGACCATGATGGAAAAATAAAGCATCGCCAAGCCCACAGTATAAAATTGATGTTGTGCCACTGGAAGGAAAACAGAGCAGGAGCCCATGAATATTTGTACTCAATTATGGGCCTGTCCCACTTAGGCGGCTTTTTAGGCGACTGCAGGAGACTATGCAGTTGCCACATGGTCGCCACATGTTTGCGGGTAGTTGCCGGGGTGTCGCCTTCATGGTTGCGAGGAGTTCCTGCATTCTGGGAACTAGTCGCAGCCTCATTATGGTCGCCGCAAAATTTTCAACGTTGAAAAATTAGTGGCGACTAGAATAAAGCCGCCATGGAGAGTAGCGAGATTTCTCGTGCTGTAGGAGGGTCGCCAGGAGGTCCTAATGGATTGCCAGGAGGTCGAAGGTTCTCGTAGATTGGAGCCGGTGCTGACTGGTGAATATAATTAGCTCATTGGGGAAAAAAAGGTAAGCAGTAGTTTTCTGAACCAAGAATACAAACCGGTAATGTTAAATGTGAGCGCTGCGGCAGCGGTGAGTGAGTGACTTGCTGGCGTGATCCCCGGCCCCCTCCTTCTCAACGCTCCTGCCCTCCCCACAACTTTACCCCTGGCGGCCCAGACAATTTGACCTGGGCCAGACTCCCCACACGCTGTGAAAGGAACTCTCCCCCCCTGGCGCTGTCCTTTTACAACCGCTTCCCACTTTACAGCTGCTTCCCATCAGCTGCCAGCAATGAGGGATAGCCAAGTCTATCTTTCTTGGCAAACAACCTAACCTTCGGCCTCCAAGACACAGGTAAATGTTTGTGCCTTATTTTTTTGTACAAAATAGCGTCTTCATTGCCGGGAAATACGGTAAGTGTCCCAATAATCGCTCCTTCTTTGTGTGCTGGTGTAAATAGGTCAGGACTGCTGCAGGATGAAAGTGTTTTCCCCGCCACACCCCACCCCGAATTTAGCACTGATCTCCCTGAACATTTTCTTGTGATGATACACAGCTGCCTATTGATTGATTAGAAGCCAGTAGGTAATGGACTTTGTGTGGATTACCAGACGTGTGGTATGTACCTGTGAGGCCAGCCAGAGCACTGAACAAAGCTGAGCATTTACTCATTCCAACTGGAGTTATTATATTAAATATTATATTATATTAAATTAAATTATTATTAGAGAGATAACGTAATTGTAATATCGGGCAAACATCCCACCTTGGCACTTGCGCCTGAGTATTGACCAATAGGTGATCCTGGATATAATGACAGTAGGAATGTGGCAGTATCTGAAGAGAGCTAAAGGCTTGTCACTTACATGATTACGGGTTTAATTTAGTTTAGTTTAGTTTAGTTTATTGCCACGTGTACTGAGGTACAGTGAAAAGCTTTGTAGTGTGTTAACCAGGCAGCAGAAAGACGTACTGATTATAATTGACCCATCCGCAGTATACAGATAAAAGGGGACGTACCTTTAGAAAAGAGATGAGGATGAATTTCTTTCTTCAGCAAGTGGTGAAACCGATTGCCACAGAAGGTTGTGGAGGCCAAGTCAAAGGATAGTTTTAAGGCGGAGATTGATAGATTCTGGATTTGTATGGACACACATGTACAGTATGGTTTGCTAGAAAAGCAGGCAAAATGGTGTTTATCACTATATCTCAATGCACATTACAATGATAAACTAATACCAATGCAGCTGATATTCATAAATTCATATCTTCATAATTTCTAGGAGCAGAATTAGGCCATTCGGCTCTTCAAGTCCATGCCACCATTCAATCATGGCTGATCTATACTTTCACTCTCACCCCTATTCTCCTGCCCTCTCCTCATAACCTCTGACACTCTTACTAATCATGTAATAACACGGTATGATTTTTATCAATTTGATAGCATTGTGAACTTCCAATGTTCCTCGACAATAGACTGCATATGTTTAAAGTTTATATGCTGTGAAGATAGGTTGATCAAAATAGCTGGAATTAATGGGGTCTTTGGTAAAGGGCAGAACTATTCCATTCAATGGTAATTACTCAGCAAGCTTCATTGAAGCTAATTCAACAGTTATATTTGTGTTGGTACGTTTTTCTTGCAATGCTTATAGTTCTAAGAAATAATTCATTTTAAATTTCCCTGCTGTGAATTATTTCAATGAAACGTGGAAGCACTTTTTGGAGCTTTAACAGAAATGCAGTCCGCTCAAAGACACAAGGAGAACAAGGATAAACAAAGAAGGTAGACAAAAAGCTCGAGAAACTCAGCGGGTGAGGCAGCATCTATGGAGCAAAGGAATGGGTGACGTTTCGGGTCGAGACCCTTCTTCAGACTGATGTGGGGAGGAGGGAGGGGGGGGGGAGGGAAGAAGAAAAGAAGAGGTGGAGACAGTGGGCTGTGGGAGAGCTGGGAAGGGGAGGGGAAGGAGGGAGAAAGCAAGGACTACCTGAAATTGGAGAAGTCATTGTTCATACAGCTGGGGTGTAAACTACCCAAGCGAAATATGAGGTGCTGCTGCTCCAATTTACGGTGAGCCTCACTCTGGCCATGGAGGAGGTCCCGGACAGGAAGGTCGGATTCGGAATGGGAGGGGGAGCTGAAGTGCTGAGCCACCGGGAGATCAGGTTGGTTAATGCAAACTGAGCGTAGGTGTAGGGCAAAGCGATTGCCGAGCCTGCGCTTGGTCTCACCGATGTAGGGCAGTTGACACCTAGAACAGCGGATGCAAAAGATGAGGTTGGAGGAGGTGCAGGTGAACCTCTGCCTCACCTGGAAAGACTGCTTGGGTCCTTGAATGGAGTCGAGGGGGGAGGTAAAGCGACAAGTGTAGCATTTCCTGCGGTTGCAAGGGAAAGTACCAGGAGAGGGGGTGGTTTGGGTGGAATGGGACGAATTGACCAGGGAGTTACGGAGGGAACGGTCTATGCTGAAAGCCGACAGGGGAGGAGATGGGAAGATGTGGCCAGTGGTGGGATCCCGTTGGAGGTGGCGAAAATGTCGGAGCATTATCTGTTGTATGCGACGGCTGGTTGGGTGGAAGGTGAGGATAAGGGGGACTCTGTCCTTGTTACGAGTGGGGGGATGGGGAGTGAGAGCGGAGCTACGGGATATATCCTGATGAGAGCCTCATCTATAGTCGAAGAGGGGAGAAACATAGGATTATGTGGTCATTTAAGACCATGAAGAAAGTGAGTCCAAAATTATTGCTGGAGCGTGTGTTTTTCTGCAATGAAGTTGATGAAATTCAGCAGTAGAACTGGAAATGTGGTGGTAGCTAGATTAGAATGGACCATATGTTTTTTGTCCATGAACTCAGTTATTTATAGTCATGATTTGGAGAATATTCTCTGGAAGTGAAGTTTCAGGAGACAATTTCATTAACAAGAACATAAGGATTAGTAACATGAGTAAGCTATTTTCCCCCATGAGCCTGCTCCATTATGCAGGGAGATGATTGTTGATCTTCTACCTCAGCTCCATTTGAATATCCCAATATTTCTTAATATCCAGAATGTGGTCAATTTCTGATTTGAATCTCTGAGATAGGTGAAGATAAAATTATTCTACTTGTCCCAAGTGTCCTACCCTTTATTGGAAACATCCAATATTTTTTTCCCTTTCAGGGAGATGTTTTATTCTTCTAAACTCTAGAGAATAAAAGCCTTGTTTGCTAACCCTCCCCATACTGCAAACTTGCCAAACCCAAAACTAGTCAAGGCAATCTTTGCAGCACTCCCAATGTGGCAAGTATCTTTTCAGGTTAGGAGGTCAAAACTGTACACAATATTGCAGATGAGGTCTCACCAAAGCCCCACCCAACAGCAGTACTCTACTTCTCTCACAATAAAGGCCATCATACCAATTTTTCTTCAAACTGCTCACTGTACCTGCATTATAGCTTTCAGTCCATTCACACCCAGGTCCCACTGAGCATCAACATTTCACAATCTGCTACCTTTAAAAAAAAATTATGTTCTGTGTATCAAAGTAGAAAATCTCACAATTTGTAAATATTATGTTCCATTTACAAAATTCATTTATTGAGTTTGCATTTATCTTCTTGATGCCATTTTTTGACCTTACTCATGCTGCTTATCCGCTTAGTTTTTGACAAACGAAAATCTAATATTTGGTTTCATCAAGTAAATCACTAATATAGATTGTGACTAACTGCTGGTCCAAGCATTCAGCCTTACATTGTCCCACCAGTCATTACTTTTGAGGATTTTATTTGCAGATATTTTTTTGAGTATGTTTAATGTCTATGAAAGCAGAGAATAAAAATTTGATTGTTTTTGTTGAATTGTCCTGGAAGTAAGTACTTGTTAGGTTCAGTGAATTTACAATCCCTCGAGGCTCCTTCTTTGCTTCTCAACTTGTTTTCCATTTGTGTCACAGGCAGGTGAGATCAGTTTAGCATTATGTTCGGCACAAACATTGTGGGCCGAAGAGCCTGTTTCTGTGATATTAAGTTTTCCAAGGTGTCAGTGAGGCCTCATCTGGAACACCGTGTACTGTTTTGCTCCCCTTACCCCAAAAAAATGATACAGTAGTTTTGGAAACAGTCCACGGGCTATTCACCAGTCAACAACCCCTGGGATCAGGGTGTTGTGCTATCAAGAGAGAATAAACAGTTTGGACTTGTATTCCTTGGAGTTAAGAAGAATGAAGGTGACTTTGTTCAAACATATAAGATCTTTGGTGAGCTTGACAGGAGAGATATTGAGATATTTCACTGGAGGGAATGTCACCATCAAGGGGACATAGCTACAGAATAAGGGGGCCAGTCATTTAAAACTGAGGCACATAGAAATATCTTTTCCTCAGAATTAAGTGAATCACAATTTTTTTCTGCCCCTGAAGGTTGCTGAAAGCTGGATCATAGATATATTTAAGGTGGAGATAGATACATATTTGAACTATTGAGGAACTGAGGGTTAGGGGAAACTGGTCCAGAAGAAGGCTTGAGGCCAGGATCATAGTGAAAGGCAGGGGAGATTTGACCTGCTTGGTTGCCCACTCCTGCTTCTATTATCTTGTGCTCTTGATTACTCTTCCTTGACTTAATGCTTGTGATGACTATAGGATTAGTGCAAATAGGTGGTTAATGGTGATCATGGATTGGAGGGAGCTCTCTACGACTCTCCAACTTTGCATGTTTCTGCTGATGTCACTGACCTAAAACTTTAACTGTTTTCTCTCCATGCGCTGAGAATTTTCAGTATTTTCTGCTTTTAGTTATTCCGTTTTGTATCCAGGAATGCTTTTTTTTCCCCACTTTGCAACGTGCAATGAGATCAAATGACAATACATGATGTCTTCCAGCGAAGTGAGTTCCGTGGCAAGCATTCTCTGTTTGACACCTGGGTCTCACGAGATTCACTGAAACATTTGGCACAAAAAGATGGATTCTGGTATATTCGAGATAAAAATTTCACCTACAGCATTCACAATTGATAGAAAGGGACGATTTGAAGTGAAATTCCAGAAATGTAACACAATAGACAATAGACAATAGACAATAGACAATAGGTGCAGGAGTAGGCCATTTGGCCCTTCGAGCCAGCACCGCCATTCAATGTGATCATGGCTGATCATTCCTAATCAGTACCCCGTTTCTACCTTCTCCCCAACACGGCTGATCTTTTGTGATTCCCTCCGGGATCAGAGCACGAAAGAGGTCAGGATAAGGACATACAGCACATGCCTTTGAATAAAAGTAATTGTAGCTATGAGTTAGGGTCTTGTACAAAGATAGCTCTGCACATCATATTTTGTTGTATAAAACATTTCAGATGCTCAACACGTCAGGCCAGAAAGGCACAATGTGCTGGAGTAACTCAATGGATCAGGCAGCATCTCTGAAGAACATAGGTAAGTGGCGTTTCACGTCAAGACCCTTCTTTCGGGTGCCTGACCCACTGAGTTATTCCAGCACTTTGTGTACTTTTGTATGAACCAGCATCTGCAGTTCTTTGTTCCTACAAATCAGGACAGAACAACTTCTTTGATTTGCACTCATTTGCGTAATTAAACTTTTACTCACTCACTCTACTGCCAGTGCACCATAACTGTGTTGTGGACCATCAATAAGATATGTTGCAGCCACTCAAGGTTTCATTGACAGAAACTGAATTTCCAGCAGTATCGGCCACCTGGATGAGCCAGGTCTGTGGGAACACCACCATCATCACCTTCTATCATCATAGCCGAGTCCAAATTCTAGAAGATCCAACAACATTGGTATCCAGTCTTCACCAAAAAAGATAGCAAAAGTTCAAGAAAATGGCTCGGATTCATATTTCCAGGGAAAGTAAAGTTGGTCTACAAATACTTACTCATGCTGAGACACAAAGAACTGCTGTTGTTACCCATATACTGAGTATCAATGAAAATACATTTAGGATTCAGATCAGTAAATAATTGAATTTTAAAGGGATCAAAACATATGAGGATATCGCCTCTTGTCTGTTGCTGTATTTTATATCCTTATATTCTAATAGAAAAGTATATCTGGGAAAGTATTTTATGCATCCTGCAGCACTATCCTCAGCTCCTGAATTTCCATTATCTTTAAATTGTTAAGGTTGAATTAGACCCCAGATCAGCAATGTAGATGGAATATGTCACTGCATAATCTGACATGTGGGAGCAAGTCAGTTAATCAGTGCACTCCTGCACCCCACATCAGCACCCACAATCACCTCCAACCGCTCCCCCCCCCCCCCCCCCCCCCACCTCCCCATCATCCCAGTCATTAAAAACCAGAATAATATGAGCTTGACATAGAGCACATTCTGATCTGAGATATTTTTAGCTTTGCTCTTCACCTGATCCTACTTCTAAGGATCAAAAGTACTCCAAATACAACAAATTTTAATTTATGCATAGGACTGGATGCTGAGCTAATTTTCTTCTGTCATTTTAAGGTTGGTCAGTGTTCCTCCTGTTTGCATTTTGCGTCTAAACTTGTTTGTACACATTGTGAAATACGGGGACAGGAATCCACCAATGAGTTTGTCATTGGGTGAACTCCAATTTTATAGGCCTCAAAAATGTAATTTGACTTTAACACTTTAATGATAGGCCAGATTATAAATAATGCATTAATGATTAATTACATATAAGTATATGTGATTAATCTTTGTTATGAAATCTTTGTACTTTTTGTGCTCAGCAAAGTTTTTTAGGCTACAGATCTGTTTTGACTTGTAAACTGATAAATGCCTTGACTGCTTGAAAATATATGGAAACAATTTGTTTTGTTTTGTTGCAATAGGAGACAGAAAGACCACACCAAAGAGGTGTCACATCAGTTGTCTTTAGGATGGAAATAGATGCTGATGTAACAAAGAAGCTTATTGAGCTGGGATTTTGACCAGACACGTATATTGAGAGAAGAGGAATGTGCCAAGAGCTAACTTGCAGTAAGTGTAGATAAACTCAACTTGATGGTGATTAGCAAGTGTTTGAATTTAACATGGTTGATGCATGTTAGTTTGTTTTATTCCTAAATTACGTCTTTGTTCTCTTACAGAGCTGCAAAGCACTGACAGTTAATGTGTTTTTCAAACTGTTAAAAAATAAGGCATTTTTAAGTGTTCCTAAATTAGCTCATATAATCTAAATTCTGGTGTATTGCAAGTTTGGCTCAGCTAGTTTTCAAGGTCATCTCTAGCACTTCTGAAAGATTCAGATTTTTTTATTGAACTTGCTAACAAGCATTTGATTAGAGACTATCATCAAAGACTCTAATCCATCTAAAATAAGATGTTTTACATAATATCATCATCAAATCACTAGAAGTTGGCTGTACTAACGTTACGCACTTAGAAATGAGTAGGCAGAACTTTAAAATGAAAAAGGTGACAATTCTGGTTGTTCCTTTGGTACTATGGCCATCACCTCTGACGTTAACCCACCCTAAATTTGTCATGTTGATAAGGGATGCCCTCATTGCCAAAGGGGTAGTGGATAGAAGTGCATCTGGGTAGATTCCCTTTGACCATTTGCCAATGGTAGCTGTAAACTGAAGTGCCTAACATAAGGTTCTGAAGTCTTCCTGATGCATGATGCACAAAGTCCCTTCAATTTGGTGGTAGGGGCATGAATCTCACTGTAAACATTGAAAAGCCCACTTCACTGGGATATGATGTTCTTTAGATATTACTCTATCTCCACTCCAGTCTAGCTTCATGAAGGCACTGTTTCTAATATTACACAGGCCTATGCCATCACAAAGTGAAGCTCAGTCCTGGACACAATTGACTCAAATTTCCAGGGTTCTAAATCATTCTATCCTGAAAATGCAGAATATTAAGATCTTTTCACATCCTCAAGAGAGTCAAGAGTCAAGAGTCAAGAGTCAAGAGTCAAGAGAGTCAAGAGAGTCAATTTAATTGTCATTTGGACCCCTAGAGGTCCAAACGAAATGCCGTTTCTGCAGCCATACATTACACACAAATAGACCCCAGACACAACATAATTACATTTTTACATAAACATCCATCACATAGCTGTGATGGAAGGCCAAAAAAAACGTATCTCTCCACTGCACTCTCCCCCCCGATGTCAGAGTCAAAGTCAAAGCCCCCGGCTGGCGATGGCGATTGTCCCGCGGCCATTGAAGCCACGCCGGGTGGTGCGAGGTCGCACACCGGGTCTTGGTGTTGGAGCCCCCGGCGTGCGCTCGCAAAGTCCCGCGGCCATTCCAGCCGCGCGGGGCGGTGATGTAAGGCCCCGCTCCAGGAGCTCTTCAACCCCGCAACACGGGCGGGAGAATTCGCCGTTGCAGGAGCCCCGAAAAGCGGTCTCCCTCCAGGGAGCCGCGGGCTCCCGGCGCCGCCGTCCACAGACCTGCCGTTGGAGCCTCCGACTCTCCGGTAGCAGCAGCAGCAGCAGCATCAGCGCTCCTCCACCGCTCCAACCGCTCCGGACTCGGCCAGCTCCGCGACGGCGACGGTGAGTAGCACCAGAGTCCCCGGCTTCTTCCTGTTGGAGGCCGCTCCTTGTTGCGGCCTCATCGACAACGGAAACCCGACGAGAAAAGGTCGGGTCTCCAGTGCAGGGAGAGATTTAAAAAAAGTTTCCCCCCCCCTCCCACCCCACCCCCACCCCCCCCACACACACACCCCAACAAAAAATAACAAACAAACTTAAAAACACAGACAGAAAATAATAAAAACGCGGACAGACTGCAGAGGCCGCTGCTGGCCAGAGCCGCGCCGCCTACCTTCTCAATCTGCAACCTCACCCATGCTGCCTATTTTGTGATTGTTGCATTTTGATAACTAGGTGTAGTGAAGTAGATGTTCATGCTCAACAACAATCAAAAGGCATGCAACTTAATGAACTCCACTTCTGATAGCTTGCTCCATCATCTAATCAGATGATGTCACCACATCTCAGCCAGAGCTCCTCCTCCTTTCATTATGATGAGAATCTCATTGGGAATCTCACCAGTTATTCTGATAGGTTTAAGTTTGGAAATTTTATTAAGATCAGCAGAGCACAGAAACTAACCTCTGGCAAAGGTCTGCTGGTTTTCTGATGAAACAAAGATGGACGTCAAAGATCGACCAGAAATACCAAGATATGTCCTCTGCTAATTATCAATGATTAATGCATAGTTTAATTTTTCAGATTATCCAGACATTATCCAGACGTTTGTTTAACCCATTCTTAAATTTGGTTAAAAAAAAAGCAATAAATTCTCAGCAGGGCATTGTGGAAGATCAAAAAGCAATGCACAATTGGCTTACACCAAATTCACAGCTGGCACTCATGGCTAGATGAGAAACTCTAGAAAAGTCTCCATGTTTGGCTTCTTATTTTCAGTCTGGTTATAAACAATAGACAATAGGTGCAGGAGTAGGGCCTATTCGGAGGAAGTAGGAGATTTGGCCCTTCAAGCCAGCACCACCATTCAATGTGATCATGGCTGATCATACACAATCAGTACCCCGTTCCTGCCTTCTCCTCATGTCCCCTGACTCCGCTATCTTCAAGAGCCCTATCTAGCTCTCTCTTGAAAGTATCCAGAGAACCGGCCACCACCGCCCTCTGAGGCAGAGAATTCCACAGACTCACCACACTCTGTGAGAAAAAGTGTTTCCCAATCTCCATTCTAAAAGTATCTTGCAAAAGTATTCACTTGCACCCTTATCTGCATTGCAAAAATAGCGGGAAATGAAAGGCAACCTTATGTATTACAAACGGTTGTTAATTACTCTTTTCTATAACCTAAATGTTCTGAGTTTGCAGTGTTATAAAGTGAGCTTGTGATTTAAAAACAATTCTCTAACATTATTATTTAAGTATATTCCCCTTTGAGTTACTTCACAATTCAACAACAGTTTGGCCATCAAACCAAAACTGCATTTTGAGAGATTGTGATTGTTTAAAAAAATTCAGAACTGTATGATGACATCAATGTATATTCATTTTCCATATCCCACATCAATTAAATGTTGTCCCTCTGAATTAAGTTGGCAATTTGTTCCAGAAAATATGTTGTTTGTATGAAATAGACTCGCAGCCAGCACAAACTCAGCTGAAACTAGCCAATCTGATTTTACTTAAAGCCGTTTCAATGCAGATCATTTCCACTCGGCTAACCTTGTTGAAATATTTATCTTTTAGTTTTTATGACACCAATTTAAAAGAATACCCAGCATGAAAGGAGCATGGCATTAAATATGATCTCTCTCCATGGAACTCAGCAGTTGTGAAGTAAAGGGATGGAACAGATTTGTTCTGAATATGAAAATTGTGTTGAGTATTGTATGAGGTGGATCCTTTATTTGCTTCTATAACTCTTTGCAGGGATTAGAGTCCCCAGCATCCAAGTACTCAGAGGGATCATATGGATGATTGACTTTGGTATGCTGGATGAGAAGGAAGCTTCTCCTCAGACCAGAATGGCCAAGTGGGGCGTTTTAAAAAGTGTGCTGATGAAAGCTCAGGATATGTACGTCCCCATTAGAGTGAAGGGCAACACAGGGATAGGTAAGGAAGCTTGGCTGACGAGGGAAATTGAGGCGTTGGTCAAAAAGAAGAAGGATGCATGGGACAGGTATAGGCAGCTGGGAATCCTGGGGGGTGGGGGGGGGGGGGGGGTCCTGCCCTCACATGTTTTGAGAGGTGGGGGACAATCACCCCCATGTTTTGTGATACATGTTGCAGCAAAACCACCACAGCCACCGAAGTCTGCCAGCTCTGTGATGGAAAGTCCACAGGCTCTGCGACCAGAGCCCTCAAGGTCGATTCCAGTTGGAGGCCACCAGCTTCTAGAATCTAGCAGCCCAGGACTAGCTGCAGTTCCCAGGTCGGCTCGCCTGCCCCGGGACTGGCCGTAGTGCCCAGGTCGGCTGGCAGGTCTGGCTGTTAGGTATGGTGATGGTATCACACAAAATCTAACAACACAGAGCAAATTTACTCTCACCATCTGCTCAGCACCATCTCTACACACTTGATGGAGAAGGAAGTAAAGATTGTTTTTCTCTATTTTACATTCACTGTTTCTATATTTGAAGTCTCAATCAACAGATTCATTGTATTTCCACTGACTCGTAATACAACACTTTTCTACTTACCTGGGATGTAAGAGCCTGGGATATGCTCTCACAAGGCAATGTACACTCTACTAACTTGTTTGGCAAATAGATGTTTCCTCCCAAGCTGCTTTTTGCAGAAAATGGCAAATAAACTAGTTCCTGGGATCTGTTTCTAGAGGTTTTGCTGTAGCCCCTCAAACTTGCATAAATTTAGAAGTTATAGGTGGAGAATTAGGTCATTCGGCCCATCAAGTCTACTCCGCCATTCAATCATGGCTGATCTATCTTTCTCTCTCAATTCCATTCTTCTGCCTTCTCCCCATAACCCCTGCCAGCCTTACTAATCAAGAAATCACCCTTACTTACAGCAGGAATGCACTGAAGTTCCATGGAAATTTTGGATCACTTGCCTTATTTACTGATGCACGATATTCTGAGTACTAGATGAAGGGTGTTTTTTTCTGTTAAAACAATGACTCCCACTCTAAAAGTAACTTTCTGAGTGTGAAGAATTTTGACGCATAATATGGCTTTCTACGTGCCCCATGATTTACTCGAAATTTCCTTTTCTCATGCATTAAAGGCAAATATGTGGTGAAAGGGATCGGGGGGTATGGAGAGAAGGCAGGTAGGTACGGGATACTGAGTTGGATGATCAGCCATGATCATATTGAATGGCGATGCAGGCTCGAAGGGCCGAATGGCCTACTCCTGCACCTATTTTCTATGTTTGGCTTCATGCTACAAATTGCAATTGCAGTAATTCCGTTTTCTATCACTATCATAGCCTTTCCCTCAATGGAGAGTTGCAACCTTTAAGAGCTGCTTCTGAATTTTCTGATCCCTGCCAAGCTCACAGACCAAACACATTGAACACATTTTCTCTGCACTCTATCCAATGTCGATATTTATATTCCCAAATTAACCAGTCATGCCTTTAATCCTAACTTCAACCCCTATCCCCTCTCCATTCCATCTTTACAAGACAGGACTCGTAAAAGCCAACATTATTAATGTTCTAAGATTAGTTTAGTTTTAGTTTTACCTACTATATACATGTAAGTTGTATCCCGATTCCCTAGATTTAAAATCTATCAACTCTACATTGGTCTAGGGTACATATGCATGATAAGCAGTGGGGTAAATCTCTGAATAGAGAAATGTAGAATATCAATCCCAGTTCCTTGAAAAGTATTCTAATTGAAGACAAATACAATTATAGTGTTTCATGGTTATTTTATTAGAAATGTTATAATTTGAAGAACAGTTGGTAACTATTTGCCAATAATCTTAGAATAATGAGATTTTGCAATGCTTACACTGCATTTCTCCGGTCAGAGCGTCAGAAATTTACAATTTATTTTCTGACATCAACACTGCAGCCTCAAGTTTACCATCAGTTTGCATTGGCAGGAAAAATGGAAAAGTGAGTTGAAGAATGATTATTTTACAAAGGCTATATTTTTTAAGTAAAAGCAAAATCATGCAGTTAAAATCCATAATTTCTGGCTTTTACTTTACAAACTGGCGATGAAGATTGTTCTAGTTTCCTCAAAAGAAGTGCATCGCACAAAGGGATCAAAACAATTCAAAGTTACAGTAATTTACAGCGAGTCTCCCTATTTATCATTTGTTCAAATTACAAATATCTCTGACCAACTGAAGGCTTTTTGAAGTTTATGCCACACACAATACATTCATAAATACCACTTTTATTACAGATGCGATAAGATCTGACATTATTTATCCATCTATCTGAAGAAATATTTGCAACATTTCCTGTGCATATAAACATAACTCAAGAATAATGATTTTGCTATAATAAAAGACACAAAGTGCTAGAGTAACTCAACTGTCGGGCAGCATCTCTGGAAAAGCATCATGGATAGGCAACGTTTTGGGTCAGACCGAAACGTCCCAACCTTAAGTGTTGCCAATCCCTGATCTCGAAGATGTTGTCTGACTCATTGAGTTACTTCAAAACTATGTGTCTGTTTTGGTCATCCAACATCTGTAGTTCATTGTGTCCACAATTATTTTGCAGTCTTGTGTGGAGTATTGTGGCACAAAGTAGAAAGCACAGCTCCACAATGGAACAACAATGTGAATAAATATTGTGTTCGTGGTCAATGGAGCTGGCTTGGCACCTCCAGTGCTTAGAAATCCACAGTGGGACTATAAATTTATAAAACCTACCCCATGTAAAAGAAATAAAATGTTCATGACCTCAGCATTTGCCCAAACATTTCATGGCCAATATGATGTGTTTTAATTGTCATTGCTATAATGAAAGAAGTACAATAGTCAGTTCTGGCCTAGTTAGAGAGTTATGTGAAAATTAGTGGATAATTTGATTTAGTGAAATGCAAGCAAGAAATTATGTCATACAATTTGTGTCGCAGAGTGCAGTGGAAAAATACGTGTTCACACAATTGTTACTATTGTCTCAAATCTGTATATCAGAGAAGTTAAATCCATCAAGATTGGACACGTTGGTTGCCCAAATCATGTGCAAACACCTCATAGAATCAGAGAAGACCCTTAAATTCCTGGAAGAAATATCAGAATAGGTTTGGAGGAACATGACTTTGGTGTGTTTCCTATTGTTTGCAAACACCTAATGAAGTTGTGGCCTGGGTAAATTACACCATTATTACCAATATTTGTTGCCGTCCAGAGATAATTGTGCTACATAAGTTCATCATTGTGGATGTGCTCATGTTTGATTTTGGTAAAGAAGAAAAATATAGACCTGTGGATGCTTTGGACAGATTGGAGCAGGTAGTTAACACCTCTAAAAGACAGGCGACAGAACAAAACATGGCAAATAACAGGTGGATACAGATGAGGTGAGTTTGATTAACAGGTGGGTGGAGAAAGTGACAAAGGCTTGAGATGAAAAGGAGACGAAAGAGTGTCAGATAAAAAGAAAGGAAAGGTGAAATGCAAATTATTTAAAAGGATAACAAAGAAAAACATAGGAACCATAGACAATTAATCCTGACATCGGTGATAGGTAACTTACTGGAGGAAATTCTGATGGACAAGATTTGGACAGGTGTCGATTATGGATAGTCACCTTGGGAGATCTTGTCTCACAAATTTGATTGAGTGTTTTAAGAAAATAACCATAAAGGTAGATGAGGGCAGGGCGGTAGACATAATCTATATGGATTTAAGCAAGAACTGACACGGTTCGTCGGAACTGGGCCAATTGTTGTTATTCATCCCTTGAACAATTTGGGTGAAAATGTGCAATGTGTAACTATCCAGATGACACTGAAACAGGTGATATTGTAGACAGTAAAGAAGGTTATCAAGATGTGCAGTGGGATCTTGATTAGTTAGTCAAGGAATGGCAAAATGAGTTTTATTCAGATGTCCAAGGTGTTCCAAGTACAAGTAGACAGTACAAATACATTGTTCCCTGAAAGCGAAATCTCAGGTAGACAGGGTGGTGAAGAAGGCTTTTAGCATGCTGGCTTTCATCAGTAAGGATATTGAGCACATACTTTAGGATGTTATGTTGCAGCTGTACAAGATATTGGTGAGACTGTACTTGGAGTATTGTGTTCAGGTTAGGTTTTTTTGAAAAAATGCTGTTGGGATGGAAAAAGCCCAAAAAGGATTTTCGAGGATGTTGCTGAGACTCGAGGGACTGACCTATAACGAGAGATTGCACAGTGAGGATTTATTTCTCGGAATGCATGAGATTGAGGTATTTAAAATCATGAGAGGTATAGTTGGGGTAAAACCACTCAGTCGTTTTCCCAGGGTTGTGGAATCAAGAAGTAGAAGGCATAGGTTACAGGTGAGAGGTGAAAGATTCACCAGGAACCTGAGGGACAACATTTTCACTGAGCTGAAAGAGGAATTGATTGAGACAGATACTATAACAACATTTAAAAGACATTTGGAAGATGCATGGATAACAAAAGTTCCGAAGGTTATGGGTCAAATGCGGCCAAATGGGATATCAATTGGCATATTGGTTGGCATGGACGGGTTGTGGTGACAGAGTTATAGTGTTGTGTAGCATGGAGCCAGGCCCTTCAGCCCACATTGCCCATGCTGACCAATCTGCATTTTGGGCAAGTGCCATTTGCCTGCATTTGGCATTTAACTCTCTAAATCCCTCCTGTCAATATACGTATCCAAATGTCTTTTGCATGTTGTAATTGTATCCACTTCTATTTGAGTTGGGATGAACAGTCCGTTTCCAAGCTGTATGACTGTATGACCAAGTAATTTTGGACCAGTCAGATTGGACTCACCAATGAAGTACAGGCCAGAGTGTAGGTATAATGGGAAGGAGTGGGGTAGGCAGGAGTGAAGGTATGTGGAGAGGAGTGAAGTGGGCTGGTGTGAAAGTGTGTGGGGAAGGTGTGAAGTATGGAAGAAGTAGAAGTGCCTGTGGAAGAAGTCAAGTAGGTTAGAGGGGAAGTGTGTGGAGAAGGAGGGGTAGGCAGGAGGGAAGATGTGTGAGGAAGGAGTGGGTAGGTGGGAGTGAAGGAGGAAGCACTTTCTTATCAGCATCAGGAATATCAAAAGAAACACGTCGAGAGTATCTAATGATCTCCAGGCCAAGTAATTGTCAGGATCACAAGCTATTCAGAGGAAAGTGGATGGAGGGTAGAATGCAGTTCTGAAATGTTATTACTTGAAGGAGTAAGTCCCTCACAGCTTTGTCCACTCCACTGGTATCACACATTGCAATCTACCAATTGGCTTTGTCATTGTGAATTCCACAATTTTTTTCTGAAAAGCAGGAACTGTTGATGATAGCATCAAACATAGTCTGAATTAGAACTAGAAGAAATATACGTGTGCAAGTGATCAATTTTATGAGATAATCTTTTATGAGATAGTCTACAATTTATCTACATTTTTTAAACCAAAGGGAACAATTTAAAACTAGTAATGAAAATCACCATTGTTACAATCTATACATAACTAAAATGCTGATCTTTGCCATAGAGGGAGTACAGAGAAGATTCACCAGACTGATTCCTGGGATGTCAGGACTTTCATATGAAGAAAGACTGGATAGACTCGGCTTGTACTCGCTAAAATTTAGAGGATTGAGGGGGGATCTTATAGAAACTGACACAATTCTTAAGGGGTTGGACAGGCTAGATGCAGGAAGATTGTTTCCGATGTTGGGGAAGTCCAGAACAAGGAGTCCCAGTTTAAGGATAAGGGGGAAATCTTTTAGGACCGAGATGAGAAAAACATTTTTCACACAGAGAGTGGTGAATCTCTGGAATTCTCTGCCACAGAAGGTAGTTGAGGCCATTTCATTGGCTATATTTAAGAGGGAGTTAGATGTGGCCCTTGTGGCTAAAGGGATCAGGGGCTATGGAGAGAAGGCAGGGATGGGGTACTGAGTTGGATGATCAGCCAAGATCATATTGAATGGCGGTGCAGGCTCGAAGGGCCGAATGGCCTACTCCTGCACCTATTTTCTATGTTTCTTTGTTATCTTCTGGTTTGCACAGTCTTTCAATTTGCGCAAAAATGGTTCGGGATAGCACAATAATTTTTGTCAGTGTACTCACCGTTCTCCTCTGCTGCGAGTGCACCAAGTATCGTTCCGATCGGGGGTCTAATGTAAAAGTTAACAAGGTTGAAAAATCACGCGTGCGCAGATCGATCTCCTCTCCTGCCAGTCAGTGCCACGCGAATAGGTCTTTTCTCCTATCACTCCACGGGACGGTCCGCCCCTTCCTGCGCCATGGTGCCTTTACGGGAGCTGAGTGAGGCTCTAGATGGCCAGCGGAGGTTTCTTTCACGTCTTTACGGGAGCTGAGTGAGGCTCTGGATGGCTGGCGGAGGTTTCCAACCAGACACAATTTTCACCAATGTCGACAATGTCGCCACTGTTGCCAAACAGAAAACGGCGAAGGAGACTCTACTGGAGCTGATGGAGGCTCTGGATGGCCCGATCTCCAACCAGACACGATTTTCGGAGGGTCCGGAAGCGGCCCGGCACAACCCATCCTGGACCAGCCTGGCGTGGAGTCGGAGATGTCGCCAATGTCGGCAGATGGAAAACGGAGACTCTGATCTCGGCAGAGGAGAACGTCCAGCGACCAGCACCCGCTGTGAGTCCTCAGCGCTCTGTCAGCTGCAGCGTCTTCCCCTCTGGTCCCCCTCGCTGGCTCCTGCCCCCCTTCCCCTGATACCCCCGTTTGTCTTTTCATGGGATGTTTGTCTATCCCCCCTCCCCCACTACCCCCCCCATCCCCCACTTTCCCCGCCCCCCCACTACCCCCCTCCCCCCACACTACCCCCTCTCCCCCACTACCCCCCTTGTCCCCACACTACCCTCTCCCCCTCTCTTACACTCCCCTGCCCACACACTCCCCTCCTCCCCTCCCACACAAGAGGAGGGGTGGGAGTGCTGGGAATGAGGGGAAATGAGCCGCACCTGCACAGTTAGGGGCTTCGGGTGAGTGGTGGAATATTGCATTGGGGAATGGGGTACGTTGGGGGACCAGGCCTCCTGTGTGACTGGGACGCAAGGGGCCCTTTTAGTCTAGCTCTGGCTGTATGTTTTAATTGTTTTTTGATTTAACTAGACAAGGAAGTAGTTTAAATTGTATAGTCCATGTAGCTACAGTATCATTTATGTAGTTCAGTTCTCCTAAAACATCAGCACCAGACAATTTATGGTTGGTTGAACCATAATGTTTTGCCATAAAAAGTAAATTGTATAATCTTGTCTATGTAAATGGATGCCAAAATAAAAAACTGCAGATGCTAGTTTATGCCAAAGATGGACACAAAGTGCTGGCATAATTCCGCAGGTCAGGCAGTATCTGTGGAGAAATAGAATGGATGACGTTTTGGGTTTGGACCTTTCTCAGTTTGAAGAAGAGTCGGGATCCAAAATGTCACCCATGCTTTTTCTCCAGAGATGCTGCCCGCTGAATTACTCCAGCAATTTCAGTCTATGTAAATAGTTTTTGTTGATGTATTACATTTTTTTTAAATAAAAGAAGCAAGTTTGTGTGTGGAATTGCAATGATTTTTAATTCATGTATGTACCAGATACAACAAAGAGTTGTAAAGATGATGCTCTTCCTTTGTTTTTGTCAGCAACATAAAAAAGGACTATCTGACTGCATGAAGTAGAGAAAGTTATGAAGAGAAACAGTCCAACTCAGGGTAGAAATGACAAGAGCAGCTTTAACCAAGTTTGAGCATGAGCAAGTGAGAGGATAATGGTCCCAATTCAAACATGGGATGCATTTTAACTCCAAGATCCTAATTAAATATTGTTAACCCACTTGCTTCCAGAACAAGGGTGGATAAAGGGTGCAGGGTTTTCCTGTCCCACAAAGGAATCTTTTCACCCATGAGAGCGTCTTTTCTTTCTGACAAAGTGCTGGCCTACTTCTGCCTGGCATGGAGATTATGGAGCAATTGCGATCCAATGAGGGGCAGCACAATGGCACAGCTAGTTGTGTTGCTGCCTCACAGCATCAGAGACTCAGTTTGATCCTGTCTCAGCAGCTGTCTGTGTGGAGTTTGCACGTTCTCGCTGTGAGTGCGTGTGTTAACTCTGAATGTTCCAGTTTCCTCCCTCATCCCAAATGCTTGCGTGCTTGTAGGTTAATTAGCTTCCACAAAAAAATTACCTCTAATACAATACAATACAATACAATACGGTTTATTTGTCACATTGCACATAAGTGCAAGTGAAATGAATATGTCAGCAGCGGTACAATTATAAAGAACACACACAAAAACGCAATAAAAATTTAACATAAACATCCACCACAGCATTCATCACTATGGTGGAAGGCACACAATTTGGCCAGTCCTCCTCCATTTTCCCCCGTGGTCGGGACCTCAACCCTCCACAGCTGTTGCTGCGGGCGTCCAGATGGTAAAAGGACTAGGTACAAGTCCAGGTAAGTCCATAGTCAGCTCTTCCCCATCGGAGACCGTGGCTTTAAGTTGGTGTAGGCCGCAGGCCGGCGGTCAAAGAAAGTTCCCGCCGCGCCGCGCCATGGCCAGAAGCACCGCAGACCGCAGGGCCGGCGGTCGAAGCTCCCCTCCAGGGGTGATGGTAAGTCGCCACCGCGCCCACGGTAGAAATTGGCCGCGGGCCGCCAGTGATGGCTTCTTCTTCCCCTGGGTCCCCCAAGAGGGATCCCGGGCTGTAGACGCTGCGCCAGCTGGAGCTCTGCAGACCGTGGCTTCAGGCTGCCGGCTGCCCGGGCCAGCGAAACAGAGCGCTCCCCTCCAGCGAGCCTCAGCTGCGCCCGCCGCTGAAGCCCCGGGCGCGTCTCCGGGAAAGGCCGCGCCGATCCTTGCTGTTAGGCCACGGGGGAGGCGACCTGGAAAAAGTCGCCTCTCCATGGAGGAGGCGGCCAAAACGGTTTCCCCCTCACCCCCCCCCCCCCCCCCCCCCCCCCCCCCCCCCCCCCCCCCCCCCCCCCCCCCCCCCCACCCCCCCCCCCCCCCCCACCACCTCCCACACAACACCCACACAACAAAGAAACATTTAAAACATACTTTAAAACATACTAAAAAAATAAAAAAAGTTGAAAAAACTAACGCGCTGCTGACAGGGCTGCCGCCATTGCAGCGCCCCCACCGATAATGTGTAGGTAGTTGATGAGAAAGCGGGATAACATAGAAGTAGCGTGAATGGGTGAGTTATGGTCAGCAAAGGCTCAGTGGGCCGAAGTGTCTGTTTCCATGCCATATCTCTACAACTAAATTGATGTCAGCAAATCAAAATTACCATCTACGCATGGGGATCCTATCAGTTATTAATAATAGAATTACTCTATTTCCATTTCTACCTAAATTCAAGCTAGTGTTTCTAACCATCTTAGAAATGTCATTGTAAGTGAGACCACTTAAATGTCTCTTTGTTTAATGTCTTGATTTAAGTATTGCTAAATCAGGTTCAACTTGGGTAACAGATGCACACAAGCTACAAAGCAGATTCTTTTGCATTAATATTTAGTCACCTGGCAGACGGTGAGATGACATAGTCATTACAACTTTGCAGAAAAGAGGATGTGAATGTCAAACATACAACATACCAATCACATCACCGTAGGAACATAAACACCAAGGGCTCAAGGATAGATTTCACCAATTATAATGGAACAATGGCTAGGCTCCCAGATCACTAGTCGCAAAAGCAATGGCAAGATGATAAACAATTCCCAGCCATTTGGATATTGAAACAAATACTTTTGACAGCACACACAATGCAGAGCTGCTCCTTAGACTATTTCAAAATCAAAGGCAGTGGGAAAATTAAATTTAAAGTAAATATTAAAGTTTTGATCTCATTTTGCTGGAGAACCTTGACAGGGTTTGTTGTAACTTTTAACTTGGGTACTGTGAGAAATACTTGAAATACGTCTTGAATTTTCCTCAAAGTTGAACAGTAAATAACATTATTACTGTGGTAATGTTCTCACAATTACAACTAGGTAGAGGATACAATAAGCAACAAATATATACCTTTTACCTATACGTGAGGTTCACAGAGGTTTTTGTCACTCTCCCTACTGGTCAACAGTGGTTTCCGCATAGTCGAGCTTCTTCTATGTTCCGGCGATTATTATTTAAACAAATTCAAAACTGCCCTTGACTAAAAATAGGTTGCCGTTTTAAAAATCGGTAATTTTTTAGTCGAAGCCGGTTGCAATTCTAGTTGAAGGTGTTTACCGGAGGTTGCAGGTAGTGGAAGGTAAGACCTTTTTTTCACCCAGTTTAATTCCACCAGGGAGGTCTTTCCTTCCACTGGGTGGGGCGCAAGGTCTCCAGAGGTTTCCGTTCCGGTTTCCTAAGTAGGACAGGGGCTTTACATCGCCAGAGAATACGGGTGCTTGTCTGTAGGACCTGCGCGGGTTTTCTCCGGGAAACATAGAGAAACATAGAAACATAGAAAATAGCTGCAGGAGGAGGCCATTCTGCCCTTCGAGCCAGCACCGCCATTCATTGTGATCATGGCTGATCGTCCCCTATCAATAATGGGCAGGGAATTCCATAAATTCACAACTCTCTGGGTGAAAAAGTTTTTTTCTCACCTCAGTCTTAAATGACCTCCCCTTTATTCTAAGGCTGTGGCCCCTGGATCTGGATTCGCCCAACATAGGGAACATTTTTCCTGCATCTAACTTGTCCAGTCCTTTTATAATTGTATATGTTTCTATAAGATATCCCCTCATCCTTCTAAACTCCAGTGAATACAAGCATAGTCTTTTCAATCTTTCCTCATATGACAGTCCCGCCATCCCAGGGATCAATCTAGTGAACCTACACTGCACTGCCTCAATCACAAGGATGTCCTTACTCAAATTAGGAGACCAAAACTGTACACAATACTCCAGATGTGGTCTCACCAGAGCCCTATACAACTGCAGAAGAACATCTTTACTCCTATACTGAAATCCTCTTGTTATGAAGGCTAACATTCCATTAGCTTTCTTCACTGCCTGCTGTATCTGTAAGCCAACTTTCAGTGACTGGTGTGAAAGGACACCCAGGTCTCGCTGTACCTCCCCCTTACCTAACCTAACCCCACTGAGATAATAATCTGCCCTCTTGTTTTTGCCGCCAAAGTGAATAACCTTACATTTATCTATATTATACTGCACTTGCTATGCATCTGCCCACTCACTCAACCTGTCCAGGTCACCCTGCAACCTCCTAACATCCTCTTCACAGTTCACACTGCCACCCAGCTTTGTGTCATCCTCAAACTTGCTAGTGTTGCTCCTAATTTCCTCTTCCAAATCATTAATATATCTGGTAAACAGTTGCAGCCCCAACACCGGGATCTCCGGCTTCTTCCCACACTCCAAAGATGTACAGGTTTGTAGGCTAATCGGCTTGGTATAATGATGTTGTCCCTCGTGTGTGTAGGATAGTGTTAGTGTTAGTGTTAGATCGTTGGTCAGCGTGGCCTGTTTCAGCGCTGTGCCTCTAAACTAAACTAAACAAAGAGGACTAACCAAAGTCATGTAGAGCTGCATCATAACTTCCTGTCTTCTGTCTACATTCTCAATCTATAATTACTCCCAGTCATCCATTAACTGGATAACTTGTTTGCAGCTTATCTCAATGGTCACCTCAATTTTACCCGAGCAGAGATATTCCTCCTCCCCCGCCCTCCCTGCAGCTTAACCAGCTTCTTCTATTCACCTGCCCAGTTCTAACAAGGGATCCTTGACATGAAACATCAACTCTGTTTTTCTTCCCACAGATGTGGTCTGACTCGCTGAGCAATTTCAGCTTTTTCCTGTCTTTATTTTAAATTTACAGCATCTGCCTTTTTAAAATTAATATTTATAAAATGAATACATTTTTTACTGGCATCTGTGCTCACTACGTTGCAATCTCTTTTATATTGAAGTTTTGTGGCATGCACTTAAAAACAGCTTTTGCAAGTTAATTCTAAAGCCAACACTTGTGGCAACACAAGCAGATTGTGTGGTAAAGAAGGCATCTGGACTGCTTGCCTTCATCCATTGGGCTGTTGAGTATAAATGTCAGGAAATCATGTTACTGCTGTATAAAAATTTGGTTTGGCCACATATGGAATATTCTGCATGTTGCTGGGTTCCCATGTTACAGGAAGAATGTGGAGGCTCTGGACAGGGCACAGAAAAGGACCACAAGGTTATATTCCTGATTAGTGAGAAGTAGCTATACGAAGTTGTTGGCCAAACATAGATGTTTTCAGTGGGCTGTGAGAGGACCAATGGGAAATCTGACAGAAACATCTAAAATTATGAGAGATATCGAAGGGGTAGATAGTCAGAGTATTTTTCCCAAGGTGGAAATGGCATATAATGCCCATAATGTTTGGGACAAAGGCCCATCATTTATTTATTTGCCTCTGTACTCCACAATTTGAGATTTGAAATAGAAAAAAACACATGTAGTTAAAATGCACTTCAATGAAATGAAATGTGGGGTAGTTGTTCCTGATGTCATGGTTTGTATCTATTTCTCATATATTAATCAAAAATCTTCAAGAGAGAGCTAGATTTAACTCTTAGGGCTAAGGGAATCAAGGGATATTGGGAAAAAGCCGGGGTACTGATTTTGGATGATCAGCCATGATCATATTGAATGGCAGTGCTGGCTCGAAGGACAGAATGGCCTACTCCTGCACCTATTTTCTCTGTATCTAAAAAACATTCACCTGAAATTTAGCCTTAAATGCCAACACATTTGGAACTTCCATGTACCTTCTCACATTCAGAAAGTATTCAGACCCTTTCACCATTTCCACATTTTGTTACGTTGCAGCCTTATTCTAAAATTGATTAAATTCATTTTTTTAATCATCAATCTACACACAATACCCCATAATAAAATAGCGAAAACAGAAGTTTAGAAATTTTTGCAAAGTAATTAAAAATAAATAACTGAAATATTTATTCAGCGATTACAGCCTCAAGTCTTCGTGGCTATGATGCTACAAGCTTGGCACACCCGTATTTGGGTAATTTCTCCCATTCTTCTTTGCAGATCCTCTCAAGCTCTGTCAGGTTGGATGGGGAGCATCGATGCACAGCTATTTTCTGGTCCCACCAGAGATGTTCAATTGGGTTCAAGCTCGGGCTCTGGCTGGGCCACTCGAGGACATTCACAGACTTGTCATGCAGCCACTCCTGCGATGTCTTGGCTGTGTGCTTAGGGTCGTTATCATGTTGGAAGGTGAACCTCCTTCCCAGACTGAGATCCAGTACTATCTGAAGCAGATTTTCATCAAAGATCTCTCTGTACTTTGCTCCGTTCATCTTTCCCTCGATCCTGACTAGTATCCCAGTTCCTGCCGCTGATTAAAAAGACGCAGCAGCACCTCTACTTTCCGAGGAGGCTTAAGAAAGCTCACGTGTCCCCTCAGATCCTGTCCAACCTCTACCGCTGTACCATAGAAAGCATCCTGACCACCTGCACCACAACTGACAGGAAGGCACTGCAACGGGTGGTGAAAACCGCCCATTACATCATCGGTGCCCCGCTCCCTGCCATGGCTGCCCTTCACCGCACACGGTGTCTGAGATGGGCTGGGAAAATCATTAAGGACACCTCACACCCCAACCATGGACTGTTTGCCCTCCTCCCATCAGGGAGGCGGTACAGGAGCCTCAGGTCTCGCACCAGCAGGCCAAGGAACAGCTTCTTCCAAAGCACCATTACCCTGCTGAACTCACAGGCCCAGCACTAGCCCCTCCCCCCCTTCTCATCAGTATTATTTATAGTTTATTTTGTGATTGGACATCTGTGAGGTGGCACTGACTCATGCAGCTGTTTGATTTAATTTTTTCTTGATGTTTTGTGAACAATTTTATTCTAAATCTGGGGAAATAATTGACCAAATCAAGAGAGGAGTGCATTTATGAAATTGTAAGTTAAATCCCTACCAAAATTGTAAATGTCTCCTCGTTTTTGCGTTTGGTTTTCGAGAAAATATGTTTCAAAGGCAAAATAACACACACACACACAGTTTTAATAGATACTAGACCAAGTGCAGACCCGTTGGGTCTGCTCCCCCAATGGTGTGATCCCCCAACCCAATATTCCACCATGCACCCATCTCCTCCAATGGAACTGAAGCCATTCCCAAAAGTAAGATTCCAGCATTGCCCTGCCTCCCTCAGCAGTGGATTTAAAAAAACATCCAATGGCACCTCCCCTGCCTGCTGCAGCAGTGAAAAGTTCAGAATGTTCCTGTCTTGCAACTTTGTTTCGAAGTGTGTTGGAAGCTGACATGTAAATGGAGAAGCCAGTTTATTTTTGAAATACTTGTGGGTGGGGGGGGGGGGGGGGGGAGAAGGATTTGATTAAAAACGTGCACTTCAACATGACGAAATGTAACGAGGAGCGGATACTTAGAAAGAAAAGCGAAATCTGTACCGAAATGGAAAAGATCTCGGAGATTGAGCGTCTGGATTGGGCGTGGCAATGAATCAAAGGAAGAAATGTAGCCGGCAGCCGTACATGCAAATGGATCCATTCTGATTGGACATCTGCGAGCATCGGCCATTCCGATTGGACATCTGCGAGTATCAGGCACGAATCGAAAGGCAGGAAGGGCGCCGGTCGGCAGTCGGTCGGATGGCCCCAGAGTTTTATAGATATATAGATATGATATATATGATATGACTAGACTAAGTGGGACCTGTACCACCTCTCCACCAATTCCAATATTGCTCGCCAGTGGGGGGTGCTTTCTGTTGCGCTAGTATGGGTGTTGCGGGCCGAAGGTACTGGTTTCCAGAGGGCTAGTATAGACATTGTGGGCCGAATAGATTCTTTGGCTGGCAACCAACTGTTGCAACGATTTTAAAAGCCAAGCCAAGGCAAACAATTTGGCTGCAGCCACCCGACAACCAAAATTCATTTTGTGAACATAAAATGTTTTAAAAGGCGAGGCAAACAATTGGGCTGCAGCCACCGGACAACCAAAATTCATTTTGGGAACACAAACTCTTAAAAAAGGCAAGGCAAACAATTGGGCAGCAGCCACCCGACAACCAAAATTCATTTTGTGAACACAAAGTTTTTAAAAAGGCGAGGCAAACAATTGGGCAGCAGCCACCTGACAACCAAAATTCATTTTGTGTACACAAACTTTTTAAAAAGGCGATGCAAACAATTGGGCAGCAGCCACTTCACAGCCGCATCGAGGGGACTCACTGTGGAGTAGATGTGCGTTCAGTGTTATTCGCAGATCAGAGAGCCGTGACCCTCTCGCTTCCTGAGTCTGGCAGAGACTGTGTGAGGAACTACACTTCCATGTTTTATAGTCCCTCCCCCCTGCCACTAGCGGGGGCAGCAGAGAGAATGGTGATTTAAAAAAAACACATTAATATCTCTGATTATTCATTGATGGGAAAAATCCTCCGGCCCTGGAAGGCGGAGGGGGGCTCTGAGCGAGGTGGCCAAAAATGACCACCGTAGGTGGCGGCATTCTGTCGGAAATCGCAGCACAGTGGACCAAAAGCGGTCAAGATCAGAGTTTTAGTAATATAGATAATTTACAGTTAAGCTCTATTCACCAGAATATAGCACATGTCAATCTTTTATCAGTATATATGTATATGCCTATATACATCGATCAATATATCCTCATTTGTATATATTGTTTTAATCAGCATTTTACTACTTTGCACTCTGATTAGATGCTAAACTGCATTTCGTTGTACCTGTACTTGTATTTGTGCAATGACAATAAAGTTGAATCTAATCTAAAAAAAAAAAAAACATCACCACAGCATGATGCTGCCACCACCATGCTTTGCCGTAGGTATGGTATTGGCCAGGTGATGAGCGGTGCCTGGTTTCCTCCAGACGTGACGCTTGGCATTCAGGACAAAGAGTTCAACCTTAGTTTCATCAGACCAGAGAATCTTGTTTCTCATGGTCTGAGAGTTGTTTAGGTGCTTTTTGGCAAACTCCAAGCGGGCTGTCATGTGCCTTTTACTGAGGAGTGGCTTCCGTCTGGCTACTCTACCATAAAGGCCTGATTGGTGGAGTGCTGCAGATACAGTTGTCCTTCTGGAAGGTTCTCCCATCTCCATAGAAGAATTCAGGAGCTCTGTCAGGGTGACCATTGGGTTCTTGGTCACTTCCCTGACCAAGGCCCTTCTCCCCCGATTGCTCAGTTTGGCCGGGCGGCCAGCTCTATGAAGAGTCCTGTTGTTCCAAAGTCCTTCCATTTATGAATGACGGAGGCCACTGTGCTCTTCAGGACCTGCAATGCTGCAGAAATTGTTTTAAACCCTTCCCCAGATCTGTGTCTCGACACAATCTTGTCTCTGAGGTCTACGGACAATTCCTTCGTCTTCATGGCTTGGTTTTGATCTGACATGCAACACTGTGAAACTTATATAGACAGGTGTGTGCCTTTCCAAATCATGTCCAATCAATTTAATTTTGGAATCCAATGTTGGATTCCAATCAAGTTGCAGAAACATCTCAAGGATAATCAATGGAAACAGGATGAACCTAAGCTCAATTTTGGGTGTCATAGCAAAGAGTCTGAATACTTATGTAAATGTGATATTTCAGTTATTTATTTTTAATTACTTTACAAAAATTTCTAAACACCTCTTTTCACTTCTTCATTCTGGGGTATTGTGTGTAGATTGGTAATTAAAAAAAAATGAATTTAATCAATTTTAAAATAAGGCTGTAATGTAACAAAATGTGGAAAAAGTGAAGGGGTCTGAATACTTTCTGAATGCACTTTATATGAAAACAAACAAACAAGAAAACCATATTTTTTGTACCAATTGTTGCCACTATATCTTACAATGTGTACCAAAGCCAGCAGTGTTACTTGCGTTGTTCTCCTCCATTTACCTTACTGTTGCTGTGCTGATGGACCTTTGGCAGAATACACAAGACCTCTGCTTTCATGGAAGATTATAGGGCTGAGGTTGTGGAAAGGTAAGATGTTAAGTTCCTGATTTATGTCCACTTATGTTTTGGTTTAGTTACTTAAAAATGCTCTTAATGCTTTTGGTTGATTTTATTTATTGCTAATTGCAATAATATTTATCTATTTCATTCTAATATTTCTTAGCTGTTTCTAAAAGTCTTTCAAGGACATGCACTCTTCATGGCATTGCTTCTGGATCACTGGGATGCTTCATGCCAGCAGATGATCCTCAGTATCACGGTTAGGTGAGATCTAGAGAGCTGTGACCACAGGTAGCAGACCCATGGAAGAAAAACTGAGCTGAAGAAGGGTCTCGCCCGAAACGTCGCCTATTCCTTCGCTCTATAGATGCTGCCTCACCCGCTAAGTTTCTCCAGCATTTTTGTCTTCTTTCTACAGTTCTTTCTTAAACATATTATCTTTACATTATCACCTCACTGTTTCTGGGATGTTGCTGTGTATCAATTGGCCACCTTGTTTCCATGTTTCCCATGTTAAAACAATAACTTCAAATCATTAAGTGCTTAATTGTTTTTTAAGCGCTTGGGGTCAGATTGTGAAAGATGCCTTATCTGTGACAGACTTTCCTTTTATTAATACCCGTGAACGGCTTTTAATATACGCTAAACGTGGTCTGGAGTTCGAATACTCTGCGAATGTTTTAGTCATTATGCAGTGTTTATTTTCAGCACATTAAATAGCTCCATAAGTGGAGAAGAAACAATGTGTTCAAGTTGAATTCCACCTTCCAACAATTGACTTGCTAATTGGTGGTTGCTATGGGTGCTGCAGGCTTTCCCTACTGCCAGTTTAATCCATAATGGATGTATTGCCCAACTTTTCCATTTTTGTTATGGCTGCAAAATAGAAGCACAGTGGCAAGTGATGAACACCATATTGAAGACGTGTTTATCTTAATGAGAATGTTCAAGGGACATTATAACTAATTGGCTGAAATGTAAACTCAGCATTGTGATCTTGGTAACAACACTGATGATTACAAATCTACTGTATACGGCAGACATAATTGAACCGTCGGTCCTATTCAAGGGCATGTATACTTTTAGTTTCTGGGCCATGAAAATTAAAACTTCCTTCAATTTTTTGAATCCCATGAAACAAATAAATCAACAAACAATTACATAAATTCACAAAGCTTACATTCTTCACAAGAAATCATACCTTGGTAAAGGGGAAGTTGACAATGGTTGTTTTTCGATCAGATGTCCCTATTGACAATATAAATAATGCAGAGCTCCATACACATAAATAGTAGTCGGCATCAGATTAATTAAATCTTAGATCATGATTCTTATTTTAAATCATTTAGAGCCGTCAGCTTGAGTAATCAAAAGACAATTTCTTAATCCAGTTCACATCAAGCTTAACTGTAACTAACTTGGATCTGTTTTGAAATTTTCCTTTCATGGGTGAAATATGAATGACACTGATCTGGCCAAGATATTTTGTACACCCCTAAATACCCTTAAGTGAGCCGCCTCTTGACAGGTGAGTGAGCTGCCTCTTGACAGGTGAGTGTTTCACCGGGCTATTTTAGAGGACAGTTGTGGATAGGAAAGGTGTGGAGGGATATGGGCCAAACGTGGGAAAATGGCATTACTTAGATGGGACATTTGGTCAGTATGGATGAGTTGGGTCGAAGGGCCTGTTTCCATACTGTATGACTTCTCGACTCCATGACAGTTGTTGGTGACTCAAATAGAAGCCAAACAGGATAAATAAAGCAGGCTTCCATCCCTAGAGGGCACCAGTGAACCAGATAGGCTTTAAAACAAGCTGACATTTATATATATATATCAGCAACCTCAAATACATTTCTGAGCAATCAACTGTCCTCAGATTGCACTGTGGGAATGACGGACAGAGCATGATGTGACCTAAACTCCATCATTTAAAGGGAAGATGATGACTGGAGAGAGTGAAATCACAAAAAGCAAGCAATGTGCTCAGCTTCTATAACACTTCCTTTGATGTGCCGGAGACCACTGGATCTGGGAGCATAAGCATTTTCCCAGCAATGAGATGCAAAAATCTGCTTATGTCACAAAAATTATGTGATGTGCCTCCACTGACCTCTGTTGTAGCAAATTGCACAGATTCATCATCCTGAGTCTGAAATCTCTTGCCTTGTAATCTGTGGCTGTGACTCCTCATTTTACAAGTGTTAGGTGTGTCACTTTGGTATGCCACAAGGCCACCAAGGGGACACATCCTCCACAGACCTGGAATTCTTGGACTTGTGTTCAATTTGATTCCTACTCATTTGTCTGAGCTCCAGTGAACAAAAGCCCAATCAACTTAATCTCACGTCATTCTGCAATCATAGTCATAGACTAAAATAATTTTAAGGTGAGAGGTGAAAAGTTTAAAGAAGATAAAGAAGCCAAGTTTTTTTACATAGTAATTGGAAAGTGCTGCTGGGAGTGGTGGTGGAGGCAGATACGATAGTGGCATTTAAAGACTTTTGGATAGGCCCCTATCACTGCCCCTCATGATTTTGTGTGTTTCAATCAGATTACTTCTCAGCCTCTTTGATTTCCAAGAAAAAAAATGTCCCTGGCTATCCAACCTCTCCCAGGAACTTAGTCTCATAAATTCTGGTAACATCTTGTTGAATCGCTTCCGCGCCCTTTCCACGTGCTGACATCCTTCTTTTAGTTGGGTAACCAGAACTGCGTATTGTACTCCGAGTGTAGTCTCACCAATGACTTGTGCATCACGGTGCCCCGACTTTTGCACTCAACAATGTTCCCAGCAAATGTGCCAAATGCATTACTCACCACAATGTCCACCTGCCACTTTCAAGAAACCATGCACCTGTATTTCCAGATCTCTCTGTTCTGCAACACTTTGTTAAATTCTATTTGCCACTTCTTGGCCCACATTCCCAACTGATCTAAACCCTGTTATAACCTTAAATATGCTTTGTTATTGTCCATTTTTCCACCGATTTTGGTATCATCGGCAAATTTATGAACAATATCAACTATAATTGTCATCCAAATTGTTAATGTAGATGACAAATAACAGTGGACCCAGCTTCCAATAAGAAAAACAGCTTTCCACAACTACCCTTTGATTTTGGTATCATCTCCTCCATGGCCACAAATCTACCGGAACAAGGAACAGCAACTCATATTCCGTTTGGGGAGTCTACAAATGAACATCGAATTCTCCCAATTTTGTTAGTCCTTGCTGTCTCCTCCCCTTCCTCAGCCCCCCTGCTGTCTCCTCCCATCCCCCAGCCTTCTGGTTACTCCTCCTTTTCCCTTTCTTGTCCCCACCCACCCCCGCCCCCGATCAGTCTGAAGAAGGGTTTTGGCCCGAAAAGTTGCCTATTTCCTTCGCTCCATAGATGCTGCTGCACCCGCTGAGTTTCTCCAGCTTTTTTGTGTGAACCTTGACTAGTTCATCGTGTGACCTAACCCTTCAAAACAGCCTGCGATGCAGGATTTTGTCAAACAACATCCACTGCTCACCTCTCATCAAT
Source organism: Leucoraja erinaceus (assembly GCF_028641065.1). Classification (NCBI taxonomy): domain Eukaryota; kingdom Metazoa; phylum Chordata; class Chondrichthyes; order Rajiformes; family Rajidae; genus Leucoraja; species Leucoraja erinaceus. The sequence continues at coordinate 58,012,756 of NC_073381.1, forward strand.
CCAGATGCAATCCTATCATCTCAGGAATCATGAGTAAACAACAAAGTGCTGGAGTAACTTGGCGGGTCAGGCAGCATCTGTGAAGGACATGGCCAGACGACATTTCATGTTGGGATCCTTATTCAGATTGAAATATTAAACTCTGTTTGTCTGAAATTTGTTTCCCTTTATGCCTTACCTTCTGTGTAGTTAATTATCCAGGCAGTTCTAGATTTGGCCGTCCCATGGAAGTATGTTGTTATCCAGTGACTGATAGAAGAAGCATATATGAGCAGATGTTCACTGAGTACATGGACAAGTCTGTCTGTACAATCACAGCGGGTATGTATGCTGCTGATGCAAATGCAGTCATGAGTAAATGCTATTTAGCTGAAAAAAAAGAATAGAATCTAGGCTATAGTCCCCACTTCAATAATGAGTCGATATCTTGATGAGAAATAAAGATACCCAGCAAAAAATTAAAGACTACGAAATAAAAGATGGCCGAGATAGTGGATGTGGAGAGGATCTTTCCAGCTGTGGGAGAGTCTAGAACCAGAGTGCACAGTCTCAGAATAAAAGGGCACACCTTTAGAACAGAGATGAACAGAACAGAATTTCTCCAGATGGAGGGCGGTGAATCCATAGAATCCATTTTGGTGGAGGCCAATCTATTGGGTGCCAGGAGAATGGAGTTGAGAGGGCAAAATAGATCAGTTACAATGGAATGGTGGAGCAGACTGAATAGGCTGAGTGGTTTAATTCAACTCCTGTGTCTTATTGTCTAAAATAAAATGGCAAACTATTTGCAAAATTGAAAAATGTTTTCAGCTTTCTGACTTATCAGTGAAAAATGACAGAAAGCACAGAAGCAGTTTCAGAAATAAAAGTTCTATGAACCAATTTGTTACTTAATAATAATTGTTTGGAACATGATTTGTGGTATTTTAGAAGTGATATCGGGTCACAATACAGTAGAAATATGGTTGAACTTACATGTACAGCTGATTTGCCAAGAACTGTCATATGTGGATGAGAATTAAGATGTGTTCCAATTCTTTGAACCAAATACAAATAGTCAAAATGTCAAATGTTTATACTAAAGCCAATTTGATAATGTATTCTGCAGTCCAGGGAACTGCAACAGAAAAAAGAATGATACAAGCTCCATATGTTCACCATTGCAAAATGTTTTAGACATAGAAAATATAGAAAATAGGTGCAGGAGTAGGCAATTTGGCCCTTTGAGCCAGCACCCAAGCCATTGCAATCGCATGACCGCGGGACAATCAAGGGGGGCTTTGACTGATCTCCCGTTCCTGTTTTTTTTGGCCCCATGTGATGGATGTTTATGTAAAATTTGTGACTGACTATATCATGATTTCGTCACAGCCAGGCAATTAATTGTATTGTACAGGTACTTCATTCACCATTGATAGACATTTTAGGTGATCAATTGTTACCAGCACCGCATTCAATATGATCAGGCTTTTCAGTATCCCGTTCGTTTTATCCCCACTAAACATCATGATTCTCACAGCCAGGCAATTCTAGTACTGTACATCCCCAATCACCTTTTTGCGCACCATAACTTCCATCCCCTACCTTCCCATAACTTTTTTTTTTTCTCTCAGTAGATGGCCTTTATTTCAATGAAATTCAATATAAATTCAAGTGCAGCAGTCCTGAACTTTGTGGGTTCAGGAGAGCCTAAATAAAAAGTTAACTTGTGTAGGAGCTAAAATGTCTTGTCTTTTGAAAAGTTATGCCAAAATCCCACATTCTGAACTAGCAACTTCATTCTTTGTTCTGATAACTGTCTGAGACTGAACCAGGCTATGAGCAACTATGCTACCATATTTGACCTGAGGACAGCTTTGAACAACATTCACTGTATCAGATTCAATTGACCTCAACCCTAAGCCTCAATACTTATTTTGAATGCTGACGTTTAACCAGATAAGGCAAAATTCTGACTATTGGAATGGCAAAACTGATGGACTTATATTCATCAGTGTTTAAAAAAATGAGGGAGATCTCATCGACAACAAAATACTAACAGGGCTGGGAGGCTACATGCTAGAAGGATATCCATGATGGGCTGAAGTAAGTCATATAGGATTGACCTGTAGGACATTTTTTCTCCTAGAGAATGGTGAACCTGTAATATCCTCAAATATAGAAGCCAGTTGAAGTCAAATCTTTTATATATTTGGAGGTTGTGGAGGTGTAAGGAAGCGCAGAGGGGGAAGGGAGAATTGATTGGTGGTGTCTTGAACAAAGGGATCAAAGAATATGGGGACAAAACTGGATCAGGAAATGAAATATGATATTCATTTATAATTGTAATGAATGGCAGAGCAGGTGGTCTACTATCCTATTTTCTATCTTTTAATGTTTGTAATAAGGTAAAAAAAAAAACAGCATATTGGTTTGTAATCGAGCTGAGGACACTGTGAGCTGTGGCTCAGTTGGAAATATGGGGCTTGCCTGGATTGGACGTCGCTCATAAGACCAAGTGTGTGGACTAACTTTGAAAATGGAGTCAAAGCCTGGCACCTCTTGCATGGGGACTATTTCTGTATACTTTGCTGATCAGGCATTGTGCTTAGGTATGGCAATACTTTACTGAACTGTGTGTAAGAAAATAATTTGCCTGTGTGTTTGCACATGTGACAATAAAGCACCATGTGCCTGAATCAGATGGTGTTGGCTTAGCTCCCAATGTAGAAGCTTGACTACGGCATTCCAGGCTGGCACTCCACTGGAGTACACAAAGACTGTTGCCCAATTGTAAACTTTATCCATCTCCCCATTGCTCACTGGCTTGTATTTGCTCACATCTAGATTTAAAAATTATATTTTTATTTTTAAATCCTCAAGGCCTCTCATCTCTCTGGGCCACCTGAACCATGCAAGGATTTAATATGTCTGCAACCCTCCACTTCTGCAACATGGTTGCTTTTAAGTGACCCATCATTCATGGCTACCTTGAGGAGTTAACCATATAACCATATAACAATTACAGCACGGAAACCGGCCATCTCAGCCCTACAAGTCCATGCCAGAGTTAAGGTGCTAAACTATGGCATTTAGTCTTCAACATTCCCAACTCTTCCTCTTTATTCCTCTTTCAAGATTACCCATGAAGTCTGCATATGGACCAAGTTTTGCCCCAATAGTTCTTTTCTGGATCAGTGTCAGACACTGAGTGGGAATGCTCTCACTTTCAGTTTTAGTTTTAGTTAATTTTCATGTATATCGAGGTGCAGTGAAAAGCTTCAGCTCCTGAAAGCCTTTGCAACATTTTACTATTCATTAATTCAACTTACAATTATTCTATTTTTTAGTAAATTAAATCACGAGAGCAAATGGCAATGTCAATTTTTCTCCATCCCAATATCTATGATAGGGTGCGATAGTACATGGGATAATAAATGCCAGGTCTTAGCTTCAGCAGAAATGTGTTAAAAATAAAGTGCTGGTTTTATGGAACAGAAGCTGTGATGTGTTTTGATTCAGTGGGTGGTTTGCTGGGATGGTTTCACAAGGATCAATTGCTGTCTGTGATGTAGCAAATGATAACACTGCATGAGGTCTACCACCCCTCTATATTCTGCAGATTGCACAAAAGCAAGTAGTCGTAACAGCTCTTCAGAACATTTGCTTACTCCCAAGCCTAACAAAAAAACTACCTTTCAGGATAATGTTTGTTTTGCCAGTTCTGATGTGAATGCTCCTAATGGTCTCTGATGAAAATTAGTACTCTTGTAAATGTTGAAACTGAATAGGGGAAACTAATAACAGCTCCTGTTATTAGTTCTACTACACCCACTGTCAGACTCCTGTCACCTCTTACTCATTCCATCTTATACTTACTCTCAAATCTACCACATTCGATTATTCTGTTATAACATTTTTTAATTGCACTATTTGAGATTACACTGCAATCTTTGCACCATTCTGTGGTTTTGCATTCAATGTTGTATCTATCATTGTCATGTATATTTGTTAATCTATGGGCTTCATAACAAGAAATGTCACCGTGCTGTAAATGACAATCAATCAATCAGAAGTGAATCCAGCTCAATGAAGAAAGCTTTTGACAAATTAAGATTACACCATACAGGGTCAGTGTGATATTTTTGATTGTGGTCTGTTTGGCATCGTCTACTGGAAGATTGCTACGTTTATTTCTTCATCACTATCACAGTGGAATTCAATAACTTAAGCTGAAGAATTCTGTTTTGTCTTAGCCCACATACCATATCTCACTGTCTTACTCTTTGCTGATAGTTACAAGAACATCTCATGGTCATGTCAGTGGGCAGCACTGATTGTTTACGAAGCTGTCCCTTTCATTTCAAACTGATTACTGGTGCAATGTACATTAGAACAGATACTCTGGTTGGTGCTTGTTTGAATTAATGGCTAATATGCGCACTTAAAATTGTAACCCATGCATAATTCCGAACGTATTCCCCTCTTGGCCCCTGGTCTAAATGTTCCAGGGAGGTCAAATTTAAATGGGGTTCAATGAAGGGCAGCAAAAATGCCCTTCACTAAAGATCCCATCCTAAGTGCAAGACTGTGGACATACATCAAAACTATTTATTATTCGGTTGGGCTACGTACAAGATTGATTGATTGATTGAAAGATACAGCAAAGAATCATGACCTTTGGCCCACTGCGTCCATAACGACTATTGATTACCTAGAATTTGTACTCGCTAGAATTTAGAAGATTGAGGGGGGATCTTATAGAAACTTACAAAATTCTTAAGGGGTTGGACAGGCTAGATGCAGGGGAGATTGTTCCGATGTTGAGGAAGTCCAGGACAAGGGGTCACAGTTTAAGGATAAGGGAAAATTCTTTTAGGACTGAGATGAGAAAAACATTTTTCACACAGAGTGGTGAATCTCTGGAATTCTCTGTCACAGAAGGTAATTGAGGCCATTTCATTGGCTATATTTAAGAGGGAGTTAGATGTGGCCCTTGTGGCTAAAGGTATCAGGGGATATGGAGAGAAGGCAGGTACAGGATACTGAGTTGGATGATCAGCCATGATCATATTGAATGGCGGTGCAGGCTCGAAGGGCCGAATGGCCTACTCCTGCACCTATTTTCTATGTTTCTATGTTTCTACCTATTCAAACTAGTTCTTTGTTATCCCACTTACACACTAAGGACAATTTACAGAGGCCAATTAACCAACAGGTCCACACATCTTTGGGATGTGGGAGGAAATCGGGGTACCTGGAGGTACCCCGATTTCTCCGCAGGTTGACAGCAGGTTATCCCTTTGATATGTCTGCAGGAGAGTTTGGGGTGGTCTATATTTAAATGGATGCAGGGAATTCATTGCAATGGCACCTCTTCTTGGAATGTCCTTTCATTAGCTGGCTCTATCACTGAAAGTCCATAGTCTATCTGGTGTTCACTCCCATCCATCTGGAGTGACTTCCTTCCAACTGTGCACATTTCTCCCCTCTCCTCTCTCCTTTAGTCCACCTGGTCTTCAACGTTGTGCAACCTAATGTATTTGCCATAGCTCGGATCTCTTCCCATCTACTTTCCCAATACTTTTCTAAAGTGATCTATTCCATTAAATATCTAACTCCCATAACCTGTCTTCATTACAAAATACTAACACCGGTACACTTCAGTGCTTTGATCACAGTTTGCTGACGTACACACTCCATGTTTTCAATGTTTGTGTTCCCATCCCCCTTCATATTTGGGCCCGTTTCCAACAGGAGTGGTTACATGTGAAGCAAGAAACTGGTGTTCATCAGTTAATCCTCTGTAATGACATTGGTTGTGGATAGAATTAGTCCCTCGGGTTGTCTGTATGGGTGAGCAGGTGAATCATAAAATTTAACTCAAATCCAGCGTTTCGACTTGCTGCCTTGCCGGGTCTGCACACAGCATTAAGGGGCTGTCCCACTTGGGCAACCTAATCTGCGAGTTTAGAAGAGTGTCTTTGGCCTTCAAACTCGCAGCATGGTCGACACGTGGTCCTATGAGGTCCTATGTGTGGGGGGATGTTTTTATGTTCTAATGTTAAACTTCTTGAATGCTATGTTGTATTTTTATTAGTGTGCTGCAGGGACATCTGAATTGCCCCTCAGGGACAAATAAAGTGCTTTGTATTGTATTGTATTGTATGAGGTCGCTGGAACTTAACTTCATGCTCAAGGGAAGTTCCCGAATACTCATGGCCTCAGCTAGGTCGCAGAAAATTTTTCAGCATGTTGAAAAATTTTCCGCGACTAAAAATTTGGTCGGCATGGTTCTTTTGACTCGTAGTGCAGTGGAGTGGGGTCACTATTTAGTTACAGGCAGTCGAGAGCAGCTGTAGGCAATCTCCTTCGCTGACCGGGCATTTTGATTGGCTCATTGGAGTTTTCAGGATCAAGGAAAACTTACCAGTAGGTAAAATGCCCCCTTCTCCCCCCCCTTCTCTCCCTCCCTTCTCCTCCCCTTCTCCCCCCTTCTCTCCCCCTTCTCCCATTCTACCCCCCTTTCTCCCCCTTCTCCCCCCCTTCTCCCCCCCTTCTCCCCCCCTTCTCCCCCATCCCCCCCTTTTACCATTCTACCCCCCCTTCTCTCCCCCCCTTCTCTCTGCCCCCCTTCTCTCCCCCCCTTCTCCCCCCTTCTCCCCTAACCCCCCCTTCTCCCCCCCTTCCCCCCTTCTCCCCCCTTCTCCCCCCTTCCCCCCCTTCTTCTTCTCCCCCCCTTCTTCTCCTCCCCCCTTCTTCTCCCCCCCCTTCTTCTTCTCCCCCTTTCTTCTCCCCCCCTTCTTCTCACCCCCTTCTTCTTCTCACCCCCTTCTTCTCCCCCCCCCTTCTTCCCCCCCCTTCTTCTTCTCCCCCCCTCTTCTCACCCCTCTTCTCCCACTCCCCTCCCCACCCCCTCGCATTCTCTAAAGGACTTAACGTACACTGTGGCAGCCGTTTACCTTCCTCTTCATCGCGTAGACAGCGCTCCCCCGCTTTCCCTGGCCCCAGCCTTTGCTGTGTGTGTGTGTGTGTGTGTGTGTGTGTGTGTGTGTGTGTGTGTGTGTGTGTGTGTGTGTGTGTGTGTGTGTGTGTGTGTGTGTGTGTGTGTGTGTGTGTGTGTGTGTGTATGTGTGCGTGCGTGCGTGTGTGCGTGTGTGTGTGTTCGATCGGGCTCGCGGTTTCAACGCGGATGGGCAATCCAGATCGAGGCTTTCCAGGCGAGTGCTCTCGAGCTTGAAAGTTGAAGACACTCTTCTTAATTCGCGGATTAGCTCACCCAAGTGGGACAGCCCCTTTAGTCAGCAGCACCACCCTCATCAGCTCCATCAGTCAACTCAAAACTCCTTGACCTGGTAACAAGCCAGCCACAAACGTGAGGGATTTCCTAAGGTAATCAAAATGTACCGTGGTGTTCGTGGGAGATGACGTCACTTGCAACGCGAGCAAGAAGACAGCAAGTTTTTTTCAAAGTCTTTTCCGATTCTTGAACATTTTCATTAATTACTGGAGAAATAAAGCATTAATTTTTCAGATAAGGCGATTTCGGGCTCCAGGGGGAAAATCTTTTGCAGAATATGTAACAAAATTTACCGTTAGCACGTCGTTTTTTCAGGAAGATGTGATTATACACAAGCAAATACATACACGAACAAACACACACACATCCAAGATCAGAGTTTTAATAGGTACTAGACCAAGTGCAGACCCGTTGGGTCTGTTTCCCCAACGGCGTTTGCGCGGGGGGGGGGCTGCGGCATCACACTCATATTAACCACCCTCCAAACAAACAGTTGGGAGGAGGAGGGGTGAGAAGAGGGGAGGGAGGGGAGAGGAGGAGGAGGAAACGGGACAGATTTGGGAGGGCGGGGTAGGGGGTGAGAGATGTGGGGAGAGGGGGGGGGGGGGGGGGGAAGGGGAGGAGGGGGAGGAAGGGGGAGGAGAGAGTGGGGAAAGAGTGGGGAGGGAGAGTGGAGGGGAAGGGGGAGAGGTGGAAGAGTGAGGAGGGAGGAGGAGAGGGGTAGGGGGGGAGTGATGGAAGAGGGATAGGGGAAGGGGGCGGGGGGAGAGTGGGAAGGGGTGGGGTAGAGAGGGAAGGGGGGTGGGGGAGAGAGGGAAGGAGGGTGGGGGAGAGAAAGATGGGAGAGGGAGGGGGGAGGAGAGAAGGGGGAGAGAAGTGGAAGAGTAGGGAGGGAGGAAGGGGGTAGAGGGGGTAGCGGGAGTGGTGGAAGAGGGACAGAGGGGTAGGGGAAGGGGTGGGGGAGAGAGGGGAAGGGAGGGGAAGAGAGAGGGGTGGGGGAGGGAGAGGGGTGGGGTAAGGGGAGAGCAGTGGAAGAGTGGGGAGGGAGGGGTAGGGGAGTGGTGGAAGAGGGACAGAGGGGTAGGGGGAGGGGGGTGGGGGGTAGAGAGGGGAAGGGGGTGGGGTAGAGAGGGAAGAGGGGTGGGGGGAGAGAGGGATGGGTGGGAGAGGGAGAGACGTGAGGAGAGGGAAACATAGAAACATGGAAATTAGGTGCAGGAGTAGGCCATTCGGCCCTTCGAGCCTGCACCTCCATTCAATATGATCATGGCTAATCATCCAACTCAGTATCCTGTACCTGCCTTCTCTCCATACCCCCTGATCCCTTTAGCCACAAGGGCCACATCTAACTCCCTCTTAAATATAGCCAATGAACTGGCCTCAACTACCTTCTGTGCCAGTGAATTCCAGAGAATCGCCACTGTCTGTGTGAACATTTTTTTTCTCATCTCTGTCCTAAAGGATTTCCCCTTTATCTTTAAATTGTGACCCCTTGTTCTGGACTTCCCCAACATCTTGAACAATCTTCCTGCATCTAGCCTGTCCAACCCCTTAAGAATTTTGTACGTTTCTATAAGATCCGCCCTCAATCTTCTAAATTCTTGCGAGTACAAGCCAAGTCTATCCAGTCTTTCTTGATATGAAAGTCCTGACATCCCAGGAATAAGTCTGGTGAACCTTCTTTGTACTCCCTCTATGGCAACAATGTCTTTGAACATTGGGCATTGTGACATCACACGATGGAACGTTCACCAGGTGCTGGCGCTCCTGCAAAGGCATATGTAAATGGATCCATTCCGATTCGACATCTGTGAGCATTGGGCATTGTGACATCACACAATGGAACGTTCACCAGGGGCTGGGGCCGGGGCTGCTTCTATGGGTGAGAAGCCAGTTTTTTTTTTTTTTTATATGGGGGGGGGGGGGGGGGGGGGGAGAAGGAAGGATTTGATTGAAAATGTGTACATAAACACGACGAAATGTAATCAGGAGTGGATACTTTGAAAGAAAATGAAATCTCTACCGAAATGGAAAAAGATCTCGGCGATTCTGTGTCTGGTTTCGGCGTAGCAAGGAATCAAAGGAAGGCAGGCACACAGTTTTATAGATAGACTAGACCAAGTGCAGACCCGTTGGGTCTGCTCCCCCAATGGTGTGATCCCCCAACCCAATATTCCACCATGCACCCGTCTCCTCCATTGGAACTGAGCCCGTTCCCAAATGTAAGATTGCAGCCCTCCCCTGCCTGCTGCAGCAGTGAAAAGTTCAGTGTTCCTCTCTTGTAACTTTGTTTCGAAGTGTGTTGGAAGCTGAGATGTAATGGAGAGAAAGCCTGTTTATTTTTGAAATACTTGGGGGTGGGTGGGGGGGGGGGGAAGGATTTGATTAAAAAATGCATGTACTTCAACACGACAAAATGAAATGAGGAGCAGATACTTAGAAAGAAAAGCGAAATCTCTACCGAAATGGAAAATATCTCGGAGATTGAGCGTCCGGTTTCGGAGTTGCGGAGCGTCAAAGGAAGAAACGCGGCGGACGCCGTACGGCGGCAGGCGGACTGATTTGAGTTTTATATATATACTAGACCAAGTGCAGACCCGTTGGGTCTGCTCCCCCAATGGTGTGATCCCCCAACCCCAATATTCCACCATGCACCTGTCTCCTCCATTGGAACTGAGCCCGTTCCCAAATGTACCAGATTGCAGCCCTCCCCTGCCTGCTGCAGCAGTTGAAAAGTTCAGTGTTCCTCTCTTGCAACTCTGTTTCGAAGTGTGTTGGAAGCGGTAAATGGAGGAGCCTGTTTATTTGGGAATTACTTGGGGGGGGGGGGGGGGGGGGGGAGAAGGATTTGATTAAAAACATGTACTTCAACACGACGAAATGAAATGAGGAGCGGATACTTAGAAAGAAAAGCGAAATCTCTACCGAAATGGAAAATATCTCGGAGATTGAGCGTCCGGTTTCGGAGTTGCGGAGCGTCAAAGGAAGAAACGCGCGGCGGACGCCGTACGGCGGCAGGCGGACTGATTTGAGTTTTAGATAGATAGATAGATAGATAGATAGATAGATAGATAGATAGATAGATAGATAGATAGATAGATAGATAGATAGATAGATAGATAGATAGATAGATATGATTTCTTACTAAATTACCCAAGATGAGATCGAGTAGATTTTAGGCAAATAGCAGGTGAATCAAGCACAAACCGCTATCCGACCTTACTGGACCTCTTGCTTCTGCAGATTGGGTTTCAATCTGTGAGGCAGTATAATGTAAAAACATAACTGTATCGTGATTTTCGTGAGTCAGGTGAGTTAGTGTCAAAATGGGCACTGTTAATGTGCTGATGGGCGAGGACCACTAGGAAATAACATTCATTTTGCATATAGTTAAATACAAGAAGCCATAGCATATCTACAAGTGGCTAACCAGTTGGCCACACATAGTTAAATATCTGTTTTGTACATATCCAACTGCATGGTGACATGTGGCTAATTGCATAGATACATGGGGCTAGCGGTATGGTGACATGTACCAAATGTATTGAAACACATTCCTAACTGCATGGTAGTATTTAAGTAATAATAGTATGGCTACACATGCTTTTAATTGAATGATACAGGTTGCCTGGGTTATGGCTTCACATACTTGGCAGCATGGCTCTGCATGCCTTAATGTACGGCTATGTGTAATTGCAAAGTCGTTTACTGCTAACTCCAAGGCCACAGATGATAACCTACGTGAGTGTACAAGGCTAATTGCATAGCTGCAAATGGCTAATTGCTTGGCTGCTTGTTGCTAAGTACATTGTTGCTCACGACAAGACCAATGTCACATTACGTGGAGCTATCTGCATGTCTACATGTGGCTAATTACATGGCTTCCTGTGGCTGATTACATGACTATGTCAAGCTAACTACACGTCCATTATTCAACATAACCCGTTGCATGATTACTTATACCTAACTGCATGCTATGTGTGGTTAATATTATGTGTACACAAAGCTAGCTGCATGGATGCACACTGTAAATTACTTGATGACACATAACATCATGGCTGCACATGTCCAGCTGCATAAGTACAAGTCGTGGTCATTGAGCATAGAAACAGGTCCTTTGGCACAACTTATCCATGCTGACCAAAATGCCTCATCTGAGCCAGCCCCATTTGGTTGCATTGGTCCCTTATACCTCTAAATCTTTCTTATCCATGTACTTGTCCAAATGCCTTTAAAATTTTATAATTGTACCTGCCCCAACTACTTCCTTCAGCAGCATGATCCATATACAGACCACCCTAATTGCATAAACATGTCAAGTTGCACTGCTACACACAACTAACCACGTGAGTACATCTAGCTGTTGCAATGCTAAACAACAAACCCCATAGTTTCACATAGCTATTTGCATAGACAAATACAACAAGAGTCCCGTCCCGAAACATCACCCTTCCTTCTCTCCAGAGATGTTGCCTGTCCCGCTGAGTTACTCCATCTTTTTGTGTCTATCTTCGGTTTAAACCAGCATCTGCAGTTTCTTCTTACACAACAAACAGATTGATTACATAGAGCTATTACAGGGGTATGTGCAGGTAACTGTAGGTAATTGCATTGTTGGCAGTTTTTAGTTCTCTGCCTTAAAAATAAGGGAGTAAATGGCAAAAGCTGGAGGTGAAAAGAAGACAACGAAAGTGTCAGTTAAGGAGAGGAGAGGAGGAGTGAAATTTAAAGTCGGTGGAAGAGGACAGGGAGGATGGGAAAAGGGGGGAATAAAAGAGGAAATTAGGGATCCAGGGATGGGTGGCAAACGTATAAAAAAGGAGAAAGGAGCAAGGTGACTGAGCGGGCTAAAAGATGGTGGAAGAATTGGCAGCACAATGGGGTGGGGTGATGGGTACGGAAAAGGAGGTGGCTAGATGGTGATAGATTATAATCCAATTTCATTTGAGCGGGGGTATTACCTAAAGTTGAAGAATTCAACATTCATACTGTTGGGTTGTAAATACGCAAGTGGTCTATGAGATGTTGTGTTCTTCCAGTTTGCATGTAGCACTATTCGATTTGGCAAAATGAAATAAGGTTATCATTTATCAGCATCTACCTCAGCTTTCAATCTTTAAGCGTACATGGAATTTATAGAAAAGAAAATCCTCTCTTTTTCATATTACTGTCTGAGATCAATATATTGCATACTTATAAACTGGAGAAACTCAAATCTGTTGAGTCCTACGTTTTAAGATTTTGCTTTGGGTGAGATCACTTTATTACCTTCAAAGAGAATTCACAAATTACGTTAATTTGGATTAAGTAGTTGATGTCCTTTGAAGTATGCAACATGGGCTCAAATTGACCATTACACTAATTGGAAACTTAGAACAAAAGGCTTTTCTCTATTGACCCTTGGCAATGCACTGCAGGGAATTTGCACAATATGCAGGAAATACATAACTTGTGACTGGCTTCCTCTGCTTTGGAGTACTTCAGGTTTGGCAAATGAGGGACTACTGTAAACACAATTAAGCTGCTCTGGGAGTCAAGTCTATAAATGAACACAATTCCAACTGGGCCTGCACATATTATTTATTCAAGTCCGGGCTCCTCATACAACTTTATTTTCCATCTGGAAAAATTGCTAAACTATCTTAAAATAAAGTTGAACTGTTTTCTGCTGGTGATCCTCAATTAGTTTTTTTGTTTGAAGGACCTACATCTACCTAACTACTTTAATTATTCTGTTGGTACGTATTGAACAAGATTGAACAGGGCCCCATCCCCGACCTCTACCTCCGTTACATTGACAACTGCTTTGGGGCCACCTCCTGCACCCACACACAACTGACTGACTTCATCCACTTCACCACCAACTTCCATCCGGCACTCCAATACACCTGGACCATTTGCGACACTTCCCTACCATTCCTTGACCTCACCATCTCCATCGCAGGGGACAGACTTCTGACCGACATACACTACAAACCAACTGACTCACATGGCTATCTGGACTACACGTCTTCCCACCCTGCCCCCTGTAAAAACTCCATCCCCTACTCCCAATTCCTCCGCCTATGCCGCTTCTGCTCCCAGGATGAGACGTTCCACACCAGGGCATCGGAAATGTCCTCGTTCTTCAGGGAACGGGGATTCCCCTCCGCCACCATAGATTGTGAGACCAGGGTCTCATCCATACCCCGCAACACTGCTCTCTCTCCCCATCCCCGCACTCGCAACAAGGGCAGAGTCCCCCTAGTCCTCACCTTTCACCCCACCAGCCGGCAAATACAACAAATAATCCTCCGCCATTTCCGCCACCTCCAACGTGACCCCACTACTCGCCACATCTTCCCATCTCCCCCTATGTCTGCCTTCCACAAAGACCGCTCCCTCCGCAACTGCCTTGTCAATTCTTCCCTTCCCTCCCGTACCACCCCCTCCCCGGGCACTTTCTGTTGCAACCGCAAGAAATGCAACACCTATCCCTTCACCACCCCCCTCGACTTCATTCAAGAACCCAAGCAGTCGTTCCAGGTGCGACAAAGGTTCATCTGTACCTCCTCCAACCTCATCTACTGCATCCGCTGCTCTAGATGTCAGCTGATTTACATCGGGGAGACTAAACGGAGGTTAGGCGATCGTTTCGCCGAACACCTCCGCTCAGTCCTTAAAAACCTACCTGAACTCCTGGTGGCTCAGCATTTCAACTCCCCCTCCCCCTCCCATTCCCATTCCGACCTCTCTGTCCTGGTTCTCCTCCATTGCCAGAGTGAGCAACACCGGAAATTGGAGGAACAGCACCTCATATTCCGCCTGGGTTGCTTGCGTCCGGTTGGCATGAACGTTGAATTCTCCCAGTTTTGCTAGCCCTTGCTGTCTCCTCCCCTTCCTTAACCCTCGAGCTGTCTCCTCCCATCCCTCCACCCTCGGGCTCCTCCTCCTCCCTTTTTCCTTCCTTCTCCCCCTCACCCCCCATCAGTCTGAAGAAGGGTCTCGGCCTGAAACATCACCTATTTCCTTCGCTCCACAGATGCTGCTGCATCCACTGAGATTCTCCACCATTTTTGTGTACCTTCGATCTTCCAGCATCTGCAGTTCCTTCTTGAATACTTTAATGATCCCATTTGTATTACAGCCAATTATGTACTTTTGAAGCATAGATGCTGGGCAGGAAATGCAGCAGTCAATTTGTGCACAGCTAATTGATAATTTGAACATTTGTTTCTAACTTTTGGTTGCGGTGAATTGGTGAGCAAAACATGGTTTCAGATACAGGTGCACAACCTTTTATCCGAAAGCCTTGGGACCAGACACTTTTCGTAATTCAGAATTTGTCGGTCTTCGGAATGGAAATTATTTAACGTAGATTTTAATGGCTGGCTCAGTGGTAGAGTGTTCGGCTCATATCCGCAAGGTCGCGAGTTTGCGCCTTGATCCCGGCAGTTACTCGGTCGCGAGTTTGAGTCTTCAATGTCGTTTTTTCTTGCAGAATAAATGTTTGTATGAAATGCAGTGTAGGAGAGGTGTACTGACTGTGTGGGCAGAACTTTGGAAGTGATTGCCCACCAGTCTAAAAAGCCGCTGTGTCTCCCTGTCCCTGGGATAGCAGGGGGCGATCAAACAGCACAATACCCCCCTCCCCCTCCAACTCCAGAGGAATCCGTTCCCTGATGGGCCGCTACGGCGACAAGTGGCAGTTTGCCCACAGCCCGAGCTGCGCCACCCCAAGAACACCTTGCACACCATCAGCTTCTGCCCCTACGTGTTCCTCTGGAGTTGGAGCGGGGCTGGGCTGGAGTTGCTGCTGGCTGCGGGTCTCTGGGATCTCCGTGCTTGCAGTGGGCCTGGGGGTCGCTGTCCCATTGGTCCTGACGTCTCCGGCCACCCCCCTGGACTGGAGCTGAGACTGGGAACTGTACCGCCCTTGCCCCCTCCCTCTGCAACTGCAAACAACCCCACTCTCCTGCAAGGGCGGTACAGTTCCCGGAGGATAGCAGGTGGCCGGAGACATCAGGACCAACAGGAACCCGCTCCTCGATGGGCCCCTACGATGCCCCGAGCTGCGCCCCGTCATCCGCAACCCAGGTTCCTCTGTAGTTGGAGCGGGGCTGGGCTGCTGCTGGCTGTGGGTCTCTGGGTACTCCGTGCTTGCGGTGGGCCTGGTGGTCGACGTCCAATTGGTCCTGACGTCTCCGGTGACTGCACTGACCAGCTGGCTGCCATCGCCGACATGAAGACAGTACAAAGCCCCCGCGCCGGTGCAATGGGCGGGGAGCTGGAGAGGGGAGGGATGGGGTCACACACATGGCCGGGGAGCAGAGGGGTGTAGGTGGGGTGAAACTGAAGGGAGCGACAATCTGCTGCTGCCTGCACGCTGAGTTAAAAAGTTCCCACGCAAGACTCACGATACACTGTGTATCGTGTCTACCGTGGGAACTTTTTAACTCAGCGGGCAGGTAGCAGCATATTGTCAATTATTAACCCTCCCGCGCAATATACCCTCACCTTTTCTTTTATGGATGGGGATTTAGTTCCCCTTTCTTCGAGGACCGACCGGAGGTTCCGCTGTCACCTCCGCGGGCCGCCCTCGGTGAACGTCCTGCCTCCCTGTCCCCGGAATAGTAGGGGGCGATCAAACAGCACAATACCCCCCTCCCCCTCCAACTCCAGAGGAATCCGCTCCCCGATGGGCCGCTATGGCGACAAGTGGCAGTTCGTCCACAGCCTGAGCTGCGCGACCCCAAGAACAAGACGTACCCCTTGCACACCATCAGCTTCTGCCCATACGGGGAGCGTGTTCCTCTGGAGTTGGAACGGGGCTGGGCTGCTGCTGGCTGTGGGTCTCTGGGATCTCCGTGCTTGCAGTGGGCCTGGGGGTCGGTGTTCCGTTGGTCCTGACGTCTCCGGTGACTGGCACTGTGCTGCTAGCATCGCGACGTGAAGACAGTACAAAGCCCTCGCGCCGGTGCAATGAGCGGGGAGCTGGAGAGGGGAGGGAAGGGGTCACACACATGGCCGGGAAGCAGAGGGGTGTAGGTGGGGTGAAACTGAAGGGAGCGACAATCTACTGCTGCCTGCACGCTGAGTTAAAAAGTTCCCACGCAAGACTCACGACACACTGTGTATCGTGAGTCTACCGTGGGAACTTTTTAACTCAGCTGGCAGGTAGCAGCATATTGTCAATTATTAACCCTCCCGCGCAATATACCCTCACCTTCTCTTTTATGAATGGGGATTTAGTTCCCCATTCTTCGAGGACCGACTGGAGGTTCCGCTGTCACCTCTGCGGGCCGCCCTCGGTGAACGTCTTCAAGGACCTTTCTTCAAGGACCGAAAAAATGTCGCTATTCGGAGGTTTTCGTTATTTGGATTTTCGGATAAAAGGTTGTGCACCTGTAATATAGAAAGAAGATTGGGTATTGTCTTAACATATCAACAAAGAGAGCATCTTTGCAATCATAACAGTCTTCAGGAGAATCAACTAGGTTATGTACACAAATTGAACCTCAGAAAATATTACCATTAAGTCACAAGCAAATTTGATAGATAATTTTGTTACCATGAAGAATGCAAAATAATCAGATGTGTCCGTGTGAAATGTTTTATTATGCGTGTCATGACAATGGAAGCGGAACTAAAACCCTAAAATTGGTCTAAGATCTAAATCTGTTTTAATGATGGGTAGTGTGTGTGGATTCTGCATGAAACCTACTGCCAAGAACAATATAATCCCACATATAATCCCATGACCAATCTATTTCCTTCTGAGAACACATCTGTCATTTATCATTAACAAAGTTGTATCAAAGAGGTACAAAAATTGGCATTAAGATATTCCAACAAATTGCAATGAAGAACATATTCTTCATTTTAGAGTTTGTGTTAATAAAGGACAAAAATGCATATTCTTGTGTTTCAGAATTCATAGAAATAAATGTCTTATGTTCATCTACTTTCTGCTAAATTATATTCTCCCAAATCTTTGATGGTGTGTCATCATTATTCTCTTTTATATCAATCGATCCTTCAGGTTTGCTTGAAGAAGGGTTTTGGCCCGAAACGTTGCCTATTTCCTTCGCTCCATAGATGCTGCTGCACCCGCTGAGTTTCTCCAGCTTTTTTGTGTAACCTTCAGGTTTGCTTGTTGGTTGGAACTTTAGAGGTATAATTGTCCTTTATGGTACTTGACTGGGCCACATTCAGCATTAACCAGGTCCTACTTCCCTAGACTTTGAACTTTTCACACTGTGACAAAATTCTCAGGAACTTTGAATTTGGACATGATCCCTTTGAATATAAATGCGGATAACTGTATACTTTCACCATGTTTTCAGATTAAGCTACATCTGCCATTTATTTGCCCAAATCTGTAACTGCTCTACATCCCACTGTATCATTTGACAGCCTTCGTCATTGTTCACTGCTCCATGAATTTTAGTGTCATCTGCAAATGTATTAATTCACCCACCTGCATTTACATCCAAGTCATTAATATATTACCCAACGAACAGAGATCTCAGTTCTAACCCCCTGCAGAACACCAATGCTCACAGACCTCCAGCCAAAATGACAACCTTCCATCACTATCCTCTGCACTCTAAGAGTAATGGGCCTGTCCCTCTTAGGCGATTTTTCAGACGACTACCGGCGACTGTCAAGTTGCCGGCAGTCACCTGAAAAACCGGCAACTGAAACGATGACTGTCAGAGTGGAACACACACACACATCTCTTCCTTCACCAGCCCGTTATGTAGGCGGGGGACAGAGCAAGTGGGGGGATAGCTGCCTGAGTGAAATTCACATGGTGCAAAGCCAAGGTGATAACGCGATGAACAGGAAGGTTGGCGCTGTAATTAAGATGGCTAATGCACAGTGTACAGTAAGTCATTTAAAAGAGGAGGGGGCGGAGAGGGGGGGGCGAAGCGGGAGAAGTAGGGAGAAGGAGGAGAAGGAGTGGAGACAACTTTTAAGAAGCCAGAGTTACACGGATGTGAAGCTCGGCGGACATTCACATTACCAGTCGGTTATCCTTGGTTCTGAAAACTACTGCTTACTTTTTTTTCCCAATGAGCCAATGAAATTCACCAGTCAGCACCGGCTACAACCTACAAAGACCTTCGACCTCCTGGCGACCCACTAGGGCCTCCTGGCGACCCACCTACGGCACAAGAATTCTCGCTACTCTCCATGGCGGCTTCATTCTAGTCGCTGCTAATTTTTCAACATTGAAAAAATCGCGGTGACCATAATGAGGCTGCGACTAGTTTCCAGAATGCGGGAACTCCTCACGACCATGAAGGCGATTCCCCGGCAACCACCTGCAAACATGTGGCGTGGCGACCATGTGGCGAGTGCATAGTCTCCTGCAGTCGCCTAAAAAGTCACCTAAGTGGGACAGGCCCATAAGGCAAATCTGAATCCAAGCTGCCACATCACCGTGCATCTTAATTTTCTGGATTTGCTTATCTTGAGGGACCTTATCTAATGCTGTACTAAAATCCATGTAGACAGATTCCACTGCTCTCCCCTCATTAATCACCTTTCTCAATCAACTTTATAAGACATGATTTGCCCCAGACAAGGTCACTATAACAGTCTCTCACTGGTCCATTTTATTATAAATGCATGTAAATCCTATCCTGAAGAATCCTTTCCAATATCTTCCCTACTACTGACATGAGGCTCGCCAGCTTATAATTTTCTGATTTATCTCGACATCCTAAACAAATGAATAACATTGGTTATTCAATGTCCTCCAGTACTTCACAAATGGCTCGAGAGTATACAAATCAAGGCCTTGGCAATCTCCTCTCGTCTCTCTGTGAATAACCTGGGATAAATCCTATTAGGCTTGGGGGATTTAGTCAATTGAATGCTTTAAGAGACCCAGCACCACCTCATTCTTGATTTCAAACTGCCCTAGCATATTAGTGTCCCCCACAGTGATCTCACCATCCTCCATGTCCTTCTCCTTGACCAATGCAGTTGCAAATTTTATGTTTAATATCTCGCCTACATCGTCTGACTCCAGGCATAAATTACCTTCATTGTTCTTGAATTATACTATTTTCTCGCTATCTACCCTTTTGTTTTTAATATACATATAAAAAGCCTTAGAATTTTGTTTCATCCAATATCCCTTTGCCCATTTTAGCTCTTCCTATTGTTGCATGAGTTATTTCCTGCTTGCTTTATGTTCCTCAAAAGCCCTGTCTGATTTTGCCTTCCTAAATCTTACATATGCTTCCTTTTCTTTTATTTTACCAAATTTACAATCTCTCCAGTTGTCCTTGGTTCCCTTAAGGGCCTGTCCCACCTAGGCGATTTTTCAGCGGACTGCCGGCGACTGTCAAGTTCGTGACACTCGCTGAAAAACCGGGAACTGGAATGGCGACTGTCAGAACACACAAACAAACACATGCAAAGGGGGGGGGGGGGGGCAAAGGAAAGTGGGGGGGGAGCGTTGTCTGAAATTCACACGGTGCATAGCCAGTCACACACCGCAATGAACAGGAAGGTTAAGAAGGCTAGCACAGTGTACGGTAGGTCCTTTAAAAGAGAGGGGGAGGGAGGAGGGGAGAAAGGGGGGAAAAGGGGGGGGAAGAAGGATTGGAGACATTTTTCAGAACCCAGACAACTTTTAATAAGTGAGAGGTACACAGCTGTGAAGTTTGGTGGGCATTTAACATTACCGGTCCGTTCTCCTTGGTTCTGAAAACTAGTGCTTAAGTGTTTTATCCCCCAATGAGCCAATGAAAATGCCCGGTCAGCAGAGGCTATTAACTAAAACTATCTACAACTAGCTCGACTACCTATAACCACATGGCGACCCCACTCCAAATGCACCTGCGTCTACAAAAGTATCGATTTTCTCCATGGCGACCAATTTTTTGTTGCAGAAAATTTTTCAACACGTTGAAACATTTGTGGCGACCATACTGAGGCCACGACTAGTTCCCCGAATGTGGGAACTCCTCGCAACCATGAAGGGGACTCACCAGAGCTAACAGTGAACATGTGGCGACCTGCACTCGCCTAAAACGTTGCCTAAGTGGGGCAGGCCCTTTACATTGCCATCTTTATCCCTCCTCCTTATGTGATCCTGATCAGCTGGTCTATGTTAAAGCTGTAGCTTTTACATCTCTCTGTAATCTGTCTTCATACCTTCTGTATAATCTGTCCATGTACCTTCTCCCTCATCTCCATCCAGGGATCCCAGCAGTCCTTCAAGGTGAGAGGTTCATGTACACCTCTAACCACATCTACTGCATACGGTGTTCACGGTGGGGCTTCCTCTACTTCAGCGCATCGGACTTCAATATTATATCTTGCACTAAATATTGTAGCCTTTATCCATCCTTCAGCTGTGTACTGTGGATGACTTAATTGTATTAATGTATAGTGTTTTCTTTGACTGGATAGCATGCACACAAAAGATTTTCACCGTACCTTAGTAGACGTGACAATAATAAACTAAAGGAAAATAAACAAAGTGTGGACTCATCAACCGTTTCGCCAAACACGGGGGCTCGGTCTGTCAAGGCCTGGATCTCCCAGTTGCTATCCATTTCAGCTCCTCTTCCCATTCCCAAACCAACCTTTCTGTCCTAGGGCTCCTCCATTGCTAGAGTGAGATGATATGGAAACTGCAGGAACAGCACCTTATATTGAACTTGGAGAGCTTACAATCCAGCGATATGAACATTGAATTCTCCAACTTCAGGTAACCACAAGCCACCTCCCCTTCCTTCTTCCCCCACAACTCACCCCCCCTCCTCCCCGCACCCTCTCTCCCCTGTTCCACTGGACTTGCACCTATTTCAACCCTCCCCATCCCTTCCATCTATATTCTTTCCTCCAGCTTCACAATTTGTAACTCTTCAATCCTTTTCTTTCACATTTTTCTTCTTTTCATCTCTGGCCTTTGTAAAGCATCTGCCTATCAACCCTCCCCCTTCACAGGTATCAGTCTATTACTTGCCAGGTCTATTACTTGCCCTGCCCCTCCTCTCTCCCAAGTTTCTTCCCCCCCCCCCCCCCCCCCCCCCCCCCCCCCTCCTCCTCACCCCACAACAATTAGTCTGAAGAAGGGTTCCGACTCGAAATGTCACCTATCCATATTCCTCTTGGGATGCTGCCTCACTCACTGAGTCACTCCAGTACTTTGCATCTCTTGTTGTAAACCAGCATCTGCAGCTCCTTGCATCTACTGCCTACATATCTGTTCCTCTATCTCCCGCTGGCTTTTGGGACTAACACCATTGCTTTGGTCCTCATTCCCTGGTCTCATGCCAGGAAATTGTCTGAGGTTGAGCTAGACCAGTGACAGCTGTGGAGTTGTTTTTGACGTGAAGCTATGCATTTCTCCACATATCCACTCCATTACTTAGGCTGTCTAATTTCACCACTGTAACACTGCAGGTCACTGTCCCTTCACTCCCTTCATCGGCTGTTATAAATTTCACTTGTGGCTTTGTTACACCTGGACTTGAATATTCCACTAAAATAATGCAGATGCTGGAAACCTGAACTGGAAAGAACAGGACATTCCAGGCAGAAGGTCATGCAGCAGGTGTTGTTAATTGATGATCTTTCCAGAGATCAAGAGTGGTCAATTTTCATATGGACCAGGACTGGAACAAAGAAATTCTTACTTGCTGCAGCTTTCCAGGCACATTAAAGCAATAACACGACAAATGAATATACAATAAATAATAATACAATGAATTATCAGTAATACTAGGTAACTGGACAATAATAGTGCAGGCCGAGGTACATACAAAGTTCATGGTAGTTTGGTGCAGAGCTGGGATTGTGTTTATGATTATGGACAATAGTTCAGGAACCTGATGGTTTGATGGAAAGGTGCTGTTCTTGAATCTGTAGGTCACAATTTTTTTCCATCTCCTGCTAGACTCCCATCTCTTACCCTACTTCCACCCGTATTTATTTAAATCTTGCCTGCCCAAATCTTAACCTACCTGCAGATCTTGCTCAGTTATCAAACCAGTTCTACCTTACCAAACCTTTGACAACAATGTAATGTTTAACTTTCCCATCTGTTTTCACGGCCTTCCCATTGCCTCTATCTCCTGCAGATCTACATGTTCCACAAGCCTTTAGGTTTTTGTAATCCTTCACTTCTATCTCGTTGCTCTGATATTATTCATTCCACCACTGATGCCAAGTTTTCAACTGGTTTGGCTTAATACTGAAAGTTTCTCTTCATAAAACATTCTATTTATTTCCACTTTCTTAAGATGCTCCTTACAAAGTCACACTTTGATAAACCATGTAGGAATTGTCCTGATAATGCTTTTGGTGCTTTGGTTCTGTTGGGTACCAAAGGCTGTTTCATTACTTTAAAGATGCTTCAGGATGGATATTGTTGAATTATTTAAACACCTTATTGCAGAGATCCTAGTTGAAATTAATTGTATCAAATGTGTACTGTGTGGGTCTTATAACCAAAGTAAAACCATTGCAATTTTTTGAAGATTTTTTTGAGCCAAGATACAAACTGAGGAACGATTGTGTAACATTGCTAAGCTGTACATATTATTAATGGCAGAAGACTTACTAAGACATTTTGCACATGGCATGCTGGTTCCACATGGTTTACATCTACGTGGCCATTAGCCCAAGTGTCTCAAGTGCTCCGATCAAACAACGTATTACATTTCTTGCATTGATTTTAAGGTGTTTGGCTTCACCATGAAGAAGGTGGTGCCCATTATTAATCTGAGAAATACTAACTATGTGGCAATTTTAATGACATAAATATTGGCAAGAAAAATATTAAATATTTGGAAATTACATCTGCTGACTGTGATGTCTTTGTGGTTGAAGTGAGGGAGGTTGTGGTCAAGTGGACCATATGCAGAAAGGATAGTTACGTGACAACCATAACATTTCACTTCAGGAAAACTCTATGATCTCCGCTTCAGCATGCCATGTCCAATAAACATTATTTACTGAGCAGCTTACTCTGACTGACGTCTGCTATAAACCTACCAACTCCCACAATTATCGGGACGACTCTTCCTCCCACCCAGGTTTTCATCTTTCACCCCACCAGCATCCACATCCAACACATCATACCCCAACATTTCTGTCAACTCCAATTTAATCCCACCACTAGTCAGATCTTCCCGTCTCCACCCTTTTCTGTACATCGGCAAGACCAAGCACAGACTCGGCAACTATTTCACTAAATTCTTGATCTTGGTCCACCAAGGCCTGCTGGACCTTTCGGTTGCTAGCCATTTTAACTCCTCTTCCCAATCTCAGGCTGACCTTTCTGTCCTGGGCCTCTTCCATGCCAGAGTGAGGCCACGCGCAAATTGGAGGAACAGCACCTTATATTCTGGGTAGCTTGGGTAGCTTATAACCCAACAGTATGAATGCTGAATTCTCCAATTTTAGTTAACCTCTAACTAACTCCCTCCCTTTTTCTCCCAAACTCTCTTATTTCCCTGCCTCCCCTCCCCAGGGTCCCATCTGCACTCCCACCTATCTCTCACCTCACCTCCCTTCCCGTCACCTCCCTGCCCTCCACCTCCCTTCCCGTCACCTCCCTGCCCTCCACCTCCCTGCCCTCCACCTCCCTCCTGCTGGCTTTACAATCTGCAACTTTTTTTAAACCTGCCACACACCTATTATTCTTATCTCTGGCCTGTGTTCCAACCATCTGCCTATCAACAAATCACATTTCCTGTGTTGATCTATTACCAGCCATGCTTTTGCCTGCCTCTCCTCTTTTCCAGCTCTCAAGAAGGGTCTTGATCCGAAACATCACTTATTCATGTTCTCCAGAGATGCTGCCAGACCTGCTGAGTTACTGCAGCACTCTGTGTCTTTTTGTGTATCAGCCAGCATCTGCAGTTCTTTGTTTCTACAGCTATCTCTCAGCGCAGCGATCAAGATATTTTTTGTTTAGCTTTCTCAGAACTTCCTGAAGCAAAAAGAACACAAGACACCTGAAGATATTCATTAAGGATAGGAATGAGTGAGTTTAGCTTTATTCAATGCAAGTAGTTAGATTCAACTCACAGCTCACTTATAACAATTATTGGAGATCCTGCTTTGACATGCTTCTGAGATTTGATTATGCCAAAAGAATTTGTAGTATGTATGATGTGTGGATAAATAACTGTAAAGTACAGATGTCACAATGCAAACAGATGGACTTTGAAATTCCAGGCTTGTGACTATCAACTAACTTCAAACATGCAATTTAATTATTTCAATAAAATATGCCCAATTTGTGTAATGCAGCGACTTATATAGATTAGTGCTAAGCTCCTTGGACTGAAAGTTCAACCAAGGGTTAGCAGCTTGAGATGGAGAAATCTTTCAACATAAGACAATGAATCCTCAAGTAAAGTTTAATTGCACTCATAACGATTCAACCAACAATCTTCCTTCAGAATCAATAAATCATGCAGAAAAATTCAGCTCATCGATGTTCTGCTCAGACTAAATTTTTAATCTATTTCCTTGCACTTTTTCTGCATACTTTTAACTTTTTCTCAAATAATGATATTCCTTGGAAATGACGATCAAAATTTAATTGAAATTAAAATCAGGACTTTGTTAAGGGGTGACTGCTTTAACAATATCTACTTTAAACCCTTGTTTGAAATCAAAGTATTGCCTCATTTAATGGTAAAACATTCCTGTCGTGAAATTGGATTGCACCCACCTTTGGCTTGTTAAAAAAGATTGCAGCATTTAGGACAAGTTTTTTCACACAACTTATTTTCACACATGGAAAATATGGAATGAGCTGCCAGAGATAGCATTGGTGTTGCTATTAGTTCATTATTGTCAAATGTATCAAGATGCAGTGAAAAAAATAGGTACTTGGATAGGAAACGTTTAGAGGGATATGGGCCTAAACTGGACACATGGAATCAGAGTAGATAGGCATGCAGTTGGCATGGATGAATTAGGCCAAGGCCTATTTCTGTTTAGTACATCTCTATCACAAGCAGAAAAATGGGTTCTCTGCAACGAAAAAAATGTAAAAATTATCAAAATTGGTAAATTAGAAAGGCATTTGATAAAGTCCCCCATGGTAATCTGATCCAGAAGATTAAAATACATGGGATTAACAAAGTTCTAAGTAGAGGCTTATTTACACATAGAAACTAAAGGTAAAATATGATCTTCATGAATGGACAGTTGACATTTGAAAAAGGGTTATGACCGAAATGTTGTCTGTCCGTTCCCTCCATGGACGCTGCATGACCTGTTGATTTCATCCAGCACTATATGTATTGCTCATGATTCCAGCATCTGCAGTTTCTTTTGTCTCTCTTCTTCCACATGGTCCTGCTGTCCTTCATGCTTCAGGTTTCCTTGGTCTTCTTTCACTGGCTGTTGTCTATAATTTCCAAAGTGTGTAGCATGTAGTTGAAGACAAAGGTTCACGATGAGTTAACCAACTGGATTGATGCACATAATGCAGTCTCGTCATGATGAGTTCACTGCTATTTGAGTCCATTGTGATGTTCACTGAAAATGCCCACTCGTCTGATTTCCCTCAGGTAGTCAGTCACATTTTCTTCCCATAAACTTGAAACTCACCATTGCAGAATCATAATGACTTGCATATTGAAGTGAAAATCTTCCTTGTTCACCAAAAGATTTTGGCTACTAAATTAAGTCCTTGAGTGCTGTTGATTTTGCTTACAATCAGGGGAATCCTACATCTATCCAGCCAAATTGTGGAATTTGTGCCTAAAAAATTGACATTAGTTGATATGGTTTCTAAGCATCTATGTTCTAATAAATGCGGGAACACATATTTTTAACTCATTTACAGGTACTTTGGATCTATCTTCAATAAGGAAGACACAAACAATCTCCCTGATGTACTAGTGGAGCCAGTGGATGCAGTGTACCTGGACTTTCAGAAAGCATTTGATAATGTCCCACAAGTGGGCAAAATTAGAACACATGGGGGTAGGGTACTGACATGGATAGAAAATTGATCGGCAGACATGAAACAAAAAGTCGGGATTATCGGGTCCTTTTCAGAATGGCAGACACTGACTAGTAGGGTACCGCAAGGTTTGGTGCTGGGACTGCAGCTATTTACAATAGTGATTTAGATGTAGGGATTAAAAGTAACATTAGCAAATTTGCAGATGATACAAAGCTGGGTGCCAGTGTGAACTGTGAGGAGGATGCTATGAGGATGCAGGGTGACTTGGACAGGTTGGGTGAGTGGGAAGATACAGTTTAATGTGGGTAAATGTGAGGTTATCCACTTTGGTGGCAAAAACAGGAAGGCACATTATTATCTGAATGGAGTTAAATTGGGAAAAGGGGAACTACAACGAGATCTGGGGGTCCTTGTTCATCAGTCACTGAAAGTAGGCTTGCAGGTACAGCAGACAGTGAAGAAAGCAAATGGCATGTTGGCTTTCATAACAAGAGGAGTTGGGTATAGGAGCAAAGAGGCCCTTCTGCAGTTTTTACAGGGCCCTAGTGATACCACACCTGGAGTATTGTGTGCAGTTTTGGTCTCCAAAGTTGAGGAAGGACAATCTTGCTATTGAGGGAGTGCAGCGTAGATTCACGAGGTTAATTCCCGGGATGGCGGGACTGTCATCTGTTGATAGAGCGGCTGAGCTTGTACACTCTGGAGTTTAGAAGGATGTAAGGATTTCATATTGAAACATATAAGATTATTAAAGGTTTGGACATGATAGAGCCAGGAAACATGTTCCCAATGTTGGGGTAGTCCAGAACCAGGGGGCACAGTTTAAGAATAAGGGGTAAGCTGTTTAGAACGGAGATGAGGAAAAACCTTTTCACACAGATGGTTGTGAATCTGTGGAATTTGCTGCCTCAGAAGGCAGTGGAGGCCAATTCTCCGGATGCTTTCAAGATAGTTAGTTAGAGGCCTTAAAGATAGCGGAGTCAGGGGATATGGGGAGAAGGCAGGAACGGGGTACTGATTGTGGATGATCAGCCATGATCACAGTGAATGGTGGTGCTGGCTAGAAGGGCCGAATGGCCTACTCCTGCACCTATTGCCTATTGTCTATTGCCATTTCTTTCATTGCAGCCCTAATCTTCTGTGCTTGTCTACTTGAAGCTAAATTGACAACAAGTGCAAAAGCAACTTTCATTTTAATGACGGGCTTTTAATCCCAGTTTGTCTCAGTGAATTTGATTGCATTGGTTGTAATGTTCTTCCTATAATGAAGAATTATTCCATAAATTAATGCATATAGATGAATGTAATATTCCAACAGCACCTCAACAATGGCTTGTATTACTTGTAGTTATCTGTAGCAAGGAACTGCAGATGCTGGTTTAAACCGAAGATAGACACAAAAAGCTGGAGTAGTTCAGCGGGACAGGCAGCATCCCTGGAGAGGAGGAATGGTTGATTTTTCGGGTCGAGATCCTTCTTCCTGTTATTTATGTTGATTTGTACCTCATGTACAAATAGATTGCTCAGTCGCCCTTTCATTGAGATGGCAGAAGGCTCGGCCATTGGGGATTTTATCCATTGCTCACTCCAAATTGAAATTGGATGTCAATTTCATTTAACGCATTAAGAAAAATAGGAATAGGAGAATCACAAACCTAAAGTAAAGTTGATGTATTTTTCCTTTTTTTCATTGAAAGAGAAAACAAATCCCTTTACTCCACTCACGGATGTGCAGTCTGGCCAACCCGATTAGCATCAAGCCCCATTTCTGGATGATGCTTCAAATTCAAGCGTTAGAGATAAAATTTGATTCTTCTCTTGGTGGAATAATGGAATTTCATATGCAATTTGATTCAACTGTATGATACCATGTTATTTTGAAGACTGCATTTATCACAAAATACCATCTTCAGTTTTGAATAGAAAATGATATAAAATATATCTTGTTTTCTGTTAAATATTTAGCAAAGTAATGTTGAATAATTCTTCATGCCATTTGTAAAATAGTGTTAATTAACTAGGAGCGAGATTGAATGGTGTTGAGGATTCTGTTTCTGATAGAAGATTTCTAAATGTTTGTTTCCTTAGATGGAAGAGGCTTCTCATTCTTGCTTGGCAACATTAGGATCCGTCATCCTGAATCAAACTAAGGCTCCGCTTACAATTAGTTGCATTTTGATCCACTTACTTTCTTTAATGTTTGCATATGGGCAATTACCTCAATAAGATTCCAAATGTTTAAAACATACATTTTGATTCTTCAAAATTCCTAAAAGTGAACTCAGATGCATTCTCCTTGATAGTTAAACTTCTCAATGAAAGGTTTTATTTTACAACAGCATATAATGTTTCTGTCCTGGAATGCACAACCACAGACCATAAAATTAGCTTCCTCTGTAAAACAGCTTAAGAAGTTCATTAGATCATATCTTACTGAATTGCAGCTGTTTGTATGTTATTATCTGTAATCTGGATATGCTGGTTTATGTTAGACAACCATCTAAATGTCCTTATGGTCATTTTCTAGTGTGTGTGTGTGTGTGTGTGCGTGTGTGTGTGCGTGTGCGTGTGCGTGTGTGTCATTTAAGTAGACTTATCTATTCAATTAGGTAATTTCATTTCTAAAACTAATTGTTAAAACATTGGAAGATAATAAATCACATGAACTAAAAAGAAACATTGAGAGGACATTATTTCTTATCTGTGTTGTTCCACAGGAAAGCAGATAACAGAAGTACATTTTTTCAGTGTCCATATATCCAGACCATCCAGTGGCTTTCCAGATGAAGGAAGTGGCAAAGTCAGTTAGTCAGTGGTGCTTGGCAGGAGTGTAGGAAAAGAACAACTACCTCGGATTCTGACACCTTCTGGGAAAATATCAAGAATGAGACATTGGCTACTGCCTGAGTATTTTCTGGAATAAAAACAAAGCAACCTGGCCTGTTTACAGCATCTAGCTGCATATTGCTCCAGCTCGTGGATAAGAGAAAACAAGCTTGCCTAACTCTACCACAACAACCAACTAATTATGGATTTCTCAAGTTCAAAGAAGCTCAGGTTACAGCTCAGAAAGCCATCAAAGAACATGCCCAAAGGTATTGGCAAGGCCTCTGTGGAAAAAAATGTCTATTTTAAAAGAGGAATGTTTGTGATATCTGAGAGGAATCAAAGAGGCACTTGTCCAACTGCTAAAATGACTGGAAATCCAAAAGCCTGAAAACAAAGGGAGGTACTGATTTGACTGCCAGGCAGGAGTGGAGTTTACAATGGACAGAGCTTTACACAGAGATTTACTTAAAATATGGTATTATTTGTGCTACACTGTTGCCTGACATATCCCTGATTCCAACAGAGAGGCTGGACTAAAGGCTAACATCTAAAGATGCAGAAAATGCTGTGAAAGAGATAGTGTCTGGAAAAAACATCAGACACCAGAGCTGGTACAAGAATCAACATGAGCAATTTCCATACACTATGGTTGCTAAGGGGAAAGCCACACATTTCACCAACTAAAAATGACAACAAAATTAGTCCATAAAAAAAAGAAAATCTCTCGAGAAGGTGCATACCAAGGTTCTGGTAAAATGACTCCAAGTTTCAGCTGAGAAGATATCCCCTGAAAGACAGTATAGGTTCATAAATGAATGTTCATGGTTGATATGTGCTTCACATTGCATTTGATGCATGACAAAAACAAAAATAAGAGCAACAATCATCTTTTCTTGAAGCATTCATTGAGCACAAAAGACTTTCACTGTCATAAGTCAGAATGACATCCAGAGAAATATCAAAAATAACTTGATTGAGGTTCTTGAGGAGTGACAGAGAAGATTGATGAGGGTAGTTCAGTGGATGTTGTCTACGTGAACTTTAGTAAAGGATTAAACAAGGTCCTTCATCAATGATAAATGTTAAAGTATTTATAAATGATTTGGACGAAAATGTAAGTAAGGTGATAAGTAAGTTTGCAGAAGACACAAAAATTGATGGAGTTGTGCATAGTGAGGAATGTTGGCAAAGGATGCAGCACAATATCGATCATGTGGAAAATGGACAGAAAAATGGTGGATTGGATTTAATATGGACAATGTACAGTGTTGCACTTTGAAAGGTTAAAATAAGACGATCATATACTGTAAATGACCGGGTTCTTAGGAGCATGTGAAGTGAATAGATTGTGTAGTAAGTTTAGAATACTGTGGCTACTTGTTCCAATTTTGCTCACATGCTAGTATTAGTTTAGTTCTACTGGAAACACTGTTAAGGGAAACAATGTACAAGAAAACTGATGGTATGATCCATACTATCCTGCATGCAGAATAATGTCACAGTAAGAGCAGAGCAAGATAATCTTAAATTGACTAGATTGGAGGTGACATGATACTTGATTCATGTAATTGGGTGCCTGAACCTTTCAGTTCATGAATAGAATATATGTAAACGTATCTTGAACAAATAACATGGTGGAAATTGATTGTGGTGGTGAGGATGTACCCACACCAAACAAGAGTGCAAAAAAAAAGCAATTCTAACTAAAATGGGTTCTGAAATATGCACTACATTAACACATCTTTTAATATCATGGAAAATATATTTTGTTCAATAAAAGTTCCAGTACTAATTTACTAGAACATTCCAAACCAAACAATTGGAAATTATGGAGAGCTATAAATTTGGAATCAGTAATTATTTGCGTGTCACCAGGAATGCAATGAAAACACAAAGTGCTGGTGTAACTCGGAGGGAGTATCTGTGGAGGAGTTGCAGGGCCGGCCTTAGGAGGTGCGGGGCCCAATTGGGAACAATTTTGGTGAGCCCCAGGTTCCCAGCCAAGGTCGGTTAATTCATAGAAATATAATTAAAGTCTATTATAGACTTTATATCTCTATGGTAGAATGGAAAGTAATCAAAATGTGTGCTTAAAAAGTGCATGCGATAATGGACCAAAGATTCAGATTCAGATTCAGATTCAACTTTAATTGTCATTGTCAGTGTACAGTACAGAGACAACAAAATGCAGTTAGCATCTCCCAGGAAGAGCGACATAGAATATGATTTCAATAAACAGATCTAAGCACATTTTAATATAAAATTGCATACATGTAAGCCTACAAGTAATAAACAAAATGTGTAGATCACCTCTGAAAAGTACATAGTTACAATACCACTTGTTTTAGTGACTGTGAAATGAAAAAAAAATAAGTTAATTAAATAGATCCTGGAAAACCAATAACCATTGGTGAAAAACCAGTCCAGGCATTACATGTTGGGCTTCAGCCCCATCTACCCTTTGGGCTTCTACCCCATCCTAACTTAGTTGTGTGTGTTAGTTGGCTGTGCGTGATGTGTGTGTGTTAGTTGTCTGTGCGTTATGTGTGTGTGGGAGGGAAGGAGAGAAGGGAGGGAAGGAGAGAAGGGAGGGAGGACAGAAGGGAGGGAGGGAAGGAGGAAGGACAGAAGGGAGGGAGGGAAGTAGAGAAAGGAGAAAGGAGAGAAAGAAGGGATGGAGCGAATGAGAAGGGAAAAGAGAGAGGAAGGAGGGAGGGAAGGAGAGAAGGGAGGGAGGGAAGAAGGGAAGGAGAGAAGGAAGGGAGAGGGCCGGTGGCGGGAGTGGATGCCGGGGTCTGGGCGGATGGGTGGGAGCTGAGGCCGAGGTTTGTAAACATTGCTCCAACCCCCCCGGCCTGGCCCTCCGTATATTGTTCACCGCATCTCCCCGGGGAGAGAGAGGGGTGGAGCCGGGGCTGTGTGCATGAAGCAAGGCGACTAGAGGGGTGGGAGCGCTGCCGTGAGCGAATGACCCACCTCCTCCTCTCCCCCTTCTCCATTCCCCCTAACACCCCCCTACCCATCTACCCCTTTCTTCCCCCTCCACCCCTCTACTCTCTCTCTGCCCCTCTCTCCCCCCTCCACTCGAGGTAGATCTACCCGAGCCGAGAGTAGATTACTCTGGTGCGGGGCCCCCTTACTCGCGGGGCCTAATTGGGAGCAATCAGTCCAATCAGCTTAAGGCCGGCCCTGAGGAGTTGGATAT
The DNA here is from genome assembly GCF_028641065.1 of Leucoraja erinaceus. Taxonomy (NCBI): domain Eukaryota; kingdom Metazoa; phylum Chordata; class Chondrichthyes; order Rajiformes; family Rajidae; genus Leucoraja; species Leucoraja erinaceus. The sequence goes on from NC_073381.1 coordinate 58,045,012, forward strand.
GTGATGTTTCAGGTCAGGAGCCATCTTCAGACTGAGTCAAGATCGAACCAGGTCTCTGGCGCTGTAAGGCAGCAACTCCACTGCTGCACCAAAGATATTAAAAATATTCCATTCTGCCTTATCTAAGCGACAGGTTTGAAGAGGACACCCTCTAAAATCTGGAATTCTCTCTCGTTGCCTTAATACTGATAAATGCCAGGAGCATTGACATTCAAAAGCATTGATGTCAGAGAAGCCAAGGATCTGCAATACTCTTTTCACTGACTTCATTTTAACATGACAGGTGACGTAATATGTCAAATGTCTACTATCCCACCTGGCAGGAACTCCAGTGGGAATGAAGACTGCAGAGATATTAAACTCTCAGACTCCCAGTTTCTAGCTGACGTTGCTTCCGAATGAGTGAAATCAAAGGTTAAAAAACAATGAACTGAGCCATTTGATTGTGCAAGACATTACTATTGCTTAATAGTACGTGGATTTAGGAGATGAGTAAACATACTATTTTGTAGAGCCCAAATTCATCACTGACAAAACAATCAAGAGAGTATTTCTTCTGGCCTGAAAAAATCAACAGTTGTTTTTTTAATGAGTATTCTGAGAAACAATTTCCCAACTGGGATTATAAAGTCAGAAAATTACCATAGCTGACTTCTATCCTACTTTGCTTGGCTTCAAATGTCTTTGTCATAATGTTGCTGTAAGCATTTGATATTTTACTCATTTTCAGCATGCTTCTGTGTTAATTAGAGAACAATAATTGAAAAGCATAATAGTGTGCAGATGATGGTGTGCTTATTGTGTTTATTATTTACTTTATGCAAACTAGGAATTTAATTGCACCCTAGTGTATATGGCATGGCAGAAAATGAAGATAATTTTAACATAATGCACTAAAAAGGAAACCCGCAGGATAAATTGAAATGCTGATTTACAGCTGCCCAATATTACTGTCCATTAACCTTGATGATTATTGTCAGCATAAAAATGAGTATTTTCTTTTATTTTAAATATAATCAATGTACTATGTTATTTTTTTCTGTGAATTTAACCCATATAAGTTTGACTTAATTTGGCTATTTATGATCAATGCCCAATTTGCTTCAATTTATCAACCCAATTGATGAACAGAGCATCATGTTTCCTACTGCTTCCTTCATCAGCATAAAATGCACTCAGTGGCCATTACTCTCCTGTAATTTGAAGGCCAGCAGTGTTTGTCTATTCTGTGACAAGAAAGTTCAAACTTTTTCAAGGTATTGAAATGTTTTTTCCGTCTGCAAAGGAAATAATTAATCACGTGGTTTTGTTATCAATGAAAGCCCCACATGCCATGCATCACAATTAACATGCAAGTTTTGTCTTATCCCATTGCTATGTATTATTCATAGGGGAGACAAAGACCTGTTGCCAAGATGAAAGTTAAATGGTTCCAATAATGTAGATTTATTTGCGCTTCCCATCAGGAATGTCTTCCTCTTGCATAACTGTACTGCTGTGCAGTTCACCAATACTAATGTTTATTGACTTTTCTCAAAACTAAAGCAATTGGGAACCAGGGGAAGGGGAAATTTAGTTGGCATGGATTGTTCATTGAATCCAAAATTTCATTCTACATTTAATTTAAAAGATTTTGAGGAAAGGAATAATGTACAAATTCACATTTGCATGTAGCCACCTTTTAAAACAAATGCTTTTTTACTGTTTCTTGTACGCAGCAGGCATTTAAGATCGTCGTAGGGGTTGACATTCTGGTCTTGTACTATGTGTTGAGAGTGCTGATGTGAGGTGAGTGTATTAACATCAGATTTCTTTCTCCTCCCCACTCTCCTCCAAGGATTTTTTCAGTTCCAGTAAACTTCTTCTTCTTATCGAGTCCACACACAGGATTAGAAGTTGTTCAGCCAGAGCTGAACACACTTCTCGGCATCTGCATACAATGGTGTCGTGCTTCTTGTGCTTCTTGTGCGTGGTGCTGGAAAGATTGGTCGAAACAGGGCCGCGACGTGAACGCTCTTTCCTTGACCCCAGTTCCAGTAAACTAGGAAGGCACGAGGCATAAGTTAGCTTTGGTTAATTGTAAAACAACATTGAGCAACATACGAGATTGATCCGTGGGATGGCGGGACTGTCATATGAGGAAAGATTGAAAAGACTAGGCTAGTATTCACTGGAGTTTAGAAGGATGAGGAGGGATCTTATAGAAACATATAAAATTATAAAAGGACTGGACAAGCTAGATGCAGGAAAAATGTTCCCAATGCTGGGCGAGTCCAGAACCAGGGGCCACAGTCTTAGAATAAAGGGGAGGTCATTTAAGACTGAGGTGAGAAAAAAACATTTTCACCCAGAGAGTTGTGAATTTATGGAATTCCCTGCCACAGAGGGCAGTGGAGGCCAAATCACTGGATGGATTTAAGAGAGAGTTAGATATAACTCTAGGGGCTAGTGAAGTCAAGGGATATGGGGAGAAGGCAGGCACGGTGTATTGATGGGGGACGATCAGCCATGATCACAATGAATGGCGGTGCTGGCTCAAAGGGCCGAATGGCCTCCTCCTGCACCTATTTTCTATGTTTCTATGTTTCTATGTAACATTAAAATATATGACAGTATAGCGGGGACTCGCAGGAGTCCAGCCAAGAATCAGTTGGAACACGAGGTTATGTGAACGAAAGGCACTTATTATTATTACAGTGCTGCTGCCTACTCCTCAAATGGGCACGGACATTGCCCGAACTGAAATACCCACATGGGTCAACCCCGTGACCTGCGCCTCCCACACCGAGACACCTAACCACCCTCCAGAGCCGATGGTTTGCTCTGCCCGTGGTCCACCACCAGGTGCCACCACAGTAACCCCCCCCCAGAACCAGAGGCATCGAAACGGATGGGATGCCGAACGAGGCGACCAGATCACGCCGGCGTCACCAGTACAGCGGGGACTCCCAGGAGTCCAGCCAAGAATCGGTCGGAACACAAAATTGTGTGAACGAAACATATTTATTATTATTGCTACAGTGCTGCTCCCTACTCCTCAAATGGGCACGGGCGTTGCCCGACCTTAAATACTCCCATGGGTCAACCCCGTGACCTGCGCCTCCCACACCGAGACACTTAACTCCACCCTCCAGAGCCGATGGTTCGCTCCGCCCGTGGTCCACCACCAGGTGCCGCCAAAACAGTAAATAGATGTACCTTTAAGTAAAAAAAAACATGCAATGTAGTCTAACAAACAATTTACTAGGATGAGCTCTGCAGATTGAACCGCATCTGTTTGGAATTGAATGATCGACATTTTGGGTCAAACACCTGCATCCTTCCATCCACTGGTATTGCTTGACCCATTGTGTTCCTCCAGCAGTTTGCTTGTTACTCCAGATTCCAACAACTGCTGTTTCTTATGTCTCTGAGAAAAGTATACCAGCTGTGGCTATCATCGGAAGTTGGATGTAGTATTAGATTGAAATAAAAGGATTGTAAAAGTGACCGTCTGGGAAAAGTTCAGTCCAACAAAGGAGAACAGAGGTATTAATGAGGAAAGACCAAGTAGGATCGAAGGTTAGACTGGCATGACATAGAGATAAACTAAAAGAGCTTCTAAAGGCGTTTAAAAAATTAATGTTTATCAAAAGTTAATGCAGATTGCTCACCGAGTGGAAAGAATGAAATTACATTGGAGATAAGGACATACCAGATAAATCACACAAATAGTTTGCTTCTATCTTCATTGAAGAAGATACAAAAATCTTTCTGGGAGTTGCAAAATTTTACAGGTATGAAGTAAGTGGTGAGTGCAAATAAATAAACTATTAAAGCATTAGTACTAGAGAAATTAATGGTACTGGAAAATGGAAAATCCTCAGGATGTGGTGGCTTGACCTTACCGTAATGAAGAAGGTAGCTATGGAAAAAGTGGATAAACTCATTAACATCGTTCAACAAATTCTAGAATATTTCCCAGGGATTGGAAAGCAACAGATATAACTCCCCTATTTAATAAAACAAAGAAAAATAATACAGGGAAACATAGAGCAATTAGTCTGGCATCTGTAATAAACACAATGCTGCAATCTATTATTAAGTGGTAATAGCACAAGAAAATTATAATATGACTAGGCAGTTTCAACATGGATTTGTATTGTATGTGACAACTATATTACCCTTTGGCTCACAATGTCTATGTCGAACATGATGCCAAGACCAATTCTTATCTGCCTGCACATTACCCATACCTTTCCATTCCTTGCATATTCAAGCACCTATCCGAATGCCTCTTAAATACCACTATCAACCATGTTCCAGAAAAAAAACAATCCAAGTCTGTCCAGCCTCTACCTGTAGCTAAAACCCACTAATTCAATGATAAATGATTTATCATTTTGGTAAATCTCCACTGCACCTTTTCCACAGCCTTCACATCCTTCTTGTAATGGGGGGGGGGGGGGGGGGGGCTTAACCAAATTTAAACTCCAAATGCAGCTTAACCAAAGCCCCATGACTTATTTTCAATGTTCCAATTAATTCTTGAAATATCTTTTGATGAAGGGATCTTGTATAATATATTCAAGTTGGCTGATGATCCAGAGCTAGATTGTAGTATGGGCTGTGAGGAGGATACGGACAAATATCTGAGAGATAAGGATAGACAAAATGAATGGACAAGGAGCTGGAAGTTGGATTGTAATATCTGGCAATGTTATGCCCTTTGCTCTCATCTTGGTGATGGTGATGGTGTGCAGAGCTACTCACAGCAAATGCTGCCAAAAATCTATTTCAAGCCCAATGGATATGACATAGATATCAGGATCTGCTTATCTTTATTGGTCAGCACATTGGGTATAAGAGTCAGAAAGTCACATGGAAGCTTTATAAAACTTTGATTAGGCTGCATTTGGAGCATTACGTTCAGTTCTGATTGCCCCATTATAGGAAGGACGGGAAGGTTTTGGGGATGATGCAGGAAAGACTTACCAGAATGCTGCTATGATTAGAGGATATTAGCTATAAAGAGAGGTTTGAATAATTTTATTTGATGCCTTAGAGGTTGTGGGGGTTGGTGGGAGACTTGATAGAAGTGTATACGATTGTGAGATAATTGTGAGATATTTATGAAAGGCATAGTTGTTATGTGACGGCAAATGTTTAAAGGTGATGTGCAGAGCAAGTTTTTTACACAGGTACTGGTAGGTGCTTGTAGAACACCGCCAGGGATGGTGGTGGAACCAGATGTGAAAGTGGTATTTCAGAGACTTCTAGATAGACATATGAATATGCAGGAAATGGCGGAATATCACTCGCCTGCTGACAGATGAGATTAGTTTAGTTTGACGTCATATTGGGCCATTTCGATGTTGTGCTGTTCTTCAAAGTAGAGCACATTGGTGCACCTTGAGGTGTAATCAATTAACTGCTGACTGACCTTGAAAATGAGTAGAAAAAGTCAGCGAAGGTTTGAACTGTAAAATGACATGGGTTAATTGACCTATTATTGGTGGTTCTGTGGTTGACGAATAAATGATTCAGAGTATCGATTAATTGAAAGAGACAAATTGCATCTTTGTTAGCACTTTGAAAGGAATATATAATTAATCTGGCAGTTTCCTCAGAATCTGCAAATTTCCTTTTAAAAAGATAATATTAAATCTGTTTCCACTAGCATTCCAAATCATAATTCTCAGTTGTAACAAAATGTTCTTCTCATCTTCTTTTTGGCTCAAATTTGAGATAGCAGGATTTTCACAGCAGTACCTGAGTAGCAAGGTTTCTCTTTTCCCGTATTTTGAAATTCATGTCTAAATTTCCAACCAGCAAATTTGCTTCCTCGTCTGGATATTTTTTATGGAATTACATTCTGGTAGCTCCGAGATACCTAGCTTTATTCGTCTTATTTACTTAGTGTTTATATGAACTGGCATGGTAACAGAATAACACAATTTCCCAGTTCCACTAGTCTGATTTAATTTGGCAGAACATTACTTACAATGAGCAATGCATTCCTTGACATGGAGCAACAAAATGGTGACCCTTGAATCCAAAGTATACTGGAGGTATATCGTCAAAAGAAGCTTGTAAAGAAACTTTAGAAATCAAAGAGTTAAATTATTTTTGTTGCAGTCTCATTGTGGGTTCCTCTGCAAGACAACATTTATCTCAGTAGCAGAAATCTGGTTCCCATTATTTTGTATTATCACTTATAGTTTAGCTATACGCAGTTGCCATGAATGATGGAACTTATCAGACAAGGAAAATTCCGTCATGTTAACAAAGTTCAAAAGAGATTTTCCTCTCTCAATCATCGATGCTATCATTATAAAACTATACTTTAAGTAATCTTAATGCATTCAGTAAGATATGAGAGCGGCATGGAAAATGCTATGGTATATTAAACAGTAATAGGTACCATTTGTGATGACTGCACAAAATTGATTGTTCTTTCTTTTCTTGACCAGCTTTAAGCATTTTTAGTTTGTTTGAAATACCATGCTCAATTGCACAAATGAGAGACTGACTCAGGAAGGAGCCGCCACTAAAAGTAAAAAAATGAAAGCATTTATAAACCATATTATATTGCAATATGACAATAGTGAATCAATATTAACCATGCCTATTATATTGTTTTGGTCTATTTTTACTGACTGACACAATCTTTGTTTGGATTTAATACAGATTTTTATCCACACAGACATTTACCGTGCCATTTACTGGCAATTCATGCAGAAAAAAGCCTTCACAATACTTGCATTGCTATTGGTATTGGGTTATTATTGTCATGTGTTTCAAAGTAGAGTGAAAAGCTTCCACCTAATTACATCGGTTTATACTATACTTGAGTATAATAGATGCCGTTGCTTTTCTGCAATGGTGAAGCGAGGGTGGGGGGGGGGGGGGGTGCTGATAGAGAAAGTCTCATTCATAAGGTTTGAATGACACCGTTGGTAGAGCCATAACCTCACAGTGCAAGAGATAGATCTAGGTTCAATCATGTGATCATGTTAGTGAGTGAAGGGCCTGTTTCACTGGATATCACTATTATTTATGACTTTACATCTGAAGCATTGAACCCCCTCACACATGTCCCGATGAAGGAATCTATTTCCCCCTTTCTGCTTTCCAAATCGTACCATTCAACAGTAGCATTCCCACCACCCCCTTTACTCTTCCCATCCCCCACCAACTACCCTTTCATGATATCCCCAGCCATATTCTACCTGTTGATCTAACCCATCCCCTTTCTCCCCTCCAAATTCCAAGCCACTAACTACCTCCCCAACAGACTTTTTGAGAGGTATGTAGATATATAGGGATATGGATTACGTGAGGCATATAAGAGTTGTTCTTGGCACTATGTTTGATATTGACATTGTGGGTCGAAGGACCCATTCTTGTACTCTAGTGTACTATGTTCAAATTACATTAAATCTTATTTATTGTCCCCCTCAGAGCAATCCAGATATTTGAATTAATAATCCATACGATTATCCAAACTATGTTTTGGAAAGTCAATAATGATGCTTTTTCACATGTAATTTCGCATCTTCTATCTTTTGTTCTGTGGTCTTGGAATTATGATTAACCTAATTTTTTAGGTCCATCTTTTCCTTGTGTGATGCTAATATTTTACACTATGTATTTGACTAGGACACATATTTCCACTCTCTGCCTGTTCCATGTTTTTACAGTTGAGTTTGTGAGTAAGCAAATATACTCTTTGATTGTTTTGTTTAGTTTAGTTCAGAGATACGGCATGGAAACAGGCCCTTCGACCTATCGAGTCTGCACCGACCAGCGATCCCCGTACATTAACACTACCCTACAAACACTTCGGACAATTTTACATTTATATATTTATACCAAGCCAATGAACCTACAACCTGTACATCTTTGGATTGTGGGTGGAAACCAAAGTTCTTCGAGAAAACCCATGCAGATTACGGGGAGGTGAATCCATTTAGACAAGCACCCGTAGTGAGGATCGAATCCGGGTATCTGGTGCTGTAGGGCAGTAGCTCTACCGCTACGCCACCTTGCCCCCCCCATGGCTTGTCTTCTATAGGTTTCTGATATTAAAGGGAAGCATAAAATGAACAAGTGCCATGTGCTGTGTTGAGTAAGAGGTTCTGCAACCAGCCATTTAATGCTATGATGCACCTCATGATTTTGGTTTAATTAGGTGCTCTCAATTTAGTTAAGTTCTGTATTGTTATTTATTCTTGTAGATATGTTGTATACTGCTACTACTTACTTACCCTGAGTGTCAGAAGAATATTGAAAGCAGTTCCTTCACATGAGCAATCCATAAGAAACTATATGGTGTGGCTCATTGTAAATTTATTAATGATTTATCGGTTGTTTTATAATACAATAAATCATGCCAATTAAAACATATATTAAAGGTACAGGTTTGGTATTATTATTAATGGGTAGAAATGTGGTTGTAACCAAAGGTACTTTATCAGCGGGAGTATGATTTGATTAATTCTTTGATGCTTTGGGTTTGTTTAGCAGTGTGTTCTGGAGTGCTGGTACATTATGGACTTCTGCTTAAACTATGGCCTGGCCCACCAAAAGGGTGGAGTGCTTTCAAAAATATCCTTTAAATAGGGGAAACAAATAGCAGTTCCAATTTTTGGCATTTTTCTGACTTGCAAGGAAAGTTTGTGCAAACACATTTTTTGTTTAAAGATTGAAACAGGCCCAAGTGAGTCAATTGCTTGTCAAGAACATCTATACGTTAGACTTAAGCCCAATATTTTTCTTCTGAATGTGCCAATTTGCTTTTTTTCACAATTTCCAGAAATATACGTTCATGACTGATTCACAGTTGTGGCATTTGTGGCATCATGCATTATTTTAAATTGATTAATTCTGCAAGGATGTTAAAACAAGAACATTATCAAAGAAATTAAATAAAAAGCTTAAAATAATCACGATTCCTTTTACATATAATGCAATTTGTGATTTTCTTTGGTCAACAGCAAATATTGCCAGATTTTGGCAATCACAACCCTACTTACTTCTTGAGTATCCATGGAATAATAAATCAAATCATACTCCCGCTGATAAAGTACTTTTGGTTACAACCACACTTTCAGCTATGGGTGTGCAAGACCTGGAGCCCCCAACATTGTGACCCAACTCCCAAACCCCATCGGACATGCACACTATCTCCTGGAGCAGCAAATTCCACTCACTGATTCCCCACTAGAAGCAGCCACTTACTCAGGAAATGTGGGAATGGAGCTGGTCTGCAGGTCAGACTGAAACAACATGGCTTCAAGTCCCCCCAGCAAACTCCTGACAAACATTCAAGCTAATAAAAACACAATGGATGGACTCAAAGCTAGACTCACCTACCTCGGGGAACTGAAAGTGCTATGTAATCATCTTCAGAGACATGGCTCATTGGTTCTTGTCCTTCAACTGCGGGCATCTCAATTCATCGGATTGCCTGATGCTCAGGCAAAGTAAGAGGTGGAGAGATTTGCTTCTTAATCAACACATCATGGTGGTTTCGGCAAATTCTTGATCCCGGACCTGGAATATTGAACGGTGAGTGCCATTCCTGCACCTATTCACTTCAGCTATTCTAACAGCAGCTTACATCCCACCCCCTGCCAATGTTAAACTTGTATGGATGAAGTATTTGAGTTAATGAACTGCTCCATATTCACGACCTCCATAGGTAGCCAACGTAAATGAGAATGCCACTGCTATCACAGAGTTCATCAGTAAGTGTGCGGAGGATTGCAAGTCAAGGAAGACAATGCATATGTCCCCAAACAGGACACCATGGATGAACAGTAGTGAAGTCCAAGCCTGTAGGGACACTGACCAGCACCAGAAATCAATGTGCCACCTTTTCAAAGCTATCTCTGAACATATGATACTAATAATAAACCAATGCAAACACCAAGACAGAATTGCCAACCAAGCTAGAGAATAACCACACAGACAACCATCAATTGTGGCAAGGCATGCATGCTACAACGGGCTTCAAAGTGAAGTTGGGTGGTATTGCTGGCAACAATGTGTCCCTCCCAGCCAAGTTCAATGCATTCTATGCTTATTTTGAACAGAAAGATAGTGAAATTATATCACTGGTCCAACAGTTTTTGGAGCACCCTTAGCCACGTCACTAGAGATACAACATTGAAACAGTCCTTTCAGCCCACCGAGTCCCGGCTGACTAGCAATTCTCGTTCGCTAGCGATATCCTGCACATTAAGAACAATTTACAATTTTTACTGAAGCCATTTAACCTACAAACCTGTACAACTTTGGAATGTGGGAGGAAACTGGTGCACCTGGAGAAAACCCACTTGGTCACGGGGGAGAAAGTACAAACTCCTTACAGACAGCACCCGTAGTCAGGGTTGAACCCAGATGTATGGCGCTGTAAGGCAGCAAATCTACCGCTGTGCCACCATGCCACCTGAATCAGGTGGCATGGTGGATCAGCCTTCCGAAGATTGAGCCTGTGGAAAGCAACAGGCCTCAATAGACAATAGATAATAGACAATAGGTGCAGGAGTAAGCCATTTGGCCCTTCGAGCCAGCACCGCCAGTCAATGTGATCATGGCTGATCAACCCCAATCAGTACCCCGTTCCTGCCTTCTCCCCATATCCCCTGACTCCAATATTTTTAAGAGCCCTATCTAGCTCTCTCTTGAAAGCATCCAGAGAACCTGCCTCCACCATCCTCTGAGGCACAGAATTCCACAGACTCGCCACTCTCTGTGAGAAAAGGTGTTTCCTCATCTCCGTTATAAATGGCTTACTCCTTATTCTTAAACTGTGTCCCCTGGTTCCCCAACATCAGGAACATGTTTCCTGCCTCTAGCGTGTCCAAACCCTTAACAATCTTATATGTTTCAATGAGATCCCCTCTCACCCTTCTAAACTACAGAGTGTACAAGCCCAGCTGCTCCATTCTCTCAGCATATGACAGTCCCGCCATCCCGGGAATAAACCTTGTAAACCTACGCTGCGCTCCCTCAATAGCAAGAATTTCCTTCCTCAAATTAGGGGACCAAAACTGCACACAATACTCCAGGTGTGGTCTCATTAGGGCTCTGTACAACTGCAGAAGGACCTCTTTGCTCCTATATTCGATTCCTCTTGTTGTAAAGGCCAACATGCCATTCGCTTTCTTCACTGCCTGCTGTACCTGCATGCTTACTTTCATAGACTGATGTACAAGGACCCCCAGATCCCATTGTACTTCCCCTTTTCCCAACTTGAAGCCATTTAGATAGTAATCTGCCTTCTTGTTTTTGCTACCAAAGTGGATAACCTCACTTTTATCCGCCTTAAACTGCATCTGCCATGCATCTGCCCACTATCCCAACCTGTCCAAGTCACCCTGCATTCCTATAGCATCCTCCTCACAGTTCACACTGCCACCCAGCTTTGTGTCATCTGCAAATTTGCTAATGTTACTTTGAATCCCTTCATCCAAATCATTGATGTATATTGTAAATAACTGCGGTCCCAGCACCGAGCCTTGCGGTACCCCACTAGTCACTGACTGCCATTCTGAAAGGGACCCGTTAATCCCTACTCTTTGTTTCCTGTCTGCCTGACCTGTAATATTTTTGTAATATTGACCTCCAGGACCTTGTATTTTTGCTCAATGAATTAATCGCCTTCTTCATTCTGAAGAAGGGTCCCAGCCTAAAACGTTGCTAACCCATGTTCTCCAGAGATGCTGCCTAACCCACTGGGTTACTCCTGCGATTTGTGTATTTAAAAAAAAAATGCCAATTCTTCTTAGCTACATGGTGATTTTTTTATGCATTTATGAATAGTTCATATCATTGAACATATGCGATCTTTTCTTATTTCTGTCAAGTGCATATAAATTGAGTGAATGTTATCTAAAATGACATTATTTTATTATAACATTTCTGTTTAAGAAACTTATTTCCCCTTTTAGTGACATCTTAAAGTATAATGCTAAACTTAAAAAAAATATTTAGTAATATTTTTGTACTTAGTCTTTACTAAGCTTTAATTAGATTTACTTGGTTATTCTTCTTCTTATCGAGTCCACACACAAGATTAGAAGTTGTTCAGCCAGAGCTGAACACCCTGAATCTCGACAACTGCAGACAATGGTGTCTATCTTGTCGCTTCTTGTGCGTGGTGGTGGAAAGATTGGTGGAAACAGGGCCGTGACGTGAACGCTCTTTCCTTGACCCCACTTAGCTATTACAAAACTATTACTTAGCTATTACTAATTAATTATTAATTAAATACTTACTAATTAATTTAATTACATATTTTTGTATAGTAAGCAGATCAACTTTAATAATGTGCATGCAATGGTGATGAAGGTAAGGCATATAGGAAGGTAAGGAAATTAACAACTAATTTACTTAATTGTGTCTTTGTTTTAGATAGTACATAATTGAAATATTCCACTATTCCGTTCTTACCTTTTTATCACTGCATTAAATGCCTATCCAGTTCTCTCCTGGAAAATGTAAAGGTTTTTGTCTCAATATTCCAGGGCGTCAGAGTCTTTGAACATTGAACATTTTCTTCCATCATCTCTTAGTTCACAATCTTCCCACTGGATTAATGTGCATGAACATGATCATAACATTCACAATATATAGTTATTAACACTATTCATATATCTACACTGAACAAATTGCAATATCTAACAGAGGTCCATGTGTAAAATGTTGCTTTATTACTACAAGAATATAAAAGCTGTGTAACAGGCTAAATCTTGACAAATGCCTATCATGTGGTTTTAGTTTATGCCAGCATTGTGGAGAAATGGCTCCATGGAACTAGATAAGAGGTTTATTGGAGTATCAATCTGGCAGATGCACATGGAAAATATTATAGGAAAGATGTTTTTTTCTTTGAAAATCAACTTTTCCTTGATATTCAAAAATATACTAGGAGCAGAAATTAGTTTCAGATAACTAATAAATGTTGCATGAAATGCACGAAGTACGTGTGTGCGTGATTGTGTGCAAGTGCGTGAGTGTTTGTGTATGTGCATGTGTTTGTCTATCTATCTATCTGCCTCTGCAAAGGAGGAAATTTGTATTTGTTTCCAAACACATTGTAGCTGACCACATAGGTTTAATAGTTGAACAACAATAGTTCAACAATAGTTGAACAATAGCTGGGTTTAATAGTTGAACAACAACTGGATTGAAATCTTCATGAATTTACTGCAGCTATTTGGCTCAATTTTGACCACAAAGTTTGTAGTACAAATGCATTTTTCAGCATTGCGAAGTTCCCTATGCGGCATAAACACTTTATTCTTTCAATTAATACCCATTATTTCCAATAGGTTAATTAATGCTGTGTCCCAGATAACAACATATATTAATTTATCGTGAAAATAAAAACAAGTAAAATTTTATACAAATTATTAACCAAATTATCATACGATTACACTTAGTGCAGTACAAAATCTACCACGGACACAGACTGTTAATTAAACTTGACTCTCACTAAGCTAAAATATCATGCAAGAAATATTGAAAGTGATTAGATTAATGTTGTGTTGTATTTTAAACCAAGAAAAAACAAATTACAGAAAGCTTCAAATTAATCAATGTTTGACAAAAAGTGAATTATTTGAGAAGTTAAATAAAAACTTTTTTGTCAAAGTTTAGTAGATAGAGGTTGGGAAGCAGTGAAGAATTATTTACGGTCGAAATAAGTTATATGATCAAAAAGACAGTGAGATCCCTGATGAAGTTCAGAAGCAATGTTGCATTGAAAGGCTTAACAGCAATTTGAAGGGCGATAAAATGGTTTTGGATAGCCAAGCTATTGTCAATCAGCAGCTGAAAAGTAAATGTTTAAATCTATAGTGCAAGCTTGCTGTTGAAAATTTGTAAAAGTTCACTCATAGTAACTTTGCTTGTTAGTTGTGTGTAGATATCAATCAATTGACTTTCCTCCTTGCAGCTGTTGCACCATTTATGGGTTTGTCTCAAACAGTGCCTCTATTCTCGTTTGTCGATTTCAATGATTCTTTTATAATAATGTGTCCACAGATGTTTATCCAGGCATTTGAAGATGTTACTTCAGAAGTCCATAAATGGAGATGTTTGTGAAGCTGTATTTGGAGACAGGCTTTAGAGACTGGCGCGTACATCAAAGGATCAGATTCATGCAGCATACAAACACAACCTTTGGACACCGTTTCTATGCTGGTGATCAATTTACCATCAATGTTAATCCCATTCTCCAGTACTCAAGTCATGTTTCAAATGCTCATCAAAATAAACAAAAGATCACACCCATTCAAACAGTGTTTTCCAAATGTCAATCAACCTCTGAGGGACAACAATTCTTCCTCAAAGCACCTTGTAATTGCTTATCTCTTACTGAAACCTATGGCTTCTACTACAGATGCATCTACTAAGTTTCTCACTATTTGCCCTCTCTGCAAACCACATATTTTTGTACATCTCCATCAGATTCCCTCCCAAGTACTTCCCTCATTGACAATTTTTAAACAAAAGTCAGATACCATCTCCCATAAAGATTCCTCTTCTTTGCTCCAAGGAAAACCAACCCAGCCTATCCAGAGTCTCTTCATAACTGGAACATTCCATCCCAGGCAACTTTATGATCTTCTTCTTGAAGAATCTTTTCATGAGTACTGTATATCTTCTTAATTACTTTATCTCAAGGTCCATCTGTTCCTCACTACCACCAAGGATCCTACCATTTATAGACGATAGACAATAGACAGTAGGTGTAGGCCATCCGGCCCTTCATGCCAGCACCGCCATTCAATGTGATCATGGCTGATCATCCACAATCGCTCCATTCTCTCAGCATATGACAGTCCCGCCATCCCAGGAATGAACCTTGTGAACCTATGTTGCACTCCCTCAATAGCAAGGATGTCCATCCTCAAATTTGGAGACCAAAACTGCACACAATACTCCAGGTGTGGTATCACTAGGGCCCTGTAAAAACTGCAGAAGGGCCTCTTTGCTCCTATACTCAACTTTTCTTGTTATGACTGCATTTCGTTGTCTCTGTACTGTACACTGCACAATGACAATAAAGTTGAATCTGAATCTGTGATGGCCAACATGTTATTCACTGTCTTCACTGCCTGCTGTACCTGCATGCTTACTTTCATTGACTGATGAACAAGGACCCCCAGATCCCGTTGTACTTCCCCTTTTCCCAACTTGACACCATTTAGATAATAATCTTCCTTCCTGTTTTTGCTACCAAAGTGGATAACCTCACATTTATCCCCATTAAACTGCATCTGCCATCTCACCCAACCTGTCCAAGTCACCCTGCATTCTCATAGCATCCTCCTCACAGTTCACAGTGCCACTCAGCTTTGTGTCATCCACAAATTTGCTAATGTTACTTGTAATCTCTTCATCTAAATCATTAATATATATTGTAAATAGCTGCGGTCCCAGCGAGCCTTGCGGCACCCCACTAGTCACTGCCTGCCATTCTGAAAGGGACCCGTTAATTATTTATTGTGAATGTGTTATTTTTCCAAAATGTACCACTTGCCATTTGTCAGTATTGAATTTCATCTGTCATTTCTCTGTACATTTGTCAATGTGTCAATATTGTTTTGCAGCTGAACAGTACTCTGCTCAGTATCAGCCATGCCATAAATTTCCTTGTCACCTGCAGACCTACTATTCATATCTTCTACATTCACATCAACGTGGTTACGGAACATAACCCCAGCACCGATCCCCATAGTTTATCACTACTTATAGGTTTATAATTACACAAACGATGTCAGGCATCAACCTCTGCCTCCTATCATCAAGCCAGTTACAGATTCAACTTGCCAAATTACCCTGGATCCCAAGGAGACTTCCCTTTGGTTCATACTTCCATTTCAGACTTAGCCAAAACCCTTACTGGTCTGAAAACGTGAACCCGACCCAAAACGTCACGTATTCATGTTCTCCAGAAATGCTGCCTGACCTGCTGATTTACTCCAGCACTATTTTATTTAAAATAAAATTGCATTTATCTATGCGAGTCTGACAAAAGATCACCACCTAAAACGTCATGTGGCCATGTCCTCTAGAGATGTTGCCTGACCCACTGAGTTACTCCAGAACTTTGTGTGTTTTTTAATAAATCAGTTTCTGATGTTCCTTGTTTCTTTGAGTATGTTATTTTGACTGCACTCCCCTCATTGGCAATTAAAACAATTTGGTCAAATGCCATCTGCCATGAATAAAGACATGCTGATTAACCCTGATCAGACCAGGTGACATCCCA
This sequence comes from Leucoraja erinaceus, assembly GCF_028641065.1. NCBI lineage: Eukaryota > Metazoa > Chordata > Chondrichthyes > Rajiformes > Rajidae > Leucoraja > Leucoraja erinaceus. Next base: position 58,061,282 of record NC_073381.1, read on the forward strand.
GACAGGGAAGCAGAGTCAATGCATCATGAAAGGTCATTGGCTTGAGACAGATCCCCTGAACCTCTCCTGACTCTGGGCACCTGCTGAATTTGCTGCTTTTGCACCACCATTGGCTCATTCTGACACAATCTGGAAAGGTTGGTTATCTAAAATCGTGTAAATAAGTATTAAGCCGCTAAGGATTGAGGTATGCTTAAGTGGAAGATGTTGCTCCTTGAGCTTACACTTGTCCAAGTTGATCAATCTTCGCAAATGTTGTCCTGCTTTTGTATTACATCTCAGTGAATCACTGAAGCAACCTTGATTGTTTTTAATGGAAAACCTTGATCGACAAATTGCAGTGTGAAAATTGAATTTTCACTGCCAATATCAGATGGTTCATGCACAAAGTAATAACTATCAAGCAAAATAACTATCTCTGTTCTGTCAATCTCTGGTTATATTAACAAATCTTTGCCTTTTGTGATCCAGTGTAGTCTAAACAACTACAATTAATTCCAACCTCTGGTCATCATAGCATTGTATGAAGTGCATTTGTCCAAAAACACGCAATAAGTCTGAAGACTAATATGTCGTGTCAATTTGTATCTCTAATGATTTTTCCTCAATCATGACACTGGCATTGTTGTCCTATTCTCTCACTTTAATGGTATACAATTTTGGCTGCGGAGGTTGTAATAATGTGAAATTTTCCATTTTAAAACTTCTTTAAAAAATTCATGCTCTTTGTGCTGATGTTCCATAGATTACTTTTTATTGAGTTCCTTCTGTTTATTTTGCAAACTATTTCTACATGTACTTCATTCTAGTGTGAGCAGTACTTAGGCTTTAAAGGACCAGTTGATTGGGTAATGACAAATCAGCCTATTTGGAACAGTGGCCCAGATCATGTAAAATCATATGATGTTGAGCTTTTTTTCCACCTTTCTTTTCACATCAAAACTACCTAAAACAGTAAGATGTTGCCAGTGGCCCTTGCCTTAGCCCTACCTCAGTTTCAAGTTTACATTTATTGTCACATGCACCAATTGGCGCAGTGAGATTTTAGTTACCATACAGTCATACAAATAAAAAGAACACGACACACGATAGAATTTAACATAAACATCCCCACACAGCGGAATCAACGTTTCCCACTGTGAGGGAAGGCAATAAAGTTCAGTCCTCTTCCTCCTTGTTCACCCATGGTCGGGTCCTTTTGGGCCCTCTGCAGTTGCCGCAACGGCTGCCCGATGTTCAGGCCCTCTCGCCGGGATGATCAGAATTCCGACGTCGGAACGGAAGAACATTCTCAGCAGCTTGGAGTTTCCGAATCAGCCGCTTCCTACTGGAGCCCACGGATCCCGAAGTCCACAGGCCGAGCTGGGCAGAGATTCAACTCTGGCGGCCCTCGGCAAAGGGATCCCGGGACTCCGCAATGTTAAAGTCAGTGCCACCCGCGGTACAACCTCTGCAACCACAGCTGCACGATGTTAAGCAGCAGGCCCAACACTCCGGAGCTTCAACACGGCGATTACCAGTCAGGCATCGCCCACTGCGATGGTAAATCAGTGCTGCGCCGCCGCTGAAGCTCTGGTTGGTCTCCGGCAGGAATGGCCGCGCCCACCCAGACGGTAGGCTGCGAGGGGGGGGGGGGCGAAGACGCGACTTGGAGAATAGACGCATCCTCGACCAGGAAGTGACTGAGAAACGGTTTCCCCCTTAATCTCCCCACCTCCCCCACATAAAAAGACTAAGAAACCTCCAAAAACATACTTTTAAACAGACTAAAAATAACAAAAAATGCGGAAAAACAGGCAGACTGTCGGCAGAGGCTTCCATCGTACAGCGCCCCTGGTGGTCAAGATTCTGCCTAACATTTTGTTAACTACATGAAACAGTCCATGTTCCAAACCTTCTCTGGTAACACTTCCCATCTCTGTCTCCATTACATTGATGACTGCATCAGTGCTGCTTCCTGCATTGGTGCAGAATACAATTTATCACCTTCACTACAAACTTCCACCACACGTTCAATTCCACTTGGTCTATTTCTAACACATCTCTCCCTCTACTAGATCCCTTTATCTCCATCTCTCAAGAGACAAACTATTTCCTGACAATTACTATAAACACACTGACTCTCACAGCTATACACCTTCCCATCCTGACACTCGTAGGGACGCCATTCCTTTCTCCCAGTTTTGCAGCATCTGCTGCATTTGCTCTCTAGATGTGGCCAGGACATCTGAAATATCCTCCTTTCTCAAGAATTGTGGCTTTCATTCTACTATGGTTCAATAGCATTTCGTCTGTTTCTTGGACTTCTGCTCTCACTACTCATTTCAAACAAACCAGAGATAATGTTTCCGTGGTCCTCCCCTTTCACAGTGTCAGCGATTGCTCCAGCACATTGTCCTTCATCAGTTCAAATAGCTGCGATGAGATCCCATTACCAACCACATCCCTACCCATTTCCACCTTCTGCACTGACCATTCCCTCTGTGACTCCATGGCCCACTCATCCCTCTCCACCCACCCCTCCCTGACCCCTGAAACCTTCCTCAGCAACTGCAGAAGATGCAACACCTGTCATGTGTCAAAGAGCTGTATCGCACAGGAACATGCCCTTTGGCCCTCCTTGTCTAAGTTGGCATACTGGCCTAGTCCCATTTGCCTGTATTTGGCTGTTAGCCCTCTAAAGCCTTCCTACGAATGGTATGTTAGCTTTCATTGCAAAAGGATTTGAGTACAGGAGCAGAGAGGTTCTACTGCAGTTGTACAGGGTCTTGGTGAGACCACACCTGGAGTATTGCGTACAGTTTTGGTCTCCAAATCTGAGGAAGGACATTATTGCCATAGAGGGAGTGCAGAGACGGTTCACCAGACTGATTCCTGGGATGTCAGGACTGTCTTATGAAGAAAGACTGGATAGACTTGGTTTATACTCTCTAGAATTTAGAAGATTGAGAGGGGATCTTATAGAAACTTACAAAATTCTTAAGGGGTTGGACAGGCTAGATGCAGGAAGATTGCTCCCGATGTTGGGGAAGTCCAGGACAAGGGGTCACAGCTTAAGAATAAAGGGGAAATCCTTTAAAACCGAGATGAGAAGAACTTTTTTCACGCAGAGAGTGGTGAATCTCTGGAACCTCTGCCACAGAGGGTAGTTGAGGCCAGTTCATTGGCTATATTTAAGAGGGAGTAGATGTGGCCCTTGTGGCTAAGGGGATCAGGGGGTATGGAGAGAAGCAGGTACGGGATACTGAGTTGGATGATCAGCCATGATCATATTGAATGGTGGTGCAGGCTCGAACCGAATGGCCTACTCCTGCACCTAATTTTCTATGTTCTATGTTTCTAACCATATATCTGTCCAAATGTTCTTTAAAAGTTGTAACTGAATCCACACCTCCTCTTTACACTTTGTCTTTATACCTCCTCCCTTACTACCATCCAGGGACGCAAACAGTCTTTTCAGGTGAGGGGAAATATTCATGTACACCTCCTCCCAGCTCACCTACTGCATCTGGTGATCATGATGCGGCTTCAATCACATTGGCAACAGCGAGTCTTCTGCCTGCAGTGGTTATGCTGAGCTCCCAGTTGATGCCATTTCAATTCCCATTCCATTCTCTCACACACACCTGTCCATCCTCAGCCTTCCCAAAGGCCAGGTGAGGCCCAACAAAACCTACAGCAACAACACTGCATATTCCACCTGGCTATTCTATAACCCAATGGTATAAACATTTAATATTCCCTGACACCCAGTGTATTCCCCTACCTTCTGTCACCTTCTGATTTCCCTCCAATTCTCCCATTCTTATCTCCTTTCCCAGACTCCCCTCCATTCCCTATCAACCCTTTTCATTCCCCTCCCTCTCCTGGTTCCATTCACCCACATCCCACACATTTTACATTTACCTCTCCTCTCATAGTTCCAATGATCATCTTCCTTATTTATCAGATTACAATATTGATGTTCTTCATGTACCTGTTTTCACCCACCTAGCAAACTCCACGTTCATTCATCACATGCCCAGCTCTTTCTGCTCTTCTGTTTGTCTGCCTCATCTATCAAGAATCTGTCTCTATTTCCCAACTCTAACACCCCACCCTCAATCTGATCCAACCTGCTTCTCATCCGTTAACACTACTCCATCCACAGTCACCCATTGCTCCCTAACTTACATGTACCTCTCCCCCTCTCCTCTTTATCTTCCCTCTCCATTACAAGTCCTGGTGCTGGGTTTCAACCCAAAACCTCAATAATTCCTGGCTTCCCACAAATGCTGTTTGACCGGCTGAGTTCCTTCAACAGATTGTTGCTCCATATCCCAGCATCAGCTTTTGGCTCTGTGTTCATATGATACTGTCCTTATTTCATAACAAAAACTTTGGGTAATGCCCTTTAATTGTGTGCATTATGGTTGGTGCAGAATAGAATTCCCTGCACAAAAGTTCAGAATGTGGCCATGCCAATAGCCTACTGAAGTGAAGTACAATCTCACTACTTCTGTATTCCATTGCCCATACAATTACAATATAACATTCTGTTAGCTCTCCTAATTACTTGATCGACTTGTATTGCAGTCTTTTGTGAATCGTGTGCAAGGGCACAAAGGTTTATCTGCATCCTGGAGCTGCAATCTATCATTGTTTAGAAATAATGTTTTTGTTTGTTCCTTTTATGCCAAAATTGTCAAGTTCATGTTTTCCCACGTTACTCTCCATTAGTTAGATGCCCACTTACATATCTTGCCATGTGGCCTTTTATATAACAAGGTACAACTTTTACAAGTTACTAACTTTGGCAAAGTGCACATAACTATAGTTGGGGGAAAAAACCTTCATGGTCCATTGCTGACATTTTTTTGGTAACTTTTACTAGCATGCATGGGGTTTACAGACAGACCACGAGGTAAGAATTATGTTGATTTTTCTTCCAATTTTTTTTCTGCTCTCCTCTCACTTTACTAATTTTTATTACCAACTAGACCAAGTGCAGTCCCATTGGGTTTGTTCCCCCCAACGTGCGGTTGTGGGGGGGGGGGGGGGGGGAGGGGGGCACACAGCGTCACACACACTAACTATCCCCCCACCCCCGTACTCACGCTAATTACCCCCTTGATGTTATATTAATATTATTAATTTGCTCCTTTTACCCCATAACCACCCTATCTACTGATGCGTAGCCCCCAACTTGCAGTCACATCTAGAGGGGGGGGGGGGAGGGGTGAGAGGAGGGCAGAGAGAGGGGGGGCAGAGGCAGGAGGGAGAGGAGAGAGAGGGGTGGAGAGAGGGGCAAGAGGGAGATAGGGGGAGGAGAGGAGGATAAGGAGGGGAGGGTGGGGAGGGGGGAGGAGGGGGTTTCGAGGGGAGAGGGGGGGAGAGGAGAGGAGAGGGAGGGGGGGAGGGAGAGGGAGGGGTGGGGAGAGGGGAGGGAGAGGTGGGGAGGAGGAGGGGAGGGAGAGGGGGAGAGGAGGGGGGGTGGAGAGGAGGGGAGGGGAGGGGGGGGAGGAGGGAGAGAGGGGTAGAGGAGAGGGGGTAGGGGGGGAGAGGGGGGGGAGAGGAGGAGGGGGAAGAGGAGGGGGGAGAGGGAGAGGGGGGGGGGGGAGAGGAGAGGGGGGGAGGAGGGGAGGGGGGGGTAGGGGGGGGAGTAGAGGGGGGGAGGAGAGAGGGGGGAGAGGAGGGGGAGGGGGGGAGAGGAGAGGGGGGGAGAGGAGAGGGGGGAGAGGAGAGGGGGAAGGGGAGGGGGGAGGAGGGGAGAGGAGGAGAGGGGGGGGGGGAGGGGGAGAGGGAGGGGAGGAGGGGGAGGGGAGGAGGAGGGGGGAGGGGGGGGAGGGAGGGGAGAGGGGGGGGGGGAGGGGGGGGGGAGGAGAGGGGGGAGGAGGGGGGGAGAGGAGAGGGGGGAAAGGGGGGGGGAGAGGAGAAGAGAACAGGGGGGGGGGAGAGAACCAAAAAAGGACATTCTGCAGCATTGGGGAACCAAAAGAGAGACTTTTTGGCAACATTTTAGAACCAATAAAGGCAAACATTTTTGAACCAATAGACGTTCTGCAAGCGTTTTAGAACCACTAAGGACACTTACATTTGAGTAGACATGTGTTCAGTGTTATTCACAGCTCAGAGAAATGTGACCCTCTGCCTTCCTCCAGCCTGCAGACACTGATTGAGGCACACCATGTCCTGGTTTTATAGTCCCTCCCCCCTGCTGCCAGCAGGGGCAACAGAGAGAATGGGGAATTTTGTAAAATCATTAATATCTCTGTCATTTTACATCAACGGGAAAAATCCTCAGCACACATTTGGCGGAGCGGGGCTCTGAGCAAGGTGGCCAAAAATGACGGCCGTAGGTGGCGGCGTTCTCTCGGAAATCGCAGCACAGATGGCCAAAACCGGTCAAGAACAGACTTTTAGTAATATAGATTGTAATGTGTCTTAAGAGGAACCTTGGAAAACATTGGTATCCTGGTAACAGGTGTGTTTATCATAGCTCTGAGAGCAATTAATTCTTACATCATTTAAATACACGTGATAATGTCGCCATCACCTCTAACTATATGACTCACTTACAATGTAAAAAAACATCATAAAATATATTGAGGGCAGTTTTATAGCAATTTGCACATCTTTGTCGGAATCCACAAGGAACTTCAGATCCTGGAATATTGAGCAAAACACAGAGTGCTGAAGTAATTCAAAGGGTCAGGGAGCATCTGTAGAGGAAATAGATAGGTGACGTTTCGGTTCAGGAACCTTCTGTCTGAAGATTAGTCAAAACCCAAAATGTCACCTTTCTATTCCCTCCATAGATGCCATGTAACCAACTGAGTTACTTCAGCATCTTGTGCTTTGCTCATCATTGTATAAATATGGTTTGGGGATGAAGGATTAACAATGATCTATTGAACAACAGAACAAACCGGAAGAACAAAATGCCTATTTCTGCTCATATTTGCCCTGTTTCCATGTCTCTGTGCCTTTCATTGCCATTGTCCTTCCTAAATTCATCACCAATGTGTTTTGCATTCCAACACAGGAAGTCATAAGAAATTTAGATCTTTGCCTGGCCACTGTTCAATGTTACTGACGTGTAAATCTAAAACTTAGCCCTCTCTTTCTATTTTTATAATTTGAAGTAATAAAAGTTAAAAAATTGAGATAAATTTCAGATTTTATTTGTCCAGACAAAAAACTGCTCATTATTGCTGCCCCCAGTGGCAGTGTTCAACATTATGGCCTTTGTGAACATCATTCTTGTATAAATTGGATAATGAAAAACAGATATTCGTTCATGCCAGGAAAATTCAATACCTAAAATGCTGACTTCAAGGCGTTTGGGTAGAGAAATCTTGTTTCAATTTTTAGTCTATGCCAATCAGATATATTTAGAAATGTTATGCTTAATCTATGTCTGAATTTACCAAAAGTAGTATTCGTAATGGTCTTCCTTGTGTGCGATGACTGGCCATGCTACATCTGAATGTTATTCAAACAGATGTTGCCTCTACAGAGGCAAAACAAAGCTGAAAGTGGAAAATTACTTAAAAATGGAAATGAAGTGTGGAGATTTGAAGTATAAATAGATTCCAATGGTCAGTATGATAGCTTTCAATCTACTATCTTATACTTGGATATTAGCCACACAGAAATATAATTAATACTTTACATGTAATGGGATATTTTTCTACTGAAATTATATGATGCAATTGTTTACTGCCTAGACTTTCATGGGTATAACCCACACAGAAATAGAATAAAGTGGCACACAGTTACAGATATGGTTTCACATTTAGAACTTCATTAGTGACGAGGCTCATTGGGACTTATGAATGAAGGTCAAATGCAGAACAACTTTCTGCAAATTTATGCATTCTACAATGTAATGTTTCTGCAGTTGCCAAATTAAAGCTGCCTGAATGGTAACTTTCTAAAACTGTCCCATTTTCGGAATCGACAGTTCCCAGTATTTGAGATATCAAGTTCAAGTTTATTATCATATGCGCAAGTACAGTGAGGCACAAGTGCAATGGAAAATCTCGCTTGCAGCGTCATCACAATAGACAATAGGTGCAGGATAGGCCATTCGACCCTTCGAGCCAGCACCTGACTCAGCATATGACTCAGAAACAAAAGCCCACAAAAAAACAGATTATACATAACTTGTACATAAATTACAGCAAAAACAACTCTTAAAGAAATAAAACTGTGCAAGGGTGAACAGATTATTGACCTTTTCCTGAGCTTCATTCAAATCCTAAGAGCTGGGGTAAAAAGACAGCCATGGCAGTTTTACACAGTTGTTTGCGTTCTAGAGTTTCAAGGATAGATCTCTGCCCTTCATGCCTCTACAATGAAAAATTAGATGTTTCCAATTCATTTGCAGAAATATTGCATTGAGGCAGAAGTTTTGTTTTCTGATCTTAATAGGCAGACAGTATGTGGGCTGTAAAAGAGCTGAAAATGCACAGAGAATGCTATTCTGACATGACCAAGATAAGGCAAGGGTGTGTAGAAAGGAATTGCAGATACTGGTATGTACCAAAGATGGACACAAGTACTGGAGTAACTCAGAGAATCAGGCAGCATCTCTGGAGAAAAAGGATGTGTGATGTCTCAGCATGCCGAGCAGCTTCTCTGGGGAAAACGTATGGGTGAAGATGGGTCAGGAACAAGATGGAGGCATGGGACAGCTACTGGAAGGTGGGATCAAGTAGATCCATGGAGCAGTTTGGGAACTGAGGAGCATACTTAAGAAGGGAATCAGAAGACCAATAAGGGGCAGGGGTAGCTGTGAGAGATAATATTATGGGAAATCCAAAGAGATCATTAAGTACATCAAGGAAATGAGGGTTACTAGAGAGATTATAGGGCCCCTTAAAAATCAAAGTGGACATCACTGGGTGGAGCTGAGGGAGTTGAGCAAGCTCCGTAATGAGTTACTATGGAGTTACACAATACCCCTGAACAATGGTGTTCGAAATATTCTGTGTTTACTATAGGGAAAGATGTGAAGACTGGGGAACTTGATGCAGTTAATGGAAGTGTCTTGAGGACAGTCAGTATTACAGTCGGGGAGGTGCACAATGTCTTAAGGCGTATGAAGATGGATAAATCTCCCGGCTCGGATCAGATATATCTGAGGACACTGTGGGAAGCTAGAGAAGTGATTGTAAGCACCCTTACTGAGAAATGCATATCATTATTATGAACGGGTGAGATGCCAAAAGACTGGACGACAATTAATGTTCTGCCTCTATTTAAGAAAGGCTGCAAGGAAAAGCCTTGGAACTATAGACTGGTAAGCTGAACAACTGTGGTAGGCAAGTTACTGGAGAATATTCTGAGGTGTAAAATATATATATACTTAGATAGACAGGGGCTTCAGGGAGTGTTGTAAAGCAGAGGGATCTAGGGAGTGCAGGTACACAGTTCCTTGAAAATGACATGACATAATGTGGGCAAGAAAGCTTTTGGCACATTGGCCTTCATCAGTCAGAGTACTGATTATAGAAATTGGGGGATTATGTTACAGTTATACAAGGCATTGGTGAGGCCACATTTGGTGCATTGACTGGTGTATTGGTGTATTGGCCTGAAGAAGGGTCTCGACTCAAAACAGCGCCCATTCCTTCTATCCAGAGATGCTTCCTGTCCCGCTGAGTTACTCCAGCATTTAATGTCTATGTTCAGTTTAAACCAGCATCTGCAGTTCCTTCCTACACATTTGGTGTATTGTGTTCAATTTTGGTCACCCTGCTACAAGAAAGATGTTGTTAAGTTGGAAAAGGTACAGAGAAGATTTACGAGGATGTTCCCAGGACTCAAGGGCCTGAGCTATATGGAGAGGTTGAGCAGGTTAGGACTTTATTCCTTGGAGTGCGGAGGATGAGGAGGAACCTTATAGAGGTGTATAAGATCATGAGGGGAAAAGATAGGGTAAATACAGTCTTTTACCCAGAGTAGGGGAATCAAGAACCAGAGGACATAGATTTAAGGTGAGAGTGAAAAGATTTAAAAGAAATGTAAGGAACAATTTTTTGATACAGATGGTGATGGGTGTATGGAAAAAGCTGCCGGAGGAGGTTGTTGAGGCAGGCACTATCACAACGTTTAAAATACATTTGGGCAGGTACATGGATAAGATAGGCTGAGTAGATGAGCCAAATGCAGGTATGTGGTACTAGTGTAGATGGGGCTTGTTGGTCGGCGTGGGGAAGAGGACCCGAAGGGCAGTTTCAACGCTGTATGACTCTACGGGTCTATGAAAATCAAGACGTCCATTTCTGTCCATGACTAACACTGAGGCAGCTCACAGTTTGTAACTTGTCTAATCTATTGTGACCACTTCATCACATATTTTATCACCTCTTTATAGGCCACATTCCTGTTTTAAATTATTATATCATACAATGCTGGTAACTTTTATTTTATTTTTCAACCCATAAAACAACCCTATTGATTGACTGTAAGGTTACCGAAGGTCATCTTAAAACTTGAAAATTGTCTGCTGTAGCCAATTCAATGTAGAGTGTGAACTTCCCTTCTAACTATCTACACTTTTTACATAGGCTGCCAGTGGCTTCAGAAGAAGGGTCTCAACTCAAAACGTCACCTATTCCTTTTCTCCAGAGATGCTGTCTGACCTGTTGAATTGCTCCATTTTTGTGTGTCTATCTTTGGTTTAAACCAGTATCTACAGTTCCTTCCTACATGCTTCAATGTTTTTATTTGTTCCATTACTTGGTCTCTCAATTGAATCACACAGCTTGCTATCTCTTGCCACACCCACATCTCCCTGCATTATTTTATTTATGAGGGAGCACATCTGGTGTTTTATCGACAGAAAACTCCTGACACAGTCCCATTATCTCAAGTTTTCACTTGCAGAGGTACTGAAAATAGTCAGTAACTTAATCATAACTTTATTCATGAAAAGCCAGATGGCATTGTTACATTTCTTTCCAATAGCCTTCATCTTGCATTCTTGCCCATAAATTGAAAAGAGATAGTCACATTAAACAATCCTATAAAGGAGTGAAAGTGTTAAAGGAGCCATTGCTGTCCTCAGTCCAAAATTGTTCATTGTGTAGATCAAGCTTTACAATCTTCTTCTTGCGAATGAAACATAAACCAAAGGAATAGTTAGATCTCAAGCCGGGTGTTGAGCAGCCAGGTTGTTCACTCTGTGTCAATGTCTGCCAGGCCCTGAGCTCCAATTGGTGGGTGGTAGAGCGGGCACCCAGAGATGACATGGTTGGCTGTCTGTTGTTCTGCTCCACATTCACAGGCTGGGCTCTGGCGGAGTCCCCATCTCCACATGCCGACATTGAAAGCCCCAACTTGTACTGGAGAAGCATTAAGGGCCTGTCCCACTTTCACCACCTAATTCACGAACTCTGCCGAGTTTGCCCTTGACTCATACTTGCAGCATGGTCGTCACGAGGTCGTAGGAGGTCGTAGGTAGGTGGTAGAAACATAGAAACATAGAAATTAGGTGCAGGAGTAGGCCATTCGGCCCTTCGAGCCTGCACCGCCATTCAATATGATCATGGCTGATCATCCAACTCAGTATCCCGTACCTGCCTTCTCTTCATACCCCCTGATCCCTTTAGCCACAAGGGCCACATCTAACTCCCTCTTAAATATAGCCAATGAACTGGCCTCAACTACCCTCTGTGGCAGAGAGTTCCAGAGATTCACCACTCTCTGTGTGAAAAAAGTTATTCTCATCTCGGTTTTAAAGGATTTCCCCCTTATCCTTACGGTAGCAGGTTTGTGATGCTACTCGTGGCATCAAGTAGGTCGCGACGTTTATTCTAGCCCGATGAAAAATGTCCACGAGTAAAAAAGGTTGTGAATTAGGTTGTGAAAGTGGGACAGGCCCTTTACTGTGTGTTATTAGAACTCTCTTCAAAGGCAAATGGAATCTATTGTGGTACATAGATTAACAAACAGTACAGCACAGGAACAGGCTCTTTGGCCCACAATGTCTATGCCGATCATGATGCCAAGTTAAACTAATCCCAACTGCTTGGACACGATTCACATCCCTCCATTTCCTGTCTGTTCGTGTGCCTGCCAAAATGCCTCTGAAACATGCCTCGTTGTATCTGCTTCCACTAGCCCTCCTGGCAGCAAATCCCAGGCACCTACCACTCTCTGGGTAAAAATAATGCATCGTAAATCTCCTTTAAACGTTCCCTCCTCTCACAGTCAAGGTATGCTCTTAAGCATTTGATGTTTTCATTCTGCGATAAAGACTGACTATTAATCCTATATATGTCTCTGATCATTTTATAAATTCAAATGAGTTCACCCCTCAGACTTCAACGCTCCAACAAAAGTAATACACGTTTGCCAGCTACTCCTTATAGCTAACATCCTCTAATCTTGGCAACATCCTGTTAACCATCTTTTGCACTTTCTCCAAAGTCTCCATACCTTTCCTGTAATGTGGTCACCAAGAATGCATGTAATACTCCAAATACTTTCACCTTACTTGCCAAAGCAACCTCATATCTTCTTTTAGCTTTTCTAATAGCAGGGGCTATGAGAGAAATATTTCAAATGTCATTAGAAACGGGAAGAGTGCCGGAGGATTGGCGTACTGCGCGTGTTGTTCCATTGTTTAAAAAGGGTTCTAAGATTAAACCTAGCAATTATAGGCCTGTTAGTTTGACGTCAGTGGTGGGCAAATTAATGGAAAGGATACTTAGAGATAATATATATAAGCATCTGGATAAACAGGGTCTGATTAGGAACAGTCAACATGGATTTGTGCCTGGAAGGTCATGTTTGACTAATCTTCTTGATTTTTTTGAAGAGGTTACTCGGGAAATTGACGAGGGTAAAGCAGTGGATGTTGTATATATGGACTTCAGTAAGGCCTTTGTCAAGGTTCCTCATGGAAGATGTGTGCAGAAGAGATTAGTTTAATCTGGCATCATGTTCAGCACAGATATTGTGAGCCAGAGGGCCTGTGCAGCAGTGTGCTAGCTTCTAGAAATATCCAATAGAAGTTGTCATTGTTAGACATTTGTGGGGTTATAGATGTTACTTTCTACTAAGCAGCCTAATTCTCCACGTTGACTAGTCTGTGGAATTATAAATAGGATTGAGTATTGAGTGCAAACATCCCCACTTTAGATCATACATGTATGAGAGATAATTGTTAAAACACTGGGAGATTGTTACCTTTAGGTCATCACACTGAAGAAATTCTGTGACATTGTGCCAGAGAAAAATAGGAGAAGGAGCAGGCCATTCGGCCCTTCGAGCCACCTCTGCCATTCTATATGATCATGGCTGATCTTCTAAAATCAGTACCCTGTTCCTGCTTTTTCCCCATATCCCTTGATTCCTTTATCTCTAAGAGCTTCTGTAAACCCTCTCTTGAAAAGATCCAGTGAATTGGCCTCCAGTGAACACAAGCCCAGTCAACCCATTCTTTCATCATGTGTCAGTCCCGCCATCCTGGGAATTAACCTGGTGAACCTATGCTGCACTCCCTCAATGGCAATAATGTCCTTCCTCAAATTAGGAGACCAATGTGCACACAATAGGTGCACGCTCAACAGGGCCTTGTACAACTGCAGCAGGACCTCCTTGCTCCTAAACTAAAATCCTCTTGCAATGAAGGCCAACATGCCATTAGCTTTCTTCACTGCCTGCTGTACCTGCACGCTTATTTTCAGTGACTGTTGTACAAGCACACCCAGGTCTGTTGCACCTCTCCTTTTTCTAATCTGATACCATGGATGAGATGATCAGCTTTTGACAACAAGGTCTACATTCATTTGTGTCCACAAAACTTCTCATTTTCAATATTATCAGAGGTCCTGAAGGCTGACAGAATGTTGTGAAGTCAGCTACAATCCTAAACATTTATCGCCATTCATTCATCACTTGCTTTAAATCCTGAACCCCCAATCCAATAACATAAAAAAAGTACCTCACGAAAGGCTTGTAGATGCTTAAAAAGGGACCTCATCACCACCTATGCAATAAGAACTATGCGTGATGAAGAAATACTTATGTCAGCAATCTTTACTTTCAACTACTGAAAGAAGCAAAGGATTTTTTTTTCTCCCAAAAAATATTATACCTGGGATTTTCAGGATGGATATTATGAAATAAAATTCTCTTTGGAATTGAAACAGTTAAATTACTAGTAATTCTCACAGTCAAGTGCAATAGGAAGTTAGGTGTTACCAAAATGTATGGTTCAGTACATATTCAAAGAGGATTCCTCAAGGGTAATAAACTGCAAATTTTGCCGAGCTAAATGAATTCTTGTGAGAAAAGCTTTGTGCTGACTTTAAGCCTCAGATGTGACTCAAGTCTTTGAAATCTTTCCAAGAATGCACCATTAGCCATTATGCTGGACCACCTCTGGGTGTAAGTAGTTTTGATGAATATGCTATGTCAGGATAAAAGTACAGGTTGCCTCCTAAATCTCTGCAGTCTACCCAGCTGTAGATGACATTGGGATAATCCATGTGTTACGAAGCCTTGCAGAGCTTTAAATTAATTTGTTAAAGAACTGTTTTAAATAAAAAATATATATTTTCAAGGAAGAATTTTTAATTTACATATAAAGACAGTTGAACCAACACATGTATTTAAAGTCAATTAGAGATTATTTAATTATTCTTTTTTTATTCTTTAGCAAATTTATTTTCATGCTTTAGTGTGCCTGTTCTTTATACTTGCATCATTATTATGCTATCAAAATAAAATGAAGAAACCCTTCCCCAGATTTGATGGGAAACTTTCACGACCTGCAAATTTATTGACTTGATGGAGAAAGTCGGGAAATATGTTTAGAAAATATTCAAACAAAGAGATGTTTCTCTTTTATGCATTTTAATATAAATATAGGCATGTGTTAAGAATGGTGTTGCATTGCCCATTGACCATCATCACCTACTCAACAAACTGTACCAAGCACGAATGGATGACTGTTTTTACTGACTACTTCCAACATTCTCCAAAATTGCTAACAATATTGACAGACAGATTTGAGATCATTTAACACAAGATAAAAAAACATGTTTTTGCAAGCTCAATGAAGGTGACATTTCTAACGGAGACATTTCTAAACATCACTTTAGCCATGACAGGATTAATAATACTAACTTTCAGATCACAGTTGCAGAAACATCTGACAGTTTCTTGGAATGAAGCAGCAAGAATAGGAAATGACAACTTTGTTGCACAGAAGAAGGAGATGGGGTATAACACATAACAGGCATTCACACAGGCACCAGGTCTACAATCAATACTAGACTAAGTGGGGACCCGTTGGGTCCCAGCATCACACAGGAGGGCTGGACACCCAACGCAATATTCCACCTCTCCACCTATTCCAATATTGCTGCTGGCCAGTGGGGGGGTGGGCACTTTCTGTTGCGCTAGTATGAGTGTTGTGGGCCGAAAGTACTGTTTTCCAGAGGGCTAGTATGGAGTTTGTGGGCCGAATGGATTTTTGGGCTGGCAGCTCAGTCACTGAGGCCTGGCAGTACAATCACTCAGACCTGGCAGGCTGGCAGCTGAGAAACTGCCAGAAATTCTGCCCAAAACAGGTGACAGACTGTAAGAGAGCCCACCTACCTTCACCCCCACACTCTGCTCCTTGCCATTCCCCTCCCACCCACACATTCAGTGCATTTCCCCTCAACCTCCCCCCATGCACACTTAGTGGCTCTCCCACAGAGCAGCCATTCCTGCCTATTAGGTTCCCATTGTGATGAAGAACACACAGGCATCAAAAGTGCAAAAAGGATTTATTAAAGTTTAAAATGTGAATGACTTAAAATATAAGAACAATTTAAATGTTAAAGATGAGAATTATTAAAGTTCTTACTTGTTGTCTCTCTTGATGTGTTCTGCTGCTCACTGCCTCTTGATGACTATTTCCTGTTCATAAAAAGAGACAATTTTAATATAGAGAAAAGTCAGCGGTCAAATTTTAAGAAGGAAAATCTGAGAATTTATCTCAGAAGTCATCATTCAACGAAGCACACTTTTAATGTCAACATTCTTGGTCGATGTTCCATCCTTCAGGAAACCTTTGACATTTCCCTTCAACCAAAATGCTTAGTGTTGCTGAAGACATCTGGAAGAGTTCTGTCCACCGCTTCAAAGCGTTCTCTCCTAATCATTGGACATTCATCCCAAACAATGACTCACTTGCCTCATGAAATGTGCCGTCTTAGAGTCCTTCTCCATGTTGCAGAATGTATCCTCGGCCACTTGGATGGGTATCTTGAATCGAGAATGTGTAGTTCTTCCACCAGGCAGAAACGTAGCTGCTATCCCAGAGGATACTACAGCAACAGCCACATCACCTTGACCTCTAACTTTTCCTGACATGGTGTTGAAAAAGCAGCCTAAAGACAATTTCAGTTGTTAATGAACACTGAAGATTTTGTGCAAAACAATTGAGGTGGGGGCTGTCAGGGTGGGATGGGGGGTGGCAAATGTTGTGCAGCCAAGGGAGGGGCACAGCTTCAGGCGGGGGTTCTCGTGAGCTGATGAGAAGGGGGGTGTCCTCATGCAGGGGATGAGAGCGGCTTCAGTAGGGGGTGCATCCTATAGCCAGAGCGCATCATCTTGAGGTGGGGGGTGTCAGTGGAGGGGGGGGGGGCGGTGAGCGACTTACTCATGACCTGTGGACTCACTCACTGCCTTGGGATTAACTCATGGCCTTTGGACTGACTCTCACAGCTTGTGGACTGACTGCTGCCCGACTTCTGGAGTCACGTCCGACTTTTGTAAACTGAAAACTGTAACATCTACATTGAGGAACAGCTTCTTCCTGACAGCCATCACGCTATTAAACTTAACAAATAAGCTCTGAACTACGAAATACTATATTATTTCACACACACACACATATATATTCACACTCACACACACACACATTCACACACACACACACATTCACACACACATATTCAGACACACATATTCACACACACACACAACACACACATACACATATACACACGCACACACACACACGCACACATATTCACACACACACACACACACACACACACACACATATACACACACACACACACACACACACACACACACAACCACACACACACACACACACACACACACACACAAAAATTAGTTAAGACCAAAGTTGGACCCTTAAAGACTGAAAAAGGTGAATTTATTATGGGGCACAAGGAAATGGCAGATGAGTTGAACAGGTACTTTGGATCTGTCTTCACTAAGGAGGACACAAACAATCTTCCTGATGTACTAGTGGCCAGAGGATCAGGGGTGGCGGAGGAACTGAAGGAAATCCACATTAGGCAGGAAATGGTGTTGGGTAGACTGATGGGAATGAAGGCTGATAAATGGCCAGGGCCTGACGGTCTGCATCCCAGGATACTTAAGGAAGTGGCTTTAGAAATTGTGGATACATTGGTGAACATTTTCCAATGTTCTATAGATTCAGGATCAGTTCTTGTGGATCGGAGGGTAGCTAATGTTATCCCACTTTTTAAGAAAGGCGGGAGAGAGAAAACAGGGAATTATATTACTTATATATACTTATTATATATAACAGGGAACTTTACTGCCAGCCTCCCCTCATCGTTAGACCCCCTCCAGTTTGCCTATCACCCCAACCGTTCTACAGAAAATGCCATCTCTACCACGCTGCACACAGTACTCACTCATCTGGAAAACAATAACACTTACGCCAGAATCCTGTGCATTGACTTCAGCTCAGCTTTTAATACCATCATCCCACAGAGACTTGTGGAGAAACTAACCCTGCTGGGCCTCAACACCACCCTGTGTCACTGGATCTTGGACTTTCTGACAGAGAGACCACAGTCAGTCCGTGTTGGCAAGAACACTTCAGGCTCGATCACGCTGAGCACCAGCTCCCTTCAAGGCTGTGTGCTCAGCCCGCTGTTGTTCACACTGCTCACACATGAGTGTGCTGCCAGATTCAGGGACAATAAGATCATAAAATTTGCGGATGACACAACAGTGGTGGGACTCATCAGCGGAGATGACGAATCAATGTACAGGAAGGAAGTAAAACAACTAGTGGACTGGTGCGGCAACACCAATCTAGCACTAAATGTCGACAAAACAAAGGAGATGGTTGTTGACTTCAGGAGGGCGCAGCCAAAACACACACCCCTCAACATCAGTGGCACTACAGTGGAGAGAGTGGAGAGCATAAAGTTCCTCGGAGTGCAAATTACAGACAATATCACCTGGTCCAGGAACAACACTGGGATTGTCAAACGGGCCCATCAGCGACTGCACTTCCTGAGGAAACTCAAACAGGCCTTACTCCCCACCAACATCTTCAGGACTTGCACACGCACACGCGCGCGCACACACACACGCACACACACACACACACGCACGCACGCACGCACGCACGCACGCACGCACACACACACACGCACAAGGCTTTGGAGGCTCAATCCAGCACTAAATGCAGCTCAACTCTGCCTGTCTCGCCGGGCTAACCTACAGTGCTGCTTCTCCGTGCTGGCTGTAAACCTGGGCAATATTTCCTGCAAGTCCAGGCAGGGCTGTAGGTTAACCTGGAGGGACAGGCAGAGTTGAGCTGGGTTTAGCGCTGCTTCTCTGTGCTGTCTATGGGCCTGAGGGCACGCCGCCCGTCTGACTCCCGATGTCTCTGGGCACAGGGCAGCGCCGGAGAGCCGGGATCGATCCTGGCTGCGGATGAGGCGCAGGTCAGTGCCGAGAGTGTTTTGGCACGTCTCCCTCCTCCAATCACCGTGCTCTACGATCAGCAGTCCTACCCCCACTGTCTCGCGAAAAGCGGAGATTTCATCAGGTTTTAAAATCCGGATTACAAAAAATGGGGGGGATCGTCCCCCACCTCTCAAAACAGGGAGGGGACATGTCCCCCCCCCCCCCCCCCCCCCCCCCCCCCCCCCCCCCCCCCCCCCCCCCCCCCCCCCCACCCACCCCCCCCACCCCCCCCCCCCCCCCCCCCCCCCCCGGGATTTCCGCCCCTGTCATCAGCCATCGCATACAGCATATAATCCTCCAACATTTTCGCCACCTCCAACAGGATCCTACTACTGGCCACATATTCCCATCTCCACCCCTTTCTGCTTTGCGCAGAGACCGTTCCCTCCGAAATTCCCTGGTCAACTCATCCCTTCCCACCCAAACCACCCCCTCTCCAGGTACTTTTCCCTGCAACCACAGTGGATGCAACACCTGCCCCTTTACAGCCCCCCTCGAATATATCCGAGGACCCAAACAATCTTTCCAGGTGAGGCAGAGGTTCACTTGCACCTCTTCCAACCTCATCTAATGTATTCACTGTTCCATGTGTCAACTTCTCTACATCGGCAAGACCAAGTGCAGGCTCGGTTATTGTTTCGCTGAACACCTCCGCTCAGTCCGTCTTAACGTACCTGATCTCCCGGTGGCTCAGCACTTCAACTCCCTCTCCCATTCCCAATCTGACCTTTCTGTCCTGGGCCTCCTCCATTGTCAGAGTGAGGTCCAGTGCACATTGGAGGGACAGCACCTCATATTTCGGTTGGGTAGTTTACATCCCAGCGGTATGAACATTGACTTCTCTAATTTCAGATAGCCCTTACTTTCCCTCTCCATCCCCTTCTCCTGCCCAGTTCTCCCACTAGTCTTACTGTGGCCGACTACATTGTATCTTTGTCCCGCCCCCTCCCCTGACATCGGTCTGAAGAAGAGTCTTGACCCGAAACGTCACCATTCCTTCTCTCCAGAGATGCTGCCTCACCCGCTGAATTACTCCAATATTTTGTTTGTACCTAAGAAGTACTGCTAGATATATTTAAGTTTCACTAAAACAAATGTTCAATGTATATGATGGAAATGTATTTTGAGTTGACAGATTAATAATGTGATAAATAAAACCAGAGCAAGACAATAGTGTGAAATATAAACATCAGATAAAGAAGTCAAAACCAAGTTGGCGGGGATGCTTCACTTATTTTGATTTTATTTTTCTTGTTGGACATTTTACAAAACTATCACCACCATCCAGATTTTATGAACTCATTCGTACAAAACCCCTTCCAGCAATATTTTCCTTGTGCTTTTTTTTCCTGAGTTCCGCAAATATGTGTTCTTTGTTTTAAATAAATTGTATTTTTGAAATTTTTTCTAAAATACTTAAAATAAAATTTGACCTCGACACTGAACTGATCAATCTAGGTACGTCAAAAGCCTGTTCTAAGCTAACATTATTTCAAAGACGTTTCCTTAACTATGGCCCGATAACGGCGAAAAAACTAATACTTAAATTTTGGAAACACACATCAGTCCCTACTGTTAAGATGTGGATTACATACATGTCCGAAACATTACATCTGGAAAATATTACTTGTCTTGGCAGAAAAACCAGATAAATTTTTCAAGACATTGACACCCTTCACCGAATTCTTACAAGGATAGTATGGTGCAACACAACTTAAATCCAAATATGGGTTGGGTGAGGTGGGCGGGGGGTGGAGGGGACGAGAGGCAGGTATATCACCATTTTTTTCTCTTTTTTTCTTTCTTTTTTTACTTTCTTTCTTTTATCCATTCTTTGGCTACGCTACTTTGGTAGTCTACGGGTCCTATCTTTGCACCTCTCACTTTTTCTCTATTTTGTTCTTTCTCTTTTCTTTTCTTTTATTTTCAAGTTAAAAAGTTAAAATTGAAGCTGTACATTAACTGTATAATTTTATATGTCGACTGTTTTATTCTTGTACAATTGCTTGTAATAAATAAATAAATAAACTGTATTATATTATAAATAGATAAATGGTTTTGTAGAATATCCAAGTCACAATTATACAGCTGTTATCGAGGGACCACCTTAAAATAAAATGCTTTGAAAATCTCCCCAGGGTCTTCATAGCACATTTTTACATTCAACGGCAGCTGCATGTCCTTGCATGGAAGTAAATAGGAACTCCATAAATATATTTTCTGAAACACCAGTCACTGTATTGTTTGTAAATGTGTAGCAGGGGAAAGGCAAATCATGTAATTTTGATTTGTAGAAAAGCATTGATCTTTCTGATGGTAGATACAGTATTTGAGCAGAGTGCTGCATTCCCCTCACTGGTAAAACACTTTACATTATAGGGTTGAAATTTAACCTGCCTTTTACGTAGTCGATCACAAGTTTAGGCGAATAAAGACTTCCTTCTGGAGTAAGGTTGACAGGAATTGTTTTTTCCAATGGCACATAGGGATGCCATGTATTATGTATAATGAAACCTTGTTATTTGCATTCGTTCAGCAGTACAATCACGGATTGCAGGGGTTGTTTTTTGAAGGTCAGACCACGATTAAAAACAAAAGGCTTTAGAGCTGAAGACAAATTTCTTACTGTTCTGCCATGGTAATTACCACCTACGGCAGTCATTCATAGAAGCCGGACCCAATGGGGAATAAATTTAAAGATATTCAGTGAAATGTTTTTACTGAAATGTGACAAGAATGTGGAACTCGTTTGCACAAGATGTAACTGAGATGAATACCGCAAAAAAAAATGTTTTAATCGGGAAGAAATCTGAAGACGTCGAAGCTTGTGCTAATTGGATTGGTTGAAAAAAATTTGGGAGGGCAACACAAAGTATGAATGGATAGATTTTTGAGTTCTAAATACTTTGTTGAAGCAAAGATCTGCAGATGCTGGTTAATACACAAAAGGACATAGGGAAAAAGGTTCTCGACGTGAAATGTCACCTACCAACGTACTCCACACATGCTGCCTGGCCCGATGACTTACTCCAGAACATTGTGTCCTTTTGAAACATAGAAACATATTAAAAAAATAGGTGCAGCTGCAGGCCATTCGGCCTTTCGAGCCAGCACCGCCAATCAATATGATCATGGATGATCATCTAAAACCAGTACACTCTTTCCTGCTTTTTCCCCATATCGCTTGATTCCTTTAGTCCTAAGAGCTAAATCTAACTCTTGAAAACATCCAGTGAAATAACCTCCACTGCCTTCTGTGGCAGAGAATTCCACAGATTCACAACTATCTGGGTGAAGAAATGTCTCCACATCTCAGTGTTAAATAGCCTGCCCCTTATTTATTATTTATTCTGTGACCTCTGGTTCTGGTCTCCCCCAACATTGGGAACATTTTTCCTGCATCTAGCCTGTCCAATCCTTTAAGAATTTTATATGTTTCTATAAGATACCCTCTCATCCTTCTAAATTCCAGTGAATACAAGCCCAGTCGACCCATTCTTTCATCATATGTCAGTCACATCATCCTGGGAATTAACCTGGAGAACCTACGCTGCACTCCCTCAATAGGAATAATGTCCTTCCTCAAATTAGGAGACCAAACTTGCACACAACACCCCAGGTTCAGTGTCACCAGGACCCTGTACAACTGCAGATGGACCTCCTTGCTCCTAAACTGAAATCCTCTTGCAATGAACACCAACATGTCATTAGCATTTGTTGTTATTATTTCTGGGTTGGCGGGATCAATCAGGGAATTGCATTTATGCAGCCACATACAAGGATACAGCAGTAATCATTGTATGGCAAAATTAAAATTGTATCCTTGACAGCTTTGTGCATTGTGTTAAAATGGTTCAGTAAAGTACTTCAATTTTCTCTTGATCCAGTGGTATTATAAAACTGCCAGAAGCTGGAAATTCTCCATTGCAGTCAGGGATTGCAGTCTATTCTGTAGCCTGGTTGGAATGGCTTCTTATCACGGAGGCAGAGGTCTATGGAAGGAAACGCCATGCTAAGAAGAATCATCATGATTTTGACCTCACTGGAGAGAAGTCTCTCCAACCTGCCATAAGGTGTGGTACAGAAAAGATATTCTAGTCTAATCATATTTCTGGTTCTTTCAGAAAAGAAAACTCCCTTAAAAGGCAGCACTGTGGCACAGCAGAGGAGCTGCTGCCTCACAGCGTCAGAGACTTGAGGTTGACCCTAATGACGGGTGCTGTCTGTTCTCCCTGTGGCCGCACGGATTTTCTCCAGGCACTCCAGTTTCCTCTACATTCCAAAGATGTACAGGTTTGGAGGTTAATTGGCTTCTGTAAATTGCATCTAAACATAAAACTAGTGAGCGGGTGATCGATAGTCAGCGTGGACTCGGTGGGCCAAAGAGCCTATTTCCATGTTGTTCTCTAAGCTGAGGAGCTGATGAAGTACTGTTGAAGTGAATTCATTTAAAAGTGGCACAAGCTGGACGTACAATAACTTATTGGCATAATTTTTTCAGTAACTGCTCAATGAGGAGTCGAATGAATTACATTATGAGGATCAGCATTTAGATTGTATTCCATTGAATGTAGAAAGTCCAATGCCAATTTAGGTGCATAAAATGACAAGGTGGAATCAACAATATAGACATCGAAAAATGAATTTTCTGGCAGGTGAATTACCCCACAAACCTTTGGAATGTGTGAGGTAACAGGAGCACATAGAGGAAACCCAAACAGTCACAGGGAGAATGTACAATTGTAGATCTAATCATAGAATTAGATTTGTCATTATGGCAGTGAAATGTGAAAACACTTTTACACTTCTAAGTGAATGCTTATGGCCGATGGAAAATTTCAATATTGATATCACTAGATTATAATTAGCATTCCTACCAAAAGGATATACCAAAGAGAAACTAATGGAATTGAGGTACTGGTTGTCCACAATCTGCCTGAAAGGAAGCACAGATGTCACAAATTGAATACCTTTCTCGAGCCCTAAATGTTATTCTTGTATCATGCCCTTTATCGTGTATCTATACACTGCAAGTGGATCTCGGTTCATATGACAATAAACTGGTTCTTCCTTGTACTTCCAGGAACCAAATGTTAGTTTTTTTAGCTGTGAAATCATTTGTTGCTTTCTACAAACGGTCTTTTAGTATCCCACATTGCAAGGTAATGAAATTAGAAGCCACTTGCTCTGAATGTGCCAGAATGACATTTTTTTTTAAAAGGGAAAAGACAAAGGCAAATGAACAACAGTCTATGTCACATGTTTGTTAACTAAACTTACTCCACAGTGATCAAACAGATTTTGACCCTGAAGTTCCAGGATAATCTGATCTCCTGCCATCATTTAGATTGTTTCTCTTGGGGTTTCACCATCTTCTGCCAGACAACCCCCATGGAAATCCCAGGCGCCTAAACTGTTTTTGCTCAGCTGTCTCCTAGTCTGTGTGACTGCGTCATTTTTAATGGGAAAAGCTAGAATATAAAACTCTGGGAACACTGCCATTGTACAATTCGACAAATCCCAGCAAAACAGAGTTGACAGGTAATCCAGCAAGTAATTGGAAAAACTTTAAAAGAATTTTGGACAATTATGAGATTTATCACCTCATTAAAAAAATCACAAGATCACAGTGCTGGTAGAACAAATGAACCGTATAGACAAGGAGCAAACACGGTCTTCAGTTGAAGACAGATGATGGCAAAACTGCTGTAGGACGTCTTAATAAGATGAAACATTTAAGTGTTTAAAAAGAAACAAGGAAACCAATCAGCATTATTGCCAGGAATGTTCTTCGTGGTTTACTGCCATGTTTCTGAAGTTACTCTGGTTGGTTTTTATGGTGTTTTGGTAATCAGCCATGGAATGCAAAATGGGAGATTGTACCAGTTCTATAAATATGCAGGACTTAATATGAAAAAAAATTGTAGTGCATAGCATAGGTACACGGAAAAAATTGTTGTGTTGACAAATTATATACGACCAGAATTTGCATTTTAATTTTGTCAGAAGTTTAATTACATCATTCATTATTCACTCTTACAACTCACAGCTCTGATTCAGATTCAGAGATCCACATGTCCAGAACTTCCATTAGAGCTAACTTATTTCTCCATAGGGCGCACTGTTGTGATCTGTACAGACACAATCCATCAAGTGATCTGAGGTGAACTTCAGCATCACCATTATTATTATAAAAAGCAAACGTAATGTTGATTCCTGAGTTAATTAATTTTTTATAATATTTAGAACTCTTGACATTTTGAACTTAGATCATAAATTTCAATTTGTATGTTAGTGCTACCAAGGATTTTATAATTTGCTCTTTATTTTCCCTTTCTTTACATTTGATCACCAAATTGTAGCATGTCTAATATCTCTGCCCATATTTCCAACTGATCCTTACCATGCTTTATTTTTGACAATGTTTTTATCATCTGCCAACTTAATAATCAGACCACCTACATTTATATATTTATCACAAACAACTGAGGTCCCACCACTGATATTTGTGGAATACCACTGATCACAGTGGTTTCCCATTTGAAAAGCACCCCAGCACCACCACACTCTGTCCTCTGCAGCAAAGCCAATTATGAATCTAATATAGCAATTCCCCATAGATCCCAAGTGCCTAATCGTCAGATTCAGCTACAATATTCCATGTACATAACATCCTCTTCCCTAACCTCGTTAATTATCTTTGTCAACCCCAAAATCACTCAATTAAGTTCTAAGTCATGAGCTCCCCTGCACAAAGCAACGCTAACGATCCCTATGAGAGACACCAAATGCTGGAGTAAGTCAGCGGGTCAGACAGCATCTCTGGAGAAAAAGGATGGGTGACATTTTGGGTCACGACTCTTCTTCAGACTGCTATCTCTACTGCTTTTATGATTTTCCACAGACAAGTATATTCTATCCCTAAGAATCTTTTCCAATAATTTCCCTACATTGCTCCAAGGCTCCCCAACCTATATTTCCCTGTTTTTATCCCTTTTTGATCATCTTAAACACAAATACATCAATGGCCATTTTACTGTCTGCTGAGACCGCCTCCATGGCTAAAGAGCACACAAAGATCTCTGTCAAGGTTATTGCTGAATAATCCCCCTGCCCCTTGAAAATTGACCTTTAGAATATCATTTAATTTCCTCTGAATATCATTTAATATATGATGATTTTTAAAATCATAAACAATAATCAGATGATTTGTAATCTCCTTTAAACCCCATTTTAAATTCTAACCTGCATTTCATTTTCTGTAGAATGAATAAAATGTTAAATTTTGTTAATCCTAGGAACAATAATGTAATGGGCCAGATCGAAGTGCCATTAGCAGGTGGTTCCATAGGGATCAGTGAATGGGTCAGCCTATTTCTAACTCTTATTATGCCTGCACAGCGACCCTGGAGGAAAGAATTTACCAACTGCACTGTTACTGAATCACAGACACTGAGTCCAGGGGCAAGGCTCAGTTGCATTTTACTCAGTCACATTTGACTCAAGGTCACTGACTCCAGGGACAGTGCTTAGCCACCCTATACTGAGGAGTCAGAAACATTTAGCTTTTGAGCCTATTTATTTGTTCGAGGATACTGACCTGGGTTGAAAGGGTATGAGTGTGTTTTCTATAGGGATTAAGGGACTACGAGCAGGAAATCAATAGGCGAGGAGTCTTTCCAACACAACACTCTAATATACTTGCAATGTTTAATCACTTTCCATCCATTTGCACTTCAGTCCAATTTAAATTCCTCTCCTCAGTCCTTCCTCGCACTCCATAGTTACTGCCCAACCTTTAGAAACTTTCCTGCATTTTCAGCATATGCTTGACAAAGATTTTGCATCTTTTGAGGAAGTGTATTTAGGCCCATAATAATGAATGAATGAATGAATAAGTTTAATGGCCAAGTATTCACATACAAGGAATTTGTCTTGGTGCTCCGCACCACAAGTGACAACATGACATACAGTGACAGTTAAGAATGATACATAAAACATTAAACATTAATAATAAAACATTATTATTAAACATGCAAATTAAATAAAATACTAGAGTCAAAGGAGGCTACAGATTTTTGGTTATTACGTAGACCTACTACTGGTGGAAAAAAGCAGTTTTTATGTCTGGCTGTGGCAGCTTTGACAGTCCAGAGTCGCCTTCCAGAGTGAAGTGATTCAAAGAGTTTGTGGCCAGGGTGAGAGGGGGTCAGAGATGATCATACCCGCTCGCTTCCTTGCCCTTGCAGTGTACAGTTCGTCAATGGAGGGAAGATTGCAGCCAATAACATTCTCAGCAGATCGGACGATTCGCTGCAGCCGCTGGGTGTCATGCTTGGTAGCTGAGCCAAACCAGACCATGATGGAGAAGGTGAGGACGGACTCTACGATGGCCGTATAGAATTGGACCATCATTGCCTGTGGCAGATTGCGCTTCCTCAGCTGCCGCAGGAATAATGTATTGAAATCTGTTTATTGTTATATAACAGCTTTGTATAGCATTATCAGATGTGGCTGGCTGGATGTGAAGATAATTACAATAAAAATTTCAATGCATTATCCCTTAAATTTATGGCTTTATGACATGCAAATGTTTAATAATATTGAATCATTTATGAATAGGATTTCTGCATTTTTAATTATGTTTTTGATGACTTTGTTAAGATTTCAACTGTTTACAGTTCTTAATTTGCTTTTATCTGATGCTGCAGAAAAGTTTGTGTCTTTCAGCATAAACCAGCATCTGCAATTCCTTCCAACATATGTCATAAAGTTATTTGTATGGTTTTAAATTCTCAGTATGTCAATTCTAACTGCAGACAAAGTCAGTTAAAACTCTCAGCAGAAATTCTTGTTCCATGACACCTTAAAATGGAGCAGAGCAATCAGAATAGATCTGAGATATTTCAGTCTATGTAAGAGGCAAAAAGCTGGAGTAACTCAGCAGGTCAGGCAGCATCTTTGGAGAAGGGTCGAAACCCTTCTTCTGACCCAAATCACCTTTTTGATTTTTTCCAGAGATGCTGCCTGACCCGCTGAGTTACTGTAGTATTTTGTGTCTGTCTTCGAGTTAAACCAGCATCTGCAGTTCCTCCCTACACATATGTAAGTAGTAAGGTCTGTTGGCCCTATATTTGATGCATCAGTCACATCAGAACTGGATTGGAATCAGGGTATTCTCAAACTCAAGCTACTGCCATACAAGAAAAAAATAATTGAGGTGAGATCCTTCATATTATGATGTACAGCAATCCCTCATTAAAATGGACCGGGGGGTTGGGGGTGTCGAAACAATGAACCACAGATGATGATTAATAGTAAGATTAAACGAGAACTTACCATTTTGAAGTTTGATCTGTATTTTATGAGGAGTTACGATGAGGGATTACGCAAAGAAGCCCGCCACGACGCATGCTTGTCATTCTTCAAAGCAGCGGTGTGAAATCACAGATAACTGTAATGACTAAACATAGTAAAATTAGAGAAGAGATACAAGTTAAGTATATGATCAAGGGTGGGAGCGGAGGGCACGTAATCCCTCATCGTAACTCCTCATAAAATACAGATCAAACTTCAAACTGGTAAGTTCTCGTTTAATCTTACTATTTTACTTCGGAGTCACGTGAGTGACTACGTGAAGATTTTAAAGCTCTGTGATTTCATGCCCTGGAAACGAGTCCATGCATCACATCTGCCTTGATGACTGTAGGAGGAATTGTGTCAACATATTTTAGACATGAATCCGACATTGAAATCCATGAATTGATTAACACAAATTATAGCTCCCTATTTATGGGGTAATTAAATTCAGATTCAGATTCAGATTCAGATTCAATTTTAATTGTCATTGTCAGTGTACAGTACAGAGACAACGAAATGCATTTAGCATCTCCTTTGAAGAGCGACATAGCAAACGATTTTGAATAAAAAAAAAAAAAAAATAAGTGTCGGGGGGGGGGGGGGGGGGGGGGGGGGGGGGGGGGGGGGGGGCAGTCACCGAGGTACGTTGTTTAGTAGAGTGACAGCGGCCGGAAAGAAGCTGTTCCTCGACCTGCTGGTTCGGCAACGGAGAGACCTGTAGCGCCTCCCGCTATGCACATAATCTAACAAATTACAGAACTTAAATTGTTTCTGCAAATGTTCCAGGTTTAATGACTGATTTATGATAAAATAGTTGGAGTGTTTTCCCCCCCTGACCATCCTGCTGCCTTGAGGATTTGGTCCATTGGTACATCCAACTGCATAGCTGCCGATGTAGCTGCAGCCCTGGTGGAATGAGATTTAAAATATTAGTATCCACCTCAGCCTGTGTTAGACCTGTTTCAGCCATCTTGAGATGGTCTGGACCGACACTTTTTTGTGTGGTTGCTTATGGCTAACTAAAAGTGCCTTCTCATTGCCTCTGATGATTTTCGTTTTCTCCATATATAATGACAAATGTTTTACTATACAGAGACGATCATCTGTTAGGTAAGACCTAAATTTGATATTGAGGTCCGCTGATCCCTGTTTGTTCTGTTTCACTAATTCATAAATATGAAACGTAATGTTTTCAGATGAAGAAGTCATGTCGTCCAGATCTTCATTTATGTAATGACTGTACCCTTGTTAACATGACTGTCGGTTGTTAATATGCTCCATGCATTCAGAAAAGAGTGTAATCTCCCCCCAACCTCCATGCTCTCTATATTTTGTAGGGAACCAGACCCACCTACCTCCATAGTTACCAGTGGCAGGTTTATTTCTTTTTGTAGGCTCTTCGCTGCTGTTGTTGCGCTGGTGTCTGGATTTTTGGTTTGGTTGGCGTTGGAGGTCCCCAAGAAGGCCGGCCTGGGCCATGGCCTAAACAAGACTCATGTTTTGAGTAGCGGGCCTTCGAGCTTTCACCAGTTCTGCTGGTGGGTGCGTAGGGGTGCTGTCTTTGGCTGTAGTGGGTTTTTGTTGGAGTCCCTTTTATTAGTCCAGTAGGTTCTCTCATTCCTGCACCCCTTGCACACTTGTCTTTCCATCTGCGGACCCCTCTTCCAGGTCAGCCCAGAACTGACCCGCAGTGGTCCCCTCTGATGAGGTATAAGCACTGTGCAGCCCTTCAAGAAGTACTGCTGTGGGTTTATCATAGGGCCCACAGTGACCTGACTCCATCTCCCGGAGTCTGTCACATTGGAGCAAATGCTCCACACACCGATCCATCCGGCTCCAGCGTTCTCGGACGCTGGCCGCCCACGGTTGTTCAAAGTTGGACTCGTCTGAGTCCACGACCTTGTTTGTTTTTGTGTCTAGCCTTACCATCCGGCCGCATGGATCTGGCCGGTGCGTAGGCGACATCGGGCACAGCTGATCCCACTATCAGTGATCCGAGTGCCGCTGGCTGCTGCTGGCTGCCCGCTGCTCCGCAGTCCTCCCTCACCAGCTTTGTCGCCGACCTTGTCTTCCCCACCTGTAATCAGCATGGGAAAACACAAAAAGACCGCAGTTCTTACTTGCAGGTCCTGGTTTAAATTGTCGCTACGGGGGAACGTCGTTCCACCCCGCCTCCTGCCGTTTTCGACTTGTCAAAAGTCGACGGCCCCATTCTGAATAGTCTCCCGCCCGGCCGTGGTGTTCTGGCCGGCGCGGGACCCAAAAGTCGGCACAGCTGATCCCTTATGGGCTAGTGCCTTCAGCTGCTGCTGGCTCCCGCAACTTCGCGGTCCTCCCCAGCCAGCTTCACTCGCAGCACTTGTGGACACTATTTTGTCCAGCTTGTGTAAAACAGCGCGGGGCCAAACACTACTGCAGAGTAAATCACGTACCTGCAGGTCGCGGTTTCAAACTTACCGCTGCGGGGGAACGCTCCACCCCGCCTGTCGTTTTGCAAGCGTGAAAGCGATATGACACGCATGCGTCGTGGCGGACTTCTTCACGTAGTCACTCACGTGACTCCGAAGTAAAATACACTAACAAACACAAAGTGTTGGAGTAACTCAGCAGGTCAGGCAGCGTCAGGAGAACATGGATAGGTGACGTTTCATCAAGGTGAGTTGATGGCCCTGGCCTGCTGGCGTCCTGGAGAGAAGCGAGGATCGGCGGAGTTGTTGGTCCTGGCTCATGGCAGGCGCGGCCTGGAAGTGCCCCAGAAGGCTGCGTGGGTCGGCAGTGGGAGCAGTGGGCCCAGCCAGGAAGCTGCTGGGGAGGTGGTGCAGGCTGGGAATGTTGTCGGGAGTCAGGCCTAGCGGTGAAGTCGGTAGGTTGTCCCACTATAACCCAAATCCAGTATAAATAGGTCCCTAATGTTTACTGTACTATGAATTTCAACAGTCACAATTTCCTTTCTAAAGAGCTATATTTGATATTTAGTCATGAGTAAAGTGGACAAATCATCTCTTAACCATCAATCAGGTGAAGGATAGACACTAATCTTTTGACTTTACAGTAGCTGCACATTTCAAGCACTTTAATTTTCATTGTGCAATGATTGATGCAGCACTATGGTTACACCAATCATTGCAGCTACTGTTAAATTAAATCTAATGCATAGGCTGGTTGTAATTGTAGGTAATTTATGTAAAAATAATATGATCAAGATAATATTCTTCTCATGGCTCTTTCTCACGGTGCGACCTGAAGCAAGACTTAACAAGAGTTTAACATCGTGGGAACCTCCTGCGATAACAGTACGGCATTCGTGGACCACCGAGGACCTCCGTGGCGCTAAAGGCAGGTAGTTGTGTGACTTGTTAAGGTCGGGAGAAAATTCAAACATTTTTGAATTTCTCCAAGAGTGACGAGCAGCGTTGCAACATTGTATGAACGCAGACGCCAGTGCGATATCCGTGCGATATCCGTAATGACTCTTGCGGGTACCGTGGGAACTCCTGCGAACGGTAATATGGGTTGAGCACAACACCGGCTGAAAGGAGGCCATCGAGAAGCAGATGTACGCCTTTGAACATTTTTTGGCATTGGCTTTTTTAAATGTTTTATGTAATTTATGTTTTTATGTGTCTTGAGTTCTATGTGCAAATCCTTTTCAGTTCCAGGTATCAGAGCGTTGGAAGCAGGATGCCAGAGGCCACTCAGCCACTCTAGCCAGCACACCAGGGCCACATCGGCCACGTGGGTGGGGTAACGTTGCTGCCAGTGGTCTGCGATGGCCATCCGCTCGCACCCCTGCACTGGCCCGAAGAGGATGGTCACCGCACCCTGGTGTGCCGGCAGCTGTCCGAGCGATGGCTACAGGTCAGTGCCCCACCTCCCCCCCCTCTCCAACACTCACACCCCCCCGTCACTCACCGCCCCTCCCCATACCATCACTCACGCCCCTCCCCATACCAGCCCTCAATCCCCAGCCACGTGCCTTGATGTGTCAGCAGCTGTCCGAGCACCACCTGTGGGTGTAGGGCCCCAACCCCCGATCCCCTCCCTCTCCCCCACCCGGGAGAGAGGGAGGGGAGATGGGTGGGAGTGGGGAAGTGAGCGAGGGGGAGAGATGGCGGGGTAGAGGGAGAACAGTTGACTGTAAACTATCACAGCTGGAATCTTGCTTTGCTTTACTGTGCGGTCCCTCTGCTGATGCGGAATATCTCCCTACTGGACTCCTCGGTCAGTGGGGTTTTCCACTGGTCCGGCAATGAGCAGATGACCAAGTTCCAGATGGCTTGCACCATGGCAGACGTCTTCAGACTCCCCAATGCCCACCTGCGCCCGGTAAGTGTGTGTGGGTGGGGGGGGGGCAGGCTAGAGTGGCTGAGTGGCCTCTGGCATCCTGCTTCCAACGCTCTACTACCTGGAACTGAAAACGATTTGCACATAGAACTCAAGATACATAAAAACATAAATTACATAAAACATTTAAAAAAGCCAATGCCAAAAATTTTTCAAAGGCGTACATCTGCTTCTCGATGGCCTCCTTTCAGCCGGTGTTGTGCTCAACCCATATTACCATTCGCAGGAGTTCCCACGGTACCCGCAAGTCATTACGGATATCGCACGGATATCGCACTGGCGTCTGCGTTCATACAATGTTGCAACACTGCTCAAGTCACTCTTGGAGAAATTCAAAAATGTTTGAATTTTCTCCCGACCTTAACCAGTTACACGACTACCTGCCGTTAGCGCCACGGAGGTCCTCGGTGGTCCACGAATGCCGTACTGTTATCGCAGGAGGTTCCCACGATGTTAAACTCTTGTTAAGTCTTGCTTCAGGTTGCACCGTGAGAAAGCCCTTTTACTCTTACCCATTAGAGTTGAGTTACAAGTGCTGAATCAGAATCTTGGAATCCTGCATCTTTAGTACTGGAGCTACTAGAGAATTAGAGATTGTCAATTGGCAATCAAGGCGGCACAGTGGTAGAGTTACTGACTTACTGCACCAGAGACCCAGTTTCTATCTTGACTATGGGCGCTGTCTATACTGAGTTGTACATTCTCCCAGTTTGGGCTTTCTCCGGGTGCTCCGGATTCTCCCACCTCCCAAAGATGTTCGGGTTTGTAGGTTAATCGCCTTCTGTAGATTGTCCCCAGCGTGTAGGATAGAGATAATGCATGGATGAATTCTGGTTGGCACAGACTCATAAGGTCATAAGTACCCATTCAGCCCATCCAGTTTGCTCCGCCATTCAATTATGGCTGATCTTTCTCTCCCTCCTAACCCCATTCTCCTGCCTTTTCCCCATAACCCCAGACACCCATACTAATCAATAATCTATCTAACTGCCTTAAAAATATCCGTTGACTTGGTCTCCACAGCCTTCTATGACAAACAATTCCACAGATTCACCAGCCTCGGTGGGCCGAAGAGCCACATTCAGCGCTGTAACTTTAAAAACTAAATTAAAAACTAAAACTAAAAATTGTAAATAAGTTCTGGGCTTGCAGTGAATTCTTGTTATTGAAGCATCCCAGATAAATGTGCACAGATGTGGCTAAAGGTCAGTTAGAATCGAACAGTAAAAAACCCAGCTGCTTCCCCTTCAACTATAATTGTATCAATGTCTCCAACAGAAACAGAAATCAAATTGACCCTTCCTTAGTAACATCCTGGCCACAAAGACTGGGTAGAATCTGTGTATTGAACTGCAAGTGGCTCCAGTTGTCCCTCATCTGTGTCCTCAACCTTTGAGGCCTAGATCAGTTAGTAAATTAAAATGATCTCTTGCCTGGGAAGCAGCAACAATAACACTGAAGAAGCTTGACTCTGATCAGCACTAAGTAACTATCTTCCAGATGCTGGACTTTATTAGCTTGAGATCTGTGTTTCAGATTTAAAACTATTGTGCTTATCAGTAAATAGTGTCTTGTGTCACCTTTACCTAAAGGGCCTGTCCCACTTTCGCGACCTTTACAGGCGACTGCCAGCACCCGTCATAGGTCGCCAAAATTTTTCAACAAATTCAGCGGCGATCAGGAAGACGCTACGACTCTTTGGGTGACTTGGAGACCTCTCATGCCCATACAGGCGGCTCCTGGTGACATGTCGCGGGTTGTCACCAGGGGGCATGTCGCCAGGGGGGGACGCCTGTATGGTCTTGAGAGGTCACCAGGGGTCGCCTGTATGGTCGTGAGAGGTCTCCTAGTCACCCAAAGAGTTGCAGCATCTTTCTGGTTGCTGCTGAATTTTCAATATGTTGAAATTTTTCGCTGACCTAGCCTGTAAATGTCACGTAAGTGGGACAGGCCCTTAATGCATTCACCAGCCCTTTGTCCATCGAGCTCTTGCCTGTGATGCAGTTTCTTCAGGTATCCACCATTTGGAAGTCTGTCCCCTGGGAACCTAGCTTTCAAATTGAATGGCTGATGAATGGAATAAGTATAAAAAGGCTAAGGTGATATAGAAAGAAGAGAATGCATGCCATGTGAAACTGGAGGGATATGGTGGAAGGGAACAGGGGGATGAAAAGAAATGAAAGAAGGGGGATAAAAGAAAAATATGGGACTCGGGAATAGGTACAGAAGAGAGGAAAGGAGAAGGGTGACTAGGGTGCTGGGAGATGGTGGGAAAAATGTGTGAGCTCCAGGATGGTGGGAGTTTGTAGCAGGGGACAGAGAGGGGGAGGGTGTTAACTTGAAATTGGAGAATTAAATGTGATACCTGTCATAAGGGAAAATGGTTATGATTGTTGCAAATAAATCATCCCATCTCTGGGTCATCACCGTAGGAGTCCCTTAGGTAGTTACTGAGCCCCAAACACATTTAGCTTCTGCATCAAAGGAAGTTTTTATAACAATCCAGAAGTCTCATGTTCATGAATACTGATATTAAAATTATAATTTAGTTGTATTCATTGAAAGTAGAACTGTTTATCTGCCAAGATAAAATTGAGTTTAAGTCTCTGATTATACTATTGTTTTTTATTTACTGTTTCCTTTAATCGTGTTGGAGATGGACAGTCGTTTTTGACGGAAGCATTAATTTACATTTAATCACTGCAAACGTTAGCACTAATTGTTGTCATTGGATTTGAGTATAGGAGCAGGGAGGTTCTACTGCAGTTGTACAGGGTCTTGGTGAGACCACACCTGGAGTATTGCGTACAGTTTTGGTCTCCTAATCTGAGGAAAGACATTCTTGCCATAGAGGGAGTGCAGAGAAGGTTCACCAGACTGATTCCTGGGATGTCAGGACTTTCATATGAAGAAAGACTGGATAAACTCGGTTTGTACTCGCTAGAATTTAGAAGATTGAGGGGGGATCTTATAGAAACTTACAAAATTCTTAAGGGGTTGGACAGGCTAGATGCAAGAAGATTGTTCCTGATGTTGGGGAAGTCCAGAACAAGGGGTCATAGTTTACGGATAAGGGGGAAATCTTTTAGGACCGAGATGAGGAAAAATGTTTTCACACAGAGAGTGGTGAATCTCTGGAATTCTCCCCCGCAGAAGGTAGTTGAGGCCAGTTCATTGGCTATATTTAAGAGGGAGTTAGATGTGGCCCTTGTGGCTAAAGGGATCAGGGGGT
Organism: Leucoraja erinaceus; assembly: GCF_028641065.1. Taxonomy (NCBI): domain Eukaryota; kingdom Metazoa; phylum Chordata; class Chondrichthyes; order Rajiformes; family Rajidae; genus Leucoraja; species Leucoraja erinaceus. The sequence goes on from NC_073381.1 coordinate 58,096,974, forward strand.
ATGGAGAGAAGGCAGGAACAGGATACTGAGTTGGATTATCAGCCATGATCATATTGAATGGCGGTGCAGGCTCGAAGGGCCGAATGGCCTACTCCTGCACCTATTTTCTATGTTTCTATGTTTCTATGTCATGGTAATGAGAGAATACAACATTAAAGGATGGCTTATCGGGGATGTAAAATAAATATATTTGGTTTGTTAAAGCACTTTCCAAGGTCATTGCAAAGGAATGTATTTTTAGTCCCTGACATTTATACTAAATTCAAAACATATTTTATGAGCAGCACAATCCAATACCAATTTTAAAAAGAGCCACATAGATACTTACAAAAAGTTGTGTAAGAATAACAGCTGCTGAATGAAATAATTTTGACTGTTCCTTTTGAAAGTTAATTAATTTTAAATAAAGCAAGGGGGCTAAATGTTGTTGCACTTTGAGGATTTTCAGGATGCAAAGGGGTCAAGTGGAATTAAGTATAACAGTGCCAGAAGATGTCTGCTGTTTCAATTGAATTAGCTGCTCCAGAGACATCAAAGCCATCAAAATTAGGCTCCTTAAAACAGAATTATAAAGGTGCTGCATGCAAATCCTGTGTAATTGATGTTGGCAAAGGCCTGAGATATTTTCATGAGCACTATTTGCGGGAGGCTCACTTCAAGCAATGCTGGTCTCTGCTTTCATTATAGCTGGCTTGTAATGTATTCATACATATTCATGTATATGTTAATGAGTTGGCGTTCAATATCAGCAGGGAGTGTTGGCTAATAAATCTCTCTCTCGTGATCCAGGCGACCTGCGTGTAAGTTGTTATTCATTCTGCCGTCCGGAATATTACAAAATTGGTGAAGAGGATGGGATAGAGTTTGTGAACTCATCCTTTAAATACAGTGCAGGACTGCTTTGCAACATGCAGTATTGTTTAACATTTTAAGCAGTAAATATGAAGTTGTGTCGCAGTTGTTTGCGAGCTGGACATGATAGGCCGCAGATCCTTCTATGCAGGGGACTGTAATTTAAAACAGAGCTGGACAAATCATCGCGAGGTTGTCAGGCTATCTTTATGTTATGTCGATGTGGCAAGATGCCGTCCTTGGGATTGTGTAAGATTTTTTTTTGTCGAGTTTCTCAAGCTGAATAGCCTTTATACAGCTACGTTTTAGGTGAATTGTTACACCAGAACAGACAGGAAATCAGGGTTTTTGAAAAAAAAAAAGAGAATGACACGATGGCAGCGTCCACGGGCTACTGGAAACCTTGACACTTTTGACAAGAGTAGAGAGCCGTTCAGCTCCTAAATAGAGAGAGCGAACATGTTTTTCACAGCACACAACATAATGGAGATGAGTGGAGAAGGAGAGATAGTGACTGAAACAAATAAAGCCGCTTGCGAATGCATTAAAGCGATTCTGCTCACGTAGATCAGTCCTGAAGTGTACGACACACTCGTGAATGTCCTTGCACCCGTAAAGACAAAAGACGTGCCATTCAATGACATTATGAAGAAGTTGGAGGAGCACTTCAACCCAAAGCCTCTGGAAATTGCAGAAAGCTATAAATTTGGCACTAGAAACCAGAAGCAGAATGAGACAATCAATGAGTACATTGTTGCCTTGAAAAACTTAAGTTATCGCTGCAACTTTGGAACCTTCCTCCGACACGCACTTGGCGACAGTCAAACTGCGACAAAGTAAATGTGCACTTGCGCAGTCAGAGGTGGTCTACCTTGGACTCAAAGTAGATACCAACGGACTTCGCCATGTGAAGGCAAAAGTGGAAGCAATAGTGAATGCTCCAAACCCAACAAGGTGTCAGAGCTACGATCATTCCTTGGGATGGTGCAGTTCTATGCATGATTCCATCCAGATTTAGCCACTACATCTGCTACAAAAAGATGTGAAATGGACGTGGGGAAAGGAACAGCAATGTGCATATGACATTTGCAAGGAAAACTTGACGTGATAAACTCCTTGTTAATCATGATACGACACGCAAGATGAAACTTGCTTGTGATGCTTCAAGTTATGGTGTAGGTGCAGTGATCCCCCACGTAATGAATGACAGACAGGAAAAGCCTATTGCTTTTGCATCCCGCACCCTATCACTGAGTGAGCGCGATTATGCACAGATAGAAAAGGAAGCACTCAGCATCGTCTTCGGAATCAAGAAATTCCATCAGTTTCTTCTCGGCAGACCATTCACCCTAGTGACTGATCACAAACCACTACTAGTTATACTTGGTCCCAAGTCAGCTATACCTTCCATGGCAGCATCAGGGATGCAGCGCTGGGCAATTTTACTGACCCAGTATGACTACAAGTTTGAGAACAGAAACTCCAAGTGCAACGCAGTTGCAGATGCATTGTCCCAATTGCCCCATGAGAACTCTGACGTGGGAAGTGAGAACTCAATCTACACACTGCAAGCTATAGATGAAGACTTTCCGGTGACTGCAACAGAAATCGCAGCAGAAAGAGAGACAGACAATGTGCTGAACTGGGTCTATGAACAGACATCAAACGGTTGGACTGAAATCGATAGCGGATTGAACTCAGTTCTGAACTCAGAGCTGAAGCCTTTCCATAATCAACGCCATGAATTATCATGTGAGCAGGGATGCATTAAGTGAGGTTGCAGAGTGGTTGTACCAGAGTCTTTGAAAAACAAAAATATGAATGAACTTCATGCCGAACATCCTGGCATAATAAGCATGAAGTCAATTGCCAGAGGTTTTGTGTATTGGCCTGGTATTGACAGTGACATCGAGTCACTGGAGTCAAAATTGCCAGAGTAAACCACCAACAACACCACGGCAACCCTGGTCATGGCCAAGTAGACCTTTTCAGAGAGTTTATGTAGATTTTTGTGAAAAGGATAATGATCACTTTCTGGTACTAGTAGATTAGTCATACAAATGGATTGAGGTTAAACATATGGGGTCAAGCACTACTACTGAGTGTACCATAGATGAGTTGAGATCCATTTTTGCATGCCATGGTTTACCAAAAGAACTTGTTCTGATAACAGGCCTCAGTTTCGTTCAGAACGGTTCAAAGACTTCATGCAGCGGAATGGTGTAAAACACACACATGTTCCCCCATACCATCCAGCCTCCAATGGGGTGGCGGAAAGGTCTGTTAGAGTTGTCAAAGATGCTCTCAAGAAACAGGTTTTGCAGGGAAGTTTAAAGCACAGCATGAAACATCATTTGGCTAGTTTCTTGCTGAAGTACAGAACCACTCAACACACTACAACAGGTTATTACCTGCAGAACTGTTGATGAAGAGAAGATTAAAGGGCCTGTCCCACTTTCCCGAGTTACTCATGAATTCTCCCGAGTTTTCCCGTTGATTCAAACTCGGAGAATGTCCGTAGCGAGTCCCTAGGAGTCCGTAGCGAGTTCGTAGGAGGCCGTAGGAGTCCATAGATATATCATAGCTGCTCGTTATGCCAGCCATAGGGAGTCGGCATCAGGTAAGTCGGGACGATTTTTTCAGCTTGACAAAAAAGTCCATGAGTAAAAAGTCGGGAGGAGTTCGTAGATCCTTTTTAAGGTCCTTTCAACATCGGCAGAGGACTTGGGAAAGTGGGACAGGTCCTTAAGAATACACCTAAGTCTAATTCTAATTCAACCCATTTTGGCCTTGAGAGTTGAGCAAAAACAGTTAAGTCAAAAATACCATTTTGACTCCCACAAAAAGGAGAGGTACTTGAAGCCAGATGAGCAGGTTCGTGTTCTCAGTCCTCTCAACAAGTCCAGTCGGGACAAATGGGATATTGGGAAAATAGTGGAAGTGTGCAGAACAAAAATATACTTAGTTGAAGTAGAAGATAGGATTAAAAGTGTTCATGTTGATCAAATGATTCCAGCCAAAGATGAACCAAAAACTGAACATGAAGTTCTAATCCCTAAGAGTTTATCTGAAAGTGAGTTGGAAGAGACCACTGTGATTGAAACACAAAGTTCAGTTAATACAGACAAAGAAACAGATTCCTCGGGTCAAAGTCAGGGTACTAAAGCAGAGCCAAACAAGCCTACATTTGAGTCAACACCTAAACCTGTTACACCTGTTACTGTTAGACAATCAGGCAGGATCCATAAACCAGTAGTCAGATTAGGTTTGCAAGTTAAGCAACTCACTGTATAAGTAAAACAAAAATGTGTAAATATATAAAATAAATATGTTATTTTTATCATTTAAAATTTCATAAATACTGGTTTAAATCAAGTATCACAAAAACAAAATGTTAACTGAGTACTTAGATTTAATACTTTAAAAAGGAGAGCAGTGTAATGTATTCACACATATTCATGTATATGTTGATGAGTTGGTGTTCACTATAAGCAGGGAGTGTTGGGTAATACATTTCTCTCTCTCGTGATCCAGGCAACCTGCGTGTAAGTTGTTATTCATTCTGCCTTCCGGAATATAACACTGGCCATAATGAAAGCTATAATGAATACATTCTTCGTCATTTATCATGCAATTTTCCATTGAATATTTTAGCAAAGTGCCTGTGGGAAATAAGAATGGTTTCACAAAAGATCTCTTGTTTGAGCGCAGGGATACTGCTCAGCTTGCTAGCTGAACTGCAACTTCAGGAGGGTAAGTAGCATCAAGGAAGGCAGCAAAGACTTACACAGGCTAGAGGTAGAATAAGCAAGAGCTAAAATTGCAAAAACATGTGGGATTTCTGGAATTATTAGATCCAAAAGTGAAATGAAAAAAGGTTATTCTACTAATAAAGCACTTCAGAGCATCTTAACTTGTTGTACAGTCAATTATGTAACTCTCAATAGTTGCTGTAATTATACAGGGAAGATGTCAACCAACAGATGCACAGACCACTTCAGAAACAACAGTGTGACGATGATCAGATTAAAGGGCCCGTCCCACGAGCATGCGACTCCATGCGGTAAGCGCGACCTAACGTGGTCATTTGAGTCGTACGGCCTCACGGAGCCCGTCCCACTTTGATCGCCGGAGCCATATGGAGTTGTGCGGAGCTGGTCCCGACATCGCGCGGGGCTCCGAAAAACTGACCGTGTTCAAAAATTCCGTGCGGCAATGGCCTGCCGACCTGCAGCTGCCTTGACGCCGTACGCATTGCCTCGATGGGCGTGCGCAGCGTCTCGACGCAGTACGCAGCATCTTGACGCCGTATGTCACGCGCGAACTTCCCGTGGACTTCGCTCGAACTTCACGTCACTCACTCGACCTCCGCGTGGCCCCCGCTTCCGGTTTGGTCTCGCTCGCTGCATGCAGGCGCATGCTGGTGGGACCGGCCCTGTACGGGGATCACTCGACCTCCGCGCGGCCACCGCTTTCGGTTTGGTCTCGCTTGCCGCGTGCAGGTCGTATGCTCGTGGGATAGGCTCTTAATCATATGTATTTGGATTTTTGATACAGAAATAAATATTGGTCAGAACATCAGGGAAAGTTTCTTTAGTCCTCTTTGAACTCAGCCATTAAATATTTTATATCCCCCTGAAAAAAATGTTTCTCCAGTAATAGAATCCCCTCAATGCTGTCCACTCGAAAATTAATTTTACGTTCAATATCGTGGACCGGATCTCAAACCTACAACTTCAAGAGAGAGGGCACACACAAAATGTCATTGTAACTCAGCGGGACAGGCAGCATCTCTGGAGAGAAGGATTGGGTGACGTTTCGCATCAAGACCCTTCTTCAGACTAACTTCAAGAGAGATGTCAACTGAGCCAGAGCTGATAAGTGTGGTAGTTTCAATCATTTTTGCTCTAAATCTGTGCTCTAAATTAATTTGAAATATTATTTTAAAAAGGCATAAAATGTATCAGCAAAAGAAACAACTTTTTGCTTTTGCTGAGCATCAGACAGGAGTCTGGGTATAAACAGAAAGTTGGTTTAACAATTCCCCTGAGTCTTCAACAGTGCATTAAGTTACAGATATGTTTTCCAGATATATGAGCAGGTATATGATGCCTAAAAATATGAAAGAAGGTGTTAACTAATTACTTCCTTTATAGTTCTATTATGTGTGCAGATTATGAGGCATGTTGTATTAATTTAAGCTGTTTCAAGAGCAAAATAAATGTCAAGTAACATGTGTAATATGTTCTGGCAAACATTTCACATGAAACTGGAATTGTTAATTTTTGACTAGAATAATGCTTGCAAAGCATTGCAAATAAAACACAAAACAGATGTGGAATATATCCAGTGGCTAAAGATTACATTGCAGTTATGGCAGTATTATAGTCCTATGGAGCCCTAGCAAACTGTAGCGTTGATCTTGACTTTGTATAATTATGGAACATGGGTGAAAAAACTTGGTAGATCATTTTAAGTTGAATTATGGTTTTAGGGAAACAATGAATGTTGGAGTGCAAAAAACAGTCCAATCAGTCTGTGGTGAGCATGTTAGCTCTTTGAAAATGCTGCCTCATTCACCCTGCTGGTTTTCTTCCTTATGGAGTCATAAAGTGATATAGTACTAGACTAAGTGGGACCCATGTTCACACGGGAGGGCTGGTCCCCCAACGCAATATTCCACCTCAGCATCAATTCCAATATTGGTGTTCAGTGGGGAGGAGGGGTTCTGGAGTGCTAGTATGGATGTTGTGGGCTAAAGGAACTGGTTTCCAGAAGGCTAGTATGGACATTGCGGGCCGAATGGATTCTTGGGCTGGCAGCTCAGTCAGTCAGGCCTGGTGGACTGGCAGCTGTCACTCGGGCCTGGTGGGGTGGCAGCTCAGTCACTCGTGCCTGGTTGGCTGGCAACTCAGACATTCGGGCCTGGTGGGCTGGCAGCTCAGGCCTGGTGGGCTGGCAGCTCAGTCAATCGGGCCTGGTGGGCTGGCAGCTCAGTCACTCAGGCCTGGTGGGCTGGCAGCTCAGTCACTCAGGCCTGGTGGGCTGGCTGTTGACTCACTCGTGGCTGGTGGGCTGGCTGTTGACTCACTCACGGCTGGTGGGCTGGCAGTTGACACACTCACGGCTGGTGGGCTCTCACACACACAAATCCTCCATCACACAAACACACACACCCCATCCATCACACACACACACACACACACACCATCTCACACACACAGCCACACACACATCTCACAGCCATCTCACAGACACGCCCTCCATCTCACACACACACTCACATACACACCCTCCATCTCACACACACACACACACCATCTCTCACACACACACACCATCCATCATACTCTCTCGCACACAACATATATATGACAGCAAAACTCTCTTGAGTCTACTAATGTGGTTGAGCACAGCCTTTCCCCTGAGCAGGACTTCCACAGTGAGGGGGACTTCCGGAATGAGAGCGACATTCAGTTCAAGTAGCATGGTGCAGACCAACCCTTCAATCCAGTTTAAGCAGCACAGTGCATACCAACAATTTACTTCATGCACAGTGTGGACTCACAGTTCTGGACTCAACTCTTACTCACAGACTCAGGTCCGGCCTCTGGGGCTTTATTCTCGTGCCTCCCCCCCCCCCCCCCCCCCGTTACCTTCATCATGGTGGTTGACAGGCGAGAAGGCCAATCTGCTGATTTTACAATTTTTTAAACAGTCATAACTTTTTTATTATTTCACCGATTGAAAAAAAACCTTGGGCAGTTCAAGGAGAGGAGGACGGTGAGTAAGATGGCAAACAAAATCATAGCAATATATGGTAGCGATTTTTCTAAAATGTATTTACAACGTGGACAGGAAGTGGTCAAGATGAGACTTTTAGTAATAGTATAGATGGTCATTTAATGTGGTTGTATTATATAGTGTAATAAAATATGGTGTACCTCAGTATATGTGACAATAAACTAAACTCAATTTAACTTATAGAAACAGGCTTTTCAGCTCGCCTTGTCCAAGTTGGCATATTGGGAGGTTCCATTGTCCTGCATTTGGCCCATAACCCTCTAAACCCTTCCTATCCATATAATTGTCCATACATATTTAAAAGTCATGATTCTATTCATTCTTTAGCCTTCTCTGGCAGCTGATTCTGGATACAGAATGCCCACTGAATGGAAAAGTTGCTACTAGGGTCGCTTTTAAATCTCTGCTCTGTCACCTTTAACATACGCCCTCTTGTTTTTTAGAATCCACTACCCCGTGAAAAAGATTGTGAGTGTTCACTTTGTGCCGTCAAATAAATATTGGATTTGTTGTGACAGCGTGTATCTATTTTATTTCCACATCCTCAAGAATACTAAAGAATAACAAGAATAATGCAGAATAGAAGTTTGGGTATTGTTGCTACAAAGTGCCAAACCCAGTGAGATGCTTTTCTTGTGTCCATTAATATCACATATACTTGTTTCCCATTCTCAGTTTTCCAGCCTCAGAATCCTGCAAGTCTGCTGCTGTTGCTGCTAATTCCTCACTACGGAGAATATTCAAGTTCCATACAAATGTCGAAAAACTTCACCTGATTTTTCCTTCTGCCCAGAGAAGCAAGCAACGTTGAATCTTCAGGGGCTTCCCCAAAACTGACACATTGAGGGACTGGCATTTGTAAATCTCCTTACAAGATACCATCTAGTGATTTGCAAACCTTGATATATTGCAAAACGCTTCAAGGCATATCTCCTCCCATGGATATCCCTGACTGTTTCATGGCTGGCATATCTGTTTGTAGCTCTTGTGGAAACAGTATTTCTTTTGTCAGCTCTGTTGTTCACCAAACTGTTTGGACCCTTTCTCGGATCACTCTCCGATCAGCCTCCCATCAGTGTAGCATCTGTTCAACATGTCTGCAGTTGAAAGTGTTGCCTTAATTGTATTTGCCCTTTGAAGAGCAGGCTGGAAGGGCACACCTGCAAAGTTAAATGCTATCATTAGCAAGAATTTGAAATTAGTTAATAGAGTATGCGATGCAGAAACAGATACAATTTCATTGTAATTCTCGAGGGATCGCAACAACTGTCCAGTGAACTTTGGAATTAAAGATCCTGCTCTTTATGAAGCTTTCATAAAGAGTGCTGTTTAAATGCCTTTAAAAAAATTGGAAAGTAATTTCTAGGCTTCTAAATGCCATTCATTGCCAAAAGCAGAACAATGCTCCAAACATTAATTTGCAACCAAAATCATTATTAAATACGGTTATTATTTTGATATAGTGCTGGTCTAATTGATGACAAGGTTACAATTTTGCTGCCACTGTAAGGTTGTCATAAGAGTTGTGGTTTGCTGGATGCTGCTTTGTTTCGCCCAGAAAGTACTCTGGTTGACTGATCTGAATAATAAAGCCAAAACAAAGAAACAAAGTTAAGGGATGAGTTATGTATTAGCTTTGAAGCAGTTATGTTGCAGGGAGGATTAACTCCACAGGCTCTATTTCCACATGGCTTTTGAGGAATGCCACAGATGCATCAATTACTAAAGAGGCTTTGCTTATCTGTTAGCCAATTTTAATTATTCCATCTTATTCAATATTTTCGGGTTTCGTTCTAAAAAAAAAACAGTATCTTGCCTCAATTTATGTTCAGCCCCTACCAAGTTTCGTCTGAGGTCTGAAGCACCAAATGCACTGTATACTAAAATCAACACCTTTCCCACTGCCTCTGAAATTTGTTCCATCAGTGACATATTTCTAAGAGTTGAAATTAGGACGTCACCTATTTTTTTTTTTCCAATATTCTTATTTTATTTTGTTTTAAGCTTTTGGAGGTGGTCACAACAGAAATGAGTAAACTAAAAACATGGTTTGATTTGAATAAATTATAATTAAATTTAAACAAAACCAAACTTATGCTGTTTGGAAAACGCAAAATAAATACACGTAAAAGTAATGATAAATAATGTTGAAATAGAAAGAGTGTATGAAAATAAATTTCTGGGTGTGATTCTTGATCACAAAATCTGCTGGAAACCCCATATAAAACATGTGAGAGCAAAAGTAACACGGAGTGTTGGAGTGATGGGGGAAAGCAAGGCATGTTTTGAATGAGAGATCACTGTATATTCTGTACAGCTCACTTGTGTTACTGTATTTAAATTACTGTGTGGAAGTATGGGGCAACACCTACAAAACCACCTTACAAACTCTAAGCACACTACAAAAAAGAGTTATTCGTATAGTAACCAATGTAGGATATCATGAACACACCAATATACTGTATTTAAAATTACACACCATAAAGATTAAGGATCTGGTAGAATTTAAGACTGCACAAATAATTTATAAAGCAAAAAATAAACTGCTACCTGTAAACATACAAAAACTGTTCAAAGACAGAGAGGGGGGTTATAACTTTAGAGGGAAACTAAACTTGAAACAGCATTATGCTCGGACCAATTTAAAAAGTATGTGTATTTCCATTTGTGGGGTGGTTTTGTGGAATGGTCTTGACAAAACGATTAAACAAAGTATGAATATAATGCAATTTAAAAAAATGTGCAAAAGAAATATCTTTGAAAAGTACAGTAATGAGGAAGGAGAATGTAAATCTCACAGATGTTAATGGTGATTGTTCTTTTTGTTCTTTTCTTTTTTTGTTCTTTTTTTCTTAATAGCTTGATTGGAGTAGTTTTATTTGAATTGTCTGTTTAGTTTATTGAATTGAATTTGAACATCCTTTCACACTATTCACAAACAACAGTGTCAACAAATTATGATGTTAGTGCTTTAGGAAAATAACGGATGTCCACATGACGTTGAAAGTTCTTCTTGGCTTGGTTTTGATTGGGAAACCTGGCATCAAAAGAAACCATTTAGTAATTTGCAAACCTTTATATTTTGTAAACACTTCGAGGCAGCAGTGAAAGAGCAATAAGCAGTTTTCAAGATGGACCCCCTTTATTTGCAAGCTGCAAGCATCTAATCCTCAGTAAACTTTCCTGGTCTTTACATTTTAGGCTTTACTGAGAAATGCTTGGAGTACCTATTTGTCTTGAGTGGTCTTTTAGTAAAGTTGGTCTATTGTGACTCAATGGTATTTGCTCTTGTATTCAGTTGATCAAGCACTTTAGGAACATGAATGTCATCCACTTAAATTGCTGCACACCATCTGTAACAAACTAGTTTTGTATAGAATGTTACAGAATAGTTTGGAGCCATAGCAGTTCTAAATCTTGATTCTCTCTTCTGGTGCTATTCCAGATGGTTAATTGTATTTTTCCTGCAGCTCACAGTTGCTCCTGCCTCTTTCATTGAGTGGCCTTCTGGCTGAGATTTGTTTTTTCTCATTATAGACAACTAACTTAAAGTAATATGACAAAACAATTCACAAAGTAGAGTGATTTACTGTCAATACTAATGAATGTCAGAAGATTGAATATTACACCATTGTTGGAATTGTAGGCTCTTGACATTGGAAATTCTGTTCAAACCCAGAGCTTATTCCATACAAAGAAAATGAGCATGTTAGAAATGTGTTTTGGGAAGATAACTGTGTTGTGGGTATGCTCCCTGAATGACCATTAAAGATAGTGATGGGCTCAACAAGCTCAACAGATTATGCATCATAATATATTGAATCTTAACAGCTCTATCACAAAACCATGACAGGCATTCAGCAAGTGGGAAACACTCATACTCCAGGACCATTAAAACTGCTGGCTAGGATCCCACAATGTTGGCAGTGTATTGTAGACAGCAAATTATGCTATTTTACATGTTTTTACACCTGAATAGATTAAAGGTTATAATGCCAACATTATGTATCATAACCAACTTTTTAGTAAAATACTTCATCTAGATTTCACACGCTAATTTAAAGTTCCATCTCTGTTCTATGTTAAACATTTATTTTGATCCACCATTCCCTATTTATTTCCACTTTAAGCTTCCCACAGCCACCCCCTGTTGTGAGATCACTCTCTACAGCCAGAAGGCCAGGGAAATCTGGTCTTCTCCATGACAACTGTCAATGGAACCATGATGGGCCATACCGTCTGCAATAGGAGGAAGAGCCCTGCTGTTTTTCTGTTCCTTATTCACATCTGTAATAAAAATATTCTGTATCTCAATGAAGAATGGGTAATACTCACTCATTGAAGTTAATCAAGCTCAAATGTCATGCAAGACAAGATTAATAAATCCCTAAATATTCATTTGTTGCTGATCTAGTATCCCTCTGTATAGTTTGACAACCTTCTTCACAGTCCACAGTAAGATAGCATAATTAATGTTGTTAAATGTAAAGTCACAATGGCAGAGAGGTTTGCTGCAGCACACAAAATGCCATGATGTTGCTCTGTGGTAAATTGGAGTAGACCAGATGCCAGTAAAGCAGGCTGCCTTCTTCTGCCTGGCGTTGAGCTTTATAATTTCATGCTTTTCATTGTGTAATGTCAAATGCTGAAAACCATTTGGATATCCTTCTGACTTGCAGCCACAGTAATTTTATAGCTGGTCTAGATGAATGTGGTCACTGGTCACCTCCCCTGGATATCAGTGGGGCCTTACGATAGTAATTCAATAGATCAATGGTAAATGATCAATTGTTATTAAAATGTCATAAATTTCCTTAAAAGTGCAAAAAACCCAGTGAATATGAAGGTAAAGGGGAATACCCTGTGGGAAACAGTAATATGTCATCATTTACCACAGATTAGTCTCTTTAACCACAAATTGTCACTGTTTGGCACTTTTAGGATATAAAAGTTACTGCAGCTCACACCAAAACATTTAGGTATTGCAGCAATTATTTCATTTGCTGAATTGTTGTTGATTGGAATTGAATATTGCTAAATTATCAGTAAATATCATCAAGTCTGACGTGAAAGATGGGCGTTCATCGATGAAGCAGCTAAAAATGCTTGAACCTTGGGAACTCCCTGAAGAACATCTGCAGTGATGTCCTGAGGCTGAGATAATTGACTCCAACAGCCACATCCATTGTTGTTTAGTGTGACACCCACCACTGGAGTATTTTCCTCTTGATGTCCATTGACTTCAATTTAACCTAGGCTCTTGATACCACAATTGTTGAAATTATGTTTTGTGTCACGTACACCAATTCTCATCTCCTCTCTGGAAATTAGCTCTTTAATCTCTGAAGATTCTGTTCAGATCTGGAGCTGAGTAGTCTTGGTAAATCCTAAACTAAGTATTGTTGAGCACGTTAATAGATCCAATTAATAGCTGTCACTTAAAACCAATCATAGCTTTGTTGATAACATCTTAGTTGGATGTTTGTGTAATTGTAACCAATTTGGATTACTCCTGTTCCTTGTGAAAGGGATATATCTGGGCGATTTTCATTATTACTAAACAAAAGCCACATTGTGACAGTATTAGACAATTTGTCTGGAGATGCAGTTAGTTCTGAAGTGTAGGTCTGCAGTGTGACAACCAGGTTATGATTTGATCCCATAGCTACTGTTACAACCAATGCTCATGGCTGTACCTTGATGTTATGTGGGTGAACTGAATTGGCTGCCTTCTGTGATGATCCACCTTGACTTCTCAAGAGGAAGCCAAGATGGGCCATTCACTGCATTTCTGGTTGAATATCTTTCTTGTTTTTGGTGTACTTGCAGGGCCCCTGCCACTGTTGAGGACGGTTGTCCTGGAAGCTTCCGCCCTCCGTCAATGACAATGGTCTGGGGCCTTTACTATCTTCATATACATAAAAGAGAGACATATATGTGGTTCTGTATTTCTATAGGAGAGAATTATAAAACTAAAGTTATTTAATTCTGTAAAAGAATGGACTAGATGTAAGTTAGGAACAAACAATTAGCCATTTGTAAAATATTGACTGACAATGGGAGAGGAAATCTTAATGTAAAATAAGACAATACAAACCCTTAGAAAAATTCAAACGGATATTAATTCCTTGAATTAATTTTCCTAATGATTTAAATAACTAATTCCAGATATTAGTCCATTGAGAACCAACATTAGAGTAAGTTTTTAAAAGTGAAACAGAGACGTTAATGACTTGTAGGAACAAACCATCTGTCACCAGGGAAGTGATCGCAGATAGAGAAGGAGCCAATATTGGTTAAAGTGAAAGAAATTTCCTGATTTCAAGCAAAACAAAATTCTACTAAAATTTATAATGTTACTAGACTAAGTGGGACCCGTTGGGTCCCAGCATCACACAGGAGGGCTGGTCATCCAACGCAATATTCCACCTCTCCACCAATTCTAATATTGGTGGCCAGTTGGGGGGGGGGGCTTTCTGGAGCGCTAGTATGGGTGTTGTGGGCTGAAGGGACTGGTTTTCAGAGGGCTAGTATGCAAATTGTGCGCCAAATGGATTCTTGAGCTGGCATCTCAGTCAATCAAGCCTGTTGCGCTGGCAACTCACTCACTCACAGCGGGTGGGCTGGTAGTTGACTCACGGCTAATCCTTGAAATTCTATTTCAAGCAGGGTATAAGGCCACCAAATTCTAGTACAGTTTCTTACCACTTCTAGCAGGGTGCAAGGCCACCAAATTCAAGTGCAGTTTCATACCATTTGAAGTAGGGTGCAAAGTCACTAAAGACAGCGAGTCTTGACCTCTCCCTCCTCCATCTTGCAGAGTCTGAGCCACACCCACATTTCTGGGTTTTATAACACCCCCCCCCCCCCCCCCCCCCCCCATCGGAAAAGGTGTGGCTTTCATGGAGTAATTGACAGGAGAGAGAGCAAAGATCTTATAGCGAAGCAAGATAGACTACTCCTGCTAAATGCAATGGACTGACGTGTAGTACGCCATGGAGGGGATCATGGGCATTTTTCCACGCCCATTTTAGCAACCTGAGCCTACCTAACCCGACCCGACTCGCACTGTAATCGATGTTGCGGGGCAACAGTTTGTGTGGGTCAGATTCATAAATCTGTCAGTTCAAACTTCTTGTCAAGAATAAAATTTGATTCTGGTAATTGTCTTTTTTAATGTTTTTTAAATCATTTCTTTTTAAATGGCTCACAAACAGTGTTTGAGTTGATTTTGTAGTAACCGGAACCGACCCGACTTGCAGGGTGATTGACAGGGGGGGACTTTTTGTGCGTGATATAGGGTTAGATTCATAATTCTGTTAGTTCATAATTCCGTTGATTCTTGTTAAGGAATAAAATGTTTATAAACACACATACATGAAAATTATATAAATGTATATAACACACACAATTATATTTCTTCTAATCCAATAATGAACTTTATTTCAGACTAGACAAGGGACATTAAATAAGAAACATTGTCTTGGGGCACTCTCTCTCCCCGCTGCCCCGGGTCCCGCACTCCCTCTCCCCGCTGCCCCGGGCCCCGCACTCTCTCTCCCCGCTGCCCCGGGCCCCGCACTTCTTCTCCCCGCTGCCCCAGGCCCCGCACTCCTTCTCCCCGCTGCCCAGGGCCCCGCACTCTCTCTCCCCGCTGCCCCGGGCCCCGCACTCTCTCTCCTCGCTGCCCCGCACTCTCTCTCCCCGCTAGAACCAATAGACTTTTTTTGCAAGCTTTAGAACCAATAGACTTTTTTTTGCAAGCTTTAGAACCAATAAAAATTTTTTATGCAAGCTTTACAACCAATAGAGACACTTTTTGCAAGTTTTAGAACCAATAGACATTTATTTGCAAGCTTTAGAACCAATAGACATTTTTGCAAGCTTTAGAACCCAATAGACATTTTTTTGCAAGCTTTAGAACCAATAGACATTTTTTGCAAGCTTTGGAACCAATAAACATTTTTTTGCAAGCTTTAGAACCAATAGACACTTTTTGCAAGCTTTAGAACCAATAGACATTTTTTGCAAGCTTTAGACCAATAGACATTTTTTGAAAGCTTTAGGACGAATTTTTTCTGCAAGCTTTAGAACCAATAGACATTTTTATGCAAGCTTTAGAACCAATAGATACTTTTTTGCAAGTTTAGAACCAATAGACACATTCTGCAAGCATTTTAGAACCACTAAGGGCACTTACATTTGAGTTCACATGTGTTCAGTGTTATTCACAGCTCAGAGAAATGTGACCCA
Organism: Leucoraja erinaceus; assembly: GCF_028641065.1. Lineage (NCBI taxonomy): Eukaryota > Metazoa > Chordata > Chondrichthyes > Rajiformes > Rajidae > Leucoraja > Leucoraja erinaceus. The sequence continues at coordinate 58,112,883 of NC_073381.1, forward strand.
CTGCCTTCCTCCATCTTTAAGAGACTGTGTGGCACACCACTTCCTGGTTTTATAGTCCCTCCCGCCAGCCGCCAGCGGGGGCTGCAGAGAGAATGGGGAATTTTGTAAAAACATTAATATCTCTGTCATTTATAATCAACGGGAAAAATCCTCGGCACATATGCGGTGGAGGGGGGCTCTGAGCAAGGTGGCCAAAAATGACGGCCATAGGTGGTGGCGTTCTCTAGGAAATTGCAGCACAGATGACTAAAACCGGTCAAGAACAGACTTTTAGTAATATAGTTAAGTTAAAATATGTACCCAACACTCTTGCATAAGAAGCAGTTCTAACAATATGAAATTCCTGGCAAGATACACCCTATCTTACTTTCATGGCTTCTGGCACTAGACTGAGCTGTATTCTTTAATTTAATGAGACATTGGCACAATCGGTTACTGCTTGCAAACAAAATAATTGTTCAGTAGAATCAGCCTTTTGAGCAACGTTCAAAGAGATTTCCATACAGGAAATAGCAGTCTTGGAAGAGAAGATCTCACGCTATTACTAGAAGCATTATTATGTGATATTTTGGTGCTTGAAAAATTAATGTTAGAGCTGACATTGTTCTGCTCACAACTCATGAACCTATTAACCTGTTTTTTTTCTTTTAGTACCAGTCTATAAATCTTAGGCCAAAATTCCTTCCCTCCCTGACACATCCCTGTTGTGATTTTGGAGGATTGCACTAGATGGGATGTAAATTGATTTTGATTCCACTTTGCCACAGACAGCCTTCACTTTTCCTGGTTGGTCAATTAATTCAATGTTTAATTGTTTAATTGTCATATGAACCGAAAAGGAACTATGAAATTCTTACCTGTAGCAGCATGACAGGTTTGCAAACACAATATGTAACATAACAATTTAAAAATTCAATAATTAAAAAAACAATATTGTGCAAAACAAAACAAAGCCAAATTAGGCCATTGACAAAGGGATGAGAGGACTATTATTACTTCTATTGCAATGCCTCCATCTCCAGTACTCAAAAGCTCACAAAATATCTGCTCTGGTGGGCGTTTACTAGTCAGACACCTGATCAACAGCACTGTGGAAGGACTGTGGCAGTTCAAGTATTGCTTTCTCTCTGTGGCAATTAGCAATGGGCAATAAATACTGGCCTTGTCACCAAATCTTAAGATTCAAGATTCAAGGGAGTTTATTGTCATGTGTCCCAGATAAGACAATTAAATTATTGCTTTGCTTCGGCACAACAGAATATAGTAGGCATGAATACAGAACAGATCAGTGTGTCCATATACCATTATATAAATATATACACACATAAATAAATAAAATGATAAAGTGTAAATAAACAGATAATGGGCTATTAATATTCAGAGTTTTGTTTTAGTTGAGTTTAATAGCCTGATGGCTGTGGGGAACCTGGACGTTGCAGTCTTCAGGCTCCTGTACCTTCAACCTGAAGGTAGTGGGGAGATGGTGGCCAGGATGTTGTGGGTCCTTGATGATGCTGCCAGCCTTTGTCAGGCAGTGACTGCGATAAATCCCCTTGATGGTAGGGAGATCAGAGCCGATGATGGACAGGGCAGTGTTTACTACTTTTTGCAGTCTTTTCCGCTCCTAGGCGCTCAAGTTTCTGAACCAAGCCACGATGTAACCAGTCATCATGCTCTCTGCTGTGCACCTGTAGAAGTTCTCAGGAAGTAAAGGCGCTGATGTACTATCTTTATTATTGCATCAGTGTCCTCGAACCAGGAGAGATCTTCAGAGATGTGCACACCCAGGAATTTGAAGCTCTTGACCCTTTCCAAAATGGATAAATAAAAATGCAGATAGTATTTGATACTTTGAGATGTCACATATTCTAAGATCTAAGATGTTGCGGCCCCATTTAGAGTATTGTGTTCAGTTCTGGGCACTGTGTTATAGGAAATATATTGTCAAGCTGGAAAGGGTACAGAGAAGATTTACGAGGATGTTGCCAGAACTAGAGGGTCTGAGCTATAGGCAGAGGTTGAGTTGGTTGGGACTCTATTCCTTGGAATGCAGGAGGATGAGGGGTGATTTTATAGAGGTGTATAAGATCATAAGAGGAATACATTGGGTAGATGCACAGTCTCTAGCCCAGAGTAGGTGAATTGAGGACCAGAGGACATAGGCTTAAGGTGAAGGGGAAAATATGTGATAGGAGGGGTATTTATTTCACACACAGGGTGGTGGATGTATGGAACAAGCTGCCAGAGGATGTAGTTGAAGCAGGGACATTTAAGAATCAGTTGGACAGGTACATGGATCGGATCTGTTTGGAGGGATATGGGCAAAATGCTGGCAGGTGGGACCAGTGTAGCTGGGACATATTGGCCGATGTGGGCAAGTTGGGCCTGTTTCCACACTTTGTCACTCTATGACTCTGTAACTATCTCTTCCTATGAGAGAACTCTGAATAGAGTGTCTATTTTGGCAGTCTGGTTCAGGATGGGTGATTATTCTGTACTGCACAGCAGAGCAGAGCAAGTATAATTAGGGCCTCAGTGGTAGGAATATTAACCTTGAAGATGACTGATTTATTTACTTATATAAAACATAGAAACATAGAAACATAGAAATTAGGTGCAGGAGTAGGCCATTCGGCCCTTCGAGCCTGCACCGCCATTTAATATGATCATGGCTGATCATCCAACTCAGTATCCCGTACCTGCCTTCTCTCCATACCCTCTGATCCCCTTGGCCACAAGGGCCACATCTAACTCCCTCTTAAATATAGCCAATGAACTGGCCTCAACTACCCTCTGTGGCAGAGAGTTCCAGAGATTCACCACTCTCTGTGTGAAAAACGTTCTCCTCATCTCGGTTTTAAAGGATTGCCCCCTTATCCTTAAGCTGTGACCCCTTGTCCTGGACTTCCCCAGCATCGGGAACAATCTTCCTGCATCTAGCCTGTCCAACCCCTTAAGAACTTTATAAGTTTCTATAAGATCCCCTCTCAATCTCCTAAATTCTAGAGAGTATAAACCAAGTCTATCCAGGCTTTCTTCTTCATAAGACAGTCCTGACATCCCAGGAATCAGTCTGGTGAACCTTCTCTGCACTCCCTCTATGGCAATAATGTTTTTCCTCAGATTTGGAGACCAAAACTGCACGCAATACTCCAGGTGTGGTCTCATCAAGACCCTATACAGCTGCAGTAGAACCTCCCTGCTCCTATACTCAAATCCTCTTGCTATGAAAGCCAACACGCCATTCGCTTTCTTTACTGCCTGCTGCACCTGCATGCCTACCTTCAATGACTGGTGTACCATGACACCCAGGTCTCGCTGCATCTCCCCCTTTCCCAATCGGCCACCGTTTAGATAATAATCTGCTTTCCCGTTTTTGCCACCAAAATGGATAACCTCACATTTATCCACATTAAACTGCATCTGCCAAACATTTGCCCACTCACCCAGCCTATCCAAGTCACCTTGCAGTCTCCTAGCATCCTCCTCACACCTAACACTGCCCCCCAGCTTAGTGTCATCCGCAAACTTGGAGATATTGCCTTCAATTCCCTCATCCAGATCATTAATATATATTGTAAATAGCTGGGGTCCCAGTACTGAGCCTTGCGGTACCCCACTAGTCACTGCCTGCCATTGTGAAAAGGACCCGTTTACTCCTACTCTTTGCTTCCTGTTTGCCAGCCAGTTCTCTATCCACATCAATACTGAACCCCCAATGCCATGTGCTTTAAGTTTGTATACTAATCTCTTATGTGGGACCTTGTCGAAAGCCTTCTGGATGTCCAGATACACCACATCCACTGGTTCTCCCCTATGCACGCTACTAGTTACATCCTCGAAAAATTCTATTTAACTTATGTACTTATGTACTTGTAAAGAGCTCAAACTCATACGGGTTGAAACACAAGCATCTTTATTGTTCAGGTCATTAACTACACAGCAGGTCATCACACGTTCACACTGCTACTCAGACTGGCAAGCAGTGGGCAGGATCTTACACTATGAATGTTACAATTAGGCGGGGTTATAATCACTAAGCATTCTAATTGGCTAACATGCTATAGCCAATCTACATCTCTTCTTCTATAAATGAAAAGTAGATACAGTGTTATCACTACGACGAGTAAACAAATTGTTTAATGCAAAACACTACATCTAAGAATAATGAAGTTAAACATAGTTGCCGTATCTATCAGGTGGCTTACTAACCCGCCCAGTCCGGGTATGGTAGCGAGCTGCCTCATCAACCTTTCCCTCGGAAAAGTTAAGGGCACGTCTGGGTGAACCAACGGGGCTCTGGGGGAACACTGTAGGGGAAGACTGTCGCGGGGGTATAAGGTGGGGGGTGAGGGCGTAGACCGACGCATGGACTGGCAGTGGGGGGGGTAGCAGCTGCAGGCACTGGTGCGACTGGAACAGCGATCACTTTAAAGTTCAACGGAGGAGCGTCAGGACCCTGGAACGCTGGATGTCGTTCCTTCACTGGAAGGATGTGTTGATGGTTGCGTCTGTAGATGGTGCTGCCGACATCGGCAAGGTAGGATCGTGGCTCTTTCGACATGGATGAACCCCAGTTTGGTATGATCTTTGTTAGTCTGTAAACGAACCACTTGGCCTTGGATTAATGGCTTAAGTGGCTTGCTGGTTTTGTCGTAGGCACGTTTCTACGCATCCCGATTGAACTGTACGCGGATTTGAATTACAGCAGGGCAGAGAACTTTAGGCTTTAGGTGATCCTGAGTCACGGGCAGTGGGGGTCTTGTCCACCTGGACATCAGTCGTTGGGCAAGACACCGTCTCTGGCAATATTTCTCAGACTCAGTAAGTCTAGGTAGATATCAGATTTTGCCAGGGAGGACCGTTCCATAATTTGTTTAGCGCTGCGAACAGCACGTTCGGCAAGTCCGTTGGACTGTGGGTACTCTGGGCTGCTGGTGACATGTTTAAAGTTCCAGCGTTTGGCAAAGTCTTTAAACATTTGGCTGGAGAATTGTGTCCCGTTGTCAGTCTGAAGGCGGGCTGGAGCGCGGTATACGGAGAAATGCTGACGAAGTTTCAGGATGACTAATTCAGAGGAGATGGTTGGTAGAGAAGCAATTTCAAACCAATTCGAATACGAATCCACCAACACGAGATAGTGTTTCCCGTGCTAGTCGAAGATATCTGTGGCCAGAGACGACCATGGTAGGGGTGGAGCCGGTTGGGACAGCAGCGGTTGTTTCTGCTGGTGCGGCGCTTGCATGTTGCAGATAGCGCATGACTCCATTTTTTCCCGAATGTACTTAGTCATGCCGGGCCAGTACATCATTTCTTTGGCACGTTGTAGGGTGGCCTCAACGCCAGGGTGGCCACCATGGATCTCCTCGTAGTACTCCTTACGTAGAGAGGGGGTATGACCGCCTTGTGGCCCTTTACAATCACTCTGTCCTGTAGCACAAGCTTGTCACATACCAGAAAATAGGGTTTTGGTTCGGTGGGAGTGTTGGATTGTTTGTTTGGCCAGCCACTTTTAATGACTGAAGTTAGCAGCTGGGAGGTTTTATCCATGGCAGTGTGTTCGGCGAGGTGGCGAAGGCAGTCAGTTGGAACGAAGGAAACCTTTAGAACGGAGAATTCCTCACGTTCATAAGGATGTTATTCGCTGGTGGCGCGTGGTTCCCGTGATAGAGTGTCTGTGATGTGCATGTCTTTACCTTTTTTGTAGACAATGCGGAAGTCGAACCGTTGAAGCTGCATCATCATTCGTTGAAGCCTTGCTGGGCCAGCGTGGATCAGCTTGCTCAGTATGGTAACCAGAGGTTGATGATCAGTCTCTACCATGAAGGTTTTGCCAAAAATGAAGTCTTTGAATTTGGAGCAGGCAAAAACCTCGGCAAGCAGCTCTTTTTCTATCTGGGCATAGCGCTGTTCGGTATCCGTTATTGTTCTGGAAGCGTTGGATACTGGCAAAACATCGCCGTTGAAAGAGGTCTGCAGGTATGCAGCGCCAAGTCCATACTGGGATGCGTCTCAGGTGATTGTAACCGGCAGGTTGAGGTTGAAGTAAGACAGAGTCGATGCACTAGTGAGCTGTAGCTTTAAAGTCTTGAAAGCTCGCTGTTGTTTTGGGTACCAGGACCAAGTGTTGTCCGTATGAGTTCATTGATGTAGGGGGGCTGAAAGTTCGCTGAGATTGGGGATGAACTTTCCCAGGCAGTTGACCATGCCTAGAAATCATTGTAGGCTGGTGACGTCAGTTGGTACGGGCAACTTGTTGATTGCTGCAGTCTTCAATGGATCTGGTTTTAGTCCATTGCTAGTGAACACGTGACCAATGTAAGTGACTTTGGGAACCCTGAATTTGCATTTAAGTGGGTTCAGCTTTAAGTTGATGTCTCTGGCACGGTCCAGTACTTTACGTAGGTTTGCATCATGCTTGGTGGCATTGCGGCCATAAACCAGAATGTCGTCAACTATGATAGCACAGGGGAATTCTGCAAACAGTTGTTCCATTGCACGCTGGAAGACTTCGCTGGCAGAGTTGATGCCAAAGGGCATTCGTAGGAACCGGTAACGTCCGAACGGGGTGGCAAATGTTGTTAATGCCGATGAAGCACGGTCTAACGGGATTTGCGAAAATGAGTCTTTGGCATCCAAAACTGAGAAAACCGTTGCGTTACCGATTTGTGCTGCAACATCTTCGATGGTCCTCATAGGATAGTGTTGGCGTTTGATTGCTGTATTCAAATCTTTAGGTTTAATGCAGATGCGTAACTCCTTCTTCCCTTTCTTTGTGGAGACAACCATGGTAAAAACCCAATCAGAGGGTTCACTGACTTCAGTGAGGACCTTGGTGGAGACCATACATTTAAGTTCATCATGTTTGCTCACGCATGCCATGCGGGACGTGGTGAGGGGCACGTACGATCGGGGGGACTGCATGGTTGACAATTACCTTATATATTGTAGGCAGTTTGCTGAGTTGGTTGTCAAACAAATCTTTATAGTTGGATAGCACCTGTTTGGGTGGTCCCTCGGTCAAACAGAGTTTGTGAACAGCACGCCCGAAATAGACCAAACCCAGGTCATGGCACACATCAATGCCTAGCAGGGTTTCAGAATTTGGCTGAATGATGTAAAATAACAAGTCCTTGGTCTGTTCATTGATGGTATATTTCAAATCGGCTTTGCCCAGTGAGTGAAGAATTTCCCCTCCATAAGCATGTAAAGTGGAGGAGTCTTTTCTCATGTGCTCAGTGGTTCTTATCTTGTTGAACACTTTTAGTGACATGACGTTCACGCGGGCACCATATCGACCTTGGCGATCAGCGGTTTGTTATTGACCATCATGGTCACAGCAGGATCATTAACTGCCTGTGGTGCGCAGGTTTAGGAAAATGATGGCAGGCTCAGTGTCTGAGCTATCAGAGATGTTCCCGTGGGAAGATTCATCTTGTTCATGAGAATCTGAATCTGACGGGTCTTGTTGAATCAGGTGCAGCTTTGCCCTTGGAGCTGTACTCCCACTAGATCGACAACAATTAGCAAAGGTTGGGTTTTTTGCAAATATGACATACTTTCCCATGAGCTATGCAAAACTGGCACCCCTTGGGGTGGGAAATAGTTCCAGTTTGTGCACCTCATGTTAGACATGTTTTGAACTTTGCTGGATGCATTAAGAAATCTTTGCAGAGAGTAACTAGCCATATTCACATTTAGTTGTTGATTAGCATTCGCGCTATCATAATCAGCCAGTGGTGCCACAGTCTCAGCCATCCGACAAGCATGAATAGCCTGATCTAAAGTCAGGTCTGCATTTCGTAATAGTTCAGCTCGCAGCTTTCGGTCACTCATTCCTCCCACAATTTTATCTCTAACAAGCTCATTTGTTATTTCACCAAACCTGTATCGAAAACTGATGTCCTCAAGTCACTGATGAATCGTTCCACAGGTTCATCAGGTTGTTGCACTCGGGCAAAAAATCTTGTCCTCTCAAGGATTCTATTAGACAGCAGGTCACACAGTTCTCTGAATTTTCTCAGCAACACCATCGAGTTATCTATATATTCTGTTGGCACCAATACCTGTCCATTCGCATCCAGTTGAGCAGGTGCAAATTCAAATGAACCAGCACGGATCATAGCCTCCGGACCCGCTAAATTCAACAGTAGCGAAACCTTCAAATCTTCGGGATCCTTGCGGTGAATGATGCGTAAATAATGAGAGTAATCTTTCTCAAACATTCTCCATCGCTCGGCGATATCAGAATCAAACACAAGTGGGCTAGGCTTTCGACAAGAGCTAACCATGTTCCCAAATCACACAAAAAACGCAAATGAAAACTAGTAAACTAAATAAATAGTGATGAACAAGCGGGGCAGACCCAGTCTGACACCATGTAAAGAGCTCAAACTCAAACGGGTTGAAACACAAGCATCTTATTGTTCAGGTCATTAACTGCACAGCAGGTCATCACATGTTCACACTGCTACTCAGACTGGCAAGCAGTGGGCAGGATCTTATACTATGAATGTTACAATTAGGCTGGGTTATAATTACTAAGCATTCTAATTGGCTAACATGCTATAGCCAATGCTACAGTACTTATATAAAAAGACTGCAAAAAATTGTAAACACTGCCCAGTGCATCACCGGCTCTCACCTCTCCACCATCGAAGGGATTTATCGTTGCTGCCTCAAAAAGGCTGCCAGCGTCATCAGAAACCCACACAGCCCTGACCACACACTCATTTCACCCCTACCATCAGAAAACTGTAATGTCCAGGTTCAAGAACAGCTTCTTCCCTACAGCCATGAGGCTATTAAACACTACAATCTCATATAAGCTCTGAACTACAATAAAATATTATTGTTATTATTGCACTACTATTGTTTGTTTATTGTGTGTACATATATATATATATATATATATATATATATATATTGACTCTTATCCTTCCAGAGAATTTGAGGATTCTGCTCAGGCAACATTGGTAGTATCTCTCCAATGTGCTGTAAGTAGTCTAGGTCTCGGAAGCACATTGGAGACCAGCAATCAGTGCTGCCAGTAGATCATATGTTTACTGCCAGGTTTTGATTAGACTTTCGACTTTTAAACTTTAGAGATAAACAGCCCATTTTTGTCAATTGATCAAAGACTGCACAGGCACTTTGAGCGTGAGAATGAACCTCATTGTTGATGTCTACAATTGCTAAGAAATGGTTCCAAGATGTGACTAGTTGTTCGAGTTTCCAGTGAGTTAACAAAGCAATGTTAATCTTTGTTATTGGAGGGAAGTGAGTTGCAGCCAGGGCTTGTTAGATAAGGACATAGTCCCCTTTATGAGGCGGGGCAGGTAGGCAAGGTGGCGATAAAGGCATATGACACGCTTGCCTTCATCAGTCAGGACACTGAGTTGGAATGCTTTGTAGAACTGTACAAGTCATTAGTGAGACCACGCTTTAAATATTGTTGTGATTGCCCTGTTATAGGAAGATAGACAATATTTAATAGGATGTTGTGGGACTGTGGGATTTAGATATAAGGAAAAGCTTTATAGTCATGGGTGTTTTCACTGGAGCATAGGAGTAATGTTATAACCATATAACCATATAACAATTACAGCACGGAAACAGGCCATCTCGGCCCTACAAGTCCGTGCCGAACAACTTTTTTTTCCCCTTAGTCCCACCTGCCTGCACTCATACCATAACCCTCCATTCCCTTCTCATCCATATGCCTATCCAATTTATTTTTAAATGATACCAATGAACCTGCCTCCACCACTTCCACTGGAAGCTCATTCCACACCGCTACCACTCTCTGAGTAAAGAAGTTCCCCCTCATATTACCCCTAAACTTCTGTCCCTTAATTCTGAAGTCATGTCCTCTTGTTTGAATCTTCCCTATTCTCAAAGGGAAAAGCTTGTCCAACTCTGTCTATCCCTCTCATCATTTTAAAGACCTCTATCAAGTCCCCCCTTAACCTTCTGCGCTCCAGAGAATAAAGACTTAACTTATTCAACCTATCTCTGTAACTCTGTATAGTTGTATATAAAATCATGAAGGTCATTGATAAGGTGAATGATCAAGGTCCTGTAGTTTAAATTCAGAGGGTATAGGTTTAAAGTGCGAGGGAAAGATTTAAAAGGGACATTAACATTTTTGCAGAGAAGATGGCGGGTATATGGAATAAATTACCCAAGGAAGTTGTAGAAGGGGGTACAATTGCAACATTTAATAGATATTTGGACAGGTGCATGGATATGAAAGGTTTAGAGGAATATGGGCCAAATTCAAGCAAATATGACTAAAGGCCCTGTCCCACTTTCCCGAGTTACTCACGAATTCTTCTGAATTTTCCCCTTGATTCAAACTCGGAGATGCCAGCCGTAGGTACTCAAGGCTATTTTCTTTACTCATGGACATTTTTCAACATGCTTAAAAAACGTCCTGACTTACCTGATGCCCCGAGTACCTACGGTTGGCATTACGAGCCGCTACGAAATATCTATGGCCTCCTACGGACTCGCTACGGACATTCTCCGAGTTTGAATCAAGGGGATAACTTGGGAGAATACGCGAGTAACTCAGGAAAGTGGGACAGGGCCTTAACTCAGAATACCATGGTTGGCATGGACTGGTTTTGGCTGAAAAAATTGTCCATGCTCTATAACTCAATGACTATGACACATAGCAAGGAGATGCCTCTATAATTACAATAGAAGATGCCATCTTTCCTGAAGATGCTCAGAATGATTGCATCTCTGAGGTTGCTTGTATATCTTCCCCATCCTAGATTTGGATTTATGACTAAAATTCATTCACTATCAAGTTTTACAACTTTACCAGGGATATTATTGCAAAGACCTGCTCAACCATGACCTTGCTTTTGAAGTGAGCGCCTGTAACTATGTCAAGAACAACCTTGCCATCACTCTGGAAGGACGTCAAAAGACCACATCCAAATACAAATAATGAGATATGGTTGAATGTCAACTATTTTTGTCTTTGCCATATGATAAGGTTAATATAACATCGCCCAAGTCGATGAAAAAAGCTGATCTACCTCCAGTCATGCCTACTATCATTGGCTTAGTTTTCTTCTACCGATTAGAGGGGAGAAGTATTTCTTGGTGAATCCTAATATCCATGGCAGTATGTCATGTAAGATGTCATAAACAAAATGTTTTGTTTGGTTATGATTCATTTTAACTTTCAAATTGCAACTGTGTGTTGATTGTTTAAAATCTGAAATTGCATCAAATACCAAGGAAAGGACTGCGAATTCAAAAATAAAATTGTAATAAGCCAGCCAAGTTAAAAAGGTATGGATATTCTCTGATATAAACAACATCTCCTCTGCCAATCCCAGAGACACTTCCACCTCCACGCTAAACCTGAGCCTCCAAAGGCACATGTCTATTCTATCGCATTTGAGAAATGGATAGATTTCAATTGAGGCAAAAGGAATGGCAGGAAACTAATCTTGCTGACTTAAAATTGACTCAATGTAAGCATAGATAGAGTAAACAATTAAGAACTTATTCCCTAGGGTAAAAATATCAAAGACTAGAGAACTTAACTTTGAGGCAAGAGAGCCAATGTTTAAAGGAGACTTGTGGTGCAAGTTTTTAACACAGTGAGCAGTGGGTGCCTGGAACGAGCTGCTGGAGCTGGTGGTGGAGGCAGACGTGAGAGAGGCATTGAAATGGCATTTAGATAGGCACACAGATATGTAGAGAATGCAGGGATATGAACCATGTGCAGACAAAGGAGATTAGGAGATTAGATGCACAGACATTGTGGGCCAAAGGGTCTTTCCTGGGCTGTACCTTTCTATTTTCTATAGTCTGAAGAAGGGTATCGATCCAAAACGTCGCCTATTTCCTTTACGCCATAGATGCTGCCTCACCCGCTGATTTTCTCCAACATTTTTGTCTACTTTCTATTTTCTATGTTCTGTGCTGTCAAAAGAGACAGCCACTGTCTGGGAGAGTATACGGTTTTTATGCAGAATGGACTTTAATTATTTCTTAAATACAAAGTTATAATGATACAACTCAATATGAAGGTGCATGGAATGTTGATTTATTTCAAGCCAGGTTTGAAGATATTTTATGCCTTCCCAGGATCTACCTCTACAGGATTCCTTAGTCCAATCATTTCTCCCCAGGCACTTTCTGCTGCAACTGCAGGAGGTTCAACACATGTCCCTATACTTCCTTCCTCAGCACCATACAGAACCAAAGCAGCCCTTTCAGGTGAGATAGTGCCTCAGATGCACTTCTGCCAACGTGGTCTATTGCATTCTTTGCTTGCGATGAAGATGGAAGTGTAAGAAAGTAAGTAAGTAAGTAAGTAAGTTTATTGGCCAAGTATTCACATACAAGGAATTTGCCTTGGTGCTCCGCCCACAAGTAACAACAGGACATACAGTGACAGTTACGAATGACTCAGAAAACACTAAACATTAATAATAATAAACATTAATGATAAAACACCATTGATCAAGCATGTGGACCAACAAAATCCCAGATCAAAGGATGGCTACAGATTTTTAGCTGTTGAGTAGAGCAACTAGTCGTGGATAAAAACAGTTTTAATGTCTGGCTGTGGCAGCTTTGACAGTCCGGAGTCGCCTTCCAGAGGGAAGCGATTCAAAGAGTTTGTGGCCAGAGTGAGAGGGGTCAGAGATGATCTTGCCCACTCGCTTCCTGGCCCTTGCAGTGTACAGTTCATCAATGGAGGGAGAGTTGCAATCAATAACCTTCTGTGCTGATCGGACGATTCGCTGCAGCCTCCAGGTGTCGTGCTCGGTGGCTGAGCCAAACCAGACAATGATGAAGAAGGTGAGAACAGACTCTATGATGGTCGTGTAGAATTGGGCCATCATTGCCTGTGGCAGATTGTGCTTCTTCAGCTGCTGTAGGAAGTACATCCTCTGTTGTGCCTTTTTGACTGTGGAGTCGGTGGTAGCCCCCTACTTAAGGTCCTTGGAGATGATGGTTCCCAGGAACTTAAAAGACTCCACAGATATGACTGTGGTGTTGTTGATGGTGAGTGGGGTGAGGGGAGGGGGAGCTCTCCTAAAGTCTACAATCAATTCCACTGTCTTAAGAGCATTGAGCTCTAGGTTGTTGCGATGGCACCAGGATGCCAGCTGTGACACTTCCTGTCTGTAGACAGATTCCTCCCCCTGGATCAATCCAATCAGGGTAGACAAAAATGCTGGAGAAAATAAGCGAGTGCGGCAGCATCTATGGAGCGAAGTCAATAGTTCAGGCCACCGGGATGCAGACTGCCCAAGCGGAATATGAGGTGCTGCTCCTCCAGTTTCCGGTGGTGCTCACTCTGGCAATGGAGGAGGCCCAGGACAGAAAGGTCGGAATGGGAGGGGTCCGAATCCGACCTTTCACCAGAAACTAGAGGAGCAGCACCTCATATTCCGCTTGGGCAGTCTGCATCAGTATTGTTGTAAAAGAAAGATAATGTCTTACTCACTTGTTCGAATTTTTTAGGTGATAATGAGTGCAAATGAATGCCATGTCTTTGATGTAACCTGCATAGATTTGTTTTAAAAAAGAAGAAAAAACGCATGGAATCCAAGGGAGAGTAACACATTAGTTCAGTGACAGAAAGCAAAAAGGAATGATGATTCTGAGACTTGAATGCTGTAAAGTTCCATTTTTTCAGTACATGGTCTCTCATTGTTTGTAATAGATACATTAATTATTCTGAGCTATGATAATGATTCTTATGATAATTATTCTGAGCTATGATATTATAGGAGCTATGATAATGAGGTCAGAAAGTGAAATGAATATTGGCAGTGTGGTGAACAGTGAGTGGGAAGTTTTTAGATTGAAAGAGAATAATGATGAGCTGGTCGGTTGGGCAATGAAGTGGCAAATGGAGTTCAGTCGGGAGAAGTGCAAGTTAATGTGTTTGGGGAAGTTCAAGAAGTCAAGGGAATAACTAATAAGCGGAACAATATTGAGGGTCCAAAGGAGCAGAGGAATCTTGGTGAGTAGATTAACATAGCGTAAAGCTAGCAGGACAGGTTGATAAATGGGTTAAAAAGACACTTTAAAAGATAATACAAAGTTCTTTACTTTATTCATTGAGACATGGAATATGAGAGTAAAGTGGTTATACTACATCTGCATAGACTAGGCTACAGTCTGAGTGTTGCATACATTTATGATTGCATATCATATGAAAGGTGCCAAGGAGATTTCTGAGAATACTGTCAAGACTGGAAAATTGTGCAATAAGGAAAGTTTAACTGGGGTTGTTTTCATTTGAACAGAAAAATACTGAGGGAGATTTAATTGAGGTTATAAAATTATGAGAAAGTTGACACCAGAATAATTTATTATCCTTTGCTGATAAGTCAAAAACAGGAGCAAAGGTAAAGTACATTTTGGAAGGATTTGATGGGACCTATCAAGAAAAAATCACTCAGAGTGTAGTAGAGATCTGGAATACATTACATGAAATGGTGGACATTTAAAGTAAATTGGGAGGTTTTCGAAGTGGCATTTGAAGATCTATGATCTTCAGGGTTGTGGACATGGAGCTTGTAGAAAAGATTAAGGTGTGTTGATCTTTTTGGACCAGCACAGGCAGATGGGCCAAAAGTCCTCTGTGATAAATTTGATTTGATCCTAATTTCAACATGAAAGTGAAATGATTTAATTCACCATCTTTGAATTTATTATCTGAATGATGTGCAAACAACCTGTTTTAAGGTTCTGTTCACAGTGACTGATGAGATATCGGTTACATTAGCTCCAGTGATAGATATAATGCAGCCAACCATTCACTGTGCAGGCGATGTTTTCCATAATTTCACGTTTGGGATCACACGCATCAGTTTTTTTCCCCTTATTTTGCATTATCAGCAGAAGCCGTGTCTTACTGGAACATATTTAAAAAATCTGGGCATGTGCTGCGCACTCATTTTAATAGTCAGAAAACCCTAGGCAATTTTAACTCAAGTGTTGCAATTTGCACCACTAATGGGCAATGCTCCTTGCTGCGACCAATGGCTCATAAAACTACCTCCTATAAATACTCTTGCATTTATTGCATTTATTGCATTAAGTGGCAAAACATTTTTTTACAATAGTTAAGTGAGCTCAGACAGCAATTACAGTGCATTCAGAAAGTATTCAGACCCTTTCACTTTCTCCACATTTTGTTACGTTACAGCCTTATTCTAAAATGGAATAAATCCTTTTTTTTAATCATCAATCTACACACAATACCCCAGAATGAAGAAGTGAAAACAGGTGTTTAGACATTTTTGCAAAGTAATTAAAAAGTAATTAAAAATAAATAACTGAAATATCATATTTACACAAGCTCTGTCAGGTTGTATGGGGAGTGTTGATGCACAGCTATTTTCAGGTCCCTACAGGCTCCGGCTGGGCCACTCAAGGACATTCACAGACTTGTCACAAAGCCACTCCTACATTGTCTTGGCTGTGTGCTTCGGGTCGTTGTCCTGTTGGAAGGTAAACCTCCACCCCAGTCTGAGGTCCAGAACGCTATGGAGCAGGTTTTCATCAAGGATCTCTCTGCACTTTGCTCCGTTCATCTTTTCCTCGATCCTGACTAGTCTCCCAGTTCCTGCCGCTGAAAAACATCCCCACAGCATGATGCTGCCACCACCGTGCTTCACCGTAGGTATGGTATTGGCCAGGTGATGAGCGGTGCCTGGTTTCCTCCAGACGTGACGTTTGGCATTCAGGCCAAAAAGCTCAATCTTGGTTTCATCTGACCAGAGCATCTTGTTTCTCTTGCCTTTTGGGAAACTCCAAGCGGGCTGTCATGTGCCTTTTACTGAGGAGTGGCTTCCGTCTGGCCACTCTACCATAAAGGCCTCATTGGTGGAGTGCTGCAGATATAGTTGTCCTTCTGGAAGGTTCTCCCATCTCCACAGTGGACATTTTCTTGTCATATCCCCTGTCTCTGTCTCCAACTGCGCTGAGGCCTACTGGCGGAGCTGGCGGCCTCCAACTGGGACCGACCTCGAGGCTCCGGAGGCAGAGCCAGGACTTACCAACGCAAGGCTGGCCGACTTCAGGGCTGTTGCGGCGGCGGCGACCCAACTTCCAACCCGACTTCGGAGCCTCGGAGGCTCGTCCGCGGGCCCAGTGGACTCGGCCGCGGGCCCAGTTCTCCGGAGCTCCCGCAATGACAGCTTCGTCCGCTGGACTGGAGGGTGGCAGCTTCGTCCGCCCCGGGCCGTGGAGTTTGAACCAGCCCGTTTGCGGAGCTCGGATGCGGCCACTGGACTTACCATCACCCGGCGGGGTCGCAACATCGGAAGCCTGGATCGCCTCAACGCAGAGGGAGAACGAGGAGGGAAGAGACAAGGACTTTAAAACTTTTGCCTTCCATCACAGTGAGGAGGACCTGGTGGACTCACTGTGGTGGATGTTAAACTGTGTTTATTGTGTGCCTTGTTATTTTATTCTATGTTATGACTGTAAGGCACGAAATTTCGTTCTGATGAAATTTCGTTCTGACTGAAAAGTCCGAATGACAATAAAGGATACTTTACTTACTGGTGGACTCCAAGCAAGTTGTAGAAACATCTCAAGGAGAAACAATGGAAACAGGATGAACCTAAGCTCAATTTTGAGTGTCATAGCAAAGGGTCTGTATACTTATGTAAATGTGATATTTCAGTTCTTTCTTTTTAATTACTTGGCAAAAATTTCTAAACACCTGTTTTCACTTCTTCATTCTGGGGTATTGTGTAGATTGATGATGACATTTTTTTTTTTAATTAATTTTAACGTGACAAAATGTGGAAAAAGTGAAGGGGTCTGAATACTTTCTGAATGCACTGTAACTGAACCATATCCACCAAAAAAATTCCTTCAGCTGTCTGGCTCGAAACTCTGGAATTCCCTTCCTTAATCTCTTCTCCCATTTATTTCTGTTTCTTCTTTCAAGATGCTCTTTTAAACCCACCTCTTTAACTCAGCTTTTGGTCAACTGTCTTCATAATATTTATGCATTTTAGTACCAATTAATTTTAAATGGTGCTCTTGTGTATCACCTTAAGTCACTTTATTATGTTAAAGATGGTATATTTGTACAATGAGTTCTAGTTAATCTGTGTTTACTCATCTGGGTTGGCAGAGTCCAGCAGTGACATGTCAGGAGGAGTATAATGGAATGCTGTACACTTGCCTGCTTTATTGGAGCTCGAACAACACACAAATATTTTTGACGCAATCCAGAACACCACTTGATTGACTCGAGCCCCCACTCTGAACTCTAACCTTCTCCTTCACCGATGCACTGTGTGTACTATCTACAGAGCCAATTGCAGTAATTTGCTGTGTAAGAAGGAACTGCAGATGCTGGTTTACACTGAAGATAGATCCTGGAGTAACTCAGCGAGTCAGGCAGCATCTCTGGAGAGAAGGAATGGGTGACATTTCAGGTCAAGACCTTTCTTGAGGCTTGCGATTTGCTAATGCTTTGTCACAGCACTTCCCAGGCATATGACATGTAGATTGAGAAGGAGAAGAGCTCACGGTCACCACCACTCACACGTTCCACTCCAAGTCTCACATCATCCCGATTCGTAATGGCTCAAGCCCTTCACTGTCACTGGCTCTAAATCCTGAAACTCCTTACCAATCAGAATTCTGGGACTACCTTCACTAGAAGGCCTCCAATGGTTCAGACAGCAGCTTACCACCATCACAAGCACAATTAGGGATAATTGCCATTAAATGCTGTTCTTGGCAGCAACACCCACATCCTAGCCTGATTAGACAAATAATAGAGGGAGTTCACTGTTTGTTGTTATTTTCTCAAGAACCACTGGAGGAAGAACTTGGTCATAACCATTTTAACTCCCTTTCCCATTCCCATATCGATCTTTCCGTACTGGGCCTCCTCCATTGTCAGACGGAGGCAACATATAAACTGAAGGAACAACTCCTCATGTTCCACTTACAACCCAATGCTATGAACACTGAATTCTCCGATTTTAGGCAACAACTTCCCTTTTTTTGCCTCCCCTTCCCTTTCCCATGCCCATCCAACCCTGATGGGCTCCAGTTTCTCCCACAATCTGCTCCATTTCTCCCCTCCCAAACCCCTTCCATCAGGGTCCCCCCCTCCTCTTTCACTCTTCTTCTTTTCTTATTTGACACCTCTTTGCCTCCTTTTCATCTTTCGCCTCTGTCCATCCACCACGCAAATCTCCTTCATGTATGCACCTATGCGTTTTCAGGCTTTGTCCCATCTCCACCTCTGTTCCAGCTTGCTCCTTCCCTACTGCAAAAGGTCTGCAAATGTCCTTACCCAAAACATCAATTATCCATGTCTTCCAGAAATTCGACCTGACCTGTTGAGTTACCCCAGCACTTTATGCTTTACTCAAGATTCCAGCATCTGCAGTTCCTTGTGATGCCTTGGTCACAAACCTGTCTCAGATCATAATTATTAATCCCCATCTTGGATATTGTTGTATTGGTGTTTAAGAATAAGGGGTAAGCCATTTAGAACGGAGATGAGGAAACACTTTTTCACACAGAGAGTTGTGAGTGTGGAATTCTCTTCCTCAGAGGGCGGTGGAGGCCGGTTCTCTGGATACTTTCAAGAGAAAGCTAGATAGGGCTCTTAAAGATAGCAGAGTCAGGGGATATGGGGAGGAAACAGGAACAGGGGCATGATTGTGAATGATCAGCCATGATCACATTGAATGGCAGTGGTGGCTCGAAGGGCTGAATGGCCTCCTCCTGCACCTATTGTCAATTGTCACTGGGCGGAATAGGATTATGCTGCGTTTTGATGTCGACAAGGGGAATTATCTACTAAATCTAATTGCTAAGTGTTGTGTGTTTGGTGCTTGGAACTGACTTTAAATAACAAGCTTATTCATTCCAGGATGCCACATTGAGTCTCGACTGCGCATGCGTACCATTGCGCAAGACATCAAATATGTTAATTACATTACATACACCACGCGCCTCCCCCTTTAACTTGGAGGCAGGTAACACCATATCCAATACATATACCCCACTAAGCTCGAATCATAATAAGGTGGTAAAAGACACCAAGGGCTTTGGCAACAATGACCACCAATAATAGTAGAGTCATAGAGCTATACAGCACGGAAATCTGCTCTTCAGCCCAACTCGCCCATGCTGATCAAGTTGCCTATCCAAGCTATTGCAACTTGTCCGTGCCTGCTCAATATCTCTCCAATCCATGTACCTATCCGAGTGTATTTTAAATGTTGTAATTGTGCCCACCTCTGGCAAACACTTCCACTGACAACTTGTTCAATGAAGGAACTACTTTCTGTGTGGGAAAAGGTGTCCCTCGTGTCCTTTGTAAAGCTTAGATTACCTTAAACTTATGCTCTCTAATTTTAGACTTCTCTGCTCTGGGAAAGGGACTGTGGCTTTTCACCGTATCAATCTTCCTCGTGATTTTATACACCTCTTTAAGGCCACCCTCAACCTCCTATGTTCCAGGGGGGGTAAAAGACCTACTCTGTCATTATAACACAAACCCTCTAGATCCGTTAACATACTTGAAAATACTTCAGGTGCTGAAATTATGATAAAAGACATCGAAGAGTCAATTAAATCTTTAAAAAACGGAAAGGCTGCAGGTCCTGATGGTCTAAGTTCTGAATTTTATTAAAACATTTATGATCTGGTTTCTCCACGCCTACAGACACTGTACAAATACGCTTACACTCAACAGAAACTCCCAGAAACTCTAAATGAATCTACAATCATACTCATACCAAAAATGGATAAGGATCTTGAAGACCCAGCTTCATATAGAGCAATAGCCCTTTTAAATACTGATCAGAAAATATTAACTCAAATTCTATCTCATAGATTGAGCTTAGTGATTAACAAATTAATACCCCCCGACCAAACAGGTTTTTTTCCAAAACGTTATTCATTTTATAATCTGAGAAGACTATTCGATATTATATACTCCAATAGAATTCCTAATGCAGATCTAGCAATTATCTCGTTAGATGCTGAAAAAGCATTTGACCAGGTAGAATGGCCATATTTATTTTCGGTGATGGAAAAATTTCAATTGGGAGAGAAGTACTGTACATGGGTTAAATTGTTATACTCTAATCCAACAGCTAGAATATTAACAAACCAAATGTTATCAACTAAATTTAACCTCTCTAGAGGTTGTAGACAAGGATGTTCACTATCCCCACTATTATTTGCTCTTGCAATCGAACCCCTAGCAGAAAGCGTTAGAACCCATACAGGAATATATGGATATAACACCAGAGAAACAAGGAATAACATTTCCTTATATGCAGATGATGTACTAATATATATTACAAAGTTAGAAACTAGTATTCCAAATCTATTAAATTTAATAACTCAATTTGGTCAGTTCTCAGGATATAGAATTAATTGGAATTAAAGTGAAATCATGCCAATAACAAAACTCAATCTACATACATTACAACAATCCCCTTTTAAAATAGTTAAAGATAAATTTAAATACTTAGGAATCTATGTAACTAAGACCTCTTTATTTAAACTAAATTTTCCACCCTTACTGAATAAACTACACAAGAATATTCAATACTGGAAAACACTTCCCATTTCAATGCTTGGTAACCATATAACCATATAACCATATAACAATTACAGCACGGAAACAGGCCATCTCGACATAGACATCAATGTTCGTTAAATGCCAGACATGCCTTAATAAAATTTAAAGTCTTACATAGATTACACTACTCTAAATAAAACAAAATAGAATCTTTCCACAAATCTCTCCTATTTGTGATAAATGTCTACATCTAGATGCTAATTTAACACATACGTTTGCAAATTGTATAAAGATTAAACATTTCTGGACTGATATTTTTGAAATAATTTCAGAAGTTACATTAATACAAAACTGGATCCAAACTCAAAATTAATAATACTTGGAATATCAGAGCAAAGTTTAACACTCACAACAAGCCAAAGAAATGTCCTCGACTACAGTATAATAACCGGGAAAAAATTAATATTAAAATTTTGGAAAGGCCCTACGACCCCCACAATTAAAATGCGGATTGTGGAAATGTTTGTAACTCTTTTTTCTCTCTTTCTCGTTTTTTCTATATAAAAAAACCCACTAGAAGTAGAAGTAATCGACAATTGAAAATTTTAATAATGTATGACTGATGTATATGAAAAGTTTTTTTACTATAATATGTAACTATACTTTATAATATGTCTACTTTTAATAAAAATATTTATAAAAAACCCCCAAAAAAAACATACTTGAAAATCTTTTTAGTTTAGTTTAAATATACAGTACATAAACAGGCCCTTCGGCCCACCGGGTCCGCGCCGACCAACGATCACCACACATTAACACCATCCTACACACTAGGGACAATTTACACAAGCCAATTAATCTACAAATCTGTACGTCTTTGGAGTGTGGGAGGAAACCGAAGATCTCGGAGAAAATCCACACATATCATGGGGAGAATGTACAATCCCCGTACAGACATCACCCATAGTCGGGATCGAATCCGGGTCTCCAGCGCTGCTTCTATGTAAGGCAGCAACTCTACCACTGCGCCACTGTGCAGTTTAATGACATCCTTCCTACTGCAGAGGAACAGGAACTATACACAGTGCTCCAAGTGTGGCCTTAGCAATGTCTTGATGTCCGAGCATTTCACAGAAGAGGATTTCTCTTTTTGTATTACCAATGAAGTAGGATGACCTTGGGTCTTAAAGACAAGGATTTTCTTCATTTACCAATTCGACTTCTGTCAGACTTTTCAATCAACGCAACCCTCACCTGCATCCACCTTTCACTTGCCATGCTTTGTCCTGACCTCACCTCTTTTCCAGTTTTCTCTCCCCAACTACAATCAGTATGAAGAAAGGTTCCACCCTGAAACTTCACCTGTCCTCCAGAGCGGCTGCCTGACCCGTTGAGTTACTCCAGCACTTTGTATTTTTGATTTGTTACTAAACACCATTTTCAAAGCTGCTTGGTTTCTTGTTGGAAACCTGATTTCTTGTTCTGTTTTTCAACCACCATTTTCAGGTACTGAGCTCCAATTTATGTCAAGAGGGGAGAAAAGAGACATAATGGCTGATGTTATTCATTATGCATCTGGTGCTGGGAGAACATCAGACAACTAAAATGGGTGTCACTCTGAAATGTTGAATGGATTTTTGGCATTAATTCACTCAAAAATGATTGCTGATGTACTCAGTGATCTAATCATTTTTGGATCACACGAAAATGCTTCCCGTCCAATTTCTTGGCCAAGTCCCCTGAAATTCATTCTACACCGATGCCAGCAGAATCTCGCCTGTCGTGAATGGCATCTTCACGAAAAGAGAACACATACTGAGAACGATCTGAAAGTGGAAAACACAAAATAACAGCTGTTAGAAAGGCCTGGTCAGATACTAACATTTGTAGCCACAGATATTTCATATACACAGACGCTGTTAAATAATGTGAAATAAAATGCCAATGGACTGGAAACATTGCCATAAATTATCTTTACTTTTCACAGATGCTAAAAGATTACAGCACATTTCCATTATTTTGTCTTTGTTTTCAAGTTTCCAACATTTCTAGATTATCCATTTTTACTTAATTTATTTTTTTAACTGACTCCTTAATATCTTCAAAAGCTTTGTCCATGCACAGAAAGGAAGGAACTATCTGTTTCTGATAATTATCATGCTAAGTTTCTGGAACTGGCTGCTGTGCTTTGATCATGTATTAGCAAGAGGTTAAAAGCTTAATTAATCATTAGGCAGATGCAGGAATTCCAGATCCTTCCAAGTGGGGAAGAAAGAATCTATCATTTCTTCTTTATCTGATGCCTAGATTTGATTTTCTGAAATCGGTTTTGCGTTAACTGGTGACGTTAAGAGCATGGAAATACCTAACATTATCATTTGGTCAGCAGATGTGGCTACAGCAGATTTAGCTGGCTGCCTAAATATAACTTTATAGAGCAAATTTATTGAGGCATGAATTTCTTGCTGATTGAACAGAAAGCAATAGTGTTTTGTACTTGTTTCTGGAATTCAAGTTTTCAAGTGTTATATGATAGAATCTTTAACTACCTTGATCAATTGAATGCTGGTCAACTATAGACAGAGTAACATTGCATCTTGAGTAAGTTTCCCCATGTTAATTTTAATTTGAACAGCTGGCATTTCAGGTTATCATCATTATTGCATGTCGTGCAGTTGTGCATTTTAAAAAATTATGGCATTTCAGGAATTTACAGGAAACAACGGGTTCACATGCGAATGCAAAGATATATCATAACTAACTTCAGAAGACATAGGGGTAGAAACTTCATGCTAATAGCATTGAACATTTGATTTCAGGGAGCATGGCCAAGAAATTCTGTTAAGCAATGTATTGTTTATGTGTGCTACTCGGTGGCATTTTATCAAATACTTAAATACATACTGCCTGGTAGTGAAGATTGCCAAATTATTTTGTGCCTTTCATTCACATGCCAATCTATTGCTTGAATGCACTCAGATGATTGCAGTGAAGTCCATCGGCATTCCGTGCACGTTTAGATGTGACTCGCATAAAACATCTTCTGTGATTCAATGGCAGCTGTAGTTTGTTTCTGTGAAAATGATAGGAATCTGCTTGGCTGGATCCTGGCACTTGAATCGATTTACTGAGGGTCGTCTTTAAGTCAACTTAATCCTTCCTCCCACCTTATCCCACCAAAGGATGAGCACAACCCCTCTTCTCTTGGCCATCACTCTGCACCTATTCCCAATTCTGTTTAATTTTTCCCAATGTGATTCACAAGTTCATAAGTTATAAGAGTAGAATTAAGCCATTCGGCCCATCGAGGCTACTCTGTCACTTAATTATGGCTGATCTCTGCCTCCTAATCCAATTTTCCCGCTTTCCCCCCATAACCTTTGACACCCACTCTATCAAGAATTTATCTATCTCTGCCTTAAAAATATCCACTGGCACGGCCTCCACAGCCCTCCACAGAACTCATGGCAATGAGTTCCATAGATTAACTACCCTTTGACTAATGAAGTTCCTCCTCGCCTCCTTTCTAAAAGAGCGCCCTTTAATTCTGAGGCTATGACCTCTGGTCCTAGACTCTCCCAAGTCTCGACCCAACCCCAATCCCAACCCAGACTCTTCTCAAGGTTCCAATTGCTCCACACCCACTTAGGGTTACAAGCTTTCCCTTCACAAGCTCTCTCATTGTGACTTCTATTCCCATTACCTGTCACCTGAAAACCTATTTTTAAATCTAAAATTGAACATAAGATGGATAAATGGAAGACAGAATTTTCAGTAGTCAGATGTATTGGTGGTTCAATGATCTAAGCCCAATGAGACCAAGAAGCATTCATGGTATTAAAAAAATTCTGGGGTCTTGGGAAGTGGGATAATTGCATATGGGCAAAATTCAAGATATAACCAACTTATTATTCAGTGTTAGACAAAAATGCTGGAGAAACTCAGCGGGTGGGGCAGCATCTATGGAACAAAGGAAATAGGCGCCGTTTTGGGTTGAGAACCTTTGCTGCCTCACCCGCTGAGTTTCTCAAGCATTTTTGTCTATGATTTTCCAGCATCTGCAATTCCTTCTTAAATATTATTCAGTGTTGTTCGTTTTAGTAATAATTGATAATTTTTGGTACCTTTTGAAAAATTCCCTTTGTGGAGCCATGATGAAAGAGAAATTAGTCATAGTCATGGAGTCATATAGCACAGGAACAAGCCCTTCAAAGTCTCAGCTGCCCATGTTTGGCTCATATCCCTTTAAACCTTCCCTATCCATGTACCTGTTCAAATGTCTTTTAAATATTGTTATAGTATCTGCTTCAATTACCTCCTCTGGCGGTTCATTCCATCTACCCATCACTCTCTGCGTGGAAAGGTTGTCCCTCATTTTCCAATTAACCTTAACCTATGTCCTCTGGTTCTTGAATCCCCTACTCTGGGTAAAAGATTCTGCATTCACTCTATCTATTTCCCTTGTGATTTTATGATCCCCTCATCTACCTGCGCTCGAAGGAATAAAGTCTTGCCCGCCCAACCTCTGTCACAACATTTTTGGCGCCGCTGGATTTTGAAATGTTCAAAACTGATGACATTGATATGATGCCAGCAGTCGCCGAAAAAATCGGCAAGTGGGACAGGCCCTTTACTGTGAAGGTCCTGCCCTACAATAACTTGCCAAACTACACTACCTCACACTTATCTGTATTAAACTCAATTGGTCATTCCATAACACACTTGCCCAGCTGATCAAGATCCTGATGTAATTTTTGCTAACTATCTTCACTATCTGTAAACACCACATATTTTCATGTCATCTACAAACTTATTAATCATGACGTGCACTCTCATCCATATCATTGATAAACAATACAAACAGCAGTGGGGCCAGCTCCAAACCCTGAGGCACATCAATAGTCACAGGTCTCCAGTCTGTAAAACAACCTTCCACAATCACCCTCTGCTTTCTTCCATGAAGCTAATTCTCTATCCAGCCGGCTAGCTCTCCCTGGCGATCTGACTTTCAAAATCATTCTGACACGTAGAACCATCAAATCTTCCATAAAAATCATGACAGTGAAATATGGCAACTACCCAAAAAAAACCTAAATATTAACCACAATACCAACACAAAAAAAAACAAAGACTGTTCACAGAAGTTTATAGTTGAGGTTAGTATTGTGTAGTATTCAATGGCCTGATGGTTGTTGCTAAGTAGCTATTCGTAAACCTGGTGGTCATGATTTTCAGACACCTATACCTTTTTTCCTGATGATAGGAATGAAATGAGAGTGTGACCAGGATGATGTGAATCTTTGACAATATTGGCTACCTTTTTAAAGCAGCAACTCCTATAGATCCCTTGGATGGTGGTGTGGTCAGTACCTGCAATGGACCAGGCAGTGTCCACCACTCCCTGCAGTTTCCTTTATTCCTGAGTGTTCGAGTTGCCACGCTAGGCTATGATGCAACCAGTCAATATTCTCGCGGCCATACAACTGTAGAATTGTATTTGTCAACATATCGAATCTCCTCAATCTTCTATGGAATTGGAGCGTTGATGGGCTTTCCTTGTGATTGTATTAATGTTCTGGGCCCAGGACAGAAATATGCACTCCCAGGAAATTTCAGTTGTTGATTCACTCACCCGACAACTGCCACTTTGAAGAAAGATTCATGGATCCTTGGCTTTCCCCTTTGAAATTCACCAGTCAGCTCCCTGGTCTTACTAACATAGAGGGCAATATTATTGTTTGCGCATAATTCTATCAAATTGTCAATTTTCCTCCTATATTCTGATTCATCATTACCCGTTATTCACCCAACAACGATAGTGTCGTCAGCAAATTTATAGATAGTGTTGGAACTGTGTCGGCTACACAGTGATGGATATAGAGGAGGAAGTGTTGTTGCCAGTCTGCACTAATTGTCTGGATTGGGCAAGTTGAGGATCCAGTTGCGTAGGGATGGGCAGAGACCCAGGTCCCCGAGATTGATAACACGTTAGGAAGGGATAATGGTTTTAAACACTTTGAGCTGGACATACATACATTGGCAAAATGGTACAATGCAGTGTGGAGATCCAGTGGAATCCCTTTTACCTTAAATGCATTTTACCTTAGTCTTCTTGGGCACTAGTATAATTTATGCCCTTTTAAAGCAGATGGGAACCTCAGACCTTAGTAATGAGAGGTTGAAGATGTCAGCAAAAACTCTAGCCAGTTGGTCCACACAGCCACACAGGTTTTGAGAATGCGGTCAGGTACACCATTGGGTCCGGATGCTTTCCAAGGGCTCACTCTCATGAAAGATCTTCCGACATCAGCCTCGGTGACTCAGATTACCATGCTCTGGGTGCTCTCAGGGCCTGAGAAGGCACATCAGTGTTCTCCCTTTCTAAATGATGAGCTTGTCTGGGAATGTGAAGATCAATTTACCAGTGTACTTATTTTTTGGGTAAAAGATGATAATTTTAGCACCATCAACCATATTTTGTAAACATTTATGGCACAGCGGTAGAGTTGCTGCCTTACAGCGCTTGCAGTGCCGGAGACCTGGGTTCGATCCTGACTATGGGTGCTGTATGTACGGAGTTTGTATGTTCTCCCTGTGACCACGTAGGTTTTTTCGGAGATCTTTGGTTTCCTCTCACACTCCAAAGACGTACAGGTATGTATGTTAATTGACTTGGTGTATGTGTAAATTGTCCCTAGTGTGTGTAGAATAGTGTAAATGTGCAGGGATCACTGGTTGGTGCAGACTCGGTGGGCCAAAGGGCCTGTTTCCATGCTGTGTCTCTAAACTAAACTAAACTAAACTAAACATAACTTAGAAATTCTTTGCAAAATGAAATGAGAGTTCAAATAATTATACTACTGGCTAGAGGAAAACACAGATTATAATTGCTCAGATGAGCTCAATAACAAACTGATCTCATTTACGCAGTCATTTTACTCCTTAATATTATTGACCACAATAGCTTCAGACTTACACAGGATGTGAATGTTAAGGTCATGATACAACTTTGCAATTGTTTATTTGTGTAAATGGCGGATTTACCAGTTTAAAGATTTAAGTGGATTTACAATTCGTGAGATCAAAATTGGTTGCATGAGTATATTTTATCCTGTACACCACAAATATTTTCATATGGTAATTTACATGGAACACCAACTATGCAAAGAAAAGCTGGCTTTATTTATGAAAGAAACCATTCCTTAATAAATATTTTCTTAAACCTGTTCCTTATTCTGTCTACTAAAAGCAATGTCACAGGGTTATTTCAATGGATCTTAAAGACTGCAGTGTTCTGAAAATCCTTAACCCATGTGCAAATGATCTTTTAGAAAATTAGCTTAAGATACTTATCCAGAATCTATCAGTATATTAAAACCTATCAGAAGTCTGGATACTCAGCCTAAAGAAAGAAATTATAGTAATGGAACTTTTATAATCAGTGACCCCTAACTATTGTAAGTGGGTACAGATGCGAAGGGACTGACTAATTACCATAATGCTATCCCGAGCCTCTGGCAACTGGGACTGAATAATTTTCATAAGGTTTCTGTTTTTTGATGGTTGCCAGCACTATGTGGCTGTCTATTACTAATGCTTTTAGGTTAATTTTAAATATGGATATCTGAACGCATTGTTGTTTAAAGGAAACCCGATTGAAATTTATAACTTCATAACTGCAAATAAGTTTATTGCATGAAATACTGAGACCTCACTGTTGATGTAGAAACATAGGTGCAGGAAGGAGTAGGCCATTCGGCCCTTCGAGCCAACACCGCCATTCAATATGATCATGGCCGATCATCTAAAATCAGTACCCCGTTCCTAATTTTCTCCCATATTCCTTGATTCCATTTGCCCTAAGACTTTAATTTCAACTAAGTATAGAAGGGAAGAACCATATCTTGGGAGAGAAAATGTTAAATGGTTTAATGAATAAAGACATGCATTCATCACCGTACGATGTCCCTAAACACTTTATACAATTGAGTGCCATACAATTTAAGCGTACAAGAGAACTGGATTTGCCACAGTAAGCTCCTTCAACCAACTCTGAAATGACATTATCTCTGAAATGACATTATCTCTGTTAGATGTAGTTTGAAGGTCAGCATGGCAACACAGGACTGTTGTTAGATGTTTTTGGTGGCAAAAACAGGAAAGCAGACTATTATCTAAATAGTGGCCGATTGGGAAAGGGGGAGATGCAGCGAGACCTGGGTGTCATGGTACACCAGTCATTGAAGGTAGGCATGCAGGTGCAGCAGGCAGTAAAGAAAGCGAATGGTATGTTAGCTTTCATTGCAAAAGGATTTGAGTATAGGAGCAGAGAGGTTCTACTGCAGTTGTACAGGGTCTTGGTGAGACCACACCTGGAGTATTGCGTACAGTTTTGGTCTCCAAATCTGAGGAAGGACATTATTGCCATAGAGGGAGTGCAGAGACAGTTCACCAGACTGATTCCTTGGATGTCAGGACTGTCTTATGAAGAAAGACTGGATAGACTTGGTTTATACTCTCTAGAATTTAGAAGATTGAGAGGGGATCTTATAGAAACTTACAAAATTCTTAAGGGGTTGGACAGGCTAGATGCAGGGAGATTGTTCCCGATGTTGGGGAAGTCCAGGACAAGGGGTCACAGCTTAAGGATAAAGGGGAAATCCCTTTAAAACCGAGATGAGAAGAACTTTTTTCACACAGAGAGTGGTGAATCTCTGGAATCTCTGCCACAGAGGGTAGTTGAGGCCAGTTCATTGGCTATATTTAAGAGGGAGTTAGATGTGGCCCTTGTGGCTAAGGGGATCAGGGGGTATGGAGAGAAGGCAGGTACGGGATACTGAGTTGGATGATCAGCCATGATCATATTGAATGGCGGTGCAGGCTCGAAGGGCCGCATGGCCTACTCCTGCACCTAATTTCTATGTCTATGTCTATGTCTATGTTTAGATGTTTTATATCCACAATGCAAATGGTGCCATGGTTTAGCAACTACTAAAGGGCATCAGGATTAGTAATACACTAAAAGAAAACTATTGCTTATAATTTTTGATTTTAATATGGTTCTATATTCATGTTTCTAAGATTATTGCAGAAGTTACACTTAACACAAGATGTTTAAGTGAGACAAATGCAACATAATGCAAATCTGCTGGACATCTAAACATTAAACATAAGCAGCTAACTGAAACGTTCAATTAAAAAGAGTTGACAGTGTTGATTAGTTCATGGGGATTGTATTGTGGTAATACAATTAGATATTACATGGTAAAGGGAAAGCAACCATCATTGTAGCCTATATTGGTTATAACGAATGACAGTTTCAATTAGTTTTTACTGGATGAGGAATTAAAGTTATGATACAAGTTAATTAAAAACATTGTGAATTTTGCTCCATATCACTTCTGAAAAACAATAATAATTGAAAACTGTACAAAATTGAATTCAGAGAATGAGTACATTGATGGTAGAGCAGTCTACATTACTTGATTGATCAATTGAAAGATGCAATATGGAAACAGGCCCTTTAGCCCACTGAGTCCTCGCTGACCACGTGTTCTCACTAGTTCTCACCTCCACTCCGTGCACACCAGGCCCAATTTATCGAAGCCAATTAATCTACACACCCACACATTTTTGGGATGTGGGAGAAACCAGAGCATCTGGAGTTAACCCATGCGAGAACGTGCATACTCCACACAGATGGCACCCGAGGTCAGGCTCGAACTGGGTCTCTGACTGTGTGTCAGAAACTTTACCAACTGTACCGCCCTGAATTGTTGATTTGTTGCCTGCAATCAAAGATTACTTCTGCTGAACTTACGAATGACATCAGCAATAAACAAGAATACAGAGAGGTTTACATTATAGCACTAGTGCAAAGAGTGATTCTTTCTGATTTAACAATTCTCTTCCAATAAATGTGTACCGAGTTTTAAATGTTTATATACAGATCATCAGAATTGCTGTCATAACATTTTATTGCATAATCAAGTCTGAGGCAAACCAGCTGCGCAGTGACTACTTGATACAGCTGGGATAAATGTGATGAATGGCATTTTTGAGGCATCTACCATGGACATCGGCAGTGCAAAGAAATACTACTGTGGCCAAATATAATTACTTCCATGTAATTTTAGGCTATATTCTATTTTGCATTTAATATTTCTTTAAAGAGAATTTTGATTAAATTAAAAACTCTATATCTTGATGTTCAGTGAATACTAGTAAACTGCATTTAGAAAAATAGTAAGAAATTACTCCAGCGTTTTGTGTCTATCTTCAGTGTAAACCAGCATCTGCAGTTCTCTCCTAAACATTAATGAGAATCATTCACAAGCTGAACCAAATGGACAAATGGCGCAGTTCAACGTTCTCTTAGTCTTAGATCTTTCTACCTTTCTTCTTGTTAAATTTATTCCCTATACTGTGAACAGTTACAGGCATGGCTCATATTAAAATTAGTTAAAGTAATTTTTCTTTTGGTATCACTACCTGCTTCTTAGAAAGCTCTCGACCTTACTGGGTAGCTTTGTGCACGTTATGATCAGTTAAGTGCCCATTATCGTAAAATGTTATCAAAAAAGCTAAAAATTCTGGAAACTGAGCCTGTGTAGAGTGCAGAGATTAATGTTTTAAGTGTGGCCTTTCATCAAAATTGTTTATGGCTCTGCTTTCCAACATCCACAATTATTTAACCTCTTGCATATACAAGATGAATCCTGGGGCAGAAATATCACTGGCAGACAGAGTAGGAATAAGCATCCCATCTGCTAGTCTGCGCCAATTGATCTGAGACAGCACTTCATTCGGGTTTTGGGCTAATTTAAATGTATCCAATGAATTACAATCACTAAATAAATGTCCCCAGTGAAGCAAATGGAGAGGGTAGAAATGGTCCAGCCAACAAGCTGGTTGAGGTGTGGTGAGTGAGAAAGACACCACTGAGATAGGACTTTAAAGCCGCATGGAGACGCAGCGGTAAAGTTGCTGTCCTACTGCGCCAGAGACCCAGGTTTGATGTTGACTATGGGTTCTTGTCTGTACAGAGTTTGTGGTACCTTCTCCCCGTGACCTGCACAGGTTTTCTGCAGGATCTCCGGTTTTCTCCCACACTACAAAAACGTACAGGTTTGTAATTAAGTGGCTTGCTATAATAGTAAATGGTAAATTGGAAATTGTCTCCAGTGTGCGTAGGATAGTGTTAATGTGTGAGGATTGCTGGCCAGTGCAGACTCGATGGGCCGGAAGGCAGGTTTCTGCGCTGTATCTCTAAACAAAACTAAACTAGACAAAATAATTGTGAATCAAGGAACTAGAGGTTATTGTGCAGGACTGCTACTGCTTATAAGCACAGAAGAATAATCCATCACAATTCCCTGGTTATTAGTGCCATTGCAAATGATGGAACTTTACATATCTCTGTAGAGAGATAATTAAAGTGTGTAAACCTCCCTTGCAGTGACAAGTGCATTCACTTCCACGATCCCCACCATATTGTGAAAGCACAATGCTTTTTTTCAATGGGAAAGAAACAATAAAGCCAAAAACAAAAAAGTAGTCAGAAGCAATTGGAGGAACAAGAGTTGGCGGCACAGCTAGCAAAGCTGCTGCCTCACAGCCTCAGGGATTCAGATTCAATTCCAACTTCTGGTGCTATCTTTGTGGTGCTCATACATTTTCCCTGCGAACATGTGTGTTTCACGTAGATACCTACTTTCAATGCAAATCTAATTTAGTGGCTTGGAGAAACAAGGAACTGCAGATGCTGGTTTACACAAAACGACACAAGGTGCTGGAGTAACCCAGCAGGTCACAAAACGACACAAGGTGCTGGAGTAACCCAGCAGGTCACAAAATGACACAAAATGGTGGAGTAACTCAGCAAGTCACAAAAGCACATAAAGTGCTGAGGTACCTCATGAATGGACACAAAGCTGGAGGAACACAATGAATGGTCTCACAAATGAACTGACAAAGAAGGGTCCTGTTGTTTCTTCGTACATGTGTAGAAAATATCAACCTTGTGAGTACTGCAGACCTCATAGATTAAGAAAAGACAGACCACAATTATGTGTCGCTTTAGGCTCTTTCAAATCTGGCGTCAATTGTGCTATAATTCCCCTAACCTACAGAACAAGATCAACAACCGTAACAAATCTGTTACGCTCAATTCCACGTTTCATATGATTCTTTTATTCCTTGGCAGTCTGCCAAGTTTCTGCCACCACTCTGTAGATTGGGCTGGGCCTAGGTGGAGAAGATTTAACCCCTCTTCCTTGGTTTTTCTCTTGTCCGTGCTCTAGCTAGTGCAGCCAACCAACATTGTAATGCTTCTTGTGTGATCGTCACAAGCATATATGGGTCATCAAGATTTATCAGCCTCCTCAAAGGAGCCAGTTATCTCCAACAAGTGGTTTCATTGAGGATTCTTGCAACAAAGTGTTGTGCTAAACCCCCTGCGCAGCAGTGCTCAGTGATGCAGCGATATAACCATATAACAATTACAGCACGGAAACAGGCCATCTCGGCCCTACAAGTCCGTGCCGAACAATTTTTTTTTCCCCTTAGTCCCACCTGCCTGCACTCATACCATAACGCTCCATTCCCTTCTCATCCATATGCCTATCCAATTTATTTTTAAATGATACCAATGAACCTGCCTCCACCACTTCCACTGGAAGCTCATTCCACACCGCTACCACTCTCTGAGTAAAGAAGTCCCCCCTCATATTACCCCTAAACTTCCCTTAATTCTGAAGGCATGTCCTCTTGTTTGAATCTTCCCTATTCTCAAAGGGAAAAGCTTGGCCACATCAACTTTGTCTATCCCTCTCATCATTTTAAAGACCTCTATCAGGTCCCCCCTTAACCTTCTGCGCTCCAGAGAATAAAGACCTAACTTATTCAACCTATCTCTGTAACTTAGTTGTTGAAACCCAGGCAACATTCTAGTAAATCTCATCTGTACTCTCTCTATTTTGTTGACATCCTTCCTATAATAGGGCGACCAACATTGTACACCATACTCCAGATTTGGTCTCACCAATGCCTTGTACAATTTTAACATTACATCCCAGCTTCTATACTCAATGCTCTGATTTATAAAGGCTAACATACCAAAAGCTTTCTTTACCACCCTATCTATATGAGATTCCACCTTCAGGGAACTATGCACGGTTATACCCAGATCCCTTTGTTCAACTGTATTCTTCAATTCCCTACCATTTACCATGTACGTCCTATTTTGATTTGTCCTGCCAAGGTGTAGCAGCTCACATTTATCAGCATTAAACTCCATCTGCCATCTTTCAGCCCATTTTTCCAAATGGCCTAAATCACTCTGTAGACTTTGGAAATCCTCTTCATTATCCACAATGTAGCAAACTCAGCAATTCTGCAGTCAGGCTATTTGTTCTTTTATCCGAGTCCAGTAATAAATCGAACAATATCTGTTATCTGAGTGAACAAAGAATTGAAAAGCACATAATTCTTTGACCTTGGTAACTCTTTGTCAAGAGAGTCAAAGGAGAATCAAGAATCATGAGGAGAGTCAAATGAGTCGAGTCAAGTGTCAAGGGAAAGAGAGAGAGGCAAGAGTTAGGATGGAGACCGGATATGTACCAATATGGATATCTTACAGCGCCAGAGGCCAGCGTTCAATCCTGACCACAGGTGCTGTCTTTACAGAGTTTGCACGTTCTCCCTGTGACCACGTGGGTTTTCTTTGGGTGTCCCGGTTTCATCCCACACTCCAAAGACATGCAAGTTTGTAGGTTAATTTGTTTTGGTTAAAAAAAATGTAATTGCCCCTGAGTGTATAAGATAATGCTAGTGTACAGGGTGGTGTGGATTTGTTGGACCAAAGGGCCTGTTTCTGTGCTGTGTCTCTAAAGACTAAAGCTTAAAATGTCCACCTCTGGTGTGTGACCTTGGTGCAATCAATTGTCTGTGGAGGCACAATAGACTGCAGACGTTGGAATCTTGAGCAAAATCAAACAAAGTATTGGAGCAACTCTTATCCACCGATGTCCAGCCCAATCTATGAGGTGGTGGCAGAAAGTTGGCAGACTGACAAGGAATAAAGAATCATGTAATCTACCAAGAAACATGGAATTGACCTTAACAAATATGTTACGATGGTTGATAGCATCTTTGAAGGGAAATTGGCAGTCAATGTTTCGGGTCAGGACCCTTCTTCAGTGAAGAAGAGTTCTCAGCGCAAAATCACATCTGTCCATTTCCCTCCACAGATGCTCTTTGACCTGTTGATTGTCTTTTTTTTTTACAAGTATCTGTGGTTCAAGTCCAGAATCCTATCTGTCTGCGACTCTTTTTGCTAAATTGTAGCAAACTCAGCAATTCTGCAGTCAGGCTATTTGTTCTTTTATCCGAGTCCAGTAATAAATCGAACAACATCTGTTATCTGAGTGAACAAAGAATTGAAAAGCACATAATTCTTTGACCTTGGTAACTCTTTGTCAAGAGAGTCAAAGGAGAATCGAGAATCATGAGGAGAGTCAAATGAGTCAAGAGTCAATGTCAAGGGAAAGGGAGAGAGGCAAGAGTTAGGATGGAGACCGGATATGTACCAATATGGAACAATTACATTTCTACTTGGAGCAGCATAAACGTTCAGATATACATAGTATTTAATAGTAATACATAACAATTAAAAAATAAAATAAATAAAAGGCCAATAACTAACAATATTAGTGCAAAACAAAAGTCCAAAGTACCTACTGCAACCAAGACAGTTCATAGTTCAAAGTTTGGTTTGTATTTGTGACGTTAAATAGATTGTTGGGAAGAGGTTGTTCATGAGTCTGGAGATATAATGGGATATATTCCATTAAAATGTTGGCAGCTCGGTGCAATAATTACCAGCTTTTATCAACCTGATGTTTGCGCTTCCTGTGCACAGCAGATGTTCTGAGCTCCTTTGTGGCAATTGCTGCTGTCATGGCCTTTATATTCCATTGTTGGGGCCCTTGTGCTGTATATTCCAAATGGAGAGTGTGAACTACAACAGATTTCCTCTCACTTGGGCTGGGAAATTTGAATATTCCTGGTTGGACCTGATCCAACTCCAGCAAACCCATTCATTTCAAGGTCTGTGAAGTAGAAAAGTAGGTTTGGATTTCCCTTTATATATTTAGCTATCACAGGGTTCAAGGTCTCCTGGTGTTTTAATTAATTATTTTTCTATTTAATAATTTGAAATATGTTGAAAGGTATACATAAGTTTAAATGGTTTTGAATATCGTCTTAAGTTTGACACGTCAGGGACATTCACAAACATTCAGTTCCTTTGGACCCCACCAATTAGTCAGAAGCCAGCTTCAAAATAGATTGTAACTCCCAGGAACATATTCCTGGTAACACCTGATATTCCAAGGAAGCTAACCAGTCTGCGGAAGTCTGCAGCACTAATGCATGGAACTGAGCAGCTCCAATGAAAGGTCATCAAACTGAAATAACATTTAAGAAAGAACTGCAGATGCTGGAAAAATCGAAGGTAGACAAAAATGCTGTAGAAACACAGCGGGTGAGGCAACATCTATGGAGCGAAGGAATAGGTGACGGTTCGGGTCGAGCCCCTTCAGACTAGTGGGGGGGGGGGGGTGGAAAAAAGAATGGAAGAGGCGGAGATAGTAGGCTGTAGGAGAGCTGAGGAGGGGGAGGAGGGGAGGAGGGAAAAAACAAGGACTACCTGGAATTGGAGGTCAATGTTCATACCGCTGGGGTGTAAACTACCCAAGCAAAATATGAGGTGTTGCTCCTCCAATTTGCGGTGAGACTCACTCACTCTGGCCAGGGAGGAGGCCCAGGATAGAAAGGTCAGATTTAGAATGGGAGGGGGAGTTGAAGTGCTGAGCAACCGGATCAGATAGGTTATTGTGAACTTAGCGGAGGTGTTGGGCGAAGCGATTGCCAAGCCTGCGCTTGGTCTCATCGATGTAGCAGTTGACACCTAGAGCTGTAGATGCAATAGAGGTGGTTGGAGGAGGTGCAGGTGAACCTCTGCCGCACCTGGACAGACTGCTTGGGTCCTTGGATGGAGTTGAGGGGGGAGGTAAATCAACAAGTGTTGCAAGGGAAAGTACCAGGGGAGGGGGTGGTTTGTGTGGGAAGGCACAAATTGATCAGGGAGTTACAGAGTGAACGGTCTCTGCAGAAAGCCGACAGGGGAGGAGATGGGAAGATGTGGCCAGTGGTGGGATCCCGTTGGAGGTGGCGAAAATGTCGGAAGGTTATATGTTGTATGTGATGGATGGTAGGGTGGAAGGTGAGGACAAGGGGGGCTCTGTCCTTGTAACGAGTGAGGTGATGGGGAGTGAGAGTGGAGCTATGGGATATAGAGGAGACCGTGGTGAGAGACTCATCTATAGTTGAAGAGGGAACCCTTGTTCCCTATAGAATAAAACTGCTCTACATCGGTGAGACCAAGCGCAGGCTTGGCGATCACTTCGCCCAACACCTCCACTCAGTTCGCAATAACCAACCTGATCTCCTGGTGGCTCAGCACTTCAATTCCCCCTCCCATTCCGAATCTGACCTTTCTGTCCTGGGCCTCCTCCATGGCCAGAGTGAGGCTCATCGTAAATTGGAGGAGCAGCACATCATATTTCGCTTGGGTAATTTACACCCCAGCGGTATGAACATTGACTTCTCCAATTTATGGTAGTCCTTGCTTTCTCCCTCCTTCCCCTCCCCTTCCCAGCTTTCCCACAACCTACTGTCTCCGCCCCTTCCTTTCTTTTTCCCGCCCCCCCCTCCCCCAACATCAGACGATGGGTCTCGACCCGAAACGTCACCTATTCCTTCGCTCCATAGATGCTGCCTCACCCGCTGAGTTTCTCCAGCATTTTTGTCTAACTGGAAATAATAGCTGTTTGTTTCTCCACAGATGCTACCTGACCTTCAGTATTTTCTGTTTTTATTCCAGGTTTCCTGAATACACCATGTTTTGCTGCTCTAAATATGGGGGTGGAACAAAGGACAATGGGGACCCGGCACGGGGTAACTGGTGGGGGGGGGGGGGGGGGGGGGGGGGGGGGGGGGGGGGGGGGGGGGGGGGGGGGGGGGGGGGAGGGGGGGAGACGGCATGCTTGCTTTATAAACTTTGCCAGCGCCATAGGTGGCTGCTATTTGTATACATTGGGTATGCAAGCAAAGAATCTCACTGTGCCTAGTCACATGTGACAATAACATATTCAATTCCATTCCATTCCACTGTGTACTGAACGGAACAATTGGCCAAAATATTGAGCTTTACAAATGCTAGGAATTTACAAAGAAAGAATGAAAACCACCACTTTTGCTTCCTTCTCTTGCATGAAATATCTTTTGACATCATTGACCTCATCAGACATATTTATTCCAGTGAGCACTGTGAACATCAAACATTGTTGGATAAACTGGAATCAGTTATGAAAATATTATGGAAATGGAGCAATAAATCATTTCATTCAATTTTAGTTGCAAGGCCATCAACCTCTCTCTCAGCATCGACAAGACCAAGGAGGTGATCATCGATTACAGGAGGGAGAGGGGGGCGCACCCTCCGATCTACATCAACGGTGTAGCGGTAGAGAGGGTGGAGAGCTTCAAGTTCCTCGGTGTCCACATCACAGAGGACGTGACCTGGACCACCCACATTTCCACCAGCACAAAAAATGCGCAACAGCGCCTCTGCAACCTCAGGCGACTGAAGAAATTTGTCCTGAACCCACGGGTCCTCAGGGAATTTCCACAAAGGCAACGTGGAGAGCATCCTGACAGGCTGTATCTCCACCTGGCACAGCAGCTGCACCAGCTACGCCCGAACGACCCGCAGAGAGTGGAGCGGACGGCCCAACACATCACCGGGTGCGAGCTGTCCTCCCTCCAGGGCATCTACTCCAGGGCAGTGTGTTGGAAAAGCCCTGAGGATCATCAAAGACCCCAGCCACCCGGACCATGGTCTATTCTGCCTACTGCCCTCAGGCAGAAGGTACCGTACCACCAGACACACAAACAGTTTTTTCCCCCAGGCAATCAGGCTGCTGAACCATCCAGCCCTGAAACTCACCTGAACTGGACTCTGTATATATTTTAATGTTCACTCCATAATTTAATGCATGCAATTTATAATTTAATGTTAAATTAACATTGAATTCAATGATACTGCGAGCTGGTGTTGAGGAAAACAAACCTTTCACTGCACTGGGTCTATCCAATGCTTTTCCTGAATAGGACATTTTGGTTGCTGGCACTCAATTGGTTAATGTGCTTGCTCGGGAGAAACTAATTTTGCACGCAAAACACATTTTGATTACTCCATTATTATGTTGTAAACCTTGAACTTTCATTACCTACAGATTGTAAGAGCTTAATGTAATTAGGCTTTTTGAACAACATTTGTATTCCAGGCAACTAATCTTACTTTGATTATCCACACCCTGCTTCATTTTATTGCCATAACTAATCAAGGTAATGTACCAAGACTATATATCAGAATACTAAATTGAGTATTAAAAAAAATGATTGCGTACCTAGAAAAGCTATTTTTTCAAGCTGTTATAGAACCACAGTGGATACATTACAGCCTCATGGAGAAGTACATTCCAGACACCTCAGCGCGGCTGTTTTCAATTAGTGTGCCAGCCTCTGTGGCATATCTGGCAGACAGCAGTTCATTATTATGTTGCATCCACAGTGTGCAGCCTTTCTGTACAATCTACTCTTACTTCTGGAATGTTTTTGCTTTAGCATGACTCTGCTCTTTTCTTTCACTAATTTATCATATTCAAGTAATCTAATCATTTGTCAACTATTCTTGTGAAGAACACTGCCCTGGATACTGGTTTTCATTTAGAGATTAAGAGATTAGCCATTTCCCATTGAGCAGAACTGAGGAAGTAAAAAGGATGGCCTGAGAATGGGATGAATAGATACAAAATGAAACGGCTAAAGCTTGGTCCCAGCACATGGAAAGGGTTTATTTGTCACCAGCACAACTGGTCTGTCAACCAGGTTTAAAACGAATTGTCATACTTTACCTTGTTTTTGTCAATTGAGCCATAGTGATTTCATTTCCCCGAGAGAAAGAGACCCTAAATTGCATCTGACCCCCAAATGTGGTTGCAAGCACTATAGAAACTGAGCTAAAACCCATTTAACCAGTGTCAGAAATATATATTTTTCTATTTTTACAAATTCATCAAGATTAACGTGATGTTACTTGCAAATATTTGGTTAAAGAAGAGAAGTTTATCAAGAAACAAGATCAGGATGAGCAAATTACCTCCCTACTAATCAAATTAATTGTAATCACTATTCATTCCCCTGGCCATTTGATCTCTAACTGAAAACAGAGCGCCTGGCTATATCTTCCACATAATTCCTTACCCAACGCAGTGCGTGATTGTGATTGTGCAGTGAATCACCTTAAGTTGCTCTCTCTCTGCTGTCTTCCCTTGTCAGTCTACCTCATTCACCTCTCTTTACAATTACTTTTTTTGCCACCTGTGGAATATGCTTTCATTTAGATTCCACATGACTGAACAAATTTGTAAAATTTTGCATGAAGCTGTATTTTATTGCTATAAAATTTATTATTAAATATAAAAAGCAGATTTTAGTATGGACAGTAAATTACTTAAGAGATTTGATTGGAAACAATGGTAAATCTTTAGAGTGAATGCTTAATTTCAAAACAACCTTATTGCCATGGGCAAGATGCTGGAGGGAATCATCAGGTCAGGCAACATCTGTGGAGGGAAATGGACAAACAATGTACCGGGTCAGGGCCTGAACTGAGATATTGTCTGTCCATTTTCCTGCACAGATGCTGTCGGGCCTGGTGAGTTATTTTAGCAATTTTTATTTTGCTCAAGATTCCAACATTTGCAATCTTTTGTTTCCTTTATTGACGATGGTTTTGTCTCAAACTGTGATTTGTATTTACAAAGACATAAGAGGTCAATAGAACAACTAAAGTATATCTAACTACTTATTAGTTGAGCTTTGAGTTCATGCCCAAAGCAGGTAAACAGTTTATTACTAATTTTATTCAATGGAGTCATAATGATCAAATAATTCAAATTTAGGTTCCCCTTGCATTTTATGTGGTTTAGATTCATTTCTGGTGTTAATTTTCCTCCACAAATTTAATATTAACTAACAAGGTGATTGTAACCCAAAAAATATCACTATCAATATTGCTATTCAGTAGGTACACAAAAAAGCTGGAGAAACTCAGCGGGTGCAGCAGCATCTATGGAGCGAAGGAAATAGGCAACGTTTCGGGCCGAAACCCTTCTTCAGACTGATCGGGGGCGGGGGTGGGCGGGGACAAGAAAGGATAAAGGAGGAGGAGCCCGAAGGCTGGGGGATGGGAGGAGACAGCAGGGGGACTGAGGAAATGGAGGAGACAGCAAGGACTAACAAAATTGGGAGAATTCGATGTTCATGCTTTCGTACAGTTGGAGGGTTTCGTACAGTTGCTATTCAGTAGACTCTGTTGAAATCTAGAGCAAGAGAATATGGAAAAAAAACAAAGGATAGAAATTCCCCTTTCTTATATTTTGTACAGGTTGTATGAGGAAATTGGTTGTGTTCAATCCAGCATTGGTCTTAGAGCTGTACAAGGAGAGGCAAATTTAATTTTGAATGGAAAAATAAAACGATACCTCATCTGCTTGCGATTCAAGTGAATCACTGCTAGAAAGGGGAAGAGTAGGGTATTTCCGTGATGTCCTGGTCCTTGAATGGTAATCATCTGCACTGAGGTCCATCAGGTTAACTGTTCAAGATCCAAATTTCAAAGACTTTTGCAGTTTTTAGATTGGTTAGGCCTTTTATCTGAAGTTCCAGAATGCTAAGTAATTGATGATAGGCATGGTACTTGGGGAAATTTATGAGAACATTCAAATGGGAAAACTAGTGCTTATTTTTCCAATCACAAAGTAAATAAGATAGCTTTCTTTGCTTTGTTTGAAGATTTATTGAATTCTCTGGAAATAGTGGAATTCCCGGCAATAATACCAAGAAAACTATTGAGATGAAGTAATCATTTCCAGCAATATCTGGAAGAGCTGAACAAATCTCTCCCATTTAGGCCTCTGTGCAATGTTCAGTTATTGTCAATTGATGAAGCTCAGAAACTTGAACTAAACTTGAACTAAAGTTGCAAGTTAAAATGAAAATGATTGCTGGAATAAGCATTGCTGTTTTTCTTTTCTAATGTTATCACCATGGGGCACCATGGAAATTCTTTTATCTCCTGAAAGAAATGTTTTTTCTTTGGGGTTCCAGGAGATCCCAGCAGGCAAGACCTCAATTCTGGTCGAGAGGATTAGGGGAGAACTGAATTGTTTTCACTCTCCCACGAGGAGAGGAGATAATGGATAGATTTACATTCTACCTTTCAACATTTGGCCTGCTTATTTCTTAAGCAGCTTTAAGAACTAACAGTTTAAAACTGTTGCTGGATTGGACACAACCAATTTCCTCATACAACCTGTACAAAATATAAGACCTGGATACCGTTGAGTTATTTTAACTGTTCCAGATCTTTACAGCAATAAACCAATTGATCCTGGGGGAAATTAAGTGTTTTACTTGGTCGGAGTAAGTTTCAGTCAAAGTCAAAAAAAATTTAAGTGGTAAGTTTTCATTGAGGCCCAGTGAAAACTTCAGGTGAAGAGATCCAACCTCGTAATTATCCAATGCGGGGTCAGACGTGATGTCCTCTGTCTGGGATAAGGGGGGAATGGGAATTTGTTCTGAAACAGGGCCTTCTGCTGGATATTTCTGGGAGAGTGTCAGATTTGGGGTCATTAATACCAGCTTCCTCTTCAGACAGCGGCAAGAATTGAAATCTACTTTTTGGGAAGTGAATACAACTAGCAGCTGATATCCTTGAATGTGTTTTCTACTTATATTAAACTTAAATTTTCCCTCTCCAGAATTCTAGCGGGCCAGCATGAATTTCAATCATGATTTTTAATTAGTGGTATTGGATCATCACATAGAACTTTCCGGATTTATTTGGAACTGATTGAAAGATTAATTGACGGATACAACATGGGAAAAAACCCTTCAGTCCACACAACCATCCATCACTCATTCATACTAATTCTATTTTATCCCACTTTCACATCTACTCCCTATACATTACGGACAATTTAGAAAGGCCAATTAACCTGCAGACCTGCACATCTTTGGGATGTGGAAGGAAACCAGAGCACCTGGAGGAAACCCATGCAGTTATAGAGTCATAGTCATACAAGAGTGGAAACATGCCCCTCGGCCCAACTTACCCACACTGATCAACATGTCCCATCTACACTTGTCCCACTTGCCTGCATTTGGCCCAAATTCCTCCAAACCTGTCCTATCCATGTACCTAGCGGGACAGGCAGCATCTCTGGAGAGAAGGAATGGGTGACGTTTTGAGTCGGGACCCTTCTTCAGAAAAGCAGTCTGAAGAAGGGTCTCGACCTGAAACATCACCCATTCCTTCTCTCCAGACCTGCTGCTT
Organism: Leucoraja erinaceus; assembly: GCF_028641065.1. Taxonomy (NCBI): domain Eukaryota; kingdom Metazoa; phylum Chordata; class Chondrichthyes; order Rajiformes; family Rajidae; genus Leucoraja; species Leucoraja erinaceus. The sequence goes on from NC_073381.1 coordinate 58,155,980, forward strand.
GTCCTTCTGCATTTTGTGTCCCTCTCTCTCTATCCCTCCCCCTCCCAAGTTGCACCAGCTTCTCGGTTTCACCCAACAAACAGTTAACAATGGCCTTTTTCCTTTATCATCGTTACTTTTTTGCATATCTTTCATTCATTGTTCTTTATCTCTCTACATCATCGTCTATATCTCATTTGCCTTATCCCTAACCAGTCTGAAGAAGGGTCTCAACCCGAAACGTCACCCATTCCTTCTCTCCAGGAATGCTGCCTGTCCCGCCGAGTTACTCCAGCATTTTGTGTATCTTTGGTTTAAACCCACATCTGCATTTCCTTCCCACACACTATCCATGTACCTGCCTAATTGCTTCTTGCTTCTTAAACATTGCAATAGTCCCTGCCTCAACTACTTCCTCTGGAAGCTAATTCCATAGTCTCAGGGGAATGTGCAAACTCCACAAAAACAGCTGCAAAGGTCAGGGTCAAACCTGATAGTCAGGCTCCGTGAGGGAGCAGCTTCAAAAGCTGCGCCACCATGCCACAACTTATCTTTTCATTGAAGCCAATATTCCCCCACATTCGGTTTGCTTCCCATCTTCACACTGTCTCCACATCTGAAATGCACACTGTAAGAAACAACTTTATGCACCAAGCCATGAATAATGTTCTGACTATTTAAAGTGAACAGACGTAGTGTCATGGACTGGAAATAAGCTGATTCCCTGACACATGCCCAGCAATGGTGAGTGGAATTGTTGCTTCACATTTAATTTCCACAAAGTTGGTGAGTCATGGTAACATTTACTCTTCAATATACGTGCACTCTGACAAAATCTAATATCACTATAGTATAAACACATTTGACTTCTGATTATTACTTGTTCAGCACACTCAGAACTGCAGTTTTGGCCCGGAGTCATCTATCTCCCCACAACTACAAGCTATCCTTCGCCTTGTTTTGTAAGATTATTTAATTTCACTGACTAAAATATCTTACAGCTGTGAAACTGAAGATTATCAGTAGCAACAGGAAGGAGATTTGTGCCAATTCAGGGGGTAGGTACTGCTGTTGAGGAACCAAAATTGGTTAATTGTATAAAGATACAGAATAGAAACAGTCCCACATCCCCCACATCCCCCCACCCCCCCCCCCCCCCCCCCCCCCCCCCCCCCCCCCCCCCCCCCCCCAACCCCCACCCCCACCCACCCTGTCCACTCCCTCCCTACACACCAGGGGTGATTTATAGAGGATTTACAAACCCGCAGGTCTTTGGGATGTGGGAGGAAACTGGAGCGCCCGGAGGAAACCCAGGCAGTCATGGGAAGAAAACACAGACAGCACCCAAGGTCAAGATTGAACCAGGATGCAGCTCTATCAGGCATAGTTAATACCTCTGGGGTGCAAACTGCCCAAGCGAAATATGAGGTGTTGCTCCTCCAATTTACGGTGGTCCTCACTCTGGTCATGGAGGAGACCCAGGACAGAAAGGTCGGATTCGGAATGGGAGGGGGAGTTGAAGTGCTGACCAACCGGGAGATCAGGTTGGTTATTGCGAACCGAGCGGAGATGTTCGGCGAAGCGATCAGCGGTCCCACAATGCCATCCTATTTGTGTTGCATTTCCATGAACAATAAATAATATCCCTTATCGTTAACAGATGAAAATACACCTCTAGGTAGTTGGTAACAGCTGAGATAGCATCTCAAACTATTTCATCAAAACTAGTGTTGTCAAGAAGATGCAACTTATGGCAATTTGTTGTGTACACTGAACAAGTTAAGATGATCAAATTATTTATTCTGTCTTGTAAATGGAAAATTTGCCTTATTGGATTTGCAGGCCAGGATTGTTCTTTAGTATTCTGAATAAACATTAAGCAGCAACTATGTGTGCTTTTATTCTGGGGAAAGTAGGCCTCTTGTGACTTGGAAATGTGTATACAAGCACAATTGATCCCCTTGTTACCATGACTCACTAACAGCATTTTCCAGGGAATGTTACTGAAATGTATGAATCGTGAAGTGCTGAGGAACTTAACAGGTCAGGCAGCATCATTGGAGGGAATGGACAGACACATTTTGGGGTAAGCTACCTTCTTCAGACTTATTGGAGTAGGGGAGAAAAAGCTGGAAAAGAGAAGTTGAAGTGGGACAAAGCCTGGCAAGTTATAGATGGATATAGGTGAGGGATGGGGTGTGGGGTTGATTGAAGTAAGTAAAAAATGCTAGAGGTGAAAAGGAGACAAACGAGCCTCAGGTAAGAAAAAGGATGAGTGGAATGTAAAGCCGGAGGGTGAGGTCTGGGTGGACAGGGACAGTGTACAAAGAAGAGGGACTGGGGGTGGGAGAAATGTGTGGACAGTGGGGTGGGGGCGCATATGGTAAAGAGAGGGGTATTACCTGAAGTGGAAGAATTCAATGTTCACACCATTGGGTTGTAAGCTACCAAAGCAGAATGTGAGGCTGGGAGAGAGACGGACTCTGAGGAACTGGGGAAGAGAAGAGCGCCAAGCATCCTCAAATTACATTATCGATGTATCTCTTGAAATATTGTAAGTTGTGCATAATAACCTACCACTGATACAATATGATGATGCCCAGATCATCAGTTTTAAATGTAGAAATATTAACCATGAACAACAGGGATAAATCCACTAACTACATAACAGTGCCATAACATTCCACAGTCACCTGAAAGGGTTGACAGGACCTCCAGTAGTGTAGCACTGCCTTGCCTGTCACTGGAACTTTATTGCCGTCCATCACAGTGAGGAATGTGGAATCCACTGTGGTGGATTTTAACTTTTATGTGGTTGTGTGTCTTGTTGCTTTTCACTTTGTATGGCTGTATGGTAAATGGTAACTCAAATTGTATAGTACCTTAATTGGTACATGTGACAATGAACTGACCTTGAATCCTTGAAACCTTGAGTATCAACCTAGACAAAGCTTTGACATGGAAATTAAATCATCAACCTTCAACTTTGAGCCACAATTGTTCCCATTGTGCCTGTGCTAAGATACAGATACAATTGTAGATATATGGAAACAAAGGGGGATTCAGAACTATGTATTACAAAATGTATTACAAAATAATACATTTTAATTCAATTTTAAGCCAATCTAAGTTTCTGGCAAGACATATATTACTGGTTTAATTTTCCGGGAGATATTTTGTTCCCTAGCTCCATTTCTGCTCCTTTTGGCTTCATTCAGAAATTGCTTCCAATACCTCACCGGCCTTCACCACCACCTGTCAAGCTGATTCAGTTTGGCCTCCTCATTGAAACTGCATATATATGGTCATCAATCTTCTGTTAATGCAAATACTGTTCAATCTTACTTGAGCTACAGCCACTAAAACTACCAGTGTTGAACATGGAGATCAGGAGTTAGCAGAATATTAAGGTCCATTACTGCTTACTGCTAAGTAAGGTCCTTTACTGCTAAGGTCCATTACTGCTTAGCAAGTCTGTTCTTAGCAAGCAGTGCAAACAAGAATCAGTTCTACCTCTCCAGTATTAACATTTTGAAACTAATCTAGATATTATAATCTATATATTACTAAAACTCTCATCTTGTTTGTTTGTTTGTATGTGTGCATGCTTGTGCGAAAGTTCCGGAAAATCTGCCAAAATGGTACTTGAAGGCACTACAATTTTTGGCCTATGTGCTGTACCAAGTTTTGTTCAGATTGATGTTATATTTTACAAATTATTCACATTTTTTAATTTACAAAAACTACTTTACAAAACCACTTTTCCACTTCCCTGCCCATCATCTGCATTCGACGGCACAATGACGTCACAATGGGATCCCGAATATCATTTTTTTAAATCGCAGTTTTCATTGGCATTGACTTAATTTTTTAAAAAAATCAATTTTAATCATATTTTCCAGTTTTCATTAACAGATAACACTGTGTTTAGGTTATTTTAAAGAAAAAACGGGATTTTCATTGAGAATTTAATTTAAAGAAAAACATCGCGATTTTCATTGTGAGGGGTGGGACAGGGGGAGGTGAGGAGTGGGGGAGCACGGGAATAGAGGGAGAGGAGGAGGGTAGGAGGGGAGAAAGGTTATGGAGGGAGGGAATAACTGAGGGTAGGGAGGATGTGAGGGGAGGAGGAGAGGGGAAAGAAGAGGGGGTGAAGAGGAGGGGGAGGGAGTGCTGGGGATGAGGGGAAATGGAGGAGGATAGGGGTAAGAAGAGGGATGGCGGGGTAATGGAGGAGGGGAGGAGGGGACGGAGGGGGTGAGGAGAGGATGCAGAGGAGGATGGTGGAGGGTGGAGAGAGGGAGGATAATGGAGGAGGAGAATAGGGGACTAAAGACGGAGAGTGAGATGCGTTCACATTGACCTTATATTTTACAAGTTATTGCCATTTTGAACTTTAAAAACGTCACAGTTGCACTCCCACTTGCCAGCCGCAATAGAAGAACTTATTCTTACTCTCAACATATTTTGTGACTCCTCTTACTTTCTTCAAGTTGTAGCCATGGGCACTCACTATGCCGGTCTTTTTGTTGGTAACGTTGAACAGTTCTGGTTCCAAACGGACACTGTCACCAATCCCCAATTATGGCGTTGGGGCTGCCTTCTGTAGAAATTGTTGTTTTCATTAACTTTATTATCAACCACCATCCTGTTCTTAAATTCACGGACTATCTCTGACATCTCTCTCCCCTTTCTTGATCTCCCTCACAGGGGACAAACTATCGACCTATTGCCTCTCCTTGTCAAATTGTAGATTAAAACTTATCATATTATCATACTATCATACTACCTCCTAATGGCTCCTTCACCTTGAGTTCCCTTATCAAATCCAGTTCATTACACAACACTAAACCCAGAATTGCCTTCTCTTTGGTCGGCTCCAGTACAAGCTGCTCTGAGAATCCATCTCGGAGGCACTCCACAAATCCCCTTTCTTGGGGTCCAGTACCAACCTGATTTTCCCAGTCTAGCTGCATGTTGAAATCTACCATAACAACCACAGCATTACCTTTACGACATGCCAATTTTAACTTGATTCAACTAGCACCCTATACCAGGCTACTGTTTGGGGACCTGTAGATAACTCCCATTAGGGTATTTTTATCCTTGCAATTCCTCAGTTCTATCCATACTGACTGCATCTCCTGATTCTATGTCACCCCCCACAAGGGACAGAATTTCATTCCATATCTTGTTACCGTATTTGACTTTCTCCTTGCAACATGTTAGTTTATGGTGTAATAGTAAATGCAGGCCCAATTTGGTGCAAGAAAACACTTTCAAAACGTATGTTCTTGTTATTATGGAGATAATCCTTTTGCTTTAAATCATCCATTGAATTAAAACATGCAACAAATGGTGCCATTTGCTCCTGATATATAATCATATATAAACAGAATGCCAGAGACACTGGAAAATTTAAATTGACTTTTTACTGCAGATTTTGTTCATAAATCGAGTTAGTATCACTCCCTGTCAAACAAAGATTGGTTACTAGTTTGTAGGAAAAACAGAAATAAATAATCAATGAATTGTAATAAAATTGAACCCATTCAATATCCATCAAATACAAGATATTGATGAGGTAGCACTACTTGAATAAGACGTTGGTGAGGCCACACTTGTTATAAAAGGCGTTGGTAAGTTCGCAGATGGTGTATAGTGTTCAGGTTTGGTCACCCTGATATAGGAAATATGCAATTAGGCTGGAAAGAGTGCAGAGAAGATATATGAGGATGTCTTCAGGACTCGAGTACCTGGACTATAAGGAAAGGTAGGGCGGGGCTAGGACTTTATTCCTTAGAGCGCAAAAGGTTGAGAGTTTATCTTATAGAGATGTATAAAATAATGAGTAGAATTATGTGGTGAGTGTATAGAGTCTTTTCCTCAGGATAGGGGAATCAAGAACATGTGGGAACAGATTAAAGGTGAGAGGAGAAAGATTTAATAGGAGCCTGAGGGACAATTTTTTCACATGGAGGACAGCGGGTACATGGAACGAGCTGCCAGAGGAAGTAGTTGAGGCAGGTGCGGCAGCATCTATGGAGCGAAGGAAATGTCAACGTTTCGGGCAGAAACCCTTCTTCAGACTGAATTTATTTCGGAGGAGGAGAACTTCTTCAAAGTAGGCATACCTTGAGGAGATTTCGCAGCGGAGTAGACAAAATGTTTAAGAAGGAACTGCAGATGCTGGAAAATTGAAGGTAGACAAAAGTGCTGGAGAAACTCAGCAGGTGCGGTAGCATCTATGGAGCGAAGGAAATAGGCAACGATTCGGGCCGAAACCCTCTGTCTCTGCTCTGCTACCCAAAGTCTCTCACTGTGTCACTTTAGCAAGTACCTGCACCTATTCACGTGTCTGTGCAAGTCTAAAATTTCAACCATGGAGTGACAATGGGAAAGTTTATGCCTGTGTAAGTTATTCTTTGAACACAAATGGTAAAACATAATCCTGAAAATAACAGGATATATTAAAATGGGATAAAATGTGTAGAATATAAAATCATTTAACACAAGGTGTCGTTTTTGCAGCTTTTGACTTCTGACATTATTTTTTTCCCTGAGACAGTTTGCTGGTCAGTGTGGTTGCAGCAATTTCCAACTAACTATCTTGTTTATTTTCTTCAATGTAATGACGTTTGTTGATCTGGTACAGTTCCATTAATACTATTGAAAATAATCCTAAATAATCTGTTTGTGGATGGTGCAGATATTACAATTGCTGCTTTACAATTTTGGTGACTAAGTTTAAACTTAACCCCAAATGTTGCTTGTGTGGCGTCTGCACATTTTTTACCATGATTGCGAGGGTTTCCGCCCACATTCCAAAGATGTGCCAGGTCATAGGTTAATTGGCCACAACAAATTGACACTTGTGAAATGATGAAATCTGTGCTGAGTGTTGGTGAGTGTTGGTTCCATGGAACCATGAGAATCAAATGGAAGTGGAGCATGATTTGTGTAGGTGGGTGCATTCTGGTCACTGTGTGTCCAGTACATTGAACGGCCTGTTTGCACATTGTCTGATTCTATGCCTTCCTTTGCATAACTCTCGATGAATAGTTCACCCTCATTGAACTGTGCAATCCTAAATAACTTTAAAAGCGATACAAAATGATTTAGCAGTATCACTTCCATTTATTAATGAAGTAAATCGTACCTTGATATTTAAAGTGGCTCAGCTTAATTTTAGAGCCTTCTCAAAGGCCCACAAAACAGGCACATTCAGTGGGACCCTACCACACTGAGTAGCCTATTCAGTGTGATGTGTCCAGTTTTTTTGTGTGGGGTGCAACTATATGCACTGACTCAAAAGATCACTTAATTCCAGTAAACATTTGATTAACCTGTTCATAAAATGCCTCGATTTATTAAAATGATTTGCTCAACTTTCTGCAAATTATTCAGATAAGATCAGTACAAAAGCGAAAACTGCCATTTATTTTTATGAATAATTAGAAAAATTAACACCCACAAAACAGTGCTTTCCAAAGTACAACTACATATCTTGACAGTTACACAAAAAAGCTGGAGAAACTCAGCGGGTGCAGCAGCATCTATGGAGCGAAGGAAATAGGCAACGTTTCGGGCCAAAACCCTTCTTCAGACTGATCGGGGGCGGGGGTAGGTGGGGACAAGAAAGGGAAAAGGAGGAGTAGCCAGAAGGCTGGGGGATGGGAGGAGACAGCAGGGGGGCTGAGGAAGGGGAGGAGACAGCAAGGACTAACAAAATTGGGAGAATTCGATGTTCATGCCCCCGGGGTGCAGACTCCCCAAACGGAATATGAGGTGCTGTTCCTCCAATTTCCGGTGCTGCTCGCTGTGGCCATGGAGGAGACCCAGGACAGAGAGGTCGGAGGCGGTGGGAGGGGGAGTTGAAGTGCTGAGCCACCGGGAGGTCAGCTTGGTTATTGCGGACCGAGCGGAGGTGTTCGGCGAAACGATCGCCCAACCTCCGCTTGGTCTCACCGATATAGATCTGCTGATATCTAGAGCAGCGGACGCAATAGATGAGGTTGGAAGAGATGCAGGTAAACCTCTGTCGCACCTGGAACGATTGCTTGGGTCCTTGAACGGAGTCGAGGGGGGAGGTAAAGGGACAAGTGTTGCATCTCTTGCGGTTGCAAGGGAAAGTGCCCAGGGAGGGGGTGGACCGAGAGGGGAAGGGAAGAATTGACAAGGGAGTTATGGAGGGAGCGGTCTTTGCGGAAGGCAGATATGGGGGGAGATGGGAAGATGTGGCGAGTAGTGGGGTCACGTTGGAGGTGGCGAAACTGACGGAGGATTACTTTTTGTATGTGACGGCTGGTGGGGTGAAAGGTGAGGACTAGGGGGACTCGGCCCTTGTTGCGAGTGCGGGGATGGGGAGAGAGAGCAGTGTTGCGGGGTATGGAAGAGACCCTGGTGCGGGCCTCATTTATGGTGGAGGAGGGGAACCCCCGTTTCCTGAATAGTGAGGACATTTCAGATGTCCTGGTGTGGAACGCCTCATCCGTGGAGCAGATGCGGCGTAGACGGAGGAATTGGGAGTAGGGGATGGAGTCCTTACAGGAAGCAGGGTGGGAAGAAGTGTAGTCCAGATAGCCATGGGAGTCAGTGGGTTTATAGTGTATGTCGGTTAGAAGTCTATCAGCTGCAATGGAGATAGTGAGGTCAAGGAATGGTAGGGAAGTGTCGGAAATGGTCCAGGTGTATTTGAGTGCCGGATGGAAGTTAGTGGTGAAGTGGATGAAGTCAGTCAGTTGTGTGCGGGTGCAGGAGGTGGCACCAAAGCAGTCGTCGATGTAGCGGAGGTAGAGGTCGGGGATGGGGCCCTGGTATTGAACAAGGATTGCTCGACGTAACCTACAAATAGGCAGGCATAGCTGGGGCCCATGCGTGTGCCCATAGCTACGCCTTGTATTCATATCTTGACATGTTGGTTACATCTGAACTATCAATATGTACTATCAGCATACAAAGTCTGCTTACAAGGTCATTATCAATCGATTGTTACATCCTTTCATTGATAAGGCATATGTCACTGGCAGAAATAAAAAATATTGAAGATGCTGAAAACCCCAAATAAATACAAAAAATACTTGGTTATCCTATGAGAGATAAGCAGTTAATGCTTCAGGTTAATGGTCTTACTACTGTATATTTAAATTATATTAAGTTAAAAACAGGCAAGAAATAGATGGTTGTGGTGGCATCAAACTGGAGGCATCATAGTAAGTGGCAGAGGTTGTTCAGTTGAACAGGAAAGTGGGTGAGATGGAGGTGAAGAAATGGATAACTCTATTGAGGTTCCAGGAGGGAGAAGAAATGATGAGATTAGATATGTAAGAAATAGAATAGAAACATTTGATGATCATATTACGGGTGGATCAGACAGATGTTGTGGAGATGAGAAAACTGAAAGATTGGAATGGATTTCTTAACGGAAGGAGTTCATCAGTTCATTTCCTACATCACGAAATTACCTCTTTAGCAAATTAGATTGACTAGCATGTGCTTCTGATGTTATGAATTACTCTGGGTAACAAGAACCTTTATCAGCTGCAACAAAAGGTAGCTCTATCAGAAGGATCATACTTTGGCACTTTGTAAGTTATGTTTAGTAAACCATTGGAAACCTATCCCCCGATCCACTTTGAGATTATTTACCGGAACATAAAAGTGTTCAGCATTTTTCTTATGTTCTTTTTGCTTTTTCTCAAATCCAAGTTAGAATTATTGTAAGGATGTGATAGGAAATATGCTTCAAACATCCCTGTCAATGATTTCAATACATGAACTTTGAAACATTCATTGTTGTTTTTCTTCCACGGATAATTCTGCCCTGCTGAGTATTTCATGCATTTTCTGTCTTTGTTGATAGGTTGGTGAACCTGGAGAATTTCTCACCACAGATGGATGTGGAGTCCATGTCATTCAATTTACCTAAAAATAAATAAATAGATTGGGAATTCAGATGTGAAACGAGGAAGTCAGCAAATTCCCAACAGGATACAGGGAAAAACGTCACAGCCTTCCAGTTAAGTAGTTTCAGAATAGCTTTCACAAACACAGGAAATATTCCATCTGTCTCCCCTCAGGCAGGTTAACGTGTCTTATGAATCTTAGTATCTGACTACTGTAGGGAAAATCATGGTAGATGCATTATAGACATTTTTGATTGCTTGAGACATTGAAGAGTAAAAAGGAAATGCCTACTGAACTTTCGAGTGAAGTTCAGTAATATAGTTCTTTATATAACAGCCAAACCAGTCTCATTGATACAAATACATCGATAGATGCTCCTGAACACATTAGTTTAAGCAATGTTCCTTTCCTCACTGATAGTAGAGCCTGCACATGCCTAGGCAGGAAAGGAATGTCAAGTTTCATTTTGCTGTGTTTCCTGTAGAGTACACTGGTCAGCAGCACACTATTTAAAAATACATCAAATCATTTTGAATTCTTTCCAGGTTGTTTTCAGAGTTGTTACTGATTGCAATCCAAGAATTGATTTTTAATTTAACATCAGGGCATGGGACGAATGTGACTATAGAAACTCTGATTAACTGCCTCATTAAGTCCAGGTAGCAAGTTTAAACACCAAACAACAAAAAAACATGTTTTTATAATTCCTTTTCATGTGGGGAAACTGACCTAACTTTTAACATTGTGCCACGTGCCCAATGGAAAAAAACTACTTTGATTGAACAAGACCAGGAGCATTGCCTGCCAAGAGTACATAGCAAAGATTCCAGTGCTCCACAAATGATTTAGCGAGCATCAAAATAATAAACGGTGCTTGATAAATGATCTTGTCTAGGTTTTTGTTGCACACCTAGATCATTATTAAAATTTGTATCCTTTGCTCTCACATTTCCATTATATTGTACAAGGCTGGTCTTTTAAATATAATAAGATTTATAGTTAAACCCTCACATTTGTGGAATAAAGAATTAAATACAATTTAATTGCAAAATATTATTTTGATGTAACACTTGCAAATGAAATAATTTGAAATGAATGTGTTTAATATGAACTCCTAAATAAATGGATTTTCAAATGACGATACTGTTTTGTACAACTCCCAGTCGCCCATCCATTTGTTTCCAGCCGTGGCTATGACCTGAGGGTAGAATATGAGGATGTATATTTACAATGGAGATGAAAACGATTTTCTTTAGCCAGAGGGTGGTGAATCTGTGGAATTCATTGACACAGCCGGCGGTGCTGGCCAAGTCAATGGGTATTTTAGAAAGGAGATGGATATGTTCATGATTAGCAAGGGCTTCCAAAGTTCTAGGGAGCAGGCAGGAGAATGGAGTTGAGAGGAAAAAATAGATCAGGCATGATTGAATGGTGGAGCAGGCTCAATGGACCAATTGACCTAATTCTGTTCCTATGTGATTTCTCAAAAGTGGCTACTAATGATATAGACTGTTTTTTCCCTTGTCCCTTTCTCCAAGTAGAAAATAATCCTTATCTAACATCTTACTTTGGAAATATGAATTATATTCCCTTTGTTCCAGAAGATATTCTGACTTACGGGCAGGTTTGGGGAATATGATCTGATCACCTGTCGGGGAGTTCTTGCAAAACATTGGGATTTCCAAAAGATGTTTGGCAAGCTACCACTGAGAACATCACTTCAAAAACCTTATGTTTTGGAGGTAATATACTCACATGAATAGAGGATTGACTAACCAGCTACAAATGGGAAGGAAGGAAGAATTATAAAACAGATTATAACGCAGGTTGATAAAGACTGTGAAGGCTGCAGCACAAGGAGATTGGGATCCAACTGGTGTAATATAGAATTATGATTTACTGATGCAGCGGGTTATCAGGAAGGCTGAAAAAATGTTGGCTTTGATTTCAAGGATTAGACACCCCAAAAGGAGGGAACTCTTACTGCAGGGCAGGTACTATTGCAATGTTTAAGAAACATTTACTTAGGTAAATGGATAGGACAGGTTCAGATGAATATTGGCCAAACAAAGGTAGATGGCATTAGAGTAGATGAGATGTTGGCCTGTGTGGGCAATTTGGGCTGAAAGGCCTGTTTCCAGGCTTTGTTTAACTCTCCCTTCATTCTATTGCTCACCTCCACACCATTGCCAATATACAATGGCCAATTAATCTACCAATCTATACGTTTTGGAGATGTGCGAGGAAACCAGACACCTGAAGGATACACAAGCAGATACAGGAAGAAACATAAGCTGCACGTGGATAGCACTGAACGTCAGGGTTGAACATGGGTTGCCTGAGCTCTGATGCAGCTGTTTTTCCAGCTGTGCATCGTCTTTGTTTCTTTAGTAGTTTGTGGTTAGTTTGGATACTTTTGTGTATCTTTTGTTTTGATCAGGGTATTAGCTGCAGTGGATTCTAAAAGTAACAATTACACTTAAAGCTGTTTCTCTTCCCAATGCCACATTTGCAATGTTTTTCAAATGACCAGAAATCCTGTGGTGTTAGGATCTTTGAAACAGGATGTGTGTTGGATTTATGTTGTTGAAACTACCGTCTGTGTCGCCAAGAAAGGAGGAAGCAGCCTTTCTGATCAACCACACAAACATTTTCAATATGCACACTAAGGAAATAATGGTTACTTAAATGTGGTTTCTCGAGTAATCCCCCCCCCCCCCCCCCATGATGTAACACTATCCTGGAGAGCTGCATTAATCCTACTGACGCGGATTTGAAGTTTTAAGAATGTCATCCAATTACAGTAACTTTGTATGTTTTTCAAGTTTCTATAAACTGTGAAATGTTCTAGGAACTTCAAAACCATGCAGTTGGGGTTGAGTTGAAACTTGGTTGATTAACTGTTGTAATAAAAGGGATGTTTATTGGGTTTGAAGTGGACATTGGTATTAAATTGGTATTAAATTGGTATTAATGATGCTTCCCCCACTATTCCTTCTTACAGCACTTTCCTCTTTCTCAATCTCCATTGCAGTGCTGAATTGATTTCATTCACAAACCCCTAAAATTCCTTGAACTACTCTCCACTTCAGCTCCCAACCTTAGCTCCAAAGAGCCGCAATCAGCCACATTATTAACTTTGAGCCTGATATATCCACATACAGAATTTCTTTCAGAATCACCCACATCTTTGTATTGTATTGTATTCAATTTATTGTCATTGTCTCAATTTGAGACAACGAAATGAATTTTCCTTACAGGCAGTATCATTAAAAAAAAATCACAAAGAAATTATAAAAATAAATAATAAATAAATAATAAAACATATTAAAAATAAAATTGAAATTGAATTAAAATTTAAAAAAAAGCACAAATACAGAAGTCCACGACACAACATAACATAAATGGCACCCAGGTGAGGACGGCACCATAGTCCAGCCAGCCTCCCCTCCGTGTTCATCCGTGGACGGGGCCTTCCAAGCACCCGCAGTCGCCGCCCCGGGTGGCCCGATGTTCAGGCCCTCACGCCGGGCTGGTGGAACGCCGACGCCGAACCCCGACGGTGAGCAGCCTCCTCCTCAGCGGCCCGGACCTCCTGACCAGCCGCCTCCCGCTGCCGGAGTCTGCCGCTCCCGAGTCCGCAGGTCGAGCCGGGCAGAGTCACAGGACCCCGCGTTGATTAGTCAGCGCCGCCCGCGTTGGGAGCTCTGCAAACCGCAGCTCCGTGATGTTGGTGCAGCAGGTCCAGCACTCCGGGCTCCAAACGGCGACCCCCGGTAAGGCATCGCCAGCCCCGCGATGTTCCAGCGCTGTCCCGCCGCTGCTGGAGCTCCGGTCGATCCCGGCAGGAAAGGCCGCGCCAATCCAGGTAGGTAGGCCGCTGTGGGGGGGGGGGGGGGGGGGAGGACGCGACTCGAATAATAGTTGCGTCCTCACCAGGAAGCGGCTGAAGGACGGTATCCCCCGCACCGTGCCCTCTTCCCCCACATAAAAACACCAAAAAAACACAAAAAAACACACTTTTACATAACTAAATAAACAAAAAAACAAAAAGATACCGGGCTGTAGGTGGAGGCTGCTGGCACCAGCGCCACCGGAAGTACAATACTCTGGTTCCCTGTCCCCTACAGCACTTTCTTTTCCTTCTGCAGTTCTTAAACATATTGCTGCCACACAATTGCATTCCATTATTTTTCTGTAGCAGGGCTCATTGTGGGTCGAAGAAAGATCGTGAACACTCCACAGCAGCTTGGAGTTAACGGAGGTTGCCGTGGGATACTTCTGCTATTTAATTCCCCAAGCTTTCTGGGTTACTGCCATATCTGACTTCAACCTGTGTAGTGTGTGCACATTCCCAACTGAAACCTTCCTAAATTCTAGCGCAACCAAGCACCTGAAAGTTTGTTAAATTGTGTGTTCTAACCTGTCTAGATATAAGCATTAAAGTAATCAGATATTCTTACACAAAATACAAGAGTAATTCAGCACGTCACACAGTACCCGTGGAGGACACGTTTAGGCAAATTTCCAGGTCTGAAATGTCATCTATCCATGTCCTTTACTGATGCTGCTGACCCGCTGAGTTCCTCCAGCATTTTGTGTTTTACTCATTTCCAGTATCCGCAGTTCCTTGTGTCTCACGAGATTCTTATATGTGAGAGCATTCAAAGCAAAATCTAGGACCACAGGTCATAGCCTTAGAATTAAAGGACGCTCTTTTAGAAAGGAGGTGAGGAGGAACATCTTCAGTCAGAGGATAGTTGATCATTTGGCACTCATTGCCACAGAGGGCTGTAGATATTTTAATGTAAATATCAGTAGATAGTTTTAAGGCAGAGATAGACAAATTCTTGATTAGAACGGGTGTCAAGAGGCAGAGATCAGCCATGATTTAATGGTGTAGACTCGATGGGCCGAATGGCCTAATTCTACTCCTATAACTTGTGAATAACTATCAGTCATGGCCACGACTTGCTCAAGTCCCGGATCCATTTTTTATTCACAATGGAGAAATTCAAAATCAGTGTAAGATCTGTGTCATTAATAGTTCCCTCTACCTGAGACTGTCCCACTTCTCACCTACACATTCCCCCACCCCCCAACTTCAAAGTTAACATTATCTGTCCTCACCTTGTTGGGGCCCCCCTTTCTTGAAAATCATTCCCAGCCCAACCTATCTCACCTCCTCCCTGATTCAGTTTAGTTTAATTTAGTTTAGTGTAGTTTAGTTTAGTTTATTGTCACATGTACCAAGGTACAGTGAAAAGCTTTTGTTGTGCGCTAACCAGTCAGCAGAAAGATAATGCATGATTATGATCAAGACACCCACAGTGTACAGATACATGAAAATGGGAATAACATGAATAATGCTCATCTTTTTAGTTTTAGTTTTAGGTTGAGAGATACAGTGCGGAAACAGGCCCTTTGGCCCATCGAATCCGCGCCGACCAGCGATCCCTGCACACTAACACTCTCCTCCACACACCATGGACAATTTACACATACACCAAGCCAATTAACCTACATCACTGTATGTCTTTGGAGTGTGGGAGGACACTGAAGATCTCGAGAAAACCCACGCAGCCATGGGGAGAATGTACAAATGCCATACAGACTGCACCCATAGTCGGGAACGAACCTGGGTTGTAAGGTAGCAACTCTACCACTGCGCCACCATGCCACCCTTTTCTGTATTCGCCATATTCTGTACATCAATCCTTTCAATCAGTTTTCTACCGTGACACAGCATCAGAATGGCATCCTATGTATTTGTGATCATGGGAATTTAACTCTCACCTGCAGTCTCATGCATCTACCTTCAATATTTTCCTTCTTTATCCAGCTCTGTGGGACTGCCTCTATCTACAAATATTTTTCACTATCCAGTATGCAGTGGAATCACCAGCAATGGTGTGATACTCATTCCGCCTACAATGTCCCATAAGTGACAACACTGAAATCTTGAGCAATAGTAAAATACTAGATGAACTCAGCAGGACACATGGCAATTGTGGAGGGAATGGGCAGTCTGAATAGGTGCCTAACCCAAAATGATGTCTGTATTACTTCTTCCACAGATGCTGCTTGACCCAATGAGTTCCTCCAGCACATGTTTCACACTACAAGTTCCCACATTGATCCTTTCTTGTTTCTCATCCCCATGCTCTACCTCAGCAAGGACATTCAAAATTATTTTGTCATACAGTGTATCACGTATACTTTAACAAACCTAGATCAAGCTTTCTTGACCATTCTACTATAACCAGCACATATTCATTACTTCATTCTACAGTTTTGCTTATTCTATCCAGTCATAGCGAGTAATAGTCATACGGCGTGGAAACAGGACCTTTGGCACAACTTGTCCATGCCAACCATTATGCCCCATCTACACTATTCCCACATGCCCGCATTTGACTTATATTCCACTAAACCTTTCCTATCCATATACCTGTCCAAATGTCTCCTAAACATTGTGATTGTACCTGCCTTAACTATCTCCTCTGACAGCTCATTCCATATAACCACCACCCTTTGCATAAAAAAAGTTGCCCCTCAGGTTCTTATTAAAACTTTCCCCCCTCACCTTAAACATACTGTACAGCATGTCCTCTGATTCTTGATTCCCCTATTCTCAGTAAAAGACTATGCATTTACCCAATATATTATTTTCATGATCTTATACACCTCTATAAGATCACTCCTGATCCCCCTGCACTCCAAGAAATAAAGTCCTAGCCCACTTAACCTCTCCCTATAGCTCAGGCCCTCGAGTCCTGGCAACATCCTCGTAAATCTTCTCTGCACCCTCTTCAGTTTAACAACATCTTTCGCATACCAGGTTGACCAAAGCTGAACACAAAACTCTAAATTTGGCCTCACCAATGTTTAGTTTAGGTTAGAGATATAGCACGGAAACAGGCTCTCTGGCCCACTGAGTCCACACCGACCAGCGATCCCCACACAACCCTACACAGACTAGGGACAATTTTCCATTTATAACCAAGCTAATTAACCTACAAACCTATAGGTCTTTGGAGTGTGTGAGGAAACTGATGATCTCGGAGAAACGCCAGCCACGCAGGTGATGGGGAGAACGTACAAACCCCGTACCTACAAGCAGCCATACTCAGGATTGAAATCAGGTCTCTGGTGATGTAAGGCTGTAGCTCTACCGCTACGCCACCATCCCAACTCTAGACTCAATACTCTGACTGATGAAGGCGAATGTGCCGAAAGGCTCTTGACCACCAGTGAGTTAGTGGAGCATGTTTAAGGGCTCACCACCTAGTGCAAACAAACTACCAGTATAATATGTACCAGAGCTGAATGTTTAGTGAATTTTTCCTATGAAGCCAAAAGCTACAATGAACGACAAGTCAGATTCCCCTAACAAGAGTGCCATCAATTTCATTGCATGTGGCGCCCTGAATCCCACCACAAACAGCAAGAGATTTATAAACCTTTTCAGATTGGGTTCATGAATATACAATAAGAGCACAATTTATAGGCCGTTGTTCCTAGTGGTCTGCCAATGAAGATCCCTGGGAACTGTCATAATGGATTCAGGGTAAGGTGGTCCAACTCTCCAGATCTCAGTGTTCCAGGAAGAGTCTGCAAAAATCAACTAAATCAATGTCTGCCTGGATGTTTCCTTGTCGTCTTTGGAGCGCACAACTGCATAACATTTGTGTCAGTTTTATGGGTAAAATTGGCTCTAAGATTTGCGAGAAATATTTTAGCAACACTGAAGTGAAAATCCTCTTCAAAAGCATTTGCTTTGGTAATATAGACAATGCCAATTACCAGATCCTTTTTCTAATAACATAATTATTCATTGTGAATGGGGAAAAAATCAAGTACAGTGTAAAGCCACAAATAAAGAAGTATTTTTTGAACGTTTGTCCTATCATTGTTTAGAACTATTGCATCATGGCAACCGAAAACCAGATGCTTTATGCATTCCAGAAAGGATTAGATTTGCCAGCACAGATCCATTCTGTTTATTTCTATCAAAATCTGGAACAATGCTTCTCTGGAATTAAATTTCATGACACTTATAATTCCAAATAATGTGTCGGGGGACCATAGGGGGGAAAATGGGGGGGAGGAGGGGAGTTGGGGGGGGGGGTGTTTGGGGGGGTGTGTGGGGTGTGTGGGGGGGGGGAAACGCAATATTCCAGGTCATCCCATCACAGAATTTAGTAAAGTTCAAGAGTGTTTACGAGCTTCTGAAGAAGCAAGTACCAAATTCACAGACCCCAAGAAAGAGGCCGATGTGTGAAAAATCACAATTTTTACATATATTGAAATAAGGGTTAAAAAGACACAGTCCGAATGAGCTTTTTTTCTTGGGAACATCATATTCCAACAGATGAGATACCGATGAACGAAATGACACCCACAAAGTAGGATCATGGGGGGTGGGGGGGGGGGGGTGCACGGTAGGCCCCTCTGGTCCACAGACTATAATGGGTTCATTATATGGACGTTTCTCACAGTTTTGACTGAAGAGAATCTGAGGCACTGGTTCAAAATCAACTCAAGTTTATTCGTGGGAGTGGAGTGAAGCTATGCAGTAAAATCAAAAATTAATACGTGAAATATTTAGCTGTTCAGGCAGCAACTATTAAAAGAGATTACATTTCATGTCAGTGACATTTCATAATGGGACATTTCCCAGAAAAATAAAGTAAGCTCATTACAGATTTGCTGGCTGCGCTAAGTTCTGTTCGACTTTATTTCACTGATTCTTTCTTGAGACTGCATTGCTCACTCATAAAGCCAGATTTAATTCTCCAGACTTTCTATTAGCATTGGCTGCAATAGCTATTTTTAAAATAGGTTTTGGGCCATTCAATACTACTTCCAGAGCAAAATGCTTCTCTAATCACCAAAAATGCATATTAAACTCTGAATATCAGAACCAACTGCACTGATAATTGTTCATGAAGGTACAGTAATTTTGCTAGTTAGTTTTAATTGTGTAATTGTTAGGCTTTGCTACATTTTTTTTACAACAGCAGATGTTTCTGCCCAGGGTGAACATTTATTTTTTATTCTCCTGATTAACTATTTAAGGGGTATTCTTCCACAATCACCGCTCTTCTAAATCATCTTTTCTCACACATTTGGAACCCTCTCTTTTGCACAGCTCATATTTTGCACTGTGCAGGGTAATTATTGAATCATTGAAAGCACACGCACTCAGTATCTGGTCAAAAGTGGGGTAAATATTCTTATTCCTTTCTTTCAGGAAGTTGCTATTGCAGAAGACTGAGCCAGCCTACAATTCCTCACCACAGGAAGAAAATGTACGAGCTACCATTGGGTGGGAGATATATGGGAAGAGTAACACTGGAGCAAAGATCTTATAAAGTTTCATCCAACATCATCCTCCCTTTCCTACTGTACAGTAACTCAATCTACAGGATGAATGATGAATGAGGTCCTTTACCTCTGCTCTGACTCTCTTTGTTATTCACTAGCTGACCATGTCATTTCTGGGTGCCCGCCCTACCACCCACCAAATGGAGCTCAGGGCCTGGCAGACATTGACGCAGAGACAACAACCTGGCTGCTCAACAACCGGATTGAGATCTAACTATTCCTTTGGTTTATGTTTCATTTGCAAGAAGAAGAAAAAGACTAGATGAAGATCTGTGGATAACTCTATCACTTCAGGAAGAGAACACCAACACCCTCTTTATCTAATAACAAATCTAATTTGCATCCATTAATATTTAAAACATGTAATTAACATGTTTACATAAATGATATTGCCAGTACCAGTAGTACAAATTATGGAGAAAATTGAGTAATTATAACAGCCCTTTGTATTATTTTCATAATGAACAAACCTTTTGCTTTTCTCCGTTTTACTTTCCAAGTTGTAGTCTATTGTAGTCCTCAAAAGTTAACAACCACTGTCTGGGTTTAAACTTTTGTAAACACTATTAACTAAGAGAAAAATATTTTTGCAACCAGAGGTGTATGTATGATAATTAAAAAAATATTAAATCATAAAACATTTTCTCAAATTCTTGTGGTGAGCAAGAAAAATCTGATTACCCTATAAAATGTAGGACTTTGTGTAAAGGTAGACAAAAATGCTGGAGAAACTCAGCGGGTGAGGCAGCATCTATGGAGCGAAGGAAATAGGCGACGTTTTGTATCTCGACCTGAATCGTCGCCTATTTCCTTCGCTCCATAGATGCTGCCTCACCCGCTGAGTCTCTCCAGCATTTTTGTCTACCTTCGATTTTCCAGCATCTGTAGTTCCTTCTTAAACAGGACTTTGTGTAAAAATGCTTTACAACATAAGCAAAGCTGCTGTCTGCTTGTCAAATTTTATTATCACTTGGTAAATAAGTATGACCTTTATGTGTATACAAATGCTTATATTCTGCAAAGCTATAATATCTGTGCATTCTGTTTTACCACATAATTTATGATTGGCTTTGGTAATTTAACACTATCAAGTAGTAAATTATTTGGGGAAAAAAAGAGCATTTTACAATCTGAACTCTGTCGAATAAGTGGTTTATGGGCACAGTCTATAAAATGAAGACCATAACCACCCTGACCTGAAATTATATAAATCCCAGATTTTGCTCAAGAATTGCTGTGAACATTTTTTCCATATAAAATATTTTGGTTCTCATTCACATCCACTGCACTTCATCCATTGCCTATAAAGTGTCAAATTTGAAAGAGGTATTTCAAGGAGATTTACTCTGATGTTGAACTAACGTTAGAATATCATTGCGTAATCTGAAAACTTCATTCAAAAGCAAGTTAACCTCTATTGAGCTTCAACATTTATATATAAAAGAAGAATAGATGTGATATTCCCGAAGATACATGGGAAAATACATTTTAATGTGTAATTTATATAATACATTGTATAATACATTTAAATACAATTTAAGTCTAAATACGTTTGGTACCTTACAAGCATAATGAGATTTACAATTGCGCAATTAAGTGAACATGAAACATTAAATAGAACATGCAGAATACACAAAGGTGATGCCAATCCTCCTGCAACATATTGTGGATGCCTTCCATGTGAAATAAAAGCAATTAACACACAGTGAAGAGGACATAAGGAAATCAGTCATGAAGACATTAGGAAGAAACCCTGCACAAGCTCTACTTAAGGGGATCAATTAATTGGAGTTTTTTGCACGTTAGTGGGATCTTTGTACTCGGTCACAGTGAATTTTGTAACTGCAGTGGCAACACTCCACCCCCACTCAGGTCTCTGGTTAATAAAGAAGTCTTGTTGGCGTCATACAACACATTCTATGTATTTACAACTTCCTTCCTGACGGAGTGTGGTTTTCCTGCTTGTAGAAGAATATAAATTTCAGTAAGAACTATCTTGACTGTGTTGATTTAGTCCTTGTTGTTTGATAAAACAATCCTGTAAGCCTATATTGCTGAGTAATTCTAAAGTACCTTAGTATACATTGTAAGTAAGTAAGTAAGTATTTTTTATTTATATAGCACTTTTAAATCAAATTACGTTGAAGCCAAATTGCTTTACAGAGAAGAAATTAGATTACCATATATCCATATAAAATAAAAAAAAGACACAACACACTATAGAATTTAACATGAATGTCCCCCCCCACAGCAGAATCAACACTTTCCACTGTGAGAGAAGGCACCAAAAAGTCCAGTCTTCCTCCACTTAGTTCACCCGAGGTCGGGGCCTATTTGAGGCCTCCGCAGTCACCGCAACAGCAGCCCGATGTTATAGTCCCTCTCGCCGGATGATGGAGTTCCGGCATCGGGGGGACACTCTTCAGCGGCATTGGAATAACTGGAACGGCCGCTTCCTCCCCGGAGACCGTGGCTCCCGAAGTCCCCAGGCCGTGCTGGTCGGAGCTCCGACTCTGGTGATCTCAGCGAGAGATCCCAGACTCCTCGGTGTTCCAAGTCAGCGCCGCCCGCGGCTGGACGCCCGCAGCTGGACGCCCACAGCTGCACGCCCGCAGCAACATTCCTCAATGTTGGAAGTCGGCATTCCGGAGCTTACCACGCGGTGCTTCAGCGCTGCGCCACCTCCAAAGCTGTAGTCCAGGATGGTCCCGGCAGGAAAACGCCGCCCCAGTCCCGCTGATAGGCCACGAAGAGACGGCAAAGGTGCAGCTCAGAGGAAAGCCGCATCTCCGACCACGTAGGACTGAGAAACGTCTGTTTCCCCCACCCACCACATAAAAAGACTAGACCTCCAAAATAAAAAAATGTAAAAAATAAAGAAATGTGTTGCTACTTTCAAAGTAAATGGTACGTTATACACTTATTCCTCAGTCTACTTAATTCCATCTCCATTGCAATAAATCAGGTGCTTAGAGTGTGTTCATGAGTCAAGAGCCTGTAATTGTCACATGCACTGGCAATGGAACAATCAAACTCTTACTTGCTGCAGCTTAATAGGCCCATTAATGTAATAACACACGTTCAAGATTCAAGAGAGTTTATTGCCATATGTCCCAGATAGGACAATGAAATTCTTGCTTTGCTTCAGCACAACAGAATATTGCAGGCATAAATAAATACAGAACAGATCAGTATGTCCATATACCATTGAATATATATATACACACACACATAAATAAGCAGATAAAGTGCAATATGCTATTAAAGTTCAGGTTTTTGATTGGATTGAGTTTAATAGTCTGATGGCTGTGGGGAAAGGCTGCTCCTGAACCTGGATGTTGCAGATTTCAGGCTCCTGTACCTTCTACCTGAAGGCAGAGGAGAGATGAGTGTGTGGCCAGGATGGTGTGGGTCCTTGATGATGCTGCCAGCCTTTTTGAGGCAGTGGCTGCGATAGATCCCCTCGATGGTAGGGAGGTCAGAGCTAATGATGGACTAGGCAGTGTTTATGACTTTTTTAAGTATTTTCCGCTCCTGGGCACTCATGTTGCTGAACCAAGCCATGATGCAACTGGTCAGCATGCTCTCTACTGTGCACCTGTAGAAGTTAGAGAGAGTCCTCCTTGAAATACCGACTCTCCGTAATCTTCTCAGGAAGTAGAGGCACTGATGTGCTTTCTTTATAATTGCATCAGTGTTATCGGACCCGGAGAGATCTTCAGAGATTTACACGCCCAGGAATTTGAAACTCTTGACCCTTTCCACCATTGACACCATCGTTGATATAAATGGGACTGTGGGTCCCCATCCTACCCCTTCCAAAGTCCACAATCAGTTCCTTGGTTTTGCTGGTGTTGAGGGCCAGGTTATTGTGCTGGCACCATATGGTCAATCGGTCGATCTCTCTTCTATACTCTGACACGTCCCCATCAGTGATACGTCCCACAACAGTGGTGTTGTCAGCGAACTTGATGATGGAGTTTGCCCTATGACCGGCTACACAGTCATGAGTATAGAGTGGGTACAGCAGGGGGCTGAGCATGCAGCCTTGAGGTGCTCCCGTGCTGAATGTTATCGAGGCTGACACATTTCCACCAATACGAACAGACTGTGGTCTGTGAATCAGGAAGTCGAGGATCCAATTGCAGAGGGATGCGCAGAGACCTAGTTCTGAGAGCTTAGTAACCAGCTTGGAGGGGATGATTGTATTAAATGCCGAGCTGTAGTCAATGAATAACAGCCTGACATATGAGTTTTTGTTGTCCAAGTGGTCCAGAGCAGAGTGGAGAACCAGCGAGATCACATCCACCATTGATCTGTTGTGGCGGTAAGCGAACTGCACTGGGTCCAGGTTTTTGTCGAGGTGGGAGTTGATTTGCGCCATGATCAACCTCTCAAAGCACTTCATCACCACAGGCGTTAGTGCCACAGGTCGATAGTCATTGAGGCACGTCACCTTGCTCTTCTTGGGCACCAGTATTACTGAAGCCATTTTAAAGCAGGTGGGAACCTCAGACCTCAGAAGTGAGAGGTTGAAAATGTCTGTAAAAATTCCAGCCAGTTGGGCTGCACAGGTTTTTAGAACACGACCGGGTATACCATCAGGTCCAGGCGTTTTCTGAGGGTTCACCCCTCTGAAGGATTTTCTGACGTCGACCTCTGTGACTGTGACCGAAATACCATCGCAGCGAATGGGGGCTCTGGAAGGCACATCAGTGTTCTCCCTATCAAAGCGTTCGTAAAACGCATTGAGCTCATCAGGAATGATGCTACGCTGACATTTGAGATGCCTCCTGATTTCGCCTTGTGGGAGATGATTACATTCAGGCCCCGACACAGTTGCCGAACATCTGTCTCATCCTCCAGCTTGGAGCACGTCCCTTTTGGCCTTTTTGATGGCCTTACCAAGGTCGTATCTGGAGTTCTTGTAGAACACTGTATCATCAGACATGAATGCCCGGTGTCTGGTCTTCAGAAGAATGCGGATCTCATAGTTCATCCAAGGCTTCTGATTGAGAAACACTCGGAAGGTTTTTGTCGCGATGCAGTCCTCCACACATTTCTTTATGAAGTCTGCAACGACTGTGGCTTATTCGTTCAAGCCCATTGCCGAGTCCCCCCCCCCCCCCCCCCCCCAACCAGCTCTGTACTGTCCTCACCTCTGGGGGTGTGCTCTTCAATTGCTGCCTGTAGGCAGGAAGAAGAAGCACCGCAGTATGGTCGGATTTACCGAAGTGAGGTCGAGGGATAGAGTGATAGGCATCCTTGATGGTCATGTAGCAGTGGTTGAGGGTGTTTGGTCCTCTGGTGCTGCAGAAGACATGTTGGTGGAAGTTAGGGAGTGATTTCTTAAGGTTGGCTTTGTTAAAATCCCTGGCTATGGTGGTAAATGCCTCGGGGTAAGCCATCTAGTGCTTGTTGACTACGGCGTGCAGCTCCTCCAGTGTCAGGCGGACGTCTACGGACGTAGACCGCGGTCAGGATGATGGAGGTGAATTCCTTCGGTAGGTAGAAGGGACGGCACTTCAGCCAGGTGTTCCAGGTGTGGAGAGCAGGAGTTGGACAGGACTGCCACATCTGAGCACCATGCAGAGTTGACCATGAGGCAGATGCCCCCTCCTCTCCCTTTCCTACATGCCAGTGTACAGTCCATGCGATGGATGGTGAAACCTTCGGGCTGGATTACTGAGTCTGGGGAGCTGGGGGTGAGCCATGTCTCTGTGAATCAGAACATAACAT
Organism: Leucoraja erinaceus; assembly: GCF_028641065.1. Classification (NCBI taxonomy): domain Eukaryota; kingdom Metazoa; phylum Chordata; class Chondrichthyes; order Rajiformes; family Rajidae; genus Leucoraja; species Leucoraja erinaceus. The sequence continues at coordinate 58,180,994 of NC_073381.1, forward strand.
TCCCTCAGCTCCCTTTGATAAAGCAACCTTGCTCTTAAGTCCTCCACTTTATTTTCAAGGGACTGTACGTTGGCCAGGAGGATTGTCGGGAGAGGGGGCCGATGTCCCCTGCGCTTCTGTCTGACCTGAAGTCCTGCCCGTCGGTCACGTTTCCGGACACAATGGAGGCCTCCCCGTTGTTTCCAGGTAATGTACTGCTGTACCTACTGTTTCTGCGAACCTGCGCTGGAACGGGGATTTCATCACAGTCGGCAGCTCCAGCTCCGTTATGAACGGGGGTTCTCTTGCAGACGTCAGCTCCTGCTCCGTTGCTCCTGTGAGGTCCTGCCCATCGACTCCAGAGGTCATCCCGGAGTTTCCAGGTACAGTACCTGCGATCCTCCGTCGAGTCGGGTGTTTTCCAGCGAGTGAGAGAACGTTTACCGTTGGAGGCTCCCGCAGCTGCTGGAGATCGCAATATTGCTAGTGCCTTCAAGTACACTAGCAGCTTGTCCATTATGGGGACAATTTCGGCTATTTTCCAGATCCAGGTGAGTTGATTGAAGTTGTAAATAATCCTTTTCTGTTGGGCTGCTTTGCAAATGTCGCCACAGGCAGGCGCCATCTTTAAGCTTAGTTCAGTTTAGTTTAGAGATACAACCTGGAGACAGGCCCTGCAGCCCACCGAGACTGTGCAGACCATCGATTACCCAGTCACATCCGTTTCATGTTATCCCACTATCCCATTCTTGCCTTACATTTGGGGGCATTCATAGAGCCCAATTAACCTACAAACCCACACAACTTTGGAATGTGGAAGGAAACCAGAGTACCCAGAGGAAACCCACGCAATCACAGGTAGAATGTGTAAACACCACATAAACAATACCCGAGGTCAGGTCAGGGTCGAACCTGGGTCTTTCTGGTGCTGTGAGGCCGCACTATAGTGCCATAGTGGGGCATCTGGTAGAGCTGGTGCCTCACAGCAACTTTACCACAATAATTATTGATGATTGTAAATAAATACTAATAGTAGGCCCCCCCTCGGTCATGACTGACCAAGGGTGATACATCCTAGTTTGCAGGTGTTGCGTGGTTGGATGCAAGCCTGGGCGATGTCATATGGAGGACAGGCTGTTGCCCATGCAGCATGTCCCCCCTCTCCACGTCGCTGATCGATTTAAAGGAACAGCAGGGCCGTTACAGTTTGGCACCAGCGCCGTACAATATACAATAATTATTAATAAAACTATCAAATACACAGAAATATCTGGTAACCAGACTATAATAGTGTAAAACCAAAGTCCATAGTACAAACAAAACTATGGACAGAGTAGATCACAGATGCTGTGGTAGAGGTTAGTGTTGTGCAAAGTTACTGGCAAGATGCTGTTATAGAACCTTTCAGTTACTTTTTACAACCTCCTGCACCTTTTTTTCGATGACAGGACAGGAGATAAGAGCATGGCTAGGGTGGCTTGAGTCTATGCTGATTTTACAGGTAGCTGTCTTTTTGAGGCAGCACCTCCTGTAGCTCCCTACGAAGATGGGGAAGTCAGTACCCATGATGGTCCTGGCAATATCTACCATTCTCTGCAGTCTCCTTCATTCCTCAGAATTTAAGTTACTGAATCAGGATGCAATCAATCAGTATACTCACTACTGTACAACTGTAGATGTTTGATAGAATATTTGTCAATGTCCCAAATCTCCTCAATCTTCTAAGGAAGTACAGGCATTGATGAGCTTTCTTTGTGATTGCATCAATGTGATGGGCCTAGAAGAGATATTCAGTAAGATTTTTAATCTCAATCCTGCCCTCATATGACTCATTGTTACCTGTTTTTCATCCAACAATGGTGGAATCATTGATAAATGTAAAGATGGCATTGGAGCTATGCCTGGCTACACAGTCGTGAGTACAGAGAGATTAGAGAAGGGGATTAAGCATACTGCCTTGAGGTCCTGCTGTGCTTGTGATTATCAAGGAGGAAATGTTGTTGCCATTTCATACATCAATGAGGAAGTCAAGAATCAAATTGCATAGGACCTATTTCTCCGACTTAGGCTGGATTATGGTGTTGAATGTTGGGCTGTAGTCAATTAATAACAGCCTGGCATGTGTTCTTATTGCCCAATGGTCCAGTGGGGAGTGGAGAACCAAAAAGATCACATCTCCTGTTGATCTGTTGTTGCTCCAGCACTTGGTGTCTTTTTCCATGATGACAGACCTCACATCACACATACTAAAGAATTGTGGCCAGGCGGCCAGCATTGATGCATTGGGAGACGAATAGCCACAAAGATTCAATGCGGCTCATGGCTTAAAGGGGTCAGGATCAGCTCATCCCACACCAATGTTGAATTTGTCTCTGGAGATCTAATTGCTTTTGTGTTTTTTTTTCAAGAGGAGGGGGGTGATATAGAGGAGGAGAGTGTGGAGGAATGCAATGCGCATCTGGTAGACTCTGGGCAACTCCTTACTCCACACACGGAGGCTGTTACTGGAATGTTGCTGTAAACAGAATCAGACAAGGTTTCATTTCACTGACGCCATTGCAAAGATACAGTATGCTCACTATTTGAACCAACCCTGTAGTCGATTCCCTCCATGGAGACAGCTGGCAACCACTCCTAGCTTTTAAACATCCAGATGCTTCCACATGGCGTCTGGTGACCTCAGCCAGCCAGTCAGTAATTCACTGTTACATTACACACACCACAGATGCTCCATTCGGGCATGAAGCTGAATTCCTTTAGTTGTGAATTGTTAAGCAGAGAGGGAGAAACATAAAGAGAGGCAGAGAGAGTTAGAAGAAGAGGGAAAAGGAGAGTGAATTATTTCCTTTTAAGTAACCCAAATCCCTGAATCACAGGATGTGAAGGATTACAAACGTTAGTTTACAACATTATGAGGAACATAGATAATAGGATAATAGGAAATCTTCCCACAGAGGAGAGGTGTACAAAATTAGTTGGCATAGGTTTACGATAAAGTTTAAGAAGCTTAGAGGGAATCTGAGGAAGAACCCTTTTACTCAAAAGAAAAATGCACTGACTTGTGGTGACAGGTACTCTCCCAACATTTTGGAAGCGTTAAGATAAATTCACGACCCACAGGACAAAGACAGTCACAAATTGTGTGGTGGTAAATAAGATTCATATAGATAGATACTTAATGCCAACATGGACATGGTGAGCCAAAGCCAAATTCTGTGCGATATGAATCGATCACTCTATGACTCTATAATGTCTCAATTGAAAATAACATGAAATCTATGAATAGAAAAATATTTTACTCCCTCAACGCCCATTCACTATTCACTTCAATCTCCATGTCAATGCACTTCTCTTGGAGATTTGCCATGATGTGTTTATCCTCAGAAGATTGCAGCAGTGCTTGGCCACAGTAACATGGGAGGGTAGGACATCATGAATATTCTTCCAGTTGTAACTACTGGCAGCTTTTCTGAACCTGTGGTTAAGATGCTTTGGAATCGGCAACACTGACCTCTCTCCTAGTTAGCCTTGGAAACTTGTTAACTAGAGAATCAAATAAAGCAGACAACAATAATAGAAACATAGACATAGAAACATAGAAAATAGGTGCAGTAGTAGGCCATTCGGCCCTTCGAGCCGGCACCGCCATTCAATATGATCATGGCTGATCATCCAACTCAGTATCCCGTACCTGCCTTCTCCCCATACCCCCTGATCCCCTTAGCCACAAGGGCCACATCTAACTCCCTCTTAAATATAGCTGATGCTCTGCTCTTATTGGGTTGCAACGTCTTATTCAAAATGTGCATTCACTAGAGATGTTAAAGAATGGCAATTGTAGAATGCTATTATGATTTTTAAATACTTGCATCTCTAACTTTTCTTAATATCTTCACATACATTATAAAAATCAACTTGGCAAATGTAGCCTTGAGCATATGTAGTCATTGAGTACATTTGAGTAGTTTCTTAGGACAACACGTTGTGAAACCAATCAGGGGAGAGGTTGTTTAATGTAATGTGGAAGGATGGTCACAATTTAGTGGCATTTCATATTTAGTTTAAAGTGAGAAAAATAGCTGTGAAACTTGTGTTGCAAGGTCAAATAAAGGCAATTGGAATTGAAGGCAGAGTTGCTAAAAGGGAATGGAAAAATGGATTGGAAGCTAAGATGGCAAATGTACAGCGGTGAAGGTTTGAGGAGATATTTTATAAATATCAACAAGGATGCACTCTGTTGCAAAATAAAGCCTCCCCCACAAAAAAGGATGATGTACCCAGAACACTGCTGATCAAGTAAGGTTAGAATTGAATCAAATAAATGGAAAATATTGGTCATAGTCATAGTTGTACAGTGTGAAAACAGTCCCTTTGGCCCACCTTGCCCACACTGACCAATAACACCAACACTGACCAAGTCATGAAGATTAATACGTGCCAAAAGTTTGGTAAAATGATGGAAACCAGACAAGGATGACTACAAAAAAATGGAGAGGGAGAAACGTAATTATGCAAGCAAGCTAAGGGAGCAACTATGGTTTGTCTTTCAAAGGAAAAAGTGTGGAAATAGCAATGGGAAGTAAGGAAATGAAAGAGGCATGAATGAAGAAATTCAAAGTATTCTAATCATTGGAGAAAAATATAGGACAAAAAGCAGGAGAAACAGGTGAGATGGCACTTGGATAAATCGCCAGCGGTTCTGGTCACCATATTCTAGGGAGGATGTGATGAAGCAAACAAAATTGAGAAAATGATTCATGATGCGTTGCTGGGATAAGTCAGGAAGCATCTAATTCTTGTCCACTGCCCTGCATTTCATAAAGCCCATGTGATGTCTTATTTGATCTATACAATTAACACTGAAACAATCATTGCATAATGAAGCCACTATTGTGAGTCTAAGTATTGACTGGCACTCTTTATTTAGCTGTCACATGTTTAATGAAAGTCACCGGATCCTATTGTTCTGTCTCGCTGCTAAGCTTGGCAACTAGAAAAGTGGCTGCCAATGTCAATTGCATCTGATCCAGCAGCAAAATGTTTCATTTTATTCTGCTTGCTGATTAGGAAATGGATGGTTGCAAATATCACAGTTGGATCCCAATTTTATTGGCATTCCTTCTCCTCCAAAGACCTTTTCACTTATTCACTCAAAGGTTCAAAGGTTCAAAGGTTATTTTATTGGTCACACACCTAGGTGTAGTGAAATGCTTCTTGCTCATGTTATTATTAAACACAAAAAATCACTCATGTTATTCACTCATGATAACCATATAACCATATAACAATTACAGCACGGAAACAGGCCATCTCGGCCCTACAAGTCCGTGCCGAAAAACTTTTTTCCCTTAGTCCCACCTGCCTGCACTCATACCATAACCCTCCATTCCCTTCTCATCCATATGCCTATCCAATTTATTTTTAAATGATACCAATGAACCTGCCGACACCACTTCCACTGGAAGCTCATTCCACACCGCTACCACTCTCTGAGTAAAGAAGTTCCCCCTTATGTTATCCCTAAACTTCTGTCCCTTAATTCTGAAGTCATGTCCTCTTGTTTGAATCTTCCCTATTCTCAAAGGGAAAAGCTTGTCCACATCAACTCTGTCTATCCCTCTCATCATTTTAAAGACCTCTATCAAGTCCCCCCTTAACCTTCTGCGCTCCAGAGAATAAAGACCTAACTTATTCAACCTATCTCTGTAACTTAGTTGTTGAAACCCAGGCAACATTCTAGTAAATCTCCTCTGTACTCTCTCTATTTTGTTGACATCCTTCCTATAATTGGGCGACCAAAATTGTACACCATACTCCAGATTTGATGTTATTAAAAACAAAATTGAAGGCAATGGGAATTCAAGGGAACTTGGCTTGCTCCATTCATGGCTGTACCATAGAACCCAGATAATCTCTCATGACGGGGATGTTAAAACAGAGTTGTTGGATCATGATAAAATTTCTATCATTGCCATTTGAAATCATGGGGAAAGTAAATCATGGCCCAAGAAGAAAAGTAAATAATATTTAAATCTCTTATTTGTTACCAGGTAAGATGCCCGTTAAAGTTAAAATCAGCGTCTTTGATCTCTAACTAACCTCTGGCACATTGTTTCTATGGTATTAAATAATGGAATGCTCCGCAGATGCTTAGGCCCATTATTAGGCATAACAGTGCAGGCATGCTCCTATTATTTGTGACTCATTACAATACATCTGGCCAGATTTAGACAACTAAATTGTGCATCCAATTTTGGACGGATGGCAGCTGATGTAAGTGCAAAAAAAAAGTTGCCCCAAAGTTCCAAGAGAAATGTTTATTCAAGATTATTTACAGAGCCATTTATTTTTCTGCATTCTCGTTAATCTGTATTAATGTTGGCATCAGCTTGGCATATTTAATTTAGGAAGACAGAGGACAGGGGCTGCAGTGAATAGAAAGGGAGCATGGGGACTGGGCATAAGTGAGTCAGGAGGAAGCTCAAGAACCTGGGCCTGGTGAATGAAAGGAGTGTGGGAACAGTGCCCGGAGAAGTAAAAATTGCAAATATTACCTGAAGACGTCCAAATGATTGGGAAGTTGATTTGTTTAGATTTGGTGTGCTAAGGAAAGGTACTGCTGGAGGTTCTGCTGCCAGATGAAGTGTTAAATTGTCAACACTATGATGCATAGGATCTCTCAAGACCAATGACAAAGAACAATGAAATCGTAGGTGTGAAGCCAACATGGTTTGCACCATGACAAAAAGATTATTTGCTCATTCATTCACTGGCCGCTTGTTGGATTTCATTGCATTTACTTATCTATAAATAAAATGTTAATTTTAAACTTCATTAATTAGTTCAGAACTCTACTGAGAATATGACAAGGAAGTATATCATTAAAAATTATTTCTTCAGCCTATGAAGGCATCATTTTTCCTGATGATTGGGCAGCACAGTGGCGCAACGGTAGAGTGGCTGCCTTACAGTGCCAGAGACACAGGTTCAATTCTGACTATGGAATCCTGCTGTCTGTACAGAATTTGTACGTTCTCCCTGTGACCGCATGGGTTTTCTCCGGGTGCTCTGGTGATGCTCCAAAGAAGTACAGGTTTGTAGGTTAATTGGCTTTGGTAAAACAGTAAATTGTCCTTAGTGTGTAGGATAACGCTAGAGTACAGGGTAATAGCTGGTCTGCGCGGACTCGGTAGCCTAAGGGGCCTGTTTCCGTACTGTTTCTCTCAAGTCTAAAGTCAAAAGTCTATAGACTGAACTGGATAAAATGACCAAATGAAGTCTGTGCTGCTTTAAACTGGAAATGCTCGGTCCTATCTGATAAGCAGCTGATAAGTTCTTTAAAGCAATGAACAAGCATCATTACATTAAATCGAAAACAAACCAATAACTGAACCTGACAAGACTGTTTCTGACTGATTCTATCAAGCTGGAGTCATTTGGACCAATCTGAACTTATTCCATATTTGTATTCATCCCTCTGAAAGAAATTCTGGCAAACACCAGGAAAAAAGTATAAATTACTGCATTAGATTTATTTGGACTGTTTTGGCCACTAAGAGCTAAATTCCAGTATAATTTTAAGGTTACAATTAAAGCCTACCTATCATAAATAAATAGATTATAGATAAATATCTTTTGAAATAAAAGACACAAAATGCTTGAGTAACTAGGTGGGTCAGGCAACATCTCCCGGGACATGGATAAATAATGTTTTGGGTCTGGACCCTTCTTCAGACTGACAAGATTGAAGCCTGCTCTCTTCCTGCTCCTGCCCCACTGAACATATCTCCACATGCCTTGATTCCATTGATAACCCCATGTTCAGTCTATTTCCACTGCTGCTCTCAACTGTTAATTAATTCAGTGACTCAATTCTATTTCAACAATACATATCTGATTGAGCTTTTAAAAATACATCTATTATTTATTTAGATATACACATCCATATTTATCTGATCTTTCAGTCAGAGTACAGTTTTTCTCAGTTGAATGCACACCCATCATGTGATAACAGACAGATCAGATCTAAGTTAATTAAATTTCCTTACAGTGGCTGAGTGGGAGGAATGTTTCTTCCCTCTTAGTTCACTAGTACCTGTACACATTTTGCAGGACATTCACATGACAAAATTAATAATGGATCAAAATGAATGGCTCAAGAATATTTTCCATAAAAGATTATAAGCTAAACCTGGAGACCATACATGTGTTTAGTGGAAGTCAGTGGCGGACTGGGTCTAAAAATATTGGTTGCCAGGAGACAAAGGAGGCCCACTTCATCAGGGGCCCACTTGATATAGGAGGCCCACTTCATCAGGGGCCCACTTGATATAGAGGGCCCACTTCATCAGGGGCCCACTTGCCATCGGGCAAGCTGATAACCTGGCCAGTCCGCCACTGGTGGAAGTTATCAAAGTCTAGCTTAAAGACTATGCAAGAAAGATGGAAAAAGAACAGTGAGTATACATTCTTGTTGAAAAGATGTTAGTTTTGTTCAATTTTCAGTTCTGTTTTTTATTTTATGCAGGCAGTGAGTCCTACCTACAACTTTCAGACTATAAGAATTCTGACCAGTTTTAGTTTAGAAATGGTGGCGTTGTCCTTGTCACCTCATGTCCCTTTAAAATGAGGAGTAAGGAAGCTCTCTGCAGAGAAGCAGCAGAGCGACAAAGATGTCAGGACCTTGCAGAAGTCTCGTAAAGAGAAATGTTACAGTTGCATCTTTCCTGATAGCTTGTTCACCCCCACACACGAGTTACTGGCAGCTGTACAGCATTTTCTGTCAAACATCAAACACATTCGCCTTCTGTCTAAACACATGTTAATAATTCAGGACTACAGCCAGCATGTCTGAGTAATGGTGTGAATGGCATCAGGGCACACACACGAGTAACTTCCTGCTTTTGTGACTACACCTACTTTTGAAATTATATAACCTTGCTTTGAGAGTAGAATTTTTTATTAATGTAAGGTTTTGTTAAGCTAACAATAATTGAAATAGATCCCTTATAGCTTCTGTCACTTTTGTGTAGTAAATGGAATTGCCATATAATGCATAAATTACAAGATATTGTTACAATTCCAGTGGCGGTGGTGGTGGGGCAAACTCATGATCTGGCACAATTTTAACACAGTTGGTACTCCTATCCTCTGCAATTAGAACCTCTGACCTCTGATCACTTTGGGAGCTTATTGGGAGCATTTCTATTTTTATTTAGAGGCCTAAAGTCGATTCTGGACCTGAGCCACAAAGGGAAGTTTGCACTGGGAGGTTATAGAAAAGTTTGGAGGAAAAAAAACAAAATGAAGAAGGATTTTATCAGACCTGCCACTTCCAGAGGAACAACAGCAGTAAGAGGATCCAAAGCTTCAGTTATACTCTGGGAAGTTACTCCTGCTGACCGTATGATAGAGTCATAGTGAGCAACAACATGGAAAGGGGCCCTTCATTCCACAAAGTCTGTGCCAACTATCAACCACCCATTTACACTGGAGACAAGAAACTGCAGATGCTGGAATCTTGAGCAAAACACAAAATGTTGGAGGAGCTCAATGGGTCAGGCATCATCTGAGGAGGGAATGGACGTGACATTTCAGGTCTGAAGAAAGGTTACCTGTCCATTCCGTCCCAGGATGCTAATTGACCTGTTGAGTTCCTCCAATTCTTTGTATTTTGTCCATTTACACTAATTCTGCATTGATTCTATTACTTTTATGCTCCTCTCATTGAAATCTCCCCAGGCTCCAAACTGATTTTATTTTGTGGCTGACTAAATATGAAGAAAACTGAGAGGTCTAATCCAGATTCTGCTGGAAAAGATGTGCCAGAATAGTGCTGACAGAGAGGTGTCCCGTGTTTTGTCCGTGAATCCCACCTGAACTGCATGTACATGTCTCATGAAGTGATTGAAGAATTTCTTTGGCATGGGAGTAATTTCAGAAATGGCAAACCCAGCATCTGGTGAATCTGCCTGGGAATGATTGAAACCATGCGGTACCTTTAAAGAGGGAGGGCTCACTGCCCACAGCTATGACTGGAAGCAATTGCACAGCTTTGGGAGCCTTTACTGCTGCAATAGTAAACCAAGGTAGAAGGAGGTACATAGGAAGTCCAAAGCAGCATTGAATGTATTGGAAGAAGCGGAAATCAGGAGAGGCTTCATTTCTTACTGTCTGAAAGGCTCCAGACACGTCCCTGGCATATAAACAGAATATGTTGGAAACACCTAGCCAGGCAGTAACCATGCAGAAAGAAACCATGTCAACATTGCAGGATGAAGATCTCTCAGAAGGTGGGTGTTTCAAGAATTTTCTGTTTTCATTTCAGATTTCCAGCATCTACAGGAATTTCGGAATATTAATTTTTATTTGCAAGTCCTCAGCTTCACACACCCCTCCCCCATCCCACATCAACTCCATCTACATGGTGCTTCCGAGAAGCAGCCAACACAAGCACAAGTAAGGACCATTACACTTCGGCCATTCCCTCTTCCCTCCCCCCCCCCCCCCCCCCTCTCCAATTCAACAGAAGATAAAACAACTTGAAGGCATCTAACACTAGATACAAACACAGCTTTTTCCTCACTGTTATCAGACTATTGAACAGACCTTTCACAAGCTAAAGGTGGAGTTCTGATCTCCCAGCTACTCATTGCTGCCCTTACACTTTATTTTTATCTGCATTTTCTTTGCAAAAGTGACACTGTAACAATGTAGCATTACATTCTGCAATCAGGTTATTTTTCTCTTTGCACTACCTGATGAACTCATGTGTGGTTTGATTGGATGCATTTATGGTCCAAGTTACCTGATTGTTTTTCACTGCATCTCGGTAAACATGGTGATGTTAAGCCAATACCAATACCTGTGTCAAGCTTCCAATCCTCTATACACTATCTGGTTTCCATAATATTAACCACATTCAAGACTGTCAGAAGGCTGTATTTTTAAGGCTGAAATAGATTCTTGATTAGTCTGGGTGTCAGGGGTTATGGGGAGAAGGCAGGAGAATTGAGTTAAGGGGGGGAGATAGATCAGCCATGATTGAATGGCGGAGTAGACGATGAGCCAAATGAAGTTCACATGAAGTTATGAACTTATGAACTACATCAACCCAACTTCATTTATTCTTCTGATACTGCAGCTTCCCTAAAGTTAGCCTGTGCGCTCTCCTATTCTCTTCCCCTGAAATAAATCATACAAAGTTCCCCTCTTGTATCCGTTTTTATGCCACTTCCTGCTGTTCACCAACAATGATATCCTTGCATTGGTTCTTGATTTCTCAATTGCAATATTCTTATTCTTGAACTTTAGTCCATGGCCTCACTATTGAAACTGTTTCCCATTGTCAGTAGAAATAACTTTTATTGTTGAACAAAAATTCAAATACTTTTTCCTTTCATACGATATAGACTAAGAGCTATTATTAAGCCCATGATATTAATCATCTCAGCAATTTATCCCCATCATCATTTTTTTTCTTGAAAAATAATTATATTTCAATCACTGTCCAACAACCTTGCTGTTCCAGAACCAGGTCAAATTATGCTTCCTTCTGCTCATGTGTAGTGAGATAACTCTGAACTCTGTGCAAAGAAATTGTCCGATCCCTACATTCTATATAAAACTAAACCTATAACTAGGATTTTTTTGTATGTTTCTATAGGTTTCATTCTTACTTATCCCCCCCTCTCTATAATAAAATCCAAATACCCCTTAATATAAAAAATAAAATTTCTATTTTATATTTAAATGATAAAGGCTTTTGTGATCCTTCTTGGAGTGGCATCTAATGCAATCGAGCCATAGGCTGCTGCAGGGCCTCCACACTGCCTTGATCCGGACACATCGATCTGTGAATCATCATCTGTCACCTCATCCGGCCACCATTCAGTTTTCGAGTCGCAGCCGACCTTGAGTGTTTATAAGGGAGCAGGAGCTAAGACCTCACCCCATTTACTGGTACCATTATTTCCCTGCGTCCACCATTGCCACAATCTTGACTCTCCACCACTACTAGAAACATCCGCTCCACGTCCACTGTGTCTAGGCCTTTCATTATATACCAGGTAAATGCTTTATTCAATATGCGTTATCATGGTGATACTGTCACAAAAATGGATTGCAAGGTTGAGTAGGCTGGTGCTCTATTCCTTGGAGAGCAGGAGAATGACGGGTGATCTGATCGAGGTGTACAAAATCTTGAGAGGGATAAGTTGGGTAAGTGCCCAGGGTCTCTTGCCCAGCGTAGGGGAATCAAGGACACAGAAGTTGGACATATTTTCAGGTGAAGGGGAAAAGATTTAATAGGAATCTGAGGGGTAACATTTTCACACAAAGGGTGGTGGGTGTATGGAACAAGCTGCCAGAGAAGGTAGTTGAGGTAGGGACTATCACAACATTTAAGACAGTTTAAACATTTTGACAGGTGTAGGGATAGGACAGGTTTAGAGGGATATGAACCAAACGCAGGCAGGTGGGACGTGTAGATGGGACATGTTGGTCGGTGAGGGCAAGTTGGGCTGAAGGACCTGTTTCCACTCTATGACTCTATCCCTCCCTTTTCCATTTTTCTTATTACGCTCTGAATGTTTTATATTAGAAATATTTAATTGCCACTCTTTAACTTGCTCCATTCATTCTACTTCCATTGACCAATGTTTCTGTGCTACTAAAGCGGCTCCTCCTTATGATTTTACATTGTTGACAGCATCAGTACTAATCTGGGCATAGAAATCTGAGCGGGCCATTCAGCCCTTCGATTGTGCTGTTCTGTTCAATTAGATTGAAGCTAGTCGGCATTGGAGCTTTATGTTTCTGATTTTATTCAGTATCCCTTGATGCCCGACCTGCCAAAAATCAGTACCAACATCAACAATGTTTTTGGAGGAGAGGTCTCTGTGTTCCTTCCAACTTTATGTGGAAAAATTACTTCCTGGCTCCACTCCCTGAAGGCAGCGCTCTAAATTAGGACAATGACTCACTTTTCGTAATTCCACCAAAAGTGAAGTAAAATTGTAAACCCTAAATTCAGCCATGATTAACAGTGCTACGCCTGTGGCTGTTTGCTTCAGATATGCTAGTGGCATATAGTTTGGTCCTTAAATGCGTCTTGTTGCTGTAATATCAGGCATTGTAGGATTAAAAAGTAAAGGTTGGCATTTCTTCTGATGAGTGGTTACCTTGCCTGCCTGATACCTTTTTGCTGGTTCCCCTAAAATCCACAGAATATAAGGGGTTATCAGCAACCGGCAGTGAAGCAGCAGTTAGTGCTGTTGCCTCACAGTTCCAGTGCCCTGGGTTCAGTACTGGCCTTCAATAATGTCTGTCTGTATGGAGATTGTGCAACTTCCATGTCAGTTTCTTCCGGGTGCTCTGGCTTCTTGCCGTATTCCAAAGATGTGCATTCAATCACCCCGAGGATAGGTAAGTGGCAAAATAATCAAAGGGTAAGTGAAAGAACATGTATCTTACAAGAGAACAAAAGCAGAATTGATGTGGATTGTTCTGCTGTGAGTTGGCATGAACCCTATAGGTCAAATGGCCTCCTTCTATGTCATGATAAGCCAACAAATATATTTGCTTCTCCCTAATAACATTGTTCACATTTATCAGAAGATGCCAATATTTCAACTCATGCCAACCATTCACGAGAGCAAAAAAAAAGCAATAAAAAAAGTAAGGAAAAGATTTCTATGAGCTGTAAAATTTTTGTCGAGAGTTATTGTTAAAAGATCCTTACATAAACCCACAATTTTGCAAATCATACATTATATTTAAATTGGTAGCTGCATTTATCAACAGTTAGCAGCATTTAGCTGCATTTAGCAAGTACCAACATTGAGAAATCCTGATGATCAAAACAACATCAAAATTGGTAGAAGATTCATGTAAAGTTCCTGTTTCTGGTACAACCATAATAATCACTTTGGCACATGGTTCCAAAGTTGTTATGTTATAACAGATGATTTAAGATAATTTCCCATAAAACCTCATGACCTTTTTTTTTTAACAGCTTTCATCAGGTTAACCCAAAACAGCTCTTTCTGACATGCCCAAGAACTGATGAGATAAACATGTTAATTTTGAAAACACATAATAAAGCCACATATCATAATAGAACATTATTTATATTGTGTCTATCTCATCGGCTGATGTGAGTTGCAGTAACATTTGCAAAGCAAATTATATTAACATTAAATTTATAAAATATAATGGCATATTTGTTTAATGCTACATTTGAAAGAATAAGAATAATCTAGGAAGTCCTGACTCACCCTTTCACAGGTCATTGCAAAAACAGTATACTTATCATGAAAGAATAACATGGAATTGTTTCATGATTTGTGAAAGGATGATGATTAAAACAGGGAGGCCACCAACAGTTTCCTTTTGACACTGAATGCTTAAACTCAGAGGATGTTGGAGTTATTTAGTCTCAAATATTTTCTTAATTGCAGAAGAATGGGGTAAATCTTCATCTCAATTGTATACAAACTTGGAGCGGGTGCAGTGGCATGGGCAAGTCCCTTGACAAATTCCATCAGGTTTCACATCTTGGTTTCTATTAAGTAAGGTAATTAAAATTTTATTTTTATACCTCACAACATAGCTCATTTCGTACTCAACCGAAAGGTATTCACTTCTCTATGAAGACTAGTGAGAAAGTTAAATAGGTATCCCTCATGCTGGTTCTCTGGCCACCTACCTACAAGACCACAAGATCATAAGACATTGAGGCAGAATTCCACCATTCAGCCCATCGAGGGTACTCCATCTTCAATCATGCCGATTTATTTTTCCCTCTCAACCCCATTCTCCTGCCTTCCCTCCATAAGCTTTGATGCCCTAACTAATCAAGAACCTATCAATCTCCAACTTAAAAAAAAAACCAAATGACTTGGCCTCTACAACCATCTGCGGCAATGAATTCCACAGATTCACCACCCTCTGTTTTAAGAAATTCCTCCTAATCTCCATTTCGAAGGTACTGTACATCCTTTTATTCTGGGATTGGCGTATTCTGGTTTTAGACTATCTCTTTACTGGAACTGTTATGCTACAATACCGGACAAACAATATTTTGCACTCTTGTTTAAGAAAGAACTGCAGATGCTGGAAAAATCAAAGGTAGACAAAAAAGCTGTACAAACTCAGTGGGTGAGGCAGCATCTAGGGAGTGAAGGAATAGGTGACGTTTCGGGTCGAGACCCTTCTTCAGACCCCACTCTGGTATTTTCTGGTATTCTGGTATTTTCTTTTCATGCTATGTGAACTTATGTATAACATTAAAGATATCCCAAAGAAGAGCAGTTTGATAGTTTAATTGGCTGTTGTAAATTGCTCCTTTCGTGTAAATGAGTGATAAAACCTAAAGGGATTTGATAACAATAGGGAGTGAATAAAATTGGCTTGGATTAGCATGGGATTAGTGTAAATGGAAGGTTGATAGTGTGGATTCAGTGGGCCAAAGGTCCCGTTTTCATACTGTATCTCTCTAGAAAAATAACAATGGCATTCCAGTTCCTATTTTACATTGTTTCCAACTAGTATGCTAAGGTTTTTTTTCAAATCCCATTATATCTCTTTCTTTACTCAAAGAGTGGTATGGAGGGTTATGGTATGAGTGCAGGCAGGTGGGACTAAGGGAAAAAAAGTTGTTCGGCACGGACTTGTAGGGCCGAGATGGCCTGTTTCCGTGCTGTAATTGTTATATGGTTATATGGTTATATCCTGACTTCGCTTTACACCTCTTACGTATAAATACAGGGAGCAGTGCTTTCAGGAACCACAGGATGTAGCTCATTTTCAGATGGTTTATTACTTTGTAACACATTGTCTTGTTCTCTACCAGAAACGTCAGGAACAGCAACTACACAGCATGGGAAAATAGCCACTGCTTTGTTCACGCTGTAGCTGTGTCAGTGAATTGTGTCAGGAGTCAAAGCATCCCAATCAAGGAAAATATATTTTTGAATTCCCTATTCTGAGTTGATAATGTGGGAATTCATTATTCTCAAGATCAAAGTTAGGAAAGGTTCACAGGTTCATGACAAAATAAGAGCAAATTCTATTGGGTTCCAACAATACGTTACTGTACTCATGTACATGACTTGTTACAACTTTTCATTCCTGCCTAAAAGAATGCTACACTGTAGAATGGGGAATTATTAAGTGTCAGAATCATTTTGTCCGCGAGACTATCCAAGGTGTAATTTATAATGTTTTTTAATATTTACATTACAATTCCTTTCTGCAATTTTTGCAATTACAATTATAGGCTGCAGGGTAGAAAGTTGGTTCAAAGTTAGATAAAGTAAACAAATTGTTGTTTAAAAAAAGTTTTATAAATTAATATTATTTTGCTACTATTCCTGTTTCTCCTATTCATTGAAGCAAAAATCTTCCGACAATACCCACTGTTTGCAGACTGAGCAAAATCTTAGACTCTTAGACACATAGGAAATAGCAGGAGAAGGCTATTCAGCCCTTCGAGCTGCTCAGCTGCTCATTACAATCACAGCTGTTCCTCTATCTCAATACCACATTCTCCTTTCTTTATGTGTCCTGTATTTCACTCTCCCCTTCTTAATTATGTTCAGTGACAAGCTCCATTGCCATCTGCACAATGGAAAATTACACAGGTTTACCAGCCTGTGGATAAAGACATTTCTCCTCATCACCGTCCTAAATATCCTGCACTATGGCTCCTTGTTCTAAACCACCCCCAATGGAGGCTTGGGAGCTTTGGCTTGAAGTTGAAAAGCACTATTACTGTGAATGGTGGATTGGGTGCAATGGCTTGAAGTTAAAAGGCATTACTTAATGCAAATGGTGGCTTGGTTGCTTTGGCTTGAAGTTGAAAGGCACTAATTACTGCAAATGGTGGCTTGGTTTGACTTGAAGTTGAAAGGCACTACTTACTGCAAATGATGGCTTGAGTGTGGCTTGGGTGTGGCTTGAAGTTGAAAGGCACTACTTACTGCAGATGGTGGCTTGGTTGCAATGGCTTGAAGTTGAAAGGCACTACTTACTGCAAATTGTGGCTTGAAGTTGAAAGGCACTACTTACTGCAAATTGTAGCTTGGGTGCTTTGGCATTAAGTTGAAAGGCACTGCAAATGGTGGCATGAAGTTGAAAGGCACTACTTACTGCAAGTGGTGGCTTGGGAGCTTTGGTTTGAAGTTGAAAGGCACTATTACTGCAAATGGTGGCTTGGTTGCTTTGGCTTGAAGTTGAAAGGCACCTCTTTCTGCTAATGGTGGCTTGGGTGTGGCTTGGGTGTGGTTTGAAGTTGAAAGACACTACTTACTGCAAATGGTGGCTTGGATGCAATGGCTTGAAGTTGAAAGGCACTATTACTGCAAATGGTGGCTTGGTTGCTTTGGCTTGAAGTTAAAAGGCACTACTTACTGCAACTGGTGGCATGAAGTTGAAATGCACTACTTACTGCAAATGGCGGCTTGGGTGCTTTGGCTTGAAGCTAAAAGGCACTACTGTAAATGCACTTACTTCCTGTTTGCACTGTATATTGATTTTAGATAAAACGCTACCACTTACGGCTGTGATTTTTGGCCATCTTACTCAGTCCCCCCTCCGCTGAGCAGGTGCAGAGAATTCTACCCATCAATGAAAAATAAAAGTGTTATTAGTTTAAAAAAAATGTTGAGAATCTCTCTCCTGTCAATCACTCCATGAAAGCCCAAACCTTTTCCGATGGGGGGAGGGGGTTATAAAACCCAGAAATGTGGGTGTGGCTCAGTCTCTGCAAGGTGGAGGAGGGAGAGGTCACGACTCGCTGTCTTTAGTGGTTTTGCACCCTACTTCAAATGGCATGAAACTGCACTTGAATTTGGTGGCCTTATACCCTGCTTGAAATAGAATTTCAAGAATTAGCCGTGAGTCAACTACCAGTCAACCAGCCGTGAGTGAGTGAGTTGCCAGCACAACAGGCTTGATTGACTGAGACACCAGCCCAAGAATCCATTTGGCGCACAATTTGCTTACTAACCCTCTGGACACCAGTCCCTTCAGCCCACAACACCCATACTAGCGCTCCAGAAAGCCCCCCCCCCCCCAACTGGCCACCAATATTAGAATTGGTGGAGAGGTGGAATATTGCGTTGGATGTCCAGCCCTCCTGTGTGATGCTGGGACCCAACGGGTCCCACTTAGTCTGGTATATATATATATAACTATATATATATCTATATAATTCCCAATATAACTATGAGTTTTCCACAAAGTACCATATTAGCACAAGATCACCGCCCAGTTTCAGTTCCAACATCTCTATGTCAGAAATAGCCTGATTTGGCTGATAGCACTCTTGCCTCAAACCTCTGTCAAATCCTGAACATAGACTGGACCAGGAGAGGAATCGATGTGCTGTTCTTACCAGCATTCTCAAGCTATTAAACAGAGACTATGTCTGACAGTTTATATACTATAACTGTGGTGTGAAAATTAGTTGCATCATTTAACATAGTCAAATTCAAAAAGTAATTAATTGGCTGTGAAACCTTTGAATTATCCCATATATATGATATGATATCATACAACTGCAAATTTGTTTCTTAATGCATAGAAAAATCTTCAATCCATTCCAAACTTAATGTGATCTCAAACTCATGACCCAGCATATTCATGCTATTATTGTATCTCTATTCCAAAACCCACCGATGATTGACCTTGCAAGATTTTAACAGTTGCTGCTTAGAAATGGGTGGCAGGATATTGGTCTACATCTATAAGCTTCCTGCCTGCCAAATAACGCATCTGCTTTTCACATTTATTGTTATTAGTGGAAATAAAAATTTGGCAAATTCTACAATAAATGGTTGATTTGTTCTTCCAGATATTTGTCCAGATAGTGGTCCAAAATCTGTCCAGGGATAAAGGCAAGTTTCATTTACTCATTAACCATGCAGACACTGAAAAGTGAGTGAAATGCAATTGCGAATTATTATGGGCATCCATCTGAAGAGAGTTTATTTTTTGTTCTTGTTCTATGTATAAAGTACAAGAATGGTTGAAACTCAACAGGACATTTTCACAAAAGAGCTTATCAACATTTCACAAAAAAACAAATACGTGATACGTATCTAAGATTCACTGAACCTCCACCAGATAATGTAGGAAATTCAGTGTTCCTTGTTGCAATTTAAGAATGTAATTACTTGAACAAATAACTCTTGGTTTCTTTCACATCTGCTCAGACAAGGAATAGCATTGTAAGCTGCTTATATACAAAGCAGTATAACCCACATAAAGGAGGAGTGGACATTGTTCTACACACACAAAATATAATTGTTCCTGTTTATGAGAAGTATTATGGATCATTTTCAGTACTATATCAGAAGAAAGATGTGCTTGGAATATATGTGTAACCAAATGCTAAATTTGTCCACTCCTTCAAGACAGAATATTTTCTATTTGAACTGTAAAGATGCCCATAGAAAATGAACAATCATGACTCCACTTATTTATTGTAAAGCTGTCCACCAAATTATTGAATATATAGAGCAAGTGAAGAACTGTTCAGCAAAAGGTTAGTGTGATAATAAAATGTAGACTATTAATCACCAGGTTGGGGCAATTTAGTGATTTCAGATTTGTTTTTACTGCAGAAGGCAATAATCTCTTCGCTTGAAATAAATAGATTAGCACTTCTGTTAAAAAAAAAATGTTTGAATGCTATTGCTCTAGTTGCAAATTATACTTCCATGTCAAAATAATGTGAACATCTTTTTTGTGAGGTATTGTGTTATGTAATGGCCATTTGGCCTGGTTTGCATGTCATTGTGGATGGCATGTTCCTTTAAATTTTACACTGCCCGTTATAATGTGGGTGGGATTTATGACGTGTCTTTGGGCGTGTTTATGCAACTTAACTGCTTGCGTGGTAGTTTAGTTGGTTAGATTCGTTTTGGAGTGACGAGGGAGAAGGTTAATCCTTTGACCATGTCAAGCCACATGTCGAGCATGTCAAGCCACATGTCGAGCATGTCAAGCCTCATGTCGAACATGTCAAGCCACATGTCGAGCATGTCAAGCCACATGTCGAGCATGTCAAGCCACATGTCGAGCATGTCAAGCCACATGTCGAGCATGTCAAGCCTCATGTCGAGCATGTCAAGCCTCATCATGTCAAGAATGTCGAGCATGTCGAGACATGTGAAGAGGAGTGAGGAGTTTTCTACTATCTGAAGTAATGAGCTGGAGTTCGAAGAAGATTGCCAGAACAAGTCGGAAAACCTTGGATGTATCTTACTGTTTTATATCTACAATAATGAAAATATTCATTAAAAGACTGTGTGCTGAAGCTTTATGAAAGGAGAAGCTCTGAAGGTCTCTGAG
The DNA here is from genome assembly GCF_028641065.1 of Leucoraja erinaceus. Classification (NCBI taxonomy): domain Eukaryota; kingdom Metazoa; phylum Chordata; class Chondrichthyes; order Rajiformes; family Rajidae; genus Leucoraja; species Leucoraja erinaceus. The sequence goes on from NC_073381.1 coordinate 58,201,331, forward strand.
GCAGCTTGCATGCGTACCGAAGATATTCCCCTTATCCCGCCTCAGCCAATTAGTGGCTAGGGAGTTAGTTTCCTTAAAGATTTGAATAATCTGCTGCTACATTAAGTCGAAGGGAACCTCCATCAGGGGGGTAATTGCCAGTCCCAGAGAGTGGGACAGAAGAAGATAAGTAGAAGTGAACCTCCGGCGGGGGTAAATACCAGTCCCTGAGATAGGGACAGAAGATCGAAGTGCGAAGGCTAAGACCTCGGAGAGGCGCAGCCAGAGCAGGACGACCAGGCTAAGACCTCGGAGAGGCATAGCCAAAGAAGATTGGTTCCAATCGTGGAACTGAAGAAGATCTCGGCCAGGAAGAGCCTTGAGGTCTATCAACAGCATCGGAACGTATCTGAAGACGTATCACTGGATTTGTGAGTACGAATCGATTATTACCTTTTGAATTAAAATCACGGTTTTAATTTAAAGAATTCTGTTACAGAGCTCAAGAAGCTGTTTTCTCCAGCGTGTCTGGGAAAGGCAGACCGACCTTGGATTGTTTTGAATCTCTGGTGATAAAGCGCATTCCATTGGAATTAGCATCATTTATTTTGCACCTGGAATTAGAGAGAGGTTCTCTACATTATTGGTATGTTTTAGTTTTGGAAGAAATTGTTGATAATAACAAAGTCACTTAGAAGCAGAGACTTTTTTTGACTAATTTAAAGACTTGGCAATCTGCCAAGACCTCTTTTAAATCATGAATAAAGATGAAGATTAGGGCAGAGCTATGCCAGAAGAGCCGCATGGTGATGAAATAGAAACGGGAGATAGTATTCAAATGTATCTTCACGAAGATCAGGCCGCAGGTCTGGTTGCTCAGCCAGTTCGGTTTCGAGGGCTTCTGCTCAATTGGGAGCAGAAGATGATTTAGCAGCGCTCTCAATAGAAGCGGATGCTATGAAGAAAAAACATGAGATGGCCCGACAGCAAGATGAGATGATGCAACAGATAAACCGACAGCAAGAAGAGATGATGCAACAGATAAACGGACAGCAAGATGAAATGGCGCGATGTCAGGAACAACTGGAATTAGATACAAAGTTGAAGGTGGCTAAAGCCAGAAAGGACATACTGGAAAGTGAAGGGTCTAGATGCAGCTCTAGATCGTCAAAGACGATGAGCTCTAGACAGAGAGCCAAAACTGCTCGGAGTGAATTGGCAGTTGAATCGATTCCACAGGATACCTTGGATTGGAAAACCTAAATAGGTTGAGTGAACCTTCAGCTCAGCAAATGGGTGCTAGACCGAAACTAGCTACTATGGGAACATCCGTACAAACTCGAGATGGACCAGTGGACCAAGGAGAAGGGAATCAGGTTGGTCTATTGGCACTGTTGAATAAGCAATCTGAATTCAACGAGATTATAGCTCGACAAAATACCTCTCTCATTCTGCCACCAGTTGAAATTCCTACGTATGGTGGAGATCCTTTGGGGTATGAAACTTTCATAAGAGCCATAGAAGAGGTATTAGAGACGAAAGTTAAGGATGAAAAGGAGCGCTTACGATTTCTGGTGAAGTACACAAAAGGAAGTGTGAAGGTGCTTGTGGAAAGTTGTCAGATGGAGCCAGGCAACCAGGGCTATAATAAGGCGAGAAGATTACTAAAGGAACGTTTTGGTGATGAACAGAGGATTGTAAATGTATACATTGAAAAGGCCCATGCTTGGAAAGAAATCAAGCCAGAAGATGTGGATAAATTGAGTGAATATGCAATATTTCTGAGAAGGTGTTGCAGCTCGATGAAAAACCTTGGCTACATGGAGGAAATTAATCTTTCAAGTAATATGAGAATCATCATTAACAAGTTGCCCAGAAGAATGAGAGAAAAGTGGAGTGATAGGGCTGGTAAATTACGAGATAGCGGCAAACAAGTAGCCAGACTACCAGATCTGGTGGAATTTTTAGAAAGAGAAGTACGGTACATGTCAGATTCATGCAACGGGATTATTGAAGAAGCCAAGCCACTTGCAATTTATAAGGGTTCTACCTATGTCAAAACTAAACAAAAGACAGGACCTAAGAAAGGCAATTTTGCTACCAATATAATACCTGAGAAGGTGTTGGGTGGTGCCAAAGAGGATGCACCGACCAGACAGAACAAATTTTGTCCATTTTGTGATGAAGTAGGTCACACCATAAGATGGTGTCGTAAATTTAAAGACAAGAAATATGAAAAAAAGATGGACTTTTTAAAAAGGAATGGAATCTGCTATGGATGTTTAAAGAAGGAGCACATGGTAAAAGACTGTAAGTACCCAATAATTTGTGAAAAATGTAAGCAGAATCATCCTGATGTGCTTCATACTGTAAAGAAAGAGCCAGATCTTACCGAGCAGAAAAGGGAGTCAGCAGATGTTAATGCTATCACCTCGCCTCAAGTAACTGCACATATTGGGGCCGGAGAGAAAGCATGCATTTTCTCTATTTTACCAGTACAAGTGAGAAATAGAGAAATTAGTGTTGCAAACATATGCATTTACGGATCATGGAAGTTCAGCTACTTTTTGCACAGAGAATTTGATGAGAAGGTTGGACATTACTGGAGAGAGAGTTAACATTCAAATGCGTACCATGAATAAAGAAAAGGATTACCATAGTTATTATATAACAAATATGGAGATATCCAGTTTGGATGAAGATAATTTTATTCCAATTTCAGAGGTTTTCACACATGAAACAATGCCTGTTGGTCGTCAAAATGTACCCAGATGTGAAGACTAACAGCAATGGCCTTACCTGAAAGATGTCAAAATATCAAAGATAAATTCTGATATTGACTTACTTATTGGAACAAATGCTCTGAGAGCATTAGAACCTGTACAGATAATTAGGAGCCAAGGGGATGGACCGTATGCTATGAAGACCCTACTAGGATGGGTTATCTATGGCTCCTTGTGTAAGAATAAGGAAAGCACCAGCAAAATGAATTGCCGTGCTGTTGCTGTTAACCAAATATCTACAGGTAAATTGGAAAAGCTCTACAGGTAAGCAATGCAAAAGCTGTTAATGAAGCAATATAATAGTAAGATTAAACGAGTACTTACCAGTATGAAGTTTGATCTGTATTTTATGAGGAGTTACGATGAGGGATTACGTGAAGAACCCGCCCAGTGCGATGTTGCGGCATACTTCGAAGCAGCGGTGTGGAATCACAGGATAGACACAATATTTGAAGTAAGATAGTAAAGATCATGAGACATCAGTTTATTAGTTTGATCTATATATTGAGGGTGGGAGTGGAGGGCACGTAATCCCTCATCGTAACTCCTCATAAAATACAGATCAAACTTCATACTGGTAAGTACTCGTTTAATCTTACTATTTTACTTCGGAGTCACGTGAGTGATTCCGTGAAGATTTCAAAGGTCTGTGATTTCAAACCGTGTAACAGTTTTTATTTCACTCACTGCCGAAGTTTTTGAGGGAGGAAGTGTTATCGTAATCAACCAATGGATCTGCTTTCACAAGAAACAGAAAGGTATTTGTTAACAATAACAACATAAATAGCTCCCCTGAGCTTAAATTAATATTTGCAGTTTGTAATATTCTTTCTGCAATTAAATCAGGCTTATCAACGGTTTACAATAAAAAATGTTCTGAACGTCGTTTCCCTTGACCATCCTGCCGTATTAAGAATGTGGTCAACCGGGATGTCCATTCGTTCAGCCGCTGATATCAATGCTGCCCTAGTGGAATGGGATTTAAATGTATTATTATCTATTCCGGCAGCTTTCAGTACCTGTTTGAGCCACCTTGAAGTGGTTTGGCTCGTTACCCCGTCTTGGGGTTTCTGTGGTTGACCCATAGGCTTTCCTCTCCCTCTAAGATTGTGGGTTGTGTCTATATATTGTTGTAGATGGGTCACCACACTCAACCTGGACTCTGGTGGGTAGGCCCGGAATCCCACCAGTGAATTGGGCGTTCCTGGTCCATATAACCATATAACCATATAACAATTCTAGCATGGAAAAAAACAGGCCATCTCGACCCTTCTAGTCCGTGCCGAACACATAATCTCACCTAGTCCCATATACCTGCGAGTTAGGTTTTTACCAGACCTAGAATTATGAACGTGATGCGTCTGGGGTAATCACCATGTTATCCAGTCTAGTTTTATGGAGTGACTGGACTCTGTGAGCGTATACGAGAGCCATAAGCATGAGCGTTTTTAACATAGATTGAGCAAGACTGAGGGATCTGGCTGGTGCCATTCTCTGAGATATGTCAATATCACATCGATATCCTATACATGGGTATACCTGGGTTTTTGGGGCTTATTATTATAATTGCCCTTTATAAGTTTATCTTCAGTGGATGGGATCCCATGTTCTGCTGTCCTGCTGTTTTTAGATAAGCAGACAAGGCGCTTCATGCTGTATTTACAGCACTGTAACTCAATAATTTGTAAATAAAGGACACAACGACTAAGCATGGGTGTGGAAAAGGTTGCAATTAGATCAGCCATGATAGTTGTTCATAATATTCATTATTTCATGTAGGAATGGCAACTAAACAATGATGCTTATAATGCCTTCAAATAGAACAGTACAGCAGAAGAACAGACACCTCAGCCCACCTTGTCTGTGCCAAACATGATGCCAACACTATCTCTTATCCACCTGCACATCATCTATATACCTCCATTCCCTGTATGGCCATATGCATATTCAAAGTCTCATAAATGCTACTAGCATACAGTATCGGCTGCAACCACCGATCCCAGAAGCATGTTCCAGGCACTCATCACCCTCTGTGTAGAAAAGTCACCCCACACATATTCCTCGCATTGAAATAAATACATTTCAGCCCATCATTATCGCCATATTTCTTCACCTCTCCTTCACCTCTCCTAGCCTGTCCATCCTTGGAGTCTCACTGATATTCAAAACCTTTTTGAAGATCAGTGCAGTCATTCTCATTGTTGAGATGGAACGTCCTAAATTCAAGGATGGTGAGTGCATCATCTATGCTGTCCTCTAAATGTGTTATGAAGTGAAAGTTGTGTTCTGCATTAATTGCTAACCAAGACCCTCACTGTGGGCATGAAGGATCCTCCAATACGTGGATAACTCAGGGAATTCTCCTAATTTTCTGTCAAAAAACACATCCTTCAAATGCATCCAATAATACGGTTATTAATCTCTTACTGTTTGTGGAATCTTACTGGGAGCATATTCCATGCTGCATCTCTCTGCATTGCAACAGTGAATGCCATTCAAAAGCATTTCTTTCATTGTGAAGCAATTTGGGCAACCTTATCATGACCAAAACAGTCTATATTTTTCTCTACAATATTGCTTGCCAATTAATCAAAGGTTAGTGCCATACAATATAGTATATAAATCAGAGGCATAATGCTCATTCCCATAATTTTGCAGGTCTGACAGAAGAAAAGTTACTTCTGTGGACTGGATTACATTTTTGGTTTAAAAAAAACCCCAGACAATCCAATAAAATTCATGACCAGTCCAAAATGTTGCTGTATGTCATACTTTCATCTGTAAAAGCACAAGTAACACTTAACCTGATGAGCAAATAGGGATTTAGCAGAAGAAAATGAGATGGGAAAGGTCAGAAAGCCAAACATTTCCAGCTCTTTGCATATAAAGTACAAGAAAAAAAGAAGAAAAAAAGTACTCTTATATTGAATGTTTTAAAGGTTCATACAGTACATAACAAAACTAATGAAACACTTTTTTGTTTTGAAGTGTAATTATTGTTGCATTGTAGAACACTTGAGTAGAGCTACTTTAAGGATTAACTTTCTAGTTGATTACCTAATGCTTGTTGGTATGAAATCGGCAATCCAGCGAGCAGCTGAGGGATGGTGCTCTTATTGATGTCTGCTGGAGCAGCCAGAGTCAACCAGGTAGATAATAGGTCCATGCTTAAGTGCACCCATCGCTCATATTTTCACATGGCTTATCCTAAACTTTTTATCTTGGACATTGAACAGGTTCACCCAGTCAATCTGTATCAAACAGAATCATATGGATCCCATCACTCTGGAGCAGTTCCACATTATCTAGTGATATAGCACTATAGCCATATCCTCCACACGTGGACCTGATGTGGCAACCTCCATGACCACATTGGCTATTTATCACCAATCACCTTTATATGATGCACTCATGTTCAGATCAACACTTGTAGGAAATAGAGGTGTACATATAAATAATTTTTCCGATCACATTTTTTATGTCTGTGAGTTGTTACACTTTTTAAAACTTTTGCTCCATTGTTTTACACTTATTTATTTAATCAGTTCTCTCTTTCACAACCTCCAATTCTACCCTTTTGTGTGATACTAAGTGCATTAGTAATATACTGAAAAATATAAAACGTTGTGAAATTGGGCAACTGGCACAGTGTTTCTCACACATATTATAAAATATAGAAAATTGCAGTCTTGAGAATTTGAATGATATTCACTGCCTTATAATTTAGTTACTTAATGTTTGCAGCCAATTTAAGGTAACCCATTAATTTTGTGTTTAAAGCTATATGGAAAACAGGGTCTGGCAATAATTGTGCTAAATATAACATGTCTGCCAAACCTAACATGCTGTTCTCAGCAGCAAGCAACCAATCTCATTAACAAGCACACGTGAAAATAGCTTCATGTTCAATTCTTTACAGGATTAGTGTTGGAAAATTGCGATGAGGCAAACTTTAGAAAGATTTCAACTAAAATGGTATCATGAAACTAAAATGTTGTCCAAATTTAAGGCAAAATATAATGTGAATTTGAGTAACATCCTGACAATAGAACCCATTGGTCATTCTATTGACCAATGGCTCAGTGTTATGGTCCCCAGCAGGATAAACTGAATTTGTATTGTAGGAAACAGCACTATGAAACATCCTCTATAAAGGTTGCAGCTAACACAGTGCTCCACATTGCAGTGCGCATCATGCCATGCTTTGCTAACAAAAACAGTTTACCTTCCAACTTGAGACTGACTCCAGCATTGTTGCAACACTTCAGTAAGTGGATGGTTTAGTTGATTTAAACATAGTATATAACACCAACAGAGCTTTCGCTCAATCTCCAGACAACCAAGTTGTGTTCTGATGCCTGCAGTATAAATCAGCACTAGCGCAACTGTGCGGCCACATTCGGCCCGAGCTTCATCTACAAGTTTGCGGATGACACCACTACGGCGGGCCGGATCGTGAACTGCAAGACTGAGTACATGAAGGAAATGAGAACTTAGTGACATGGTGTCAAGACAACAACCTCTCCCTCAATGTCAGCAAGACAAATTAGCTAGTTTCCGGCTTCAAGAAGCGTGGTGGAGTACATTCCCTAATCAGCATCATTGGTGTTGAAGTGGAAATGATTGAGAGCTTCAAGTTCCTTGGTGTTAATATTATGAATGATCCGCCATGGACCAACTGCATTGAAGTGATAGCCAAGAAAGCACACCAATGCCTCGACTTCCTCAGTAGACTCTGGCAAATTCTGAATGTCTCCAATCACTCTTGTAAACTTCTACAGATGCACCATAGCAAACATCAATTTGGGTTACATCGCAGCTTGGTTTGGGAACAGCTCTGCCTAAGACCACAAGAAATTGCAAAGAGTTGTAAATGCAATCCAGTTCACCACATAGACCAGACTCCCAACTCGAGCTGCATTTCATGCTGCCTTAGAAAAACAGCCAACATAATCAAAAACTTGTCCTATCCCAGTCATTCCTTCTTCTCCCTGCTCCCATCAGGCAGAAATTTCAGAGGATTGAAAGCACACATCAAGAAACTGCGTCTTTCCCTCTTTTATCAGGCATTTGAATTGACCTTCCATAAGTTGGTGTACTATCTGAAGCATGTCTACCCCATTGCCAGCAATGGACTTTGTCGATGGATCTGATGCACTACAATGCTGAATGTTGTATTCTCTACGCTGTATGATCCTATTGTACTTGAGCTTGGCTTGATGGTATTTATGTATTGTATTATCCGATCTGATTAGATAACATGCAAAACAAAGCTTTCCACTGTGCCTCCATGCATGTGACAATAATAAACCAAAACGTAAACCTAAAATTTATGTCCTTTGGCTTCTACAGAGATATACTGAAAGCTAAAGAAAACCACAGCGCCAGTGAATACTGGCCATTCTAACACTTCCATCACAAAATAAGCAGTCATTTAATATCTATCTACATTAGAACCTTTGATATAACAATGGGGACCAAACGTTGATCATGAGAATTGCTAAGGCTTGTTAGCAGAGTCATAGCTAGTCAAAATAGGCTTGGAAAATAAATTGGTCATTGCAGTTCATGAAGGACATGCACCAGTTTATGCCTTCATGTTCTATGAAAAACCGCAACTATTTTATGTTCCAACAAGGAACCTTTTTGAGATGGTATCTAATCCGTACTACATTTTTAGAATTAGCATGACAGTAGATGCAGCTTTTTCAAAATATAACTAGACAAAGGTAATCTGCCAAGAATTGAGTTTGGCGCATCCCTTCTCAATCTGGCTTGACATGCCATTGTGCAAAATGGATGGGAGCTTTGTTAAACATGTGAATCACATTACCTGACGTTGAGATTTCCAGATGTTCTTCTTGAGAAAATCTTGCTCTTTAAATACAAACACATAAGTTGTACAATAAAGGATTTCAAGTGTTCAAGCTGTATTACTGAACTTTTCATATTACAGCCTAGAATAATAACATGGATAATGGATTCTTAATTGAGCCCTACAGTTGCTGAGTGGGTGTTCGCTGAGGTTGTAGTGATGTGAGTCGGCCAGGCTGACCACAGAGGATTTTATTTGATCACTGGGAGAGCATATAATTAGTATGGGACAAGAGCATATCTCCAGCACTTGCTTGCCAAATACTCGACATACTTTGAATTAAAGAAGAGTTCCTCCTCCCCAGAAAATATCCATGCAGCCAGTGTGCCTGTAGTTAAGGGAACTAATCTGTGTTTCACAATATATTTCGACTTGCCTGGTCTGGATGCCACACCCCTGCACCAGCCCTTCATTGGTCTTGCTAGCAGAAAAAGGAGATGCCATCTGCACAAGGCAAGACAGAGGTTTCTGTAGATTATTGTGATTTGTGTTGGGATTCCTGACATTTCTCACATTTCAGGCTATATGCTCTTCCTGATAGGAGGAATGTGAAACATTTCCCCCAGATGAAGAATAAGTTGACCTCACTTTATTAATACAGCAACATCCACAAATGGAGATACAGTTAGCTCTGTAGACTCTATTTCATCTGGCAGGTACTAATTGATACAGGTAGAATTTAGCACCTGAGAGCACAGTTTCGGATTTTGGGGTGGGTTGTTTAGGACTGAGATGAATAATTTCTTCACTTTGGAATTCTCCATCCAGGAAGGCTATGGAAATACAGTCATTGTATTTTTTAGAGATACAGCATGGAAACAGGCCCTACAGTCCACTAAGTCCACGCCAACCACCTGTTCACACACTAGTACTACACATTCCTTACTCACAAGAGGCAGCTTGCAGAAGCCAATTAACTTACATTCTGCACGTCTTTGGGATGTGGAAGGAAATTGCAACATTCAAAAAAAAAAACACACACTCACCGGGAGAATGTGCAGACTCCACACAGAGAGCACCCGAGTGTGGGATTTAACCCGGGTATTAAATCAAAGCTCAGATTGATACATTTCAGAACATCGAGGGAAACAGATATGGGGATATCACTGGGAAATTATTGTGAGTTAGAAGATAATGTTAATGAATGGCAGAGTAAGCGTGAAGGGATAAATGCTCCTATTTCTTATATTCTTCTGTAACTATTTGAGATAATGATGTCATGGTGACATTATTCCATTTCAAGCATACACCTTTCTTTTGCAATTCATTTTCATAGATTCTTGTTGGTAGAGATACCATTATTATCAAATTTGTTCATAGCCCTTCCACAATTAAATTACAAGTGTAATCCAGCAAGGGAGACAATTTGATAAGGATCAGTTGGGAGGTGTGCAGTGTTGATTGCTGATCTGTTTGAAAAAATGGAAGATTGTGTTGGAATTCATTGAACAGTAAATATTTTGCTACAAATAAGCTACGCCCCTCACCAAATACAACAAACTAACCATAGGGTAGCATGAGATTGAAATACTAGGTATGAAATTGTGCAGCAAAGTCCTGCTGTGTTTGCTCACATTTTAATTTTCCGAATCTTAAATTATAATGCACTATCTTAATTAAAGTCAAGCCACAGTCTTATTCCATGCCAGGTATGTCATAACAATGGATAAAATTGTTAAATCTTTGGCTTCATTTAAATGATAATATCTATTTTAAATACTAATCTTAGAATAGATGCCTCTTCGAAGCCTGTTAAAATGCCAGAAGATGCAAATAGTTAATTTCTAAACCCAACTTTAACTCCAATGTACAGCATTCTAAGGAGGTTACACGAGGTTAAAAATTTCTTAAGTGCCTTGAAGACCAGCCCAACTGTGGTTTAGTTCAGAAATACCCCAGTGTTAATGCATTTAACTGGATTTTTATTTTTTCATTTCACATCTAAGAACGATTAAAATCATGATTACACAGCATGGTGAAATCCAGGTTAGCCGGGAAGTGGTGTTAGGTAAATTGAAAGGATTAAAGGCCGATAAATCCCCAGGGCCAGATAGGCTGCATCCCAGAGTACTTAAGGAAGTAGCCCCAGAAATAGTGGCTGCATTAGTGATAATTTTTCATAACTCTTTAGATTTTGGAGTAGTTCCTGAGGATTGAAGGGTAGCTAATGTAACCCCACTTTTTAAAAAGGGAGGGAGAGAGAAAACGGGGAATTATAGACCAGTTAGTCTAACATCGGTAGTGGGGAAAATGCCAGAGTCAGTTATTAAAGATGGGATAGCAGCACATTTGGAAAGTGGTGAAATCATTGGACAAAGTCAGCATGGATTTATGAAAGGTAAATCATGTCTGACAAATCTGATAGAATTGTTCGAGGATGCAACTAGTAGAGTGTATAAGGGAGAACCAGTGGATGTGTTATATCTGGACTTTCAGAAGGCTTTCGACAAGGTCCCACAAAAGAGATTAGTATGCAAACTTAAAGCACACGGTATTGGGAGTTTGGTATTGATGTGGATAGAGAACTGGCTGGCAGACAGGAAACAAAGAGTAGGAATAAACGCGTCTTTTTCAGAATGGCAGACAGTGAATAGTGGGGTACCGCAAGGCTCAGTGCTGGGACCCCAGCTATTTACAATATATATTAATGATTTGGATGAGGGAATTGAATGCAACATCTCCAAGTTTGCGGATGACACGAAGCTGGGGGGCAGTGTTAGCTGTGAGGATGATGTTAGGTGGCTGCAAGGTGACTTGGATAGGTTGGGTGAGTGGGCAAATGCATGGCAGATGCAGTATAATATGGATAATTGTGAGGTTATCCACTTTGGTGGCAAGAACAGGAAAATAGACTATTATCTGAATGGTGGCCGATTAGGTAAAGGGGAGATGCAACGAGACCTGGATGTCATGGTGCACCAGTCATTGAAAGTAGGCATGCAGGTGCAGCAGGCAGTGAAGAAAGCGAATGGTATGTTAGCATTCATAGCAAAAGGATTTCAATATAGGAGCAGGGAGGTTCTACTGCAGTTGTACAGGGCCATGGTGAGACCACACCTGGAGTATTATGTACAGTTTTGGTCTCCTAATCTGAGGAAAGACATTCTTGCTATAGAGGGAGTACAGAGAAGGTTCACTAGACTGTTTCCTGGGATAGCAGTACTTTCATATGAAGAAAGACTGGATAGACTTGGCTTGTACTCGCTAGAATTTAGAAGATTGAGGGGGGATCTTATAGAAACTTACAAAATTCTTAAGGGATTGGACCGGCTAGATGTAGGAAGATTGTTCCCGATGTTGGGGAAGTCCAGAACAAGGGGTCACAGTTTAAGGATAAGGGGGAAGTGTTTTAGGACTGAGATGAGGAAAACATTTTTCACACAGTGAGTGGTGAATCTGTGGAATTCTCTGGCACAGAAGGTAGTTGAGGCCAGTTCATTGGCTATATTTAAGAAGGAGTTAGATGTGGCCCTTGTGGCTAAAGGGATCAGGGGGTATGGAGAGAAGGCAGGTACAGGATACTGAGTTGGATGATCAGCCATGATCATATTGAATGGCGGGGCAGGCTCGAAGGGCCGAATGGCCTACTCCTGCACCTATTTTCTATGTTTCTATTTTTCTATGGAAGAAGATAACTTAGCCTATCATGCCTGTGACTTCAGAGCCCTGCAAATCTTTCCTTTTACAATTTATATTTTATTCCCTTTTCATAGTTAATAATTCATGGCATAGAAAAGTATTTCACTGGTCTCGCTTTTGGTTGTTTTACAAAATAATTTATATCTTTACCCTGTGGTTCCTTCTAATCTATCGAGAGTAACCATTTCAGCATCATTTATTTATTTATGTTTATTTATATTTATAATACATGTATTTATATCACCATCCTTCTTGATTTGAAGCACTTCTATTTAATCTCTTAACATTCTCAGCTCCTGCGACAGATACCCAACTCTTCTTGTTCCATAGATGCTGCTGCACCCGCTGAGTTTCTCCAGCTTTTTTGTGTACCTTCTCTTGTTCCCAACCTGACTGAATTTACTCATTCCCAGAACTACTACCAACAATCTATTCTGCCCACCTCTGCAAGGCCTGGAAGAGAAAAGAGTTTTCAGATGCTGGAATCTACATCAAAAACAGAACTCTAGATGAACTCAATGGATCAAAGCAATGTATCTGGAGGCTAAAGGTGCATGTTGGTGTTTTGGATTGAGACTGCCATCGTTACACAAAGGCAGGTGACATGAATTGAATGCAGTGGTCTAACTACAGAGCTTATTTTGATGTATAACAGATTATCATTATTTACTAGCTTTATGTTCTGTGCCTCTCGTGATAAAGTCAATGGAATATCACCTTGTTCTGCCAAATTCAAACATCTATGTCTGTAAACATCCAGATCTCTTTGTTTCTGTGGTGCTTTAAAATTAACCTGAATTGTTCATATCGACTCTCCTTGTTTTTAATATATTTCACATGCAGTCTGCCTTCCATTTTTCAGGCTGTTTATATTCTTCTAAAATCTGCTGAAATGTTTCCATTTCTTCAGTTCTGGCAGTCTGCTTTGTTTTGGGAATAAACTCTATGCTTCAATTAACTTCATCACAATAATTTCACTGAAATAATAAAGTTTGATGACACTAAATATTTAATGTTCATGTACATACAATGACAATTGGCCTTCACCTCATTCACCTTATTCAAATCTGCTGAAGTTCCCAACTCATTTGTACCATTCATTGGGCGATCGTTTCGCCGAACACCTCCGCTCAGTCCACAATAACCAACCTGACCTCCCGGTGGCTCAGCACTTCAACTCCCCCTCCGATTCCCAATCCGACCTCTCTGTCCTGGGTCTCCTCCATTGCCAGAGTGAGCAACAGCGGAAATTGGAGGAACAGCACCTCATATTCCGCCTGGGGACCTTGCGTCCGGATGGCATTAACATTGAATTCTCCCAATTTTGCTAGCCCTTGCTGTCTCCTCCCCTTCCTTAACCCTCTAGCTGTCTCCTCCCACCCTCCTATCCGCCCGCCCTCGGGCTCCTCCTCCTCCCCTTTTCCTTCCTTCTCCCCCCCCCAACCCCCCATCAGTCTGAAGAAGGGTTTCGGCCCGAAACGTCGCCTATTTCCTTCGCTCCATAGATGCTGCTGCACCCGCTGAGTTGCTCCAGCAATTTTGTGTACCTTTGTACCATTCATCAGGTTGTTGAGACTACGTTTTAAAAATAAAATAGGTCATTTCATCTACTATCAACCACACATTTATACTAACCCTACATTAATTCCATATTTTATTCTCTCTACATTTTCATCAACTCCCCCAAGATTTTACCACTCACCTACAAAATAAGGGTGGTACAGTGGCACAGTGGTAGAGTTGCTGCCTTACGGCACCCCAGACCCGACTTTGATCCTGACCATAAGTGATATCTGTACAGAATTTGTATATTCACCACTTGGGTTGTTTCCAGGTGTTCCGATTTCATCCCACATTCCAAAGACATGCAAGTTTGTAGGTTACTTTGCTTCTGTAAATTACCCTAAGTGTGTAGGATGTGAAAGCGGGATAGAAATATAGAAACATAGAAATTAGGTGCAGGAGTAGGGCATTCGGCCCTTCGAGCCTGCCCCGCCATTCAATATGATCATGGCTGATCATCCAACTCAGTATCCTGTACCTGCCTTCTCTCCATACCCCCTGATCCCTTTAGCCACAAGGCCCACATCTAACTCCCTCTTAAATATAGCCAATGAACTGGCCTCAACTACCTTCTGTGACAGAGAATTCCAGAGATTCACCACTCTCTGTGTGAAAAATGTTTTTCTCATCTCGGTCCTAAAAGATTTCCCCCTTAACCTTAAACTGTGACACCTTGTTCTGGACTTCCCCAACATCGGGAACAATCTTCCTGCATCTAGCCTGTCCAACCCCTTAAGAATTTTGTAAATTTCTATAAGATCCCCCCTCAATCTTCTAAATTCTAGCGAGTACAAGCCAAGTCTATCCAGTCTTTCTTCATATGAATGTCCTGACATCCCAGGAATCAGTCTGGTGAACCTTCTCTGTACTCCCTCTACGGCAAGAATGTATTTCCTCAGATTAGGAGACCAAAACTGTACGCAATACTCCAGGTGTGGTCTCACCAAGACCCTGTACAACTGCAGTAGAACCTCCCTGCTCCTATACTCAAATCCTTTTGCTATGAATGCTAACATACCATTCACTTTCTTCACTGCCTGTTGCACCTGCATGCCTACTTTCAATGACTGGTGTACCATGACACCCAGGTCTCGTTGCATCTCCCCTTTTCCTAATCGGCCACCACTCAGATAACATAGAACTAGTGTTAGGGTGATCATTGGTCGATGTGGACTCAGTGGGCTGAAGGCCCTGTTTCCACGCTGTATCTCTGAACTTCCTCTTCTTATCGAGTCCACATCACAAGATTAGAAATTGTTCAGCCAGAGCTGAACACATTTCTCAGCATCTGCATACAATGGCGTCTTGCGCTTCTTGTGCATGGTGGTGGAAAGATTGGTGGAAAGAGGGCCGCGACATGAACACACTTTCCTTGACCGCATCTCAGAACTAAAGAGGCAATTTACAGTGACCAATTAATTTAGAATGTGGAAGGAAACAGGAGCACCAAGGGGAATCCCCCATGATCACAGGGAGAATATGCAAACGCTGCAGAGATAGCACACAAGGTCTCTGGCACTGAGATGATGCGATTTGATGAACTACACCAGTGTACCATCCAGTTTTAAAGATACATTTTTAAATGTCAATAAAGGAGAATATGAAGGTCTGCAGATTGCAGTGGAGCCAAAAGGAACCAAATAACTCATTTAGATAATATTTGGCTCTTATTCCTGAGGATCATTTCCAACTACTTTCCTTCTGATTATCTCCTACTCGATAGATCCCGCTGTCTAGATCAGCTTAATTCTTAGTGTAACCACTTACTAGAGGCTGCTGCAAGTGATATGGTCTCTGTCAATCTGCTTTTTGCTCAAGATTCCAGCATCAGCTGTTTCTTGTGTCTCTATAATATTAGTTGGGATTACCTCAGTATAAAAGGCTCAGTGGGGATAGATTTTTCTACAGTATTTAGCCAAGCCAGCTTTTTGACGGTATAAACCTCTTAACCTTTCCTCCTCAACCTCATTCTCTTGCCTTCTCCCCATAACCGTCCATGCCCTTCACAATCAAGAACCTATCAATCTCCACCTTAAAAATACCTGATGTCTTGATTTCCAGAGACGACTGTGGCAATGAATTCCACAGATTCTCGTAAACCTCCTCTGGACCCACCCCAAAGCCAGCACATCCTTCCTCACTTATGGGGCACAAAACTACTCGCAATATTCTAGATATGGCCTCACATGTGCCTGATAAAGCCTCAGCACTACATCCTTTGTTTTACATTCTAATCTCCACAAATTGAATGCTAGCATTGCATTTGTCTTCCTTACCACTGACTCGAATCCCATTGAAGTGTACAAGATTCTGAGGGGGATTAACAGGGTAATGGTGAGAGGATGTTTATTCCTGGTGAAAGCAATCTCGGAGGGCATTTCTTCAGAATGTTTAAGAAGGAACTGCAGATGCTGGAAAATCGAAGTTAGACAAAATTGAAGGTAGACAAAATCGAAGGTAGACATTGCTTCAGAATAAGGGATCACTCATTTCAGACAGATGAGGAAGAGTTTATTCTCTCAGAGATCCATGAATCTTTGGAATTCTCAATCCTAACCAATTGTGAGGATGAGGTATTGAATAATTTCAAGGCTGATATATTAACAACTTTGAGATGAATGCAGGATGAATGATTAGTGAGTTTGTTGATGATTCAGAAATTGGTAGCATTGTGGTTGGTGAGGAAGGTTGGCTAAGGCTATAACAGGAGATACAGATTGGTTGAAAAGTCAGGAAGAGCATTGGCAGATGGAATCAAATAAATATTGTCAAATATTGTCAAATAAATAAGTCTGAAGAAGGGTCTTAACCCGAAACATCACCCATTTCTTCTATTCAGAGATGCTGCCTGTCCCGCTGAGTTACTCCAGCATTTTATGTTTATCTTCTGGCAGATGGAATATAATCCTGACAAGTGAAAGGTGATGTATTTAGAGAATTCAAAAGAGTTAGGATATGTGCAACATATCAATCGATCAATCAATCAATCAATCAATCAATTTTATTTATATAGCACATTTAAAATCAACTCACGTTGAACCAAAGTGCTGTACATAGAAGAATTTGAGTTGCCATACAGCCATACAAATAAAAAGAAAAACACAACACACTATAGAATTTAACACGAATGTCATCTGGAGTATATGGTAGGAAATGAAGATATGTATTGATGAACAAGAGGATTTGGGGGACTAATCTAAACATCCATGCAGGTGTATAGTGTTGTGAAGAAGGAATATTGTATTCTAGCCTTCATGGGTCAGGTCATAAAATATGAGGGTTGCAACTTTATTAAATATTGATAGGATTGCACATGGAGTGTCGTGTGCAGTTTTAGTCATGCTGTAGGAAGGATATAATTGCACTGAAGAGGGTGTAGAGGGGATTTGCTAAGTGTTGCCTGAAGTTAAGGACTTTAGTTATAGGAGAAATTGGATAGGTTAGATATTTCTTCCGAGTAAAAAAATGTATGGGGAGACCTGATAGTACATAAGACATAGATAAGAAATAGTCAAAATCAATGTTCCATGGCAGATATCAAACGAAAATGGGCATGATTTTAAGATGAGAGGTGAGATTTATAGGGGATCATCAAGGTAAATGTTTTTACGAAGCGTGCAGTTGATATCTGGAAGATGCTGCCAGACGAGGTTGTGAAATCAGATACAATTATTATGTTTAAGAGGCATTTAGACAGACACTTAAACAGGCAAAACACTGAAGGATACAGTCCTAATGTGGACAAATGGGAATGGGGTAGATTGGGCAAATAGGTTGGCATAGGCATAGTGAACTGAAAACCCATTCTGTACTACACAACTCTGTGACTCCTGACTGATATACTTTGTAGGTGAGTCAAGAATTAAAGGGAACATAAAGGAATAACTCAGGTCAAAATCAACTCAGTCATGATGTTATTGAATGCCAGCGCAGGTTTGAGGAATCATATAGCCTCCAACAGTTCATATTTCTGATATTTTTAAAAATAGCTTCTGGAGCAAAACAGTATTTTCTATTTTCACAACTGACACATAAAAACACATGTTGTGGATAATTAATGTGAATGACACCAGAACTCATACTTATTTTATTGTGCAATATCCTATAAATAAGTAATATGCAGTTTCCCTTATTTGGAAGTAGCGTGGCATCCAATGTTCTAAAAACTTACAGTGAACTATTTAACACCTAATTTGAATTCTTATTCCTTGCCAGAGTGTTGCCACAGCAAAACCTACCTTGCAGATATTTAACAGTGCACGGCACTAAATATTTCTGTGTATGGGTGATTAAAATGTATTAAATGTAGTGTATTGACAAATTAGAGTAGTGACTACTCTTAATGATCACCAATAAAATGCACATTGGTTATATTTTTCATCAATCCGTCATTATCATATTCATTTTGTTATTTGCACTATAGGAGACAAGTTATTTTTTGTTAACTGGAGTTTATTAGGGATTATAAATCAGCTGACAGAAACACAAATGACTGGGCAGCAGAACATAGTAATGCATGAACCGAAAAGATTGCAGTGTGAAACGAGTCCCATTAAACCACCTGTTCTCAATCACCACTCACATTATCTACACTCACTGACACAAGGACAGGGGAAATGAAAGGTGCATGCTTAAAGTACTTGCTGGTTGATTGATAAGGATTGTTGGCTAGTGAGTGATGGGATAGTGGTGTTACAAACATTAATTCAGGCCAGTGGAGCTCTTACCGGCATTAGAAAAGGCAATGACTGATCTTAACCCAAGGGTTGATTTTTGGCATTGAATACTATATATATATATATATATATATATATATATATATATATATATATCTTTATCTCTCCACCCTTACCTCCAATGTCTCCAGAGCATATTTTGAAAACCATGTCACCTAGTCTTTTCTATTCAGTACGATTCTTCACAGCTTCCCAGGGCAACTTCTGTTAAGGAATGCTCGCCAACATGTTGCCCAGCCATATTGCATCTCGCCTTAAACAACTGCATGCATTTTATGAGTGCTGAAGGCTG
This sequence comes from Leucoraja erinaceus, assembly GCF_028641065.1. Classification (NCBI taxonomy): domain Eukaryota; kingdom Metazoa; phylum Chordata; class Chondrichthyes; order Rajiformes; family Rajidae; genus Leucoraja; species Leucoraja erinaceus. The sequence continues at coordinate 58,220,198 of NC_073381.1, forward strand.
CCTTAAGTCAGGTCAGTCAGTTGTGAAATCTTTGCCTCATCTGTAGCTGTCCACAGATGAAATCCTCAGAAACCTAGATCACATTTCGTCCCACCCTGCCTCCTGCAAAGACTCTATCCAATACTACCAATTCCATGGTCTACACCGCATCTGCCCCCGAGATGAGGTGTTCCATACCAGGATATTTGAGATATCCTAATTCTTTAGGGAACGGGGGTTCCCCTCTTTCATCATAGATGAGGCCCTCACTAGGGTCATCTCAATATCCTGCAACTCCGCTCTTGATCCCCCTCCCCTCAGTCACAACAGGGACAGAGTCCCGATAGTCCTCACCTTTCACCCCATCAGCCGTCGCATACATCACATAATCCTCTGACATTTTTGCCATCTCCAACGGGATCCCACTACTAGCCACATCTTCCCATCTCCACCCCTTTCCGCTTTCCACAGAGACCATTCCCTCCGCAACTCCCTGGTTAACTCGTCCTTTCCCACCCAAACCATACCCTCCCCAGGTACTTTCACCAGCAACCACAAGAGATAGAAACATAGAAACATAGAAACATATGCAACACCTGTCCCTATACCTCCTCACTCGACTCTGTCCAAGGACCCTGATAGACTTTTCAGGTGAGGCAGAAGTTCACTTGCACCTCCTCCAACCTCATCTATTGTATCTGGTGTTCCAGGTGTGGACTCTTATATATCGGCAAGACCAAGCGCATGCTCGGCGATCATTTAGCTGAACACCTCCGCTCAGTCCACCTAAACCTACCTGATCTTCCGGTCGATAAATACTTTAACTCCCCATCCCACTCCCACACTAACCTTTCTGTCCTGGGCCTCCTCCATTGTCAGAGTGTGGTACAGCGCAAATTGGAAGAAAAATGCCTCAGATTTTGCTTGGGCAACTTACACCCCAAAGGTACGAATATTGACTTCTCTAACTTCAAGTAACCCTTGCCTTCCCTCTCACTCCATCCCTCCCCCTGCCCCATTCTCTGACTAGTCTGACTTCCTGATTACATTTTATCCCTTTGTTGTTACCTTCTCCTAGCTAACAATGATACATTCAATATTTTCCATGATCTCTACCTCCTTTGTTGTCCCGTTTACACGCCTTATACATCCTTATCTCTGTATCTCCCCTCCCCCTCCCCTGACAGTCTGAAGAAGGGTCTCGACCGAAAACATCACCCATTGCTTCTCTCTAGAGATGCTGCCTGTCTCGCTGAGTTACTCCAGCAGTTTCTGTCTATCTTCTATTTGAGACACTGATTGATAAATATTTGAATATTAAGGGAATCTAGGGATTTATTAGGTAAATCATTAGCCATTATCTTATTTAATGTTTGAAGAGGCACCAGAAAAATGTATATACTCCTGCTTCAACTTCTTATGTTGTGACAAGGTACATAAATTTGAGGGAACACAAAATGCTGGAGGAACTCAACAAGTCAGACAGCCTTTATGGAGGGAAAGAACGTCAACATTTTGGGTCAGAATCATTCTTCTGAAGAAGGGTCCCAACTCACCAATCCATTCCCTCTACAGCTGCTGCCTGACCCTTTGTGTTCGACACAAGATTCCAGCATCCAAGGTTCTTTGCATTCACATTGAGGGACCTCATTTACACGCAACAAATATGCAGCAATTTGTTTTTTCAAATAAACTCCAAGCCATTAACCTGAAATGTTTAACATATCTTTCATTGAATGGTGCCTTATTTGCAACATTTAGAATCTTTATGTCAAAGTAGCTGTGATCTAAAACTGTAATATACAGATCGCATAACCTAGTTACTCCACAATTCATTTTACAGTTTATGCTATTATATAATCTGGTATCATCGAAATATCACTTTGATTTTTTCCAAATATCCAAAAGGGTCAGCACATAGTTGGATCCAGACTATGGGTGCTGTCTGTTGGGAGTTTGTGCGTCCTCCCTGTGACCGCATGGATTTACTACGGGTGCTCCGGTTTCCTCCAACATTCCAAAGACGTGCAGATTTTCAGCTTAATTGGCTTCTGTAAAATTACACCTAGTGTGTAGAATGTAAACATGGGATAACAGAGAAGTACTGTAATGATCAAAGGACAGCAGGGACTGAGCGGGCCTAAGGGCCTGATGCCAAACTATATCTCTAAGCTAAACTAAATTAAACTCGGTGATTCCTACATGAGTGTAAAAACTCAGTTGTTCCAAGGCTAATTGCAGAAAATAAAATTAAAATGTAATTGCTCGCAATAATGTATTTGGTCATTCAAGTGGGGAAGGTCAGAACTGGACCTAGGGTTGAGATTTTTGATTGGAGAAAGGCTAACTTTGATGAGATGCGAGATGATTTAAAAGGAGTGAACTGGGACATTTTGTTTTATGGGAAGGATGTAGAAGAGAAATGGAGGACATTTAAAGGGGAAATTTTAAGAGTACAGAATCTTTATGTTCCTGTTCGGTTGAAAGGAAACAGTAAAAAGTGGAAAGAGCCCTGGTTTTCAAGGGAAATTGGACATCTTGTTCGGAAAAAGAGGGAGATTACAATAATTATAGGCAGCATGAAGTAAATGAGGTGCTTGTGGAGTATAAGGAATGTAAAAAAAATCTTAAGAAAGAAATTAGAAAAGCTAAAAGAAGATATGAGGTTGCTTTGGCAAGTAAGGTGAAAGTAAATCCAAAGGGTTTCTACAGCTATATTAATAGCAAAAGGATAACGAGGGATAAAATTGGTCCATTGGAGAGACAGAGTGGGCAGCTATCTGCAGAGCCAAAAGAGATGGGGGAGATATTAAACAATTTATTTTCTTCGGTATTCACCAAGGAGAAGGATATTGAATTATGTGAGGTAAGGGAAACGAGTAGAGTAGCTATGGATACTATGAGTTTCAAAGTAAAAGAAGTACTGACACTTTTGAAAAATATAAAAGTGGATAAGTCTCCAGGTCCTGACAGGATATTCCCTAGGACATTGAGGGAAGTTAGTGTAGAAATAGCCGGGGCTATGACAGAAATATTTCAAATGTCATTAGAAACGGGAATAGTCCCCAAGGATTGGCGTAATGTGCATGTTGTTCCATTGTTTAAAAAGGGTTCTAAGAGTAAACCTAGCTTGTCCTAGACCTTAACCTAGACCTGTTAGTTTGACTTCAGTGGTGGGCAAATTAATGGAAAATATACTTAGAGATAATATATATATAAGCATCTGGATAAACAGGGTCTGATTAGGAACAGTCAACATGGATTTGTGCCTGGAAGGTCATGTTTGACTAATCTTCTTGAATTTTTTGAAGAGGTTACTAGGGAAAGTGACGAGGGTAAAGCAGTGGATGTTGTCTATATGGACTTTAGTAAGGCCTTTGACAAGGTTCCTCATGGAAGGTTGGTTAAGAAGGTTCAACTGTTGGGTATAAATGCAGGAATAGCAAGATGGATTCAACAGTGGCTGAATGGGAGAAGCCAGAGGGTAATGGTGGATGGCTGTTTGTCGGGTTGGAGGCAGGTGACTAGTGGGGTGCCTCAGGGATCTGTGTTGGGTCCTTTGTTGTTTGTCATGTACATCAATGATCTGGATGAAGGGGTGGTAAATTGGATTAGTAAGTATGCAGATGATACCAAGATAGGGGATGTTGTGGATAATGAAGAGGATTTCCAAAGTCTACAGAGTGATTTAGGCCATTTGGAAAAATGGGCTGAAAGGTGGCAGATGGAGTTTAATGCTGATAAATGTGAGGTGCTACATCTTGGCAGGATAAATCAAAATAGGACGTACATGGTAAATGGTAGGGAATTGAAGAATACAGTTGAACAGAGGGATCTGGGAATAACCGTGCATAGTTCCTTGAAGGTGGAATCTCATATAGATAGGGTGGTAAAGAAAGCTTTTGGTATGCTAGCCTTTATAAATCAGAGCATTGAGTATAGAAGCTGGGATGTAATGTTAAAATTGTACAAGGCATTGGTATTTAGTCGGTCGCCCTATTACAGGAAGGATGTCAACAAAATAGAGAGAGTACAGAGGAGATTTACTAGAATGTTGCCTGGGTTTCAACAACTAAGTTACAGAGATAGGTTGAATAAGTTAGGTCTTTATTCTCTGGAGAGCAGAAGGTTAAGAGGGGACCTGATAGAGGTCTTTAAAATGATGAGAGAGATAGACAGAGTTGATGTGGACAAGCTTTTCCCTTTGAGAATAGGGAAGATTCAAACAAGAGGACATGACTTCAGAATTAAGGGACAGAAGTTTAGGGGTAACATGAGGGGGAACTTCTTTACTCAGAGAATGGTAGCGGTTTGGAATGAGCTTCCAGTGGAAGTGGTGGTGGCAGGTTTGTTGGTATCATTTAAAAATAAATTGGATAGGCATATGGATGAGAAGAGAATGGAGGGTTATGGTATGAGTGCAGGCAGGTGGGACTAAGGGAAAAATGTTGTTCGGCACGGACTTATAGGGCCGAGATTTCACACAGAGAGTGGTGAATCTCTGGAACTCTCTGCCACAGAGGGTAGTTGAGGCCAGTTCATTGGCTATATTTAAGAGGGAGTTAGATGTGGCCCTTGTGGCTAAGGGGATCAGGGGGTATGGAGAGAAGGCAGGTACGGGATACTGAGTTGGATGATCAGCCATGATCATATTGAATGGCCGTGCAGGCTCGAAGGGCCGAATGGCCTACTCCTGCACCTAATTTCTATGTTTCTATGTTCTATGAGATGGCCTGTTTCCGTGCTGTAATTGTTATATGGTTATATGGTTATAAAGGCAAACTGGAAAATGACAACTTTACATTCAATCGCACTGCATTGTTCTTCCTTTTCTTATGATGAGGCACTTACCTGCTTTTGGTATACAAGGTTCCTAAGTAAATACAAAAAAACTGGCACAAGCATTCAGCTATTCTGATCTGACACGTTGCTTCCTGTTTACTAGTCATATCCCATCTAGATAAGCTATGGTTCTCACATTGTCTGAGGGATCCATTGATCCAAAACATCCTGTGCTGGAACATTGTATGCTCACATCCTAGATGCAGTTGTGAGTTCTTTACAAAAAGATTTTCCCACAAGAACTACTCACTACAACAATACAGGATGTTACGGTCATTTACATTTTGTGTCATACAAAGTCTTTGTGAATAGAAAAAAGGGATCCAGCCAAATTAAAATAAATTGTAAATTCTATTTCCAAGACATATTCTGTACTTTTGGGAGAGTAATGCGAGGAATACGGAGACACATACATGAATATGGAAAGAAGCGTAAACTGATGTATTTAAATTTGTAATTCTATTATTCTGACTTTATAGACAACCTACAAATGCCTGTGAGTTTTCATTGGCTTTGCAATATTAGTTCTAGCCCAGATTAAAACTATAGTGAAACTAAATTTGTGGTTCTGTGTTCAAAGTTTTCAACTATGACTTAACGCAGAGCACCTCCCTAGCACCCTTTCAGCCATTCACCAAAATAAACCTGTGTTGTCTCATCTGCCCACTCCAGCGCCACTATCCTCCTTGCCAAATCAGATTGAATGTCTTATTACTTCCACACCCATAGCACCCGTACTAAATAAGTAAATTATTTTAGTGCGCTAATTTGGAACCCGATTTGGACAAACTTTTGACTCTGTTAATACTGTTTGATTTACTTCAGTGTAAAAAGCCTCTTCTGTTGTCGTTATAAATAGGTAGAAATTGATTGGCTGAGGACACAAGGGATGATTTGTTCAATACAGCCACAGTTCTGAATTAACTGATGGCCCACAAAAATTGAACTAAACGGAAATGTCCAGCCCATTAGAGAATTCTGTTCATTTCTATAATTATCATCCTATTGTTATGATAGTTTTGTTTCTCAGTTGGATACTAGTTACACGGTTATTCATTAATCCCCATATGCACATGTCAGTAATAGCATTGCTTAGCACAGCCAAAAAAACCCTCATCTATATAAGAAACAATTGTATGCAGTTACTTTATTTAGTCATAAACTAAAAGCTCCCAGGCAACAAGATGGTGGGTTTTATCATAGATATTCTTCATAGTTTTGACAGAACCCAAAGCCCAGCCTCAGCTTTGTATTATTTCAGTCTGTCAGGGGCATTCTCATAAGGTCATAACGAATAGGAGCAGAATTAGGCCGTTCGGCCCATCAAGTCACTACCATTCAATCATGGCTGATCTATCTCTCCCTCCTAACCACATTCTCCTGCCTTCTCCCCATAACCCCTGACACCCATACATTCCAAAATTAGAAACCCTGGATTATGTAGCTTGTGGCCAACTCATTGCCAACATCTTGCCGTCTGTCTCTGACTAAAAGTGTGGGGAACCAGTGAGACAGGGCCGCTGGATCTGAATCAGATGGTTTGATGTAATGGGCAGCCACTCTGGATGATCCAGCTGACCCAGCCATTGCTCGTGGACACTGTTAGTGCAGTGATAACTTTTTGGGAAATGTACTTTCCTTGTAATCCGTTCCCATCATTTTTTTTCTGGCTTGATAGATTGAAATAAGGACATGCCAGAAAATGCTTCTCTAATAAATGCCAAAATTAAAATAATTCCAGCTATTTCATCATCCTAGCCAGTCCTTTAGGTTTGAGGATGACTTCTACACTCACTCAAGTTTTTGGGCTAAAGGTGAACAGAGTGGTGATCAGGTGATCACCATTAAACTGGGCTATCACCATCACACTGGGCTTCCTTTCCAGGCCTTGATCCCAACTGCATCCTTCATCGCACCCTCTAACTGTGTTCCACTTCACACCTCAACATATCCTGAACTCTAAGGTCTGACCATGCAGATAACCCCACCCTCAACCTCTGACTCTGGCTACACATTTAACTGCATCCACTGTCCCCAAGTTCTGGCCATATACCTAACAACATCCCCATCCTTTATGGACAGGAATCCAGGAAGTATGCAGAGTGCTAACTAGATAAATCTGTATGCATATGCACATTAAAGCTACCAGGAACATACAGAGCAGGTAAACTTGCACACCAGTCGGTATCCATTCCCATTTCAAAGTACACAGTCCAGCCAAGATATGATCCTAACAAAGAATATCCATTAAATTGAGGAAAGGATTCGGTGACTGCCGTAAATTAATTTAAAGGGAATCCTAAACGCATAGGTGCTAGATGCTGAATTAATCCTCTGGCAGCTGCAAAAACATCATCACCTTGTATTTATTCTGCTCCCCTAACATAGCAAATCATCCTCATCAGCTACACAGGATTTGACATACACTGATGATCAAACCGTCAGCTAAAGGCATGGGTTCAAAGGCAGCAGCTTACAGAATGGCTGAGAGGTAGAGAGATTTAAGAGGAGAATATTAGAACTCAATGCAATGGAAGATGTTGGCAAAGTCACCAGTGAGAGGGGGGGGGGGGGGGGGGGGAGGGGGGAGGGGGGGGGGGGGGGGGGGGGGGGGGGGGGGGGGGGGAGGGGGGGGGGGGGGGGGGGGGGGGGGGGCAAGGAAGGTTGGACTGGTGTCTATTGGAATAATCAAATCTCGTCAGCACATTGCTTCCCCAGTGCATGCAGTCTGGAAGGTGAATGGCTGTAACATTCAGTGGAAGAAGCTGCAGATGCCCTTGGAGGTTGTGTACCATTACTTTACCATTGTTTACCATTAGGCTCAGTGTGCATACTGCAACCTCACAGTGTGAACTACAGTGATCCAAACTGATTCATCAACGGGTAACAACAAGGCCTCTGTCAAAGACAGAAGTGAGTGGAATAACTATCATCCAGAGAAAGGAAGCACTTTGATCCCCAATGCAGCCACAGTCAGCATCTCATTATTTCTGCTAACCTGATAGTAGCATATCGATGATCCATTTATACATTTATACATATCCCCTTTATACATTTCATTCCATTGAACCATTCATTTGAACCATTCCTCAAAGTATCATTGCATTTTTGTCAATCTCCCACCACTTCTTCCAGTGCAGAGGATGGCCCTTCTAGTAGTCCACACAGTCAAAGTCACTCACAACGTTGCTAATGCCTGCAGACAGTAAACCAGGGTGTATTGGTTTAGAGGAGACCTTTTTTAAATATAGAATTTGTTTAAAGGATTTGGAAAGATGAGTTTACATGTTGACCACCACATTGTAATGAATGAACAGAGATTGATCATGCTCCCAATCCCAACATCTATTTTTTGAGAGTTATTATTTTCAGCTACATTCTTCTAAAACTTAAGTTTCACCTCCTTTAATAACTGAATCAATGAAGCAGTGAGGAGGAGCAGGGGTGAGATGGAGCTAGGTGGCGTCAGCATCTAAGAATCACCCATTACAACGCAACATGTGGATAAGAATGAGAAGGGCAAGGGTACAGCCTTTGGAGACACAACAAGCAGGAGTAGGAATGGATGTCAATGCAGGAAATTCCCTGGTTGGAGTTCACTGGATGGAAATATTGAGCTAGGTGAGTTTAGAACCATACTTAAATGGTTCAAGTACAGGTGCACAACCTTTTTATCCAAAAGCCTTGGGACCAGACACTTTTCGTAATTCAGAATTTGTCGGTCTTGGGAATGGAAATTTTTTAGCGTAGACTTTAATGGCTGGCTCAGTGGTAGAATGTTCGGCTCATATCCGCAAGGTCGCGAGTTTGCGCCTCGATCCAGGCAGTTACTCGGTTGCGAGCTTGAGTCTTCAATGTCGTTTTTTCTTGCAGAATAAATGTTTGTATGAAATGCAGTGTAGGAGAGGTGTACTGACTGTGTGGGCAGAACTTTGGAAGTGATTGCCCACCAGTCTAAAAAGCCACTGTGTCTCCCTGTCCCTGGGATAGTAGGGGGCGATCAAACAGCACAATACCCCCCTCCCCCTCCAACTCCAGAGGAATCCGCTCCCCGATTGGCAGTTGCCCCACAGCCCGAGCTGCGCCACGCCAAACAAGAACAAGTACCTTGCACACCATCATAAGTGAGCGGGGCTGGGCTGGAGTTGCCTGTGAGTCTCTGCCAACCTCATCCTGTCTCCGGCCAATGAAGCTGAGACTGGGAACTGTACCGCCCTTGCCCCCTCCCTCTGCAACTGCAAATATATAGGGCGGTACATATTCCAGGGAGGATAGCTTCTCCGAACACTGACTGGGAACTGTACCGCCTGCCCTTTACACTCTTGTAAAAAAAACTGGAACCTTACGATAAATCCGCAACAAGGGGGCTGGGCTGGGCTCGGGACCATGTGAAAGCCTGACGTGCTGCCTTGTTTTGAAACAGTGCAAAGCCCCCGCGCCGGTTGCAATGGGAGCTGGAGAGGGGAGGGAGGGTTGCCACACATAAGCAGAGGGGTGTAGGTGGGGTGAAACTGAAAGGACAATCTACTGCTGCCTGCACGCTGTTAAAAAGTTCCCACGCACTTTATCGTGTCTATGGGAACTTTTTAACCCAGCAGCATATTGTCAATTAATAACCCTGTATACCCTCACCTCTTTTAGAATGGGGATTTAGTTCCCCTTTCTTCGAGGACCGACCTGTACTAAGGACCTTACAGAATGCAAAAATGTCGCAGGAGCGTTATTTGCTTAAAAAAGGTACCAAACGTAATCCCATGAAAGGCAATTCAAAAACAGACTTGCCAGTGCCAATCCTGTAAATGAATAAAAATTTAACATTGTAAAAAAAAGGCCTTGATAAAACAAGGTGTGGTCAACCATGTGAAAGCCTGCTGCCTTGTTTCGAAGAATATGGGATGGATGAGTGACCAGTAATTCTTGTCTGAAAGGATATTATGACTTTGATCAGGCTGTTCCTGTGAGGTGCCTGTACTAATTACAGAATGCAAGGCAGGAGCTATGCTTAAAAATACCAAAGTAATCCCTGAATACAGAAACAGACTTTAAATAAATAATTTAAAAAATGAAGAAATATGGTGAATCTTTAATCATTATATTGCTACTGAATGTTCCACACTGCTCATAAATAGAGCACAATTCTACAATTAAGAAAGGTCTTCTCTGACTTTTTTTACTTTCGTCTGTTGTAATATTATATTGTAAATAATTTAAAATAAGACATATCATAATTTACAGTTAACTCTGAATAACATAAAAGTTGCTATTTGTTCCACTTTTATTACAGCATAGGAATAAAGCCTTGTGATTTTTAGTGGATACTAAAAAAGAGTAATTTTAATTAAAATCCCCAAACATATCTCAGACAAGAAGATTTTAAACTCCAACTTGTGTTGAACACAGGTCACAAGGCTCAAAAAAAATATATTTTTTATGATTAAGTCTTCAACAATACTGCACTTCCAATCCAGTATCTTTGCACAACAAAACCTGGTGTTAGAAAAGAAAATATCTTGCAATTATTTTATTTTGCCATTAAAAAAGCATGATATTTCCATGATCCACGGGCGTTGGAGGCCGGTTCTCTGGATACTTTCAAGAGAGAGCTAGATCAGGCTCTTAAAGATAGTGGAGTCAGGGGATATGGGGAGAAGGCAGGAACGGGGTACTGATTGGGGATGATCAGCTATGTTCACATTGAAGGGCCGAATGGCCTACTCCTGCACCTATTGTCTGTTGATTAACTTCTATGCTTATATTATTCACAATCGTGACATTCTGAAAGTCTGTATCTTCACACCAAATCATAACGTTCTAATTACGTTATTTAACATATAACAGAATCACCCATCCAACCTGAAGAATTAAAGTTCAATTGGTAGCATCAATGGTAGCATTAATGTATTACATACCACCTCCAAAACTCATTAGCTGCAAATGAATGGAATGAATTTTCAGGCATGCATCTGCCCACTCACCCAACCTATCCAAGTCACCCTGCAACCTCATAGCATCCTCATCACAGCTCACACTGCCACCCAGCTTTGTGTCATCCGCAAACTCGGAGATGTCACATTTAATTCCCTATTCTAAAACCATTAATATATATTGTAAATAACTGGGGTCCCAGCACCAAGCCTTGCGGCACCCCACTAGTCACTGTCTGCCATACTGAAAAGGATCCATTAATTCCTACTCTTTGCTTCCTGTCTGCCACCCAGTTCTCTATCTATTTCAATACCCAATCCTTAATATCATGTGCTCAAATTTTGCACACTAATCGCTTGTATGGGACCTTGTCAAAGGCGATTTGAAAGTCCAAATACACCACATCCACAGACTCTCCTTTATCCATTCTACTTGTTACGTCCTCAAAAAAATTCTAGAAAATTAGTCAAGCATGATTTCACCTTTAGAAATTCATGCTGACTTTGACTGATCCAGTCAAGAAAGTTAATCACAACATGAAGACTGTTTAAAAGTGTTGGAGATCTGTACATTTGGAGGTGAGATTGTTAAACTTACTCTTTGCCTGGACTTTAAGAGGGTGTAAAAGCTCTCCTTGAAGGATTTCAAAGAAGAGCAAGAAAATTACTCATGATGGAATATTATTGGACAGTATTATTCCCTCAAGTGGCATTTCTAGATCAGATTACCTGGTCATTATCAAACTGCTGTTTGGTGGAGCATGAAGTGTGCACATTGGCTGCTATATGTTTTATACATTATAGTGTAGCCTGAACCTCAACTAGCATATTAGTTGTAATTGTCTATGGGCATTAAATTGGCATGAACGTTAATATCATCACCTCCCTTTTAATGACAAAGCTATTTTAGACCAAATCTGAAGAAAATGTTCTTATTTTAAAAACAGTCATGCTGTGACAGTAGAAACTCATAGGATTATATGATTTTTTTACTTTGTTGCATCATTTCCCTACGTTCATCACCATTGAATAGCTGGTTTATGTGAAATGCATGTTCACAAGCACAAATTTAAAGTTAAATCATTATTATTAAACAATGCTTAAAAGAGAGAAGTGACAAGTGAGGGAGAAAGTGTGCTACAGTAAACATTTAGTCAAGTAAACATTTATGATCTGGTAAAATCATAAATATTTTGTAATTCCAGATATACAGCTATGGTTGTCCCTCGACTTCCTGGCATGAATTAAACAATTTTCCATTATCAGTTCTGGAGGGTTTCCCCACTTCTTGACAAGTAAATGGAAATAAACCAGGAATGGTGATGGTACACATGATGTCACTTGCTACATTAATTCTGTCTCATTCACGCATTTGAATGTTGACATGGCCTATAGCACTGCGGCAAACCTGAAAAGAGTCAATTGAACTCTCCAATTTTAGGTAACCAACCAAAATATCCCCTCCCCTTTTTTCTCCTCCCATTCTTCCCTGAGCCCCACCTAGAAGCGCACATACTTCTCTTATTAGCCCTCTCCCTTCATCCCTTCCTATGGCCTCACAAATTTAGGATGAGAGGGATCTTATGAAAACGTATAAAATTATAAAAGGACTGGACAAGCTAGATGCAGTAAAAATGTTCCCAATGAAAGGGGAGTCGAGAACAAGGGGGCCACAGTCTAAGAGTAAAGGAGAGGCCATTTAAAACTAAGATGGGAAAAAACGTTTTCACCCAGAGAGTAGTGAATTTGTGGAATTCCCTGCCACAGAAGGCAGCAGAAGCCAAATCACTGTATTAATTTAAAAGAGTTAGATAGAGCTCTAGGGGCTAACGGATTCAAGGGATATGGGGAGAAGGCAGGCACAGGTTACTGATCATGGTTGATCAGCCATGATCACAATGAATGGTGGTGCAGTTTCGAAGGGCCCAATGGCCTCCTCCTGCTCCTATTTTCCATGTTTTCTATTTTTTATAAATCACACATCTTCTGTCCTTATTTCACAGCCATTTGACATTTTCATTTCTGGCTTTTATCCACCCATCTGCCGATCAACCTCTCCTTGCCTGTATCCACCTATCACTCACTTAGCTTTGTCCACCACCACCTCTCTCCCAGCTTTCACCCATCCTCACTACAATCAGTCTTAAGAAGGGTCACAATCCGAGACCTCGCCTATCCATGTACTCCACAAATGCTGCCTGACTCGATGAGTTACTTTGCTCATGATTCCAGTATCTGTAGTTGACTGTGTCTGCATTTTTAGATACTTCTCATAAAATTAGGTATCTTTTTTTCTGCTGTTGTTAATCATTTTCATCGTTTACTTTTATGGTAAATTTTCTTCCCAAGACAGACAAACAAATTATTATTCCCAGTGGGAGTTGACTATGAATCTTTTTATTTAATATATTCAATCAGTGAAAAGATGCAGTTTAATCATGTGGTTCAAGAATGCACAGCAGTCACCTCCTTGAATTTCACCAGTGGAAAACTTCAACTGAAATCCTTACAGTGAGCCAAGACACTGGGCTAATTGGACAATGTGTTCAAAGATTTGTCATGGACACATGAGTGAAATAGTTTCCATAATATGATTGTATCATATAAGTTATCTCATGAGCAGTATCTTAAAAACACTTCATTTCCCAAAAGAAAGCAGACAATCACTGTTCTGACTGTGCTGATCAATAGGTCTCCCCAACCATTAACCCAGAGCCAACACAAACCTCCCCTCCTCTGCCATTAGTCATAGATTCATATAGTCTTTGAGTGAAACAGAGTGGAAACAGACCTCTTCAGCCCAACTTGCCTACACCGGCCAACATGTCCCAACTACACTAGTCCCACCTGCCAATGTTTAGTCCATATCCCTCCAAACCCGTCCTATCCATGTACCTGTCTGTTTCTTAAATGTTGGGATATTCCCTGCCTCAATTACCTCCTCTGGCAGCTTGTTCCATCCACCCACCATCCCTTGTGGCCCCATAGCAGAAGCATCCACATCGCGGGGCTGGAAACTGGAAGTGTCCTGAGCTAATTCTGCTACCACCATCATCTATTGCGACAAGTGATGGCTTCCACTGATTGTCGCCGGAAACTTGCGTCCTTTTCAGGACAAACGATGACAGCAAGGCCAACATTTGTAACAAGATGGACACGAAAAGAAGAAGACCATCCCTTGTATGAAAAAGTTACCCCTCAGATTCCTATTAAATCTTTTCCCCTTCGCCTTAAAACGATGACGTCTGATCCTCGATTCACCTACTCTGGGCAAGAGACTCTGTGCATCTACCCAATCTATTCTTCTCATGAGTTTATACACCTCAATAAGATCATTTACTGCATTAGAATTACTGTATACTGAAGTGGAAAATGTATTATTTTGTTCTTTGTGCACTCTGAAGACTTGCCCAAGACTAGCCCCAACAGTTTTATATTTTGGAGAGTTTTGTATGCGTTGGAAATGCAGGCAGTGCAGGAGATCAGGTGAGTGAGCATCCAACAAACTATGTGCCCAAATATTTTTTGGCACTTTCAAGTTGGTACCCTTGTTTTATGTATTTTCAAAGATGTTGGCTACCTTGGAGTTTTTTGTTTGAAGAGTATTCCAACACATGCAATGAAAAAGAGTGTGAGCTGAATTTTAAATAAGGAAATATTCAAAATGCTATGAAGTCATACCAGTAAACCTAACTATAATGATACAGAACTATAATTTTAAAATGATCATTATACCACTTAACAGGGCCAGGAGAGGTAATTACATTGCCATAGATCAGCAATATTGTACAATCCCACTCATACCACAAACCTACATAGTTTCTCCAGACAGGAAATGTAATAAAATGGAATTGCAATGTCTTTAAACTCAAACACAATACCATAAATCTGAAGTATAAAACAAAATATTGCTCTACTATCGAATCATACTCTTATGCCAAATACCAGTGTCAGAAGAAAAAATATATAAAACCTATCAATGTTGTAAAGGTATAGCACGAAATGTATAATTGATATAAAACTATCACAAGAGCCCACCAGTAAAATCCATCGACAGTGCCACAAACCCAATGGGCCAGGTCACCTTGTACTTTCCACCTCTGGAACGCCAGATGAGCTGACCCTCTGCTTATCTGACAGAGATGGTGCAGGCTCTGGGCAGGGAATGTGCTCCACAGAATGCCCTGGAAGACGTTCAGAGCTTTTACAGCAGTTGGTACATATTTGTTTGAATCAAATTGATTTATATACAATTTAAAACTGGAAAATATATATTTTTAACGTTATTAAAAATACGATAAAATATTAACAATTTTTTTTTAATTGAGTAAAGCACAGCAAGCATTTAGTCTTTTACACAGTGGGTGGCACCATTCAAAGAGGTTGTATGCTTGCCAGTCTTGGTATCGGAGGGAAAGCATAAGTGTATCCACCCAACAATACCTCACTGCCCCACCACTGGACTCAGTGGGGAATCCAACATTGGAGCAGACAGTCAGGGTGGAACCATTTGTTATCACACAATACACACAATACACAATACAATTTATTTGTCACTTGAACCTCATAGAGGCTCAAATGAAATGTTGTTTCTACAGTCATACACACAAGAAAAAAAGACCCAAGACACAACACAATTTACACAGACATCCATCACAGCGCATCTCCTCCTCGCTGTGATGGAAGGCAAAAAAAACTTCTCTCCCCTGCACTCCCCATTCCCCTCCCGATGTCAGAGTCAAAGCCCCCAGCGGGCGATGGCAATTGTCCTGCGGCGATTAACACCACGCCGGGTGATGCAAGGCCGCGCTCCGGGTCTTGGTGTTGGAGCCCCCGGCGGGCGCTAGCAAATTCCCGCAGCTGTTGAAGCCGCGCCGGGCGATGTCAGGCCCCGCTCCAGGTCATCTTCGACCTCGTGACTCGGGAGGGAGAAGTTGTCGTTGCGGAAGCCCCGAAAAGCGGTCTCCCACCAGGGACCCGCGGGCTCCCGGTGTCACTGTCCACCGGACCTGCGGTTGGAGCCTCCGAATCTTCGGGGGTCGGGTCGCAGCAGCGCGCCACCACAGCTCCACCCGCTCCGAACTCGGCCAGCTCCACGATGGTGAGTAGCTCCGCAGCTCCGCGACTGGAGCCCCAGGTCGCTCCTGCTGGAGGCCGCTCCACGTTGCAGCCCCAACGACAACGGAGACCCGACAGGGAAAAGGTCGGGTTCTCCGTGCAGGGGAAAGATTTTTAAAGTTTCCCCACCCCCCCCCCCCCCACACACACACACACACACACACGTACATACCCCATCAAAAAAATAAAATAAAAACTACATTAAAACGGGACAAAAAATAACAAAAAGACAGACGGACTGCAGAGGCCGCTGCGACGTGAGTCGCGCCGCCCACCGGGAATGCGACTCACGTCAGTAAACACAATTGGTTCAGTGCACCCCACTTGTGGTAGTGCATCTGGATATGACCAAGCTATCACACCCTCTTGAGTGCCTGCCATTGTTCCACATACCATACTGATGGTGAGAATTTCAGTGCTGGTTCCATGTGGCAGCTGTTGATACTTGTCAGCAATATTTTCACAGAACTTTACATTGAGTCAGTTCAAATCATCCAATATTTCCATATCTACATCTGCAGATCATGCATTCATATTAGAGGTTGTTAAATTTATTTTTGGACAAATACCTTTTGAATAATTGGGTAGAGGTTTTTTTTCACTTAACCAGGTTTTACAATATCCTAGAGAGTTGTGAGGTCAGACACTCACCTTCCAGCACCCCAGCAAAGCACATGCATATTTTCATGATTTTATACAGCTTTTGATCTGGTACCTCATTTAAACTTTCTGCAGAAGCTGAATAAAAGCCAGTGCAGAACACAATGTTGGATTTTATCCAACATGATCCTGTTCCTGGGTCCCATGTGAGAACACTCAACTCAATTTTTTTCAACTATAATGCGTTTAATGGAAGTTTATTGATGCATTCAGGATCTTTCCTAGACATTGCTAAAATGCATTCCACATTACATTTGGTATTGTGTGGCTGCCAATTTCATTTAAGTCTCTGCTTTAATCACCATCATTTTTTTTTTCAAAAAGAAACAGTAAATACCAGAATGTTGGAGAGTGTATCAAAACCTTTTAAAAAGTTGAAAATTACTGCCAGCATGCTTGCACTCCTACTCTTGAGGATATACACTTTTCAAGATCTTGCTTAGTCCTTCAGAAATTTCTGAACTTGCTATTGTAAAGTCTATACATTTGTATTTGTCAGCATTTGCCTACTCTGTAATTGATGGAATGGTGCCATGAAAAATTAATGTTCCATTACAAATTGACTGCAAATAATTATTTACATATGTCCTGCATAAGGTCAATGAGCTTCACCAAAACAACCAAATTTAAAGTTATGATCCCCACACACAAACAACATTTTTTAAATCCTTCTGAAAATCTTTTTTTTAACTTATTAAAACAAAAACAGTGATTCATTTATTAAAACAATTAGTACATTTCAGGAAATACATCATTAAATGTAACACAGTTTAGGACTCCCAAATATCACCAAAGAAAACTCCTAAAGATCATAAAACCTATTCCTCAACATTTTCTGAGTTTTCTGACACTTTTGCACTTACAGCTTTGTAGAATTCACTAATATCCTCAAAATCAATACCTTACACTATTTACATATTAAAATATGTTTTCCACTTTCAAAAACTTGCTCAAAATATATTCAAGCATAACCAAAGAA
This sequence comes from Leucoraja erinaceus, assembly GCF_028641065.1. NCBI lineage: Eukaryota > Metazoa > Chordata > Chondrichthyes > Rajiformes > Rajidae > Leucoraja > Leucoraja erinaceus. The sequence goes on from NC_073381.1 coordinate 58,237,700, forward strand.
AAGCTTCAGCTCTGGAAGTTTATTGAAATAGGATATAATGTGTTGTGTTAGATTAACAGACACTGCACAGACGGTTTTATAATTTAGACCATTACATTTTTTTTAAAACAAAAAACTCCCCATGTAAGGGAGTCTTACTTTGCGAATCAATTTATATAATACCGAGCGTCCAGATATTTAACATCACCCAGATCAGAAAGCAAAGTAATAAGATGCTCATGAATCACACTACAGAAACTGACAACACGTTGAAATAAAACAGATTGAGCTACTGTTAATAACTTTTCAAACATTAAGTTCAACCATATCGTATCATTGGCACTGAACATTATGTCAAATAATTACTGTAAGATATCACCAAAAGATAAAGAGTTGTTAAAAAATCCTATTTTTCCCATCCTGATAGTTCAAGGATAGTTAATTTAACAAAATGAACATCAACAAAGTGAAAAGATCAGCAAAAATATGTAAATTAATAATGTTTCAAAACTGCAGATAATTAATATTAATGTAAAAATAAATACTGAACGGTTGAATAACATGATTTAACACTATGTTGAACATTATCACAAATGATCAGCTTTGTAAATTATTGTTGTCACAGAGTTATATACAAATGTTTTCACTTACAAATTGATTGCACACTTTACTTTCTTTTTGTAGGAAAAGTTAGACTTTAGACTTTAGAGATAAAGCATGGGAACAGGCCCATTGGCCCATCTGGTCTGTGCCAACCAGTGATAAGCTCAGTACATTAGCACTGTCAATTAACCTGCAAACTTGTATATATTTGGCATGTGGAAGATACTAGAGCACCTGTAGAAAACCCACGTGGTCACAGGGGGAAGGTAGAAACTCCGTACAGACAGCACCCATAGTCAGGATCAACCTGGGTCTCCGGCACTGTAAGGCAGCAACTCTACTGCTGTGGTACTGTGCCGCCCTAAGTTGATGAATTGTAGATGAGCCTGGAGGATGTACAAGTATTTCTCTCTCCCAAGACATGCCCTTTTTTAATGCCTTGGAGGTTATAAAGATTATAATATTGGCCATTTTCCTCTACTTGGTGATTCCTTGATCCTTCCAAAATCTTGATGATAAATTATTTTCACTGCACGTTTGATAAAATTAAATTACATGTGTGGATAATTGTTGTGTGGATATTTGTAAGAACTCTGTTTATTTCTAAGAACATAACTTTACTGGGTGCATAGTAAATGGTTGTTAAGAAGTTAAGAAGTTTGTGTTCACATTATGGAGAAATGTATGTAGATTGCTTTCCTGAGTTACTACTCTATTCTAAAAACACAAATGTTTGTTTTCTCCCTCTGATTGTAAAATGAAGAACTTTAATACCTTATCTTCCTGAACATCCCCATACAGTGTTTTAAATCAGTCAATTAGTGATTCACACATTTAGAATTCTAATGGTTACTTCATTGACTTTTGTTTGGTTTTGAGTGAATGAGAAAGAGGGTCTCATAACACTTGTTCGCCTTGACTTAAAAAAAAAATGTTTATTGCATGAAAATGGCAACAAAGCAATAGCTGTTTTTTTTTGCCATTTGTCATAATTTGACCGACAGATAATCTCCACCACTGGAATGACACTGCTCAACACAGTCACACTTACTGGTGCTTTTTTTCTTCTGCCCACTCCCAGCATGCAATTGCAGGCATTGGCAACATGGTGCACTGTTGCATCAATGAAGCTTTGCAGGGCAGACGCAGACATCATTGTCTTGCTGGAAACACAACGACAATAGTAGAATTAAAGAAAAGCAGCAAGTGCAGGAAATTTTTAGTACATCAGACAGAATCCACACAGAAAGAAAGAGAGTCAATAATTGAGGTCTGCAACTTCATTGTACTCCATCCCACACGGTAATAATTATAACTGTGTCAACTGCAACTGTTTACCTCTTCCTGAGTCTTTTAGAGCAACATATGTACTCGAGTTCACTAGAGAACATTATACATGTCCATTGCACCAATGTGCCTGAAAGAAACACTGCAATGTGGGCTCCTGGATTCTTTGGAGTAATGTGCAGGATGAATCTATCACATAGATGCCAGTCCTTTCCACCAGTGTCCATCTGAGTCAATCAGAGTAATGTTTTGCTCCACATGAGCAACTGTGTTCCTTTTGTCCCTTGATAAAATGAGAATCATAAAAAGGAAATTTTTCCAAATAATGATGTAGCCTCATGGCGACATATGGGAACTGTCGGAACATGCCGTTCTATTGCTACAGCTGGCTTCAACATTATGAGGCTCAGTAAAAGACAGATTAAACTCAAGGTGGTGAGGTCAACAGGTCCTCACAGGGCACATCCAGGACACAGAGGGTTTAAATGGATGAAAGATAAATCACTTTAGGCTACTCGTCAACGGTCTAATTTTCTTGTTTTCTAATTATTGGCTTTCCACTTAAAAGTTCATCCTAGGAACAAGCCATACATCTAACTGGAGGTTCAAGGCACATGACCTGGTTGATATAGTATTAATGAGATCATAGTCATTAAATATTACATTTATTACCTGCCTATGCACAGCAGCTCTTGGGAGTCCTGCCAATTTCATCCCAGGCAATGGAATTTTCCCTTGAAAAATCACAATTAAATATACAACAGCAACAAGGGAATAGTGAATTTAAAGGTACATAAAAATGCTGGAGAAACTTAGCGGGTGCAGCAGCATCTATGGAGCGAAAGAAATAGGCAACGTTTCGGGCCGAAACCCTTCTTCAGACTAATAGGGGGGGGTGTGGGGGAGAAAGAAGGAAAAAGGAGGAGGAGGAGCCCGAGGGCTGAGGGAAGGGAGGAGACAGCAAGGGCTAACAAAATTGGGAGAATTCAATGTTCATGCCCGCAGGATGCAGACTCCCCAAGCGGAATATGGGGTGCTGTTCCTCCAATTTCCAGTGTTGCTCACTCTGGCCATGGAGGAGACCCAGGACAGAAAGGTCGGACAGGGAATGGGAGGGGGAGTTGAAGTGCTGAGCCACCGGGAGGTCAGGTAGGTTCTTGCGGACCGAGCGGAGGTGTTCGGCTAAACGATCGCCCAGCCTCCGCTTAGTCTCACCGATGTAGATCAGCTGACATCTAGGAACATTAAATCAGGAAATTTAAAGGAACACTTTAATGGATTTGTTAAAGAGAATGCTGTGACAATTATATAAATTATTTTTTCAAAAGGCATTTGTGTATGTTAGAAAAAATCATATCTGATATAAGAGAAAATATAGCCACTGAAAAAAATGTGTTTGATGGAGGAGAAACACAAATTCAGGTTTCCAGGTTGTTGCTTGAGACAGGAAGACCTGTTAAGGAAATACCTGAAATGGGGAATTGAAAGAAGTAGAAGTAGGAAATCCAGGTAGAATGATCAGGAAATACAAGATGGATAAAAGCAGGCAACACACTTTACAAGAAAAAATAATTACCAGTCATGGTAATGCGCATGCAATGGAAATATAAACAGAAAATTAAATAAAGAGCCCCTAGAGTACAATAAATAATTTTCTGGATGATGCCACAAAAAGGTTAATAGACTTGTGATTTTTAGACATATTGGTATGCTAATGAAATCTAAAGAGTAATAATGAATTTATAGAAAATACCAGTTTATGTTTTAGATGCACCATTGAAGGAAAGAAAGTATAAATGATGTACATTCACTGAACTGATTCCAAGTATGAAAGTCTGCAATCATCAGATAAAGTTAATGATGCTGACATAATTTCCATTTGCTTCCAAATGTGGGCAAATGGGTCTAGCCCAGAATGTCGCTGTTTGGCTTGGAGGCTGAAGGACCTGTTTCCATGCTATATGGTTCTATCACTATATACCCTATCATTTTGTTCCCCTTCCCTAGTAATGGTAAGTTAGTTTTGTTCCCCTTCCCCGGTAATGGTAGGTTGCAGTCATATTTCAGGAATTTTTCTACTTACAAAGTTGTCTTCAAATTTACTTTAGGAAAACTGGATCCAAGGAATATATTGCAACTAAAAAAAATCCATAAGAAGAGTCCCGACCTGAAATGCCACCTATCCAAGTCCTCCAGAGGTGTTGCCTGACTTACTGAATTACTCCAGAATTTTGTTTCTTTTGCAAACTAGCATCTGTAGTTCCTTTTGTCTCCATAATTTATCAACAGTTTCATGTCATAGAAGTAATAATTGATTTTTTTATTTAAAGTAAGTACTGATGCTCAACAGATTGATTCATGCTGTACTTAAGACGGGTATGTTGTTGGCTGTAGGTTGAAGAGACCAATCTGTAACTATATTGTCCTTTCCTATGATTTCCTCCTTCAAGATGCACATTATTAGCTTTTTAAATGTTGTGAAGGGCTTTCAAGAAACACAAAGTGCTATCTATGTTCTATTCCTCCACTATAATGCTCCATATATTAATTCTATGGAGTCATCTTTAGATTGCTTCGCCATATACAAATCAAAACCAGGTTGACTGTATTACAATCTGATTTCCTTAAATCAATAGACAATAGACAATAGGTGCAGAAGTAGGCCATTCGGCCCTTCGAGCCAGCACCGCCATTCAATGTGATCATGGCTGATCATCCCCAATCAGTACCTCGTTCCTGCCTTCTCCCCATATCCCCTGACTCCGCTATTTTTAAGAGCCCTATCTAGCTCTCTCTTGAAAGCATCCAGAGAACCTGCCTCCACCGCCCTCTGAGGCAGAGAATTCCACAGACTCAACACACTCTGTGAGAAAAAGTGTTTCCTCGTCTCCATGGAATGCAAGCAAGGTCAGATAAAGGCTAAACATGGTGTTAAATATAAATCATCAGCCCAATCCTATATAACATAAATGGGATAAAAATGTAAAATATATTTACCATTTGCTAAAATAAAAGCTTTTTTACATCTACTGACCATACGCTTTCCATGCTAAATGCACAACCCTAGTTTTCCCTGATGTGGGATGCCCAGATAGTCAGTTCATACAGACAATACTTAATCTTTTAAATATTTTAGGTACTACAGTGAACCTTTTTCATTTTCTACTGCTTTAAGTTGATCGTGTCCTCTAAAGCCAACGTGATAATCATGGGTTTAAAATGAGATATTTTCAACACCAAAGCATCTGCATGTATCTGGTTACATTTTTGTCCAAAACCAGTTGCAAGTGTCAGCTAGCCATGGGTGAAACACATTGTCTTACTCCAGGAAGCTACCACCAGAATCTAAGGATCAGCAAAACTTTATCAATATCCATATCAATGAGGAAGCAGTGCATGACAACAGTTAAACCCAAATCCTGGCACAGTCATTTTGTAAAATGTATATAGGTACTAGTTACCTCAGCTACTTTGAGGTTAATGCCGAATGTACTGATAAGGAAATAAACTAAAAGGTGCAAAAAACTATGAATATTACCTATAATAAGTTCACAGCGACTGAGATCATAGAGTGTGCCCTGGATGAAGTAACATACATGGATGGGAATGTACAAGGCATGATTAGCACATTTGCAGATGACACTACAGTGGGTGGTCTTGTAGATAGTGAAGATGGTTGTCAAAAATTGAGGTAAGATCTTGATCAGTTGGCCAGGTGAGCTGAGGAATGGTTGACAGAATTTAATGTAGAGAAATGTGAGGTGTTGCCTTATGGGAAGTCTAACATGGGCAGAACCTACTCTGCGAATGGTCGGGCTCTGGGGAGTATTATAAAACAGACGGATCTAGGAGTGCAGGTACATAGTTCCTTGAAAATGCATCACAGGTAGATCTTCTTCTTCTTATTCAGTCCACACACAGGATTAGAAGTTGTTCAGCCAGAGCTGAAGACACCTCTCGGCATCTGCATACAATGGTGTCTATCTTGTCGCTTCTTGTGCTTCTTGTGCGTGGTGGTGGAAAGATTGGTGGAAACAGGGCCGTGACGTGAACGCTCTTTCCTTGACCCCACAGGTAGATAGAGTGGTCAAAAAGGTTTCCAGCACTTTGGCCTTCATCAGTCAGAGCATTGAGTATATAAGTTGGGGGGTCATGTTACAGTGTATAAGTCATTGGTGAGGCCACATTTAAAGTACTGTGTTCAATTTTGGTCACCATGTTATTGGAAAAATGTTGCCTAGATGGAAAGGGAGCAGAGAAAATTTACAAGGTTGTTGCTATGACTCGAGGGCCTAAACTATAGGGAGAGGCTGAGCAGGCTAGGACTTTATTCCTTGGAGCCCAGGAGGATGAGGGGTGATCTCCTAGAGGTATACAAAATTATGAGAGGAATATATTGGGTTAATGCACAGAATCTTTTGCCCATAGAAGGGGAATGTAGAACCATAGGTTTAAGGTGGAGGGGGGAAGATTTATTAGGAACTTGAGGAGTAATTGTTTTTTACACAAAGGGTGGTAGGTATATGGAACAAACTGCCGGAGACCGGGCTGCCAGACCAGCAAGGTAGCAAGCGGTAGAGTTGCTGCCTTACAGTGCCAGAGACCTGGGTTCGACCTTAACTACGGGTGCTGTCTGCATGGGGTTTGTACGTTCTCTCTGTGACCACATTGGTATTCTCTGGGAGCTCCGGTTTCCTCTCACACTCCAGACATAGGGGTTTGTAGGTTAAGTGGCTTTGGTAAAAATTGTAAATTGTCCCTAGTGTGTAGTGTGTAGTTACCTATATAAACGTGGATCGCTGGTCGGTACAGACTCTGTGGACCGAAGGGCCTGTTTCCACAGCATATATCTAAACTAAACTTAGATGAGGCAGGTACTATCATAACATTTAAGAAATATTTAGAAAGGTACATGGATAGGATAGGTTAATGTTATGGGCCAAGCGCAGGTAAGTGGGACTAGTGTACATGGAGCATGTTGGTTAGTGTGGGCAAGTTGGGCCGAAGGGCATGTTTCCACATTGTATGACTCGATGTGTACTTTCATCTCCACTAGAGGAAATAGCTTGACAGTACAGGACCACCATAGATTCAGTTATTAAAGACAATGAAAATAAAAAAGGTAAATGCCAGAAATCTGAAATTAAAATTACCAAGCTCACCACCAAACTCCACCAGCTAGGCCTCAGCTCGCCGATATGTGATTGGATCCTGAATTTTCTGACGGAACGACCGCAGGCAGTGAGACTGGGCCTGCACCTGTCCTCCACTATCACCCTGAGCACCGGCACAGCACAGGGCTGTGTACTGAGCCCCATGTTCTACTCCCTCTTCATACACGACTGTGTTCCTGCATTCGACACCAACACCATCGTCAAGTTTGCAGACGACACAACAGTGATTGAGCTGATCACCAGCGGTGATGAAACAAAATACAGAGCCGAGGAGCAGAACCTGGCGGACTGGTGCACACGTAACAACTTGTCACTAAACACCTCCAAGACCAAGGAGCTGATTATTGACTTCAGGAGGTCCCATAATGGAGAATATGCCCCAATCTCCATTTACAGGGAAAGTGTGGAGAGAGTGTCCAGCTTTAAGTTTCTGGGCACTCACAATTCAGAGGACCTCACATGATCTACCAACACCGCTGCGCTGGTCAAGAAGGCACAGCAATGACTGTTCTTCCTGAGAACACTAAAAAAGACTGGTCTGCCCCAACAGCTGCTGTCAACCTTCTACCGCTGCACCACAGAGAACATGTTAACGTATGGCATCTCTGTGTGGTATCTCAGCTGCACGGAGGTGGAGAGGAGAGCTCTTCAGCGCGTCGTCCACAGAGCACAGAAGATCATTGGGACAGAGCTACCAGCCTTGGAGGGCATCTACCACACACGGTGCCACAGGAAGGCCGTCAGCATCCATAAAGACTCCTCACACCCTTGTAATGGAGTGTTCGAACTACTTCCCTCCGGCAGACGTTACAAGGCCTTCTACGCCCGAACCTCCAGGCTCAGGTACAGCTTCGTTCCCAGAGCTATAGCGGCTCTGAACCAGCCCTGCTGAGTGCCCCCCACCCACCATGGACTGTCTCCCTCGAATGGTCACGTCGCATAGACACATCTGCACTTTAGTTTGTTTGAACTGTTTTACTGTTGTAATGTTCTTTGTACAAACCATGTTTCTCGGGGTATCTAAATCTAAATTGTATTATTTATTTAAGTTATGACATCGGATGGAAGCTGCATACCAAATCTCGTTGTACTTATGTGCAATGACAATAAAATTTATTATTATCATTATTAGTATTATTATTATTATTATTATTATTATGATTATTATTATTATTATTATTATTATTATTATTATTATTATTATTATTATTATTATTATTAAATACTGGAAACATTCAGCAAGACAGATAGCCATACTGGTACTGTACAATTCATTCTAGTAAAGGGTCCTCAGCCTAAAACATTAACTTGGTTTCTCTTTCCATAGATAATGTGTGACCTGATGAGTCTTTCGAACATTTTCTGTTTTTGTTTCATCAAAAACAAAAGCTATAAAACTAAAGAAGTGGAAAGTAAAGAGAAGGTACTGTATTTGATCGCATCCTCACTAACATGTCTGTTGCAGCCCTGTATACTACAATGTGATTAATCAGAATTACTCTTTCATAATGTTTATGAAGACAAATCTCACCATACCTGATGGAGGTCATGCCAGAATGCCAGCAGGTCTGGAAATTTTAGATTTTGAAATTTACACCACCATAATCTCAAGGCCCAATGCATCCTACATTTCTTAATGACTGTCAGTCTAGATCAGCATTAGTTGAGTGGGCAGTATTTGTGAAGCAGCATTGGATAAATAATGTGCTGATCAAATAACACCGATCAAAAGTGTGAACTTTTTCACACCATCTAGCTTTTTGTTTTTTAACAAGGTAACTGTTTAAAGGCCCAATTTGATTGTTACATTGTCTGTCCACTGCCGTTTCCCATATATATTACTACAATGCCCATTGAATTGGTTTTGATCTCCTCGTTTATCAGTAATTATTAAATGGACAATGCAAAATGCTGGAGTAACTCAGGCAGCATCCCTGGAGAACATGGATAGGTGAGGTTTCGCTTCGGGACACTTCTTCAGACCTGGTTTGAATTCATTTCCAACATACAAACAGTTCTCAGGAACTGAAATCCGTCATAACCTGGGGAGGCCCTGTAAACTATAATTCTTCCATCCAACATTGCTGCCTGAGGTCTATAATGATTCACAATGTATTTATTTATTTATTTCATAGCTTGTGATAGCAATATAATCCAAGCTGGTTGAACTAAACTCGTTTGGCAGGCCGATTTGAAGTGTATCGTCCTCCTGGATGGTAAATTATATACAGGGTGTTAAGCTGAGGCTGAAAGATTTGTCTGGAACCTTGGCTGTATATTCTTGACAAAGCACTGGTCAATATAGTTTCACAGTAAATCTCTTATTTTAAATTAAAACACAGATTTCAATTAATAAACGTAGTCCTGATTTTCTTCAAATAAATCAAACCACAAAATTAGTAAAAGGGCAGAGTGCGGGAGGAACTCAGCAGGTCCGGTAGCAATCCTGGAGAATGTGACAGGTGACATTTCAGGTTGGGACTCTTCTTCAGACTAATAATAATAATAATAAATTTTATTTGTGGGCGCCTTTCAAGAGGCTCAAGGACACCTTACAAAATTTAGCAAATAGAGTAAAAACATGCAAGCGGAATGAAATAAATAGTAAAGACATCACCAGTACACAAATTAAAGACAGAATTCAATCCAAAGACAAAAATCAAAAACACAATATGAATATGAAGAGAGAGCAGCGGCAGCTAAAGCGCGCCAGCGTCCACTCTCCCTTCCGGCAGCCATCTTGGACACAGAATAAAATAATAATTTACACACAAAAAAACATCCCCCCACAATGGTTACCACTGTGGGGGAAGGAACAATGTCCAGTCCCCATCCCCAGTTCTCCCATAGTCAGGCCTATTGAGGCCTCCACAGTTGCCTCTACGGAGGCCCGATGTTCCTGGCCGTTCTCGCCGGGTGGTGTTGCTCTAGCGTCGGGAGAGTCCTCACAGCGGCTGGGACGGCTGGAACGGCCGATTCCCTACCGGAGTCCGTGGCATTCCGAAGCCGACAGGGCTGCGTCCGTTGGTGCTCCGAGGCTCCTGATGTTAAAGTCGGCGCTGCCGCCCGCGGCTGGCCGCTCCGCAGTCCAGCAGCTCGACGGTGTTGATCACGGCGGTCTCAGCATATCGGAGCTCCAGCGCGGCGATCCAGCGCGGCAGCGGCTCAGGCAAGGCATCGCCCGCTCCGCTCCGCGATAGCACTCCAACGCTGTGCCGCCACCGAAGCTGAAGGTGCTAGGCGGTCCCCGCCAGGAAAACGCCGCTCCACTCCCGCTCGTAGCCCGCAAGGACGGGGCGACGGTGCAGCCCAGGGAAAAAGCTGCCTCACCGACCAGGTACGCACCTAGAAAATAGTTTCCCCCTTCCCCCCCACATAAAAAAGTCAAATTCCCCAACAAACATAGGACAAAATTCACTAAAAACTAATTTAAAAAAAGTGAATTGAACGGACAGCTGCTGGTTAGCAGCCGTTCCCCAGACTGAATGTGGTTAATTCCAATACGTGTAATGTCACATGATGCGACCATATATATTCACGTTTAGACATTGAAGAGGGTTTGAATGTTCACCTGCTTGAATCAGACTGACGAAGAAGGGTCCCGACTCAAAACATCACCGCCCATGTTCTCCAGAGATGCTGCCTGATCTGTTGAGTTACTCCAACACTTAGTGTCCTTTTGTGTAAACTAGCATCTGTAGTTCCTCGTTTCTACACATAATTAGTACCTTCTGGTTGTTTTAAGTAGGTGACAATTCAAACCCACTTCAATGTCTAACAGTGAATATATATGGTCACATCATGTGATATCATGCATATTGCAATTGACCACAAAGACTTCAGAAAAGATTTACGAGGATGTTGCCAGGACTTGAGGGTGTGAGCTATAGGGAGAGGTTGAGTAGGCTTGATCACTATTCAGGAGGATGAGGGGTGATCTTATAGAGGTGTACAAAATCATGGGAGGAATAGATTGTGTAGATACACAGAGTCTTTTGCCCAGAGTAGGGGATTTGAGGACCAGAGGACATAGGTTCAAGGTGAAGGAGAAACGATTTAATAGGAATCCGAGGGATAACTATTTCACACAAAGGGTGGTGGGTGTATGGAACAAGCTGCCAGAGGAGGGGGTTGGGGCTGGGACTATCCCATAGCTTAAGACAGGTACATGGATAGGACCATGTTTTGGAGGGATATGGGCCAAGTCGGACTAGTTTAGCTGGAACATTGTTGGCCAGTGTGGGCAAGTTGGACCGAAGGGCCTGTTTCCACACGGTATCACTCGATGACTCCATGACTTTATTCACAGTGCTTACGTCAGTATTAGCAGACTGCCAGTTCTGTATTTCATTCTTTATGATGTCTTCCTCCCGATGTCTATCTAACCATGCATGCAATAGAAGAGTGGTGCTTTAAGTAAACACCTTTATTGTCATCAGTTGCACATTCCTCAGATCACAGCTAAGTGCTTTGCAGTCTGCCACTGCAGCCAAATAAGAGCACACTGCTTACTTTGAGTAAAACATTAACAATGTATGTCAGAGAATAGGCAGAAAATGTTTTTATCCCCTTAACTGTGCGCATGGGAGTAGATCCAAGCCACAGAGAAAGGAAAAATCAATGCAATGTTTCTGTTCGGTCATTTCCATTCTAGGAAAAAAAAACACATAGGCATGGACTCATGCCAGTTCTGCCACTGTAGCATGTAAAAAAATCACCTTGGCTTCTCTCAAGACATATTGCCACTTACAATGGACACGATGAAAGCCAAAGTAGTTGCTTGCAGTATCTCTGAGAAATATATTTTGCATTATAAGTATTTTATCAGCTGTTTCCTGTAACTGTAATAGCTTTGCCTCCTCTAAAACACTTTTTAATAAACCCATACATTTATAAAGGCTTACCATAATGCAGTTTACTGCCTCTTTGCCAGCATTTCTCACAAAATAACATGTTCTCAGCAGGCATGACATGCAGTCAATCACTCTTTGTTAAACTATTTATCCAGTTGTTAAATCACAAGAAGGAGGGTAATAGAGATTGCCTGTGTTTGTCTAAATAACTTCTCGGCAAGTAATACATTTCACCATCTGACTGTGAACACGTAAACTTGGTGAACAATACACTGGATCTCACCCAAAATATTCTGAAACAGACAGGAAACAGGGCAAAGTGATTTAATGGCTTTTTCTTGGTGAAGGGGGTGATGGGTGGGGTGGGCGGGGGGGGGGAGAGGGTAGTGACTCATGGTTTACTGCAGGGATTATTGCCCCAGATAGTGAAAAATATATATCAATTATTTAGTCGAGGGTGATTGGATGTCATATTTCAAAGATTGCGAAGATGCAAAATTAGGTTATATGGTGAGTTGGTAAGAGGAAACAATGAAATTGTGCAATTTAGATAAGATCAATGGGCAAAAATCTGTCAAATATAATGAAACCTGGGCGAATGTGAGATTTACACAATGACACAAAGCTGGGTGGGAGTCTATGGTGAGTGTGTTTGTTGGATGTTATTTAAAGCACGTTTTTTCTTCAGCAACAGCCTCTACAGGAGACTTTAAACGTTTGAATCATTCGGCTCACACACTGTACGTTCACCACGTTCTGAAGTTACTTGGCATTTTAGTAATGGTTGTGAGTGTGTGCGTCTGTGTGTGTGAGTGTGTGAGTGTGTGTGTGAGTCTGTGTGTGTGTCTCTGAGGGTCTGTGTGTGTGTGAGTGTGTGTGTGTGTGTGTGTGTGTGTGTGTGTGTGTGTGTGTGTGTGTGTGTGTGTGTGTGTGTGTGTGTGTGTGTGTGTGTGTGTGTGTGTGTGTGTGTGTGAGAGAGCCTGTGTGTGCGTGTGAGCCTGTGTGTGTGTGAGAGTGTCTGAGTGTGTGAGAGTGTCTGAGTGTGTGTGTGAGAGTATTGTGAGTCTGTGTATGTGTGTGTGAGTGTCTGTGTGTGTGAGTATGTGTGTGAGTATGTGCATGTGTGAGAATCTGTGTGTGTGTGTGAGAGTCTGTGTGTGTGTGTATATATGTGTGTGTGAGTCCGTGTGTGTGTGTGCGTGTGTGTGTGTGCGCGTGAGTGTGTGCGTGAGTCTGTGTGTGAGTGTGTGTGAGAGTCAATTTAACAGAAGGTGAAGACATTCCCCTTCAGCAGACCCAATTCCCCATTCAATCAAGTTTTGCTATGATGATCCATAAAGCACAAGGACAAACAATGCAGAAGGTGTTGATCTACCTCGACAAACCGGTATTTCAGCATGGAAAACTATGTGTGCCTCTTAGTTGAGGAAAGATGAAAGGAAATGTCATGAAGGATGGAACATCGACCATGAATGTTGTCATTGAAAGCGTGCTTCGTTGAACGATGACTTCTGAGATAAATTCTCAGATATTCTTTGTTAAAATTTGACCGCTGAATCTCTCTATATTTAAATTGTCTCTTTTTTTATCAACAGCAAAGATAAAGATGCAGTGAGCAGCAACAAGAGACACAACAAGAAAGAACATAATAATTCTCATCTTTAACATTTAAATTGTTCTTATATCTTAAGAGTCATTCACATTTTAAACTTTAATAAATCCTTTTTCCACTTTTCATGCATGTATGTTCTTCATCACAAAGGGAACCTAATAGGCAGTAATGGATGCTCTGTGGGAGAGCAAGTAAGAATGCATGGGGGGAGGTTGTGGGGAGAAGGACTGAATGCGTGTGGTGGTGAGGAATGGCAAGGAGCAGAGTGGGAGGGTGAAGTTCAATCAGCCGTAACTGATTGAACTGCCAGCCGAACTGCCAGCCGAATAATGCATTCAGTCCACCCTCTAGCCTTCTTTCTCACAGAGTCTGTCACCTATTTTGGGCAGAATTTCAGGCAGTTTCTCAGATGCCACCCTGCCAGGTCTGAGTGACTGTACTGCCAGGCCTGAGTGACTGAGCTGCCTGGCCTCAGTGAATGAGCTGCCAGCCTAAGAATCCATTCGGCCCACAATGTCCATACTAGCCCTCTGGAAACCAGTCCCTTCGGCCCACAACACCCATACTAGCGCAACAGTAAGCCCCCCTCCCACTGGCCAGCAATATTGGAATTGGTGGAGAGCTGGAATATTGCGTTGGGTGACCAGCCCTCCCGTGTGATGCTGGGACCCAATGAGTCCCACTTAGTCTTGTATATGGATAAATGTGAGGTTATCCACTTTGGTGGCAAGAACAGGAAGGCAGATTATTACTAAATGGTGTCAGGTTAGGAGAAGGGGAGGTGCAACGAGACCTGGATGTGCTTGTACATCAGTCCTAGAAAGTAAGCATGCAGATAGAGCAGGCAGTGAAGAAAGCAAATGGCAAGTTGGCCTTCATTGCAAGAGGATTTGAGTTTATGAGCAAGGAGGTCCTACTGCATTTGTACTGGTGAGACTGCACCTGGAGTATTGTGTGCAAATTTAGTCTCCTAATTTGAGGAAGGACATTTTTGCTATTGAGGGAGTGCAGCAGAGGTTCACCAGGATAATTCTCGGGATGGTGGGACTAACGTATGATGAAAGAATGGGTCAATTGGGCTTGTATTCGCTGGAATTTAGAAAGATGAGAGGGTATCTTATAGAAACATATAAAATTCTTAGAGGATTAGACAGGGTAGATGCAGGAACAATGTTCCCAATGTTGGGGGAGTCCAGAACCAGGGGTCACAGTTTAAGAATAAGGGTTAGGCTATTTAGGACTGAGATGAGGAAAAACGTTTTCACCCAGAGTTGTGAATCTGTGGAATTCTCAGCTACAGAAGGCAGTGGAGGCCAATTCATTGGATGTTTTCAAGAGAGAGTTAGATTTAGCTCTTAGGGCTAAGTGAATCAAGGGATATGGGGAAAAAGCGGGAACGGGTTACTGATATTCCATGATCAGCCATGATCATATTGAATGGCGGTGCTGGCTCGAAGGGCCGAATAGCCTACTCCTGCACCTATTTTCTATGTTTCTATGTTATTCATTTCATCAGGAAGAATAGCAAGTAAAGAAGGGTTTCAAGCTGAAAAGTCACCCATTCCTTCTCACCAGAGATGCTGCCTGTCCTGCTGAGTTACTCCAACATTTTTTTTGCCTATCTTCACAGTATTACTTAGATTGAGTTAAAATGGGAAATGTTGATGTAGAAAGGGATCTCATTGTCCTTCCATGTCAGAGGTTCACTGAAATCAAATATGCAGGATAAGGAAACCGTTAAAAAGATAAATGGTATGTTGCACTTCCTTGCAAGGGACTTTGTCTACTGGAACAATTATATTTGACAGTGTTATGCAAGACCTCAGTGAAAGCACACCGAGAGTCTTATGGGAAGTTTTACTCTTGTCACCTGAAAAATAATATTCCGACCTTTGAGGAACTGCAGCAAAGATTCTTTGGACTTATTCCAACGACGACAGGAATAAGGAGAGACTGAGTTATCTTGGCCTCTATTCAATCAGGTTTAGGAGAACAAAAGTAGATCACATTGTACAGTGCCCTCCATAATGTTTGGGACAATGACCCACCATTTATTTATTTGCCTCTGTACTCCACTATTTGAGATTTGTAATAGAAAAAAAATCACGTAGTTAAAGTGCACATTGTCAGATTTTAATAAAGGCCATTTTTATACATTTTGGTTTCACCATGTTGAAATTACAGCTGTCTTTATACATAGTCCCCCCATTTTAGTGCAACATCATGTTTGGGACACAGCAATGTCATGTACATGAAAGTAGTCATGTTCAATATTTTGTTGAATATCCTTTGCATGTAATGACTGCTTGTAGTCTGCGATTTATGGACATCACCAGTTGCTGGGTGTCTTCTCCGGTGATGCTCTGCCAGGCCTTTATTGCAGCCATCTTCAGATGCTTAAACTTATGCTTGTTTTTGGTACCTAGTCCCCTTCAGTTTTCTCTTCAGCATATAAAAGGCATGCTCAATTGGGTTCAGATTGGGTGATTGACAGCCACTCAAGAATTTACCATTTTTTAGCTTTGAAAAACTCTTCTGTTGCTGTATGTTTGGGACCATTGTCTTGCTGCAGAAAACTGCCGGCCAATAAGTTTTAAGGCATTTGTTTGAACTTGAGCAGATAGGATGTGCCCATACACTTCAAATTCATGATGCTACTACCATCAGCAGTTGTATCATCAATGAAGATAAGTGAGCTATTACCTTCAGCAACCATACATGCCCAGGCCATAACACCCCACCACCGTGTTTCACAGATGAGGTGGTATGCTTTGGATCTTGGGCAGTTCCTTCATACATTGCTCTTGCCATCACTCTGATATAAGTTAATCTTTGTCTCATCTATCCACGACCTTTTTCCAGAACTGTGGTTGCTCTTTTAAGTACTTCTTGGCAAACTGCAACCTGGTCATCCTATTTATGCGGCTAACCAGTGGTTTGCATCTTGCAGTGTGGCCTCTGTATTTCTGATCATGAAGTCTTCTGCGGATAGTGGTCATTGACAAATCCATACCTGACTTCTGAAGAGTGTTTCTGATCTGACGGACAGGTGTTTGGGTTTTTTTTCTTTATTATACAGAGAATTCTTCTGTCCTCAGCTGTGGAAGTCTTCCTTGGCCTGCCAGTCACTTTGTGATTAGTAAGCTCACCAGTGCTCTCTTTCCTCTTAATGATGTTCCAAACTGTTGATTTGGCTGATGTTCCTAACAGTTCTATTCTTGTTTCTCAGTCACATAATGGCTTATTTGACTTTCATTGGCACAACTTTGGTCCTCATGTTGACAAAGAGCAATACAAGTTTCCAAATGTGATGGAAAGACTGGAGGGAAGACTAGGTGCTGAGAGCTCTCTTATACCTACATTAAGGAGGCAATTAAACCCACCTGAGCAATTACAAACACATGTGAAGCCATGTCCCAAACATTATGGTGCCCTGATATGGGTGGACTATGTATAAACACAGCTGTAATTTCTACATGGCGAAACCAAAATGTATAAAAATACCCTTTAATAAAATCTGACAATGTGCACTTTAACCACATGTGATATTTTTTTATTACCAATATCAAATTGTGGAGTACAGAGGCAAATAAATAAATGATGGGTCTTTGTCCCAAACATTATGGAGGGCATGGCTATACTGACTGGATGCGCAAAGGATGTTTCCCCAGTCCAGGGGTTTGGAAGGGAGAGGCATGGAATCAGGGTGCCATAGTAACAGTGTTGGGATATGGGATAAGAAATTTAGGAGTGGAAAAAGTGCTTCATTCAGAGGATAATGAAACTCTGAAATTCTCTACCATAGAAGATAGCAGAGACTTAGTCTGAACAAAATGTAGAAGATAGATACATTTTCAGACGTAAAATGAGTCGAGGTATAAGAGAGAGAGGATCACAGTGATTGTATTTATCGTGTTTGTTTGCTTCTATGTTTACACATGAGCTTTGGAAGTTGAGTGAACATGTGTAGGAATATTCTAAATATCCTGTAAACATTTATAACATGTGCATAGAAAAAAAATACTGCAAAAAAAGTGTTAAATTTCAACACCCCTTGATCAAGTGCACGCATGGGAATTTAAATTTAACTAAATGGAAGTGCATATTGTACAAGTATTCCCATATCTACACCTTTGCCCACAAGCCATATAAGAGAAACTCTTTAACTAAAGCCATCCATTTCCCAAAACATGGATGATAAATGATCTATACTTTTGGTCATTTTCATATATTTCTCTTAGATAATTCCCACCAGTATAACAACATTACTCTTTAGGAATGTTCCTATCAAATATCCATTTGTTAGACTTCTTGGTGTTTTCCTGCCGTATAGGAAATTTAACGTTTGCTATTGCTGGATGTGTACACGGTTATTATATGGTCTGAAGTAAAGATAATTGTCTTTGGGAATATGCAGAAGTCTCTGGAGGTTGATGGAAGACCAACTCACCTACATAATGGACCATGAGGTTTGGAGCAGATTTTCATGCTGTGATGTTCAAAGCTATCCAAAAATAGTTGAGGCGCCTGCTTTCACCAGTGCTCAATCGCTCAATTCACCAACCTTCCCAAATATGGCCTGGAGTTGTAGATAATGAGCACCTCCCTTGTAATACGTGATGTCCTGGCTTTAATCAGTATCAGATGACAATCCAACATTGGAATCTTTGGAAGTTCACAGAGCATAACAAAATATGTTTATTATGATCTGGATGCTATAATCATGTTATGAATCAAGAACATGAATCTGCAGCCCAAATTGAGTTAGTCACCTAGTGTGATCCCACCAATGTGCTTTTCAATTTAGCTCTGATGTCTTTTCATGTTTATTCATCCAGCAATCCCTACACTATCTGTTTACACTATTGGACATACCGTCAGGTCAGGGGGTGTTCCCCCCCGCCACAGGTACCATGATGTGGACATCCCTTGAGAATAGGGAAGATACCTGCATCTTCATGGTCGGATTTAGTCGAGGGGGAACTTCTTTATAAGAGTGGTAGCGTCTGGAATGAGCTCCAACTGGTGGAGGCCATTGGTGGATGGCATATGGATGAGAAGGATTGGAGGGTTATGGGGGCTGGGGAAAAAAATGGACCCCCAGCAGCGAGCAAAAAAAAAATTTCCGTGCTGTAATTGTTATATGGTTATATGGACAAGAACAGGACCTGTCAAAGGGCCGATGAGTTCCATAGCGAGCCAACGGCCAGTAGAAGTTTGCGATCACCCCCAGCAGGACCAAGAACAAGACCTGTCAAAGGGCCGATGAGTTCCTAGCGAGCCAACGGCCAGTAGAAGTTGTGATCACTGTCGTACATAGCATTGTAAGGCACCGTGCCCGTTGATGTTTTCAACGATAATGATGATGATGATGATGATGACATACTGTGGTTTTGCGCTCACAAGATCAACTGCAAACCTTCCCTTCCTGCTCTCTAAAGGGAATCCATTTCATTTTCTCAGCCTCTCCATCTTGTCACATCTCTTACACTCAGCTCCATCACCTCTTGAGTTATTTTATCACCTGTTCTCCTTCTATCTACGGAACTGTCCTGACCCCCACCCCCCACCTCCCTGTCCCTCACCTGTTCTCTGTTTTACCTCTGAATACTCTGTTCTAGTGAAAGGAGCTGAAATGTTAACTCTGTTTCCCTCATCACAGAAGCTTTGTGTCCTGCTGAAGATCTACAACATTTTCTGTTCTTATTTGACCGACTTCCAGAATCTCCTGTTCTTTACTTTTTGATGTATTATTGGTTTGAATCATCATGGAAAAGCAGGGATGAAACATTTTTATAATAACTATAAACAGAACAGACAGTTCCAATGAAACTAGACAAAATAAGAACACTGTAACAGTAATGAATAAGCAGGAAGAATAATTGCAGTCTTATCATAATAAATTACAAACAAACCCAAGCATTGGAAGGTATTATGCAAACCTTTAAAAGAAACTAGATTATTTGATGCTAATGGTCATTGAACTCCATGGATTTTCAGCATCAAAGAAAATTAAATTGAAGTGCTTTGTTCATTGTAGAAATGATTCATGATTTTCAATTATAGTTTAACTGCAAATACAAATTGCTATCTTACAATGCACCCTTAAATGACTTTTAGAAAATACGCACATTTCAGGTTTTGTTGCTGTACCCTCCCATACCACCTCATTTCCTCTGCAATCTTGATCGCTGGTCACATAGTGTATTTTTTACAAATGAGGTTGGGCTTAAATTTGGGTAAGGTGCAAAAACAATGCATGATGTACGTGGAACTGGGCAATGTCAGAATTGATCCAGTGACCTCTGTTATAGTAGAGGCACACTCTGTCAGTCCCTGATGCAGTTCACCATTCCAAGGAAGAATTCAAATCAAGACACAAAGTGCTGATTGATTAGTAGGACTGGGAGTTACAATCCCTAAGATTTCACTACAATTCTTGGGTATGACCACTAGGTGAATTTGCTAACAATCAGACACATCTTCAGTTGTGTACCTCAACGTCACTGGGTGTTTCGGCCTTTTATCATAAGCCACCCTCAGTCGAGGCAGGCCCACCGCAGGTTGATCAGACCTGGGTGTGTGTCTTATTGTTAGCCTCTAGATGGTCACGTGACAGTCCTGACAACATCTTTCCTCTTCAGCCACAGCCAGTGACTGCTCCATTCGACGGCAATGGCTAGTTCTTTTATTGCCCTCCTTTGTGCCTGCCCTTTGACTCCTACTTCCCTCAGGAGCCTTGCAGTAGAACTGGCTACGAAGCCCCTGCAAAGTCCCACCTCCACTGGACACACCCTTAACCTCCAACCTCTCTCCTCTGCCTCTGCTGCATGATTTGAATATCAAAGCTTTTTCCTTTCATAAGCCTCGTCCACAGCCTCCTCTAATGGGACCGTCAGGTCAATGATGAAAACACGCCAACAGGAGTTGGACCAGAGAACAAGGTCTGGTCGCAGGTTGGTAACTGCGATTTCAACTGGGAACGAAAGCCTCTGGCCTAGGTCAACACGCATCTCCCAGTTCCTGGCTGCGTTCAGTGGGCATGAGTTGAGAGGCGAGGGGTTAGTCCTCCGTTTCTCTCCTTCCCGGATGAAGGATGTTATTTGCGGGAATGTTATCTGGGCATTGATAGGCACGGCGTTGGTGGTAACTCACCTGCACTCGAGTTCAGCTGCCAAACACCTCAGCACCTGGATGTGTCGCCAGGTGTATCTGCTGTGTGTTAGGCTGGTCTTACATCCGACCAGGATGTGCTTGAGGTTTGCTGGAACTGCACACAGGGGGCAGGCTGGATCCTCTCCCAGCCAAAGATTTAGGTTTGTGGGAGAGGGAAGGACGTCATATGTGGCTCTGATAATGAAGCTCAACTTATTTGACTCCATGGTCCACAGCTCTCTCCATGTGATCTTCCTCCTCTCAATGCCATCCCACCTCATCCAGCGGCCTTGTTTGGCTTGGGATATGGCTTTGGCACACCTGGCTGCTTCTTCCTGGTGGCGCACCACCTCCACCACCAGGTGCCGACGTTCAGCTGGTGTAGCCTTTTGCCAGGTAGGTTTCATTGCTCCCAGGCCAAAGCCCCCTTGGCCTTGTTGGACATGGCCCACTATGTCCCGGTGTTGGAGGGCGGATTTTGCGTCCAGTACCACTGCTGCTGGAGTCCATTTCTTCCCTGTTGCTAGGGTTGGAGCGACACCTCTTATTATTGGGTCCCGGGATTCTGTTAGTGTCATGTCCAGCCTCACTTTGGCACATTTGTATTCCTCCATCAGGCTTGAGACTGGCAGTGAGAGGGCTCCATTCCCATAGACCCCTATGCTGCTGAGGCATCTCGGTAGCCCAAGCCACTTCCTCACTTGTGAGTTCACCAGTCTCTCCAGCTGGTTGACATGCGATAAAGTGACCTCGTAGATGGTAATTGGCCACATGAGTCGGGGCAGTAGACAAAATTGAAGGCACCAAAGCTTCAGCTTCCCTGGGAGAGCAGTGTTGTTGATTTGCTTGAGGCCACTGATTGTATCCTGCCTGAGTTGTTCCACCTGCTCTGCATCTTTGAGGTATGCGGTGTACCATTGCCGGAGGCTTTTGACAGGCTTCTCCAGGACAGTTGGTTTTGTCTCGTTATTGATGCGGAACCTTTCGTCAGTGAGCCGGCCTTTGACAATGGAAATACTGCAGGATTTTCTGGGTTTAATCTCCATTCGTGCCCAATTTGATGTTTTCCTGGAGTTTATCCAGCAGGCGTTTGGTGCATGCTTTTGTTGTTGTTATTGTGGTCATGTGATCCATGTACGCCTTGATTGGAGGAAGACGCAGCCCACTCTTCAAGTGTTCCCCACCCACCACCCATTGTGATGCTTGAATGATGAGCTGCATTGCCTTGGTGAAAACCAGAGGAGAAACGGTACAGACTGCCATTATGCCTACCTCAAGGTGCTGCCAGGCGGTGGTGTTGTCCTGTGTTGTGATGCAGAACTGGAGGTCCTGGAAGTAAGCTTTTACCAGCTTTGTCATGACCATTGGAACCTGGAAGAAATAAAAAACTGCCCAAAGAGTCTCATGGGGCACCGATCCAAAGGCATTGGCAAGATCTAAGAAAACCACATGCAGATCTCTCTTTTCCTTCTTGGCAGTTTGTATCTGGTGCCAGATGACATTTGCATGTTCCAGAC
This sequence comes from Leucoraja erinaceus, assembly GCF_028641065.1. Taxonomy (NCBI): domain Eukaryota; kingdom Metazoa; phylum Chordata; class Chondrichthyes; order Rajiformes; family Rajidae; genus Leucoraja; species Leucoraja erinaceus. The sequence continues at coordinate 58,259,880 of NC_073381.1, forward strand.
ATCCTGAGAAACCACGTACCCCTGCTTTCTGCACTGATGTGTCAATGAAGTTGTTGCTCTGCAAAAATGCCGAGAGTCTTTGGGCCACAACACCAAAGAAGATATTTCCTTCCACGTTCAAAAGGCTGATCTGGCAGAATTGGCTAATGGTTGAGGAGTTCTTTTCTTTGGGAATTAAGATCCCTCCTGCCCTTCGCCATGCCATAGGTGTGATTCCTTTCCCCCATGCCACTTTCATTAACTTCCAAAGGTATTTCAGGGCACCAGGGGTGTTCTTATAGAGCCTGTATGGAATGCCATTGGGCCCTGGGGCTGATGCTGTTCTTGCCCGTTTGACTGTTCTCCACCTCCTTCCATGTAGGAGGCTTTATGTCCATCTGGTGCTCAGGTGGGTGGATAGGTGGCATGTCATCTGGATGGTGACTGGCTAATGCCTCCGGTAGTCAGAGTACGTCTTCCTCAGATGCTCCTCCAGTTCCCTTACAGGTACTCTCAGGATCCCGCTCTTCTCCTTGACAAAGAGGCTTTTGACAAACTTATACGGATCTCTGTAGAAACTTGTCCTCGCCCGTTCTTTCTTCTTGTGTTGCTTTCTCAAGCATTCTGCTCTTCGCAGGATTGCCAGGCGCTGCTTTATTTCTGCCTGCAGTGCCTCGAGTCCTTTCCTATCTGCCTCTGAGGCCTTTCTCCACTGTTTTATCAGCTTTCTTTCACCAGTCTTTTGATATCCTGCTGCCTCCTGGACTTGTACTGGAGTGCTGGTTCCTTCTGTGTCCTCTGTTTCATGACCTTCACCCCAAATCTCTCCGCCCCATAGTTGTATATGGCATCTCCCATCTTCTCCAGTTTTCTTTCCACACATCCCTTCAATCCTTCCAGAAGATGGACGAGGTCAGTGTTAATGGTCTCCCACTCTTTCTGCTGGCAGGATTTAGGCCACAAGATTTGAGGCTTTTCCCCTTCTATTTTCTTCTCTACCGCTGACTGTGGCTGGTTGGGCTCTGGACTCGTGTCCGTTGGTGGTACTGTACCTGGTTGAGCTTTGCCTGGGGTGCTGATACCCTGTGGACTATGGTGGTTATCCTGCCAATGGGCTTCCCTCGACTGATTTGACCTACCTCTTAGAAAGTAATGGTCAATGCGAGGCCCCTCACCAAGCTCTCTCAGGCACTTTTTCCTGCCCTGGTGGATCTTGAGACCCTTCTCTCAAGTACTAATGTGCCTGAGGAGTTCCTTTCTCATGAACAATAAATAGTATCACAACCTCAATGTTCAGCTGGTTGTGGATAAGCACAATAATTTGGTGAAGATGAAAGATTTGTTTCCAAAGAATACACAGCAAATATTCATCCAGGGGGAGACAAACTCTCAGACATTTTCTGCCACTAGGACTACTCAGGGTATTGATCCTGAGTGGGGGCAACTGCTTCCCTACATCCTGACACCAACCTGCCTTCCTACCATAGTCGCTGTGTGCTGTTACAATAGGAGCAAATACAATACTGGAATTAATGTGGAAATCATCGCAGTCTTTTCTGAAGGTGAGGCCCTGGTGCCTGCATCAGTCTTGTGGTATCTTGCAGTCTAATACACAACAGGAGCAGATGCACATCATAGGGAGATGTGGGCTGTACAAGTTAGCAATCCAAAGAGATCAGATGGTGCTGGAAGGGAAGAGGCCTGTAGCTTGAGGGACATGAGGTACAGGTTAATGGGTGTGACCCAGCAAATAGTGAAAAATAGTGAAATTCTGTTGCAGAGCTAGACAAGACATTGAAACATGGACAATAAGGATTTATCTGAAAGAAGAATGCTTTACTTAAGGTTCCTGCCAAATGAGAGCACCAAATGCAAAGCAAGTTACCTGTAACCATGAAACCCGCTTCATCTGAGTAATTAACCAAGAGAGGTCTGATTAATCCAATTATCCCTGACATTCTCATCTGCTGGACTACCTGCTCTGCTTGTAATATGTCCACGCGGACCTCCTGATCCTATAACCTAACAGAGTTTCCATGTTTCACAATGAGTCACATTTAACTGACATCAGCTCAAAATACACTCTTTTCAGATCAACTCCATTCTGCAGCTATAACCTATTATCAACAGTGTGGCAATCCTGGAAAGCAGCTCAAGACTGATGCTAGCTACTTAGCAATGTAGCCAATGTAACCAAGAGTAAATGCAAACAACAGTGTCTTGATCAAAATGGAATTCATTGAAACGGGCACTGGGAGGCTAACATTTCAACTGAATAAAGTCCAAAATCAATCAATGAGAAATCCTTTGGGGAAATACCATTACAAGTTAAAGAAGGTTCCTAATAAGCTATCAATAGTAAAAGCATGGTGTCTCACTCAGCTTCCTACATTTCTAATTGCATTAACATACTTACCTGTATGTGTTTCACTTAACTCTCTCACATATTCCTGACAGTTTCAACCATCCAGTTAAAGGGGAGTCCTAGAGAGAGCCAAACATTGAGCAGATCTTGCACAATTTTTCTCTCCTGAGCAAAAGATTTCCATGACCACAAAGAAAACTTCACAAATGTTTTATTATCTAGGGCTGCTTAAAAAGTGCAACATCGTCACCAATCATTGCGAATCCCTGACTTTGCCCCACTCAAAATGCAGAAGGAACGTAAACTATGGCATTGAAAATCTCAAATCTCAATGACAGGAGAAACTAGAGGCCAATGGCAAACATGGGTGTAGAGATGGCCATATGAGGGGAAGTTAAGCAGATGAACTTTTACTGTGTATTGTTTAGAAACTTGGAAGATGATATCATTGACATAAAAAAAATATCTTTGAGGTTTAACAGATTAGATGCTTTCCCTGGCTGGCAAGAAAAACTGATGGCTATACTCTCAGAGTAGGGTATCAATCATTTAGAACAGGAAATATCTTTATTCAGACAGAAATTAATATTTTATGTTATTTACCCATGGGCTGTGAAGGCTCAGTGATTGAACATATATAACTTGTATACAAACTTAAAGTACACGGCATTGGGGGTTCAGTATTGATGTGGATAGAGAACTGGCTGGCAAACAGGAAGCAAAGAGTAGGAGTAAACGGGTCCTTTTCACAATGGCAGGCAGTGACTAGTGGGGTACCGCAAGGCTCTGTGCTGGGACCCCAGCTATTTACAATATATATTAATGATCTGGATGAGGGAATTGAAGGCAATATCTCCATGTTTGCAGATGACACTAAGCTGGGGGGCAGTGTTAGCTGTGAGGAGGATGCTAGGAGACTGCAAGGTGACGGATAGGCTGGGTGAGTGGGCAAATGTTTGGCAGATGCAGTATAATGTGGATAAATGTGAGGTTATCCATTTTTGTGGCAAAAACAGGAAAGCAGACTATTATCTAAATGGTGGCCGACTAGGAAAAGGGGAGATGCAGCGAGACCTGGGTGTCATGGTACACCAGTCATTGAAAGTAGACATGCAGGTGCAGCAGGCAGTGAAGAAAGCAAATGGTATGTTAGCTTTCATAACAAAAGGATTTGAGTATAGGAGCAGGGAGGTTCTACTGCAGTTGTACAGGGTCTTGGTGAGACCACACCTGGAGTATTGCGTACAGTTTTGGTCTCCAAATCTGAGGAAGGACATTATTGCCATAGAGGGAGTGCAGAGAAGGTTCACCAGACTGATTCCTGGGATGTCAGGACTGTTTTATGAAGAAAGACTGGATAGACTTGGTTTATACTCTCTAGAATTTAGGAGATTGAGAGGGGATCTTATAGAAACTTACAAAATTCTTAAGGGGTTGGACAGGCTAGATGCAGGAAGATTGTTCCCGATGTTGGGAAAGTCCAGGACAAGGGGTCACAGCTTAAGGATAAGGGGGAAATCCTTTAAAACCGAGATGAGAAGAACGTTTTTCACACAGAGAGTGGTGAATCTCTGGAACTCTCTGCGCAGAGGGTAGTCGAGGCCAGTTCATTGGCTATATTTAAGAGGGATTTAGATGTGGCCCTTGTGGCTAAGGGGATCAGAGGGTATGGAGAGAAGGCAGGTACGGGATACTGAGTTGGATGATCAGCCATGATCATATTGAATGGCGGTGCAGGCTCGAAGGGCCGAATGGCCTACTCCTGCACCTAATTTCTATGTTTCTATGTTTCTATATTCAAGAAAGATTGATAGATTTTAACATATTAAGGAACAAGCTGAGGTAAAAGGTCAAGTTTGATCATATTGAACAGCAAATATGTTTATCGGACTCCTGCTTCTAAATCATATGTCAGAACCCTTTAGCTATTGAGAACACCAGGACCAGAGTAAACTGCAAGAAACTAACTAAGTGAAATCATCCTAATGCTATTTTAAACACTTTTTTGCCAATATCACTAATTTTTGTTTGGGTGAGTGCTGTCTGGTTATTAAACGTAATGACGGTTTAATGTTAACTAGCCGAGAGCTAAAGAACAAGAGTGTAACTGAATTGTGCACATAAAAGATGCTCTCTGGAATCTGGAATCATTTCGAATTGGGCAATAAGAATTCATTAGTAAAAATATGCTTCAAGAAACTCATCTCAAAATGAAATGCAGAGGCCAAGAAATTATTTGATGCCCAGCAAGATATTGCACTGAAGGCCAATGATATTTTTATTGGGGGCCAAATGTTGCAAAGTTAATAAGCTCACAATATTCATGGGTATATAATTATAAATTATCTTATGCTTCAACAGGCCGATGTCAGCAGTCAGGTTTCTGGGACATAGGTCATGGGGATAGAAATCCAGGGAATGCAGTGTCAAGGTATCATTGGAGACAAGATTGGGATCTCAAGGGTTACTTCAAGCCGTTGGGTAGGAGGCAGGCAGTGGCTGAAGTCACAATAGAAACTTGCAGATGTGATGGCTTGGGGTCACAATCAGGTTGTATGAAAATTTGTTTTTGGCTGAGGGGCTTAGGAAGAACTTTTGCCAAGAAGTCTTTAAGTATTAAAGAGTAGTACTTGTGGCACTTTCCCAATACTTATTTTCATGGCCTTCTTTAACCAGTGATGACACATGCGCTGGGAAGCCCTGCTTCTTCATAAGTTTATGTTCATAAGTGATTGGAGCAGAATTATGCCATTTGGACCATCAAGTTTACTACACTGTTCAATCAAGGCTAATCTTTCTTTCCCTCTTAACCCCATCCACCTGCCTTTTCCCATAACCCCTAACACCCGTACTAATCAAGGAATCTATCTATCTCTGCCTTAAAAATATCCATTGACGGCCTCCACAGCCTTCTGTGGCAATTAATTCAACAGATTCATCACTCTATGAAATTCCTCCTCATCTTCTTCCTGAAGGAAAGTTGTTTATTTAATTCTGGACCATCACTGTACTGACAAGGCTATATCTTTCTTTCCCTCTTAACCCCATCCACCTGCCTTTTCCCATAACCCCTAACACCCGTACTAATCAAGGAATCTATCTATCTTTGCCTTAAAAATATCCATTGACGGCCTCCACAGCCTTCTGTGGCAATTAATTCAACAGATTCATCACTCTATGAAATTCCTCCTCATCTTCTTCCTGAAGGAAAGTCGTTTAATTCTGGGACTATGACATGGTTCTGGACTCTCCCACCAGTGGAAACACCCTCTCCACATCCACACTATTCAGGCCACATTATTTGTATATGTCGGCCACGGGTCATACAAGTCTTGGCAGAAGCAAGGAGGAAGGGTCCAGATGTACATTGAATGCTATTGGATATGTCTGGATGTTTCCATGCAGTATTCCATTGGATTTGCAGAGGACTTGGGAGAAAAATCTTGGATTTAACGATCCCCACTGTAAACCCATGATTTTCTTTAACAATAATTTTTTTAAGAAAAAGATTTAAGAGGCTGTCCAATGATCTTTTGTAATGAATATAAAATTATGTGTAGTGAAGTAGACAATTCAATCACTTCACAATAACCTATTCAATCACTTAACATTCCATTCAATCATGTAATTAAATGCTTCATATGTTTATATTTACTTTCTACTGAGCAACAGAATTGCATTCACTATCATTCCAGCAGGTGAGAGATTGTGAAAACTGATGGTGATATATACCAACTAAAACTCAACTGTTTAAAAAAAGTTCATTTGGGACAATGTGGTAAAATGTTCAAAAATGGTTCACAGAAGCAGTCATAAACTTGAAAGTAGACAAAAAATGCTAGAGAAACTCAGCGGGTGAGGCAGCATTTATGGAGAAAAGGAATATGCGACGTATCGGGTCGAGACCCTTCTTCTGATGTCGGGGGAGGGGGGGGGGCGGGAAAGAGAAAGGAAGAGGCAGAGACGTTAGGCTATGTGGGAGAGCTGGGAACGGGGAGGGGAAGGAGGGAGAAAGCAAGGACTACCTGAAATTAGACAAGTCGATGTTCATACCGATGTGGTGTAAACTACCCAAGTGAAATATGAGGTGTTGTTCCTCCAATTTACGCTGGGCCTCACTCTGGCAATGGAGGAGGCTGAGGACAGAAAGGTCAGATTCAGAATAGGAGGGGGAGTTGAAGTGCTGGGCAACCGGGTGATCAGGTTGGTTCGTACTGACTGAGCAGAGCCATTGGGCAAAGTGGTCACCGAGCCTACGCTTGGTCTCGCCAATGTAGAGAAGGTGACACCTACTACTGTGGATGCAGTAGATGAGGTTGGAGGAGGTACCTCACCTGGAAAGACTGTTTGGGTCCTTGGATGGAGTCGAGGGGAGAGGTAAAGCGACAGGTGTAGCATTTCCTGCAGTTGCAGGGAAAAGTACCAAGGGAGGGAGTGGTCTGGGTGGGAAGGGACAAATTGTCAAGGGAGTTCCAGAGGGAACAATCTCTACGGAAAGCAGAAAGGGGAGGAGATGGGAAGATGTGGCCAGTGGTAGGATCTCGCTGAAGGTGGCGAAAGTGTCGGAGGATTATATTTTGTATGCACTGACTGATGGGGTGGAAGGTGAGGACAAGGGGGACTCTGTCCTTGTTACGAGTAGGGGGATGGGGAGTGAGAGCTGAGCTGCTGGATATAGAGGAGACCTTGGTGAGAGCCTCATCTACAATAGAAGAGGGGAACCCACATTTCATAAACAACGAGGACATCTCCGATGCCCTGATCTGGAACACCTCATCCTGGGTGCAGATGCAGAATTGGGAATAGGGGATGGAGTCCTTACAGGGAGCAGGGTGGGAAGAAGTGTAGTCAAGATAGCTGTGGGAGTCAGTGGGTTTGTAGTAGATGTCGGTCAGTGGTCTGTTATCTGCGATGGAGATGGTGAGATCAAGGAACAGTAGGGAGATGTCGGAAATGGTCCAGGTGAATTTGAGTGCCGGATGGATATTGGTGGTGAAATGGATGAAGTCAGTGAGTTCTGCATGGATGAAGGAGGTAGCCCCAATGCAGTCGTCAATGTAGTGGAGGTAGAGTTCAGGGATAGGGCCACAGTACGCCTCGAATAGGGATTGTTTGACGTACCCTACAAAGAGGCAGGCATAGCTGGGGCCCATGCGCCTGCCCATAACTACGCCTTGGATTTGGAGGAAAAGGGAGGAGTCAAAGGAAAAGTTGTTAAGAGTGAGGACCATCTCCGCTAGGCAGAGGAGAGTATTAGTAAATGAAAATTGGTTCTACGGTCGAGGAAGAATCGGATGGCTTTAAGACCCTCCTGGTGAGGGATGCAGGTGTCGAGTGACTGGACATCCATCGTGAAGATGAGGGAGTGGAGGCCTGTGAAATGGAAATCGTGAAGGAGACGAAGAGCTTGTGAGATGTCTTGGACATAGGTGGGGAGGGATTCGACTAGGGGGGGATAGGATGGAGTTGAGATATGTGGAAATAAATTCGGTGGGACATGAGCAAGCAGAAACAATGGGTCTGCCAGGACATTTGCTATGGTGAAATATGTGTTATCTTGCAAGGTTGTTTAATGCTAATGCAATCAATGAATACCAAAGTCACATATTCCCTCAGAGAAATGTCATCAACGCAGCCAGAAATATGTACAATTTAATTACCATAAAGGAAAATAAATTACAATGTATTAAGGCACATTTAGCATTTTTATTACAATATCACATTGCATAATATTTTCATTTTACTGTTTAAGTTATCATCCCATACTTCTATTTATATTAAATGATATCTTGTTTCATTTAATCTATGCATTAATTTTGTTTAATAGCATTAAGTAGAGTTTTGTACCTTTTCTTCCAGGAAATACTGCATGTATCGCCATCTTAAATTAAACTTGTGATACTGATATTATTGCTGCCTTAATTAATATTTTAAGTAAAAAGCAATGCTTAGCTATCAGACTTATATAATTGCATTTTGAAATTAGATTCAGGTGCCTCTTCTAGTTGAATTCCTTAGAAAATGTGATAAATTTGCTTATTTTGTCAAAAGGGATGTAAATGCAAATTCTGATCATTTTCTGGTGAATTATAATTCAGCAAAATTGCATTGCAATCTCCAAATTATCCAACTGATTGTAGAATGTTGAGTAAAATAACATTAACCAGACTCAAAGCACAAAGTGCAGGAGGAACTCAGCGGGTCAGACAGCATCTTGGGAGGGGCTGAACAGGCATCAGGACCCTTGTACTGATTAACCAGACTAATTAAATCAAGTCTGTAGAAACACAGAACTGCAGATGTTGGTTTATACAAAGATAGACACTAAAATAAATCAGCAAGTCAGGTAGCATATCTGGAGAAAAAGGATAGGTACCTGACCTGCTGAGTTCTTCCAGCATTTTGTGTCTTTCATTATTGATAGTACAATTAAGATTTTAATTGCATTAGATAAAGTCTCCCATGGTAGGCTGATTAGTCGTTTAAGGTGCAGGATTAACAGTAACGATTCTATGGATTCAAAACTAAGACAGTGTTGTGGTGGAAGGACAATATTCAGGCTGGAGGTCTATGACTAGTAGAGTTCTGCAGGTATCTTTATTGGGGGCCTCTGCAGTTCGTAATATATATTAATGGCTTGGATGTAAAAGTAGACAGGCTGGTTAGAAAATTTGAAGATGAAACAATGATTGTTGGGGTTGCAGAATGGCAGATGGGGTTTAATCCGAGCAGGTGTGAGATTTAGCATTTTAGGAGGAAAGGAAAATGTTCAATTAATCAGAGCTGCCAACATTGGGTGAGAGTTGGGAGTGAGAAATTGCAAGAGACCAAGCCCGAGGCAGTATAGCGACGGGGAGGGGGAGGGGGAGAGGAGAGTGTCCCCCTCCCATTGGTACAGAACATTTGCATTTTTCAGCTTGAAATTGTGCAATATGGTGCATACTGTAGCGAGTCTTTTAACTTACACTTGAATGCAATATATATGCTTTAAATTGGATTGGAGCGTTTTTGAAAGGGGGGAGGCTGTGCGATCACTGATCACTGGCCTTGGGGGTACCCGGTGCAGGAATCGAGCAACCGAGTGGGGAGAGGGTGTGGAAGAAGGGTGTCCCCCCTCCCAGGGTAGGAACGTTTTGAAATTTGATGTATTCAAATCATGTTTTAGTGCACGGTAGAAGTATGATTTCAATGTTTTTTGTATGAAGTATTTTTAAGAGGTAATTTTTTAAGGGGTAACTTTATCCACACAAAGGGTGATGGGTGTATGGAACAAGCTGCCAGAGGAGGTAGTTGAGACAGGGACCATCCCAACATTTAAGAAAAAGTTAGACAGATGCATGGATAGGACAGGTTTGGAGGTATGGACCAAAAGCTGGTGGCGTAGCTGGGACATGTTGGCGGGTGTGGGCAAGTTGCACCGAAGGGCCTGTTTTCACACTGTATCACTCTATGACTACATTATACCTCCACCATGCATGAATGCTTCAAAATCAAGTGATCGCGTTTTATTGCCATATACTCAAGCATAGAAACATAGAAAATAGGTGCAGGAAAAGGCCATCGGCCCTTCAAGCCAGCACTGCCATTCAATATGATCATGGCTATTCATATAAAACAGTACCTCTTTCCTGTTTTTTCCCCATATCCCTTGATGTCGTTAGCCCCAAGAGCTAAATGTAACTCTCTCTTGAAAACATCCAGTGAATTGGCCTGCACTGCCTTCTGTGGCAGGGAATTCCACAGATTCACAACTCTCTGCGTGAAGAAAGTTTGTTCTCATCTCAGTCCTAACTGGCCCCCCCTTTATTCTTACTGTGGCCCATGGTTCTGAGCACCCCCAACATCGGGAATATTTTTCCTACAGATACAGTAAGTGAAAATCTAGCAGGCAAGCAGGATGCTTTCACTAACCTCCCCCATTTGAAGTCCACTATCTTCCACCGTATCTACCCAGTGCTTGGTACTTACTTCCAGCAGCCACTGGTTGTCCTCCAGGATGCACCGAGCCGCAGCCTGATCCATGCCGGTCACCTGGGCGAATTCAGCACGGAGACTCTCACGGCAGCGGTGCAACGCTTCGACGCCTCCGGCGGCCCGGGACTCTTGCACTGAGGTTGCTCCATGGCCGGAGCTGCAGTGAGCGACTCGCCAGCCCGGAAAACACTCTCCAGCCCCGCTCCCCGTCCGCATCTGTCCCTGCCCCGCGGCCCATGCAGTTGATATGAGTTTTGAAATTTTCGTTGATCACAGAATTTCTCACAACAGAGCGAGATAAATTTGTGATCAGCGTGAGAATTTGGTGAAATGCATGATTCTCACGCTCAATGCATGGGAGTTGGCAGCCTTGAATTAATTGTATGACCCTTAACAGCGTTAAGAGGGATCTTGGGGTCCAATTCCATAACTCCCTGAAAGTGGCAACAATCTGTAAATAGATAGAGTTGTAAAGAAAGCACATGTATGCTTGTATACATTGGACAGGGCATTGAGTGTAAGAATCAGGAAGTCATGATGCAGCTTTTTAGAACTTTAGTTAGGCCACATTTGAAGTTTTGTGTGCTTTGGAGAGGGTGCAGAGGCGGTTTACCAGAATTATGTCTGGATTAGGGGATATTAGCTACAAGGAGAGGTTGCACAGACTTGGATTATTTTCTCTGGACCACTGGAGGTTGTAGGCAGATCTGATAGCAGTAAGTAAAATTATGAGAGGCAAAGATAGGATGGACAGAAAAATCAAATACTAGAGGCACAGTTTTAAGCTGAGAGGGGATAAGTTAAGAGGATGTGTGGGACAGTTTTTTACACAGAGGGTGGTGCGTGCACTGCCAGTAGTGGTGGTCGAGGCAGATACATTTAAGAGACATTTGGATAGGTATATGGACAATGGACAATGGACAATATGGCATGTGGATATGGATATGCAAGGAAAGATCTTTAACCAACTCATTGGTGACTGTGTACTCATTGTTGACATGCATTATAGGTAAATGGAGCAAATTTTGACAGATTTTGTATTATTTTTTTGTAAACTAGCAAACTTCAGATGGCAACGATAACTTATGGAAGAAAATGTGCTGATGCCAAGTTCTAATTTGAACCAAATTGTGTTGAACATTTCAGTTCCGAGATAGATCAAAAATTAATTTAAGTTAATGCATACATGCCATGGAAATTATGTGAATTTTATATTTATGGGATTACTTTCAATAATCGATAATCGGGCAATCACTCTGTGCTAATGAAAGATGGACAGGAAAGAGCAGAAGCTACATTTTTTACTTTTACAATTCATGTCACTGGATAGTTTGTTGTGGGACGAGTGGGGGAATACATTGATATACCAGACAAATTGGGACCTGTTGGGTCCCAGCATCACACGGGAGGGCTGGTCCACCTCTCCACCAATTCCAATATTGGTGGCCAGTGGGGGGCTTTCTGTAGCACTAGTATGGGTGTTGTGGGCTGAAGGGACTGGTTTCCAGAGGGCTGGTATGGACATTGTCAGACAAATGGATTCTTGGGCTGGCGACTAAGTCACTCAAGCCTGTTGTGTTGGCAACTCACTCACTCACGGCTGGTGGGCTGGCAGTTGACTCACGGCTATTCCTTGAAATTCCATTTCAAGCAGGGTGCAAGTCACCAAATTCAAATGCAGTTTCATACCATTTCAAGCAGGGTGCAAAGCCACTAAAGACAGTGAGTCGTGACCTCTCCCTCCTCCATCTTGCAGAGACTGAGACACGCCCACACTTCTGGGTTTTATAGTTCCTCCCCCCTCCCATCAGAAGGGGCATGGCCTTCATGTCGTGATTGACAGGAGAGAGAATCTCAACATTTTTTAAACACTAATAACTCTTTTATTTTTCATCGATAAGAAAAATTCTCAGCACCTGATGAGCGGAGGGGGACTCTGAGTAACATGGCCAAAAATCACAGCCGTACGTGGTAGCATTTTTTTCTAAGATCAATATAAAGCGCAAACAGGAAGTGGTCAAGATTAGACTTTTAATTATATAGAAGGCAACGCAACTTTAATTAGGCAAGGCAACTTTAATTAGGCAAGACAACTTTAATTAGGCAAGGCAACTTTAATTAGGCCACACAGCTTTAGCATTTCCAAACCAAAGGCAACACAGTTTAGCTTTTCCAAACTATATTTTCAAACCACATTAAGGGCACTAACAGGTCAGTAAAACGACTAACAATTTAGTAGACACGTGTTCAGTGTTATTCACAGCTCAAACTGAGAGACATGATCGTCTTACTCCCCCATCTTGCAGAGACTGACTGAGGCACTCAACACTTCTGGATTTGTCGTCCCTCCGGAAGGGGTGTGGCCTTCAGGAGAGAGAAGCTCAGCATTTTTTAAACACTAATTTGACCTAGATGGCCAAAAATCACAGCCGTAACCGGCAGCGTTTTTTCTAAAATCAATATACAGAACAACAGGAAGTGGTCAAGATCAGACTTTTAGTAATATAGATATTGGGGAGAAGCTAACTGCCCAAAAGCAGGGGTTTGTGATAAATGGGTTGTTTTCAGGTTGAACATAACTAGAAAAGTCCAGGATGAGCGCTGGAACCTCAACTAATTCTAATCTACACTGTATATTAGTGAATTAAGATCAACTGTTCAATATCCAAATTTGCTGACAATACAAACATGAATAGGTTAACAAATTGTGAGTATATAAAGAGTCTATGGATAGTTTAAATGAGTGGGTAAGAAATTGTTAAACAGTGAATACATTTGCAAAAATCCACTGGAAGGAATAATGAAAAAGCAAAATATTATTTAAATTGAATAAGTCAACAGAATTTTGAAATGCAGTGTTCTCTGGGTCCAATAATGAAAGTTAGCAGGCAACAAAATTTGGTAATTAGGATGACTCATGGTCTGAGAGTACCTGGATTATGGTGAACAGCTTTGATCTCTGCATTTAAGGAGCGATGTGCTTACAATGGTGGAAGCGTAGTAAAGTTCAATAGGTTGAAGTGTATGAAGGGGTTAACTTTCTGTAGAAAGATTGAGTGGGCTGTATCTGTGCCTTGTGGAGTTTAAAAAATGAAATTCTGAGGAATCACAATCACAATAATACTTTATTAGCCAAGTATGTTTTGCAACATACGAGAAATTCCATTTGCCAAGTCAGTCTTACAAATAAAAAGCAACAGAGCACACAGAACACATTTTAACATAAACATCCATCACAGTGACTCCTCCACATTCCTCACTATGATGGAAGGCAAACAAAAGTTCAATCTCTTCCCTTTGCTCTCCCGCGATCAGTAGCCGGTGGCGTTTAGGTCCTCCTCGTCGGGGCGATCCAGCTCCTGCATCGGGGGGGGGGGGGGGGGGGGGTCAGCTCCCCCGCGCAGGCAATCAAACCCCGCGTCGGAGTTGGTCGAGCCTCTGCATTCGCCAGAGCTCCCGACTAGCTTCTCCCGACTGCGTGCTCCGATGTAAAGTCCGCAGGTCATGGTTGGAGCGGCTCCGATATTACATGCGAGTTCCATGGTGGGGCCCAAGGTTAGTCTGAGGAGGCCTCCATCTCCATCGATGATAGGCCGCAAAGCAACCAGAAACGTGGCCCTGGAAAGGTAAGAAACTGAAAAAAAAAGTTTCCCTCGACCCCCTGCCCTCACTCCCCACACGAAACAAACCGGAGAATATTTACACAAACTTATAAAACGCACTAAAACATTTTTTAAGGACGAAAAAACAAATAGACTGTTGGCGGGGCTGCCAATCTTTCGGCACCCCTGGTGGCATAAAATGTGAGGTAACGGGGTGAGAACTGGGATAGTGATACCCCAATTGAGATATCCAGAACTAGTGGGATTAGTTTGAGAACAAGTTTCAGATAGAGATGAGAGATAATATCATCCCTGAAAAAAATCTCTGGGATTATCTAAACCAGAGAGGTGTGGAGGTGGAGTGATTGAATACATTCAAGGTAAAGATTGGCAGGCAGATGAACTAAAACATAAAAACTGGGAAAACCATGTTTTGTACAAAACTAGATTAGCCATGATCTTACTAAATGGTGGAGCAGGCTAGTGGGATGAACCGACCTATACCTGCTTTGTTTCTTATGTTCTTATGTGAAACTGAATTTAAGCACTGTCACAAAGATTTATTTATGAATTCCAGCAATAGAAGTCCTTTGCTTAATTCACCAGATTTACTCTGGTTTCTCTGTCTCTCTTCTCTTCAATGTTATGCTACTTTCCAAACTGCACATGTCCAAGGAGTCTTTATTATGAATATTTCTGAAATAATGAACAGAGGAAGCATGTGTATAGCGGAGTAGAAAGCTGTCACCTAATTTAATTTCCCCCCATTTATAGACATCTTCACTGGTCTTCTCATTTGTATCGTCTTTCCCTACCTCTGTGGTTTAAGTAAATTTGCCCCAAGCCAAAAAGACTTTAAGCAACCTCCTCTCAAGTTCTGGTCCTTGTCAGTGCAAAAAAATTAGTAAGCTTGACTCACATTTTATTTTTATTCTTTGATCTCCCATCATTCTCTTCCCATGATGATTATGCTAAGATCCAAAAATCATCATCAGGAGAATTGCTAGCATGAACACTATAACAACTCAACCAAAAAGTTTGAATGAATTAACCCATTTATTAATCTCAAATGCTGAGTTTAAAAGTGAAGAGACTCGAGACTGCAGCTACGTTTAGTAATTAGAGCATAAAATCATTTTTACTTCACAATTCCACTTTCAATTTATTTTTGTCACTGTTGACATTGTGAAATTATTCTCATTCCAAAGGAAAAGTTTTGATTCCTAGGAGCTAGAAATAGCACTATCATCTTAAATGCAGTGGGAAATATCACTGTAGCATTTACACTGAATGAGTTAAAACACAAAATTGTCACTCTTTTAAATATATTGTTTTACTTGTTAATACAAGTTTGATCATACATGAAACTGAATGAGATTTAATCTTCATTTTAAATGTAATAAATATTTAAGAAACATGTTTAAGAAACATTTAGATAGGTACATGGCTTGGAATGGTTTAGAGGTACATGGGCCAAATGCAGGCAAGTGGGACTAGTGTAGATGGGACATATTGGCCGGTGTGGGCAAGTTGCCTGTTTCTATGCTGTAAGACTCTATGATGCTATAAGTATGCATTAATATTATGCTTTCACAAAGTAAAACGCTATTTTAAATAATCATTTTATGTTATTCTTTTGACAGAATAATTCAAATGAATGAAGTCTCCTAATTACTAAACTGTGGCTGCTTAATCCGACTTTATTCGAAATGCCAGAACTACTTATTATGCTTTCACAATACTGCATTTGTTTTACCATTCAAATGAACTCACAAATAGAGGGTTGATATTTGCAAAGAAGATGTTTGCCAAAAACGAGGGAAACAGTAAGCTGGAAACAAATAGTTGAAAATTGAATCACTTAATTGTTCTTTTAGATAAAAATATATTTGATGCTTTTTTTAAACTGTGCTGTCAAAATCTTAACAAAATATGTGATGTACATCAGTGTTTATATATTGACCATGGGAGAGAAAGTAAATGGTGCCAGAAATCATGAACTGGAATCACAATTAACCTGCATATAAATGATCAAGGGCAGGTTGCAAATGAAGTTGTGCTCTCACCTCATTACCATGACAGCAGCGTCTTCCGCGTGTTAACCATGCTATTTGTGGGGTTAGTGCTTATTCACAAGGAGTAATTTAATAAATAGTTTGTGCTAGATGAAACTAGCAAGCATGCTTTGAATCCATTTCAGCACAACCTAAAGAGGAGATATTGCCAGCAACTAGGGGTCAATCCAAATAATTGGTAAAATGGCTTTGTCAAGATTGAATAAATTACTAAACTCTCCTTTAAGGACAGTCACCACACCAACCCCTCCCCTCTACTCCTTACCAGGGATCTGATGGTGTGGCAACCAGAAATGCAGACAGAACTCCAACTGTGGCAAATTAATATTTTATAAAACTGGACCATAATCTCCCTGCTTTTATATCCTACTCCCCAGCAGTATCCATATCCTTTCTTCACCTGCACACCAGGGCCCTTCTATTTCTTGATAATTTCTTGGGCCCTGCTATACATGGAGTACATTCTTCTGCTACTAGTCCAACGATTCCTGAAGGTGTATTCAAAAAATGCTATTCAAAAGGCCTATTTACATTTCTGCAATGCTTTATGTACACATATATTGGTCATCATGCACTGGTAATGGAGAGAGTGATTTTTTTCTGGGGATTTTTGTCCTGAGTGTGTTCGAATTTCTTGTGTAGTGTTGAAGCTGCACTCATTCGGGATAAGGGAGAGTATTCCAGCTGCACCCTGTGCACGGTAAAATGCCAATGATTTGTCAAAGTTCATGCAGTTTTACCTACTAGACTTCAAATCTTCAATTGGGTGTGTGTTCCAGCTGTGTGTGTGTGTGTGTGTGTGTGTGTGTGTGTGTGTGTGTGTGTGTGTGTGTGTGTGTGTGTGTGTGTGTGTGTGTTTGTAAAGTGCGCGTGCGCGTGTGCGCGTGTGCGTGTGTGTGTCCGTCCGTCCGTCCGAAGTGTTCTGTGGGGGGGGCATGCAGCATAAAGGTGATTCACAATTTAACTTCAACCCAAACAACCATTTTCAGGCAGTGCTTTTTTACCTCTAACCATATTTTCATTTTCACTCACAGTGCTGTGTCATTCAAAGCTCTGATTGAGGCACAACACTTGCAGAGACTGATTGAGGCACACCACTTCCTGGTTTTATAGTCCCTCCCCCTCCCTCCAGCGGGGGCAGCAGAGAAAATGGGGAATAGAAACATAGAAATTAGGTGCAGAAGTAGGCCATTCGGCCCTTCGAGCCTGCACCGCCATGTTGTAAACACATTAATATCTCTGTCAATTTTCATCAACGGGAAAAATCCTCGGCACACATGCGACGGAGGGGGGCTCTGAGCGAGGTGGCCAAAAATGACGGCCGTAGGTGGCGGCGTACTCTCAGAAACCGCAGCACAGATGGCCAAAACCGGTCAAGAACAGAGTTTTAGTAATATAGATATATATAATACTGAAACTCTTTGTCTTGTTTGTGGCTGTGTGTGTGTGTCAATCTGGTTAATTCTCCTATTTATTTCCAAACACTAGGCCACAGTCTTCCCATTTTCACTCATTCTATTCACAATTTTCCTGTTGAGGTGATAAACATCTTCCCGTCGCATTTCCACCTATATTTCCGAACTTTTTAATCATTTAAAATTTTAATGCAGCCCAAAAACTCACCCATTTCGGAAAAAACCTCGAGTGACTCGCAAGGCAGGACGGGGCACTCCGGGAAGGAGGGGCACTCCATCGCTCGCGTGGCAGCGGCTGCCGACGCCCGACAGGGAGGGTGGTGCTGGAGCTGGAGTGAAGGCCGAGCCCGGGGCTTGGGATGGGGCCGTGACCGGGGCTGAAAAAGAAGCCGCCGCTGGAACCAAGGATAAGCCTGGGTGACATGGGGGGGGGGGGGGGGGGGGGGGAGGAGGAGGGATATGGGGAGGGGTGAAGGAGGGAGATGCCCCCTCCCTATCTACCCTCACTCCCCACCCTCTCCCCTCCCTCTCTCTACCCATTCCTCTACCCCCATCCCTCTATACCTCCCTCTCTCTCAACGCCCTCACTCTCTGCTCCTCCCCCTCCCTCTACCCTCCTTCCCTACTCCCTCCCCCTCCCCCTCCCCCTCTCTACCCCCTCCCCCTCCCTCTCCTACCCCCCCTCTCTCCCTCTCTACCCCCTCTCTCTCCCTCTCTCTCTACCCCCATCCCCCTCCCCCTCCCTCTCTACCTCCTCCTCCCTCTCTGCCCCCGTACCTCTCTGCCCCCGCCCCTTCTTTTTTACGCCCCCTCCCTCTCTACCCCCCTCCCACTGTACCACCCCTCCCTTTCTACCCCCTTCCCTCTCTAGGGATTGAAGAGAGAGGGTGAAGAAGAGGAGGATAGAGTGCTGGGGGATGAGGAGAAATGAGCCGTGCCTGCGCGGGGCTATGCGTGAGTGGTGCAAATTGCATTGGGGGAACGGATTGCATTGGGGGAATGGGTGAGTGGTGGAATCTTGTGTTGGGGAGCAGATCAATGGGTCTGCACTTGGTCTTGTATAATATATATAATTAATAGATGTATATTTATGGCCGTCACATTTTTTGCATCATTATAGTGTTCGGCACGGACTTGTAGGGCCGAGATGGCCTGTTTCCGTGCTGTAATTGTTATATGGTTATATATTGCATCATCTTAGATTGTACAATAAAATAATGATTCACATTTAAATAATTTCTCAATCATTGAACAGATTAACTCAATCCACAAGAAAAATCTCGAAATTATATGAAGTATTGTTGCCGCTATGATCTTGCTGCACCAGAGCTTGGTCGATTGCTTTCAATCTCAATAACACTTGAACTTACAAGTGTGCCAATCTCATTTCAGAGTGTAAGCATAATAGAGCAGTAATGCTTCAGAATTTACAGCCACATACACTAAACTGTCTACGCTTTGTGAAAAATCTAAAAGGCAATTTGATACGATGTGAAATATTGGAAAGTGTGTCATTCACCGGAAAGGAATAATTGGTATTTCAATTACATCTTTCTGTCACATAACCAAATGGTGCTCGCAAAAATGTGTCTGCCATTTTATGCAGAGGCATGAAGTATACATAGTTTACCTTTGTAGAATAAGTAATTGAGCAAAGTATTAGCCATACAATTATTTAACATCATCCGGAGAGAAACTAGTGTTGCAAATGCCTTTGAATCTAATGTGCTGGATGCCCAAAAATGATACCTTTACGATGTATTTCACTCTGTACACAATGAACATTCACTGACAAATATTAATGCTGCATGGTAATTATATGGTATCCCCATGCTATAAAAAAGTCGAGGTGAAATGAAAAATGAAAGGTGCTACTTTAAGCATGGATATATTATTATTCACTGCCTGGACAGCTCTAAAAGTGTTGCACGTATATAACTCATAAGCATTAGACAGGACAACAATGTCGACTGCATTGTTAATAGCATCAGACAGAGTGCTTACTTGCTTATCAATTCTTTTAGATCACCAGAACGTAAGCAGTTCCACTAAAAAACATTGATCTTCTGCTGATTATCATATTCAATCTGTTGCAGAACTTCACAAATGGATATTTATGTTTTATCACAAGTATATAATTATCTGGAACATTATCTTCAAATAGCAGTCTGCCAATGGAACCAATTCATCTGTCTCCAAATCTAATGTGGAGCACAACTGTGAGCATCCGTTCAGAAACATAAACATCAATGTGGTCAATGTGCCGCTATGATTTAAATATAGTGCAGTATAGGGCTTTTATGTACGGTGGAGATTACAATAATTCAAAAACCTCGTACTTCAAAATTAACCCTTCCTAAGGTGAGATTTATTTTCCTGATGAAAATACCTCTTTCCATTGATGTAGTTTGACTGGCTGAAAGCTTACAGCATTTTCTGTATTTATTTCAAATTTCCAGAATCACAGTCTTTTGATTTCATTTCAAGATTTCTTCTCAACTGTGTTTCAATGGCCTCAGTGTGCAGTGCAGGAGAACAAGTAAGAAGAAAAATATTTAACATAAAACATTGAACATTGCTGAACATAACGCCAAATGAAACCAATCCCTTCTGGTTGCACATGGCTTATATCCCATGGTTATAGGGATACAGGCTAAAACGTTTTTCCTCATCTCAATCCTAAATGGCCCATTCCTTATCTTTAAACTGTGACCCCTGGTTCTGAATTTTCCCCAACATCGGGAAAATTTTTCCTGCATCTAGCCCGTCCAATCCCTTTAAGAATTTTATATTTCTATGTTTCAATGTTCTATGCAAGTCCTCTTTCCTCTGCTGTAAAACTATCTTAAATCATAAACACTGCCGAATATTTTTCTGTCAGCCGCTACTTCTAAAGAAGTTTTATTTACATAGCTATTTACATTTTCCCGACATCCATCTTTTGCTCCATTACTTAGTGCTTTATCTTCCCTTTAATCTTAAACAAGTCTTCCTCCAGTCATACAAAGCACTAGATTTTGCTTTATCGCCAATCTTCCCGTCTCCTTATACCCTGTCTTTCACCTACAAAATTATCTGCACATCTCGAAACTTGTTACACCTGTACAACTTCCAGTCCTGACAAACCATAAAAGGCCTGAAAGCTCCACTAGTATCTTTATCTCCAAATGTTGCGCAATTTGCAAAGCAGTTCCAAGAATTTGTTTAAATTTCAAATCTACTCTTCCCCTCAATCAGTATAATACTGGGAGAGTGACTGATGTGACTCCCCTGACTAATTCATTGAGCTTAATGCAACATGGGGACGAGAGGGTAAACAACAAGTGCTAGCGTCAGCTCCCACCGATAATATATTTGGCAAGTTTCTGCCATGGGAATCTGGCAATGTGCACATCATGAGCTCAGGTTCATTGATGTAATCTTCCAAGTCAGATTCAGGGACTATGACCTCCACTTTTCAGTCTAAATTCATGCCCTGTTGGCACCTGTAGCGGCTATCCTTGAGAAATGGAACAAAAAGCTTTGTGATGTGCAACCGTCTATTTGAACAAGCTAGGCATGATTGCCTTCTTAATCTTCTCTCATTCAGGGTATTGATCCAATCATCAGCCAAAATTAAATTTTCAAAGGCCACATGTCAACAGGTCAAAAGGTCAATTTAGCAAAATATAAGGTGCTTGTGAAAAGGCCAACATTCCTCCTTCAGCAGTTGAATATCAATTTTAAATTATTGTAAAAGTAGTGTTAATCACCTACTGGAAAAGCAAATGCCTTAAGATTGAGGAAGCATAACATGAATGCTATCAATTGAAAAGCATTAAAAAAATATATATATATTTGAATAAGGATATATACTTGTGCATTTATATTGTGATGATGTGGATTGCATTGCAACTTGAATTGGATTTACCTTTCTGATTGCCTGTAAATTTTTTCAAGGTTTGTGAGCTAGGCTTTGTTTCAGTTGATATTTATTTTGGTGCACAGTCATAGTCTTGAACAGAGGCCTCTAAGCTTTTCTGCATGAGGGTCACATTATATATTTGGCACATTTTTGCGGGCTGTACTCACACACACACACACACACACACACACTCACACACACACACACACACACACACACACACACACACACACACACACACACACACACACACACACACACACACACCCACACACACTCACACACACACACACACACCCACCCACATTCACACACACACACACACACACACCCACTCACACTCATCCACACGCACACACCCACCCACCCACACACACATCACTCACACACACACACACATTCACTCTCACACACTCACACACACACTCACACACCCACCCACGGACCCACTCTTTCACTGGGGCCACCGCCGACACTGTCGCTGATCTTCACTGTCTACCCGGGCCATCAATGCTGCTGTCACCGACCCGTATCTTTACTCCAGCTCCCCACGGGCCTCCACTAGCAACTGCGACGGCCCTCTCCTCTCCACCAGCCACCAGCGGGCCAGAGCCGTCACCTCACCTGAGTTCTAAGTTCAGCACCAGGCCCACAACCTCCACGATACAGAGTAGTCTGACTCTGCTGGGTCCTAGTGCACCCCCCCCCCCCCCTTCCCCCCTCCTACAGGGAACCTCAGTAGTAATGGGTCTTCCCCAACCACACATCCGCTAGTTAAAATTCCCCGCTGTTTATTTTAGGTTTTTTTACAGAGGCTCCGGTGAGCTCAGGCAGCACTGCACCCCTGGGTATTAGTCACGTACAACTAACGGTAACCTGTCAGCAGCTACACACAAACCCTCAACTTGATAGCCTACGGAAAACTGCCGTGTAAGTTCCCGCGCTACCACAGAACCCGCTAAGTAGCCTGCCGCACGGAACGTGTTAAGAGCTTGCTGCGGGCCGGATAAAATCTCGTGGCGTGCCGGATGTGGCCCGCGGGCCATAGTTTGGAGACCCCTGGTCTAGAAGGTAGTGATATGGCTTACAAAATGATTCTGCCTTAAAGAATCAGGCAGAACTTTTAAAATTGTGACCACACAATCTTCATTTTAACAATATAATGAAAACTTTAAAATGTATTAAATTCTCCCGTTAAATAATGCTAGGTTGTTTTTTTTTAAAGTACAAAAAATGATGAATGTACATCAAAGACAAATTGAAAACATCTCCCACTAAACTGCAAAAATCTAGCAGCTATGCTTGGTATTTGTTGGTTTTGGATTTCTAATGCATTCTTCACACATAATAGACATAACAGGCATTTGTGTCGAGAACTGAACATTCTGTATTGAAGAGTAAAAGAAAACAGATCTGTGGCGATTTCTAAACTTCATCAGTCACAAAATATAAACTGGGCCTGAATTATTTTGATGGAGAGTCATAATGTTCATATAGGATTATGTTTTATTTCAAGGACAACCTTTGCCCTGAAAATCTGGCTCAGATATCAGCAGGGGGGACTGAATAGTGACTGTATGGTGACTGTATGGCAAGCACTGAAACGGGGCAACAATAGACCTGGACACATTTATGATGTTGCTGCATGGGTTTTTTTTTTGTAAGTTCCAAACTTAGACAATAGTACAGAATGACAAGAAAGTGTCACAAACCCAAGAATCTGATGGATTTGAAGCTGACTAGATGCCATTAGAAGACATTGACTGTGGCAGCAGAAGATTTCTGACTGTAGGTTGGGATGGGCAGAGGAATAAAAGGCTCTTCTATATCTCGAGGTTATTCTTGTTGAAAATAACCTTCCAGCCCTCATTGAACAGCCCAAGGCCAACAACAGCCATGAGCTAATATGGAAGCCAGCAATAATCTGCTGCACTCCATCTAATATATTGGAGGTATCATCAGACTCAATCTGTATAATTAAGAATGACCTTGCAATCTCTCTGGGTATCCAGGAAAACAATTGTCTCCACCCTATATCGATCCTTTATGTTCTTTCTCCCCCTGCCCTCTGCTGCTTATGCCACACTTGTTTTCTCAATGTTTTTGTTTTTTTCTGATGTACCATTGACCTAAAATGTTAACTCTGTTTCTCTCTTCACATTTGATGCTTAACATGCTGAGCATGTCTAACTCTTTCTATTTTTATCTCTTAACTTGTTCCTTTGAGCTGGTGACAGATAGAAACAGTTGAAAAAACTACAAAAAACTCATACATACTTACTTAGACTTAGTTCCTCCCACACTGTTGAGTGCATTGGGCAGCAAGCTTTCGTCATTCTGTTCGGTTCTGTGCGACGTCTTCCACCCTCGATAGGCTTGCATCCCGGACTTCCAAATCCTTCTGGAATGTTCGCCTCCATGTGAGTTTTGGTCGGCCTCTTTTCCTTCTTCCGTCATGATGCCATGTCATTGCTATCTTAGGTACACGTTCTGGTGACATTCTGAGTACATGTCCTGCAAATTTCATCCTGCGTACCTCTATGTCCTGGCAGAGAGGCTTTGTTGCAGTTTCATGGTAGCTCTCCTCGTTTGTGATGTGGCCTCTGTAGCTGATCTTCAGGATCACTCTCAAGCAGCGTTGTTAGAATGCATCCAATTTATTTTTCATCTTCACATTGATCTTCACCGTCTTACTGGCATAGAGGGCTGTAGGGAGGACCACGGACTGGAAGCGCTTAACTCTTAGCATCTTGGATATCTCACCACAAGACCATATTGGCTGCATTCATCTGAAGACTGATGCAGCTTTACCAATTCGGGAGTTGATGTCGACCTCTAAATCTCTGTCTACTGTGAACATGCTGCTAAGAAAGGTAAATCTTGTAGCATTTTCCACAGGTTCTCCATTGATTATCAGTTGGTCTATTGGCTGCTGGTCTCCAGTCTGCATGGTCTTAGTCTTCTGGAAGCTGATCTTTAATCCAACGTTTGATGCATTGTCCTCCAGAGCGGTTGTCATCCCTTGAAGGGTGTGTCTCGACTGCTAGTAGTGCAATGTCATCAGCAAAATCTAGGTCTGTGGGGCATCTTCCTGTTCTCCACGGTATTTCAAAGTCAGGTTTGTTCATTGTCTTCCGCATGACATAGTCGATCATGCCAATAAACAGTAAGGGGGATATAAGGCAACCTTGTCTTACCCCTGTGACAATGTCAAAGAATTCTGTGTTTCGTGAATCATACATACTACATTATTAAAATTAAACCTTTCCGGTGTGCAGGATTTATTCTTTCAATAGAATGAATAACGCCATAATTTATATAACTTGAGGGAAATCCTTAGTTTCCACTTAGCCAGTGGTCATTATGGAATGATTGACATTATATCCACAATTCTGAATGCAGATTCTGGTTTAGCTTCTTGGGGAGAGCATTGCTAAAAACCAATCTGAACAAAAATTATTTTCTTACTCAACAACGAATTCACCAACTGTTCAATCATGACTGTGCTCTTTAAACTTTTTGATACTCATTATTTCAATTGCCCTCTCAAAAATACATTTATCTCTAGCTAGCCAATCCACCCCCACCTCTTTACCCCCAGAATAGTACACCAATGTCCACCAATCCTTAATTAGTCTCCACCCCTGCTTCTGATCAGGTCCATGATGTCCCCATCTCAGACCCTGATCAAGTCTTTGATGAACCCATCCTTGCCCCGAATCAGGACTCTGATGAACCCACTCTAGTCCCTGATCAGTGTTCCAAATGCCTGATAATAAAATCAGTGTCATACACTGTGGATCTCGAGCACCACTGCAATGATGAGACGGAACGAGTCGTCAGCAGGCTGTGAAATTACCGTATTACACATCTTTTATGGCAATGCCCAAAATTAGGGATATTTCTCTGCCATTAAAATGCACTATATTACTATTTGTTCACAGGATAAATTGTTTGAATATAATCAAGCCATTCTTACTTAACAACAAGAGCATAAGCTACGTTGAGCAGGTCTGCATACCTGTTCAGGATCAACTAGTCTCTGGAAAGAATCAATGTGAAGAAACCCATCCCACATCCAGGCTTAGAGGAGGTGCCCTGCTTGGAGGCCTCACTCCAACACCTAATACCAGCTGGAAGCTGGAGTCACCGATGTAATGAGCTGGCAATCTTGCCACCGGAAACTTGTCCATTTCTGAAAATGAAATTTGTGCAGCTTGCCCAAAGTTACATCTCAGGTGTGGAGTGGAACCATGGTAACCGGCAAGTTGTGAAGCTTTCGTCACCTGGCTCAAGGAAACAGTTTATTATGTGTCTGTCACTATTTGCATTGCAACAATGACATTTGGACATCGACTAGACCAGGATCATCCCCAGTCCACTGACTATTAACCATGTGTTGCAAACCAAACATAGACATTCAATTCAACTCCAAAGCCTCTTTCCTCACCATGCCCGACTCCAGGAAAGAGATCTGGTGTGAAATGTTGCTCTCCAAACTGGACCCTTAATTTCCCTGTGTTTAAGTGTGGTATCGAAGTGTGGTCTGAAGAAGGGTTTCGGCCCGAAACGTTGCCTATTCCCTTCGCTCCATAGATGCTGCTGCACCCGCTGAGTTTCTCCAGCTTTTTTGTGTAACCCTTAATTTCCCTCTTCAGTTTAGGAAACACGTGTTGCAAGGATCACATTCTACTCAAAATACTTAGGTTTCTGGATCAACATACTTAAAAGCAATCCAACTAACATCAAGTTTTCCCTCAAAAAGAAAACTTCAGAAACTCAGTCAAATCTGCCAGTCCAAACCACATAGATTAGATCAGGAGCAATTCCGTGTGAACAGTGCCAAAAAGGATATGGTAATCGATTCTATTTAATTATGAACTAAATGCCTGCATTTAGTTCTCCCATATCAACTCCTGTTTGTCATCCATAAAAACCTGGATGCAACATAACTTCCTCAAACTCAACAGCGATAAGACAGAATTCCTCCTCATAGGCTCCAAATCCACACTCAGCAAAATCAATAACCCTACTCTCACCATCGACGACACCACTGTCTCCCCATCTCCCAAGGCCCACAACTTTGGCGTGATCTTTGATTCCACCCTCTCCCTTGAGCCTCACATCCACCATGTCATTAAAACTTGCTTTCATCTCCGCAACATCGCCAAACTCAGACCCTCTCTCACACCTCGCGCTGCTGAAAGACTCATCCATGCCTTCATCTCCTCCCGACTGGACTACTGCAACTCACTTCTCCTTGGCATCAGCTCCACCTACATCAACCGACTCCAACTGGTCCAGAACGCAGCCGCCCGACCCATCACCCACACCAAATCCTGGCATCACATCACTCCAGTCCTCAAACAACTTCACTGGCTTCCCATCTCCCACCGGATCACTTACAAAATCCTGGTCCTCACCTACAAAGCCCTCCACCATCTGCCCCCCCCCCCCATATCTCACTGACCTCCTCTCCCCCTACCAACCCTCACGGTCCCTCAGATCCACATCAGCCGGTCTCCTCTCCATCCACAAGTCCAACCTCCGCAGTTTTTGGGACAGGCTCTGGAACTCCCTCCACCAACTGATCCACAATTCCGTGTCCCTCACCATCTTCCAGTCCCGCCTGAAGACCCATCTCTTCACCTCTGCCTATCCTTAGCCCCACGTCCCCCTCCCTTTTCATCTGTGCATGAATTGCCTCGTATTGTGTTTTGAATTGAATTCTGTCTTTAATTTGTGTACTAGTCATGTCTTTACTATTTATTTCATTCCCCTTACATGTTTTTCCTCTACCTGCTAAATTTTTGTAACGTGTCCTTGAGACTCTTGAAAGGCGCCCATAAAGAAAATGTATTATTATTATTATTGTTGTAGTTACCTGGTGAGATGGATGAAAGGTAATTGATTTAACTTTGTCTCTTTCCATAAATACGATATTTGAATATTCTACCACATTCTATTTTTATATTAAGTTCTTGGAGTAATAATTGGAATGTTTTGCACCAGCCTTTTTGAGGATGAAATATTATTCAATAAGAGATGAGTTTGGTGAGATGGTGAGATGGTGTTACACCAGTGGATTAGGTCAAATCAGAAGCTTATTTTGGCATCAATTATGTTGTCAAGTCACAAACAGGTTTAATTTTAGACAATTCCTTGTTGAGAAAAAGAGTCGGTGGCTGAGGAATGGGGAGATTGCAATGGAATTGAATATGATGGCTTCAACCTTTCCAGTCGATGGTTTCCAATTTTAAACAAGGCTTTATTTTTTTGAAATGTATAACATCATGTTTCAAAATGGAATTTTAAATGTATTTAGTTGAAGTCCCTAGTTGCTAAAAATCTTTATACCTTAAGTTTATTGAAAATTGTTTTATAAAAATTGGCAAAAATAATAATTTAATTACAATCGTATTGATTAACACTAAGTCAAAGATGCCAGATTTAAGTTCAAAATCTATATAGGCAATACCGTAAAGATTGCTGATTTCAGTTCATGACGCGGATAGATCTACATCTCCGAATACAGATTTGAAAAATTCTTTTTTGAGGGGCCTTCTCTTCTATTTCTACTTTCCACTTTCTCTCTTCCTTTTTTATTTTTTATATACACACTTCACGTTTTTCTACTCTCTACCATCTATTTTTCCACTTTTTCCTCTTTCTATTATTTTCTTTTTCTTGTCTTGCTTACTTCCTTCTCATAACATAAAACTAGAGGTTGTACATAGAATGGATTACGGTATTACATAGTTGGCACCTAAAATTAGGTTCCACTGTACTGTTTTGTGTTGTATTAACTTCTAATAAAATTAAAAAAATTAAAAAATAAAAAAATAAAAAAAATCTATATAAGCACATAAAATATATTTAAATATATGCTTTATGTAGTTTGTGTAATGATTCAAATGACAATTGAACATACAGAAAGTAATATTAAGATAATTTGGGAGATTCCAATTAGTGCAAAAATGAATTTAAATTCCAGAAAAATTGCAGAGGAACAGCAAACACAGCAAGAAATCAACATAATCAAGAATATATTTTATGTCAATATTGATTTATTATCTATTTCATCAAAGTGCTGACCAGAGATATGAACCTACTGTCATGTAGCTTTGTAGCTTTTCAACTGCAAATGAAAGGAGGTATATCCTGCAGAACTTGAAGAATCACACTTTAGAGTTTTCATGAACAATTTTCATATAATATGTTATGTATTTTTTCCTGATGGTCACCAAATGACAAGTATTTTATGTTGTGTATATATTGTTGCTACTGGTTTGACACTAGTAGCTGCAGAATCGCTTGCTGCTGACAGAATGTGATTTATGCCACTTAAATACAAATCAAATTTTCAGCGCCTGGGAAGTCCTGTATTTGTTTACTTGCACTTATATGCAGAGCTCAGCTTCTGGATGCTAAATTTGAAATAACTCCAAACTTGAATGGGTGCTTTGACATTTGCAAAACAATAATTATGTAAGTTTATTGAATACACAGGAGGTCAAATTATCTTGTGTACTCTATAAACTACACAAATCTCCTCACTATTGAAAATTAGGTTTCACATAGTATTCCAGATATAATAAGATAATATCAAAACAACTTTATGCATATGACCTTCACTTTTCTGTTGAACGTATGAATAAGCCTTGAATCCAATTTTTTTTAAATTTTATGTCTTACCAATTTGGAAATTTATCTGTGAATGTAAAAACGTCATTATTATTCTGCTCTTAAATAAGCACCTCCATTTATTGCAGTTAGCCTTACAATATAAATATTAATTTTAATATCCTTTTTTAAATACTGTGATAAAATGAATTGCAGCAAGCCAACATTTTTGTTAAAATAAATATTTAATGACCTCCAAACTTCTAAAAGACAAGAAAGAACCTTTGTTTAAAATGTACTTTCATGGTGTTGAAATTTTGCCTTGCATGGTGTCAAAAACAAAGAAAGCTGGACTATTAATAAAAGAGACACATTTGCCATTCTCCTCCTGAAATTGTGAATGCAAATAGCTATGCCTTTTGCCTATGGGTGATGCTTTATTAAACACAAGCTGCAGACAGAAATAAGAATGTATCTGCTATTGTGCTGTAATGTTTAAGTAACTTTAGAAACTATTTAAATATCACAGTTGGTGAAATCATTCAATAAAGAAAGTAAAAAATAGTAGTCTGTTCAGAAAATACAAGAGAATATGATAGTGTTGGGTTGAAATTCTTATATATTCTAATTCATGTTCATGTCACAGGAGCAGAAGTAAGCCATTCAGCCCATTGAGTCTACTCCACCATTCAATCATAGCTGATCTATCTTTCCCTCTCTAACACATTCTCCTGCCTTCTCCCCATAACCCTTGACACCCTTACCAATCAAATATCTGTCTTTAAAGTACCCAATGACTTGGCCATCGTGGCAATGAATTCCACAGATTTACCACCCTGTGACTAAAGAAATTCCTCCTTATCTCCATTCTAAAGGTACATCCTTTCATTCTGCTTTGCCCTCTGGTTCTAGACTCTCCCACGAGTGGAAACATCCTCTCCACATCTATTCTATCCAGGCCTTCCACTGGTTGGTAAAATTCAATGAGGTATACCCTTCATCCTTCTAAACTCCAGCGAGTACTGGCCCAGTGCTATCAAATGCTCATCATATGTTAACCCAATCATCCCCAGGATCATTCTCGTAATCTTTTCTGGACCTTCTCCAATGCCAGCACATCCCGCCTCAGATATGAGGCCCAAATCTGCTCACAATGCTACAAAGGTGGTCTAACCAATGCCTTTTAAAACAGCATTGCATTCTTATTTTTATAATCCACTCCTCTTGAAATAAGTTAAGTTGAATTGAGCATAATTTATTGTCACATGTACCGAGATACATTGAGAAGCTTTTTTTCCATGCTAACCAGTCAGCAAGTATGAAGAAGGGTCCCGACCTGTAATATCACCCTTTCCTTCTCTCCAGAGATGCTGCCTGTCCTGCTGAGTAACTTCAGCTTTTTGTGTCTATCCTTAGCAGGAAAAACAATATAGATTACAATCGAGCCATCCACAGTGTACAGATATATGATGAAGGGATTAACGTGAATAACCTTTAGTGCAAGATAAAGCCAGAAAAGTCAGATCAAAGATATTCTGTGGGTCTCCAGTGAGGTAAATAGTAGCTTATGACTGCTCTCTGATTGTGGTAGGATGGTTCAGTTGCCTGATAATAGCTGGGAAGAAACTGGAGGTGTGCGTTTTCACACCTATACATTTTGCCTGATGGGTGAGGGGAGAAGAGGGAGTGGCCGGGGTGCGACACGTCTTTGATTATGTTGGTGGCCTTGTCGAGGCAGCGTGAGGTATAAATAGAGTCAATGGAAGGGAGGTGTGGTGGTCTGGGCTGCGTCCACAATTCTCTGCAATTTCTTGCGGTCTTGGATGGAGCTGTTCCCAAACCAAGCTGTGATGCATCCTGATGAAATGCTTTCTACAGCTCATCTATAGAGGTTAGTGAGAGTGGTTGGTGACATGCCAAACCTCCTAAGCCTTCTAAGGAAGTAGAGGCATTGGTGCGCTTTCTTGGCAATTGCTTCAATTTGGTTCTCCAGGAGAAGTTGTAGGTGATATTTACTCCTAGCAATTTGAAACTTTCAACCATCTGTAATTCAGCACTGTCAATGCAAGCCGTATGTGTACCAAAATTCTAACATTGTATTAACCTTCCTTACTACCCATTCAACTTGCAAATTAACCTTTTTGGAATCCCGCACAAGCACTTCCAGGTCCCTTTGCACCTCTGCTTTCTGAATCCTCTCCCCATTTAGAAAATAATCTACGCCTTTATTTCTACTGCCAACATGCATGACTCCACACGCTACACTGCATTCCATCAGTTCAGTTCAGTTCAGTTTTTATTTGTCATATGTAGGTTAACACAGGGTCAACGGTACAATGAAATGTTTTTGACAAGACAACGGGTCGCCTCAGCAATATTATTACAAGGATAAAATTTAGGTTAAAAAAAAGATAAGATCATTCTTGAGTGACATTGGTAGATAAAAGACAATAATAAATAAAATAATCAACATATATGATGTGTTTATGAGTTCAGAAGCCGGATGGCATGATGATCAAAACTGTTCTTAAGCCTGGTGGTGAATGCAGCCATGCTCCTATATCGTCTGCCTGATGGTGACGAGGAGAGTCTGCGTGTTGGGTGGCTGTGGTCCTTGATGATGCTGTGTGAAAATGTCCTGAATGGCCGGGAGACAGTTGCCAGTGATGTGCTGTGCCACCTCATCTGCCACATCTTTGCCCACACTCCCAACTTATCCAACTCCTTCTGCAGAATCCCTGCCTCATCTACATTACCTACCCCTCCACCTATCTTCGTATCATCTACAAACTTGGCCACAAAGTCTTCCATTCCCTCATCCAATTCATTGCTATACAATTGCTCAGCACTTACCCCTGCGGAACGCCACTAGTCACTGGCAGCCAATCAGAAAAATCCCCCTTTATCCCCACTCTCTTCATTCTGCCATCCAGCCAACCTGCTATCCATGATGGTACCTTTCCTCTAATACCATGGTTTTACATCTTTTTTCGCACTCACATGCAGCACCTTATCAAAGACCTTCTGAAAATCCAGGTAAATAACATCCACTGACTCTCCTTTGTCTATCCTGCCATTAATTACCTCAAAGAATTCCAGCAGATTTGTTAGGCAAGATATCTCCTTCACAAAACCACGCTGACCGGCCTATTTTGTCATATGCTTCTGTACTTGGAAACCTTATCCTTAATAATGTATCTTCTATCCATCTACTATCTATCTATCCTTCTATCCATCCACTATTTATCTATCCATCTACTATCTATCTATCTATCTATCTTCTATCCATCCACTATCTATCTATCCATCTACTATCTGTCTATCTTCTATCCATCTACTATCTATCTATCCCTTATATCCATCATCTATCTATCTATCTATCTATCTATCTATCTATCTATCTATCTATCTATCTATCTATCTATCTATCTATCTATCTATCTATCTATCTATCTATCTATCTATCTATCTATTAATATTGGCCAAAATACAGCTATTATAAAATGGAGGATCTTTGCATCTGCAGGGCCTGCTTAGTCAATTGCCATGTAAAGCTGCAAGCTTTGAACTGGTGCCAGGAAGTCTACGTCTCAAATGGAAATATCAGACAAGGTGAGGACCAGATGTCCTCTCTTTTGTTAAAATGTATGAGGACTTTGCAGAGAAACGCAGAGGTGTTGCAGATGCAAACGGGTTGTAAATACTGTTAATAATGTTTATAAGAAGGAACTGCAGATACTGGAAAATCGAAGGTACACAAAAATGCTGGGGAAACTCAGCGGGTGCCTCAGCATCTAAAGAGCAAAGGAAATAGGCAACGTTTCAGGCCGAAACCCTTCTTCAGACTGATCATGTTAATAATGTTGCAAGGTGGTTGTGTTACTGTTTGATGATTGGCTGAAGTGTAAGCCTTGTTTGAATTGTTTATACTCCCCAGGAGAACGTTGCATTACTTGGGTCAACTGATTTCTTTTCAGAAGCTTCTGTAGAAACATTGTAACGGGGTGCTTTGTAATTGGGTTGGGGAACTGTCAATAACACTTTAATGTAATCAATATCTGTGATTGGTTTGTAGGGGTCACCACCCCCATGTAGATCTGCCCCACATGGTTCGATGACCTATAAAAGGTAACCCCCACGAGGATCATTGTCGATCTTCTGGAGGAGCGCTTGGGACTGCGTAACCTTTTGGAGGTGTCTGCTTGCATGAGGGTGAAGGGCTTAGACAAGCAGAGATAAGCATTGATCCCTTGGTGGTTAGGTATTGTGTAGGGAATGTATTATTGTTTCATAAAATAAAGTTTAGTGGTCCAGTGCTTGAACTAGAACTAGACTAAGGGGGGTTAGCTCTAGGAGCATAATTACATCTATACATCTATCTATATATATATATCCATCTATATATATATATACACCATCCATCTATATCTATCCATCTATCCATCTATCTCTATCCATCTATCTATATCTATCCATCTATCCATCTATCTCTATCCATCTATCCATCTATCTATATCTATCCATCTATCCATCTATCCATCTATACATCTAATCTAAACATAACTAAAACTCTGATCTTGTGCTCTTCCGGTTTGTAAGGTTTTTATATTTGCGCAAAAACAGTACGTGATAACACTACGATTTTTTGCCAGGTTACTCACCTTTCTCCTGTGCTGCGAGTGCAACAAGTTTCCTTCTGATCGGTGCTATAGTGTAAAAGTTATCAAGATTTAAAAATCTTAAAAACCACACATGGGCAGATTACTTCAGTCAGCGCCACGCAGACTGGTCTCTTCTCCTGTCAATCAATGCCATGGCTGGGATGGCGACGCCCCTTCCGGCGGCAGTCTGTCCCGCCTCACTCACAAACTCTTCTCTCCCCTCCTCACAGTAACTTGTCTATCGTCTCGCCCACCGCCGGTGGCGGCCGCAGTTCAGTGGAGGCCCTGGTCCTGTCACTCTCTCCCTCATCACTCACCCCTCTCCCCTGCCCGTTCCCTGTGGCAATGGCGGTCCCGTCTACCTGCTGCCCGAGTCCATCTCCTCTGCCGCCGTTGCGGTAACTCACCCTCACGGCCTACTCGGAGGAGATTTTCTCCACCTGCTCATCGAAACTCGTGGTACCCACCGTGATGAACACTGACTCCATCGCCCCCCCCCAGCGGCCCGGCGATGGCAGGTAGGCAGGTAGGCGGGTGGGCAGTCACGGGTCGAGCGGCAGTAGTGGGCGGTTCGACAGGAAGGGGAGTGTGCAGAGGGAGGGTGAGTTGGGCTGCAGGGTGGCCGAGCAGTTTGCGCAGAGCTTGTGTGACACTGAGACACACACACACACACACACACACCCCCCTCCCCCCTCCACCCCCCCCCCCTCCCCCTCCACCCCCCCCCGCTCCCCCCCCCCCCCTCCGCTCCACCCCCCTCCCCCTCCCCCCCCCCCCCCCCCCCCTCCGCTCCCCCCCCTCCACCCCCCCTCCGCTCCACCCCCCTCGCACCACCCCCCCCCCCCCCCCCCCTCGCACCACCCCCTCGCACCACCCCCCCTCCACCCCCCCTCCGCTCCACCCCCCTCGCACCACCCCCCCTCCGCTCCACCCCCCTCCACACCCCCTCCGCTTTTGCTCTCTCCCCCTCCGTACCACCCCTCGCGGCTTTTGCTATGACAGTCAAATCTGACTGTGTTCTTGATTAAATTTGTATCTTTGTATGTCAACTTCCCCAGGTTACAATGATCTATTCAACGTTTTCCTTGAGCTTCCTCCTCTTTGATGTCTTGTTTTCACACCTTATATTCTTTATCTCTGGGCCTCCCTCTCCCATGACTAAAGAAGGCTCTCAACCCGAAACGTCTCCCATTCCTTCTATCCAGAGATGCTGACTGTCCCGCTGGGTTACTCCAGCATTTTGTGTCTATCTTCAATGTAAACCAGCATCTGCAGTTCCTTCCTACACAATGTGGATATACTTTGGTTGTGAGATACTCTACCCTTTAATGCAATTGGCCCATGATCCTTTTTAATATCTATGCATTTGGAACCAAGAATATTTATTGTCAACAAATTAACAAGCCAATTAATGGTGAATCTGGATGTAAATGTTACACCTCTGCATTGTAATTTGTGAATGATGTTATTTATCGGAAACCTATGAAGGATTAATTTTTCTTTTCAGGCAATCTCTCTGGATTGAGGATGACTTACCTTTAGGTCAGGTCGGAGG
Source organism: Leucoraja erinaceus (assembly GCF_028641065.1). Classification (NCBI taxonomy): domain Eukaryota; kingdom Metazoa; phylum Chordata; class Chondrichthyes; order Rajiformes; family Rajidae; genus Leucoraja; species Leucoraja erinaceus. The sequence continues at coordinate 58,295,033 of NC_073381.1, forward strand.
GAATTCCCACCTCCACGGGTACCATGTAATCCCGTGCTACCTGCTCCATGGTCGGATAGGCGACGACTAAACTGTCTCCCCCACCTGGTTTGCCAGGTGAGGAGGGGGCTGTGGACACCCAGCAGGACCAGAAACAAGACCTGTCAAAGGGCTAGCGAGCCAACGAGCCAAAGGGCTACCGAGCCAACGAGCCAAAGGGCTAGCGAGCCAACGGCCCTCCACACTTCAGTAGAGGTTGCGATCACTATTGTACATAGCATTGTAAGGCACCGTGCCCGTTGATGTTTTCAACAATGATGATGATGATGACACCTAGTGATGATACCTAAAGGACACAGACAAGATGGGCCGAAGGGCCTGTTTACTGGATGTACAGCTCTATGACTCTCGATGACTATTTCAGCTCTGATTAATTTCGTTTAGAGATACAGCACAGAAACAGACCCTTTGCTCCACCGATCTTTGGAGTGTGGGACGAAACCAGGGTACCCAGGGAAAACCCACACAGTCACGTGGAAAACGTACAAACTCCCTACAGACAGCACCCGTAGTCAGGATTGAACCTGGGTCTCTGGCACTGTAAGGCAGCAAGTCCAGCACTGCGCCACTGTGCTGCCCCAGAGATGATTGATGAGGCAAATGTGTAAACCAAGAGCGAAACTCACTATCAAAACATGGAGGGGACGGGGGACACAATTTTTTGGTGGCCGCGCACGCATGCGCACACTCACACACGCGCGCGAGGCTTCGGAGGCTCAATCCAGCGCTAAATATAGCTCAACTGCCTGTCTCGCCGGGTTAACCAACAGCCCTGTCTGAACAGACGGGATACCAGCGCTGCTTCTCCGTGCTGGCCATATTTCCCGCAAGCCCAGGCAGGTTCACCTGGCGGGGATGTCGCCCACCTCTCAAAACATGGGGGGGACGTGTCCCTTCTGGCCCCCCCCGGGTTTTTCCGCCCCTGGTGGGAACCATATTCTCCCTCACAGAGGGGGCAGATAATGGCCTGCAGGTGTAGGCAATTTATGAGGTTGTCTGCACTTTCAGCTGTTTATGCAGGACTTCCATGTGCCCCATTTCTTGGCCTAGAGGTTCTCACTATCACAGATAAGACCATAGCTGAAGTACTATGTTCACCCTATAAAAGGATATTATTGCATGGGAGAGGGTGCAGAAGAAATTCATCAGGATATTCCCTTGGACTGAGCATTTCAGTTCTGTGGAATGATTGGATAGGATAGATTTGTTTTTCTTGGAGCAGAGAAGGCTGATGGGTGACATGATAGAGATATACATAACGATTAGGGGAATAGGCAGGTTACACAGTAGGAAACTTATCTGCATTGCGGAGCAGGGTAAAATAAAGGGCATGTGTTTGCTAAAGTGAAAGGGTATTTTGTGAGTCTGACCCGGATTTTCTTTTACACATGGATTTATTTTACACATTCAAATATGGATTGTGCTGCTTAAAAGGGTCAGAGGGAGAAATTGTCACAAAACTTATGAAGTACCTAGCAAGTACTTGGATGATCAGGCAATAGAGGGCAACTGACAAAATGCTAGTAACTAACAATTGTATAAATATGCATATGATGGTCAGAATAAACGTAGTGAGCTGAAATGTTTCTGTGTAGTATGACCTTATGATAAAATGATCCTTAATGGTCCTTGAATGGTCATGGGTTGGAGATTTCCAAGGAGTCAGTGAGGATGTAATTTTGTTTCTGAGGAGGTTATGAGCACACCCTTAAATCTTTTCTTCTATTCGCCTGCTAATCGCTTCAGATGGCAGAACTCAGATCAGGGTGTTTACTTCAGGAGTATGGTGTTAGGCATGCGAACAGCAGGTCCTGCCAAATGTAGTCGACTGCATGTGAACTAGGGCCCTTGCTTTGCTTGATGGCTTAGTAACACTTGTGTGCTGTTGGTGTAATTTGAAGAAATTGGTTGGAATTTACTCAGTTAAGTTAATGTGGTGTAGATAATAAAAATAAAAGTTGGAAGCATAATTATTAATTTGCTTATTATCAATTACATTTAGCACCACTTAATCAAAACATTATATTAGTTTTGAATAACTGCACATTTTTTATATTGCCAATTATTTTTTTGGTTATTCCCTTCTTATAACTGATGCACTACAATGCTGAGAACTATATCCTAGGCTATATCTTTCCCTTTGCGCTATCTATTGCACTTGAGTTTGCCTTGATTTATTCATATAAAGTATAGTATTATCTAATCTGTTTGGACAGCAAGCAAAACAAAGTTTTTTGTCACTGTTTCACAGTTCACATGACAATGGTAAACCTAAACCAAGGTGGAGTCACAGACACATTTTGCACCTAAAATATGATTGCCTGAAGACCATGATAAATATGAACTCCAGAAATGTTATCGCCTTTAAACCATAATTTATCATTTGATGAAGCTAAAAGGTTTATTTAAAAAGTCAATGAACCAGATTACAAAGAGATGTTATAAAAATCGACTCCTTTAAATCTTTTAAATCCATCAGTAAGAAATGCTGGGGGGGAAAAAAACCCAATGAGAGTCATACACACAAATTAAGATTCTGAAGAGTTTTAATATCCTTAACATTGAAATCATGAAACAAAATTGACAAGGTACCATTAAGGAAAATGCCATTTTAAAGTTTAAGTTATCAGACTGTATTAAACAGGAGACTGTTCACGTGATAATAATTCTATGGATCTCAGTATAAGTGGGGCTGTTTGTCAATGATTTAGCTTGGAATGTTAAATGATACATTTTTTTAAAACATAAGCACTTTATAATAATTATGACTAGAGTGAACATCACTGTTTCAAGTAATTTTCTTTGTGGATGAATATTAGCATTTTGCCCCACCCCCCAAAAAAGTGTTGACTAGTCACACCACAATTTCCCCATGGAGATGCAACAGACAATGGAAATAGATATCAGACAGCAACTCCACCTGTGACAATGATCACAGATTATATCCCTCAGTTATTTATGGAATTATCACAAAATTTGGGAATTTAACAATTACCATAGAACATAAATGGAACTGAAGATGGATCCATCTGTGGATAGGCTTTTCTCTAAAGTAATCCCAAATACATTATTAAAGGAAATATGGAACCCTTGTAAAAAATAAATTAGTTACATGCACACTACTTGACAAATTGTAACAACTTTCTGTGCCATGTGCATTCTGAGCAAGTATCAAACTTCAGTGCAAACGCCATTATAGCTAAAGTAATAAACAAAACTTGGATACATGAAGACCAAGTCAATTCTTGGAAACTGTAGTTTTAGAATTGCTTAAGTGAGATTATATTATGTGATATTTAAAAAAAAGAATCAAATAAAATGTATTGGTGAATGTGGATATTTGTGATGCTATATTGGCGAATACCTTTATTACTTGATGACTAAATATTAGTCCAGCACTAAGCACATTGACTACAAGTTTCTCATACTACTGATAACTTCATCTCAAAAGTACTGTTACCACTATCACTGCAATGATTAAATAGTTCTTAATTTTCTTTCACACAATCAAGTTACTATTGCTTAGCACAAAATAGCAATCATTCTTACCTTTCTCATATAAACCACAGTATCCTCGCTGGATACAAATACCCTCATGTTACACAGTTAAGACAATAAAATTAGCCATGCCATATTTGAACAAATATTCTAAGAAAAATACACCAGATTGTCAAATAGGCTCCTTGGGAATTGATCAGTATAGGCCCTCTCCACAGCAATTCCCCACTCTGCTCCCCTCCTTTCCCCTGACCTCCCACCCACAGAGTATTTAACTTTTGCCATCCTGCTTTAAATTAAGAATGTATGAACCAAATAAATAATGGTTTGATGATCAGATTATAAAACTGCAATGATAATAATAAGTAGAATATTAATTGTCCAAACATTTTGTCTTTCAAAATTATCCCAATTGGTTTCATTGTGTTCATTGCACTTGAAATTATTCATTATTCAGCGAAGCAGTGTTTTGTTTATAAGTATGATAAGAAGTAATGGGTATGGTATTGGTGGAACAATTTAACAAAAATGGTCAAATACCAAACATTCATTAGTCAAGAAATATGTTCGAGAACATCTAAACTGATTTTCTGGTTAAATAATTTCAAGTGCACAGGGAGACATCTGACATGAACAAATCAACAATGTTTATAATGTAGAAACAAAGAACTGCAGATTCTGGTTAATACATAAAATGATACAAGGCGCTGGTGTAACTCAGCAATGGAGAATATGGACAGGTGACAGTTCTTCTGACAGCAGATACATCAGCAGGCAGATCTGAAGAAGGTTCCCAACCTGAAACGTCACCTATCCATGTTCGCCAGAGCTGCTGCCTGAACTGCTGAGTTACTCCAGCACTTTGTGTCCATCTATATTCATAAACTCTGCAATGTATTCTTTTCAAATTATTGTGATGCCCAGGATGGAAATATTTTGTGTTTTACTGTTGCTGCTAAAGAGTTATTTCAATCAGAATGATGAAAAACTTCATAGTGCAGGATCATGTCTTGGAATATTATTACTTGGCTTAAATCAATTGGTACAAAGTCAAATTCTTTGAAGGAATAAGATGGAATACTTTGGCAATGTGCAGGAATATGACAAAAAATTGCATAACATCAGTTAATTTTCATCATTGTAATAATTTCTTATATTTTTTTCAGCTGGCCTTTTGTTAAATGAGTTTACTGGAGTGAATATCATCAGAAGTATAATTTTTGTTGTGTCTTAGCGTGGTCCTATTTAAAAAGGTAATACCACCGAATTGTTAGTTGGTAATGAGTGTAACTCAAAACTACTAAGTACCAACATCTGGGAAGCATTTCCAGACAAATAATGTATCTACTCGAGATTGTAGAAATGAGGCAGTGTCTTAAATGAACCGACTGGGTTAGACCTCAAGGTCATCTGGTCGAGGCCTGCTGCTTCCTCTACTGCTGGCTCTACTGGGAGGCCTCTGTTCCGTGAGACCAATTGGTTCCAGTTCTGTAACAGATGATAGCTTTTGCATGGTTGGCTGTTCACCACGGAAATCAAACGCCTGTGCATGGCAGTTGGAAATGGTGCTACCGGCCTGACCGATCCGGTTTTGTTCTGTGCTGTAATTTGCCCAGTTTTGTTCATTAGCCTGCTTATTGTAGCTTCGGCAAGAGGACATATTCCTTTCCCCGGTAGCAAGCTTGTATCCAGGAGGGGACATGGGTGCAGTTGGCGCGGAACACCCATTGAAATAGGCATACTTCAATGCAGAGGAGTCTTTGAGAGTATTCAAGCCTGTTTTTTGAGAGTCTTGAAATAAATTCCTATTCTGTTTGACATGGTCCGCTGTAGTTTTGAAGCCGATGTAGAACAGCTCTGCCACATTTAGCATAGCTGATGCAACGGATACCACCAGCATGAATATAACAAAGATGGTCTTCTCTGTGGGTCGTGACAGGAAGCAGTCTACTTTGTGTGGGCATGGATACCTCTCGCAGGTGTAAATAGCATTCAGTATGAATTTGAAATCATAAATGCACCATTGAGTTAATATAAAAGCCACTTCGAAAATTATTTTAAAGATTATACTGACAGAATAAGTGCGCAAGAGGGATCCTTTAATTTTAATTCTGCCCTCCTCCTCCAGACCATACTTAATTTTCTTTAGTTCTAATTGTTTCAAGTGCAGACCCACATCTTCGCCACGTTCTTGGAGTGTCCTCAAATATGATTCCTTCTTAGATATTTTCTTCTCTTTGTGAGAGATACGAAAGACGTGGGCAAGGTAGACCAAAGTCGGTGTGGAGACGAAAATAAACTGAAGGACCCAGAATCGAAGGTGGGATATAGGAAAGGACTTGTCATAGCAGACATTACCACAACCTGGTTGCAATGTGTTGCATGTGAACGCAGATTGTTCATCGTTCCAGGCTGATTCCACCGCAGTGCCCAGCACCAAGAGACGGAAAATGAAGAGCACAGTGAGCCACAATTTACCTCCCGGAGTCAAATGTGACTGTACTTTTTCCAATAGCTTCCCAAGGGCACTCCAGTCACCCATCTTGCTTTAGCTTTGGCTATAAAAATAAGAGAACGACTGTGTCAATAGATTGTGAAGTTGCCAGATATGTTGGTTCATTTTAAAATATAGCTTAATTTAAATTTACATACTTTCTTTAATCATGATCTGACTAGGATGTATATTTTCAGCTCAACATTAGTCAAAACCATTTAGCATCAATAACATTTCATGTATGTACCATACACGGTAACGTAAAAAAGTTATGAGTAATTATTTGAAAGCAAACAAACCAATAATTTAAAGTGCCAGGCCTTTTAAAATCAATTTTATCCATTCAAACAATTAAAAAATCTGAAGATAATTTGTTCTTTCAATGTATCTACTCAATTTGCTCTGAAATAATATGTAATTATATATTAGTAAGCACTCATAAATATAATAAATATTTACAACAACTTTTACATAGCAACACATCCTATGATAATTCATGTGGTCATTCAAAGCAAATGACACATCCATATAACGTTCTGATAATCAAGTGGTATAGATATAGGGTTCTTTTTAAAACATCATAAAGGAAAAAAATAGTGGGTTGTAGGAGAGCTTTGAAAACAAAATCCTGGGTTTTGGGCTTTGGCTGTTGAAGACAAGGCCAATTAAGGTGGAACACCAAAATCCAGGGATGAGCAACAGGCCAGAACTGAAGTGGACAAGTTGGGCCGAAGGGCCTCTTTAAAAGTAGAATGACTCTATGACTTCAGTGAAATTACAAAGAGAAAAGTAATGCCATGGATAAACTAAATGTTAAAAGGCAGCTCTTTAACCAGGAGCAAGCAGCTGGGTGATGGGTGAACTATATTTGAGTTGACAGGGGTTTTGATGAATAAAACAGTGCAGGCACAGGAATACATCCTTCAGCCCACCAATTATGATGCCAATTTTAAACTAATCCTATCTACAAGGCATATCCCTCTATATCCCTGCCATGAGGAAAAACGTTTTCACCCAGAGAATTGTGAATCTGTGGAATGCCACAATAGAGGCCAATTCGATGGATGTTTTCAAGAGAGTTAGATTTAGCTCTAAGGGCTAATGGAATCAAGGGTTATGGGGAGAAAGCAGGAACGAAGTACTGATTTTGGATGATCAGCCATGATCATATTGTATGGCGGTGCTGACTCGACGGGCTGAATGGCCTTCTCTTGCACCTATTTTCTATGTCCATGTGTCTGTCTAAATATTTCTTAAATGTTACTATCATATCTGCTTCTGCCAGTTACTCTGTCAGTATGTCACCTCTAACCCTACAGTCGCCCTTCCTCAGATATCTCTCTCTGATTGGTTGAGTTTTTCCAATATTTTTATTTTTATTTCAGTTTCCAACACCTGCAGTTTTGTTTGTTTTCTGCATTCTATTGGTAGCGATGCCAGTAAGGGTTTAGGGTGCCAATAATTGGGATTATTTGTCTTTGACGGAAAATGATGAGTCTTGCTGGAGCTATTCGTCCTAGCATGTGGAGAATATTCCAATAAACTCAGACACTTTCCCGAGGAACTCCTGCAGTTTAACAATGTCATTAAGTTGGAAAGGGGGCAGAAGAGGTTCACCATGGATGCTATCCAGCCTTGCGAGCTTGAGATACAGGGAGAGTTTAGATAGGCTAGAACTTATTTATTTGGAGCATAGGCTGAGGGGTGATTTTATTGAGTTGTACAAAATCATGAGGAACATGGATAAAGTGAGAGTTCAGTCTTTTTTGTCAGGGTAGAGGATTTGAAAACTAGAGGAGATGGGCTTAAGCTGAAAATTGATTGATTTAAGAGGGATCTTAGGAGCAACCTTTTCACTCAGAAGATGTGGGATGAGCTGGCTGAGGAAACTATTGAAATGAATACAATTATGACTTCTAAAAGACATTTGAACAGAACGGATAGGAAGGATTTAAAGGATCATGAGCTAAATGCAGAAAATATTAGCCCAGTATGATAACTTGGTTGACATAGACAATACAGACTGAAGGACTTGTTCCAGTCTTGCATAGTTCTATGGCTCCTTGACTGCACTGTTGAGGAGCTGAGGTCTATAATTTTTCACGCAGAGAGTGGTGAATTTGTGGAATTCTCTGCCACAGAATGTAGTTGAGGCCAGTTCATTGGCTATATTTAAGAGGGAGTTGGATTTGGCCCTTGTGGCTAAAGGGATCAGGGGGTATGGAGAGAAGGCAGGTACAGGATACTGAGTTGGATGATCAGCCATGATCATGGTGCAGGCTCGAATGGCCGAATGGCCTACTCCTACACCTGTTTTCTTTGTTTCTATGGTTCTATCTTCATCGTATAACCATCTTCCTTTGCTCTAGATCTAATTGCAGTCAAAAAAAATATTTTCTCCCCGATTCCCATTAACCACAACATTTACAATAAATTCTAGTGCTACAATTGGTCAAAATCTGTTATAATCTTTCAGGTGGTTAATTTCCACCCACCATTGGAATGCCGTTGCTTTGTACATGTTTGGATTAAGGCCAGAATGAGGGCTTGAGTCAAATAATTCTGGTGGAAACCTAAAAAAGAATGAACGTGTAAGGTCATGGCGAATAGGTGAGTGTTTAATAACAGTCAAATCTCCATTGAAATATTATATTTTTTACTGGGCGTACACTGAAGGAAAGATAATTACAGTGATTGGATTTATTATTATTTTTGCGACAGGACAAACCTGAGAAGAATGGCAGTGAGCTTCTGTTTAGAAACAAATCTACGTGGCATTTCAGCAGCGTAAAATCAACATTAGGCTCTTTCAAGTCGTGTTTGAAAGTGTGAACACCAGCAATCGGTTTGGGGGGGGGGGGGGGGGGGGGGGGGGGCTGGTGATGTGATGTTGTCACCATGTCATCATCTCAAACAAAATTAAGATAAATTAAAATATGTATTTGAAATTAACAGATCTATTTAAGTTTGAGGAACTGTAATAATCACAATGGATCTTAAATATATGTTCAACAGACAAATACAAGCTGAATAAATATTAATAACCACATCTTTTGATGCAAGGGTATAGTCATAGTCAAAAAGGGTGGTTTCTGGATGTTCTTTACTGGCAGACTCCGAAGTTATTTGTGATTCATGCACAGTAACTATGAGGTATCAGACTAACTAAGACTTTTGGCTGTAAGCATATGGATCTTTGCGGAAAACTCCACTATGAATTGGTACTTTAATTATTTTTAGGAAGCCTGAAAACATTTAAGTATCCTGTTAGAGTAACCTTAAAGAAAGAGGCTTCCACATTTTATCTCCCCTCTTTCATTTTGGAATCCGGGAATCTCTTCCTACATTTGTTGGTGCCTTAAAGTTTAACAAAAAAACACACAACTTTAATGAGGAACGGCTGTCAATATATTGGAATATCTGGATCCAGAATGTATTACTACTCCTTAATACAGCCATAATGATCTCCATATACAAAACAGTTGTGAGAAAGACTGACAAGCTCTCTGTTATAACATTATAAATAAGACTCAAACTCTACTAATTAAAGTAATTTGTTTACGTTAATTATGATTATGTTTACACACTTGAGATATTAGTTTAAAATTGTAATTCAGTTCCTGCTCCTGAAGCAATATTTAGTGACAGTGATATTTTAGACATAAATTGCTTCAAATGTGTTCAGCATTGTTATTTTATGTCACTTAAACTGCGAATTCATAGCAAGACTCAATGAATTCATATTTTTCCAAATGCAAAATATTGTGCTTTACAAATTATACCTGATTCTGGGTCAAGTCCTTCTAGCCACCAACGACCTATGTATTGGAGGTAAATCTTAATATGTTTGTTAACGTTACCCCTGCCAATAGCCTGCCTGACATTACTGTTGATTACATGCTCAGCATACCTGTTACACTTATGCATTCCATATGCAAATAAGAAAAAAACATAGAATAATTTGAACACAATAAAATAGATCATAATGCACATATTCTATTCCTCCTTAGCAGGCACCAGTCAATTTTATGAAAATATGATTTGTAGTTTTGAATTTGTTACTTCATTGAAACATATAGTTCGTCGCCAGTTCTATGGGGACCGGAGAACTTTCACCTCCTATGGGTACAACTGAAAAAATCGGGCACTTCTCTCTTAACTTCAGCTTTCAGTCCGGAGAAGGGAATGGGACTACTTGTTAAGATAAATTTGCTGGCTGTATTTTCAATCTAAAATGCCACCTGTATATGGAGGGATAGATTAAGATGCCAGTCAAAGTTTACATATTGACTTCACGAGGTAAATTGAATCCCGGTACCCTAACTAGATTTAACCGAACTGCTTGAAGATGCTTAAATAAACTAAAAAGTTGTTTACTGAACAATGTCATTCATCATATTTAGCTAATTTATCTAGTTTCAAGTACTAGCGTCCGTGAGATGCCTAATTCCTGATTAAAGTTTGTAAAGCACTTTGTGAGTTACTCCAGAGTTTAGCGTAAGTTATGTAAAGTTAGTGGGACGACCAGCTAGCTCCCTGAATTGAGACGCGTTTCTCACCAGATCCCACTTGTACAAACCGTTATATTTTTCTCTCCAACATCCTTTTAACAGCCAGTTTTCAACATTTTGCAAAGTACGGTATCGCTCTAAATCGGACGCTACGCGAGGAAGGGGTTGCTTTCAACAAGTTCGTATATTTCGCGATTCAAACTGCAGCGGTGAAGTTCAACTACAGCAGCTCGATCCTTTAAATGTTAAAAAAAAAACTTTCACTTACCACCAAAGTTCCGTAAGAAGCTCTCAACGATGGTTGAAGTTGATTAGATCAGACTGACCGAACAACAAAATATTGGAACAAAATATTGGAATCCTTGAGCTTTGATCCACTTCTAGGTGAAGGAGGATCTTTACTCCAGCCCGAGCAGTGAGTGCCGGTCGATTTAAAGCCCTTTTAGCTCAAAAAAAAGTTTTGAGTCATCTGACACTGACGTCACGAGCTCCCTGAAACTTCCAAGATCCAGCGGCTGCTTGTCACTTGCTCAAATCCCGGGATTGGCCCTGGTAACCTCTGTCTGTGTCAACTACATCCCCAGTCTTTCTATATGGCCGGCGGTGCCAGTAAATTCCACGGTGCACATTCCACTGTTAGAAGTCGCTTCCTTAAAACAAAAAGATAGACACAAAATGCTGGACTAACTCAGCGGGACAGGCAACATCTTTGGAGAGAAGGAATTAAAACAAAAAGTCAATATTTGAAACGGCTTCTTTTGTAATTTAGGATTCATCCCGAGAAAATCGACGTCCGTCATCGCAAAAGACCACTTTGATTACGTGTGGCTATTTTCGAGGTTGAAAATTCTGCCAAATGCCTACTTTAAGAACACTCTGCTGAGTTAGACGAATCATCGAGCATGTTTTGATTTATTTCAGATTCCCAGGATCCGCGGATATGTGTTAACGTTTTATCAATACAATTGTTTTTTTTCACTCACTTGTTCGATTCTTCGTGTAAAACGCCATCATGCCCTTTACAGTTTTATTCTTTGTAGTGTAAACAAGTTTATTCACAAATGACACCCCGTAGAAAGATTTGGCAATGCAAATTGGATAGTTAATTCTGTATTATGACAAACAAATTATACTTTAATATTGAAAAATTAAGGTTGCAGTTCAATATATAAACTAAACCCCTTATGATGTAATAATTTGATTAATAACATGCTAACAGAAATGTAAAGGTGATGGATATTAAACGGGTTGTTGATGTTATGCATGCCAGAACCATTATGTTAGGACTCGCAGTAAAGAGAACCGGGCCCACAAGAAGCTGTTCAAAATACATTGGAAAAACATTTGCTTTCACCGTCATGAATGTGACTCCGACATCGAAATACTTTGTCGATGCAGCTGAGTTTTCCATTAAAGTCCAGATGTCAAAAGTTTTACAAAATATAATCTTCAGTTCACTCTGTAAATCTGTGTTAATTTCAAGAATTCTATGTTCTAGTTGTTAAATCACCACCACTTTAACGGGGATTATAAATACCAGCTAAAGCCTTTTGCCTATGAAAGTTCAGCTAAATGGGCGGCATTTTATATTGATTCCCCGCTGCATCAATACTGAGGTGTAGTGTAAAGGTAACACAGGCAAGAGATATCATTTCAGCAATTTTTCAAAATTCAGACACCTACTGAAAAGAACTCTACTTAAAGTACGTGACGCACACGACGACGCTCATAAGTGCTCTGGAGTAAAGAGAGAAAAATTCGAACAGGATTACTGAATGTCAATGGGAAAGTATTGGTTGAGTCAACAACGTGTCGCAAAAGAACGCGTTTGCAGGTCGTTATTAACAATCCAGAACTATACCCGCTGGCCGGCCCAACAGGCACATGGAAGAGAATAAATATTTATTAATACTTGACGAAGAGAAGTAAGCAGTAAAACAATTCCAATCCTTTAACCTGCATTTAATGATATTTTCCTTCCTTCACTAGGCGTATGTCTGAAGAAGGGTTTCGGCCCGAAACGTTGCCTATTTCCTTCGCTCCATAGATGCTGCTGCACCCGCTGAGTTTCTCCAGCACTTTTGTCTACCTAGGAATATGCCAACCCGTTTAATGACCCTGTGGCAACATTTGGATGCTGCAAATGCTATTAATGTTCAACAAGACAGGCAGCTTCTGTGGCGAGAGAACCAGGGCAACCATCTTACTATCGACCGGAAAGGTTAACTCGGTTCTTCTCCTCACAGACGCTCCTTTAATGATCATTTATTGATTCGGAAAGGGCCACTGGATCAATCATCGTATATGAAATTAGACAACATCATACATTGAGGGGAAATTATCTGGTAACTTGTCATAAGCTTGGCTGTAACGGTGGTGTTCTATGTTATTGTACTATTCTGGACACGTCTAATCACTGGGGAAACATTACTTCCTCCCTGGAAATCAAGTCTGGAAATATTATAGACCTTTAGTTTTTCGTTCTTATTTGCAGATTGCTTAAATAATCATTAAACAGACCATGCAATCGGGATCCAGTAAATTGATGAGCAATAAACATTTTGAAATGTTGTGTTATTGCGCCCTCTCCTTTAAAACTTGTTAAATTATATATTGCGCCTTTTACCAGCTCACTGGCACTAAGACTGTTTGATCTAAAAAGTCTGAAAAAAAATCACTAATACAACCTTTCCCCGCTGCACGCGCGCGACTTTCAACATTTAAATTGTTCGTGGAAGAACATAAACATTGGAAGTGATTTCCATGTGATTTTATTTTCACAGGCATTGAATCTATGTCAGTAAAGTCTACTTTGAATGATTCGGATTGAAAGGGAGAAGCATTGTTTCTGCGGAGTTGTCTAACATCGCGTCTTGTGTACCTACATAATAGGCATGACGTGTGACAAACACTCCCTATAATCATGGCCATACACTTACAGTGCCGCTATAGATATATATCTGAAATATGGTTGTGCATCTGTAATTGTTCTTGGGAAGGAGCTGGCGATGAGCCAGCAACTGTGGTGCTTGCAATGGAGATTTTGCATCAGATATGTTGGGTATGAAGTTCCAAGATTTAGACCTAGCTATAATGAGATAAAGGTTTCATATTTATATCTCTGAACTTGAAAGTGGAACATGCAGGTTCAAATGTTTCCAATTGCCATGCATCCATCCATGTTCTTCAAGGCATTAGAAATGTTGAGTTTTGGAATTGCTATTACATTGTTGCAGTGGATGCTATCACTGCAGCCACAATACACTGGTGGTGGAGAGAAGGAATATTTAAGATAACAAACGGATACCAATAAAGTAAATATTTTAGAATCATAGAAACATAGGTGCAGGAGTAGGCCATTCGGCCCTTCGAGCCAGCACCACCATTCAATATGATCATGGTTGATCATCTAAAATCAGTACCCCGTTCCTGCTTTTTCCCCATATCCCTTGATTCCTGAGTCAACAACGACTACCGACGTGTGGAAAAATCATCACATGGATAAAAATGTCATGCAGTTTTTTTTAATTATAAAAAGCCTCCCATGACCATGGACAGAACTGCCCCGATGATCAGCTTCTCCGTGTCTTTTATGCAGCTGCATGCTTCTCTTGTCATAGAAACATAGAAATTAGGTGCAGGAGTTGGCCATTCGGCCATTCGAGCCTGCACCGCCATTCAATATGATCATTGCTGATCATCCAACTCAGTATCACGTACCTCCCTTCTCTCCATACCCTCTGATTCCCTTGGCCACAAGGGCCACATCTAACTCCCTCTTAAATATAACCAATGAACTGGCCTCAACTACCCTCTGTGGCGGAGAGTTCCAGATATTCACCACTCTCTGTCATGTAATTAACCGCTTTTATCAAATAGTTGCTACAATGCAATAAATGGCATTTAAAGTACTTGGCTGTCAAAAAAAGCGCAAAACATAATGGTGTTTAAGAAACGGACTGCAGGGAGAACTTCAAAGCTTTTGTAAATCGATTAAATTCAGGAAGTTGAACTCAAGATTTAAATCCCTTGAAAGATAGGTTTCTTAACACTGGATAGATGTTCTGCCAGAACGGAGTTGCTGAATAAAATCGTCTCCCGTTTTCCTCCTCCGTTTCTTGCATGACCTCAGCTTGCCAGCTTTATTTGCATTCCGTGATCTGTGTAATGTATATAAGTGTAAAATAATAAACTGACCAAGAAGGTCCAGTGTTCTCCCCTGTTAGTTTAGTTTAGAGATACAGAGAGGAAACAGGCTGTTTGGACCACCGGGACCGCGACGACCAGCGATCCCCGCACATTAACACCATCCTACACCCACTGTGGACATTTTCACATTCACCAAGCCAATTAACCTACAAACCTGTACGTCTTTGGAGTGTGGGGGGATCTCGGAGAAAACCCACGCAGGTCATGGGGAGAACTTACCATCTCATTATAGACAGCACGCGTAGTCGGGATCGAACCCAGGTCTCCAACGCTGCATTTGCTGTCAGGCAGCTGCACCACCACGAATTAAAGCCTGTTTTAAGTATCAAATAGAGGAGCAAGAAGGTGATCAAGGCAGAGAAAGTGTAGAGGCCAATGCCCAGGTAGTCCAACTCGCAGGAGTGCAGGTCCACCATGCGATTCCGTGGCCACGGTGGGCCTTGAGGGAGGTGCAAGTGACATCGGTGACCAGGCGAGGGATGTAGACCCTGTGGTCTGATTGATCCACCACACGAACCACCTGGCGTCGCAGGTGCAGAGAAAGTGGTTGCCGCTTAGCCACAGCTCCCGAAGGTGTTTGATGGCGCTGTCCGGGAAACTGGAGGCCTGGATGGTCTTCAAGTTGTTATAGCTGAGATCCAGGTACTGCAGGGAGGTCACGTCCCGCAGGAAGTCCTTGGTTAGCTTGGAGATCTGGTTGCGGGTGAGGTTGAAGATGCACAGGGTCTGAATGCAGTTGGACAGCATGCGAGGCACTACAACAGGAGGTCCAGCAGCTCCAAGCAGCCTAGCAGGTAAAGCCTGACCCAGTTGAAGCTCCACAGCTGGTTACCGCTGTTCACAAGCTCCATTAGTAGCGGGGGCAGGTGGTCAAACACGTCATGCGGCATGAACACGAGTTTCTTCCCCTAATAATCTGCTGCTATCTGTGTTCGAGAGCGGAAACTTGCAATGGGCAGGCACGGTTCCTCGCCAACAAAGATAGACACAGAATGCTGGAGTAACTCAGTGGGACAGGCAGCATCTCTGGAGAGAAGGAATAGGTGACATTTCGGGTCGTGACACATTAATTCTCTCCAGAGATATGGCAACAGCACAGCACAAAACTAGTCTGAAGAAGGGTCTCGGCCCGAAACGTCACCAATTCCTTTTCTCCAGAGATGCTGTCTGCCCTGCTGAGTTACTCCAGCATTTTGTGTCTATATCCCATGGCTTATAATGTCACCTCACATTGTAAAATCATTATCTGAAGAAATGTCTCCTCGCTGGCTCAAACATAATCTATGTACAACTCACGTTTCTCTGCTTCATATACGTGGGAATTCCCTCAGTATGGTCACTTTTCACATGTCCCGCCCGGTGTTAACCTTTCCCATCAATGTTTGAGCCCCCATCTTCGCTCTGTACCTTCAGCTTCATTGGCGGCTCTCTCCCATCGAACGTATCCAAGTTAATTTCAGACCCCTATATCCATCCATCCATTCATTCATTTCCCATTAAGATCTGACTAATCTCCAACATTTCACTTCTGGCACTCAGGCCAAACCCACGAGTTACTCATGAGCCCCTACGGTAAACTTACGGGCTACTACGGTATTACAACGAGTTTAAAAGTTACAAATTTTTTCTTCAAGAGTAAATTTGACTCGTGGAAATCTTCCAACATGATGTATAGAAGCTGGGATATAATGTTAAAATTGTACAAGGCATTGGTGAGACCAAATCTGGAGTATGGTGTATAATTTTGGTCGCCCAATTATAGGAAGGATGTCAACAAAATAGAGAGAGTACAGAGGAGATTTACTAGAATGTTGCCTGGGTTTCAACAACTAAGTAACAGAGATAGGTTGAATAAGTTAGGTCTTTATTCTCTGGAGCACAGAAGGTTAAGGGGGGACTTGATAGAGGTCTTTAAAATGATGAGAGGGATAGACAGAGTTGATGTGGACAAGCTTTTCCCTTTGAGAATAGGGAAGATTCAAACAAGAGGACATGACTTCAGAATTAAGGGACAGACGTTTAGGGGTAACATGAGGGGGAACTTCTTTACTCAGAGAGTGGTAGCTGTGTGGAATGAGCTTCCAGTGGAAGTGGTGGCGGCAGATTCGTTGGTATCATTTAAAAATAAATTGGATAGGCATATGGATGAGAAGGGAATGGAGGGTTATGGTATGCGTGCAGGCAGGTGGGACTAAGGGAAAAAAGTTGTTCGGCACGAACTTGTAGGGCCGAGATGGCCTGTTTCCGTGCTGTAATTGTTATATGGTTATATGGTTATATGATGAAAATTTTTCACGAGTTAACAAGTTTCCTGAGTACCTGCCGTTAGCATTACGAGTTGTTAAGTTAAGTCCATGAGTTCCAATGTTCCCGCTACGTTAAGATGTTCACTTCCTACAGCTGACCTTGAAGGTGCTGGAGCCATTAATCTCATGCAATCTTCTACTGACCCTTGTTGCTCACATTCGACGTCTCCAACCCACTGAGTATTCGTGTCCTCTGGGCAGGTTCCTGGTTCCACGGCCCGCCTATCTGAAAGGCTTAATGCTTTAGATTTTCAAGCACCGATTCCATTTTCATTCTTGTTACCAACAGCAATCACCTGGCACGAACATTATATGCCATTTGAATGTTTTTCCCATTTTGATGTTTGATGGCAAAGATTGCCTCATTGGCTGAGGAGTAGAAAATGGAACAAAAATACGTTCACAATTTTGGATGGCACTTCAGAAACTGCTTTTCATTTTCAGTCAGAATGTTTTGAATAATTCAATCATCAGCAAATATGCATACCTCCAAACTTATGATCCAGTTGAAGGTAGTTGGATTTAGCTGAGGCCAGTACACACACCTGAGGAAAACATGGAGTGTTGGAGTAATGTAATTGTAATTGTTAATGATTTTATTAGATAAGTATGAAAACAAAACAAGTATGTAAATCATACAAGGAATTTGCCAGAGTCATACCAAAAAGCAACAAAACACGCAACTACGTAAACATTTAACATAACCATCCATCACAGCGGCTCCTCCACACTCCTCACTGGGATGCAAGGCTTATCTTCTTTCCTCCATTTTCTCCCGTGGTCGGGAGCTCCCAAGGTAGATCCCCAGCAAGAGGCCGCCAGCTCCATGATATTAGGCTGCAGTGCAGACCGAGATACGATAAGGAAAAAGTTGCATCTCCATCGAGGAAAGAGATTTAAAAAGTTTCCTCCACCCTCCCACATAATACAAAACTAAACACACACTAAAATAACATTTAACTACAGACAAAGAGCAGACAACAAAGAGGGAAAGGGACAAGACAGACTGTTGGTGAGGCAGCCATTGTACAGCACCACCTGGTCAATGAGATACAACATCTAGGGAGGGAAAATGCTAGATTTCACCATCTGTAGTTCCTTGTGGCCTGAGGAATGCCTGAAATAATGACCCGAGGATTAATAAGCACAGCCATTTTCTTTAGTGTTCTGAATGATTCCAGTCAGTTAAGAGAAATTTCAGTAACATTGACTTTAATGTTATCAAGGCCTTTCATACCAAACTCTGGAACGTATTGAGCCATGGAGCTCAAGTAACGTAATAACTGATAATTTCTTAGTAGTTATTGTTGAGCAATTTCTTTTTTTTCCAACGTGGGTACATTTGGCATGATGAGAAGCATTTACTTTGGCATGGCTCATGTGTAGATGCATTCCTGGGCACTTTCAGTTTTTCCGAGGCAGTCCCTCAGGATGGAGGATGATTTGCTTCCAATTGAGTCCATAACATATGGACTTAGGAACATGTGTGAACGATTTCCGAGAGAACACCGCTACCTACGGCTGTCATTTTTAGCCACCTCGCTCAGAGCCCCCCTCCGCCGCATCTTTCCACCATGTGCCGAGGATATTTCCCGTCGATGAAAAATGACAGAGATATTAATGTTTTTACAAAATTCCCCATTCTCTCTGCTGCCCCTGCTGGAGGGAGGGGAGGGACTATAAAACCAGGAAGTGGTGTGCCTCAATCAGTCTCTACAAGTGGTGCGCCTCAATCAGTCTCTGCAAGTGGTGTGCCTCAATCAGAGCTCTAAATAACACTGAACAAATGTCTCCACAGCTGTGAGTACCCATAATGTGGTTTGAAAATGAAAATATGGTGAGTTTGAGGGGAAAAAAGCACTGCCTGCAAATGGTTATTTGGGTTGAAGTAAAAAGACACCCTCTCTCTCTCTCCCCTCCTCTCTCTCCCCACCTCTCTCTCCCTATCCCTCTCTCTCTCCTATCCCTCTCTTTCTCTCTCTCTCTCTCTCTCTCTCTCTCTCTCTCTCTCTCTCCCCTCCATCTCTCTCTCCCCCTCTCCCTCTCTCTCCTCTCCATCTCTCTCCCTCTCTCCCTCTCTCTCTCCCCCCCTCCCTATCCTCTCCCCCCTCCCTCCTCCACTCCCCCTCCTCTCTCCCCCCTCTCTCCTCCCTCTCTCTCTCTCTCCCTCCCTCCTCTCCCCTCCCTCCTCTCCCCCTCTCTCCTCTCCCCCGCCCCCCCTCTTTTTTTCTCCCTCCCCTCCACTCCCCCACAATCCATCCCCTAACCCCCCCCCTCCACACCCCTACCCCCCTCCCTCCACCCTCCCTCCCCTCCCTGCTCCCCACCTCGTCCCCCTCCCATTACCTCACCCCCCTCAGCACACCCTCTCCCCTCCCCTCCCTCCTCCCTCTCCTCTCTCCCCCCCCCCTCCCTCTCCTCCCCTCCCCCCCCTCCTCCCCCCCTCTCTCTCCCCCCCTCTCTCTCTCCCCCCATCTCTCTCCCCCCTCTCTCCCCCCATCATTTCCCCCCCCATTCCCCCCTCCTCCCCCACCTTTCCCCCCTCACCCCTTCTCCTCTCCTCCTCCCACCCCCATCCCTCTTGCCCCTCTGTCTCTCTCTGTGTCTCTGCCCCTTCTCTCTCTGCCCTCACTCTCTAATCCCCCCCCCTCCCTCTCTAGACTGTGACTGCAAGTTGGGGGCTATGCGTCAGTAGATAGGGTGGTTATGGGGTAAAAGGAGCAAATTAATAATATTAATATAATATCAAGGGGGGTAATTGGCGTGAGTGCGGGCGGAGGGGGGGGGGGAATAGTTAGTGTGTGTGTGATGCCTCATGCCCCCCCCCCCCCCCCCCCACAACCGCAGTTGGGGGAACAGACCCAACGGGTCTGCACTTGGTCTAGTACTTCAATAAAGATACCCAAATGTTCCACCACAGGTCAAAGAATCTCATGATCCAAGGAGTTTGTCACAATTTTTCAAGAAGGCTTTGAAAACATTTAATGCATTTCCTTTGTGCTCCTGACAAATTACAGAGGTCAGATGGAAGATCTGGTAACAGGAGGCTTGTGTCAGGAATGTGGACAATGTAGCTAATCTCTTTGAAATAGACTAAGCTCAACAATAGTATACATTGGCTGGAGAGAGAATGCTGATTTTGGTTTGCTTATCCTGCCAGAAAATTTGGAGGAATTTGTACTGAATTTGCTGTAAGTGTAAGTGTCCCAAATCTCTTGTGGACAGAAATCTTAGGATCACTGCTGGTCGATAAGTATTAGCATCTTGCCGAGTTTAAATTCTTCAAACACCTTTTCTCTCTGAACAGAGGTTAAAATAAGGCAGTACAGGGCAGCATGGTGGTTAAAAAAAAAAGGCAGATGCTCTATGATGCATTTTATGAAACAACTCTAAGAAATTTACACAACTTTACCGTAAAATGTCGAAATTACTTTCACCCTTGCCTCAGATGGCCAGACATGTGTTGCATCATCGTTGACGTATCTCTTCACTGACAGGCCACTCCCGAGATGTGGAAAATAGTTCAAGTTTTCCAAAGTCTTTGCCCTTTTACAGCTGTGCCGGCTGGCAGAGAATCTTTGATTTGCAGATGTGTTGATTCTCTGCAACGCTTCACTAAGAGATTCAACAATGACTTGGAGCTCAGTCTCTGAATGTACACATATGCATGCATTGCCGGCAGACTGCATTTGTTAAAGTTGTAGGGTCCTCGACTGTGGAGTAAAAGTGATAAATATAGAGCTGCAGGGTTAGTTCTATTCCTGTTGACAGCCCTTTAGAGTTGAGTTGCAATTTTATCATGGCAAGAGTTGGACAAAAGTGTTTGTATGATGATGCATTCTTGCTTGACCCTGGTATAGATTCGGATCAGATCTGTAGTGGACTGACTGGTTTGATTCAGAGAGACTCAGGTAATTTTCTGATGGATCTATTCCCTATTAGGGACGGTGGGCAACGCGACTCTCGTCAGCAGCGGCCTCTGCAGTCCGTCTGTCTTTTTATTATTGTAGTTTTTATTTTATTTTTGTTGGGGTATGTGTGTGGGGGGGTGGGGGTGGGGGGGGGGGGGTGGGGGGTTGGGGGGGGGGGGCTGGGCAACTTTAAAATCTTTCCACTGCACAGGCAGACCCGACCTGGCTTCTTGGTGTGGTGGAGCACTGCTGCGACCCGACTCCCGGAGATTCGGAGGCTGCAACTGCAGGTCTGGCGGACGGCAACACCGGGAGCCCGTGGGTCCCTGGTGGGAGACCGCTTTTCGGGGCTTCCGCAACTGCGACTTCTCCCGCCCGAGTTGCGGGGTTGAAGAGCACCTGGAGCGGGGCCTTACATCACCCCCCGCGCGGCTTGGAATGGCCGCGGGACTTTGCGAGCGCCTGCCAGGGGCTCCAACAACAAGACCCGGTGTGCGACCTTGCACCACCCGGCGTGGCTTAAATGGCCGCGGGACAATCGCCATCGCCAGCCGGGGGCTTTGACTTTGACTCTGACATCGTGGTGGGTGGGGGGTGCAGTGGAGATATAAGTTTTTTTGCCTTCCATCACAGCGATGTGATGGATGTTTGTGTAAATTGTGTTGTGTCTCGGGTCTTTTTCGTTTTGTAATGTATGGCTGCAGAAACGACATTTCGTTTGGACCTCAACGGGGTCGAAATTACAAATAAATTGTATTGTGTATTGTATTGTGTATTGTGAATAGAAGAGAGGTGATTATAGAAACAAATGAGAAATTGGATGCACAGAGTCTCTTGCCCAGGGTAGGGGAATCGAGGACCAGAGGACATAGGTTCAAGGTGAAGGGAAAAAGATTTAATAGGAATCCTAGGTGTAACGTTTTCACAGAAAGGATGGTGGGTGTATGGAACAAGCTGCCAGAAGAGGTAGTTGAGGCTGGGACTATCCAATCATTTAAGAAACAGTTAGACAGGTACATGGATAGGACAGTTTTGGAGGGATATGGACCAAGCGCAGGCAAGTGGGACATTTGTTTTGGCCGGTTTGAACAAGTTGGGCCGAAGGGCCCTTTCCCACACTATGACTCTATGACTAAAGCTTTTCCAACTGGGGTGGCACAGTGGTGTAGCAGTATAGCGCCAGAGATCTGAGTTTGATCTTGACTATGGGTGCTGTCTGTACGAAGTTTGTACATTCTCCCTGTGACTATGTGGGTTTACTCCAGGTCTTCCCTGTTTTTTGTTTAGATTTCCAGCATCTACAGATTTTTTGATTTTCAACAACTAAGAGTTTGATGAGAAAATAATAATGTGTCTTTTTTGGCAATCACTATTCATATGTTAATGGATGGTAATTTGTGCTAAGAAAGGAATATAGCTAGAAGTGCAATTCACCACAAGTTGCTGGACTCTTCTATTAACCACAGAAGAACAGAAGCACAGCATCAACCTCCTCTTACATTCAAGAAAAATAAATTTAGCACAGCGAATTGGGGCTGGTTCTTAATCATGTAAGGAAAGGATTTAAGTTCCTACCATGTCTTTCAATCTTTTTGGCTAAAAAAAGGAAAATTGAAACTGTGGGGATTACAAACCCAGAGGCCAAGAGCTGGAAAGTGGGATTAAGCTGGAAACTTACTTTTCTGCCAGCGCGACATGGTGGTATATTTTGCCTTCTTTACTGCCATTTCCTTATTATTCTGTGCTGAATTTTCCATTGGATACTAAAGTATTTCCAGGGATCTTCTTCCAATTTTGCATTTTTTAATATTATTCTTACATTTCCGTTATGTTCCATACTTTTATATTGCTTTTGATCCAAACTCTTTTCCCTCTTGCACTTAGTCAGGCTATGTATTTTCCAGTAATTACTCATTTTGTTTTCTTCCGTTTCAGTAACTAATGAGAGAGTCCCAAGACAAACTCTAATCCATCCATTCTCTATTGAACAGTTCTTGCATTTGTCTGCTGTGCTTCGTAAAGAAATGCTGCATCTATATACTACGCATCTAAACAATTTAAAATGTAATTAGTTTGCGACCAAAAAAAACTGTGTGATTTAAATTACATTCTGCAAAGGAAAATGCAGCTTTGAACATAACTTTCACCACTGGGAGGCACCATTGCTTCTCGTTCAGCATAACTTTCTGTCTGGAGTTGCACATTAATGTTCAGGCTGCTTATTTCTTTATATCTTTCATAAATGTTTTGTTTGAAACAAGCTATTGCATATTTCTACTTGCCGTACAAGTAATATTTATTTTGTAGTCTTTGTGCAAGTTGAACGTAAATTCCATCTTTATGTGTTCCATGCCTACTGGTACAATGTCAATTTAATTTAGTTGCCGTCCTTTGCTTTGCATGCACTCACCGTCTGTTTACTCAGAGTGATTCATATCCCTTTATCTAATGTGCCACAAAGGGATATGCTAGAATTTAGGACTGGAACCAGTTACACAGTCAGCCTTTTGTGCTGTTTTTAGTGACAGATCTAATGTTCTTGCCAATGCAACTTCTTCTCCTGCATGGATGCAGACTGGCAATTAATCTGGTAGAAATGGGGCATGCACTGCTGCTTTCATAACTGCAATGAAGAAAATGGCTAATTATATGTTAAATCGCTCATTACATTAGTAATTTCTATCAGCCTTAATGGCCCGTCCTTCCCCTAAAGGAGCTGCAATTCTCCTATATTCCTGAACTATGTGGGGTAAATATACAGAAATTTAATTAATGTTTCAGTCTTAACTACTTTTACTTAAATGAATTTGCCCTTTGAGCAGGATGCAGGATTAACACCTGAGGCCCTGTTCCACACAACTTCCAGTGGGAGTACATGGAAATCCATTTTTATTATTGATTAACAACTAGCCCTGAATGGAGTACACCAGTTTATTCCTTGAAAAACAAATCAACATGTCCCTTTCCAAATTCTTAGATTTTGAGCAAAGCACAAAGTGTTTACGGAACTCAACGGGTCAGTCAGCATCTCAGGGAATGGGTAGGAAATGTTTCAGATTGGAAATCTTTCAGGTTTTAGTTTGCTGCATCTGCTTTGCAGGCTTTAAAGTGAGCTTTTAGTGGCATTTCTCTTATTTGGCAATATTTTTACTAGTCAAACTATTAAATAGAGTATTCATAATAGGATTTTTACTTTTTTTTCTCTCTCAAACTACCACACTGCTGATTATTTTCCTATATGTTTCATTCTTGTTTTTTCCTCTTCTTTTAAATATTTTTGTCATGAAATTGTATTTGATATTGTACATCCAATTGTCATCTTACATTATTCTACTCATTTGTCACAATTCTGGTTATCTCATTATTTGCCCAACTAAACAAAATAAAGCCATCACATATATTTCCAGAAAATGTTTTGAAATGTTAAAAGACATTGTGACATAAATATTAGTCTTTGTCCTATGTTGTCTTCTTCTGCAAAAATGCTATTAAAATGTTAACATTTAAATACCTTTCATTCACATTTGAAAGATTATTTACAATGAACTTAGAGCAGGTTAATTATTAAGATAATAAATAATAATTTGAAGCCTAAAAATGTGCACAGGTTGAATCTTTCATGAAGAAGACTGTTAGAGAAATACTAGACTAAGTGGGACCCGTTGGGTCCCTGTCACAAGGGAAGCCTGGTCCCCCAACGCAAGCCGTTCCCCAAGGCAATATTCCACCACACACCCGTTCCCCCAACGCAACCCGTTCCCCCAACGCAATATTCCACCACTCACGCCTATCCCTCTTCCATCGAATCCACCCCTCCCTCTCGCCCTCTCTCTCTACACACCCCTCTATCCTACCTTGCCCATCACCCCGGACCCCTCCCTACCATCCTGCACTTCACACCACCCCTCTCCCCCACTCCCCTCCCTCATCCCTCTCCCCCCCCCCCCCCCCCCCCCCCCCCCCCCCCCACCACCACCATGCTGTGGGTCGGGCTGTGGCACTCCATCTCCCCGTGTAACACTGTGGTGTGTTAGGGCCACTCCCGGTGTCCACGTCCAAGAGCAGGAGTCGCTGGACGCAGGACCCACGGTTTCCTTCGCCAGCAGGTAGCTACCCAGGTCTTAGAGCAGCGCCAGGGCCTGGAACTTGGCCTGGTTCTCGTACTTGGCCCGTCCCTGGCAGTAGGCGGCCGAAGCACTCCTGTACGTGGGCCTTGACGGAGCCGGGCTCGCTGTGCCGGGGGGGGGGGGGGGGGGGGGGGGGGGGTAGGGTGGGGGGTGGGGGTGGCAGGCAGGCGAGCCAGAGCTGCCCGCAGAGCAGGATGTGGAGGCTGGGCGGCCCCACAAGGCGCTGGTGCATCTTGACCCAGGCCCCGGGCTTGGGCCCGCCTCCAACCCTCAGCTCGGCCACCACCTGGGCTCCAGTCCAGGCCTCGACTTCATCTCCAGGCTTGTTCCTGACCCCGCACCCAGGCTCGTCCTTGGTTCCAGTCCAGGCCCAGACCACGGGCTCGGCCCACAGCACCACCATCCCCACCAGGTACAGTGCGGCTGTAGCTCTTCGGGTGGCTTGTGCCACTCCTTCATCATGGGGGCGGGGCTGCTGCTTGGGGCAGGGGTGCTGCTTGGGGCGGGCTGCTAGGGGTGGGGCGGGGCAGGACTGGGCTGCATGGGACTGCCTGCTTGGGGTGGGCTGGGCTGCGTTGCTTTGGGTCCCTTCGAAAGTCCAGTTGGAAATCTCCACTGTAATGGCGCAGGAAGGGGTGGACCATCCCGAGGAGTGACAGGGAAAGAGACTAATCTGTGCGTGCGCAGAGATCGATCTGCGCACGCGTGGTTTTTAAGATTTTTAAACCTCGCTAACTTTTACGACATTCAACCGATCGGGACGAAACTTGGCGCACTCGTAGCACAGGAGAACGGTGACTGAACCGGTGAAAAATCGTAGCGCTATCGCTAATCGTTTTTGCGCAAATAGATAGACTGCCTAACCAGAAGATAACAAGATCAGAGTTTTAGTTATGTATAGATAGATAGATGAGCTGTTCTCTAATATTGCCACCTGTATATTAGAGTAAGATTATGAGGCACTTTATTAAAAATATCTGATTTATTTATTCATTGCTCACATTTATAACACTGAAGCATTGTTTCAAATGATCTTATATTATAATATCAATAGAAAATTAAATATTTCCAGATTCTTAAAATATTATGACATATATTGGTCTACAACTGAAGTGATTTCAGAAATATTGGAT
The DNA here is from genome assembly GCF_028641065.1 of Leucoraja erinaceus. NCBI lineage: Eukaryota > Metazoa > Chordata > Chondrichthyes > Rajiformes > Rajidae > Leucoraja > Leucoraja erinaceus. The sequence goes on from NC_073381.1 coordinate 58,321,261, forward strand.
CCAACATGATGTCACTTCAAGTTTTCTGGCCATATTGATCTCTCTCTTCTTCCACCTGCACTCACTATTGAATCCCAGGGCACTTTAATAATTCCTGAACTGAAGGATCGGATAGACCTTGTAACTGCCCCTTAGATGGCACCCAGCACAGATAGGATAAGAAGCATTGGGACATTCAATTCAATGGGTATATTGACCCCCATTCAAATGATAGGTTGAACTAAGCATTTTGTTTTTTTCTCTACATTGTAGAAGCATAGAAATATAGAAAATAGGTGCAGGAGTAGACCATTCGGCTCTTTGAGCCAGCACTGCCATTCAATATTATCATGGCTGATCATCCAAAATCAGTACCCCATTCCTGCTTTCTCCCCATATCCCTAGTTTAATGTGCTCAAATGTATGTCCTTTTAAATTTGTTTTCAATAAAGTTTTCATTTTTATATTATCTAAATCAATTTAAGCTCAGAGATTATTTAAAAAGCAGACCCTTGATAGCTTAGCCCTCAGTATCATGGTGAGAGCCAGAGAAAGCATTGTCTACAACCTTGCGATTTGTGGCGCAGTCTCATGGTAGGGTCACAGAACCACTCTCAAAGTCAGAGCTAAACGGGTTAATAAGATGAACATGTTTCAGACAACAAATGAGATCAATGGCAATTTGATCAATTGGAACTGATATTCAGATCATTCAGATGATACATTAAAAAATAAGACAGAAACTGTAATGAGTTAGCATTAATATCTATCAGCATAATGATAACAGTGCACTGTCAGCTTGGTCAAAACACAGTTTAAAATATTTTCTCACCGTTTTTGCCACAAGTGAACTGAATGACTTCAGGAGAAATATACAGAGCAAAAAAATTGTTAGTGTGGATGCGGTATCATTATGAATCATACGATTCATCAGTTGAAAAATGAATTAGTGTCAGAAAGTTGTACATTTTGGTCAGTCCTGATGACATATGGAATTCTGGTCCTTTTTATCATGGCTGAAGAAACTGCTTAATAATACATTGTAAATTGTTCGTCAGGTTTACAAGCCTAATACAATAATATAATCATTGGTACATTTCTAGATTCTTGTTCATGAATTGGTTTGTTGTATTATTTCAGCGACCTATGTTCTGGAATAAAGGCAGATTAATTTATTGAAAATCATACCCATTTTATTATCCTGTATTTTCTTTAATTTCCTCACTATCTTTCTCAATCCCATAGTTAATGGTATTCTGAGACTTGGGATCCTGGCTATTGCTTGGTTCTGTACTAAAAGGCTTCACTTTAGAACCTGATAGAGGTAAATCTTCAGTCAGCTTTGATTTATCAAAAGACTCAATAAATTGGGGATGGCCATGTTTTTTATATCTCTTCTGCGTTGAAATAGTTATTTGCTTGAAAACAAGGTAAACTATTTCAGCTATATTTAGAAGAAGTGACACACAAGCGACAGCCAGCATGAAAATGATGAAGATGGTTTTCTCTGTTGGACGTGAAATAAAACAATCTACGGAATGTGGACAGGGATATCTACTGCACACATACATGGGATCCAAAGAAAAGCCATAGAGATACCATTGACCCACAATGAAACCAATTTCAAGCAGAATTTTACACAAAACATGTAAAATGTAGGTAAATAATAGGATTCCTTGTATTTTTACTTTTCCATTCCTTACAATGTACTTTGATGTCTTCTTAACTTTTCTGAAGATTTGTTCATCAATGTGTTGTCTTCTCTCCAAGTGGACAACATGTACAGCATGTCCAAGGTACAGCAAGGTAGGTGCTGAAACAAAAATGATCTGAAGAACCCAAAAGCGAATGTGGGAAATTGGAAAAGCTTCGTCATAGCAGACGTTTTCACAACCAGGTTGGCGTGTGTTGCAAAGGAAGCCAGACTGTTCATCACCCCAAACCTTCTCTGCAGCAGATCCAAGCAATAAGATCCTGAAGATAAATAATACGGTGAGCCAAATTTTCCCAATCACTGTAGATTGTGCCTGAACTTTGTCCAGCAGTCTTCCAAGTAGAGTCCAATCCCCCATTCTTCAAAGTATACCTGCCAAATTAAACACATACACAACTAAATGTACACAAAATCACCTGCATTACAAACTGGATGTTATTCTTGTACTTTTCCATATGGGATGGATATTTGCAAGAGCTGTCAGCCTCACCTGTCACAACATCAACAAGGAGGCCATGGAAGCTCTGGAAAAATGCCCTAAATTGTGAATGAAGATAGACCATGTGGAAATTCAGCCCCTGGAATATATTCAACTTGTCTGAACTCTTTTTATTTTACTTTTTATTATATTTGACGCATTTCATGTACGTCAAAAATAATTTTATTGAATTACCTTAAATTAAAGGTAACAAATTCAAGATTAAGGATGCTGCGGTTTCCTTTTTCTATTCTTCAAATATTGGAATACTCTGTACAACCCTGTAGGAGATTCTTCATTTTTGTAAAACAACAGCAAATTAGGAAGGCAACTCAAAGGCAATTAGGGCAATTAGGTAGGGGTGATTAATAAAGATAGGTCTTCACAGCAATTGCCACATTCCATAAAATAATAAAATTACTGGTAACTGAGGTGCTGTACCTTGTTTATGAATGATTATGACTATTCCACTATACAAGGTATTCGCCTCAAGGTATGCAGCCTGTAGATGGGGACATTACAATAGGGCAGTTACCTAGTTTATGCAAGTCCTCCCTAAGTGTTTGCACACATTCATACATAAAAGCAGACCTGAATCGTCTTGGTCCATTGATTACTGCAATCGGTTAATAACAAAATGTATCCTTGTGACATTTTGTCATTAATGTGGGAAGAAGTTTCCTCTGTTATAGATTATGTTTATTTTTATGGCACAAAATACAATTGATCCATGTATAATTTCACCGAACATTATAAACCAACACATTGATCTCAGATTTGGCTTAAAGATTCTAGAAAGGGATTACAACCTGTTACTTGCCCAGAGAGAAAATCTATAATTTCATCAAACGTTGCATCGTATCCACAACAGGTCAAAATGGGTTACAGTTTAAGGATAAGGGGGAAGTCTTTTAGGACCAAGATGAGAAAAACATTTTTCACACAGAGAGTGGTGAATCTCTGGAATTCTCTGCCACAGAATGTAGTTGAGGCCAGTTCATTGGTTATATTTAAGAGGGAGTTAGATGTGGCCCTTGTGGCTAAGGGGATCAGGGGGTACGGAGAGAAGGCAGGTACGGGATACTGATATTCCTTTGCTCCATAGATGCTGCCTCACCAGCTGACTTTCTCCAGCATTTTTATCTACCTTCATAATTTTATTTGATCTGTTTACAAGAAACAAGGGGAAAGGTTTGAATATCGAACAACCAAATGAAAGCCAAAGGGCCTAAGGTGAAATAATGTCAATTTACTAGAGTTGTTTTTTTAAATGTTAAAATTAAATATGGCAGAGCCTGATATCCCTGTAGCTCCTTCAATGAAAATTGATTTTTTCAAGATTGAATAATGATCTAACTGTAAAATGCTTTGAAAATGTGTCAAGTGTAGCAGATAGAGTGAAACAACGGATAATCAAACACAATAATATACTATACAGATGATAAAGCATGCAACATCCTCCCAGGGTTCAACTAGTCAGATGGTGACAGTGAAGACCATAACACAATAATGTCAAAGTCTAACTGATATTTAATCATTAAGGAAGTAAAAGATTTGTAAAAATGATCTGAAGTAAAGTAGCAACATCCATAGATCCACCTGACATTGCGAACAACTGTATTGTTGATTAAAAAAACACCCAGGGAAATGTCAATGGTCTGACTTTGCTCAATAAATTGAATGCAAATTGTTAGAAAAGTAGAAGAGCTAGCAATCTGGTCATTCTACCACAAGTATTAAGTAGTGATAGGGTAGTCCTTTGCAGCCAAGCTACTTTCAAATTATGCCAAAAATCAGATACAGTCTAAACCTTCCAAAACTGAATTTAGTAGCTAATACAGCTGCTCCTTTTGAGTTTGGTCCCACCTCATGTGGAATAGACAACTTCTCTCACCATAGACAAAGAAGTACAGCATTTAAGCTCGAGAAGAATTACATCATGTCTTACAAATACAATTATGCAAGTGCCAACCACAGTAGTGAGAGCTACCCAAACCTGCATTCTTGTCTCTATGTTATGAAATGGAGAAAGAGGCACTAAAGAAACCAGAGAAAAGATTTAAACAATATTCAGAAATGAGAGTGAAGGGTAGCAGAGATGAAGCAATTAAACCCGCTGGAGTTTACAAGAATGAGGGGGTCCTCATTGAAACATACAGAATAGTGAAAGGCTTGGATAGAGTGGATGTGGAGAGGATGTTTCCACTCGTGGGAGACTATGCACTAGAGGTCTTGGTCTCAGAATTAAAGGACGTTCTTTTAGGAAGGAGATGAGGAGAAATTTCTTTAGTCAGAGGATGGTGAACTGTGGAATTCTCTGCCACAGAAGGCTGTGGAGGCCAAGTCGGTGGATATTTTTAAGGTATAGCTAGATAGATTCTTGATTAGTACAGGTGTCAGGGAGAGGGCAGGAGAATGGGATTAGGCGGGAGAGATAGATCAGCCATGATTGAATGGCAGAATAGACTTGTTTGGCCAAATGGCCTAATTCTATACCTATTCTTTATCACCATATAGCCTTATAATTACAAAATGCAGGATGCACAGAAAAATATAACTGGAAGTCAGAGAGCGAGAGAGAGAGAGGCTGTGTCTTTCTCAGCTCCAGTGGCTGAGAAGTTTTAAGCAGCCTTTGAAGGATTCTGTCGATGGGAAAGGAACAGAGGCAGAGGGGCTTCATAGTCTAACTTATTGTTGGACTGTTGAAACTTTCCGCTGCGTCAAAAAGTCCTTCATTTACTTTGAAAATTCCTGGAGAAGTCTCTACATTGTTGAGGGAGCAGGGAGCGGCTGCCATTGGCGGACTGCCAAGAGTGCCTGGACATCGAGGGTTTGAAGTGTTTCGGTGCCTTTGTCGTGTTTTTGGCACTGTTTCTCCACCCTAAAGTTATTTTGCACAGTGCGGCTGCCTGGCTTAATGTGAAGAAGGTGCTTTTGCGTTCGGCAAGACATGGCGAGCTGTTTCTGATGTGGACGAGTTTGGGAATTTTCTTTCTTCAGCTGGAGGACTTTGCTTTTTGAGGATTGCTTTGGGCTGTGACTGTCCTTGGGAATTAATTTGCTGAGCTGCTGGAGTGCCGGGAGCTGGTTTGTGCCTCTGCCCGGATGGCGATGTCGGGGGCGCGGCCGAAGGCGAGGAGCTACGCAGCAGTGACATCAGCAACGAAAGTGAGGCCATCTGAACATGAGCCTCATGTTGACTTGGACTGGGACAGTTTTGGTATCTCGGTTCAAACTGGGCCCCAGATGTCCAGGGGAACAATTACGAAGGCTATGAATGCCCTTCTTGGTAGGGGGGCTATTGTCTCTTCCGAGCTCGAGAGGGGAAAGGTTGAGATGATATTGAAGAACCGGGAGGATGTGGCCAAAGTGTTGGAGAGGGGGATTTCAGTGGGGGGGGTCCATATATAGGTGAATCCATGGGTGTCCAGGGTGAGACCGGTTCTCCTGCAGAGTTGCCCCACATGTATTCCGGATGCGACACTCATTCCACACCTGTCTCAGTTTGGGGAGGTGCGGTCTAAGTGCTTTAGGCTCATGCAACCTGGAGGGGACCCGGAGGAAAAAGGGATTCTCAGTTTCAAAAGGAGAGTGTTCGTGAAGGTGGGGGAGGGGGAAGGTGATGAGGGGAGTTTCGAGGTGGAGTGTAGGGGTCTCCCCAGAACCGTGCGTTGGAGTTGGAGAAAGGCACGGTGTCATGCGTGCGGTGGTTATGGACATCTCCGTAGGGAATGTCCTAATCAAGGGGTCGCTGCTAGAACTTCTAGCGCAGCGGCCCAGGAATGCACTGCTGGCCCATCAGGGGTTGCTCGTCATGTCTCGGAGGGGCGGGGTGGAATCGCTGACCTGGCTGGGGCTGCCGGCTCTGCCTCGGTGATCCGGGGCAGCGGGGATAGCCCTTCTGGGTCTGCAGTTTCCGCCTTGGGGACCCGGGGCAGCGAGGGCCCCCGCCCCCTACATCCTGAACCTGTGGGGGTGGCTGAAGGTGAGGCACAGGGTGAGGGGGGAGAGAAATGGGAGCAGCAGAAGAAGAAGAAGAATAAGCAGAAAAAGATCACCCAAGCGAGTCAAAAGCAGGCGGGTGTGCTACTGCCGAGTGCGGAGATCACCCAAGGGGCGCCTGTCAGCTCCAGGGGGGTCCAGAGTGAAACTGCCGTGGCCCAGCAAGGAGCTGAGGTGGCTCTGAAGGGGGTAGGGAAGGTAAAACGTGCGGGTGGTAAGGAGGCTGGGGGTAGTGTGGAGGAGGAAGACCCTCTCCTTATGGAGGTTACCACACCGCCGCATGCTAGTGGGACAAAAAGGAGGATTGGGCCTGGTGAGGAAGAGCAGGGACGTGAGTCCAAAGTTAGGGGGGTGCATTTTTCCAGACCTTCCACCACCAATGTGGTTGGAGGTCAGGAAATGACGTCTTCTGGGTTGGAGGTTGAGCATCCACTTCAGGGATCTCTCGAGGGTACCACAGGGTCAGGTGATGGGGTAGACCCCTCTGGAGTTGTGTCCTCTGGGCGGGGGGATGTCCTTTTGTCTCAGGGGCCCTCCGAGGGGGGGATCTCATCGTGTGTTGATCTTGGCTCCCCTGGGGGTGTGTCCTCTGGGTCGGAGGAGGTCCCCTCGTTTCAGAGGCCTACTGAGGGTGTTAGCACGCAGGAGGGTGGGGTAAGCTCCCCTGGTAGTGTGGACCCTGAGACGGGGGATGAGCAGAGTCAGCCCGAGGGAGGGGGGTCGGGGGGAATGGTGTGTACCAATCAGTGCTCAATATTAGAGCCAATGGAGGTGCTGAGGTGTGTATTGTATTGCCGGTTGAATTGGTAGGGGAGGGGGAAAAAACTAGTGGAGAGCCTCTGGATGTTGCCAGTGGAGAGGGTGCTTTCGGTGCTGTGGAGGTCGGAGTTATTTCAGGCAGCGACCTTCTTTCAGATTCTGGGGGTGCCAGTTTACCACAGACCCTTGGGGGTGCCTCTTGTTTTCTCTTCCCCAGGCCCAGATATAGAGGGTGAGGACAGAGCGTAGGAGCCCAGCCAGTCAGTGGGCTGCGTGATGCGGATAGGGGCTTCGGGATCCTTCCCCGGCATTGATCCTGGGGGTGGTGTCATGCCGGAGGAGGGGGAGAGTGATGGGGCCAGTTTGTGTGGAGGGGTTGGCGAAATTGCAGAGAGCTCTGGTTTTTCGACTTCTGATAATGACCTTGGTGATGCTGAGCGTGTTGTGTCAGGTGCGAGTAACTTGGACGATAGCCCAGGAACCAAGGACGAGTCTCATGCAATTGTTATCTGTGAGGTGCGGGAGTTTTTAAAAACAAGCCGTACCAGCAGGACAAAGATTGATGCTGCTAAGAGACGGTGGGCTGATCTGTCGTCCTTAGTTAAAACTTTCGAGGCTATCCTTGCCACCAAGGATAGTGATCTTCCTGGCTCTGAGCAGTGCCAGTTTAGGGACTTTTTGGAGTTCCTAAAAAGAGAGAGGGCTACAGAGCCCAGGAGGAGAAGTGTGAGGATTTCAATTTAATGTGTCAGTGCATTCACGCTAGTCACACTAAACTTAAACTGGAGTAGAGCGAGTTTTCGCAGATTCCAGCTTTTATCGGTCCTTAGGGAGGGGAAATTTGCAGTGTGTTTTCTGCAGGAGACGCATACTGTTGTAAGTGATGAACCCACCTGGAGGTTGGAGTGGGAAGGTGAGGTCTATATGAGTCATCTTAGCTCAAATTCGAGTGGGGTGGCCATTCTGTTGGCTCAGAATTTCCTGCCCAATATTATAAAAGTGCAAGAAGTTGTGCCAGGACGTTTGCTCCATCTGGCCGTTGCATTTCATTAACATGTATGCCCCCAGCTCCGGCACGATGCAGGCCGGCCTACTTCAGGAGGTGAGTGCTCTGTTGAGCACTATTGATCGGGGAGAGTGTGTCTTCCTTGGGGGGGACTTTAACTGCACACTTGAGGTGCAAGATCGTTCTGGTACTCAGTGTGCTCCTGCTGTAGCAAAGAAGCTGAGAGGGTTGATTGATTCTTTTGAGTTGGTTGATGCGTGGCGGGACCTCAACCCAGACTCCACTGCTTTTTCACGGAGGTCTGAGGGCGGTGGTTCCCGCATTGATCGAATATATATCTCCCGAGCGTTTGTTTCCTGTGTCTCAGCGGCCTCAATGCAGCTGGTGCCATGCTCCGACCACTGCCTGGTGCGTGTGGATTTTAATCCAGCGCGCGTTCGGGCCGGGTCTGCGTACTGGCACTTTAATAACCGGCTGCTGGAGTATCGGTGTTTCCGTGAGTCATTCAGTCAGTTTTGGGTGAGGTGGAGGGAGAGGCAGAGGTGCTTCTCTTCCCTAAGGCAGTGGTGGGATGTGGGAAAAGCTCACATCCGTATTTTTTGTAAGGAATACACGTGGGGGTCGACCGGGCGGCGGGACTCAGCGGTTGAGAAGCTTGAGAGGGAGATGATGGACGCAGAGTCTCGCCTGGGTCAGGCTGGAGGTGACTCTTGCGAATGGGGTGTGTTTCATGAGAAGAAGGAAGCCTTGAGGAACCTGCAACTTGAGCGGTCCCGAGGCGCTTACGTGAGGGCACGGGTCCAGATGCTGCACGATCTGGATCGAGCTTCGCCTTTCTTTTTCTCTCTGGAGAAAGGGCGGGGACGTACTGCATAAATACGTGGTACTGCACCTGCAACTGCTCGGACAGGAAGGCTCTGCAGAGGGTAGTGAGGGGAGCAGAGAGGATTATTGGCGTCTCCCTACCCTCGGTACAAGAACTGTTCCAGAGCCGCTGTCTGAAGAAAGCACAGAGAATCGCCAAGGACAAACTGCACCCCCTCCACACACACCTGGATCTCTTGCCATCAGGCAAGAGATATCGAAGCATCAAAGCCCGGACTACGAGGCTGCTAAACAGCTTCCTACCACAGGCGGTGAGGCTGCTAAACAGTCACTCTGCACTCACAGTCACTTGACTTGACTCTGCGGCTGGCACGGACACTTTAATAACTGGCACTGGCCACTCAAATCAGCGGCCCCGGACATTTTTTATGATTGGTTTACTGTATTTTAACATTGTGTTTTTTACCTGCTTTTAACTATTTATTCTGTTCCATCAGGGACTGGATTGTTTTTTTTAGTGTTATTATGTGAGAAGTGTTTTAAATTTCATGTGCGAGGCTCCGCTATTCACTGGGAAACGTCTTTTCATTTTGCACTGTACTTGTTGCTTGCAAGATGACAATAAAGGTTGATTGATTGATTGATTGATTGGGAGCCCGCAAACAGCTCGTGGAGCTGCTCGCAGATGATGGCTCCTCTGTCACGGATCCAGAGAGGATTAGTGCCTTGGTCAGGTCCTTTTATGGTTCCCTGTTCTCCGCAGGTGGAGTCAGCGGGGAAGCTCTGCAGGACCTGTGGGAGAGTCTACCAATTATAGATAGGGAGGTGGCCGATCTTCTTGATGGCCCTTTATCTTTGGAGGAGTTGACTCGTGCATTGCATCAGCTCAGGAGGGGTAAGTCCCCCGGGCTGGATGGGCTGACGGTAGAGTTTGTAAGAGCCTTCTGGGGTATCCTGGGGGGTGATTACATGTTGGTTCTGGGGGAGAGCCTGGCGACAGGGGAGATGCCCCTCTTGTGGTGTCGAGCAGTTGTTGTCCTGCTGCCCAAGAAGGGGGAACTCCGCCTGTTGAAAAACTGGCGCCCGGTCTCTCTCCTATGCACAGAGTATAAAGTTTTTGCACGGGCGATGGCAAATCGCTTGGGTTCCGTGCTGTCTCAGCTGATTCACCATGACCAGTCCTACACAGTCCCTGGTCGGTCCATTCAGGTTAACATCCACCTGGTTAGGGACCTGATTCATCTAGCACAGGGAACTGGTCAGTCAGCTGCGTTTCTGTCTCTTGATCAGGAGAAGGCTTTTGATAGGGTAGAGCATGAATACCTTTTCGGAACGTTGCAAGCGTTTGGATTTGGACCGCATTTTGTGGCCCGGGTCCGCCTCTTGTATGCTGCAGCGGAGTGCCTTGTGAAGGTTAATGGTGTGTTGTTGGCTCCCTTTCATTTTGGGAGGGGGGTCCGTCAGGGGTGCCCCATGTCAGGTCAGTTGTACTCGGTCTGTGTGGAGCCGTTCCTGTGTCTTCTTCGGAGGAGGTTGACAGGCCTGGCCCTACCTGGCACGGGGGTGGAGTTGGTTCTTTCGGCCTATGCCGATGATGTACTCCTTACGTTCACCGATCCTGGTGACCTGCGGAGGATGCGTGATTGCCAGAAGATTTTCTCGGCTGCATCTTCTGCCAGGATTAATTGGAGCAAGTGCTCTGGACTTTTAGTGGGTCAGTGGCAGATGGACTCCCTGCCAGAGGAGATGGCAATGTTTGCGTGGAGCACCACGCACCTCCTCTATCTGGGGGTGTACCTGAGTCCCACTGAGGATGCTTGGCCGGTAAATTGGCAGGAGTTGGAGACGAAAGTGGTTGCCAGGCTGGGGCGCTGGTCAGGCCTGCTTGGAGTTCTTTCTTTTCAGGGGAGGGTGTTGGTCATAAACCAGCTGGTGGCCTCCATGTTATGGTACCGGCTGGCTACTCTTGTCCCGCCTCCCATTTTTGTAAATGCTTTACAAAAGAAGCTGGTGGACTTCTTTTGGGGAAATAGGAAGCACTGGGTTTCCGCAGCTGTCCTGAGTCTCCCGTTAGAGGAGGGCGGCCAGTCCTTGGTATGCGTGCGTACCCAGGTGGTGGCTCTCCGCCTCAGGACTCTGAGGATGGTACGTTTTGGCCACGTATTTTTTCCGACGGGGTCGTTGTCTAAGGGGGGTCTCGCGGCTCCCGGTGGCGGGCATCAGTCGACCTGCCCTAAGGGGCTTGCCTGTTTTCTACCGGGATGTGTTAAGAGTGAGGAATCTGGTTGTTTTCAGCCAGCGTGTTGTTCCACGAGGGGAGGGGGATGTTGCGGCTGCAGGAGTGGCCGGTCCTCAACAAATCATGGCGGGTGTCGAGGAGAGGCGTGCGCCTAGAGTGGTTTTGACTGAGCTCTTACCCGCTCCGTCAGATCTGCTCATCGGGCTTCGGCTCCGAAATATATCTCGGGCACCGGCTCCACACAACTTGAGCCGCCTTTCGGAGATGATTAGCGTGCCGTTTTGTGACGCGAAGAGACGCTCACTGTATAGAATGTTCCTGCACATTCTGCACCTCCTTGCCTTCGTCTCCCGTCCCGACACACCATGGCGGACGGTGTTACCACCTGAAGGCGGGGAAGGTCCCCAGTGGGGGTCCCTCTACAAGGGAGTTGTCCCCCTTTATGTTGGGGACCTGGGGTGGAGAGTGCTGCACAGAGCGGTGGCGTGTAACAAACTTTTGAGTCGGTTCACGGACTCGTCCGCTGCCTGTATTTTCTGTGGCGAGGAAGAGACCGTGTTCCACATTTATATGGAGTGTGAGAGTCTACTGCCCCTGTACCAATATCTGAAGGGGTTGTTCCTAAAGTTCTGGTTACATTTTAGTCCTACGATTCTTGTGTTTGGACACAAGGCAGGGTGTGGGGAGAGCCAAGTGGGAGGGTGGGACCTACCTGTCGGTCTACTCCTGGGCCTGGCCAAGATGGCCATACGCGGGTCCAGGCAGCAGGCGATGGATGGTCAGGCAAGAGTCGGCTGCTTGCCCCTCTTTCGGGCCTACGTCCATGCACGTGTTTCCCTGGAGAGGGAACATGCGGTGTTCACGGGGACTTTGGAGGTATTCCGTGGGCGCTGGTCACCGCGTGGGGCTGAGAGTATTGTGAACAATGATTGTAATGTTGTACTATAATGACACTTGATATAATGTAAGTTCGTTTTGTGTATGACTTGATCTGTTGTATTATTTGATGTGTTGAATAAAGTCTTTGAAAAAGAAAAAGAGAGAGAGAGAGAGTGAGAGAGAGATTAAATAGGGAGTTACAGGGAAGACAAGGGATGGTATAGAATATAAAGTGGAGGAGGGGTAAATGCGATGATATGGAGTAAGAGGGCTTGAGGTGGGTGGTGGGAGGAGATCACCCTATCTCACGTCCAGACAAGAATTTATAAATTCTCTAGATTTTTAGGTCTATTGGTTTGGTATAGTGAGTCAACTTAAGTTCTGGGCCTGAGACCTAGTCTAGCCCTTGTCCCTGATTCCTATTTTCTGGTCTTTAGTCCCAGGCCCAATCCAGTCCTTTGATCACTAGCCCCTGAGTTCTTGGACCTGTCCAAGACCAACTTCAGGATTGCTAGTTATGCCAGGAATTCTCTCAGTCTCCCCCCGCAACGGGAAGAATGTAAATGCAGCCCAAAGTCCAACAAAAAGCTACCATGCACTCTATATAATTTTAACATTTTATTTTTCTTCAAGTTTTCAATTTCACCCTTCAATAGTTTGAAACACACAGAGGGAAGACACATCAATTATGTCCATGTTTCCTCAAATTGTAGTAGAAATGCCATTACAGTTGATTCGGCTCCCTCTTGTCTGTCGCCCGACACATACTCTTGAAAGATTACATTCTCTTCTTTTATCAGCCAAACAGTATCATCTTCAAGGTTCCTTTGTTTGTTTTACTTCAATGATTAGTTATTCTGGTAATACAATTGGTGATGAAGAAGGGTTTCGGCCCGAAACGTCGCCTATTTCCTTCGCTCCATAGATGCTCCTGCACCCGCTGAGTTTCTCCAGCAATTTTGTGTACCTTCGATCTTCCAGCATCTGCAGTTCCTTCTTGAACAATTGGTGATGTGTTGTGTTAACATTGATACTCTTCAGTTCGCAGTCGTTGTACTCAGCCTTGGAATTCTTGGGTTGAAGAATGGGTTGTAGCTAAGGTGCATTCTGAGAAGGTGGCACAAGACTTGCACATGTGATCTCCTTTCAATTGTTGCTACTTCTGTTGTTTCAAAGAGACAGTATTCTTACCGTCCAGTAAGCTATTTTGTAAGCCTAATAACAGCAGCTTTATTTAAAGTGTTTTCAAAGTGTGTGCTCCAGGCTCATTTGCTGCTAAATGATGTCTGTCCAGTGCTTCTAGCAATTAGCAGTACAATATGGCACTATGCTTACATGCTATACGTTTCACATTATTTAATCTAGCTCATTCATTGGCAATATGAAGCATTTGGGCCAAATCTGACCCAACAAATCATAAAATCCCATTGCGATGTACTCATGCTAATTCTGGACACACAGAGGAACCTTATTCCATTAACACCAGTAGTGTGATTACACTTGGGATTACCTCCATATGTCTTGACCAGATTTTTTTTTTCTCTCTCTCCCTCTCCCTCTCCCTCTCCCTCTCCCCTCTCTCCCTCTCCCCCCCTCCCCCTCTCCCCCTCTCTCCCTCTCTCCCTCTCTCCCTCTCCCTCTCTCTCTCTCCTCTCTCCCTCTCTCCCTCTCTCCCTCTCTCCCTCTCTCTCCCTCTCTCCCTCTCTCCCTCTCTCTCTCTCTCTCTCTCTCTCTCTCTCTCTCTCTCTCTCTCTCCCTCCCCCTCCCCCTCTCCCTCTCTCCCTTTTTCTAAAATCAATATACAGAACAATAGGAAGTGGTCAAGATCAGACTTTTAGTAATATAGAAGATATATATACATATACAGACAGCCACACACACACACATGTAAGTCGGTTTTGTTACAAAGTTGCTATAGCACGGAATAGCGTGCAAGGATTGAAGCTTGTAATGTAGCTTGAAATTTAAAAAGAGTTGTTTGGGAAGACCTATTAATTTGCAGGTGCCATGCTTGAGATTAGATGGTGTTTGTAATCTGTCTGTTAAATGGGGCTTCAGCTTTCTAGCATTTCTAGAAAACAAAATCTATATATTTGGAAGGAGAGATTCAGTATTAATAATGACAGGAGAACCAATATAAGATATAGACTGAATAATCTTATTGGGACAAACACTATAGTTCAATGGATTTATTGTTTTATCTAAATAGTATCTAATGTTCAGTTTTCTATGGTGTTAATCTGCGTCTTTAACACATGTGTAGAAAGGAACTGCAGATGCTGGTTTACACCTAAAATAGATACAAAATGCAGGACTAGCAGCATCTCTGCAGAGAAGGAATGGGTAACATTTCGGGCCAAGAGGGTCTTGTCCCACGAAACATCACCCATTCATTCTATCCAGAGATGCTGCCTGTCTGCTGAGTTACTCCAGCATTTTGTGTCTATTTTCCTTTAACACATGTGTTGGTAGCCTACTACTTATTATTCAAAAAATCAATTGGTCAAACATTTATCCCAAATTTATTTTACCCAATCCATGCACTTTTTTTCACAATATGGATGTATTATTTTCAGTTTGACTTTATATATTCGATTGCTCTTTGTTTTCACAGTTGTGAGAAGGTTTTCTGTTATCCCTTTGAAAGCTTACAAAAATTAAATGTCCCAATTGTTTATTTACCTAGGCACACAACGATCAAGTTAAGATAGCTGTTTTGCAACTCAGTCATTATTTACTTTGGAAGAAACTCACTAGTTTGTACTAGTTTAGAGAACTTTGGCCCAGTGATATGGTCTTTTTTGTAGATTGCACGATTAATATATAAGGGCAAATTAATTGCTTAATATGACAAAGAAATTATAGTGCACATAACACGCATTAACCTTTGGATAGTGTTCTCCATGTATGTAGCATGTCTGATCATGGATATAGGGCATGAAGCAGTGGTGTCCTGATGTATAATTTTCAAAACAATAGTATGCAAGTATGTTTTTTTAGGAAAGATAATAGAATTATATTGCATATGAGAGGAGAATTGAACCGAAAAGTAGACATGTTTTGTCTCAGTTATATCAGACCACATTTTAGTCACTAGAGGTAGTGTGGTTTAGAAGAATGAGCGAAAAGTGAAATGTATAGAACCATGTGTAGGAAAGAACTGCAGATGCTGGTTTAAATCAAAGGTAAGCACAAAATGCTGGAATAACTTTTGGGTCGAGACCCAAAATGTCACCCATTCCTACTCTCCATAGATGCTGCCTGTCCCACTGAGTTACTCCAGCATTTTATGTCTATATAGAACCATGGTTCGTTTTGACAGGTTGTATGTGGAGATAATGTTTCTTCATGCAGGAAAATCTAGAACTAGGATCACTATTAAAATAAAAACATGAATTATCCTTGTAAGAGAGAGATAAAGTTATTTTTACTTTCTCCCATAACTGTCTTATTTAAAGGTCGGTTGACGCAAAGTCTTTGAATATTTTTAAGGCAGAGGTTTGGAGGTCCTACTAATCGTTTGATAATCCTCTTTTTTAATTTCTTATCAACCCCCTCCCCCAGATTCTACCACTCAACTGCACACGTGGCGATTTACAGCGACAGAGTAACCTAACAATCTGCAAGTCTTTGTGATGTGGGAGAAGACTGGAGGAGACCCACGTAGTCACAGGGAGAATGTGCAAATGCCACACAGCCAGTCTCCAAGGTCATTGTTAAATAGTATAGGTAGAGCAACAGTGACAGTAGCTTGAGAACAGATTGCCTATCATTATTTAGTTGGGATGTGCAATTATACGTAGGTCATTCCAACCCTTGAGTGTGAGCTATCATTTAATTTCCCCGTGCCTTATGCATGACTTTACTTAATTTATCCACCTTGGTTCTTTAATAACTTTGGCTATATTAATATAATCCAGGTTAAACTAATATTGATTTAGAAAAATGTGCAGTGTGATTCATCAGTAAGATGGCATCGATTTGGCGTCATTCTGTAACTTAATTGCAGTTGTTGAAGAGCAAATCTGACATTTTAACACCTGAGAACCTTTTAAGCTTGTGTGCATTTCATGAATGTTAATGCAAAGCTGACTTTTCTGTCAAGCAACTGATAATAAATCCATTGCTCTGTCGGCCATCTGATTGCTGACATTTTAGTTCTGGTGAGTAGAAAGCAGTAGGTAAGTATGAATGCACAATATTTCTTTTTAGATCAGAGAATGACACACATGTCCGTAGAAGACAGTTCAGATACCCTTCTTCATTCAGCACCAAACTCAAACTGAGTGTGAAGTATAATGGAAGGCACACCATAATTTGTATTAGGCTATTTTGAAAGTGATTATATGCACGGTTTGATCTCCAGTCAATGGTGAGTGGCATGATTTTGTTAGAGCAATGATGGAACCATTTTCTTAGAGAGTCAGAGTTCAGGAAAGAGCAAGCAGCTGAGATTGATCAGTTTCTATTGATTGTTATAAAAAAAGAAATTCTAGTTTAAGGTCAGTTGTAGCACACCTCTCATTAAATGGTGCATTGGCACAAGCAATTGTATATCACCAGCAAGAAATCTGTGGTGAAAGGGGAAAGATTTAATAGGAACCTGAGGGGAAGCTTTCTCATACACAGGGTGGTGGGTATATGGAATGGGATGCCAGAGGAGGTACTTGAGGCAGATATTATAACAACATTGAAAAAAACATTTGGCCAGAAACATGGATAGGAAAAGTTTAGAGGGACATGGGCTAAACACGTGCATGTGGGACTCGAGTAGTTGGAAAATCTTGGTCGGCATGGACAAGTAGGGCTGGTGCCAATTTCTGTGCAGTGTGACTATGGATCAATATTTCCAGGCAAGTAAAACAAATTAACACAAATTAAAACAGAAAATAACTCAAGCATGAATTTGTATTACCATAACTAATATCCATAGTTTGATTAAAGGTAAATGCGTTTTCCTTACATTTAGATCCGTCAAGCTTCCTTTGCAAATTATGGAAACTGAAAGTGCTCGTTTCCACAAATCAAACAACAATAGCATCCAGGAAATAAATTTGTGCTGTTAATATCAACAAATGGCAACTAAATCACTTACCTGCTTTAAATAGCACTAGGTTAAAAGAGACAATCTGCTAATAATGGCGAAGAAAGTTTTACGGAGGATGCAGCTGGTCGTGTGCAATGTGAAAAGAGCAGTGTGTTGCATAAGAAGCTCAAATGTTTACTGATCTAAAATGTTGTAATCACAAAGTTTATTTGCTTCACCACAGAAATGAAGGTCACATTTTTGCTAACCTATAACATTAGAGCAACTTAACAGGACATCTGTTCCAATAAGAATATTTATAATAATTCTATTTAATAACTGTTAAATGAAACATCTGGATGATTTTGGTTTTGTTTAATGTGGAAAATATCAGTTTTGAAACGTAAACCGGCTTTCCCAAGTGACCACATGAGATACTTTCAATTATAGAATGACAATAGCCTTCTTATTTAGGTATGATGCATCTTCACAATATCCCATTTGTATCAAAGCATGTCATAATTAGAAATAGAATTTAACCTTGAGACCCGTCTTGAAAAATAGATGAGTTGTAAGATGTAGAGTCATTTCGACAGGGAAGGAAAGTGACAAAGACTACGGATGCCGTCTGTTCGTCTTTGGAGTGTGGGGGGAAACCGAAGATCTCGGAGAAAACCCACGCAAATCACGTGGAGAACGTACAAACTGTACAGCCAGCATCCGTACTTGGGATCAAACCCGGGTCTCCGGCGCCGCATTCGCTGTAAGGCAGCAACTCTACCACTGTGCCACTGTGACTGGCCTTTGGAGAATTAAAGTATTTAAGGTAGAAATGGAAGAGTTGATGTGTCCAAACTTAGGGTGTCACGGTGGCGCAGTGGTAGAGTTGCTGTCTTACAGAGCTTGCGGCGCCGGAGACCCGGGTTCAATCCCGACTACGGGTGCTGTCTGTACGGAGTTTGTAACGTTCTCCCGTGACCACATGGGTTTTCTCAGAGATAAAGTATAAAGTAAAGTATAAAGTATCCTTTATTGTCATTCAAACTTTTGGTTTGAACAAAATTACGTGCCTTGTAGTCATGACAGAGAATAAAATAACAGAACACACACTTAACACAGTTTAACATCCACCACAGTGAGTCTACCAGGCACCTCCTCACTGTGATGGAAGGCTTAGAGTCCTTGTCTCTTCCTTCCTTGTTCTCCTTCTGCGTTGAGGCAATCCAGGTTTTCGATGTTGGGATCCCGCCGGGTGATGGTAAATCCCGCGGCCGAATCCGAGCTCCGCGAACGGGCCGGTTCAAACTCCGCGGCGGGGCGGACGAAGCTGTCACCCTCCAGTCCAGCGGATGAAGCTGTTGTTACCGAAGCTCCGGAAAATCGGTCACCAACATGGGACCTGCGAGCTCCCGATGCTGTCGTTCACTGGGCCCGTGGCCAAAGCCTCCGAGGCTCCGAAGTCGGGTCGCCGCCGCAGCACCACCACAGCCCCGAAGTCGGCCAGCTTCACGATGGTAAGTAAGTCCTGGCTCTGCCTCCGGAGCCTCGAGGTCTGTCCCAGTTGGAGGCTGCCAGCTCCGCGATTAGGCCTCAGCGCAGAAGGAGACAGAGACGGGGATACGACAAAGAAAAAGGTTGCATCCCCTCGAAGGAAGAGACTGAAACAACTTCCCCTGCTCCCCACACATACACAACTAAAAATATACTAAAAATGAACCAAAACATATGTCCAACATGACAAAAGAAAACAAAATAAAAGAAAAAGACAGACGGAAAAAGGCAGCTGCTTGGTTAGCGCCGCCACTTCCGGATCTTCGGTTTCCTCCCATCCTCCAAAGACGTATAGGTTTGCAGGTTAATTGGCTTGGTATAAGTGTAAATTGTCCCTAGTGTGTGTAGGGTAGTTTTAATGTGCGGGGATCGCTGGTCGGCGTGGACTCGGTGGGCCGGAGGGTCTGTTTCCGTCCTGTTTCTCCAAACTAAACTAAATTTAAAAGGAATTAAAGGCAATGCAGCAAAAAAATCAACTTGACCAATTATAGGAAGGAAAGGATTAAGGTAAACACTCAGGATAGTCCATACCAAAACACAGCGTGGCATTGGTGGCTAACAAATAAAGGTGATGAACAATTGTTACAGTTTTTGAAGTGTTAGAAATGAAAAGAGAAGTAAGGAAGTCAATATACCACAGAACAAAACAGATCTGTTATCACCACTGAAACTTGGCTACAAGCATGAGTGGAAAATAAACATAAGAGTTTAATACGGCCAGAAATTTGAACTGTAGTTTGAAGGATTGAAAACCTGGAACTCATTTCATTAGTAGAATATGATGTAGTTTAAACGAGACAGAGCAAACACAATCTGATATATTTTGTAAATATATAAATAAATCATGTGAATAAGTAGCATGGCTAGAGCATTTGCATTATTTAAGTTAGTCTGTCATAATGTGTGCGGAAACTCCTGTTGTGTTTTGGAGCTAGATTATTCAAATTTTAGAACATACCATCACCACAACATCACTATGACCACAAATGCATAAGCAGCAAAGATAGTTTCAAATACAAACATAGTTTGGCATTCAGAAACTTTTGTAGCATCTCTGGAGTGTCATTCACAACATCACTCAACAAGTGGTCAACTCTGCGTGGTGCTCAGATGTGGCAGTCCTATCCAACTCCTGAAATACCTGGCTGTGAAATGCCGTCCCTTCTACCTACCGAGGGAATTCACCTCCATCATGCTGACCGCGGTCTACATCCCACCCCAGGGTGATGTCCACTGGGGGAGCTGCACGCCGTGGTCAACAAGCACCAGATGGCTTACCCCGGGGTATTTACCACCATAGCCGGGGACTTCAACAAAGCCAACCTGAAGAAATTGCTCCCTAACTTCCACCAACATGTCTCCTGCAGCACCAGAGGATCAAACACCCTCGACCACTGCTGCAGGACCATCAAAGACGCCTATCGCTCTATCCCTTGCCCTCACTTCGGTAAATCCGACCATACTGCGGTGCTGCTTCTTCCTGCTTACAGGCAGCAATTGAACAGCGCACCCACAGAGGTGAGAACTGTACAGAGCTGGTCGAGGGAAACAGCAACAGACCCGAATATGATACAGTCGTTATTGACTTCATAAAGAAATGTGTGGAGGACTGCATCCCAACAAAAACCTTCTGAGTATTTTGCTAACCAGAAACCTTGGATGAACCATGAGATCCGCACCATTCTGAAGTCCAGATCCTGGGCATTCAGATCTGGAGATACAGAGGTCTACAAGAAGTCCAGATAATATCTTGGTAAGTCCATCAAAAAGGCCAAAAGGGACTTGTGCTCCAAGCTGGAGGATGAGACAGATGTTCAGCAACTGTGGCGGGGCTTGAATGCCATCACCTCCGACAAGGCAAAATCAGGAGGCAGCTCAATTGTCAGCGTAGTATCACTCCCTGACGATCTCAATGCGTTCTACGCACGCTCGATAGGGAGGACACTAATGTGCCTTCCCGAGCCCCCATTCGCCATGATGGTATTTCAGTCACAGTCACAGAGGCTGACGTCAGAAAATCCTTCAGAGGGGAGAACTCTCAGAAAGCGCCTGGACCTGATGGTATACCCGGTCGTGTTCTAAAAACCTGTGCGGACCAACTGGCTGGAGTTTTTACGGACATTTTCAACCTCTCACTTCTGAGGTCTGAGGTTTCCACCTGCTTTAAAAGGGCATCAATAATACCGGTGCCCAAGAAGAGCAAGGTGACGTGCCTCAATGACAATCGACCAGTGGCACTAACGTCTGTGGTGATGAAGTGCTTTGAGAGGTTGATTATGGCGCATATCAACTTCTACTTCGACAAGAACCTCGACCTACTGCAGTTCGCTTATTGCCACAACAGATCAACGGTGGATGCGATCTCACTGGCTCTCCACTCCACTCTGGACCACTTGGACAACAAAAACTCATATGAGACTGTTATTCATTGACTACAGCTCAGCATTTAATACCATCATCCCCTCGAAGCTGGTTACCAAGCTCTCAGATCTGGGTCTCTGCGCAACCCTCTGCAATTGGATCCTCGACTTCCTAATCCACAGACCACAGTCTGTCCGTATTGGTGGAAATGTGTCATCCTCGATAACAATCAGCATGGGAGCACTTCAAGGCTGCGTGCTCAGCACCCTGCTGTACTCTATACTATGACCGCGTAGCCGGACATAGTACGAACTCCATCATCAAGTTCGCCGATGACACCACTGTTGTGGGATGAATCACTGATGGTAATGAGTCAGAGTATAGAAGTGAGATCAACTGATTGACCAAATGGTGCCAGCACAATAACCTGGCGCTCAACACCAGCAAAACCAAGGAACTGATAGCGGACTTTGGAAGGGATAGGATAGGGACCCACAATCCCGTTAATATGGTGGAAAGGGTCAAGAACTTCAAATACCTGGGCGTGCATATTTCTGAAGATCTTTCCTGGTCCCAACACACTGATGCAATTATAAAGAAAGCACATCAGCGCCTCTATTCCTGAGAAGATTACGGGGAGTCGGTATGTCAAAGACAGGGTTGGAGAGCCTGCGGCCTTCAGGCCACATGCGGCCTTCTAGGCCATTAAGTGCGGCCTTTTGAATGAATCCAAATTTTGTAGAACAAATCCTTTTATTTTTATTAATATGTTTTTGTTTGTCTTTTATTATTTTTATTTTAATCTTTAAATGAACGTATTTAAAATACCAAAAAGTAAAAGAAGATTCAACAACATTAGCATTTTTTAGCATTCAAATTAACATTTCAACCTCACCTAGTTGTTGTCTCCAAGGCTCCTATAGAACTACAGTGGCCGATTGGGAAAGGGGGAGATGCAGCGAGACCTGGGTGTCATGGTACACCAGTACACCAGTCATTGAAGGTAGGCATGCAGGTGCAGCAGGCAGTAAAGAAAGCGAATGGTATGTTAGCTTTCATTGCAAAAGGATTTGAGTATAGGAGCAGGGAGGTTCTACTGCAGTTGTACAGGGTATTGGTGAGACCACACCTGGAGTATTGCGTACAGTTTTGGTCTCCAAATCTGAGGAAGGACATTATTGCCATAGAGGGAGTGCAGAGACGGTTCACCAGACTGATTCCTGGGATGTCAGGACTGTCTTATGAAGAAATACTGGATAGACTTGGTTTATACTCTCTAGAATTTAGGAGATTGAGAGGGGATCTTATAGAAACGTACAAAATTCTTAAGGGGTTTTGGCAGGCTAGATGCAGGAAGATTGTTCCCGATGTTAGGGAAGTTCAGGACAAGGGGTCACAGCTTAAAGATAAGGGGGAAATCCTTTAAAACCGAGATGAGAAGAACTTTTTTCACACAGAGAGTGGTGAATCTCTGGAACTCTCTGCCACAGAGGGTAGTTGAGGCCAGTTCATTGGCTATATTTAAGAGGGAGTTAGATGTGGCCCTTTTGGCTAAGGGGATCAGGGGGTATGGATAGAAGGCAGGTACGGGATACTGAGTTGGATGATCAGCCATGATCATATTGAATGGCGGTGCAGGCTTGAAGGGCCGAATGGCCTCTACTCCTGCACCTAATTTCTAAGTTTCTATGTTACAGATGGATTTGATTGAGCTCTCAGAAGATGACATTTTAAAGTCCTTATTTGATGCTGAAAGATCCGATTGAAATATGGAAAAATGCAGTAGAATACCCACGTCCGGCAACATGCACGAAAAATGCTTTATTGCTTTTCAACCACTTATTGCTGCGAATTTACATTCTTCTATCTAACCCAAATCAAGACGCCCATAAGGTCACAAATGACGGATACCCATCTAGATCAGCTGAAACTGCATCTCTCCATGTTGCAACCAAATATTCAAATGTTCCCACAAAAAGCAGTCACAACAAAGTAATTAAAAGGTTAGTTAACTTTAGAATTAACAATTTTCTTCAAGTTAGCACACAGTAGTTAAATTTTTTACAAAATACTGTACATTTTTAAGTATATCTAATTGATGTTTCATGGATGCGGCCTTATTAGATTACAGCTAACTTAATGCGGCATTCCAACATGAAAAGGTGCCCCACCCCTAGTCAAAGAGGACTCTCTCGAAATTCTACAGGTGCACAGTAGAGAGCATGCTGACTGGTTGCATCGTGGCTTGGTTCGGCAACGAGCTTCCAGGAGTGGAAAAGAATGCAGAAAGTTGTGACCACTGCCCAGTCCACCGAAGGGTTCTATCGCAGTGGGTGCCTCAAAAAGGCTGCCAACGTCTGCTGCTCTCCACTCCGTAAGACCATCAGTAAGACCAAGGAACTGATTGTGGACTTTAGTAGGGGAAGGATGAGGACCCACAATCCTGTTTATATCTACGGGACAATGGTGGAGAGGGTCAATAACTTCAAATTCCTGGGCGTGCATATATCAGAAGATCTTTTCTGGACCCAGCACACCGATGCTATTGTAAAGAAGGCACATCAGCGACTCTACTTCCTGAGAAGATTACAGAGATTCAGCATGTCAAAGAGAATTTTCCTAAACTTCTACAGGTGCACGGTAAAGAGTATTCTGAATGGTTGCATCGTGGCCTGGTTCGGCAACTTGAACGTCCAGGAGCGAAAAAGACTACAAAATGTTGTGACCACTGCCAAGTCCATCATCGGCTTTGACCTCCCCGCCGTCAAAGGGATCTATCGTAGTCCCTGCCTTAAAAAGGCAGCCAAAATCATCAAGGACCCACACCATCATGGCAACACACTTATCTTACCACTGCCATCAGGAGGAAGGTACAGGAGCCTGAAGACTGTAACGTCCAGGTTCAGGAACAGCTTCTTCCCCATAGCCATCAGGCTATTAAACACAACGAATAAGCTATGAGCTCTGAACTGCAAAAGACTATATTATTATATGTTATTTGCACTATATTTGTTATTTATTGAACTTTTTTTTTTCCCCCACTATATACAATGTTTACATATTCACATATTCTGTAATGCTGCAGCAAGTAAGAATTTCATTGTCCCGTCCGGGACATATGACAGTAAAACACTCTTGACTCTTGAACATCATCAAGGATGTTCCTGGCCACACACTCATCTCTCCGCTGCCATCAGGTAGAAGGTACAGCAGCCTGAAATCTGGTACATCCAGGTTCAGGAATAGCTGCTTTCCCACAGCCATCAGGCTATTAAACTCGCCATCAAGCAAACTCTGAACTATAACAGCCTATTGCACATTATCTGTTTATCTAGGTGTATATATATGGTCTATGCTATATAGACACACTGAACTGTTCTGTATTATGCTTACAATATTATTTTGTGCTGCAGCCAGCAAGAATTTCATTGTCCTATCTGGGACACATGACAATAAACTCTATTGACTTGACTTGACTTGACTTGACTTGACTTGAAGAGTCCTCAAAAAATATTTGGAAAAAGAAGGGAGTGAGACAATGTTGGTGTTGAAGGTTTCTGGTATAGAGTGAATTTGTAAATTTGTGAGATCTCAGGCAAGCCAAAGCAAAAGAGGGAAGACAGGCAGTAGAAAACATATTTTAATAAGCCACATTTGACAACTTCAAGAGCATTATTTTGTATTATCGAGTGAAACACCCAATTAAGAGAAGACAGGAAACTTTAACACAGCATCATCATAATCATAACTTTGAATGAGATTTGTGGAGGCTAGAGACATTGATGTAAAAGGGGTGGCAAAGTGTCGCAGCGGTAGTGTTGCTGCCTTACAGCTAGAGAGACCCAGGTTTGATCCTGACTATGGGTGCTGTCCGTGCAGAGTTTGTACGTTCTCCCCGTGACCACAAGGGTTTTCTCTGGGTGCTCTGATTTCCCCCCACATTCCAAAGACGTACAGGTTTGTAGGTTGATTGGCTTCTGTACATTGTAAATTGTTCTTAGTGTGTTGGATAGTGCTAGTGTATGGGGTTATCACTGGTGGGCGCAGACTCAGTTGGCTGAAGGGCCTGTTTCAACGCTGTATCTCTAAAGCCTAAAGTCTTTATCCTGTATGGCAATGGCATTTGGGAAGAATCTGTCGGAGAATTCTTCCAACTATTTTTAATCGGACTTTACTGGACTTTGTCTTGCACTATACATTATACCATTTATCCTGTATCTGTACACTGTGGATGGCTTGATTGTAATCATGTAGTCTTTCTGCTGACTGGATAGTATGCAACGAAAAAGCTTTTCACTGTACCTCGGTACACATGACAATAAACTAAATAAAACAAAAAAAATATCCTTCATGTTCAGTAGGATAACATGTCCAGTAGAATACCTTGTATGAAGGCAGATTGATTCTTTGATTTCATATTTGTTCAAGTGCAGTCATTTTCAATTCACCTCTGGAATTCAGCTCTTTGATCAATGTTTGGACTAAGTCTATGATGAGGTCTGGAGGAGAATGAGCTTGACAAAACCAAAACTAAGCGTCAGCATGCATGCCTTTGAAGTGTCTCTTGAAGCCATTGTCAAGCACACAATCCATCACTTTGCTAATTTTGAGAGTTGCAAATTATCACTTTTAATAACGTTTGCTTTTGCTGGAAGTGAGTGGCTTGGTTATATCAAATAATCTTATGTAGAATTTGTTTTGAGGTTGGTAATTTTGAAAATGAGATAGCCATCCAATGCATATAAGTAAAGGGAAACATTTTGTTTCCAGAATAAAACACCATGATCTACATCTTTCAAAAAAATCTATTTGTGCAACGGCGATTTGGAAGGTCCAGAAAATAAGTTTTCAACCAATTGTTTAAGGGACTGCAATTACTCACTGTCAAAGCCAAAAATATAAGTGTTTCGATTGAATACATCAAATGGATTGTATAAAAATATCCCTAACTTTTCAACTGTTTGTTGCATCTAACAAATGAACAGTTTTTGTAAGGCACGCCATTGAACAGCTAATCTCTGTAAGCTCCACCTTACATTTCAGTAGGGACCTTTAGAGAGATCAGCTGATGCAAGTTCCCGGGCAGGAGACAGTATTTTGCTTTTCAGTTCATTCGGCCTATGGGTTAAATTCATACAGTAGCTATTTTATTTCTGTAACGGTGTGCATAAGCAGCACTTCTGCAGAACGCTTTTACAGCTGCATAGATTGTAATAGCTAAATGCAAGTCATTTTTTAAACTGAATATTTGTAAGCGATTTTTATGCACTCCGGCATCTCGTTTTTGTTTGCTTACTGCATGTAAAGAGGATTAATACAAACTATCAGAACAGACTACGGGCTGCATCTACAAAGTTGTATTACAAAGAGCATTCTGAAAGTTTCCTGTTACCAAGCCCGATAATATGTTCACGTGATGCATTGATGTGAAATTACAGACGTGCTATTGTGGGACGCCACTGGGTTACTTTGTCCTTTAGATTAAAAGGTTATCCACATTCCATAGCATGGCAGCGGTGGATAGTTTCGAACTACTGTACTGGCAGGTTGCCAGGACGTGTAATGTCTACTCAGATGCATTAACTGTTCTGGGAGCATGGTATGTGGCAAAGACAAGTATCTGCTTTGTTTGTGATATCTACAGTATGGTTAGACTCCATTTCATCCCGAGACTGGTGAGCAGGAAGCACCTGCTCAAACACTATGGGAAATGGGCCATGGTAACTGGTATGTAGTTTTTTTCTGTCTTTAAGTGAATGATGTAGACTTGATAAAGTACCTTTATGTGCTCTATTAATGCTAGATTTGCATTGTAAATACAGCTGCAAAATGTGTGACTCTTCAACCAAGGCCAAGCAATTCTTTGGATCAGCACCCAATTCATAAATATCCAATCCCGTACATTTCAGCACAGCTAACAGCAATTTGTTGAAGTTTTATTAATAGTTTCCCAATCAACATGATCAGTCTCTGGAATTTTTTGAGGATGTAACTAGGAAAATGGACAAGGGAGAGCCAGAGGATGTTGTGTATCTGGACTTCCAGAAAGCATTTGAAGGTCCCACAAAGGAGATTAGTGGGCAAAATTAGGGAACATGGTATTGGGGGTAGAAATGCTGACATGGATTGTTGGGGGATTAGAGAATGGCTGGCATGGATAGAACAAGGCTGGTTGGGACCGAGCTATTTACAAACAAAGAGTTAGATGAAGGATTTGAAGTAATGACAAATTTGCCCTTTCAGACCATGGCAGGCAACACCTCCGCTCGAATAGTGGGGTACACGCAAGGCTTCGTGCTGGGTCTCCTCCATGGCCACAGCGAGCAGCATTGGAGGACAACCTCATATTCAGTCTGCAAACATCGATTTAGATCCTTGAAGGGATTTGAAGTCCCCAACATTCAAAGAAGGGTTTCAAATTTCCTTCGCTCCATAGATGCTGCTGCACCCGCTGAGTTTCTCCAGCTTTTCTGTGTAACCTTAACAAATTTACAGATGACACAAAGCAGGGTGGCAGTGTGAACTGTGAGGAGGATGCTATGAAAATTCAGGGTGATTTGGACAGGTTGGGGGAGTGGGCAGATGCATGGCAGATGCAGTTTAATGTGGATAAATGTGAGGTTATCCGCTTTGGTAGCAAAAACAGGAAGACAGATTATTATCTAATTGGTGTCAAGTTGGGAAAAGGGCAAGTACAACGTGATCTGGGGGGGGTCCTTGTTCATCAGTCAATGAAAGTAAGCATGCAGGTGCAGCAGGCAATGAAGAAAGCGAATGGCATGTTGGCCTTCATAACAAGAGAAGTTGAGTATAGGAGCAAATAGGTAACTCTGCAGTTGTGCAGGGCCCTAGTGAGCCTATACCAGGAGTATTGTGTGCAGTTTTGGTCCCCTGATTTGAGGATGCTTGCTATTGAGGGAGTGCAGCGTAGGTTTACAAGGTTAATTCCCGGAATGGCGGGACTGTCATATGCTGAGAGAATGGAGCGTGTGGGCTTGTATACTCTGGAATTTAGAAGGATGAGAGGATATCTTATTGAAGCGTAAGATTATTAAGGGTTTGGACACGCTAGAGGCAGGAAGCATGTTCCCGATGTTGGGGGAGTCCAGAACCAGGGGCCACAGTTTATGAATAAAGGGTAAGCCATTCAGAACAGAGATGATCAGCTATGATCATATTGAATGGCAGTGCTGGCTTGAAGGGCTGAATGGCCTACTCCTGCACCTATTGTCTATTGTGAAGCAGGTAAATTGGATAGCCAAGTGATCCCAATATGAGCTGATGTAGATAAAAAAAATCCCTGATCCATTTATTTTACAACATTGAGGATGCAGTGGCTAACTTCAAAGGCATTTAGAGAATGGGGAATGAGCTACCCTTGCCCGAGATTTCCATACTCAAATTAACTTTGGGCATGGTCTATCATAAAAATGGATTGAATTTTTCTTGCTTTGTTTTGTTTAATGGTTGGGATGATCCTTATCATCTGAATTACATACAAAACAAAGCAAAAGTTCAAAGCAAAAGCAGGCGCACCAAGTTACACTTGTTCAAGTACACCATAAAAGCGGCAACTGAGCCATTTATTTATTCAATACTACATATTTCTTGGATACTCCCTCAAGGTTAAGGATTACTTGATTCTTCAAATTAGTGGATCACAGCTTAATAATGAGACCAGTGTGGGAAATGTAAATTCTTCTGGGATGGGAGATGCTTAGATGGGTAAGTGGGTAGTCTGTGAGGTGGTGTGCTTCTGGGCTTTTGTGTGCTCTGAAAGTGTGCACACAGAGTTCTTAATACCACGAAAAGTCATCCTTTTTGATTTTGAGTATTCGTGGGGAAATGGATTCCCAGAATTCAGCAGTCATGTGTATTTTTTTCCAAGGAGGTTTTGAGAACATCCTTGAATATTTTGATTTCCAATATTTGGTAACCTTTTCCCATGAGAGTTCAGAATTTAGAGTTTGCTATGAATGTCCTGTTGTTAGCTTGTAAATAATGTGGCTTGCTCAATGGAGTCAAATTGGGTACCTGGCCTGTGCTTTGAGGTGCATGGAACAGATAGTCCAAGTCGAAACACCACAGTGGCTAGGACACAAAAGTACAGAATGATGCCTTTCTCTTGGTGGTTCACTGCACAAAATATTTTGCAAGATGTAGAAACTTATAGAAAGTCATCATCACATGGAATTTCTCTCATTTGAGAATGCTATACAGACACAAGTAACGTGATGGATTTTAACCTGGAAAATTAAAAAGAGCCCCAACTTTCTATCATTTAAGAATCAATTGCCATCTGTATTAGGAACAGTAGAGCAGGCAACTGAGCACACAGCCAAGTGCTCCTGTGCCGATGGTCATTGAGGAAGAACTGTTGCCAATTGGCACTGTTTGAGCTCTGCTGATGAGAAAGCCGTGGATCAAGTTGCATAGGGATGCGGAGAGACCCAGTTCGCTGAGTTTGATGATTAGTTTAGAGAATATGATGATGTAGAACACCAAGCTGTATGTTGGTGTTCAACAGCAACAGCCAGAAATGTGTTAAAGTCTTATCGCTGAAGTGGTCTAGAGCCGAGTCAATGAAATCACATTGCTGTTTTCAGTCGGCAACTTTGAAATCCTTATGAATAAGAACAAATTCTAATTTAGTCATTTATTTATAATTTAAATTAAAATTTTAAGATTTCAGGGCAATCTAACCCATAATTTAGTGTGTGTTGTGATAAAGAATATAAAGTTATTTAAACATATACAGCAATGTTCTCATCAATAAATCATAAGAGCAACACTTTTATACCCTAACTAACTAAAGCAACTTTTTAAAGATCAGCTCAGCCTCACATTAAGACACTGCTATACTTTAGGCCTTTATTATAAAGCTCAACAACAACAATTAAAACAGTGTATTCTGTGTGAATTAGACAGTGATAATAATCATTGTTTTCTTTCACATATACTCCAAGGAAAGTCATTCCCAGATAGGAAATGTCTTTATGTGCAATGAGATCATATTTCTATTATGTGCTAATTTGTGAAGCTAAGTGTTCAAATGTTGGAAATGTTACATCCTACTGTAGTTTGACTTCAGTGCCTTCACTGTCAAAAGCAATTCATTGGGAAAAAAAAAACAATATCATGAGATCTTATATTTATCCTGAAGGAACAGTAGTCTTCTGAAAGGAAACATTTCTTGACCTTGATCCATCAATTTATTTGTACATGAGGTACTGCAGATGCTAGAATCTTGAGCAAAACACAAATAGCTGGAGGAACTCAGTGAGTCAGGCAGCATCTGTGAAGGGAATGGATAGCACCTTTCAGACTGGTCAATTTATTTTCACAACTTCTGTGGACACTGTCAACTTCATGTCGATTCATCATGTTTGTCACTTGGGAATTGCAGGCTGCACTCCCCATTCTGTTGTGGGACATAGTTCCCATCTAATTCCCTGCCAAATCAATTCTCATGGTATTCTCAGTTTCACATTGCCTGTGTTCTCCTCCCTCCTCCCCTGGGGAAAAACTGCTTCCTACATGATAACTGTAGTGACCATTGTCACTCGACCAGAGATGTGCTTGTAAAGTCACATTTGACCAATAGATGAGATACACCTTGCTTGTGAATCGCAATGACCACTTTTACTGGATGAAAATAAATATACATTTGGATCGTTCCATTATTAACACTCACATTTCATATGATTAGAGGTATTTGGTATAGAATTATAATACAATGGAAAGTAGATTTTTTTTGTCAGGATATATCTGATAATCTTAGATAGTTTGTGCAATAATGTGCAGGAATTTTGAATCGACTTTGTCTTATTTTATTCTGTGCAATAAGTTTATATTTGGATAATGTAAAGCTAACACATCTGGAAAGATTATGGTGTGATGTTATGTGACTGATAATCTTGTATGCCTGCCAGAGAAAAAACATAGAATGGAATACATTTATGAAATACATCTAACATTACATGATCGGCATTTATGGAATCCTTTCCTTGAACTTTATAAATAAGTATTATTTCTCTGAACATAGTTTCTAGTATGGGTTTTACAGAGTTAGGGCTTGATGATTTCAGTCACTCTACAAATAGTTAACTAATTTAACTGATCTATCTTTGTTGTCCTCAGGTGCAACAGCTGGGATTGGTAAAGCCTATGCTGAGGAGCTGGCTAAGCAAGGCATTGATCTGATTCTTATTAGCCATGATCAAAACAAGTTGGAAGCAACAGCCGCCGCCATTACAGAAAGGTTTAATGTTGAAACCTATATAATCATAACTGATTTTACTAAAGGACGTGAGATTTACCAACCAATTCAAGAAGCTCTGAAGGATAAGGAAATAGGCATTCTGGTGAATAGTGCAGATGTGCCTGCTGAATATCCACAGTTTTTCTTAAACATTTCCGAGGACAAACTCTGGGATCTTATAAATGTAAATATTGCTGCAACCAACATGATGATCCGCATTGTGTTACCAGGAATGGTACAAAGGGGGAAGGGAGCGATTGTTAATATTTCTTCAGGATTTTGCTGCAAGCCCACACCACAGATGGCCACATATTCAAGTACTAAGGTAATATCTAAATGTTTCTGCAATTATAATAAGTTGTATAACAATGTCACATTCAGTTTGTAATGCAGTTATATTACTGAGGTTGTAATGAACTTGGAATCTTGTTTTAATAAACTAGTTCGGTGTTCCAAAAAACGCAAGGAAACATGGGATTTGGCAAAGGTCATTCGAGACTAAAAAAAGCGAAAGGGGTGCCTGGTAGCGGGGGGAAAGCTGGGTATAACAGCGAGAGGGAGGGGGTAGATGCAAGTGGGAAACGGGGAGACGGTGAGAGGTGGGGGAGAGAGGTTTCAGTTAGACAACCACTGGTAAAGCCATGGCTTGTTGCTTCTAGGAGAGTCGAGAAAATGTCCTCAATTGAGAGAATGCAATTTCAGAACCCCTTCTCTACCGCGCTGGGGTATTCCGCGGGCGCAAGGAACAAATGACCTAAAGTTTGCATTGAGTGAACATAGCGTTCTTATCATCCTCGTCGTACACCGGCGTTTTGTGAGAGTGGTTGGATCCCGGGATCGAGGAGTCAGCACCAGACAGGTGAGCGGGCCGCGGTAGGTGGTGCCTCGCCGCTGGAAGAACTGACACCTCTACTCCCCGGGTCGGGCGCTGCCTCTTCGACCCTGCTGCTCGGCGGCGGCCGACTAGGATTCCAGAGCATCGCCTATGCCTCACATCAGTTCCTGATCCCCCACTGCCTGTCCGGATAATATGGCCAACGTTGGTTGAGCTGAAGCTGGGATCCAACCACTCTCACAAAACGCCAGTATACGGCAAGGACGTTAAGAACACTCAGTTCACTCAACGCAATCTTTAGGTCATTTGTTCCTTGCGCTGGTTGAAATCTCCAGCGCGGTCGAGACGAATGAGTTCTGAAATTGCATTCTCTCAATTGAGGCGCCGCCCCCAGCTTGACTCTACCTTTCCTGCCGGCGGGATGGGCGGTGTTAAGCTGGAGTTGGTGCTTCTTTTCCACGTCGCCTGCGGGCCTGGGCCGCTACTGCAACAGGTCAGCGCCCCCGCTGGGACAGGCAGAGACGAGCTGGAGCCGGCACCCGTCGTTCTCTTCTGTCCCCAGCCGCCCCCGGACGGGACACTCTGGAGGGGACGGGGACGGCCCAGCAGTGGCTGGATAGGGATGAGACGCAGGTCTGCACCCATGCAGCAGCACGGCCGCCGTGAGTGTTTAGCCCTAGCGACCTATGATCTGCATGCACAGTCGGAATACCAAACTGGCTTATTAAAGTGAATGTTAATTGGAAATGACCTGCTTTTTGGAAATGTTTGCTCTCCTTTGTTTTCTGGCTAAGAGAACTGGCAGAAACCTGGTGCAATGGCATGATAAACAATTCACACTGCTTTATGTTTGAGATGAGTGAAAGAACTGATTGCTGAATAAAATGTGCAGAGCTAATTGCTGTTCATTGAAATCTATAGCAACCGTCCTTGGATGGGTGGGAGGGGGAAAATAAATGTAGCATGAGGTTAAAAGGTTGACAATTAGCATTTCCTTCAGAGAAATCTGTTTTCATAATTGTCTATTTTTACTTTTCAGGTGTATTTAGACCATTTTAGCAGAGCTTTGCACTGTGAATATGCTCCCAAAGGAATCTTTGTTCAGAGCTTATTGCCGTTTTCCACAACAACTAACAGAGATGGGTACGGCGAAGGCCTGCATTTATTCTCCTGGCTAGCACCATCAGTTAATGTGTATGCACGTCATGCAATTTCAACCCTTGGAATAGCCAGCAGGACTCCAGGTTACTGGATACATTCAGTGCAGGTAATTATCTGAAGCAATGTTGCATTTAAGATTTGAAAATTACATTAAAGTACAAAAGAAAGGTCTTGAGCTCACACAGTACCTTTCATAACCTCAAGGCATCATAAAATACATTTCTCAGTGAATGTAATACATTGATGTATAGCCCTTCACTTGTACAGGAAGGCCTCACCAACAAATAATTTAGATGAACAAGGTAGCAATGGTTTATTGATAAGCACATTAATGTTCAGATTTGAGGAGCTCTGCAACTCTTTCAACAAAGATACAGTCAACTACAGCTCATTTGAGAGGTCAGCAAAGGAGTAATGTTTCTGCGGGTAGTCAGAACCTATTAAATGCAGCACTAACTTGTCCTGTACTTTAACATTGCTCTACATTATTTATCATATGTATAAGATCATGAGAGGATTAGATCGGGGAAAATGCACAATCTTTTATCCAGCGTGGGGAAATCATGAATTAATAGGAACCTGCGGGGCAACATTTTTATACATTGGGTGGTAGAAGTGGGGAATGGGCTACCAGATGAGGTAAGAAACTGGTACTATCACAACATTTAAGACATATTTGGACAAGTGTATGTATAGGAGAGGTTTGAAAGGATATGGGCCAAACGCAGGTAGGTGGGACTAGTGTAGATGGAGCAAGTTGGTTGGCATAGGCAAGTTGGATCGAAGGACCTATTTCCACACTGTATGACACTATCAAGCTTGTGGAATGAAACTGGAACTTTGGCTAAGTGAGACCTGCAGTTATTTCTTATTTTACAAATGTATTAGCAGCCATAATGATAATAGGCATCACCTGCATTTCAAAAGGAAATCATTCATTTTAAGCCAAAGTTCCCTGCAACCAAATGGCTTGTCAAGGAGCCATGTTTTGTAAAAATTAGCCATGCTCTCATCCCTAATTAGAAAGGTGCGCTCAGATCCCCAATACATGAGAATTGTAGCCAACATTGATGTTAAACCTTGTTTCATGTGAGAGTTTAGATAGATGTTGAAGTATTTAACCTCATATTCTTTTGTCAATTACACAATGTTAATGTAATAATTCATGTTATTAAAGGGAACTGAATGCTTGTTATTCAATTTCAAAGTGTTGGTACAGGTGCACAACCTTTTATCCGAAATTCCAAATAACGAAAAGCACCGAATAGCGGACATTTTTTCGGCCCTTGAAAGGTCCTTGAAGACGTTCACCGAGGGCGGCCCGCAGAGGTGACAGTGGAACCTCCGGTCGGTCCTCGAAGAAAGGGGAACTAAATCCCCATTCATAAAAGAGAAGGTGAGGGTATATTGCGCGGGAGGGTTAATAATTGACAATCTGCTGCTGCCTGCCCGCTGAGTTAAAAAGTTCCCACGGTAGACTCACGACAGTGTATCGTGAGTCTTGCATGGGAACTTTTTAACTCAGTGGGCAGGCAGCAGCAGATTGTCGCTCCCTTCAGTTTCACCCCACCTACACCCCTCTGCTTCCCGGCCATGTGTGTGACCCCCTTCCCTCCCCTCTCCAGCTCCCCGCCCATTGCACCGGCGCGGGGGCTTTGCACTGACTTCACGTTGGCGATGCCAGCAGGGCAGTGCCAGTCACCGGAGACGTCAGGACCAACGGGACACCGACCCCCAGGCCCACTGCAAGCACGGAGATCCCAGAGACACAAAGCCAGCAGCAGCCCAGCCCCGTTCCAACTCCAGAGGAAAACTGCAAACGGGCCAGAGACATCAGGACCACCAGAAGCCACTCCCCGATGGGCTGTTACGGCGACAAGTGGCAGTTCGCCCACAGCCCGAGCTGTGCCCCCTCATCGGGACACCGACCCCCAGGCCCACTGCAAGCACGGAGATCCCAGATCAGCAACTCCAGCCCAGCCCCGCTCCAACTCCAGAGGAACACGCTCCCCGTAGGGGCAGAAGCTGATGGTGTGCAAGGTACGTCTTGTTCTTGGGGTGGCGCAGCTCGGGCTGTGGGCGAACTGCAACTTGTCGCCGTAGCGGCCCATCGGGGAGCGGATTCCTCTGGAGTTGGAGGGGGAGAGGGGTATTGTGCTGTTTGATCGCCCCCTGCTATCCCAGGGACAGGGAGACACAGCGGCTTTTGAGAATGGTGGGCAACCACTTCCAAAGTTCTGCCCACACAGTCAGTACACCTCTCCTACACTTGTCTCCCGCACTAAGATCATCTCGCAGAGAATGATCCCAGCCTAACCCTCCCTATTCTCTCCTATTCTGCAAGAAAAAACTACATTGAAGACTCAAACTTGCGATCGAGTAACTGCCAGGATCGAGGCGCAAACTCGCGACCTTGCGGATATGAGCCGAGCACTCTACCACTGAGCCAGCCGTTAAAATCTATGCTAAAAATCTTCCATTCTGAAAGCCGAAAAATTCCGAATTCCGAAAAGTGTCTGGTCCCAAGGCTTTCGGATAAAAGGTTGTGCACCTGTACCAAGTAATATAACTTGACAAACTGATTGATTTTATTCACTCTAACCTTTAGCCATCATCTATTCTTAAAACAAAGTTGTGAATGAGATTATCAAAAGAGGTTCAAATCTTAGCAATATAACAAATAACAAGGGTGGTAAAGAGAGAAAAGTGAGTATCTGAGAGAGTTAATAAAACAAAGGTGAATGAACTGGGATTGCAATGTGGAAAAATTACATTTTAAAGGATAAAGATACTTATTGAACAACTGAATAGAGAACTGTTGATGAGTGAGTAGTTAGATATGTATGGATTGTGAAAAGATGGATGCTGAGGAGGTTGGGGTTCCAGAGAGATCTGAGAAGCATCAAAAAGATGAAAATATCAGGACAACATTGAGCCAAGGGAATGTCAAAGCACCATGATATAATAATCGTGTGCATCAAGGTGAAACAGCTGTACTGTTTGAGGTCTTAACTCACAGAAAGAAAGATTGCTTTGGTTGTTGAAGATCAATCATCTCACCCCATAATATCATCATCAGAGTTCCTCAGGGCAATGTCCACAGCCCAACAGTCTTACATTCATGTTGCAACACAAGGGCAGAAGTGAGAAATTCTCCAGTTGCACAATATTGCAATTCTATTTTCAAAAAAGAAAAACACTGCAGCAGCAGATCAGAAGCTGGATATGCTGAGGTGAGTGACTTTTTTTGTGACATCCAAAAGCATTTCCTTCATCCACAAAGCAGAGTTTAGGAATCTTTTAGAATACTCTGTTTGTCTGGATGAGTGCAACACTGTCCATGACTTGGGACAGTTTGATGGAGACACAATATACTGTAGATGCTGGAATCGAGCAAAAACCAAACAAATTGAGGGACTCAGTAGGTGAGTGGCAGTGTCAGCTAGACTACTTGGATGGCATGCCTTAAGTCAGTACCCTCGGACCAAATGGGCTGTGTATTTTACAACAATGGATATAGTAATGTAGTGAGAATTGTCTCAATTCATGTGAAAGGATGAAATAAATGTTTAACTTCATTCAACTTTTGCTGTAGAGGTGCACACTATCATTAATTGAAAGGAATTGATTCTATGAAACTAAATGTTTATGGTTCTTTCAACATTATTTGTCTTTCCCATTACAGTTCTTATTTGCCCAGTGCATACCTGAATGGCTGTGGATATGGGGAGCTACACTGATGAACAATAGATTGTCCAAATGTGCAACACTCAAGTCATAAAACAAAGGACATGCTGGCTCTCAGAAAATCATGTTTGTGTACACTTATTATCAACAACCCAAGACTCTATTAAGCAGCATCATTACTGTGAGATTTGTTAAATAATTGTTGCATTCTGAAAATTATTGAGGTGACACAAGCAACTTTATATCACGTTGACACCATCAAAAGAGCCTCAGAATGAAAATACAAGATGTATCATAATTGGGTCATTATTATCTGTATCGTTGCTGTCAACTGTTTCTAAACTAACAGATGCCATTAAACAAATTGCCTTATCGGGTTAATCCAACAAATTGCTAAACTATACCACTTAACAAATCCCAAGTTCACAATAGTACACCTAGGCAAAACATCAGTTTTATTTAATAATAATCTCCTAAATTCTAACTTCTAAATATTTTGCAAGGTAAAACAACAAATTGGTGGGGATGAGGTTGGAGAATTGAATGGCCGATAGGTATATAACTAATGAAAATATATTAAACCAGTGGCTTAAAATGTGAAAAATGAAACATTCTGGTGTTGATGTTGCTTGTAAAGAAGTATAAATTAATATTTTTGTAAAATATGTGTATCTGAGAATTGCCTATTAGTATCCTCTAAAGTATATTTAAATATTTGGCTGAAAGGTTTGTGGTGGTGAGGTAGATGCTGGGCAGAGTTGTATAACGTGTTAGAGGGCTATGGAGTCATGATTGCATGGAGATTAGGGCAGGTATCAGCTTAACATCGGTATGCCAGGTTGAAGGTTGGATGGTGGGGAAGTGGGGATGGGGGGTGTTTACAAGCTTGAAGGAGGTGTGAATCTACCGCCATGACAGTATTGTGTGAAGATTAAAGGACCCGAGGGAAGTATATTACTTGGATGACATTTTAAGTTGGACTTCCAGTGCTGGCCTGGGGTTTGTTCAAGGAAGTCAAGTCAAGTCAAGTCAAGTCAAGTCAAGTTATTTGTCACATACACATACGAGATGTGCAGTGAAATGAAAGTGGCAATGCTCGCGTTCACACATATATTTTACGTAATTAATAGAAGGAAAAACGTTCTGTACTATGGAGAAAGGCGTTTACAGTGATTGCCTCTGGAGATTCTCAGGCATGGCAACGGAGGCGTTTGCCTGACCGTAGCAGCTGGAACAGTCCGTTGCAGGGGTGGAAGGGGTCTCCCATGATTTTATTTGCTCTGGAGTTGCACCTCTTGTTGTATAGTTCCTGCATGGGGTGAGGAAGTTCCCATAGTGGTTCGGCCGGGGGAGCCTTCTTGTTTACAAGCTTGAAGGAGGTGTTCCCGGACAAGATGCTTTCCACCGCTGCTGCGTAGAAGCACTGGAGGATCCTCAGAGACACTCTGAATTTCCGCAATTGCCTGAGGTGGTAAAGGCGCTGCCTTGCCTTACTACGAGTGCTGAGGCGTGTGATGCCCATGTCATATCCTCAGAGATGTGGACTCCCAGATATTTAAAGCAGTTCACCCTATCCACAGGATCCCCATTTATACTCAGTGGAGTGTACGTCCTTTACTAAAGATGACTCACAGGCACTTTGAAAGCTGCTTCTGCAGTCCTGGTGCATATGACAATTAAACACTCTTAACTTTTGACTGTTAAAGATATTTTGATGATTACCTTATTTTATTGGATATACCATTTATGGTTTTTGATCTTCTGAATGTATACAATGGGAACTTAATTTTACAATCACTCTGTAAACCAAAGTACAAATCCTTTGTGCTTTCTTTTCTAAATCAGTTTGAAATATTCAATTTTCTATTTTCCCTATCACTTATCCCCTATCCCCTAAACACCCTCTTATAGTCCTTGATCTGGACTAATTAAAGGGTATCCATTCACTACTATATTTCATTCACCATGTTTAGTTCCTAAAATAATTCTTCAGAGCTGGATTTTACATTTGTAGAAGTCTGTTGTTATTACTCTGAAAATGATGACAGGCTCTGCAGGATGCACATATACACTACTGCAAAGGGTTCAGTATTTTGCAATATTCTTGATAGCAATTTTTCAGAGATTAGTTATTTTGTCCTCTCTACTCTTTATCTCGACTGTGTAGCCAGACATGCCTCCAACACCATCTTTAAATTTACTAATAAATAACAGGTCAGATATGCTGCCTGTCCTGCTGAGTTACTCCAGCATTTTGTGTATCTTAGGTCCGATAATTAGTCAGATTTCAGGAGGGAGCTTGATAATCTGATTGAATGGTATCAGAAAAACAATTATGCTCTGTTATCAAGACAAAAGAGCTGAATGTTAACTTCAGGAAGGGAAAGCCAATCTCGGTGTCTTCATCGATGGGACGAGAGTTAACAGTTTCAGGTTCCTAAGCGAGTATATCTGAATATCTGCCCTGAGCCCAGCACATTGATGCAATCATAAAGAAAGCTCATTACCACCATTAGAAGATTAAGGAGAATTGGAATGTGGCCAAATACTCCATTGAACTTGTACCAGGTGTACCATGGCAAGCATACTGGCTAGTTGAATCAAAATAACTCAAATGCCCAGGAATGGAGGGGACTGCAGAAAGAAGACTATCTGGTTCATCACAGATACTGACATCAGCATTGAAGGAATCTAGGAGGTGCTGTCTAAAAAAGGCAGCTAATATCATCATAGATCCACACCACCCTAGCCATGCCCTGATCTCACTACTACCATCTGGGAGACAGTACAGGAGCCTGAAAACTGAACTTCCAGATTCAAGAACAGCATCTTCCCAGCAATCAAGAGACTCTTGAACACTGCCCAACACTAACAATGAACTTTGTTTTGGTTGCTCTACAAACTGGTGTTTGCACTAGTATGGTCGGATTATCATTATTAATTTACCGTGTGATTTATTGTTTTATTTATTTAATGTATTTTGATTATTGCAATATGATTTTGTATGTTATTCGGTTAATGGGCTTGTAAAGCTGCAGAAAGTAATAATTTGAAGATATTGGAATTCCTCAGCAGGTCAGACAGCATCTCTAGAGAAAATGAATAAGTAACGTTTCAGATCGAGACCCTTTTTCAGATCCAAGTAATAATGTCATTGCTCCATGGCCGATGCATATGACAATTACATTTATATTAAATTTATAAACTGTGTGGTAATTTCATTGGGACACTTGAAGACTTAAAGCACTAAAACTTGCTTGTAAGAGAGGTGCCCCATAAATGTAACAGTGTAGGAAGGAACTGCAGATGCTAGGTATGTTACAAAACTTACCTTCAGCGGCGCTGCAGTTCTGTCACTATCCGGGTGTGTGACTTTGGCGCCTTTGAGATGGGGGCAGGTTTAAAATGCAGTTTTTTCCCAGCCTGTTCAAATCTATTTTTGTCAGGCTGTTTAGCTGCTGAAGAATAATCGCTCCGACATCGTTTTTATTTCGTTTTTTTTTTAAACTGCACTGGATATTTTAAGAGCAGGAGTAATTTAAAAATCAACTTCTAAAGCCGTCAACACTGACAACGGGGACGGATTTCACGTACGGAACAGGTAAAGGAAAGCCGTTTATTTTACATATAAATGTGCTTCTTAGGATGCCTTTAATCAAAATTTTACGTTGCAAAAAGGTGATTTAGGCCCCATACGAACCGGCTGTATTTTTCCTGCCGATATGGGGTTTAAATTCACTGCAACCGCAACGTTCCAATCGATCGCGTTCCACAAAATCCCACTCGCAAGATGATTTAAATGGCCATTAATTTATGGGAATTAAACACTAAATTCCTTTCATTTGGCCTATAAATTCATGACAATGAGATTTAAACATTATGTTATATTGTGAATTCTTGTGTGAATGTTATTTGGACACTTAGGCTATTTAAAAATGTTAACCTTTTCTTAAGAAATTGATAGATGTTTAGATCTAGTAATTGAATTCTGTAATTAGCTACAATTAGGTAACTAACTAATTATATGCTTTAATTTCAGGTCATCCAAGTAAGATTGTTTCACATTTGTTTCAGAATGCTTCAATCTATAACAACTGGAAATTTCATTCAGTTCTCTTAATTTTTAAAGTTATGGGCTTTTGAGTAAGTCAATGGAAAAGCAATAGGGGAAAAGATGCTAATTTCCGAGTATGAAAATCGCCATAACTTTTTTAATACTGAAGATATGAAAGTGAATTAGGTGTCAAATTAAACTTATTTTATGCTTTATCTGATGGGGTAAACCGCAGACTTGATTTTTTAAATCTCAACATTTTGTGACATTGCTACAGATGCTGGTTTAAACTGAGGATAGAGACACAAAATGTTGGAGTAAGTCAGTGGGATAGGCAGCATCTCTGGAGATAAGGAATGGGTGACGTTTTGGATCTCGACCCGAAACATCACTCATCCTTCTCGTCCCGCTGAGTTACTCCAGCATTTGGTGTCTACCTTCGATTTAAACCTGCATCTACAGTTCTTTCCGACACATGGTTCTATATATTTCACTCAAGTTCTCTAATTCTTCTAAACTACACTGCCTCGAATGACTAAAATGTGATCTCATCACAGCCTGATATAACTGAGACAAAACATTTCTACTTTTCAGTTCAATTCTCCCCACATGAGCAATATAATTCTATTATCTTTCCTAAAAAAAATGCTTGCATACCCTTCTTCAGACATTCCTTCTAGCCAGAGAGGCTGCCTGCCCCGCTGAGTCGCTCCACACAAATGTACATAGATGCAACAGGTTTGATCAAAGATCCTATGATTTTATGAAGTTGCATGAGGTGGGGCCCCAGGCGCTACGTAAATGCAACAGGTTTCATGGCCTATTACATTTTCCCTTCGCTATTCGAAAAGGCCTATTTCCTTCGCTCCATAGATGCTGCCTCACCCGCTGAGTTTCTCCAACATTTTTGTCTACCTTCGATTTTCCAACATCTGCAGATCCTTGTTAAACAAGGTTTGATGAAAGTGCTGGAGGTGTGGCACCAGGCGAGCTGACCACGTCCCCGCCCCGCGCACTAGCAGAGACAGACAGACAGCCGCCCGGCCCGGCCCGGCCCTCCTCCTCCTCCTACTACTACTCCTCCTCCGCTGCCGTCGCCGCCATCTTGCCCCGCTGCGGCGCGGCTCATTCTCACTCGAGTTGGGCTGCGGGCCGCTCTCACTGGGGACGGCGAGCAGACGCTGTCACCACAACAACAACAACAACGAACGGTAGCGCGAAGGAAAACCTTATGGTCTCTTTAAACAGTTGTTATAATTGGCCTCAATCGTCGGCATGGGTTTGCTGTAAAACGTGAGCGACAAGCTGAGCGTCGGAAGGTGTTTCCATGGTTACCGTCGCTGGGCCCGGGGGAAGAGCAGAGGACGTGCTCCAGGTAGGGACTCTGACTGCAACTGACACTGCAGGTGACTCGTTGCATCTCGCCTGCTCGCTGCAGCCTGGGTGTTCATGTGAGCCCACCACTTCATGTGAAGTGGATGGATGTCATACTGGGGAATTCTTGCTGAACTGTTTGCAAAAAAAATGTATTTCACTGTACCATATAACCATATAACAATACAGCACGGAAACGGGCCATCTCGGCCCTACAAGTCCGTGCCGAACAACTTTTTTCCCTTAGTCCCACCTGCCTGCACTCATACCATAACCCTCCATTCCCTTCTCATCCATATGCCTATCCAATTTATTTTTAAATGATACCAACGAACCTGCCTCCACCACTTCCACTGGAAGCTCATTCCACACCGCTACCACTCTCTGAATAAAGAAGTTCCCCCTCATGTTACCCCTAAACTTCTGTCCCTTAATTCTGAAGTCATGTCCTCCTGTTTGAACCCTATCTATATGAGATTCCACCTTCAAGGAACTATGCACGGTTATTCCCAGATCCCTCTGTTCAACTGTATTCTTCAATTCTCTACCATTTTACCATGTACGTCCTATTTTGATTTGTCCTGCCAAGGTGTAGCACCTCACATTTATCAGCATTAAACTCCATCTGCCATCTTTCAGCCCATTCTTCCAAATGGCCTAAATCACTCTGAAGACTTTGGAAATCCTCTTCATTATCCACAACACCCCCTATCTTGGTATCATCTGCATACTTACTAATCCAATTTACCACACCTTCATCCAAATCATTGATGTACATGACAAACAACAAAGGACCCAACACCAATCCCTGAGGCACCCCACTAGTCACCTGCCCCCAACCCAACAAACAACCATCCACCATTACCCTCTGGCTTCTCCCATTCAGCCACTGTTGAATCCATCTTGCTACTCCTGCATTTATACCCAACAGTTGAACCTTCTTA
Source organism: Leucoraja erinaceus (assembly GCF_028641065.1). NCBI lineage: Eukaryota > Metazoa > Chordata > Chondrichthyes > Rajiformes > Rajidae > Leucoraja > Leucoraja erinaceus. The sequence goes on from NC_073381.1 coordinate 58,364,396, forward strand.
ACCAACCTTCCATGAGGAACCTTGTCAAATGCCTTACTAAAGTCCATATAGGCAACATCCACTGCTTTACCCTCGTCAATTTCCCTAGTAACCGCTTCAAAAAATTCAAGAAGATTAGTCAAACATGACCTTCCAGGCACAAATCCATGCTGACTGTTCCTAATCCGACCCTGTTTATCCAGATGCTTATATATATTATCTCTAAGTATCTTTTCCATTAATTTGCCCACCACTGAAGTCAAACTAACAGGCCTATAATTGCTAGGTTTACTCTTAGAACCCTTTTTAAACAATGGAACAACATGCACAGTACGCCAATCCTTGGGGACTATTCCCGTTTCTAATGACATTTGAAATATTTCTGTCATAGCCCAGGCTATTTCTACACTAACTTCCCTCAATGTCCTAGGGAATATCCTGTCAGGACCTGGAGACTTATCCACTTTTATATTTTTCAAAAGTGTCAGTACTTCTTTTACTTTGAACCTCATAGTATCCATAGCTACTCTACTAGTTTCCCCTACCTCACATAATTCAATATCCTTCTCCTTGGTGAATACCGAAGAAAAAAAAATTGTTCAAGATCTCCCTCATCTCTTTTGGCTCTGCAGATAGCTGTTCACCCTGTCTCTCCAATGGACCAATTTTATCCCTCGTTATCCTTTTGCTATTAATGTAGCTGTAGAAACCCTTTGGATTTACTTTCACCTTACTTGCCAAAGCAACCTCCTTTTAGCCTTCTTTTAGCTTTTCTAATTTCTTTCTTAAGATTCTTTTTACATTCTTTATACTCCTCAAGCACCTCATTTACTTCATGCTGCCTATAATTATTGTAGATCTCCCTCTTTCTCCGAACAAGATGTCCAATTTCCCTTGAAAACCAGGGCTCTTTCCACTTTTTACTGTTTCCTTTTAACCGAACAGGAACATAAAGATTCTGTACTCTTAAAATTTCCCCTTTAAATGTCCTCCATTTCTCTTCTACATCCTTCCCATAAAACAAAATGTCCCAGTTCACTCCTTTTAAATCATTTCGCATCTCATCAAAGTTAGCCTTTCCCCAATACCTAGTACACATGACAATAAAGAAACCATTGTACCTTACAAGCTAAAGAGACGTTTTGTCCATGGTCTATGCGTTTTTGCTTAGACTTTGTTATATATTGCTAGGCATTTTTGTTAGCTTGAAATGCCAGGTGAAACTGTGGAGTCTCTTGAAGTATTGTTTGCAGTGCACTGTGGCGGCATAGGTTGTATTTGTCCTGTGAGCAGGGTGGCCTCAACTTACTTTATTAGACTTCAATTGGAAATAGTTTCAAGAATAATTGCATACCCATTTACTCATTCTCCATTTTTAGGTGATAACACTCTATTGTGTTCTTCACATATGCCCCACCAAAGAAAGAACTTGAGGGACTTCAAAGATTTCCAGAATGATTGCCTAGATGAGTTTGTTCTTCTAGCAGAAGTTTAAATCCACCTCCAGTTTAAGTTCCATTTGGAATATTTTGGAGAACCAAGAACCAAGAACCATTGATACGTTATATTTCGTCCTCGTTGTTGCATATGCAATATATTACATTGAGGATGCTCTTCAAACTGTGGAGCATCCTGGACAATACAGCTCACCCCCTCCATGACACACTGGTCAACCTGAGGAGCATCTCCAGCAACAGACTGGTTCCACCAAGATTCAGCACAGAACGCCTCAGGAGAATCTTTTTTCCTGTAGTTATCAAACTGTACATACAACTCCTCCCCCTTTTGTCATGGGGTAGATTGACTAACTCCCCTCCTCTCCCCTCAAATCTTTGCACATTCTGGACTTTCCACGTCACTTTACTTTCATGTTTCATGTATCTGGTTGTGTTTTATGACTGTTGGCAGACCAATTTCCTTCCTGGGATAAATAAAGTTCTATCTTATCAAATCATAAAGCATTGTATGTATTGTAGCAACTTTTAACTTTAATACAATTGAATTATGGAAGAATGCATAACAAACTCAGTAAAATGTCAACAGAGATGACTTTCTACCTGCTGCATGCTTTTAAAATACAGGATTGCACACATTGCCCGTGTAGTCTGATATGATTTAGTAGCAGCGATGTTGATTACATTTTGTTGATCTTCACCAAAACTACCCAGATTGTTGTAACTTTGAACATTAAGATTTACCTTGTAGTGTCAAAACATATTTCTGTTTACTTTGTGGATTGTTTGGGTTTTGTTATCTTTGTCCATGATTGTGGTGAAAGTATTTTCAAAGGTAGGAATTAAACAAACAAACAAACTTTTGATATGGACACAAAATGTGGGAGTAACACAGCAGGACAGGCAGCATCTCTGGAGAGAAGGAATGGATGACATTTCAGGTTGAGATACTTCTTCAGACTGAGAGTCAGAGGAGAGCGACTTTTGAGTATCGTTGACATTTCTCTTTATTCTGAGACCATGACTCAATGGTATATGGGTTTGCACTTTAACATGAGTAACATAGCTTCTTATTACATAAGGGGGGAGTAAAGTTTATTTTCTGTCAAAATATCTTTAATTTATCACTAGGAATGGTACAATATTAGAGTCCTACTGTTCTTTCCTGAATCTAAATTAATTGGCACCAATCCCATGACTTTATTCCCACATTAGAGGCATAGAGTCCAACGAAACAGAAACCGGGGACCCATCTAACCATTTGGCCCATATCCCTCTAAACCTTTCCTATTCATGTAGCTGTCCAACTGTAATTTAAATATTGTCATTGTACCTGCCTTAATTACCTCCTCTGACAGCACATTCCATAAACACCTTACTGAATGAAAATAGTTGCCCCTCAGGTTCTTATTAAACCTTTCCCCTCTCACACATAAACCTATGTCCTCTGGTTATTGATTCCCCTAATTTGGGTAAAAGATTCTGGGCATTCACCCTATATATTCCCCTCATGATTTGATACACTTCTAAAGGATCTCCACTCATCCAACCAATGGTTCTTTATCATCATGTATAGAAACATAGAAATTAGGTGCAGGAGTAGGCCATTCGGCCCTTCGAGCCTGCACCGCCATTCAATATGATCATGGCTGATCATCCAACTCAGTATCCCGTACCTGCCTTCTCTCCATACCCCCTGATCCCCTTAGCCAGAAGGGCCACATCTAACTCCCTCTTAAATATAGCCAATGAACTGGCCTCACTACCCTCTGTGGCAGAGAGTTCCAGAGATTCACCACTCTCTGTGTGAAAAAAAGTTCTTCTCATCTCGGTTTTAAAGGATTTCCCCCTTATCCTTAAGCTGTGACCCCTTGTCCTGGACTTCCCCAACATCGGGAACAAAGAGTATATATATGTACAGTGAAATTCTATTTTTGCATCCAGTTCAGTACACTATTGCTATACCCAAACGAAATCCCCAACAGTATAAAGAAAATATGAACAGTCCACTGAAACTGCATTTAGAAGTTGCGAGGTTTGGGCTTTATTTTTATTGTCTGGTCAATGTGCCTGGTCTTCTGGAGCAGAACCTGATCCAGATGAACCTCAGGCCTCCAGCCTAAGCCTTTGTCCAGATCATCCAGTGAACCGTCATCACTTGAGAGCGCGGAAGGTAAGACGCTGGTTCACTCTCTTACTGGCCCTTTGTCTGGTGTGCGCTGGTCCTCTCTGTTCTCCTCTCCAGTTTTCCGATCCTCAGGGTATGAGCAGGGGCCGGGCTCGGTCCTCTACAGGCCGGCCACCTCCAGCCAGAGTGTATATATTGGAGAAATGTCAAAGGGTATATTGAACAGTAAAGCAAGAGACCCATAGCTGCTAGCCCACGTTGCAACAACGCCTCAGCATGAAGGCTTTTATTAATGTATGCTACATATATTTCTAATCTTTGGAAATTAAGTGGAATTCACCAATATATGAGGGCATAAGTGAATGACTGGCCTTGTGATGTTAATGCAAAAGAATTGCCACTGAAAAACCATGCCTAAGTGGGACAATGAAATGCAATTAACAGCATCAACAATCATTTAAAGTAGATATGGGATAGGGCAAAGAGGAAACAACATCTTGGGTGAGGTGCAAGGTGAAAAGTAGTTACCAGATGGGTTGAGAGCTTAGTGAGTCAGACATGTATCAAGAAGGCAGACAATAAAATCCTTGTAATGAGGCAAATCAATATTAATTCATACTACAAGCAATTTTAATTGTTTTCATTATTATTTACAGCAAGATGTCCCATCTTTCCAGTGAGGATGAGTCAAGTCTTCAATCTTTAGTTAGACAACTATTGAAGAGTATTAAGGAGAGAATTGTAGGTGCACCTTCACTTGAATGTGTGGAAGAGATTTTGCTGCATTTGGAAGAAACAGATGAAAATTTTCACAAGTATGTTAAGAAATGACAACATGATGATTTGAATATTAAGAAGAATGAACTAGTTGAAGCTCAAACACGGGTGCCTAATTTTGGATTGTTGCAATTCACATTTATCCTTGATTATAGAAGCACACGTGCAGTGGATAGAAGTATTTATATAATTAAAATTTTCCAGATTGTTTTATGTCTATTAATTCTTCATACTGTCATTTTTCATTCATCATTTGAGAACTGGATGATGGCATGGATAAATTTATTTCTCTAACTTGCCTCATTGTGCATTTTGATGAGAGGATTCTCATATAAATAGTCCAAAATAAGTTTTGATTTCCACGCTCTTGCATGCAAATTTTGCATTATTCTCCAAAGACATGAAAATGAATTGGGCGGGACGTGAAATGTTACTGAAATAAATTGGAAGTGTTGCATTTAGTATGGGGAAAACCAAAGTTAGTGGATTAAATCACCTTAAAATGCTTGGATGCAGTTTCGTTGTTTCAACTTCATTTCTACTTGGAATGTCCTTAGTTTTTAATGTTCCGCTAGACCAAGTGCAGACCCGTCAGGCCTGCTCCCCCAACGTAATATTCCACCACTCACCTGTACCCCCAACACAATATTGGATCACTCACGCATACCCCCAACTGTGCAGGCGCGGCACATTTCTCCTCATCCCCCAGCACTCCCTCCTCCTCCTCTTCACCCTCGCTCTTCAATCCCTAGAGAGGGAGGGGGGCAGAGAAGGAGGGGGGCAGAGTGGGAGGGGGGCAGAGAGAGAGGGTAGAGAGAGGGAGGGAGGGGGTAAAGAGGGAGGGTAGGGGGAGGGGGGTAGAGAGGTAATGGGGCAGACGGGGTAGAGATAGTGAGGATGTTAGAGTGAGGGGATTAGGGAGGGAAGGGGGGTAGAGAGGGTGGTAGTGAGGGTAGGTAGGGAGGAGGCATCTCCTTTTCCACCCCTCCCCATCTCCCTCCTTCACACTCCCCCCATCTCCCTCTATCACCCCACTCCCCATCCCATCTCCCGCCTCCTCATTTCCCTCATCCTCCTCCCCTCACTCCCATTCCCTGCCCCAGGACCTACCCAGGTCATAGAGCAGTGCCAGGGCCTGTAACTGCCTGGTTCACGTACTCAGCCTGGCCCTGGCTGTAGACTGCAGCCATCAACTCGGCCGCCGCCTGGGTTCCAGTCCAGGCCCCGACTTCATCTCTGGGCTCGTCCCTGACCCCAGACCCAGGCTCGTCCTTGGTTCCAGCGGCGGCTTCTGTCTCGGCCCTGGTCACAGCCCCATCCCAAGCTCCGGGCACGGCCCTCACTCCAGCACCAGGCTCGACTCCAGCCCAGTTCCAGGGCACGGCGTGCAGCACCACCATCCCCACCAGGTACCGGGCGTTGGGCGCCAGCACCCGTCGTCACTCCTCATTCACCACGAACGCTGGAGTGCCTCTCCCGGAGTGTCCCATCCTGCCTTGCGAGTGCATTGTGACATCACTCGGGTTTTTTTCCGAAATCGGTGATAAAATTGATTAATAACTTTGGAAATATGGGCGGGAATGCGACGGGAAGATGTTTATCGCCACGACGGGGAAAAATGTGAGTAGGATACGTGAAAATGGGAAGGCTGTGGCCGGAGTGTCCCATCCTGCCTTATTCTACGAGTGCATTGTGGACATCACCTCGTGCAAAAATAGGCATTTTTTTGCATATTTTTTTCGAAATCGGTGATTTTTTGTGCTCTTTTTAAAATTAACAGTTTGATTAACATAAAAGCTTTGGAAATTGATGGCAGAATTACAGTAATGTAGAAAGGAGCATGATTTGTTTATTCAATTTCGCCACGACGGGGAAAAAATTCATTTAATTTCTCTATATCAAATTTCTGTGATTTAAGTTATGAGTTGGTGAAGTACCTACGGAACCATATTGATGACATACTGGGCTCCGTGATTGAGAAGGAGACTGAGAAATGTACTGGAGAAGGTCGAACTTTAGTTTCTGGTCAAGATACACTAGTTCAACAAGTTACCAGAAACATTCGAGAATCGAAAGAGTAAGTTATATGCATTTTGCTTTAGAATTTCCTTTCTATTTTCTCCCAGAAAGACCCTCAATGAGCACAACAATTTTAAGTGATTTAAAAGATCATAGATATTTGACGTGCATCGTCTTATTTACATCCTGAAACTTTGCCTCACAGTGGAAATTAAGGTTGCTGTAAATCTCAACTTGTAAGGAGAGGTTGATTTGGCTGAGTTTGTTTTCCCTGGACTGGAGAAAGCTGAGGGGTGAACTGATAGAGTACAATAATATGAGGGCAATAGATAAGGTAGATGGTAAAGTTACAAGAAATATTCAAGAATCCAATGAGTAAATTATATGCCTTTTGCTTCAGGATTTCCTTTCTATTTTCTCCCAGAAAGATCCTCAATGACCTCAGAAATTTGTTACGTGCTTTAAAAGATCATAGATATTTGACGTGCATAGACTTATTTAAACCTGAAGTGTTGCCTCACAGTGGAAATGAAAGTTGATGTAGATCTCGTGACAGGGGCATCTAAGATGAGGACATAGTTTTAAGGAGAGAGGTATGACATTTAGAGAGTAGTAATAATAATAATAATAAGCCTTTATTGTCATTGTACGTGGAAATACAACAAAATTAGGAGAGCTACTGATCAGTGCAACCAAAACAAGTCCAAACAAGACAAAAACACATCCAATACATTCAATACATTATTTAACTGCTTAAAATAGTAGATACATTATAATTATCACAACTAGGTAGAATATTGCACTGGGAGAATATTACACTTTAAAATTTAATAAATACTTTAAAAGAGTTAAAAAAAAAAAAGAAGAAATATTAGCTGAGTGGTCTGTTTTATAGTGGAAGGGGTGACGGCATTCTCATGTTGTGTGAATATTTGAGGAATTTAGAGTTCTAATGGCCCAGGGAAATAAACTGTTCTTGAGTCTGTTTGACTGGATTTTGACACACCTGTGCCGCCTACCAGAGGGCAGGAGGTTGAACATGAACTGTCCAGGATGGGAGGGGTCTTTGATTATTTTCCTGGCTCTACAGATGCACCGAGAGTTGGAGATGTCTTCTAGGGAAGACAGTATTTTTGCAGAGGGTAGCCGATGATTTTCTGGGCAGTTTTGATCACTCTCTGCAGGGCTCTCCTGTCTGCTGCTGAGCAGCCAGCATACCACACCATGATACAATATGCCAGCACACTCTCGATGGTGGAGCGGTAGAAGTATTTACTAAGAAATATTACTAAGATAGAAGTATTTGTTTTACATAGAATGGTTGGAATGCACTCCCTGATGAGGTCGTGGAGGTAGATACTTTCACAACATGTTAGAAGCATACATACAAGCACTTGAATTGTCAAGGCCTGGAAGGCTATGGACTTAATGAGGTAAATAGGATTAGTGTAGAATGGTGTAATGGCCAATGTGGATGTTGGCAGTGGGGGCTCAAAGTGTCTGTGTTGTACGACTAAATTATTATTATAAATTTATAGATTGTATCATTCTGGATCAGTCAAATATCATTGAGTAACCTCTTTAGTGAGCTGTCAATGCTGATTCAGTTCTGCACCATTGACTTTTTCTTTTCAAAGTATCAAAGGTATCAAAGGTATTTTATTAGTCACATTCACATACACCTAGGTGTAGTGAGGTGAAATGCTTTTTGCCATTTTGCAGCACACAAAAAAAGAATACAGACATAACACCAACGAGAGTCTTAAACACATAGAACATCCCCCCACAATGGCTCCCACCATGAGAGAAGGCACAAAGTCCAGTCCCCAACCCCAGTTCACCCATAGTCCGGCCCATTGAGGCCTCCACAGTTGCCTCTACGGAGGCCCGATGTTCCTGGCCGTTCTCGCCGGGTGATGTTGCTCCGGCGTCGGGAGAGTCCTCCCAGCGGCTGGGTTTTTCAGCTATTTTCTGTACATAATAGTCTTCTAATGAGGGACATAGAACTGCAAGAACTGCAAATTCCTTGGAGGAAGAACATTTCCATGACCTTTAAAATGAATCATTGAGGAACACGGCTACACTCCAAAAGAATGGTTTAGTGTGGATTAGACAGGACACCTTTGGAAGAGGATAGCCATTTCAAGACAGCCAAGGATTGACTTTTTCCTGGAGGCTTTTCTAAGGGCAGATTTGCTTGATCAGCCACTCGGCAAACTTTAGGACCCTAAAGGGATATTGAAACGTTAGTTTTGCTTTGGTGTACTGATTGAACAAAAAATACTAAATGATGATATGCTATTTTGTGATTATATCATGCTGTTTCTCTGCTCTATTTAACAAACATTGCATGTGCAAAAAATATCATGGACGACAGAGACTTGCTTATTATTACCAATTCCCCCGACATCCAGTTAACATCAAGGACATGGTTGATGATATCCGGGGTAGTGCATTTGTCTGCTAATACCATGTCATTGTTATAACCTGTAGACCACTCTGCTATTGATCTGTTTAAGGCTTACAACCAGCAATATGTAATGATGAAAAGTTCACTAATGAGGATCTATTAGAGCTTATGCACCAAAATCACTGGAGGAATAAGAAAGATAGACACAATATGCTGGAGTAACTCAGCGGGACAGGCAGCATCTCTGGAGAGAAGGAATGGGTGACGTTTTGGGTTGAGACCCTTCTCCAGACGGAGGAATAAGAAACCTGGCAACATGACTAAAAGTGCTCGACATGAGCAGGCTTTTGGAGTTGTTCAGCCATAACAAGAAAAGGATACTCATCTTCAAAGACACCAGTCAGAACATCAAGACATAGTGGGGTTCTGCTAGGTACACTGGATCCAATAAATGTGATGGCTAATCAGCTGCTGTAATTTGCCCTTTCGTGCCAGAAGACAGAAAAAGAACAAGGGAAGTTGATGTTCATGCGAGAACGAATACCTTCAGGGCTTCAGAGAAATATTGGGATGGATTGGATTTGCTCTCCTGGGAGTCAGCAAAGACATCAACAACTGAATGACCCCCTTCTGAGCTGCAACAAGCATCACTTTGGCCCATATACCTGGACGTCCTTGAACCTGTCTCAATGACTGCTTCAACAGCCCTCATGCTTGGTCAATTAAAAAAAATGTGCAACTCTATATGAAGATACTTTTTAGCCTGAATCTTTAGCCTGAATAACTTGAGATTGTTAATCCTGGTTCTAAACACAGGAGGCATCACGTATGTATGAATTTTGTAAACCATCAGAAGAATATTATATGCTTCAATGAGATCAATTTTCATTCTTCCAAACTGAAGGATGTTTAGGCCTAGTTTTCTTAAATACTCCTCATGTAATAACTTCCCCGTCCCAGGAATGAATCTGGTGAACTTTTGCTGCGCTCCCTATATTGTAAGTGCATTCTTCTTCATGTAGGGATAAAGACCTGTACACAATATCCCAGATGGCGGTTTCAGCAGGACCATGGACAATTGAAGTAAAGTGTCTCTCATCTTGCAGTTATGGGTAGCATTCTTTTTCATTATTGGCTTGCTGTACTTTCATGTTAAGTTGATGTGTATAAGGATAACCAAGTTTCACTGAACCCCACCTTTCAATCTCACTTAAAAAAAAAATAGCCTTTTAATTTTTCTACCAAAGATGGTGACTTTATTTTTCCCCAGTGTACTCCATCTGTCATGTTCTTGTCCATTCTTTTCAGCTGTCTCTATTTTTTCGAAGCTCCTCTGTATAACTTTGTACATTTTCACGAAGCATGGACAAATTATACTTGATTCCCTATCCAAAATATTAATGTAGTTTTTGAACAAATGGCCACCAATCTCTGTGGCACTAGCCACAGCCTGTCAATCTGAAAATGACCCCCTTCTCTGTTTTCTGCCTTTACCAATCCTCAGTTCACCTCAGCGTATTACCATATCTTCCACCTACACCACTTCTCCGTGGATTGTCACCTTGTCGTGGTGGAGAAACTTGTGTGGACCTGAGATCCTGAGAACGATACTGTCTGGAGCTATGCTCCTGGTAGGGCCACCCATGGCGGTAAGGTCGAGGGGGAGGTCTCTGACAAAGATCAATCCAACCAAGACCTCAACGGTGGAACAGGCGGAGGACAATGGCTGGCCTTAGTGGAGCGTCACAACGGCTGGGAAGGCGGATGAAGGCTGCAGCAGAAAAGTTTCTCCGGTCATCTTGGACTCCATGCCACTGGATCCTGACCCAGATCAGTCAAGGGCCGTGGAGTGGCTGTCTGTGCACCTGTCTCCCCACGTTAAACAAAGTCACACACAGGCGTCCTCCATATATGGAATAGTGCCCTGGAGACACCCATGGACAGCCATGGCCATAGGGGCCTAAGAAGAACCTACACGGAGTAGAGTGCATTCCAATTTTGATTAATTACCTCTTGGGTGGTATCTTATTGAAGATCTAAAAACGTAAATAAACCACATCAACTGGTTCACTTACTTATTTTGCTACATCAGTAAGATGTTGGATTAGTCAAATATTTCCTTTTAGGAAATCCATGTTGACCAGCCACATTCAACTATTAATTTCCAAGTACCCTATTATACTTCCTTACGATTGAAATTATGCTTCATAAAATTACTCAGAACATGATGGAAGAGTTTAATATATACAAGATAATTCCTAGGCTAATTGTTAAGTTGTTATGGTTCGTTTCAGATACAAGGAAATGATGCGATCAATGAAAAATAGTATGATGATAGTCGTTGAGTCCCTAATTAATAAATTTGAAGAAGATCAATTGAAGAAAGAAGAACTACACAGGAAAAAACAGCATGAGCAACATACTGATTACTGCATGGAAAATTGCTCAGACAGTGGATCATTATTCAATCAGGTAAATAACTTGATAATTGTTCTACTTTTCTTATGAGTATTACTTATTGCTGAATGATAATTTAGTAACGAAGATAGAAACAAAATGCTGGAGTAACTCAGCGGAACAGGCAGCATCTCTGGAGAGAAGGAATGGGACGTTTCGGATTGAGACCCTGCTTCAGACTGATGATCAGAAAGAGGTAACCATGGCTTAGCATTTGTGAACAACAGCGATGCAATAGCAGTTACCACTAATTAGTCAGGGAAGAGGAAAACTAAACGGCGAGAGAGAGGGTGGCACAGTGGCGCAGTGGTAGAGTTGCTGCTTTACAGCTCTTACAGTGCCAACGACCCGGGTTTGATCCTGGCTATGGGTGCTTGTCTGTATGGAGTTTGTACATTCTCCCAATGACTGCATGAGTTTTCTCAGACAACTTCGGTTTCCTCCCACATTCCAAAGATGTACAGGTTTGTAGGTTCATTGGCTTGGTATAAATGTAATAAAATATCCCTAGTATAGTGTTAATGTGTGAGGATCACTGATCGGTGCAAACTCCGTGGGCCGAAAGGCCTGTTTCCATGCTGTATCTCTAAACTAAACTAAACTAGAGATATGTGGAAGGGTAAGGTGTGAAGACAACAGATCATAGCAGATGTTGATAAGGAAATGTAGAATGGTTCATTGTTAGCTGAGGGGAAGGTGATAACACAGCATACAATCAGTAATATTTAATCAGGAGGACAGTAGAACTAGTCGGAGAACTAGGATGGAGGAAGGACGAGAGAGAGGGAAAGCAAGGGTTACTTGAAGTTAGAGAAATCAATATTCATATCGCTGGGTTGTAAGTTGCCCAAATGAAATATAAGGTGCTGTTCATCCAATTTGGTTAAGCTTCACTCTGACAGTGCTGGAGGCCCAGGACAGAATGGTCAGTATGAGAATGGGAGGGGGATTTAAAATGTTTAGCAACTTGGAGATCATGTAGGCCTAGGCAAAATGAAACGGGTTTGAGGTTGAATCTGCTGACTATATAGCATTGGACCATAGAGTTCATTGTTTAAGAAATGCAGTTGTTAACCTTGGATATTCTTAAATTTTGATTCTGTTTAAAGTAGGAGCTTTAGAAGACAGGACTTTTCAATGCTAAAAATTCTGTCCAATGTGGCATAGATGTGGAAGAAACGATGATTTCCCAGACATCCATTCACAATTTATTCTGATCATTCTTAATTTCCAAAGCCACATTCCTTGGGCTGCACAGTGCCACGGGGGCTAGTGCTGCTGATGCCATCTAATAGTGACAGCAACATGGGTTCAGCCCTGATCTTGGGTGAAGTTTGGTCTCCTGTGATCACGGGGGATGTGGCAAAATAATCAAAGGGAAATTGGTGAGCATGAGGGAGAGGATAGGTCGGAGTATTACAGAGATGAGAGGGGAAATGGGATTGTTCATTTGGGAGTCCGCATGGACTCAATGAGCTGAATGCTCTCCATTGTGTGTCAGAATAATTAAGTGAACAGAATAAACATAGAAAATAATAGACAGCAACTGGCTACTAGCCAATTTAATTCCCCTTCCCCTCCCCATATTGACTATCCTCTACCGTCTCCATTGTCACATGCAAACAGAAATAACAATATCTCATATTTTCCGATTTCAGGTAATTACCCCTGTTTGCCCCTTTCTCTCCACTGCCCGATCCTTGGCACCTTCCTCCTTCTCCAATTCTTTCATCATTTCATTTCATTTTCTACCCATCCCTGCCACGGTCCCCCATTTTTCATACTATGTCTCCACCCTTCTTTCCACCACCTGACTTGTTTGCCCATCAGATCCTCTTCAACTTGATCCATCTATTGTGTGCGAGGTTTTGCCCCACCTCTTCCCCTCATCTTTTTCTGCTGGTTATCTCCCCTCTGCTACCTCATTTAGAGGAATGGTCTCGACCCTAAACACCATCTGTCCATCTCTCTCCACAAATGCTGTCTGATCTGCTGAGTTAGACAATAGACAATAGTAAATAGGTGCAGGAGTAGACCATTTGACCCTTTGAGCCAGCACCGCCATTCAATGTGATCATGGTTGATCATCCACAATCAGTACCCCGTTCCTGCTTTCTCCCCATATCCCCTGACTGTCTATCTATCTCTCTCTCTTGAAAGCATCCAGAGAACTGGCCTCCACCACCTTCTGAGGCAGAGAATTCCACAGACTCGCAACTCTCTGTGTGAAAAAGCTTTTCCTCATCTCCGTTCTAAATGGCTTACCCCTTATTCTTAAACTGTGGCACCTGGTTCTAGGCTCCCCCAACATCGGGAACATGATTCCTGCCTCTAGCGTGTCCAAACCATTAATCTTATATGTTTCAATAAGATTCCCCTCTCATCCTTCTAAATTCCAGAGTATACAAGCCCAGCCGCTCCATTCTATAATAATAATAATAATAATAATACATTTTATTTGTGGGCACCTTTCAAAGTCTCAAGGACACCTTACAGAAAATTAACAAGAGAGAAAAAACATAGAGTCGGAGTAAAATAAATAATAAGGACATCACCAATACACAAATTAAAGACAGAATTCGCTCCAAAGACAAAAAATCAAAAACATAATGTGAAGAGAGAGCAGCGGCAGCTAAAGCGCGCTAGCGTCCACTCTCCCTTCCGACAGCCATCTTGGACACAAACTAACATATTCACATTACACAGTAAAAATCATCCCCCCACAATGGATACCACTGTGGGGGAAGGCACAATGTCCAGTCCCCATCCCCATCCCCATTCTATCAACATATGATAGTCTCGCCATCCCGGGAATTAACCTTGTGAACCTACGCTGCACTCCCTCAATAGCAAGAATGTCCTTCCTCAAATTTGGAAACCAAAACTGCACACAATTCTCCAGGTGTGGTCTCACTTGGGCCCTGTACAACTGCAGAGGACCTCTTTGCTCCTATACTCAACTCCTCTTGTTATGAAGGCCAACATGCCATTCGCTTTCTTCACTGCCTGCTGTACCTGCATGCTTACTTTCAGTGACTGATGAACAAGGACCCCCAGATCCCATTGTACTTCCTCTTTTCCCAACTTGACACCATTTAAATAATAATCTGCCTTCCTGTTTTTGCCACCAAAGTACCTCACATTTATCCACATTAAACTGCACCTGCCATGCATCTGCCCACTCACCCAACCTATCCGTCACCCTGCATTTTCAAAGCATCCTCTTTACAGTTCACACTGCCACCCAGCTTTGTGTTATCTGTACATTTGCTAATGTTACTTTGAATCGCTTCATCTAGATCATTGATGTATATTGTAATTAGCTGCGGTCCCAGCACCGAGCCTTGCGGTACCCCACTCGTCACTGCTTGCCATTCTGAAAGGGATCCGTTAATCCCTACTCTTTGTTTCCTGTCTGCCAACCAATTTTCTATCCATGTCAGTACCCTACCCCCAATACTATGTGCTCTAATTTTGTCCACTAATCTCCTATGTAGGACCTTATCAAATGCTTTCTGAAAGTCCAGGTACGCTACATCCACTGGCTCTCCCTTGTCTATTCTCCTAGTTACAGCCTCAAACAATTGTTCATTTTTTGTAATAGATGTTGCTGCTTTATTCAATGTTGAAACTGAGTGCAAGATGTAGACGTGATATTGTCCATAAGGGATTGTTTAACAACATTTGGTGTCTATGGATAGCAGTCCTAAGTTTCTCTGAAAACCAACATATCAGTAGAATTGGTTTGCTTTCTATTGTTGCTGCTGATGCTTGTGACAAAAGTAGTTAAGATTAAGTAAATCTGGGAGTCTCAAGAAAATGGTCCAACTATACTCAGAGGATTCAGAATGAGAACCAGCCATACATCTCATGATTTTATGGCTTAATTAGGCTTTATACACACCTTATTACTGTAATTGATGTAAAAATGGTGTCATGTTCCACAAGATTGCAGTAAATTCTAATGATACATAAACTGGAGGATCAAAGTTGTAGCTGGCAAAAGTTAAATGGTATTATATATTACAGTGATGCTAAATTTCACTGGTAATCTAATTGAAGACAATTTCATTAACTTTCTCACAAAATGACGGCTTTTCTGGATGACACTTCACTGGCAAACATCCATTGTTCAGGAGTCGTCGTTGTAATTAAGAAAAAAATATTGCAAGTATATAAATATTGAGCCTAACGTCTGTGGTCGGAAAGTTATTAGAGACTATACTATGGGATAAGATATACATGCATTTAGATGGACAGGGGCTGATTAGAGATAGTCAACATGGTTTTGCACCTGGGATGTCGTGTCTCACAAATCTGAGACACAAATCTTCAGATGTGAACATGTGACCAAAACGGTTGACGAGGGCAGAGCTGTAGAGGTTAGATCCCGTGGGATCCAAGGAGAGATAGCTGAATGGATAGAAATTGGCATAATGGAAGGAAGCAGAGTGTGATGGTGGAAGGTTGTTTTTCGGCCTGGAAGCCTGTGACTAATGGTGTGCCTCAAGGTTCTGTGCTGGGCCCATTGCTGTTTGTCATCTATATCAATGATTTGGATGAGAACGTACGTACATGATTTGCAACTTTGCAGATGACACAAAGGTGGGTGGTATTGTAGATAGAGAAGATGGTTGTTCAAAATTGCAGTAGGACTTTGATCGGTTGGTCGGGTGGGCTGAGGAATGGTTGATGGAATTTAATACAGAGAAACATGAGGTGTTGCATATTGGGAAGTCTAACATGGGCAGGACCTACACAGTGAATGGTGGGGTTCTGGGAAGTGTTGTAGAACAGAGGGAACTAGAAGTGTAGGTACATAGTTCCTTGAAGAGGAGTCAAAGGTAGATAGGGTGGTCAACAAGGCTTTCGGCACATTAGCCTTCGGTCAGAATATTTAGTACAGAGGTTGGGAGGTCATGCTCAGTTACACAAGACACTGTAGAGCCTATATTTGGAGTATTGTATTTAATTTAGGTCACCCTGTTATAGTTTAGTTAGTTAGTTAGTTTATTTATTTGTTCCGAACAAGTAAAGACATAAATAGGAATAAATAACAACAACAAAATCGAAATAGTCAAACAATTGGACATTCCAGGCAATATTTGCAAAGCAATGAAAAGCATAAAGCAAAATTTAAATGTCCAACACTTTTTCTTTACAAGCTCGAAAAGGAGTGAGAAGAAGAATAACTTATTTAATCTCACCCCTTCTCCCTAAACCTTTCTTCCCTGTTTAATAATTAATTAATTAATAATAATAATACCCCAGACAATTTTTAGAGATGCATACAGGCATATATATATACATACAACTGATATACCCATACAAGTAATGTGTATGAAGTAACCAAAAAACATAAATAAATAATAAATAAAATAATAAATAAACATTAACCACTGTTTGTCAACCAACCCCTTCATCCCTGTACCTTGTGAAAAAAAGTTTTTTGTATGTCATTTTGAACTGGTTCATATTTGGACATTGCTTTAACTCCATATTCAAACTGTTCCACAATCCTACTCCACAGACCGAAATACAAAAAGTTTTTTTGGTCGTGCGGACTCTTTGTACCTTAAAATTAAATATTCTTTTTAAATTATAACCCCCCACTCGCTCATTGAATAATTTTTGTATATTTCCAAGTAAGTTTTTATTTTTGGCTCTAAACATTATCTGTGCTGTTTTAAATGCAACCAAATCTTCTAATTTTAATAATTCTGACTGCAAGAATAATGGATTAGTGTGACCCAAATACCTGACATTGTGAATAATACGTATTGCTCTTTTTTGCTGAATAGTTAATGAATGTAGCAAACTTTTATAGTTATTGCCCCAGACTTCTGCACAGTAATTTAAATAGGGTAAGATTAGTGAACAGTAGAGAATGCGGTGTGATTTGTGATCCAGAACCTGCTTAACTTTGTGTAATACAGAAATGCTTTTTGACAGTTTGGATTGTACATGTTTAATGTGTGATTTCCAGCTGATTCTATCATCCATTATAACTCCAAGAAATTTATTTTCATGAACTTGTTCAATTTCAACCCCATTTATCTTTATATTTGCTTGTGTAATTGTTCTGCAATTACCAAATAACATTATTTTGGTTTTGCTCAAGTTTAATGATATTTTGTCCCTGTCAAACCATGTTTTCAGTTTGCCCATTTATTTTGTTATTTTGTCCAGTAGTTGTTTTAAATTCTCCCCAGAACAAAAAATATTTGTGTTGTCTGCAAACAAGACCAGCCTCAAGGCTTTGGACACAATACAAATGTTGTTTATATACATGATGAATAGTTTTGGACCCAACACTGACCCCTGGGGGACACCACAAACAATGTCCAAACATGTAGAACTGTAGCTACCCAACTTCACAAACTGTTGCCTGTTACTTAAATAGCTTTTTATCCAATCCAGTACTAGACCTCTAATGCCATACCTTTCTAATTTTTTTAATAAAATATCATGAACAGAGAGTGGTGAATCTCTGGAACTCTCTGCCACAGAGGGTAGTTGAGGACAGTTCATTTGCTATATTTAAGAGGGAGTTAGATGTGGCCCTTGTGGCTAAGGGGATCAGGGGGTATGGAGAGAAGGCAGGTACGGGATACTGAGTTGGATGATCAGCCATGATCATATTGAATGGCGGTGCAGGCTCAAAGGGCCGAATGGCCTACTCCTGCACCTAATTTCTATGTTTCTATGTTTCTATGTTTCTATGATTGATCGTATCAAATGCTTTCTTTATATCAATAAATATCCCAGCTGCATATAGTTTATTGTCAATAGCGTTTGCGATATCTTCAATTGATTCTATTATTGCAAGTGATGTTGATCTTTTGATCTGAATCCATATTGAGTGATTAATTTATGCTTTTCTACAAATATGTCGAGTCTATTGTTGAACATTTTTTCTAGTATTTTGGAGAATTGAGGGAGTAAAGAAACAGGTCTATAGTTTGTGAAATGATGCTTGTTCCCAGTTTTGTATATTGGTATGACTTTTGCTATTTTCATTTTGATTGGAAAAGTACTGGTTTGGAAAGATAAATTACAGATGAATGTTAGAGGTTTGGAAATCCCCTCAATAACCATCTTAACTAACAACATGTCAATGTCGTTGAAATCAGTAGACATTTTGTTTTTATAAGTTTTAATAATGTCCAACAGTTCTTTTTCATCTACTGCCATAAGAAACATAGAGCAGGGATTTCTCTCCAATAAATTCTCAGGAGTTTCTCCAGATGTCCCTGGATCAGGGATTTGTTTAGCCAGGTCTGGTCCACAATTTACAAAAAAATTATTAAAGCTATTTGCTACATCCTCCATATTATAATTTTCATTGTCCTTATCAATAAAATACTTCGGGTAGTTTGTTTTCCCCGGGCCATTTCTGATAATACTATTAAGTATGCTCCATATTCTTTTTATGTTGTTTTTGTTATCATCTAAATTTTTCTTATAATAATCTTTCTTGCTTGTTCTTATAATATAAGTTAACTTATTTTTGTAATTTTTATATTTATTTTCTGTATCTTTAGTTCTCTGTCTTATGAAATTTCTGTATAGTGCATTTTTTTTGCAGGCATTTTGTAATCCCTTTGTAATCCATGGACATTTAGTATTTATTGATTTTCTGTTATGTTCTTTGATTGGACAGTTTTTTAATCATATAGTGACAAACATAGTAATAAATGATTCATAAGCACTGTCAATGTCTCTTTTTTGGTATATTATGTCCCAGTTTTGTGCCAATAAGTCCTTTTTTAGTGCATTGATAGCTTCCTCCGATCTCACTCGTCTATATTCTGTTAGTTTGTATGGTTTGTTGTTCCTGTGGATGTAATCATAAACTATGAAAACTGGCAAGTGGTCACTTATATCGTTGATTAATAATCCACTTACTGTTTTGTTTTCAATGTCATTGTTGAATATATTGTCAATGAGTGTAGCACAATGGGAAGTAATTCTACTGGGTCTGGTGATTTTGGGAAATAGACTCATACTGGACATTGTGTGGACAAAGTCTTCTGTAAGGTTGTGTTGGTTAGGATTTAGTAGGTCGATATTGAAATCTCCACATTGAAAAAACTGATTTGCTACTTGTTATTGAAAACATACTCTCCATCCAGCCCCTGAAGATTTTAATACTCGACCCCGGTGCCCTATATATGCAGCTAATGATGACATTTTTATTTCTACCGTTATATATTTCTATAGTTATGCATTCCTGCAGATTGTCAACCACAGTTGTCATACCATCTAATACCCTATAGTTCAGAGTTGTATCCACATATAGTGCTACCCCTCCTCCACCCTTATTTTTTCTGTTAATGTAATTAAGGTCGTATCCATCCAGCTCGTTATAGGAAAGATGTTGTCAAGTTTGAAAGGGTGCAGAGGAGAATTACGAGGATGTTGCCAGGACTTGAGGGCTCAAGCTAAAGGGAGGGGTTGAACAGGTAGGACTTTATTCCTTGGAGCACAGGAGGGTGAGGGGTGTGTTGGAAGGAACTGCAGATGCTAGTTTAAACCAAAGATAGACACAAAAAGCTGGAATGATTCAGCAGGACAGACTGTATCTCTGGAGAGAAGGAATGGGTGATGTTTTGGGTCGAGACGCTTCTTCAGACTGGTTAGGGGTAAGGGAAGTGACACACATGGATGATGATGTGGAGAGATAAAGGACAGTGAATAAAAGATGCGCCAAAAAGTAACGATGATAAAGCAAACAGGCCATTGTTAGCTGTATGTAGGGGAAAATGAGAAGCTAGTGCAATTTGGGTGGGAGAGGGAGAGAGAGAGATGGAATGCCAGGGTTACCTGAAGTGAGAGGAATCAATATTCATACCGCTGGGCTGTAAGCTGCCCAAGGAAAATATGAAATGCTGTTCCTCCAATTTGTGTTTAGCCTCACTCTGATAACGGAGGAGACCAAACACAGAAAGGTCTGTGCAGGAATGGGAAGGAGAAGTGTCCAGCAACTGGGAGATCAGGTAGGTTTAGGCGGGCTGAGTGAAGGTGTTCTGTGAAACGATCGCCCAGTCTATGTTTGGTCTCGCCGATGTATGAGTCCACATCTTGAACAACGGATACAGTGGATTGGAGATCTAGTACAGTATTACATTGAAATAGTTGCAGATGGTCCAAGTAAATTTGAGTGCACAATGAAAATTGGTGGTGAAGTTGATGAAGCCCATGAGTTCTGCATGGGTGCAGGAGGTAGCACCGATGCAGTCATCAATGTAACGGAGATAGAGTTCGGGGATAGGGCCAGTGTACGCTGGAACATTGTTCAAAGTTCAGGTAGGCATAGCTGGGGCCCATGCGGGTGCCCATAGCTATGCCTTGGACTTGGAGGAAGTGGAAGGAGTCAAAGGGTAAGTGGTTATTTTCCAAGTAATAATCACCTCTTACCTTTCTTCCTCTTTTCTGTCTCAAGTCTCTCCTAATTTTCTCTTCATCTATTTCCCTCCTGCCCTGATTTAATTCTCAACTTCTGTGTCCTATTTCTTTTAACTTAGTTCTTTACATTGTTGCTTGGGCTACTTGCTGCGCCTGGTTTTAACCCCCCTCCCCACCCCATCCTCTTTTAAAAATGACATGGGTGATTTTCTTCTGATAAGGAGGTCACTACATAATGTTTGAAAATACATCTATTAAGTACCATGGAAAGTTTTACTTAATGGACTTAGGAACCAAAGTTAAAATGGTGCCAAAGAGCAAATTTGAGTGTTGTGCTAGAATTTCAGGCATTGAAATGCTACCTGAAAAAAATAGCTTTACACGTATAAACATGTACACTTCCCTTTGTAATCTACCACCTCTACAGGTATTTGAGCTGGAAATTGAGGAGAGAGGATAAAAGTTTGGAATTGATTGGAAGTGTGGCCAAAGAGATGGTGGGGATGAGTTATTTGGCAAAATGTTCTGGGTGGGTTATTTGGTAAATGATTTGAGAAGTTTGGTATGGCTTATAATTGGACGGGATATCTCGGAATGGGTAATATAGCCATGGACGTACGTATACAGCACAGAAATAGGCCCTTTGGCGAGATACATCCCATGCAGACCAAAATACTCAACAAAGCTAGTCCCATTTGCCCTTGTTTAACCAATATCCTAAACTTTTCATATCAGTGTATTTGTTCAAATGTCTTATAAATGTTGTTATTGTACCTGCCTTAACTGCCTCACCTGGCAGCTCTTTCCATATACCCACCAGCCTCTGTATGGAAAGTTGGTAGGTTCCTATTAATTCTTTCCCTTCTCACCTTAAATGTATGCCCTCTAGTTCTTAATTTTCCCAACCCTGGGACAAATTATTTTATGCACCTCTATGAGATCAACCTTAGGCTCCAGTCCACTAAGGAATTGTCCTAGTTTGCCCAACCTCTCGCTATAACTCAACCCTCGAGTCCTGGCAACATCCTCACAAATCTTCTCTACACCCTTTCCAGGTTAATAGCATCTTTCCTGCAGGCTGGTGAGCCAGTGAATAGAAATAATTGAGCAGGCGGCAAAATGTTGATTATAATCGAACAGCACTTGCTGCAGAAGATCTTCAAAAAGCTCATTGCAGTAATTTTAAACTAATCATGTATTCTCCTCATAGCTTTGTCAAATGTGGCAGAGCAGAAAGCACTAGAAGATTAAAACTCAATTATCACATTTGTAAATGTGAATAATATTGACACATCTTGAAAATTTGTAACATTGAAATACTGCAGTTGCTGGAAATACTGAAGTAACATCATGCAATGTCAGAAATATTAAACAGATTGGGTAGCATCCACAGAAAGCAGAACAGAATATTTCAGAATTGGAACTTGGAAAAGAATGAAGTAAAATAGGATGGTAAAGTTATTTCTGAAGGTGGGATAAATGGGAGAAAACAAATCAAATCTGAAATGTCAGAAGAGAGAAAAAGCATGAGACACCAGAAATTCAAGAATGTCAGGGGGCAGAAATTAGCAGAGTTGTTATTACTAAAGAGAAGTTGCTTTAGAAGCTGAAATATCTGAACCTGGGTAAGTCAATTGGATTGCACCGCAGGGTTCTGAAAATGGTAGGGTTGTGATTATGGAGGCATTGTGATTGTGTCCTGGGGAGCTGCGAACGTGGCGGGAGTGCCCCGAGGAGCCGGATGGCGAGGCCTGTCTGGGCCGAAGGAGCCTCGGCAGTGGCAGCAGTGGGAGCCCCGGCGGCAACAAAGAAACATAGAAAAAAGGTGCAGGAGTAGGCTATTCGGCCCTTTGAGCCTGCACCGCCATTCAATATGATCATGGCTGATCATCCAACTCGGTATCCTGTACCTACCTTCTCTCCATACCACCGATCCCTTTAGCAACAAGGGCCACATCTAACTCCCTCTTAAATATAGCCAATGAACTGTCCTCAACTACCTTCTGTGGCAGAGAATTCCAGAGATTCACCACTCTCTGTGTGAAAAATGGTTTTCTCATCTCGGTCCTAAAATACTTCCCCCTTATTCTTAAACTGTGACCCCTTGGTCTGGACTTCCCCAACATCGGGAACAATCTTCCTGCATCTAGCCTGTACAACCACTAAAGAATTTTGTAAGTATCTATAAGATCCCCCCTCAATCTTCTAAATTCTAGCGAGTACGAGCCGAGTCTATCCAGTCTTTCTTCATATGAAAGTCCTGCCATCCTAGGAATCAGTCTGGTGAACCTTCTCTGTACTCCCTCGATGGCAAGCATGTCTTTCCTCAGATTAGGAGACCAAAACTGTACACAATACTCCAATACTCACCAAGGCCCAGTACAACTGCAGTAGAACCTCCCTGCTCCTATACTCAAATCCTTTTGCTATGAATGCTAACATACCATTCGCTTTCTTCACTGCCTGCTGCACCTGCATGCATACTTTCAATGACTGGTGTACCATGACACCCAGGTCTCGTTGCATCTCCCCTTTTCCTAATCGGCCACCATTCAGATAATAGTCTACTTTCCTGTTCTTGCCACCAAAGTGGATAACCTCCCATGTATCCACATTATACTGCATCTGCCATGCATTTGCCCACTCACCCAACCTATCTAAGTCGCCTTGCAGCCTCCTAGCATCCTCCTCACAGCTAACACTGCCCCCCAGCTTCGTGTCATCTGCAAACTTGGAGATGTTGCATTCAATTCCCTCGTCCAAATCATTAATATATATATTGTAAATAGCTGGGGTCCCAGCACTGAGCCTTGCGGTACGCCACTAGTCACTGCCTGCCAACGTGGGCCTCGGCGGCACGGGGGCCTCGAGATCGATAAACGTGAGGGGGGGAGGGGAAGACAATGGGGACCTGGTGTGGGGGACCACCATTAGGGACAGTGGGAGAACAAAGGGGGGCCCGGTGTGGAGGGGTGGGGGGCGTTAGTTTAGAATCCTCTGCTCCGGGGACCACTGGGTGGCACCCGTAATGTCCGCCTCACCAGCAGTCTGTCCTGTCCCTTCTCTGTTTTTATTATTTTAAGTAAGTACTAGACTCGGCATCACACGGGAGGGCTGGTCCCCCAACGCAATGTTCCACCTCTCCACCAATTCCAATATTGGTGGCCGGGGGGGCGGGGTGGCTTTCTGGAGCGCTAGCATGGGTGTTGTGGGCTGAAGGGACTGGTTTCCAGAGGGCTAAAAGGCGGTGGGCGGCGCGACTCTGGTCAGCAGCGGCCTCTGCAGTCTGTCCGCGTTTTATTATTTTCTGTCTGTGTTTTAATGTAGTTTTTGTTATTTTTTGTTGGGGTGTGTGTGTGTGGGGGGGTGGGGGTGGGGGAAACTTTTTAAATCTCTCCCTGCACTGGAGACCCGACCTTTTCTCGTCGGGTTTCCGTTGTCGTTGGGGCCGCAACGAGGAGCGGCCTCCAACAGGAAGAAGCCGGGGACTCAGGTGCTACGACTCACCGTCGCCGTTGCGGGGCTGGCCGAGTCCGGAGCGGGTGGAGCGGTGGAGGAGCGCTGCTGTTGCTGTTGCTGTTGCTGCTGCTGCTGCTGCTGCTGCTACCGGAGAGTCGGAGGCTCCAACGGCAGGTCTGTGGACGGCGGCACCAGGGAGCCCGCGGCTCCCTGGAGGGAGACCGCTTTTCAGGGCTCTCGCAACGGCGACTCCCCCCGCCCGAGTTGCGAGGTTGAAGAGCTCCTGGAGCGGGGCCTTACAGCACCGCCCCGCGCGGCTTGGAATGGCCGCAGGACTCTGCGAGCGCACGCCGGGGGCTCTAACAGCAAGACCCGGTGTGCGACCTTGCACCACCCGGCGTGGCTTTAATGGCCGCGGGACAATCGTCATCGCCTGCCGGGGGCTTTGACTTTGACTCTGACATCGGGGGGGGGGGGGGGGGGGGGGGGGGGGGGGTGGAGGAGATAAGTTTATTTGGCCTTCCATCACAGCTATGTGATGGATGTTTATGTAAAATGTAAATTGTGTTGTGTCTTGGGTCTATGTGTTTGTAATGTAATGTATGGCTGCAGAAACGGCATTTCGTTTGGACCTCAAGGGGTCCAAATGACAATTAAATGTATCTTGTATCTCTAGTATGGACATTGTGGGCTGAATGGATTCTTGGGCTGGCAGCTCAGTCTCTCAAGCCTGTTGTGCTGGCAGCTCACTCACTCACTCACGGCTGGTGGGCTGGCAGTTGACTCATGGCTATTCCTTGAAACTCCATTTTAAGCAGGGTGCAAGGCCACCAAATTCAAGTGCAGTTTCATACCATTTCAAGCAGGGGGCAAGGCCACTAAAGACAGCGAATCGTGACCTCTTCCTCCCCCATCTTGCAGAGACTGAGCCACGCCCACACTTCCAGGTTTTATAGTCCCTCCCCCTCCCACCAGAAGGGGCGTGGCCTTCATGACGTGATTGACAGGAGAGAAAATCTGGATCAGGCTGGGTCGGACCGTTTCCGGTCCCTCCCTCCAAAAATTGTGTGGAGAGGTGGAACATTGCGTTGGAGATCTCCGCCGGCCATCCAGTGCCTCCCGCAGCTGCAGTAAAGATGCGATGGCACAGGAAGGGGCGGACCGTCCCTGCAGAGTGCCAGTAGAAGTGACCAATACGCGCGGCGCTGAATGGCAGGAGAGGCAATTGATCTGCACATGCGCGGTTTTTAAGATTTTTAAATCTTGATAACTTACCAGCTTCCACCGATCGGACAGAAACGGTGCAATCGCAGCACAGGAGAACGGTGAGTAAGCTGGCAAAAAATCATAACGCTATCGCATACTGTTTTTGCGCAAATAGAATGACTGTCAAACCGGAAGATACAAGATCATAGTTTTAGTTATGTATAGATAGATTATTGATATCTCTTTGTAGATTTAAGAAATTTTAGTTCAGAACTCACTGAATAATTTGTTGATGATTTATAGAATGATTGGAGTAATACTTGGCCATAAGAATGGAATAATGCAACAATTTGATAAATAAAAGTTGTTGTACATCCAGCTTTAAATGTCACATTTAACCCTAATGATAATTGTGTTGCTTCATTATATTGGCTATTTATTATCCAGTTGAAAAGGACTTGTCAACTATAATCCCTCATATATCATTGCCATTAAGTGTGTCAAATATAATTCATTGTTTTACTGCAGAGCTACACATTTATGAATCAGGAACAATTGCAGATTTTAATAGAAAGAATGGATCCTGGCCAGCCAATGGAGGTGAGTGCATCATTATTGGATATCCACTATTATAGAGGATATCAATATTTCCTAAATACTGTTGTGTCACACTGACAGTGGAAGAGTAGTCTAAACAAATTATGCGTTCAAAGGTAGACATAAAATGCTGGAGTAACTCAGCGGGACAGGCAGCATCTCTGGAGAAAAGGAATAGGTGATGTTTCGGGTCGAGACATTTCTTCAGACTGATGTCAGAGGAGTGGGCGGTACAGAGATAAAATGTAGTTGTAGATAGTAAGACTGGTAGGAGAACTGGGAAAGGGGAGGGGATGGCGAGAGGGAAAGTCAGGGCTACTTGAAGTTGAAATTACATGTTCACTTGGCCTCAGCATGTATAGTACAATGGACAAGGCACCTGTCTTTATTAAGATCGTGCTCTTTTAAGTGTAAATTAACCATTCTATACAGATGGTGGCATAAATGCTGATATTTTGATAAATGCTGATAAATCCAGTTAATTTGATTCACTTTGATGAAATAAATTGATTCAACCGAGTTTTCTTTTCAAGGTTCGCCAGGATGCCTTGCACACTCTATGCTGTGCTCCTCCATCTGATGTATTGAACTGTGAATACTGGGGAACTCTTTGCAAATACATTGCTGCAGCTCTTTCAGATCCAGACTCTACATTGAGTGTAATAAGCTAAAATATACTTACACTTTACTATACGCTGAAAGTGCTATTAAATCGGGAATTGTAAGATTTTCATACGTCAACACTTTGCATTTTTTGATTAATTACTGTAATTTGTGGCATATTTTATAGTATCTATTAGGCTCGTTCTCTTGCTGAAGCAGCTTAAGTGTTACAAACGTACTTTTAAAAATATAAAAAATGTGAAAGGTAACGTATGTCTCCACCCCATAATAGCAATAAGTTTTCAGAAGTGACAGTGAACTATACCACAACATAATTAAGAAAATATACACAGAGAAAACTGGAAACACTCAGCAGTTCTGGAAACGGACAAGGAGCTAATATTTAATGTCGAAGACCTTTCTTTAGAACTATGAAATTGAGAATGAAAATTAGTTTTGAGTTGCATTAAGAGCAGGTACAGTTGGATGGAACAAAGGGAATATTTCTGATTATGATGAAGCCAATGTTCTCTGGGTGAATTAACATTTACACATTGGTCTGGTTAACAGGTTAATGAGAGCAGTTAGAGAAAGCAAATGAAGGGATGTGTTAAAGCTTTGAAAAACAGGTTGGAACCGTTTGTGAAACCTGAAGTCAAACACACTAGAAATGTAGACATAAGAAACTGAAGATAATAATAATAATAATAATAATAAATTTTATTTATGGGCGCCTTTCAAGAGTCTCAAGGCACCGTACAAAAATTTAGCAAGTAGAGGAAAAACATGTAAGCAGAATGAAATAAATAGTAGAGACATGACTAGTACACAAATTAAAGACAGAATTCAATTCAAAACACAATATGAGGCAATTCAAGCACAGATGAAAAGGGAGGGGGACGTGGGGCTAAGGATAGGCAGAGGTGAAGAGATGGGTCTTGAGGCGGGACTGGAAGATGGTGAGGGACACGGAATTGCGGATCAGTTGGGGGAGGGAGTTCCAGAGCCTGGGAGCTGCCCTGGAGAAGGCTCTGTCCCAAAAACTGTGGAGGTTGGACTTGTGGATGGAGCGGAGACCGGCTGATGTGGATCTGAGGGACCGTGAGGGTTGGTAGGGGGAGAGGAGATCAGTGAGATATGGGAGGGCCAGATGGTGGAGGGCTTTGTAGGTGAGGACCAGGATTTTGTAGGTGATCCGGTGGGAGTTGGGAAGCCAGTGAAGTTGTTTGAGGACTGGAGTGATGTGATGCCAGGATTTGGTGTGGGTGATGAGTCGGGCGGCTGCGTTCTGGACCAGTTGGAGTCGGTTGATGTAGGTGGAGCTGATGCCAAGGAGAAGTGAGTTGCAGTAATCTTGTGCAAAAAAGTGCCTGGATGATCTCAGTGAGTCAGGCAGCATCAGTAGAGGGAATGAAAAAATTACATTTCATGTCACGATTTTTCTTCAAAAACACTAAATATTTCCATAGTAAGTGAAAACTTTAATATTAGAAATTGGCATCTTCAGTAATCACAATTTCCTATCACATATATTGGTTGGATAGAGTTTTTTTTAAACAATGTACATAAAACATATTTGCACAATGCCCACAAAACAAACTTTGCACAGAAAAATCAATTGGCTTTACTGTAGTGTTTACCGTCTTTAATGCATGTTTGTGCAGTGTTGTTACTCTGACATCCATCTTACCAAAATCTTGTTGAAGCATTGTAATGGCCTAATGTGTTTTTGTCAAAATGTTCAACCATATTCAATCTGAAGCACACCTGAAACAAACTTCTAGTAATGTTCTAGTCAAACTGAGCATTATTTAGCATTAGATACATCACTTTGCAGTTATCAGCATAACTCTCTCTCTTGAATAAACAGACACAATCAGTGATCCCAGTTATCATAGTAGCAAGATATTTCATCAGGTTGCTGCTCAAAATTAGGTGGCTAGAGGTGCCAGAGGAAATCTGCAAAAGAAAACTGATTTTACATTAATCAGATCAGGAAACAAAAACAAGAGAAATATGTAGCACTGATGGCAAGAGTTATCTGTAAGGATTTGAGAGACTTCATTTGAATCACTATCAAATGCCCTCAGAAGTGTGTTTGTAAAATTTGAATTTCACAAACATTGCAGCTTGCACTCTTTGGCATAAGTGTTTCTTTTGACTGTGGCAAAGTTGCAGTGAATGGCGAGGTGTCATGGGGCATAGTTCAACAGAGGCAGCCGAAGAGCATCCTCTGGCAAGACTTCTGAGTGAGGATGACCCTGACTTTGACATTGTGTAAAGTGGTATTGCATAAGTACTATCGCAGAGCACTGTTTTGGAAATGATGCTGATGAATTTAATTTTATTTGTTTCAAAACTTTCTGGAAAAAGTGCAGTGAAAGCGACTATTGCTAGAAAAATGATGCAGCTTTCTTGGCCCACATCTTTAACTTGCGAATGTTGTCATGTTATCATTGTCTAGTGGTCAAAAGTAAATTTGAAGTATTCATTTTTTGTAAGGAATAATTTATTAAAGTATTACATGTAAAGAAAAGATGTGGAATACATTAAAAAAAAATAATGTCTCATTTTCTTTAGGATAAAGGCCTTCGGTTCTATGCAAAAACATTCTCATCATCAACATTTAGCATTTCAAGGGAAATCTACACATGCCTGGGTATGGATTAAACATTTATTGCAATTTTTTTGAGATAATTGATCCCATGTAGAAATATGTGACCCATCTGAGATTATTAATGTATTGTATATTTCTTGGAAATACTTCTTGCAATCATCTGGAAGCCAATTTAATGTTAACGAGCTAATGCACCAGCATCACAAAACTATTGTATCATTTGGTGCTCAACTGAATTGGAATTGAACAGATTAAATAATTTAGTATGTTTTTATTGTTCCAATTTGATTGTCTACATATGTTGGTCAACTTTAGGATGTTCAGTGTAATTTATTCTTTCATTCTAATTGCAGATACACGTTAACTGATTAGTTGAAGCAATTGCACATTCCCATAATTTGCTTTTCACATTTTCTGTAAGTTAAAAAACATACATTGTTAAGGGATGCATTAGTGATGTGATGCTGGGTGCCATGATTGTACATATCGAAATTGACCTTGGGCTAGAAATAGAATTGCATTGCAGAACCTCTGGGCACAATGTGACTATTTCATTGGAAAACTAATGCACCATGTAAGAACAAGAGGAGGAAATTATTAAATTGTTTGTCTAACAGTCAGTACTAGACAAATACATTTCCCAATGATTATTGGGAAGTCCAATATTTTAGGAACCAATGTAAAGCATTCCATAGACCTCGACTCTATGCTTTTGCATCTTTCTATGAATTATCACAACCTGAACCGGAGAACGTTTGGAAATTATTGCAATAATTACCCCTAGAATGATCACCATTGACCTATTTATGACATTACTTAGCTCAATTTGGTTTCCTCCGTAACATTGCTTGCCCCCGTATCTGTGCTTTAACTCACTTGAAACCCTGATCCAATTTTTTATTATCGCCATATTTAACAATTTGCTTATCCTCCTCTGGTTACTCTCCAAGTCATGTGGTTAACAAAAGCTTTATATATTGCATTCAATCCTGTTCACTTTACTTTCATTGGTTCCTAGTTAAGTCACAATACTTAGAAAAATAAGTTGAATCATTTTCAGATATTTATGGCCTTTTTCTTTTTGAGTTTTTATCTACAATAATGTAGAAGGAGGGCTTTTGGCCCACCTGGATCAAGTCAGCAGAAGATTCGTAGTAGTCCCTTATACCCTTGCATTATTTTCTTCTATCCCTGTAACTTATTCTGTATCGCATGTCCATTAACTCCCCTTTTAATAATG
Organism: Leucoraja erinaceus; assembly: GCF_028641065.1. Lineage (NCBI taxonomy): Eukaryota > Metazoa > Chordata > Chondrichthyes > Rajiformes > Rajidae > Leucoraja > Leucoraja erinaceus. The sequence continues at coordinate 58,394,750 of NC_073381.1, forward strand.
TTTTACAAATTTTCCTTCCCTAAAGTGTAATTTTCAGTAAAGCATATAAAGTACTGGAGTAATACAGCAGGACGAATTGACCAATGAGTTACGGAGGGAACAGTCTCTGCGGAAAGCAGAAAGGGGAGGAGATGGGAAGATGGGGCCAGTGGTGAGATCCCTTTGGAGGTGGCGAAAATGTCGGAGGATTATATATTGCGTGCAACGGCTGGTAGGGTGGAAGGTGAGGACAAGGAGACTCTGTCCTTGTTACGAGTAGGGGAAAGGGGAGTAAGTGCTGAGCTACGGGATATAGAGTAGACCCTGGTGCGAGCCTCATCTATAATAGAAGAGGGGAACCCCCGTTCCCTAAAGAATGAGGGCATCTCCGATGCCCTGATCTGGAACACCTCATCCTGGGTGCAGATGCGGCGTAGACGGAGGAATTGGGAGTAGGGGATGGAGTCCTTACAGGAAGCAGGGTGGGAAGAAGTGTAGTCCAGATAGCCATGGGCGTCAGTAGGTTTGTAGTAGATATCGGTCAGTAATCTGTTACCTGCGATGGAGATGGTGAGGTCCAGAAACGGTAGGGAGATGTCGGAAACCGTCCAGGTGAATTTGAGTGCCAGATGGAAGTTAGTGGTGAAATAGATGAAGTCAGTGAGTTCTGCATGGATGCAGGAGGTAGCACCAATGCAGTCGTCAATGTAGCAGAGGTAGAGTTCGGGGATAGGACCACGATACGCCTTCAACAAGGATCGTTCGACGTACCCTACAAAGAGGCAAGCACAGCTGGGGTCCATGCGTGTGCCCATTTCTACGCCTTGGATTTGGAGGAAATTGGAGGAGTCAAAGAAAAAGTTGTTGAGGGTAAGGATCAGCTCTGCTAGGTGGAGGAGGGTATTAGTAGACGGGGATTGGTTGGTTAGATAGAAACATAGAAAATAGGTGCAGGAGGAGGCCATTCGGCCCTTGGAGCCAGCATCGCCATTCATTGTAATCATGGCTGATCATCTCCAATCAATAAACCATGCCTGCCTTCACCCCATATCCCTTGATTCCACTGGCCCCTACTGCTCTACCTAACACTCTCTTAAATCCATCCAGTGATTTGGCCTCCACTGCCCTCTATGGCAGGGAATTCCACAAATTCACAACTCTCTGGGTGAAAAAGTTTTTTCTCACCTCAGTCTTAAATGGCCTCCCCTTTATTATTCTACGACTGTGTCCCCTGGTTCTGGACTCGCCCAACATTGGGAACATTTTTCCTGCATCTAGCTTGTCCAGTCCTTATATAATTGTATGTTTCTGTAAGATTGCCCCTCATCCTTCTAAACTCCAGTGAATATAAGCCTAGTCTTTTCAATCTTTCCTCATATGACAGTCCTGCCATCCCAGGGATCAATCTCACGAACCTACGCTGCACTGCCCCAATCACAAGGATGTCCTTCCTCAAATTAGGAGACCAAAACTGTACACAATACTCCAGATGTGGTCTTACCAGACCGGTTCTATGGTCGAGGAAGAAAGGGAGGGCTTTAAGACCCTCCTGGTGGGGGATGGAGGTTTAGAGTGACTGGACATCCATAGTGAAGATGAAGGAGTGGAGGCCTGGAAAACGGAAGTCATGGAAGAGACAAAGAGCGTGTGAAGTGTCTTGGACATAGGTGGAGAGGGATTTGTCCCGAGGGGATAGGATGGAGTCGAGGTATGTGGAAATAAGTTCGGTGGGACATGAACAAGTAGAAACAATGGGTCTGCCAGGACAGTCAGGTTTGTGGATTTTTGGGTAAAGATAAAATCGTGGCGTGCGGGGCTGGGGAACGATGAGGTTGGAGGTTTGGGAGGGCAGGGAGCCGGAAGCGATGAAGCCAGTGATGGCGCTCGTCTGTGGGGTCATGGTCCAAGGATAAGTAGGAGGAGGTGTCTGAGAGTTGGCGCCTGGCCTCAGATCGGTAGAGGTCAGAGCGCCAGACTACCACGGCACCCCCCTTGTTGGCAGGTTTGATCACCCAGTCGGATTGTTGTATACATGAATGCCTACAAATTTTCCTTAGAAGCCCAGTGTTGTGAAAATCTTTGTACAATGAGTAATTAAAATATGTTCACAGTAAATTTTCCAGAATGTGTTATTCAAAATAATTCTGAAGAGTCTGCACTTCAATTACTTAATTAGTGAACTAAAGAAATGAATATATGAGATTCTGTCTACAATTTGTATAAACCAATTGAGTAAATGTATTGTGTTCAAAGTTGCGAAATATGTCCCTTTATACCTTCATAATGCTGTAAAAAATATATTTCTTACAAAATTATTGTGTCTCCAATAATTTGCTGAGATTTACCTCACAATGAATTTTATAAAAATATCTGGTTAATTAAAACCCCTTACAGTTGAACAGAGGGATCTGGGAATAACCGTGCATAGTTCCTTGAAGGTGGAATCGCATATAGATAGGGTGGTAAAGAAAGCTTTTGGTATGCTAGCCTTTATAAATCAGAGCATTGAATATAGAAGCTGGGATGTAATGTTAAAATTGTACAAGGCATTGGTGGGACCAAATCTGGAGTATGGTGTACAATTTTGGTCGCCCAATTATAGGTAGGATGTCAACAAAATAGAGAGAGTACAGAGGGGATTTACTAGAATGTTGCCTGGGTTTTCAACAACTAAGTTACAGAGATAGGTTGAATAAGTTAGGTCTTTATTCTCTGGAGCGCAGAAGGTTAAGGGGGGACTTGATAGAGGTCTTTAAAATGATGAGAGGGATAGACAGAGTTGATGTGGACAAGCTTTTCCCTTTGAGAATAGGGAAGATTCAAACAAGAGGACATGACTTCAGAATTAAGGGACAGAAGTTTAAAGGTAACATGAGGGGGAACTTCTTTACTCAGAGAGTGGTAGCGGTATGGAATGAGCTTCCAGTGGAAGTGGTGGTGGCATGTTCGTTGGTATCATTTAAAAATAAATTGGATAGGCATATGGATGAGAAGGGAATGGAGGGTTATGGTATGAGTGCAGGCAGGTGGGACTAAGGGAAAAAAAGTTGTTCAGCACGGACTTGTGGGGCCGAGATGGCCTGTTTCCGTGCTGTAATTGTTATATGGTTATATATGTTTATCTCACCACAGTACAATAGTATAGTTTTCTTAGTGTTTTATTCTGTTAGGACTCCAACTTAATCGTTTACAATCCTATTAATTACAATAAATAAATAGATAAGTTAGATCATTTGTACTCTGCTGATAGTTGGTGTTTACTGGAACCATTTATTTAATTTCATTTTGTTTTGCTTTTCATTTTTTCTATTTTATTGTTTAAAGATAACCATTGTCAGTTAAATAACGCTACAGTGATGTAACTTGGGTTAGAAACATAGAAATTAGGTGCAGGAGTAGGCCATTCGGCCCTTCGAGCCTGCACCGCCATTCAATATGATCATGGCTGATCATCCAACTCAGTATCCCGTACCTGCCTTCTCTCCATACCCCCTGATCCCCTTAGCCACAAGGGCCACATCTAACTTCCTCTTAAATATAGCCAATGAACTGGCCTCAACTACCCTCTGTGGCAGAGAGTTCCAGAGATTCACCACTCTCTGTGTGAAAAAAGGGTTGAACAGTTATGTCCTTAACTGTTTTGTTCTTTATTTAATCTTTGTTAGTTGCGCCCTATTTTTTGTATATCTTTATCAAAATAACCTCTTATTCCCTGTATCACTCCTGTGAGTATCATTTTGCACTTCCATCAGCAACCTAATAACAGAAAAAAACCCTCAAAATGCCAAGGTAAACAATTTGATTATTAGGCTTGTCAATCATCTCACCCAATAATTCCAACATTACAAGGAATGGAGGTGATGGCATGTTAAGCAATCAAATAGGTTTTGAAAACCTTTTAAGTGCTCAGGTGTGGATCCCACGGCATGTTTTTTTGAAATGCAAATGCAAAGCTTCTTTGGAGACATAAGGCACTGCAGATGCTGGTTTACGAAAACAAACGACACACATTGCTGGAGTTACTTGGTGGGCCAGGCATTTCAGGAGAACATGAATAGGTGATGTTTTGGATCAGGACCCTGCAGACTGTGGTGTGAGTGGAGAGAAAGCTGGATGAGAGTTGGGGGCAGCACATAACCTGGCAAGTGTGTACAGGTGACAGCGATCAGGGGAATAGGTTCTGATAGGCATATGGTGGGACAAAGAGCAGAGAAGAAAAGACAAGTAATATGAGATAAGGTAAGAAAAGGTGCGAATTATGAAGGCAGAAGAAGGAATGTAGGTGGAAGGGGAGAAATCATTGTGAATCCAGGTGGGACATGGACGAGAGAGGGAAGAAGGGCTGGAGAGAAAGGGGGAGGATTGTTAGTAGGTTAGCTATCTTAAATTGGAGGATTCAATGTTCATTCCGTTACATTGAATGAACAATGTAAGCTACCCAACCTGTTTAGTTTTTTTTAATCTTTTGGCATAACAGAACTAAAATGTACTTTTCATGCAGAGAATGCAGGCACTCTTTTGTCAGCAGTACTTGTCTATTCCCTCCAGCAGGGCTAGACGTGGAACGTGGAATTGTTAGTCTTGACGTACATCCAGCTACCAGCCTGTTTTGTAGCTGGTATATTCTAATCTAGTTCAAATAATGACATTTTATGAGTAAGTTATGGATATATCAAAACATAGAAAATAGGTGCAGGAGTAGGCCATTCGTCCCTTCGTTCCAGCACAGCCATTCAATATGATCATGTCTGATAATCCAAAATCAGAACCCCGTTTATGCTTTTCCCCCCCAAATCCCTTGATTCCTTTAGCCCTAAGGGCTAAATCTATCTCTCTCTTGAAAACATCCAGTGAATTGGCCTCCACCACCTTCTGTGGCAGAGAATTCCACAGATTCAAAACTCTCCGGGTTAAAATAAAAAGATTTTCCTTATCTCGGTCCTAAATGGACTACCCCTTATTTTTAAACTGTGACCCCTGTTTTTGGACTCCCCCAACATTGAGAACATTTATCCTGCATCTAGCCTGTCCAAAGCTTTAGGAATTTTATATGTGTAAACAACTGAGTCACATAATCTAAGATCCAAGATCATCTTTAATCAGCATTCAAACTATAGCGGTACAGCAGGTTGTTAGTTGTCGGAGCATCATAACCGCTTCCAAGACTGATCAGTACAGGAAGTGGGTGTTAATATAAATGGTACAGAAGGGTGGGGTTAGTGATGCAGTCTACTATGATTGGTTGTCATGCATAAACCAATCTACAATATGTTTATAAGATTCCCTCTCATCCTTCTAAATTCCAGTGAATACAAGCCCAGTCGACCCACTCTTATAACATGGTATGTAGTCCCACCATCCCGGGAATTAACCTGGTGCACCTACGCTGCACTCCCTCAATAGCAAAATGTCCTTCCTCAAATTAGGAGACCAAAACTGCACACAATACTCCAGGTGCGGTCTCACTAGGGCCCTGTACAACTGCAGTATGTCCAATGAAGGCCAACATGCCATTAGCTTTCTTCACTGCCTGTTGTACCTGCATGCTTACTTTCACTGACTGAACTTCCAATACTGGGCCTTCCAACGCTCCCAATACTGGGCCTGTTGGGATTTCTTGTGTTTTAGATGGAAGAATCTCACCTTCCATCCTTTTTGACAAATCTTTCAATATCCAGAAACTTTCCTGATAGCCCACATTTTCACTTTCGCTTCACACTTTCACTTCAATGGCCTGAAACAATGTCCCCTTTAACTTTTCATTCATAATTTTTAATTTAACTAAAATTTGAAATATCGCCATGTGGTTTACTAGTATGTTTAGCTTTAAGAATTTTCTTCATAATATATAGGTAATATATTGATTGCAATTCTATATATTTTCTTGTAGCCAAGCATTTGGAATCCTGCTTTACTTCACAGCAAATGCCAGTTTCCACTCTTTCCGTTGGCATGGATATAACAAGTCCTGATGCTGTACAGATACTTAAAAAGGTAGCATTTCTGGTACAGGTTGAATGCCTGTATTTAACAGTAGTTGTAATTTAGTGGAAGTTTTTAAAAAATAATAAAATATTATTGTATTTACAGTTTCGTCTTCTTAATGAGTTTCAGAAAGAAGTTCCATCCTTCTGGATTCGTCATCCAGAGAAGTATATATTTAAAACAAATGATATTGCAGTTCAGATGAAATGCGAGACTTTTTAGACCATGCCTTGTTTAATTAGATGCTTAATAATTAAAATTAACCATCTATCATACAGTGGATAGCAGTATACTTAATTATATCTGAATAAAATTTTACCAAGGATACAGTGCCTTCCATAATGTTTGGGACAAAGACCCAACATTTATTTATTTGCCTCTGTACTCCATAATTCTCTATAATAAAGAAAAATTCCCAATCACCTGTCCGACAGATAAGAAACACTCTTCAGGAGTTAGGAGTGGATTTGTCAATGACCACTGTCTGCAGAAGACTTCATGAACAGAAATACAGAGGCTACACTGCAAGATGCAAACCACTGGTTAGCTGCAAAAATAGGATGGCCAGGTTACAGATTGCCAAGAAGTACTTAAAAGAGCAACCACAGTTCTGGAAAAAGGTCTTGTGGACAGATGATGATGAGACAAAGATTAACTTATATGGCAGAGTGATGGCAAGAGCAAAGTATGGATTTATAGAGCACTTTAAAAAGGAATCATAGTGCCCAAGATCCATAATCATTGACATTACCACCAAAATAACAATCATTTGTAAAATAAAGACACACATGAAGCAAAGTGGCATGGGGGGAGTTATGGCCACTGGGAAGATGTACAGTGAGGGGGCCTGTCTGAAGGGTGTAAGAGTGCCGGAGCAGCAACAGTGAAGGCTCTATCCCCTCTGAGCCTCCGATTAGACCTCGGTACCTATGGAGGAGAGAAGGAACTGCCCAAGATCCATAGCATACCACCTCATTTGTGAAACATGATGATGGGGGTGTTATGGCCTGGGCATGTATGGCTGCTGAAGGTAATGCCTCGCTTATCTTCATTGATGATACAACTGTTGATGGTAGTAGCATGATGAATTCTGAAGTGTATAGACACATCCTATCTGCTCAAGTTCAAACAAATGCCTCAAAACTCATTGGCTGGCGGTTCATTCTATAGCAAGCCAATGATCCCAAAGATACTGCCAAAGCAACAAAGAAGTTTTTTCAAAGCTAAAAAATGGTCAATTCTTGAGTGGTCAAGTCAATCACCCGATCTGAACCCAATTGAACATGCCTTTTATATGCTGAAGAGAAAAACTGAATTGGACTAGCCCCCAAAACAAGCATCAGCTAAAGATGGCTGCAATACAGGCCTGGCAGAGCATCACCAGAAAAGACACCCAGCAGCTGTTGATGTCCATGAATCACAGACTTCAAGCAGTCATTGCATGCAAAGGATATGCAACAAAATACTAAACATGACTACTTTCATTTACATGACATCGCTGTGTCCCAAACATTATGATGCCCTGAAATGTGGGGACTATGTATAAACACAGCTGTAATTTCTACATGGTGAAACTAAAAATGTATAAAAATGGCCTTTATTAAACTAATTTAACCACATGTGATTTTTTTCTATTGTAAATCTCAAATTGTGTAGTACAGAGGCAAATAAATAAATGATGAGTCTTTGTCCCAAACATTATGGAGGGCACTGTATTCTGACCGATAAAAAAACATTGAAATATTCTGCTTGTGGAAACTTTCTGAAAATATTGCTTGATGTGTCACGTACGAAAAAAATGGGGTGAATAATATTGTATGTTTTTCACAGCTAAGTAGTTGTAAATATTTGATGTTTAATTTTCTACAGGTTTATGGAGGAGATAGTGGAAAGCACTCTGTCATTGCTGTCAGTAACACATGAACAGAGCCTTAATACTGACACCCTAGACAGTGCACTGGAACCTGTCTATTTTCTGGCACTGCTGGATATAAAAGCCTCCTGGTTCAAGAAATGGATGGTAAAATTAATGTATAAAAGATGTTTTTTGAAAATGCACAGTGAACTTTCAAATGTAGAATTAATGTGAAGGGAGTGAAATGTCGACAAATTACGAATCATGGAATTTTTGAAGGCACAATATTTTATCAGTTTACTGTGCAAACTTAATTAGATTTTGATTACTGTTACTAGACATTGTAGTTGCATTATTTTCCCTTATTAATAGGAACAATATAATAAATTGCAGCCTCCTTCTTGGGTGCAATTTAATCACAGGCTTTTTCACTCTATGTCAGTCAGAGTCTTATTTGGCAGCTCTATGCTTCTGTGCTAGCCAATTAGTTTGACTTGGGATGAACATTTGTCTGGGCTCACAGCAGATTGTATGGGCAGAAATGTCAAATTAGTTAGAAGACAATGGAGAAAAAGAGCTTGTGGAAAAACTAAGCAACTTCTAAGCTGTATTGGAAAGTGAAATTACAAGTGTTCATATGAATGGCCCTGACCTTTCAGTTGCTTGTCAGTTTAATTACCAACCTACTCCCACTTTAACTTCTCTGCCTTTGGACTTTTTACTTATTTTCAAAAATCGCGACATAAATAAGCGAGTTTGGTATTCCGAAAAATGCAAGGAATCATGGGATTTGTCAAAGGTCACTCATGATAAACATTCTCAACAGCTGTGCCAATGCATGAATACAGACCTGCGTTTCATCCGTAGTCAGGATCGAACCCGGGTCTCCGGCGCTGCAAGCGTTGAATTGCTACTGGACGATCCTCGTCCCCTACCGAGTGTCCCATCCCTGTCCAGTGTCAGCCGAAGATGTCCAGTGTGACCTTTATCTGACGGGACAGCGGCCCGGAGCTATGGCGGCCTAGGCTTACAGCTAGCGCGAAGAAGAAGCGCTAACTCCAGCTCAACTCTGCCTGTCCCGCCGGGTTAACCGACAGCCCTGGACTGACGGGACAGTGGCCCAGAGCAGTGGCGGCTCAGGCTTACAGCCAGCATGGAGAAGAAGCGCAAACTCCATCTCAACTCTGCCTGTCCTGCCTGGTTAACCGACAGCCCTGGACTGACGGGATACCAGCCTGGAGCAGGGGAGTTAGCACTTCTTCTACGCCGCCATTGCTCCGGGCCGGTGTCCCGTCAGACCAGGGTCACCCCGGACATCTTTGGCCGCCGCCGGACAGGGATGGGACACTCGGAAGGGACGGGGACAGTCCAGTAGCGATTCAACACACTTGCAGCACCGGATTCGATCCTGACTACGGATGAAACGCATGTCTGTATTCATGCAGCAGCACAGCTGCTGAGAATGTTTATCGTGAGTATGACCTGGGCATACGCAATCGGAATACCAAACTTGGTTATTCAAGGAGCAGGATTCTATCTTCTAGCTTGGATGTCTCAAGATTTAACATTAAATACAATAATTTCGGATAGCCCTATAGTTTGTGTCAGTTTTGGATAGTTCCCTTGAATGTTTATAAACTTAAAATGTAAATTGTTTTTCTCTTTCCAAATAATTTACCTGACTTGCTGAACATTTCCTAGATTCTCTGCTATTATTCCCAGTATTTGCAGTGATTTGTTTCTATGATATTTTGTCTATCACAATTTCAGCATTTTTTTCTCTTCTTTTCTCAGTTCCTCTATTTTCATTTATCCACTTAAACTTCCATATTGTCCTTTAACTCCAAATAACCATCCCATCTCAGCAAGCACCACAATCACCATTCAGTCCCCCATTGGCCTCTTCATGCCTCCACTTCTTAAACTTAAAACTTGCTTGATTTCTAACTTCTCATGTTGTTCTTCAAGTTTTCATGTTGTTTCTTTCTCCCTTAACCTGAATGTTTCAAACATTCTGCTTTTATTTCAAATTTGTATCATCAATGTTATTATTTTCTTTTCAAGATTTACATTACATTGTTCAAACATACTCAAACATACTTACTATTTTGGAATAACATTGTTACCATGTTTAGATGATTTTTAATCTCTGTTAAGTTTCAAGAAAGTTGCTTATACTCTCGGAAGACTGAAGAGTAATTGGGATTTTCGCTGCAGAAAAAGATAGGGGGTAGGGTATTGACATTGATAGAGAAATGGTTGCTAGACAGAAAGCAAAGAGTAGGAATTAATGGGACATTTTTCAGAATAGCAGGCAGTGACTTGTGGGGTGCCCCAAGGCTCAGTGCAGTGACCCTAGATGTTTATAATATACTAGACTAAGTGGGACACATTGGGTCCCAGCATCTCACGGGAGGACTGGTCCCCCAACGCAATATTCTACCTCTCCACCAATTCCAATTTAGGTGGCCAGTGACGGGGGGGGGGGCTTTCTGGAGCGCTAGTATGAGTGTTGTGGGCTGAAAGGACTTGTTTCCAGAGGGCTAGTATGGACATTGTGGGCCAAATTGATTCTTGGGCTGGCAGCTCAGTCACTCAAGCCTATTGTGCTGGCAGCTCACTCACTCACGGCTGGAGGGCTCGCAGTTGATTCCATTTCAAGCAGGGAGCAAGGCCAACAAATTCAAGTGCAGTTTCATACCATTTCAAGCAGGGTGCAAGGCCACTAAAGACAGCAAGTCTCCCCCATCTTGCAGAGACTGTGCCACGCCCACACTTCTGGGTTTTATAGTCCCGCTGCAAGGCAGCTTTAGCACGTTCAAACCAAAGGCAACGCAGCTTTAGCACGTTCAAACCAAAGGCAATGCAGCTTTAGCACGTTCAAACCAAAGGCAAGGCAGCTTTAGCATGTTCAAATCAAAGGCAATGCAGCTTTAGCATGTTCAAACCAAAGGCAACGCAGCTTTAGGACTTTGAAACCAAAGGCAACGCAGCTTTGGCACTTTCAAACCAAGGGCAAAGCAGCTTTAGCACTTTCAAGCCAAAGGCAACGCAGCTTTAGCACTTTCAAGCCAAAGGCAACAAAGCTTTAGCACTTTCAAACCAAAACACACTTTTTGCATTTTCAAACTCCATTTTCAAACCACATTAAGGGCACTGACAGGTCAGTAAAACCACTCACAGTTTAGTACACATGTGTTTGGTGTTATTCACAGCTCGGACTGAGAATTGTGATCTCTCGCTCCCCCATCTTGCAGAGAACTGAGGCACCTCCACACTTCCTGGTAGTATAGCCCCTCCGGAAGGGGCAAGGCCTTCAGGGGGGAGAATCTCAACATTTTTAAAACATTAATAAGTCTTTTATTTTTCATCGATGGGAAAAATCCTCTTGTCCTGACCAACGGAGGGGGACTCTGAGTAAGATGGCCAAAAACCACAGCCGCAAGTGGCAACGTTTTTTCTAAAATCAATGTACAGTACAATTGGAAGTGGTCAAGATGAGACTTTTAGTAATATAGATATTAATGATTTAGACGAGGATATTAAATGTAACATCTCCAAGTTTGCAGATGACACAAAGCTGGGTGGCAGTGTGAGCTGCGAGGAGGATGCTATGAGGCTGCAAGGTGACTAATGTGGATAAATGTGAGGCTATCCATTTTGGTGGCAAGATCAGGAAGGCAGATTATTATCTGAATGGTGTCAGATTAGGAAAAGGGGAGGTGCAACGAGACTTGGGTGGCCTTGTACATCAGTCACTGAAAGTAAGCATGCAAGTACAGCAGGCAGTGAAGAAAGTTGATGGCATAGAGTCGTAGAGTGATACAGGCCCTTTGGCCCAACTTGCCCACACCAGCCAACAATGTCCCATGTTGACCATCATTGCGAGAGGATTTGAGTTTAGGAGCAAGGAGGTCCTACTGCAGTTCTGCAGGGCCCTGGTGAGTGCATGTGGAGTATTGTGTGCAGTTCCGATCTCCTAATTTGAGGAAGGACATTATTGCTATTGAGGGAGTGCAGCACAGGTTCACTAGGTTAATTTCCGGGATGGCGGGACTGACATACGATGAAAGAATGGGTTGACTGTATTCACTGGAATTTAGATGGATGAGAGGGTATCTTATAGAAACATATAACATTCTAAAAGGCTTGGACATGCTAAATGCCGGATAAATGTTCCCGATGTTGGGGGAGTCCAGAATGAGGGATCCCAGTTTAAGAATAAGGGGTAGGCACATTTAGGACTGAGATGAGGAAAAACGTTTTCACCCAGAGAGTTGTGAATCTGTGGAATTCTCTGCCGCAGAAGGCAGTGGAGGCCAATTCACTAGATGTTTTCAAGAGTGGAGTTAGATTTAGCTATAGGGGCTAAAAGAATCAAGGAATATGGGGAAAAAGCAGGAAAGGGGTATCAGCCATATGATCAGCCATAATCATATTGAATGGTGCAGCTGGCAATAAGGGCCGAATGGCCGACTCCTGCGTCTACTTTCTATGTTTCTTATCACATTTATTATCCACCACTCTCTCCTTTTCTGTATCACCATTTCTCTCCACGGATAATATGATTTTTTTTCACGGAGACAGATTACTGTTTGTGATTTTTCTTTGTGAGTCACTGTCCTTTTAGATCTCTAATACTTTATTATCTATTAGACAAATTCAGACTCCCAGGATCTATGTTTGTTGTTATCACCCAAGTTGTTGTAAAATAAATAGTCACCCAGCTTCAGTATTAGCATTTTTTCCTGTACATAGGTCAGCTGCTGCATTGTGTGATTATGTTGCTTGAGACATTCAGAATAAAAAAATGGTTCGTGGATATTGCTAGAAACAGTGGCATTTATTGCCCGTACTTTATTGCATTTACAAATCAACCACGCTTATAGGTCTGTGAGACATATAGGCTATAAGTTAAGATGGCAAATTTTCTTCTTAGAAAAAAACATTAACAAATTGCGCTATTTTACAAGATGTGGTGGTTTTCGGGAGAAGGCTATTGAGGTTTTCTTTTAACATAGATTTTATCGTTAGAATTCCTAGATTCCACAATGAATCTAAAATTTTATCTTGGAATTAGTGGTCAAGAGCCTGGTTGCTACTGCAGTCACTTACTGCTGTAGTACACTATTGCATTCATCACCGCCTAAGTTTTAAGATATAATTATTTGTCTTTATTTAAGATTGAACAAACATATCCAACTATCTCAGAGACAAATAGATACATCAAAGAAAATAAGTTTAATTCAGAAAGTGATATGGGCTTAGTTAAAGTTCTGAATTTTAAGAAGGGTCTTAAAGGGAGTGAAGGAGATGCAAAGGTTGAAAGGGTATTTTTCGTGATAATGTCATGAAATTCAAGGGGTAATTTTGGGCTTACTGAATGTATTATTTTTCTGTTGGAATCTCCCAGGTTCTCCTGCAATTTATTTTAACTCTTCTCTCTTGTACGGAACTGTTGTGTATTTGGTGCTTGGAGTTAACTTTAAATAACACTCGGGACACGGGAGTAAAATTAACAAGCTTCTTTATTCCAGGACGCCACCTTGAATCTCTCTTGCGCATGCTATTACATACACCACAGGAATTTCACTTCAATAAGACATTTTGTAACTTATTTCTAAGCCCTCATTCAATCACCCCTCTCTTTCCATCTCCAGAATCAATTGCCACTGTTTTAGCCAACAGGAAAATAAGTCAAAGGTTTAGGTCCAACAATGCAAATTGGTAAACTATCTGCTCTGAAATACTTTCCACTCATAGCCTATTTAAGACTAAAATTTTATCAGGGTGCCAATCATGGACAAAAGCATGTGGGAAAAAATCAGTTTTGGGGATGGAAATCTCTGCATGCAACTTTTCACTATCATCCAACCTCCCTGCAATATCACCTATATGACCTGTCCATGTTAGGCCCTGTGTTTGCTACAGCTATATTCAAACATTGGGACATACACCACTGAGTTTCAGATCATATTTATTTAGTTTAGTGTTGACAATTTATAGTAATAAGCCCAGATTTGACATTCCTCAAAACATTTTATGTAGAGTATTTTTCAGATGGCAGAGAACAAGTTTTATTTTCCCATTAATATGATATGGATTTAACATTAGCTCTCAGATGATTTGAATTTGAGATGTCTTTAAATAAGTCTCCTGACCTTAGAAAGCTTTAACAAATCTGTACAAAATTTGAGTGCAGATTTACACTTAGATAGGAGATTATTCCACTGCTTTTTGCAACTGTAACCAATAAACATTTAGTTGTAATGGAATATGCTGTAAAAATAGGGAAAAAATGGATGAAACTAAAATAAATCTTTTACAAATATATTGAAAATGTCAAATGCAAAGAGTGGCATGTTATCAGGAGAAATATGCAATGTTTAATACGAATGAATGTTAAGAATAAGAATTGTACTTTAGGTAATGGATATGACATATTTTATTAATGGTAATATGTTACCTTTCACTACCTATTTATCATAATTCTGAATTATTCATATATAGTAATTCAACAATGAATGTGAGTTGGTTTCTAAATGAGTAGCTGTAGGAGCTTATAGGGTATTAATACACTTTGTTTTCTTTTCATAGCATGGTTACTATAGCAGAACAGTAGTTTTAAGACTCCTTGAAAATAAGTACAAGTCATTGGTAAGTGTCCCAGAATTAAGTGATGCATTTATTCTCATATTTTGTAGGCATCATGGCTATATCAATAGTGATTTGAGTTATGTGCTGTTCCAGTACCATCAAAATTATTACCGCATTATATTCTGTATTGAATTTATGCACCCAACGTGATGAACAAGGAGAATGGAGATGGAGTTTAATCCGATTACGAGGTGTTGCACGTGGAGGTTAAATGTAAGAGGGAAATATACGATTAATGGTTTCATCCTTTCAGCATTGATGTACAAAGGAATCTTGGGGTCCAAGTCTATAACATTCCTGAAAGTGGCAACACAAGTAGAGAGGGTGGTAAAGAAGGCATATGGCATGCTAGCTTCCATTGGTTGGAGCATTGAGTATAAGAGTCAGGAAGGAATGATGCGGCTGTATAGGACTTTGGTTAGGCTGCATTTGAAGTATTGCATGCGGTTCTGGTTGCCCCATTTACAGGACGGAGGTGGAGGGTTTGGAAAAGAGGTGGCGGGAGGGGGGTGGGGGATGCAGAAAGCGGGGGGTGCGGAAGGAGGGGAGGCGGTGGTCTAGAGTCAATCGTGTTTTATTGTCATATGTCACTTTATTGTGACGTCATCAGGCGAAGCTTAAAAGGCAGTTTTGTCTTTTTTTTTAAACTTTAATCACCAATAAGTTGTGAAATAATGCATAAAATCTTAAGTGAAGCTGGTCACTGCTTAGAGAGGAAAAATGTGTCAGAATATGTAAAAATTCTTATCGTTACCGTGTAGCATTTTGGCGAAAATATACAGACATACAAATATACACACACACACATACAAGATGAGAGTTTTAAAGTTATACGAGACGAACTGGCCTGTCACAGCGGAGGTCTGGTTCCCCCAATGCAATATTACACCACTCACCCATAGTCCCCATGGGAGGCAAGCAGAGATTTAGAGAGATATAGACCAAGTGGGACACGCTGGGCTCCGTCCCCCAAGCTGGGGGGATTGCGTGGCATTTGCGCTCACCCCGGAGACAGGCGGCCCCAAAGTCAATTAGCCATGGTGCGGTGCTGGCTCGAAGGGCCGAATGGCCTACTCCTGCACCTATTGTCTATTGTCCAATCAACCCCCACAAGGAAAATTATGGAATTTATGGAGGCAATCAGTCGTCTCCGCATTGGGAGGGGGGGGGGGGGCGGATAGGGGGAGGGGGAGGGGTGGGGGGGGGGGGTTAGGTTAGGGGGGGGGGCGCGAGGGAGTTAGGGGGAGGTGAGTGGGGGGGGGGGGGCATGCGGCGGGAGGGGTGGTGGGAGGGGTGGGGGGGGGGGGGGGGGGGGGGGGTGATGAGTCAAGAGTGTTTTATTGTCATATGTCCCAGATAGGACAACAAAATTCTTGCTTGCTTGGGTGTAGGGAAGAATATGTTCCCGAAACTGGAAGTTACAGTTTTCAGGGAGGGGGCGGGGGTGTGAATAACCCGGGGGAAGTTGTTGGCTGCCTTTTTGAGGCAGCAGGGGGGTGTGAAGAACCCGGGAGGGAGAGTGTGAATAAACTGGAGAGGGTGTGGGTTGTGAATAACCCATAGGGGGGGGGGGGTTATTGGTGCCTTTTTTGAGCTGTGGTTGCTGCTTCTTCTCTGCGCTGGCTGTGGGGCTGGGACCCGACATCGGCGGCCCCAGGCCCACAGATAGCGCGGAGAAGAAGCGACAATCCCAGCTCAACTCCCACCGGGACAACCAACAGACCCGGACCGACGATACCAGCAGCCTCAGGCCCACAGCTAGCATGGAGAAATGGCAACCCCAGCTCAACTCTCGTCCAGACCCCATGACCACCGTGCTCCCCATCGTCGCAAGGCCTCACCGCTGTGGTCTCGATGCCTCCTTGATGCCACATACAAGATGAGAAGTTATAGAGATAGATATGTGTCCCGGGGAGCCACGCAGGCCCGATCCACCTGTTGAACAACCGCGTTGCCGATGGCTGGGGTGACAACCCAAGACCGGAACGCGATAGGCCCAACTCGCCCCACAGGACTCCCAGGAGACTGCGGTGAAGCGATGCGGCGCGGCCTGTCTGGGCCAAAAGAGCCTCAGTGGTGACGACAATGGGAGCCTCGGCGGGAAAAGTGGGCCTCGGTGGCAACGGGAGCCTCGGTAGCGGTGGGTCTTCGTGGTCGATGAGTGTGATGGGGGAAGGAGAAGACAATGGGGACCCGGCCTGGGAGGACTGCCGTGAAGAACAATGGTAGGCCCGGCATGGGGGGACCGCTGGGAGGGACGGTAGGAGAACAAATGGGGACCCGGTGTGGGGAAGGGCACTCTAGTTTAGAATCCTCTGCCCAGGTGATAGGTCGCTGCTCGTTTGTTTGTTTGTTCATTCGTTCCAGTGAAGGCGCTGTCCACGCAGCAGCCAGCCAACAGTCACTTGTCTTTTCTTTTTTTGTACCTTGTGTGTTGTGACTGTCGGCAGACCAATTCCTCGTCCGGGCTTCAATAAAGTTTATTGTATCGTATCGTATGACAGAAACATTTTCTCAGGCTGGAAAAAATTAAATACTAGAAGGTATATCTATGGAGAGTGGAGCAAAATGTAAAGGAGATGCGTCAGGCTGTTTTTTTAATAAAGAGGTTGATAAGTGCTTGGAACGCATTGCCAGGGGAAGTGGTGGAGGCCGTTACGATAGCAGCATTTAAAAAGTGTTTTGATAGGCATATAGATATGCAGGGAATGGAGGGATATGGATTTTGTGCAGGCAGATAAGTTGGTCGTGGCATTATGTTTGGCACGGGCATTGTGGGCGAATAGGACTGATTTTTTGCAGTACAGTTCTATGTAAACAAGGTGGGAGGGGGAGCGAATTAAATTTTATTGAGATACAAGATCTTCCAACAACATCTTGAGGTAAGAATAATCATGATTTTCTCCCTTAATCTCACAGTTAATAATACAATCTGAGGTCAAGATTTTCCAACGATAATTGTATTCCAATATCTGAACTATGCTAGGATGAGCACACATAATAATCTGTAGTTCTACAAATGTTGTAAGCTTTGGAAGCAAACTGTGACTAGCTGCATCAACAACATTATTCAAGATAATTCATTTTTATGTAGGAACATTTCTGGTCGCCAGGAGTATTGATTTGATACCTCCAGTCAAGCGTTCTCTTTCAAAAATGACTGCTGAGTTATTAGCAAGGGATCAGGTTTTGAGAAGGTGGTCAATATGCCTGATTTGTAGTATGGTCAGTTTTCCACTTAATTGGCTAATAAGATGGAAATGTTGTCTCTGCAGCACATTCATTATATGCTCGTCCCATTACATTTCTCAGCAAAAGTACGAATCAATATGTTAGTCTCTATATGTATTTTCTGTATATCTGGAGTTTTTTCATGTTAACTTATTCCATTTGCCAATATTTGTATTGTTTACTTTTATTGAATACATTCAAATTCGAGAAAAATGTTTCAATTTGTCTCGATTGATGACAGGTGTAGGTAGCATGAATACACACGAGAAAGTAGAAGCAACTTTAAGAAGAATGAAAATTGAGGAATTACTTGAGGAGGTGAATTGGTACCTGATACCTGAAGATAAAGTGGCAGGGGATCACAGTAGGGTTCCAATCATGAAGATAAAATGGCGAGGAGATTGGAGGAGCAAATGCAAAATATGAAAAATGTAGGGAGAGAAAATGGCACTGTTTCCAGCCTATTTTAAAACCATCCAATTGTGTTTTCCATACTTTTCAGTTTAACATTTGGAATTAAGATGGAAACAAGCAGAAAATCAAGGTCTGGGCCATTGGATGGGACCAATGCCTGGGACAGGAAAATAATTGATTCCGAAAACAGAATATTTGATTTCACACCTCTAACAGGAACAGGGCCTGCAGACCTGGGTGAACAATTAAATGGAGATGTCTTGTATCTGGAGCCACATTAAGGCTTCTGCAAATTGTAGTTACATCAACATCACAGTACACCTATGCTTTTTGCTCATGCTTTATAATGAGGACTGACCTGGATGGCACAAGGCAATAACAACGAATTGATAGAGCTTAGAAAATCAAGTTTAAATTTTGAGAGATTAATCTATCCTTGGACTACAATGAGTAATTTGAGTAAAATATTGTTCATATTTGGCATAGTTTTTCAAAAATATTTCAATTACTTTATTTATTCAAGCATTTAGAGGCATTTTCATAAGGGAACTTTGGCTTGGAAATGATTATTTTGTATGTATTCCATATGATGTAATTGGGGAAGAGTATTAGCAGCACGATTGATAAATAACAGTTGGAATTCCATCGAAGATGACTGTGTTTGGAAGTTAAAACTGTTGCAAAATATTGTTGTACACAGATATTTCTCCATATTGTTTTCGAAAGGATTGAGACAGCGTATGAAATCATTTTGCAATATTTTGTTCTTTGGAGCCATATATCACAATACACAAATTGAATTAATTTGATGTAAAAAAATTGTATTTCAGAAAATGTGTGCATGATACACCCTTTGGAGTATTTAAGGTGTTGAGTTATGAGGAGAAGGCAGGAGAATGGGGTTGAGAGGGAAAGCTAGATCAGCCATGATTGAACGGCGGAGTAGACTTAATCGGCCAAATGGCCTAAGTCTACTCCTATAACTTATGAACTTGTGAACTTATGATTTACTGAATACTTCAATAACATGAAAAATATATTTTATCTAAAGTTAACAATTATGAAATGTGATTTTGGATAGTTAAATAATTTTGTTTCATAATTTTGGATTCACTGTTGTTTGGTACATGTGTTTTCATAGCTCAGAGAACATTCACTATTCTATACAGTAAGATGAAATGGAGAATTTAATGCCGTAATACTTTTATCTATTTTTCTACAGATAACTGCAGCTGTTCAACAATGCTTGAATTACTTTGATTCAGGAAAATTAGAGGATGATGCTACTGACAATTTATGTACCATGCTTTATCACATAAGTAAGTAGCATTATTTGCTATATTGCTATATTTAGTGCTGTACACCAACAAGGAGGTAATCTGTCGATACACATTTATGTCTTCAATATTAGCTGGTACAAAAGCTTGTTTTTTGCAGAATTTCTTTGCTAGGGGATTCCTATTAAGGAAATTCTGCTTCACTTTCTTTATGCAAAGATTGTTTTATTGTAATCTAATTTTTCATTTTTGTCTAAAGGCAGTGGTCAGAGAACGTACTATACAGGAAGTGAATTGCAATACATTTGCTTCGTACATTCACTTTGTCTTCTGGGAAGAATGTTGATGTACACACATGGCAGAAAACTATTTCCTGTAAAAGTGAATAACAAAAAAGGTAAAAAAAAAACAAATGATCAAATGAATTTTCCATTGCATGAACTTGACAAAGTGGCTGCTTCTGATATGGTTCACCACACCTGTTTCTCTATCTAAAATTTGAAATAGATACATAAAATTCATATGTTATGGTAGAGGAACTCAAATTTATTTGTTTTTGGACTTACATGCTATCCAAAGACTCAATATGTTGGACGAAATAAAATTAAAAAATATTTAATTCATTGCCAACTATATAAAGTGTCAATATCCTGAAATGCTCTTCAGATCTGTCACAAGCTACCCTTATTTCTCAGTGGTAATACATTATTGAGGAGAAAATGGAAATCTGATAATCGGTTTTAATTCTTGTAAGTTTTTTTAGTTTAGAGTGGATAGGAAAGAACATAAGTTAGTACTTGTGGTGGAAGTGAATACAGGAAAAGTTACAAAAGACTCCCGAATTAATGGGAAGGAAAGTTCGAGAAGGGATAAGAGAGTAAGGTCAGGGCCAATAGTGACTGGAGCAAGAGGGGAGGTGAATACTGAAGTCAAAGTGTTGTATATGAATACGCAATGTATAAGAAATAAAGTGGATGAGCTTGAGGCTCAGTTAGAAATAAGCCAGTTCGGTATTCCGAAAAACGCAAGGAATCATGGGATTTGTCAAAGGTCATTCAAGAATAAAATTAGCAAACGGTGTGCCTGGTAGAGGGGGAGAGCTGGGTGTAACAGCGAGAGGAAGGGGGAGAGATGCGAGTGGGAGACAGGGAGAGATGGTGAGAAGTGGGGGAGAGATGTTTCAGTTAGATCGACAACCATAGGTAAAGCCATGGCTCGATGCGTCTAGGAGAGTTGAGAAAATTTCCTCAATCAAGACAATGCAACTTCAGAACCCCTTCGTCTCGACTGCGCTGAAGATTTCCGCGGGACCAAGGAACAAATGACCTAAAGTTTGCATTGAGTGAACTGAGTGTTCTTACCGTCCGCATCGTAAACTGGCGATTTATGCGAGTGGTTGGATCCCGGGATCGAGGAGTCAGTGCCAGACAGGTGAGCAGCCCGCGGGAGCTGGTGCCTCTCTACTCACCGCTGGAAGAACTGACACCTCTACTCCCCGGGTCGGGTGCTGCCTCCTCGACCCCGCTGATCGGCAGCGGCCGACTAGGATTCCAGAGCATCGCCTATGCCTCACATCAGCTACTGATCCCCCACTGCCTGTCCGGATAATGTGACCAACTTTGGTTGAGCTGAAGCTGGGATCCAACCACTCCCATAAAACGCCGGTGTACGGCGAGGACGTTAAGAACACTCAGTTCACTCAACGCAAACTTTAGGTCATTTGTTCCTTGTGCCCGTGGAAATCCCCACTCCCATCCATCCCAACCACGGCGCAAAAGTCTAATGTGTAGGAAGTCTGAAGGAGGGTCTTCTATCCAGAGGTCCGCGGACAGGAGTTTCGGCCCCAGCTCGACCCTGCCTGTCTCGCCGGCGGGACGGGCGAGTTGAACTGGAGTTGGTGCTTCTTTTCCGTGCCGCCTGCGGGCCTGGGCGCCACTCCTGTCCATCCGTTCCGCAGGTCTACACCCATGCAGCGGAATGGATTGCCGAAAGTGTTTATCCCGAGCGACCCATGACCTGTGCATGCACACTCGGAATACCGAACTGGCTTATTGGCAAGTATGATGTTGTGGGAATTACAGTGACATGGCTGCACGAGGACCAGGACTGGGAACTGAATATTTAAGGATATGTGTCCTATCAAAAAAAACAGACAGGTGGGCAGGGGGGTGGGGTAGTTGTTGGTGAGGAATTAAATTCAGTCCCTTGCGAGGGGTGACATAGAATCAGGAGATGAGAGTCGGTGTGTATAGAACTGAGAAATTGTAAGGGTAAAAAGACCCTAATTGGAGTTTTCTACAGGCCCCCAAACAGTAGTCTGGATATAGGGTGCAAGTTGAATCAATAGTTAAAATTGGCATGTCGTAAAGGTAATGCTACGGTTGTTATGGGAGATTTCAACATGCAGGTAGACTGGGAAAATCAGGTTGGTACTGGACCCCAAGAAAGAGAGTTTGTGGAGTGCCTCCATGATGGATTCTTAGAGCAGCTTGTACTGGAGCTGACCAGGGAGAAGGCAATTTTGGATTTAATATAGTGTAATGAACCGGATTGGATAAGGGAACTCACGGTAAAGGAGCCAATAGGAGGTAGTGACCATAATATGATATTTTAATCTAAAATTTGAGAGGGAGAAAGGTAAATCGGAGGTATCAGTATAACAGTTGAATAAAGGGGACTATGGAGCCATGAGGGAGGAGCTGGCCAAAGTTGACTGGAAAGATACCCTAGCAGGGATGACAGTGGAACAACAATGGCAGGTACTTCTGAGAATAATACAGAAGGTGCAGGATTAGTTCATTCCAAAGAAGAAGAAAGATTCCAAGGGGATTAAGGGGTGACCGTGGCTGACAAGGGAAGTCAGGGACTGTATAAAAATAAAGCAGAAGAAGCATAACATAACACAGATGAGAAGGAAACCAGAGGATTGGGTAACTTTTAAATAGCAACAGAAGATAAATATAAAGGCAATACGGGGAGAAAAGATGAGGTACAAAGGTAAGCTAGCCAAGAATATAAAGGAGGATAGGAAAAGCTTCTTTATATTATTTACAGGTGCTTTGGATGCGTCTTCACTAAGGAGGACACAAACAATCTCCCTGATGTTTTCTGCACTAACGGGAAAACAACCCCAATTTTATAAATTTTTGTCACCCTATTAAACTTAATCATATCCTTCCACCTCTGGCAAAGCGTTCCTTATCCTCACTACTCTGTATGTTAAAAAAAACTTGTCCCGCATATCTCCATTAAACTTTTCCCCTCTTACCTTATGGCTGTGGCCTCTTTTATTGGACATTTCCACCAAGGGAAAAAGGTTCTGACTATCCAATCAATGCCTCACATAATGTTATATACTCCTATCATGAGGGAGTACAGAGAAGGTTCACCAGACTGATTCCTGGGATGTCAGGACTTTCATATGAAGAAAGACTGGATAGACTCGGCTTGTACTCGCTAGAATTTAGAAGATTGAGGGGAGATCTTATAGAAATTTACAAAATTCTTAAGGGGTTGGACAAGCTAGATGCAGGAATATTGTTCCCGATGTTGGGGAAGTCCAGAACAAGGGGTCACAGTTTAAGGATAAGGGGGAAGTCTTTTAGGACCTAGATGAGAAAAACATTTTTCACACAGAGAGTGGTGAATCTCTGGAATTCTCTGCCACAGAAGTTAGTTGAGGCCAGTTCATTGGCTATATTTAAGAGGGAGTATTGGCTATATTTAAGAGGGCCCTTGTGGTTAAAGAGATCGGGGGTATGGAGAGAAGGCAGGTACAGGATACTGAGTTGGATGATCAGCCATGATCATATTGAATGGCGGTGCAGGCTCAAAGGGCCGAATGGCCTACTCCTGCACCTATTTTGTATGTTTCTATGTCACCTCAACCCCTGAAGTTTCAGAGAAAACAATCCTAATCTATCCAATCTCTCCCTGTGGTTGAAACCCTTGAATGCAGGCAACATTTTGGTAAACTACCTCTGCACCATTTTGAAAGCCTCCCCATCTTTGCTGCAATGGGATGACCAGAACTACATGCAATATTCAAAATGCTATGGAGTTGCATCATGACTTCCTGGCTCTTGTATTTAATGCCCCATAGCAATGAAGGCAAGCATACCATATGCCTTCTTTACCACCCTATCTAATTATGCTGCCACCTTGTGCAGTCATATCTTTATAGATATCTGGGCATATCTTTATAGATTTGTCACTCAAGGAATGTGGATTGACTTAGCAAAGTATTGCATCTCAGTTCACCAGCTCATAATTTTTTGCATACCATGTGAAGCTTTGCTGTAGAGGCATAAATAAAAAGTAATGTCAATATTACTTGTTCTTTGAACCCGACCAAAAGCTCGACAAGGCATAGCAACATGGCAAGAAGTATAAAAACTAGCAGCATCAAAGCAATTATTTCTGAACAAAACACTGTTCAGTCTGAGCATTATTCTACCTTTCATGGAAGAATTAGATAAGTTTCAGCATAAAGCAAATGCACTTTTAGTCCTGTATTCTTAATGGGTGGGTTGAAAATAGAATATTTTATAACCAGCTCAAAAATTAACTGAAATAATTGAAACTTTGATGCAAACCTTGATGATAATAAATATTATTTTATTTCAAAATAAAACCTACATTTTTAATTGACAGGAAATATTTATTATATTATGAATATTAATAATGTGTGAAATATATATATATATATGACTGTGCAGAGATTGTTGTGATAAAAATTGATTTTCACCTCAGAGATTGACATGGCATTAATTACTATTTTGATATAGAAATTAAACAAAGATTTGTTCTCGAGGCAAGACTCAAATCACCAACATTGTATTGATTTCTTGAGAGATGTATGTCACAATAATGCAAACCAGTTAACAGGACCGAACTTGCTGACTTATTTTCTCCTTGCCTGGAATCACGATTTAGTCCCCAAGTCTTGCCCTTAACCAAACTGTGTGAATAATCCAGCTGGCTTTATCTGCAACAGAGCTATTAGTGGTACAATGTGCAAGTTTTGTTTTGAATGCACCCAACATTCTATTATGGATAGCTTCACTGTGAGACTTTGTTAGCTATGAAGGTTTTAACCGTTTTAAAAGTATCTCATGTTCTCAGATGAAGAAAGATTCCAAGGGGAATAAGGCGTGACCGTGGCTGACAAGGGAAGTCAGGGACAGTATAAAAATAAAGGAGAAGAAGTATAACATAGCAAAGATGAGTGGGAAGCCAGAGGATTGGGCAACTTTTAAAGACCAACAGAAGATAACTAAAAAGGCAATACGGGGAGAAAAGATGAGGTACAAAGGTAAGCTAGCCAAGAATATAAAGGAGGATAGTAAAAGCTTCTTAAAGTATGTGAAGAGGAAAAAAAACTAGTTAAGACCAAATTGGGACCCTTGAAGACTGAAAAAGGTGAATTTATTATGGGGTACAAGGAAATGGCAGATGAGTTGAACAGGCACTTTGGATCCGTCTTCACTATGGAGGACACAAACAATCTCGCTGATGTACTAGTTGACAGAGGATCTAGGGTGATGGAGGAACTGAAGGAAATTCACATTAGGCAGGAAATGGTGTAGGGTAGACTGATGGGACTGAAGGCTGATAAACCCCCAGGGCCTGATGGTCTGCTTCCCAGGGTACTTAAGGAAGTGGCTCTAGAAATTGTGGACGCATTGGTGATCATTTTCCAATGTTCTATAGATTCAGTATCAGTTCCTGTGGATTGGAGGGTAGCTAATGTTATCCCACTTTTTAAGAAAGGTGGGAGAGAGAAAACTGAATTATAAACCAGTTAGCCTGACTTCGGTGGTGGGGAAGATACTGGAGTCAATTGTAAAAGATGAAATAGCAGCACATTTGGATTGCAGTAGCAGGATCGGTCCGAGTCAGCATCGATTTACGAATGGAAAATCATGCTTGACTAATTTTTGACCATGTAACTACGAAAATGGACAAGGGAGAGCCAGTAGATGTAGTGTACATGGACTTTCAGAAAGCATTTGATAAGGTACCACATAGGAGATTAGTGGGAAAAAGTAGAGCACATGGTTTTGGGGTAGAGTGCTGACATGGATAGAAAATTGGTTAGTAGACAGGAACCAAAGGGTAGGGATAAACAGGTCCCTTTCAGAATGGCAGGCAGTGACTAGTGGGGTACCGCAAGGCTCGGTGCTGGGACCGCAGCTTTTTACAATATACATTAAGGATTTAGATGAAGGGATTAAAAGTAACATTAGCAAATTTGCAGATGACACAAAGCTGAATGGCAGTGTGAACTGTGAAGAAGAAGCTATGAGGATGCAGGGTGACTTGGACAGGTTGGGTGAGTGGGCAGATGCATGGCAGATGCTGTTTAATGTGGATAAATGTGAGGTTATCCACTTTGGTGGTAAAAACAGGAGGGCAGATTATTAACTAAATGGAATCAATTTGGGAAAAGGGTAAGTACAATGGGACCTGGGGGTCCTTGTTCATCAGTCAATGACAGTAAGCATGCAGGTACAGCAGGCAGCGAAGAAAGCAAATGGCATGTTGGCCTTCATAACAAGAGGAGTTGAGTATAGGAGCAAAGAGGTCCTTCTGCGGTTGTACAGGGCCGTAGTGAGACCACATCTGGAGTAATGTGTGCAAATTTGGTCTCCCAATTTGAGGCAGGACGTTTTTGGTATTGAGGGAGTGCGGCGTAGGTTCACCAGGTTAATTCCCGGGATGGCGGGACTGCCATGTGTTGTTAGAATGGAGCGGCTGGACAAGTATACTCTTATATTTAGGATCAGAGGGGATCTCATTGAAACGTATAAGATTGTTAAGGGTTTGGATACGCTAGAGGCAGGAAACATGTTCTCGATGTTGGCGGAGTCCAGAACCAGGGGCCACAGTTTAAGAATAAGGAGTAAGCCATTTAACCATATAACCATATAACCATATAACAATTACAGCACGGAAAAAGGCCATCTCGACCCTTCTAGTCCGTGCCGAACACATAATCTCCCCTAGTCCCATATACCTGCGCTCAGACCATAACCCTCCATTCCCTTCCCATCCATATAACTATCCAATTTATTTTTAAATGATAAAAACGAACCTGCCTCCACCACCATCACTGGAAGCTCATTCCACACAGCTACCACTCTCTGAGTAAAGAAATTCCCCCTCATGTTACCCCTAAACTTCAGTCCCTTAATTCTCATGTCATGCCCCCTTGTTTGAATCTTCCCTACTCTCAGTGGGAAAAGCTTTTCCACGTCAACTCTGTCTATCCCTCTCATCATTTTAAAAACCTCTATCAAGTACCCCCTTAACCTTCTGCGCTCCAAAGAATAAAGCCCTAACTTGTTTAACCTTTCTCTGTAACTTAGTTGCTGAAACCCAGGCAACATTCTAGTAAATCTCCTCTGTACTCTCTCTATTTTGTTGACATCCTTCCTATAATTAGGCGACCAAAATTGTACACCATACTCCAAAATTGGCCTCACCACTGCCTTGTACAATTTTAACATTACATCCCAACTTCTATACTCAATGCTCTGATTTATAAAGGCCAGCACACCAAAAGCTTTCTTTACCACCCTATCTACATGAGATTCCACTTTCAGGGAACTGTGCACAGTTATTCCCAGATCCCTCTGTTCACCTACATTCTTCAATTCCCTACCATTTACCATGTACGTCCTATTTTGATTTGTCCTGCCAAGATGTAGCACCTCACACTTATCAGCATTAAACTCCATCTGCCATCTTTCAGCCCACTCTTCCAACTGGCATAAATCTCTCTGTAGACTTTGAAACTCTACTTCATTACCCGCAACCGCACCTATCTTAGTATCATCTGCATACTTACTAATCCAATTTACCACACCATCATCCAGATCATTGATGTACATGACAAACAACAGTGGACCCAACACAGATCCCTGTGGCACCCCACTCGTCACTGGCCTCCAACCTGACAAACAACCATCCACCATTACTCTCTGGCATCTCCCATTCAGCCACTGTTGAATCCATCTTGCTACTCCACCATTAATACCCAACCATTGAACCTTCTTAACCAACCTTCCATGAGGAACCTTGTCAAAGGCCTTACTGAAGTCCATATACACAACATCCACTGCGTTACCCTCATCAATTTCCCGAGTAACATCTTCAAAAAATTCAAGAAGATTAGTTAAACAAGACCTTCCAGGCACAAATCCATGTTGACTGTTCCTAATCAGACCATGTTTATCCAGATGCTTATATATATTATCTCTAAGTATTCTTTCCATTAATTTGCCCACCACTGACGTCAAACTAACAGGTCTATAATTGCTAGGTTTACTCTTAGACCTCTTTTTAAACAATGGAACAACATGCGCAGTACGCCAATCCTCCAGCACTATTCCCGTTTCTAATGACATTTGAAATATTTCTGCCATAGCCCCTGCTATTTCTACACTAACTTCCCTCAATGTCCTAGGGAATATCCTGTCCGGACCTGGAGACTTATCCACTTTTATATTTTATATTTATATTATCAAAAGTGTCAGTACTTCCTCTTCTTTGATCCTCATAGTTTCCATAGCTACTCTACTTGTTTCCCTTACCTCACATAATTCAATATCCTTCTCCTTGGTGAATACCGAAGAAAAATTTGGAACGGAGATTAGTAAAAACTTTTTCACACAGA
Organism: Leucoraja erinaceus; assembly: GCF_028641065.1. Lineage (NCBI taxonomy): Eukaryota > Metazoa > Chordata > Chondrichthyes > Rajiformes > Rajidae > Leucoraja > Leucoraja erinaceus. The sequence goes on from NC_073381.1 coordinate 58,422,828, forward strand.
GAGTTGTAAGTCTGTGGAATTCTCTGCCTCTGAGGGCGGTGGAGCTGGTTCTCTGGATGCTTTCAAGAGAGAGCTAGACAGAGCTCTTAAGGATAGCGGAGTCAAGAGATATGGGGAGAAGGCAGGAATGGGGTACTGATTTGTGGATGATCAGCCATGATCTCATTGAATGGCAGTGCTGACTCGAGGGGCTGAATGGGCTACTCCTGCACCTATTGTCTATTGTGTATTCTGGTTATTTCAAGACTGCTAAATAGAAATAATTATTTGAACTTGATTTTTCATCACTTCATCTCAAAATAACATGAAAAAGTACACAAAATCACTGCAAAGAAGCAAGTTACCTTCTTTGTGTCCCAAATATTAGCCCAGCAAACCTCATTGAGGGAATTGTGATCTTGTTTCAGGCTTTCAGATAATGTATCTGGCACAGGATCCTAGTATATAATTCTATGGAATCTCATTGAGTCAGTGCACTGCTGTTGGACTCGATATGAAGTATTGCAGCTGAGCCGAACTGACCAGCTTCATGGCTCTATTTGGTCTTCAAGACCTGTACATACATACACAACTTCAGCATTTCATAGCAGGTGTTGAAATCCATAACACAGTGATGAGAATATCCATTGGTACAGTTTGAACAACTAAAAATCAATAACTTTAATCAAAATCATAGGCAACATCTGGTCCAATGTTTAGGGACAATGAATATGTAGCAGAGTTATTACAAAGATTAAGAAGTCGAATAAATAACAAGGTTTAAGATGCGTAGGAAGTGGAGTAGCAGGGGAAAAAAGTGAAGGGAGAGTCTGTAATAGATGGAGAAATTAAATGACAGAAAAGATGTTAATGCCAGGCAAAATAAATGGTGGTGGTATGGGTGAATTGAGAGAAACCCAAAAAGCTATATTCCAGAGGTGAGGTGTAATTGACTGGTTTTGATATTTGGCTGAATGTGGCATTAAGGAGCTCAAATTAAACTGAAGTAAGTAGACGTAAAGGGAAAATGTTTTTAACTTAATGCACAATAAAATAAGGAATAAAGATGTCTCAATCATTCAAGAAAATTATTATAAATGGACGAGTAACTTTTACTTTTACAATACAGAACCAGTATCTCTGATGGACTTCCTTGTACTCTTGATTCGTATGATGTACCAGCATCCAAACACAACACAGACAGGAAATGTTACACAAACAGGTAATTATCAACTGGAATATTTTAGCATAACGTGTTTAATGATGAAAATTAAAATCCTACATTTAAAGATTAGAATTAAATGAAGAAAGTGTGAGAAATCTAGATACTAAAATCTAAATTCTGGCAGTATCTGCAAAGTAGTTTTAAAGCATTTCCAACAAAGGGCTTATATGATCAAATCTTTACTTCCTGGCACAGCTGTACATAAAACATAGAACAGTACAGCACAGGAATGGTCCCTTCAAGCCACAATCAGTTGATTGATCTCCTGCCTGCAAATGATTCATATTCCACTATTCCCTGCATTTCCATGTTACTGTCCAAAAACCACAAACGCCACTATCATATCTGGCTCCAACACCACCCCTGGCAATGCGTTCCAGGCACCCGCCACCACCAAAAACGCACACCCCCATTAAACTATTGCCCTCTCACCTTATAACTAAGCCCTCTAGTGTTGGACAATTCCACCCCGCGTAGAAGAAGATTCTGATTGTCTATGCATCTCATAATTATATATACTTCTATCAAGTCTCTCTTCCACCTGCAACGTGCCAGAAAAAATAATCCAAGTCTACCTAACCTCGACCCACTGCAGTTCGCTTACCGCCACAACAGATCAACGGTGGATGCGATCTCGCTGGCCCTCCACTCCGCTCTGGACCACTTGGACAACAGAAACTCATACGTCAGGCTGTTATTCATCGATTACAGCTCGGCATTTAATACAATCATCCCCTCCAAGCTGGTTACCAAACTCGCAGAACTGGGTCTCTGCGCATCCCTCTGCAATTGGATCCTCGACATCCTCACTCACAGACCACAGTCTGTTCGTATTGGTGGAAATGTGTCAGCCTCGATAACAATCAGCACAGGAGCACCTCAAGGCTGCGTGCTCAGCCCCCTGCTTTACTCACTCTATACTCATGACTGCGTAGCCAGTCACAGTGCGAACTCCATCATCAAGTTCGCTGACGACGCCATTGTTGTGGGACGTATCACTGATGGGGATGAGTCAGAGTACAGAAGAGAGATCGAGCAACTGTCCGTATGGTGCCAGCACAATAACCTGGCCCTCAACACCAGCAAAACCAAGGAACTGATTGTGGACTTTGGAAGGAGTAGGAGGGGAACCCACAGCCCCATTTATATCAACGGGTCGATGGTTGAAAGCGTCAAGAGCTTCAAATTCCTGGGCATGCACATCTCTGAAGATCTTTCCTGGTCCGAGAACACTAATGCAATTATCAAGAAAGCTCATCAGCTCCTCTACTTCCTGAGAAGATTACGGAGAGTTGGTTTGTCAAGGAAGACTCTCTCTAACTTCTACAGGTGCATAGTAGAGAGCATGCTGACCGGTTGCATCGTGGCTTGATTCGGCAATTTGAGCGCCCTGGAGAGGAAAAGACTACAAAAAGTAGTAAACACTGCCCAGTCCATCATCGGTTCTGACCTTCCTTCCATCGAGGGGATTTATCGCAGTCGCTGCCTCAAAAAGGCTGGCAGTATCATCAAAGACCCTCACCATCCTGGCCACACATTCATCTCCCTGCTACCTTCAGGTAGAAGGTACAGGAGCCTGAAGACTGCAACAACCAGGTTCAGGAATAGCTACTACCCCACAGCCATCGGGTTATTAAACCTGGCTCGGACAAAACTGATTATTATTAACCCATTTTCTGTTATTTGCACTTTATCAGTTTATTTATTCATGTGTGTATATATTTATATTATGGTATATGGACACACTTATTTGTGTTGTAGTAAATGCCTACTATGTTCTGTGTGCTTAAGCAAAGCAAGAATTTCATTGTCCTATACATGGACACATGACAATAAACTCACTTGAACTTGAACGTGACGAACTCTCCCTGTAGCTGAAGCCCTGTAATCTAGGCTGCATCTTGGTAAATCACCTCTGCACCCTCTACAAAGCTTCCACATTATTCATGTAAACGGGTGACCAGAACTGCATGCAATATTCCAAATGTGGCTTAATCAAAGTCCTATAGAACTGCATCTTGACTTCCTGACTCTTAGTACTTAGTAATGAAGGCAAGCATACTGTATGCCTTCTTTAGCACCCTAACTACTTGTGCTGCCACCTTTAGTGAGCTATGAACCTGGACTCCAAGATCCCTCTGCAAATCATTGTTGTTGAGGGTCTTGCCATTAACTGTATACTCTCTCCTTGCACTCAACCTCCCAAAGTGCAACACCTCACACTTGCTTGGGTTAAACTCTATCTGATATTTCTTTGCCCATTTCTGCAGCTGACCTATATCCTACTTTATCTTCTGACAGCCTTCTTCACTGTATGGTTGTTAAAGCTTTGCTGGAAACAGCAGTCTGCATTTTTCCTTTTCAAATGCTACTGGGTTTGCTGTGATAATCCATAAAATCGTGAAAAGTCTGGAGTTGAATATTCAATATTTAACAAATATTTTTCATTCAGATTCATATGCTCCAGCAAATCTCGTAATGGAAGTATTGCGCATGTTATGTGGTGGAAAAGAGTGTGCTACAGAGTGCCTGTACAAGAACATCATTACTGAATCCCTTCTTTTTCCGATAGTCACATTGCTGAAAGGAAAACAGGTGCAGTGATTTCTACTGATGTTGTTTGTGTTTTTGTTACTGGACTATTACTCTTTTTATGCACCTCAATTACATCACCTCTGAGCCTGGTCCCATCTTATCAAGTATTTCCCAGTGACCCATGTACATCTCATGTGCCTTTTTAATCATGTTATTGACACATTTTCCTCCTTTAAGGATCTGTGCTCATACCCACCAAAGACCCCATCTCTCCACATTTCCCAAAGTCTTTGTCTTTTATTGGATATTCCTGTCGGAACAGGCTATTTAGTGACAGGAGGAGGATACTCAATCATCTAGCTTGCAGAAATATATGATAAGCTCTTGATTGATCTGACTGTAACCTCAACTTTGCATTCCTGTCAATCTTTCACCTCAAGGTTATCAAGACGTATATATTTCTGCCTTAAAAACTCAAAGACTTTGCTTCCTCTGCCTTTTGAGAAAAATTGTTCTGAAGAATCATGACTCTCTGAAAGAAAAAAATTGCCTGAACTTAAACGGAAGATCTATTAATTTTAAACAGTGTTAAAATTTATTCCAAATATTCCCATAAGAGGAACCATCTTTTCCACATCCAATCTTTGAAGACCTGTCTGAAGCTTGTATGTTTTGATCGTCACCTCTCAGTGTTCCAAACTCCAATGAATCAACCTCTTCAACCCTTCCAGCCTGACTATTTTAAGTGTTAATTTAGTAAATCATCTCTGAGTTCCTTCTGACATATTAATATCCTTCCTTAAACAAAGAGACTGGTATTATGCACAGCTTTCCAAATGTGGTTTTACCAATGCTCTCTATATCTGAAGTTTTGTTGAATGGGAGCCATCTTGTTGCACTTTTCCAAATGCATTACATCACATTTTTCTTTATTAAATTTTGTTTGCCATGTTTCTGCCCAACTAACCAGGTCTCAAATAATGTCATTAACTTTCTCCTTCCTGCGCTGTACAAAGTTTTGTATCACCCGCAAACTATTATTTGTGCACCTTCCTTTTATGTATACTTGGTTTCCTTTGCTTTTGATTAATTGGGATGATATTTCCTTAGAAACAACACTTATAGAATCATAAAATAGTTATATCATGGAAGCAGGCCATTCAACCCACAGTCCATACCAGTTCCATGACCTACTCACCTGTACTTATAAGTTTCTTATAGAAACTTACAAACTTCTTAAGGGTTTGGACGGGCTAGATGCTGGAAGATTGTTCCCGATGTTGGGGAAGTCCAGAACAAGGGGTCACAGTTTAAGGATAAGGGGGAAATCTTTTAGGACCGAGATGAGAAAAACATTTTCACACAGAGAGTGGTGAATCTCTGGAATTCTCTACCACAGAAGGTAGTTGAGGCCAGTTCATTGGCTATATTTAAGAGGTAGTTAGATGTGGCCCTTGTGGCTAAAGGTATCAGGGGGTATGGAGTGATGGCAGGATACTGAGTTGGATGATCAGCCATGATCATCTTGAATGGCAGTGCAGGCTGGAAGGGCCAAATGGCCTACTCCTGCACCTATTTTCTATGTTTCTATGCACTCTCCCCATAGCCCTTCAAATTCAGCCCTTTCATGTACATATTCCAGTTTCCATCCAGCTATGTCTGTTAGTTCTTGATTTCTCTGTCAATAAAAATAGTTATCTCCATCGATGTCCTTCATGAAATACCTTAAAATTTACTTAAGATTTAACATAAACATTTATAAATTGTTCTAGATGTGAAATGGCTACAATGGCTTCAAATTTAAATTGTCATTGAGTTATTTTGTTTTGTAGTAAACATTCTATTAATTTGATTTTTTTTTGCAATGAATAGATAAAGAACTGTAATGAAACAGTGTTGATAAACATAGCTGATATTTTGGCAAGGATAGCCTCTACAGACCGAGGACTTTCTTTGCTCCTTTTTGGTGAAAATGACAGCCCTATTGCAACAAATTGGTAAGAAAGTATACAAGATAGAAAAACATAGTTTGCCTATAACATTTCATATACATTGTTCCTCTTTTTTCTCTTGGCCGAAGAATTAAAATTTTCTTGTGACAGCTAAGTTTTACTAAGTAAGTAAACTAGTTTATGGTGTTTTTAATAACATTCTTAAAATGCTGTGGCCAAAAATTATTTTAAATGCATTAACATTTGTCATATCCAATTGGGAATGGTAATAGGTAACTACCTGTATGTAGCATCAGAAACTTTAAGTTAATAGCGCTTAGTAAATTAAAATGTTTTTGAATAAACAGCACATCATAAGACTTGTATGTTTTTCCTTCTCTTATCAGTCTTTCTACTGCACATATAATTGCCGAATTTACCAAAAGACTACTTGATGGAGAGCTTCCAGCTTTAGATTCCACTGAACCATCCTCAGCTCTGAAGGGGGCTTTTATTTTTGTCTGTCGTCAAATGTACAATACATGCGAGGGTCTCGAGGTTTTGATGCCCTATGGCTTGCATGAATCTATCTCTAAAGCATGGAAGAAGGTAACACTTATTATTGCTCAACATCAAAACTTGTTTTATCATGAACTTTCTTAGTACGGCTTCTGAAAATCTGATGTGATCTATCATAATGAGCTTTTTTCAGATTTTTATCTTTTTAAAAAGGTTGATTTTGTTTTTTATTACTGGAAATAACGGAAATGACGGTCAGCTACGTAGAGAGCCAAGAGCTTGCGATCAAATGCGCTATAATTTCTCTCTGGAGGGCGCAGGTGCCAGGTGAAAAAGGCAAGTGGCTGCCAGCGACCGTCAATGAATTGTTCGAGGACCACCTTGACAGTGGTGTCATAAGCGTCCACGGTGAGAACGGTAGGGGCATTGGCCCGCAGATGGACGAGCATTGTTGCGTTTGCCAGCGCCTCCTTTGCGCCATCATATGCGGCTGTGGATTCAGCATCCCACACTAGGTATCGCTGTTTGCCTGCCCAAACACTAAAACAAAGGTCGAATAATCCGGGCTGCCGCTGGTACGAAACGATGGTTAAAGTTTATCATACCAACGAACTCCTGGAGACTTTTCACTGTGGCTGGCCAGGGAAACTGTCGAATGGCCTCCACCTTGGTGGGGAGCAGGATTGCGCCCTGTTGGGTGACATGATGGCCGAGAAAGGTAATCGAGTTAAGGCCAAACTGGCACTTGGCTGCATTAATGGCGATGCCATGGTCATTATGGTGCTGGCACATTAACCGGAGGTGTGCGCAGTGCTCTTGACGAGAGCGACTGACAACTAGAATGTCATCGAGATAGATGAATAACAATTCCAACACCCGGCCGACCATGTCCCTAAGCCGCTGAAAGGCTTGGGTGACGTTTTTGAGGCCAAAAGGCATTCTCAAAAATTCAAATAGTCCGAAAGGGGTGATAATGGCGATTTTGGGCACATCAACTGGGTGGGCAGGTATCTGGTGGTAACTGTGCACCAGGTCAATATTGGCTGCGTGAAATGGCAGGAGCTGAAAATAAGGGGAACTGTGCGGACTCCATATGTCTGGATAAGGCTGCCATTGACGGCGGTTAGGGCAGGGCCTCGCTTACCGGAATGGGTGTCGACTCTGGACGGGGTTAGTATGCTGATCTCTGCTCCCATGTCAACAAAGAATCGGAGCCTGGAACGATGATCCCAGACGTAGAGGCGATGTTTCTGGCCGACCGTGAACTGTTATCTGAATTTTTTAAAACAGTGCTAGTTGCTTATTAAACTAAAATCATTTTTTTTTTAATCCCTATTTGTGGCTTTATTTCAATTTCTCTTAGAATTGCATTTTTGTTAAAGCACCTATTATTATTATTATTATTATTATTATTATAATTTCTTGTTTTCTAAGTTGATGCATCTTCAAAAGTTATGGTGTTAAAATCTAATCTTTGTGCGAAAATCTATTTTTGCATGATTCATCCCCTCTGCTATGCAAATGGCAGCTCAGGACGTTTTCTCATGCCAAAGTTGTTTTGTGCAAAATCCGATGTTAAGAACTTACCCTGGTGTAATTTCCAGTTTGAAGTGGAATGTTTAAAAATGAATTGATCTTACTATCTTACTACTAATGAAGTTGAAGAGAAATGTTGTCATACCTTAGTTTTAACTTTATTTCATAAATCAGGCCAGTTTAATTACTGAACGAATACCAACTCCTGTAGCAGGAAGTGAATCAGGCTCTTCAACAGCTCATGAACTGCAAAACATGTAAGTACTAGTGAATTGTTATTTTGTAATCATCAGCAATCCTGCTGGTTAACAATAGTTATTTCTTAATCCTTACTTTAAATTCTGATGTTAACCGCATGAAACCACTACATTGCATTTAATATGAGGCCCAATATTAGGTTTAATGTTATATATGGGTGTCAAAGATTCCGGGGAGCAGACAGGAGAATGAGGTTGAGTGGGAGAAATAGATCAGGCATGATCAAATGGCAGAGTGGACTTGATGGGCCAAATGGTCTAATTCTGCTCCGATGCCTTATGGTCTGATAATTCAGCCTTTCGCCCAATAGGTAAGAATGTTTTATTTTCCTACATTGCTAATGCAAACGGTGGTCCGCAACATTGCATCAAAATTATATTGCCTGTTAAGCAGTGGTTAAAGAGTATACTCGATGGCAGACATTGAAAGAGCTATGAAGAATGTATAATGTGGTTATGCTAAAACCAACATCTGTCAGATTATGAGATTAAACCTTAGTACTCATCCTTGCTATAATATAATACAGGTTCATCACCAAATTTCTGGCAACTGCTGATCTGGCACCTCCTTTAATCAGACAACATTATGGTGCATACTTGAAACCCCACTTGGAAGTCCGCCCGAAAATGTGGCACCTAGGCTAGGTGAGGCAGTCAACCTCATCGGCAATTCCGTGGCCGATCAGCAGGTCGAATTTGTCCCCTACCAAATCTGATCCCATAGTTGGCCTCAGAAGTTAGCCAACGTCTGAGGCCAACTTTGCAGGCCAGTATCTCAGCCCCCCGGCGGCCTAGGTGAAACTTTTCAGTACTCTGGGTGCTGTTATTATTCTTGTGGCTCGCCATGGTTTTGGCTCCGGCGGTGCTCTGGGGGGTTGCACGAAGCGGTTCACGACACCCAACAGCTGTTCTGATCCTGCACCTCCCTACCGATTTGTCCACCTGCCCCATTTGCAGGACAAGCCCTGGGTCACCAATGATAGCCTCCTGCTCCAAACTGTGGTATGGGGTGTAGCAAAGCCTCCTCTCGGAGGCTGTGACCTCTGGTCTGGCAAAACGGATAATCCAGCAAGGTCCTGGAACCAAGGGTACGAGGCAATCTTTGATGGACCTACTACAGGTACTACAATTTCTATAAAAGAAGTATACTGTGTTTCCATTAACTTTTATTTATTATTAATTAGTTCTCTATCGCTTTTCCCAGTTTCTTTGGGTCAATTTGTCTTTGTATTTTAATGCTACGGTACATCGGTGGTAGAAACATTATTGGACAGAGACCGGAATTTGGATGGAATTTCTATACATTTGGCGAGATGGGTGATTGGGGATAGTCATCATAGCTTTGTGCGGGGGAGATTTACAGGGGAGGGGTAATTAAAAAAAGATTGATGAAAGCAGGATGGCAGATGTTGTCTATGAATGTTGTAATATTCCACATGGTAGGCTGGTAGAGAAGGTTAAGTCACATAGGATCCAGGTGAACTAGCTAATTGGATCCAAAAGAGGCTTGGTGGTCAGAGGAGAGGATGCTGGTGGAAGGATGTTTTTCTGATTGGAAATCTGTGACCAGTGATGTACTGCATGGTTCAGTGCTCACACTCTCGTTGTTTGTGATTATATATTAACAACTTGGATGTTAATTGAGGAGAAATAGTTACTAAGTTTGTGGATGGAACAGAAGTTGATGGCGTTGTGGATAACGAGGAAGTCACTTTAAGGCCACAGCCAGATTGAAAGTTGGGCAGTAGTATTGACAGATGGAATTTAATCCAAACAATTGCTAGATGATGCATTTTGGGAAGTCAAATAGGAATGGGACATTTACATTAGTTGGTACGGTGCCAAGGAATGTTGAGGAACAGAAAAACTTTGTGGTGCAAATGCATAATTCCCTAAAAAAGGTAATACGTGTAAATAGGGTAGCGAAGATGGCATGTGGCATGCTTACCTTCATAGGTTGGGACATGGAACATAAAGGTTAATGGGTCATGTGTCAACTTTATCAATCATTTGTTAGGCTACACGTGATGTATTATGTGCAGCTCTGGTCGCGACACCATTGGAAGAATATTGTGCAGGAGAGAGTGCAGAGAAGATTCACCGTGATGTCATTTGGATTGGAAGACTTTAGTTATGGAGAGAAATTCATTGTTTTTAAGAGATATTTGGATAGATACTGAAATAGACAAGGCTTAGAGGGCTATAGTGCGGGAAAATGTGACAAAAATGTTGTCATGAACGTGATAGGCCAAAAGTCCAATCTCTGTTCTGTGTAGTTCTGTGACTTATCATTCTATTTCCAACTGCATTCTTCCATGGTACACATTGAATGTATCAACGTTAGCCATTATACCTTTCAAATCTGTCTCCCATTTTATTACAGTGTATACAGATATATATTTTCTATTCAGTCCTATTTTTTAATGGGGTCACATTGCAATCTGACAGAACAATATGTTTATCCAAAATATGCAGGAGGGAAGTCATGTTTAACAAACAGAAGTGAGGACATACCAGCTATTGCTTTAGGTGTATCGGAAAGGAGCTTTTTTTCTTGTATAAAGAAGTAATCTTTGGAGCCCCAGACTCTAAGGAGTGCAGGGTATCAAAATATTGCTAACAGACTTAGCATTTTCTAGGCATTCTCTTATTTGTTGCCAGATTTCAGGTTTGATGTCATACTTAATTCCCATTTTCCCGAGTTAAAGCAGAATTGGCATGCTGATTGCATCATCAGGCCACATATTAGTCTGTGAAACGGATTTATACCTGCCTAGAGTGGCTGACCCTGTGTTGTAGGCAATGTCCCTAGTTAAAATTGTGGATGTGGAGGTATCCAAGTAGAAACATAGAAAATAGGTGCAGGAGTAGGCCATTCGGCCCGTCGAGCCTGCACTGCCATTCAATATGATCATGGCTGATCATCTAACTACGTATCCTGTATCTGCCTTCTCTCCATACCCCCGATCCCTTTAGGGCCACATCTAACTCCCTCTTAAATATAGCCAATGAACTGGCCTCAACTACCTTCTGTGGCAAAGAGTTCCAGAGATTCACCACTCTCTGTGTGAAAAATGTTTTTCTCATCTTAGTCCTAAAAGATTTCCCCTTTATCCTCAAACTGTGACTCCTTGTCCTGGACTTCCCCAATATCGGGAACAATCTTCCTGCATCTAGCCTGTCCAACCCTTTAAGAATTTTGTAAGTTTCTATAAGATCCCCCCTCAATCTTCTAAATTCCAGCGAGTACAAGCCGAGTCTATCCAGTCTTTCTTCATATGAAAGTCCTGACATCCCAGGAATCAGTCTGGTGAACCATCTCTGTATTCCCTTCTATGGCAAGAATGTCTTTCCTCAGATTTGGAGACCAAAACTGTACGCAATACTCCAGGTGTGGTCTCACCAAGACCCTGTACAACTGCATTAGAACCTCCCTGCTCCTATACTCAAATCCTTTTGCTATGAATGCTAACATACCATTCGCTTTCTTCACTGCCTGCTGCACCTGCATGCCTACTTTCAATGACTGGTGTACCATGACACCCAGTAGGAGGAATCTCATTTGAACTACCATTGCATAACATGTTTAAATTTTCCAGCTACCATAAAAGCTAAATCCTTTAACTTCCTTGTTAGGATGAACTTGGAAGAGATGCTTCTGGACAATCTATTAAACTTCGCCGCTACTCCAAAAGGATTATTACTTCTGCAGCAAACTGGAGCAATCAATGAGTGTGTGAATTATATGTTTAGCAGATTCACTAAAAAACTTCAGGTTTGTATAAAATCTGACAATTATATGAGGATGAATGGAATTAACATAATATGTTACCATCATTACACGATGGTCCCACTTACACTACTTTTTGGCGACTGTCGGCACCCGTTATTACAGGTCGCCAAAATTTTTCAACATGTTGAAAATCCACCGGCGACCAGAAAGACGCTAATAAACTTTGGGCGACTGAGGAGACTACTCACGACCATAGAGGCGACACCAACATGTTGAAAAATTTTGGTGACCTGTAATGACCTATGACGGGTGCCGGCAGGCGCCGAAAAAGTTGTATAAGTGGGATAGGCTCATAAGGCCCAAATGTATGTTCACAAACAAACAATTATTTTATTACCTTTAAGATTATTTCAGGGCCATTTCGAGAAGCTTTCTTTTTCCCCTTGATCATAGAGATTTAAAATAGAATCTTAAATTCCTGTGGGCAACAGTTTAAAGGCAAGAACACCATAATCCTGATTATAAATAGCAAGTAATTAATCATCAAATAATAATAGGTTAGCCGTATATAGTTTGGGCACATTTTGCAGATCAGTAATGAGCACTGTCGCGTATAGTCATGCAATCATAGTGTCTTACAGCGTGGAAACATGCCCTACGGCCCAACATCCACACCGGCCAAGATGTCCTATATACACTAGTCCCACCTGCCTGCGTTTGGCCCATATCCCTCTAAACCAGTCCTATTCCATGTATCTGTCTAAATGTTTCTTAAAAGTCACAATAGTACCCGCAATAGTTATCTTCTCCGGCAGCTTGTTCCATACACCCCCCAACCCTTTGTCTGAAAAAGTTACCCCTCAGGTTCCTATTAAATCTTTCTCCCTTCACCTTCCTATTTAATATCAAAAATATTTAATTTTTAAAAGCAAAAGTGAAGAAAAGTAAGTTACTAAAAAAATCTAAAATTCTTTCAGATGCGTTTTTTCATTAAAAAAAATAACTAGAGTTTAAAATAAATTCTAAAGAAAATATTAGAAGTCTATTTTAATTTTATTGACCTAACTGAAAGTCTAAAATTATACAAGATTCTCTCAGCTTTTTCTCTTCCTTTCAAATCAAATGAAGAAGGTCTCTTGCACCTACTTGCACCAAACATTATTTTCTTGTGTGAGGGGGGGGGGGGGGGGGAGGAGGGAGGGGGGGGGGGGGGGGAGGGGAGGAGGGGAGGGGGGGGGAGGGGGGGGGGGGGGAGGGGGGGGGGGGGGGGGGGGGGGGTGTTTGGGTATCAAATTCTAGATCAAGTTGTAGAAAAAGTACTTACTTTCCCCTTAATTTGGCAGGTCAGCAAATGTGAAAAGTTTGGATATGGAGTAATGGTCACACAGGTAGCTGCAACAGCACCTGGCATTGTGGCACTGCAAAGTTCAGGTAAACATTGATGAGTGGAAGTTTGCCAAATCTGGTGTAAATTGGAAGAATTTTACTGTAAATGAAATGTTACAAGTATCCTTTATTATTTCAGTGGTGTATTTCATGATGTAATTTTCCAATGCAATGCTAAACAAACTCATCAGGAAGGCTGGCTCCGTCCTGGTGGCGGAGTTGGGTTCATGGGAGGTGGTCTTGGCGGGGAGGATGCTGCTAAAACTGTGGAGCATCCTAGACAATACAGCTCACCCTTTCCATGACACATTGGTCAACCTGAGGAGTACCTTCAGCAACAGACTGGTTTCACCAAGATGCAGGACAGAACGCCACAGGAGAACCCTCTTCCCTGTGGCTATCAAACTGTACAACTCCTCCCCCTTCTGTAGTGGGATAGACTGAGACTGACTCCCTTCCCCCCTCCCCAATCTTTGTACATCCCCCATCATCACTTTAATTTAATGTTTCATGTATTTTGTGTTTTTTTATTACTGTTGGAAATTCAATTTCCCTCCTGGGATAAATATATTTCTATCGTATTGTATCGTATTAATGCTCCTTTTGCAGCATTACATGTGATCTTGAATAACATTGTCTTAGGAGTGCTTAATATAGCATTCTCAGGACAATATGCTTTTTTATTCTGTAGCATTGACCTGGGGTGCATAGAGGTAAGCAAAGTACTTAGCCAAATCCTTAGGCCTGTCCATCTCTTTTTCTGCTCTATGTCCTCTATTCATGCCAATGTATTATACTTGTCCACATGAGCACTACCTTTATGTGGATAGGATAGATAAGCAAAGACAATTTGCAGCATAGAAGTATAGGAGGAGAAGTGACATAGGCAATCAAAATCATGAAGGGTTTGAATAAAATGAAGAAAGTATTTAAATTGTCTTAAACAATTATGATAATAAATATCGTCTAAGTTGATTGTCAATAGAACCAGAGGTGATATTAGGATATGTGCAATGCAAGTTAGGATTTAGAATGTGCATTCTAATAGAATATTGAATGCCAATTAAATAAAAAAATTGGATTACTATTAGCATGAGAACATTTGCACCATTCTCAAGGGAAATGGAAGGTAGTCTTTGGCTGCAAAGGGAAATCGAAGTATTGGTGAAATAGGAGACAAATGTGTTGTGATGCATTTTTGGAATACTAATGAGAATAGGTCATATATCATGAGTTGTAGGGAGAATTGAGGAACTGAGGGAACTTGAATTATGGCAACAGATATTTGAGGGTGGCAATACAGTATTATAATTTAGTTAGGAAGGCATGTGGCATAATATTCAGACCTCAGCTGGAGTATTGTGTGCAGTTTTTTTTTGTGTGCACAGAGTCATCGTGCTAGAGGGAGGATTCGCTGGTAGGGCAATTCAGTTATGAAGAGAGACTGGAGAAACAGAGGAGGAAGTTAAGAGAGGCATGATTGAGTTTTATAATATGAAAATGTAGGGTAGGTTAGAGGTGGTATGAGGGAACCTTCTTTATCCAGAGGGTTGTAAATTCCTGGTGTTTAAGGAAGAATTGCAGATGCTGGAAAAATCAAAGGTAGACAAAAATGCTGGAGAAACTCAGCGAGTGAGGCAGCATCTATGGAGCGAAGGAATGGGTGACGTTTCGGGTCGAGACCCTTCTTCAGACCTTTTTAGTGTGTGTTTGAAGAAGGGTCTCGAACGTCTCCTATTCATTCCCTACGTCTCCTATTCCATTCCCTATGAGTTTCTCCAGCATTTTTGTCTACCTTTGTAAATTCCTGAGAGAGTGGTTGAAGCTAGTTGTCGATAGCAAATAAGAACTAAAGTTGAGCACTTAAATTGCTGTGGCATGGAAAGCGCTGAACCTTCCATGAAGGCTGGAAGATGGGATTAATACGAAAGGGTGCACTTTTGTTCAGCATGGACAATTTGGGACAAATGACCTGTATCCCTGCTGCATAATTTTGTGGCTCAATGATCGATTACACATCAAACTATGTTTCTGTAATTTGTAGTGTGAAATTTATGTGACAGCATATTAATAGGAATAATATTTCATTTAACTGGTCATAACTGAGCTACTGTTACTCTTCACTTAATGGTAGGAAGTAGTGTGGTGATGGAAGGTTGTATTTCAGATTGGAGGCCTGTGGCTAGTGGTGTGCTTCGGCAATTGGTGTTAATACAAGTTGCTATTTATTACTTATATCAACGATTAGGATGACAATATACAAGACATGATTAATAAGCTTGCAGATGACACATTCAAGAATGATCCCAGGAATGAGTAGGTTAACCTATGCTGAGCATTTGTCAGCACTGGGCCTGTACTCGCTGGAGTTTAGAAGAATGAGGGGGACCTCATTGAAACATACAGAATAGTGAAAGGCTTGGTTAGGGGTGCCGCACGATTGGCAGCCTCGCCAACAGTCTGTCTGTTTTTTCGTCTTTTTAAAACATTTTTGTGTGTGTTAAAAGTTAGTGTAAATGTTCGGTTTATTTTATGTGGGGGGAGGCGGAGGGGCCAGGGGGAAACTTTTTTTCAGTTTCTTACCTTGCCGGAGATGCGTTTATTTTCGAGATCGTGTCTCCGGTCGCTCTGCGGCCTACCATCGATGGAGCTGGAAGCTTCCTCGGACTGACCTTGTGCCCCAGCACAGTGCGTGGACTTAACATCGGAGCCTATCCCTTGCCTGGGATCTTTCCAGGCACGGGATTGCGGACTTTACCATCGTAAGCTCACAGTCTTGGGAGAGACCGTGGATGTCGGGAGCTCCAATGATGCAGAGGTTCGACCAGCCCCGATGCGGGGTTCGATCGCCGGAGCGGGGGAGCTGACATCTCCCCGATGCAGGAGCTAATCACCCCGATGCGGAGGGCCCGACCACTGGCTACGGGAGTCAAGATTGTCCCGTCAACGGAGGGCTCGAGGCCCCCGACCGCGGGGGAACAATGAAGGGAAGAGATTTGAACTTTTTATCGCCTTCCATCACAGTGAGGAATGCGGAGGAGTCGCTGTGGTGGATGTTTATGTTAAAATGTGTTTTGTGTGTCCCGTTGCATTTATTTGTTTGACTGATCTGGCAAATCTGTGGAATTCTCTTCCTCAGAGGGCGGTGGAGGCAGGTTCTCTGGATGCTTTCAAGAGAGAGCTAGATAGGGCTCTTAAAGATAGCAGTCAGGGGATATGGGGAGAAGGCAGGAACGGCTACTGATTGGGGATGATCAGCCAAGATCACATTGAATGTCGGTGCTGGATTGAGGGGCCGCATGGTCTATTCCAGCACCTATTGTCTATTGTCAAATGAAATTCCTCGTATGTTGCAAAACATACTTGGCTAATATTATTGTGGTTGTGATGATTGTGATTGTGATAGAGTGGATGTGGAGAGGATGTTTTCCACTAGTGGGAGAGTCTAGGACTTGAGGTCATAGCCTCAGAATTAAAGGACATTCTTTTAGGAAGGAGATGAGAAGAAATGTATTTAGTCAGAGAATGGTGGATTTGTGGAATTCTTTGCCACAGAAGGCTGTGGAGGCCAAGACAGTCGATCTTTTTAAGGCAGATATAGATGGATTATTGACTAGTACAGGTATCAGAGGTTATGGGGAGCGGAGGGAGAATGGGGCTCGGAGGGAGAGATAGATCAGCCATGATTGAATGTCGGAGTAGACTTGATGGGCCGAATGGGCTAATTCTACTCCTATCACTTATGGCCCTATGTCCTAAAATAGGTGGATTTGTAGACAGTGAAGATGGTAATCAAGAATTACGGAGAGATCTTCATCAGCCGGGTAAGTGGTCCTCACAGAGGGTGATGGTTATATGGAACGAGCTACATGAAGAAGCAGTAGAGGAAGATATAATAACAACATTTAAAGGACATTTGGACAGGTACAGGGATAGAAAAGGTACAAAGAGACATGGACTAGGTGCAGGCAGATGAAGCTTCAATGGGGCATTTTGCTCAACGTGGATGAGTTGGGTTGAAAGGTTGTTTCCGTGCTGTATGACTCTAGCTCGATTCTGCACTCAAATAATTTATTGTTTATTTCTTTTACATTTATCCTCTATAAATGCCTTACAAATTACGTTAAGATCTCTCTGACTGGGTGGATAGTGAGCTCTGTAAGGTAGATTTATAGCTTAGTTCCAGTGGGAGTATTGTGCCATATTACAAAGGTGCCATGTGTGAAAAATAAAATTAACCTCCTTTTTTATAATAATTAGCCCGTGTTGATATCAATTTGTGATAATAAATTTTCACCGCATTCCCACTCAAATAGTCCCATTCGATTTGCGTCTTTATCTAATTCCACATATAATTTTGCAAGACTAATGAAGAAAATGCAAGTTTTTGGTACTATTTCAGTAATTTACTGTAAATACTGGGTTTATTACCTCACACGAAGGAAATTTAGGAAAGATTTTAATGATGAATTTCAGTGAGATAAATATTCTTTCCTCTGATTACAGTATTGGTGACAAGTATTAATTGTTAGAAATGCCATTGAATGAGTGAGAAGCTCAGTCCCACAAGTCTCATAGATTTATTTTGAAAGCCTCTGATTCTCTTCACAGTTGGCTTACTTTTGAGCTGCCTCAAGCCATTATTGTCTCAATTACTCATACTCACCTTCTATCCTGATATCTATATTTTGCTGTCCTGCTTCCCTTCTATGTCAGTCTTCACCTTAGCTTTGACACCACTTCTCAGCTTCAAATGCTATCATATAACAAAAAAAAATCAGCAGAATGATCTTTGAGTCTTTGCCTGTTTGCAGGGTAGATGGGAAAGGCACAAAAGAAGAAAGCTGTTGTTGAAGGCAGGTTGGGATATAAATAATATTCCATGGTTAATTGATATCTGGATCACAATTTAGATGGGCTGATTAGTAATTTTATAGATGACACCATAATGATTGGAATTGCGGATGGTGTGAAAGGTTGTCAAAGGAGGTGGCAGGATATGGACACATCCTGTAATAACTCGGGGAGTAACAGCAGGATATAGATCAATAAAACAATTGGGTGGATAAATGGCTGATGAAATTGTATTGGGACAAGTGTAAAACGTTGCAATTTGACAGATCAAATGCAAAAGGAAAGTGTTCAATAAATACGGGACACTTGGGAGCATTGAGGTACAGTGAGATCTTGAGCGCATCCATAGCTCCCTGACAGTGACTATGTAAGAGGAGAGGGTGGTAAAGAAGCCATTCGGTATGTTTGCCTTTATTGGTTGGATCATTGAGTATAAAAGTTGGGAAGTCAGTTTTGTTGGGAACTTCAGTTAGTCCAGATTAGGAGTATTATGTACAGTGCTGATATCAGATTGCTTTGATCTTTCATCAGAATCCAGAGAGCTTGTTTATTATTTAATCAGAAAGATCACTACTCTGACACATTGACTCTAGTTCCCATTCGGTTGGTACTATCTGAGTACATATTCCATCATCTTCAGACATTTCTAATCCCATGTTTCTAACTGTTGTTGCATCACCAATGTTACTGTGCGAAGTTTTGAAATATATTGTTATGACCCACCTTAAATGAACATAACCGAACCTTCAAGCCTTGCATCTATTGATGGTATTTGTTTTAAACAACTTTGAAAGTTGTATTCTCTGGTTAGTAGGAATACTAGATTTAGTCATAGGCTGCATGAATATACAAGGTAGTATGTAATATGTGAAAAGCTTTAGTCCAGTTGATAATCCATTTGAGATAGAATATCTGATTCATCAACATGGTTAACAGTAGCTAGCTCTCAGATTTTTGACATACAGTATTTTTTTAAACACATTTTCATGTTTGAATAGTGTCATCTATTTTTGTTTTCAGGGTTTATCAAAGCTCTTGTAATGGAGTTGTGGTCTGTTTTGGAGTGTGGAAGAGATGACGCTAGAATGATCAATCCTAAACCAACTCCAGTGGAGGCCATAGATCGAAGCTGTCAGAAGGTAAGTGGGAAATTTGGAAATTAAGCCCTGGATTTTAACCAACTAATGGCATAGTGCCAAGGAAAAATATTGTTACCATTTCCTGCAAATTCTCTGGGGTGAGATAAAGTGGTATTTAGAAATAGTGGACAGCAACAGATGTAGACTGGGTGATTAACCAAGCGACAATGCGGATAAATGTTGAGGATTTGCTATTCTCACTCCTATAGTTTTGAATGTTGTGGTAATGGAGATGGTGGAAACAGTGATGTCATCTAAAACTACATGAATGCTAGGATGGTTCTCCACAGTTTAGAATGTAGCCACATGAGAAGAAAATAGAAAGAGGCTACAGAGCAGTGGCAGAGATAATGCTAGAATCTATTGTAAATTATTTAAAAAGGAAGTGGCACATAGAAAATAAAAATTGGGTCAGCATGGGTTTATAATTGGCATATGTGTGAGAGCCTTTTGATTTATAATTAAACTTGGATTAAGGACAAGCCATTTTTAGAAGACCTTTAAGATGCAAAAAAATTGTTGAACAAAATGAGAGCACATGAATCTCAGGATAATGTACTGATGTGGATTGAGGATTGTTAAACAGGCAGAAAACAGATTATTTTGGGGTTAGAGGCCATGATTCTGGGACACAATAGGAATCAGTACAGGACGAAGGTAGACGCAAAATGCTGGAGTAACTCGACAGGGTGAGGCAGCATCTATGGAGAGAAGAAATGGGTGACGTTTCAGGTCGAGCCTTGATCCTGAGAATTCACTGAATATATCCAATGCAGAGATGAATATATTTTAGAAGAAAATCGAGGGATACGGGTCGAGTGGTGGAAAATAGTGCAGAGGTGAAAGATAAAGCATGTTCATACAAAGTGGTAGAGTGGGTTCAAGAGGCCAGATGATATACTTCTGCTTATTTTTCTTATGTTGTTATGTGCCATCTGGTTTCATTAGCATCTTTGGCACTCTTGTTTTCTATTGCCCGATAACGAATCAGTTGTCTCTCAAACAAGCAATTATAGATCATGGAGATTTTCTGCTACAGCTGTATATGAATTAAATTGAAGAGATTATTTCATGACCATGGTTGCTGTGTGTATGGAGTTTGTATGTTCTCCCTTTGATGCCATGGGTTTTCTCTTGTTTCCTCCAACATTCCAAGGGTCTACGGGTTTGTAGGTTAATTGGCTTATGTAGATTGTCCTCGAGTGCAGGATAGAAGTAGTGTATGTGTTATCATTGGTCGGTGAGGACCTGGTGGGCCGAAGGACTTGTCTCCACATGTGTTATGGAGGCAGATTTGTAGTTATTTAAATATATTAATAGTCCATGTACAGTGATCAATACATCATAAGGATTGCCTTGGCCTTGTAGGTGGCATGGATTGGTTTTCTTTATTTACAGAATAAATGTCAAATAAAATTGAGTTTGTTGTCATTGTAGAATGCTCTAGTGAAAGTTAAGGCCTTTGCAATATTCCTACTGGAAACAACTAACGTAGTGTGGTTTAGTTAAGTTTGATGTCAATAAATTATATTTCCAAAGGTATGCTGTGCACTGAACTTATTGCCGTATAGTTTGTTTTCTGATTCTGTGCTTTTACTTTGGACATTTTTTCTTCTATGTTACTAAGATTTTCTTTAGCGTTTATGGATATTGACAGAAATCTTCTTTATTTTAAGTCATTTTTAGCTCTGGTGAATCTGCTCTCTTCTTACCAAGCTGTCTACGAACTTATTGGTAATCTGCCACTACCAAACAAGGCAGTATACTCCTTACGTGAAGTGCCTAGCTCAGTTGTTGTAAGTGGAACTATTTTTATTCCTGAAAGTACTTTATTGTTAATACAATTTGTTCTGTATAAACTTTCTAAAGATAAATTTGAAAATCCAGATGTTGCAGCATCTCACTTCTTTTAATCACACTGGGGTCCTGTTTCCCATGATCTCTTTAAAACATTCCCTGTTTCTTGCACTCACTTCAACCTCACTGGGATAGGCAGGGTCTCTGGAGAGAAGGAATGGGTGACGTTTCGGGTCGAGACCCTTCTTCAGACTCGAACCAAAACGCCACACATTTCTTCTCTCCAGAGCTGCTACCTGTCCCGCTGAGTTACTCCAGCATTGTGTGCATTTAAACCAGCATCTGCAGTTCTTTCCCACTCAACCTCACTGCGACCCTTTTATCCAATTTTACCTTTTTACTCGCCACTCCCTTTAAAATACATTAGTCCCTCATTTTTAAACAGATTAGGGCACTTTTTCCGGCTTTCCCTTTAAATGAACTGGCTCCCCATTTCTTCAGCTTCTTTTAAAACAATAGATTCATTAGGGTTTGGAAAATAATCCTAAATAGATTTGTAAGAAAATTTATTAAATTACTGTGTTAAAAGTAGCTTAGAAATATGTTAGTGTTATTAGCAATAACATTCAATAATAGTGCAGGAAATCTGCTATTATGGCACAACCAAAGTCCTAAGGGTGCAGGATGATAACATTTTTACTCCAGAATGTTACTGTGTGAGTATCGCCAACTGCACTGTAAATGTTCTTTCACAAGACGGATGGTAGTAGTTTAAGCACATGGCTCATCATCAATATTTCCTGGGCAATTAATGATGTGCCATAAATCCTGGTGCTGTCAGCAATTCTCATATTCCAAAAAGTAAATACAGAACAGTGTACAATATTAAACAAATCAGGCTGGAGCTTGATAAGTCACTGCTTAGTTCTCAGTTAAAGCATCATCACCAGTTTATGTCGTTTAATGAAAATGATATACATGCAAAAATAGGCCCTTTGGCCCTGCAGGTCCATGCCACCCATCATGTACCAATTAATACATTTACCAGCTCTCACTCTGCAGCTTCAATGCAATGACGATTCAACATTCAGCATAATTTTGATTATTAAATGTTGTGAGAGCACCTGGTCTTGACACCCACTTAGATAGTGTATTTGTTCCAGGACGTCCTGATTCTATTGACTATAATCAGTGAGGATTGGCTGCAAAACATCCTCCATGACATTTTTCAATACTGGTGCCTTGCAAGAATGCATTGCCAGCTCCCTATACTGTCACGACTGTGCCACTCCATTTACAAATTTGCAATGCCACACTGTAATGGGCTGGTTCTCAGACAATGATGAAATGAAGTACAGGAAAGATACTGAGAGCTTAGTTACATAATGTCAAGATAACTACCTCTTATTCAATGTCAGCAAATTGAAGGATCTAGTTATCAACTTCATGATGCGGGGTGATGCATAAATCCCAATCTGCATCTGAAGTGCAGATGCTCGCAAACGTCAAGTTTCTAGACATAAATATCACCAACAATTTGTTCTGCTTCTACTACTTTGACACTTCAAATCGGTGGATATGGTATTGATAAAAGGACTACTTTGTCAAGCTTCAAGATTTCCGTTGCTATAATCATCCACACAAATGGAGGATGTGTGATTCTTTTATCTGACATCTCCTCATAAGCCACTTAAAAATAAACAAACTGGATAGAAAGCAAATCATTTTCCACTTCCAAGGGGTTATCTAAGAAGTATAAACACGACAGATAGGAAAGGCTGGAGTAACTCAATGGGTCAGGCAGCATCTCTGGAGACAAGGAATAGTCTAAAGAAGGGTCTTGACCCAAAACCTCACCTATTCCTTTTCTCCAGAAATGCTGCCTGGCCCACTGAGATACTCCAGCTTTTTGTGTCTGTCTTCAGTTTAAACCAGCATCTGCAATTCCTCCTGACACCTAAGAAGCATAGCCAGGGTGATTCAGAGATTCAGCAGATGAAGTGCAGAATACCCACTCTCTGTATATTTATGTGGATTATATTTATTTTATATATGTGTGTATGATCAAGTTGATTTATAGATCAATGATGCTTTATGTTGGAAGACGTGATGATTAAATGTCATGGTAACATGATTATGTTTTTCTGTTGTTGGAAATGGTCTTTGAGTGTGATAATTACATGTCACAGAAGTTGTCATTTAAAATGCTACATCAAACCTGAACAAGTGTTGTCAGATCAATATGGATAGTTTTATTACTGGTTGAAGGGAATTTCAGTTTTTCAGCATTGTTAGGCCTTGGATACTTTGCTGTGGGATTTATTCATCATTGTCCTGGGCGGCCTCTATCATCCACAACCATCTCTACTGAAACTACCTTTGACTCCAGCCACTGCTGAGCCCTTTCCCTTTAATTCCCATTGCCTTTTAAATTTGATTGGCCTTTTTGATGCCACTTTTCTTATTCCTCCCTTACCATTAGGTACAGTCATCCTTGTCTTACCTCCAGAAACCATCTCTCTGGTCCATATTTAGGTAGAACTGTAATGAGATCAAATTTGTCTTGGTAATCTGCCACATCATGGGTATGTTTGTTTTGGACCATCTCCGATACCTCCCTCCCCTTTCTTGATCTCACAGTCTCCATCACAAGAAATAGACTATAGACTGACGTATATTACAAACCCACTGACTCACAAAACTATCTCGACTACACTTCTTCCCACCCTGCTTCCTGCAAAGACTCTATCCCCTATTCCCAATTCTTCCGTCTATGTCACATCTGCGCCCAAGATGAGGTGTTCCATACTAGAACATCCGAGATGTCCTCATTCTTTCGGGAACAGGGGTTCCCCTTTCCCATCAAAAATGAGGCCCCCACAGCTCTGCCCTTGCTGTCCCCCTAGTCCTTACCTTCCACCCCATCAGCCATCGCATACAACACATAATCCTCCGAAATTTCTGCTACCTCCAACGGGATCCCACCACTGGCCACATTTTCCCATCTTCACGCCTTTCTGCCTTTCGCAGAGACCGTTCACTCCGCAACTCGCTGGGTAACTCATCTCTTCCCATCCAAACCACCCACTTACCTTCCCCTGCAACCACAGAAGATGCAACACCTGTCGCTATACCTCCTCCCTCGTCTCTGTCCAGGAACCCCAACAGTCCTTTCAGGTTCACTTACACCTCCTCCAACCTCAAGTGCTGTATTCGTTGTTCAAGATGTGGACTCGTACATCGGCGAGACCAAACGCAGACTGGGTGATCGTTTCGTGGAGCACTTTCGCTCAACCCACGTGAACCAACCTGATCTCCTGGTTGCTGGACACTTTAATCCTCCTTCCCATTCCTACACAGACCTTTCTGTCCTTGGTATCCTCCATTGTCAGAGTGAGGCTAAACACAAATAGGAGGAACAGCATCTCAATGGACAATATTGTAGGCCATTTGGCCCTTCGAGCCAGCATCGTCATTCAATGTGATCATGGCTGATCATCCACAATGAGTACCCCGTTCCTGCCTTATCACCATATGCCCTGACCGCTATCTTTAAGAGCTCGATCTAACTCTCTCTTGAAAGCATCCAGAGAATTGGCCTCCACTGCCTTCTGAGGCAGAGAATTCCACAGATTCACAAATCTGGGTGAAAAAGATCTCCGTTCTAAATAGCCTCCCCCTAATTCTTAAAATGTGGCCCCTGGTTCTGGATTCCCCCAACATTGGGAACATGTTTCCTGCCTCTAGTGTGTCCAATTGTTTAATCTATACCTAAAAGCCCTGTCCCACTGTACGAGTTCATTCAAGAGTTCTCCTGAGTTTGCCCTGATTCAAACTGGGAGATTTACGGTAATGGCCGCTCGTAGGTACTCGGGGCTCTCGTGGACATTTTTCAACATGTTGAAAAATCGTCATGAGTCTTCCCGAGTTTACCGCGTTTCCCGAGTACCTGCCGTTAGCGTTACGAGCCGTTAAGAGATGTCCCCGAGCTCCGACGTACCCTCTACATACATTCTACGTGCTTACTACGAGTTGGACTTTTTTTTTAAAACTTGGGAGAGCTCTTGAATGAACTCGTACAGTGGGACAGGGCTTTAATTAAAACTCCGATCTTGTGCTCTTCCGGTTTGCGTGGTTTTTCACCAGGTTTCTCACCCCCTCAAGTGTTGTCTGCCCCGAAAGCTCCCAAAAGGGTGTATCTGTTTTCATGTGGCACAGTCACTGGGGTCTCCTGCACTACACGGTCACTCCCCTTTCTCCCAGACACCCACCTTTGCTCTTCCTATATCCTTGGCGCTAAAACACCCCCAACAGAGCACGTAATTCCTCCCACCAGTGATCCATAGGCCAGTGATGTTCTTGCTCAACCAACCAATAATACTGCCATGTCACATTATCTTCCTATCCAGAGTCCATTGAACTATGATAATGGATTCTGAGGCTCACCTAACCCTCTTTCAGACCCCCATGGGCCAAACTATCTATCTGAAAATTTATATTTTTACATCTGCATGTTCCATTGACTCCATCCACACTTCATGCTGCCTCAGCAAGGCCAACATCATAATCCAGGACCAGTTTCACCCCAGTCACTCCCTCTTCTCCCCTCTCCAAGAGGTACATAAGTATGAAAACGCATACCTCCAGATTCAGGTGCAGTTTTCTCCCAGCTTTTATTAGGAAACTGAACCTTCCCTTCACCAGCTAGAGTGAGGTCATGACCTCCAATCTACCTACCATATTTCCCGGCGTCCATGACGCTATTGTTTACTCTAAAATAAGGCCTGAAAATTTACCTGGGTCTTGGAGGCTGAAGGTTAGGACAAGCAATGCCACTCTCGTAGCGACTGCTCCGCAGAACCTGCCACTCCTTCAACCCATGAACTATGTGAAGTGGGAAGCAGCTGCAAAAGGACAGCACCGCTGGGGGTGGGGGGGGAGTGTTCCTTGCCACAGCGTGTGGGAAATCTGGCTTGGGTCAGCACGGCCTATGCTGCACAAAGTAGTAAACTTGGCTGGGCCACCAGGGGCAAAGTTGCGGGGAGGGTCAAAGGAGGGGGTCGGGTCAGCACGGCCTAGCCATGCCAGCAAAGTAGTAAACTTGGCTGGGCCAAAGTTGCGGGGAGGTCAGCAAGCAACTCACGGTCGCTGGGAACGCAGCGCCGTGGCGCTCCGGGCGCGGCCAGCCACCGCATTGTGGCGCAACCGGGAGAGGTGCGTCTGACGGGTGCGTCTTCAACGGGTGGCTGCGAGCGGTCGCTAACTTTAGATCGACTTAAGTTAAGGGTCATTCAGATTTCAGTCTGAACAAAATTGTATACCTTGCAGTCATAACATAGAATAAAATAACAAAACACACACTTAACACAGTTTAACATCCACCACAGTGAGTCTACCAGGCACCTCCTCACTGTGATGGAAGGCAAAAGTCTTAAAGTCCTTGTCTCTTCCCTCCTCGTCTCCCTCTGCATTGAGGCGATCCAGCTTTCGATGTAGGGACCCCGCCGGGTGATGGTAAGTCCAGCGGCCGCATCCGAGCACCGTGAACGGGCCGGTTCAAACTCTGTGGTCCGGGGCGGTCGAAGCTGCCGAAGCTGCCACCCTCCAGTCCAGCGGACGAACCTGTCGTTGCGGGAGCTCCAGAAAACCGGTCACCAACATGGGACCTGCGAGGTCCCGACGTTGTCGTGGCCGAGCCTCCGAGGCTCCGAAGTCGGGTCGTCGCCGCCGCCGCAACGCCACCACAGCCCCGAAGTCGGCCAGCCCCGAGTTGGTAGGTCCTGGTCGATAGGCCTCAGCGCAGACGGAGACTGAGACGGGGGATACAACAAGAAAAGGTCGCAAAAGACTAAAAACAGTTTCTCACACCCCCAACCCCCACACATACACAACTAAAATAAACAAAATAAACTAAACAACAAGGCAAAAGGAAAAAAAAAGGCAGACAGACAGTTGTGCCCTTTATCCTTTATCTGTGCACTGTGGACAGTTTGAACATGTATAGTCTTGTCTTTGACTGGGTAGCAGGCAAACAATAGCTTTTCACCGTACCTCGATGTATGTGACAATAATAAGCTAAACTCCAGCTACACAGTTTAATGCAAAATCCAGATCAAGTTGAATCTCCTTATTTGAGGATCAACAATAAACACTGAGGTCAAAAGCTCAAAATGGGTCTACTAAATATCTAGACCATTGAACGTTTTGCAAATTAATTGATTTATATTTAATAACTTTATGAATTAAGATGAAACCCAAACCATGTCAGTGTTTACATTGTAACAGTTGCTTTTATTTTGTGAGTTTCAAGGTTACCACCATAGAACATCCCAGATGTTATAACCAACACAACACTTATTAAATTTAATCGGTGTTATATGACAAGGCACAATGAGATAAATGTTATTGGCCACTCCCTTGATTATTCAGTCATAATGGTTTTAGTTTAATTGGTTGTTAAATACATTTTAGTTGAGACCCTGGCTGGATCTGTAAGACTTTAGACCAATGGGAGATGTTTAAGAAGCCATTTTTAAGTCTGCACCACCCAAGAACTCAGTTCTCACAATCTCCAATCTCACAAGGAACTGCTGATGCTGGAATCTTGAGGAAAAAAGTGCTGGAGTAACTCAGAGAGAGAGAGAGAGAGAGAGAAAACTGTGCTTTGATCGAAAAGAGACTGTTTCAATCGAAGGCAGGACATTCAAAAAGCAAATGTTCAGATTCAGATTCAATTTTAATTGTCATTGTCAGTGTACAGTACAGAGACAACAAAATGCATTTAGCATCTCCCTGCAAGAGCGACATAGCAAACGATTTGAATAAATAATAATAAGTGTCCAGGGGGGGGGGGGGTGATTGGCAGTCATCGAGGTACGTTGTTGAGTAGAGTGACAGCCGCCGGAAAGAAGCTGTTCCTTCGACCTGCTGGTTCGGCAACGGAGGGACCTGTAGCGCCTCCTGGATGGTAGGAGGGTAAACAGTCCATGGTTGGGGTGAGAGCAGTCCTTATCGATGCTGAGCGCCCTCCGCAGACAGCGCTTGCTTTGGACAGACTCAATGGAGGGGAGCGAGGAACCGGTGATGCGTTGGGAAATTTTCACCACCCTCTGCAATGCCTTCCGGTCGGAGACAGAGCAGTTGCCATACCATACTGTGATGCAGTTGGTAAGGATGCTCTCGATGGTGCAGCGGTAGAGGTTCACCAGGATCTGAGGAGACAGATGGACCTTCTTCAGTCTCCTCAGGAAGAAGAGACGCTGATGAGCCTACTTGATCAGAGTTGAGGTATTGTGGGTCCAAGAGAGGTCATCGGAGATGTTGACTCCCAGGAAACTGAAGCTAGAAACACGTTCCACCTCCGTCCCGTTAATGTGGATGGGGGTGTGCGTGCCACCTCTGGACTTCCTGAAGTCTACAATGAGCTCCTTGGTCTTCTTGGAGTTAAGGGCCAGGTTGTTGTCAGCGCACCATGCTGCTAAGTGCTGGACCTCTTCCCTGTAGGCCAGCTCATCGTTGTTGCTGATGAGGCCAATCACCGTTGTATCATCTGCATACTTGATGATGGTGTTAGTACCATGTACAGGTGTGTAGTCATAGGTGAAGAGGGAGTAGAGGAGGGGGCTCAGCACACAGCCCTGTGGAACGCCAGTGTTCAGGGTGAGGGTTGAAGAGATGTGCTTGTCTAACCTCACAGACTGGGGTCTGTTGGTTAGAAAGTCCAGTATCCAGTTGCAGAGGGAGGGGTCGATGCCCAGGTTACCGAGTTTGGTGATCAGTTGTTGTTTGGCTAAGGAAGAGACAGATCAGCCAATAAAAGGCAGGAAATGTTTAGCAGAGCGGCCTATTGGGAACAGTTGTGTTGAGGTGAAGGACTGCATTGAGGGAAAGTGCAGCATTGAGGCTTTGTGAAAGAGCCGAGAAAAGGGTAATAGCAGGTTAAGGTAGGCGTTTTTCTGTCTAATTCTTCCTCGGTGTGTGATGTTCTAGAGATAGTCAATAGACAATAGGTGCAGTAGGCCATTCGGCCTTTCGAGCCAGCACCGCCATTCAATGTGATCATCCCCAATCAATTCCTGCCTTCTCCCCATATCCCCTGACTCCGCTATCTTTAAGAGCCCTATCTAGCTCTCTCTTGAAAGTATCCAGAGAACAGGCCTCCACCACCCTCTGAGGCAGAGAATTCCACAGACTCACAACTCTCTGTGAGAAAAAGTATTTCCTCGTCTCTGTTCTAAATGGCTTACCCCTTATTCTTAAACTGTGGCCCCTGGTTCCGGACTCCCCCAACATCGGGAACATGTTTCCTGCCTCTAGTGTGTCCAAACCCTTCACAATCTTATATGTTTCAATAAGATTCCCTCTCATCCTTCTAAACTCCACAGTGTACAAGCCAAGCCGCTCCATTCTCTCAACATATGACAGTCCTGCCATCCCGGGAATTAACCTTTTAAACCTACGCTGCACTCCCTCAATAGCAAGAATGTCCTTTCTCAAATTGGGGAGCCAAAACTGCACCCAATACTCCATGTGTGGTCTCACTAGGGCCCTGTACAACTGCAGAAGGACCTCTTTGCTCCTAAACTCGACTCCTCTTGTTATAAAGGCCAACATGCCATTCGCTTTCTTCACTGCCTGCTGCCTCAAAAGGTACAGTTTCTTCACTGCTTGCTGCCTCAAAAAGACTGCCAGCATCATCAAGGATCCACACCATCCTGGCCACTCACTCATCTCCCCGCTGCCTTCAGATAACGAAAATTTTATTTTTATGGTCTTCTATTTTTATACTACATTCTGCCCTCTATACAGCATTAATGATTGGTATAATAATAATGTTTCTCTTTTAAAGGATGTAATTGACCGACTGATAATTATCAATTCTAATGCCAAAATACACTCGCTGTTCAACTATGAGCATTCCCATATGTTTGGGCTTAGGTAAGTAGGACTCCAACTACTTACAGATGGAAATAATGTATTTATGTGTATTTTATTGTTCATTTAAAAGGATAATAGATATCCTATCCTGTGGGACGTTAATGAAATAGGTGGATTTTTAATGACAAAAAACCCCCACAAAGTGCTGGAGTAACTCAGCTGGTCAGACAGCAACTCTGGAGAACATGTACAGGTGACGTTTTGGGCCAGGACTCTTCTTCAGACAGTTGAGTTATTCTTGATGTGTCCTTTTTTTTGTAAACGGCCATCTGGCAGTTTCATTTTCACCATTACTGAAACTAGATTTTTATTCCAGATTTATTTAATTACTTGAATTAAAACTCCCAGCTATGGTGGAATTTGAACATATCTCAAGGTCATTACCAGTCTAGGAACTTAGCATGCGACTAATGTATACACAATGTTTTTGCAATGTTTTTTTGGCTTTCAACTAGAATTGTGGATCATTTTCATGCTCTTTATAAAAGTGGCATATGCAGTGGGAACAAGGCTGTCAAGTTTTCTTGTGTGATGCTACATTGAAATTGATTCTGTCAATTTTAACACAAAGTTCAACTCAAATAAAGTTCTACCAAATCTCAGTGTAGAGATCATTAGAAACGTGCCACTCTGCAACTATACTGGCAAGATGGAGTCTTTCAAAAGTGTGATAGCAAGAAATCAGGGGCAGCATGTTCCTGTGAGGGTAAATTCCAAGACTGGCAAGTTTTGGAAATCTATTTTGATAAGAGATGTGGAAGCTCTGATCAGGAAAAAGAAAAAAACCATAACGCCAGATTTAGGTTGTCGGCATCAAGCAAACCCCTCAACAAATATAAGAATACACTTAAAGCAATCAGAACGGCAAAAAGAGGACATGAAATTGAGCTGGCAGGTGGGGTAAAGGAAAATCCTAATAGATGCAGTAGGTATATTAAGAGTAAAAGAGTAGCGAGGAAGAGAAGATGACCTTTTAAAGTTCAGCATGGCCGTCCTTGTGTAGAACCACAAGAATTGGAGGAGTTAGTAAATCGATACTTCTCACCTGTTTTTTACTGAGTAAAAGATCATGGAAGTTGAGGAATTGAGAGGTGAGTTGTGATGTCATAGATCATGTAAGAATTACCAAAGAAAGATCATTAAGGTGGATAAGTTCCCAGGGCCTGATCAGGGCCAGAAGACTGGAGGGTTGTTAATATTGGACCATGGCAGCAAGGACAAGCCAAGGAACAACAGGCAGCTGTGCCCAACGTCAATTGTGGGAAAGTTAGTTGGAGGAAAATCTGCGCGAAAGGATCTATCAGCAGTGGAAAGGCAGAGATTGATTAGAGAGGGTCAACGTGGCTTTGTGTGTGGGAAATCTTGTCTCAAAAATCTAATATTTTTGAAGAGGTTACCAAGGGGATTGATGAGAGCAGGTCAGTGGATATTGTCTGAATGGATAATGCCACAACATCAGATTAAAGTTTTTTTTAATGTTAGTAATCCATCAATGTGTCATTTGTGATCAAATTGACAAATGCTATAAAAAATATTGCTACCGTTCTGTAAAATCTAAACCTACAGGTGTTCTGACCCGTACTTATTTTATGCAACCTAAATTCTGATTCGCCTCCCTGGGTTGCGCCTACCAATCATTTTCAAGTCGCTCTTCTACTCAACAAGTAATATTCCTATGTAGGCTCATAAGCTCAGTGGCTGCCTCGCCAGCATCTGTTAGTCCTTTCACCCATTTGGTTATTTTTATTGTGTCTAAATGTATGTTTTAAATGTTTCTTAGTGGTGGTGGTGGGGTAATAGGGGGAAACTGTTTTTTAGTCACTTACCTGGATGGAGATGCGTCTTTTCTCTTTGTTGCATCTACGCCCACCGCTCGCGGCCTACCAACTGGATTGGTGCAGCCTTTCCTACCGGAGGCCGGCCCAGAGCTTCAACAGCAGCGCTGCACTAAATTATCATCGCGCAGCAGTGTTGGAGCTCTGGAGTGTTGGGCCCGCTGACTCTAACACCGTGGAACTGTGGTCTGCGGAGCTTCTAGCCGCGGGCGCAGTGCTGACTTTAACATCGCGGAGGCCTGGGACTTTTGCCGGGGATCGCCAGTGTTGGAGCTCTGTCCATCTCGGCCTGTGGACTCTGAAGCCGCAGTAAGAAGCGGCCGATTCGGAAACTCCTAGCTGCGAGTGTGTTTCGATCCGTTCCGATGCCGGAGCTCCGATCATCCCGGCGAGAGGGCCTGTACATCGGGCCGTCCGTAGCGACGACTGCGGAGGGTTCAAAGGCTCCGACCACAGGTGAACAAAGAGGAAGATGACTGAACTCTACTGCCTTCCATCACAGTGGGAAACGTTGATTCTACTGTGGTGGATGTTTATGTTAAACTCTATCGTGTATTGTGTTATTTTTATTTGTATGGCTGTATGGTCTCAAATTTCACTATACCAATTGGTGCATGTGACAATAAATGTGAACGTGAAGTTGAAGCTATGATCTTTGACTACATATGACAATCACAAAGGACAGTATTTACCATCAGTGAATAGAGTAAGATAAATTAAAGACCTGACAGCTCTCAAGGGCATGATAAACATGATTAGCAAACAGTTTTCAAAGCTAGATAAATTGCCACTTTGTTCCATTTGTCAATGTGATCACAAATGATTTATTTTGTTTAAAAAGGATCTGCAGATGCTGAAAAAATCGAAGATACTCAAAATTGCTGGAGGAATTCAGCGGGTGAGGCAGCATCTATGGAGAGAAGGAATAGGCGACGTTTCGGGTCGAGACCCTTCTTCAGACTGATGTCGGGGGGGAGGCGGAGACAGTAGGCTTGTGGAAGAGTTGGGAAGGGGGAGGGGAAGGAGGGAATCAGCGAGGACTATCTGACATTAGACAAGTCAATGTTCATACTGCTGGGGTGTAAACTACCTAAGCGAAATATGTGGTGCTGTTCATCCAATTTGTGCTGGTCCTCACTCTGGCAATGGAGGAGGTCCAAGCTCTCACCAGGGTCTCCTCTATATCCCACTGCTCCTCTCTTACTCCTCATCCCCCTACTCGTAACAAGGCCAGAGTCCCCCTTGTCCTCACCTTCCACCCCATCAGTCGTCGCATACAACATATAATCCTCCGACATTTTTGCCACCTCTAACGGGATCCTACTACTGGCCACATCTTCCCATCTCCTC
Source organism: Leucoraja erinaceus (assembly GCF_028641065.1). Lineage (NCBI taxonomy): Eukaryota > Metazoa > Chordata > Chondrichthyes > Rajiformes > Rajidae > Leucoraja > Leucoraja erinaceus. The sequence goes on from NC_073381.1 coordinate 58,455,841, forward strand.
CCCTTTCTGCTTTCACACAGAGACCGTTCCCTCCGTAACGCACTGGTTAATTTGTCCCTTCTCACCCAAAGCACCCCCTCCCCGGGCACTTTCCTTTGCAACAGCAGGAAATGCTACACTTGTCACTTTACCTCCCCCCTCGACTCCATCCAAGGTCCCAAGCAGTCTGTCCAGGTACGGCAGAGGTTCACCTGCACTGCCTCCAACCTCACCTACTGCATCCGCTGTTCCAGGTGTCAACTTCTTTACATTGGCGAGACCAACCACAGGCTTGGCGATCGCTTCGCCTAACACCTCCGCTCAGTTCGCACTAACCAACCTGATCCTCGGTGGCTCAGCACTTCAACTCCCCCTCCCATTCTGAATTTGACCTTTCTGTTCTGGGCCTCCTTGCCAGAGTGAGGCCCAGCGCAAATTGGAGGAACAGCACCTCATATTTCGCTAAGGTAGAGGGGTGTAAACATTGACTTTTCTAATTTCAGATAGTCCTTGCTTTCTCCCTCCTTGCCCTCCCCTTCCCTCTCCCCCGCCCCCTTCCCAGCCTTCTGTCTACGCCTCTTCCTTTCTGTTTCCCGCCCCCCTTTCCCCGACATCAGTCTGAAGAAGGGTCACTACCCGAAACGTCGCCTATTCCTTCTCTCCATGGATGCAGCCTCACCTGAATCTGATCCTGAATGTTGACAAAACAAAGGAGGTCATCATTGACTTCACAAGAAACCGGCACATTCACACACCACTACACAGTATTGACATCGATGTGGAGTTGGTCAGTTGCACTAAGTTCCTGGCGGTGCAGATCACGAACAGTCTGACCTGGTCACAAAACATCGCATCACTAGTTAAGAAAGCGCAGCAGCGTTTGTACTTACTGCGCCGGATGAGAAGAGCTCACCTTCCCCATCCCGCCCTCACCACTTTCTACAGGGGCACCATAGAGCTGCATCTCTGTCTGGTTTGGGGACTGCAAAGCCTCCGACTGGTAGTCCGTGCAAAGATTGGTGAGGATGGCTGAAAAAATCATCGGAACTTCTCTTCCTTCAATCCGGGACATTGCGTGCAAACGTTGCTTGTCCAAGACCAACAGCATTGTAAAAGACCCCACACATCTCCATCATGGACTGTTCACTCTGCTGCCCTCCAGGTATCGTAGTATAAGGAGCAGAACGGCCAGGTTTTTCAACAGCTTCTTCCCCCAAGCCATCAGACTCTTGAATTCCATATAATGTGCCGCCACTATTATCTATTTTATCTTTTAACTATTTTATCTTTTTATCTATTGTACCCTTTTGTTATTTTATGTTGAAATTTCGTTCTGACTTGCATTTGTTGGTGTATTTTTGAATGACAATAAAGTCTTGATTGAATGACCTGCTGATTGACCTGCTGAGTTCCTCCAGCATTTTTGTCTACCTACAATTGATATCTTGCTGACTTGCTTCCATTAAATATTAAGGTGATGTTATTTCTTTATCTATTGTTGCACTTAACTTCAGAAATTCTTTTTTGTAACTGATAATCTGAAATTTCTAATGTTTTGAGTCAGAAATAAATATTCCAACATCCAACACAGTGTTTCACACTTAGGTTTTTGATAATGTCAATGGGATTTTAACATTAGTAGGGGGAAGATGTGGAATATGGCAGACTTGGGAGAATGGTTAGGGGAATTTGAGGACAGATGAGGGATATAATCTTGGCAGTGACAAATTAGTTAAAACACCTACCACATTAGATCTGTGTTCCCATTTAACAAACATCTACAGTTGTGACCATTTACTAAACTGGTGATCCTTCATATGCATAAATGTTTACACATTGACGAGAAAAGTGTGTGTTTAATTTATAACAAATGGGCACACTTTTGTTATGTTGCTGAAGATCATTATTTTCTTTCTGTAGGCTGCTGAGTGTTCTGTGCTGCAATCTGGATATTCTTTTACTTTTAGAATCCCAATATAGCGTAACAGAAATTTTCCTGAATGCACAAAAGGAAAATGTTAGAGAAGACTTAAAAAATCTGGGGTAAGTAAATTATATTATTGGCATTTTACATGTTTTAGACTTCTAAGCTATTTATTCTGAAACAATTATAATTATATATTCAAGGGACTTCATAATTGATGGTCTCTCTGTGGAGAGAAATCATATACTTATCCGCATGGAACTTGTCGGGGGAGCCTCGGAGCGGGTTTTACCACCAAGAGTTTTACAGAAGGTTGGAAAATTCTCCATATCTCCTGCTTGAAATGTTGCTTCCTTTTCATTTGAAATTAAATGGTGTACAGTGTTTATCTTGGCCCCAATGATTAGCTCATTGACTTCCCTTTGCTGTTAATGGTATCTGTCAGCTTTTGAATATCAAAAGATGATGGAATATTGAGTAAAAACAAACTTAGAGGAACTGCCGGTATGGCAGCATTTGTGGAGGAAATGGGCAGATAATGTTTTGGGCCACGACCCTTCTTTAGACTAGGTTTGCACAGTGACTTAAGTATATTCTTGGGTTCTAAGTGTTGGGGTGTGGGGATCGGCCAGCAAAATAGAATAATGTCAGAGTTAGCCATAATCTACATTGAATATTGGTTGTGGGACCAAGGGAGTACATTCAGCTCTGGGTTTCAGCAGGATATTCAACTTGCACCTATTAATTCCAAATGGCTCCTAATATGGTTACGTAAGCAATTGAAATAGCCTCGATAGCCTCTTGAGCCAGCTTTGCCATTTACTAGGCTCATTTATTTTTTTAATTTTTAATTTAAAATAAATCAACACAAAAATGAAAAAAGACATGTTAATACAAAGCTCAAATAATACACAAAAGAAAAATACAAAAATATACAGAAACATAAAATAAATAGAAATAATTATATATATATATACTGTATATAAAAAAAATAATAAAAATAAATATATAATGCATCAGTCACACACCCCACCCATCGCACCCTGGCTAATTAAGAGTGAACAATGCACCTACACATAACAACATTTAACAAACCAGCCCTTAATCTGGCAGAACCTGCAAGTCTGTAAAGTATGATGAAAAAAGTTGCCATTTGTGAAAAAAATTATCAGTACATCCCCTCAATTTATATTTAATTTTCTCAAGTTTAAGAAAAAACACTACATATTTGAGCCACTGACACAGAGGGTGGATTAGGGGATTTCCACTGTAGGAGTAGGCGACGTCTGGCTATTAAAGATGTAAAATGAATAATTTATTTTTGCACAGAGTTTAATCGACCTGACTCATCCGGGGCCCCAAAAATGGCAATCAATGAACAGGGCTGTAGAGGTATTCCCATTACGGTAGACATTATATTAAAGTAGCAGGACCAACAATTATGTAATCGTGGACAAAGGAAAAACATATGGCTCCGATGAACAGTGTGGGCCCAGACATCTATTACATTTATCCTCCACCTCTGGATAAATCCCAGACAGTCTTGATTTAGAAAAATGGACCCTATGTATAACCTTAAACTGAATGAGTGCAAGACAAGCCCACCCACAACGTTATCGCACCACTCCTCAGTAAGTTGAAGTCCCAGCTCTTCATCCCAAGCAGCCCTTGTTTTAGAGTTGGACTGATCGCAAAGATCCAGGATGCAGTTATACATCTCTGAAACAATCCCTCTTTGTTGGGTCTTGAAATAAATCAAACTATCTCATATTTGTCATGGAGGTGAAGAGGGAAAATTAGAAAAACATTTAGGAACAAAGTGTCTAACTTGGAAGTACCTTAGAAAATGATTTGCTGGTAATCCATACAATGATGATAAATTGGTAACGCCGTTAAAAATACCATCTGAAAACAGATCAAGAAAACATTGTATACCTTTGTTACGCCATACCGAAAAAACGGAATCCAAATGTGAGGGAGGAAACAGGTGATTGTTACATAAAGGACCTAAGGGAGATGCAGCTACAAATTTGAAATGTTTCCTGAATTGATACCAAATCTTTAAAGTATTAAGCACAACAGGATTTTTGATAAACAATGACATCTTGGTTGGAAGAGAGGAATATATAAGAGCAGATATGAAGGGGGATGAAGGAGGGCAAAAGCGGGCTTCCAGTTTGCACTTAGCTAAATACGGAAAATCAACCCAACAACGTATTTTATAGAAGTGAGTAGCCCAGTAGTAGAATTGAAAGTTTGGTAAAGCGAGACCACTACTGAACTTACATCGTTGGAGTAATGATTTACGGACCCTCGAGGGCTTCACACCCCAAATAAAAGAGCTAGTCATTTTGTCTAAGGAGTCAAAAAAATGTTTTGGTAAGAATAAGGGAATTGATTGAAACAAATAAAGACATTTAGGCAAAACATTCATTTTAACAACATTAATCTTCCCAATTAAAGGGAGAGGCAGATTATTCCATCGCTGAAAATCAGATTTCACTTTAGTCATGAGCAGGGTAAAGTTGGCGGACAAAAAGCCTGAGAATGTACGCGTCACATTGATGCCAAGATACTTGAATCCAGAACGAGTGATTTTAAAGGGCAAATCAGCTTCCTGAAGTTGCAAACCTGCTGCGTTAATGGGGCAACATTCACTCTTTAAGATTTAGTTTATATCCTGAAAAAGAACGAAAAATATCCAGAATTGATAGGATACCTGGAAGACAAGATGCAGGATCAGTTACATACAGCAACAAATCATCCACATACAGAGATAAACGATGTTCGACACCGTTACGAATAAAACCTTTAAAAGAAGTGGAGGACCTTAAAGAAATGGCCAGCGGTTTATTAGCCAAAGCGAAGAGAGATGGAGATAAAGGTCAGCCCAGACGTGTCCTACGTTCTAGTGCAAAGTATTCAGAACAAATATCATTTGTTTGAACACTAGCTTGTGGCGATGCATACAGTAATCTTACCCAACTGATAAATTTATCTCCAAAACCAAATGTCTTCAATACCGCAAATAGGTACCCCCACTCAACCCTATTGAATGCCTACTCAGCATCTAATGAGATTACAATCTCAGGTAAATTATCAGAATGTGCTGAATGAATAATATTTAAAAGAGTACGATTTGAAAAATAAATGCGTCCTTTAAAAAGCCATTCTTTGATCAGAAATAATACTAGACAAAAACCTCGAGACGGAGAGCAATAATTTTTGCCAAAACCTTTACATCAGCATTCAGTAAAGATAAAGGTCTGTAAGAACCACAGGAAGTGGTGTCTTAATCTTTCTTTAAAAGAAGAACTATCGAAGCTCGAGTCAGTGTGGGAAGTTACAAACCATTTTCCAAAGATTCATTGAACATCAACAAAAGTAGAGGTGCCAATTTATCAATAAATTTATTTAGAAACTCTATTGGAAATCGATCAGGACCTGGGGCTTTGTTAGATTACATTGCTGTAATTGCAAAACTGAGTTCTTCAAGGGAAAGTGGAGCATCCAATTCTTTTGCACGGTCAGAATCAATGGTAGGATTCTCAAGATTGGCCAGGAACTGATTCATTTTCGTAGTATCAGCAGGGAATTCTGATTTGTATAGGGAAGAATAAAATGATTTAAATGTGGCATTAATTTCCACAGGATCCCTAACAGTCGTGTTAAAAACATTATTTATTTGAGGTATAAGACATGAGGTGAACTGACGTTTTAATTGGTGTGCTAATAATCGATTTGCTTTATCATCATGTTCATAATAAGTACCATGAATTTGTAACAACAGTCGCTCAGCACATCTGGTAGAAATAAGATCAAACTCCGCCTGAAGATTAAGACGCTTCAAATAGTTCTGGAGAAGGATCGGATGAATATTCTTGATCGAGGCTATTAATAGGAGATGTAAGCTCAGTAAGCCTGGTATTGTGTTTTTTTATTAGAATAGGAACATGAAATAATCTGCCCTCTAAGAAAAGCTTTCAGCTACTCCCAAATTAATGAAAAAGATGTAGATTCACTCTCAAGAAGAGAAACTCATCAATTGAGTGTGAAAAATTCACAAAATGTTTTATCAGCCAACATTAATGAGTTAAATCTCCAAAGGGGGAGGGGGGGGGGAGAGTAGATTTCTGTATGGATAACAGCATATCTAGAAAAAATGGTGCACGATCAGATATTAGAATACTTGAATAATCCGAGGAAACTACACATGAGTTGAGACTATTATCCATAAAGAAATAATCTATTCTTGAATATGATTAATGTACATGAGAAAAGAAAGAGAACTTTGTGGTTGAGGGGTTACAAAGTCTCCAAGGGTCAACCAAACTACTCCAAAAGGGAGACAGCAGTGTAAGAAACGAGAAAACAATTGTTGCCTCATAACTCTGCCAACAACTCGGAGAATAAACTAAGCCAAACCTAAGAAATAACTCCCACACTCCTAAATGTGTAATAAAAGGCACAACTAATAATAAGAATATCCCGTATCGGCTTAAATGAAATATTACCTCATGTAGGCTGAAAGGATGTACATGAAAAGACCACTTCAAAAATATATAAACACCAATATACTGTAATATATTTTGGGGGGCTAATATTAGTGCAAATTAAGGTATTATCACATGACAATTTAAACAAATTCCCCCTGTATATAAAAGGAAAATTGCAGAGGATTGTAAGTTGAACAAGTGTAAACAAGTGTCTAAATGTAAACAAACATCAAATGTGAAGAAGTATTCAAATGTAAAGTAAAGGCATGGGTGCATGACATTATTGCAACATATTGTACAACATCACCCAATATTCATCTTGTTGACATAAGCCTTGGCATCCTCCGCCGAGTCAAAGTCATTCTCCACACCTCGGTAGCTGGTCCGGAATCGGGCCGGGTAGAAAAGACCGTAGCGAACCCCCTTCACACCACGAAGCTGTTTTCTGACCTCGTTGAAGGCTGCCCGGGCCACCTTAGCAGTGTGGTCGGGGAAAACGGAGATCCTCAAATCACCGATATGGATCTGTCGAATCTCTCTTGCACGGCGTAAAACATTTATGCAGTCGTTGTAGTAATGGAACCTGGCAATGATGGGTCGTGGTCGCTCACCGGGTCGTGGTTTCGGCTGTGTGGATCTGTGCGCCCGGTCCAGTAGCAGCTCTTTGTCCAGCTTGAACCAGTTCATTGATGAGCAGACAATTGGTTCAACGCCACCTTTCTGTCTGTTTCTACAACCATACATCCAAAAAGTTATATCTCCTTTGAAAATGCTCGTAATTGCACCTCAGAAACTCTTTGGGATAGAAATCCAAATCATTTGCCACCTCCTCCTTCCAGAAATTCTTTCTCATCTCTACCTTAAATGGTCTCTTATTCTGACTCTGTGACCCCCCAGTTCCAGATTTCTGCATTGGACAAATGTCCTCTCAGTGTCATTTAAGATCCCCTAAAAATGTTTACAATTCAATAGATCACATTTAAGTTTCCAAATTTCAGCAAGCTCGATTGTTCTCTACATGATAACCAGTTCATCTCGAGAATCACACTTGCAGACTTTCTCTGAACTACCTCCAAGGCTACCTCAGTAATTAAAAAGTCCTGAATAGTTGTTGTATTTTAGGTATTTTAGACAATAGGTGCAGGAGTAGGCCATTCGGCCCTTCGAGCCAGCACCGCCATTCAATATGATCATGGCTGATCATCCACAATCAGAATCAGAATTTATTCGCCAAGTATGTTTTGCAACATACGAGGAATTTCACTGGCCAGGTCAGTCATACAATTAAAAGCAACAGACTCAAAAACATATTTAACATGAACATCCACCACAGAGACTCCTACACATTCCTCACTGTGATGGAAGGCGAAGTAAAGTTAAAGTCTCTTCCTTTGTTCTTCCTCGGTCGGGGGCCTCGATCCCCCCGTTGTCATGACGGTCTTAACACCCGCAGCCGGCGTTGTTCGGGTCCTCCGCGTCGAGGCGTTCAGCTCCCGCATCGGGGGGATGTCAGCTCCCCGCGCCGGGCGATCGAACCTCGCGTCGGGGCTGGACTGCGGCGTTGGAGCTCCTGACTTGCCTCTCCCGAGACAGTGAGCCCTTGTTGGTAAGTCCACGGTGGTCGCGGTGGGAGCGATCCCAGGCAAGGGAACCGCTCCGATGGTAAGTCCGCGCCCCGCTATGAGATTCACGACAGTCCGAAGCGGCTCCCAGCTCAGTACCCCATTCCTGCCTTCTCCCCATATCCCATATCCCATTGTCATATACTGTACACTGACAATGACAATTAAAATTGAATCTGAATCTGAATCTGAATCTCTGCTATCTTTAAGAGCCCTATTTAGCTCTCTCTTGAAAGTATCCAGAGAACCGGCCTCCACCGCCCTCTGAGGCAATTAATTCCACAGACTCATAACTCGCTGTGAGAAAAAGTGTTTCCTCATCTCTGTTCTAAATGGCTTACCCCTTATTCTTAAACTGTGGACCCCTAGTTCTGGACTCCCCCAACATCGGGAACATGTTTCCTGCCTCGAGTGTGTCCAAACCCTTAATAATCGTATGTTTCAATAAGATCCGCTCTCATCCTTCTAAATTCCAGAGTATACAAGCCCAGACGCTCCATTCTCTCATTGTATGACAGTCCCGCCATCCCGGGAATTAACCTTGTAAATCTATGCTGCACTCCCCAAATAGCAAGAATGTCCTTCCTCAAATTAGGGAACCAAAACTGCACACAATACTCCAGGTGTGGTCTCGCTAGGGCCCTATACAACTGCAGAGGACCTATTTGCTCCTATACTCAACTCCTCTTGTTATGAAGCCCAACATGCCATTTGCTTTCTTCACTGCCTGCTGTACCTGCATGCTTACTTTCATTAACTATTGAACAAGGTCCCCCAGATCCCATTGCACTTCCCCTTTTCCCAACTTGACACCATTTAGATAATACTCTGCCAATTATCCACATTAAACTGCATCTGCCATGCATTTGCCCACTTGCCCAATCTGTCCAAGTCACCCTACATTCTCATAGCATCGTCCTCACAGTTCGCACTGCCACCCAGCTTTGTGTCATCTGCAAATTTGCTAATGTTACTTTGAATCCCTTCATCTAAATCATTGATGTATATTGTAAATTGTATACTGCAGTCCCAAGCACCGAGCCTTGCGGCACCCCACTAGTCACTGCCTGCCATTCTGAAAGGGACCCGTTAATCCCTACTCTTTGATTCCTGTCTGCCAACCAATTTTCTTCCATGTCTGCACTCTACCCCCAATACCATGTGCCCTAATTTTGCCCACTAATCTCCTATGTGGGACCTTATCAAATGCTTTCTGAAAGTCCAGGTACACTACATCCACTGGCTCGCCCTTGTCCATTTTCCTCGTTACATCCTAAAAAAAATCCAGATGGTTAGTCAAGCATGATTTCCGCTTCGTAATTCCATGCTGACTCGGACCGATCCTGTTATTGCTATCTAAATGTGCCGCTATTTCATCTTTTATGATTGTCTTCTACATCTTCCGCACCACCAATGTCAGGCTAACTGGTCTATAATTCCCTGTTTTCTCTCTCCCGCCTTTCTTAAAAGGTGGGATAACATTAGCTACCCTCCAATCATAGAAACATAGAAAATAGGTGCAGGAGGAGGCCATTCGGCCCTTCGAGCCAGCACCGCCATTCATTGTGATCATGGCTGATTGTCCCCTATCAATAACCCGTGCCTGCCTTCTCCCCATATCCCTTGACTTCACTAGACCCTAGAGCTCTATCTAACTCTCTCTTAAATCCATCTAGTTACTTGGCCTCCACTGTCCTCTGTGGCAGGGAATTCCATAAATTCACCACTCTCTGGGTGAAAAAGTTTTTTCTCACCTCAGTCTTAAATGACCTCCCCTTTATTCTAAGACCGTGGCCCCTGGTTCTGGAATCCACAGGAACTAATCCTGAATCTATAGAACATTGGGAAATTATCATCAATGCGTCCACGATTTCAAGAGCAACTTCCTTATGTACCCAGGGATGCAGGCCATCAGGCCCTGGGGATTTATCAGCCTTCAGTCTCATCAGTCTACCCAACACCATTTCCTGCCTAATGTGGATTTTCTTCAGTTCCTCCGTCACCCCAGATCCTCTGGCCGCTAGTACATCAGGACGATTGCTTGTGCCCTTCTTAGTGAAGACGGATCCTAAGTACTTCTCTTTTATTTTGTACTCCTTGATGCTGCCTATAATGTTTTTTTGGTCCAATATTATATTTTCTACTCAAAATGCTTGCTGTATTTTCATGGTGACTTCCTGTGTTGCATCTGAGAGAATGTCCAGATACCCATGATTGATCTGCCATTTTTGCTATCCACTTCAGTCATCTACATCTCTTTGTATTTTCTTCATGTCATAATTGCTTTCCTCTGTTTTGCTTCTGTATAACCAATCCTTTCCTCTAATTTCTTGATTGATTGATGATACGATTGCATGCGTCTAGCGCGACCAAACAGAAGCGGAGTTCACGTTAAGTACTCGCAAAGTTCGCTCGTGACATAATTTAGGTCATACTCACCAATTAGCTCGGCAGGAGGCGGGCCGACTGAATTTGGATGTCGCATGGTGCCGGGCGGTGACGTCATCGCACAACGGCACGCCAGGCGGTGACGTCATCGCACAACGGCACGCCGGGCGGTGACGTCATCGTGCAACGCCGTCAAGATGCTGCGTACGACATCAAGACGCTGCGTACGGCGTCGAGACTCTGCGTACGCCCTCAGTGTGCCTGTGGGCCGACAGGCCGTTGGCGCGCGGGAGTTTCGGACAGGGCAAGATTTTCGGAGCCCCGCCCAATGTCGGGACCAGCCCCACACAACTCCATACGCCTCCAGCGATCGAAGTGGGACCGGCCCCGCGAGGCCGTACGCCTCAAACGACCACATTTGGTCGCGCTAGACACATGCATTCATATGCTGGTGGGACAGGCCCTTAAGTAGTTGAAACATGAGCACTAATCAAAGTGGTATTCCTCCAAAATGGCCTATTTATCCCAACTTTCAGTTGATTAGTCAATCCTCTATCCATATGGTTACTTTTATCTAGCACCCTTTTGAACATCTTTTGGAATCCAGCTACCAATTGATTCCCTTTATAGGCCCTACTCCTAAATATAATCTCAGAATGCTGACAAATTTGTCAAACATAACTTCTCTTTCGCAAGAGCTTATTGGCTCTTCTTGACTATTATAATTTCATTTTAAATATCGACATATTTAATAAATAAATTCTAATATTTTTGTTTTATTTCTTCTACTCTTTCAAATTATCATTTTGATTGCACCGTGATTACCTTAATGCCTGTCAACGATGGGTCTAGCCAGCCACAGCAGGAAATGCAACCACAGATGAAACATTTACCTTTCCAAAGACAACGTCAAGGCCGCATAATAATCTCTCGCTGAAGAATGATGCGAACACACAGCTTAATGTCTAATATGGTTTAATATGTCTCATTGGTAGTTTCCTATTAAAATGTTATAGTATTGTCAATGATAAATGCTAGCTGGCCTTCTCTCTCCAGTCTTTCTTGAATCATCTTTCTTGCCTCATTTAAATATTATAATTATTGACCATCTTTTACATGCTGGTTATATTATGAATGGGCACCTCAAAATTCCCGTTTATTAATTATTTTGAAGGAAATGCAAATATATTTTGGGTAATTACTATTTTAAGTTGGAGATTAATTAATACATCTTTACATTCAAATTGGTTCCAACTTTTTTAAACAATTGCATGTTTCATTAAATAAAAGCATTAAGTTAGGAAAGTTTGGAGTCTCAAAATGAAATTCATTGATTTAGGTTTTTTGCACATGGTGCCAACAAAATTGCATAGTTGGTAAATTCTCCCCAAATTTGTCTGCCTTTTTGATTGTTCCTTTAAACAATGTGAGCATGGTGGGCTGATATCTGAGCCAAGGCTTCAGCTCTGTTTCTGAGTTAATATCCACTACAGGAATGTGAGGATTACGTGGAATTAGCTTTTGATTGATGCAGTGCTGATAAATACAATATGCCAACTGGTTTCCTACTGTGGTGTAAACTTTGAATTATTATTCAAAGTTTATTCAGTGCTTTCATTGCAATTACCAAAACAATGTTGTGTTAATCCTTCATCTACATAACATTACTATTTCCAATATCTAAGCCTGTAATGCAACAAGCAACGCTTACACTAGATATTTACACTAGAAGATCCGTTGAGAGTGTAGTTTGATCTTATTACGGAAATAATTAATGGTCAATCTTAACAATTTACAACCATTCAATTTATTGAAAAATATTAAATCATTTTGAGCCTCTAAATTAATACCAGCGATATAAATTCATTGATTTATAACATAAACATTAGTTTTTATTTTCCTGTCTGGATTTTCTGTGGCCAAATGCAGCCTGATGAACAACTAAGATCTATATGTGATGATCCTCATTAGTATGCACAGGGTGTAATCTTTGTTAGAGCATTTTCTTTGTAAGGCTATATGTCCATATTAGCTGTCAAGTTTACACAAAGGATGTGGAAATTACTGACGTGGAATAATATTAGTAATCCTACTGAAAATACACTTTTTTCCCCTTAGGGCTTCAGCACCTAATGCATAGACATCAGCGCAGTACAAGAATGGTGCTTTCATGGATAGTTATGTTGGTAGAGACAGAAGAAAGATATCTATTATTCTGTATTTCTTTATAATTTAATGGCTTTGGATTGGAATTAATTTTCTTAAGTGGGAAAATGGAGAACTTTGAAAACCTAACAGACCTAAAATGCTGAAATTAAAGTCAATAAAAGAATGATGGGAAAATATTACTTTAAATCTGTTTTTTCCACTTTAATCTTGTACTTTTCTACCCTAGGGTAATGACCCATATCCTTGGCCACTATTTTCCTCTTACCCTGTACCAAAGTGTTATTTGCAAGACCCATTGAAAAATGTTGTACTAAAACAAGGTAAACATTAATAAATGAGTAAGTTCTTTGTTTTATAGTCATAAAAATAGGTTGTTGCGCACTTAAAAATTGAATGTGACATTCGTTCCTACAGAAGCATTTCATGTTATTAAAATAAAGGATCAGTTAGTGTACATCACTACAGCCAGAAAGAATGTGGTTGATCACATTTGCCTCATGAAAATTAAGAAATCCTATAAAGTTCTTATGTTTTGGGGCAGGATTCAAAATGCAAAATCAGCTAGAGATGATGTTTGTTGGGTAATAAGCTGTTGTATCCACATATTTTGCTGATTCAAAATGGTTTCTGTCTGACACTTTTCAAAGAGTAAAATGAATCGTATTTTTTAAAGACAAGTATAGTATATTAAAGACAACATTTCTCCTTTTGTGGAACTGAATGTTGGAAAGGTCTGACATTTTCTGATTTTAGTTCTCCTACATAAGACTAAGATTTATCACACAAAACTATGGTAAGTTTTCTTGTTCTGCCTTGTCCTGAGGCTGTTGTCTTGTGTCCATATGAGCTATTTCGAAGAATCTATGAACAATATTGTGTAAATGCAAATTATTTTCACTATTCCCTATTCTGCTGCAAACAATTGAATACACTGATTTCCTTTTTATAAAAAAAAAGGTAATATGCAACATAACATAACAAATTTTATTATTATTTAGATAATGAAGTTATCAAGTTACTGAAAATTTCAGGGAAACAGCCAGACTGGTTAGAGTGCTGTAAGAAGCAGTTCCGTAAAAATATGACAATCAAAACTGAAATAATTAAAGGAAACGGTAAGTTTTCACGTTTATTATAAATATATTTTTGGACAAGCATTGATTTAGCATGAAATGGAAAAAGCATTTCTATTATTTAATGGGAACTTTAAACATGCAATTTTTTTCAACAATGGAATGGATATTTTGCTTTAAATTGATTGCATCCCATGTTGATTTTAACGATGTAACTGAATGAAAGTTCAGGATACCCGAGTGATGCTGGAAAATCTGAATTTAGGTACAGCTGATTGTTGATTGTGGGGCACCTGCACTCACCCTCTAATGCTTCTTGAATTCAAGTGTACAAACATCTGCCGATTTATCAGTGTTTCTGCTGCAGATTTGTCTGTTTAACCTGGCAAAATGCAGCAACCCCATTGATTACACTTGAAAGAATCAGATGGAAAGGTATGTATTTCAATTGGAAATAGACACAAAGTGCTGGAATAACTCAGTGGGACAGGCAGAATCTCTGGAGAGGAGGAATGGGTGACATTTCGGGTTCAGACCCTTCTTCAGACCTGTCACCTATTCATTCTTTCCAGAGATGTTGCCTGTCCCCCTGAGTTACTCCAGCATTTTGTGTCTATCTTCGGTTTAAACCAGCAACTGCAGTTCCTTCCTACATACTTTATTTCAATTGGTATAATTGAAATGTATTTATTTGTTTTGGGGGGTTTTTCTGACAGAATATTTGAACTATATTTCTTGTTTTGAAATGTTCGGATGATTTTTATGTTTGCAATGAGAGACCTACACACAAACCTTCAATCTCAATGTCAGCTTTGATACAAAGTAAACTGGGAGCAAGGCAGCACTGGATCTTATCAATCAGCTGGAATCTGGCTTCCCAGCAGAAGACTGGCCCTTGAGGCCTCTTCCAAGTAAGCTGGGATTTTAAGACCAAATGGATTTTAAGACCAAAACAGCCGAATCTTCCATTGATGGCTTGCCAAATCAATGGAAAATTAAGCTTTTTTATAACATCCTATTCATTTTTTGCAAAAACGATAGGCACTAGACTACAGTGCTTCAAAAGGTCATTCACCAACTTTTTAAGAGTGATTAGAAATGGGTAATAAATCTGCCTCACCTACATTCTGTAAAATGTATTGTTAGAAATTATCAATCTGGCAGTATTCTGCCTCTTAAAAACAAAAATGATGCAGATATTTCACAATTTTGTTGAACAAACTTATTTAGTGGTGCAGCAGTAGAGTTGCAGCCTTAAGGCCCGGTGTCCTTGGCATGCAAATTACGCGACCTCGTCGTCGCGTTGAGGCGCACGGGCATTGTGTGGCCGCGTGGGGCCGGTCCCACTGAGAAGCGCGGAGGGGTATGGAGTTGTGCGCGATATCGCGCGGCGCTCCGAAATTTTGTACCAAACGAAATCTTCGCGCACCAACGGCCTGTCGCGTAACTGATGGCAAAAGTGAGACAGGCCCAAGACCCTGGCACGACACAACGTCTCACCTCCAACAGCAGCAGAAGCAGGCAAACAATCGCCGAGCTCGGCCTGGGGCTCACGGCCATTCCGGATCTGGATTCACCACCACTTCTACTCCCAGAGCGAGGCCAAGAAAATTGAAGATGGACACAAAATGCTGGAGTAACTCAGCGGGATCGGCAGCATCCCTGGAGACAGGCAATGGGTGACGTTTCCGGTCAAGACCCTTCTTTCAGACTGAAGAAGCGTCTCGACATGAAACGTCATCCATTCCGTCTCTCCAGAGATGCTGCCGGTCCTGCTGAGTTACTCCAGCTTTTTGTGTGCATCTTCAAATGACGTCACGCACTCCAGACGGCTGTGCGGGCGCATAAAGTCGCGAGCGGCCTTTGCGGGACCGTCGCGCCTCAACGCGACCACAAGGTCGCATAATTAGCGTGCCAAAGACACGCAAGTGGGACAGGGGCTTTATAGTGCTTAAGTGCCAGTAGACCTGGGTTCAATCCCAACTACGGGCGCTTGTCTACGGGTGTTTGTACGCTCTCCCCGTGACCGCATGGGTTTTCTCCAAGATCTTCAGTTTCCTCCAACATTCCAAAGACATACAGGTTTTGTAGCTTAATTGGCTTGTTATAAATGTAAAATTGTCCCTAGTGTGTGTAGAATAGTGTAAGCATGCGAGAATCGCTGGTCGGTGCGGACTCGGTGGTCAAAGGGTCCGTTTCCGAGCTCTATCTCTAAACTAAACTAAACTTTCAAAGCTTGAAAATAAATTACAGTAGTGATAAACCTAAAATATAAATTACAGAATATATTTTCCAGGTTATTATTTGAGATAGCAACATTAAATCAATCTGCTTCCCCATATTTGAAAATCCACACCCAGTTAAAGATTTAAACAAATAATTTCTCAAGAACAGATCACAAGTTTTATGGCACTAAACTGTACTGAATTTCTGAACCATTGGCAGTCATTGTAAAGAAATGAAAACATGCTAGGGTGATTCATCAGCTAGTTTGCATATCATCAGTTGAATAGATTTTCACAAATCTCCATTGCTATTTTCTATAAAGATCGTCTTCTTTGGAAGTAGTTGAAAGCAAGATTTGATTTATTTTATAGCTTACAGAATGCTGCAAATTGGGGGGGAAATAATCATTTTTTGTTATAATAATTTGAAGACTATTCTGACAAAGAGTTTTTAACCAGAAGCATTAAATCAGATTTTTCTTCCCTTAGATGCTGCCTTGCCTGCCGTGTATTTCCAGCATTGTCATTTTGTTTTAGATACAACATCTGCAATTATTTTTGATTTTCACGTTTACTTTATTGTCTATTAACATTGTTTATTTCTTCAAACTTAAGCACTCGTTGAATTGCTGGAGAACGTTGTTGAATTTCTCGCTAATAACCCATCTGAGTGTTTTTTCAGACCATACAAAGGTGAGTTATTACTTTCCCTTATCTATGATTGGAAATACGTTATTGGGCTTTTGTAAAGGTTATTTTTCAATGATAGAATTGCTGCAAAATATTTAAAATACTTTTTTTCTGAAATATTTTTGGGAATGGTAATTAGGGATTTGTTTGATCATAAGATCGTAACTGATAGGAGTAGAATTTGGCCTTTCAGCCTATCAAGTCTACTCCGCCATTCAATCATGGCTGATCTATCTCACCCTTCTAAAAGGCCTGTCCCACCGTACGAGGTAATTCAAGGGTTTTCCCCTGATTCGAACTCGGAGAATATCCGTAGCGGGTCCGAATGAGTTCGTTGATGTCTCATAGTAGCTCGTACGAGTAAAAAGTAACAATTTTTTTCATCACGAGTATTTTTTTACACGTGGACATTTTCCACAGTGTTGAAAAAGCGTCACAAGTTTTACGGATTTCCCGAGTACCTACCGTTACTCGTACGAGCTGCTACGAGACATCCACGAACTCCTACGGAGCCGCTACGGACATTCTCCGAGACCGTAGAGAAATTGGGAAGTTAGGTTCCAGTTGTACAAAGACATTTGTGAGGCTGCACCTTGGAGTATTGTGTGTAGTTTTGGTCACCCTGCTAAAGGAAGGATACCATTAAGCCGGATAGGGTAGAAAGAAGACTTTACAATTATGTTTTTGGAGTGTTTTGTATGTCTTGAGAGGAAATCTGAACTCCTGGAGATAACCCACTTGGTCACAAGGAGAATGTATAAAGACAATGTACAGGATCGAACCCGGGACTATGGCGCTGTGAGGCAACTGTACCGTTGCGCCACTGTGCCTCTCCTCATGCTGAGCGATCTTAGTTGTGAAGAGCTGAGCTATGTAGACCTCAACTTCTCCAAAGAGGAGGAAATAAACATAAACCCCAGCAGGAGGTGTTGGCCACTTGCTTCTAAGTAACCTGATACCACATCAGCAAAGTTCACAGATAAAAAGCGGCCTTATGTGCAAGGCTTTAGATACAATTAATATAATATATTTCCCAAAGTGTTAATGACATTGTGAGACATGAGTGGGGTGAAAATTGGCAAAAAAGAAAAGTAATATGAAGTTATCAAAACGAGTATTGCATTATGTAAATTTTCATCAAGCCCGTTAACAAATCTCAAAATGCAGTGTGATAATGAATGTATCAATATGAATGTATCAACCTGTCCCACGATGCGAGTTCACCCATGAGTTCTCCCGAGTTAAAAAAAAAAAAATCAAACTTGTGGTACCTCATCACGAGTATTTGTTTAGTCTTGGAAATTTTTCACACTGTTGAAAAAACTTCACGAGTTTCCGCGTTTCCTGAGTACCTGCCGTTAGCATTTTGAGCCGCTACGAGACATCCACGAGCTTTGACGTACTCACTACATACATTCTACATACCTACCACGAGTTTGATTTATTTTTAAACTCGGGAGAGCTCTTGGTGAACTCGCATCGTGGGACAGGCCCTTTAGATTCTCAATGAGAAAGATTTAACCATGAAAAGGCTAGAAGCAATGCATATGAGTGCTAATATTGATGACAATTTTTTACATTTTTCTGTTAAAAGGGGGAAATGCATTTTTATATTCTTTGCTGAATTTGTGATAATTATGAGAATTAAATGATTTTTTCACTAGAAGCATTTCAGAAAGAGCAATAGGTAGCCAAAATGTGGTGTTTTTGTTCTGAAGAACATGAGACAATTTCATTAGGTTTATCATATGCGTGATTTTAACAAAACAACATAAAGTTCAAATTCAACCATAGATTGTGCATTTGCCGAACAAAAATGAGCTAAAATATATGTTGCTATATGCAGGAATTGATTCCTTTTAAAACAGAATCCAGACTAATGCAAATAAATTGGTGACTGCACTGTGTGGAACACTGCTTATGTTTACTTTTACAGAAGTCCAACCTTTTAAAATATAATTTAGATGCAAATTCAGCACTATTGATCAACATGTTGTACTTTCATTTTTTAGTTGTGATTTTGAATTCATCTCAATATGATGAAATCAAGAGTTTTTTATTTGCCAAATGAAAGGATCCTGAATAAAATTAATATACAGTTCCTTGTAGCTATATCTGCATCATAATTAACTGCTAAATTAGTGGTTTTAGCGAGATTGTTATTTAGATTGGTCTGGACAGAAATAATTGGGAAGTTGCCTTTCGTTGATAGGATTATGACCTTGCTGTTAGGTTCCCAGTTTTTAATATTATCATGCTTCATACTTCACTAACTCTACTCAGTTTATTGATCTAAAAAAATCACCTCCCAAATAAATTCTATGTGAGGAGGGGAATGCATTTCAACACCACTCATTTATTACTGTTCAAAATCCATGTCGCTAAAAGCAAAGTGAGTTTCGTTTACTATTGGATTTTTGTTCATGAAAGCAAAATTACCTTTTTGAAAAGCGGTGGCTGCATGTAGAGTTGATATGGAAGCCTGATTGTTTGTCCTTTGATCTATGAGGCAAGAAGTAAAAACATAATGAAAAGAAAAGATTGGCTTCCTTCCAAGAATGACAATTCAGTCTCCATTCCCATCTCTACAAATTCAGTTTCAGTTGACACAAATCTTTTTCTGACCAGAATAGATAAACAAAATAATCTCAATGAAGTGTGTTTTCATTTTGTTTCTTTTAATCGTAGTAAAATATTTGGTCCTGAGTAAAACATTAAGGCTCTAATTTTTGTGTGTTTACAAATTTTAAAAATAATTTAATGTTTTACGGAGAATAACACTCACAACAACACCGAGTCTAGTAAGTGCACAAGGAACAAATCTACCAAAGTTTCAACAGTATTTTTGAGTTAGAAACACAGATGGTGCGCGAAGATTTTGTGAAAACCCCAAATCCTGGGGCGCCTCACACGACCGCGCGTCACTGCCTACGCCACCACGCCTCACCACGCGCCATGTAAGCGGCATGACGCGTAAATGATGTTGCGTAAATGACGCGCAAATTACACCCAAGTGGGACAGGCCCTTTACTCCAGCTTTTTGTGTCTATGATCCCAAGGGATCTTTACAAGATAGACATGTAGAGTATATTTCCTATTGTGAGCGAATCTAGACTAAGGGGCATTGTTTAAAATTAAGAATTGCCATTTTAAAGCAAACATTTGTTTTTCTTTTTCTGTAAGTCTTTGGAACTCTCTTCCTAAAAAGACAATTGATCCAAGGTATTTGAATAATGTTAATGTAGCAGGTGATACTTGATATGTCAGTGGGTGAAAGGTTATGTGCCTGTCCCACTTCGGCGATTTTTCAGGCAACTGTCAAGTCGTAGCAGGTCGCTGAAAAATCGGTGACTGTCAGCAAAGAAAACACACACACACACACACGGCGACAGTCATAGAAATTAGGTGCAGGAGTAGGCCATTCAGCCCTTCGAGCCTTCACCGCCATAGCTGAACACACACAGACATAAATCGCTTCCTTCACCAGCCAGTTATGCAGGCAGGAACAGGGCAAGCAGGGGGAGCACTGTCTGAGTGAAATTCACACGGTGCAAAGCCAATGTGATATAGACACACTCCACAATGAACAGGAAGGTTTGCACTGTAATTAAGACAGTGAAAGCACAGTGTACGGGAAGGGTCACGCAAGTCCTTTAAAAGAGAGAATGGGGAGAATGAGTGGAGACAACTTTTAAGAAGCCAGATATACACGGCTGTGATGCTTGGCAGACATTAGCATTACCTTCAGTTATCCTTAGTTCTGAAAACTGTTTACGTTTTTTTTCCCAATGAGCCAATGATTTGCACCGGCAACAACCTACGACAACCTATGACAACCTTCGGCCTCCTGGCAACTCAATACCACTGCACCTACAGCACGAGAATTCTCGCTACTCTCCATGGCGGCTTCATTCTGGTCGTGACTAGTTCCGGAATGAGTCGTGACTAGTTCCGAGAATGCGGGAACAACTCACGACCATGAATGTGACTCCCCAGAAACCACCCGCGAACATGTGGCGACCGCATAGTCTCCTGTAGTCGCCTAAGTGGGACAGGCCCATTACTGTAGATACACAAGAGTGCAGAGTTGTGTTACAATCAGAACTTTTTAAATGTCAAAATAGGCTTGAAAGGCTGAATAGCCTACTTGTTTTTAATTTGTATAGAACCCTGAACATATTAGCTAGGATTTTAAGATTACAATCTCTATTTTGTATTGCCCACCAATGAAAATGGTTTCTGTATCATCAAAATTCCATTGTCATCTTATCTTTTTCAGTAATTTCATGTTTGATCCTGTATACAGGGGGATATAAACAAGGGCTATGGAATATGCCCTCACAAATGAACTTTATCATCTGGTAGACAAAAATGCTAGAGAAACTTAGTGGGTGAGACAGCATCTTTGGAGCGAAGGAACAAAACCCTTCTTCAGACTGATAACCTGGTATCACTCTGTGGAACTTGCTGCAAGACCAGTATATCCTATCAGTTAAATGCATTACTTTCATATGAGATCTTAGCAGGACTTTATAAAATTGCAGTTTGTAATTCACACACTACAAATGAAGATAAATAGCATTCCATAAAAGTTTTAAATCATATTTTTCTTATTTACTCACTTGCCTTTACTGATATATGTACATTTCTCATACGTATTGTGATTCCACAGTTCCTCAATTGGTGATTTTACAGTTCCTAGATTTAGGATGTTTCTGATGTATTTTACATCCACAGTGGATGACATTGCACTTTTCCACACTGAAGTCTATCAACTTCAGCAAAACATTTGACAAGATTCCATGTGGTAGGCTGCTCTGGAAGGTTAGATTGCATGGAATCCAAGGAGAGATAGCTGAATGGATAGAAAATTGGCTTACATTGGCTGAAGGATACATCAAAGTCCCTCACCCTGAGCACAGGATCGCCCCAGGGTTGTGTCCTCAGCCCCCTATTGTAATCCCTGTACACACATGACTGTGTGGCTAGGTTTAGCTCCAACTCAATAATTAAGTTTGCTGATGACACTGTGGTGGTGGGCCTGATCTCAGACAACGACGAGAAGGCCTACCGGGAGGAGGTGGCTGGTCTAGCACTCTGGTGCCAGGATAACAGCCTCCTCTTGAACATCAAAAAAAACGAAGGAGCTGATCATGGACTTTAGGAGGGCACATCATCCGAGGACGTACACTCCATTGAGGATAAATGGGGATCCTGTGGATAGGGTGAACTGTTTTAAATATCTGGGAGTCCACATCTCTGAGGATATGACATGGGTATCACACGCCTCAGCACTCGTGAGTAAGGCAAGGCAGAGCCTTTACCACCTCAGGCAATTGAGGAAATTCAGAGTGTCTCCGAGGATTCTCCAGTGCTTCTACGCAGCGGCGGTGGAAAGCATCTTGTCCGGGAACATTACCATCTGGTTTGGGAATTGCTCTGCCAAGGACAAGAAGGCTCTGCAGAGAGTAGTGCGTTCGGCCGAACGCACTATGGGAACTTCACTTGCCCCCCTGCAGGAACTATACATCAGGAGGTGCAACTCCAGAGCCAACAATACCATGAGAGACCTCTTCCACCCCTGCAACGGACTGTTCCAGCTGCTACGGTCAGGCAAACGCCTCCGTTGCCATACGGTGAGAACGGAGAGGTTGAGAAGGAGTTTCTTCCCAGAGGCCATTCGGACTGTAAATGCCTATCTCACCAGGGACTAACTCTACTGAACGTTTTTCCTTCCATTATTTATTATGTTAAAGAATATGTGTGTTATGATTGTGTTTATAGTTTGGTTGTTTGGTTGTTTGTCTTTTGTACAAAAGTCCGCGAGCATTGCCACTTTCATTTCACTGCACATCTTGTATGTGTATATGACAAATAAACTTGACTTGACTTGACTAGACAATAGACAGTAGGTGCAGGAGTAGGCCATTTGGCCCTTCGATGGATAGAAGTTGCTGGAAAGTGGAAAGTTGCTTCTCGGACTGGAGGCCTGTGACTAGTGGTGCGCCTCAAGGTTTGGTGCTGGGCCCATTACTGTTAGTCATCTATATCAATGATTTGGATGAGAACGTCCATGGCAAGATTAATAAGATTGAAGTTAATACAAAAGTGTGTGGTATTGCAGATAATGAGAATGAAGATTTGTGAAAATTTCAGCAGGATCTTGATCGGATGGCCAGGTGGGCTGTGAAATGATTAGACAATAGACAATATGTGCAGGTGTAGGCCATTCGGCCCTTCGAGCAGCACCGCCATTCAATGTGATCATGGCTGATCATCCACAATCAGTACACCGATCCTGCCTTCTCCCCATATCCCCTGACTCCATTATCTTCAAGAGACCTATCTAGCTCTCTCTTGAAAGTATTCAGAGAGCTGGCCTCCTGAGGCAGAGAATTACACAGACTCACAACTCTCTGTGTGAAAAAGTGTTTCATCATCTCCGTTCTAAATGGCATACCCCTATTCTTCAACAGTGGCCCTGGTTCTGGTCTCCCCCCCAAACATCGGGAACATGTTTTCTGCCTCTAGCGTGTCCAAACCCTTAATAATCATATATGTTTCAATAGGATATCCTCGCATCCTTCTAAATTCCAGAGTATACAAACCCAACCGCTCCATTCTTTCAGCATATGACAGTCCCGCCATCCCTGGAATTAACCTTGTGAACCTACGCTGTACTCCCTCAATAGCAAGAATGTCCTTCCTCAAATTTGGAGACCAAAACTGCACACAATACTCCAGGTGTGGTCTCACTAGGGCCCTGTACAATTGCAGAAAGACCTCTTTGCTCCTATACTCAACTCCTCTTGTTATGAAGGCCAACATGCCATTCGCTTTCCTCTTGCCCGCTGTACCTGCATGCTTACTTTCATTGACTGATGAACAAGGACCCCCGGATCCAGTTGTACTTCCTATTTTCCAAACTTGACACCATTTAGATAATAATCTGCCTCCCTGTTTTTGCTACCAAAGTGGATAACCTCACATTTATCACATTAAACCCATGCATCTGCCCACTCACCTAACCTGTCCAAGTCACCCTGCATTCTCAGAGCATCCTCCTCACTGTTCACACTGTCACCCAGCTTTGTGTCATCTGCAAATTTGCTAATGTTCCTTGTAATCCCTTCATCTAAATCATTGATGTATATTGTAAATAGCTGCGGTCCCAGCACCGAGCCTTGTGGCACCCCGTTAGTCACTGCCTGCCATTCTGAAAGGGACCCGTTAATCCCTACTCTTGATTTCCTGTCTGCCAACCAATTTTCTATCCATGTCAGCACTCTACCCCCAATACCATGTGCCCTAATTTTGCCCACTAATCTCCTATAAGGGACCTTATCAAATGCTTTCTGAAAGTCCAGGTACACTACATCCACTTGCTCTCCCTTGTTCATTTTCCTAATTACATTCTCAAAAAATTCCCGAAGATTAGTCAAGCATGATTTCCCCTTCATAAATCCATGCTGACTCGGACCGATCCTGTTACTGCTATCCAAATGTGCCGCAATTTCATCTTTTTAAATTGACTCCAGCATCTTCCCCACCACCGATGTCACGCTAACTGGTCTATAATTCCCTGTTTTTTCTTTCCGCCTTTCATAAAAAGTGGGATAATATTAGCTACCCTCCAATCCACAGGAACTGATCCTGAATATATAGAACATTGGAAAATGATCACCAATGCGTCCACAATTTCTAGAGCCACTTCCTTAAGTGCCCTTGTATGCAGACCATCATGCCCTGGGGATTTATCAGCCTTCAATCCCATCAGTTTACCCAACACCACTTCCTGCCTAATGTGGACTTCCTTCAGTTCTTCCGTCACTCCAGATCCTCTGGCCACTAGTACATCAGGAAGATTGTTTGTGTCCTCCTTAGTGAAGACGGATCCAAAGTACCTGTTCAACTCATCTGCCATTTCATTGATGGATTTTAACACAGAGAAATGTGAGGTTGTATTTTGGGAAGTCTAACACTGGAGTGTTACAGAGCAGAGGGATCTAGAGTTGAGAAGGTGGAGTCGCAGGTAGATAGGGTGATCTCAAAGATTTTTGCCACATTGGCCATTTTGCCGATTGTATTTATGTATAGTATTATCTAATCTGTGTTAAAAGAAACTGCAGATGCTGGTTTAAACCGAAGATAGACCCAAAAAGCTGGAGTAACTCAGCGGGACAGGCAGCATCTCTGGAGAGAAGGAATGGGTGACGTTTCGGGTCGAGACCATTCTTCAGATTATTATCTAATCTGATTGAATAGTATGCAAAACAAAACTCTTCACTGTACCTTCGTACACATGACAATAATAAACCTAAACCTAAACCCAAATCTTTTGAAATTGGGCCAGTATCTTTCGAGAACTACTGGCGTTCTTCTTTTGCTGGCAAGATGAACTTTATATTTTTGTTTTTTGTAAACTTTACTTTACACTTTATATTTGTGTTTTTTTTATTCATTCCTATCATTTTAAGTTGTTCTTAATTAATTATATTGGGTATTCTTTCATTATTTATTCAACGTTTGGGACTATTTGAACTGTTTTAAAATGTTTGATTACAAAGATGTGAAGTGTTTCATTTCATAGGAGAATTCTTGGATAATGGAAGGTCAGTTCAATCAGCTTTCATTACCTGGGACATATTAGTGTAGGTGGGCAGGCACCACAGACAGCAAATTGGATCCAATATATTTCAGCCTAATATACTGTATCCTCTTACATCATCGAATTGGGCATTGAGTCCATTGTAGCTGCATCTAATATTTGACAGAACTGTGTAATTGGTTCCAATCCTTTTGCTCACTACACTCATACAGTAATACTTTCCATCGTACAACAACTCTTTTTTTTAAATAAAATAGCATGTAATGAAAGTACAGTATGTTATGGGCATTATATTTCATTTAGCTAATATCGTTGCTTTCTTTCCCTATTTGTGTTTGGCTTTTAAAATGGATATGAATGACTTCCATCTGATTATTAGGTACAATATTTCTTCTGTTTTTACAGCAACTGATGATGGTGTCAAGCATCTCAGTCTTTCGCCTATTCAACAGCTTGGAATAAAGATGGTTGTCAGGTATTTTACAGTTTATGTACATCTATGGGTAGGATTCTAAACATTTTTGTATGCATTAAGATTAAGCAGAAGTACTCAAAATATTTAATTTTGAGTTTGGGAAAATGTAAATAGTTGCAAGTAATAGCCCTGTCCCACTGTATGAGTTCATTCAAGAGTTCTCCCGAGTTTTGCCCTGATTCGAACTTGGAGATTTACGGTAATGGCCGCCCTCAGGTACTCTGGGTTCTCGTGGACATTTTTTAACATGTTGAAAAATCTTCACAAGTCTTCCCGAGCTTACCGCGTTTCCCAAGTATCTGCCGTTAGTGTTACGAACCGCTAAGAGACGTCCCCGAGCTCCGACGTACCCACTACGTTCATTCTATGTGCTTCCACGAGTTTGTTTTTTTTTAAACTCGGGAGAGCTCTTGAATGAACTCGTACAGTGGGACAGGGCTTTTACTCCAATTTTGTTTGGGTGTGTTGCTGCAATTTGCTTTCCTTCACATTAGGTGGCACTAATGTTATTACAAAAACAAATGTTTGCTTCATATATGATTCTGTATAAAACCTTTTAACAAATTTTTCTCTATTGTTTACGTTTGATAATTTTAATCAATGACCAAGTCCAATATATTGTTGTGGTATTTCAACTTTAAGATGTTTATTTGCTCGGAAAATTATACTAGCATATGTTAAATACCAATGTCTAGAGAATGCCCTTATAACTAGTTATATTTAAAATCTTTCTCGTAGATATGGAAGATTCCTTGGGGTACTAAAGATTGATGCTGATGAGGAACTTGCAGTTTTACTGATGCACTGTGATGGATTTTTGAAACAGCAGCAAGTTGCCCTAGGCTCTTCACTTTGTATCCTTCTGTGTGATTTAATATTTCATGATTTGAACACTTAATTCTTATTCAAATCAATATGCTTGTATTTGTTATTGTAAGCTACACATGGAGTACAGATTTGATTACAATGAATTCCCAAATAGCTTTTTCCATGTTTTTCATTCCCACCAACTTCTTTATCCCATTATTATTAATTTATGTTTTGATAATATAGTCAGGTTCATAATTCATCAACTACAGTTTCACAACAACTATAACATTAAGATTTGTGGTGAGTTTCTGAACTTGTGTTTAATTTTTGGATGTCATTCTCAAATGGATTGTGTTATAGTTTGTGGCACACATAATGGCAAAACATAAAATTGAAGCCCCAAGAAATCTGGAATTGTAAATTGAACAGATTGGGGTTGCTATTTCCAGAAAGAAAACTGGGAGTTGACTTGACATGGATTTTAAGAATATTAAGGAATTGTGCCTGGTAAATTAACTTAAGACATGATCCTCTCACTGTCAACTTATTATTAACATAAATGATAAATTAGTATTCCAGCTGGAGATTTCTCATGAGAACTTCAGTTCTGACAAGAAGACTTCCTACAGGAAGAGCAACTTGCCAATTTATTTTTGCTGAAGGACCTACTCATTTATTTCCATAATTGCTCTTGTATTTTCTACAACTACCACAGCGGGGACTGGCATGGCAAGTTATTTACTGGTCTGTCACTGTAGAACTACCAATTATTTTTTTATAATTTCACATAAACTACATGTTCACTTAGTTTGTAAGACATTAAGATGAAGACTACAATAAAGGCTATATCTTAACGTAATCTACCATATTCCAATACCTTCATAAGCATAGAATCCAAATCGTCAACTGCCAGTTTTCTTTCTGGAAATAGCAACCCCGATCTCTTCAAAGTATCACGATGGATCTAGGACTGTTCTGGTAATATTTGCTTTGCTTCTTTTTAGCAGAGATAGAAATTAGCACAGAACTCAAATAGTTCCAAACAAAGTTCTTTCCAAATTGAAAATAACTTTAACTTTTCAATTATATTCCTCAAGGACCTATTTCCTGTACTTTTGCCTTTTACCCTACATCACTACACTTAGTGACGTGTACCTATACCCAAGAATCCTGCTGCGTCTCTGCCCTATTTTGACTACATATTATGCTTCATCATTGGAGAGAAATCCTTGGTCTCATCTTCTGGTGATGTTATGATTAGAAATTGATAGGGAAAAGATCAGAGGCTAACATTCATGCTTCCTATTTAATAACATTTAAACACTGATTTTCCATGTTGCTGATGTGTTATGTAATCATGTCATATATAGTATTACGTATTAGATAAGTTTATACTTCAAATTGTAACAATAAGAATTGTATCACCAGATAAACAAAATCACACAGATTATAATCAGTATTGTATATTATTTTATCAAACATTTACTTTTATGCACCTTACTATTTAAGCTTCTAAATGTAAGATTTTTCACCTCAGCCATATCAAATAGATGTAAAAATGCTGATTCAACAGAACAATGTAACATATTTTCACAGGGGATGTAAGATTGGAATTCAAATTCACTGATAGAAACATAACAGAAATTATATGCCTTAAAAAATTGATTTATGCTTTCAAATTTCCTTAACTGCAGTTTACAGGCTGTCTACAGGGAGGTTATGTTGGGCATGACTGGTTTGCATCCACTGCGTTTTTGATAATGTCAGGGGATGGAGAGAGAACACTAAAATTTCTGCAACAATTTTCAAACCTACTTGTTTCAGCATTTCTCTGGCTACCTCGCTTACATAGCTCTGTGCGTATTCCTTTAGTAAAATCTAACACTTGCTTAATTTTTCTTAATTACATTCCAGGTAGACAGCATTTGAAAAAGTGTGGATAAATGTATTCCGCAAATTTGTCTTTGACACCAGGCCAGCAAAGTGTTCAGTTCATTGTAGTAGTTGGGGCCCATTGGCATAATGTTATCTATGGTAATATATTGGTTTGGTTAAGCCTACGACTTGTAAGCGTCATTCTTGGCTTGGAAATTCGGAAATAATTATTTAAAAAGTGTCAAAATCTCATCAGGATAAAGATATGTTCCTTAAAAAAAGCATTAATATCTAGAGGACTTTTTCAAAATTAATGTTAATCTGACCTAAAACACTCAATTGAAGTCGGAATATAATCTGGACACATCCACTCCAATGACCTTGCCTGAAAACAACTTAACCTTTCCTATCTGATACAGAAATAATGACAGTTTGGATGAGATAATGGAATTTAACTGCAGCCATGTCTTTTCAATAAGTCAGTGAAGAAGTCATTTTCAATTTTTGCTGTGTTTTGACCAGGAATGATCAGGATTGTTGGATTGCTCAGGATAAACCATTTACAGGGATCAAATCACATCTTTTTAAAGGCAAAAGCACAGATAATGGGACAAGAGATAGCACAAAGCTTGCAAAGGCACATTAAGGGAGTTCTGTGTAGGTCTCTGATTCAATTTTCTCTGAGACTGTTCTCTCCATTGGCAATGAGCGCCTAGCACGAAAGGCTTAAGGCAGTATGCAGGATGGAATAAGCATGCTGACTTTAGTTTCAAAAGCCACTAAAAGAAAATCAATTCTTCTGCTAAGAATAAGAATAAGAGGAAAGATACAATTGAGAGGTAGAGAATGGATCAGTGAGGAGTGAGAGTGAATTAGTGATTTAGAAAGAGGATTGAAGATGGAAATAGGATTTTACACGGTAGTTGGGGAAGGTGTTGTTCATAATGGCTTGGCGAGGTAGGGAGTAAGAACAATTGATTTCCTTCTGGTGGCCCATCCTATCCTTAATAACAAAGATGCCTCATCTAAGCGAGTCCCATTTACTCACCCATGGCCTATATCCCTCTACAGCTTGCCTATCCATATTCCTCTTGAAATATATATTTAAAATTGGTATTATACCTGCCTCAACTATTTCCCCTGCAACTTATTCCATGTACCCACCTCCGCCGCCTCCCCCCGTGGAAAATAATTGTCTCTCAGGTTCCTATTAAATCTTGAACTCCCACCTCAAACATATGTCTTCTAGTTCTTGATTTCCCTACCATAGGAAAATAAACTGCATTATCCCTATCTATTCTCTTAATGATGTTATACACCTCACTAAGTTTACCCCTTAACCTCCGGTGCTCCAAGAAATAAATTCCTAGCCCAGCCAATCTCACCTAATAGCTTGTGCACTCAAGTCCTGGCAGTATCTTTTTACCCCTTCTTTCCTCTTCCCTCTGTCCCCTTCCATCCACATCCCTGCCTCTAGCTGTATATTTCATTCCTCTTCCTTCCTTAACTGATACCATTTTGTTTCCTTTTCGCCTCTAGTTTTTGTCACTTACTCCACCCATGTGGCAATCATTCATTGCCCCTCACCCCAGTCTATGTCCATCGTTCACTTGCCAGTCTTTGCCCCACCCTCATTTCTTATTTTCCAGCTTGTTCCCCCTACTCCAGTCAGTCTGAACAAGATCATGACCTGAAGTATCACCTGTCTATACTCTCCACAGGTGCTGCCTGTCCAGCTTTGAGTTTTTGTTAATAACATTTCTTGGGAGTTCTCTTCAAATCATACTGCATCAGATTGCCGTTTCCATAGATATAAATTTGCTTCACTGAAAAATGGAGGGACCTGGCTTGCCAATGTGAAGGTTCCAAACAATATCGATGGCCGATGAAACTGAGACAATAAATTCTGTGTTGCGGTTTCATCAAAGATAGCACTAGTACCAGGACTGTTAAATGGAGAGCATCATATGCCTGCCACACTCCATCCTGAAAAACAATGCTTGACCACTTATTATCCTGAAGCCAATGTCTGGCATTTATTCGAACCATCTACTGCAATCTCTCCATCAACATGTTCTGCATGTTCAATTAAAATCCATTTCTTAGTCCAGCAAAATGTAGTTTTAACAAATGAATAGTTGAAATAAGAATGGGTGTCAGTCCCTCAAGCTAGCTCTGCAATTGTACAAGATTATGGCTGATTACAAATACATTGATTCTTCTTTATAAACTCAAATATCTCAGTGTCCATTAATTTATTTTGTTGATTGTTCTTTATGGAAACTTCTCTATCACCAGGGTAAAACTGGTGTTTGTGGTTGTCTCTAAATCTTTTCTTGAATAAGAGTATTATAGTTGTCAATTTGCTAGCCTCTGACGCCTCCACCTCCTCTCTAATTGGGCATGACGTTAGCAACCTTTACATCCACAGCTCTCAGCAGCAGACCATCTGGTCCAGCTTTCTAGTTTGCTTTCTGGTATTTTCTCCTTAATCAATTATCGCCTCATCCTTTATCTCCAATACCTTCTTTTCTACTGAGATTTTGGCAGCATCTGTTTCCTTTGTAAAGACTCATAATTTAAAATCCCACTAAGCCTTCTGCCTTTATTCATAGATCATAATCAGAATTTACGAAGAGAACAAGTGCTGATTAACAACAAATGCCTAGATATTAGGACTCAGAGCAGAGCAAAACAAAACTATAAATCAGAGTGGTTTTGGGTGGGGTTGAATATAATGTTGCCAAGGTGAAACCATTTTTAAATCAATTTCACTGTTGATTTTAATTCCATTCACATAAAGCACCCACCAATGTTCACGAGTTAGGCCAGCTAATTGATCTTGGCAAAGGGTTTTATTTTGAAGGTGACACAGAAAATCCACAGCGACCTTCCCTTCAGTTAATTAATCATCATCTCCTTACTTATTCTACATGGAGATATTGGAAGGAAGATGTATCCTATCAACTCATTTTATTTTCTATGGTGTGATGGGATAGCCAGGATAATCCTGTATTTCTTTCAGAAAGATTGAGATCATTTGACTATTTAGAACCATGGAATATATTTATAAAAAGTAAAAACTGGAGCTGAAATATTCAATTTGACACACATTTGAACATAATTTCCCTTTGATGACCACATTTTAAATGTTAAGAGCACTAGTAAATGGTTGTTTCTGCCTGGATTCTCAAATATAAAATGACTTGGTTATATTATGACAAAACAAAGGAATTAAACTTAATCAAGGGACACTTTTAGGCAGGGTACATGATGACTAGTTGGAAGAAGTACATCTCTAAATTGTTTTTCAAAATTAATTCATCTGTCTATGTTGTCACTTTGACAGATCCACCTTCCTGTGGAAAGATCAGAGTCCGGTATCCATCCTGTGTATTCGTGCACAACTTATTTCATTGAGATGCTACTGAAGAAAGAGTTGCCACTTGTTTTCTCAGCATTCCGCATGTCAGGCTTCACTCCTTCACAGGTGAAATGTTAAGATTTTAAATGCATGTATATGAAGAGTTTTATTATTGCAATTGGGAAGTTAATAAATGTATTTTTTTAAATAAAACTAATTTTATAGACCTGTGGCCTATATTAAGAATTTCAGAAATAGACTTAAATTTAATTTTGCAATTTCATGTTATTTCTAAAGATCTGTCTTTTGAAGCTGCACTCATTGAGGGTATTTGATATAAAATTAGAATATCTATTATCATCATTTCTGGTGGCTTATGATTAGTCACAGCAGATAGAATTACACTGATCTTTGAATATTTGTGTGTCATATGAGCGCACATTTTTAGATAATGTGAAAGTGAAATGCGTAGATGCTGTTAATCTGAAATAAAACAGGAAATGTAGTAAATACTCATGAGGTCAGACAGGGTTTCAGATTCAGATTCAGATTCAATTTTAATTGTCATTGTCAGTGAACAGTACAGAGACAACGAAATGCATTTAGCATCTCCCTGCAAGAGCGACATAGCAAACAATTTGAATAAATAATAATAAGTGTCCGGGGGGGGGGGGGGGGGGGGGGGGGGGGTGGTGATTGGCAGTCACCGAGGTACGTTGTTGAGTAGAGTGACAACCGCCAGAAAGAAGCTGTTCTCCTCGACCTGCTGGTTCAGCAACGGAGAGACCTGTAGCGCCTCCCGGATGGTAGGAGGGTAAACAGTCCATGGTTGGGGTGAGAGCAGTCCTTGGCGATGCTGAGCGCCCTCTGCAGACAGCGCTTGCTTTGGACAGACTCAATGGAGGGGAGCGAGGAACCGGTGATGCGTTGGGCAATTTTCACCACCCTCTGCAATGCCTTCCGGTCGGAGACAGAGCAGTTGCCATACCATACTGTGATGCAGTTGGTAAGGATGCTCTTGATGGTGCAGCGGTAGAAGTTCACCAGGATCTGAGGAGACAGATGGACCTTCTTCAGTCTCCTCAGGAAGAAGAGACGCTGATGAGCCTTCTTGATCAGAGTAGAGGTATTGTGGGTCCAAGAGAGGTCATCGGAGATGTTGACTCCCAGGAACCTGAAGCTAGAAACACGTTCCACCTCCGTCCCGTTAATGTGGATGGGGGTGTGCGTGCCGCCTCTGGACTTCCTGAAGTCTACAATGAGCTCCTTGGTCTTCTTGGAGTTAAGGGCCAGGTTGTTGTCAGCGCACCATGCTGCTAAGTGCTGGACCTCCTCCCTGTAGGCCAGCTCATCGTTGTTGCTGATGAGGCCAATCACCGTTGTATCATCTGCATACTTGATGATGGTGTTAGTACCATGTACAGGTGTGCAGTCATAGGTGAAGAGGGAGTAGAGGAGGGGGCTCAGCACACAGCCCTGTGGAACGCCGGTGTTCAGGGTGAGGGTTGAAGAGGTGTGCTTGTCTAACCTCACAGACTGGGGTCTGTTGGTTAGAAAGTCCAGTATCCAGTTGCAGAGGGAGGGGTCGATGCCCAGTTTGTGGAGTGAGAAACAGAATTAACCTTTCAGTTTCACCTGATGCTGATGAAATATCATCAATCTCAGTGTTAACTGTTTCTCTCAATATAGGACCTGCTTGACCTTTGTTTTATTTTGAGGTAATGACATAATTATGTCCTGCTAGTGAGTAACACCACAGGTTAATTTATATCCATTTCTCTTTTTGTGTAAGCACAGAAAAATAAAAATCGGGCATTTATGTTGCCACTGCTTGCCTCTCATGGCATTCCCATGATCAGCAAGTTTTAAAGAACTAACTTTTATTAATTTAAGAGCCCTGGCGGTCACAAACAAGGTCATGATTTATTGTTAAAAAGAACACAAAATGCTGGAGTAACTCAGCAGGTCAGGCAGCATCTCTGGAGAACATGGATAGGTGACGTTTCGAGTGGGATTGAAGAAGTGTCCCAACACAAAACGTCACCTATCCATGTTCTATGGAGATCTTACCTGACCTGCTGAGTTGTGTCCTTTTGTGTAAACCTGCATCTGCAGTCCCTTGTTTCAGCCATTTATTGCTGTTCACTAATGAGAAAGTGGTGGCGAGCCACCTTTAGGAATTGTTACAGTCCTTCTGGTGAAGATGGTCTCTCAATGCCGTTTCATGTTTTAGACCTGGGGACGATGAAGTACCAGTAATGTACTTCTAAAGCAGTTTGGTGTGCAGCTGGGAGAGGAAGCCTGCAGGTGGTGGTATTTCCTTGCCCTACTTCCCTTGTCCCTCTTGGTAGTAAAGATTTTGGAGAAGCTGTTCCGAGTAGCTTTGATGGCAATTTGTGTTTGTAGAAAATGCACACCCCATACATTTGTGCATGATGGGCGAGAGAACAAAAAATTAGGATGATTGATGGGGTGCCCATCAAATGTGCTGCATGTTCCTGGATAGTGTCGAGTCTTCAGAGAATTGTTGACAGCTGATTGGGTCTTCACTACCAGTGACCACAAGCAGATGGGATGTCTGGGTGTTAAAAGATCTTATGTTGCTAATAGATGCAGGTGCAGAATCCCAGATTTATTGTTGAGAAAGAGAATATTAGGCATGTACGTGCAAGTTATAGAGTCATATATTGTGGAAAGAGGCGCTTCGACCAACTTGCCCACACCGACAAACATGCCCTATCCCACCTGCCTACGTTTGCCACCTGTCCAAATGTTTCTTAAACTTTGCGATAGTACCTGCCTCAACTACCACTTCCGGCAGCTCGTTCCAGCTTGTCAACATCTTTCCTATTAATTGGTGCTCAAAACTGAACACCTACTCTAAATTTGACCTCACCAACGTCTTATATAACGGCAACATGACCTCCCAACTTCTATACTCAATATTGTGACTGATGAAAGCCAATGTGCCCAAAACCTTTTTGATCACCCTATCTACCTGTGCTGCTACTTTCAATGAACTAGATCCATTGGCTCTACAACACTCCCAGAGCCCTACCATTTACTGTGTAGGTTCTGCCCATGTCCTGCCCATCATCAACATTAAAAATAGAGGAGGTGGAGAGGCTGTTCAGAAGACAGAAAAGCCGGAAATCTCCAGGACCGGACAATGTTTCCCCCTCTACTCTCAAGCTCTGTGCTGAACAACTGGCACCGGTCTACACAGACATTTTCAACCAGTTCCTGCAAACCTGTACTGATCCTGCCTGCTTCAAAGCCTCCACTATTGTCCCTGTACCCAAAATGGCAAGGATTACTGGTCTTAATGACTACAGGCCTGTCGCACTGACCTCTGTAGTCATGAAGACCCTTGAAAGGCTTGTGCTGGCCAAGCTGAAAAATATCACAAACCCCCTGCTGGAACCTCTGCAGTTTGCATATCGGGTCAATAGATCTGTGGATGATGCAGTCAACCTGGGCTTGCATTTCATCCTCCAGCACCTAGACTGCCAGGGACCTATGCGAGGATTTTGTTTGTTGATTTTAGCTCTGTATTCATCACCACTGTGCCAGAGCTACTACACTCCAAACTTTAGTGTAAGGCTATCAGTAGCACAGAAATCAGCAAGGATGTCTGCTGAGTAGAGAAATTAAACTCTATGTAGCTTTAAGCAAAGATCTTAAATGATCCATCAGAGGGCCAGATACATTTTGTGCACAGATATTTGGAATGTGGATACAAAGTTCGCTTCAGCCTTAAACAGGTTTATAAATACCTGGATGAGTCGGCATGGATGAGTTTCTGTGCTGTGAATCATCGCTGTATTCTGTAGATGCTGAGTGACATCCTTGACCCTGACAGCAGGAATATAATTCTGAAATCACATTGCAGCTGTAAAACACCCAGCGGAACTCAACAACTAAAGACTCTTCGATAACTACTTCTTTCTCTGTCTTCCCCCATCCCTGCTGTATGGATGGGTTTCTGCAAAACTTGACTCTGGCTGTACTCTTGGAACGTATGCCTTCATTGTCAATTCGAACTGAGTGTAGGAGTGAGTGAGATGCTCTCTAAGGAATTACTCTGGGAGGAATGAGGAATACTCAGGGAGTGCTTGCACTACCTGCCTATTTTTTTCCTTCTGTCTGAAAGTAACACATTCCTTCTCTATCCCTCACATTTAAGCTGCAATATGATGATTTCCTAGAAGGTGCCACATCTAAACTTTTAAAGCTTACATCTTATTATGGTTACTGAATTATTTTGTCTTGACTTCAAGTTTTCTGGATAAACTAGTTACCCTCACACATGTATGCATTAATAGTTATTCCTCTTGGAATACCGAATAACATGTAGAATGAACAAAGAGGCCCACAGAGTGATACATGCGGCTTGAATAGGAAGAACAGAGAGAAAGGTTCTAAACAAGAGGTATATCCACCCAGGATGTTTAATGAGCTAGCTCCCTGCTTGAGCATGCACAAGGAATAATGTCATATATCTGTGCTTCATTGAAAACGTTATCATGGAAATTCCTAATTATTAAAACTATAGTATAGCCTCCCTTTAAGTAATGTTGGTTCATCATTCACAATTTTGAGCTTCCTGCTGAGACATGCATAGTGTTAGCAGGGCAGTAAAAAAAACTGGCTGCACGAAGAAACTGCATCACTTAGTAGCCTTCAGGAAATTGGCATGTTGCCCGCATTGGAAACAGCAAATATGGGTTAATTCCACCTCATCATCTCTTTGCTAACCAAATTTAATATGTTTATATCTTTTTATTACAAAAATTATCTCTGGATGTAATAAAATACTTATCATAGGAATATTTGTTTTTTCAATAATGTGCAACATTGTGGTTG
Source organism: Leucoraja erinaceus (assembly GCF_028641065.1). Classification (NCBI taxonomy): domain Eukaryota; kingdom Metazoa; phylum Chordata; class Chondrichthyes; order Rajiformes; family Rajidae; genus Leucoraja; species Leucoraja erinaceus. The sequence goes on from NC_073381.1 coordinate 58,492,405, forward strand.
CATTCACTGTAGAAATAAATAATAAACCTTTGGATAGATCAATATCAAATTCAGCAGCATTGTGAAAGCGATTGTAAAATGCCTTACCTGAGAGTTGGTCATTCTATCAGTAAATGCCCTGTAAGTATAGCACATTGCAAATTGTCTTCAGTTAATTATTTTATAGACAATAGGTGCCGGAGTAGGCCATTCAGCCCTTCGAGCGATTCAATGTGATCATGGTTGATCATCCCTAATCAGTACCCCGTTCCTGCCTTCTCCCCATATCGCCTAACACCGGCCACCACCGCCCTCTGAGGCAGAGAATTCCACAGACTCACAATTCTCAAGGAAAAAGTGTTTCCTCATCTCCGTTCTAAATAGCTCACCCCTTATTCTTAAATTGTGGCCCCTAGTTCTGGACTCCCCCAACATCGGGAACATGTTTCCTGCCTCTAGCGTGTCGAAACCCTTAATAATCTTACATGTTTCAATAAGATACCCTCTCATCCTTCTAAACTTCTAAAGTATACAAGCCCAGCTGCTCCATTCTATCAGCATATGACAGTCCCGCCATCCCGGGAATTAACCTTGTAAACCTATGCTGCACTCCCTCAATAGCAAGAATGACCTTCCTCAAATTAGGGGGCCAAAATTGCACACAATACTCCAGGTGTGGTCTCACTAGGGCCCTATACAACTGCAGAAGGACCTCTTTACTCCAATGCTCAACTCCTTTTGTTATAAAGGCCAACATGCCATTCGCTTTCTTCACTGCCTGCTGTACCTACATGCTTACTTTCATTGACTGATGAAGAAGGACCCCCAGATCCCGTTGTGCTTCCCCTTTTCCCAACTTGACACCATTTAGATAATAATGTGCCTTCATGTTTTTGCAACCTCACATTTATCCACATTAAACTGCATCAGCCATGCATCTGCCCACACACCCAACCTGTCCAAGTCACCCTGCATTCTCATAGCATCCTCCTCACAGTCCACACTGCCACCCAGCCTTGTGTCATCTGCAAATTTGCTAATGTTGCTTTGTATCCCTTCATCTAAATCATTGATGTATATTGTAAATAGCTGTGGTCCCAGCACCGTGCCTTGCGGTACCCCACTAGTCACTGCCTGCCATTCTGAAAGGGACCCGTTAATCCCTACTCTTTGTTTCCTGTCTGCCAACCAATTTTCTATCCATGTCAGCACTCTACACCCAATACCATGTGCCCTAATTTTGCCCACTAATCTCCTATGTGGGACTTTATCAAATTTTAACATTTCTCTTCATTTACTTATTGTTGCAATTAACTTGAGGAGAAATTATTTACATATTGGAATTCTTCAAATGGAAATTATTCTATGAGAGTACTCTGTGCTGATTGCTCTTACTTCTTTCCAATTATTTTGAATATAATTCTTCTTTTCCACTCTTGTATGGATTATTGCAAGCTAGACAAAATTCTTCTTTTACTTTAACATATACTAAACTTCTTAATTCAGTTTCTTGCAGTTGTGCACGTATTCTGAAAGCAGAAAACTCCGTTCAAAAGGGGAAATGTGAAGTGTGAAATCTTAGGCTATAATTCACCACTATAAATAAAGCACGGATCTAGATTTTTAATAGTATCAATGCTTTTGATTGAATAATATTGAGGCCACCACTACATTGAGCATTTTCTAATCTGCTGTGCTGAAAATTTGGCAGAAAGTGATTTTTTTTTGTGCAGGAGAAACTATGTACTAATTCAGTACATTGCTGCTATTAGTTTTTGTTTTCAGATGGAGTGTATGGTTGCAATTTAGAGTTGAATGATGAATGAAGATTTTTCATCAAATGCATCTTGTAATTTTAGGAACTCAAATTAAAAAATATATATTCTTGGACATAGAGAATAATTTCAGCTGAAAGTACAATATCACGGTTGATTGTGTTGTAGCCATAGAGTTGAACAGCACAGAAACGGGCCCATTGGTCCATCTTAGTAATTTTATTTGCTTGCTGTAGGTCTGTACCCTTCTATGTCTTGTCTGTTTAAATGCCTATCTATTTGCCTCTTAAGCCATGATTGGATTTGATTTCACTGCCTGTTCCGGCAACAGAATGTGTGTCTCTGTCTCTGTCTCTGTCTCTGTCTGTCTCTGTCTGTGTCTCTGTCTCTGTCTGTGTGTGCGTGTGTGTGTTTTTCTGTTCAAGCCCCTAATAAAACTCTTTAAGCATTTAACCTAGTGATACTCCATGTGATTAATGTAAGCATTTGCACACAAAATAAGAACTTGCTCAAATCCTCTTGAAGATCTCTATTTCTGTGATTCATTGAAATGTGCTTCATTTTTCTCCATTGCATGCAGATTTGTCAACACTGGCTGGCTCAATGTTTCTGGAACTATTTGAACTGGACTGAAATTGGACATTACATTGCTATCTGCATAATCTTGGGCCCTGATTATCAGGTTTACATGTGCATTGCTTTGCTGAAACACATGCAACAAGATGTTCTTCATCACATGCAAACTCAGGATCTTCAGGTTTTTCTTAAGGTAAGTGATGCTATTAAATGTGAAAATATATATTTTTAAAAATTTTGAAAGTAATTAATTAGCAACACCAAACATTTGTACACATCAAGCAAAACTTGATTCGGGTTATTTACTATTTTCTCTTCGAATGGTTGAACACAATTACTATAATAAAAATACTGAAATTATAACTTTGGCTGTAATCAATTTAGATTGATGGTGTTCTTTGTCTTAATTCAGTGAGCCATCAATGTTTTTGTCAGTCAGTGTAATTTGTTTCAGTTCATGTTTTTTTGTTAATGTAAACATAATTTATTCACTTTATGAAGTCATTCTACAAGCTATCTCAAATGCTTTTTGTCGAGGAATGCATTTGAATCTAAATAAAGGTCAAAGTAGTCGGACATAATGGAAAATAGGTGCAGGAGTAGGCCACTCGGCCCTTTGAGCCAGCACCGCCATACATTGTGATCATGACTGATCATCCACAATCAGTACCCCTTTCCTTCCTTCTCCCCATAATCCCTTGACTCCGCTATCTTTAAGAGCTCTATCTAACTCTCCCTTGAAAGCATTCAGAGAATCGGGCTCCACTGCCTCCTGAGGCAGAGAATTCCACAGATTCACAACTCTCTGGGTAAAAAGGTTTTTCCTCATCTCTGTTCTAAATGGCCTACCCCTTATTCTTAAACTGTGGCCTCTGGTTCTGCACTCCCCCAACATTGGGAACATGTTTCCTGCCTCTAGCATGTCCAATCTCTTAATAATCATATGTTTCAATAAGATATCCTCTCATCCTTATAAATTCCAGTGTAAGCAAGCCCAGTCGCTCCATTCTTTCAACATATGACAGTCCAACCATCCCGAAAATTAACCTTGTGAACCTACGCTGCACTCCCTCAATACCAAGAATGTCCTTCCTCAAATTTGGATACCAAATCTGCACACAATACTCCTGGTGTGATCTCACCAACTGCAGAAGGAACTCTTTTCTCCTATACTCAACGCCCCTTGTTATGAAGGCCAACACGCTATTACCTTTCTCCATGTCTGCTGTACCTGTATGCTCACAGATAGCTCAACACCATGTTCCTCAACCAGGTTCTTTGGAAAATGTTCAACTTAAATGGTATTCGTAGGCCTTGTGGAGAACATCAACTGGGCTATTCTCAATTTTCAACCTAAAATACTTTAAAACTCATTTATTCTCATTAAACTTAGTATGTTTTAAAGAATTTGGGGATCATTTCCTTGGACATGGCAGTAAAATATGTAGTGTTGCCCATTTATTGATCACTGCATAGACAAACTTCTAGGTCAAAAAGTTGTGGATTCAAATGTTTGTAACATAACTAAGCTAATTCAGTTAAGTACTTACAAAGTATTTAATTCATGGAGCTGCTGTTTAGACGATGATGTGTCGTACATGGGTTAATTCAGAACAAGAAGACTGAACGACAAATGATTTATTTGGAAAGCAAGATATTCATTGTCTGCCTACCTCCCACGTGTGTGAGTTGCACTCTATTTTATTTTCATGCCCATCAGCTATTCATCTGTGGATAAATGTTGTTGCTCAATAGCTATTGGTTGGTCACTCAAATTCAGATTGAATTATTGGCTGCTGCAGAGCGATATATTTGCGATCACTGCCTCTATCTTCAATAATAGCTTAAATTATTCAACAGCAGAATGAAACAATGCAGATTGTAAGATCGTGTTCTGATTGCATATGGGTTAATATAAGAACTATTTATTTAAGAATGAACCCTAGTAAATATATAGTGACTGGCTGACTAAAATCAGCAATACGCATAAGATCAATGCGTTTTCATGTGTGAGCCGCCTACCATAAATGTTCCGCACGAGTACCTAGGCATCATGTGTTCAGACTGCAACTAGTCCTTTCCTTCAATAGCAGAGTTGGTGAAGAAATTCAAGTGGCTGATTGTTGCGAGTTAGGGGTACAAGCTGAGGGAAAAAGGCTGATGAGGCAGGTCTTCTGGCAAGATAGATAAACAAAATTTCTAGATAACTGTTATCTTCCAATACTGGGCCTTTTGGAACAAGAGGAACTAGGAGCTCAAATTACAATCAAAGAAATAGGTGAAACAATAAAATCGCTGAAAAATGGTAAGACACCGGGACCAGATGGTTTTAATAATGAATTTTATAAAATATTTCATGAGATAACGACGCCTTATTTATTTAATTTATACTCCCATGCTTTTAAAGAAAACAAACTACCTGAAACACTAACAGAATCAACTATTACGCTTATTCCAAAAAAAGATAAAGATTTAGAAGATCCGGGCTCGTACAGAGCTATATCACTTTTAAATACAGATCAGAAAATTTTAGCAAAGATTTTAGCAAGAAGATTAAGCAAATATATTAGTAAATTGATAAACCCTGATCAAACGGGGTTTATACCCAAAAGATACTCATTTAATAATCTGAGACGCCTGTTTAATATAATGTACTCGCATAAAGTAGAGGAAGATGATATATCAATTATTTCTTTGGATGCAGAGAAAGCATTTGATCAGGTAGAGTGGCAATACTTATATAAAGTACTACAAAAATTTAATATGGGAGAGAATTTTATAACATGGGTAAAATTATTATATGATAAACCGATGGCAAGAATTTTAACTAATAACATGTTATCTCAACAATTTCAACTATCAAGGGGTAATAGGCAGGGATGTGCACTATCACCCCTGCTATTTGCCCTTAGGATAGAACACCTGGCTGAAAGTATAAGAATTCATCCGAATATTCAGGGCTATAATACCAGGGACTCAAAGAAATAAAATCTCATTATATGCAGACGATATACTTTTATATATTACAAAGTCACAAACGAGCATACCAAATTTATTAAATTTAATAGAGGAATTTGGGTCTTTTTCTGGATATAGAATAAACTGGAATAAATGTGAAATCATGACATTAAAACCTCAAGAACCTAAACACTTATTGAAGTTCCCCTTTAAAATTGCAACAGAAAAAATTAAATATTTGGGTATTCAGATTACTAGAAAATATAAAGCATTATTCAACGCTAATTTCATACCTTTATTAAATAAACTTAATACCCTGATTAAATTTTGGAAAACACTTCCCTTATCATTATTAGGTAGAATAAATGCAATAAAAATGATCTTCCTACCACAATTACTATACCTATTTCAGTCTATACCGGTATGTATACCAAAATATATATTTTTTAAATTAGACTAATATTACTAATTATATTTGGGACTATAGATCGCATAGAATCCCAAAAAAACACTTATGTAAACCAAAAGAGGCCGGGGGACTTTCACTTCCGAATTTTATGTATTATTACTGGGCAGTGCATATTAAGAATATAATTTATTGGTTGGATAGTTCTACCCAACAGGCAGAATGGATAAAAATGGAGAAGGAGGATTGCCATCCTTGTAATATAGGAACGATCCTCTTCTCCCCAAAAAAACGGAACAAAACAATATATAAAAAGAACCCAATTCTATATGGTACAATAAGAATTTGGAAACAACTAAAATTATCTTTAAAATTAAGAAATCTATCACTGTTAATGCCAATTGCGAATAACCCTTTATTTAAACCATCTCTTATTGATAAGACATATAACCAATGGGAAAGTCTCGGAATTAGAAGGATCGGGATATGTACGAAATGGGAAACCTACTATAATTCCAACAATTACAATTATAATCTAAATTGAAAAACAACAAATATTTTAAATATCTTCAGATTTGTGATTTCATGAAAAAATATATACAAGGATATCAAAAAGTAACTCCTGACTTATTGGAAGAAGCAATGAATATTGAAGCTGACTCACAAAAATTAATATCATATTTATATAATAGTATTCTAAATATAGACCTACCATCGACAGATGTACTTAGAAAAGAGTGGGAACGGGAACTAATGATAAAAATTACGAAGGTTAAATGGGAAAAATACTTGATATATATTCACAAATGTTCAATTAATGTAAGACATAATCAAATTTAATTTAAAATTGTACATAGATTATACTATTCAAAAACAAGATTGAACAAATTTTATCCAAATATATCCGCCACTTGTGATAAATGTTTAGACCGAAAGGCAACTGTAACACACTCCTTAGTTTCCTGCATAAAACTTTATAGATTTTGGAATGATATTTTTGAAATATTTACAAAATTATTCAAGACAAGAATGGAATCTAATACTGAAATGATTATATTTGGCGTAATGAAAGATGGGAATAAATTGAACACATCTCAAAATCTATTCCTTAACTATGGTTTAATAATATCAAAAAAATTAATACTTACATTTTGGAAGGGTACATCAATACCAACGCTTAAAATGTGGATTGCAATTATGTTGGACACAGCTCATCTTGAGGAAATGTGATTCCTCCTAATGGATAAATCAGACCAATTCATAACGAGTTGGTCTCCATTCGTCGTTTTTTTTGGAATCATATGGTGCAACACAATTGTAAAAACTAACTGTTTCAGGACTGGATGAGGGTTGGTCAAGACTATAAATAATGATCCTTTTCTTTTTAATTTTATTTTCTTTTGTCTATTTTCTCTCTCAACTTTCTTCATTTACTCGTTTTCTTTCTTCACACACTATATATTTCCCATCTTTCGATCCTTTACTATCTAACTTCTTCTTATTCTAATCTTTTTTCAATGTAACAAAAAAAAAAGAAGTTGTACTTAAAATGTATTATGAAAATATATATTAGGCACTTTGGTGCCATATGACTGTACTTCTAATAAAATTAAAAAAAATAAAAAAAGAAAGGCACTACTTACTGCAAATGGTGGCTTGGGTGCTTTGGCTTGAAGTTAAAATGCACTTACTTCCTGTTTGCACTGTATATTGATTTTAGATAAAACGTTATCACTCACAGCTGTGATTTTTGGCCATCTTACTCAGTCCCCCTCGGTGGAGCAGATGCAGATAATTCTTCCCATCAATGAAAAATAAAAGTGTTATTAGTTTTTAAAAAAATGTTGAGAATCTCACTCCTGTCAATTCACTCCTTGAAAGCCACACCTTTTATAAAACCCGGAAATGTGGCTCAGTCTCTGCAAGATGGAGGAGGGAGAGGTCACGACTCGCTGTCTTTAGTGGCTTTGCACCCTACTTCAAATGGTATGAAACTGCACTTGAATTTGGTGGCCTTGCACCCTGCTAGAAGTGGTAAGAAACTGCACTTGAATTTGGTGGCCTTATACCCTGCTTGAAATAGAATTTCAAGGATTAGCCGTGTCAACTACCAGCCCTCCAGCTGTGAGTGAGTTGCCAGCACAACAGGCTTGATTGACTGAGACGCCAGCCCAATAATCCATTTGGCGCACAATTTGCATACTAGCCCTCTGGAAACCAGTCCCTTCAGCCCATAACACCCATACTAGCGCTCCAGAAAGCCCCCCCCCCAAACTGGCCACCAATATTAGAATTGGTGGAGCGGTGGAATATTGTGTTGGATGACCAGCCCTCCTGTGTGATGCTGGGACCCAACGGGTCCCACTTAGTCTAGTATATATTGTAAATAGCTGGGGTCCCAGTACTGAGCCTTGCAGTACCCCACTAGTCACTGCCTGCCATTCTGAAAAGAACCTGTTTACTCCTACTCTTTGCTTCCTGTTTGCCAGCCAGTTCTCTTTCCACATCAATACTGAACCCCCAATACCGTGTGCTTCAAGTTTATTTCCTAATCTCTTATGTGGGACCTTGTCGAAAGCCTTCTGAAAGTCCAGATATAACACATCCACTGATTCTCCTCTATCCACTCTACTAGTTACATCCTTGAAAAATTCTATAAGATTCGTCAGACATGATTTACCTTTCGTAAATCCATGCTGACTTTGTCCAATGATTTCACCACTTTTCAAATGTGCTGCTATCCCATTTTTAATAACTAGATAGAGGGGGAGAAGGAGTGGAGACACTTTTAAGAAGCCAGACAACTTTTAATAAGGTTTAGTGGGCATTTAACATTACCGGTCGGTTTACTTACCTTTTTTTTTCTCAACGAACTTTACCTTCGACTATCTTTGAAAAAACGCCGCGACCTAGCTGAGGCCTCGAGTACACAGGGACTACTCTCGAGCATGAAGGAGAGTTACAAAGACCTCCTAGGACCTCGTGTCGACCATGCTGCGAGTGAGTCGAGGGCAAACTCTTCTAAATTCGCGAAATACGTTGCCACAGTGGGACAGGCCCTTTAGGCAACTTTCCAAATATTTAAGAAATTGAACGCTTCTTCTTTGAACAAAGGGTCATCAGAATGTTTTTGGTATAAAAGGCTTGGGGCTTACTTAGAGACTTGTTGAGTACCCAAACAAGTCGCTCAGTGAAAGAGAGGCTGCCTCTAATTTTAATGCATTTTACAACATTTGCCAAATAGTTACAATGCCAGATAATGTCTGGTTTACCAGTTTGATTCATGAAAACATTTATGATAGGCAAAATTGGATAACCCACCAATTTTTGTTTTATTCATGCAAGCATGCCATCCACCACACTGCCTTACTACATTTTGAGTTTTGACGTTAAATAATTGTAATGCAGTTAGAGACATTTCAAAATGGCAGCCTTCCTTACTCTTGCTTAAAACTCTTTCTTCAAACAAGTCATGACATGTGACGTAGCTGCAAGATAATGATACTTTTTGCAAGTGTCTATATTTGGTGAGACTCTGTGCATGATGTTATTAGTAAAAATGATAACGTGGACTTGAAGCAACTTTTGATGTGCATCAGTAATCAATTGAAAGTAGAAGTTTGAGATAAAGTATTTTTCTGATTGATGGGATGTGACAAGTAGTTAGGTGTTTAATGAACAGACTTTGCACATGTCAATTCCACTGAATTTATTTATAAATATGTCAATGTGTGTGAATAGCAATAAATTAGATGGCACAGAAAGCTCTATGGGAAGAACCAGGAAATTACAATGGAAGGAGATAAACAAATGAACGTGTAAACTAATGCGTAAATATATGAGACTCCCTGTATGATGTCCAGTATAGCTCGATATTCTCAATGATGAATTATAAAGTTCTGTTTAACGGCAAAGCAGATTCAGTAATCATTTTCAAAAAAATAACTCACAATTGGAACGTTACATTTTAGCAAGCTGTGAGAAAAAGACGTGTAGAAATGGTTGAATATCTGTTGCATAGAACTTCCTCATGCAAGATGGGTCAAATGGCTGTCTTGCTATCATGTAAGAATTTATAACACTTGCTATAAGAGTGATTCAAGATTGATTGTTAAAAAATGTACCATCTGACAATTGTGTAACAAAGATGTTCTGGTCTATTTCATAGCTTAAACAACCTCTATTGTGTCAATTATTAAATTCAATTGACATGTTCAGAAAGGTGCCATGTAAAATGCTAGTTTGCAAAAGTGTATGTGATTGAGAGATATATATTAGTATGAAAAGAATACTGGTTAGTAGACAGTCTACAAAGATTCTGGATCAACAGGATATTATCATGTCTGCAAGTTATATCTGGTGGGACACACTAAAGATTTTTTTTTTGTTTGTTTAGCAATGAAACAAAATGCACATGAAACAAAATGTACACAGCTTGATGCACCATCCCACTGTCCATCTCTGTGGAATTGCAGCTCTGGGTATCCTATTGAAAATAAACAATTCATTTTGCCTCTGTTTTATTATTTCAAAAAAATGTTTGCCCAGGTGAAAGGAATAGTAATGTCAATTTTTAAAAATGGTAACACTTAATGTTTATCTTTGTTCCATACATTCTCAATGGATATCATTAAAAAAATGCTAACCTTTCTGAAATACTGTGATCGAGGACAGTCAAAAGCCCATAACCTTTAAAAATTAAGAGAACCATAGATTGAACCATTCTGAAACAAATATAAAATAATCTTACCCTGAAATTAAAGATAAATCCTAATTTCAAACTTCAATTACTAGATTAAAAATCATGCATTTCTTAATAAATGATTAACATTTTTAAATAGCCTAAGTGTAACACAAATGTTCACAATAAACATGATTTTTAAATCTCATTTACATCAATTTATAGGCAAATGGAAGGAATTTAGTGTTCAATTGCTGTAATCATTTAAATCGGCTTTCTAGTGGGTTCCTGTGAACGCGCTCAATTGCAGTGGATTTTTGTGCTCTCAAATGCCCAGTACTGCGGGACCCAAAATCCTATTCATAGAAAACTTTATAGACAGGGTCATTTTTATGTAAAAATAAGACCCTTTAATGTTTGAAGGGGTCGCGGGTTGGTTGAGAGAGTCTTTTAAAACTACTACTATTATCGGCCATAAAAACTAAAATACCTTTTGTTAAATTTTGCACTAAAATGATTTGTATCCTTTATCCTTGTCGGTGCACTGTGGAGAGCTTGATTGTATTCATGCATAGTCTTTTTGTCTGGTTAGCACACAAAGCTTTTCACAGTACACTTGACAATAATTAACTAAATTAAAAATTGGAGCAAGAATGCAATTATTATGCTGAACAAAGGGAATGATTTTGAAAAATCATCAAAGTACTTACTGAAGCAGTATCTACGCTGTGACACAATGTTACTGAGAAAGCACAGAGTAGTTTGGTAAGGGCATGGGAGGTATGCAGAAATGAGTACAGCAAATTGTGTTTAGATTACAACAATTGAGTTAATCATGATAGGTTTTAAAAATGGGTATTTATTCCATCTTTTGACCATCGGTTTCAACTAGCACCCAATATTTAATTCAAGGCCATCATTTCCTGAAGTGATAATCTTAGGAAAGTTTCATTATGTTACAACAATCAGATAGAAAGATTGTGATATTTACCATTCAATGACAGAAAGAATTTTAATGTGAATAATTGAATGATGGAATTCCAGTTCAAATAGTTATTTTTCAATGCCTTTGTGATTCTACTAAGCAGTAATTACTCGTCATATTATTAAATGATTACGGAAACCTAAACAGACAAAGCAAGTTTTTTTTGTTTCTACCATGAAGCAATCACACTTCATACCATTTAGTGCATTGCCATAGTGAAATGTTCAATTCTACTTTTCTGTAATTGGAATAGAAACTTCCAGACTTGAGTTTTTACCCTTGCATCAACCCCTCACAAATAATGGCAATTGCCGTAAGCCTCGCTTGTCAATTTTGACCCTCATATCATCTGAAGCAGACCAATTTTTTTTAAATCGTAAAAAAATGCTAGCTTAGGAAGACCACTGCCAAAAGAAAAATTGTATTATATATAAACTGTGTAAAGGAAACACAATATTGTATAATTTATTTCGAAATTATTTGTTTCCAAGGAAATGGTTAGGCTTTACAGGTTTGAAGATAAATTGGGTGAAAAATGTAAAAGCGTCCATTCATATTTTGGGCTGTAAGTGTATTATTATTCAGCAAGGCAATAGACTTTTTAAAAGTCAGGAAATAGAGTTTCCAGTGACAAAAAATGATCGTCTAGTGGAGCTTTGATGTGGCACTAACAGTAATTGAACAGTCGCAATCCAAGCATGCGAGCCGAAAAGTAAATATACTTCTGTATTTGCCTTAGATTCAGAAGTGTTCAGCAGACTCTGTTTTAAAACAATTTGTTGTTTCTGTAGTCTATGGTGAAACAAACCACTAGTCAAGTAATTTGCTCTTGAAAGTTATTGATTTTGGCAAATGATAAACATTGCATTAAGATCAGATGAATAACTTGTTTTGTAATTTACATCTCACAGACTGTGTATTGGCATACATAATGTTTACAAAAAATGGTGTAAGCATATACTTAGTATGGAGATGTGTGGTTATATCATGATACATTCTAATTTTGATTATTCCGACACGAACTGTTTAATCCATTAAATCATTCTGTTCCCTGTAAATCATTATGAAACGTAATTCATAGATTATGCTTAGTTATCATTACCATAGGTGATTTAAATCATGTTTACCATTTCTAAATTAAACCTAAAGGCAACTAATTAAAACTGAAATCAACTTATTTGTAAACATCATGGAAGTCCTGTTGCCAGTTCTAATGAATGGTTTTGTTTAATGTTTATAAAGTATCATTGTATATAAGTATAAGAAAGCCATCTACCAGACTCTCTTCCAAACTCTTTGATATGAATATATTAAAAGGTAAATTGATAAGGCTGTTCTGAAAGCCTCCTTGGAAAAAATGCAACATCAATAATTATAGGCAGCATGGAGTGAATTCGGTGCTTCTGGAGTATAAAAAATGTAAAAAGAATCTTAAGAAAAAAATTAGAAAAGCCAAAAGAAGATATGACGTTGCTTTGGCAAGTAAGGTGAAAGTAAATCCAAAGGGTTTCTACAGCTATATTAATAGCAAAAGGATAACGAGGGATAAAATTGGTCCATTAGAGAGACAGAGTGGACAGCTATCTGCAGAGTCAAAGAGATGGGGAAGATATTGAACAATTTATTTTCTTCAGTATTCACCAAGGAGAAGGATATTGAATTATGTGAGGTAAGGGAAACAAGTAGAGTAGCTATGGATACTATGAGATTCAAAGAAAAAGAAGTACTGACACTTTTGAAAAATATAAAAGTGGATAAGTCTCCAGGTCCTGACAGGATATTCCCCAGGACATTGAGGGAAGTTAGTATAGAAATAGCAGGGGCTATGACAGAAATATTTCAAATGTCATTAGAAACGGGAATAGTGCCCGAGGATTGGCGTACTGCGCATGCTGTTCCATTGTTTAAAAAGGGTTCTAAGAGTAAACCTAGCAATTATAGACCTGTTAGTTTGACTTCAGTGGTGGGCAAATTAATGGAAAAGATACTTAGAGATAATATATATAAGCATCTGGATAAACAGGGGCTCTGATTAGGAAAAGTCAACATGGATTTGTGCCTGGAAGGTCATGTTTGACTAATCATCTTGAAATTTTTGAAGACGTTACTAGGGAAATTGATGAGGGTAAAGCAGTGGATGTTGTCTATATGGACTTTAGTAAGGCCTTTGACAAGATTCCTCATGGAAGGTTGGTTAAGAAGGTTCAATTGTTGGGTATAAATGCAGGAGCAGCAAGATGGATTCAACAGTGGCTGAATGCGAGACGCCAGAGAGTAATGGTGGATGGCTGTTTATCAGGTTGGAGGCAGGTGACTAGTGGGGTGCCTCAGGGATCTGTGTTGGGTCCACTGTTGTTTGTCATGTACATCAATGATCTGGATGAAGGTGTGGTAAATTGGATTAGTAAGTATGCAGATGATACTAAGCTATGTGGTGTTGAGGATAATGAAGTAGATTTCCAAAGTTTACAGAGAGATTTAGGCCATTTGGAAGAATGGGCTGAAAGATGGCAGATGGAGTTTAATGCTGATAAGTGTGAGGTGCTACATCTTGGCAGGACAAATCAAAATAGGACGTACATGGTAAATGGTAGCGAATTGAGGAATGCAGTTGAACAGAGGGATCTAGGAATAACTGCATAGTTCCCTGAAGGTGGAATCTCATGTAGATAGGGTGGTAAATAATGCTTTTGGTGTGCTAGCCTTTATAAATCAGAGCATTGAGTATAGAAGTTGGGATGTTAAGTTAAAATTGTACAAGGCATTGGTGAGACCAATTCTGGACTATGGTGTACAATTTTGGTCACCCGATTATAGGAAGGATGTCAACAAAATAGAGAGAGTACAGAGGAGATTTACTAGAATGTTACCTGGGTTTCAGCAACTAAGTTACAGAGAAAGATTGAACAAGTTAGGTCTTTATTCTTTGGAGCGCAGAAGGTTAAGGGGGGACTAGATAGAGGTCTTTAAAATGATGAGAGGGATAGATAGAGTTGACGTGGACAAGCTTTTCCCATTGAGAGTAGGGAAGATTCAAACAAGAGGACATTACTTCAGAATTAAGGGACAGAAGTTTAGGGGTAACATGAGGGGGAACTTCTTTACTCAGAGAGTGGTAGCTGTGTGGAATGAGTTTCCAGTGGAAGTGGTGGAGGCAGGTTCGATTTTATCATTTAAAAATAAATTGGATAGGTATATGGATGGGAAAGGAATGGAGGGTTATGGTCTGAGTGCAGGTAGATGGGACTAGGGGAAAATAATTGTTCGGCACGTACTTGTAGGGCCGAGATGGCCTGTTTCCGTGCTGTAATTGTTATATGGTTATCACCGGTGGTTCCTCAGAATCATTAGTTCATGATCATTCAAGGTGGATAACACAGATGCCTTACATATCTGGCAGAAGGAATGCACCACCTCGCAAACAACCTGCCCACCCAGAACACCATGCATCTCCTGCCATATATGTAGATGAATTTGCAGATTCCACTTGGTCCCATCAGTCAGCAATCGTAACAAGTGATCCTTAATCCTGAGAGACTGTCTAAAAGAGAAAAACGTCATGTAATTCTCCAGCACGTTTACAGTTACAGTTAAATTTATTCCTCTAAGTATTTGAGGAATAAATGTAATACTTTTTGACCAATACCGTAATATGATATGACAATGACTGACCATTACCAGCTTATGGCTTCTGTACTCATGAAAATTAACGTACTGTACTATGCTCTTGGATTTATGTACTGTAACTTACAGGTCACTATAGAGTTTTATTTTGTACAGTATTGGCGCACGATATTGTTAAGGCACCAAAACTACATACTGCACCTGTGGATAGTAGTTTTCATGGAAGCCAAAAGTCATCTTTTACTTTTTTCCTAAATTTGCTTTAATCAGTTGCAATGTTCTATATATGTAAAGAAAGCATCACGATATTTTAATCCCAAATATATCCAGCAAAATATTTTTTTTTAATTTATTTCAATTTATTTTTAGGAGGAAGCAATCCATGGATTTCATATTAGCAGCTACTTTGAATATATGGAAAAGCTGGAAAAATCCTACAGAACAACTATACTTGCAGAAATGAAGAACATAAATATAAAGTGAAAACAGATTGAAGATTTGATGGACTACTTTTCTGGTAGCTCCATCCTTTTCAATTGTTATTTATGTAATTTTATTGGAAGAATATATTATAAAATCTTAAATATTCCCACAACAATGCAGGTTTACGTATAGATGGTAAGCTGTGACTGAAAAGCATTTTCGCAAATGTTTGAATAAAATTACCAGAATTTTACAAAATCCAACTGCTGCAAAGTAAATAAAATATATTTTTGGAGGCTGATAAGATGTGATCAAATGCATTTCATATTCCTTTAGCTTTCAGTTTAAATTTAACAAATAGTAGTGTGGACATTTGGGAACAATCGAAAAGTTATTGTATTCTTCTAGAGTTAGGCCTGAGAGACATTGTGACCTAGTAGAGG
Organism: Leucoraja erinaceus; assembly: GCF_028641065.1. Taxonomy (NCBI): domain Eukaryota; kingdom Metazoa; phylum Chordata; class Chondrichthyes; order Rajiformes; family Rajidae; genus Leucoraja; species Leucoraja erinaceus. Next base: position 58,508,255 of record NC_073381.1, read on the forward strand.
ACGTGCAAATGAGAATTTAAAAAAAATATATATTGTGAATCTACTGAACTGTGAGTCTGTAATGTACTTGCAATAAATGATTTGTTAGCCCTTAATGACAATACAATGAGTTGTTTGGCAATTTGGTGGCCTGCACTCTGCCTGAAATGCTATAAAATTGAATGTGGTGGCCTGCACCCTGCCTGGAGTGCTATGCAATTGAATGTGGTGGCCTGCATCCTGCCTGGAGTGCTATGCAACTGGCCACCAATATTGGAATTGGTGGAGACTTGGAATATTGCGTTGGGGGACCAGCCCTCCCGTGTGAACATGGGAGCGAACGGGTTCCACTTAGTCTAGTATGCTATAAATTGTTTGTTTTTAAAAAAAAATGAAATGCTGGATGTACTCAGCAGATCAGGTAGCATCTGTGAAAGGAGAAACAAGCTCAATGTTTTAAGGTGTGTCATTTCTTCAGACTAATTAAGACAACCTGTTATTTATTATTATTAGTAACAATAATAATGGACATTTTGGTCACAATGGATAAGATGCTGGAGGGTTAAAGGCCCTGTTTCTACTTTCTATGACTATGAATAATTGGTATCTAGATTGATAAAATATCTTATTTAATTTTATATTGCCATAGTTCTGCTTTAATAAGGTAAATATTTATGTGCACTTTCATATTTTTATATTATTTTCATTGGTATCATTTAAAAATAAATTGGATAGGCATATGGATGAGAAGGGAATGGAGGGTTATGGTATGAGTGCAGGCAGGTGGGACTAAGGGGAAAAAAAAAAATTTGTTCGGCACGGACTTGTAGGGCCGAGATGGCCTGTTTCCGTGATGTAATTGTTATATGGTTATATGTTATATATACTGGGACCTTAATGATTAATTTGAGCATTGTAAATACTGAACAAACCCATCGAGTGCTTATTATTTTCTATGTGCTTTGTAATGTACAAGTCTGCACTTTAAACTATAATTGTAATCATTTGCTTCTAACGTTATCAAATATTTCGTATTGGACTTCGTTGATAAAAGATTCACACCTCTGAAAGCAGATTTTCATTAAAATATTTATTTTGGACGGGAGGTGGTAGTTGGGGGCGATTGCGGTGCCATTGTAACTTGAAGTTCCTCCAATGCGATGTAATTTAGATTGCTGAAGAATGTTAGCCAGTAATCATTACACCATTTAAATTGAAGGGATCGAGTTTATAATATGCTGTCAAATGTATTTGTTACATGAAGCACATTTTTGGAACATTTAACAATAAATCACATCTGTGCTAATGAACCAATTATTGCACATTTAAGCTATTGTCCATTTAGTTGTCCAAATATATTTTGAAACAAAAATCTGTGAAGCTCCTTAGTAAATTCAAATTTAATTGATCATTCTACATAACCACAAACAAAATAATTTGAAACTGTTTAGTTTCATGGTGATTTTTAAACCACCTTTTAAACATAGATTTTGAGTGGTAACCAAAAGATCCAGTGTGAGAGGAGGGGTGCAGATGGAAGTCCCAGGATATTTATGATCTGGAATCCAATGCCTGAAGGTATGGTGTTTGTGAATACGATTGTGGGTTTTAAAATACAATTGGATGGAAAAATGTATGGAAGGCTATCGGGAAAGAGTGAAGAAATTACACTGGAACTATTGCAGATCCTATGAAGTGAATAGCCACCTCAATGATTTTGTAGCATTATTATCATCAAACCATGACAATCAACATAGAAGTCACATCTGACCAGCAGTTTAAGTGTGTAGGATCTACTGAAGCCCACGACAGAAAGCAAAGAACAAATGCCACTTAGCTGAGCCAGACACCTTGTGTCACGTTTATTCCAGAAGCCCCTTTTACCTACATTCTCACCAATCATGTCCCGTGTGTAGATAAGGCTAATTAGTGCATCTGATCTTGAAGTTGTTATTGAGCTCTTGTGGCTGGACCTTCTCGTGAGGCTGCTGGCGAGTTGCCAGCAGTGACGGGCTGTGTGCAAAACCAACATGGGCATGAAGGCGACGCCACACCTGTATCTTGCATGTAAAGACTGTAGCTACAAGGCCAGACCAGAGCTAAATATCCTGCAAAAAGTGGTTATGGCAAGAGTGGAAAGTAGTAGAGAGTGAGGAGAAGCTCTCTGCAAAATTTGTGTGAGGCATATTTTTGGCGAAGCTCTCTAGGTTTAGATTTATTTTTGACACAGTTACTGAGATACAGTAGAAAGCATTATTTTGCATGCTATCCAAACAGATCAGATATATCATACATAAATACAAGCAAGTCAAACTTAAGTACAATAGATACTGCAGAGAAAGATACAGTGCAGAATATAGTTCTCAGCATTGTACCGAATCAGTTGCATAGACAAAGTCCGTTATCCACGATGGGGTAGAGGTGAATCATATTAAAGGACATTTCAGAAGCCTGATAATGGCAAGAGGCTGTTCCTGAGTCTGATAGTGCTGGTTTCAAACTTCAGTACCTTCTGCTGGACAGGAGCAGGGAGAAGAAGAATTACCAGGGTGGGACAGGTCTTTAAATATGTTGGCTGTTTTTCTGACACAGGGTGAAGTATAGATGGTGTCAATGGTGAGAAGTCTGGTCTATGTGATGGAGTGGGCAACATCTACAACAATCTCTACAACAATCTACTACATCTCTGCAATTTCTTGCAGTCTTGTGCAGAGCTGTTCCCAAACCAAGATCTTGTGCAACCCAATAGCATAATTTATTTGGTGCATTGGCAGACGTTTCCCAGATTCTTAGATCACTTGGATCTGTTTTGGAATAAGGGAGAACAGTACAAAAGGGACGGATTGCATCTTAACAGGTGGGGAACCAGCATTCTGGCAGACAAGTTTGCCACTGCTACACGGGGGGTTTTAAAATTAATAACGGGGGTGGAGTGTCAAATGGGATAGTCGAGGGTGGAGTTAAAGGGAAAGAGAGTCGAGGCATAGTTAATGACCCCAGAATTAACGGGAAAGGAATCTCACAAAGGGATAGGAGAGTATGGCCAAGTGTAATAGGGATTGATGTGAAAGGTGAGATGCGTAAGGAATTAAAAGTATTGTATATGAATGCGCAAAGTATAAGTAGTAAAGTAGATGAACTTGAGGCTCAGTTAGAGGTTGGTAGATTTGACATTGTGGGGATTACTGAGACGTGGCTGCAGGAGGATCGGGCCTGGGAACGTAATATTCAGGGTTATACATCCTATAGAAAGGACAGGCAGGTGGGCAGAGGAGGGGGGGGGGGGGTAGCTCTGCTGGTGAGGGATGGAATTCAGTCCATTGCGAGGGAAGGCATAGGGACTGATGAGGTGGAGTCACTGTGGATTGAGTTGAGGAATTGTAAAGGCAAGAAGACACTAATTGGTGTTATTTACAGACCCCCAAATAGTAGCCCGGGTGTAAGTTGCAGCAGGAGTTAAAACTGGCATGTAACAAAGGTAATGCCACTATGGTGATGGAGGATTTCAATATGCAGGTAGACTGGGAAAATCAGGTTGGTTCAGGACCCCAAGAAAGAGAGTTGGTGGAGTGCCTCCGAGATGGATTCTTAGAGCAGCTTGTAATGGAGCCGACCAGAGAAAAGGCAATTCTGGATTTAGTGTTGTCCACTGAACCAGATATGATAAGAGAACTCGAGGTAAAGGAGGTAGTGATCATAATATGATTAGTTTTCATCTGCAATTAGAGAAGGAGAAGGTTAAATCGGAAGTGTCAGTGATGCAGTTGAACAAAGGGGACTATGAAGGCATGAGAGGAGAGCTGGCCAAGGTAGACTGGAAAGGGATCCTACGCAGGAATGACGGTGGAACAGCAATGGCAGGAATTTCTGGACATAATAGAAACATAGAAAATAGGTGCAGGAGTAGGCCATTCGGCCCTTCCGGAAGTCCGGTAATCCGGAAGACGCAGGATCATTTCATTCCAAAAAGGAAGAAAGATTCTAAGGGGAGTAGGAGGCAACCGTGGATGACAAGAGAAGTTAGGGATAGAATAAAACTAAAAAAGATGTATAACACAGCAAAGAGTAGCCGAAAGCCAGAGGTTTCATAGGACAACAGAAGGAAACAAAACGGGCAATATGGGCTGAAAAGATGAAGTATGAGGGGAAGCTGGCCAGGAATATAAAGAAGGACAGTAAAAGCTTCTTTAGATATGTTAAGGGAAAAAGAGTAGCAAAGTCAAATGTGGGTCCCTTGAAGGCAGACACAGGTGAAATTATTATGGGCAACAACGAAATGGCAGAAGAGTTGAATAGGTACTTCGGATCTGTCTTCACTAAGGAAGACACAAACAATCTCCCAGATGTACTGGAGGACAGAGGATCTAAGAGGGTAGAGGAACTGAAATAAATTTTCATTAGGCAAGAAATAGTATTGGGTAGGCTAATGGGACTGAAGGATGATAATTCCCCTGGGCCTGATGGTCTGCATCCCAGGGTCCTCGGGGAGGTGGCTCTAGAAATAGTGGACGCATTGGTGATCATTTTCCAATGTTCAATAGATTCAGGATCAGTTCCTGTGGATTGGAGGATAGCTAATGTTATCCCACTTTTCAAGAAAGGAGCGAGAGAGAAAACGGGGAATTGCAGACCAGTTAGCCTGACTTCGGTGGTGGGAAAGATGCTGGAGTCAATTATTAAAAAGGTAATAATGAGGCATTTGGATAGCAGTAAAATGATTAGTCCAGGTCAACATGGATTTATGAAAGGGAAATCATGCTTGACTAATCTTCTGGAATTTTTTGAGGATGTGACAAGTAAAATGGATGAAGGGGTGCCAGTGGATGTAGCGTATCTAGACTTTCAGAAAGCCTTTGATAAGGTCCCGCACGGGAGACTGGTGACTAAAATTAGAGCACATGGTATTGGGGTAGGGTGTTGGCATGGATAGAAAATTGGTTGCCAGACTGGAAGCAAAGAGTAGGAGTGAACGGGTCCTTTTCAGAATGGCAGGCAGTGGTGAGTGGAGTGCTGCAACTGTTCACCATATCTATTAATGATTTGGAAGAGGGAATGAGGAGCAACACTAGCAGGTCTGCGGATGACACAAAGCTGGGTGGCAGTGTGAACTGTGAAGAGGATGTTAGGAGGTCGCAGAGTGACCTGGACAGGTTGAGTGAGTGGGCAGATGTGTGGCAGATGCAGTATAATATAGATAAATGTGAGGTTATCCATTTTGGCGGCAAAAACAAGGGGGCAGATTATTATCTCAATGGGGTTAGGTAAGCGGGAGGTACAGCGAGACCTGGGCGTCCTTGTACACCAGTCACTGAAAGTTGGCTTACAGGTACAGCAGGCAGTGAAGAAAGCTAATGGAATGTTGTCCTTCATAACAAGAGGATGTCAGTATAGGAGTAAAGAGGTTCTTCTGCAGTTGTATAGGGCTCTGGTGAGACTACATCTGGAGTATTGTGTACAGTTTTGGTCTCCTAATTTGTGGAAGGACATCCTTGTGATTGAGGCAGTGCAGCGTAGGTTAACGAGATTGATCCCTGGGATGGCAGGACTGTCATATGAGGAAAGATTAAAAAGACTAGGCTTGTATTCACTGGAGTTTAGAAGGATGAGGGGGCATTTTATAGAAACATATAAAATTATAAAAGGACTGGACAAGCTAGATGCAGGAAAAATGGTCCCCGTGTTGGGCGAGTCCAGAACCAGGGGCTGCACTTAGAATAAAGGGGGAGCATTTAAGACTGAGGTGAGAAAAAACATTTTCACCCAGAGAGTTGTGAATTTATGGAAGTCACTGTATGGATTTATGAAAGATTTAGATAGAGCTCTAGGGGCTAGTGGAGTCAAGGGATATGGGGAGAAGGCAGGCATGGGTTATTGATAGGGGACGATCAGCCATGATCACAATGAATGGCTGTGCTGGCTCGAAGGGCTGAATGGCCTCCTGCTATTTTCTATGTTTCTATGCTTGTAAGAGTTAGAAACATAGACATAGAAAATAGGTGCAGGAGTAGGCCATTCGGCCCTTCGAGCCTGCACCGCCATTCAATATGATCATGGCTGATCATCCTACTCAGTATCCCACCCCTGCCTTCTCTCCATACCCCCTGATCCCTTTAGCCACAAGGGCCACATCTAACTCCCTCTTAAATATAGCCAATGAACTGGCCTCGACTGCCTTCTGTGGCAGAGAATTCCACAGATTCACCGCTCTCTGTGTAAAAAATGATTTTCTCATCTCGGCCCTAAATGACTTCCCTCTTATCCTTAAACTGTAACCCCTAGTTCTGGACTTCCCCAACATCGTGAATAATCTTCCTGCATCTAGCCTGTCCAACCCCTTAAGAATTTTGTAAGTTTCTATAAGGTACCCCCTAAATCTTCTAAATTCTAGCGTGTACAAGCCGAGTCTATCCAGTCTTTCATCATATGAAAGTCCTGCCATCCCAGGAATCAGTCTGGTGAACCTTCTCCGTATTCCCTCTATGGCAAGAATGTCTTTCCTCAGATTAGGAGACCAAAACTGTACGCAATACTCCAGGTGTGGTCTCACCAAGACCCTGTACAACTGCAGTTGAACCTCCCTGCTCTTATACTCAAATCCTTTAGCTATGAATGTTAACATACCATTTGCTTTCTTCACTGCCTGCTGCACCTGCATGCCTACTTTCAATGACTGGTGTACCATGACACTCAGGTCTCGTTGCAGCTCCCCTTTTCCTAATCAGCAACCATTCAGATAATAGTCTACTTTCCTGTTTGTGCCGCCAAAGTGGATAACCTCACAATTATCCACATTATACTGCATCTGCCATGCATTTGCCCACACACCCAACCTATCCAAGTCACCTTGCAGCCACCTAGCATCCTCCTCATAGCTAACAATGCCCCCCGGCTTCGTGTCATCCGCAAACTTGGAGATGTTGCATTCAATTCCCTCATCCAGATTATTAATATATATTGTAAATAGCTGGGGTCCCAGCACTGAGCCTTGCGGTACCCCACTAGTCACTGCCTGCCATTCTGAAAAGGACCCGTTTACTCCTACTCTTTGCTTCCTGTCTGCCAGCCAGTTCTCAATCCACATCAATACTGAACTCCCAAAACCGTGTGCTTTAAGTTTGTATACTAATCTCTTATGTGGGACCTTGTCGAAAGCCTTCTGAAAGTCCAGATATAACACATCCACTGGTTCTCCCTTATCCACTAGTTACATCCTCGAAAAATTCTATAAGATCCGTCAGACATGATTTACCTTTCATAAATCCATGCTGACTTTGTCCAATGAATTCACCACTTTCCAAATAAGCTGCTATCCCATCTTTAATAACTGACTCCAGAATTTTCCTCACCACCGATGTTAGACTAACTGGTCTGTAATTCCCCGTTTTCTCTCTCCTTCCCTTATTAAAAAGTTTGGTTACATTAGCTACCCTCCAGTCCTCTGGAACTACTCCAGAATCTAGAGTTTAAAAAAATTATTACTAATGCATCCACTATTTCTGCGGCTACTTCCTTAAGTACTCTGGGATGCAACTTATCTGGCCCAAGGGATTTATCGGCCTTTAATCCATTCAATTTACCAAACACTACTTCCCGGCTAACCTGGATTTCACTCAGTTCCTCCATCTCATTTAACCCTCGGTCCCTTGCTATTTCCAGCAGATTATTTATGTCTTCCTTAGCGAAGCCAGAACCAAAGTAGTTATTCAATTGTTTAAGAGGGAACTGCAGATGCTGGAGAATCGAAGGTTACACAAAAAAGCTGGAGAAACTCAGCGGGTGCAGCAGCATCTATGGAGCGAAGGAAATAGGCAACGTTTCGGGCCGAAACCCTTCTTCAGACTGATCGGGGACGGGGGTGGGCGGGGACAAGAAAGGGAACAGGAGGAGGAGGAGCCCGAAGGCTGGGGGATGGGAGGAGACAGCAGGGGGGCTGAGGAGGGGGAGGAGACAGCAAGGACTAACAAAATTGGGAGAATTCGATGTTCATGCCCCCGGGATGCAGACTCCCCAAACGGAATATGAGGTGCTGTTCCTCCAATTTCCGGTGCTGCTCGCTGTGGCCATGGAGGAGACCCAGGACAGAGAGGTCGGAGACGGAGTGGGAGGGGGAGTTTAAGTGCTGAGCCACCGGGAAGTCAGCTTGGTTATTGCGGACCGAGCGGAGGTGTTCGGCAAAATGATCGCCCAACCTCCGCTTGGTCTCACCGATATAGATCTGCTGACATCTAGAGCAGCGGACGCAATAGATGAGGTTGGAAGAGATGCAGGTAAACCTCTGTCGCACCTGGAACGATTGCTTGGGTCCTAGAACGGAGTCGAGAGGGGAGGTAAAGGGACAAGTGTTGCATCTCTTGCGGTTGCAAGGGAAAGTGCCCGGGGAGGGGGTGGTACGAGAGGGAAGGGAAGAATTGACAAGGGAGTTATGGAGGGAGCGGTCTTTGCGGAAGGCAGATATGGGGGGAGATGGGAAGATGTGGCGAGTGGTGGGGTCACGTTGGAGGTGGCGAAACTGACGGAGGATTACTTTTTGTATGTGACGGCTGGTGGGGTGAAAGGTGAGGACTAGGCCTGCCATGTCCTTGTTCCCCATGATCAATTTGCCTGTTTCTGACTGCAAGGGATCTACAATTGTTTTAACTGATCTTTTCCTCTTCACATATCTACAAAAACGTTTGCAGTCAGTTTTTATGTTCCCTGCCAGTTTTCTTTCATAATCTATTTTCCCTTTCCTAATTAAGCCTTTTATCCTCCTCTGCTGGACTCTGAATTTCACCCAGTCCTCTGGTAGGCTGCTTTTTCTGGCTAATTTGTATGCTGGAGTCATGACAAATTTAATCAGTCTCCTTTGGAAGTGGAGCTGTTGATATGCATTATTGGTCCGCCTCAATGTGGTTGGTCCACGACTGATCACTAGAATTATTTTGAACAAGGAATCTGACACGCTCAAATATTTCCACTTGCACGCAATTGATGCTGATTGGAGCATGTACTCTACCATGCTTCCTGAAATGGAGTGCATACTCCATAACTAACTCCAACTTGCTGACATCGAGGGAGAGGTTATTGTCCTGTCCAAGTTAGGGATTCCACACTTAATTCACCAACCATATTAAGTCAAAAGACAAGTAGCCAAATGAATTACATATTGATTTAAAAAGTGAAAGTACAGAACAGGTATAAATGGTAATTATTCATATATTAGGAAAGTTAAGTTCAACGTTCTATAAATGTGCTGTGACCTCAGTTACTTATGATTTATTTAAACTGTTTTGGGATTAGCAATATGCAACTCAATATCAAATTTTGCAGATGTTATGAAACTAAATATGTCTGAAGAAGAGTGCATCATAATTCAAGTCAGAACATTTGCAGACTGGATGATTACATATCATTAATAATTGGAATGAAACACTTTAAAAAATAAATGTCATTTGCTTCTCAAAAATAAGAAAAAGTAGAAGAGCAAAGAAATGTTAATTTATTTAAATTAATAAAAGTAGTACTCGTCAATGGAGTAATCAAAAAAGTTAATGCATCAAGATTAATTTCAAGCAAGCCAATTAAAATAATAAGGGAATGTTAAAGCTGCATGGTTTCCCTGGGAAGGTCAGAATCGTAGTTTCTAGATTACAAAAAGTACTAAAATCCAAAAATAATTTGCAAGAACTGAAAGATTAAGCTGTCAAGAAAATTAGACATCGAAAAAAACAATGTGTAAGGAGATATGATAGGTGTCTTCACACTTTTAACTGGTTGGACAGCACTGATGTAAAAAATGTTTCTACATTGAAGTGGGCATAAAACAAAATGGTTGCCCATAAAATTATGGGAAATGAAGTGCAACTTCTTTAATAGAAATTTATTTCCATGGGAAATAGTTGAGAAAAATTGTTTTCAAAGGGAGACAAATCAAATATATGATTGGAAAGGGAATTGCAAATTATACTTTGCAGGAAGGATCTGCAGATGCTGGTTTACACTGCAGATTGACACAAAATGCTGGAGTAAGTCAGCGGGACAAGCAACATCACTGGATAGAACGAAAGGGTGATGTTTCGGTCGAGACCCTTCTTCAGACTGAATCAGGGGAAAGGGAGACACAAAGATAAGGGAGTGTAAGGTGTGAAAACGAGGCATCAAAAGGGATGGAGCTCAAGGAAAATGTAGAATAGATCACTGTTAGCTAGGAGAAGAAGACAATGAAGCATACAGAGTTAAAATTTAATCAAGACAGACTGTTGGAGAATTTGGAAGGGGAGGGATGAAGAGAGAGAGAGAGAGAGAGAGAGAGAGAGAGAGAGAGAGGCAAAACAAGGATTACATGAGGTTAGAGAAATCAATATTAATACCACTGGGGTGTAAGCTGCCCAAGCGAAATACGAGGTGCTGTTCCTCCAATTTATCCTCGGCCTCTGTGACATTAGAGGAGGCCCAGGACAGAAAGGTCAGTATAGGAATGGGAGGAAGAGTTATTTTAGCAACCGGGAGATCAGGTAGGGTAGGCAGATTATACTGAAGTTCTGAGATCAGATTAACTAGAATGGGATGCGTTTTGTGGACATCAATCAGCACAGTGGTTGTTAATAGCCTCTTTGTATGCTTGTTAATGCCCATGGATGTGTGTCAATGTTGTAAATTGGTTACCAAGTATAGAATTAGGCAAGCAGTGTAAATATTCCAAGAATCTAAGATAATTTGAGTGGGTGAATAAAATGTCGACTAAATGCTTTCCTCAACCCAGTAAAAATCCGGGGGGGATATATACTTGCCCAATGAGCTAGAGTATCAAACATTTGAAGAAATAAATGAAAAGAGGAAAAAAAGCATTTGTTTCATACTTGCTCACAGCACCAAAACATTCCAAAGTACTCTTGAGGGCAATGAAGTGCTTCCTTTTGGAATGCAGGCCACTATTGCAATGTAGGATGTCAACAGCAAATTTCCACATTGCAAAATCATTCCAATGGTAATGTCACAATTAAATAATCTGTTAGAGTTTTGTTGAATGCAGAATAAACATAATCTGGAGACAACAAATCTATCTGAAGAAGGGTCTCGAACTGAAACGTCACCCATTCCTTCTCTCCAGAGATGCTGCTTGTCCCGCTCAGTTACCCCAGCTCTTTGTGCCTATCTTCAGTTTAAACTAGCATCTGCAGTTCCTACTTGCACATTAAATATATCTTGGAGTTTGACCCCAGCTATGTGGTGCTCTGCAAATTAAACAATGAAATGTTGCTGTGCTACAATTCTTCCGGCAGCCTGTTTACATAATGAGTTACCATATCAGTAATATTGCAGATACTTCTGTTCCATTGAGTCAATGTTTTATAATGTGCTAATACTTTTGTTAAGGGAACAATTTTATTTTAATTGACTTGTAGGCCTTTGAATCCCTGGAATGGGACTAAATATCCTTTGCATTTTCCAAGCAGTAAGCTTCTGTTGACAGGCTGGTTTGGGGGAATAGATAATTAGACCCGGCACTTCAAGATTTAATGGTGTCATAAACAACTCCAATAGGACCAAAGCCTATTATAGTTACACGCTGTTCAACTTGCATATATAGAAATCAATGCCAATTCTGCATTATTTATACACAGTATTGATAATTGCAGCTATGTGTCACATGAGAAAATCTTAACTATATGCATTAATGATAATTATTTTTTTTTTAGTCTGCTAAATACTTTTGTCAACAATGGTATACAATCAATCAATGCATTTGATATGCCTTTCCCCCTCATTAAATTGAACAAGATAGTAATGTCATTAATGTTCACCGGGTGGCATCTGCAATGGCTGCCTCGCCAATAGTCTGTCACGTCCTTTCCTTCTTTGTTGTTTTGGAGCTCCAACCGCAGGAGTCTGCGGGCTTTAACATCGTGCAGCTCGCAGTCCCTGGTTTAGGGACCGACTTCGGGAGCTCCAAGCCGCAGGAGTGGGAGCCCCGACGCAGGAGCTTCGATTGCAGGCTGCGGGGGCTTCGATTGCCCTGACTGTGGATGATTCGAATGCCCTGACTGCGGGAGAAAAGTAAGGAAGAAGATTATACTTTATTGCCTTCCATCACAGTGGGAAATCCACTGTGGTGGATTTTTATGTTAACTTTTATGTACAGTGCATTCAGAAAGTATTCTGACCTCTTCACTTTTTCCACGTTTTGGTACGTTACAGCCTCATTATAAAATGGATTAAATTCATGTGTTTAGAAATGTTTGCAAAGTAATTAAAAAGAAATAACTGAAATATCACATTTACGTAAGAATTCGGACCCTTTACGCAGTACTTTGTTGGGGCACCTTTGGCAACGATTACAGCCTCAAGTCTTCTTGGGTATGACGCTACAAGCTTGGCACACCTTTATTTGAGTAATTTTTCCCATTCTTCTCTGCAGATCCCCTCAAGCTCTGTCAGGTTGGATGGGGAGCGTCGATGCACAGCTATTTCCAGGTCCCTCCAGAGATGTTCAATCGGGTTCATGTCCGGGCTTTGGCTGGGTCACTCAAGGACATTCTCAGATTTGTCACAAAACCACTCCTGCGTTGTCTTGGCTGTGTGCTTAGGGTCGTTGTCCTGGTGGAAGATGAATCTCCACCCCAGTCTGAGGTCCAGAGGCTCTGGAGCAGGTTTTCATCAAGGATCTCTGTACTCTGTTTTTCTTTCCCTCGATCCTGACTAGTCTTCCTGTTCCTGCCGCTGAAAAACATCCCACACAAGCAAGATGTTTACACCACTATGTGACTTCACAGAGGCTCTGTTTTTCTCAATTTCTCACAAACTCTGTTTTTCTCCTCGCCTTGACTAGTCTTCCTGCCGCTGAAAGGGTGCGTTATGGTATTGCCAGTGATGAGCCGTGCCTGGTGGAAAACCGGCCATTTTTTTCCAGATGACCAAAGCTCGCGTTTGGCCCAAACCCCAAAACGTCTGCCTCCTCCCTGGAGACCGGGAGACGCTTAAAAATCTGTAAATCATTGCTTAAATGTTAGTCAGTTAGTTTGGAGGGCTTTTATGTGAGGGGGGTGCTCTGGAGGCGGGGAGCGGTCAGTGCCTTACCGGTTCGCCGTGCAGTAAGCTCCGCAGCGCTTCATCAAGGATCTCTACCCCTGTACTCCAAATGTTTTTCCGCGAATTCGGCGGCGTCCAGCGGCAAGCTCCGGAGCGCTGTCCTGCGGACTATTTGGAGCCGCGCAGCTAGAGTCCTTGGAGCTCCAACCGGCCCCGCGGCCGGACGGAGCCCCCAGCTCCGCTGCTCCAAATCCAGCGACGCTCCGCAATGTTGTGTGTCCCCACAGCAAGATTGTCCCCGCTGGTATCCCAGCCTGCCGACCCCGACTTCCCAGAGCTGGGACGTTCACCCTCGCAGCCAGGGGTAGGGGGTATGGCGCCGCACGCGGCCGGACGGAGCCCCCAGCTCCGCGATTGGGAGTCGCCGACCAGGTAGTGATAAGAATTAAAGTTTCCCCCTGCCTGCAATGATTCTCCCGGTCACCCGGGAGACAGTCCAGACGCTACCTACCTAATCTACGGAAATCCGAAAATAAATTCAAGGACAAAAGAGTTCAGGACAAAGATTTCAATATTGGTTTCATCAGACCAGAGAATCCTGGTGGTTCCAAATTACTTCAAAAATGAAGGCGGCCACTGTGCTCTTCGAGACCTGCACTTCTGCAGAAATGGTTTTATACACTTCCCCAGATCTATGACTCGGCACTATCCTGTCTCGGAGGTCTACAGACAATTCCTTTGTCTTCATGACTTGTTTTTTGCTCTGACGTGCACTGTCAACTGTGGGACCTTATATAGACAGGGGTGTGCCTTTCCAAATCATGTCCAATCAATTTAATTTACCACTGGTGGACTCCAATCAAGTTATAGAAACACCTCAAGGATAATCAATGGAAACAGGGTGAACCTAAGCTCAATTTAGAATGTCATAGCGAAGGTTCTGAATACTTACGTAAATGTGATATTTCAGTTATTTATTTTTAATTACTTTGCAAAAATTTCGAAACACCTGTTTTCACATCCTCAATCTGGGTTAATGTGTGTAGATTGATGATTAAAAAATTGAATTTAATCCATTTTGAAATAAGGCCGTAACGTAACAAAATGTGGAAAAAGTGAAGGAGTCTGAATACTTTCCGAATGCACTGTAGTTATGTGACGTTGCATTTTTTAGTAAGGCTCTATGGTAAATCGAGTTTCACAGTCCCTTAATTGGTACACGTGACAATAAAAGACCTTTGAAGAAATGTGAAAATGCAAAAATCTTTGGTACCAAAAATCAACATTTTCAGAATAAAATTTTAATATGAATTTAAATTTATTTTCATTAAATAAATATGCAAATTATTTTCTACATTTGTACTTGGATTTGTACTGTTTATCATCACAATATAAACAGTTAGGTCCAAATTTTCTGTTTGCCACAACATCACTGACCTCAAACACTAACCCCACTCTCCATCTTCCTATTTCTTATACCCCTGACACTCATGCATCCGAGAAATTAATATGTGCATCTTGAGTGGTAATCCATCTCCAAATAGATGGAGAGATTCATTACACACCTTGCAGTGGCATTATTAAGTGCAATGGTTTCAGAAGATAACTATATAATGACAAAAATGGTCCCATTATAATAATTATTTTCAACACCTGTTTAATTACAGCAGAGATATTGTAGTGTATTTCAATATTAAAGGTATTTCCTTTATACTTGGCAACACTGCAGTTGAGCATTACAGAATGGTTCAATGTCAGTTGGAATAATTGTGTAGTCCCCTCATTTGCATCATCTCAGTGTATCCTCTTGGTTGATTGGTGTACTCACACAACAAATGCACTGCTAATTTTACGGGATAAAAAAAACTCATATTATCTGGTCAGCCACGTCTGTAGAAAGATATGGATAGCAACATTTCAGGTTGGGACCCTTCTTCACACTCTTCCCCCCTGAGTTCCTCCAACAGTTTGTTTCTTGCTGAATGTTCCAACATCTGCAGTTTTCTGTGTCGCCTCATATCTGCTTGAATTGCCTCATTGCTCTCCCAATTTGGAGAAGTATCAGAACAATATTTTTCAAATATTGCTTTTAATGATATGCAAGTCTATTGATTATATTTTACAACACACATTTTCAAAGTAGTGCTCTTCAAAGAGGGGATTTTGTGCTGATTGCTAATATTGTATTCAATTAGGATAGCTCAAGTAATCTGTCTTTACATGAGTAATCTCTGCAGGAAGCACAGTTCTCCTGTGGAAACAAGAAAATTGTGCTTCCTGCAGAGATTACTCTTAGTTTTGAGAGAATGGAACCAGTTCCTTTAAATTAAAACACTATTTATCCAGCATAGGTACAATCTGAGGTCTTGCCACGCAGGCTAATTCCATGGCTAATTCCAAGAAAATCTTGGTTCATATTGTCATGCTTTTATACAAAATCATGTTAGGCAAATTATAATGTTTCAAAGATTTATTGATGAATTTGATGTGTTTATGGCCCTGCAATTTTATTAAAATTGTCATATCAAAATTCGGATTCGGATTTGGATTCAATTTATTGTCATTGCACTTTTCAGTGCAACGAAATGGTTTAGCTTGCAGTCATAACATAGAATAAATAACAAACACTCAACACAGTTTAAAGTCCCAAAGTCATTGTCTCTTCCCTCCTTGCTCTCCCTCTGCGCTGTGGCAATCCAAGCCTCCGATGTTGTGATCCCGCGGCTGAATCCGTTCGGTTCAAACTCCACGGCCCGGGGCGGTCGAAACTGCCGAAGCTGCCGCCCTCCAGTCTAGCGGACGCAGCTGTAGTTGCGGGAGATCCGGAAAAACAGGTCACCACCTGTGACCTGCGAGCTCCCGATGATGTCGTCTACTGGCCCGCGACAGAGCCTCCGAGGCTCCAAGGTCAGGTCGGAAGTTGGGTCAACCACACCCCCGAAGTCGGCCAGTCTCGCGTTGGTAAGTCCTGGCTCTGCCTCCGCAGCCTCGAGGTCAGTCGCAGTTGGAGGCCGCCAGCTCCGCGATAGGCCTCAGCGCAGACGGACACGGAGACGGGGGATACGGCAGGAAAGGTTACATCCCCCCCCGAAGGAAGAGTCAAAAAACATGTTACACCCACCCCCCCCACACATACACAACTAAATAAACCGAAATAAACTGTAAAAACGGGACAAGAGAAAACAAAAAACAGAAAAGACAAACGGACTGCAGGCGAGCCGCAGCTGCAAGGCAGCGCCGCCACTTCCGGATACCTCACTAATGGTTAAGTGAGCAAAGTTTTGAGTCAGCAGGCTTGATTCTGTTCCTGCAAGATCTCACAAACAACAATGTGCTGAATGATAACTAATCTTTCATGCATTTGAAGAATACTGACAAGACCTCAAGAGAATTGGGCGCTCTTTTAATTGTGATGTGGGACCTCTAGAAGTCAGGAATACAGGACCTTTGTTTCAGGTTTCTTCCAAAAGAAGCTCCTTTGACATTACAAGAGTGTGCCAGTATCACAATACTGCAGCAATATGTTACTGTAAATTATGAAGTGACTTACAGTAGATATGTTTTAAAATGTGTGTATGCTTTTGTTTGCAAAATTTAACACTGTTTACATAAATAATTTCACTTTAATTGGTACTGTACAAAATGCCATTAAAAAAGGTGAGTAGATAATAATTATTCTTTAGAGTACATTGGTACATTGTAGAATGAACATTCATCTCCTGATATTATTTACATATAGACACATATTTCTTAAAATATGGTTCCTGTATTAACCAATATACCCTATATGACCAACAGTAATCTTTCCAAATTAAGACGTAAAGGCCCAGAAGCACTTTTGCAAAGTGCAGCGGTGTTCTCCATTATGCAAAGGAGCTCAATCAAACACACTTACAAAATGCCATTTTCCATGTTCTCATTGAGCATGATGCTAATATACAGAAAAACTATCAAATATCTGCAGTATCTTAAAACTGCAAATTATGTTTTGATATGGCATGTAAACATTTTTGTATGTATCCCCCACAAGCAATTCCAGCACATGTGAGGTCTGTATCTGCACGACTAAGGTAAGCCGCCTTATCTGATTTGTTGCATGGCTTTGATACCGGTCTCTTCTTTTAGGTTGATCTCCTTTAAAAACTAACTCCTCTCATACTTGCTCTACCCACCGATCCCCTAACTCACCAGCACCCTTGGCATTTCCAACTGGGCCCCAACCAAAATGTTCCAATAGACAATAGGTGCAGGAGTAGGCCATTCAGCCCTTCGAGCCAGCACCGCCATTCAACCATGGCTGATCTATCTCTCCCTCCTAACCCCATTCTCCTGCCTTCTCCCAATAACCTCTGGCACCTGTGCTAATCAGACTGTTTCCCAGTCTGCTTTCACTCCAGTAGCTAATCACATCTGTTCCTCTCAATATCCCAGTTTCCATCACCACCAACTCTCCTCTGCAATCATCTAAATCCATTTAATCCCCAGACCTCCAACTCTGCTGTCTATGTCCAGGTCTTTCTTTACTGCAGCATACATCTTTCAATAGCAAGGTAATTGTGAAAAGATCGATGTATATATTTAGTAATCCAACTATTATAGTAGTGTCGTGAAGCCCGTATGTGTTGGAATATTGTAGCGAAAGACCCACAGAAATTATATGTTCTACCACACTTCACCAGCTTACTAGACTTATATGGCATTTAATGTCAATATATACAGAAATCATGAAAATACTTAGTTTGATTTGTTCAAATTTATAACTAAATTATCTCTCGGATTCCTCTTCTACATGTTATCTAATGGCAATAGTTAAAATTGTACATACGGCAATATTAAGCTGTCTGCTGTGGCAGTGTTTGCAAGCTAGCCTTTGAATTGAATACATTTTATTAGCCAAATAAGTATACATTGCCAGAAAGTTGTGGAGATTAGTTTCATGCCAAAGGCTTGAGCACATGATCTAGGCTGACACACTATTGGAATAGTGAAGCAATGCAGCACTATTAAAAGTATCTTCTTTAGGATGAGACGTCGAAATTAAACCTTAATTTACTCCCCTCCCCTCCCCTCCCCCCCGTGACAACGCCACCTCCTTGTGTGCCGCTCTGATTCCTATTAACGGCAGACAGATTAGGAGGAGCTGATGGCCGGCACCGTGGACAATGTCTGCTGCTGGAAAACACATGCACCCTGAATGGCGCCCTGAGACTGAGGTGAGGCACAGCCAGGGGAGCACCAGCTGTATCCAAGTAGCAGGAATTAGATTGGCTCACCTGCACCTCATCACCACAATTTCTTGCAAAGCAGGGATGTTCCAGCCAGGAGAGGAAGCAGCGTGTTTCCCTACCGACTGTGTTTGCCCCACGCGGATCCAGACCATCCTCTTACGTGCCCAGAGATAACGAGGGACTGTGACCCCACGCGGATCCAGACCCTCACAACTTTGTGTTGGTGTAGTCGTTGTTAACACAGCGTTGCCCCCGGTACAATGCCCGTTAGACGGAAATAAAATATCCCAGCGCACAATTTCAAAATTTAAAACAATCCTTCGTCGTGTGAGAGACAACATTTATTCTTCACCCAACATTAGTGAGACAATATCAGGCCATTATCATAATACTATCCTGCTGAGTACAAATTTGTTTGGTTAGAGTTCATATGTTAATAAGTATACATAAGTCCCTATCAAATATTTAGGAATATCCTGCATTAGCCAATTGCTCCATACAATTATTTTTACTTACGGGGATGTTTCCCTTGTCTTAAAATAGTGCGCCTTGATTATCAATTGTTAAACATCTTCAGTGGTGTGCTGAATGAAGACCAGAGACACCCTGAACTGTAGAATTGCATCTCAAAAAGGAATTGATATTTTCGAAAGGAGAAATGAGAACTGCAAATAATCGTGCAAAGGTAAGAAAACTTTTCTGTAAAGGTAAGAAAACTGAGTATCTGTCAATGATAGTGTTGATTGTGTGCTGTTGTGTTAGTTGTCTCAGCTAAATTAATATAGCACATAGAATAGTTCAGTAATATAACTCGGTTTAAATTGAGAGGATGCTAAGTGGTCTGTGTACATTTCTGTGAATCATCAGTAGATTACTTCATATACAAGCTGAAAATGTATGCAGTGAGAGACAGGTTTGAGTTGATATCCTTGCTCAATCATGGAGTAAATGTTGCTTATTTTCCTTTCAAAATTAGACTTTTTGCAAGTTTTAATAAAAGATGTTGGGCCAATGGCCTGTTTCTGTGTTGTATGACTTAAAAAATGTCATGTGTTGTGCCGTCTAGTTCGAGAGTTTGTCCAACTCATCTTGTAACTTCTGAGTTTCCCCTCATTGAATCACTGTCAAATCTCATTCAATGTCATTTGTTAATCTAACCAATTGTATTGTTTAAATCTGGAAATTCCCATTTTAAATTTGTGATTATTGTTTACCTGGTTACTATTTTATAAAGAGGAATTAAAAATGTAACATTACATCACCATAAATGAGGTGAAGCAGAAATCATGATTCTTTGATGACAGAGAAGCCTGACCCTTCCAAGGATTCCTGGGGCAGGGAAGTTTGCATATTCTAATACGGTACCGTTTCTAGTTTGTTGCAAGTGCATACAATCAATCAATCAACCTTTATTGTCATCTTGCAAGCAACAGTTGTACGGTGCAAAATGAAAAGACGGTTCCCAGGGAATAGCGGAGCATCGCACATGAAATTTAAAACGTTTCACACATAATAACACTAAAAACAATCCAGTCCCTGATGGAACAGTATAAATAAATAGTTAAAAGCAGGTAAAACACAACGTTAAAATACAATAAACCAATCATAAAAAATGTCCGGGGCGGCTGATTTGAGTGGCCAGTGCCAGTTATTAAAGTGTCCAGTGCCAGTTATTAAAGTGTCCAGTGCCAGTTATTAAAGTGTCCGTGCCAGCTGCAGAATCAGGTGACTGTGAGTACAGAGTGACTGTTTAGCAGCCTCACAGCCTGTGGTAGGAAGCTGTTTAGCTGTCTTGTAGTCCGGGCTTTGATGCTTCGATATCTCTTGCCTGATGGCAGGAGATCCAGGTGTATGTGGAGGGGGTGCAGTTTGTCCTTAGCAATTATCTGAGCTTTTTTCAGACAGCGGCTCTGGAACAGTTCTTGTACCGAGGGTAGGGAGACGCCAATGATCCTCTCTGCTCCCCTCACTACCCTCTGCAGAGCCTTCCTGTCCGAGCAGTTGCAGGTGGAATACCACGTATTTATGCAGTACGTGAGTACAGACTTCACCGTACCCCTGTAGAAAGTCCTGAGGATGTTGGTGGGAGTGAGGCCTGTTTTAGTTTCCTCAGGAAGTGCAGTCGCTGATGGGCCCGTTTGACGGTCCCAGTGGTGTTCCTGGACCAGGTGAGGCTGTCTGTAATTTGCACACCGAGGAACTTTATGCTCTCCACTCTCTCCACTGTGGTGCCACTGATGTTGAGGGGTGTATGCTTTGGCTGCGCCCTCCTGAAGTCGACAACCATCTCCTTCGTTTTGTCAACATTTAATTCTAGATTATTTTTGCTGCACCAGTCCACTAGTTGTTTTATTTCCTCCCTGTACATTGATTCGTCATCTCCGCTGATGAGTCCCACCACTGTTGTGTCATCCGCGAATTTTATGATCTTATTGTCAGAAAGTCCAAGATCCAGTGACACAGGGTGGTGTTGAGGCCTTAGTTTCTCCATCTCTGGTGTTAAAGGCTGAGCTGAAGTCAATGTACAGGATTCTGGCGTAGGTGTTTTTGTTTTCCAGATGCGTGAGTACTGTGTGCAGCGTGGTAGAGATGGCATCCTCTGTAGAACGGTTGGGGCGATAGGCAAACTGGAGGGGGTCTAACGATGAGGGGAGGCTGGCAGTAATGTGGGGTTTCACCAGGCGTTCAAAACACTTCATTATTATTGGGGTCAGGGCGACAGGGCAGTAGTCATTTAGGCAGGCAACCACTTGTTTCTTCGCTATGGGGATTATCGTGGATGTTTTGAGGCATGTGGGGCCAATGGCTTGACTAAAGGAGATGTTAAAGATGTCTGTTAGCATATCTGCTAACTCCTCAGCACATTCCTTGAGCACACGTCCTGGGATCCAGGGAAACACTGCTCTCCGCTGATAGAATTCCTCATCGTGAAATGTCGGCCTTTCTATCTGCCCAGGGAATTCTCCGTTGTTTTTGTTGTGGCTGTATATGTTGCACCAAGTGCAAATGTAAATTCTAAGGGCAACGAAGCACTGGGAGCTCTGCATGACGCCATCAGTGAGTTCCAGACCAAATATCCTGATAGCTTCATTGTGGTGGCCGGTGATTTTAATCACACCAGCCTTAAGACTGTGCTCCCAAAATTCAAGCAATATGTGGATTTTGAGACCAGGGGAGAGAACATCTTGAACTTGGTTTACACCAACACCCCAGAGGCTTACAAGGCAGCCCCACGCCCTCACCTGGGCCACTCGGACCACATTTCAGGGTTTTTAACAACAGCCTACAGACCTCTGCAAAAACAAGTCGGAGCGGAGAGAAAACACACCAGGGTCTGGCCAGAGGGAGCAGCCTCAGCACTGCAGGATTGCTTCCTGTACACTGACTGGGATGTATTCAGGACAGCAGCATCCTATGATGACCTCATCAACATCGAGGAATACACAGAGACTGTAACCAGCTACATTGCCAAGTGCACCGAGGATGTCACTATCATGAAAACCTTCACTGCACGTGGAAACAAAAAGCCATGAATGACAGCAGAGGTGCGCTCGCTGCTGAGGGCTCGTGATGCAGCCTACAGAGCCGGTAACACAGCCGCTCTTCGATCTACCAGGACTGCACTGGAAAAAGGAATCAGGGCAGCGAAACGTGCCTACGCGGGGAAAATCCAGGGACACCTCTGTTACACAGGAGACACAAGGAGGATGTGGAAGGGAATCCAAACACTGACGTGGTACAAGGCAAGGCAGCAGGTAACCGACACGGACACTTCTCTCCCAGATGAACTGAACAACTTCATTGCACGTTTTGATGCGGCAAACACCACACCCAAGGGGAGAGCCAGCCCCTGCTTACAAACCGACCAGCCAGTCCTGACCATAGACCCGATGGACACACGGAGAACCCTGTCTAAGGTCAACCCGTGGAAAGCAGTCGGACCCGACAACATAGAGTTTGCTATGTGATGAAAGGATATGACAAGAGGATCAGGGACATGAGTAATGAATGATGTGCAACTATCTCAACAAATGCTCAAGAAATCATTGTATACAACATCAATTTTAATCCAATATTGAGATCAGACCGTTACGAGGAAAAAAGGACACTAAGTGCTGGAGTAACTCAGCAAATCAAGCAGCATCTCTGGAGAACATATAGATACCTGACATTTCGGGTGGAGACCCTTCTCGTCACCTATCCATATTCTCCAGAGATAATGCCTGATGTGCTGAGGTACTCCAGCACTTTGCGTCCTCTTGTGTATTAACCAGCATCAGCCGTTCTTTGTTTCTACCTTTTCTAGGAAAGTTAGTTTTATAGAGTTGAAACTCTATTCCTGAAATGTTCATTTGGGTCTTCTCGATGATTAGCTTTAAATATGTTTGAGCACAATAAAAAGGAGCAGTTGACATCCCGCGAGTTGATGCTACCTTACAAGAACTGCATGCTGCAAATAATTGTTTACCACTCCTGTCTCTGGAGGAAATCTGGTGGATGCTACTGACTTCTATCTCTTTTCTATGCTTTCCATTGTTTCTCATTTAAATTGCATTGCTTGACAATCCCAAATGAGCAGGAAATTCAAGATCACAATCTTAACATTTCTTAGTAATCATTGTTATTAAAGAACAGGAATGTTTCCACTGATGTATTTATTAGCCATAGATTTTCTATCTGTTCACTTCAACCAAAAGACAACTGCAGTTTGCTGGTGATAAATATGCACTCAGCTCCTGGTCCAGGTGTTACAAAGATGGCCAGCTAAGAATAAGAGTGCATCATGTATATAATCATTTTCAAATGCATGCTTCTGTGGGCCACACTTTGTGCCTTGCCTTTAGTGTTTCAACCAAGATGGGGATAGTGGGTGGGGGGGGTAATTACATAAAGTAGAGCCACATTGATCTGCAGTGTCACCAGAGTAAAATATAACAAATAAATTGAGGGATTTAGCCCACTCAGTCTTAAAATAAATGATTGAGGTGTGACATTTTTAAAAACAATAAATTGCATTATGGTGTCCTCGTTCAGGTGGAACTAATTTCTGCCTAATTATATGGTTCATTAAATCTCATTTCTGACATCAAACAGCCTCTCAGGTGTTTTAACAGTTGAATGTATCACAGAGCCCTCATTAATTCATGGCAGGTTAGGACTAACACAGATAACATTCTCAAACATCACAGCACAGGCAAATTTTGTGCGGTATGGCAGTTTCTGATCAATTAATTCAAATGCTTTTGATTCAGATTAGATAGTTTACTTTTCTGCGGTAGAAATTGACCTGGTCAATGTTGGTCATCCTCTGAAATACTGTGGGTATATGAACAAAAGTTTAATATATTCCATGAGAAAATGGTCCGGAACTTGATGGAAATGTTGACCGTTCCACGCTGAACAACCAGTCAAAGAATAAACTGTTTATTCCTATTCTCTGTTTACTTTCCTTATTACAGTCCTCTATGTTTTCTAATGTTCCAACCACCCTGTCACCATGGGCCCTAAGTTTCCCAGAGTAAAGTTTACAAGAATGATCCTAGAAATGATTGGGTTAACATATGATGAGCGTTTGAAGTCACTGAGCCTGCACTGGCTGGAATTTAGAAGAATTAGGGGGGGGGGGGGGGGGGAGGGGGGGGGGGGGGGGGGAGGTCAGCCACATTGAAACTTACTGAATAGTGACAGACCTAGATAGAATGAATGTGAAGAGGATGTTTCCACTAGTGGGAGAGTCTAGGATCAGAGTAAAAGGACTCTTCCATAGCCTTGGAATAAAATTACATACCTTACGAAAAGAAGATGAGGAGGAATGTCTTTAGTTAGGTGGTGGTGAATGTGTGGAATTCATTGCCACAGATGGCTGTGGAGGCCATGTTGGAAATTGACAAATTTGTGATTAATAAGGGTGTCGGGAGTTATGGGGAGAAGGCAGGAGAATGGGGTTGAGAGAGAGAGATAGATCAGCCATAATTGAATGGCGGAGTAGACATGATGAGCTGAATGGCTTAATTCTGCCCTTAGAACATGAACTTTCTCTGATGTCCTATCAAATATTTTTTGTTCCCACCTATTTATCCTATTAATTACATTCTCCAAATACAATATCAGATTTGTCAAACACAGTTTCCCATCCATAAAGCTATGTTGAATCAGCCAAATTATATTGTGGTTTTCCAAGTGCTGCAATGCTTTTAAATGGATTCTAGGATTTTCTGTAAGAGTATTATCAAGTTAATTAGGGCACAGTTCCTATTTTCTCCTTGCCTTCTTTATTGATTAGCAGTGTTACATAAGCCACATTCCATTATGATCATTCTAGAATCTGGGTATGTGGGGTGGTCACAGATACCGTCTATTCCAGGAAAGCTTCTTGACCATACAAATACAAATTTCTCAATGTTAAAGATGCCATCGACTGCACATATCACACATACATCAAAAAATCATTGATGTCAATTCTATTGGTTCCTGTCTTTTAAGTTCAAAGTAAACTTTATTGTCAATTCAAATAAATTGGATTGAAATTGCGTTTCCCCATACTCCAAATGTGCAAGTATAACACATAATATATTTATAACACAGACAGACAATATACCAATAAGATAGACAATATACATTATTTAAAATATACACAGTGTGCCAGACTGTAGTAAAATTTTGAGGTATGTTATTTAGGTGCAATAATAAAGGTGCAATATAGAAAAGTGCAAATAGCATACTGCAGACATTGAGTTAAAGTTAAATGTTCATGGAATTTTCTTGAGTGTGTTGAGTAGTCTGATGGCCTGGGGGAAAAAGCTGTTTTTGAATCTGGTGGTTTTGCTCCGCATGCTGCGGTAGCGCTTGCCAGATGGTAGGAGAGTGAACAGTTTGTGTGCTGGGTAGGTGGTGTCTTTGATGATATTGGTTGCTCTCTTGCGACAGCGAGATGGATATAAGTCCTGGATTGCAGGTTGGGGTGATCTGGTGATCTTCTCCGCTGTCCTCACCACTCTCTGTAGGGCCTTCTGGTCAGCAGCAGAGCAACTGCCATACCAGACTGAGAGACTGCTGGTAAGAATGCTCTCAATGGCACCCCTGTAAAAAGTGGTGAGGGCAGAAGGGGGGAGGTCGGCTCTCCTCATCCGTCAAAGGAAGTGGAGGCGTTGCTGTGCTTTCTTGACTAAGGAGATGGTATTGGTGAACCATGTCTGATCATCTGTGATGTGCACTCCCAGGAACTTGGTGCTTTTCACAGACTCCACTGCACTGCCATTGATGGTGAGTGGGGTGTGTGCTGTCTGTTTCTTCCTGAAGTCCACAGTTATTTATTTTGTTTTATTGACATTGAGTTGAAGGTTATTGATGTCACACCAGCTGATGAGTTGTTGTACCTCCTCTCTGTAGGCAGAGTCGTCATCGTGGCTGATGAGACCCACCACTGTAGTGTCATCTGCGAACTTGATGATGTGGTTCGAATTGTGTTTGGCACTACAGTCATGAGTCATCAGCGTGAACAACAGAGGGCTCAGCACACATCCCTGTGGGACCCCGGTGTTCATGATGGTGGTCTCTGATGAGTTTTTGCCAACTCTTACCGTCTGTGGTCTGTCAGTGAGGAAGTCCAATAACCAGTTGCATAGTGGGGTGCTGATGCCCATTTCGCCGAGTTTATTCACCAGGTGTTGGGGGATGACTGTGTTGAAGGCAGAACTGAAGTCGATGAACAGCATCCGCACGTAACTGTTATTGTTTTCCAGATGAGCCAGGCTTAGGTGGAGCGCTGTTGCTATGGCATCATCAGTGGAACGGTTAGGATGGTACGCAAACTGGAATGGGTCAAGTGTAGAGGGGAGACTGGATGTTATGTGGGCCTTGACCAACCTTTCAAAGCACTTCATCATGATGGACGTGAGTGCTATGGGCTGGTAATCATTCAGTGTTGAGGCTGGGGATTTCTTTGGTAGCGGTATGATGGTGGTGGCTTTGAAGCATGCTGGTATGATGGCTTGGCTCAGAGAGGTGTTGTAGATGTCCGTAAGAACCTCTGTGAGTTGGTCAGCACAGTCTCTGAGCACACGCCCCGGTATGTTGTCAGGACCTGCAGCTTTTCTGGGGTTCACCTTGAGTAGGGTCCTCCGCACATCAGCTGGGTCCAGGTGAAGTGCTTCATGATCTGGGCAGGGAGGGGCTTTTGTTGGTGTGATGGTGTTGTCCTCCTCAAACCAGTTGAAGAAGGTATTAAGTGTGTTGAAGAAGTCTGTGTTGTCCTCGCACGGTGGGGGTGTTGGCCTGTAGCCGGTGACAGACTGGATGCCTTGCCACAGGCGCTTGGGGTCCTTAGTGTCTGTGAAGTGTGCTTGAATTTTCTGTCCATAGGCACGCTTGGCTGTTCTCACGCCCCGGTTCAAGTTGGCCCTAGCAATACTAAGGGTGTCTAAGGTTACTTGCCTTTGCCTGTGTTATTCGAAACTATGGTTGCAGCACAGCTCTTTAAAAAAAGCTTTTCTTCAGTAGAGGATTCAACTGGTGACCTTAAAGGACTCCTCGAGGGGAGGAGCCATCTTGGGGAACGGCTGCTAACCAGCAGCCGTCCGTTTAACTCACTTTTTTTTTGGAGTTTTAGTCTGTGTCTGTTTGTGTCTGTTTGTGTCTGTTTGTGTCTGTTTGTGTCTGTGTCTGTGTCTGTGTCTGTGTTTGTGTCTGTGTTTGTGTCTGTTGGAGAATGGACTTTTTAATGTGGGGGGAATAAGGTAATTCTACTTCTAGGTCCCTACCTGGTCGGTGAGGCAGCTTTTTCTCCGGGCTGCCCCATCGACCCGTCCTCGTGGCCTACCAGCAGGCGTGGAGCACCGTTTCCTGGCGGGGTCCGCCCAGCACCTCGGCTTCGGTGGCGGCACAGCGCTGGGGCGCTATCGCGGAGCGGAGCGGGCGTTGCCTTGCCTGGGTCGCTGCGCTGGATCGACGCGCTGGAACTCCGGTGAGCTGTGACCGCCGAGTTCAACACCTCCGGGCTGCGGGTCTGCCGAGCGGGCGGCGCCGACTCTAACATCGGGAGCCTGGGAGCTCCAAACCGGCGCGGCCTTGTCGGCTTCGGAAGCTGCGGACCCCAGTCAGGAAGCGGCCGTTCCAGGTGGCCCAGCCGCTGAGAGGACTCTCCCGATGCCGGGGCAACACCACCCGGTGAGAACGGCCAGGAACATCGGGCCTCCGTAGAGGCAACAGCGGTGGCCTCAATAGGCCTGACTTTGGGTGAACTGGGGTTGGGGACTGGACATTGTGCCTTCCCCCACAGTGGTAACCATTGTGGGGGATGATTTTTTTTGTGTGTAAGTAAACATGTTAGTCTGTGTCCAAGATGGCTGTCGGAAGGGAGCGTGGACGCTGGCGCGCTTTAGCTGCCGCTGCTCTCTCTTCACATTGTGTTTTTGATTTTTTGTCTTTGGATTGAATTCTATTTTTAATTTGTGTTTTGGTGATGTCTTTATTATTTATTTTATTCCGATTATATGTTTTATTATTCTTGTTAATCTTTGTAAGGTGTCCTTGAGATTTTTGAAAGGCGCCCCCAAATAAAATTTATTATTATTATTATTAAAGGACGATCTCATGCTTAAATGGCTCGAATTTGAACTTGGTCTATTCACCGTGAACAGTGACGGACTGAGAGAGCAGCAAGGGTACTGGAAAAAACATGGATGCTATGTCCCTGATGGAGAACAACTGCTCCTTGTACTGTTGAAGCTTAGAATCTGAGAATCATTATCAGATACTGCATGTTGGTTGCATCAGCAAGCATGAAATGTATTTAGCCGTCACTTGTGCATTAGAAAAAGATGAGCAAAACCCTCAACAAGGTTTTTGTAGTTAGACAACACTGCTCCTTAACATGTCACTTGGAGTCTTAGGCTGGTCTGCTAATTAGTATTAGTAGCCCCCCCCCCCCCTCGGTCATGACTGACCATGGGTGATGATTCCTGGTCGGATGCAAGCCTGTGCGATGTCATATGGAGGACAGGGTGTTGCCCATGCAGCACGTCCCCCTTCTCCACGTCGCTGATCGATCCAAAGGAACAGCAGGGTTGTTACAGTTTGGCACCAGTGCCATTGCAGGAGCTGCCAGAGCGAAGTTGTAGATAATGACAAACTGCCTTAGGGGCTCCGACTCTGGATTTTTTTGAGGTTTACTCCTGGAGCCTTTTCCATGACTAGATATGGCCACAAGGCAGTGGGGGTTTTAAATCAGATGGATCTTAAGATGTTCCCATGAGTCGGAGTCTTAAGAAAGGGTACAAAGTTACTAGATAAGTGGGCAGCCACTTAAAACTGAGGTGCATAAAAATTTATTCGTGCAGAGTAAGGTAAATTTCACAAATTCTGTAACCCAGTGGGTTGTGGAGAGTGGACCATTGGAGGTATTTAAGGGGAAGGTAAATTTTTTTTGCAAGACAGAGGAATTAAGGGGTATGGAAAATTGGCACAGGAGACCAGTTGTAACCTAAGGCAGATCAGGTAAAATCATATTTAATGACAGTCAAACTTGAGGGGCCTGGTGGCATACTCCTACTTGCGTTTTTACTGTTCCCTGGTTCCTCTATATTTTCCACCTACTTGCTACCTGTCCACTAGCAGCCAAGTTTATAATTTCTCTGTCTGATGGCTGAGAGATGGGAGATTAAAAAAAATCATTTGAAGTTATTTTGGAATGTCAGCAAAATCTCTGTATTAGACACATTTTCAGGATTCACAGCCATGACAATTAATTCCATCTGGCCACTGGCCAGGCAAGGATAATGAAATGGTAATGAAGGGATGAAAATGCTAATCAATTCTTGTCTTATTTCCACCACATCCCTGGGGTTTCCAGATTCAAATTCCAGACTTAATCCCTTCCCCATCTAACAGCGCATAAATCCCACATCTCCCCACCTGCCTGTTAATACTGGGAACGAGTCCTTAAATTATATGGCTGTGTTCAGAATGTAAATAAAGGGAGGTAAAAATAGATGTCATGGATACTCCAGAGATAATGAATCACTGTGGAAGCCAGTAATGGAGATGCTCTTGCCAACATTAAAGATGTAGGAAAAGGAGTTTGGATATGGCATTATAGAAATACAGGCATGAGCAAATTTTATGAGGCAAAGGCTACGTCACCAAAGAGACTGAGTCATTTATTACTTAGGTGGTCAAAAAGGCTTTTGGCACATTGGCCTTCATCAGTCAGAGTATTGAGTATAGAAGTTGGGAGGTCATGTTGCAGTTGTATAAGACCTTTGTGAGACCGCATTTAGAATATTGTGTTCTGTTCTGGGCACCATGTTATAGGAAAGATATTGTCAAGCTTGAAAGGGTTCAGAAAAGATTTACAAGGATGTTGCCAGGACCAAAGGGTGTGAGCTATAGGGAGAGGTTGAGTAGGCTGGGTCTCTATTCCATGAAGCACAGGAGGATAATCTTATAGAGGTGTATAAAATCATGAGAGGAATAGATCGGGTAGATGCACAGAGTCTCTTGCCCAGTGTAGGGGAATCGAGGACCAGAGGACATGGGTTTAAGATGAAGGGGAAAAGATTTAATAGGAATCTGAGGGGTAACGTTTTCACACAAAGGGTGGTGGGTGTATGGAACAAGCTGCCAGATGAGATAGTTGAGGCTTTTGAGCATTTTTTTCCCCTTTTTCCTTCCGCCCACAATATTTAATATGTAAAAGAATATGTGATTCTGTTCCATTCTGTTTGTAGTTTGTTTGGTTGTTTGTTTTTTTGCACAAAGTCCGCGAGCATTGCCACTTTTCATTTCACTGCACATCTCGTATGTGTATGTGACGAATAAACTTGACTTTGCTTGACTTTCCTTAATTGCCCTCAAGAAGGAGACTGCTGAAGTCTGAGTGCTGTTTGCCAATGCATTTCTAGATTTTGACCCAGTGATGATGAACTGTGCTATAGTTACAACTTTCCATCACAATCAAATCCAGGCATTTGGGTTACAGAAATTCGCCCTTGTGAAATTAACAAATTACTACCCAAAAATTTGAGATGTAGATTCAAATCTACTCTTAATGGAATTTATGTAGGCAAAAATTACGAAAGTAAAAAATGCATAAGTAACAGCAAATTTTGTCTAATTTTACAGGGTGAATGTACAAACTCCGTACAGACATCACCCGTAGACATGATCGAACCCGGGCCTTTGGTGCAGCCAGCGCTTTAAGGCAGTAACTCTACCGCTGCACCATTGTGCTGCCCGTCAAATGTCAATTGTGTTGAACTCAGAAATGTTTATAACTGTGAACATCTAACCAGGTGAAGGGCCTTCCATTATACTTACACTATGTAATACCCTTGTAAGTGCTGAAAAAGATTTGGGAAATTAAGAAAATGCAAAAAAATACCCCAACTCTCGCCTGCTTCTCTAACTACAATATTTATGTAGCTGAACAACTGAATCAGTTATATTTGCAATTAGTGTTGTCACTTAATATCTGATTGATGAGGAACTAACAATATTAGTACTAATAAATGCCAAAGGAAGGTAAGTAGTGCTCTGTTATTGGAAATGATAATTGTGCTTGTCCAGGCATGAATGTTGTCATGGTTATGCCATGTGGGAACATGGACAGCTTTGTTATCTGAAGAGCTGACAGTGGAACTGAACATAGTTCAATTTTCAGAGAGCATCTCCCCGTGTGATAAGGGAGATATTGATAACACAGCTGGAGATGGTGGAGCCAAGTACAAACTTAAGGTACACCTGCAGTGATAGGCTCTATCATTGCAAACTATCCCTCATCTGAGATATTTACTCAGAAGGGTCACTAATTATCTCTAGGCTGAGATAATTAACCTACAGTACATCAACCACCACCATTTTGACATTAAGCTGATATGACTCTAGCTAATGAGGTGTTTTTCCCACTGACCCCACTTTAACTGAGGCTCCTTGTCAAATGCTGCTTTAATGTTAAAATAAATTACCCTCATGTCACCTCAGGGAGTCTGTTCTTTTGCCCAGATTTGAACCGAGGGTTCAATAAGTCTTGAAGCTGTGTAGACATGGAGGAATCCAAATGGGTTTATAGTGAATGTCATTTGATGGCACTGTTGATTTTCCTCACGTTAGGGATGATTGAAAGGAGGCTTGCAGTTCAGTTAATTAGCCAGTTCTGATTTGTCTTGTCATTTGCACTTTCTAATGATATTTACAGATTTCTGGTCAGAAAATTTGCAGATAAGTAGAATAGAATGACGTGAGCTGGAAGCTGCCCTTACTGAGGATGTAACAGAGTTGATGAAGAATGTGGTGCACAAGGAAGGCTAGTCATGAAAGTAACAGCTGTGGGATAAAAGTGAGATTGGCACTAGATGTAAGGGGAATGAAACAAAAATGACTATGTCATTATCAAAGCAATGGCCAATAAATCACATTAACACCTCTACTTCCTTAGAAGGCTTGGGAAGTTTGGCATGTCCCCAACAACCCACACAAAATTATACAGTCTTCCATTTCGGCAGTCCTGAAGTACATCCTTGGCCTCCACTGTGGTATTACTCCCATTGTCCTCTCCTTGCATTTCAGTCTGTCTAAGAGCCAGCAGCACCAACAGATGAGCGGGATGGAGCGCTCGGCATACTTGATCGCGGTATGGCCAACCTGGGGCAGAAAATCTGCTGAAGGTATTTGGAGAGTACGTTCCTGAAGTGGGGTTGAATGATTCAATTTCAGATTCAATTTTAATTGTCTGGTGATGGTACTGGTGATGGTAAACATGATATCAGGATTTCCTATCTCGGGTTGACGATTGAGCATAATTTATCTAGTGGCACCAACTTAAGGTGTTAACATCCGGCAAGATAGTAGAGGTAAATTCCCTCAATAGTTAAAAGGGACAGTATTTTATAAACATGTATTTCAGGTCCAGTGAGTAGAATTGAGCTAAGACACATACATCAATGTAGCAGAAAAGGTGACGAAAAAGGCTTTAGTGTAGGTATATAGATATGCATGAAATAGAGGGATATAACAGGCAGATAAGAGTTGGTCTTGGCATCATATTTGGCACAGACATTGTGGGCCAAAGGGCCTGTTCCATGTATTGTCACAGTCTTTCCATTGACTGAGGATTCCATACAGTGCACATCATAAATAGAGAAATCCTCAGGTTGTATAGTTGCATCAGGCGAGTCAATGGGTAAGCCATGTTTCCGTATGGGGAAGTGCACTTTGATGAAGAGGAATTACTGAGATGGAGAATGACTGAAGCTCAGAGGGATTTAGATAGTCCAATGCATGAATCACAAAAAGATATCAGGCAGGTCAAACAACTAGTTAAGAAGAGAAACAACACGTTATATTTTATTGCAAAGGGGTTGGAGTTTAAAATAGGGAGGTTTTGTTCATGTTGAGCAAGGTGTTGGTGAGCCCACCGGGGTGGAAGATTGCAACCTTCACATGGTCCGCCCTGTTTGGACGAATGCAATCAACCTGCCGTGCACGATCAGATAGAACAAGAAGAAGTGAGGCCACCCTTGGAATCCTGTGCACAGTTTTGGTCCTCTTACCAAAAAAAGATATAATAGCTTTGGAGGCAGTCCAAAGGAAATTCACGGAAAGTGAGGGCTGGCCTGTCAAGGGAGGCAAGACAGTTTGGCTCTAAGTTCCTTGGAGTTAAGAAGAATGAAGGATAACCTTATTCAAGTGTATAAGATGCTAAGCAAGCTTGACCGAGCAGATGTTGAGATTTTATTTTCAAGTGAGAGTTCCAGTCATGGGGCCAACCATTTCAAACTGAAATACATAGTACGGTTTTTCTCTCCAATGTCAGTGAATATCTGCCCTCAAGGATGGTGGAGGTCCGATCATTAGATACTTTTAAGGGGGGGGGGGATAAAGATTTGGAAGGATTGAGTTATAGGAACTGCACAGAAAATGAGTTTAGGCCAGCCATAATCATACTGAATGCAGACCTGATGCCCTGCTCCTGCCTGTATTTTGTTCTTTGTATTCACAATATTAGTTACAGATTTGAAATGTATTTTCCTTAACGAACTTGGAGATTTAATTTACTTTGAATCTATGCTCAATTAGTCTTTTTCAAATACTGGATTTTGCATGTGTATTCACCCTATAATTTTGAATGATTAGTCATACTACACATTTGAAAAATAAGAGATGCAATATTTTAATATATGAAACAACACAATCATGATGTATATAAATTGCTTGCCTAATTATTTTGCTGTGAGAAAAGATACATACTTATTCAACTATTCCAATATTGTATTTAAAATTTCATTGCCGATGAGTTTTATTAATGAAAATTGGTTCCATTCTTTAACCTTTTTTTAAACACTGCACACAACCTCAACACAATCTTCACCTTTCAACAAACGTTAACCTGTTTTTCATCATGCTTTAAATTTTCCAAATTTTTTTCAATTTCTTAATATTGTCTTTCATACACATTTCATGCTAATCAGCATCTTCTGAAATGAAGTGTCAAATACCAAGTATATTTCATTCTTCAAATAATCCTGTTGATTTAGTCATATATTTGTTCAATATTTAATAAACTGTCTAATACCCATCACCCCTCAAAAATGAAATTAATTGATAAAAGTTCAGAAAGCATAATGTTTGCAATTGTTGCTAACTCGTAAGTTTGACTATGTCAAACCAATTGAATCAGTAACTAAAGTTCTTCACTTCCTTTTTGTCATAGTCGACCTGAGAGGCAGTATTGCTTCCACCCATTCATTTGGTTTGTCTATCATGTCCTTCCAGATAGCAGTCTCTTCTTCACTGGAATCCATCCAATCCACAATTTGGCCATAGCTATGTCCTATAGGAAAAGAAACGGACATAAAAATAATTTGAATCATTCACGCTCAGAATTTTCAAACATATTTGATGAACTACTTTGAACTGTAATAAACTATGATGTTTCAGGACTTGTACTTGCCATCTTCTGCTTAAGAGATGGGAATTACAATCAAACAGCATTGAAGAGAAATGCATCCCATTTGGAATTTAAGCTAATCTACGCTAATCTTTCAATTTTATTAAATTAAAATGGCAGTCATAAAGAGATACAGCATGAAGAAACAGGCCCTTTAGTCCACTGACCATCAACAGCCAATAACCCTGTACTGTCTTTGTCTCTCATACCGTCACAAGGATAACGTGCAAACTTGACACACATACAACCAAGGTCAGGATTGAACCTGGCTCTTTGGTGCTGTGAAGCAGTGGCCCTTCTAACTCTGTCACCCCTAAATGCACTTATATTTGTTGCAGAATTATTTTAGAAATGATTGGAACAGAAACATGTAGCGGTTAGAGCAAATAAAATTGCTTTAAAGGAAGGCTTAAGCTAAACAGGAAGAGGAAGAAGAACAAATAGGGGCAGAGAGAAAAATGTAGGAAGTTGTGCACAATAAGGTAAGCCCGACAGCACTTGTGTGTGCTTTAATTTACTTCAAGGCAAAATTACATTGCAATCAAAATCAATGTACAGGCTGAAAGCAGCCTTAGCGATTAAACTCATCCACTATTGTTTATTTTTCTGGGATTGAATGACCTGGCCAAGTTTCCATTTATATCATAGACAATAATTGTGATGTTTTCACATCAGCAGAAGATAAAAGGTGCTTTTTCATTTCCCTTAAATAACTAGGCATGTATTTTCTCAAAATGTATTGAAAGCAAGAAAAAAAGTTTGCATGATAATAAGATATACAAAAATGGTTTTAATCTGGATTGCTATGTATATATTGAACTGAACTGTTCTGTATTTTTGCTTACAATATTCTGTCGTGCTGCAGCAAGCAAGAATTTCATTGTCCTATCTGGGACACATGACAATAAACTCTCCTGACTATGACAGAAAGGAGTGAAATAAAGTCTACAACTGGGCTATATTACAATATGGCAATCCCTAGATCTTGCATTCCAATTACCTAAAATCTAACACAATGCATTTTATTGATTTAATTTATTTTAAATTGTTTATATGTTTGCATACATAAAAAGCCAAAATTTGAATGCAAACAGTATTTTGTGAGCATTTACTTAATGATGGCAGTAAACAGATTCTAAAATTAATTGGAAGACTGGGAAATTAGGATAGTTTGTTGTATATTGTGTAACATATTGCAATGTTAGCATGAAATGGGAAATAGGTTCCCAAAGGAATAATGCATATCAAAAATTTCACTCTAACTGCTACATGAGACAGAGCAGCTCTTTGCTTTCTCAGATAATATATATAGAAATATTGCGCATAAAATAGCAACTCTCCAGTTAATGGTAAATTTTAAGAAATATTTTGAATCAGTTCTCTAAACATCTATCTTTCACAGCATTGCAATGTGTTAAGCAAATTATACCCAGAAAATTGCAAATAAAATTGTTAATACCTGTGCCCATGTTAAGGCGCACACCACCAAGAAACTGATTGGTAAATGTTTCATGGTCCCAAATGGATAATTCTGCAGAGGCCTCCATTATTTCATCCAACCTGAATCCGTCATATACCATTGTGTGATTGTAGATGGGATTTAAAGATTTCTTTACCACTCGGGTCTTCTGCCTGCTTTTCTTTCTAGTGTCTGGTAAAATATAACTTGAAGAAAAATGGCAATGAGAAAATAATGTAAAATAAGTTTAGTTTTTACACTTGCCTATAGAAATCAGTGAATGAAATTGTGGTTCAAATTCAACCACACACATTCACATTACGGTAGATGCCAATGTAAACAAAGTATAATTTTTACATAGAATTTATGCAAACACTTTATACAGCAGAGATACTTAATATTTTGAAGAGATAAAAACTAACAAAATTCAGTATTTTACAAATTCTAGCTTCACATAAGGTGAAACAAGTCTGTTAAGAAAAGTCATTGCAATGTGCTGCAATTTGTAATCTGCTGGGAAGAGTTTTTAATTCACAAAGACCATATCATTTGCTTTGTTTATCTTCAATATTTCACCAGGTTCCTATATAGTTGCAGCTTTTTTTTCTAGCCACCCCTTTCACCCTTTCAATATTAATCACCAATCCAGTGGATATATCTTTCAATATTTATCAATAATCTTGCATCTATTAACATCAGATTAGTTTCCTTCTATTATTGTGAAGATGATTATTTTTTCCAGTCTCGGGTGTGTGTATCTGCATGTGCACACACAAGGGAATGTTCATCAAGTAAAAAGTAAATAAGTTAACACCTATATCTTTACCTTTAAATGTATCAAATCACTGGATGTTCTGCTCTTATGACCAATATTGAGAATTTTACTAACTTTGTAAAATTACATCAACTACCAATCCCCAAATCAGTTTATTTCTTCTGGAAATTTAAAAAAAATGACGATGCTGGAAATACTCAGCAATTCAGACAGTATTTGTAGAAAGAGAACCTGAGTTAATGTTTAATATCAATGCCGTTTTATCAAAACTATGCTAACAGCTGGCAATGCTAACTCTGGTTCTCTGTCCTGGGATGCTGGTTGGCCTAGGCCTTTCCCAACATTTTCATTTCTTAATTCATTCTTAAAGCATATGCAATTTTTGCTTTTCAATTCTTCCTTTAATTTTATCTTGTTTGGCAATGTACGCTGATTTTGCATGTTTTTGAACAACTTAATCCCCTACATCTGCAATCAATCATAATTTAGAACATACGAGTCGAGATGAATTTTAACCTGATCTTTGGACATTGTGTTCTCACCAATCCAAATTATATTCACCTGTTTCTTCTCTTGTAATAAATCAATTTATATTGCAGCTACATTAGTTTAATACCAAATATATATGGTATTGTCAGGCAGAAATTAACTCTTGGTTCCTCCTACCTAGTTATTGGTGATTTTACAACTGATTTACAACTAAATTTTTATTTCTTGGAATTATCAGCTGTTTTGAATTAGAACATAGAACGATTAAGCACAGGAACAGGCCCTTAGACACATGATATCTGTACCGAACATGATGCCAAGATCAACGTATACCTGCCCGCAGATAATCTGTACCCCTTCATTCCCTGCATATTCATGTACCTATCAAAGTCTCTTAGACATCACTATCATATTTGACTTCACCACCACTCTCAGCAGCGCATTCCAGGCACTCACCACTGTCTGTGTAAAAAAAAACTTACACCAATCAGCTTCTTTAAACTTTCTCCTACTCACCTTATAACTATGCCCTCTAGTGTTGAACATTTTCACCCTGAGCAAAAAGGTTCTGACTGTCCATCCAATTGATGTCTCTCATAATTTTATATTTTTCTATCAGGTCTCCCCACAACCTCTGGTGTTCTAGCGAAACAATCCAAATCTGTCCAGCGTCTCACTGTATCAGGACTTCTTGACCCATAAATACTTTGACAAATGAAGGCAAGTGTACCATATACCTTCTTTAGATGAGAAGAACTTTTTTCACACAGAGAGTGGTGAATCTCTGGAACTCTCTGCCACAGAGGGTAGTTGAGGCCAGTTCATTGGCTATATTTAAGAGGAAGTTAGATGTGGCCCTTGTGGCTAAGGAGATCAGGGGGTATGGAGAGAAGGCAGGTACGGGATACTGAGTTGGATGATCAGCCATGATCATATTGAATGGCGGTGCAAGCTCGAAGGGCCGAATGGCCTACTCCTGCACCTAATTTCTATGTTTCTATGTTTACCACTATCTACATGCGTTGCAACTTTCAGGATGTTATGGATGGATCCCAAGATCCTTCTGCACATCAACACTGTTACAGGTATGGCCGTTAATTGCATATTTTCCCCTTACATTCAACCTCCCAAAGTGCAACACATTACACTTGCTGAGGTTAAACATCATCTGCCATTTACCCACTCATTTTTGTAGCTACTGTAGAATTAAAGCTTAGAAGAGGGCTGTTTGGCCCATCATACCCATGCCAGATACCAGCAGTACAATCCCATCAGTCCCATTTGGACCACTGCCCCCACCATATCCCCAATTAGCTCTATAAATGTGTCTTCTCCCACATGCCAATAACTTTTGATTTGTTGACATCAATGGCAAGAAATGATTGGCTCGTTATTTAACCCATAAATGCTTCTTCGAGAAAGAAGCATCTGATGAATTTCACCATCACCGAGACAGTGTGCACATATTTCTCTCCTCATCTCTCATCATCCTAGCCACCCTCTTCCTTTCTCCTCCTCCATATTACATTCTCTATTCATCTCCCAGTCTCGAGGAACATATTTATTTGATCCTCCTACGCCATCAATCTGACGAAAAGTCCCAACTCTTACCCTCGGTAGATGCTGCCCCACCTGCTGAGTTCCTCAGATATTTGATTTTTACTAAAATTCCAGCATCTGCAGATTCTTGCTTCTCCATCTCTACATCTACCCTGTATTCTATGCTGGATTTTCTGTTTCAATCAAATTATCTCTCTCAGAATCTCCCGCAGATACAAACTCAGCCTGTCCAACCATTCTTCACAAGACAACCTGCCCATTTTCAGCAATGTGTCCAATAAACCTTCTCTAAACTGCTTTTGATGCATTAGCATAATTCTTTAAAGGAGACCAATACTGTATGCAGCATAACCACCCAACCTTTATGTTTAATTCTCCTGAGCACTGACAACGTCCTGTAAGTTTATCCTAATTACTTGCTGTGCTTGCATACAAGACCTTTGCAAATCATGCATAGGGCACCCAGATCTCTGCAATTTCTCACCATTTAGGTAAAAAGCCTCTTTTTTATTTTTTCCTGCCAAGATGAAAATGTCACATTTTTCACATACTATTCTATTTGCCAGACTTTTGCCCACACATTTGAAGAATTCATCTCTCTCTCTGCACCTCCTCTTCATAGCATTTCTTTCTACCTTTCAGTTGAAACATCAACAACTGAAGCAGCCATATACTGTATTGATTGTCTTCATCTAGGTTATCTAAATACATCTGAAATAAACACTAGGCCCTAGCATGTCCATAGAACATGACTTGTTTTACTAATCAGAAAAAAAGGCCTATTTATGGCAAATCAGTTTCCTGCCCATCTTGTATCCATATTTAAATATAGTACATCGATCAGTACCTCCTTATGTGAAGCACATGTTCAAAGAACTTAAATAAATTAGTCAAGCATGGTGTCTTTCACACAAGCACATTGATTTTGCATTTTCTTTTTCCAACACTGATGCTAAGCTACTAGGCTCGTTGCTTCATGCTTCCCATCTCCCTTTTTTAAAATAAAAGATCTACACTCACTGTTTTCCATTCTATAGGAATTATCCATAAATATAACACATCATCTACCCCACAGGCCACTTCTTTTAAGATCCTACAATGCAGTCCATCAGGACCCAGTCTTGTCGTCCTGGCTTTAACGATTTGCTCAGTACCTTTGCTTTGATGATTTTAATTTTCTTAAGTTCCTCCCTCATTTCCAATTCCAGATTTACAATTATTTTTGGAATGCTACTTGTATTGTTTACAGTGAAGATTGGAAAAATGCCTATTTAATTATTCTGTCATCTCATTGTTTTCTCTTATTAATTCACTAGTGCAGTACGATTAATACATGAACTGAAAATATTAAATTAATTTCTTATAGACATTATCGTCTTGGTAAATCCCAAAAAGAACATAGATTCTATTGCAAATTGTAGCTTTGAAGACATAAGCTCTACAGAATTATCTGAAATTAATCCGTCTGAAGAAGGGTCCCAGCATGTTTTTTTGTTCAAAATTCCAACAAGTACAGTCTCTTGCATCTTCTATCTGAAATTTACTGCAGGTATTAAACATTTTGATTGTACCTGTATATCCTTTTTTATTTTTATGTGGTAATAAAAGTTCCAGTTCTAACACAACTTACCACCTTATGAATGAATCTACGCCGCCAGGCTTTAGTTGTTGCAATTGTGTTGCTCCTTTCAGCCATATATGAACTTCACCGCTCAGTGATTTATTCCCTTCTATAGGTATTTACAAATGACAAATAATTAGTGATATATTAAGTGCTTGAAATAATGGGCAACACCAATTCTATCACTAAAACATCAATAAATCAGTTTCCGTACATTCTCATTCAAATCATGGTATGGTCAAAATTTAAAGCCATCCTCTTTAGCACATTGAGCCTTATCAAGCTATCTATTCTGTTGCAAACTGATACCACCAATTCCTGTTCACCAAGCAAGTCCCAGAATTGCATGGGCCCACTAGGTTTGAAATATACTGAATTGGGGATGCCACCATATCTGTTACTCAACTCAGTGGACTTGCATGGAACCCACTCATATTGCCAGCTCCCAGTTTGTCAGTACTTGTCTCCTTGTAACCACCCCCACTGGATCTGGTATAGGAATCACAACTTTGTGGATTAGTTGTGAAAAAATAAATTCTGCTCATTACTTTTAGTGTGTGTTTCAATCGTTTTTTATTACTAAATATTTGAGGGTTTTTTTTATAATAGAAAGTAAGTTTAATAGTTCCTAACACACTAAATACAGAAGCATTTCACATTTTTGAAAGGTTTGGTAGGACATGAGGTGGCATTCCAAGCCTTGTCTGCTGCAAGGCTTTACAACATTGTGCTGCTGCAGTTTCACCAGTGTCTCCTGGGTCTAGATATAACTCATTCACCACCTGCATCCAGCTCGGGTAAATGGAAGTGAATCGAGATCACAAGTGATGGTTGTGTGCATTGTGCAGCAATGCTATCTTCAATTCACAGTACAATACAAGCCCAGTAATAAGGCACATCACTAACAAAAAGATAGATACAAAATGCTGGAGTAAGTCAGCGGGACAAGCAGCATCTCTGCTGAGAAGGAATGGTCTCGACCCGAAACATTACCCATTCCTTCTCTCCAGAGATGCTGCCCGTCCCGCTGAATTACTCCAGCATTTTGTGTCTGTCTTCAGTTTAAACCAGCATCTGCAGTTCCTTCCTACACATTACTTAGAAGTAACCCTTGTGCCCAGGGCCACATCAAGTTCAATGCCCATGAGTGCAAATATGAATGGTCAGTGATATATTAATTGCTTGAAGAATAGTAATTATATCATTAAAGTTTCAATGAATGAGCTGGTGTTTATTCTCATTACACAACTTGGTTAACTGGAGTACTTCATTAACTTGTGTTTGTCAAGTTCTGTACGAGCTGGGGAGCCAAGCTATGACTGTACATGCATTTCAATTAACTGCAGAACATGAGGGATCAAGAAACTGTTTTCAGATTGAAAACAAAATTAACTGGAGCACCAAGAGAGAATTGAAAGCTTTGGTTATAATTCAGGCAATTTTCTCCTGAGAATAGGTTTCTGTGATCAGAGACTTATTCAACTGCATCATCTTGAATCTTCAGTAAAATGTTCTTTTAACCTTGAATGCCATCATTATAATGGTAAAGATGATATTACAGCAAGGGTCACAACTGAATATCTTCTTTTATCTGAAACAATTGTAATCTTGAAAATATACAATTACATTGCAAAACAAGATACCAGTGTTATATTTTCATAAGGTGAGGCAGGTTACAATGAAGCTTATTGTAAAATAAACTATGCTGTACATAAATTGGTCACAATTATCATTTTGCAGCCCCAGATGGCCTGAATAAATATTTTGGACATCGGTTGTTCTAATATTATGCATGATTTTTTTTTTTAAACACACTGAATTTGTAAGAACTTTTATGCACTCATTCATTGAAAGTTTGTTACTAATGAAAGCAAGCATACCTGTTGCATCTGCTGGAACATATTTGAGTGCCACATGAACTTCTCCTTGGTTAATGCTTCCTTCAGGTAAGTTGGATGGCTGGAATTACACAGAAGTTGCATCACAGATACTGGGTACCAAGACGTGACTTTCAGATTT
Source organism: Leucoraja erinaceus (assembly GCF_028641065.1). Classification (NCBI taxonomy): domain Eukaryota; kingdom Metazoa; phylum Chordata; class Chondrichthyes; order Rajiformes; family Rajidae; genus Leucoraja; species Leucoraja erinaceus. The sequence goes on from NC_073381.1 coordinate 58,550,336, forward strand.
AGATTAGTTTACAGTCACATTCACCAGGGTGCAATGAAATACATGCTACACATGAAGCTGACCGAGTAAACAATTATTACAATAACTGCACAATAATGCAAGAACAGCAGAATTGTGCAAAGGTTGGAGTGCAATCTGAATTAGTAAAAAAATACTATACTTCAGTAATGGAATAACTGAATGAGCTAGCATTAAGAGTACAGGAGTTTGATAACTGTGGGGCAGAAGCTGATCCTAAGTATGATATCTGGATTTTCAAGCAACTGCATCTTCTCCCAGTTTGTAGAAGAGAGAAAAGGGAATGACCAGGGACACAGCCATCATTGGCAATACCAAAAATACTAGTATCTTTAGACAATACTTCAAGCCAATGTATCATAATGCAATGCATCATAGACTGGATGGAACAAAGTAATGATTCTGTCTTGGACTCGGTAGAATTAACTACTCTGCAGTTTCAGATATTCAAAATGCAGACCAAATGTCATAGCAGGCTGCAGAGCAACTCATCAGTATACTCTCTCTAGTACATCTGTAGAAGCTAGATAGATTATTCATAGACATGCTGATGTAGGTGACAGCTATCAGTAAAATCACATTCTAAATGTTTTTTTTTGTGGGGGTTTATAGCTTTATAAAGGAATTTCCTACAATTTCAATTAATTGACCTGCAATTACAAAAAACAACGCTGGGGTAGGGAGGATAAATTAAAAAGAGAGATGCAGGTAGAAATAACTACCACCCTGCCCTCAAATTCACTTGGACTACCTTTGACTCCTCTCCCCAATTTCTTAATTTCTCTCTGTCTGTCACAGGGGACAGACTACTGTCATCTACCATAAACCCACTGACTCCCAGTTACCTTGACCACACCTTCTCCCACCCTACCTCTTGTAAGGATACCATCCCTTAGGACAAAGATCTCCATCTCCACCACATCTGCTCCCACATAGAGGCTGTCGGCTCTAGGACATCCAATATGTCATTTTCCTTCAGAAATTATGGTTTCCCCGCTGCTGTTGTGGATGAAGCCCTCACCCAAGTCTCCTAATCTGCATCTGACACCTCACCAGCCTCTGCATATTCTTTGACATTGCCACCATCTTCAATGTGATACCCTCACCAGTCACATCTCTCCTTTCTGTATTCTGTAGAGACCACTCTCTCTGCAACTCCTTGGTACGCTCTTACCTTTCCATCAATACACCCCCCTCTCAAGGTGCAATCCCCTGCAATCACAGGAGATATAACACCTCCCTACACCTCATTTCCCACTTCTGTCCAGGGCCTTCCACCCTAGTGGCCCTTCCAGATGAGACAAAGGTTCACTTCCATCTCTTTCAATTTTGTCTGTTGCAATCAGTTCTCCTACTGTGACCTCCTCTGCAACGGCATGAGAGGTGGCTAAATTAAACCCACACCCCCCCCACATGTAACAACCTATCACTTGCCAAGCTTTACCCCTCCCCCACCTCTCATTTCCAGCTTTCTTCCCACCTACCACAACCAGAGAGCAGTGATGAACTACAATCTGCCTCAATGGTGACCCTCAGACTATCCTTGATTGAACTTTGCTGGCTTTACCTTGCACTAAGCATTATTGCTTTATTATGTATTTACTCTGTAAATGGCTTGATTGTCATCTCATATTGCAACACAAACTTGAACTTGAATTGTCTTTCTGCTGACGGGATAGCACGCAACAAAAGTTTTTTTTACTGTAGCTCGGTACATGTAACAATAAACTAAACTGAAACTGAACATTTCAGCAGTCTGAATTAGCGTCCCAACCCAAAATGTGCTGAGTGCCTCTAGAACTTTGCTTTTTACACAGGCTTTACAGCATCTGTTGCTTTTGTATCTCCAGAATGCAACAACTGTTGTTTAGTAGTGTAACTCTCAGCAGGTTGTTGCTTGGTATAATCCTCATTACACCTTCCAATGAACACGAGTGCTCGATTGTGTATATTTGTGCACACTTAATAAGCCTAGAGGTTTTTACAGAGTGTACCACGGTAACTTTCTAGAACTATCAAAAACAGGAGAAACGGTTTTATACACATAGTATCACAATCCTGGGCACTTTGAGCATTTTATTTTCAAATAAATTTGTCCAAAGGTTTGGATTTTCAATGTTATTTTCTTGTCAGTTAAAAAATATTAAACATTCTAAATATAAAAATGGCACCATTTCAGTTTGGAGATGTCTGTCAGTCAGCATATCTGAGAAATCAAGTAAATATTCACCTAATTTAATGAGAAACTCATCCAGGATATGGGAAGTAGAAGGAGCACCTGGATGCTTTTTGCAGGGAGCAAAGACTGGGAAACGTTGTGTAGGAAGGAACTGCAGATGCTGGATTACACCGAAGATAGACACAAAATGCTGGAGAAACTAGACGGGTCAGGCAGTAACTCTAGAGAAAACGTATAGGTGCCTCTGATGAAGGGTCTCAACCTGAAGTATCACCTATTCCTTTTCTCCGGAGATGCTGCCTGACCCGCTGAGTTACTCCAGCATTTTATGTCTATTTTGGGAATAGTTGGTTGGGCATGAAAAGGATAAGAAAATATTTTACCATGGGAGTAGTGTTGCTCCAGGAGAGACACCAGGAGATGGCTCTTTTAAATTAAGTAAACTACTTAAGGAAAGACATTCTTGCCATAGAGGGAGTACAGAGAAGGTTCGCCAGGCTGATTCCTGGGATGGCAGGACTTTCATATGAAGAAAGACTGGGTAGACTCGGCTTGTACGCGCTAGAATTTAGAAGATTGAGGGGGGATCTTATAGAAACTTACAAAATTCTTTAGGGTTTGGACAGGCTAGAAGATTGTTCCCGATGTTGGGGAAGTCCAGAACTTAGCCCTGGTTTTCAAGGGAAATTGGACATCTTGTTCGGAAAAAGAGGGAGATCTACAATAATTATAGGCAGCATGAAGTAAATGAGGTGCTTGAGGATTATAAGGAATGTAAAAAGAATCTTAAGAACGAAATTAGAAAAGCTAAAAGAAGATATGAGGTTGCTTTGGCAAGTAAGGTGAAAGTAAATCCAAAGGGTTTCTACAGCTATATTAATAGCAAAAGGATAATGAGGGATAAAATTGGTCCATTGGAGAGACAGAGTGGACAGCTATCTGCAGAGCCAAAAGAGATGGGGGAGATATTGAACAATTTTTTTTCTTCGGTATTCACCAAGGAGAAGGATATTGAATTATGTGAGGTAAGGGAAACTACTAGAAACTACTAATAGAGTAGCTATGGATACTATGAGGTTCAAAGTAAAAGAAGTACTGACACTTTTGAAAAATATAAAAGTGGATAAGTCTCCAGGTCCTGACAGGATATTCCCTAGGACATTGAGGGAAGTTAGTGTAGAAATAGCCGGGGCTATGACAGAAATATTTCAAATGTCATTAGAAACGGGAATAGTCCCCGACGATTGGCGTACTGCGCATGTTGTTCCATTGTTTAAAAATGGGTTCTAAGAGTAAACCTAGCAATTATAGACCTGTTAGTTTGACTTCAGTGGTGGGCAAATTCATGGAAAAGATACTTAGAGATAATATATATAAGCATCTGGATAAACAGGGTCTGATTAGGAACAGTCAACATGGATTTGTGCCTGGAAGGTCATGTTTGACTAATCTTCTTGAATTTTTTGAAGAGGTTACTAGGGAAATTGACGAGGGTAAAGCAGTGGATGTTGTCTATATGGACTTTAGTAAGGCCTTTGACAAGGTTCCTCATGGAAGGTTGGTTAAGAAGGTTCAACTGTTGGGTATAAATGCAGGAATAGCAAGATGGATTCAACAGTGGCTGAATGGGAGAAGCCAGAGGGTAATGGTGGATGGCTGTTTATCGGGTTGGAGGCAGGTGACTAGTGGGGTGCCTCAGGGATCTGTGTTGGGTCCTTTGTTGTTTGTCATGTACATCAATGATCTGGATGAAGGTGTGGTAAATTGGATTAGTAAGTATGCAGATGATATCAAGATAGGGGGTGTTGTGGATAATGAAGAGGATTTCCAAAGTCTACAGAGTGATTTAGGCCATTTGGAAAAATGGGCTGAAAGATGGCAGATGGAGTTTAATGCTGATAAATGTGAGGTGCTACACCTTGACAGGACAAATCAAAATAGGACGTACATGGTAAATGGTAGGGAATTGAAGAATACAGTTGAACAGAGGGATCTGGGTATAACCGTGCATTGTTCCTTGAAGGTGGAATCTCATATAGATAGGGTGGTAAAGAAAGCTTTTGGTATGCTAACCTTTATAAATCAGAGCATTGAGTATAGAAGCTGGGATGTAATGTTAAAATTGTACAAGGCATTGGTGAGACCAAATCTGGAGTATGTTGTACAATTTTGGTCGCCCAATTATAGGAAGGATGTCAACAAAATAGAGAGAGTACAGAGGAGATTTACTAGAATGTTGCCTGGGTTTCAACAACTAAGTTACAGAGATAGGTTGAATAAGTTAGGTCTTTATTCTCTGGAGCGCAGAAGGTTAAGGGGGGACTTGATAGAGGTCTTAAAAATGATGAGAGGGATAGACAGAGTTGATGTGGACAAGCTTTTCCCTTTGAGAATAGGGAAGATTCAAACAAGAGGACATGACTTCAGAATTAAGGGACAGAAGTTTAGGGGTAATATGAGAGGGAACTTCTTTACTCAGAGAGTGGTAGCGATGTGGAATGAGCTTCCAGTGGAAGTGGTGGAGGCAGGTTCATTGGTATCATTTAAAAATAAATTGGATAGGCATATGGATGAGAAGGGAATGGAGGGTTATGGTATGAGTGCAGGCAGGTGGGACTAAGGGAAAAAAAGTTGTTCAGCACGGACTTGTAGGGCCGAGATGGCCTGTTTCCGTGCTGTAATTGTTATATGTTATATGTTAACAAGGGGTCACAGTTTAAGGATAAGGGGGAAGTCTTTTAGGACCGAGATGAGAAAAACATTTTTCACACAGAGAGTGGTGAATATGTGGAATTCTCAGCCACAGGAGGTAGTTGAGGTCAGTTAATTGGCTATATTTAAGAGGGAGTTAGATGTGGTCCTTGTGGCTAAAGGGATCAGGGGGTATGGAGAGAAGGCAGGTACAGGATACTGAGTTGGATGATCAGCCATGATCAGTGGTGCAGGCTCGAAGGGCCAAATGTCTACGTTTCTAATTCATTGAAATGGTGGATGTCTAACTATAATCTAATCTATCAAAGTTTTCTCAATTTGAGAATTGTTCAGTAAGATTAAGAAAACTCCATTAATTCTGGTGTTTGAGAAAGGTGAGAGATAGAAATTGGAAAACTGTAGACTGTTAACCGAACTACAGTTGTCAAGAAATTATTAATGATAGTGTTTAGTTTAGAGATACAGCGCGGAAACAGGCCCTTTGACCCACCGGGTCTGCGCTGTCCAGTGGGGGTGGGGGGGCGGGGGATAGTTAGTGTGTGACGCTGCATGCCGTCTCCCCCCACCCTCAACCGCACGTTGGGGGAACAGACCCAACGGGTCTGCACTTGGTCTAGTAGATTTATAAAGATTGTGTCTGATGGACCTCATTAACTTAATTGATTTGTTTTTTGTAATTCATAGGGATTTCCAAAAGGATATTAATTAAATCACCCCTAAGAAAATCTTAGTTAAAGCTCATGGAATGGGAGGGAAGTTATTGACTCAATTAGACTGAAAAGCAGAAGACTGGTATGCTAAATGGTTGTATGTAGCTTCTGATGCCTTTTTTTACCCCACCCAAGGATCTGTGTGTACACAGTAATTATTAACCGCATTCATCATGCTGAAGTGATGAGAAAGAAAGCCCATTATCTATGCCATCTCACTAAGATGGGCAGATGGATGGGGACATTAGCTTACTCAATATTTCTGTGAGGAGAAAAAAGTTTATTATTGTCATGTGCACCAAGGTGAAAAGCTTTGTTTGTATGCTATTCAGTCAAAGAAAGACTATACATGAATAAGAAGGGAAACCAACATCCGATGGATTTCAATGTGGATATATGAGATTTTCCACCTTGGACTTAAGAAGGTGAGAAGAGACTTTCCAACGGGAAAAAAATTAAAAATGGTGCATGCCTAATAGATTTGGGGATCAATTTCCATCCATTGTTAAAATGCCACAGATTGGACAGTGGTACAGTTGCTTGAATCAGTATTTAATTCTGGTTCTGTCTGAATGGTGTTTGCATGCTATTCCTGTATCTCTAAACTAAATCTCTAAACTCACCACCAATGTGTACAACTGTCCACCAAAGTGATTTTAAAAAACATTTTATTTTCAGAGCTAAATGCATCTCTAGTAATAACACAGTATAAACTGTTCCATTCTGTTATTCATAGAGTAGATTGTATCCTGTTATTATCTGAAATAATTCAGGTTATTTGTTTTCAGATTTGCAGACACCAAAAAAATATTTTTTTCTTTTGAAAACATATTAGAGCAGCAGAAACAAACCTTGATCGGTCCATCAATATCCTGCAAGTTCCTTGGAAGTTTTCATTTTTTTGCATTTCTCAACAACAGGGAATGAAAAAGTCACGGGAGTTTTGCTAATAATTTAACCATGATGCTGATCAGAGAGTTAGGCATAGCTTTCCTAGATGAAATCAGCAGGAAGGGGAACTAGGGCATGAAGGGTCCCAGGGAAGTTGATCTTTTTACTTTAACAAAATGTTTCCTTGTGGGACCAGCTGAGCCAGAGGGCCTCCTTTAGACCCTTCAAAAGGCACTCCTTTCCTCTATTATCTAATCCCACCCCTATGTAGGCATGGGGCACTTCCACAACAGGATTCCATCCTCTCTTCCAGTGGAAACCTGCTGCCTGGTGTTTCTCGATATATTGCTGGCCAGCTGCTATTCCTGGCCACTATTTCGAACTTAGCTAGAGTGAGGTCAGAATATAATCACAATCAACTCACTCAAAGGAACTGCTTATTGAACAATTGTATGGTTAAAATACAAATAGTATTAAATTTGATAATAGTATCAAAAGGCAAATATTACCTTGGGGTGTAAATTATACCAGTTTAGAGTGTTGTTGTGAAAATCCCAGTTACTCATCTCCACCTCAGTTTCTCCAAGGAAAACATTGCGGCCAAGGGTATCATTGTGCCACACAGATAGATTCAGTGTTCGACGCTGAAGTTCTTGCTTCCGTATTTTGTACTAAAAAGAACAATTCATTAACTAAATTATTTTTAAATCTATTATGAGAGTTCCTATGAAACCATTATACATGTTTATATATATATATATATATATATACGTGTGTGTGTGTGTGTGTATATACACCAATACACACACACATATATGTGTGTTTGTATATATATATATATATATATATATATATATATATATATATATAAATAATAATATAACTTTATTTATAAAGCGCTTTTAGACAACATCAGTTACCACAAAGTGCTGTACATGGGAAGTCAACAAAAAGTTATTACAAACTACTAAAACCATTAAGATGACAGGACTATAAAAACAGTAAAAATTAAAAGACATTAAAAGCACTAAAAACAGGAACAATGTCTCAGCCAGTGTCGAAAGCCGGTGAATAAAAGTGAGTTTTTAGGGAGGATTTAAAGATGGACAGTGAAGGGGCCTGTCTGATCTGCAGCGGCAAGGTGTTCCAGAGTGCCGGAGCAGCAACAGAAAAGGCTCTATCCCCTCTGAGCTTCCGCTTAGACCTTGGTACCTCAAGGAGCAGCTGATCCGCTGACCTGAGGCACCAGGCATATAGGTGGAGCAGCTCAGAGAGGTAAGGCGGGGTGAGGCCATTCAATGATTTAAAAACAAATAAAAGAATTTTAAAATGAACTCGAAAGTGCACTGGGAGCCAGTGAAGGGAGGCCAAAATTGGCGTAATGTGCTCCCTCTTTCGAGTTCCGGTTAAAAGGCGAGCGGCAGCATTTTGGACCAACTGGAGACGAGCCAACGAAGCTCGTGAGACTCCAGAGTAGAGTGCATTCCAATAATCCAGCCGAGATGAAATAAAGGCATGGATCACTGTTTCAAAATGCTGCCGCTCGAGAATGGGCTTCACCTTTGCCAGCTTCCTTAGGTGAAAGAAGCTGGACTTAACCACTGCGCCTATTTGTTTATCTAATTTAAAATCACCGTCCATCATAAAACCCAGGTTTAAAACTGTTGGCTTTAAGAACACTGCCAGTGGACCCAAGTCAACAAAGGGAGGTTCACGGCAGCCATTAGGGCCGAACAAAATCACTTCTGTCTTTTTTTCGTTAAGTCCCAGAAAGTTTAAGGCCATCCAGGACTTAATGTCTTCAAGACAAGACAGAAGTGATTTTAGGGAATAATTATCTTCTTTCCTGAGTGGCATATACAACTGGCTATCATCCGGGTAAAAGTGAAAGGAGATGCCATGCCTTCTTAAAATTGAGCCCAGTGGAAGTAGATAAAGGGAGAAAAGCAGGGGGCCTAAAATTGAGCCCTGTGGAACCCCATATGCCAAGGGAACAGAGGAGGATTCAAAGCCACCAAGGCTTACACGCATGGTTCTATCTGCCAGATAGGACCTGAACCATCCCAGGGCACTGCCACAGATGCCCACTTATTGCTGTAATCGGGAAATTAATATTCCATGGTCCACAGTGTCGAAGGCGGCAGATAGGTCCAGCAAGACAAGAACCACATAATTACCGGAGTCGTTTGCCAGGAGGATGTCGTTAGAGACCCTTAGCAAAGCCGACTCTGTGCTATGCATAGCCTTGAAGCCAGACTGAAAGACCTGCCGGATGTTGTGGTCATCCAGGAAGAGTTTCAGCTGAGCATAAACTACTTTCTCCATGATTTTCGAGATAAATGGCAGCTTGGAGATTGGCCTAAAATTGGCCAGGACAGTCTGGTCCAGGCCAGGTTTCTTGAGTAATGGCTGCACTACAGCATGTTTAAATTTTACGGGGACAACCCCAGAAGACAAGCTACTGTTTATGATGGCGAGGACCGACTGCCCTATGCTCGGGAAGACCTCTTTAAAAAGAAGAGGAGGGACAGCATCACATGGGGAGCCCGATGGCTTGATATGGGTAACCACATCCTTTAGACCCGACAGCGTCAGGGGAACAAACTTATCAAATGCCACCAGGCAAGGGGCCGGAACAGGTGGGTCTGAGGCAGGAGCTGAGATAAGAGCCCTAATAGAAACAACCTTGTTTATAAAGAAGTGCAGGAAGTCGTTGCACAATTCGGGCGATGCTTCCAGGCAGACAGGCTGTGGGGCATTTAAAACAGAATCAATAGTTTTGAATAACGCACGTGGATCGTGACGCTTAGACACTATTATATTAGAGAGATAATATCTTTTTGCCTCTTTAACAGTATTTTGGTAGTTTCGCCAGCTGTCCTTTAGGATTTGCGATAAAACCTGTAGCCTGTCCTTCTTCCACATTCGCTCAGCTCTGCGACACTCCCGTCGAGCTGTACGAGTTGCGTCACTGAACCAGGGCTCGGGTTTAGCTCTGGGCTGCAAAGTTTTTAATGGGGCCACAGAGTCGAGAATAGTTCTGCAGGAGGAGTGGAACCAAGAACTAATCTCCTCCGTACCGATGGAAATGGACGCAGAGGGGGCACAGAGCTGATTGAAAGCGGCAGAGAACTGGCCAGCAGCAGAGGGGTTAAAGGTCCGACAGCGCCGAGCAGACGCAACAGGTCTAACTGCAGCACTGGAGAAACCAACATCAAATATTACCGGCATGTGATCAGAAAACACACTATCACAGACCTCCAAGCTTAACACAGGCAAACCATAAGATAGTACAAGGTCCAATGTATGTCCATGTATATATATATATATATATTTATTTGTTACTAGAATTGAGCTTCTCCTGTGGAAAATTATCACTTGACAGTACAGTCACAAATAAGAGTTTGAGAAAAATTACATAGAATGCATTTTTTAATGTTATCGTCCCAGCCCTAACGCTAACTGCAGAGTTCCTCAGGGCAGTGTCCTAGGATCAAACGCCTGCATCTGCCTCATCATTGACTTTCATTCCAACATTAGGGTAATTCACAGATGATTGCACAATATGTAATTCAATTCTCATCTTGGCGGTAAATAAAACGGGCCTCGTCTGCATTTGATGAGACTTAGTCATCATTCTGGTATGAAATGATAAATGGCAAGACCATTCATAGCATCAAACATTTACCCTCGATATTCAATGCCTCTACCATGACTGAGCCCCTAACCCTCAATATCTTGAAGGTCACTTGTAACCAGAGACTCATCTAGATACGATACATAAAGTGGCAGTGAGAGTTGGTCAGAGGCTGAGTTGTTTACAGTTAATATCTCACCTTTTGATACTCCCCAACTTTTCCATTTAGTGCAAGGTACAGTTCAGGATCTTGGTGTTATTCTCTTCACCTACCTGGATGAGTGTGGCTCCAGCAACATTCAAGATGCTGGACAAAATAACTAATTTGATTGACACCACATACACCACCCTAAATATCCATTCCCTTCGACCACCAGAACATTGTAGCTGTAGCTGTCATGTACAACATGCCACACTATTATTTGTATTGGTTACATCAACTTGTGGGACAAGTGATCTTTACTACCCAAAAATAACTTGGGCTTCTGGTACATGAGAACACCACTATCTGCAGGTTTACCTCCAAGTTTCCTTTTGTGACAAGGAAATATATCCCTGCTGGATTTAAGTGTGAAAAATATCATCAGACGGAGTGCAAGAGTTCAATTAGGTGGCTCACCAACAATAACTTTCAGGGCAACTGGGATAGATAATATATACTGGCCTTGCTGGCAAGACCTACATTCTGAAAAAAATAATAGAAAAAGATGAGTAGTCTGAAGCAGTGGAAATGCATTTATAAAATCTCATGTCTTTTATAATTTGTGGTAGTTAACCACAAAGATGTTAAGATTGAGAGTGACAGAGATTTATATGAAGTCTCTACTAGCTATATGAAGATTCAGCAGGCTAAACATTCAGGACAAACCACAAAAAAAATGTTGACACAGTTCAGTACCTGTAGTTTATTTTGATCTAAAAGTATACTCCCTTACAGAAAGGTGAAATACCTGTCAGGTTTTGGGCACGAGAAATTAAGCTACCCAATTGTGATTATTAATACTGGTGGGTTCCACTCCAAAATAAATCTTCAGAGGGAATATCATAGAAAAGCTTGTTTTAATCATTTTTCCAGGAATAGCAGGAATGGTGGCTAGCACATGGTGATCTCCGAGTTTCGATGAAACTTCAGTCAAGCACAGTTCTGTGTGTGTGGGTTCCATAGAAACAAACAATACTATAGTGAGTGAGTTTAAAAAATAGTTTTTAAAGACTATATCACAAGTTTGTATGAACCTACCTTCAGGATTTCATTATAATGAGGATCCATTGTAGCTTTCTTTACAGATGTCTTGCGTTTGCTTGGCCGTGAACGATCAGGAAGAAGGTAGGTTTTTACATAGCTATTGAATGAGAAAAAGTGAACAGGTCTCTAGGTTTCAGGTGCAGACTATCAGGGAACAGACACACTAACAGCTGATATCTGTTTTGAAACTTTAATCAGAAATCAATGAAACATCATAGTATATAACAATGTTAGTTCTCCTCAGGCCCAAAAATCAATTGGAAATATGTTATATATGATGGACTACTGGTTACATTTTTTTTAATAAAACCAGAATGAACTATCAATATTTATTGATATTTTCAACAGACCCTTGTAGATTTCACTCTTAAGCAAACTAAAAGTTTGTAGAAACATAGAAACATAGAAATTAGGTGCAGGAGTAGGCCATTCTGCCCTTCGAGCCTGCACCACCATTCAATATGATCATGGCTGATCTTCCAACTCAGTATCCCGTACCTGCCTTCTCTCCAAACCCTCTGATCCCTTTAGCCACAAGGGCCACATTTAACTCCCTCTTAAATATAGCCAATGAACTGGCCTCAACTACCCTCTGTGGCAGAGAGTTCCAGAGATTCACCACTCTGTGAAAAAAGTTTTTCTCATCTCGGTTTTAAAAGATTTCCCCCTTATCCTTAAGCTGTGACCCCTTGTCCTGGACTTCCCCAACATCGGGAACAATCTTCCTACATCTAGCCTGTCCAACCCCTTAAGAATTTTGTAAGTTTCTATAAGATCCCCTCTCAATCTCCTAAATTCTAGAGAGTATAAACCAAGTATCCAGTCTTTCTTCATAAGACGGTCCTGACATCCCATAAATCAGTCTGGTGAACCTTCTCTGCACTATGGCAATAATGTCCTTCCTCAGATTTGGAGACCAAAACTGTACGCAATACTCCAGGTGTGGTCTCACCAAGACCCTGTACAACTGCAGTAGAACCTCCCTGCTCCTATACTCAAATCCTTTTGCTATGAAAGCTAACATACCATTCGCTTTCTTCATGGCCTGCTGCACCTGCATGCCTACTTTCAATGACTGGTGTACCATGACACCCAGGTCTCGCTGCATCTCCCCTTTTCCTAATCGGCCACCATTTAGATAATAGTCTGCTTTCCTGTTTTTACCACCAAAATGGATAATCTCACATTTATCCACATTATACTGCACATTGAAGCAGCATCCTTCAATTTGTAACACTTCTATATCTGTGTTATTTTAACTTCACTATGTTTTGAATGCTAACATGTGAACAGTATTCACTTTACAGGTATTGAAAGACCATTGTTTGCTGTTCTGCTGAAACATTTGGCAGCTTAATATTTCATGTATAACAAGGACTTGCTTCAAATTTAATACTTTGTTTTATATCCTATCACAAATGACAGAACTAATGAAAAACGTGCCAATACTGACTGTATTTATAAATATTTCCTGAGCATTTATCACCCATTTCCTAGTTTCTCAATACAATATATTATACCTGCTGAAAGATTAATCATGTACCTAATATGCCAGATTGCAACTAGATTTCAGAAGTGGTTCAAGATTGACCGAGGATATTTGGAGGTTTAATATACCCTCACACTGTTGTGGATTCAGTGGGTTGTATTTGCTTTTCTCTGATAGCAAGGCTGATGTTTGAACTTACAAATTAGAGAGATAGTATCCACCAACCCCCGACCTATGAAATTAACTACATTCACAAGGCTTATCAGTAAAAAAGATAATTACTGCAATTTTAGATTATTGATGGAACCTGGTTCTTGTTTCGTGGTTTACTCTTGAATCCTTCTCTCTCAGCATTCATCAAGATAGAGAATTCAAGGAATTAATAATGAAACATTGAATTTAATCTTTCAGCTGCAATGCTGAAAATTGGATTTCTACATCAAATAACAAAACTGCATACATTTATTTTTAAATATGTTTTAGACGTTTCCTTTATTTCGAAAGTCATACAAGTATCTGTGTCTGGTTTGTGATTTGTATAAACAGAATGAATTTAGAGGCTTTAGTTTTGCCATGGGTTAGAGTTATTGTGTGGTTTAAAAAATTACTAAGTAGATATTAAACAGGGGCTGCTTTTATCGCAACATTGGATAATAAAATTTATTTGGGGAATTATTACAGATTTGTCAGTTATCAACAAAATAACAACATTCATTGTATCCAATTAAATCAGTTGAAGTTTGTAATACGGTTCCAAAAGAAAGATTTTATTTGGAAAGATTCACATTGCTTGTTGTGTGAATGCTAGAAATCTATAAATTAGGAGCTTCAGTTTTATTTTAATATATCTAACAGATGCACACCTATTAACAATTTTACGATTCCTGAGATATAATGAAACCAAAAATGCATTGAACATTTAACATGCAGTAGCAAGCATTCAATTGGCCCACATAAACACAGCATATCTACTTTAGACATATGTCATACATCTCCTTAAGTATTTGTCAAGAGAGTTAATTTAATCCAATTTACTCTTCCCTCTGGTACTCACACACCCACACACACACACACACATACATACAATAAAATAGCAGAGAATATTTTAAACCAACATAAAAAAATTAGATGCAAGGGGCAGGAGTAACAGTGGTTCAGGCAGCATCCATGGAGAATGTGAATATGTGATGTTTTAGGTCGGGAGCCTTGTTCATTCAGCAGGAGAGCAGTAGGAATACACAGAGGGAGAGCAGTGAGAAAAGGTATCATAGAATCCCCTTTGGAGAGAGAAGAAGAACTTCTTCAAAGTAGGAATATCTTGAGGAGATAGTCTGGTCAGAAGAAGGGTCTCGACCCGAAAACATCACCCATTCCTCTCCAGAGATGCTGCCAGGCCTGCTGAGTTCCTCCAGATTTTTGTGTCTTCAGCCAAAATGTAGAAATAGGAACTGCAGATGCAAGTTTACAAAACAGGCACAAAGGGCTGGAGTAAGTCAATGGGAGTGGCAGCCCTTGGAGAACATATATAGGATTTCTTGTTTATACGCTTTGAAGTGCTCCTTTGCAAAATCTCCTCAAGCTATGCCTACTTTGTAAACTAGCATCTGTAGTTCCTTGCTTTTATATTAAAAAAAATAATAATTTTGTATGAAATAAAAACAGACAGTTCTAGAAATATTCAGAGCAGCTGGCTTTTGTGAAGAGAGAAAAAGAGAGTCAAACAATCAGGTTTATAAAGTTTAAAGAAATTATGAATGTATGAGGACTAGGTTCTCTGTGATAGATTAGAAATCATAAATGTCTAAGACAATGGATGGGCAATGGTTAGTAACAGAAACAAACAGAAAAATGGACCAAGCATGGAACAAATGTTTATTTTTTCCTCTGTTAAGTCTGAGGAAAAGCATCCTAAAGTATCGAGAGAAAAGAGAGAACAGTAGAATTTGGAAAAGGATGTTCTAGAAATTAATAAAGAACTGCAAAATGGAACATGCTGTTAAAATAGCACGAAACATGAAAATAACTTGTGGGGGCTTCTATGGGCACATGTGGAGCAAAAACCTAGTGAGAGCAATGATGGCTAACTTGCAGACAGATGGGAGATGGTGCCCTACTGCCAAATTCTTCTCCCTGCCTCACCATCTTGCCTGACCACAGTGGTGTGTGGGATACTTTAATCCTGATGTCCCTTAAGCTAGGTTTTAGGTTCCCTGATTCTCTTTGCTTCCCAGTAGAGTTGTTTGAGAATAGGCTTTTCCTCCATGAAGCATGTAGGGTCTGCAATATTGTGCATGATGTGCTGCTGCTTCCTGCTCCTTGGCACAGCAGCACTGCGCAAACCAAACGCTTCTCCTCGTGCAGAAACATATATAAAACCCTTTGTTTTTCAAAAAACATTTTTTTGTGATTTATGTTTTAAACCGTACATGAAAATGCTTGCAGATGTTCAGTTTCTGAAAATAGTGTCAAGAGTTTTCTTACGGGTCAGAGGTGTACTTTCTGATGTTTGCTGCAGCCAACCCTTGACATTGCATTATTTGGATTTGAAATTCTTTTTTTGTTTCTTCATACTGTAGTTTGAATTGTACAGCTCCCTGAACTGGAACATCTCCAAAATCACCAGCATCACTGTACAGACTCAGTAAACTGCCACTCAGCTGCAACATATGGAGAAGAAGTGTTACTCTGAGCATGAATTCCCAGAATTGCAAGATATTAATGCAAAATTCTTAAAAGCACAAAATAGTATAAAAGGAACTCAGAACACCAAAAATTATTAATTAATCCAAGTGTAACCGATAATTCCATAATGATTAAAATTCCAATTTATTTTTTAAAGTTTACCACAACTACAAATGAAGGAAGTAGTTGACAGACAGTTCAGCTTATTACACTGCACCTTGGTACACATGACAATAAGCAAAACTAAACTAAGCAAATTCCTTGATGGTGAGGCAGTGATGAGGAAAGGGAGATCAAAAATCCACAGTAATTAGAATCCTAAACCATTTTAGGAAAAACATTTTGTACTTTTTTTGCTTCACATATTGAAGCACTGCTGACATTTCACTTTTACATTGTTTTCTCCAATAATGAAACTGATAGGTACGTTTTTAAGATCACAACATGGCAGATACATTTCTGACTGTAATCCTATTGTAACAGTTTCTCAATGTCAAATGTTATCACTACAATTCCAACAGACTGTATATTTGTAAGTTTTAGATTTCTTGTACTTGCAATATTTTATCTAATCTCATGCAAGAAACGTTTTGAAATGCCCAATTGTATTTACCACAGCTCTATAAAATCATTACAAACTATTTTTTTTATATCAACCTTCAAATTGGTGTGTTTTAGTCATAGGGTTTAGTCTCAGGGTTAAGCACCAGCTTCAGTGAAGCTGGTTGAGGCTCCTTCCCCCATTGAGATTTCTGCTAACATGTTTTTTACTCCAAAAATACTTTATCCAAGTGAACTAAAATCATGGTGTACCATAAATGTGATAATATAGCAATACGGGTGTGGTCAAATATCCATGTATTTTACAAAATCCATCGATTCGCCTCAATAACTTTTATTATTCATCTTATATTATTCTGTAGTGTAAAAACGACTGGATATATTTGAGCCCAACTCACCTTGGAAGAGCTCAGATTTGAGTTAACTTGTACATCTGTCTGCTTCAGGATGTCTGAGCCAAAGCTGGATTCAGATGTTATATCATCAAAGTAATCATACTCTTCACTGTATGGATCATTCTATAAGGTACAAATTTCAAAATAAAACAGCTTTTGAAATGTTAAGACACTGGATGGTCCTATGCATTTTTCTTAAGCAAACTTGAGCTTTTAGCCGTTCATAAATGAGTCATTCAGAATTTAGTCATTCAGAATAACACAGTTGTGCAGTTGGTAGAGCTGCTGCTTCACGCTGATAAAGACCTGGATTCAATCCTGACCTTGGGTGCATCTGTACGGAGTTTGTAAATTCTCCCCTTGACCACGTGTGTTTCTCTGGTTGCTCCAGTTTCCTCCCACATCCCAAAGATGTATAGGTTCGTAGGTAAATTGGCCTTTGTAAATTGGCCCAAGTGTGTAGGGAGTGTTTGAGAAAGTAAAATAACAGGGAGCATGTGTGCAGGTTATCGATAGTCAGCGTGAGCTTGTTGGGCCAAAGAACCTGTTTCCATGCTGCATCTCTAACTAACTAAATATTTTACTCACAAAGTAGAACTTCTAAGATAAACATAAATCATTGTTTTGAGATAAACCCATCAGTTGATTCATCACATTTTTATTCAGCACAAGTAGGTTGCTAACCCAAAGCCATGATCGTTATTGAGCAATCCCACATTCTCCAAAGCTAATTAATGTTTTCCACAATATGCTATAATTGACTTTCTATTTTAACAAAGCATCATATTCATAGAATAGTGCCGCCCCAAAAACTTACCGACGTTAAAGGACTTGGTGCCCTAATGGTATTTGCTGAGGCCGGTTTATTTATTTTGACACTGAAGTCTGAAGGATCATTACTGGGTCCTGAAATTAGAAGCAGAATATTCAACCTTACTTGTGTGAACGTTAACTTGGGAGATATTAGTGTTGATAATGAAAAACTTCCATTCCAGTTCATTCTCGTAAAATATCCCACAGTTAAACCAAAAATACATTTTCCTCTTCAGCCCTATTATATCTAAGCTCAGAAGAGTGTCCCTTAGTGGTTCAGATTTAATTCTTTACATATGGCTGTACAGCCAAATCACAATACATGAATTACCTGACAAACCCGTTGATGTCAGCTAGCATGGTGAAAAGGAAATTAATATACTTAATTAACAATAATTTCCCTCTCGACAGAAAATATAGATGACCCATGAGATAAAACTGAAGGATATGTCATCAGGCCAATCTATCCACACACTCTTGTGTGCCCCCAATGTACACAAAATGAACAGTATTTAATATGAGCAGTTTATCATAATTCTTAAAGACAACTCTGGAGGTTTGGTGTCCTTGTGATGATGACAGTTGAGCAACACGGCAGCATTATTTTCTAAATGTTTATTAACTCACACTTTGCTGCTGAACAAGAATTCAACAGAATGCTTCAAAGCTCATATTTTTAAGCCCTGTCCATCAAACTGATTACTGTGTACAGCTATTATTAATTATGACATTCAGCCCCTTTCATAACTCTCCAGGGTTGATGAGCGCATTTTAATTGTTTTAAGTTGCTTGCAAAGAAAAACTATGTAAAGGAATAAAGAAGTTCCACTTTATTAATCCACAAAAACTAATGCTGTCTGTGAATATTTACTCTTTCCATAGCCATTCCAGAAAAAAAGGCTAATCCAGGAAACCCTAATCCTTTTCACTTATTGTTACTTTTTACAAAACATATAAGGCTGATGAATTTATTAGCACAGAAATACTTTATTGCAATTCATTGATTAACAATATCGTCTTATGAATGAAAATTCAAACAGCAAATTTTATCCAGAATCAAAATCCTGGACTTTCTTCCCAACAACAATAAGGGAGTGCCATCAGAAGGACTGTGGCAATTCAAGCCACTATTCACTACCAGCTTAAGGACTGTGAATGCTGGCTTTGCCAGTAGTGCCCAGATCCCCCAAAAAATAATTAAAATGCAAAATAAATCATCAGAAGCAGTTAAATCAACATTTCATCTGCAAAGGGAGACATCACTACAAAGGAAAAGATTGCAATTTATTTATATTTCCAGTTTCCTAAGTACATTAGTGATTTGTCAATGTTTTACTTAAACATTAAAGGAGATATAATAACTGCGGTGAGGTGCCCCAAAACAGTACAGATTACATATTATAAAGAATTTTCAAAGGCCTTGTTACTTTATTTGTTCTCATGATGTGTCCTTCCTCATCTTCACTCCCCCTCATCCATTAGACCCATGACAAACACCCTTATCTTACAGTTATTCTGTTATTGTACTTTAATTTTCTTTCACTACACTCTTGTATTATTCTGCTATTTTCCAATCATCATGTATTTATTGTTCTATTTATCATTATTGTGTAGATACAATTTTCTCTGCGAACAAGAAATTTCATTGCACCCTGGATTATATGACAATAACCTAATAAACAAAATTAAATGAATGATTCCATTCTGACATTATACAGGAATTCCAGAATCTTGCCCTCACAAAATAGCTGAGTTGTCATGAACTTGCAAGAGAATCCCTTTTATGTACTGGTCCTTTCTGTGCATAAAGGGTTAGGATATGCTGCTAAAAAATTTGGATGAAATACCACTGTATGCTCATACTGGGTGTATGACCTAGAAACGTGTGCCTGTAGCTTTTATTTATTTTATCTGTTGAAATGTAATAAAGGCTTGTTTCAGGTCACATATGGTTCTCTATTGGGAGAAATTAGACTAGGCTCTTCCATTAGCAACTATTATCAGGCATTTATGAGTAATGAGTCGTTTCACAATAGGCTACACAGGATGAAATTCCACCAAGATAAACTCCATAATTACCTAAAACTTGGCTAAAGACAGCCTTTCCCTTTAGACTTTAGGCATACATCACAGAAACATGCCCTTTGGCCCACCAAGTCCACGCCGACCAGCGATCACCCCATACATTAACACTATCCTGCACACTAGGGACAATTTTACCAAAGCCAATTAACCTACAAACCTGTACATCTGTGTAGTGTGGGAGGAAACGGAAGCACCCAGAGAAAGCCCACGTGGTCACGGGGACAACATGCAAACACTGGACAGACAGCAGCCGAGGTCACAATTGAAGCCGGGCGCTCTTTGCACCTTTTCTGCCACCTTTTCTGCCATTCATCGATATTGGATGATCTTTGATCTCAATGCCATTTTCCTGCATTTCCTATATCACCTGATCAGCCATGATCACAGTGAATGGCGGTGCTGGCTCAAAGGATCTATTCCTGCACCTATTGTCTATTATCCCTTTATTCCCTTCATGCCCAGAAAATGACAAGCATGTTTTGAGTGAACTGGATTACTGAAGCTCCACAAGCTTGCAGGATAGGGCATTCTGATGATTCCCCACTCTACCCTTTATATAATGCCTATCCCTCATTCGGAATATTGACATCTGGTTCCACTGATCTCAGCCAAGGGAAAATATCCCACATGTGTCTGTGCTGTTGAACATCTCTAAAAATACAGGCCAAATCTATTCAATCTCACCTGACATGACAATCCTAAGAACCAGCCTTTGCTGAACTCCCTCTGTGGCAAATGCATCAGTGTTGAGGTAACATCAGTGTATAGGAGGCACAAACAACAGTATCTTAGGTGTGTCTTAGGTAAGACTAACATCTTACAAAATCATAGTGAGACATCTTTATTCTGATACTCAACTACTGCTGCAATATGCCAATATTTCATTATCCTGCCTAATTGTTTTCTGCATCTTTATGTTAGCTTTCAGTGACATTCAGAGTCCTTTGAACACTAACATTTTACAATCCATCACCATTTAAAAAAACCTGCATTTCCTTTTTGTGTTCAAAAGAGGACCATATTTTTGCAAACTATACTTCAAATGCATCTTTGGGCCCTGTATCCACTTAAGACCTCTTTATATCTACCTTCCTTCTGACAATCCCATCTGGTTTTGTACTTTCAACACTTGAAAATGCACCATTTAGTCCCCTCAGCCAAATCATTGATATTGATTGTGACTAGATGGGCTCCAATCACCGATATGTGGTACCTGTCTTGCCATTGCCTGCCAACCTGAGAGAGTCTTGTTATTCCAACTGGGACAACACAGTAGCACAGCAGTAGAGTTGCTTCCTTACAGTGCCAGACCCTGATCCTGACTACAGTGCAGCCTGTTTGGATTTTGTACATTCTTGCTGTGTCCACGTGGGTTTTCTCCGGATGCTCTGGTTTCCTCCCTGGTTCTAAAGATATAGTTAATTGGCTTCTGCAAATTGTTCCTAGTGTGTAAGATAAAACTTGAGTATGGGTGATTGCTGGTTGGCATGGACTCGATGGGCTGAAAGGTATATTTCCACGTTGTATCTCTAAACTAAACTAATTTTAATACTCTTTGCTTCGTGCCTCTTATCCTGTCTGTTTCTTTTAATCCTCGAGTCAACCATTGTTTCTCCTCAGTCTGCCTGATCTTGCTCTAATTTGCTGAAGCCCTATAAAATGGTTGTCATTTTCTATACAGACCAGTCCCAATCCTCCTCTCCAGGAAGCATATTATCAACCACAAGACATTGAACATCCATTTGATTGGAAATTAACGTTTGTAGTGGTATGATGAAGGGCATATTGCTGCAAGCATCCAGGGTGCCAGTAAGGAGTACTATAAAATGTTTAGGTTTTCACCTGATATGCTTATGTTTCCCCCATATTCATTATTTATAAATGTCCTTCAAAGTACCACCAATAATTTCAAAAAAGTAGTTGAATCTTTATTAACTGTAGTTTCATTGCAAAATAAAAGGCAATTGAAGAAAAAATTGAGCTGGCATTTGGAAAATGGTTGATTAATTTTACCATTTTGTGTCTCTGAAAATATTTTGAATCATACTACTTAATTTGCACTGATGATCTTAACCAATGTGTAAAATAATTATCACAGTAATTTCACTTTTATATGCATCAGTATGATATATCATAATAACTCATCTAAAAATTATCAGCTCTTAAGAAAATAGATAAACAACAGCACATGCCCAAGTAAACAGCTGTCAGTTAATTTTTTCAATCTTTCAAAATGATTTTAATGCACAAATGCCATTATCAGGAAATACATTGGAAAGGCTGTGACACATTTCAGATTTTAATGTGGTTGCCAATAAAAAAAGATCTGCAAAACCTAATAATGAAAAAAACTGCAAGGTTTGCAACGACAGCCTTAGCACCGTTGAACTAATTCCAGCTGTGTAGTTAGTTGGTGAAACTTGAAATTTAAATACTTGTCAGCATGTAGAAAGTTTGTGAAGTACAGATTTTGATGTTTCCTTTCTTTTTCCTGCACCACTCCCCCCCCCCCCCCCCCCCCCCCCTCCCCTCCACTCCACATCAGTTTGAAGAAGGGTCTCGACCCGAAACGTCGCCTATTCCTTTGTTCCATTGATGCTGCCTCACCCGCTGAATTTCTGCAGCATTTTAGTCTACCTTTGATGTTTCAAATGTTCTATAAGAAACATTTTAATAGTTGCACTTCACGATTAAGGTATGATCCAAGCAGTCTAGATTGGCAGAATAATCAGAAAAAAAAAAAATCAAATACTAGAATTGGCTGACTGGAGGTCCTCATCCATATCTGCATTATGGCCTTGTGATTAAGTAATTAGCCTGATGGAACTGCTGTGTAGTTCCACTATTTGATTTTATCTTCCAATCTATTAACTTCAACTTTAAACCCCAGTTTATTAAGAAATGTGTTGACTCTTAAGTATCTCATCTGTTCAGGGGCAGTTAAGGATAGACAATAGATGTGATATTCTCAATGATGCCAAAATCTTGTTATAAGTAACTACAAAAATTAGAAAGTCAACTAACAACCTGACTTTCAAATGTTGTCCTCATGATCATCAACATTCTGTCCATTTGTATGCATGGTAGTATTTCCAAGTTCTATGAGTATCAGTCCCAGTTTATTTCTTATTTGGTCATTTGGGGTTAAACAGAAACAAGAACAAAATGAGATTAGCCGACTCCATGATCCTGCTTATGCTACTGTTGCACAGCTACTAAACAGAATCATTCCAGAGAGAAATATCTACCCATAGGTGAAATTAACTTCTAGTAGGAACAAAGCAAGAAAAAAAGGGTCAATTTTGGGGGAAAAACCCAGCTAAATGGTAGAGTATACATGTTAGTATAGGTTAAGTGAGCTGTGTAGGAAAGAACTGCAGATGCTGGTTTAAATCGAATGTAGACACAAAATACTGGAGTAACTCAGCGGGACAGGCAGCATCTCTGCAGAGAAGGAATGGGTGATGTTTTGGGTCGAGACCCTTTTTCAGACTGATGTCAGGGGAGTGGGCGGGACAGAGATTGTCAGGGGAATGACTTAACAAGTCTGCCTTACAGGAGTTCAATTTGTGCCTCTGTTCTGCCTTGCTTGCTTAATTCAGACTATGGACACTGATTCAAGTCTAAATCTTTGTTATTTCAAAGACATTAATCAAACGTCCTTGGTCTATGCTTTACTAATTAAAAAGACCTAGCACCCTTTTCTATTATTCATTTAGGCATGCTGGCATTAATTACTAATCCCTAGCCCTCTGAGAAGCTACGGGCCTTCTTGAGCTGCAGTAGTAGTTTTGTATAATTAAGTGGCCGGCTAAACCACTGGAGAAGGCAGTTAAAAATCGACACTATTGCAATGAGACTCGAATCACTTGTAAGGCAGACAGGTAAGGACAGCATGTTTTTTTCCCTAATAAGCTTTGGTGAAGCAGTTTTGATTTTTACTACAGCCATAAGCTTAAAGGTCACCATTAACGGATAACAGCTCTTCAGTTAAACACATTCAAATTCTCAAATAACAAGATAGGATTGAACTAATTTTATCTGAATTAGCATAAGCATGACAATACCAGAATCCCACAATAAGCCCTGTGCAAGATGTCTTCCTGGTCATATTCATGGTTGTGAAAGGGAAAACTAGCATGTAAAACTGAAAAGTGTTGATGTATAATGGGCAGTATTCAGTAAAGTTTGTCTGATCAGTTTGCTAAATTAATCTGCCTTAACCATACCTGAATAATAAATTATATTTGAGACGGGGTTAGAAATTATCTTGCAAAGCCATCGATTTAATGTACGACATGACCACATTTTATCTAAAAGATTGGATATTTTTTTCACATGCAGTAAGCTACCAATATTCAATATTGGAAAAAGATCAGTGTGGACTATTTGGGCAAAAGAACCTGTATCTGTGCAATATGACATGTGAAGGCATAATAAATTTGCGTATACAAAACAGGAAATCTAGCTGGGCTTGAATCTGAAGCAAGTCCTGTCTGTAAGGTTGAACTACACAGCACAGCAATACAATAAGACAACGCAGTGCATTAGAGAGTTTGTATTAGATTGGTGCAGGCAGAGTGTTGTCATGCTTTGAATAATTTCTAACCCCAAAGAAATACTCATAGTCTAATCATGTACAATAGTGCATCAAGCTTTAAGATAAAATGATTAATTACTCTCAGGAAATCATCAGATAATTTGCTCACTGACACCAGATATTGGAATATAGTAATGACCTTTGCTCTTGATACTCATAGATAAAATTCCAGTCTGCTCAGTGCATCACCTTTTCCTCCATAACCAGATGAACAGGCTGACAAAGGGGATGGACATTAATTGGGATTCAAATATACCAAGCCTGGTTCCATGACATGATTTTGGAGATGGATGGAGTCCTTTTCAACTTCAAATGAGTGAAATTCCAAAGTTTAAGACATTTCAAGGGGCAGGAATGTACGAACTGACAGGTGCTGTTGCACATCTGAATCTATGAAGGACGAGAATAGCCATGGGATAGGCATAGTAAGAGAGTTGGCCATGCAGTTAAAGTGGACCGTACCTAGAGACTGTGGATACAGATCATCCTTCAAAGGAATAATCAAGAATTATTGTGTGGGAAAAATGTAAAATGGCATGCCTTTCTGTGAGGGAGATTGATCTACTGTGTGTTGGATGTTAGGCATTTAGTTCAGAGGATGGCGAAAGTGTGAAGGGCAGGCGAGGATGTGTTTTGCGTTTCTCAAGACTGTCTTCAAAAAAATAAACGAACATTTTAGCAGCACAGTGGTGCAGTGATAGAGTTGGTACCTTACCGCACCAGTGAGTGAGTTTCGATCCTGACTATGAATGCTGCCTGTGCGGAGTTTGCATGTTTTCCCTGTGACTGTGTAGGTTTCCTCCAGGCACTCTGATTTTCTCCCACATTCCAAAGACGTGCAGATGTGCAGGTTAATTGGCTTCTGTAAATTGTCTCTAATGTATAGGATAGAGTTAGTGTATGGGTGATTGTGGGTCGGCGCAAACTTGGTGGACCAAAGGGCCTGTTTCCACACTGAATCTCTAAACTAAAAAAAATTCCAGATGCAGAAATCAAACTTTTTTCTGACTCCCATATGATAGTAATGGCCACGTCTTTTATGTTTTTGTGAGGGGTCAGGAATAACAGTACTCTTTTAATCTGAAATGACGTTTGTATTTTGTGAGTGGATGTAATTACTGAATCGCAACTAAATGAGATACTGATCACTGTAGGGGAATGAAATGCAATCTATTTTAAAGTCTTTTGACGTAATCACAAAGGCATACTAAAAAGATGGACATTTTAATTTGAAATTCTCTCCACTCTATCCAGGCTCTATTATCAAATCTTACCTCCAAAATATAAAAACACAAGGAAATGATTTTCTGATTTTATTATTTTAAACATAAGCCACAAACTCGTCTCATAGAGCTACTTGCAAATGGATAGTTTTCAACAGTTACCAGCACCCTGTTTCCCCATGCCCTCTTTAGCAGTAAGAAAAATACTAATGAGGTGCCAAAACAGATGATGTGTCATCTCAAGTAGACAATTCATCATGTTCAAGGAATGACCTGAAGATTTGCACATCTGGCAGATCTGCTGTAATATTTGGATTCCTTATTAAATGGGGTGATTTTTAATTTCTAAACTTGCAACGCAACACTTATTTTCTGGAACAAACAATTGTAAATCGGTGCATCACTGCATCTATTGTTTGGAGATAAGCAAGTTGATTTCAAGTGGTCAAGTTTTATTGTCATATTTATTTGGTGGAAACTGATTGATGGCAACACCATTGAATATAAAGGCCAGGTGGTTAGACTCTCCTGTGAGAAATGGTCACTGCCTTACACTTCTATTTGCAGTTTATTGTCTTTCCCTGAATGTTCTCAAGGACTTGCTGATGTGGCATGGGTTAGAGTCATACATGTGGTTAGATTATTCAGTGTATGATCAACCTGTGTCAATAAATCCTGGACCATGGTAACATATATGCTTAACCATGCACACTACAGATTGATGCAAGCATGTTTTCTGTGACGGACCGAAAATGATCATGACATGGCCATAGCATGGGTCGTTATTGCTATTGGTACAGAAACACACTTGCTTCCCACATAATTTATCCACAACAAAATATACAGGTTGCAAGGAAATTTCTAAAGGCATTTTATGATAATAGCTGTTAAAACCGACTATACCCATCTGACAGGTTAAACATTACATTAACTGACAAGAGATGGCCAAAGGACATAACTGCAGCAAATGTTCTTTTGGTAATATGTTTAAAGGTGTCAAAATGCCACATTACAGGGCATTCAGATTATATTTATGTGTTGTGAACAGCAATGAAGATACCCAGTTTGTATGCACCAGATTTTTTTTAAATTATTGATAAAAGCTGTTTCCATCATTCCCACTTCAGAATTAACGTTAAAATTTCAACAAATATCTCCTGACCAAATTTGTGATGTATATGACCGACTGTAGAAGTAAAGCCTGGATAAATCCATATAATTGTGAATGTTGCTCAATAAATAACTGTACTGATACTTCATATTAAGAGCATTGATTTGCCGTTAAAATTAATTCTGTAATAACGTGTCAACGGTAGCAGTGACAATCGAACACTGTGGTTTTAATTTTTCACATGTTCACAATTTAATTAATCCATCTTTATGGATTAAAACAAATAATAACATTGGGATTTAAAACACATCTGATTGCATTCGTTTATCAAACATAGTCCATTTTCGCTCTGAAGACATTTCCAGCACAATAAGGTCGGGGGGGGTGTGGGGTGGGAATCATGCAGTATGGATAGATGGCGGTGGTGGGTGGTGGGGGAGGGAGGTTGAGAAGGCAATCGGTGTGGATTGGATTGATTGAGGCAGGGGAATTAGTGCGTGTTGATTGTAGTAGGTAAAATTGTGAGGGGAGAGCGCAGGGGATGGATCAGTACGGGATTGACAGGGGGCATCAGTACAGGATCAATGTGGGGGATCAGTACAGGATTAATGGAGGTTCAATACAGGATGAATGGAGGAATCGTTACAGGTTGAATGGGGTATCGTTACAGGATAGATGGGGGGGGGGGGGGGGGGTCAGTGCAGTGTGGATCAGAGGGCCTGTGCAGGATGAATGGTGGGATGGCTACAGGATGAATGAGCCGAACAGTAAAAGATGAATGGAGGGATCAGTACAGGATGAATGAGGGAATCAGTATAGGATGGATTGGGGGGGGGGGGGGGGGGGGGGGGGGGGGGGGGGGGATCAGTATAGGTGAATGAGGGGATCAGTACAGGATGAATGAGGGGAGGCAGTGCAGGATGGATGGGAAAGGGGGTGAGTACAGGATGAATTGGGGGACCAGTGTAGGATGAATTGGGGGGGGGGGTGGCAGGAGAACCAATGTGAGGTGGAAAGGGGGATCAGTGCAGGATGAATAGATGGGGGGGGGTAGATGGGGTGCGGAGCACAGGGGATGTCAGTGAGGACTGAATAGAGGCGAGAATGGGGATCAGTGTAGAGGAGGGGTCCCAATATTGGGGTAGCGATGAGGGGAGAGAGGGGGGGGGAGGAGAGAGAGGGGGGAGAGAGGGTGGAGAGAGGGAGAGGTCAGCGCTCATCAGACAGGGACAGTTTCATCGCCCCGCTGCCTTGGCCGTCTCTGTCCACCGCCAAGTGCTGCTGCCAAAGGGGGAGGCCGTTGGGATCTCCTCGCCACCGCCTCCCCTCCTCCACCAGCCAACAGCAAGGTGCGGGGCCGAGCAGTGCAGGTGCCTCAGACGGCGAAAGGGGGCCTCC
Source organism: Leucoraja erinaceus (assembly GCF_028641065.1). Taxonomy (NCBI): domain Eukaryota; kingdom Metazoa; phylum Chordata; class Chondrichthyes; order Rajiformes; family Rajidae; genus Leucoraja; species Leucoraja erinaceus. The sequence goes on from NC_073381.1 coordinate 58,578,086, forward strand.
CCCTCTCTCCCTCCTCCTGGCCTCGGCATATGGGAGGGTTTGTTTTGAAAGCGGTATCGCTGTTAGTGTATTGGCAAGCAGCAGCCGCAATCAGGGCGGGCGAGTGCTGGAGGAGGAGGAGCCATTATCGCTGTCGCTGCCAAAGATCCTATAGTTGGGCACTGATGTGCGGGGCCCGTCATTCGCTCTAACCCTTTGTCACCCCACATCCCGTATCTTTGCTCCGCACTACGTCGTCAGCGCCGACACGAAACGTCATGTTCACTTTCTCCAGAGATGCTGCCTGACCCACTGAGTTACTCCAGTTGTTCGTGTCTATCTTTGGTATAAACCAGTATCTGCAGTGCCAAGCCGGGCACTGAGAGGGGCCCAATTGGGGGAAATTGGTCCAATCGGCTTAAGGCCGGCCCTGGTGGGACTGTCGTATGATGAAACAATGGAACAACTGGGCTTGTATTCACTGGAATTTAGGATGAGAGGAGATCTTATAGAAACACATAAAATTATTAAGGATTGGACACTCCGGAAGTGGCGGCGCTGCCTTGCAGCTGCGGCTCGCCTGCAGTCCGTTTGTCTTTTCTGTTTTTTGTTTTCTCTTGTCCCGATTTTACAGTTTATTTTGGTTTATTTAGTTGTGTATGTGTGGGGGGTTGGGTGTAACATGTTTGTTGACTCTTCCTTTGGGGGGGAGGGATGCGACCTTTCCTGCAGTATCCCCCGTCTCCGTGTCCGTCTGTGCTGAGGCCTATCGCGGAGCCATGATCACATTGAATGTCAGTGCTGGCTCGAAGGGCAGAATGGCCTACTCCTGCACCTATTGTCTATTGATGCACTCATGTTTGCAAAGGATTATTGCAAGGTTTTGAAATCTAAACTTAGAACAATCTGCTTTTTTCTAAAAGCCCTGCCATCAGTGGCAAATAATTAGTATAGTGGTGTTTAGCATTTACATAATTCTTGTAATCATTTCATTTCTGCATGTCTGCACAGCTCCAGCTGGCGCAGCGTCTACAGCCCGGGATCCCTCGTGGGGGACCCGGGGGGAAGAAGAAGCTTCCACCGCCGGCCCGCGGCCAACTTCTACCGCGGGTCCGGTATGGACATCACCCCTGGAGGGGAGCTTCGACCGCCGGCCCTGCAGTCTGCGGTGCTTATGGCTGCGGCGTGGAGGGAACTTTAAATCTTCGGCCGCCGGCCTATACCAACCAAAAGCTGCGGTCTCCGGTGGGGATGAGCCAACTCTGGACTTACCTGGACTTGTACCTTGTACTTACCATCTGGACACCCACAGCGACTGCTGCGGAGGGTTGAGGTCCCGACCACGGGGGAAAATGGAGGAGGACTGGCCAAATTGTGTGCCTTCCACCACAGTGATGAATGCTGTGGTGGATGTTTATGTTAAAAATTTATTGTGTTTTTGTGTGTGCCCTTTATCAGTGTATCGCTGCTGACGTATCATTTCACTTGCACTTTTTGTGCAATGTGACAAATAAACCGTTGTATTGTATTGTATTGAACTGCCCTGTACCATCTATTAATTGCCTCCCAACCACTCCCAGAATTTGCCATTTACCTACACATTAGGACAATTTATGGGATATGGGAAGAAGCCACAGCATCTAGAGGAAACCTACACTGTCAGGACGGAACCAGCTGCTGGAACTATGTAGCGAGCGGCAGCTCTACTCGCTAGATCACTGCCATCCATTTGATCCAAAGCTGCAGCTTTTTAAATATTTATAGCTTTACTAACAACACAATGCATGCTCATTATGAAAGTTTAACAATCCCCTATCTGAAGTTGATCTTGCTTATTATAAAGACATAAAATACTGGAAATGCTCAATACGTCAGGCAAAGAAATTAGGAAATGGAAACATTCCAATAAAAAATCATTAAAACTGAAACATCAATTGTTTTCTTTCCAAAGATAGCTTGATCTGCTCACCAACAAAAAAAAAATCCTAGCACATGCTTTTTAATGACTGCGCTAATTAAAAGGGGAAATTATTTAGCCATCTGCATGATCAAATAAATGGTGTGCAAATGGTGCACATTTGGAAGATCCATTGAAGTAGTTTGCATTGTCGATGTTGAAGATGCATGTTGCAATGCACACCGGGGAGATTTGTGGAGCAGCAGCACTATTGTTCAGTGGTAAGGCAGCAGTAGCAATTTGCTCTTCATGGATATAAAAACAAATCATGTAAAATGCTGCACTTCTGCTTCAAATGTGAAATCTTTATCAAAACTGTCTGCACAAATAGAAATATAGAAAAAAGTTTGCACGAGTAGGCCATTCGGCCCTTTGAGCCAGCACTGCCATTCAATATGATCATGGCTGATCAACCAAAATCAGTACCCCGTTCCGTTTTTTCCCCCTTACCCCTTGATTCCCTTCGCTCGAAGAGCAAAATTGAACTCTCTCTTGAACACATCCACTGAATTGGCCTCCCCAACTTTCTGGGTGAAAATTGTTTTCCTCATCTCAGTCCTAAATGGCCTCCCCCTTATTCTTAAACTGTGACCTCTGGTTCTGGACTCCCCCAACATCGGGAACATTTCTCCTGCATCTACCCAGTCCAATCCCATAAGAATCCCTCTCATCCTTCTAAATTCCAGCGAATACAAGCCCAGTCAACCCATTCTTTCATCATACTTCAGTCCCGCCATCCCGGGAATTAACCTGGTGAACCAATGCTGCACTCCCTCAATAGCAATAATGTCCTTCCTCAAATTAAACCGAAATTGCACACAATACTCCAGGTGCAGTCTCACCAGTACCCTGTACAACTGCAGTAGGGCTTCCTTGTTCCTAAACTCAAATCCTCACGCAATGAAGGTCAACATGCCATTGGCTTTCTTCACTGCCTGCTGTTCCTGCATGCTTACTTTAAGTGGCTGATTTGCAAGCACGCCCAGGTCTCGTTGCACCTCCCCTTCTCATAATCTGACACCATTCAGGTAACAATCTGCCTTCCTCTTCTTGTCACCAAAGTGAATAATCTCACATTTATCCACATTATACTGCAACTGCCTTGCTTCTGCCCACTCCCCCAACCTGTCCAAGTCACCCTGCAGCCTCATCGCATCCTCCTCGAAGCTCACACTGCCACCAAGCTTTGTATCATCCGCAAACTTAGAGATGTTACATTTAATTCCCTTGTCTAAATCATTAAGATATATTGTAAACAACTGTGGTCCCAGCACCGAGCCTTGCGGCACCCCACTAGTCACTGCCTGCCATTCTTGAAAAAACACGTTAATTCCTACTCTTTGCTCCCTGTATGCCAACCAGTTCTCTATCCATGTCAATGCCCTATCCCAATACCATGTGCTCTAATTGTGCACATTAATCTCTTGTGTGGGACCTTGTCAAAGGCTTTTTGAAAGTCCAGATACACCACATCCACTGGCTCTCCCTTATCAATTCTACTTGTTACATCCCCAAAAAATTCCAAAAGATTGGTCAAGTATGATTTCCCCTTCATAAATCTAAGCTGACTTTGTCTGATCCCGTCACTGCTTTCCAAATGCACTGCTACAAAATCTTTAATAATCAACACCAGCATCTTCCCCACTACCGATGTTAGGCTAACTGATCTATAAATCCCTGTTTTCTCTCTTCCTCCTTTCCTAAAAAGTGGAGTTACATTGGCTACCCTCCAGTCCACAGGAACTGATCCAAAGTCGAGGGAACATTGAAAAAGGATCTCCAATGCATCCAATCTTTTCTAGGGCCACCACCTTGAGTATTCTGGGATGCAGACCATCAGGCCCTGGGGATTTATCTGCCTTCGGTCCAAACAGTTTACCGAACACCATTTTCTGACTAATGTGGATTCCCTTCAGTTCCTCCCTCCCACTAGATCCTCGGTCCCTGAGGATTTCCAGGGGATTGCTTGTGTCTTCCTTTGTGAAGACAGAACCAAAGTACTTAATTAACTGTTCTGCCATTTCCTTCTTTCCCAATATAAATTCACCTGTCTCTGACTGTAAGGGAACTACATTTGTCTTCATTAATCTTTTCCTTTTTACATACCTAAAGAGACTTTTACAGTTTTTTTTACAAAGCATCTACAACTCTCATATTTCTTTACTGCCTGGATTAATGGATCTGCTTTCCAGTACTTTTTAAAATTTAAGATTCTAATATTTTTTTAATTTTTGGTTCAAGGTAATCTCCACCATATTTTGTATTGGCAACAATTTGTATTTATATAACCCCTTTTAATGTGTTAAATTGCCTCGTTGCTTCACAGGGGTAAAATAATCCCATAGCAATACACAGGGAGATATCAACACAGATGACCAATAAATTGATAAATTGATTAAGACATTTCATCGCAAAAGATGTAAGAGGCGAAGATGTGTAATGCCTTCGAGCAGGAATTCCAAAACTTAATTCCTAAGCAGCTGAAGGTGTAGCTGTCAATAGGCAATAGACATAGATAATAGGTGCAGGAGTAGGTCATTCGGCCCTTCGAGCCAGCACTGACATTCAATGTGATCATGAGCTGATCATTCCCAATCAGTACCCCGTTCCTGCCTTCTCCCCATCCTGACTCCGCTATTTTTAAGAGCCCTATCTAGCTTCTCTCCAGTGAACCTGCCTCCACCGCACTCTGAGGCAGAGAATTCCACACTCACCACTCTCTGTGAGAAAAAGTGTTTTCTCATCTCCGTTCTAAATGGCTTACTCCTTACTCTTAAACTGTGGCCCCGGTTCTGGACTCCCCCAAAATCGGGAACATGTTTCCTGCCTCTAGCGTGTTCAAACCCTTAACAATCTTATGTGTTTCAATGAGATGCCCTCTCATCCTTCTAAACTCCACAGTGTACAAACCCAGCTGCTCCATTCTCTCAGCATATGACAGTCCCGCCATCCGGGAATTAACCTTGTAAGCCTACGCTGCACTCCCTCAATAGCAAGAATGTCCTTCCTCAAATTAGGGGACCAAAACTGCACACAATACTCCAGGTGTGGTCTCACTAGGGCTCTGTACAACCGCAAAAGGACCTCTTTGCTCCTATATTCGATCCCTCTTGTTAAAAAGGCCAACATGCCATTCGCTTTCTTCACTGCCTGCTGTACCTACATGCTTACTTTCATAGAATGATGTACAAGGACCCCCAGATCCCATTGTACTTCCCCTTTTCCCAACTTGACGCCATTTAGATAGTAATCTGCCTTCCTGTTTTTGCTACCAAAGTGGATAACCTCACATTTATCCTCATTAAACTTCATCTGCCATGCATCTGCCCACTCCCCCAACCTGTCCAAGTCACCCTGCATTCTCATAGCATCCTCCTCACAGTTCGCACTGCCACCCAGCTTTGTGTCATCTGCAAATTTGCTAATGTTACTTTGAATCCCTTCATCCAAATCATTGATGTATATTGTAAATAGATGCAGTCCCAGCACCGAGCCTTGCAGTACCCCACTAGTCACTGCCTGCCATTCTGAAAGAGACCCATTAATCCCTACTCTTTGTTTCCTGTCTGCCAACCACTTCTCTATCCATGTCAGCACTCTACCCCCAATACCATGTGCCCTAATTTTGCCCAATATTCTCCAATGTGGGACTTTATCAAATGCTTTCTGAAAGTCCAGGTACACTACATCCACTGGCTCGCCCTTGTCCATTTTCCTAGTTACATCTTCAAAAAATTCCAGAAGATTAGTCAAGCATGATTTCCCCTTCGTAAATCCATGCTGACTCGGACCGATCCTGTTACTGCTATCCAAATGTTCGGCTATCTCATCTTTTATAATTGACTCCATCATCTTCCCCACCACCGATGTCAGGCTAACTGGTCTATAATTCCTTATTTTCTCTCTCCCGCCTTCCTTGAAAAGTGGGATAACATTAGCTACCCTCCAATCCACAGGAACTGATCCTGAGCCTATAGAACATTGGAAAATTATCACCAATGCATCCATGATTTCTAGAGCCACTTCCTTAAGTACCCTGGGATGCAGACCATTAGGCCCTAGGGATTTGTCACTATTCAGTCCAATCAGTCTATCCAACACCATTTCCTGCCTAATGTGGATTTCCTTCAGTTCCTCCGTCACCCTGGATCCTCTGGCCACTACTATATCAGGAAGATTGTGTGTGTCTTTCTCAGTGAAGAGAGATCCAAAGTACCTGTTCAACTCATGTGCCATTTCCTTGTTTCCCATAATAAATTTAACTTTTTCGGTCTTCAAGGGTCCAACTTTGGTCTTAAACTAAAATTCTTCATATACCTAAAGAAGCTTTTACTATCCAACTTTATATTCTTCGCTAGCTTACCTTCGTACCTCATCTTTTCTTCCCATAGAGTCTTTTTGGTTATCTTCTGTTGTTCTTTAAACATTACCCAATCCTCTTGCTACCCGCTCATCTTTGCTACGTTGCACATCTTTGCTTTATTTTTTATACTGTTCCTGATGTCCCTTGTCAGCCATGGCCATCCCTTTCTCCCCTTGGAATCTTTCTTCCTCCTAGGAATGAACTGATCCTGCACCTTCTGTAATATTCCTAGAAATACCTGCCATTTTTGTTCCACTATCATCCCTGCTAGTGTACCTTTCCAGTCAACTTTGGCCAGCTCCTTCCTCATGGCCCCATAGTCCCCTTTATTCAACTGCAACACTGACACCTCTGATCTACTCTTCTCCCTCTCCAATTATAGATTAAACCTGACCATGTTATGGTCACTGCCTCCCAATGGCTCATTAACCTCGAGGTCCTTTATCAAATACAGTTCATTACATAACACTAAATCCAGAATTGCCTTCTCCCTGGTAGGCTCCAATACAAGCTGTTCTAAGAATCCATCACAAAGGCACTCCACAAAGTCCCCTTCTTGGGATTCAGTACCAACCTGATTTTCCCAGTCTACCTGCATGTTGAAATCTCCCATAACAACCACAGCATTACTTTTGCTACATGCCAATTGTAACTCTTGATTCAACTTGCACCCCATGTCCAGGCTGCAGTTTGGGGGCCTGTAGATTAGTCCCATTAGGGTCTTTTCACCCTTACAATTCTGTAGTTCTATTTATACTGACTCCACATCTTCTGTTTCAATGTCACCCCTTGCAATGTCACCCCTTGCAAGGGACTGAATTTCATTCCTCAACAACAGAGCAACCCCACCCCCTCTGCACTGTCTGTCTTTTCAATAGGAGGTATACCCTTCAATATTCAGTTCCCAGCCCTGGCCCTCTTGCCAGTTTCTAACTGAGCTTCAAGCTCGTCCACTTTATTCCTTATACTTCGTACATTCATATACAACACTTTGACCTCCGTATTCACTTCCCCCCTCACACCGCTCGCAATTGGCCCTGGCCTTACTCTGTTGTCCATTCTCGAGCTTTCCTTCCCATTAATTCGAGAATCTTTTGTAATTTTTCCAGTAGTCACTTCCCCTTCAACTCCATCTTCATACTCCCAATTTGTCAATCTCTCCCCCCCACTATTTAGTTTAAACCCACACGTGTAGCCCTAGCAAACCTGCCTGCCAGAACGTCGGTTCCCCTCCAGTTAGGGTGTAACCCATCCCTTTTGTACAGGTCACCCCAACCCCAGGAGAAATCCCAGTAGTCTATGAATCTAAATCCTTGCTCCGTGCTCCAGCCCCTCAGCCACACATTCAGATCCCCTATCTCCCTGTTCCTGTCCTCACTAGCACGAGGTACTGGAAGCAATCCAGAGATTACCACCCAGGAAGTCCGGCATTTCAGTTTTCTTCCCAACTCCCTGAAGTCATGTTGGAGAACCTCCTTCCTCTTCTTCCTGATGTCGTTTGTGCCCACGTGCACAATTGCTGCTGGCTGTTCACCTTCTCTCTCTCTCGAGGATGTTCTGAATTCGGCTCGTGACATCGTGACAGGGAGACAACAGACCATCCTCGCATCACGTCTGCCGCCACAGAATCTCCTGTCCGCTCCTCAGACAATGGAGTCACCCACCACTAGGGCCCTGCCCGATGTCGGTCTCGCCGGTCGAGTCCCATCTCTGGGATTGGAGCCACCAACGTGTCCACCGCTCGGACTGGAAACATCGTCTCCACGGACAGTTCCCAAGAGGGCGAACCTGTTTTCATTAGGCACAGCCACCTGATTCTTCTGTACTCCACCATTTCCACCCTTTCTCTCTGTCACACAACTTGGTTCTTCCTGTATCCTCGGCGCGACTACCTCACGGTAGGTCCTGACCAGGAAACTCTTGTTTCCCGGATGGCCCTGAGGTAATCCAGCTGCTTCTCCAGTGCCCCAACACGGTCCTTTAGGAGCTGAAGCTGGATGCACTTGCCCAGTTGCAGCAGCCGGAGGCTTCATCCATGCCCCTGGGCTCCCACATGCTGCAAGCCTCACACTGTCTCATCTGCCCCGACATGTGTTCACCGCGTTCCGGCCTCTCGAGCTTTATGCGTAGCCTCCTCTCCTCAGCCTCCTCGCCGAAGACTCGAGCCAAAGACTCACACTTTACTCACAAGGCCACTACCTCACTGCTGCTCCGTAAGAGCCGTCATGCTTATATTGACTGATAAATTGCCTAATTTACCAATTTACAAATCAAATTCCTCAGTTTTAAACTGTTTTCCCCCTCTGACTCCCTTCTAACTCTCCTCCCACTCGGGCTAGAGCCAATCACTGCTGTTTCTTCAAAATCCACGGGAGCTCTGAATTGTCTCTCTGTGCTTTGCCTCTCTTTTTAAACTGCTTTCCCCCTCTGACTCACTTCTAACTCTCCTACCACTCGGGCTAGAGCCAATCACTGCTTTTTCCTGCTTCTCTTTGCTGCTGCTTCTTCAAAATCCACGGGTCCTCGGAGTTCTTAGTCAACAGAGGATTTAGTTTAAATTTATAAATAAAATAGGACTGGATTATTCTAAAGGTGTGGCATGGACAATGGGATTGAGAATGTCCTCCCTTGCTATAATAATCATATGGTCAAAATGGGATAGTGGCATAAGAGGCTTTTGGAACCTGTGTTCTAGTGAAAATGATCCTAGTCTGTCCAACCTCTCCCTGTGGATAAAACCCTTTAATCATTCTGGTATTCTTTATTTAAGGTAACATTAATGACCTGGTATCATTCTGGTAAACCACCTCTGCACCCTTTCCAAATCATGCACATTCTTCCTGTAATAGGGTGACTACAACTGCATCCAATATTCCGAATGCAGTCAAACCAAAGTCCTATAAAACAGTCACATCAGCGGCTGTATTTCCTGAGGTCTCTGCGGAGAGCAAACGTCTCACAGCCGCTGCTGCTGTCCTTCTACCGATGCGCCATGGAAAGTATCCTCTCCTATGGAATCCTGGTGTGGTTTGCTAGCTGCACTGTGGCTGAGAGGAGGGCGCTGCAGGGAATTATAAAAACTGCGCAGAGCATTACAAACGCCCAACTGCCCTCCTTGGATGATATATATAGGGCCCGATGCTTGTGCCGGGCCACAAACATCAAGCAGGACACATCCCACCCTGCCAACCACCTTTTCACTCTGCTACCCTCTGGGAGGCGATTCAGGTCTCTGACTAAAAAATAGTTTCTACCCATGTGCGATAAAAGAGCTTAATTCCAACAGAGAACACTGGGGAAGCAAAATGTAATTCCAAGAAATGCCGCCAAATTATTTTTAAATACTTATTTATTATTTTACTAGTAGGTGTACATATGTGTCAATGGTTGTCATGTTTGTATTTTTTTTAGCCGGAGGAGATGTAATGGAATTTCATTGCACAGTATTGTGCAATGACAATAAACATATTCATTCATTCATGACTTCCTGACTCTTATGCTCGATGCTCCAACCAATGAAGGCAAGCACACCTTATGTCTTCTTTACTACTCTATCTACTTGTGTTATCACGCTCAGGGGATTACGGAATTGGTCCCCAAGATCCCTCATCTCTCATATTCTTGTCTCTCCAGTCACTCTTGTTCAATATAAGCACTAGAAATCAAGCACATGCAGAGCTCACCTTTCCAATTTACTATTTACTCAGATAATGGGTGCAGCTTTGTTAATTCTTTGCTAACGACCATGTAATGGTCAGATGCTCCTAGATCTGGCTATAAATTTCTCCAATGACACCAAGGAATGAAGATCTGTCTATAGGTGATCAAGAATGAAGCTTTGTTCTGAGCCAACTGATAACACTTTTCTAACATTATATATTGTAGAATACTTGCATAACATTAGTCATAGAAGATGTTACGTTACACTAGGAATATTTCCTATTATTTGCAGATGTGAATGGTCGTATGTACCCAGGTACAGTGATGATTAACCTCAAGTCGTCTGCTGATTTATGTAACTGAGGGTTGCAGGATCAAATATATCCAATAATGTGGAAGTAACAGACTAAATTAAGTTGTGGAGGTACATGATAGATAAATATTCTGAGATACCAGAGATTGCAGATGCTGGAATCTGGCACAAAAAGATCAGCTAGAGTAACTCAGCAGGTCATGCAACATTTGCAAAAAATGGGTGGTTGAGATTCTTCCTCTTGAATGAAATAGAAGAGGGGAAGTAGTCAGTAAAAAACAAGTGGGGGAGAGGGGTGGAACAAAAGCTACCAAGTAATCGGTTGATGCAGGCGTTGATTGGGAGATAAGAGTCAAGTGGAGATGGTGACATAGGTAATATGGAGGTGACGTGGAGGTAACATTCTGGAACCTGATAAGAAGGTGAAAATTGGAAACAAATAAGAAGGGATAGTGGAAGATTGGAGCAACAGAGTGAGGTGAGGAGACTATCTAGTGAGAGGAGTGTGGGATGATGACCAGATGGGGTAAGTGGGCAAAGCCATCGCCTAGTCTAAGTTTGGTCCCATTGATGTAGAGGAGGCATCGAGAACATTGATTGCACCGGACGATGTTGATTTTTATTTCATTATGGCTGAATTTAAAAAGTTTAATCGATAATCTAAAGTGATTTGGCACAGTTGACAAACTTATTAATTGGTGGGATTTTGGAGTGGTGATTCTCAGAATTCCACTTCAATAAAAGCAAAATGCAACTGAAGATTAGATACATTAATGTTGCCTGAAATAAAGAAGAACTTGATGATGTGGCTTACATTGGGCCCTGGCCAGGTCTTGGATTGGCTGAATGCTGTGGCCTTTCTGTTAGATGGAGCAAATGGAACTAAGCAGCAGAAGCCAATACCCATCCCGTGGGCAGTCCAAAATTAAAGCTATTTTAATAATCAATAGGACAATTAAAAAATAATCCAGAATAAACCTGCTAATTAGCTAAAATTTTAATATTAAACTTTTGGCTTAAAAAAACCCAACTAATTGCTTTCACTTTTGCAATGAAGGTCAGCCACCACATTCAAATCAACAGGATCATGCACCACTTAAAGGACCAGGTGTGCAGCCAAATTTGATTACACTGTGACACGTCTCAATTCGCCATCCTCCAACCTCCTGCAGCTTCCCAAGTGTAAAAATCAGGAAAGTGCCGACACACACTGCAACTCGCAGACACTTCTGCACAGAACCACTGGTTAGCCAGCAGCATACTCCTACTCATCAGCCATGGTTGTTTATCTGACTATCGTAGCTATTGGCTCTGATCCACTGCAATTAGAAAGCAATAAAGCATAGAATCTTGGTTCTAATCTGTTCCTGAATCCTGCAGAATCCACAATGACTTCAAAGTGAGCTCTTGTTCTGTGAAGTAAAACAGAAACCTGTACTCTACTTCACCCAGCACGAATGCACAAAGCCCTTGGTTCTATCCCAGATGATAATTTGAATGCCTTCTGAAAAAGGGAAATATTCTCCAGTGCCCAAATTTTCTCCACAAGGGTATTGAGTACAGGACGTTGTTAAGGCTACATTTGATGTCTGGTTGCTTGGCTAGGATGTCATTAAACTGAAAATGGTTAAACAAAAGATATACAAAAATATTACTGGGTCTGGAGGGTTTGAGATAAGGAGGCTGGATAGGCTGGAGAGTATGGGTGGTCTTACAGAGGTTTATGTAATCATAAGGGCCATTGATAAGGTGAATAGCCATGGTTTGTTTTCCCCCAGGGTAGGTGATTCTAAAACTAGGTTTTAAGGTGAGTAGGGAAAGATTTAAAAGGTCCCCGAGGGGCAACCTTTTCACACACCGCATGTGGATCGAGTTGCCATAAGAAGTGATAGAGGCAGATAAAATCGCGACATTTAAAAAACACTTAGACAGAAACATCGTTAGGCAAGGTTTGGATGGAGGGGGGCAGACAGAGGCAAGAAAAGGTAGCTCAGCTAGATGTGCAACTTGGTTGGCATGGGCAAGATCAGCCAAAGGATCTGTTTCTGCTGGATAGCTCCATGATTCTAAGGCACTCACATTTTCTTTTATATTGCAACATAAAACATCAAAAACATGCAGAACTAAAGGTGAAGTGCTAATTCATGCAATAAATCAGCAAAGATCCTACAGAAAGAGCAGACTCAAGGGGCTAAGTGACCTATTCCTGCTCCTAATCCGCATGTTCGTAAATTGTCAAATTCTGGAAACTGATTGCAAACAGTACGGCTGTTCTCGTGAGAGGAATTACTTCAGCAACCTACCAGCAAAGGTTGCAAATGAGTAAGAAAATGTATGCAAAACCTGAAAGCAAATGTTCACCATGTTGAAAACTACCATGGTGAATAGAAATTTTCAAACGATTCAGGAAGAAACTTATCACAAACTGAGCACATCAGACATCATCCAAACAGATAGCGTGCTAAAATGTGGGAAATTTATATGCGCAAACCAATTGGAAAATGTAACAAACGTTGCCACTATAGTACAACATGTAAACAGAATAACAGTAGTCACGTGCATTGCTGCCTTCTATATTTTAAGTATCAGAGATATTGAGTCATTAGTTGAATCATACTCAGTCCTGATAATAACATTAATGTAGACACAAGGAACTGCAATTGCTGGTTTACAAAAAAAGTCAGAGTGCTGGATTAACTCAGGCAGTATCTTCAAAGTAGGCATAACCTGAGGACCTCCTTCACTTTCACATATATTCTTTCCCCTGGCTTCACAATTTGCATGTCTTCTACTATATCCCACATTTTTGAGATGCTGTCTGATCCACTCAGTTACTCCAACACTTCGTCTCTTTTTTCATTAAATTGTATGTGCTGATTTCAATTATTGTCTCTATAATGACGTAACACCTCATGTTCCTTGCCCAAAACAAAATGCCTTTTTCCTAAAACAAAAATATCGGAATATCTTCGGAATTTCTTTACCAGCATGTTCCCTGGATTACAAGATATAAATTATAAGGAGAGGTTGGACAGATTGAATTGTTTTCTCTGGAATTCTGGAAGTTGAGGAACACACTGCCAATTGAACTATGAATTGTGTAGCCAGAGAAGGGGATAGAAGGGAAAGGTGTGGTGGTAGAGGCTGATAGGATAGTAATGTTCAAGCGGCATTTAGATAGGCACATGGATACAGAGGGGAAAAGAGGGATATGGATCATGTGTGGGCAGAAGAGATTGATAGTATCTTGGCACCATGCTCAGTAAAGTCATTGTGAGGCAAAGATCCTCTTCCTGTGCTGTATGGTTCTTCGCTCTATGTGCAAATTAGTTCTAAACTACATCAAAATGCTGCAATCTTGTTAGAAATAATGAGTAAATGGGTTTATATCAAAGATTTGATTCATATTAAACTTACTCCTGGAAATCCATGTTTTTCAGTAGCAGTCCAATTGAGGTTGAAACCAAACATTCGCAGAGGAGCTCATTAAACAAACAATGAGATGCATCACAAAATGTTTAAATAAGTTTTGGTATATCATTTTAATTTATAAATATTTAACTACAGTGGCAAATCTATTTTCTTAATTGAGACATTTGTCTCCGACACAACATCATTAAAATAAAAGCTTTTTAGGACATTAATAACTCCAAAGTAGATCTATAGATATGTAATTTTAGTTGAAAAGGAATGAAAAAATAAATCATTTTGTAATTCCCCTCTGGAAAATAAATTAATATTCCATTCCTTCAAAGATTAATGAAAATTTTAAAATGTTTTATTAAGGTGATCAATTATTTTGTTAAAGTAATCAAATCAGAAGAAACCCTAATGGGCCTGTCCCACTTAGGCGACATTTTAGGCGACTGCAGGAGACTATGCGGTCGTCACAAGGTCGTCACCTATTCGCGGGTAGTTGCCGGGCAGTCGCCTTCATGGTCGTGAGGAGTTCACGCATTCTGGGAACTAGTCGCAGACTCATTATGATCGCCGCAAATATTTCAACATGTTGATAAAAATTAGCGGCGACCAGAATGAAGCTGCCGTGGAGAGAAGCGAGAATTCTCATGCCGTAGGTGGGTCGCCAGGAGGTCGAAGGTTCTCGTAGGTTGTAGCCGGTGCTGACCGGTGGATTTCATTGGCTCATTGGGAAAAAACATAAGGGATAACCTACTGGTAATGTTAATGTCCGCCGAGCTTGCCTCCACTCTTTCTTCCCCCCTCTCTTAAAGGATTTACATGACCATTCCCGTACATTGTGCTTTCGCCATCTTAATTACAGCGCCAACCTTCCTGTTCATCGCGGTGTGTGGCTGCATCACCTTGACTTTACACCGTGTGAATTTCACTCAGACAGCGCTCCCCCCACTTGTCCTGTCCCCCACCTGCATAACGGGCTGGTGAAGGAAGTCACCGGCAGTCGCCTGCAAAATCGCCTAAGTGGGACAGGCCCATAAGAAGGGCACTTTCTGATATGCAAAAGTTAAAATTCCTTTTTTAAATCACAATTCTGATGTAACATACATTCTCAATTAATAATATGTCTCCTCAAGATTGATGCCTATAAAGTCTTCCCATCTTTCATATTTTAACAAATATATATTTATATTTTAGCAAGTGATCGTAAAACATAGGAGCAGAGTTAATCCATCCGGCCCATTGAGTCTGCTCCGCCATTCGATCATGGCTGATCTATTTTTCCTTCTTAACCCCATGCTCCTGCCTTCTCCCCATAATCTTTGTTACCTTTATTAATCAATAAGCTGCCAATCTCTGCTTTACGTGTGAGATGTTGCACCTCTGGAGGTTAAATAAAAAAGGCAAAGTGTACAGTAAATGAGCAGGGCCCTAAAGAGCATTAATGATCTTGGGGTTCAAGTCCATTAAAATAGCAGCACAGATAGAGTGATAAAGAGTCTGTAGGCAAGCTTGCCTTCATTAGTCAGGGCCTTGAGTATAAGAGTCAGGAAGTCATGTTGCAGCATTACAAAACTTTGGTTATGCTACATTTGAGGTATTGCGTACAGTTCTGGTCTCCCTGTTACGAGAAGGTTGTGGATGCCTTGGGGAGGGTGCAGAAGAGGCTTTTGAAATGCTGCATGAATTAGAAGATAATAGGTATAAGGCGTGACTGGACAAATGTTGGATATTTACACTAGTGTTCAGAGGCTGAGGGGACAAGTTTATAAAATTACACGAGACATAGAAAGAATATACATTCATGATCTTTGTCCGAAGGTGGAAATGTCACATATTGTAGGTTTAAGGTCATTAGGGTGAAATTTTGAAGTAGATATGCTGAGCTGGTTTTATTTTCTACGTTGATTGTTGTAAGTGCCTGAAAAGTGTTGCCAGGGGTGCTGCAGATGGAAGCAGTTATGATTGTGAATTTTAAGAGGCATTTAAATAGACACATGATTATGCAGGCATGGCAGGATCACACACAAGCAGAATAGACTGGGTTAATTTGGCCTCATGTTTGACAAAGACATCATGGGCTTCAGACTGAATAACGTATTTTATTGTCACATTGGGTCTGTTCCGGTTTTGTACTGTATTATGAATGTACATGGGGACCTATGTTGATTTTGACTTTAGTTTTCAAAAGTGCAATCAAGATCTTGCAAAAAAAAGGCAAATATCAAATCATAATATTTCAAGGTAATTTCTTGTTTACCAACTAACGTTAGAATGTTTTAAATGATGGGAATTCAATCTAGTTAAATCTTCAGTCAAAAAAAAAAATCAACCTTATATTATATTATTATGACAGATAACTGGACAATGAATCACTCTCTGTGTCAGGCATGATACTGTACTTAGTTTTAATCACAGTTGATCCCAAACCATCTGATTGCTCATCTTATGTAACCGGGAATGTTCTATGTGCATAAGAAAGCACAGGAATTTTTAAGTTACAGGAACTGCAATTGAAATACCAAGACTTAATGATAGGGATTTCTGTACAGCACAGAAACAGGCTTTTCTGCTCAACTCATCCATGCCAACCAAGTTTCCTCCTGAACTAATTTGAATGCATTTTGCTGCCAGTATGTGTCCAAATATCTTTTATAGACAATAGATAATAGAAAATAGGTGCAAGAGTAGGCCATTCGGCCCTTCGAGCCAACACCGCCATTCAATGTGATCATGATTGATTATCCCCAATCAGTACCCCGTTCCTGCCTTCTCCCCATATCCCTGACTTCGCTATCTTTAAGAGCCCTATCTAGCTCTTTAGTTTGGTTCAGTTTAGAGATACAGCATGGAAACAGGCCCTTCGGCCCACCGAGTCCGCGCCGACCAGCGATCACACTGTACGCTAACACTATTCTGCAAACGCTTGGGACTATTTTAAGTGATGGTTGTACTGAGTGTACGTGGGCAAGTGTGTCACATGTCTTCCTTGAGTCATTGTGTAAAAGGGGCAATCTCAAAACTGGCTGTATTTCAATAGACAATAGACAATGCACAGAGTCTTTTGCCCAGAGTAGGGGAATCGAGAACAAGAGTGCATAATTTTAACTTGGGGAGAGCGGAAAAGATTTAATAGGAACCTGAGGGATAACATTTTTACACAAATGGTGGTGGGTATATGGAATGAGCTGTTGGATGAGGTAGTTGAGGAAGGTACTATTGCAAAGTTTAAGAAGCATTTAGACAGGGTATATGGATAGAGCAGGTTTAAAGGAATATGGGCCAAACGCAGGCGGTGGGACTAGTGTAGATGGGGCATGTTGGCCGGCGTGGGTATGTTGGGCTGAAGGGCCTGTTTCTGTGCTGTATGACTATGGCATGCAGGCTGTCCATTCAAACATCTCTCAATAGACTTTTCTTCCATTTCCAAATAAACCACAGGCCCAACTCTGCTTTTTTTGTTGTTCTATACTTTGTCCAATAGTGGAGAGGTTACCCGGATCAGTGACCCAGAGTAACTGTGCAGAGAATGAAGACCACTTCCTGATGTAGCAGTTGCAGAATTTAAATTCAGTTAATAATCCGGAGTTTAGAAAAAAGGTATTTTTTTTTCAGATGAAAACTACTGGATTGTTGCAAAAACCCATCTGTTTCACTCATGTGACCACATGGAGTTTATCTGAGATCTTTCCCGCACTCCAAACACTTACTTGCTTGGGGCATTAAGCATTATAATCATATATAATGCCACAACATTGTCTGCAGCTCATTCCATATACCCACAACCCTCTGTGGAAATAAATAAATGTGGAAAGTAGACAAAAGAAATGCTGGAGAAACTCAGCGGGTGAGGTAGCAACTATAGAGAAAAGGAGAAGGCGATGTTTCGGGTCGAGACCCTTCATCAGTCTGAAGAAGGGTCTCGAACCGAAACGTCGCCTATTCCTTTTCTCCATAGATGCTGCCTCACCTGTTGAATTTCTCCAGCATTTTTTGATTTTTCCAGCATCTGCAGTTCCTTCTAAAAGTGGAAATGGGTTAATGGCAAAAAAATGTAATGTTGGTAATTTGGTTATTTTATTTATTGAATGTGCAAAACTGTAGCCGCAGCGGTATATTTTTACAGTACGAGGAATATTAATTTATGATTTGCATTGAAGCATTAAAAAGCAATCAATTTCCTACTTTCAAGTTCCTAATATTAAACTTCAGATACATGTTTCAAGTTGGAACAAAGGAATTCTTGCAATGACATAGCTTGATTGGAATCATGTATTGTCGTTCCGCTGGGTGGTTAGCACGCAACAAAGGCTTTTAACTGTACCTTGGTACATGTGACATTAAACTAAATTAACTAGACTAAAGATGCTCGAACAGGCCCTCATGGATAAGATGGATCTACTTCCATGTTTTGTACTATTATCAGTCTATATTGGAAGGCGCCTTTAGAACGTGGAACATTACAACATTACAACGCCCTTTGGTCCACATGATGCCAAGTCCATCTCTTACCTGCCTGCACATATTCCATACCCCTCCATATGTATATCCATATGCCTATCTAAGTCTCAAATGCCACTATTGCATTTGCAATATTATTATATTTATGAATAAACAGCATCCATACCAAGTTTCATCTTTAATTTCTAAAATAGTCACAAACTTTCACTTTTTCAAATGTTCCTATTTTTATGAAACAAAATTTAGGGACATTACCCTCTATTTTATTGTTTTCAAACCAAGCCTAAGTCAACCCTAAATTAACAATTTAGCTCTGAGCCTCTGAGTGACTATTATATTCTTCATAATGTTGCTTCAAACTCATCTCTTTTAAATCATTTTAAGTATTGTTATTATAAAACTTCTTCACCGCTATCTAACCCCCAATTACAGGTAGAACTAAACAATATCTCACAAATGTAAGTATGTTGTTACTTCTGCATGTTTAAATATTAGCATGTTGAGCTTTACATTGGAAAAGATGAGAAGCATTTATTCTTCAGATCTATTTATTCTTCAGATTGTTGACTTCTCTCACAGTGGGAACCACCGTGGGGGGGATGGTTTTATGTTCTATGTTAAATTCTTATTTAATGTGGTCTTACTTTTATTGGTGTGCTGCAAAAGAACGAATTTCCCTGAAAAGGGATTAATAAAGTATCTATCTATCTATCTATCTATCTATCTGCAATACTCCTTTCGATGTTGCAAATATTAACTAATGCTGAAAATAATACAGAAAAATACTGAATATATTTGGTAGGTTAAACAGCAACCGTTGAGACAGCACGAGCCAATAATCCAGGCTACATGTTTATTTCCACACAGGTGTTGCCTGACCTGCTAAGTACTTCAGCATTCAGTTTTATTGAACTCTAAGATTCCATGTTATATCATCTGCAGCAGTAAATCAGGAGAGCAAGTGGAATGACAGGTTAATGGGAGGAAGATTTGGTATAAATTACCCATCCTTCCACCTCCATAGTCCCGAAGTGGACTGAACAACGGCTACTTCAAAAGTAGTGTATTTGCGTGTTCCCCTTGCAGTGAAACACCATTCTAACAAAATATATCCCTTCCCTTCATCCTCACCATGACTAATACTCGTACACTCCACCCAAAAGATTTTGGGAATATCTTTACAAGCAGGACTACGGTGGCTCATGACTCCTGCCAAAACTCTCAAGGACAATTAAGAATGAACTAATAACAGTCAACAATACCATACCAATAAAAGTGAACAATTCATTAAACGTGCCTTCTCGTTGTAATGCAAAACCAATTGGTGAAATTTCCCCTTCTCATTCCCCATACAATACAATCTTTTCTTACCTTCAACTCAATTCCTTTTTTGAAATCAAAAATATTACTTTGGAATGTAACCACCGTGTCTTCGTGCAAAACAAATGCTTGTTGCTAATTAATTCATTTTATAATGAAGTGATTCTATTTTTCTAGGCATGTACAAAAGTCAATTTGCACACAACAGCTGTGTTCCCAAATCCAGTTGGACCCTGAGTTTTAACCTGTTCTACCATATGAGTGTTGCAATTAAGATTCACAACATGGTTCAAACCTGCAATGATATGTGCACCTGCATATAGTAATTGTAATGTTTTGCTTGTTGGGAAGAATTGGTTCACAATTATTTAAACTGTGGAAGTAAAATCTATGATGGAGACAAATGTGTATACCTGAAAAATAGCAAAGATATGCTTCAATTTCCAGCTACTTTAAAGTTAAGGTGCATTTTAGGTAAGCATAATTTAGGTTGCTATCGCAGGCACTGGCGTCCCAAAATTCTGCTCCTTTGTATATTAATATTAGTGGCAGCCAATGTTGTTCCCATATTTAAGATGGACAGTAGCAAAAGGCCAGGAAATTATAGGTTTGTGATTCTATGTGGTAGAGAAACTATTGGACAAAATTCTTAGGGTGGAGACTTGTGGTCACTTGACTAAACAGGACCAGATAAGGGGGAATTAGCACGGCTTTGTGCATGGGAAATCCTGTCTAACAAATCCGATTGAGGTTTTCGAAGAATTTAAAGAAAAAAGATGAAGGTTGGGTAGACATGGTATACATAGACATGCAAGACTTTTCACGTTCCAAGATGGTGGGCTGGTCCAGTATGTTAAGACTCAGAAGATCAAAGGATGCTTCGACAAACTGGAACAAAAATTGGCTTAGCGATAGGATACAACAGTTGGTTTCTCTGAAGGAAGTCTTCAACCAGGAGTGTCCTATGGGGATCAGTGCAGGGACCTTTAATGCTTGTCATATACAAATGACTTGGATGTAAATTTCTGATGTCTGATAAGCAGGTTTGCTGATGACACTTTGTTGAAGTAGTAGATAACGAACGTGGTCGCAGAAGGATACAGTGGAGCTAATAGGACTTGATGTTTCAATCTCTGTAATAAGTTGGCACTCTTGCTATTTGCAGTGAGAACATTGGTAGCAAATGTTACTTAATCCGGACCGATGTGAGGTAATGCACTGTGGATCAACTAATACTGGCTGGTCAGATACTGTAACGGTCAAGGACCTTAGAAGTGTTGATGTGCAGTGGGGTACATGTTTACAGCTCCCTACAAATGGTGACACAGGTGGGTAAGGTAGTGAAAAAGGCATTTGCTTGCTTGCCTTCATTGGCAATGGTATTGAGCAAAAGAGTCATGGCATCATGTTACAGCATTTAATTAAACCACAATTAGAATATTGTATTGAGTTCCAATCACCAGACTATAGAAAACATGTGCTAGAAAGAGGTAGAGCTTGAAAAAGTGCAGAAGAGATTCACCAGGATGTCTGGAACGGAACGCATTCGTTAAAAGGAAAGATTGATATCGCTGGGATAGTTTTTAGTGGAATGCAGAAGGCTGTCGGCTGGTTTTATAAAGGTTTATAAAATTATGAGGGGCATAGAAAGCGTAGATGGTCAGTCCTATTCGAAGGATAGGTAGGGATCTAAAACTAGAGGACAAAGGTTTAGTTGAGAGGGGAAAGATTTAAAGGTTGTCTGAATTTTTATTTAAAGACATAGGGTAGTGGGTATATGGAACAAGCTAACAAAGGAGGTGGCAGAAGTAGGTACAATCACTGATTTAAAAAACACTTG
Source organism: Leucoraja erinaceus (assembly GCF_028641065.1). NCBI lineage: Eukaryota > Metazoa > Chordata > Chondrichthyes > Rajiformes > Rajidae > Leucoraja > Leucoraja erinaceus. Next base: position 58,599,396 of record NC_073381.1, read on the forward strand.
GATAGGTATGTGAAAGGAATAGAGGCAAATGGGCCAAATGCTGGACAATGGGTTAAGGATAAATAGGCAGCTTGGTCAGCAAGGACAAACCAGGCAGGCTGAGATGATTTATTGCGTGAGGACTAGAATATAAAAACAGGGATATAATGCTGAGTCTTCATAAGGCACTGGTCAGACTGCATTTGGAGTAATATGGAGTTTTGGGCTCCATATCTGAGGAAAGATGTGCTTGCGTTGGAGAGGGTCCAGAGGAGGTTTACGAGAATGATCCCAAGAATGATTAGGTTAACGTATGCTAGCATTTGACGGCACTGGGCCTGTACTTGCTAGAGTTTAGAAAGATGGGGGGGGGGGGGGGAAGACACCACATTGAAACTTACAGAATAGTGAAATGCTTGGATGGAGTAGATGTGGATAGGATGTTTCCACTAGTAGGGAGAGTTGAGGACCTGAGTCCATAGCCATGGAATTAAATGGACGTACCATTAAAAAAGAGACACGAGGATAAATTTATTTAGTCGGAGGATGGTGAATCTGCGGAATTATTTGCCACAGAAGGCTGTGGAGGCCAAGTCAATGGATATTTCCAAAGCAGTGATTGACAGATTCTTGATTCGTACGGGTGTCTGGGTCTATGGGGAGAAGGCAGGAGGGCCGAATGACCTAATTCTGCTCCTCTAGCTTATACACTGATGAGGTGCTTGTTTCTATGCAGTATGACTCTATCACAAGGATAGCAGTAACATCTTGACCATTTCTGATATTTGTTAGCAGTGATCCAATATGGAATTTAGGCATTCGCTGATCCACACTGATGGTATTTATGTTTAACCCAGTGTAGATGGCTGTTATTCATCCTATGACAGCCTAGTTAGAGATGAATATACAGAACAAATTTACAGTTTAGTCTTGTGCTGGCAGCAGCTGAGGAAAGGAGGAAAAAGTTGGCCCAAGTTAGATGGGGTGTAAGAAGTTGACTTTTTTTGATTTTTTAAATGATTACACTTTAAGAGTACATTTTAAATAATTTTCCATAATGCCTTGCATTGCATATAGGTCTACGTATAGCAATTGGATAAGAATTATGATGCAGAAATGGGGGTTAAAAGGGACATAAATCCTCAGGTTCACATTTTGTTAGATCAACGAGAGAGGCGAGATAATATTTTTTATAAATGCCATTGTAAATCAGTTATATTGATTGTGCAGGAAACAGGCTACATCCATAATATGTTTTTGCATTATGAAAGAACTTTCCATCACATAGTTTCAATTTATGTGTTGTTATGTTCTTCCCTCACAAAGAGGGTGAACTGTGCAGAACAATCCTTCCTGTAATGATTCAACCATTCTCAAAAACTATTAAAGTAACATTCACAGACAATTTGAACGATCACATTCTCTATCTGGACCTAACCTGTGATAAATTGGAACTGACCTCGAGTTCCTCTCATGTTTTTCTCAGGTCAAAGCTATTACCTCAACCAGAATTATCCAAAGCAACATCCAGAACAATACCTGGTGTTAATATAAGTTACATGGAGTACAATAGTGAAAAAATTTTGTAAAGACTGGATTTAATTTCCTCAAAATGGGTCATCCTTGCCATTTCAGTGTTTTAATATAGTTTAGCTGGCCTGAAAATTACACAGGTTCCCAGAAAATATGCACATTGGAAACTATTGTAATCAAATAATCACAAAAACCTTTATCAAATACAAAGTTGCAGTTAACATCTTCAACAGCAAGATAAATCAGTGCATGAGAGTAGAATCATTTCTAATGAATCTTGTACTCTGCTTCAAGATAAGAATACCAAACCATGCTATACATTTCACCTGCGTGTTAGCAGACTCCAGTACGTGGGATTATAAAACGTTAATCATTTCACGATTTCTGAAAATGGATTCCAAGGTTAGAGTATCCTTCAGACTTTTTTTGATGCTTCATTTCTTTCCCTTCTTTTCTTGAAGCCTTGCACCTCACTTGCATGCCTTAATTTCTTGCCATCAAAGCTGGATTAATTGCCGAGTCCTGAAATATTCCACCTCAATTTGAAGATTATCATAAAGGTGAAATATGGGTCAAGCAGCCAGAAAGTCTGTGACAGTCAAGCAGTAGTACTTACTCTCTATCTGTCATGGGAAAAGGGGGAAATTAAAAAAAAGAACTGCTCTACAAATGAGAACACATTATTCATGAACTATAGATAATTAGCATCTATTTTTGTCTGTGGATCTCAAAAATGGCAAAGCAGCACATGCAAACATCTGGAGTACAAACGGCACCATACACCACATTGCCGAGGATGTTAGAGTGCATACAGTGATAATGGTGGATATGTACAGATTAGGAAGATTGTGATGTCAATCACCATCTAATGCTGAATTCAATGCCAGTAATGAAAACTAGAGCTCATTTCTGCAGCTTTTGTTCTCTCAAACACAGCTGAATACATAAGCAGTAGGAAGTGTGTTCAGTCCCTCTGCTTTACTACTTCTTAAAGTGGCCATTACTTGGGAGCATAGAACATGATTTCTTAGACTCTCCACCATTTGAAAGCTCATCACTGATATATATATATCGGATCGCACATAAGTGGCCGTGTCCTTTATTCTATGATATGCTTTTCTTACATGGAAAGCTGTTTGCAAAATTCTCAGTTGACATGAAATCATCTCTGCATAATTGACTATCAACTACCACATCCCAGTACTGCATAAGATGGCCAGGGCCAGATCACTGATGGTTTCGTACTGCTGTACAAAGATAAACCATTGGAGCAGGCAGAACCAGTCAGGAGCAATGTGGCTGTGCTTGGACATACACTTCAGGCTATCTCAAGTCCTGGCAACTCCAGCCTCAGAAATGTTCTCTCCTGCAAATCCTTTTCCATTGTGATCATGGCTCAATCTCTTGTACTCATCCCCAATATAGAAACATAGATTTCTATAGATTTAGTTTCAAGTGTGCCCATAGGTATTGTATTCAGGATTTTTAACAAACTCCCCTTTAACTTTCTAGAAACAATGTTGCAGCTCAGAATATATATTTATATTATAGTTAAAAGAAAGAACATATACTATTGAACAGTAAAGAGCCTGTCCCACTTACGTGACTTTGGCACGCAAATTACGCAACCTCGTGGTCGTGTTGAGCCGCGACGGCCCCGCGAAAGTCGGGCACGATTTCATGCATCCGCACAGCCGCCTGAAACACGTGATGTCATTTGAAGATGGACACAAAATGCAGCAGTAACTCAGCGGGACCGGCAGCATCTCTGGAGAGAAGCAATGGGTGACGTTTTGTGTCGAGACTCTTCTTCAGTCTGAAAAGAAGGGTCTTGACCCGAAATATACTCCAGCATTTTGTGTCTATCTTCAATCTTCTTGGCCCCGCTCTGGAAGTAGAAGTGGGGGCGGATCCGGATCCGCAGCGGCCGTGAGCCCCAGGCTGAGTTAGACGATCGTTTGCCTGCTTCTGCTGCTCTAGGAGGTGACACATTGCGTCGCGCCAGGGTCTTGGGCCTGTCCCACTTTGTCCCACTAACGCGACTTTTCAGCGACTGCCTTCGACCTTCAGTTCCGCGACAGGCCGTTGGCACTCCAAGATTTTGTTCACTGCAAACATTTCGGAGCCCCGCGTGATGTCGCGCACAACTACATACCCCTCCGCGGCCTCAACGCGACCACGAGGTCACGTAATTTGCATGCCAAGGACACGTAAGTGGGACAGGCCTTTAAGGCACAAGAACAGGCCCTTAGGCCCATAATACCTGTGCTGAACATGATGCCACGATGATCACTTATCTACCTGCACATAATCCATGTACCTATCCAAACGTTCCCTAAATGCCACTATCCTATCTGCTTCAACCACCACCCACAGCAGCATGTTCCTGGTTTTCACCGCCCTTTGTACAAAAAACTCACCCGCACATCTCCTTTAAACTTTGCTCTTCTCAAGGCCATGCCCTGCAGTATTTGCTTTTTTCCACCCTAGGAAAATGGTTCTTAAGGGCCTGCCCCACTAACGCGACTTTTCAGCGACTGCCTTCGACCTTCAAGCTCGAGGGCACTCGCCTGAAAAACCTCGAGCTGGATTGACCGTCAGCGATGAAACCACGAGCCGGATTGACAGTCTGCACACACGCACACACACACACACACGCGAACACATTGCAAAGGCAGGGGCCAGGGAAAGTGGGGAGGAGCTGTCTGAAAGCGCGGAGCGGGAGGGGGGGGTGAGAGGGGGGAGAGACGGGGGGAGACGGGGGGGAGAGACGGGGGGGGGGGGGGGCAGATGGGGGGGGGCAGACGGGGGGGGCAGACGGGGGGGGGGTGTGGGGGGCAGAAGGGGGGGGGGGGGGCAGAAGGAGTGGAGACACCTTTAAGAAGCCAGACAACTTTTGATAAAGTTTAGTGGGCATTTAACATTACCGATCGGTTTACTCACCTTTTTTTCTCAACAAACGTTACCTTCGACTACCTTCGATTATCTTCGATTGCCTTCGATTACCTACGAATAACATACCGACCTACTATGACCTAACTCGACTAAACCTCTAGTAAAGAAATATCGATTTTTTTCCATGGCGACCTTTTTTTACTCGCGGGCATTTTACAGCATGTTGAAAAAAATGCCGCGGCCTAGCTGAGGCCTCGAGTACGCGGGACTACTCTCGAGCATGAAGGAGAAATACAAAGACCTCCTAGGACCTCGTGTCGACCATGCTGCGAATATGAGTCGAGGGCAAACTCTTCTAGTCGCGAATTAGGTCGCCGCAGTGGGACAGCCCCTTTACTGTCCACCGTATCTATACCTCTCATACTTTAATATACTTCTATCAGCTCTCCCCACAACCTCCAGGGTTCCAGAGAACATAATCCAAAGGGCCTGTCCCACGAGCATGCGACTCCATGCGGCAAGCCGACCGAAGTGACTCAATGCGGCAAGCGCTACCTAACGTGGTCGCTTGAGCCGTACGGCCTCGCGGGGCCGGTCCCACTTCGATCGGCATAGCCATATGGAGTTGTGCGGAGCTGGTCCGAAAAACAGACCGTGTCAAAAATTCCGCGCGGCAACGCAGCCGCCTCGACGCCGTACGTCACGCACGAACTTCCCGCGGACTAAGCTTGCACTTCATGTCACTCCTTCAACCTTGGCGCAGCCCCCGCTTCTGGTTAGGTCGCGCTTGCCGCATGGAGTCGCTTAGGTCGCGCTTGCCGCATGGAGTCGCAGTCTCGTGGGACAGGCCCTTAAGTCTGTTCAATCTCACCCTGTAGCTAATGCATAATTCCAGTAAATCCTTTTCCGAAACCTCCACATCCTTTCTGTAAGGGGCCAATCAGAACTACTTGCAATACTGCAAAGGTGGCCTAACCCGAGTCCTATAAAGCTGCATGATGACTTTCTGTCTCTAATAGTCAATAACCTATGAAAGCACGCATATCACATGCCTTCTTAAAGGCATTGCAGCCATGGAGTTCAAAATGCTCATCTTCATTTGTTATATATACTCTATGTTATTTAAAAAGCTGGAAACATATCACTGACAGCTTATGCGTCTGAATAGTGTGCCTGCTGCACTTCTGGTAATATTAGTGGGAAGTGGAAGAAAATGTCTGCCCAAAATCTTCCCCTGTATCTGTTGATATTTTATAAGCTGCATGATGTGCCTTAACATGAAGAAACACTGCCAGTATTTTCCTTGGGTCATCACTGTAAAATCTGTGTTCACATTTATATGATTGATTGTCAAAGCCAGACAGCAATATCAGGGGGAGTGAATAGTTCTCGTCGACATTTGAATTCTTTGCCGGTCAATGAATTAAATTTATCATGTATTTGAAAGACTGATTTCGTGTACCATGTCATCTATCAGAATAATTCCTTGGCAATGTTTTATTTTAACTCACTGACACAAGTGACACAAGTCTCCTCCCCCCCCCCCCCCCCCCCCCCCCCCCCCCCCCCCCCCCCCCCCCCCCCCCCCCCCCCGGCACCCCCCCTCACCCCCAGCCCCCCCCCCCTGCCCTCGGGCTCCTCCTCCTCCCTTTTTTCCTTCCTTCTCCCCTCCCAACCCCCATCAGTCTGAAGAAGGGTTTCGGCCCGAAACGTCGCCTATTTCCTTCGTTCCATAGATGCTGCTGCACCCGCTGAGTTTCTCCAGCATTTTTGTGTACCTAATATCCTCTTGCCTGGGATTCTGGTGCTATTCAGAAGAGTTTAAATTAGATTAGCTGGAGGAAACAAAGCTAAGGAATCTTTGAGAATGGAGCAAATCAACACGATGTGGATGACAGAAATGTAATGATAGAGTCTAAAAGGTAGAGAAAAAGAAGATTAGTACGTAAATAAAAGAAGAATCTGGCTGTGCCTAATGATGCCTACCTAAATGTAAGGAATGTTGTGAATAGAGCAGACGAGTTATGTCTAGGTAGCTTACTATTATTATTACAGAAATGTGACTTGATGGGTGGTGTGCAGGGTGCAGGACTGACATCTTATTGTTGGTGTTAGAAAGGTTTTAGACAAGATGGGAGGGTAGCAGCAATAATGGTTTAAAAAAACAACTATGGCTCCAAGAAAGGATAATATGTTGGAAGGATTATCAAATGAAGCCATGTGGGTTAAATTGTAGCACTTTTGTTTTTCATTCACATTTTTGGCGCTGCACTATTGACATCAAGGGAGGTAAGCAAGCACATTTCTGACAAATGTAAAAGGATTAGTGTAATAACAGCAATGGGGTTTGTTTCACTTGAATATTAACTGGGATACAGTCACGGTAAAAATACATAATTCCTATGTTACATTCTGGAGAATTTAAGACAGTACTTGTCAAATATTGTAGCAGTCGTCATCATAATTCAGTCAGATTTAACAGTTATGGAAAAGGACAAAGATAAAATATTATTAGTGGTTCTAAACTGGGTAAGATTAAGTTCTTCCTGTGTCAAAAAAAACTGCGGAAAAAATACTGAAAGCCTCTAGATAAATCACTGGGAACAATAGGAGACGTTTGAGCAGTTTGGAGTAAACATTTTCCCACAAAGTTTCAGAACTGCCAAATCCTGCACCTTGTGGATAACTCAATTCATAGAGGGTAGGATACAGGTAACAGGATGGATACATCAGACATCAGGAAGTACAGAACAATAAGGAAGGTTAAATTAAAATAAAGATTGGGAAAGAGAAAGCAGAGTAATGAGAATTGAGAAGCAAATTCAAAGATAATCTAAATATTGTTTAAATGGGTAAACAAAACCTGAAGGACAACTGAAGATATAGGGACTATTACTCCCCCCACCCATCCTAAAAAAAAATGTAACCATGCATGGAGTGCAAGGAGGATGTAGTTAAGATTCTACATGAATATTTCACAACTACATTCATTAAAAAGATGCATGATGCCTTTTTTCTATTCAAGGCAGAGTGTGGACTATGTGATGCATAAAGTAAAAGAAGAAATACCAAGAGGTTTATCATCTTTAAAAATGAATAAAATCAATGTTCATATAAAATATATGCCAGGTTATTAAAAGAGGAGGAGGAGGGAATTGTGGAGACTATCAATAACATTTTTTTCAATCCTCTCTGTTTGCAGGAAGGGTTTCAGAACATTGAAGAACTGTTAATGTTGTATCATTTCAAAAAGGAGAAAATATGTTACTTGGTAATCACAGGTCAGTTAGTGCAACTTCAACGAAGGGGATATTACTGGAATCCATTCTAAGGAACAGCATAATCCCTCATTTAGAAAAGCACATTTTAAGTAGAGTCAGAGATTTATTATGGGATAGTCATGTCTGATTGTTTGGTTGAAATTATTTGAGGAAGAATGAAGAGGGTAGTGCATTTGATGAAGTCAAAATAGTCCCATGTGGTAGACTTCTCAAAAAAGTAAAGCCGCATCGGATCTAATGAGAAATTGCAAATGGAATCTAAAATTGGCTTAAAGCCAGAAATGAAATGGCATTAGGAATATTGGGTAATTTTGTGAGTGATAGGGTATTACCCCTATGAATATTACCCGTATCAGTGAGGGTTGCACAAGGATCATTACTAGGTCACTCGCTCATGACTTAGACTTAACTTAAGGGGGCATGATAAGGGAGTTTGCATAGGATTCAAAAATTAGTAAACATTAAGTGGCAGATGGTTTGGTCAGTTGGGCAGGAACATGGCAACTAAAATTTAATTCAGAGAACTGAAGTGATGTATTTATGAAGTTCCAACCAGGCAAGGGAACATGCAGTAAATTGAACGATGCAGCATAGTGCGGAGGGTTTATGCAATGCACGTCCACATGTCTTTAAATATAGCAATAACAAACAATAAGATGAATAGAAAGACATTTTGAAGCAGGGTTGTTATGACAAAAAAAAAGAGGCAGAAAGTTCTGGAGTAACTCAGCAGGTCAGGCAGCATCCCTAGAGAACATGGATAGGTGATATTTTGGAAGTGGACCCTTCTTCAGACTGTACAGCATGTTAGCTATACCACAGTATGGGTTTTGCTTGCATTTCTGGTCACCACATTACATTAAAAATACAATTGGGTGCACAAAGGCTTTTGAGGACATTGCTGAGACTGGAAACCTGTAATTATTAGGAAACTGAAAAATAAACAGCTAGAGGACCTCATTAGACCAGGCAGCATTTGAGTAGGGAAATGGACAGATGCCGCTTTAGGTCAGCACCCATCCTCAGTATCCAGGAATCAATAATTAGGAAAGATTGATAAAGCTAGGGTTATTTCTTTTGGACAGAGGATGCTGAGAGGAAACATAATAGAGGTTTTAAAATTGTGGGTTCTTGGTATTAGGAAGAAACAATTTGATAGCAGAAGGGGTGAAAACCAAGTGGCACAGATTTAAAGTAAGGGGAGGCGATTAAAAGAAAAACATCCAGAAAGTGATAGAAATCAGGAGGTAGTCTAATTTTAAGAGTTTGGAAGTATAGTTGAAGAGAAGTTCTACTTTTAAAAAGCAAATTTTAGTCCCCCATATTGAAATAAGACTAAAAGATAAAGATTTCAGAGTAGCATACTCAACATCTTGTCCTGGTAGATTCCAATTGCAAGCTGCTAGGAACTCAGCAACACTGTCACCTCAACTCAGTTCAGCCATTTTCTCAGTTTCCAGGGTGGTTTGGTGAAATCAGTGCTTCCATCTGCCTCTCAAGGTCATAGTTCTAAGATGCTTCACGTGCACATGAGGATGTCTTATGTTCAGTCCTAGAGAGCTGTTAAGAAGGGTGTATGTGACCATTTGACCAGAAATGTCACCCATTCCTTCTCTCCAGAGATGCTGCCTGTGCTGCTGAGTTACTCCAGCATTTTGTGTCTATTTTTGATTCATAACGAGCTGCTTGTGCAATCTTGCTGCGGTTTGAAGGGGAAAACATGGGACTACATCCCTAGTTGCCAATACCTAGTGGCATATCAACGGTGTTTACTGATAGTGCCATCCATACTGCATAACTTCCATTGTCCCATTCCTGAACTGCCAGAACTTCAGGATCAATAGTTGAGTTCAGCAAGAGACACGATATTGGTGCAATTACAGGAATTGTAGCTCTGAAAATGTAACACCTCATGGTGTTCTTAACACTTCCTTTTGAAGCACTCGGCACCACATTATTATTTTTTTCTAGTGAAAGTTGAAGTTTCAGAAGAAGAAGATTATATTCCACATATTTGACAAACCCCACAAACAACTTGGAAAATTAATACAAATATCCAAAAGTCTACATCAGAACCGGAACTACAGAAAATATAGTTCAATAAGAGATTGAAATCTTCAACTGCTCACAGCAAATAAGCATTTCCACAAAGATTCTGTTTTTTAATTCTATAACTCACAATGTTTACTTGGTAAACTTTTTTCCAAGCGAGGTTGTCTGCTGAACACAAACAATTATTGTGACATTGGTTTAATGTGCTTTCACTTGACCTCTGGGTTACACTTGTAACGTTTTATATGGGACATAACGACACAAGCTTTAGCTAACCTCTGAGAAGCACCAGCTGCTCAAATGACTGACGACCCAACTCATTGCTGTAAATTGCCAATGGAATACTGTTCTCTTTTGGAAGATTCCAGGTTGCATTCTAATCTGCTGAGAGTAATTCAATGGATAGCAGTGCACAAAAAAACAGAACACGTATCCACAAGAGAATGTATCAAAGGTTATCCAACTCTTGGAATTAGAACAAAAAACACAAAACTTTTTTAGACGGTGAAAATATCAAGTCAAAATCTATACGGTCAGGCCAAGGCCTAGCCAATGAATCAGACCTGGTGGAACATTATTAGAAGATAGAATATAGAAATGTAAACCACAGGAACAGGCACTCCGGCCCAAAATATCTGTGCCAAACATGATGCCAAGATAAACTAATCTCTCTGCCTACACATGATTCATATCCCTCCATTTCTAAAAGACTCTTAAATAACCCAATCGTATATACCCTTGGAAGTGCAATCCATGCACCCTTCACTCTGTGTAAAAAAAGTCCCACACATTCCCTTTCTGTGGCCTCATTTTTTTTTCCATTTCACTGTGAACCATTTGGAAAAATAAAAAAAAGTCAAGTTATTCTAAAATTAGCCTAATCAGTTTTTAGCAGCAGCCTCAATGCACACATCAACTGGATCATTAAAAATATTGTTAGTCACACTTTCTAATCTAAATTTATCTTCCTGAATGATTATTATTAAGAGAAATGCAAGATAGCAGCAAGCTCTTCACCATACCAAATCCACCAGACCAACGCATCCACTTTTACACAATTCCTGTGCTTACCTATTTTATTCTCCCAACATTCACAACAACTACCCCCAGATTCTATCAGTGACCTACATGACCTGTTGAAAGCGGCCATTTAACCCGCCAGCCTGCACATATTGGGAACAGACACACAATGCTGGAGTAACTCAGCGGGATAGGCAGCATTTCTGGAGAGGAATTGGTGATGTTTTGGTTCAAGACCATTCTTCAGACTCTTCTTGAGCTGAAAATGGCTCCACCCATCCTGAGTCATCGATGCAGGCTCTGCTTTGTTCTGTTCCATCACATACCTCCACTTTCCCCCTCCATGACTCAGTCTGATGAAGGGTTTTGACCCAAAACATCACCTATTACTTGTCTCCAGACATGCTGCCCGGCCCACTGAGTTACTCCAGCAATTTGTTTCTGTTCGGGATAAACCAGCATGTGCAGTTCCTTCTTACACACGTTTTAGACATTGATGGGATATGAAAAGTATTCCATAAAAATGGTGATTCCACACACCAAAAAGTAGAGTGAATCAAATTGCTTATGGAAGATCCTAAGTGGAACTATGGCATTGAAATGCAGATTGCAAACGAGTTTCAATTCAACCTTTTAATCAATATGAACTTGGCATTGTTCTATTGATTTTTGCAGTTGACTATTCAAATCCAGAAAGTAAATGGTGATCAAATTAAGATACATAAGAAAGAGTCAATTTATTTAATTATGGTTGATCTCCTTTAACGTTATTGGGTTAGGACCAACTCTGAATCAATTCATTGTGTTATTGCAATTTCGGAAAGAGCATGGATTGTTGGAGTCCTGCCAAGTTTACAGCCACCTTCATTCCAGGAGTACTTTTTGATGATACAAGACCATGCGGCACCAGAGCCTCCATATTGCCAAGGCAGGGTAGCAATTACCAGGCTTTAGAAGCTTTCTTTATAATCTATTCCTATCCATATAAAATAACACATAATCTACGTAGTCTGTACAATTGAACTAAATGGGTCCTATTTTTGAAAACAAGATCCTGTGCACCAAATTATTTCTAGTTCTACCTGGGTAGCTTGTTTTGTTTTGCATTGATTTAACCTATTACTATAAAACAGCTCTGAGTGAGCTTCGATTTGCTGAACTGCCAGTTTCAAAAGAAAAGTACGTTAAATTTTTCAAAGTGAATACATAAGAGTTGATCTGAAATTTCAATGGAAATCTATGTCCTTACTAAACGGACTCATAATGAGCATACCTTGTACATTCTTTTGCAGCGCCTCTGTGTTGTCTCTCAAGTTTGGTGGTAGGAAACGTTCAGTTGTTCCAGTGTAGGTCAAATACGGATTTTCAACTGGATTGGTTTTGTTTCTTCCACCTGCAGACAATGTTGAAGAATTGTTGTCATTGCTTCCTTCTTGCTGCGACATGGTCCGGTCTTCATTTGGAGTCATTGAAGCATTGAGGTCAGTCTTCCACCCTTCCACTACATTTGGCTGTGACTTGTTTTCCTTTTTGCTTGAGAACCTCACTTGCTTGCTACCTGCCTCCATCTTTGCGTTGCCACTGTAATCTTCTGATTGTTGTGGCATGTCGCCTATTTCTTCTACAGGCCGAATTGAGATCAGTTTGGAGAGATTTTCAGACTCAGTGGAGCTGGTACTTGGACTGCGCTTTAGAATCCCTTTTCTTTTTGAATTCTCAGACTCTATTTTCCCAAATGGTACATTTGGTACATCATTGTAATATTCTCCTGGTGTCCGGATTTGGCTTGATAGGTTGCTCATTGAACCTGTGGAGTGCTCTGGTTCATAATGTTGGCCCACATTATTGTCTCCGTATTGATCTTTCCACGTTGATGCATCAGACTTTCTACCAACTTCAGCTGATGCTGAATCTGAAGGTCTTGAAAACAGACTACCTGAGTCTGGGGACTGTCTCACAACACTCTCTGCTGCTGAATTTTGCAATGGCCCCGTGTTTGATTTTTCAGTATAATCATTGTCATTTTTTTGGGGCTTGTTTCCACCTTTCAGAATTTCTGATAGCAAATTTGCTGGACTTCTTGAAACCGAGGTTTTTTTACTTAGACCAGCATTGGGATAGTTTTTCTCTGAATTGGATTCTACTTTCTCCGGCCTGGAAAGTCCTTCAATTGATTCACTGTTCTTGTTTGGATCTTGTGCAATTTTCTACACCACTGAAAGCGACGCCACTGTCATCCATTGCGGTGGGACTGCGTGCGGAGTCATTGATTTGTTTAAAAAGTCCTGCACTTTTGGCTGCATCGGCTTCATCAGATATGCCATTCTGTACGTCTAGATTCAAGGAACCTTTACGAGGACTCTGATGACGTGGAGCCTCTTCTGCTGTCCAAACTTGAGCTTCACTGGGTGAGCTTGTATTAATATTAGAAAAGGGATTTGTTTCTGATGTGGGTACATCCTTTGCTGTAACCAAAGCATCACTGATGGGCAGAAGTACCTCAGTGCGGGGGGACGTAGACTTGCCTTGGTGATTCTGATTACTTCTCCGTCTCAATGCTCGAACCATGTCTCCTGTAAAACAAAAATTACAGTTGTATGAGAAAACGGTCTGGTTCAGTGTATTCTATATATAACATACATTGGTTACAAATTAAACTATTAAGACATGCCATTTGAATATACTTCTCTTGACATATGAAAGAGTCACAGATTCAAAATCTATAATAATTTAAATAAGAGTGTCAATCCAATCCATCATACTAAACTAACAAATCAGCTTTGACCAAGTCAGCAATACATTTGAATTTCTAAGCCACATGCAAGAATATAGTTCAAGGATCACATAATTAAGGGAGCTGTCCTGATGCAAGTCATTAGCCTTTTCCTTTATTGTCATTAATTAATATTGGGGTATATATAACTGTTTAAATACATTGTCAGGACTTAACTCAATGGTACCATTCTTGTCTTTGAGTTCAAGCCCCACTATGGAGACTTAAGTACTTATTCTAGGATAACACAAAAGGAATGCCACACTATCCTGAGAGTCAGTTTCAATTGAGATGTTAAATTAAGGCAATCAGCCTGAGATTTGGTATGAAATAAATCTCATGGCCCCATTTGACGAAGAGCAATGGAGCTCACCAAATGTCCTGGCCAAGGTTTATTCCTTTGCTAACATCAGGTAACTTATCTCATTGCTGGTTGTGGGGCTTAATTGTGTCGAGATTGTTTGGTATTTCCTACATACAATTAATTACCACATTTCAAAATGTGTTCATTGGTGCCAAGGCATTTGGAATGTTCTGGGATTCTGAAAGGCATTTTATATATGTTTCTGTCTCACTTGTGTCTATCAAATAGCTGGGATTCAAATTGTCCCTTGTGTTTTTTAATCTACAAGAACAAATTTACAAAAAGCACTTTTAAGGGTCACTGCAAAAGCTTGCAAGTGAGTGTAATTTACTGAATCTCAGCACAATGATTGATTCATTCTGGGCCTGTGCATGGTTTTGAGGGTGAAAGTATCCTCTAGCAACATTATTTTTAGAAATTATAACTAAAGATCTTGGACATTTGGTTTGCTCTGGATGCAATTTAATTTGAGAGTCCATTATCTTTTTCACTTTTGTAGAGTCAAGAAGTTACACTACACAAAAATAGGCCCTGCGACTCCCCATGTCCATGCCGACCATTGTATACATCTTAGGTAGACACAAAATGCTGGAGTAACTCAGCGGGACAGGCAGCATCTCTGGAGAGATCGAATGGGTGATGTTTCTGGTCGAGACCCTTCTTCAAGCACTTTTATACCAACCCCATTTTTGCATTTAAAGCATTCCATCAATACCCTGGAGATACGTGCTAGTCTAATTGTTTTTTGAATGCTGTAAGCGTGTTTGCTTCCATTATTTTCTCATGCAGCACGATTAAAAATGTCCTCTTCATATACTCCAACATGCTCTCTTCATGTTATGCCAATGCCCTTGTTTAAGACATATTCACCATAGAAAAAATTCTTATTATCTCACTTATCTTACCCCTTGTAATCTCGTATTCCTGTGTTAGGTCACACCTTAGTCTCTTTTACTCCATGAAAAATGCACCCTGCCAATCCAGTCTCATGCTTTAATGTGGCCAGTTTCACAATTAATCTCCATTGCATCCTCTCCAACACAATCGCTATATAGTCAATAGTGTGGTGACTAGAACTGTACACTATACTCCAGTGTGGCCTCACCAATGTTTTATAAAGATGTATCTCAAGGTCCCTCTGCTTTTCTGCAGTCACTCAGTCCCTACTGTTTACTGTGCATGTTTTACCCAAATTTGATCTTCCAAAATGCATCACTTCACAGTTGTCATTATTCCATCTGCTATTACTCTACCCAACTTTCCAGCTGAATAAATATCCTGCTGTATCCTAAAACAAACTCAATAGTTGTGACACTATATTCTGCATGGTTTGATTGTATGCACATACGGATGTTTTATCTGGATAAAACACAAAACACGACTGTCGAGGCTCCACCCAGCTGCTGGGTTGACCACAGCCCGGCCAGATAGGCAGCCAGCTGCTGGGGATCTTCAAAATTCATGCCGGTGAGGAGCAGAAGGACATCTTCGGGCAGCCGCCCCATGTGGGCCCACTCGATCGGGAGGCTAGGCCTTGAGCAGTGGCCGGTGGGGTAATCGGTGGGCCCACTCTCTCCCCGCACCCGGGCTGGGCAGTGGTGATGCTGAGGGCGGGGGGGCTGTTAAACTTGCAGCTGCTGCAGCAGCTGGTCGGGGAATGACGGCTGGCGGGGGAGCGACGGCAGCTGCGGCATCTCAGCTCCGGTGGGCAGCAGCTGGCGGGGGAGAGGTGGCAACTGCAGCCTCTCAGCCCCGGTGGTCAGCTCTGGGCGGGTCATGCGTGAGAGACTGGTGGCCATCAAACAAGGCCCGGTACGCGCCCATCGACCCTGGAGGCCTACGGCATACCTTACGGTAGGGCTGGGTTGGCGGCAGTGTCCTTCAACAGGGCTGGGCTGTCGGCTGCAGACATCAGGTCTCCCGAGACTGCGTGCGCGGGAGAAATCCAAAATCCCAATTTGGATAATCGGGGGTCACCAATGTAGCGGCACCAAACGTGGTGAATAAACAGTTGCTTTATTCAGACATTACATGGTTGGTGTACATGCAAGTTTGGTCCTCTAACGTGCTATCATTGCTGCTGCTGTTGCTGAGCTAGGGTGTTGCCTCAAGCTCAGCTACCTGACGACTACAAATCACCAGGTGAGATATGCTTATGTAGCAGGTCAATCCCCTTAACCCATGACGTCACGTGACAGCCCTCGTAACCACTGATGAGGGTTCGACCGCAAGTGGTCTGACTATCTGCTGACATCACATATGTATCATAAAGCATCAAAGATCCTAGCAACAATCCATGTTGAGCACTACATGTCCATAATTGAAGATAGACACAAAAAGCTGGAGTAACTCAGCAGGATTGGCAGCATCTGTGGAGTGAAGGAATGGGTTACGTTTCAGTTTGAGACCCTTCTGAAGCTTTTATTGTCTATTTTTTATTTAAACCAGCGCCTGCAGTTACTTCCTACACATGTCCATAATTGATATGTTTATTGACTGAGAAGTCAGTCAGCATTTGCAAAGGCAATTAAAAAATTACGGTGCAATGCGACTGTTGCTGAGGTAAAGCCTTTCCTTCATGTGATTCCACAGTGTAAAGCACACATAGGAAATGGAATCAAGACCAAGTTGCTTGGTTTAGGCCAGTAAATCGGTAAGTCAAGGCAAGGCACCATCTTCGGGGATGATGGGTATACGAGTGGCAATTAGTCGGTGTGTGGTAGTTTGCTCCGAGGAGTGGGGGGATGTGATTGAATATTGAGTGAGGCCAGGGTTATATTGGAATGCAAACTGCAACCAGTTTTTGATATATATACGATTAATTAGACAAATTCCCTACTGCATGGTGTAGAACAATGGCTGCTTGCTTTATTGGCACATTCAAGATTCTGTGCATGATCAGAGCAATACACTCCAATGACGGAAATACATCCAGTATTCTTAAAGGGGAAATGTACTATTGTTACATAAAAATAACACCACATTCTCTCTGTTAATTAAAAGAACCTTTCTAATCTGTATTCTTCTTCTTCGCAAAGTCTCTCAGACAAGGAGGTGAGTGCTAATGTAATGGATGGCCCAAGTGACTTCCAGATGCATCAACTGAAATTGGATACAATTTCTTTGTCAGCCTTGATATTATACATTCAGTGACAATGGGTGGTGTCTTGATTGCTTTGAAGAATAGTGAGTCCACACCAACCATCAATCACCCGTTCACAATGGTTCTATGTCAATCAACTTTCTTGTCCACTCCTTACACCATAGGAGCAATTTACAAAGGCCAATAGCCGACAAACATGGACATTTTTGGGATGTGAGAGGAAACTGGAGCACGCAGAGATAATCCATGCTGTCACAGCGAGAACAACGTAAACTCTGACAGACAGCATCCACGGTCAAAACAGACGCTGTGAGGCAGCAGCTCTACCAGCTGGGCCACTGTATATTTCAAAAGATCTTTGATCATGTGGTTTTTCAAGTTATGAGTATAACTTTCACAAAGATATTTTCAAGGTTTATTACACTCATGCGAATGCCGATCATCTACCTTATGGGTTGATCCTTTATTGGCAAAGCAAACAAAGTTATTAACTCATGGTCTTTGAGTAACTCTTAAAGATCTATATTGAATCTGGCAGATCTTTACTCATGGTTGCTTGGTAACCATACCTCCTCACTTAACAATACTAATGTGACCATGAATCCTTGAAGGCAATACCTGTAATATGCTTCATTCGCAACTGTGTGATGACAACCTGCTTTTCTTGTAACAGAAAATCTGAGGTGGTGCAAACACAAATTCATCATGAACTCTAGACAAACCTTGCAGAGTATTTGCTTCTTCAATTGAATTTCAATTTTTATGACTGAGTTGTTGCTACAAATGGGGATGAAACAGCATTTTGGTTTATGTAACTTTGATTTTGATTCATGTCATTGTTTTGAGCACTGCGTTCATGCTGACATAATCAATGTGAATGTGAATAGAGGGGTCAATTGTAGTTGATGCATATGTAATCTCCAGAATGTGAAGATCTGACACTGTCAAAACTCAGAGGTATCACAGTCACCTGAGATTTCACAGAAGGTTGCATTATCAGTTTTGCACTTGAAAGTTATTTGTAGGAAAAACGCTCCCAGAGTTGACAAATGTGTAATATTATAAGAGGAAATATGCTGGCATTATCAAACAGAGTCAGGATATAGAAACATAGAAACATAGAAATTAGGTGCAGGAGTAGGCCATTCGGCCCTTCGAGCCTGCACCGCCATTCAATATGATCATGGCTGATCATCCAACTCAGTATCCCGTACCTGCCTTCTCTCCATACTCACTGATCCCCTTAGCCACAAGGGCCACATCTAACTCCCTCTTAAATATAGCCAATGAACTGGCCTCAACTACCCTCTGTGGCAGAGAGTTCCAGAGATTCACCACTCTCTGTGTGTGAAAAAAGTTCTTCTCATCTCGGTTTTAAAGGATTTCCCCCTTATCCTTAAGCTGTGACCCCTTGTCCTGTACTTCCCTAACAGCGGGAACAATCTTCCTGCATCTAGCCTGTCCAACCCCTTAAGAATTTTGTAAGTGAATTTTGATATAGTGAACATTGTTGAATGGTTCTTTACTTATCCTATACTATCAGAAAATTAGGCCATCAGAAAAGAAAAGATGGCGGTGGCACAGCAGTAGAGTTGCTGCTTTACAGTGAATACAACGCAGGAGACTCTGGTTCGATCCAGACTATGGGTTCTGTCTATACAGAGTTTGTACGTTCTTCCTGTGACCTGTGTGGGTTTTCTCTGAGATCTTCGGTTTCCTCAAACACTCCAAAGAGGTTTGTAGGTTAATTGGCTTGGTAAATGTAAAAATTGTCCCTAGTGGGTGTAGGATAGTGTTAATGTGCGGGGATCGCCAGTCGGCACGGACCCGGTGGGCCGAAGGGCCTGTTTCCACGCTGTATCTCTGAATTAAAGATCTGAATTAAACTAAAGAGACACTTTCAGTCTAAATGCTCTCTTTGTTTGCTTCAAAAGGGAGGGATGTCAATCTATCTTTTCAGGCACCCATAGGTCCTAACAGCACTGCAATCTCAGTCACAGAGACCAACGTCAGAATATCCGTTGTGAGGGTGAAGCCTTGGAAAGCGTCCAGACCCAATGGTGTACTTGGCCACATATTTCAAACCTTCATAGACTGGCTGGAGTTTTGTGGACATCTTCAACCTCCCATTACGGAAATCCTAGTTACCCACCTGTTTTAAAAGGACATCAATAATAGCAGTGCCTAGGAGGAGTAAGGTGATATGCCTCAATGACTACCAACCAGTGAGTCCAACCAGGGACTCGCTGGTCGGAACGGAGGGCCTATTTCCACATTGTATCTTTAAACTAAACTAAAAAAAGAAAGTACCCAGAAATACCTTAACCTTTGAGTTTCGAAAGAACCTGTGGAAAAGAGTGGAATTTCTGCTCACAGCTTTTCAACCCTTTTTGAACAGAGAAACTGAACCAAAAGAATGGAACATTGATATTAACTTTGTGCAGAATGGGAAAGATTGGGTAAGTATATGGATTCATCCAACATGGAAACAGGCCCTTCAGTCTAATTTGTCCACACTGATCAAAAAGCACCATCTACACTTGTACCATCTGCTCGCATTTGGCCCATATCCCTCTAGACTTTTCCTATCCATGTTCCTCTTTTAAATGTTGTTTTCGTATATACGTCAACTACCTTGTCTGGCAGCTCAATCCATATACGCACCACTCCCTCTATGAAATAACTGCCCCTCAGCTTCATGTTAAATCTATCCTCTCTCACCTTCAACCTATGTCCTCTTTTTCTTGATTCCCAGACTCTGGGTAAAATACTTTGTGCATCTGTCCCCTCTGTAAGATCATCCCTCATCCTCCTGTGCTCTCAGCCTCCCCAACATCATCCTATAGCTCAGCCTCTCATGTCATAGTAACATCCTTGTAAATCTTCTCTGTACTCTTGAAAGCTTAAAAACACCATTCCTATAGCAGGGTGACCAAAGCTGTACAAAATACTCCAAATGTGGCCTCAGCAATGTCTTGTATAACTGTAACATAACTTCCCAACAGCTATACTTATTACCCTGGCTGATGAAGGCCAATGTGAAAAAAAATGTCTTCCTGACCACTCTAAATACATGTGATGTCACTTTCAAGGAACTATGTATCTGCATTCCTAAATCCCACTGCACTACAACACTCCCCAGAGCATTGACATTCACTGTGAAAGTCCTGCCCTGGTTTGATTTCCCAAAATGCAACATCTCGCACTTATCTGCATTAAAGTTCATTAATCCTTCCTCAGCTCACTTGCTCAATTGATGAAGATCGTGCTGAAATTTTTGATAACCATCTTCTCTATCTACCCACTTTAATGTCATTTGTAATTAGTACGCATCTAATTACGCCTTCCACATTCTAATCCAAATCGTTGATATAAACCACAAACAGTGATAGGCCCACACAGACCATCAATCACCCGTTGACATTAGTTCTATGTTATCCCATCTTCATATTCACTCCCTACACACTATGGGCAATGTGTAGAGGCTATTTAACCTCAAAACCTGCATGTCTGAGATGTCGAAGGAAACCTGTGCACCCAGAGGAAGCCCATGATGTCACACGCATAACTGGCAAACTCCACACAGAGCTCTGAGTGGTCTGAAGTCAGGATTGAACCCAGGTCTCTGGCACTGAAGGCAGCAGGTCTACCAGCTGGGCCACTGTATTGTTTTGTTTTTTAAAGAAGGTAGGCAACATGATGGATTATCAGATGATCTTTAATGGCTCATGTGAAAATAGCCAAAACCATTCGGGGAAGTGATAAAGGAGAAACTAAATCAATAAAGTTGATTAATATGCAAGAAACAAGGAATCAAAGTAAACACGAGAACAATTTTTGCAGTTGGGCAAGATGTGCTTCAAGAGGTGGTGTTTGACCCAATTTTTAGTGCTGGAGGAGTGGAACTGTGCAGTGATAACAGTCTCATTGTTTCCTAACAATGAATTGGATGGTAACAGATAGGCAAATACATTCTCATATGAATGGCAACTACTGTTTTAGTTTTAAATTTAGCAAAATATTCGACAATAGCATATTCACTTTATTTCCACATCACAAATCAATGAGATATCTGAATTAAAAATGGAAATTGTGATCACAAAGGCTGAACTTTATGGTGATATCTCAGTAAATGACCAGTGGTACCTTGACATTCTGGAGTTTAACCCATTACTGTTAAACTCCAGAAACCTGCAGCAATCATCATCATCATCATCATCATAAAACCAAGGGGCAGAGCACATTAACAATATAAACAACATGCAAGTTAACAAAATGGATGCCTTGAACTTTAATTTCCCAAATGGCCCTTTAAAACTATTATTAAACCTCTACTGTTAAAATTAAAACTGGGGAACACCAGAGACCAAAGCATCACCGAATTAATCGAATAAATGCAAAGAATGGTGTTAGACACCCATCCTTAATAGGGGTTATACAAATACTTGCCCACAGGGTCCTTGTAGACAGCTTAAAACAATTTTTTATTTTCTTGTACTCTATGTCTCCTGACAGCCCCAAGAACATTTCCACATCAAGAAAAGCAATTCAGCTTCAGAAATGAAAAAGGAGTTTAAAAAAAATCAAAATGAAAATGCTTACAAGAATATCAGAAATCTCTAAAACAGATTGGAAGAGGCACAAAATCAAATGCTTCAAATGAGCTGTCACAAAATATTATTGACCAACTTCATCAACGCTAACCACCTGATACTTACTCTCAACAATCTATCATTAGCAATCTCTGACTTACAGCTCCTGTATATTTTCCAATGAAACATATCACTAATGAAACAGGGAGACACCTTGAACTTAAGAGCCAATTTTCCCATCTCATTTTGCTGATCTACTTCAACGGCCACATATATCAAAATACCAGGACTATGCTTGGTTCTCTTTTCATTAGATCTGATGAACAGAAAATTGTGGGTAGCACTGTAATTATTGCCTGATGGGCTCAGCCAGTGGGCGAGATCTGCCGGAATAAACTCTTGAAGGTAAATAACATTTAAATATGCTACTAAATGAAAGAAAAATGCACAAACTAATAACAATCTCAGGGGGTGTCAAGAAAAACAAACCAACAGCCTGCAACTGAATTGCCTATGAATGCTCAGTGCACATCAGGGCATCTGGGGTAATGAAATGGCATCTTGTTTATCGGGGACCACATTTATGTATCTGAATCCACACCTAGTGCAAACCAGCTCCCAGGCAGAGTGGGTTTAATAGCATTGTGAATCGGAATACAAAACATACTGTGTCTACCATAAATAATAACCATCACAGTTCCACTATGCAGTCTTGGAAAATGAAATTTGTCATGCACAAACCCATGAAAAAATCACCCAAACACAAAAGCTCTTATCCTGGACTACACTTTCACTCCTGACTCAATGTGCAAAGCATTAATCTTAACATGGAGCAGTTTTACATACACAATTTGTTTTTTCTTGGCTTTCACTCGCTCTCTTACACACACACATATTTCAATAGTTTTAGTAGAATGTTTAACATGGTCCTTCTTGACTTTTCCCTGTGCATACCTTTTCTGATTTCCTGATAGTCTAACCCATGTCCATTAAATGGCTGAGCTTATTCTTCATAGTTTTTAATCAAACCATGTCCATATTTTTAATTAATATAACAAAGCAATTGCATGATGTAACAGGAACTGCCTTGTGGTTCAAAGTAATCACAAATAAAACAGCAGAATATGATTATGTAGCAATAAACTGAGTCCAATGAAAATGGAAACAATAGACTTAGTAATTGCAAATGATTGGAGGCATTTATATCTAACAACTAAACAACAATCTGTAGCAACCAACTTGATCAGCAGTGTTATATTAAATAGCAACAAGCCTCAATGAATATAAATAGTCAATGTTTTTCTTTCAGGCTTGACTCTGAATTTGCAAAACTGATTGTTGTCAATTATGACATCAAACTGACAATACTTAGTAATGCCCCTGTCCCACTTAGGAAACCTGAACGGAAACCTCTGGAGACTTTGCGCTCCACACAAGGTTTCCGTGCGGTTCCCAGAGGTTGCAGGTGGTTGCCGGAGGTTGCAGGTAGTGGAAGCAGGTAGGGAGACTGACAAAAACCTCCGGGAATCTCCGTGAACCGCACGGAAACTTTGTGTGGGGCGCAAAGTCTCCAGAGGTTTCCATTCAGGTTTCCTAAGTGGGACAGGGGCATTACTCTACACATGTTAAATCAATAGAGGGATAGCTTTCAGTCAAATCCATCTCAGGATTGATCTACACAAGATTTGTAACTCACACAGCAATATATAAAATGCTCATTCAAATCATAGCCAATGTGCTAGATTGCTAATCAATACATTTCTTGCTAAATTAACTATATTTTCCTGCGCACGTATTTTTTTAAACTAAAAATAAACTGTAGAAAATAATTTTTATTTGTTGTCATTTGATGCAATCATAAAGAAATTGGCGCCTCTACTTCCTTAGAAGATTTAAGAGCTACCAATTGTCGACAAATACTCTCTTGAACTTCTACAGGTGTACAAAAGAGAACATATTGACTGGTTCGGGAACTTGAATGCCCAGGAACGAAGGAGATTCCAAAAAGTGGTGAATACTGTCCAGTCAATCATGGGTACACACCTCCTCACCATTTGTTAATAAGCAAACTGTACAATCTGCAGTTCAAGATCATCTTTAATCAGTACCCATAGTATAGCGGTACAGTGGGTTGTTTGTTGTTAGTTAATCATTACTGCTTCCAAGACTGACCAGTATAGGAAGTGGGTGTTAGTATGAATCATACAGTAAGGTGGGGATAGTGATGCTATTCTACTATGATTGGTTCACATGCAATAACCAATCTACACCATTGAAGGGATCTATAGGAGATGCTGCCTCAAATAGGCAGACACATCACCCTGGCCATGCTCTCATTTCACTCTTAGATTCAGTTTATTGCTAAATAATCACATTCTGTTGTCTACTTTGTAATTACTTTGAACCATGTGGCAGTTCCTGCTATGTTATGCATTTGCTTTGTTGCATTCGTGAGAGTGAAGGTGTAGGAGTCAGAAACCCATGATCTCCAGGTTCAAGAGCTTCCCAACTACCATCAAGCAACAGATACCAACTAAATTTCGACCTACAAACTGCATTGGTTGCATTAGGGCTTTTGTTTGATTTTTGCACTATATATTATTTGAATTTATTGAACTGTTTTTGTCTGTTTTTGTATTATCTCTTGAGTACTGTGATTACAAACATGTTGTTCTGCTGCAAGAAATAATTTTACTGTTCTGTCTCAGGATATATGACAATTAAACACTCTTGACTGTCTTTGTTTTGTTCTGTCTTTACTTTGTGTACTAGTCACGTCTCTACTATTTATTTCATTCCCCTTACATGTTTTTCCTCTACCTGCTAAATTTTTGTAAGGTGTCCTTGAGACTCTTGAAAGGCGCCCATAAATAAAATGTATTATTATTATTATTATTTGCATGCTGAAAACTATTTAAGAAACTTAGATGATTAATTACTTAATGTGGCCATTGAATCCTTGTTTAGGTTGAGAATTGAATGGTTTAATCAGAACTGAACAAGGAGCAATAAAGCAAGAAAAACATTAGTTATCAACATCTTTTTGCATTCAGCAGAGTCTCTCTAGAAGATAACAGGAAAATAACACGATTGCTTACTGGGGATTATTGGGATTTATATTGCTCTTTTGCAATGTGTAAATCACAGACTTTTGCAAACAGATTTTGTGGAAGTGATAATGAATGTATTGTACAGTTCAGTAACTCCCTTTGGCTTAATTATGAATAAAGACAATAATTCTGCAATTGAAATGAACGTCTTCAAAAATACTCATTTAAATGGATAGAAAATCATGGATTACCTATCCATGCTTCCCTAAAATGTAATCACTATGTAATGGTGATTCTAGAGAGAAAGAAAATGAACAGTGGGATTGCCCTTTATTGTAATATAACATTGGTAATAGAAATTTGATCTGGAAAGTCAGATGCAATCAATATCAAATCTCATTATAATGTAACGTTAACAGTAAAGGCAGAACTCCACCAAAGCAATGCTCAGCAATTTTTACACAGGCTTCACTAACTAAGATTAGGAATTGTGACTGGGACAGGATTAAGATTGAGTCTGGGAGTTGGAAGAGGCGGTGTCAGGAGAGGTGTTGATCTGGGATTTTGGGGGAGTGAGAGGAAGTGATGACAAGGGTGTTTTGGGGGAAATTAGGAGAGAGAGAGTGATCTGGGCATTTACTGGTGAACCAGGAGAGTTGGTCAACCACGTCATTTTGGAGAGGGGAGAAGGCGGATGACAGGAGAGATGGCGATCCAGGTGTTTTGGGGGAGAGGGGGTTGTCAGGAAGTTAAGGGGAGATGGTGATCCAGGTACTATGGGAGATGATGAGAGCTAGAAGATATGATCATGTGCGTGTTTTAGGGAAGGGTTTTGGTGAGTGGGTGAGTACTGTGTTTGGAGGAGGAGGAGGTGGACAATCGAGACTTGGGATGAGAGATGTGGAGACATTGTCAGAGATTTGTACATCTGGGTGACTGATGGAGAAAGTCGATGATCTTTTTGTGATAAAAGATGTGGTTGAGGAATTCAGGAGAGGCAAGTGTGAAGTGTGTGGGGGGGGTGGGGGGGGGGGTGGGGGGGGGGAGGTGGGTGAAGAGATGAACCCAGAAGGCTTTGCGAAAGGTGCAAGGATTTTGGTGAGCTGGCACTCAGGGTGAAGACATTTGGAGTTTGGTGACAATGAGGTGGAGTGGTTGGGTGAAGGGTTGTTAATGAGAGGGTAAATTATAATAAAGATGATAATGGGTGTGCAAGAAAAGTTATGTTCAAGGTTGAAGTGGGGATATTGAGAGAAATGTCATGGTGAGGAGGTGGCAGTAGGGAGAGTGTGAGAAATGGTATTCAGGAGGGAAGATGAGGAGACAATGGTTTGGGAACCGGGAAGAACTGGAGGCATTGGGAGGTAATCAGAGGGAAGGCACCAATATGGGTGACTGGGGGAAATAATGATCAGGGCAGAGGTATACGTAGTGATCATGATACATGGATGATAGACAAAATAAGCTGGAGTAACTCAGCGGGACAGGCAGCATCCCTGGAGAGAAGGAATAGGCGACGTTTCGGGTCGAGACCCTTATTTAGACTGGTTAGGGATAAAGGAAACGAGAGATATAGATGATGACGTAGAGAGATAAAGATCAATGAATGAAAGATATGCAAAATAGTAACGATGATAAAGGAAACAGGCCATTGTAAGCAGTTTGTTGGGTGAATACGAGAAGCTTGTGAAATTTGGGTGGGGGAGGGATATAGAGAGGGAATGCTGGGTCGACCTGAAGTGAGAGATATCAATATTCATACCGCTGTAAGCTGCCCAAGCAAAATATGAGATGCTGTTCCTCCAATTTGCGTTTTGCCTCACTCTGACAGTGGAGGAGCCCTTGGACAGAAAGGTCAGTGTTGGAATGGGAAGGAGAATTAAAGTGCTTATCAATCGGGAGATCAGGTAGGTCCAGGCAGACTGAGCGAAGATGTTCAGCGAAATGATCGGCCAGTCTGTGTTTGGTCCCAGCGATGCATAAGAGTCCATATCTTGAACAACAGATAAGGTAGATACGGCTGGAGGAGGTGCAAGTGAATCGCTGCCTAACCTGAAAGGGCTGTCGAGATCCCCGGACAAAGTCAAGGGAGGAGTTATAGGGACAGGTGTTGCATCTTCTGCTGTTGATGGGGAAGGTACCTGGGGAGGGGGTGGTTTGGGCAGGAAAGGATGAGTTATCCAGGGTGTTGTGGAGGGAACGGTCTCTACAGAAGGTGGAAAGGGGTAGAGATGGGAAAATGGGGTTAGTGGTGGGATTCCGTTGGTAGTGGTGGAAATTTCACAGGATTATGAGTTGTATGTGACAGCTGATGGAGTGATAGGTAAGGACTAGGGGAATTCTGTTTCTGTTGTGACTTTGGGGAGGGAGAGCAATGGCGGAGCTGCGGGGTACCGAGCAGACATGAGTGAGGGCATCATCTATGATGGGAGAGGGGAGCCCCCATTCCCTAAAGAATGAGGTATGGTATGGAACACGTCAACTTGGGCGCAGATGCAGCGTAGACTGAGGAATTGGGAGTAGGGGATAGAGTCTTTGCAGGAGGCAGGGTGGGAGGAAGTGGAGTCGAGAGAGTTCTGGGAGTTGAGATAGTTGTAATAGACGTCAATCAATAGCTTATTTCTTGTGATGGAGACTGTGAGATCAAGAAAGGGGAGGGTGGTGTCGGAGATGGTCCAAGTAAATTTGAGTGTAGGATGGAAATTGGTGGAGAAGTTGATGAAGTTCATGAGTTCTGCATGGGTGCAGGAGGTAACACCGATGCAATCGTCAATGTAACTGAGTTTGGAGATAGGGCCAGTGTATGCCTGGAACAGGGATTGTTCATTGTACCCTACAAAGAGGCAGACGTAGCAGGGGCTCATGCGGGTGCCCATGGTTATGCCTTGGAGTAAGTGGGAGGATTGACAGAGAAATTGTTGATGGTGAGGATTGCTAGAAACATAGAAACATAGAAAATAGGTGCAGGAGTAGGCCTTTCGGCCCTTCGAGCCTGCACCGCCATTCGATAGGATCATGGCTGATTATCCAACTCAGTATCCCATCCCTGCCTTCTCTCCACACTCCCTGATTCCTTTAGCCACAAGGGCCACATCTAACTCCCTCTTAAATACAGCCAATGAATTGGCCTCAACTACCTTCTGTGGCAGAGAATTCCACAGATTCACCACTCTCTATGTAAAAAATGATTTTCTCATCTCGGTCCTAAATGACTTCCCACTTATCCTTAAACTGTGACTCCTAATTCTGGACTTCCCCAACATCGGGAATAATCTTCCTGCATCTAGCCTGTCCAACCCCTTAAGAATTTTGTAAGTTTCTATAAGACCCCCACTCAATCTTCTAAATTCTAGCGTGTACAAGCCGAGTCTATCCAGTCTTCCTTCATATGAAAGTCCTGCTCTAGGCAAAGTAGAATGTCAGTGGAGGGAAATTCGATGATTCTGCGGTCGAGGAAGGAATGGAGGGCTTTAAGGCTTTTTTGGGGGGGGAATGAGGTGTAGAGTGATTGAATGTCCACAGTAAAGATGAGGGAGTGGGGACTCGGAAAGCAAAGTCATTAAAGAGACGAAGGGCATACATGGTATCTTGGACATAGGTCGGGACAGATTGGACTGGTGATAGTATGGAGTCGAGGACGTGGAAATGATTTCCATGGGACAGGAGCAGGCAGAAACAATGGGTCTGCCAGGGCAGTTGTATTTATGTATTTTGGGGGGGGGGGGGGGGAAGGTAAAACCAGGCTGAGCGGGGCTGGGAAACGATAAGGTTGGAGGCTGTGGAAGGCAGACAGCCAGAATTGATGAAATACAAGATACAAGATACATTTAATTGTCATTTGGACCCCTTGAGGTCCAAACGAAATGCCGTTTCTGCAGCCATACATTACAAACACATAGACCCAAGACACAACATAATTAACATAAACATCCATCACATTGCTGTGATGGAAGGTCTAATAAACTTATCTCTCCACTGCACTCTCCCCCCCCGATGTCAGAGTCAAAGTCAAAGCCCCCGGCTGGCGATGGCGATTGTCCCGCGGCCATTAAAGCCACGCCGGGTGGTGCGAGGTCGCACACCGGGTCTTGGTGTTGGAGCCCCCGGCGTGCGCTCACAGAGTCCCGCGGCCATTCCAAGCCGCGCGGGGCAGTGATGTTAGGCCCCGCTCCAGGAGCTCTTCAACCCCGCAACTCGGGCGGGGGGAGTCGCCGTTGCGAGAGCCCTGAAAAGCGGTCTCCCTCCAGGGACCAGCGGGCTCCCGGTGCCGCCGTCCACAGACCTGCCGTTGGAGCCTCCGACTCTCCGGTAGCAGCAGCAGCAGCAGCAGCAGCGCTCCTCCACCGCTCCACCCGCTCCGGACTCGGCCAGCCCCGCGACGGCGACGGTGAGTCGTAGCACCAGAGTCCCCGGCTTCTTCCTGTTGGAGGCCGCTCCTCGTTGCGGCCCCAACGACAACGGAAACCCAACGAGAAAAGGTCGGGTCTCCAGTGCAGGGAGAGATTTAAAAAAAGTTCCCCCCCCCCTCCCACCCCACCCCCACCTCCCCACACACACCCCAACAAAAAATAACAAAAACTACATTTAAACACAGACAGAAAATAATAAAACGCGGACAGACTGCAGAGGCTGCTGCTGACCAGAGTCGCGCCGCGGTTTTAGATTTCTAATTTGACACATACATGAGGTGTCAAATCAGAAATGGTGTGTGAGATTAAGGCCTGGTGCACATCTGTGGGATCATGGTCCATGTAATTGGGAGGGACTGTTACTGCAAGGGCATGGGCTATGTGTATTAAGACTGACATGCTGAAATGGAAGATTGGGAAACATGGTTATTAAGATGGAGCAGCAACATGAGGAATTAGGAGAGATGGCAATGAGGTGGAGGTTTGATCCAGGGTATTGGGAGTCTAAGAAATGTAATGATTTGATAGTGGGATTAAATTAGCAGAGAAGTAAGGATCCAAGCATTGGAAGAAGCAGTCATACAGGCAATTGAGTGAGAAGTTGATCAGTGGGATTAGGAAATGTGGTGATTAAAGGGAGATGTGGTATTGGCATTTTTACAAAAGTTGATTGGAGGAGATACTGGCATAAGGGATTGTGGAGACAGATGGAAGAGACATATAGGATTGAAAGACAGAAACAAAGGGAGTGCAAATTTACCTCTTAGATCACACATCTAAAAGGTTTGTTTATCGAGCATTGCAATGAAAACTTTGAACTGGGTGTCTGAAACGGGTTTTAGATTTCTAATTTGACACATACATGAGGTAATCCACATTGCTAATCTTTTTCCTTTTTCTAACGTGACGATGACTTTCAAGTGGAATACAGCATGTGTGTCCTAACCCTTATTCGAGCTACTTAAATATCACCCTGTAAATTCAAAATAATTCTTTCATACATCTGAATTTTCCTACAATACCGTATCACGGAATTATCCTTTCAATATTTTGTTCCATAATGGAAGTACTATAATCCTACAGCATAGCAAACTTGATAGAAATTTCCATTTTATTTATTGTAAATGTAAGCACAAAGACAAAGAAAAACAAAGGTCTTTCAGTCTGTGAGGCCTAATATTTCCTTAGACAGCATATAACAAGCCTTCTAATTCAATTTATTTGATCTCCAGGGAAATGTTATGTATTAAAATTGTGAAGCCCAAAAGCTAATCAATTTTACTTCTCAACTTTTGATCTATTCAGTCCAGTATTTCTATATTTTTAATCCTGTGCAACACTTGCTTTCACAATTATCAGGAAACTACAAAACTATAATTATGTGTCACAGAACTACATATTACCTTTAACAAACAGCAAAGAAAGCACTTGTGTTAGAACCATTGACACAAAAATTAGATCATAAAAATGATTACTGAAATCTGTTCATAATTCCCCTGGGCAACAAAGTTGTCTCTTTCAGCTATTGAAAGAGTAGGGAGCTAATTCAATTGAACAACATTTAAGAAAAAGCAATTTCCTGTACCATTCTGCACTGCTTTGAGACTCTTTTCTGGCAATATACCACCACAATTTGTTATTATAACAAAATCCAAACTTTATAGTGAATTTCTTTTACAGTTTCTACAGCTTGAATCGCAGTTGATGAATTCATGAACAGCAAAAATTAGATGCCAGATGTTAGAATTGCTGCTATTGGAAATAAATTCTCAAGCATAATTCATCAACATCAGCCCTAATACACCATCCATCATGTTTGTTATGAAATAGAATGTATTTTTAATGAGGCTCTCACATTAACATCATGCCTGCCATTAAAAATGAGCAGTAGAAGGAATGTTACTTATATGACATTTTACTTGCCACACTGACACCATTCATGAACGAACATATTATTCTGTTATAATTATCTACATGCCTTAAGGGTTATGTGCAAATTATTTCATTAAATTGATTTAGTTCTCCAAGTTCTTCAATTTCTTATGGATTTCAAACCTGATTCATCCCAAAAGTAGTCAAAAACAAACTTTTGTGCAACTGAGCTAGAGTGTCCACTGTTAATGACCAACAACATTGTCTTTATTAAACAGCTTACTGCCTCTAAATAAGTTCCCAAATTTCTGCTGCAGAATACAGCTGAAATATTTCAGTCCCATCTGGTAAGAGAACAACAGATCTTCCCGGATATATTGGAGGCACCACTGATTCTGCTATTAGTTTTGTTTTCAGACTAGAGGAAAATGAATAGAAGCATTCACTATGGATTGATGTTGGGGCCATTGCCTTGTTTTGATTTGTGTTAGTGACCTAGACTTGAGAGATACAAGATTAAATGGCACAAAACATGGCTGTATTGTGAACTACAAAGGGGAAAGCGATAGATTGCAGCAAAGATTCAGACAGGATGTTGGCATGGGCAGACATATGGCAAATGGAGTTTAATGTAGAGTGAAGTGAATTGCTGCACATTGTTAGGAAGAATAAGGAGGGATTATTTGGAATAAAGGAAACTGTTCCAAAATTCAAGATTCAAGATTCAAGAAATGTTATTGCCATGTCAACAAGTTGATAGGAATGTGTCTTGGTTCGCTCTCAGACAAACACAATACAGTGCAATACAACCACCACATACACCACTAAATAATACAGACAATACCGTACGAAGGACAATATATACAGGAAGAACAGTACCCAGCAGCGTCATACTAAGCATAAGTGCAAGTGCAAAAGAAAGTGCAAAGTGATTAGTGCAAATTCAAATATCTGATGGCTTGGAGGTAGGTGCTGTCTCTGAAGCGAGATGTTTTACTTTTAATGCTTCTATATCTCCTTCCTGATAGAGAGGAGATTAAAGAGGTAATGTGTTGGGTGAAAGTGATCTGCTATGATTTTCCTGGCCTTTCTGGTGAGTCTTGTTGAGTAAAGTGATGTCATTGAGGGAAGTTTGCTGCAACCGATGATCTTAGAAGCTCGGCGCACTATTCTCTCCAGCCGAATCTTATCCTGCGAGGTTGTGTGGCCATACCAGACAAGCATAGAAAATGTGAGGATGCTTGTTTGGTTTTGGGCGGGTGAAGTCGCCGTTGCGGTCTCCCACCAGGGACCCGCGGGCTCCCGATGTTACTGTCCACCAGACCTGCGGTAAGCCTCCGAATCTCCGGGGTCAGGTCGCAGCCGAGCGCCACCACAGCTCCACCTGCTCCGAACTCGGCCAGCTCCACGATGGTGAGTAGGTCCACAGCTCTGTGACTGGAGCCCCAGGTCGTTCCTGCTGGAGGCCGCTCCACGGTGCTAGGCCCCAACGACAACGGAGACCCGACAGAGAAAAGGTCGGGTTCTCCGTGCAGGGGATAGATTTTAAAAGTTTCCCCCACCTCCTGCACACATACACAAATAAAAATAATAAAAACTACATTCAAACAAGACAAAAAATAATAAAAAGACAGACGGACTGCAGAGGCCGCTGCGACGCGAGTTGCACCGCCCACCACACAGGAGAGACAACTTAATACCCGGACAAATTACTAAGCATACCCGGAGCATTTCTGGGTCGAGCATCCATTCAAATATACAGACTTCCATTCACTCACTGCCTTCCCAAGCTTCTCCAGGAACAGCATAATGGGTGCACTGACTGCAGGTTTCAACCCCAAGATCATGACTAAACAACCATAAAACAGTACAGCACGGGAACAACCCCTTCAGCCCACAATACCTGTGCTAAACATGATTCCAAGTTAAACTAACCTCTTCCCCCTACATTTGATCCAAATCCCTCCATTCCTCGCTTATCCATGTGCCTATCCAAAAGCCTCTTATGCCACTATTGTATCTGCCTTCATCAATTCCCTTCATAGTGCTTTCAGGCAGCCACCACAATGTAAAACAATACTTGCCTGCACATCTTTAAACTTTGCCTCTCTCACCATAAAGTTATGCCCCCTGATTTTGACATTTCCATCCTCGGAAAAACGATTCTGACTGTCTACATTATGTGCGCTTCCCACCATTTTTGATATCGCCCTCAGGACTCCCCTCAGCCTCTAATACTCCAGAGCAAACAATCCAAGTTTGTCCAACATAGCTAATACCTACTAATCCAGGCAGCATTCTGGCAAACCTCTTCTGCACCCTTTCCAAACCATCCACATTCTTCCTGTAATGGGACAATCAGAACTGCACACAATACTCCAAATACAGCCTAACCAAAGTCTCTTGACCAATGGATCTATGAGATATTCTTTTATTTAGACCATAAAGATTTTGCATTTGAATTCTGGGGTTGTATTAAACATTTATTGTGCATTAGCAGACAGTGTGACTGACACACATGTACAAACGACCGACATGTCCAAGGTAAATTTAGAACTCTCTCTCACTGCCAAATGGAAGCAGCACCTGACAAGAACGTATATTAGAGATGCATAGCAACTTCAGGTGTAGCTTCAGTGATATCAACCTACAAGAAGCATAACCTTTTCAAAGAGCCAGTATAGGTAAAATGACTGAAATGATCTTTGTAAAACTCTCATCCATAATCACTAAATGCCTTGGGCAATGTCATAAACCCTGCCAAAAGTACAAATGGATTGAACCACTTAAATTATTGTTTATTATTGTATCAAATGACTATATATTGACTTTCTATGTCCAAACCTTCAGTCAAAATTTTTACTGCAAGGTCTCATTAAATAATTCACTTTTTCTTTAAATTGTCTTCAAACACAACTTCAAACAGTCCGAATAAAGGCTATTCAATTGAATTTCTTGTTTGAGGTAATGAAGAGGCATAAAAATGTCATGGTTTATGAATAAGGAAATATTCACTCAGTAGTTCTGATCTTCACATAATTCAATGTCTACGTTTTATGATCACTCTTCATGCTAGAGTTATTTAAGTGCCTCAGGTTTTTGGACAGCAGAACTGTAAATATTGGCACAAATGTTATGAACATGTGCCAGTTGTGTTCATGACAATAACACCACACATTGAACTTGGACAAAGGAGGGCAGTGTATCAAATAGAGACCTCAGTTAATGGAGCCTAATCTTAAGGAAATCTAACTAAAAACAATCCCAACATTAAAATGGCTCATGGTTAAACATAGATAACATTTTTTTTTTAATCTTAGAAATCAGGAAACATGCCAAACAATGAAAATATTTGGTGCAAAATTGGAAATTGTGTTTTTGATGTACTAATCATACAACATCTACTAAAACAAAGAAGAGTTGTTCAAAAAGGTGTTAGAATGACTTCCACCCTACGTGAAGTTTGAAAATTCGCCATGATCATGTGGGTTGGCAGGTAAATTGAACCTGACATGTGAGTGGTAGAATCTAGGGAGAGTTCTCCTTCCCTAATTGCATAAAATCATACCTATCACAGCCCTCCATTTAATAAAAAGGGCAGCTCAGTGGTGCAGTGATAGAGTTGCTGACGCACAGCGCCAGAGACCCAGGTTAAATCCTGACTACGGGTGTTGTTTGTATGGAGTTTGTATGTTCTCCCTGTGATCACGTGGGTTTCTTCCAGTGCTCCGGTTACCTCCCACACTCCAATGACAGTTTTGTAGGCTAATTGGCTTAGGTAAAAATTGTAAATTGTGTAGGATAGTGCTAGTGTATGGAATGATCACTAGTTGGTGCGGACTTGGTGGGCGGAAAGGCTCGTGTCCTCGCTGTATCTCTAAAGTCTAAAATTGATATGGAAGTGGGGGGAAAAAAGGGATTATTATAGGTTTAAAGTAAATGATGTTGATGGTCATTGGTGGGCCCAAGGATGCGTTTCTGTGCTGTATGTCGCTGTGATCAGCTGCCGTAGTCAGTAGGCTGAAAATGCACACTAATACACAACAATGAAACTCTGCACTATGGAACAACGATCCCAAGAAAGAGATGGTAGAGATGGTAGCCCTTAAACCCCAGGATCTAATCCCTCTGGACAGTTCTAGCCACAGACAATGTCATGCAATGCAATCTCCCTGGGAAGAAGTTATCTTGCATGCTTTCAAGAAATATGACCTTGACTCAGGAAATATTGTTAATGATCCATGACAACCTGAACATTGCTAAAGTCCTTTATGGGCACTTGAATGGACTGACGAGAAGCCGGACCCAATGCTCAAGAAGCACATTCTCCTTGCTGAAATCAAAGTGAATGAGATGCATTTCTGCATGAATGTAATGCCTGGATGACCCCCCTGTTGCAGCAGTGTACAGAGAGTTGGAAGGTACTGCAGAGATCTGCTGCAAACTGATTGGAGAGATACTATGGCAAGGTCAATATGACCATGACTTCCAGTGAGATACGAAACTCGGGTGTGGGAGCATGACAGAAAGTCTTCCTACAGTATAATGCATTTCTCTGTAATGACAGTATTGAAAAAAACAGGAACCTGTAAATGCAATGTCCTTCATAGAGTCAGAATATTGCATGCCGAACTTCTACCAACACATCACGTTTGCCAAAGGGGGGAAAGAACATTGGACCACTGGTATACACCGTTCCGGAAGGGCTATAAAGCCGTTTCACTCCCTCCCCAAGGAAAATCTGACCATGCTGCCATTTCCCTGCTGCTGGAGTATAAACAGAGGATAGTTCGGGAAGCGGCAGTGACGAGGGATGTTAAACAGTGGTCCGACCAGTCAGAGGCCATGCTGCAAGATGCACTGACAGATGTCGACTGGAATATGTTCCAAGCGAGTTCCAGTCACGGACTTCATCGCAACAATAACTGACAACATCGTCCCCACGGTAAGGGTAAGCACCTCCTGAATCAAAAACCCTGGGTAGACAGATCCGTTCGTGTTGCCTTGAATGCTCGCACCGCTGCCTACAACTCGCGCCTGGCATCCGACAATATGGACGTCTACAAGGTAGAGTCCTACCGACTGTGAAGGGCGGTGAAGGACGCATAAATGAGGTACAGGGACAAGATGGAGTCACAGATGGAGCAGCAGGACACCAGACGCCTGTGGCAGGGGCTACGGACTGTAACCAACTACCGGAGCACCACACCCTCATCCGCAAGTGCCGGCACCTCCCTAGCTGATGACCTAAACTCCTTTTACGCTCGTTTCCACACCACCCCAGGTCTGCCGACTAACGACAATACCGCCAGCGGGCTGGCTAACGAAGCTGAAGGGAGGAATGTGCACACATTCTCGCTGTCTGAGCACGATGTGAGGAGGGCTCTGACACGGGTGAACATGAGGTAAGCATAGCATACCCAGTCCAATTTCACGAATGGGTGCGATTTCACCCAGAAACTCACTCACACAATGTAACCAAAGTTAAATAACCTTAGATTTAAAGCATGTTGGCACTAATCAATCCAATTTTAGTTCCTGTTAAGTGTTCAAGGGAAGAAAATACAAAGTCTTTAAGCAAATTAGATATTTTTCCTTGTTGCTGTCAATAGTTTATCAAACGTACATGGTATTATTTGCATGAACAGAAAGATCTGCATGCTAAAATTCTGGGCATAATAATCTTGTCTTATAGGAGCTATATAAATGCACTGTACCTTCCCATGTCACTGCTTCATCTTCATGTTTATCTGTGGGTGCCTATATGAGTGAAGAGATAGAGAAAGAAAATTAAATTAAAAATAAACTAAACAATTTTATTGCTTGCATTTGCAATAATCCTTCCAGTCTGTTAAGTTTCCTTCTGTTATATTGGTTTTGCAGGCCACGGTAAATTGTATTTATTAACTGAAAATCAGTCATCCATACCTCCATATGGTTAGGCTGACCAATACTAATTTATTGCAGCAACATTTGGACAACGGGAGAATGAATGGATCAGAGCATCCAAATTTAAGCGAGATGCATGTTTAAAAATGCTCCTGCATAAAATTTGTGCTCATGAATTTACATCTACAGAATTCAGATCTATCCATACACTTTAATGATGCACAAAGGTACAGATGCATCACCATGCTTTATGGATACCATGGATTATTTTGCTATTGTTAAGTAAAAATAAATATTTGAAGCAGAAGGCAATAAAAATACCAAAATATTAGTATGCATTCATAATTCCCAGTAGATTAATCAAGTACTGCGGCACAGTGACGTAATTCACTGCTGTCAGAGACCCAGGTTCAATCTTGACCTCAGGTGCTGTCTGAGTGGGATTTGCATGTTTGTTCTGTGACTGTGTGGGTTTGTATGTTAAATAGCCTGTACATTGCCTCTGTTATGTAGTGAATGGATGAGAAACTATGGCGACATAGAATTAGTGTGAAGATGGACACAAAATGCTGGAGTAACACCTTCAACCCGAAACATCACCCATTCCTTCTCTCCAGAGATGCTGCCTGTCACGCTGAGTTACTCCAGCTTCACCTGTCAATCTTCGGTTTATACAAACATCTGCAGTTTCTTCCTACACATAGAATTAGTGTGAATGGGTGATCAATGGTCAGCATGGTCTCGGTGGGCCGATTGGCTTGTTTCCATGCTGTGTCTCTAAACTAAACACTAAACATCTAAATTCATAGGGCACCCACATTTGGAGAAATAAATCATTCAGGGAGTAAATATGACATTCTTGCACTCTTTGATACAAGTTGAAACATTGCTTAATGAAGGTAATTAAAACCGTCCAGGAAAAATGTGACCATATCTAACAGGTCAAGACTATGATTCTAACCTGACTATGGGATTTAGGCATCATCATCTCTGTCTCTGGTGCGAATTCTGCTTCTTTTGTTAACCTGTTCAAATAAAAATGCAAAATAACGGTAAGGAAGAAATATTATTTTGTCTAAAAATGATCTAAAATTCCTGCAAATATATAATTTCCTGATGTGAAATATAATTATTTTTTTTCAGTAAATCTAGCATAATTGTAACAGCATAGATACAGAATTGGCTAAATTAAATACTTCACTTCAAGAATCAGGTTAGTTATTGTATGTCCACATTTGACGATTTGGTAATTTCTATGAACGAACCAGAGTAGTAACACAGATGGAGCCGAGAGACTTGTCGCTGGGAATACTGAAACATATGAAACTGAATGAATGACGTTCCCTCTTGGGCTGAGTGGGCTGAGAGAAGCCATCAAATCTTCTGATATTTTTTTTTTATGGAAGTCTGAATGTGTTCGTCAAAGTGGATATCCTTTGGTCTATCAAGGATAACTCTGAGGAGGGAGGTTTGGGAATAACCATTCACCCACTTCATTTCCTAATTTCCTCCA
Organism: Leucoraja erinaceus; assembly: GCF_028641065.1. NCBI lineage: Eukaryota > Metazoa > Chordata > Chondrichthyes > Rajiformes > Rajidae > Leucoraja > Leucoraja erinaceus. The sequence goes on from NC_073381.1 coordinate 58,637,721, forward strand.
TCCCTGCTCCTATGGATTTGTACATACATGGGGAATAATCTCACTGAAAAACAGTCTCAGAAAAACCCTCGTTTTCAAAGGTCTGAGAATTTAAATGTTGTGGAAGGCAAAATAATAACATTAGGTCTCGTGAAACCAATTACTTCTTCACCAAGAGCCCACATTAAAAACAATAACATAGAAAACACTGAAAAACATTGCAAACAACGCAACATCATAAATATATTTCATTCAAATGCACTTCTTGGTTTATGATAAGTTATTGAAAACAAGGTGGCTTGAAAGTTCAATGCATGTATGTATATTTGTGCAGAGTTTTTAATATTTTGGTAACATTCCATTCCCTGCTTTAAGGATAGTGTGAGGCGTTTTTTTTTTTAAGTAGATTAAAGCTATCTTAAAACAAAACACAAAAAGTTTGACTGGAGAGAAGGAATGGGCGACGTTTCGTGTCAAGACCCTTCTTCAGACCCGACACGTCGCCCATTCCTTCTCTCCAGAGATGCTGCCTCACCCGCTGAGTTACTCCAGCATTTTGTGTCTGCCTTCGATTTAAACCAGCATCTGCAGTTCTCTCTTACACACAAATGTTTGAAATGATTTCATAACAACATCTAAAAAACTCAATGAAAAGACACAAGTATCTGTCAGTGTCATAAAGAAAACTTGCTAAGATCTTCAATTGAAAAAGTACAATTTCCTCCATCCATTTCATTCTTTAAATGATGATGTTCACCGACTTCTTAGCAAAATAGCCATAATGCAATGTGCATATCTCAAAAGATGTTTTACCTTTTCTCTAATGTTTCTGGATTCGAGGGACTATCTCGGTACGGAGGGCTGGAATTGAGAACCACACTGGCCTTCTGTGACACCTCCTCTGTAACATCCGGAACAACTGCACAGGAAGAAAAAAAAACATATTCACAAAGAGAAATTTCCTTTCACTCACTATTTACAGCAACTTCCATATATTCTCCATTCTAGTCCAGGTTTTGCGAATGCACCCAACCATGTAATGCACAATTGTTAAAAGTCAAATGTCAATAATAATAGCAGATGAGAATTATCAGTAAAAACATATGGCGTCGTCATCCAGGGATTGCTACTAAAAGGGCATTCATCTGTATTTTGATCTTATTCCTTTTGTTTTGTAGTTATGTGCTTTCCCAATTTGAGATTGGTATGCATGGATGCAACTTAATAAGTGCCAGTAATGACAAACAGAGGTTTTGTTGGGTTGAACATCAGCAACTCAAATGTCAAATGAAATCAAAATAAATTATGCACTGGTAGAGTTGAGGACTTTGAGAAGAAAATTCTGTTTGGTTCAATATTAAACTTTAAATTTCAGACTCAAGGTCCAGATAAAAGACGACATTACATAGAATACATTACGTATACAAACACCATAAAATACATATAAAAGCTTAGTAAATTACTTATAAGAGCATCATGAATTATATACAAAAACACAGTACATGGTTTAAAATCCAGAATAAAAAGATCGGCGTCCTACAACAAGGCAACTATACCAATGTCTCCACAGCTGGGATTCATAGCTTGTAGTGCTAAACCTTATGTTTGATAAAACCAAGATAATTACAATGTCAGAACAGAGGCTTCATTGTCATAATCTTTCAATTAAGAGCACTATGTACAATGCGGAAGATTTTAAAAAAATAATCTTATTTATGTTAAGCAAAACAATGGGAGAGCAGTACAACTGGCTTTAGTATCCCACAACCGGGGGGAGAAACTATTGCGCAAATATGATCCACCTCCTCATTATTCATTCACTCAAACTACAAAATGTGAGTGTGAGATTATCATGAGATCTAGTTTGATGGTAATCTTAAACACAAGTGTCACCAGCAGTGAATGAGTTGAGTTAGATACAGCATGGAAATAGGCCCTTTGGCCCACACATCCATGTCAATCATCGATCACCCATTCATACTAGTTCTATGCTATCCCACTTTCCCATTCCCTACAGACTTGGGGCAATTTATACAGGCTAATTAACCTATTAACCCACATGTGGCTGGGATGTGGGAGGAAACCCACGCGGTCACAGGGAGAATGTGTAAAGTCCATACAGACAGCACCCGAGGTCAGGATCGAACCTGGCTCACTGGTGCTGTGAGGTAGCAGCTGTACCGGGTTGAATTTCTGAAAGCAAACTTGATTTGGAACAAGTGCTTTCCATTCATTGTTTTTAATGCTCAGAGTTTGTTACCACAATAAACATATGGAAAATCAGATATTTTAAAACATATATCCATGGCAGGTATACAAGATAGAGATAAAGGTGCAGATGTTAAGAAGGTAGAGGTTTAAATTAACGTTTTGAGATATAGCATGGAAACAAGCCCTGGGCCCAAGTCCACGCCAACCAGTGATCACTGGAACATTAGTTTTAGAGACTAGCACTAGATCTTTCCTACATATCAGGGGGCAATTTACAGAAGCCAATTAACCAACAAACTCGCATGCCTTTGGAACATGGGAGGAAACCGGAGCACCTGAAGAAATCCCACTCCGTGACAATCCACAGGGAGAACGTACAAATGCTGTGCAGACAGCATCCATAGTCAGGATCGTTTCCGAGTCTCTGACGCAGTATGGCAGCAACTCTACCACTGTGCTGTTATTCAATGAAGACTAATGTAGCAGAGTTCAGAGAGCTTCATGTTCTTTCTAGATGGTTAAAGAAATATCACTAATAGTAGCCCAAGGGTGAACTCACACAGAAATAAGTCATTTGGTCAATATAGCAACATCTTCAATATATCAACATAGCTTCAGGGAGGAAAAGAAATTGGAAAATCAAGACTTTCCAAGAGAAGGTTACCTGGCGTCTTTTTTTTGTTAAACGAATTCTTTAAAATGTCTATGCCACTAGTAATTTCACCATAACGCTTGGCTTTAACCTCATTGAACCATTCGCCTGTCATCACTTTCAATTTCTTTGTTTCAAAGTTCGATTTCTTCAATTTCCTGTGAAAGAATTTGAATTCAAAGAATTTAATTATTGTTTCATTTCAAAAGGATTTTACAGCAACAATTAAGATTCAAAATTATACCTGTAGGTTGTGACATTCAAACAAAATAAATCAATCTGTTAAATTGTTACTCCTAATTTAAGTCAATTACAAATACAACATTTGTATCAGGTAGGATATATCCAATGGAGAACACACCTTTTGTAAAATATTCTTATCCCAATTCCATCAATTTATTTCCCCCTCTGAATCACAGTGAATAAAAAGGTTTTCCCTGAAATGTGGGAGCATTTATGTTTCAATCTTGGTTTTTTTGCAAAGAAAGACACAGGCGATGAAAGTGGTAAACACAAGCAGTACAACTTTGGCTAAAAGATCCAGTTTTTTCCCACAACATATAATGCCTCTACTTCGTTAAAAAGCTTAGGAAGTTCAGCATGTTCCCAATAACTCTCACCGACTTCTACAAATGTGTCATAGGATGCATCTCTCTGGGGTGAGAGCAGACTGTGACTGCTCTCACCCATGCCACAGTCTGTTTACCCTCCTACCATCCGGGAGGCGCTACAGGTCTCTCCGTTGCTGGACCTGCAGGTCCAGGAACAGCTTCTTCCCTGCGGCTGTTACATTACTTAACTCTACACCTCGGTGATTGCCAGTCACCCCCCCATCCTTCTTCCCGGCTGTGATCAGGCAAATTGTCAGCTCGAGTGCAGTCCAAACCTACCATCTGCACCTTGGAAATCTTTGAACTATCTTCATTGTTATATCTTGCTCTAAATGCTGTGAACGCCTTGATCAAATTCATGGATAATCTTCTCTTTGACCAGATAGCATGCAAGCAAAAGCAGTTCACTGTACCTCAGTACACATGACAATAATACCAAAACATCTCCTGCAGATTAAACTGAATGATTTGGCATTCAGAGCATTTTGCCATCCTCCTGAGATGCAACTATTAAAGCTTTTTTGCTATTTTGATTTTGTGAATACAAAGAAAAGGCAAGACATCTGGATATCCCTGAAGAAAGATGGTGAATTGCCAGTTACAGGCTTAAGAGGACAAGTGTGCAGCTAGAGGTTGCAAAGGGATTACAAATCAAAATAGAACAAGTCCAAAAAAACATTTATTGAATGGGAATACTATTTATTTGTTTTTTTCTGGAGAGGAGTGATTTTTGGGGATGTGGAAAATAATCTCCTCATTAATTTATAATTCACTTGTTCACACCTGAACCACGGGTGAGGCAAAGGGAAACCAAAGCCCAACACTAACTCTTTCAAAGACAAGAACAGAACACTGGAGCCCTCAAATTACATGATTTCAAGTGCCTTGAAAATAAAATTTTGATTCAACATTTTCAAAGAAAATATTACCAATTACCAAGACGTTGTAAATGTATTTTAATAAATACTAGCATGAGCAACACAGCTTAATGCGAGCCAAACCTTTATTTTAACAAGCCTGTGGCAATGCAGAATATTAATAGCCATCAATAAAAACAAATCTCATAAAAATAATAGTTAAATGTCTACAAATACCATTTGGGAACCTCATCCTTCAAACTTAATTGATATTTAACGAGCAGTCAATTTAATAACAGTCCCATATATAAAACTGAGCACATCCCTAATATTTGAAATTTCAGATGGACATTGTTATGGTCTGAAGCAGAACATGATCATTGACCACCGGGTGGCGCAGCGATGGCAGCCTTGCCAACAGTCTGTCTGTCTTTTCGTCTTTTTTTTTTGTTATTTTTAGTGTGTTTTAAAAGTATGTCATAATGTTCTCTGTTTTGTTTTAGAAACAGAAAAATAGACAATAGGTGCAGGAGTAGGCTATTCGGCCCTTCGAGCCTGCACCGCCATTCAATATGATCATGGCTGATCATCCGACTCAGTATCCTGTACCTGCTTTCTCTCCATACCCCCTGATCCCTTTAGCCACAAGGGCCATGTCTAACTCCCTCTTAAATATAGCCAATGAACTGGTTTTATTTGGGGGGTGGGCGGAAAATTTTTCAATCTGTTACCTTGACGGAGATGCGATTGTTTTCCAAATCATATCTCTGGTCGCTCTGCAGCTTAACATCATGGAGCTGGCGGCCTTGCTCAGGACTGACTTTGAGCCCCACCGCAGGGATGTGGACTTAACAAGACCGATGTCGGGAGCTCCAAACAACGCAGAAGGTTTCGACCAGCCACGACCCTGGGTCAGATCACCCAGATCGCCCAGTGCGGGGAAGCTGAGAACCCCCCTGATGCGGAAGCTTGATCGCCCCAACGTGGAGGGCCTGACCGCCGGCCACGGGAGCCAAGACCGTCCCGTCAACAGAAGGCTCAAGGCCCCCGTAAGGGAGAACAAAGAAGGGAAGTGATTGAACATTTTATTTACTCTCCTTCCGTCACAGTGAGGAATGTGGAGGAGTCACGGTGGTGGATATTTATGTTAAAAAGTATTTTGTGCATTTTGTTGCTTTTTATTTTGCTTTGTCTGTATGGCAAATCAAATTCCTCGTATGTTACTAAAGTATGATTATGATTATGTGCATATCACACCATAGATATTTTAAGTGAGCAAACAAAATGAATAGAAGGTGGGTGTATGGAACAAGCTGCCAGAAGAGGTAATTGAGGCTGGGACTATCCCATAGTTTAAGAAACAGTTGGGCAAATACATGGTAGACAAAAGTGCTGGAGAAACTCAGCGGGTGCAGCAGCATCTATGAAGCAAAGGAAATAGGCAACGTTTTGGGCCGAAACCCTTCTTCAGACTGATGTAGGGCTCACTCTGGCCATGGAGGAGGCCCAGGACAGAGAGGTCAGATTCGGAATGGGAGGGGGAGTTGAAGTGCCGAGCCACCGGGAGATCAGGTTGGTTAAGAGCGGAAGAGTTCGGCGAAACGATCGCCAAGCCTACGCTTGGTCTCACCGATGTAGATCAGCTACTCCATTTTGGACAGATACATGGATAGGACAGGGTTGGAGGGTTATGGACCAGTGTAGCTGGGATATTGTTTGCTGGTGTGGGCGAATTGCACCAAAGGGCCTGTTTCCACACTGTATTACTCTAGGACTCCCAGACTATCCACTGGGACACGCATTGATGGTTGCAAAGCTCGCATGCAATTACAAGCCAAAGTTAGGTAGAATCAGTGGCAACATGGCATTCCCGACAAGCTCAATGCATTCTATTCTCATTTTGAATAGAAGAACAGTCAAATGATAGCCTTGGTATGCCTAGACATACAGTCACCATCGCAGATGCTGCATTGGTTTTCACAAGAGTGAACCTGTGAAAGGCAACTGGCCTGGACAGATTCCCCTGACATGCCCTCAGAACATGTGTGGACCAAGAGTATTTGCAGACTCCTTTAACCTCACCTTACACAGATCAGAGGCTTCTTTAAGAACACTATATTTTGTACTGAATATTTTCTTTTTTGCAGTACCATATGTACTCATGTATGGCACGATTTGCCCGGATAGCTTGCCAAACAAAGTTTTTCACCATATCTTGATAGTTGTGACAATAATAAACCTATACCAATCTCAGATGAACACCATGCCCCAACAAAAGGACCTCAAATTACCTTATTTAAAAAATAGAATTTCAGGGAAGGAATGACTTTCGGACATGACAACCAGAATTAAGAGGCAAGAATTCATCTAGGATCATTTTCAAACCCAGTGTTGGTTTTGTGGAATGTGGCTCAGTCCATGGCTGAAAATTGAGCAGTAAAACAAAGAACCTTAATTTATACGGATACTGATACCATTTCAGAACTTCACAAAAGGCTTTGTTGGAAATTAAACTTTAAACACGTCCTCTGTGCTGCGATGTAGCAACCCTCGTTATCATTAAATGTGTGGGATGCTAATGCTATTGGTATTGAATGGCAGTCTGTTAAAGGAACTGTTGGAAAAATTGGACATTTGAACACTGAATGTCAGCCACAAACCACTGAGGGAAGGTATATGCTGGCATCTGGCTGTAAATGAAATCACTTAAATTAGGATCTCAATACATACCTGGAAACTATTAGTGTTTACCAAACCCTTAGAAATTATAACAGAAAGCTAGCATTTGGTGAGCATTTGGAAAAGAGCACATCGTTTTTCTTCCAAAATTACTGTCATGATCAACAACATTCATGTAGTTAATATTTTACACAGAAAACCATTGTTTATGCACACAGAGACATTGCTTTTTATCAAAACAATATAATTACATCAGATACCTTTCAAAAACATACTAATATGCTTCATCCGAAAATAGAGCAGCATTCACAATGCCATGTAAAGGAGGAAAAGTGTGAAATATGAAATATTTCACACTTTTATGGAATATGAAATTTTATGTGCAGAACCAAAAGGCAATTGAATTATTTTACATACGTTTTCAGCATGCTTTCAGAAAGACATGTTGATTAAACTTAATTAAACTTTTAAGAGGTAATCCATTGTACAGGATTTAATAAACCATAACAACACTTATAAATGTGTCACTAATTAGTTGTTAATGATCCTAGAATATAATTAATTTAAATTAACAGAGAATACACCTTGCATTTATTGCACACATTTACCACAGCATATAGAAGAATGTCCAAAGGAAATTTGTTGTGGTGTAATCAGACCAGCATTGATCCCAAGGAAAATAAAATACGAGGACATATGAAAAGAGCATTCCAAAGTCTAAGACAAAAATATTTGAAGTCCTATTTGTGTAGGAGAGAGTGTAATTGCTGGTAAAATACAATGTTCTTGAAAGATTACGGGGCTGGATATGTAATAGGTATAAATAAAGTGTGAAAATAAGGGATATGAACAGCGGAGTAAGATTTTTCAACTAGAACCTCTAGGGCTGATGGATGAACTGGGCTTAGTGTGGGTTAGAAAAAGAGGACTAGAAATGGATCCGAAAATTAGGTTGTTAAATAATTAGATTCTTAAGAATATGTCTGACAAAGAGAAATGAATGAAACATGTGTCTGACGATCGCGAAGCAGCAACCACAATTAACATTTACATTTTCCCCATTATTTTTCCAAAACTGCTCTAAACATGGAAGTGGGACAGATCAAGCTTATAACTTTAAATTTATTTTATGGCTTCCAAACCAATGCTGAATGAAAGTTCTAAAAACAGATATTCAGGTAATCAGAAACTATTGGCCTCAGTCCCTGCCAGCAGGAAATCCAGGATTGATGCAATGTGCCAGGCCAGCAATCAAGAGGGGTTGGACAGCAGGAGTGATCCATACACCATTAGCCTGATGGAGGCAATGTGGGAAGTATTGGGGTACTGTGGTGCACATTTAATGTTGTTGCCTGACAATGTGAAGAACCAGACACAATCCTGACTGTACCAAGTTTGCACTTTTGGTCCATGGTCTTGCTGGCTTCTTCTTCATGTTCTGGTTTCATCCAACATTTCAAAATGCCGGTAGATTAATAGGTTCTAATTACCCTTTGCAGGAGATTAATGACAAATGAAAAATCAATGGGGATTTGACAAATGTGTGTGAGTGAGAACAAGTTAGAGGGAGGCAGGGAATAAGTATGTTACTGAAGTAATGGCAAGGGCAAATGGAAAATGGGCCTTTTGTGAATATGAGCATAAGGCATTGATATATCAGATAATATGGTATAATGGAAGGAGAATGATTGTATATTAACTGAAGAAAGATGACTTGCAATTTTAAATAACCATCAAATATCTTGTAAGCAATGGAAGGATATCCAAAAAAAAGAAACATTTGAGGATTATCCAAAAGCTTATCAATAGCTGAAAGATTTGTGAAAATCTCTCTGCAGGGAATGGAAGGATATGGGTTATGCACAGGTAGATAGGTGATGGTCTTGGCGTCATGTTCAGCAGAGACTTTGTGGGCCAAAGGGCCCGTTCTTGTGCTGTACTGTTCTAAGTTCCATGTTCTAATTCTAGTGAAAATCTCTGCAAATGAAACTAAGGAATGACAGTTTGGCCAGTAGATGGCGCATGCAGTTCAACACGAATGTGGAAAATTGTATGGCAGATCATGGCTGTTTTTGTTAAAGAGAGTCATTCATTTCAATCTATGTGAATAGAAACATCATATTTCTTTAAACAACATTTATTTGATAATTATAGCATCGTGATTAAATTGTACATGCAACATTTGTAAAGAATTGATTTTAGTTTACGTTTTGCTTTTGTAACATTTGCCACTAAAGATGGAAATCCTGCAATTGAAGACTCTTTCATATAACAGTGTAGAACAGTCAATTTCATGCTGACAATTGATTATACCATAAAGTACACTTAAACATCGCTACAAATCCTATTGCAAAATTACTGAACTAGACTGCAATTATATAATGGTAAGTTATTTATGATGTACATTGTAATCCATCCTTGAGTAAATGTAAAATAGAAGGGATTTTTGATGGAAAGCAAATTTGAGGATGATGGTCAACAGTCCTTCCTGACTGGTAGAGAAAAAGACTATAGTGAGGTCAGAAAAGGCCATGAACAGTGGGTCCCTGCATTTACAGTACCTTTGGTATGTCCACTGTACGCCCAGATGGTCAGAAATCTCACTAGGATTTGGGGAGTTGTGAGGAGATGATTGAGAAAGATCTTGCTCATGACTTCTCTTCTGTAATTACCAATTGAGACACTTTCTCCACAATACTCACCAGGCCCTATGCTCCTGCCTGAGTTTGGCTTCCCAAAATCTCACACTTATCTGAATCGAACTCCATTTGCGATTTCTCGACCACACTTGCCCAACTGATCAACATCCTGTTATCATTCTTGGTAACTTTCTTCACTGCCTACGATACGATGAGTATAGAAGTGGGGAGATCATCTTCACTACCTACAATACGATGCGAAAAGAAGTTTGGAGGTCATGTTGCAGTCGTATAAGACATTTGTGAGACCGCATGGACAGCGTACAGAGAAGATATACAAGGATGTTGCCAAGACTAGAAGGTCTGAGCTATAGGGAGAGGTTTGGTAGGCTGGGACTCTATTCCATGTAGTGCAGGAAGATGAGGGGTGATATTATATAGGTCTATAAAATCATGAGAGGAACAGTTCGGGTTGATGCACAGTCTCTTGCCCAGAGTAGGTGAATCGAGGACCAGAGGACATAGGTTTAAGGTGAAGGGGGAAAGATATAAATAGGATTCAGAGGGGTAACTTTTTCACACAATGACTGGTGGGTGCATGGAACAAGCTGCCAGAGGAGGTAGTTGAGGCTGGGTCTATCCCAATATTTAAGAAACAGTTAGACAGGTACATGGATAAGAGAGATATGGACCAAATCCAGGTCCATATGTAGCTGGGACATGTTGGCTAGTGTAGGTAAGTTGGGCCGAAGGGCCTGTTTCCATGTTGTATCACTCTATGACTAATACCATATATTTTACTGTAATCTGCAAATGTATGTCATGCCTTGTACATTCTCATCCAAATCATTAATATTGATGACAACAGCAATGGACAGATGGACCACTAGACAAATACGTCCAGTCCGAAAACAGCCTTCCATGGTTACCCCCTGCTTCATACCAGCAAACTAATTCTGCATCCAGTTAGCTAGCTCTCCCTGGAGTTTATATCACCGATTTGGATGAAAATGTTGAAGACATGGTTAGTATGTTTGCAGATGATACTAAAGTGGGTGACATTGTAGAAAAGATGGTAATAAAAAATTACAGCAGGAACTTGGGCAAATGGGCTGAGTAATGGTTAACGGAGCTTAATGCAGATAAATGTGAAGTGTTAGGTTTTGGGGTCAAACTAGGGCAGGATATTCAAGGTAAATGCCAGGGCCCTGGGGAGTACAATAGAACAGAGGTAATTAGAGGTGCAGGTACATAGTTCCTTGAAAGTGATATCACAGGTCGAGAGGGTGGTTCAGACGACTTTGGTATATTGGCCTTCATCAGTTAGAATATTTCGTACAGAAGTTGGGATGTTGTTACATTTGTACAAGATGGTTGGTAAGGCCAAATATGCAGCATTCATAATAAGTTCATATTACTTAGGAGGATAACTCGGCCATTTGGCCCATCAGTCTTACTCCACCTATTTTTCCATTTCAACCCCATCCTCCTGCCTTCTCTCCGAAGTCTTTAACACCCTTACTAATCAGGAACTTATTAAATTCCACTGTAAAAATACTCAAAGAGTTGGACTCCACAGCAGTCTGTGGCAATGAATCCCACAGATTCACCACCCTCCGGCTAAAGAAATTCCACCTCATCTCCTTTCTAAAGGTACGTCTAAAGGTATTCTGAGGCTGTTTCCTCTCGTCCTCGACTCTCCCACTAGTGGAAACATCCTCTCCATATTCACTCTATCCAGATCTTTCATTATTCGGTAAGTTTCAATGAGATATCCCCTCATCCTTCTAAACTCCAGAGAGGAAAAAGCTCAGGGCCATCAAACGCTCAACTTACATTAACCCAATCATCTCTGGGATCATCATTCTCATAAAAACCTCCTTTGGACCCTCTCCAATGCCAGCACAAACAGATATGGTGTCCAAAACTGCTTACAATACACCAAATGCAGTCTGACCAGATCTCTATAAACCCTCAGCAGGACAAGGAGGGATGGATAGGCAACATTTCAGGTTGAAACCTTTCTTCAGATTGAGTTGGGCGCTCTGAAAAAGGGTCCAGAGCAGAAATGTCACCTATCCATTCCTACCACAGATGACACATGACCTGTTGAGTTGCTCCAGCACTTTGAGTTTTCTGCAAGATTTCAGGATCTGCAGTTCCTTGGATCTGCAATGAATACGCTAGTGATAGAGAAAGTGGGACAATCAAATTAATAGGATTTGTCTTTGAGAAAATTGTACAAGTTTCTCATACTCCTTATTTTATGATCTTCACTTGACCTCACTGTGTCCTGATCTGTAACTCTCTCCAATGTTATGGAACCCCTCCCAAAATCTCCATACATTTGACTCCAGCTCATCTATTAATTTTCCTTGTGGTCCACAACAGACATGTATGTGCCTAGTTTTTGGTTTCCCTCCTTAAACTCTCCCATATCTCCAGATCCCTTTCTTCCTATAGACCCAACTCTTCAGCCAAACTTGTAATTTGAGTGAATTTCATCAAAACAGTATGAAATGCAGTTTTGTGTTCTTCCTTTTATTTAGAGGAAGTAATTAGATTTTAGTATCGTTTATAGAGGCAGTCCCTGGGTTTCATGACTGCCTCTTAAGAACAGTTTGTTCTTAAGAGGTCACAAACATGACGTTCTGAAGTCATAAACATACAAAAATATTGTATGCGAGAGGTTCAGAATCACAGCTGCGATGGGAGAGATAGCAGGTGAGGGAAGAATGGTCGCCAGCTGGTCTCACTGATTCAGTGAGTCAACCTGAGATTCTGCTCATTGCTCCCAGCTCTGCTCAGCTCAACCCAGCCCCTTAATTGTTTGCACCTCATTGGTACATGCAGGTGCCTGCAGACTGGGCATTCATAACCCAGGAAGGGCCCCAGTTGTAGTGTATTTTGCCATTGTGGAATACATTGTTTATATATCAAATATATTTTGAAAATGCTCCTAGTTGTAAATGGAAAGGTTAAAAATTGTGCCCAGAAATTGTTCCTTGTCTAACTCTCCAGGGACAATGCTCACAGCCCAATCTCCATACATTAAATTACAACCCTGCATCTTCAAATCTATCTTCCTCAATCAAGACATCCCAAGTTCTCCAGTGTACATGTGCAGATAGTGGATTGTTCTGCTCCTTGGAGAAATAATACCGTGAGCCCAAGTCATTCTGAAATCCTTATTTTCACTGTAATTTTATTTAGGAAAAATGTTCAACTGTTTTCCTTATGTTAACCCAAATCATACTTCCAAATACTGCACAGAACAAACATTAAATTACCATTATCTAATATTTTAACTTGCTTTACTGGGATTTCTTTTATGTTCCAAATATGTAACCTAATCCTCAACTGATAACTTAAACCTTTAAGCCATTAGGAGGTAGTGACTATAATATGGTACGTTTTAATCTACAATTTGAGAGGGAGAAGGGTAAATCGGAGGTGTCAATGTTACAGTTGAATAAAGGGGACTATGGAGCCATGAGGGAGGAGCTGGCCAAAGTTGACTGGAAAGATATCCTAGCAGGGCTGACAGTGGAACAACAATGGCAGGTATTTCTGGGAAAAATACAGAAGGTGCAGGATAAGATCATTCCAAAGAGGAAGAAAGATTCCAAGGGGAGTAACGGGCAGCCGTGGCTGACAAGTGAAGTCAATACAGTATAAAAATAAAAGAGAAGAATTACAACGTGAAGATCAGCGGGAAGCAAGAGGATTGGGTGATGTTTAAACAGCAACTGAAGATAACTAAAAAGGCAATACAGGGAGAAAAGATGTGGTACGAAGGTAAGCTAGCCAAGAATATAAAGGAGGATAGTAAAAGCTTTTTTAGATATGTGAAGAGAAAAAAATAGTTAAGACCAAAGTTGGGCCCTTGAAGATTGAAAAAAGTAAATTTATTATGGGGAACAAGGAAATGGCAGATGAGTTGAACAGGAACTTTGGATCCGTCTTCACTAAGGAGGTCACAAACAATCTTCCTGATGTACTAGTGGCCAGAGGACCTGGGGTGACAAAGGAACTGAAGGGAATCCACATTAGGCAGGAAATGGTGTTGGGTAGACTGATGAGACTGAAGGCTGATAAATCCCCGGGCCTGATGGACTGCATCCCAGGGTACTTAAGGAAATGACTCTAGAAATCGTGGACACATTGGTGATCATTTTCCAATGTTCTCTAGATTCAGGATCAGTTCCTGTGCATTGGAGGGTAGCTAATGTTATCCCACTTTTTAGGAAAGGAGGGAGAGAGAAAAAAAGGGAATTATAGACCAGTTAGCCTGACATCGGTGATGGGAAAGATGCTGGAGTCAATCATAAAGGATGAAATAGCAGCACATTTGGATAGCAGTAACAGGATTGGTCCGAGTCAGCATGGGTTCACAAAGGGGAAATCATGCTTGACTAATCTTCTGGAATTTATTTTGAGGATTTAACTAGGAAAATGAACAAGGGAGAGCCAGTGGATGTAGTGTACCTGGACTTTCTGAAAGCATTTGATAAGGTCCCACATCGGAGATTAGTGGACAAAATTAGGACACATGGTATTGGGGGTAGAGTGCTGGCATGGATAGAAAATTGGTTGGCAGACATGAAACAAAGAGTAAGGATTAATGGGTCTCGTTCAGAATGGCAGGCAGTGACTAGTGGGGTACTGCAAGGCTCGGTGCTGGGACCGCAGCTATTTACAATATACATCAATGATCTAGATGAAGGGATTCAAGATAACATTAGCAAATTTGCACGTGACACAAAACTGTGTGGCAGTGTGAACTGTGAGGAGGATGCTATGAGCATGCAGAATGACTTGGACAGGTTGGTTGAGTGGGCAGATGCATGGCAGATGCAGTTTAATGTCGATAAATGTGAGATTTTCCTCTTTGGAAGCAAAAACAGGAAGGCAGATTATTATCTAAATGGTGTCAAGTTGTGAAAAGGGGAAGTACAACGGGATCTGGGGGTCCTTGTTTATCAGTCAATTAAAGTAAGCATGCAGGTACAGCAAGCAGTGAAGAATGTGAATGGCATGTTGGCCTTTATAACAAGAGGAGACCACACCTGGAGTATTGTATTCAGTTTTGGTCCCGTAATTTGAGGAAGGGCATTCTTGCTATTGAGGTAGTACAGCATAGGTTTACAAGGATAATTCCCGGGATGGCAGGACTGTCATATGCTGAAAGAATGAATTGGCTGGGCGTTGTGAGTCTGTGGAATTCTCTGCCTCAGAGGGCGGTGGGGGCCGGTTCTCTGGATACTTTCAAGAGAGAGCTAGATAGGGCTCTTAATCATAGTGGATTCAGGGGATATGGGGAGAAGGCAGGAATGAGATACTGATTGGGGAAGATCAGCCATGATCACATTGAATGGTGGTGCTGGCTCGAACGGCCGAATGGCCTACTCCTGCACTTATTGTCTATAAACAACAGCTTTATCGAAAGGGAAATGGGATATGGGCAGAAATTCCTCAACTACAAATAAATTAATTGCATTTATTTTTACTAATTACGAACAGTGCTCAGATTCTGTGTTCCTGATTACTAATGATTATATAGTTAACAAAAAAAGAAAATTAGTTTTCAACTGGGCTGTGCGGAAAAAGAAAAGAAGTAATGGATGACTGCAGAGGAGCAGAAAGCTAATAAGATCATACATGACTTGCCCCATCATTTAAATTAGTTGTGGGACCTGCACAGTTTTGAAATACAACTTGAATATATTGTGACAAAAATCAAAGATTTTTTTAAATGTTAATCCATTAATTTCTGATACATTAGAGAACATATCAGTACAAAGGCTTTTTTTCAAACTCCAGTGGGTATCCTATCTCTTTTTTTGTAAACTTTAAAGTTGGACAAGAAAGCTTCAGTGCAGGGTTTGATTACATTGTTTCATGAGGAAATATTGGTTCATAGAAGTATTACAGCAGTTACAATCAATATTATGACTAATTTTCTTTGCAAATATTCAATAGGAGTGCCAGATATTAATTGCAATATTTCTTGGTGCTTCACATATGGTTGGGAATATATTTGGCACAGTTTTTTTTGGATGTTACAAATATCTTTTGAAATTCAAATGGCACGAACACATACTTTGAGGCTGAATTGTGGCAGATGTCATATCAATGACAAAGTTGGAGTAAAAACAGATAATCTCTGCCAGAACTATTAAGAACAGGAAGTTAACTGACAGGATGCCAGTTGATTTTCAGTGTTGATAAGTTGGCAATATGGCTGCATGTCATCTACTCTCTCTGTGCCTTTCATTATTTTGTAAGTTTCAATGTGGCCCCCTCAACCTTCTAAACTCCAGCAAGTAGAGGCCCAGTGCTGTCAAATGCTCATCATATGCTAACCCACTCATTTCAGGAATCATTCTTGTAAACCTCCTGTAGGACCCTCTCCAGAGCCAGCACATCCTTCCCCAGATATGGGGCCCAAATTTCCTCACAGTCCTCCAAATGCGGCCTGACCAGCGCCTAAAAGAGCCTCAGCATTGCATCTCTGTTTTTGTATTCCAATCCTCTTGATATAAATGCTAGCATTGAATTTGCCTTCCTTCCTACTGTTAACAATTTGCATGTGACCCAAACAATCAGAATTATATAAATTGCAGGTCTTCCAGAATCAGTTGATCAAAGCAATACGTTTCGGTTTCATTTTAAATAAGCTATATTTCCTATCTGCCCACCAATACATTTTAAAGACATTAAAATAAATTTAATCCAACCATCTTTCCGCACTCACTGCCTTGCTCCTGCCTATCCTGTATACTTTAGGTATTTGAAGGCTTCTTTAGGTATGTGACGAGGAAAAAATTAGTTAAGACCAAAGTTGGAATCTTGAAGACTGGAAGAGGTGGATTTATTATGGGGAACAAGGAAATGGCAGATGAGTTAAACAGGTACTTTAGATCCATCTTCACTAAGGAGGGAACAAACAATCTTCCTGATGTACTAGTGGCCAGAGGATCTGGGGTGACAGAGGAATTGAAGGAAATCCACATTAGGCAGGAAATGGTGTTGGGTGGAATGATAGGACCGAAGGCTGATAAATCCCCAGGGCCTGATGGACTGCATCCCAGGGTACATAAGGAAGTGGCTGTAGAAATCGTGGACGCATTGGTGATCATTTTCCAATGTTCTCTCGATTCAGGATCAGTTCCTGTAGATTGGAGGGTAGCTAATGTTATCCCACTTTTTAAGAAAGGCGGGAGAGAGAAAACAGGGAATTATAGATCAGTTAGCCTGACATCGGTGGTGGGCAAGATGCTGGAGTCAATTATAAAGGATGACTCCTGCACTTATTGTCTATTATCTACTTTCCAGTCCTTTTTCATTATCTTTCTCTGGTATTGGTACCGTTATTTATTTTTAAAGAACTGAAAAATTGCTGATGAAACTCTTAAATAGAACCAGACAATGTGGAAAGTACTCAACCAAGCATGGTGAAAATAAAGATTAACCCATTTGACCTGTAGGTGTCCACTTGACTATTACATGCACAGAAAGAATGTACATTTTGTGGTTCCAACAGTTTCTTGCTTTATTATCATCAATTTTCCTTCAAAGATAGACGCAGTTAGTATTTCATTAAAGGGCTATAGAGAAGGCATTTATTTAAGCGTATACATTCATGCTTTCCTCCAGGCCATGACACCATCTCTGCACCACTAATCCTCACTTCTGATTGGAGCAATTGGTAACTGAATAGCCTTTCCGAAGGAATTTTTTAAATTTGTGCATATTTTGTGCACTGGGCGAGTTCTCCTAAATACCACAGCAGAACGCTCACAAACAATGCACAAAATATGCACAAATTAAAAGCACCTTCACAATGGCTATTCAGTTAGTAATTAATATAACATTAAAATGTGAATATTGCCATTGAAAATGCACATAAATTCCATTAGTTTCAGAAATTAAGCTGTGCTGGAAAGAATGGTAGTTTTAAGTGGCGTTGTTTTACTTTTGGGAGTTGTAATCTGCTGTGCAGCATTATGCACATGACCAGTTCCAAACCCAATTACAGAGTCACAGTAAGATGACTTACACATCTTTGGTCTCACTGACTTGCACAAAAACATGCTAATGTGCATTTTTCTCATATTTTCAAAAAGAAACTGAATATCAATTGCAATAAATCTGCTGATTGTTCATTACAACAGGATACAAATGGCATCAGTAACTCTTTGAACTGAAAATGTTCTGAAAGATTCAAAGAACAGTATATATTTAGAAGCTAGGTTCCTGATTTATATTTATGTGCATGACATTTCAATGCAGGTTGATCTAATTAACCTAATACTTCATTATTTGTAATCCTTTTGAAAGTTGATATATTTTTACCCTCAAGGGCTCCCTCTTATTTGAAGAGATTCCAGAAACAAAAGACAAGATAAATTGAAGTTCAGCAAGTTAAATTATATTATAATTAAAATGTTTTGCTGGGGTTTTTGTTCTCATCATGAGACATGTAGCAGGAAATACAGGGAATATGCATTATAATTGGGGAAAAAAAGTTGCTGGTGGAAAGGCTTTTGGGTGAGAAGAGATGAGCCAAGTCCTGTAGGATACCCAGTCTCTGAACCACTATCATGGCTACAGTATTGATATGGCTGCTTCAGAGGAGTTTCTGGCAAATGGAGGCCCTTAGAATATTGAAAATGGGGACTGCCATAGGAAGTCAATGGTGGCTTGTTAGACGCTTAGAAGTGGACGTTGTCTGATATTTCTGCAGAGCAAATGTTATCAAATGGCTACTTATCAGCCCATACCCAGATGTTGTCTTGCTTTGCTGCATACGGATACAGTATGGTTAATTTGTTGTGGAACAAAATAGAATTAACAAAGATCCACACTTCTGACCTGAAGATGGAAACTAGGCCATCGGTGAAGCAGCTTTGGAAGTTAGAACCTGTGACAAAAGAAATCCTGATAAAACCCAAACATGGGTAAGCAAATTATCGATGAGTGATAACACCAGCAGCAACCACTGTAATCACTTTGTTGATGATTGAGAAAACTCTGTGATTGCCATTAGCCAGATTGGATTTCTCCTGCTCATTGTGAATAGGATATACTTGGCAATTTTTCAAGATGCTTGAGTTTTTTTACTTGTTCATCTGATGAGGAAGGCACAAGCAAAATAACATTCATTGTCCATCTCTAATGTTGGCTTCTTGACATCATGAGAGTAAATTGGAACTGATATCTCCAGGAGCTATGCAATGGTTCAAAAGTAGATTTACAAATGCAAGTCCTCCTTTACCCTCAGATAAAAACATATCAAGCAATAAAGGGAGAGAAGCCAGAGGGTGAAGAAATGTTCCAGAAATAAAATCCATTGGGAAGCCATTATACAAAAGAAAAGCCACAGTTACCAAGAGAAGCCAAACTTTGTTAATGCCTTGTTCAAAATTGAAATGGCTGAAATTTTGCCACCTGTGGGAATAAGAGTTTTGCTACATTGGTCGAGACAGCAGGGCTTCACACAATAGAGCAGAATAATGCAGCCAGACTTGAAGAACTTCTTAGAACTCTGAGGAAGAGAGGTGGGATTTGGAAAGAAGACCGAAGATTCTAAAAACTGCAATTTCCTGTTTGTAATATGGCACACAAGCTGGAGGAAAATAAAAGATTGCAGGACCATTAAATTAACATTAGACTCAGGCAACCATGAAGTATTTGCAACTGCCTTAAGTCAAAAGTATCAAGCGGATGACCCATCACAGTTTTGTCCCGAGGTTCACCCACCACAGAATCCATTCTGTAGCCAATTCACTTCATTTTCTATGAAGAAACAGCAAAGAACATTAGATAAAGTAAAAGCTCTGGTCCCAAGTGGCAACATAGCAGTAGCAGGGAAAAGTTGTGTTGTAGCAGCGACTTAACTTCTAATCAAATTGTTCAAGTACTGTACCAGCATTTATATCTGCCCAATAAGGTGGAATATTAGTCAGACATGCCCACAAAATATAGAACAAATCGAATCCATTCAAATGCAAGTCAGTCAACACTCAATCATCAAAGTGAACAACTGTACTATTGACATTGTTATCAAACAACACTAGCACAATAACCTGTTCAGTTGTTTTTTCACTTACATTTCAGGTCGTGGTCCAAGCACAGAACAAAGAGCAAAACTCCAGCAGAACAATGAGAGTTGGGGACTCTGGACAACCATGCATCATCTTTGACCATCTGGCATCAAGGGCTATTTCGAGGCACAGATATCACAGGAAATTTCCAATGTTTGGAATTATACCTTGTACAAAAGATGGTTGTGGTTGTTGCGATCAACATTTAGTGCCAAGATATAACTATTCTAACACTAGATCACAAATCGGATGCAATATCCGCCTTCCGCAGAGACTGTTCTCTCCACAACTCCCTGGTTAACTTATCCCTTCCTACCTAAACCACCCCCTCCCCAGGTATCTTCCCTGCAATTGTGGGAAAATGCAACACCTGTCCCTACACTGACTCCCTCAACTCTGCCCATGGACCCCAAAAGTCATTTCAGGTCAGGCAGAGGTTCATTTCTCTCTCCTCCAACATCACCTACCTCATCTGTTGTTCAAGATGTGGATTCTTATACATCAGCGAGACCAAACGTAGATTGACCGATTGTTTTGCTGAACCCCTTTGCTCAGTCCACCTGAACCTACCTGATCACCCAGTTGCTAAACACTTTAATTCTTCTTCCCATTTCCACAGACCTTTCTATCCTATATCTCCTCCATTGTCAGAGTGAGGCTAAACACAAATTGGAGGAACAGAATCTTATATTTCACTTGCGCAGCTTACAGCCCAGTGCTATGAAAGTTAATTTCTCTAATTTCAAGTAACCACAGCATTCTCTCTCTCTATCCCTCCCCCACCAAAGTCACAACAGCTTCTTGTTGTCACCCAACAAAAAACAGCCAACAATGGCCTGTTTCCTTTATCATCGTTACTTTTCTGCATATCTTTCATTCATTGTTCTTTATCTCTCTACATCATTGTCTGTCTCTCATTTCCCTTATCCCTAACTAATCTGAAGAAGGGTCTCGACCCGAAACGTCACCCATTCCTTCCCTTCAGAGATGCTGTCTGTCCCGCTGAATTATGCCAGCTTTTTGTGTCTATCTTTGCAATATTAACCTCCACTGATATTCCATGACTTCTCAATTAACCATCTTTTGATGTTTTATTTCCAATTTTAAACATCATTTTGATTTGGTATTGTTATCAGTTTCAATTTAATTTAAATTTAGTTCTGTTTATTTGACGAGCTGAAGAAATTTATTAAAAAGGAAACGTTTCCTTCTTTTGCTTATCTTCCCCAAGAATTATAAATAAATTGCAAAATAATGATACCATTTGTCTTTTTACTGCGGGTATGACGTATCCTATGAATATGGCAGATCATGCGTTTGTGATGATGGCTATCATTACAAAACTAGTGCAGTTAAAATTCTTGTTCTAAAGACCTCCACCAAAACAATTACAGATCTGAAAGATATGAGCAACAATTGTTAAGCCTATCATCGAAAAAAAAATTTAAAGCCAAATTGTCCATCACAGAGTACAGTCTAAACAAACCTTATTCTCTCTCTGTTTTTATCTCTCTCTCTTTCTAGTAAAAACTTAGAATAATAATAAAATAATCCATTGTTCACATATTTGAAACAAAGTTCACAAGAAAATGTGATCAACATTTGTGTATTAACTCAACTTCCTGCCATTATTTATCTTCCCCTGTCTTTGGAGTAAATAAGATCATCAACTTCCCTCCTTTCTTTGACAAGCCGGGACCACAAATGGCACGACCTGCTCTTTGCAATATTACTCAATTGACATTTCTCCCCTTTTCAAACTTTGATGACAAGTATGAAATATTAGTCTACCATTTGTGATTGCAAAGTAATACATTATCTTGTTTTCATAAAGATGCCCTTCCCAGCAAAAAACACCTCACAGCAAACGGTTGTAAAATAATTCATTTCACTGTCAAGATAACGTAGATAAGAATGGATTTGGCTCAAAACCAGTTAATTGATACAAGAACTGGGACCTTTATAGTTTGCAAGGCACAGTAAAATATCAGATGGCGCCATTATCTCAAAGTCATCATGCAACAATAGCGTACATAACAATATTGTCCTGAAACTTACAGTTAATGTACAGGCATTGCAAAAAAAGATAATCACAAAGATTAAACAGTCCCTGTATTGTGGGCTTAACCCTTCATCACATCACCTGCATCACTGGAGTAAGGATTAATAAGGTCATCAAGCAAAACAGGTACCCAATCAGGCAAACGCCTCCGTTGCCATGCGGTGAGAACAGAGAGGTTGAGAAGGAGTTTCTTCCCAGAGGCCATTCGGACTGTAAACGCCTATCTCACCAGGGACTAACTCTACTGAATGTTTTTCCTTCCATTATTTATTATGTAAAGGTATGTGTGTTATGACTGTGTTTATAGTTTGTTTGGTTGTTGGTTGTTTGTCTTTTGCACAAAAGTCCGCGAGTATTGCCACTTTCATTTCACTGCACATCTCGTACGTGTATGTGACAAATAAACATGACTTGACTTGACTTAATTGAAGAATTTGCACAGACAGAAAACCAGGAGTTAAGAAACACAGTTAAACTTTTAACCATTTTCCACAAAAAATGGAGCATCCAGCAGAAGAAGTGGCGGCGCTGTTAACAGCTGCGGCTCGCCTGCAGTCCGTCTGTCTTTACTTTTTTCTGTTGTTTTTTTGTCTTGTTTTGGTTACGTTTTAGTTTGTTGGGTTGTGTTAGGGGGGGGGGGGGGGGGGTGAAACATGTTCCATGTCTCTTCCTTCGGGGGAATGCGACTTTTTCGTGTCGTATCCCCCTTCTCTGCCTCCGTCTGCGCTGAGGCCTAATGGCGGAGCTGGCGGCCTCCAGCCTGCGACTGACCCCGAGGCTCTGGAGGCAGAGCCAGCCAGGACTCACCAATGAGAGGCTGGCCGTCTTCGGGACTGAGGCAGTGGTGGCCCGACTTGCTGGTGCGGCGTTCTGGCTTTCGGCGGCAGCCTGGAGCCGATGCAGCAGGACTCGGAGCTGAGATTGCGGGACCTGGAGCAGCGGCCTGGAGCTGGGGCGGCTGCCCGGAGCTGGGGCAGAGGCCCGGAGCGGAGACTGCAGGACCCGGAGCTGGGGAAGCGGCCCAAAGCAGAGACTGCGGGACCCAGAGCTGGGGCGGCGGCCCGGAGCAGAGACTGCGGGACCCGGAGCTGGGGCGGAGGCCTGGAGCTGGGGTGGCTGCCCGTAGCTGATGCTGTGGCGGGCCATCTCGGAGCGGAGACGGCGTTCCGGCTTTCGGCGGCGGCGACATCACCACGGAGGTCCGCTGGACTGGAGGGCGGCATCTCCGGCCTGGATCGATCGCCTCAGCGCAGAGGGAGAACAAGGAGGGAAGAGACGGAGACTAAGACTTTGCCTCCATCACAGTGAGGATGTGCTTGGTGAACTCATTGTGGTGGATGTTTAATTTGTGTTTATTATATGTTTTGTTATTATTGGTTCTGTGTATGACTGCAGGCAACATAATTTCGTTCAGACCGAAAGGCCTGAATGACAATAAAGGAATCTAAATCTAATTCTAATTCTAATCCAGGAGGAGTTTTAATAATTAAACTTTAAAAAGTGTCCATTATTTTAATGGGTACTGTCTTTTGAAATCTTTGCAGGACTGACAATTTGTACACATGTACACAAGTAGACCATGTGCCTTTTTTGTCTGGGCCAGAGAATTGTAAAACACTAATTATGCCTTATTTTGCTGTTAAAAATTCCATTACTCTATGCAAAAAAAATGTTCATAAATACTTGAAATTCTCAACAGTTCATTAGTTTCTAGACATATACATAGAAAGGAATACAAAATGAGCAATGCATGATTTCTATCCTGAAGTTGCGGATGGAATTTGGCCATTGTACAGGCAAAGTTTGATAGCTTCACCATTATTTCAAATTACAATTTTTGCAACAAATTATGCTGGGACAATTTTCTCTATTAAATATACTATACATGAGAAAATTATTAGGATCATTTTATAGGGAAGGACAAGGAAATTTGACATAATGGTCCCTGGTCACTAATATAGCGTTTCATATTTTATTTGCATTCATTCAATATGCAGAAATTCATTAAGGCTAAAACTTGAATTTGAGAGTTTCATTGTTCCTCAGTATCTGGACGTGGAACATTAATATACAGAGATTAGGATGTAGAAACCGAAATGACAGTGCTGTAAATCTTTAATATTTTGTTATTGTAGGATGATAAATGCCAGTTACGCAGTCATTTTTTTTCCAGAGTTGCTCTAACTGAAAGATCATTCATAACTGTAGGATTTTTCAACCGTTCTAATCAGTTTGCTCTTACAGTAAATAGGTTTGATGGACAGCAGCTGGCACAGTTGAATGGACCAGTTTTTGCTCCTCATTCCTCAAGAATCTGACAGGCCCAGTTAAGAAGCATTTTCAGAGCAACAATAGATGCCTCAAATCACTGCAAACCAGGCACCCCCTTGCACACCAATTTTGAATGTAGTATATACTCAGGTTTTCTTAATGTGCAACCAGCATACCTGGGCAGCTACTTTATCAAAAGCTTATTGGCAACAATGCTGGTTAATGATCAATCTCATCCTGCTGATGGTTTCTTTTGCTGAAATACTTTCTTTCCCTATTCATAATTCGAAGGCAATATAGCCTTTTTTTTTGCTTTGCTTTGTTTTCCTTTGCTCCTCCACAACACAGTTGCTCCTCCAAAACACAGCTGCCCCCCCCCCCCCCCCCCCAACTCACGGTAATGAGTTGCTTCAAGCTTAAATAAAGTTTAAGTAAATTACGAGTAGCGTAAAAGATTTATTTGCCTCACAACAATTTAAGCAACTCATCCTCAGAAGTTAAGCAGTGTGACATCGAGATGGAGAAACTATTGAAACCACAATGCTTGGATCTGGATCCCAACTCACCTACTGCTGAAAAGGAATGGAAGCACTGGCTTTGTACACTAAATAACTTATTTGATGAGTGGGGCAACAATGTACCAGATGGATTCCGGACATTAATAAGCTCTGTCTCTTATGATGTATATGATTACATAGAGAAATGTACAACTTATGATTCAGCTATTGATGTACTAAGCAGACTCTTCGTTAAACACCCAATGTAATATTTGATCGACACCTCCTTGCTACTCACAAACAAAACCTTGTGAGTCACTTGATGAATTTTTACAAAAAACTTCAAAGAATTAGTAAAGACTGTGCCTTCAAAGCAGTCAATATCGACAAGAACTTATTCAAGACTCTTTTATCAATGGTTTCGTATCGCCTTTAATAAGACAGACTATTAGAAAACAAAACATTGGATTTACAGTCAGCTTACAATCAAGCTTACTCATTCGACTTGGCTCAGAAAAATTCAGATGCTTATGGATCATCTAATGTGTATTCTACTGCAACTACTATAAAAGAATCTCACGCAAGTTCTAATATGGAGCAAGCTGAAACAATTTTAAGGATGTTACAATACTTACCTTCAGCAGCGCTGCAATTCTGCCACTGGCCGTGTGCGCGATTTTGGCGCCTTTGAGGGGGGGGGGGGGGACGGGGGGGGGGGGGGGGGGGGGTTTACAAACGTGTTTTTTTCCTACCTTGTCCTGGATTATATTTGGTTGGAATGCAAGCTTTTACTGAAGAATCGTTCCGACAGGCTATCTGTGTATTTTTTTTTTGTTTTTTAAATCGCCCGACAAGTTCAGCGCTGGAGTCATTTTAAAATCAGCTTCAAAAGCCATCAACACCGACAACGAGGACAGATTTCAGGACAGGTAAGCGAAAGCCGTTTATTTTATGTATAAAAGTGCTCCTTAAGATGCCTTTAATTCACATTTTAAGTTGCGAAACGGCGATTTTGTTTCCCCATACAAACCGGCAGTATATTTGCTGCCGATACGGGTTTAAATTCACTGCAAACCTCAACGTTCCAAATGATCGCGTTCCAGAAAAGCCCACTCAATAGATGATTTAAATGGCCATTAATTTACAGGTATTAAACATTAAATTCCTTCCATCTGGCCTATAAATCCATGATATTGAGATTTAAAAATTATGTTATATTGTGAATTCTTGTGTGTATGTTATTTGGACACAGGCTATTTAAAAATGTTAATCTATTCTTAAGAAATTGATAGATGTTTAGATCTAGTAATTGAATTTTGTAATTAGCTACAATTAGGTAATGAACTAATTATATGCTTTAATTTCAAGTCATCTAAGTAAGATTGTTTCATATTTGTTTCAGAATGCTTCAATCTATAATAACTGAAATTTTCTTTCAGTTCTCTTAATTTTTAAGAAAGTTATGGGTTTATGACTGTCCTCGATCACAGCTTTTGCGTTAAGTCAATGGAAAAGCAATAGGGAACAAAATGCTAATTTATGAGTATGAAAATGGCCATAACCTTTTTAATACTGAAGATATTAAAGTGAATTAGGTGTCAAATTAAACTTCATTTTTTTCTTTATCTGATGGGATAAATTACAGACTTGATTTTTAAAACCAAAAATGTTTGTAACATTGCTACAATTTCTACTGATAAATGTGCCCTTGATGCAGCATATACTTATTCGAAAAGGAAGTGTTACTTTTACGGGGCTAATAGTCACAATAGAGAGATATGTCCTGCTCATGAGGCAACTTGTAATAGTTGTGGCAAGAAGGGACATTATTCTAGTATGCAAGTCCAAAGCAACTACTGAAAGTGTGACTGCTGCCATGTATATGCCTTCTTTATGTGCAATTACAGCTGCATTTCCTCAGAGTTTGTCTCATGCAGCTACAACAGTATCCATCAATGGCCATGCACTTAATGTACTACTTGATTCTGGCAGTTCAGAAAGTTTTATGTGAACAAGTTGTGTCTCGACTAAATCTAACTATAATTCCTTCAAATAGAGAAATCTTGATGGCTCTGACAACTCTCAATACTCAAATTATTGGATCTTGTATTATAGACTTTATTCTTAACAAAACTGGTTATAAATCTGTATGTCTTGGTACTTTGGAAAAATTGTGTAGCGATATAATTCTAGGTCAGAATTTTCAGAAACAGCACAGATCACTTCAAATAATGTATGAAGGAACTATGCCTGATCTTGTATTGTCAAAGTCACCAGTATTGTGCGTTTTTTCTGCTGCATCTGTTGAACGACCTTCATTATTCACTAATTTATCCTCTAAGTGCATGCCAATTGCTACAAAATCAAGACATTTTAGTAAAAATGACAGAAACTTTATCAACACAGAAGTAACTAATCTTTTACAAGAAGGTATCATAGAATCCAGCTCTTCCCCTTGGAGGGCACAAGTTGTCGTGGTTAAGGACCTCTTGGAGAGACATAGAAAGAGACTGCATTAATTACTTTAAACTGTAATCCAGTACACGAAGCTTGATGCATATCCATTACCTCGTATAGAAGAGATATATTAGCTAAGTATAAGATATTCTCTACTTTTGACCTAAAAAGAGCTTACTACCAAATTCCTTTGAAAGAATCAGAGAAGAAATACATGCGTTTGAAGCAAATGGGAAATTATACCACTACTGCAGAGTTCCTTTTGGTGTAACTGATGGTGTGGCTGTTTTTCAGAGAGAGATGGACAAACTTGTTGAGCAGGAAAACCTTAAAGATACTTTTCTTATCTTGATAATATAACTATTGCAGGAAAAGAGCAAGCTGAACATGACAAAAATGTACAACGGTTTTTAGAAGTTGTACATTTGAAAAATCTATCATTGAATGAGGCTAAGTCAATAACATCAGTGTCATCAATTAATATTCTTGGTTATTGGGTTGGAAATTATATAATCAAGCCTGATCCAAAAGGACTCTGCCCACTCCAAGATATACCTGTTCCAGCAACATTAAACTCTCTACGAAGGGTTCTTGGTATGTTTGCATATTATGCTAAATGAATACCAAATTTTTGTGACAAATTTCAACCTTTGATTAGAGCAAAATCTTTCCTCCTTGACTCTACAGCAATTGGTGCCTTTACTTCTTTAAAGAAACAATTAGAAACTGCAAAATTACATGCCATCGATGAGGATCTACCCTTTGCTGTTGAATGTGATGCCTATGATTTAGCAGTATCAGCAACATTAAATCAAGGACGACCAGTGGCTTTCATGTCTCGTACTCTCCAAGGTAGTCAATTGCACTACCCACCTGTCGGAAAGGACACTACAGCAATTATTGAAGCAGTGGGAACATTGAGTCATTTCCTTGCTCGCCAGAACTTCACTTTGAAAACAGATCAGTGTTCAGTAGCTTTTATGCTGGATAATCGGAAACGAACGAAGATTAAAAACAGTAAAATTCATGAATGGAGGGTCGAATTATCTGCATATAGTTATCCAATTGAGTACCGCCCTGGTAAGGATAATGTTGCTCTGGATACATTAACTCAAGCATTTTGTGTCTCTGTTCATTCTTCTGCACTCACTGATCTTCACAATGGGCTGTGTCAGCCTGGAGCCACTTGTTTGTTACACTATGTTCATTCCAAAAACTTACCTTTCTCTACAGAAGATGTGAAGATGTGAAGATGACATGTGCTTCATGTAGAATCTGTGCTGAATTAAAAGCAAGGTTCTTCTGTCCTGAAGAAGGAAGATTGATCAAAGCTACTGATCCTATGGAACGTTTAAGTATTGACTTCAAAGGGCCTTTATCATCCTCCTCTCGAAATGTTTATATACTTACCATAGTTGATGAATATTCAAGGTTTCCATTTGCCTTTCTTTGTCCAAATATGTCAGCTGCTACTGTTATTAAATTTTTAGATCAACTGTTTTCATTCTATGGATTTCCAAGTTACATACATTCTGATAGGGGCACCTCATTCATGTCAATAGATTTCAAATACTACCATTCTAATAGAGGAATTGCAACAAGTAAAACAACACCATATCATCCTATTGGAAATGGTCAGGTTGAGAGGTATCGGAATCATTTGGAAAGCAGTGAAACTGGCTTTAAAGTCAAATGACATACCAGACCAGCAGTGGGAGTGTGTTCTACCAGACGCATTACACTCCATCAGCTCTCTACTGTCAACTGCTACCAATACTACTCCACATGAGCGGTTCTTTGACTTCTAATGGCGTTCTTCTAGTGCTACTTCTCTGCCATCATGGTTGACTAGCCTTGGGCCTGTGTTGCTTTGTCGGTATGTCTGATCAAATAAGAATGAGCCTTTTGTTGATGAAGTTGAACTGACTGATGTTAACCCTTCTTATGCAACTATCAAGTATCAGGATGGACGTCAGTCAACTGTCTCACTTCGTGACCTTGCACCATGTCCATCTTCTCCAGCAGCTCCATCACTCCTTGATAATATTAATTGAGAACTTCCTTCAATACTCCCATCATCCCCTATGAAAACTTCTATGTAATTCTAAAATTGAAAATGTAAATAACAATAGTAGTGAAGTTGATGACAAAGCAATATATGTACCATCATCTATTGAAACACTTTTATTTCCTGATGCTCCATTGCTGCGACGGTCATCAAGACATACTAAACCTCCTGACCCTCTCAACTTATAAATAGGAGGGCAGAATGAAGTGTGCGCATGTGCAGGGCTTTTCCAGAGTGTGCACATGTGCAGGGTCTCAGGACGGCGAGGCTTGCAGAATCAATGATATTTTCAAGATTCGTTAAAGTTATGTATCTTACTGAAATGAGTTGCTTAAAGCTTAAATAAAGTTTAAGTAAATTACGAGTAGCGTAAGTTTCATTTGCCTCACAATGCTGTGCAAGCAACAATAGATAAATGGCTGATCAGCTGACTAATGGTCCCCTCCATTTTATAGATGATAGAAACTCTAAGCTTTTCTCTTAAGAAAGATGGGAAAGATAGGTGATACATCTTTTTCTGCTCGCAGTTTAGTTCACAGCAATTATATTGCACACAGTAACATTCATGCCATTGGTAAGCTCCTCAATTTTAATACCAGATTCTAATGATGTCCTAGTTATAGAGTCATACGGCACAGAAACAGACCATTCAGCCCAACTCATCCAGTCCCTGCAATCGTTAGCTTCCCACAGTGTTCTTGGATGTACCGGATCAGGACCCAGAGATTTATCTTTAATATGTTTTAAGATGTTCAGCACCTCCTCTACTGAAATGTGGACTGTACCCAAGATATCCCCATGATCTTTCCCCGAATGCCCTAGTCTTCACATCATTCTCCACAATAAAAACAGAAATATTCAATTGAGGACCTCACTATCTCCTGGTTGGCCATCTATCTCCCACCCTCCATAATCTTAAACATCTTCAAAACTCTTCTGATATTTGTTTTCAAATACAAAGTTATTTTTAACAGCTAACTTTTTTTTTTGTTACTACTAAATGCCGCTTGTTACAGTGTTTAGAGTATCACGGTTGATCGAAGCAATTGCTTGTCAATTTCAGAGACCCCCCGCAGTGTAATTATCAACCCGTGTTCTTAAAGAGACAGTGACATCTGATTACAGTGGACACGTTCCGTCCGTTATTAACTAAATCATTACAAAGAGTATCACAATAATGAGGGTAGGCTGTAATTTCCCCTGTAATCTATCCCCCCCCCTTCATAACACTCACACCAACAAACCCAGATGGCACCTCTCATCTTCACACTAAGGATAATTTACACTAGGCAGTTAACCCACCAATTCAAGCGCCTTTGGGATTTTGGAGGAAATGGAATAATGAGATAAGGTCCCACATAGATGATTAGTGGGCAAAATTAAGACACATGGTATTGGGGGTAGAGTGCTGACATGGATAGAAAATTGGTTGGCAGACCAGAAACAAAGAATAGGGATTAACGGGTCTATTTCAGAATGGCAGGCAGTGACTAGTGGGGTACCGCAAAGCTTGATGTTGGGACCGCAGCTATTTACAATATACATCGATGATTTAGATGAAGGGATTCAAAGTAACATTAGCAAATTTGCAGATGACACAAAACTGGGTGGCAGTGTGAACCGTGAGAAGGATGCTATGAGAATGCAGGGTGATTTGGACAGGTTGGGTGAGTGGGCAGATGCATGGCAGATGAAGTTTAATGTGGATAAATGTGAGGTTATTCTCTTTGGTATCAAAAACAGGAAGGCAGATTATTATCTAAATGGTGTCAAGTTGGGAAAAGGGGAAGTACAACAGGATCTGGGGGGGTCCTTGTTCATCAGTCTATGACAGTAAGCATATAGGTGCAGCAGGCAGTAAAAAAAGCGAATGGCATGTTGGCCTTTATAACAAAAGGAGTTGAGTATAGGAGCAAAGAGGTCCTTCTGCAGTTGTATATGGCCCTAGTGAGACCACACATGGAGTATTGCGTGCTGTTTTGGTCCCCTAATTTGAGGAAGGACATTCTTGCTATTGAGGGAGTGCAGCGTAGGTTTACACGGTTAATTCCCGGGATGGCGGGACTGTCATATGCTGAGAGAATGGAGCGGCTGGGCTTGTATACTCTGGAGTTTATAAGGATGAGAGTGGATCTTATTGAAACATATAAGATTATTAATGGTTTGGAAAAGTTAGAGGCAGGAAAGATAGGTTGAGCCGCGGGACTGACTACCATCGCCCGGTGGGGTAACAACATATCGCCTCAGCGCAGAGGGAGAATGAGGAGGGAAGAGACAGTAACTTTAAGACTTTTGCCTCCATCATAGTGAGGAGGTGCCTGGTGAACTCACTGTGGTGGATGGTAATTTGTGTTTATTGTGTGTTTTGTTGTTTATTATTATATGTATGGCTGCAGGCAACGACATTTCGTTCAGACCAAAAGGTCTGAATGACAAATAAAGGATCTAATCTAATCTAATCTAAAAACATGTTCCCCATGTTGATAGAGTCCAGAACCAGGGGCCACAGTTTAAGAATAAGGGGCAAGCCATTTAGAACTGAGACGAGGAAACACTTTTTCCTCACAGAGAGTTGTGAGTCTGTGGAATTCTCTGCCTCAGAGGGTAGTGGAGTCCAGTTCTCTGGATACTTTCAACAGAGAGCTAGGTAGGGCTCTTAAAGATAGCGGAGTCAGGGGATATGGAGAGAAGGCAGGAATGAGGTACTGATTGGGGATGATCAAAATCGTTAACTTTGTAAGTGCCTTTTATGGGTGACTGTTTGCATACCTTGGGTATGCAAGCAAAGATTTTCACTGTGACTTGACAATGCATTCATTCATTTAATCCAAATTGAACCCAGGTTAACTGGAGCTGTGAGCCAGTAGTTCTACTAGCTGCACCAGTTGCAACTCAATTCATCAAAACCTCTGGCTCTTCCACCCAAATTGTCCTTCCCCTCCCAGTCCAGCAATGCCTCAAATGTAAAACTCTCGTACATGTTTGCACATTTTTCTCCCATGGTTACATTTTTGATGGAATCTCCTTGTTGCCCACACCCAGTAACAGGAAAAATATGGAACGCCATAACATTTGACCTCGTAGTTAAACCCATCCTCAAGCTAACATGTGTAGGAAGGAACTGCA
Source organism: Leucoraja erinaceus (assembly GCF_028641065.1). Lineage (NCBI taxonomy): Eukaryota > Metazoa > Chordata > Chondrichthyes > Rajiformes > Rajidae > Leucoraja > Leucoraja erinaceus. Next base: position 58,669,939 of record NC_073381.1, read on the forward strand.
GGTGCTGGTTGATGGACAAAGTGCTGGAGTAACTCAGCGGGACAGGCAGCGCGTCTGGAGAGAAGAAATGGTAACGTTTTGGGTCAAAACCCTTCTTCAGACTGGAGTCAATCTAACATGACTATTTAGCCAGGGGTCAGTCACCCTAAGTTACCATGTGCAAAAGGACATGCTGAGAATAGTACCACATGCACCGCAAAATGACGGGGCTCCAGCCTAAGGAGGTAAGATCACAAGACAATGTGGTAACTAAACAAAGAAACAAGGAACTGCAGATGCTGGTTTATACAAATAGGCAAAATGCTGGAGTAACTCAGTGGGTGAGGCAGCATATCTGGAGAATATATATGGGTGACATTTTGGTTCTGGACCCTGTTCAAATGAGTGCTGGCTAAACTGTGCAAACCACATGCTACAGACAGAATCCAGTGAACAGATCAGATTGAAGTTCTGTCGACTTGCCACCTGGTCATACATGGTGGTGGACATTTAAAGAGCTAATTGGGGGAGGAAGGTTCAAGTCAACAATGACATGGCCCAGCAAATGATAAATAAATGCTGAAGCATTTGCAATCATGTTTAGCCTGAAGTGCCGAAATAATTCATCTCGACTTCCTTCCAAGATCTCCACATTCCTAGAAGCCACAGCTCAACCAGTTCATTCACTCTATAAGATATCAAGAAGTGGCTGTGGGCACTGGATATAGCATTTTCTTATTTTGGTCCTGGGCCTGTACTCCAGAAACAGCTGTGGTCCTCGCAAACCAGTCAGTGCACTGGATTAACACAACAATCTGGAACATTGCCAAGTAGTGCCCTGTTCACAAAAAGCATGACAATGCTGCAAATTTTTCATTGATCTGTATCTCACCGCCTTTTTGTACATGTTGACAAACTCAACTTGACCATTATTGCCTCTGATCAGGACAACCAAAACCTTATTTACACTTTTTTGATGCCTGAGAAAATGGGAAGAAGATGCTCACACATCATCAGGAAATGATATGTGAAGAAAGGGTGACAGAAAGATATGATAAAAACTAATGCATATGTGAGACCACACCTGGAGTTTTGCGTACAGTTTTGGTCTCCTAATCTGAGGAAATACATTCTTACCATAGAGGGAGTACAGAGAAGGTTCACCAGACTGATTCCTGGGATGTCAGGACTTTCATATGAAGAAAGACTGGATAGACTCGGCTTGCACTCGCTAGAATTTAGAAGATTGAATGGGGGATCTTATAGAAACTTACAAAATTCTTAAGGGGTTGGACAGGCTTGATGCAGGAAGATTGGTCCCGATGTTGGGGAAGTCTAGAACAAGGGGTCACAGTTAAAGGATAAGGGGGAAATCTTTTAGGACCGAGATGAGAACAACATTTTTCACACAGAGAGTGGTGAATCTCTGGAATTCTCTGCCACAGAAGGTAGTTGAGGCCAGTTCATCGGCTATATTTAAGAGGAAGTTAGATGTGGCCCTTGTGGCTAAAGGGATCAGGGGGTATGGAGAGAAGGCAGGTACAGGATACCGAGTTGGATGTTCAGCCATGATCATATTGAATGGCGGTGCAGGCTCGAAGAGTCGAATGGCCTACTCCTGCACCTAATTTCTATGTTTCTATAAAATGGGAGCTAAAGAATATGTTGCATTTGCATATTCTTTAAAAAAAAAAATCAATGAATCCTGAAGTTCTGAAAATAAATTACCAAGAGTTAGGAAGTCACAAAGAAGCATCAACATCTAAAGATTAATGTAGCATCATAGAAAGTGAATAGTCAAGATTTCTCTCTTCATGGCTCAGCATTTTCTCTCCTTCAACAAATTATCTCCGGGGCCCACAGTGCCGCAGTAGATTTGCTGCCTTACAGCGCCACAAACCCAGGTTCAATCCTGACTATGGGTGCTGTTTGTAAGGAGCTTGCATGTTCTCCAGTGACTGCATGGGTCTTCTCCAGGTGCAGTTATCCTCCCACACTTCAAAGATATACAGGTTTGTAGGCTCATTGGCTTTGGTAAAATTGTCCCTATTGTGTAGGATAGTGCTATTGTACAGGGTGATCGCTGACCAGCAATGACTCAGTGGGCCAAAAGGCCTGTTTCGGTTCTGTATCTCCAAAGTCTAAAATCTAAATGTCAAAAGCACAGGGTTCAGACTTTCATATCCCTTACGAGATATTTATAATAACTGCACAATGTTTCCAATATATTCCGTATAAATATAATTTTTATATGAGTTTGATGAGAGCTCTGTGTAGTATTTGAATAGTTCTATGTAGTTCATTTCAGTTTCACCATTTTGGGTCAGGTCATTGAACCAAAACATAAAAACTGCTTCCATCTCCACAGATGCTCCTTGACCTGCTGAGTGTCTTGGCCATTATTATTTACTATACATTTTGAATTTCCAGTATCTGCAGTTTTTTTGCTGCTTGTTTTTTTTCTGAAACAGCACTGAACCCAATAAATGGATAAACAAAATAATTTAAATTTGCTCTCACTTTTAATTTTAAGATTCGTGTATGTTACTGAATTTACAAACCTAACCTATTTTTTCACTCCATTTTCACCATTCATCAAATCAAATTTATTTCAATGTCACAACAGAAACAGTTGAAAAGATAATTTCAAGGCTCAAAACACACATTCTTTTTTTTCAGTTTTATGCAAGGCTAAATGTTTTAATTAATGTTAATTTTTGTACACATCATTGCCCACAATGCCATTAATTACCATGAACTGGTATTTCTTCTGCTGGCTGATGTTATACCTGGCCAACAATTCTGGCATTGCAATTTGCATTAAAATACATTCTAATATTTTAAAAAGAAATGAAGTGAATAAGTTGTAACATGATGAAAACTGGCTGCGGGTATTGCAGGATAAACGTTCCAGATGTTGGAGGAGTCCAGAACCAGGGGTCACAGTTTAAGAATAAGGGGTAGGCCATTTAGGACTGAGATGAGGAAAAACTTCTTCACTTAGAGAGTTGTGAATCTGTGGAATTCACTGCCATAGAAGGCAGTGGAGGCCAATTCACTGGACGTTTTCAAGAGAGAGTTAGATTCAGCTCTTAGTGCTAAAGGAATTAAGGGATATGGGGAGAAAGCAGGAACGGTTATTGATTTTATATGATCAGCCATGATCATATTGAATGGTGGTGTTGGCTCAAAGGGCCGAATGCCACTTATTTTTGTATGTTTCTACGTTTCAAAAACTTTGTGTGCCTTCCTTGTTAATATGTTTGTAATGTCCAGTAAGCACGAAACACCCTGTTAGTCGATTAGTGGCTCAGCAGGAGAGCCTAGTTTTGAGACCAGCGAGCACCTGTGGAAGAAGTAGAGGAAGTGATTGCTTATATCCTGCAAACCCCTATTCATATTTATCCACAGACTTGTTGGCAGCTTATTTGTCAAATGCCCAGCTTATGCTACAACACCTAGACTCTGGGGGATAGAACCACAGTATTTTACGAATGAGAGGCTGCTGCTTGTGCTGGAATATAAAGTGAAACCGGCAATTAGAGGCTGTGATATAGTTGGATACACAAGAATAGGGTTCCTCACTAGTTCCGTGCTAGAAAAAGTGAGCAGCAGTCTTTGCATAAAGCCCTGTATTAGGATGAGACTTTAATTTTCCAAATCCTTTCACAATACATCTAGGTTTTCTGGCAGCTCTATTAATGTACCGGACATTTTATTCACATGCATCAGCCTTCCTCTGTAAACGATCCTCTGAAAGTTCTCATCGCAGGATCTCTGCAGAAAAAGTAACACAGTTCTTCACCCTCCATAGAACTAGCATCTGCGATATGCTCTTCATGCCTGATGTCTCGGAGCATGCAGATTCTACTTCTGAATTACACATTATCTGGTTTGGAGGCTGAGAGTGCAAAGTCATATGTTCATTTCATGTTAACTTTCATTTTACTTGTTTATCAGCAAGTACCTGGCAGTTCTTGGCTATCTGGAAAGAATGCTGTGTTAAGGGGGGGGAGGGGGGAGGGGGGGGGGGGGGGGGGGGGGGAGAAAAAGATGCACACCTACCCATTTTCAGGTTTAAATCAGAACAAATAGTGGATAACAGGGACATAGAATGCAAGGAGAAAGATTAGAGGATGCTACCACAACAGAACTGACTTGCCACAGATACTAAAATTCAGAAATGGAAACAAAACATCAGAAGTGGATTGGAAAGGCATAGAGGGATACGAAGCAATGCAGGCAAACAGGAGCTTAGATGGGCATCTAGATCAGAATGGACAAGTTGGGCCCAAGGAACTGTGTCATAAGGCTATAAGATATAGGAGCAGAATTAGGGATTTTGGCCCATCAAGTCCACTCTGCCATTTATCATGGCTAATGTATTTTTCCTTCTCAACCCTATTCTCCTGCCTTCTCCCTACAACTTTGATGCCCGGACTAATAAATAACCTATCGATCTCCGCTTTAAAATTACCCAATGACTTTGCCTCCACCATCGTTTGTGGCAATGAATTCTACAGATTCACCACTGGCTAAATCATCCTCATTATTTCTATGCTGCCTGACTGATGCTAAATATTCTGCAGATATTTTATGTTAATGACCCCTTGCTTGGTAACATTAACTTTGTTTCTTTCCCCACACAGATTCTGCTGGACCTGCTGAGCATTTCTGACATTTTCTTTTATTACTGTCATTGTTGACGGATTCCACCTCGCCACTGCCCCCCACCATTAAATGCTGCCCAGAAGGAGAAGGCCGTTCAGTTTCATGTACCACTGGCAGCAAGTCTACAGTTTCCATGATCTATGTTCAAAGGCTGAGGGAAATACGGTTGGAAGAGTGCTATTGGGAATTTCCTGTTGCGGTTGATTAGTTGATAATATGAGCAAACTACAGTGTTGGAGGAATTCAACAAATCAGACAGCATCTGTGTAGGAAATGGACAGTCAAGGTTTTGGGTCGGGACCCTGCATCAGACTGTTTGTGGTCCATTCCCTCCACAGATGCTGCTTGAATCTCTGTATTCCTGCAGCACTTTGTGTTTTGCTCAAGATTCCAGCATTTGCAGGTCCTTGTTTCTCTCGCTAATAATTTATGTTAGCCATGAGATGTGGATACAAGTTTGCATTGGTGTTGTGTTCAGCATGTACGACAAAATAATGAATGTTCGAACTTGCCGGTAGCCAATTAAGAGGGTGTAGTGCATCAAACAATCTCTGATACGTATGATATATAGTTGATGTGATGTAGCACTTGTAGATTAATTTCACCAAGCTTAACTATGCTGGGAGCCCCCAATAGCCCCAGTCACTCTTTTGGAGGTATTTTCTGTGAGGATGAAGATGCTGTACTTACCTTTCTTAATCCAAGCCCACCAATGCAACAGCTGAAAATTGCCCTTTTAAAAACATTCCTCAGCTATCCTAGTCAGCTTCAGTGGCAGAATGCCCAGCAGTACTTGCTGAAGCCATGGTGTACTTCTCTTTTAGGATCAGAAATAAGTGAAGCTAACCATTCATGAAATCCTGCAGCCAGGTGCATATAAAAACCATGCATGTAGGAACGTTGCACAAAGCTGATATACTGCCTACATTCAAAGCAACAGGTGTGGTTTAATCAACCCTCACAAATCTCAGGCTTGTTTTCATGTTAAATTCAATTCAGTACACATGTCTCATAACATTTCAATAATTCTTTCAACTTATTTTTAGCTATACATAGTATTTATTTTTTTAAATCAGAACATTGTTTACAAACTGCCAGGTCTTTTAGCTAACTGTTACTTGCAAGTTATACTGGCATAGAATAGCCATTGTATTTGTCTGCAATGTAACATTCAACATATTACCAAGCAGTATGTTTTTTACTAAAGAAAGTGACTCATTATATAAGATCTGTGGGGCATATCTAGAAAGAAAAGACCCAGGAAATGAAAGATGTACTGTACTTGCTCCAATTTTCAGTTTCAAGTATACGGTAGTTTAAATGATTTTATTGTTGGAAGAGGTCTATTGCCGTTTTGGTACCACATGCTTTTGGTGTTTTTAACAAACTGAACTGTGTGACAATGTGATGGTATTTTGTTTGGGAAAGTGAAGGCAGTTCATTTATTTTTGTCGAATTTGAATCGCTTCACATTAATTTTCAAAAAAAAATGTTTTAACACAATAATGAACTGAACTAAGCTTATGTGCGAATCACATATATACAGTTTTACTAGTGGTACTTTGTGATCATTTATAGGTGATATTCTGCTCATTAGAATTTTGGCCCAAGCACTTGTATTAGTTCCCTTTAGTGCACCTGTAATTTCTCTGTGGTCAGTCACACACTTAAACAACATCACAGGTCATGCAGAGATTGATCATTAACTAGGATATGTTGTTCACTGTATCTGACAGCCTCCCTTTTCAAATTGGTCAGGACAACTGAAACTGTACCAGTGGTTGAACTAACATGGTTTTCATTCTCTTTACACCTCTCACTTTCGAGTTGTATACTGCAATTACTGACCCCTCCAACATTCCACATCTCATAGTGTGGAGTGCAAGACTCAAACTGGGCATGTCAGGCAGACAACAGATCATCAGACTCCTGTCATGCGTTACCCTGAAATCCACAGAAATCATCTATGCAACTGTGCCTGGGCTACCAACAGGCAATGTACTTAGAGGCCTTACTTTAGTTTAATTTAGAGATACAGTGTAGAAATAGGCCTTTCGGGTCACTGAATCGTTGCACCCGACCGGTATACCAGTTCTGTGTTATCCCAGTAATGCATCCCACACACCAGGGGCAATTCACAGGGGCCAGTTAGCCTACAAACCCACAGGTCTTTGGAATGTGGGAGAAAACCCATGCAGTCACCGGGAGAATGCACAAATGTCATAAAGACAGCACCCAGCGTAGTCAAGATCGAACCCAAGTCTCTGACACTACAAGGCAGCAACTCTACTGCTGCACCACTGATCACTTACATCACCACAGCAAAGATGTTGTAGTTGTGAGTTGATCATGTACCATTGATATCGGTATTAGTTTGTTGTCCAAAAAGACTGCACTGAAGACACTTCAGCATGATTTCAAGTGCAAGATGTTACTGCAGAGCTTTGAATAAACCAGCCCAATAACACTGATATGTTTGGGAATCCACATTGGTATTAGCAGCACTATGCTCAACTCACATTTCATAGAAACATAGAAATTAGGTGCAGGAGTAGGCCATTCGGCCCTTCGAGCCTGCACCGCCATTTAATATGATCATGGCTGATCATCCAACTCAGTATCCCGTACCTGCCTTTTCTCCATACCCTCTGATCCCCTTGGCCACAAGGGCCACATCTAACTCCCTCTTAAATATAGCCAATGAACTGGCCTCAACTACCCTCTGTGGCAGAGAGTTCCAGAGATTCACCACTCTCTGTGTGAAAAAAGTTCTCCTCATCTCGGTTTTAAAGGATTTCCCCCTTATCCTTAAGCTGTGACCCCTTGTCCTGGACTTCCCCAACATCGGAAACAATCTTCCTGCATCTAGCCTGTCCAACCCCTTAAGAATTTTGTAAGTTTCTATAAGATCCCCTCTCAATCTCCTAAACTCTAGAGAGTATAAACCAAGTCTATCCAGTCTTTCTTCATAAGACAGTCCTGACATCCCAGGAATCAGTCTGGTGAACCTTCTCTGCACTCCCTCTATGGCAATAATGTCCTTCCTCAGATTTGGAGACCAAAACTGCACGCAATACTCCAGGTGTGGTCTCACCAAGACCCTATACAACTGCAGTAGAACCTCCCTGCTCCTATACTCAAATCCTCTTGCTATGAAAGCCAACATGCCATTCGCTTTCTTTACTGCCTGCTGCACCTGCATGCCTACCTTCCATGACTGGTGTACCATGACACCCAGGTCTCGCTGCATCTCCCCCTTTCCCAATCGGCCACCGTTTAGATAATAATCTGCTTTCCCGTTTTTGCCACCAAAATGGATAACCTCACATTTATCCACATTAAACTGCATCTGCCAAACATTTGCCCACTCACCCAGCCTATCCAAGTCACCTTGCAGTCTCCTAGCATCCTCCTCACACCTAACACTGCCCCCCAGCTTAGTGTCATCCGCAAACTTGGAGATATTGCCTTCAATTCCCTCATCCAGATCATTAATATATATTGTAAATAGCTGGGGCCCCAGTACTGAGCCTTGCGGTACCCCACTAGTCACTGCCTGCCATTGTGAAAAGGACCCGTTTACTCCTACTCTTTGCTTCCTGTTTGCCAGCCAGTTCTCTATCCACATCAATACTGAACCCCCAATGCCATGTGCTTTAAGTTTGTATACTAATCTCTTATGTGGGACCTTGTCGAAAGCCTTCTGGAAGTCCAGATACACCACATCCACTGGTTCTCCCCTATCCACGCTACTAGTTACATCCTCGAAAAATTCTATAAGATTCGTCAGACATGCTGACTTTGTCCAATGATTTCACCACTTTCTAAATGTGCTGCTATCCTATCTTTAATAACTGACTCTAGCAGTTTCCCCACTACCGATGTTAGGCTAACTGGTCTGTAATTCCCCGTTTTCTCTCTCCCTCCCTTCTTAAAAAGTGGGGTTACGTTTGCTACCCGCCAATCCTCTGGAACTACTCCAGAATCTAAGGAGTTTTGAAAGATTATTACTAATGCATCCACTATTTCTGGAGCTACTTCCTTAAGTACTCTGGGATGCAGCCTATCTGGCCCTGGGGATTTATCGGCCTTTAATCCATTCAATTTACCCAACACCACTTCCTGACTAACCTGGATTTCACTCAATTCCTCCACCTCCTTTGACCCGCGGGCCCCTGCTATTTCCGGCAGATCATTTATGTCTTCCTTAGTGAAGACGGAACCAAAGTAGTTATTCAATTGGTCCGCCATATCCTGGTTCCCCATGATCAACTCACCTGTTTCTGACTGCAAGGGACCTACATTTGTTTTAACTAATCTCTTTCTTTTCACATATCTATAAAAACTTTTGCAGTCAGTTTTTATGTTCACTGCCAGTTTTCTTTCATAATCCATTTTTCCTTTTCTAATTAAGCCCTTCGTCCTCCTCTGCTGGTCTCTGAATTTCTCCCAGTCCTCCGGTATGCTGCTTTTTCTGGCTAGTTTGTACGCATCATCCTTTGCTTTGATACTATCCCTGATTTCCCTTGTTATCCATGGATGCACTACCTTCCCTGATTTATTATTTTGCCAAACTGGGATGAACAATTTTTGTAGTTCATCCATGCAGTCTTTAAATGCCTTCCATTGCATATCCACCGTCAACCCTTTTAGAATTAATTGTCAGTCAATCTTGGCCAATTCACGTCTCATACCCTCAAAGTTACCTTTCTTTAAGTTCAAATACATAAGAAATGTAAGTTTCCAATACATAACCGCATGAAATCCATTTCCAAAGCATATTGTAGATCGTTTATGCCCCTGTACCACTTAGGAAACCTGAATGGAAATCTCTGGAGACTTTGTGCCCCACCCAATGTTTCCGTGCGGTTCCCGGAGGTTTTTGGCAGTCTCCCTACCTGCTTCCACAACCTGCAACCTCCGGCAACCACCTGCAACCTCTGGGAACTGCACGGAAACCTTGGGTGGGGCGCAAAGTCTCCAGAGGTTTCCGTTCCACTGGCTGAGAAATATTAACCAAATGATGACCAGAACTAAGGGGCATTAGACCAATTTCTCCTCTTAACAAACTTCCCAACAAATACTGGTGTTGAATGGAGTTGTATCTCAATGTCTTCACTCAGTCAATGATGGATTACTCATTAAGAAGGGCCTCGACAAAAAAACACACATTACCTTCTCTCCAGAGATGCTGCCTGTCCCACTGAGTTTCTCCACCTTTTTGTGTCCTTCTACACAATAACTTGCCTGTTTATAGAAAAGTTCAATTGGGAAGTACTGGAACCTGAACAAACTCAGTTCATGGCAGCTGAGAAATTGAAATAACAAGATTCAACATCCAGCATTTCTGGGTGAACTACTGACCAGGAGCTTAATACTATGACTAATGTCAGCAATAGGTGTGGGCTGACACAATTCAAAACAGACCAAATACAAAATGAAATTTTAAGGAATTAGTATTTTATGGACGGTGTTGGAAAGTAATAGCATTTAGGTGATCACTCGAAATCATGTTTGTGGCATGGTTGTGGAGCAGGTTTGTGTGGAGAAAGAAAATGGGGGATGGGAAGGGAGGGGGTGATTTTGGAATATTTGTGTTGTACAAAATCAATAAATAGAGAATCATTTATCCCAATTAACCATGTGCTTTGCAGTTTCTTTAAGAATCTGCTGTCTACCAAAAGTCTCAGTGAGATAAAGGATGAAACAAATTGGGAAATGGGTGGCACATGCATGGTACACACACACATCACCATTTGCCATATACATCTGTGTTTGTGTCAACCTGTCTCAATGAAATGAACAGTGCGAATCAAGTTCCCAGTGGTCACAGCACAAAATTGTCAATCTCACTCATTCAGGACGTGGGAAGGTAAATGTTCATCGTTCACCTGCTGGTGGAGAGCTGATAGAAGAGACCAGTCGCATGTCACAGAAACAGCTTGATTTTCATTCCGTGGATTCTAATGAAATGTAAATTGGACAGATTCTATTACGGCTGAGCAACCTGTTCCACTAGATTACCTCCCAAGCAGTGAAGACAAAAATGTACCCAAGCATGGCGTTGAGAAATTCACATTAGTGCAGTGTGGATGCTCAGCTGAAATTGGGGCAAAGAAATATTGGCGGGTCAGTGCCGAAGGGGCTGTGCACTGACTCTAATATGTGCAAACAACTGTAGACAGTGGCATTCATCGAGTACCTCTTCCATGTGATGATTATCTTTCATGCCTTAGTTTGGGCTTTAAGTGTCGGCTGTTTAATCAGCTGGAGAAGAGGCATCATGGCACAGGCTGTTTCCATTCATACATACACTTCCTCAAACAAATTTTCTTCCCAGCAGGAGCTAATTGAATAGTGATATAGAATGGAGACCCCAGCTGTTTTTTGTTTCCTTTTACCACCTGGAGGATAGTGAAGCAATTTTTTTACTGATTCCACCGGCTGAAAAATATTAACCAAATGATGACCAGAACCCAATCCAGGATATTTATTGTCTGATATCCAAGACCACAACAGGATTTTCCACTGTCTAGTGGGCTATTTAGATATTTAAAAATCAACAAAAATCTGATTTATCAAAAAGTCTATAGTAAATTAGCACCTGTACAAATGTTTTTATATTTGGTTGATTTGATTAATTGGGATAAAATAATATATTTAACAAGGAAGATACATGAGTTTTTAATGTTATATTATACTGAAATTATGTACAAAATCTGCATTACTCTCTATACACTCACAGGACATCCAGCTTTTAAGAGTCAGAGGTATAAAGCATAGAAACTCATCAATGCTGACCAATGAACAGGCCACTGATGGTAAATTGAATTTGAGAGGATTGGTATGCTTTTTGTTTGATCTCTTTCTATTCAATGGATTCATTTGCACTGCATTTGCGTTGAATAATTAACCAATGTAATTGTTATGTTAAACAATATGGGGGAGTAAAACACAATTGTTTGTGCCTTGAAAGAAATAGAAATAAAATTGTGGAGATAAATTGCAATATTTGCCTGCATTGCTGAATCCTGCTGATTTGAGACAAACTAAACAATTCTACCCAGTACCCAAATGTCCTCAGTGGGGAATTTTACTCATGACATCCCTCATAACCTGCAGTTCAATTATCTTTGCACGATCATTTGCATGAGAGTAATTATTCTCAAATAAACATGCATTACAGGGGTATTTTTTTAGGCAGAGAGTCTGGAGGTTATTAGAGAGCAAGTGCATGGGATGTGATAAAAGTAAGGAATGTTAGGACATGCGCATAAATGGAAAGTCGTTTAGCCTGTCGGTTCCCTGCACCCATACTCCCATACTTCAATGTAAAATTACAACCACAATCCCACTATCGGGCACTTTTCCTTTTGTTCTTGCAAATTCATCCTTTCGAAAGTTTTTTCCAATATTATTTAAAATAAAGGTTGAATTTCTGCCCACCAGTCAAATGTATGGAAATAGGCATCAAACCACTCGCAGAACAAATCCTTTATATGTTATCGTTAATGCCATGTCTCTAACTGTCATAACTCTTATCAGATGTCTTTTCAGTGGAGAGATCGTTATACAGATAATATAACATCTCTGATTTGTGGACCATTTTCATTATTCGCTACTGAAATGAACATAATGGAAATAAATGATGGATTGCATTTTAACCGTGAAAATTACAAAATTATACACTGGAACAGTTATCATAAAACAAAATATATTGTGAATAGTTCATTCAATATCCCAACTTCACAGAAACAGCCTGGCCATTAATTCATAATTGATTAGAATTGGTGGCTTGCTGATTGACCGTTAGATAGTTTGCCTTTAGATAGTTTGTTACGCCATGGATATTAAGCAACCGATCCAGAAGGTATGATCCAGAAGGTAAACTAATCTTACATGAACATGAAAAGTGCTGGAGCAACTCCACAGCATCTGTGGAGTCTGAAACATGATCACGACCCAAAACGTCACCTCCGCATGTTTTCTCGAGATGCTGCCTGATCTGCTGAGTTACTCCAGTACTTTGTGTCCTTTTGTGTAAACCAGCGGTTCCTGGTTTAACATGGACAGGCATGGCCAATAGAAGCGTGACCACAAACCTATAGAATCCCTGCTGCGATTCCTTTTGGGAAGTATATGTTTGAAATGGCTAAAAAGATACTATGATTAGGAAACCAGAAGCCAACAAGAAAAGTGGTTCCATCCGGAATAATATTGAAGGGGAAACAAGAACAGCTCCATTTGTAGCACTTTTAGTGCATTGGAAACATCCAGTCAAAAGCATAACTAATCCATCCGAGCATAAGACAATTAAGGAATATTACTTGTTACTAGACTAAGTGGGACCCAGGGGTCCCAGGTTTACATGAGAGGGCTGGTCTCCCAATGCAATATTTCACCTCGCCACCAATTCCAATATTGGTGGCCAGTGAGATGGGGGACTAGAGCACTAGCATGGGTGTTGTGGGTCAAGTCAAGTCAAGACAGTGAGTGCAGGGCCAACAATTCATTTCAATCCATTTCATGTCATCAATCCATTTCAAGTCAAGCACAGGGCAGGTGGGGCCAGCCAATAATACAATCCATTTGCTTTCATTGCAGGTGAGCTCAAGCAAAGGAAAGGCAAAGCTAAAGCAAAAGCACAGGACAGGAGGGGCCAGCCAACAATACAATCCATTTGCTTTCATTTCGGGTGAGCTCAAGCAAACCAAAGGCAAAGCAAAAGCACAGTGCAGGCGGGGCCAGCCAATGTACAATCCATTTGCTTTCATTTCAGGTGAGCTCAAGCAAAGCAAAGTCAAAGCGAAAGCACAGGGCAGGCCAAGCAACTCATTCCATTTCATTTCCATTTCCATTTCAATTTCAAGCACAGGGCAGGCCAAATAAATTTCATTTCATTCAGGGATAACAAATCATTTATTGCAAGCTCATTAAGGGTTAACAAATCATCATTCATTGTAAGCACATTGCTGGCTAACAAATCATTAATTGCAAGAACATTAAGGGTTAACAAATGATCATTCATTGCAAGCACATTCCTGCCTAACAAATCATTTATTGCAAGCACATAAAGAGTTAACCACACAAAGCACATAACCACATAAAGCACATAACCACATAATCACAGAAAGGGTAGACTCACAGTTCAGTGGACTCACAGCAGAATCACAGTTGTGGCCTCTCCCTCGCGATCTTCCAGAACGACTGACTCGCGTCCAGGCATTCGGGATTTTATAGTCCTGACCCCCCACCCCCCCCAGAAGGGGCGTTACCTTCATCATGGTGATTGACAGGCGAGAGGAGCAACAAGCTGATCTCAAGATTTTTTAAACATTCATAACTATATTTTTCATCAAAAGGAAAAATCCTCGGGGCTGCCTCAGTGGAGGAGGACTATTTTGAGCGAGGCCAAAAATCATAGCTATATATGGTAGCGTTGTTTCTAAAATCAATATACAGCACAGATAGCAAGTGGTCAAGATGTAACTTTTAGTTATATCAATAGATATCTACATTATATCATTTGGAAATATGACATTTTGTAGTCTATTGTAATATCACAACTAGATTATCAACTGCTGCAGCTTAAGGTGAGAGTACAAAGTGCAGCAGCAATCTGAAAAAGAAAACAGATCCATGCCAGTAGTTACACCATGTCATTTATCTCCTCAATCTTCAGAAACTACACATAAATAGAGAATCAATTGAGGTCACTTCACCAACATAGAGTGGAGATGCAGTAAGGCACAATTTCATATGCTTTTTCTCTCAAGAATTTATGTAAAAAATCATCGTTCAATGCATTTCTGTTAACAGACATGCTTTCCTTGTTATTGAGCAAAATACCTGGAAAAACTTACAACACACTGACATTGAATGGGTTTAACTTATTTTAAATATATAAATAACTCAAATCTTTGAAAATGTCGTGCCCATGTACAAAATCTGGATTAGTCTCTGAAATCAGTGTGTTTGTGCTGACATATTAATATCCCAGAATGCAACCTAATCTCTTCATATAACATCGTAATTGTCAACTTCACATTTGACCCCATACTGTTACGCAATAGTGAGTATAAATGAATATTGGAACAAAGTTCAGACTCAACGTGCCCCAAATCAAGACACTCTGCATGTGTATGTTCCATCCAATGTCTTTCCTCAATTTTTGAAAACATTATTTTAAATGTTCCTGAAGCCATCAATTTACATTTAAGACTATGAGGTGGTAACATCTGTGCATGGTATCTTGTTCTTGCAAGGAAAATACAATTTAAATTTTTATTGTATAGTTATTCGTGGTGATAAGCTCAGTGTCTGATAGAAGTGAGTTTGCGCCTTCTAATGGATGAGCATGCCATATCATTATGCGTGACCCTCCAGTCAAGAGCTGACCCGGTTTTCAAGGAGTGCTCCTTTCATATCTGCTATAGGTAATTCCATGTCTGATGTTCATCGTGTATTAGAGTCATATAGTCATACAATGATACAGTGTGGAAACAGGCCCTTCAGCCCAACTCGTCAACAGCAGCCAACAATGTCCCAGCTACCCTAGTCCCACTTGGCTGCGTTTGGTCTATAACCCTCCAAACGTGTCCTATCCATGTATCAGTCCAACCGTTTCTGAAACGATGGGATAGTCTCAGCAGCAACTACCTACTCTGACAGCTTGTTCCATACACCCACCACCCTCCGTGTGAAAAAGTTACCCATCAGATTCCTATTAAATCTTTTTCCCTTCACCTTGAATCTATGTCCTCTGATTCTCGATTCCTCTAAACTGGATAAAATATTCTGTGCATCTACCCGATCTATTCCTCTCATGATTTTGTACACCTCTATAAGAATTCCCCTCATCCTCCTTTGCTCCGTGGAATAGAGACCCAGCCTACGCAACCTCTCCCTCTTGCTACACCCTCTCGTCCCGTCAACATCCTCGTAAATCTTTTCTGAACCCTTTCAAGCTTGACAATATCTTTCCTGTAACATGGTGCCCAGAACTGAACACAATATTTTAAATGCAGTCTCACCAACATCCTATTCAACTGCAACATGACCTCCCAACTTCTATACTCAATACTCTGACTGATGAAGACCAAAGTGCCAAAAGCCTTTTTGACCACCTTATCTACCTGCGACTCGAGCTTCAAGTAACCATGCACATACTCCTAGTTCCCTCTGCTCTACAACACTACTAAGAGGCCTACCATTTACTGTGTAGGTCCTGCCCTTGTTCGACGTTCCAAAACGCAACACCTCGCACTTCTCTGTTTAAATTCCATCAACCATTCCAACACCCACCTGGCCAATCGATCCAGATTGTGCTGCAATCGTTCACAACCATCTTCACTGTCTGCAAAACCCCTAACTTTTGTATCATCAGCAAACTTGCTAATCTTGCCCTGTATGTTTTCATCCAAAACATTAATGTAGATGACAAACAGTAATGGGCCCAGCACCGAACCCTGTGGCACACCACTAATCACAGGCCTCCATTCTGAGAAGCAACATTCCACCATTACCTTTGCTTCCTTCCATGGACCCAATTTGCTATCCATTTAGCTTTCTCTCCTTGGATCCCATGATATCTAACCTTCCAGAACAGCCTACCATGCAGCACCTTGCCGAACGCCTTACTAAAGTTTATGTACACAACATCTACAGCTCTGCCTTCATCAACCTTTTTGCTCATGTCTTCAAAAAAATCAGATTTATGAGACATGACCTCCCACATACAAAACCATGCTGACTGTCCCTAATCAGCATGCAAATGCCTGTATATCGTATCCCTCAGAATACTCTCCAGTAACCGTACCAGCTACAGATGTTAAGCTCACTGGCCTATACTTCTCAACGTTTTCCCTGTAGCCCTTCTTGAAAAGAAGCATTGTATACAGACTTGAAAAAATGGATTTGCCCAGTGACCTCTGTAAAATTATTCTTTCAAAGAAATAAACAATGTTGCAGGCAGCAAAGAATTTCTACTCCGAGTTATTTTTGCTGCAATAATAAATTGTTTTGCCGAGCTTCCATTTATTTGGAGAACTGTGCATGGTTCTTGAATTCAATTTTCCCTTTCTTGTGCTAAATATATGCCATGTTCAAAGTCCAATCAAGTGACCTGCAAAAATACTTAAAATAGTGAAATCTATCATTCAAAAAAAATGTATTGCCGTACTTTACAAGGAATAAAATACAACCTGTGTTATTACTGACTTGACCTTATTGCAGAGGTTGCAGTTGGTGGCAAGGAAGCATGTGAAATCTTAAGAACACATTTCATGGCGAGCATATCAGATATACAAAAGGTTGTCATGAAGAGTAGGGAAAATTCTTAGGTGAAGGGAGGACCATATTTCTTCACTGTGTTAGGCCACATCCCTGCTGACCAGGTCCCACAGGAGACCCAAGTGATCAAATCATAATACAGACAGTGGTCAGATCTCTGCAGGCAAGAAGTTGTGCAGGCACTCAATCAAGCAGAACTGAGCTGGCATGCAAGCACAGCAGTGAGCAGTCAGGCAGACCAAGTGAGGAAGAAAATTATCAAAGTCCAGTAGGTACACTTTAATGCATGGAGGATATGCCAGACTTCTTCTGCTTTTATCAACAGTGAAAAACCTGAGTACAAGGGATAGACTGAAGAATGGTCCCTTTTCCACCACAACAGTTTTTTCCCCCCCCACAGGTATTAGGTTGGATACTTTCTTATTAATTAAAAATTCAGTATCACAAGCATTGATCTCAGAAACACATGCACAATTGATGCCAGCATGTGACACCTGGTCTTGGATGATTTTGGCCTTGGGAACGCACTCTCCAAATTCACAATCGGCGAGACTTCAACTGGAAATAAATGTAGTTTTGTTTAATTTAGAGATACAGCACAGAAACTGGCCTTCCGAGACCATACCAACCATTGATCAGCCAATCATACTGGCTCTATGTTTACCCACCTTCACACCCTCTCCCTACACACGAGGTGCAATATTTTAGAGGTCGATTCATCTACAAACCTGCACTGGAATGCGGGAAGACACCAGAGCACCTGACGGAAACCCACACCGTCACATGGAGAAAGTGCAAACTCCACACACACCGCACCCAAGGTTAGGATTGAACCCAGGTCTCTGGTACTGTGAGGGAGCAGCTCTACCAGCTGTGCCACCCAAATACAAATTTAGCTGTAACAGAACAAGCCAAAGTGATGTTTATGTATTTTACACTTTACAAATTAAAGCGTCCGGTTTCAAGGCATTGATGTTTGTATCTAAGAACTTATTTAACTTAAAAGTCAGTACAACACAGGTATACTAATTTCATTAGTGGGCAATGGTAAAGAAAGTTCTCAGTTTCAAATTCCCGCATGTCAACATCTTTGATGACCTGTCCTGAGGGTAGCACATAAATGTAATCACTAAAGAGGAGAACTGGTGCCTCTACTTTCTTAGAAGTTTAAATGAGATTTAGGATTTCCCCAAATAGTCTAACAAATATCTATAAATGCACTGTAGGAAGTATCCTGACTCGTTGCATCATGGCCTGGTAGGGCAATTCTAATGGACAGGAATGCAAGACATTGCAGAGAGTGTTGGATTCACCCCAATCCAGCCCATGGGCACAGCCCTCTCCACCATTAAAAGCTTCTACACAAGACGCCGATTCAAAAGGGTTGTCATTTATCATTGAGGATGCACATGATTGGACCATGTCCTCTTCTCTCTGCTATACTGGGCAGGAGGTACAGAAGCCTGAAGTTCTACACTACCAGATTCAGGAGTAGCCACTTTCCTACAACCATTGGATTCTCAAACTGATCCGCGCAATGCATCTGTGTTCATGTATCTTGTTCTGTTCTATGACTGATGACAGACCAATTTCTCTCCTGGGATAAATAAAGTTCCATTGTATCATATCGTAAACTTACCTCAGCTTCTGAACACTATGGAACTCTTGCTTCAAGAGTTCAGAGTCTTTCCTTTGAACATCACAGAGGACACTATCAAGGTGTCCTATTTTAGGCCAACATAAACATTACAATTCGTCAGTATAAAAGACCCAATTTCCCAATTATGTTTCTTTGCACCAATTACTTGTTTTTGCTCATGTACAATTCATGTTTCTGTGTATTACCCAGTATGTCTGTAATGCTGCTGCAAGCAAGAATTTCATCCTTCCTTTACCCCATCGTACTTGAGCATTTGACGATCTGGACGTCTTCTGAAATGAAGGGCTGTCAACTGACAACTGAATAAAAGGGCCTGTAATTTTCTGAAGTGTGGACGAATAGGAAGTGATTTTACTAAAACATGTAAAATTCTGGAAGGAGTTGATAGCATAATTGTTTAGTTTAGTGACAGAACTGGAAGATATCATCCCAAAGCTAAGTGAAACCGTTATTTAGTATTGAGATAGAGAAATCTCTTCAGATGGTTGGAATTATCTATCCAAGGTGACAGCATTTATTTACACACACACAAGTCTAAGATTGATAAACTTTTTGGCAGCAAGGGATTTGAGGGATATTGGGGAATGGATGGGAATGATGAGTTAAGGTAGACAATCACTCATGATCTTATTCAATAGTGGATCAGTCTCAAGGGGCTCTATGACCTACTTCTGCTGTGATTAACTTTCAAACAATAAATCAATTCTCCAGCCGTTTTTGCCCAAGAGCATTATTTCTCAACACACACACACAACTGCCAATTCAATCAGAGGGACATGTTTGGATGGCAGACCAAATGCAGTTGGGTGGGTCTGCTTCATTTGCAAATAACTGATGAATTATTATCAAATGGATCAATGAATGGTCTGAAGGACACCTAATAGCAAGGTAGCTGACAGAAGATGAGGATATAGGCGTGCAAAAGAGAGGAGATCCCAAGTCTGACAGTTACACAGATTTTATCGATAAATCAACCCCAATCCTAGCAATCAATTCAAAAGAGATGACATTTTATCAATCCCGTCTGTTATTCTAGGAAGGAAGAGAGACACCGCCACATTTCTGTAAAAGGGGTTATTATTGAATGAATTGTCTTTCTTATCCATATCTATGAATTTGGTAGGGAGAAACTATGGCATGAAGACATGGAAGGTTTCCTGAATGCTGATATCAAATATAGTCACAATATCGAGAAACAAGGAACTGCAGATGCTGGTTTACATGGCTAGGTGATGTTTCAGGTCAGGATGAATCTAGTGAAGGACCTTGACCCAAAACGTCGCCTATCCATGTCATCTAGACACGCTAAATTACTCAAGTGCTTTGCTTTTTTTAATGTAGTCACATTATTGATAAGTTTAAAAAAGATAGCTGAAATATTTATTATTCTATGCAGGTCAATAATGTAAAATTTAGTGGCCAGAGCAGCAAGCACAGCTGTTTTTATAACATAATAAAATTAGTGGTTTAGGAACCAGCAGTTACATTTCCAAATCCATGCTATACCATCTATACAGTTATTCATCAGGCTTATAAATCCAAGCTGTTTCTCAGAATGAATACTTAATATCAGTGACATACAGCAACATAACAGTTAAGTGTGCACTCAGCCTCCTCCAGCAGAATAACACCAAAAATACTGTCCGTTTTAGCTCACTAATTCAGAGATAATAACTCTTGCCAAAAACGTTTCAGTGTTAACAGTGTCCAAAACAAGATCATCAACTCCCTTGGTACGAGACAAAATTTATGCATGCTGTTTATCTAACTAATTAAAATCATTTGTCAGAAATGTACAGATGGCATAAATTATTCATGTACTTAGCTCATCACATATCAATGGTTCACTTTATCGAATGGTAAATCTAGAATGTGCCAATGTGGTTTACTATAAAATCATTTTAAAATAGCAATGATCACATGGGAAATTGATGCAGGTTGCACAGGTAAAGGGGCTCAACATATAATCAGGGGACAATTCCACTTTATTTTTACATAGATACATAGAAAATAGTGCAGGTGTAGGCCATTCAGCTCTTTGAGCCAGCACCGCCACTCAATGTGATCATGGCTGATCATCAATAATCAGTACCCTGTTCCTGCCCATATCCCTTGATTCCCACACACACACACACACACACACACACACACACACACACACACACAGGATTACGAATCCAGCACAAAACATTCTGCGCCACATTGACAAATGGTTATACTATGAATGATTTGCAGATCAGCGTAGACTGATGTACAAGGACACCCTTGTCTTGTTGCACCTCCCCTTGGTTCTTGGTCCTCCAAAATATTCCAAATGGAATTTAAACTGGAGGTGGTGAAGGGAGGGCTTAAGCCAGAAAGGGTTATTGGGAAGAAAGAGTTACTTTAAATTTAGTTGCATCTGGTTGGGTAACTATAGTTGGGTGGAGATTATTCCATGCTTTAATTGTGCGGGGGAAGAACGAATTGCAGTATACATCTGTCTTTGTAGCTGCGATCACAAATTGTATCGAATGCCCTCGTCTGCTCCTAATTGGTTTGAGTTTGGTGTAGGTCTTGTAGTCTATGTCGAGCTGACCATTTAATATTTTGTAATGTTTTATTTTCCTAATGCGACACCATTCAAATAATAATCTGCCTTTTGCTGGCAACCAAAGTGGATAACCTCACATTTATCCACATTAAACTGCATCTGCCATGCATCTGCCCACTCACCCAACCTGTCCAAGTCACTCTGCATCCTCTTCCTAGAGGGCGCCATCCTTTGTGGTATGGCTGCCCAGCCTGCAGCTGTTCGTTTTTTTACTCTTTTTTAAAAAAAAATTTAAGTGAGTTTTAATGTTTGTTTCTATTCTTTTTTATGTGGGGGGGGGGGGGGGGGGGGGGGGGGGGGGGGGGGGGGGGGGGGGGGGGGGGGGGGGGGGGGGGGGGAAACAACTTTTCAGGGTCCCTACCTGGTCGGAGGCAGCTTTTCTCCGGGCTGCACCATCGACCAGTCCTCGCGGCCTATCAGCGGGCCTGGAGCAGCGTTTCCTGAGGGGACCGGCCAGAACTTCGGCTTCGGAGGCGGCGGCACAGCGCTGGAGCGCTATTGCGGAACGGGTGATGCCTTGCCCGGGTCGCCGCGCTGGAGCTGAAGACTGCCGATAAAAACATCGCGGAGCTGTGGGACTGTGGAGCGGCCAGCTGTGGGCGGCGGTGCTGAACTTTTCACCAGGAGCCTGGGATCTCACGACGAGATCACCAGTAGTGGAGCTCCAACTGGCGCGGCCTTGTTGGCTTCAGAAGCCGCGGTCTCCGGGTAAGGGAAGCGGCTGTTCCAGGGTTCCCAGGCCACTGAGAGGATTCTCCCGACGCCGGAGCACCATTACCCAGCGAGAACGGCCTGGAACATCGGGCCTCCGTAAAGGCAACTGTGGAGGCCTCAATAGGCCCGGCTATGGGTGGACATGGGATGGGGACTGGACATAATGCCTTCCCTCATAACGGGGACCATTGTGGGGGGATGTTTTTATGTTTAAATTCTTTATTGCTGTTATGTCTGTATTCTTTCTTTATGTCCTGCATTGGCAAGAAGCATTTCACTACACCTAGGTGTATGTGACCAATAAAATAACCTTTGAACCTTTTTCACAGATCACACTGCCACCCAACTTTGTGTTATTTGAAAATTTGCTAATGTTACTTTTAATTCCTTCATCTAAATCATTAATGTATATTGTAAATAGAAAAATAGGAGTGCTAAATAACTGGGGAAGGTATTCCACTGCACAAAACAGGAAAAAATAAGCACTTGCACCTGAAATTGCTACTCTATAGCCTGCACCAAAGCAGCAAGTACTTCCGTGAGTGTCACAGTCTCCAGCAGATATTTTCTACTGTGCCTTTTCTGAGTTGTGACCAACAAAATTGGCTGTTTGTTCTTCATCATAGATCTGCATGGAGTGTACAACAAGCTCCACACAGATCACTGGGGACTACATACAGGACTGGACTATAAAGTCAGACCATCCGAGCTTGAACAACCAGTGCCATTCAAAAATCACAACGCAGATCTCTCCACACCCACGACTGTGTAGCTAGACAGGTAGCATCACAGGAAGATAGGGTGGTCTAAACTATTCACATTTGCATTCAGTCAGAATATTGAGCACAGAGGTTGGTAGGTCATGTTGCAGTTATGCAAGATGTTGGTGAGGCCTCATCATGTTATAGGAAAGATGTTGTCAAGCTCAAAAGGGTGCAGAGAAGATTTATGAGGATGTTCCCGGACTAGGGGGCCTGAGTTATGGGGAAAGGTTGAGCAAGCTAGGACCTTATTCCTTGGAGTGCAAAATGATGTGGGGCAATCTTATAGAGGTGTACAAAATCATGAGAGCAATAGATCAGCTAAATGTACAGAATAGAAGAATTAGAAACCAGGTGAAATAAGTTTAAAGTGAGGGGGGAAAGATTTAACAAGAACCTGAGGAGTAACTTTTATTTTTACACAAAGTGTGGTGGGTATACAGAACAAGCACCAGTGTGGTATACAGCACAGTGTGGTGTACAGTACAAAGTGTGGTGTACAGTACAAAACAAGCAGCCAGTGTGGTGTACAGCACAAAGTGTGGTGTACAGTACAGAACAAGCAGCCAGTGTGGTGTACAACACAAAGTGTGGTGTACAGTACAGAACAAGCAGCCAGAAGTGGTAGTTGAGACAGGAACAATCACAACTTTTAAGAAACATTTGGACAGGTACATAAATAGGTCATGTTTAGAAGGACAGGGGCCAAATGCAAGCTGGTGAGACTAGTGTAGATGGGGCATGTTGGTCAGTGTGCGCATGTTGCACTGAAGGGCTTGTTTCCATTCTGTATGACTCCTGCACCATCCTCTATGACAAGACACAGCTCCATTTGGTGGGGGGTGGGGGGAGGGGAAAGATTAATAATCTGATTGAATGATGCCACAACAACCGTCTAGCTCTCAATGTAAGTAAGGCCAAGGGGCAGATTGTTGACTTCAGGAAGGGAACGCCACAGGTCCATGAACTTGTCTTCTTTGACAGGATTGCAAGTCCACAGATTCAAGTTCCTGGGTGTGCATATCTCTGAAGATCTGTCCTGGGCTGAGCAAATTGCCGCAATCACAAAGACAGCTCATCCACACCTATTTCCTTAGAAGAGGAGATTCAGGGTGTCACCAAATACTCAGGTGCAGTGAAATACTCTTTTTGCATACAACCCAGAAGTCCGTCACCATATATGAGCACAATCCCCCAGTTAGACCAAAATGTACAGAGAAACCCACTTAGTCGATATGCAAGAAGTGCTACTTTGGCGCCATTTTATAGTGCCAGTTGCATCTGGCTACAAAGTGCCCATTGCATCCGTCGCCTCCATCCCAGTTATCCCATGAACCGTTGTCCTCTCCTTGCACAGCCCTCTTCAGCCCTTGTTCACCAGGAGCACCTCCCACAGCCAACCTTAAGGGCACAGAACGCAAGACCCTTGATCCTAGCTTGGATCAAAAACTGGAATCCATTCACTGAGAACACTTCAAGCTCACACCAACATGGTCTACACAACTACCAGACCATCCTGGACAATACACATACGTGATTGTCGAACATGTCAGTACAAATAATTTTCCACATAGTAATACAATACTGCACTACAAAGCAAGCCTATATCAAGCAGGACCACACAAATGCACAACCTCATGACAAACCCAAAACAGATCTGCATGGAATGAGCATGAACATAAACACTCACTCAATTTCCTTTAAAACCCCAAAACTATTAGCCTGAATAACATTCACAGGCATGTCCTACAAAGACTGCATTTACCAATCTGGTCCACATATACACAACACCAGTAAATACGAGCCTAGGCTACACATATCCCCTGCACCGTATTAATACCCCATTGGATCAACCTTGAATGCATACCATCCACCACAGTCTGACAAACCCTGGATTACATACACCCATGACTGTACCGCAAACCAAGCACAGGCCAATCTAAACACACACAGGACTACAAACTCAGCACAAAACATTCTGTGTCACATTGACAGATGGCTAGACAATGAATGATTTGCAGATCAGCCTGGACTGCACACATACAAGAACTGCCCCACAAACACAGCACATCACAACCTGGGCCGTAAACATCTAGGAATGCCCCACAAATTCTACACATACCTGCCTGGGCTGTCCACACCCAGGACTGCACAATGCGCACACATACCTTCAATGGAAACGCAACACAGTTGAACCTGAACAACAAAAGCTCTTCACTGTACCACGTCAGCATGGCTAAACTGGTAAGTAACATGCACACAAAAAACAATTTATATTACACATCTCAAGTTTCATTAAAAAGCCACCATTGCTCAACGACGACAAAACTCGCCAAGGACTACATGCCAACACAGCACAGATCAGCTTGTAAAACACAATTATATAATTGCATTATAAGCCTAGGCAACAAACACTCAGGACTGGATTGAAAACCTCCATTGGTTTGGACTGAATTAGGCCAAATTAGGACTGAATTACAATTCCTACTTAGTTCAACGGGCTAAATAGAGTATACACAAATCAACTAGCCACACACAGACAACCAGCAAAACAAACTAAGTTTATGTTATCTTGGATGTCAAATGTCTAGGAAAACCTTAGATCAGACTAGACTGCTTAAGCTAGAATTGCATTACCAATCAGGAGTGAAATAATGGCACTTGCTCCAAAACTTCCAGCGCACAAAAGATTTTGCACTCTCTGTAACAAAATTCCCCTCTTTTCCCCAATGGAAATTCAGGAATCACTTTTAAAGCATCACTGCAGCGATGTCTTCACATTGAAGATCTTTCAGTCATAAACCAGAAGCAAAATTTCTGATCTCTTGTATTAAACTTTTCTTAAAATGATCTATAAATTAGCTTTGAAAATATCTGAATGATAACCTAAACAACAATCTGGATTCCTCATGTAACAAAGCACAACATTTTCATAGAGTTTTAAAGTGAGATTTATTTTGGAACCAACTATATACTCTGTTTACTAATTATTGAAGGTTATACTAGAAAAGGCCGTAAGATAATACACCAGAGAGGAGCAAAGATTCATTGACAGAAACCATGGTGTGTCCACAGGTAACTGTGAAGGTACATAATCCAGGTTTTTCTCAATTTCACTATTTAAGTACTGTTAGAGCTAAAAAATGTCACTGCCATTTATACTGCAAAAACAGGTAATTACATTATACTCGTTGAGTTATAAAACATGGGAAATAATTCAGTTGAAGCTCCTCGCCTCCTTTATTGTGATCTTTATGAATGCCAGTCATTAAGAGGACGAAAAACAGGAGGTGTAATGTTGGGGAAAAAACCACTGCCTCAGGAATGACAAGGCACCAAGTATATCCCCGAGATTGATGATGATGTTTATAGAATGATTCTTGCCAGATGATTCAATCCCAATAACTGGCAGAAAGCAATTAAAGATTCTAAATGGTTTGAAGCGAGGGCGAGGTGCATGAAAATAAGCCCTTTGCATCCAAAGTGTCATCATTAAACCTTCTGCTGCTGCTCCAGGATACTGTACACACTGCCTGATCTCACCTGGCAACAACTGGGCTCATTTGGCATAAAGCGTGAGAAAGTACAGCTTTCATAGAAATATTTGGAGGCGGGGTAATACCCATTTAAAATTAAAGATACATTGCCAGGATAATGCATTATCCTGAAGAATCCTGACTGGAAGTATCACCCATCTACTGCTGTTCCAGCACTGTGTTTTGCTCAAGATTCCAGCCTCTGCAGTTTCTTGTGTCACCGATGAACTATATAGGATCTATAATTTGTGGTTCAAATCTGAAACACCCTCTTTATAAATGTATACAGAATGAATGTGCAGATGTATATATAGTCTAAGACACTGTCATCCTGCTTAACAGAGAACTATACTGAAGGAGATCTTCCATCCAACTGAAAACTGAGAGATCTTTGCTTTCAAGTATCAGCTAAGACACAAAGTAATAGGGAGTAAAGAAATGTGTGAAAAAATTGTTAATAATAGGACAAGATAAATCCATTAGGTTTTTTTTTACCTGATGCGCTTTTCTTCAACATTTTTCAGAGCAGCATCTCTTTTAAGGACTTTCTGAAGGTCCAGTCGTTCTTCCTCCGACAGGAAGCTGAGGTCCATCATTTTGCTTAGATCTAACCCAGTCTTCATTTTCCAACAATTCCAGTACCTTTGGTGAAACTTTGCATGAAGCCAATCGCAGAATAATTACGACTCAGCCGTACTTCAGTTGCTGCCTTCCACGGTGAACACTCTGGCTTTCATCAACACATTCAATTGTCTGTTTGCCTCTTAAGATTGTTCAGAGATAACAAGTTGTTCAGTTGGTTGCTGGTGCACTTTCAGGCTCAAAGATGTACTGTCTTATTCACAAGCATTAATTTTTATGTCAGACTTTTAGGAACTTTGGGAGGATTTTTAAAATTCGACTCCAGCGTAGGGCAGGACTCGCAGTCTCTCTGTAGGAATGCAGGGAAGTAAACTATTAGTATCATTATATATCACATACTCTCTCTATGCAAATTATGTTATTACAGGAATGTGAACCTGCATGTGTGTCTGAGTTGTTTTACAGGTTTGGACTTCACAGAATTTTTGATTAATTTATTTTGCCCGAAATGGATCACTGGATAATTAAAGTGTGTATAATGAAAAAAAACACAGAAGACTCTAATTTTTCAACTGTCATTTAGAATATGATGATTATTTGATGTTCCTAATGGATAAATAAAGTTCATTGATTGATTGATTATTTAGCAAGTCACTTATTTGCTCAATTAAAAAGCAGAATTATGGAAGAATTAAGTGGGTTGAACACCATCTGTGGAGGCAAAAGGTGTGTCAACATTTCGGGACAAGATCCTGCCCCAGGACTGAGAGGGATGAGAACAGAGTAGGGAGGGGTAGTATAGAAGTCGCTAGTGATAGGTGGAACCAGATGGGGGGGGGGGGGGAAAGAAGAGGATGGTGGGCAG
Organism: Leucoraja erinaceus; assembly: GCF_028641065.1. Lineage (NCBI taxonomy): Eukaryota > Metazoa > Chordata > Chondrichthyes > Rajiformes > Rajidae > Leucoraja > Leucoraja erinaceus. The sequence continues at coordinate 58,697,591 of NC_073381.1, forward strand.
ATAAAACTAAGAGGATGAATGAGGTTGAACAAAAGTAGGAAAAAACAAACAAACACAAGGAACTGTAGATAGTGGCTTACAAAACAAAAGACACAAAGTGCTGGAGTAACTCAACGAGTCGAGCAGCTTCTCTGGAGAACCTAGATGGGCATGCAATTCGGAGGGAAGAGTACGGGAGATGTGGGTTACCTGGAATTGTAAATTGGAAACTACCCAAGTGGAATTTGAGATGGTGTTCTTCCTGTTCGCATTTGGCCTCTCTCCCAGGTGGATTGACAGATGGGTGGATAAAAGAGTAAAGCTAAAAAAGCTAAAAAGAAAATGCTACGATGCAAGGAGAGAAAAGGCATGAAATGTGAAGCCAGGGAAAGGATGTAGGTGGAAGAGCTCGATGAGGGAGAGGTAAGGGTAATGGGGGGGGGGGGGGGGGGGGGGGGGGGGGGGGGGCAAATGGGGCACTTCCACTCTCCCACCTCAGTAGTTAATGTTTCAGCTTGACCAAAGGTCATCAGTCAGATAGCTTAACCACATTTTTCACCATTGATGTTAACTGACGATAAAACATTCCAATATTTTTAGTTTCGTGATTTGCGATGTATTTAATTGTATAAACATTTCAAACATAAATCAAAACGTGGGTCAAACCAAAATCAAGAATGAATTGTGAAACCTGGATTTGCAAATACAAAGCATGCACACTTTCAGAGGCACTAGACTACAAACCTTGTGCTTTAGGTCATTAAACCTTGGACTTTAAATGATCCATGCAAGCTGCAAGCCCAAGTCACATATCCAAACAGAGCTTCTTCCAAAATTACATTGATCTCATTCCCAGTAACCTTGGAACATTGGAGTTGCATTACCTATGTGGTTCTCTATAATGTACATGGGTTCATCTTTTTGAAACTTACAAATCTAAAGGAATCTGGAGAAGCACAGGTGCTCTATCCCATCATTGAAATAAGATTGTGCTCATTTCTGGCAAGGTACCAGCTGCCTAATGTAAGAGTCCAATTGAATTAACCAACTGAATTAAAGCACCCATGCAGTTTGCATTCCATGTTGGCCATCTTAAATCCATGAAGTGGGCACAACAGTTGTAAATTCAGCCCCTTGCTGCTTCAAGCTTGATCAATTGAATATGAACACAAATTCATTTTACTTAAAAGTAGAGCTTGTGTTATACAATTTGGAATGCAGTAAAACTAGTTTAGTTTCAGTTAATGTAATCAGCTGTATCTTTCAAAACCTGACGACTGCAATGACTATTTGAAGAATGTGCGTCCCACCCAACCCTTCTGTTTAATTCTGGTAAAAAGACATGTTTATGATTATGGCGCATTTTTTTGTGCAACGGTATACACAAGCCAGCCACTTCTTGCAGAGAGGAATTGAAATAATGGTCATGGTTGAATCATAAAACATTGCAGAACTGGTCTGCTTTTATTTAAACTGACCTTTCTGTAAAAAAGGAAACACTTTTGCAGTTAACTGTCACTCGGCCACACAGCAGAGCACAATATTAATCAGAATGAAAGCTTTTCACACTCCCCCTCTCCATTGGGCAGATGATTTGGCAGTTCCGAGATGACCAGAAAGCTGACTGTTAATTTATGATGCACAGATGTGTCTTTAATTGTACTCATTATACGATTTAATACAAAACCTGTCACAGAGGACTTCATGACAACAATAACAAATATAAATAGGTTGTGAAGTATAAAAATGTTTGGGAAAGGGAGGGAGGGAGGATGACATCAAAAGCGTATGATAGTTTGTAGCCAATCTGTTTGCAGTGATCATAGGTAAATGATAGCAATTTTGAATTAATGACAGAATTCAGAGTTCTATTAATGAAGCATTAAGACAGCACCTCATTAAAGATTGTGTTTGATGCACCCCCTTCCACCTCCCTCCAACCGACATGTTAATCAGCTTATAAAAATGAACAGCTCTTTTTTGATCAATTGCCTTTCGCATAGGTCAACTTTTTACCTCAAATGCTTTATCTGATATCCCGACACGTGTTTACAGATTTTCCAAGTCTAAGACTCTCTTGAAACTGTATTCACTCTGGTCAAGATTCACTTTTGCACTTTGGCCATAATTCTTTGACACATTTTGCACAGAAAATTACACCAATTTGTTTCAAGTGTGGCCAGCAACATTCAGTCTTCACAGAGCAGCACAAGATTGAAATCACTCCAAGGGAGACTCCAAACTTGGCCTTTTATCTCTGGGACACTCAAATCCACTGACATCTGGCTCCAAGCTCTTTTCTTCCCATCCAATTCCACCCGACCCAAAGATAATCCTCTCTCAATTGACTATGGCCTGCAATGTACACCCTATCGTCACCCATCTGCCCACCACAGGCTGTTTATCTGATCACGATGTCTTCCTCCCAATCCATGATTTGATTAGCCGACTGTTTGTTGACAGTCCTAGCTCCTTCGGGCACCAGTAAAATCTGCAACCGTAGATATCAAAGCCTCATTCTCTGCTCTTCTGACCACCCAATGTACCCATTCACGAGCACTACAACTTCTCGGCCATTATGAGTTACTGCTAAACACCCAGTGGCAGACCTACATTTTTGGGGCCCTGAAGCTTGAACTGTTATGGGGGCCCTTTTGCAACCAGCAATGAGGTCTGGGTAACCACTGTTATCTTCTTCAATGGGGTTGTTCCACGACAGGCTGGCTAGCCTCCCCCCAAATGATATATATTTCATGAAATAGACAATAGACATTTCTATGATCATCCACAATCAGTACCCCATACCTGCCTTCTCCCCCTATCCCTTGACTCTGCTATCTTTAAGAGCTCTATCTCTCTCTTGAAAGCCTCCAGAGAATTAGCCTCCACTGCTAATCCACTCTTGAAGATAGCAGAGTCAGGGGATGTGGGGAGAAGGCAGGAACGGGGTACTGATTGTTGATGATCAGCCATGATCACATTGAATGGCGGTGCTGGCTTGAAGGGTCGAATGACCTACTCCTGCAACTATTGTCTATTCACAACTCTGTGTGAAAAAGTATTTCCTCGTCTCTGTTCTAAATGATCTACCCCTTATTCTTAAACTGGGGCCCCTGGTTCTGGACTCTCCCAGCATTGGAAACATGTTTCCTGCCTCTAGCGTGTTCAAACCCTTAGTAATCTTATATGTTTCAATAAATGGCCTCATACAGCTAAAACAATCTTTACAAAAAATGTTACCTGAAATGTCTCTTTGCCTAGCACTGAGATGAGAAAAAACATTTTCACCCAGAGTTGTGAAATTCTCTGCCACAGAAGGCAGTGGCCTTGTCTCCTTCAGCAGCACCTCAGTCTCCCTTCCCGAGCTCAGACACCCACTTCTCCTCACCTCGCCTACGTTTACTTCCCCTCACCTACACCTCGACTAATCCCCTCGCCTCACTAAACCCCTTGCCTCGATACCTCACTGCCAAACTTCTCCTCACACCTAAACCTCGCCTCGACTAAACCTTACCTTGACTAAACCTTGCCTCACTAAACCTCGCCCCTCAAATAAACCTTGCACCTCACACCTTAACCCCACCTCAACTTAACCAGGGGAGGAAGGGGGGGGCGAGGATGGAGAGTGGCACAGGCGCATTGCCCGAGAGAGCCAGTAGGAGGGGAGGGGCGCACGTGCACTGACGTTGATGTCGCGCCCAAACCCAGCCCCACACGCCCGTGGCGGCCACAGCTCCTCTGTGGGATTTAAATCAGAAGAATATGCTTCTGGGGTTCCTCCGGATTAGGGGCCCTGAAGCTTAAACTTCATTAGTTTCACAGTAGATATGCCCTTGTAAGCAGCTGGTATTGTCAATTGATGAAAATCAATTGGAGGAGTGACCATGAGTAACCTTCACTAAAATCTAATTCACAAAATATGACTAAGTTTGACTAAATTTCAATTGTCACACAGACCTGATGCTGGCTTTCAACCAGAAACATTGACAATTTGTTTCCCCACACAGATGCTCCTCGACACATTGTGTCCCTCAAGCAATGTTTCAGAAAATGAGCATTTTAGTTTCAAAATTCCAGCATTCATCATATGCAGCTTGGGCTTCTCCCATTTAAATCTCCCACAGACCTACCCTATGTTTCTTAACGTGACTTGTTACCACCCACTTTCAATTTGCAGGCATCTTTTTTTCATTAAATCTCTTCTGCCTTCCTAGAGACTTTATGCTCTACTCTCTTCTCCCATTTGTCTTTCTCAACATCTGAAAACCAGTCTACCAAATTCAAACAAAAGTCTATTTATGCAAAAGAATGGTTCCTCCAGAAAATGTTGGGTTGAGGTTTGTTATTGTCACGTGCCGAGGTACAGTGAAAAGGTTTGTTTTTGCATATTATCCAATCAATCAGATTATATGATATATAAATACAATCAAGCCAATCTAAAATACAATAAGCCAAAGAAAAGATACAGAATGCTGAATATACTTCTCAGCATTATGGCACAACAGTTCCAGAGGCAAAATCCAATGACGCAATGAGGTAGAAGAGAATCGAACTGTATCCTAACTTATGGAAGGTCTGTTTTTAGAAGCCTGATAATAAAGGAGCAGAATCTGTTTTGTTGCTCCAGCATCTGCAGTCTCAAGGCACACAGTCTAACTAGGAACAGTCGGGCACTCAGCCTTTGCTGTCCATGCTGTTTTTCAATGCTATCATCGTTAAAATGACTACGCGGAGGGTAGTCCATATCTGGAATGAGATGCCATAGAAGCTAAAGAAGCAGATCCAATTATGACTTTTAAAAGATATTTGGACAGATAAATAGACACCAAGGGCTTGGAAGGCTGTGGGCCACGTGCAGGCAAAGTGGGACTCCCAATATGCCAACTTGGTCAGCATGGAGTCGGTGGCCCGCAGAGCCCGTTTCAGCACTATACAGCTCTATGACTTTCTAAGAATGATACAGAAATTAATTTTCTAATGTGTCTACACAACTAACTTTTGAAAGTTCTGGCTGCCTCCGTTTCCAACACCTTCACAAGCAGCAAGTTTCTGATTATAATTAAACTGAGCAAATTTCCTAATGGATTAATTCCTATCACTATAAATCTGTACCCTTTGTCCTTGAGCCAAACACAGGGATAGCATCTGTCTCCATTTTTAACCAAACAAATCATATCATCTGAAAAATCATGCAAGTAAGAATTTAATTGTTCTGTTTCAGGACAATTGACAATAAAACACTCTCAACTCAATCTCCACCATTCTTTTTTGCTGCGAGGAAAACTACCTGCTTCACTAACTTACTCTTTAAATTTATTTTGAAGAAAATTGTAAAAAAAATAGTAAAGTAGGTTCAGGAGTAAGAATACTAGCCTTATAGCTTGTTCTGCCATTCAATACAACTATAGCAGATCCTCTAAAGTAATATAGAACAGAAAGAGGCCCTTTGGCCCAACTTGTCCATGCCAACCAAGACACCCTCATTGACTCTCATTCCATCTGCCTGCATTTGGCCCATAACCATCTAAACCTTTCCAGGCACCTGTTTAAATGCCTTTTAAATGTTGTTACAGTACCTGCCTCAACTACCTCCTCTGGAAGGTCATTCCATACACCCTCTACCCTCTGTGCGAAAACGTTGCCCCTCTTATTAAATCCTTCCCCTCACACCTTAAGCTGATGTCCTTTAGTTTTTGATTCCCCTTCTCTGGGTAAAGGTCTCTGTGTAAAAATCTATGTGGATTCGCCCTCTCTATTATTCTCATGATCATATACACATCAAAAAGATCACCCTCATCCTCCTGCACTCTAAGGAATAAAGTCGTCCCCTGTCCAACCTCTCCCTGTAGCTCAGACCCTCAAGTCCTGGCAACATTCTCGTATATCTTCTCTGCACTCTTTCCAGCTTAACATGACTAAAATTGAATGCAGCCACATCAATGTCTTCTACTTGCATACCAAATTCCCACACCCTCCTCATACACTATGATAACCTTTGTCTCTCTAAATATATGTACCACCTTAATTATATTCAATGGCTCATGCTCCATGCCTTCTGCGGTAGGTCATTTCACATGAAAGAAAAAAATCTCCAGTCATAATTGTTTTAAATGACAGATGATTCTTGAGATTGTGACGTGATTCCAAACCATCAGTCTTGGGAAATCATCATCCTGTCAAGCCTTATCAGAATTATATACATTTCCATAAGATCTTTTGTTCTTTGAAACTCAGGTTAGCCTAGTTGACTAAATATCTCCTTATACAACAATCCTGCCATCCCATGAATTCTCCTTCCCTTTACGGCAAGTATATTCACACAACAAACCTTCTACAAAGTCTTGTATAAATGCAGTATGTTACTTCTGTACCTCTCAGCAATGTCATGTCTTTAAAGGAATTAGCCACAAAATAACATCAAAAAGGATAGCAAAGATCTGAAACCTACTATAAGCCTCTGTGTGCTTGTTGAGAATACAAAGAAGTGACCCTTGAACTCACCAGCCGTTAACAAGTCAGTCCAAGGAAAGATACTGTTCATGAAATTAAGGAGATATTGGATCTCAATTTCCTTTCACTGCCAAAATCTAATCTAATGCATAGGGTACGTGAATTAAATGGAAAAGAATTAAAGAGCAGTAGAAACAGGAAACAAAAACCAAATAAGGGTTACATGACCTGGAGAGAACATTGAGGCAAAGTCAAAAGTGTTGTCAGCTTCGACATGAAAGCTTGTTTCGATCTTCTCCAAGACGTTGCTAACTTATAAGGACCAGGCTAGATAAGGAAATGACTAGAATGTTACACCACGGATTAAGAAGCAAAAACAGCCAGCCACACAAAAGGCCCGCGGAGAGACAACTAACCAGGACACACCCAGCTGGTGATGTACTGATGTGAAGTTGCTCAGCTGATAACTTACTGTAATGCTATGGGCTGAGATCTGGGAGGTTGTAATGACCTAAATAGCTCCATTTGTGACCAGAATTGACACAGCAAGGCATTTGATAAAATCCCCCATGGTAGGCTGCTCTAGAAGATCAAGATCCACAGGAGTAACAGTGACTTGTTTATATGGATTCATAATTGACTTACTGGTAGAAGACAGAGTTGTGGTGGAAGGACGATATTCAAGCTGGAGGTCTGTGAACAATGGAGTTCTGCAGGGATCAGTTCCGTGATCTTTGTTGCTTGTGAAATATATAAATGACTCAGACATAAATGTAGATGGGTTGGTTGGTTAGTAAGTTTGCAGATGACACCAAGATTGGTGAAGTCGTGAACTGTGAGGAAAGCTGACAAAGTGTACAAAGGAATATAGATCAGCCACAAAAATGGGTAGAATAATGGCATATTTTAATCCAAACAAGAGGTGTTGTACTTTGGAAGGTCGAATGCAAGGAGAAATATACAATTAATGGCAAAACCCTAAACAGCATGCATTTACAGAGGGATCACATGTCCATAGTCCATAGTTCCCTGAAAGATCGTGGCATTAAATATACTTTTGAATAGGGACATCCAAGCTCATCTCCAAACTCGTCGGCACTCATCTCTACAACTGGATCTTCAAGACTCGGGAGATTGAGAACCTCGTAACCTGGTGTCAAGACAGCAACCTTTCACTCAATGTCAGCAAGACAAAGGAGATAGTGATCAGCTTCAAGAAGCGAAGCTGTACACATACACTGACAACACCAAAATAGAAATGGTTGAAAGGTACAAGTTCCAAGGAGTAAATATCACCGGCAACTTGTCCTGGACCTGCCATATCGAAGCAATGGCCAAGAAAGCACACCACCTTCTCTACTTTTTTAGAAGGCTTAGGAAACTGTAGAAAGCATTTTATCAGAATGCATCACAGCTGGATTGGGGACAGTTCCAGCCAAGACTACAAGAAATTCCAGAGAATTGTGGCCGCAGCCCAGACCATTAGGCAAAACAACCTCTCTTCCATTGACTCTATCTACAATTCACACAGCCTTGGCAAGGTCACCAGCATAATCAAGGATCAGTCTTACCCTGGACACTCCCTCCTCTCCCATTTTTACTTGACAACTTCTCTCGCACTCAGCACGTCACCTTTCCCACCCACGACAAAGGTCACATCCTTGACCTGGTCTGCTCCACAAATCAACCGGTACTCGACCTCCATGATCATAAGCTTATACAGCCCATCCCTTCCCCCTCTCTGATCCCGCTTCCTCCGAGCTTATCTAAAATCGGTTCACCTCCATCCTCTGACCTTCCTCTCCAACTCCCCCCCTTCGGCCCCCATCTCTCTGATGAACAAAACCATCAGCTCCACCTTGTCTACCTCCCTTAACACTCTGGCCCCTCTCAAAACAAGAACCGTAACTTTCAACACATCTTCACCCTGGTACCACACCTGACTTCGTAAACCCCGAGCATCTACTCCAACAAACCAAACTCCACCACTGACTACAAAGGTCATTGCTTCCTTTCAATTCATGATCCCTCCACCACAGACCTCCTTACAACCTCCTCAAGCCTCCACACTGCTCTACTCCGGATCTCTGCAACTCAGTTTTTTCACTGATAAAATCACCCCTATCAATGAAATCTCCAAAGCATCTACTAATCAGGCTCTTCCAAATCCCACCCTTACCCCTCCTGCTCCCTCGACCCTCTCTCCCAATCAGCTCCCCCACCTGCTGAAGTCCTGCCTCTCCTTCTCTGCCCCTACCTCACTAATCTCTTCAACTCCTCATTGTCCCAAGGAATTGTCCCCTCCGCTTTCAAAACTGCTGCTGTCACACCAATCTTAAAAAAACCTGGTCTTGATCCCTCCTCTCTCATTAATTATCGCCCAATCTCAAACCTCCCCTTTCTTTCAAAAACCCTGGAGCGTATAGTTACGTCGCAACTTCATTCCCACCTCCTTGCGTATAACCTACTTGAACCCCTCCAATCTTGCTTTCACCCCCTCCATGGCACAAAAACTGCTCTCCTCAAAGTCCTCAACGACCTCCTCACCTCTGCTGACACTGGTTCCCTCAACATACTCATCCTCCTCGACCTGAGCGCAGCCTTCGATACAGTGAACCACAACATCCTGCTCACCAGACTCAAAGACCTCGGCATTGAAGGCTCTGCACTCAGCTGGCTCCGTTCCTACCTTTCCAACAGATCCCACTTCATCTCTCTCCACAACCACACCTCTGCTACAGCCACAGTCACTCAAGGCGTTCCCCAAGGCTCCGTACTCGGCCCCCTCCTCTTCATCATCTACATCCTCCCCCCTTGGTCAGATACTCCGCCACTTCAACCTGGACTTCTACTGTTACGCCGATGACACCCAGATCTACCTCGGCACCAAATCCCCCCCCAACCCCCCCCCCCCTCCCATATCAACTCCTGTTTGTCAGCTATAAAAACCTGGATGCAACGTAACTTCCTCAAACTCAACAGCGATAAGACAGAATTTCTCCTCATAGGCTCCAAAGCCACATTCAGCAAAATCAATAACCCCACTCTCACCATCGTCGGCACCACTGTCTCCCCATCTCCCAAGGCCCACAACTTTGGAGTGATCTTTGATTCCACCCTCTCCCTTGAGCCTCACATCCGCCATGTCATTAAAACTTGCTTTCATCTCCGCAACATCGCCAAACTCAGACCCTCTCTCACACCTCCCGCTGCTGAAAGACTCATCCATGCCTTCATCTCCTCCCGACTGGACTACTGCAACTCACTTCTCCTTGGCATCAGCTCCACCTACATCAACCAACTCCAACTGGTCCAGAACGCAGCCGCCCGACTCATCACCCACACCAAATCCTGGCATCACATCACTCCAGTCCTCAAACAACTTCACTGGCTTCCCATCTCCCACCGGATCACCTACAAAATCCTGATCCTCACCTACAAAGCCCTCCACCATCTGCCCCCCCCATATCTCACTGACCTCCTCTCCCCCTACCAACCCTCACGGTCCCTCAGATCCACATCAGCCGGTCTCCACTCCATCCACAAGTCCAACCTCCGCAGTTTTGGGGACAGAGCCTTCTCCAGGGCAGCTCCCAGGCTCTGGAACTCCCTCCCTCAACTGATCCGCAATGCTGTGTCCCTCACCATCTTCCAGTCCCGCCTCAAGACCCATCTCTTCACCTCTGCCTATCCTTAGCCCCACGTCCCCCTCCCTTTTCATCTGTGCATTAATTGCCTCATATTGTGTTTTGAATTGTATTCTGTCTTTACTTTGTGTACTAGTCATGTCTCTACTATTTATTTCATTCCCCTTACATGTTTTTCCTCCAACTGCTAATTTTTTCTAAGGTGTCCTTGAGACTCTTGAAAGGCGCCCATAAATAAAATGTATTATTATTATTATTATTATTAGTACACATGACAATAAACTGAACTAAACATATGCAGGGAATGGAGGAATATAGATTATGTGAAGACAGAAAAGTGTTGATTTATGACATCATGTTTGGCACAGACATTGATCCTATGCTATACTGTGCCATGTTCACTAGTCAAATAGCCGTCTAAATGCTAGATTTCTCTATTCCTACAACGAATAGCACTGAATTGTAAGAAAAACAGGAAGTTCACAAATTTAATCATAAAAATACATGCAGGAGAAATGCAAAAATATTGTCAGAAATACTTTAAAAGTGGCACATTAAGAGAAAATACTTTAAGAGAATGCATAAACTGCTCAACTACCCAAACTAGCCCAATAAATGTTACTTGCCACAAGCTCATGCATTTACTTACAATTATGGATTATGATTGTTAGAGCTCTTAGATAGCAGAATCAGGGGATATGGTGAGAAGGCAGGAACGGGGTACTGATTGTGGATGATCAGCCATGCTCACATTAAATGGTGGTGCTGGCTCGAAGGGCCGAATGGTCTACTCCTGCACCTATTGTCTATTGTTAATTATTTAATAAAGCATCTTCGAAAATGTTCTCATTAATACTGACTGTAGTCAAATCTTTGAAGGGTCCTAGTAAAACCTCAGACCATTCATTTTCCAACATAATTGAATAATGTGATTCTGATTGTTCTTTAAAATAATTTAACACCTTTAATTATTAATTTCCTAAACAAAGATGTTTTACATCAGATCTTCAACAGTTCAAGATATAAAGTTAAAATGTATGAAACATTACAGTCCATAGTTTGATATTATTGCACTAGGTTTAGTAATAGTACACGCAATTAATTATATTGCCCAAGTACTATTACATTATTTTAAGAGTATTAATGTTAAAATAAATCCCAGATAGGTAAAGTGAAACACGATCCTTTCTCAGTGCTGCAGCACATTTCAAGTACAATGCATTCTGTTGTAATACATTCATTACATCTCTATCAACATCATCTAGCATGAAGAGCTCAATACCCAGTGTAAAAGGACCATAGAACAGTACAGCATAAGAACAGGCCCTTTGGCCCACAATGTCTGTGCCAAAGTGATGCCAAGACCATCTCTTCTATGCATAGAAAGGAACTGCAAGTGCAGATTTTTTTAACCAAAGGCACATATAAAGTGCTGGAGTAACTCAGTGCATCAGGCAGCATCTCCTGAGAAAAACCCACCTGAAACATCACCTATCCTTTTTCTCCATAGATGCTGCCTGACCCGCTGAGTTACTCAAGCACTGCATCCATCCATCTCTTATCTACATGCGCATAATCAATCTCTCTCCATTCCCCGCATTTCCTTATGCCTATCCAAAAGCCTCTTAAAAGCCACCATTGTATCTGACTTACTATTAACCCTGCCAGTGCATTTCAGGCATTCACCACCTTCTATGCAAAAAAAAGTTGCTTCGCACATCGCCTTTAAACTTTGCTCCTCTCACCTTAAAGTTATGCCCTCCAATATTTGATTTTTTTCATCCTGGAAAAAGGTTCTGACTGCCCACCCTACCTCTGCCTCTCATAGTCTTATATATTTATATCAGGTCTCCCCGCAACCTCTGGCACTTCAGAGAAAACAATTCAAGTCTGTCCAACCTCTCCCTGTATCTAATAGCACCGAATCCAGGCAACAGTTGGGTAAAGCTCCTCTGCACCTTTTCTAAAGCTTTCCCATCCACCCTATAATTGTGTAACCAGAACTGCACGCAATATTCCAAATGTCACCTAACCAGTCCTGTAAATCTGCATCACGACATCCTGACTCTTATACTCAATGCTCCGATGTATGAAGACAAGCAGGATCCTTATTACCACCCTATCTACCTGTATTGCTACTTTCAGGAAGCTATGGACTTGGACCCAAAGATCCCTCTGTACATCAGTGCTGTTGAGGGGAACATTTTAAACAGGGGCTGATTGGAAGACTGGTATTTCCAGTGAAAATAAAGAAGGAATTCTAAGAGATATTATTGAACTCCTTTCAATGGCCAGCTACATAACATGGACACGATTGATAGGTTAAAGTTCCCACATTCACCATTTCAGAGAGAGTATTGCAGAAATAAGCCCACACAAATGGTATGCATGTTTGAGCTTTGCATACATACAATTAGCAATTTACAAATAAAACAAATATTTTCATGATTTGTTTCTTTTATGATTCAATTTCCTAATGTGACAAGAATTGTAAAATAATGTGTCTTTGTGACATTATGCTCTCATCAGCTCTGGTTGTACTGTATTCTTTGTAAACTTTGATTCTTTTAAGACTGAAATGGAGTTCTGCCACAAAAATGAAAAACATTTTCTTTTGTGATGAGATCAAGCAAGAGATCAGAATCCCATTGAGAAAACATGACATTGCCACACATTTTCTTGTTTCAATTCCCATCTATCTACTGTGCATTTCTATCACCTTGCTACCTTATGTAAATTAAATGACAAGCATACATTAATCACATTCAGAAGGGACAAATTAATGTGTGGTTGTTGTTGTTTTTTTAGGGGGTTTTTAAGATTTCAATGATTTCTGCATTGATTGTGCAATCACCTGCTTTGTTGAAATACAGATAGAGGAAACAAATACAGACCTGTGGCTAAACATCAGTCAGCCGCAAAACATAACAGTTAAACAAATTGCAATTGAATCATGCTTCCTCTTTACAATGTCTTCAAAATTACAACACAATATTATGCTATGTCATTATTTTGGCCGTATATATCTACAATAACATGTTTACCACTGATCTGAGAATATGTTCACATTCCTTTCCAGCTCTGAAAATGTCTTGGTTACATCTGGCCTATAATACAATTCAGTCCTCTGACCATCTGCCCAAGGCTTGGCACCATTATAAAATTAAAACTGTTTCACTTGAACCATCTAATGATAAATGTGGATTATTTACGTTGTTACGTTTTGCTTTCTGACCAACTTCTATTTAAATATTTGCCAGCAAATACCTTATTGCAGGTATGGACTCAGCACATTGACTGCAGTTCATATTAACTATATCAAAATGAATATTTCAGTGTAATCGGATTTACTAGCATTGCATGCAATTAATAGTTAACATAATTAGACAAAGCCATTTATCATTGTCAACTTCATCCACACAAGTGTCAAATCTTACAGACATCTTAATTATGAGTTTATTCTTAGGGGAATTCCCCCTGATTCTATTACAGGCCAAATTGAGCAATCAGAAATTCAATGCCATCTGGATTAGACATCCCCCTGCCCACCTCGCCCAAGAACAGTACTAATGAAAAACAAACGATTAGAGGATGAAACAATCAATATTGTAGCCACCACAAATAAATGTATGCAAATAAAGAGTAATGAACAGACAACTTGGGAGGATGATTTCCCCATTTTGAATTTAAAAAATTTAGCGACAAGAATGCTTGACCCTCTTGACCCTGGTTTGCCATCTAATACGATCACTGTGATCTCAAAGTGACCTCAATTCCAGTTTCCTGCCCGATTCTCAGAATCTTATTGCCTAGCCTCTAAGAATCTTCAGCATCTGGTTTTAACCTGGCCTCCACATTTTCAACCATGTGCAATGCCCTACAAAGGCTTCAAGCAGCAGTGAATTTTAATACAGTGGGACAAAAACAAAAACGGTTGCCTTTGGGTTGCACGAAGATTGAGTCAATTTCCACCAGTGGCCTACAGAAGAAAATGATTTGTCAACTACATCATTGGATAGTTGGCGTACTGTATAGCCTATCTTGCAACTTAACTGAGTGGTTGAAGGCCAGAGAAACAATGTGTAATATTTGCACTCTTGCTGAGATTGGGGTTTAAATGTGACTCAGGTCAAGAAGGTAAAACCATAAGAGTTTACTTTTCTTTTTTTTATAAACCAGTGAGGAAATTGGCCAACAATGTTTTCATTCGGGATCCTTGCTGATGTGCCAGGCCACATCCTTGTCAATTTTTTTTGCACTCTTTCCAGTTTAATTACATCCTTTCTACAGCAGGATGAACGAAACTGTACACAATACTCTAAATGCAACCTCAACACCATTTTGTGCAACTGTGACAAAACATCCCAACTTCTACATTCAAATACCCGACTAATGATAACCAAAGTCCTCTTGACCACCTTCACCTGTCATCTGCAAACCTACATCAAGCCTTATACATTCTCATGCAAATCATTGATATAAACAATAAACAGCAATGAGTGCAAAATCAATCCTTGAGGCATACCACTGGTTAGAGGCCTTCACCCTGAAAAACAACCATCCATCATCACCTTCTGCTTCTTTCCATGAAGCCAATTCGCTATCCAGTTGGCTAGCTCTCCATAGATTCCATGCGATCTAACCTTCCAGAGCAGCCTGCAGAACCTTATCAAATGCCTTGCTGAAGTCCACATAGACAATGTCTATGGCTTTGCCCTCATCAATCATTTTTGATTACTTTTTCAAAATAATTTGATTTATAAGATAAAATTTCCCACATACAAAACAATGCTGCCTATCCCTAATCAGCCCCCTATTTATTAAAATGAATATCATATCTCCCAGAATCCCCCCCTGCAACTTACCAACTACAGATGTTAAACTCACTGGTCTATAATTCCCAAGCTTTTTCCGTGCAGCTTTTCTTATGTAAAAACACAGCATTAGCCTCCCTCCAGTCATCTGTCACACCAGCTGTGTCTAATGATGATTCATATATCACAGCCAGGGCTCCTGCAATTTCTTCGAGTCCGCCAATGTGTCCCACTTCTCCCCTCTTCCATTGGGCAAAAGGTATAGTAAGTAAAAATACACACCTGATTCAGATATATCTAATCAGGCCAGGGAGATTTATCTACCTGCATACTACCCAGGTCAGGCAGCATCTCTGGAGAAAAAGGGTAGGTGACGTTTGGGGTTGATACCCTTGTTCAGTCAAAAGAGTCCAGACTCAAAATGTCATCGATCCCTATTCTACAAAATTGCTGCCTGACCCGCTGCGTTAATCCAGCACTTTGAGTCTAGCCTTGAATTTAATGCAAGTTTACAATACCACAGAAAGTGACCGATCCCAGGTTGCCAATTATATCTTTGTAGAATAAAGAGGTAGAAGTGGCAAAGCATCCTTAAAGTGTTGAGAAAGAGTCAGTAGAAATTCTCATTGGCCTTCTTTCCTCTTTTGCCCTCTGCAGAAACAAGCAGAGGTCAAAGAATAATTTGTCTAACTGTACAACTGACAAGTGATCAGCTACTTGACCTTCAAGGCATGGGAGAATTAAACAAATAAAAAGCCTCATCAACTCATGTTTATTTCATAAATGATTCTTATCTTCAGATTTTTGTTGCTCCACTTTGACATTGCCCAAGTGGTCTCGAATCTCACTGGGGATTTTTTTAAAATATTTAAACCCATTCTATGGATAAACAATATTTGACACATGCAACCAACGTATGATTAGCAACAGCAAAACACATTTGTATTTCCTGCGTTGTCTCTGTAGAATTACTAATATTACAGCTTAGCATATTTACATGAAAATATTGGCAAGAATCCAAGGTTGCATTAAAAAAAATGCTTCATCCTAGCATTTTTTTCTACTCTCCCCCGTCGGATGTTATCAGAGTTCTGATAAGATGCATGAGAAAGTGGCAATCGATTAGAAAGTTACAAAATTAGCATTATGATTTAGTGAAGTAAATAAAACCTTGCTGAACTGCTTAATAGATTTTTTATTGCACAAGTGAGATATCTTACATGGGGAAAATTATATCAGACACGCCAATATGTAGAACTGGAAAAATAACAATGGAAAGTACATAATAATACAAAGAATGTTAATTTCTAGTAAGATTTTACATTTCTACACTGAAAAATTCAGAGCAACAGTTAGAAAGATATGGAGACACAAGGAACTGCAGGTGCTGGTTTTCAAAAAAAAGATGCAAAGTGCTGGAGGTCAGGTAGGTCAAGCAGCATCTCTGAAGAACATGGCTGGGCGACGTTTCCGAATTGCTGCAGCAGTTTGCGTTCTATGCAAGATTCTAGCATCTGCAGTTCCTTGTCTCTACTTGGTAACAAAACCAAAAGGTAATCCACCTTCTTGACATTCACTTTGTCTTCTGTATATTACTGGCCCATGGCCGAGCAAAGTACACGTATTTGGGATGGTGGTTCTTCTCCAGTAGTCTCTCTGGTTCAAGGAGGGCTTATTTCAACCTCCCTTTGATCGGTTCTGAGGTGGCTGATGAGGCTTAGAAAGGATTTCTAAGGACCTTCGAGGACAACATGATGGAGCTCTGAGCCGAGAGGGACTTCAGCTACAATGTAGGCTAACTGATCGACAGAAATCTAGAAAGGATCCTTCATTTAAAAATAAAGATACAGCATGGAAACTGGCCCTTCAGCTCACTCAGTCCATGCTGATCATCGATCACCCATTCGCACCAGTTTCACGCTAACCCACTTTCTCATCCGCTCAGACACACTAGGGGCAATTTACACAGGCCAATTAACTTACAAATCCGCACGGCTACGGGAAGTGGGAGGAGCACCTGGAAAAACCTACCCAGTCGCAAGGAGAATGTTCAAACTCCATACAGAGCTCTGAGGTCAGGATCAAACCTAGGCTTCTGACACCGAGGTAGCAGCCACCGTGCCACACCTGGTGGAAAGGCTATCATCTTGGGAGAGGGTAATAAAGATCTTCTCCACCAGGTGTTTGCTAGATCCCCGGGGAAGAATAACAACAATTCATGCCTGGTCAAAGGCAGAATTGTCATCGCACTTTGATATACACTTTGAAAACAGTCATCCAGAGTCCTTTTAATATAAGCCTGGCCTTCTGGTGTCAAGACAACAACCTCTCCCCCATTTTCTGCATGAGGAAGGAGGTAGATAATGACTTCAGGAAATAAGGTGGTGAACATACCCAAGTCAACATCAATGGTCCAGGAGTTGAGAAGATTGAGAGTTTCAATGTCCAAGGGATAAACATCAGCAACAATGTATCCTGTACCAACCACATAAAAGTTGGCCAAGAAAACACACCAGAGTGTTTACATCCTCAGAACACTAGAGGAAGTTTGTTTGGCATGTCTCCATTGCGTACCAACTTCAAAAGCCACACTGTAGAAAGTATCCTATCTAGATGCAATCCAGTCTATTACACAAACCAGCCACCCTCCATCAATGCTTCACGTTACCTTGGCAATGCAGCCAAAGTACCCATTTACGGAGTCAAATTTCTTCCCTTGCACCTCACCAGACAGGAGGTGCAAAAGCTTGAAAACAATTACCATGAGCTTCTTCCAGGCCTGCAGATGACTGAATGAACCCCTCATAAAGATGCAGTTCTGATCTCCCAACCTACCTCATTATGGTATTTGCACTTTTCCTATCTGCACTTTTCCTTTAACTGTAACATTATGATGCTGTAACTCTACATTCTGCACTCTGGTATTTTTCTCTTTACCCTAGTTGCACCCATGAATATTAACTGCATCTCAGTGCCAATGACAAAAATAAAACAATACCAATATCAATATCAATCCTATTTTTGGGAACTGTTATATTTAGGCCTTCTATCTCCTTTCCAAATCAAAAGGCCCTCAGGGGAATATCTAAGATTTTATAAACCAGCATCTTTCTTCCTTCTAAGATTGTTATAAGTATAGAAAAAGAACAGCATTATTTTGAATTGATTTGTACATGCTGAATATGTAGATTCATATTATAGATTAGTCACATTTTGGATTGATATGATGAAATAAATAGTCATTTGGGCAATAATTTTGACGGATGCGATTGTAATTTTCCATTCCAATCTGTTTCCAATGTGAAGTCTCTCCATTTGACCTCGTACTCTTCCAACAGAACTCAACACAAGTATGAGGAACTGTACCGGTTCTTCCAACGTGGTACATTATAGCCATAGAAACTCTACCCTGAATTCAACAGTTTCAGATAATCAGTCATTCAAGTCTTGCATTTCCGTTTCAAACATATACTTCCTTCCCCCATCTCTCCCTCCCACCAACTTTTACTCTAGGTAATTTCAGATTTTATTCCTCTCCTTTTCACTGCCTGAATGGCTAATCATTTCCACATTCACAGCTATTATTACAGGTTCTTAGCATCTGCAGGATTTGGCCTCTGGACTAGGATCATGAAATGCTTGACACAAGGAACTGCAGATGCTGGAATCTTGTGTGGAATAAATGGGTTGAAGCAACTCTGCAGGTCAGGCAACATCTCTGGAAGCCATGGTTCGACAACTTGGTCGGGACCCTTTAAAAACTCAAAAAGGGTCCCAACCTGAAATGTCACATCCATGGTCCAGAGATGCTGCCTCCCAGCTGAGTTACTCATACTTTGTGTTCTAGTCATGTAATAAACATGAACTGTAGATGCTGGTTTATACCAAAGACAAACAATAAATGCTGGAGTAACTCAGCAGACCAGGCAGCATCTCTGAAGAAAATGGATACATGACAGTGAGTCTACACCCTTCTTCAGACCCATCTGACCAGCTGATTTACTCCAGAATTTTGCATCTAAGGCATGTTCTACCCATATTTTTTCTTCCACTTAGAATGAGTATCAATACCAGCATACATCAGCCAAACATTTAACAATATTTTCAATACAAGTGGAAAATACAAAGGAATTACTAGACACTAATATCTTTTCATGTAACTTTTCACATGTACTTCCTGCAAATAGATGGGACCCAATTATGGGACTCCCTCCATAAAATACCAAATTTACACCTCAAGGAAATATTTATTCACAGTAAAATTAAGGCTGTAAATTGTCCCCCTTCATGCTGACCAGGTTCCTTGAAAAGTGTTTATTTTTATATATATGAAAATGTCACCACGTTCTAAAAATTCAGAGTTCTTGAATTTTGCCCAGATCTCGCTGTCAATACAGCTCAATTGAATTGAATTGAATACCTTTATTGTCATTCAGACATTACGGTCTGAACGAAATTTCGTGCCTGCAGTCATACATACAATAATAACAACAATAAACACAAATTAACATCCACCACAGTGAGTCCTCCAAGCACCTCCTCACTGTGGTGGAGGCAAAAATCTTAGGGTTACTGTCTCTTCCCTCCTCTTCTCCCTCTGCGCTGAGGCGATTCCCCACTGGGCGATGGCATAAACAGTCCCGCGGCTCACCGAACCCCGCAAACGGGCCGGCTCAAACACCGCGGCCCGGGGCGGTCGAAGCTGCCGCCCTCCGGTCCAGCGTCACAGCCCCTCACGGGAGCGCAGTTCCAGCCCCGAGCTGGGCCGCCTTCACGGGAGCGAGCCCAGGGCGAGTCCTGTCAGGCTGCCTCCGGAGTCTCGAGGTCGCCAGCTCTGCCATTAGGCCTCAGCGCAGACGGAGGCAGAGAAGGGGGATACGACAAAAAAGTCCTGAAGGGAGAGACAGCAAGCCCCGTTTCAATCCCCCCACCCCCCACCCCCACATAAACACAACCTAAAAAACAAAAACGTAACTAGACAAAACAAAAACAAAACACAAAAAAGTAAAATCAAGTTACATTTTGGCAATAGTGCATTGTATTTTTTAGTCAGAAAAATGAATGGTCAAATATTTAAATGCCAACACTTCATGCAGCTGTTATTGCTGGGATTGAACAGCAGTGCATTTCTCACTAGTGAAATTTGCTTCATATGGCATCTTTATTTACCTGTTGACACAATATGGGCACCTTTGGCTCCACCAGTTTTTGCAATTCACCTCAGAATACCTCTTAGTTATGAAATCTATATTGTTTCAGAGGATAGTTAGAATCAAGAATATTGTAAATGGTCTGTTCTGGGACCTCTGTTGTTTGTGAAATATATAAACGAATTGGAAGTAAATGTATAGAAAGGAACTGCAGATGCTGCTTTAAACCGAAGACACAAAAAGCTGGAGTAACTCAGCGGGACTGGCACCATCTCTGGAGAGAAGGAAATGGTGACGTTTTGGATTGAAACCCTTCTTCAGACTGGTAGACGGGTTGGTTTGTAAGTTTGCAAATAACACCAAGATTGCTACAGTCACAGACATGTGAGGAAGGCTGTCAAAGTATACAGCTCAATATTGATCAAATATGGAAATGGGCTAAGAAATGACAGATGGAGTTTATTCTGACCAAGTGTAAGGTGTTGCACTTTGGGAGGCCGAATGCAAGAGGAAAATATACAATTAATGAGACGACCCTTAACAGAGGGATCTTGGGATACATGTCAATAACTCCCAAAATGTGGCACACACAAGTAGATAGTGTGGCAAAGAAGCAATATGATGCGCCTGCCTTCAATAGACAATAGACATTAGGTGCAGTAGGCCATTCGGCCCTTTGAGCCAGCACCGCCATTCAATGTGATCATGGCTGATCATTGGTTGGGACATTGAGTACGAGTCAGGAAGTCATGATGCAGCTTTATAGGACTTTGATAAGAAAATAGTTGGAGTATAGCATGCAGTTCTGGTCGTGCCAATACCGGAAGGATTTGAAGTCTTTACAAAGGATGCAGAGTATGTTCACCAGAATGATGCATAGATTGGATGGTATCAGCTGTCGGGAGAAGTTGGACAAATTGTTTTCTCAAGAACGTCAGTGGTTGAAAGGAAACCGCATGGAAGTATTTAAATTTGTGGCAGGCATATAGAGGTCAGATACAATAGTAGTGTTTAGGAGACTTTTGGATAGCACATGAATATATGGGGAATGGAGAGATCTGAATTATCCACAGGCAAGCAAGAGTTCATCTTGGTATCATATTCGGCACACCATTGTGGGCTGATCAGCCTGTTCCTATGCTGTACAGTGCTTTGTCACTCTTGCTTGCTTTAGCTTTGATGGGACAAAGTTCCTTCCTTCAGACAGTAACAAACGTGG
Organism: Leucoraja erinaceus; assembly: GCF_028641065.1. Taxonomy (NCBI): domain Eukaryota; kingdom Metazoa; phylum Chordata; class Chondrichthyes; order Rajiformes; family Rajidae; genus Leucoraja; species Leucoraja erinaceus. The sequence goes on from NC_073381.1 coordinate 58,718,850, forward strand.
CATGGATTTTACACAACCTGTTAGTTTCCTGGTTTCCATTACTGACACCTTTTCAATACCTACTTCTAAATTTCAGCTGCAGTGGTAATTGAATGGTTGCCTACAGGGCTTGGGATCGACAATGTAATAATGACAATGAATCTCAGTAAAGAGCCAATTGTTATTTTGTTCCTCTTACATTTGTGAAATGATTTGGACGAAGTTACGTTTTGTTATTAGTTTCCTCCACATGGCAATAGCCCAAAGAGGAAACAAATTTCAGAAACAGTAGTTCCTAAGAAGTCCATTCTTTACTCATAAATCAACACCACCTACCTCTATTCTCACAATAGCTCCATTCCCATTGCTGTTCCATGAATCAGCTAGACTACGTTTAGCCAACTAGCCTTCTAGCACTGATTGCTACATTTTCCAACATTGCCTTTCTGTTCAATTGACCCTAGTTTTGAAATGGGCAAAGAATAACCATCAATATAAAAGAGCACCAAATGAGTAGAACATCAGCAATCACAGAGATGACTCCATGAAAAATAAGGCAAAAATAAAAACTATTTATATTCAATAGTCATAAATCCCCACCCTCTGAAAATCTAACATTCAAGTAATTTTTTGCACATACTTTAGATATATTTGTTAAAAGTTTACATTTTTCTCTCATGCATAATTTGTTTGATAAATTGTATCGTCATTAAACTCTCTCTCAATCGTTAACCCCACGTTCAGAAAGCAAAACTGCAGATTCAGGCAATTTATGAAATATAAAAAACAGAATATCCAGCAATACGCAGCAAGTTGAGCTGTATCCGAGGAGAATAAAACAGTTAACATTTCAGGGTGATTGTCAGCAGTTGGGAAATCTAAATTCAGTTTTTCTCAGCTTTCCTGCTCCCTGACCTTATGAATAAATCAATTCAGAGTACAGTATGTAAGTGGCAGAATGACATGGACCACCGCCTTGCCTAAAGCTTGGCTATTCCTGCATTGTAAAAATTATGAACTCAACATGCTTTAATGAGTCTGCCTACCCATTCATTTTAACAGATGGCAAACAGTGAGTCAGGCATCCAAGATTGCTTCCTGTACTGCCAATGAGCGAGGCACCCTGCCAGCAACATGACTTGCATAAAACTGTCCCTTTCATATTTTTTGTTCATAATCTTTTGCTTAGCTGTACAATTTAGCTTCTCAGAATGAATTATTGATCTGAAGTCAGAATCCGACTGGATTAAATTCATATTCTGAATTAATTCCAAGAAAACAAATATTTGGAAACCTCACCCAGTTCGCATTTAAAGGCAACCAAAACAAATCAGTGTTACTGTAAAGAAGTATTCAGTGTACTGCCACAATCATGCAGAAAACATTTGCACCCCAACTATAGATTTAGGATTGCCATAGTACAACATTCCTGGCAGTTCATGCCTGCATGCACAACCTAGACAACATTTACCACTGATGTGAGAATTAGTGGTTGTGCTATAGAAGTGGCACATTGACCATAAAAATATTCAGTGGCATTACCATTTCCACATCTCCATAATGAATATCCTCGGGGGTCATCATCCACCTCCATCGTGCCAGTGCCAAAACACTCCACTGCGGCAATCCTCAACGACTTCCGCCCAGTTGCACTTACCCCCATCATCACCAAGTGCCTCGAGAGGCTGGTCCTGGCACACCTCAAAAGCTGCCTATCCCCCACACTGGATCCCTATCAGTTTGCCTACCGCAAGAACAGGAGTACAGAGGATGCCATCTCAACGGCACTTCACTCCGCCCTCTCCCACCTCGACAACAGAGACACTTACGTAAGAATGCTGTTCATCGATTACAGCTCAGCATTCAACACCATAATACCATCAAAACTGATCACCAAACTCGGTAACCTGGGCATCGACCCCTCCCTCTGCAACTGGATACTGGACTTTCTAACCATCAGACCCCAGTCTGTGAGGTTAGACAAGCACACCTCTTCAACCCTCACCCTGAACACTGGCATTCCACAGGGCTGTGTGCTGAGCCCCCTCCTCTACTCCCTCTTCACCTATGACTGCACACCTGTACATGGTACTAACACCATCATCAAGTATGCAGATGATACAATGGTGATTGGCCTCATCAGCAACAACGTTGAGTTGGCCTACAGGGAAGAGGTCCAGCACTTAGCAGCATGGTGCGCTGACAACAACCTGGCCCTTAACTCCAAGAAGACCAAGGAGCTCATTGTAGACTTCAGGAAGTCCAGAGGCGGCACGCACACCCCCATCCACATTAACGGGACGGAGGTGGAACATGTTTCTAGCTTCAGGCTGCTGGGAGTCAACATCTCCGATGACCTCTCTTGGACCCACAATACCTCAACTCTGATCAAGAAGGCTCACCAGCGTCTCTTCTTCCTGAGGAGACTGAAGAAGGTCCATCTGTCTCCTCAGATCCTGGTGAACTTCTACCGCTGCACCATCGAGAGCATCCTTACCAACTGTATCACAGTATGGTATGGCAACTGCTCTGTCTCCGACCAGAAGGCATTGCAGAGGGTGGTGAAAATTGCCCAACGCATCACCGGTTCCTCGCTCCCCTCCATTGAGTCTGTCCAAAGCAAGCGTTGTCTGCGGAGGGCGCTCAGCATCGCCAAGGACTGCTCTCACCCCAACCATGGACTGTTTACCCTCCTACCATCCGGGAGGCGCTACAGGTCTCTCCATTGCCGAACCAGCAGGTCGAGGAACAGCTTCTTCCCGGCGGCTGTCACTCTACTCAACAACGTACCTCGGTGACTGCCAATCACCACCCCCCCCCCCCCCCCCCCCCACCCACCCTCACACACTTATTATTATTATTTATTCAAATCATTTGCTATGTCGCTCTTCCAGGGAGATGCTAAATGCATTTCGTTGTCTCTGTACTGTACACTGACAATGACAATTAAAATTGAATCTGAATATGAATCTGAATCTGATAAATGGGTTTGGACCTGCTACATACATGCTCTAGGTATGAGAGCAGGTCCTACGTTGAGTGACCTACCCGACACCTCCAGGTCCTTCCGCTCTGTGCAAGGCATCAAACAGGAGCTTGATGGAATTCAAGATGGGGCACAGGGGATGGAAATGATCACAATTCTAAATTGAAGAATTTAATGTTCATACCATTAAGTTGTATGCTACCCAACTGGAATACAAGGTGATATTCCCATAGTTTGCATGTGGTTTCACTCTGACAATGGGGGGTGCCCAAGATTGAAATGCCAATACGGGAATGGAAAGAAGAGTTAAAATGGTTAGCAAATGGGATATCCATTAGGCTTTGGCAGACCAAGCGCAAGTGTTCAGCAAAATTGTCACAGAGTCTAATGGAGGCCACACCGGGAACAGATGCAAATGAGGTTTGACAAGGTGTCCATGAACTTCTGTCTCACCTGAAATGACTGCTGGGGTCTCTGGATGGATGCAAGGGAGAAGGTACAAGGACTGGTCATTGAGTCATAGAGTGATACAGTGTGGAAACTGGCCCTTCAGCTCAACTTGCCCACACTGGCCAACATGTCCAAGCTACACCAGTCCGACCTGCCTACAATGTCCATATCCCTCCAAACCCATCCTATCCATATATCTGTCTAACCGTTTCTTAAGTGTTGGGAATAGTCCCAGCCTCAACTACCTCATCTGGTAGCTTGTGTGAAAAAGTTACCCCTCAGATTTATGTGCAGACAAAAAATGCTGGAGAAACTCAGCATCTATGGAGAAAAGGAGTAAGCAACATTTTGGGTCTTGTCAAGACAAGTAAGTTTATTGTCATGTGTCCCTGATAGGATAGGACAATTAAATTCTTGCTTTGCTTCAGCACACAGAACATAGTAGGCATTTACTACAAAACAGATCAGTGTGTCCATATACCATTATATAAACATTGGCTGAGGAAATGTAAATAGAATTAAACATTGTGCAATCATCGGCAACATGTCCACTCCTGGCTATATTATGGGAATAAGATCATAAATGAAGCAACTCAAAAAATTCAGACTAAAGACTCCACTCCAAGGAATTTCTGCAGTGATATGCTGGGTCTTTGATGGTTCACCCAAAATCCACAACTACTTTCTGTGAGGTCTGGCTTTAACCATCGGTACGCTTTCCCACAGATGTCCACCGGCTTATCTAATGACAGAGCTCCTGGGCAGTAGGTTTTACCGTACCAATAGAATTCACTGTACTAACACCATTGTTGATGATGGAAAGAAATCAGATTGGGTGGTAATTAGTCAAATTAGATGTCCCATTTATACCAGTTGATGCCAGTGCTTTGACTGCACTGAAATAGCATGACTTGATGCCAGGCTGGTTCTGGGATGTAGATCTTCGGTGCTATGAGATCTTGTTTGGTCGCTGAATCTTCGCTGGGTCCAGTGAGCTCAGTTATTTCTTGATATCATGTGGAGTGAATCAAATTGTCTGCAGACTGACTTCTGCATTGCAAGCTCAAGGAGGAGCCAAGAAGGAATATCGATTCATCCCTGTGGCTGAACGTGGATGCCTAAACCTCACTTTGGTCTTTAACTCTCAATAGCTGGGCCATGACAACGTTCAGGAGGGAATGTTTGTGGAACTTTCTCCTCTCATTAGTTCTTTAACTGGTGAAATATGACAGGGTTGCTCAGTTTTAATGTGTTACATGAGCTGTATTTATTTAGCTCTGCCTATTGCATGCTATATTGGCTGTTTAGTACACATATACTGTGTTTTAGATTTATCAGCTTGGTACCATCATTTTTGGAATACCTGGTGCTACTTCTGGCTTGTTATTGAATGTTCTGGCCCATTATCTTTCACCAATTCTAGTCATGTTTTTATGCACAAAATGTTAATGAAACCTGAACCTGTGCCTATGTTGATTAACTGTTCCTTGGACGGTCTTCATTCACTTGGTCTTTGGAAGATCTCAAAAGGAGATATTACTCAAGATTGCCCCCATTTCGATCGCATCTGTCTTTTTTCATGTCCAACAGTTCCATTCACCAGCCATATTTAAGAAAACATGGGAGAATTGTGTTTTGTATTTATATCTAATCTACACTAATTTAACATGGGGATGATTATCAGTGAGCAGAGAACTCTACCCTGTGTAACAAAGGTTCAACAATAGTGGGCTCATATATAACCTCTTAGAGTTTTTCTTTTCTACCACAACTTCAGTGCGCCGCACTGAGATGACAAATTAAGAAATCAGTCTTTCGTAACATGACACGCGAGTGAGAATGGGGTTGGGAAGTAAAAATGGAGCCCGACTTCGTTCCTTTCCAAAGATGGGAATTGCATGTGAATTTGTTCTATACTCATTTCCTCTGATACACAGCAGAGAGTGTAAATGCCTGATCACTGGTCTTGGCTGTCGCAGGATCAGCTCCCGGGTCTTGAATGCCAAGTTAACATTCCCTCTAAAAGGTGTTCCTAGGTTGGTGTGAACCCCCTCTCTTTCTCACATTGTGATTAGAGAATTAGCACATTATTTCAGAGACTGGGCGATGCTCCCGAGGGCCCAGAGTCCAAATTTCCTGGCAGTCCAATGGTGGATAATTTTATTTGCAAATGAATATGCATTTTAAGTTCTCCAAATACATATCCCACCAGTCATTGAAAAAAAAAATATTTCACACCTCTATTCCCACATTAATATTCTGTTAGACAACATTATTTGATATTATGTACAATCGGAAGCCAAGCTTATGCAGCCCACACACACCTGTGGTGAATAGAAAGACTTAGATGTTCCCAACAGAAGGTTATGCAGCAGGAAATCGGCAGGGGAAGTTAGATTTCCATACATTTAATCAACAGATTAATATCAGATAATTTCCCCTTTTTTGGACACACAAAAGACTGCAGGCGCTGGCCTGTTCCTTACCCTGTGCAAAAACACCACAAAAAGAATGCCTGTCTGGACCCAAATTTGGGCTATTTCCCTTCACAGATGTTGCCTAGCCCACTGAGTTCCTCCAGCACTTTGGGTTTTTTTTAATACTGAGAAAAGAATGAATATTTTTGATCAGGCTTAAATAGGGTGTTAAATATTTTCCATCAACATTTACCCTAAGGATGTTCTGAAAGCACAGACACTTGCCTCCGCTAAACACTTCTAACAGTATGTCAATATTGCTAGCTCCATCTGTTATATATGTCTTCAGGTACAATCAAATCTGTTTTGAATCTTTTATCTGGATTAAAAGGCAATCCTTCCAGGAATGTTACCATCTGTTACCTTTTGGGTACAAATCAATATCCCAGACCTACTTAAATCACATTAGAAGTTCCAATTTCCCCCTTCTCCGACAACATCAGTTTGTAACTTTTTCCTGCCAGAATAAAGAATGTTGGCCCCTACACATGATCTCCCCAATCCACTATTTGTGTACTTATGAAAATATTGAAGATCATGAATCGCTCCAGGCACATAAACCAATCTGTTGAGATATACCAAAAGCATGTTTATTTCATTCTGGGCTATTGGGAAAAATAAACTATTGATTTCTACAAACTGTTTTTTAAGGCTGCACAGGCCTGCAGAGCATTAACCTTTCAAAAGTACTTCATGTGAAATATTTCACAGCAGTAAAACCTTTAGCTTTATTTCACATCCTCACACCGCATCTAATTCAAATATCCATACATTATTTTTACGAGCAAACTGTCTAAATGTATATCTTTTCCAGGCCTCAGTATATTCCAAACTAAGATCATATTTAACTCTTTTTAAATAACTCTCTGCATAAACTTATATGGTGCATTTTGCATAATGATCCAATAAACTGGATCATAAGGTTCACACTCACCTCAAACAGGTGGAAAAGGCCATCAAGGTCTCAGTTCATCCCCAACAACTCACTAGTAAAGAGTGGCACAATGGTGCAGCTCCAATGACTCAGGTAGGCTGATTGTTACTATTGAGCAAGTTAGCAAGCAAAAACCTGAGATTGAATTGGTGAAAATTAAAATGGATTTAGTGCAAATGGGTGCATAATGATTAACACTGATTTGATGGGCCAAAGGGCCCTTTGCAATGCTGTACAGATCTATGGCTTTGTACTCTACAGTGTTGCTGAGGAAATCCACAAAACCCAATATCATCTGGTTGACATTAACTCAGTTAAAATGTAGAAATGCTGGAAACATTGAGCAGTTCAATCAGTGTCCATGGAAAGGAAACAGAATAACATTTCAAGTTGAAGAACCTTTTGTCAGAACTGGGAAATTGAGAAAACATGTTTTAAGTTATAAAGGCAATGGGGGAGGGATGGTTAAGATAGAAGGAGGATTTCTCATTGGGGGAGGTCAGGGTTACACAGGTGATTCCAATGTTCACAGAGTCATCTGGTTAATAGATTAATGAAGCCAGTTATAGCGAGGAAACATATACAGGTCAGACTTGTGGTGAAACCTGAAATCAAAGGAGAATGCTAACAAATAAAAAAAAACTCAGCTGATCAGGCAGTGTCTTTGTAAAAAGACAGTTAATTTATTACAACTGCAGAAATTAAAAAAACAAAAATCAGGTGTGGCAACATCTGTGGAAAGAGAAACAAAAGAGCCTTGATCAGAACAGGGAGAGTCAAGCCCAGGGCCCCGCCCTCAACTTTTTCTGGTTAATCGACAACTACATTCCAGCTGCTCCCTCTGCTCAAACAGAACTCAAATATTTAATTCCATTTTTGTGATTCATCCATGACATTTTCCTTGCTTTTCTGAATGTCTCTTCATTGGAGGGGAACGGGTAATGGAAAGTATCCATTACAGGCCTACAGACTGACTATTATCTAGATTATGGTCAATTAATTCCATTGCATTGCACCAGTTCCTCCGATGATGAGATTATCCACCTAAGTGTATCAGAGAGGTCTGCCATCTTCCTAAACCACAGCTTCCCCCAACTATAGTACTTGAGCATCTGTTTCCCATAACCCTGCTCTCACTCACTCTTCCCTTAGATCCAAGAAGAATACAGTTCCCTGGGTCATCAGCTCCCAGCCCAACAACCTCCACATTCAATGGATTATCCTTTGCAAATACCACCAGCTTCAATGAACTTCACCACCAAAACAAATCTCACTATTTCCTTGCAGCATGTTTAAAGGCCTGTTCCACATAGAAAATAGGTGCAGGTGGAGGCCATTCGGCCCTTCGGCCCTATGGAACACTTCTGTCTGCTTTCTGTCTCCATGAACCATTCCACTACTGTGGCAAACAGCAGAACAAAACACATACTCTTTTACCTCTTTCTTTTCTACCATGTGGGAACCCAATCAATTCTCTCAATTGAAGCAGGGACACGCTACGCTTTTTCCATTATTGTGCACTTCATCCAATGATTAGAATCTCAACTACTCTACCTAACTACTCTGTTTCCTGCCTCTAGCGTGTCCAAACCCTTAATAATCTTATATGCTTCAATAAGATCCCCTCCCATCCTTCTAATTTCTAGAGTATACAAGCCCAGCTGCTCCATTCTCTCAGCATATGACAGCCCCACCATCCCGGAAATTAACCTTGTGCACCTACGCTGCACTCCCTCAACAGCAAGAATGTCCTTCCTCAAATTTGGAGACCAAAACTGCACACAATACTCCAGGTGTGGTCTCACTAGGGCCCTGTACAACTGCAGAAGGACTTCTTTGCTCCTATACTATTTGTAGCATCTACCTTGTTTCTTTTATTTTCCTGTCATCCTTATTATCTGTGGTATTTTCTTTGCTGGTTTCCATCTGAAAGAGCTGTCCATGAAGTTTTGCCATTCAGCATTCGTCATGGTCAAGGGACATGCTCTTAAGTGAGATTTGAAGTAAATGAACTACAGTGATGATTACAAAGCAAGACTAGAGTCTAATCCATAAGTAATGCATAATGCATCATATCTTTTTGTGTTATTTAAGAATTTTTTATTTTTTTTTAAGGACAGAAAGTATTTCCAGGAGCAATGCTGTCTATAATTTCTGGTTTAGTATGCTTTGTGTGTGGATATTTGTATTCTTCCAGAGGTGTTGGTCCCGTCCGACAATGGTGTTGAAGTTTCCTAGGAGACTAGTTTTATCGTCCTTGGGGAATTTAGACAGTGTCTAAACTTGCTTGAATTTCTATAGATTTTGGTTAATTAATTGCATTTTATGGAATTATATCAAAAATTAAAATACATCCTGTTACAGGGCTACCAACCAGTCTTTTTCTGTTGTCAAAAAAAAGTTATTGGTCATGGAGAACAGTTCACTCCTGGAACCATACTGACTCAACTGTTTTTGTACACATACAATGAGAAGGCATTGATTATTTGGAAACACCCAAAATTTAATAACCAACAGATGAAGGAGCACACCACTTCAGAAAAATACCCGCCCACCCATAAAGCACCTGCTGCGCTGACAGAGTCTGCAAGTCCCACATTGATCTCATTAGCCACCTCAGAATTAGAATGGAAGCCAATTAGTTGTCTGACAATCCTCAAATTTTGTCCTTATTTATATTTATTGGAATGCAATTTCCTTTGCTATTTTAACGTATTAATATAGTCATCGATTTTTAGTGCTCTGCTTTTTTCTGCTCTAATATAATGACTATCTCAATGGACAAATCTCAAATCTCAATAAGTGCCATTTATTCTCCTGTAACATTAGAATGAAACTGCTGATATAATTTGGGATATCTTTGCTTGGAGATGACTTGTGCTCATTTTAATACTAGATGGAGTAGAACTTTGGATAATAATTCCTCTTAACACAAGCAAGAACACATTAAGGACACTCGTACTTATATTTATTTGAAGCATCTTTACATTTGTAATTCATCTTATAGACCAAAATATTTCCTCATTGTATGTAAACGACCAAAAGTTTATGGTCTTGCCTGACTTAGTAAACCTAATTTGCCTCGATGACTGAAATCCTGCAAAACAAGATTCCATCTTGCTGACAATTTAGCTCAAAGGTCATAAATGAAGGAGTGGTTGAAACAATCCATTGGGCCTTTTGTATTCTTTTACATTCCTAAGCCTGCTTTACTGGCTTCAGTTTTTGTTATTCAGTTTCATCCAACAACCTCCAATTAGACAAGCCTCCCCACTGCCAACTCAGCCTAATTGAACAGACTAATTGCTTATTATTGGAACATAGACATTGGTAGAGAACAAGGACAACCCTTCGGCCCACAATTTCTATGCCAAACATGATGCCATTAAATTAATCTCCTCTGCTCAGTTCTCTTTAAATCACACATCTCTTCTGGTGCCAATGTGTGGATCTTTCTAGTTACCTCACAGCTGTTCCTTCTTTGGTGATGAATTTCTATTTCACAGATTCATCTCAAAAGTATACATTTTTCAGGATTTTTTAAATAATGTTTCTAATTCCACTTTTCACAGATTTAACTAAACTGAGAGCTCCGCACGTTACCTTCCAAACTTCACTGTCACATTGTGGTGAAGCTGATCAATAACAGGCTCTTGCATGGTTACATCTCACTCTGTTTGAATGATTCACATCACCCTTTCCTCCTAACCATAATTTAATGTTCCCATTTTCTCTTCACATCTGCGTAAAGCAGCTCATTCCCCAAAGCCTTTCCACCTTTTACAAGGCCTGACAGGATTATAATGGAATTCTCTCTGCTCATCTACATGAGTTCAGTTCCAACATCAGTCAAGAAACTCAACATTATCCTGAACAAAACAGATTAAAACAGCACTCACGACACCAAACATTAATTCCATTTGGCCACAACAGTAGCCAGTATTATCCAAAATATTCATTGCAGCAACATATCTGTAGCACTCTCCCAGTGATAGCCCTCTGCAGATCTGACTCTCTGATGATCATTCAACCAAATCAATGTTCACCTTACGATAATGACTTTCACCCACTCATATGCTGTCTGTTTTTGCTGTTCTGTGACTGCTGCTACAGACACTGGGTCATTTTTTCCTCAGTCACCAACCTGATTGGATATGGCTTTGAATTATTTCAAACATGGGTTTCTCTGGTTATACACAAGAACCTCAGGAAAGCACCACTTTAATGTTACAAGGCAATTAATACAAAGGTACATGAAAATACCACTTGCTGCAGGTTATCCCCACCATCATACATGACAGGTATTTCCAAATACATCGCTGCAGTATGGTATTCTCTATCTATACTGGGAGAACACCTTCATGGCTCGGAGAGCAGAGGTTCAAGAAAGTGGTGCAGCACCGCTTTCTCAAAGGCATTAGAAGTCAGGCATAAATAAAATAAAGCAGACTGAAATCTACCACCCGTTAAACTAATGCTTTGTTTTTAGAGATATAGCATGGAATAGGCCCTACAACCCACCGAGCACATGTCGACCATTGATCACCCATTAATACTAGTTTTATGTTATTTTATTTCCGTATTCACTCCCTACACTCCAGAGCGCAGAAGACAATTAACTTCAACAAACCCACACGTCTTTGTGATATGGGAAGAAAGCGGACTCAGAGGAATCCCATGCAGTCACAGGGAGAACATGCAAACTCCGTACAGTAGCAGCAGAGGTCAGGATCGAACCCTGGTCTCCAGCATTGCGAGGCAGCAGTTTGACCAGAAGTTTGTGTCACCCTATTTATGTAATACTATCTCCAAACACTCTTACTTCCTTCAGAAGTTCTTAAAAATCTATTTGGTCAACAGTACCTTTAGTCTCCCCATTATCCACCCCCACCACTGAAAACCATCCTGATTGACATCCATCTGAATTGCACCTCATATGCCATTTCAGTAGCTCACAACCCAATGGTATGAACATTGAACTCTCCAATTTTGGGTAACATCTAACCAATTCCCGCCCCCCCCCCCCAAAAAAAACATGACGTATACATGTTCTCCAGAGATGATGCTGCCTGACCTATTGATTTACTCCAGCGTCCTTTTGTGTATTAACCAGCAAATGCAGTTCTTTGTTTCTACATCTTTACCTTACAAGATGTTGTTAGCTTTATTTTTTTTTATGACTAAAAGATATTGACTAATATATTTTGTGATTTTCTGACATTAGTTAAATATTTCGAATTTTAAGTAAATTAAAGCAAAGTAAATTTAAATTAAGCAGTGCTAGCTCGAAGGGCTGAATGGCCTACTCCTGCACCAATTTTTCAATGTAAGTACATTTATTTATAATTGCTTCCTCCTCAAACCCCAAAGTGACAAATACAGGGCGCAATTGGCTGTTATTTTCCACTGACACAGAGAAAAAGACACTTTTCAGCATTAGTCACAGAATAATAACAGATAAGAATCCTGCCTTGCTATTATACATCTCGCATCAGCAGCTAGGCTGAAGTGTATCCCAGGTTATAAACAGATTCGTAAAAGAGCCACTGTTGCAGACTGGCTGGGTCTTGTTTGCTGTACTTTCAGCCGCATATTCGGTAACTTGCTGACTACCTGAATCGGAGCAGATCTCTGCCACATTGAGCAACCACACCCAGTTTGCTACATTGGTTAACTCCCAACCTCATGCTGCTCATACTAGCCCATTGAAAGCACTAATTCACGACTTCACAAGGTGGGAAAGAAATAAAATGGTGGGGAAGGAGGAGATTTAACAGCCAGGTGACATGAAAGTGGTGCCTTTCAAATCATGTCCTGGCTCTCCCCTTTTCGCATTTTCTTCACACCCCCCATGCACAAAGTCTGAGGAAGGGTCTCAACCCGAAAGGTCACCTATTCATGTTCTCCAGAGATGCTGCCTGACCTGCTAAGTTACTCCATCACTTTGTCCTATTGTGTATTAACCAGCATCTGCCGTTCTTTGTTTCTACATGCAGTAAATGACTGTCAGTTGAACGTTGATTTGGTTAAATAACCATCAGAGAGCCAGATCAGCAGAGGGCCATCATTGCGAGGAATTTTGTCATCACAGCCAATTATGTGATCATCAAGAGTTGGTCGGTGACAGGGAGCAGTAGGTTAGTCTTTGCTGAAGATCCTGGTCACAGGAAGATTGCATGGAGAAGGAGGGGGAGCTGGGATAAATGGTCGGGCAGACTGAACAGGGAGTGTGGCGATATCATGAATTAGCAGAATGTGCTGTAGAGGGCATAGCTGCTTCCAGTGGTAGAACATTGACCAAAGTGGATCCAGTACTCTCAACAGGTGGGGTTCCCTTTGCCTGGAAATTCAGCATACAGGCATTAAAACTCACATTGAAGTTAAACTAAAGGCATGAAATCTCTCTAAAAAGTTAGCAGCAGGTTCAATGTTTAACAATCTCCCTTCCTCCTAACCTGCCAAAACATATACTGTATTAATAAATAATGTGAAAATTCACAATTTCTGAAAAAACGAAAACAGCCCCAAATCCAGAGAAAATTCTGACACATCCCTCGGTTTCATTTCTCTGAACATTACCTCCCATACACATTTTTTAATAGTTAGATGGGATGGGTGGGACAGATTGGCATCTAGAGCACAAAAATAGAATTGTTACATGCTCATAAAGGGAGTTGTTCGACAAATTCCTCAACTTTATAAATCGTTCCAACAAACAGCTTCCAATTTTGAAGTTCATCTTGACGGAGAACTATGCAGCAGGAAGGACTGTCTGTCTGAAGTAGGATATCACCCGAAACGTCACCCATTCCTTCTCTCCTGAGATGCTGCCTGTCTTGCTGAGTTACTCCAGCATTTTGTGTCTACCAACAGGAAGGACTGCTGTGTAGAAAGGAACTGCAGATGCTGGTTTATACTGGAATCCAAAAACAGAAATGTAATACTGAGTCTCTATAAGGTGCTGGTCAGGCCTCATTTGGAGTACTGTGAGCGAATTTGGGCCCTATATCTGTGGAAAGATGTGTTGGCTCTGGAGATGGTCCAGAGGAGGTTTACAAAAATGATTCCAGGAATGAGTGGCTTAGCATATGATGAGCGTTTGACAGCACTGGGCATCTACTTGCTGGAGTTTAGAAGGTTGAGGGGGGAACTCATTGAAACTTATAGAATAATGAAAGGCATAGATCGAGTGGATGTGGAAAGGATGTTTCCACTGGTGGGATAGTCTAGGACCAGAGGTCATAGCCTTAGAATTAAAGGGTGCTCTTTAAAAAAAAAAGGTGAGGAGAAACTTCTTTAGTCAGAGGGTGGTTAATCTGTGGAACTGATTGCCACGAAGGGCTGTGGAAGCCAAGTCAGTGGATATTTTTAAGGCAGAGATAGATAGATCCTTGATTAAAATGGGTGTCAAGGGTTATGGAAGAAGGCAGGAAAATAAGATTAGGAGGCAGAGATCAGCCATGATGGAATGGCAGACTTGAAGGGCCAAATGGCCTATTCTACTCCAAAAACTTGTGAAAATGATAGAAACAAAGTGCTGAAGTAACTCAACTTGTCAGGCAGCATTTCTGGAGAAAATGGATGGTTAACGGTTTGAGTCGGGACCCTTTTCCAGACTACTTCTCTGAAGATGGGTCCAGACCCGAAACGTCACCCATCCTTTTTCTCCTGAGATGTTGTCTGACCCAGTGCGAAGAACATGGAAGGACAAGCTCATGTTCAGCTTGCAGCAGTGACACCAGGGGAACCCTGATCCTAATGCATAAAATGCACAGATACCAGTTGCCATACAGGCTTATGTTATAGAACATCTATGGTGGCCTGGTCTAAACATGGGCAGAAATGAAAAAAAAAATTCTGGTTACAATATATTCATAATGGATTGGGAAGGAAAAGGAAATAAAGTGTGCAAGGCAGTACTGATGAAATATGTCAAATCTAGCTGAATGTCAACTGGACAGAATACCAGCTGTGACCACTGTTGGCCTCTAAATGCATTGACCAGATGTAGAGAACTGCCCTACTTAAACTCCACTCCCTCAAGTCGGATGTTGAAGTATGGATATCAAGTAGCCTAGTATTGGGGCTCCACCCGACAACACCTCTGACAACCCCAACAGAATACAGGGCTGAGCTGACAGCTTCGTCAGCTGACAAAACACCAAGTACTCTGACATATTCATTTATAAATAGTAAATTTTAAGCAAATTATTAAAGTACAGAAATATTAAACAAAATATTTTCAGAAAACACAACGGTTAAAATAAATGGAAATATGAAGCAAGTAAAGGGCCTGTCCCACTTACACGATTTTTTTGGTGACTTGCCGGCATCCATTCATTTTGATGAACCCACAAGAGTGGGCTCTGCCAACAGACACCATGCAATTTATGCAGGAATGGTGCAAGTGTCTTTTCAGGTACATAAATTTAACTATTTAGAGGTGTTTAAATCTGTATTTAAATCTACTCATGCAGCATTATTCTGTCCGACTTTAATATTACCTTCTCATTTACGCAGGGAGAGCTTTCACGGATTTATTAATTATTGCTGACTAACTTGATTGATAAAGTAGCAGAGAAGGTAGATGAAGTTAGTGCAGTAAATGTTTGGCTTTCAAATTACTTTAAAGTGGTTCAAGAAGGAGATCTAGTTGTAAAATAGAAGCAGTGACATTAACAATTTGTTATTTATGGAATATGAAATTAGAAGATAATGGGGACATACATAAAGTAATATACTTTGGAAGAACTAAATAATAAAATCTTTGGCAAAGGAAATACGCCAGTCCTTAAACGATTCAGGAAAAAAGACTGCCACTGAAGTCAATGCCGAGCAGAATGAGCGCACTGGCAATTGACTTCTAACTCATTTTGATTTCCGTACCCAAGATCACAACATGGAAGGTAAAAATATAATATAAAAGAAAAAGGGAGTGTTTCTCTGGAACCATTGCTTACATAGAAGCTTGATCCACTCCATTATTTTTGATATTGAAACAGATGCCTATCAACATATTCCATTTCCCAACAAGATCAATTTTCTTTAACTGTTTCAGTATTTTGACTACAAGTTCGATTATTCTCCATATCTCTAATACCATCAGTGACAGAACAGTTGATATTTGATTCGACAAGTTTAATGATATTTGAGCTCGAGGGAGAACCACACAGATAAGTATCAGTAATTGCCAGGAGATGACAAATGTCAAGTTTGTAACCAAGATGCAATCACAAAATGTAATGAAAAACTAAAATTGGCAAGATTGAATGTAATACACCATTCTAATGTAACAAAGACATATTTCAAATATTATCTCTATGGCATGGGTGCTAACAGTTGGAATCAATGCCAGAGAGATTAAGGTCTATAGTAAGCCATTAATTAGTTAGGGATCCATTGTTTGCATGGTGCATCTCCCACTATACACATATACACACATTGCCTGCCAGTAAAAAAATATTATTACCAAGTGCAATGTCATGTAACTCCAGCAATTTATGCTAATGTATTCAGCCACTTGCACCCAGCAGACCATATGTAATAGATAAATGTATGTTTTTAGCTGCTTCTGGGTTGGAAAGTGTTATAATTAAACTTCACATCCAATTTATTTAGTGACACTTGATATTGTTGTTCGACAGCTGCTCACGTCTTTTACTCTCCAACATTTCTGAATCTCCCCAACTTGTATTCATTCTTTTGTTTATCTTTAATCTTCTGCTAATGGATTCACTTTCAGTACAGCAACTGGCAAAATGCAAGTAGAATCATAAATCAAGTATAGCTGTACTACACTCTTTTGAACCACCACTGATATATGGAGGTACATTTAAGGGCTATATAAGGTTGTATCCCTGAAGACAATCCAACCTATTATTCCAAGCACATTCACATGAAGGAGAACATTATTAAAAAGTGGTCAGCTCTGATAAGACTGTTGGCAGTAACAGCTGATGTGTCACAAGAGAGAAACAGACAGATAAGGTTTTTATCATTCTGCTTCCCAGTTCGGCTTTAAAGTGGTATTAAATTCTATATTCTATCCATTAACAAAACTGCTTGCATTCAGCTTTTTTTTAATCATCCAAGTTTTTAGATTTCTTCCAAGTCCAGTGTTTATTGCCCATCCCTGCAGTAATTGCCATACAGGTGGTGGAGGTGACCCGCCTCCTTGAAAAGCTGCAGTGCCTCTGGTGAAATTACTCCCACAGTGCTGTTGTTTCAGGAGTTCCCGGCTTCAGACAGAGTGACAATGAAAGACCATATATATATATATATATATATCCTAGTCAGGATGTTGCACAGCCTGGAAGAGATCCTACAGATAGCGGTGTTACTATACCGCTATCTGCAGGATACACAGCATACCACGTGAATAACTGCAGTGGATTTTGTAGCTGACACGCAACAGTGCCACGATTAGTTGGTGGTGCAGGGAATGAATGGTCGTTGTTGAGGTAATTTGTCCGGGATGGTGTCAAGCTTCTCCACAAGGTCCCACATAAGAGATTAGTATGCAAACTTAAAGCACACAGTATTGGGGGTTCAGTATTGATGTGGATAGAGAACTGACTGGCAGACAGGAAGCAAAGAGTAGGAGTAAACGAGTCCTTTTCAGAATGGCAGGCAGTGACTACTGGGGTACCACAAGGCTCAGTGCTGGGACCCCAGCTATTTACAATATATATTAATGATTTGGATGAGGGAATTGAATGCAATATCTCCAAGTTTGCGGATGACACGAAGCTGGGGGGCAGTGTTAGCTGTGAGGAGGATGCTAGGAGGCTGCAAGGTGACTTGGATAGGTTGGGTGAGTGGAAAAATGCATGGCAGGTGCAGTATAATGTGGATACATGTGAGGTTATCCACTTTGGTGGCAAAATCAGGAAAGTAGACTATTATCTGAATGGTGGCCGATTAGGAAACGGGGAGATGCAATGAGACCTGGATGTCATGGTACATCAGTCATTGAAAGTAGGCATGCAGGTGCAGCAGGCAGTGAAGAAAGTCAATGGTATGTTAGCATTCATAGCAAAAGGATTTGAGTATAAGAGCAGGGAGGTTCTATTGCAGTTGTACTGGGTCTTGGTGAGACCACACCTGGAGTATTGCGTACAGTTTTGGTCTCCTAATCTGAGGAAAGACATTCTTGCCATAGAGGGAGTACAGAGAAGGTTCACCAGACTGATTCCTCGGATGGCAGGACTTTCATATGAAGAAAGACTGGATAGACTCGGCTTGTACTCGCTAGAATTTAGAAGATTGAGGGGGGACCTTATAGAAACTTACAAAATTCTTAAGGGGTTGGACAGGCTAGATGCAGGAAGATTGTTCCCGATGTTGGGGAAGTCCAGAACAAGGGGCCACAGTTTAAGGATACGCGGGAAGTCTTTTAGGACCGAGATGAGAAAATCATTTATTACACAGAGAGTGGTGAATCGGTGGAATTCTCTGCCACAGAGGGTAGTTGAGGTCAATTCATTGGCTATATTTAAGAGGGAGTTAGATGTGGCCCTTGTGGCTAAAGGGGTCAGGGGGTATGGAGAGAAGGCAGGTATGGGATACTGAGTTGAATGATCAGCCATGATCATATTGAATGGCAGTGCAGGCTCAAAGGGCCGAATGGCCTACTCCAGCACCTATTTTCTATGTTTCTATGTTTCTCGAGTTAGTCAGTTAAGCAAGTGGAGATAGTCCAGAACAAGGGGTCACAGTTTAAAGATAAGGGGGAAATCTTTTAGGACCGAGATGAGGAAAACTTTTTTCTCACAGAGTGGTGAATCTCTGGAATTCTCTCCCGCAGAAGGTAGTCGAGGCCAGTTCATTGGCTATATTTAAGAGGGAGTTAGATGTGGCCCTTGTGGCTAAAGGGATCAGGGGGTATGGAGAGAAGGCAGGCACAGGATACTGAGTTGGATGATCAGCGATGATCATATTGAATGGTGGTGCAGGCTCGAAGGGCCGAATGGCCTACTCCTGCACCTAATTTCTATGTTTCTATGTTTCTATTACACTCCAGGCCCATGTCTTGTAGACAGGGGATGGTTTAGTTTAGTTTAGAGATACAGTGCAGAAACAGGCCCTTCGGCCCACCGAGTCAACGCCAACCAGCAATCCCCACACACTAACTCTATCCTACACACTCTAGGGACAATTTACAATTTTACCAAGCCAATATTCCAACAAACCTGCGCATCTTTGGAGTGTGGGAGGAAACCGGATCTCCTGGAGAAATCCACGCTGGTCACGGGGAGAATGTGCAAACTCTGTACAGACAGCACCCGCTGTCAGGTTCAAACCCGGGACTGTGGCGCTGTAAAGCAGTAGCGTTACCACTGCGCTATCGTGTCACCCCGCGGGTTTGGATGTGTAAGGAAGTCAGTCACTGGAGGATTGAGAATCTCTGACCAGCTCTTGAAGCTGTTCTGTGGGTGGTCAAGTTCAGTTTCTGGTTATTGATTACCCCCAGTACATCATTGATGGGTAATTCACTATGGCAATGCCAATGAATGTCAAGGATCAAAGATTCAAATCTGCAAGAATGCTTGCTTATAAAAAAGAAAATCAGCCCATGCCTGAATACTGTCTCGGTCTTGCTGCATTCATTTATTTAGGAGCTGCAAATGGACCATCCACATTTCTCATGGAAAGAAGATCATTGCTGAGACAAATGGAAAGTGGGTTAATGGAGTTTAGTTTAGATAAATGCGAGGGGTTGCATTTTGGGAATCAAACCAGGGCAGGACTTTTACTGTCAATTGTAGGACCCTGGGGAGGGCTGGTGTGTGGAGGCATCATGGCGTGTAGATGCAGTTCTTTGAAAGTGGTGTCACGGGTAAATAGGGCAGTCAGCAAGGCTTTTGGTACATCTGCATTCATCAATCAGGGTAGTGAGTGTAGAAGTTGGGATAGTCTTCCTCCCTTGACTTCATCCAGGGACCCCGACAGTCCTTTCAAATGAGGCAGACGTTTACTTACACCTCCTTACTTACTGCATCCGGTGCTCCCGATGTGGGCTCCTCTTAATCAGCGAGACCAAGTGTAGATTTGGCAATCGTTTCGCTGAACACTTGCGCTCAGTTCACCTTTACCTATGTGATCTCCCGGTTGCCAAACATTTTAACCCCTCTTCCCATTCCCATACTGGCCTTTCTGTCTTGGGCCTCCTCCATTGTCAGAGCGAGGCCACATACAAATTGGAGGAACAGCACCTCACATTTCATTTGGGTAGATTAAAACCCAGCAGTATGAATATTGATTTCTCAAATTACAAGTAACCTCCTGCGTTTCATCCCCCCCCCCCCCCCCCCCCACCCCCACCTCCCACACCATTGTAGTACTACAAGTTGCACTGTTTGCACCCTCGTATCCCTGTCATTAGCAAATCTTCTCCAGCCAACAATGGACTCCAGCTTTCCTGGGTCATATGTTGCTGGCCCCGGTTTTGTTCTGGCCTGCTCTAGCTCTCAGTCTGAAGAAGGGTTCCAACCTGAAACATGTATTCCTTTTCTCCAGAGATGCTTCCTGACCCACTGATTTACTCCATCATTTTGTGTCTATCTTCGGTATATACCAACAGCTCTGGTTCCTTCCAACACAGAAGTTGGGATCTTATTACAGTCATGTAGACTCGTTGATGAGGCCTGATTTGGAGTTCTATGGGTTTTTTTTGTCACCCTGTTATAGGAAAGATGTTGTTAGTCCAGAAAGAATGCAGAAAAGGTTTAAGACAACGAGGGCCTGAGCTGTCAGGAAAGGTTTGGCAAGCTCAGACTTTATTCCTTGGAGTGCAGGTGGCTGAGAGATGACCTTAAATAGGGGAATAGAAAGTGTGAAATTTATGGAGTTTTCTTACCCAGGGTAGGGAAATGTCTAAAATACCTGGGAGTGTACCTGGACAGTAAACTGGACTGGTCCAGGAATGCTGAGGACCTGTACAAGAAGGGGCAGAGCCAACTGTACTTTTTGAGAAGGCTCTGCTCCTTAAACATCTTCAGTGAGATGCTACAGATGTTCTACCAATCGGTGGTAGCCAGTGCCATCTTCTTCTCTGTCGTGTGCGGGGGCAGCAGGGCGAAGGCTGCGGAGCCAATAGGATCCACACACTCATCAGGAAGGCTGGCTCCATCCAGGGTACGGAGTTGGATTCATGGGAGGTGGTCTTCGAGAGGAGGATGCTCCTCAAACTGTGGAGTATCCTGGACAATACAGCTCACCCCCTCCATGGTAGACTGGTCAACCTGAGGAGTACCTTCAGCAACAGACTGGTTCCACCAAGATTCAGGGCAGAATACCACTGGAGATCCTTCTTCCCTGTGGCTATCAAACTTTACAACTCCTTCACCTTCTGTTTTGGCATTTTGCACCTAATTGACAGGGTCTGCAGATTTACTAATTCTTTTCTTGCAAATTGTATCTTGGCTCTAGACACATTGGCATCACTCGGCAGCTTGTCCCAGGTCTGCAGAGAGCAATTACAAATTGACCAAATCTCCCACCAGCCCTGAAGCTTTTACCCCATTTTAAAGTCCTAGCCTCTCCAATCTGGCCAGGATTAACATTCCTTCCTTATTATCATATTTGATAACCATTTATGATAACCAAATAGTTCAATAATCAGCTAACCAGATATACATAAGTGTGTCCTTTACATTTCCCATCTATCAGCAACACAAGATGATGATGTTTCTTCCCAGAATCTTGTCAAGCATCCCGAGTTTTCATGGGCATAACTTCATAAGTTCCGTCTAATGAATCTTCACCTCCTGTGTTTTTGTGGGTGTGAATTCCCTCTATCCATGTTGCTGCCCAGTTTTTCATCACCTTCCACAGTCGAACCAAAAACCTAAAAATTCCTGAAAAACTTGGGACAAAGCAAGTTACCATCATGCACTCATGCTTTCCCATACATTATCTATAGTTCTGCAATACTATCCCTATTTGAACCTATTGTATTATCCTATTACCAGATCCCTATTCCTATTCTGTTCCCTAATATGCTCTTTATTATTCTAGGATCAACACTAATTAGCCATCTTCATACTCACACGATGTTATAATATGTATATCTGATGATGGGTAATCATATAAATTTCAACCGGTTTAGTCCAGATTTCCCTACAGGCGTGACTAATTTAAAGCAAACCATGATAAATGTTCCAATTTAACCAAATTCAGTCTCAGCCTTCATTTTACTATTTCAAATTTCAGTGTCCATCTCATCCTTCTCATTCCACACATTGTAGCCGATAATACAATTCCATTCCAATTCCTGTGGAATTCCCAGCTGTTCAAATTTAAACAATCAATTTCCATATGCTGTCAATTTCATCATAAATCCAATCAGGATGCCAAATCGAGGGACAATTTCTTTCCACCTTGATAATAGAAGCCGCTTTGCCATCAAGGGTTAAACAATTCAAATCCATCGGTCAAATATGCATCGGCTCTCCTATTCTCAATACCGATTCAAGTTTTCCCTCTAATTTACTAAGTCTCTCCTCCATTACCTCTTCTTATTTATATATGTCTCCTCACTATGTTAACTTGTTACTGTGTTGATTCTCTACAATGTTGACTTTTTACTCTATTGGCTCTTTACTATGTTGACTTTGTTCTTTGTCTAGAGGTTCTTGCTGGTACTAGTTCTTTTTATCTCGAAGTAATTCTTCTGACTGGTTAGTATTGATTTTCCGAGGGGAACATAAAATTTCAGTCTACCTCATCATTTTATACTACCGCCTTACATTTCCAGGGTATGTCTTAATTCCTGATATCCGCTAGGGTCTGTCCATTCCTTGATAGTAACTAAATAGTCCAGTCCTATCTTCGACTATCCTACTATGGGTGAGACAAGAGAAGAATGCCAAACAGTCAATTCTCTAACAATTTTAAGACTGTATCCCATAAGTCCTCTTTAAATGAATTTACTAATAATTAAATTTTGGCGCAAAGTGAGTATTTTGCCCCGAACCACAGAGAAATTCATTTTTTATTCAGATCCAATTCTAAAGAGGAGCTATCCCAATAGGCGTTACGAGGTCAGTGTTGTTTCTCTTAAAGATGATTAGTGTCTTTTATTCTCCTGCCTTTTCTTTCTCCAATAGTTAGGTGATATTAAAGTTGAGCAAGGAATCAAGGAACGGACTAGGGTAGGTCCTTTCTTCTTTTTTTCTGATGGTAGTTTCAATTACAAGGCAGTGGGGATTCTGAGGAGCAGCTCTCTCTGTCTGCTGGCCTTCCCAGATATATCTTACAGTGCAGGACAGTATCAGTTCCTCCTGCTGGTCACCTGTTTCTGGGGAGCGACATTACCTTTTGCTGTCTTCTTCACGTTCTTAAGGGGTCTGTGCAATTTTTACCTCACTCTCCAGATAGTATCTCATCGATATACTGTCCTGCAGGCACAAACTCAGTAACACATTAATATAATATCTTCTTTCCCCACTCCCGTTCCTCCTGCACAGTAAGTTTGTTTCTTCTCTCCCTAGTGCCATTTCCATTTCTTAGTTGCCATCCCTTCTCATGCTAGCTACTGTGTTCCTTTTCTTACTTTCTTGATTGCCCCTTGGTTTTACTTTAATCCTGCTATGTTCTGCCTTCTTGCTGGTCACTCCTTGCTCCAGTGACCTAATTGGGTGCAGTTGAAACAAGCTCCTTGATTTACAATCTTCTTTGCTCCAAGGGGTTTTCTGGGGTAGTCATAAGATGGTTTATATTTTTCTTCTGTGAGATTTTCAGTTTTTAATACAAAAGTACATTCAATTTGTTCATTCTGGTAAATTATTTGAGGGGGGTCTAGAGTAGGGGTCATGTCTCCACGACCGCAATGCCAGAGCCGGTTGGTGAGTCGGGACTGAGAAAATGGGTTAGCTTGAGTAAACGGTGTGTGACCTCAGTTCCTGACATTCAGGCCATCTCTCTCTCTGGTTTCTTGGGTCCCAGTAATCTCTTGAACTAAAGGACCTCCCATAATTCCTTGGATTTCGGATGTTTCTATATTTTCTAGGATCTCTAAATTCTTTGTAATCCTGGAAATCCCTTCTTTGACCCTCTCTTTCATTCCCTCCTTTGTTGGACAGGCCCGACTCCAATGTCCCATTCCCCCATATGTATAGCATTGATTAGGCAACATGGTTGATCTTATTCTTCCCCTGGGTTTCATTGGAATGGGTTCTAAATTGGGAGTGTAGTGGTGATAACAATCTGAGTAATCTGGGACCCTAATTTCTCCCAATCCATAATTTGCTGGTACTCTGGGAATCCATGGTTAAGTTAGATTTTGGTAATTCTTCCTTGGCTGTGCATTCACTTGCTCTCCTAGTTACAGGATCATTTTCTAGGTTCCGACCTCCCTTCCAATAATATCTCACAGCTCTGGCTATTTGACTGGCTCGGTTCTCAGACCAGTTCCCGTTATCAGTTTTAATTAAATCCGCTTCTTTAGTGGAGAGACAATTCAACAAGATAACTAATATTGAGGGGAAATTGCTCCATTCTGATAATCTAAATCACCTGATTGGTCCATATACAATTTTGAAAAATGGTCTAGAAATTTGTCTGTTCCTTCACCCTTCTCTGGTTTTATTTCCAGAACTTTTGTTTCTGAAATCTTGTTTCTGAAATGTTTTTTGCAAGGACCGTTAAAACAGCCTCTTCTCTTGCACTGTCATCCATTACTGCCTTTGCCAATGTCTCATAAGTCGGGTGTCCTTGGGCTACTAGAAATTTGGTATTCTCAGTTGGAGTAATTATCTGTTGTATGGTCTCTCACAAATCCCGGGAATCTGCATGATATACACGCATTGTGGTTTGTAAATAATCTATAAAGGCAGCAGGTGACTTCATCCTATCGGGGATTCTGTATAGTACTGCCATTATTTCATGGGGCTTCCACGGCATATGGGCGTCTGTGGCACGGGGATTATTCATATTCACTGCGCTGGCCGAATCCACTGTACCTATCCCTTCCCTTACTGGTAACTGCCTATGGGATACCTGTTCAATTTGTAAGCTTTCGGTTACGTCAAAATCTATTTCGGTATCTAAATTTACTGTCTCACCCTCAGATAAATCTTCCTGTTCGTTAGGAGTTTCCCGATACTTCCCGAATAAATCATTCCTTTCTACTCGAGTAATCTGTCTAGGTTGTGGATTACAGAAATACTCTGGCGGTTGCACTATATCTAACATACCTTTCTTTTCTTTATACACCAGAGCTAACCTTTTCGATCTACTCCGGGTGCCATAAAACACTGGATGATCTATCAACGATGGCATGGATAGGATCGAAGGATCTGGTACCTCAGAATCTGCCGTTAGTAGAATCTGTCCAGATGTAGAATCTGCAGGAGTTGTTATAGATTCTGCAGACCTAAAATATTTATTACAGACACAAGTCATACACGATACTAGTGAAGCCTTGGAAACACAACAAAAACATGGTGGGAGCTGCAAACTTCCACTGGCGTTAACATTTGTCCATTCTTCTAAATATTCATCTTCTTCCCCCTCGAAGTCAGCACTAACCATCAGATTCCTAATATTTAATTTTACAGGGCTACTTTTCTTCCAGGAGATCCAACTTTTCCTTGTTCTGAGTGTTTCCCTTCATCTCCACTCCTGTCCTTCCCACAGCCTGGAGGTCAATCTACTTTACATTCTTTTAGTGCTAATCCAGGTTTAGCGATCGCCTTTTCCCAACTAGTCATTCTCTTAACCTCCTTATTCACCTTTCGTTCCTCAAAATATTTTCTCCATAACCCTAATAATTCTTTTGCACCTTCATTATTACTATGCTGCCAAATGATCCATTCTATGTATTTTATTCCTCTTACTGTTCTAAATCCCCCCGGCGGTCATAGCTTATTTCCTAATTTCTTATTTAATGCTCCTGATAAATTTCTTAATTTCTCTGCCGTGAGGAGACTCATTACACATTAGTTGCAATGGGCTCTTTTCCTCTTCTGTTACATCTATTTCTACATTATTCCCCATGCTTCCGAACAACTGAAACATAACTTTTAAATCCTTTGTTTTGATTCCTAAATGTACCCAGATCGCTCCGAAGACAGTGTCTAATGGTTTAAAGCGACTGCAACCTTGCATCTCGTTACTCCTTTGCTCCACCAATCTTATTCTCTTATTCAAATTCTTCTTCTATCTCCCACATGTCCACACCCTTTCAACCTTATAACATTCTCAATCCCCAGTCACTCAGGAACCAGAGTACTCCAGGGAACAATCAAACACATCCAAACACAATCAAACACACTCCCACACTCATTTAATCCTCAATCAAAACATCCAAAAATGATCTTCAGACACATATGTAACACAGTCCACAAGCAGGATAACACGCTACCTATCACTATCAGGCACAACCACACTCTTAAATAAACCACAAACATTTATTTATTATAAACAACGCACTAAAAAATCTTCCTCGTGGCGCAATCAATCAGCGGGATGACTCCTCCCCAAATGCAGCTATCGAAGGAGAACAGCCCCTGATCGAACCACCATGATTCAGATTCCTACAATACAAATCTTAAACAAATACAAATATTTTACTCAAACACACTCTTACTTTAAGTTTCTAAATCCGTAAACACGCACACAAGCAGCAACACAAATGACGGTCCTCGGACTTAACACGATCTAAATCTTAACTTTTAATTCTTAATACACTTTTGTTTATTTACATACACAGAACATTTACAAAATCCGGATCCTATGACAATACGAAAAGCTAGATTTTTACAATTTATAAAATGATTTAAAGCACCAGCGCACTGTTCACGAGCACTCAATCTCAACGCCGAGGCACACTGTTATCACTCAGTGAACCTCTCTCTCTGATACCGAAGATTTTCCCCTTCCTAGTTTACACTTTGCTGAGGGGTACTACTCCTTAAATGACTACTTTTCCTCCCAAATGTTGCTATCCCTCTGCTAAAACTGACTTCTATAGGGAGACCTCTATCCCTCCTCTCTAAGTTCGACAGAATTAGGGGTACCCTTCGCTATTCGGATTACTTTTCATCAAGTAAATCAGGTTCCCGTCTCTCAGGTACTTTTCGCTATCAGGTACAAGTCAACAATCGACCAGAGGGTTACTATTCACTGTTGATCTGCCGCTATTCGGAATCAGTCACACATTCACCAACTCCGAAGTTCTATATAGGAATTCAAATTCCATCTTACTGGCAGAACTTCAATATGAAAATCAGTATTTGAAAATTTGGCCTTGCAAATATAGACTTGAACTCAAACTCCTAATTTTAATGCGTATCTCTTCTACTACGCGGGCTCTCGAATCAAACTAAAATTGCCCAGTTGAATTCTTGAATGGACTGGAGTATTCCAGCCAATCTATACTCTGTCTGTCCAAGCCTGATACCTTTGCGAGATTCTTCATCTGTCACTTCAGGTAGAGACCCAGATACCTTCATGCAGATACTCCTCTCTGCTGGACACTGAGGATTCAGCGCCTAGCCGCTTCGTGCGGTGAGTTATCAATGCCTATTTTCAGAGCGCACCTTTGCAATTCACGCTCCCAGCAAAGATACGATCAAAGGCTGGACCTGTATTTTAATACCCCACCAATTTGTATACCAAGTCTAACCCTGTGCCACTCCTCGCCCAATGAAGCACGTTTGGCTCTCATTAAAGCAGCTACAGTCTGCCAACTACGACCAAAGTTTTGGGCCTCTAACCCAGGAAAGCGACTCTAACTGCATTTTGTTGTCTCTGTACTGTACACTGACAATGACAATTAAAGTTGAATCTGAATCTGAATCTGTATCTAACCCAACCCCAGCAGGGCCACTAATCCCACCCTGGTTTTATGGGCCCCTAACCCAAAGGCGTTCTGTGGTTGCTAGACTCTGTTTCAATGATCTTGATTAGACCCTTTCCCAAGCCCACGAATAATCGATCCGCTCCGATAAATGAAGTGCCAAAAATCGATGCGAAAACCTCACCGTGGGCCCGATTTCTGCACTCG
Organism: Leucoraja erinaceus; assembly: GCF_028641065.1. Lineage (NCBI taxonomy): Eukaryota > Metazoa > Chordata > Chondrichthyes > Rajiformes > Rajidae > Leucoraja > Leucoraja erinaceus. The sequence goes on from NC_073381.1 coordinate 58,746,686, forward strand.
CGATCGAAACAGATCCACCCTTGATCGCAAACTTGTGTTTGGGGGTCTTTTGAGATCCAGGACGAGCCCCCAATGTAAATTGCTCATTTTTAAGCTTCCCCCCAGTCTAGTTTTAGTAAAAACACCGAATCAAGCACTTGAAACAACTAATCTTTATTTTTTTTAAAGCGCAATTGCAGTTCAACAACTGTACCTATCCCACCATGGGTTCAATCCTCGTATCTGCCTGCTTAAGCCCTCTCGGCCTCGCTCAGCCAGAGACACTTCAAAAGGTCACGCAGTCCCAAGCGCTCTCCCAGAAGATCGACACTGGACATCATGGTAGTGGACTTTTATATGTCCTGGGACGAGGGGCCGAACCACATGGGGGTGGTCTCTTAATAATCCAATTACAGATATCGATTAACACCGTACATAACAGACATTTCCCTCTCAATAATACAGCAGCTCAATACATTGTATTCAAACCGGACTTCGCAAGGAAGCCAAACATTTACCCTGATCTGCCAGAAACCTAGACAAGGCTCAATACCTCATCCAATCAACGGTCAGCAAAGTTGAACTCTGCAACATTAATTACAATTATTTGCAAGGTGTATGTCTGGTTTGCAGCCATCCAATCCATTCAATGCATTTTGCACCTAATTGACAGGGTCTCCAGATTTTCTTATTCTTTTCTTGAAAATTGTATCTCAGCTCTAGACACACTGGCGCCACTCCACAGCTTGTCCCAGCTCTGCAGAGAGCAATTCCAAATTTACCAAATCTCCCAGTAGCCCTGAAGCTTTTAACCCATTTCAAAGTCCTAGCGTCTCCAATCTGGCCAGGATTAACAAAGTCATATGCATGGGTTCTGAAACAATTAAATTCTTAGTTCTACATGCATATTGAAAGAAATCACCAAATTAATACAACAAATGATTGGTTATTCTGGGTAAACTAGACCATGTTAATGAAAGCCAAAGTTCATAATGCATCCTCAGTACAATAGTAGTAAGGTAGGATGTAGGGTGTGGGGGGGGGGGGGCTGAGTTACATTGTGCAAAGTGGCACAAGAGCCTGATGGTTCACTCTGCTCAACCTTACCTCAATAACATCGCACAAAGTGTTTGCACAATGAATTCTTATTTCCATTATAGATGCAACTTAAATATATTGAGAAAGAAGTTTGATAGTACATACCAAGTCATGAGGTTGTTAAGCAAAACCTTAGTTTACTGATTGTGTTCCTCAACAATCAGGTTCAATAAACCAGGTCTGGTGTGCAAAAGATAGCTTGGCCGTGTTCAAGGTGAGATTGGGAGTCCTGTTATACTACATTGTCAATGGATCAGTGGTTAACCAGAAATTATATAAAAATTAATGTTTCAGTATCAACGTTAGTTCTCCAGTCAGGTGTGATCTCTACGCTTGACTCATTAACTGGCATAAAACAGGAACATTGGTCAATAATAGTAAGGCAAAGGGGTCAAAGTGACATCAAAATTATATTCCTACCATGGTGTTAAAACAAAAGGCTTCTCAATTGGAACCCAATTGCGGAGGGGATGGTCTCTGCGGAAGGCAGAAAGGGGTGGAGATGGGAAGATGTGACTAGTGGTAGGATCTTGTTGGAGGTGGCAAACATGTCGGAGGATTATGTGTTGTATGCGACGGCCGATGGGGTGTAAGGGAAGGAATAGGGAGACTCTGTCCTTATTGCAACTGGGGGGGGGGGGGGGGGCAAGGGCAGAGCTGCGGGGTACTGAGGAGACACGAGTGAGGGCCTCATCTATGACGAGAGAGGGGAATCCTATTCCCCAAAGAATGAGGACATCTCTAATCTCCTGGTGTGGAACACCTCATCTTGGGCACAGATGCGGCAAAGACGGAGGAATTGAGGGTAGGATATAGAGTCTTTGAAGGAAGCAGGGTGGGAGGCCTATTGGAAACAACATTTATTTTGACACTTTCTTCATTGAGTTTATGTGGCTGAGAGTCTATTAAACAAATTGCATATGGTTCATTTGTCACTCAATTCATTAGTCCATTTAAATGACCATTGAGAGAATAGACATACCTCACAGGTGTAGTGGGATAACTTCATTTGACGCTGAAGTTTGGAAATAGAAGGAATTTTAAAAATCTGATTTTGCACAATCATATTATTCATGTTGTCAAGATGCTTCATTTCTTAGCAACATCATGAACATTGTGGAGGGATGTTCAAGTTGAATTCTATAATGTGTTGTGTCATATTTCTTTTTTTTAATTTTTCTATGGATGTACGGAAACTTTATTTTTTTTTCTGTAAAGCACGTTGGTTTCAACACGAGTTGATTTAAACCGGCTATATTAATAAAATTTACTTACTTACTTATCACTGAATACAAAAAGTTGAAACAAAATCCTGAAATTTTAAGTAAGAATCACTCCACATACAATGCTGCAGCAGGTTTAAAAATATGCAAAAGTGCCAACTTTATAGAATGTTTAAAGATGTTTGATTAAACTAACAATGGCACTAAAATTAAGAAGCACCATCGTAGAAGACTGAAAGCAGACAACTTTTAAGTTGTGAGAGTTTAGTTTTAACTTTAGGGAATCAGGCATCGTTTCAGACCTACCTGCTTCCTCTGTGAGATTTTCACAGCAACACATCTTCAATCAACTGTGCTCCAATCTCTCTGCACTGCACCCGAGGAGGAGCCTGATTTGTTGAGGACCTATGTGTAATCAGAGATTATTTAAGTGGTGAGTCACTGAATACTTAACAAATGTTCTTACTGTACTGCATTTAAAAAATGATGTACATGACAAAATCAAATTGAAATAAAAATACCTGTCAAGTGAAAAAAGGGCTTTGAATTATAAACATTGTGTAGGCAGGAAACTAGTTGAACCTTGAAAGCTGTGTGATCAACATTTTTTTAGAAAATTAAATTTCTCATTAAATACAAATGTCAAGTGATTTTTTTTTAAATTTGAGGGCACATACTTTTCAATCCTTTTATACAGTTATTGGTTAAATCTGAGGATTGCAGAGTTAAATTACGTAGGAGCTTTGTAACACAGGTCGGATTCATTCCGATTCTTAATTATCATTCACGTCATTAATCTTCTTGTAAATGGTAAAAATTAAGAGTTGACTGAATGCACAGTCAGCTGTGAGTCATTTCAATAAACTATTTTCTGCTGGTAAGTGCAATAGATTATGTCCCCCTCATTCTGGCAATAAAGTGTATAGAGTACCTCCCTGATCCCAGGAAGGGGCTTATCTGAGCAAGACATATTAATTTATGATCATATCATTTAAATGAAATGTTAATAATTTGAAATATTAAAATAGGAAATGAGAAGTGAACAAGTCTGATCGCACAATGTAGCAAGGTTACCAAGATAAATTCCACTGCAAATGCAGATACAGGCATTTAAAATTAAATGAAAATTGGCATCAATATTTTAGTGTGCTGGAGGGTCCACCAGGATCACATGGTAAATCTGACAGCGAGCTAGCTCTTCCCCCAAATCTGCAGACCTTACTCCTGCCTGTACCTTCCTGTTCTCGAATTTCTGTGTAAGTGGACAGCAATTTGTTCAGATCACAGGCTGTGCCTGCTCATGGTCCCAGCAGTCTCTTGTACAAGACCATTGGCTCTAGTCCTGTCGCTACTTAAGCCGGCTGCCACAGGAATGTGAACATCCAGTAGGAAACTGACCAGTCTTGGCCCCGTTCACTTCAGGTCATTTGCTTCCTTAGGAGAAGGTGACAATTGCTGAAAACGGTTGTATTCTAACCGACCATCACACACTGTCCATCAACTGAACAATGAAGAATTAATTTTGGACGGCACACTAAAGTATTGGAGTAACTCAATGGGACAGGCAGCATCTCTGGAGAGAAGGAATGGGTGACGTTTCGGGTTGAACAAAAAGTCTAAAGAAGGGTTTTGACCCAAAACATCACCCTTTCCTTCCCTCAAGAGTTACTCCAGCATTTTGTGTCTATCTTCGGTTTAAACCAGCATCTGCAGTTCCTTCCTAAACACACACCAAAGTGTTGTTAGCTGAAGATAACTGAATAGCAAAGATTAAGAGCTGAATTCATAATCATCAAGATGCTGCTGTTTATAGATTATGTTACTTTAACATCTGCTAATATCCTACTTAAATAAAAATTGCAAAAATCCATCTCAATGAAAGCAGCCTAATAGACTCCATACTAAGTCAATCCTCAGTAAAAAAAATATAGCAATATGTGAAGAGTCAGTTCAGGCACATACCCAGAACAGCAAATAATGAGAGGACTTCATGGAGAAAGAAGAATATACGTGATTAATAAATGTAGAATTAAACCAATAAATTGATAGGCTAGTTCAACTGTGAGCATGTAGGCTTCTCTGTAACAACCCAAAGGTTTGCTGCAAGGTTAATATCCACGCATGTTCTCCTTCCAGAGAGTTGTAACCAGAAGATGAGTTGCAGAAATCTTGAGGAAATATATTAGAAACATAGAAACATAGAAAATAGGTGCAGGAGTAGGCCATTCGGCCCTCTGAGCCTGCACCGCCATTCAATATGATCATGGCTGATCATCCAACTCGGTATCCTGTACCTGCCTTCTCTCCATACCCCCTGATCCCTTTAGCCACAAGGGCCACATCTAACTCCCTCTTAAATACAGCCAATGAACTGACCTCAACTACCTTCGGTGGCAGAGAATTCCACAGATTCACCACTCTCTGTGTGAAAAATGTTTTTCTCATCTCGGTCCTGAAGGATTTCCCCTCTATCCTCAAACTGTGACCCCTTGTCCTGGATTTCCCCAACATCGGGAACAATCTTCCTGCATCTAGCCTGTCCAACCCCTTAAGAATTTTGTAATTTTCTATAAGATCCCCCCTCAATCTCCTAAATTCTAGCGAGTACAAGCCGAGTCTATCCAGTCTTTCTTCATATGGAAGTCCTGACATCCCAGGACTTCAGTCTGGTGAACCTTCTCTGTACTCCCTCTATGACAAGAATGTCTATCCTCAGATGTGGAGACCAAAACTCCAGGTGTGGTCTCACCAAGACCCTGTACAAGTGCAGTAGAACCTCCCTGCTCCTATACTCACATCCTTTTGCTATGAATGCTAACATACCATTGGCTTTCTTCACTGCCGGCTGCACCTGCATGCCTACTTTCAATGACTGGTGTACCATGACACCCAGGTCTCGTTTCATCTCCCCTTTTCCTAATCGGCCACCATTTAGATAACAGTCTACTTTCCTGTTTTTGCCACCAAACTGGATAACCTCACATTTATCCACATTATACTGCACCTGCCATGCATTTGCCCACTCACCCAGCCTATCCAAGTCACCTTGCAGCCTCCTAGCATCCTCCTCACAGCTAACCGTGCCCCCCTGCTTCATGTCATTGGAGAGGTTGCATTCAATTCCCTCGTCCAAATCATTAATATATATTGTAAATAGCTGGGGTCCCAGTACTGAGCCTTGCGGTACCCCACTAGTCACTGCCTGCCATTCTGAAAAGGACAAGTTTACTTCTACTCTTTGCTTCCTGTTGCCAGTTCTCTATCCACATCAATAATGAACCCCCAATACTGTGTGCTTTAAGTTTGTATACTAATCTCTTATGTGGGACTGTTGAAAGCCTTCTGAAAGTCCACATATATCACATCCACTGGTTTTCCCTTATCCACTCTACTAGTTACATCCTCGAAAAAATCTATAAGATTCGTCAGACATGATTTACCTTTCGTAAACCCATGCTGACTTTGTCCAATGATTTCACCACTTTCCAAACGTGCTGCTATCCCATCTTTAACAACTGACTCTAGCAGTTTCCCCACTACCGATGTTAGACTAACTGGTCTGTAATTCCCCATTTTCTCTCTCCCTCCCTTTTTATGAAGTGGGGTTACATTAGCTACCCTCCAATCCTCAGGAATTACTCCAGAATCTAAAGAGTTTTGAAAAATTATCACTAATGCATCCACTATTTCTGGGGCTACTTCCTTAAGTACGCTGGGATGCAGCCTATCTGGCCCTGGGGATTTATCGGCCTTTAATCCATTCAATTTACCTAACAACACTTCCCCTTCCCGGCTAACCTGGATTTCACTCAGTTCCTCCATCTCATTTGACCCGCCGTCCCCTGCTATTTCCGGCAGATTATTTATGTCTTCCTTAGTGAAAATGGAACCAAAGTAGTTATTCAATTGGTCTGCCATGTCCTTGTTCCCCATGATCAATTCACCTGTTTCTGACTGCAAGGGACCTACATTTGTTTTAACTAATCTTTTTCTCTTCACATACCTAGACAAACGTTTGCAGTCAGCTTTTATGTTCCCTGCCAGTTTTCTTTCATAATCTATTTTCCCTTTCCTAATTAAGCCCTTCGTCCTCCTCTGCTGGACTGAATTTCTTCCAGTCCTCCGGTAGGCTGCTTTTTCTGGATAATTTGTATGCTTCATCTTTAGTTTTGATACTATCCCTGATTTCCCTTGTTATCCACGGATGCACTACCTTCCCTGATTTATTCTTTTGCCAAACTGGGAGGAACAATTGTTGTAGTTCATCCATGCAGTCTTTAAATGCCTTCCATTGCATATCCGCCATCAACCCTTTAAGAATCAATTGCCAGTCAATCTTGGCCAATTCACGTCTCATACCCTCAAAGTTACCTTTCTTTAAGTTCAGGACCCTTGTTTCTGAATTAACAATGTCACTCTCCATCCTAATGAAGAACTCAACCATATTATGGTCACTATTGCCCAAGGGGCCACGCACAACAAGACTGCTAACTAACCCTTCCTCATTACTCAATACCCAGTCTAGAATAGCCTGCTCTCTCGTTGGTTCCTCTACATGTTGATTTAGAAAACTATCCCGCATACATTCCAAGAAATCCTCTTCCTCAGCACCCCTGCCAATTTGATTCACCCAATCTATATGTAGATTGAAGTCACCCATTATAACTGCTTTACCTTTGTTGCACGCATTTCTAATTTCCTGTTTGATACCATCTCCAACTTCACTACTACTGTTAGGTGGCCTGTACACAACTCCCGCTAGCGTTTTCTGCCCCTTAATGTTTCATAGCTCTACCTATATTGATTCCACATCCTATTGATGTCATTGTTTAATGTGAAGGGGCGTGATTATGGTAAACACTGCTCACCACACCTCTTTCTCATTGTGATATCAGATCCTTTATTATCATGCTGACCTTGAACCTGGATGGATGGATTTCCACAGAACCTTGATAAGAAAGTTACAGGAAACCGCCCCAAAAAAAATTTAAGCTCAGGATTCAGATAACGATATTGATACTTCACAATTTAGCTTAGTTTAGAGATACAGCATAGAAACAGGCCCTTATGCCCACTAAATAAGCGATGACTAGCGATCCCCAGACACTAACACTATCCTACACACAATAGGGACAATTTACAATTTTAACAATTAACCTACAAACCTGTATGTCTTTGGAGTGTGTGAGAGTTATGAATTTATGGAATTCCCTGTCACAGAGGGCAGTGTCACTGGATGGATTTAAGAGAGAGTTACATAGAGCTCTAGGGGCTAGTGGAGTCAAGGGATATGGGGAGAAGGCAGGCACAGGCTATTGATAGGGGATGATCAGCCAATGATCACAATGAATGGCGGTGCTGGCTCGAAGGGCCGAATGGCCTTCTCCTGCACCTATTTTCTATGTTTCTATGAAACCGGAGCTCCCGGAAAAAACCCACGTAAGGCCACAAGAAGAACTTACAAATTCCATACAGACACCACCCATAGTCAGGATCGAACCCAGGTGTTTAGTTCTGTAAAGCAGAAACTCTACCGCTGTGTCATTGTGCTGAGCCCGAAATATATACAAATGTTAAATAAACAAATGCTTAATTTGTGAAGCTGAGGGTTTTGCTCTTATGCGGCTCTTAAAAATATCAGGGACAAATAGCATTTTTTGCTGCTGGATTGTTACTCCCCTACAATAAACGATTTACCTTCCTAATAATTTGCACCACCAGTGTTCATGTGCAAGCACCTGTTTGGTTACTTATACCATCTGTCTCCATACTTTATGCTTCTCTTTTAAATCTACTTCCCCACCCGGTCTGGCACAATCAGAAAACTTGGACAAATTCCACTTAATCCAATTATCAAATAATTTAATATAATTTAAACAGTGCCCCCAGCTCTGGTCCTAGTGGGACTTAATTAATAACAATCAACCACAGTAAAATTGACCCATGCATACCTATACCCTATTCCGTCTTGTAATGATCAGCTATGACAGCCTCAAGCATTTTAGAACCAATAGAGACATTTTTTGTAAGCATGTTAGAATCAATAGACACTTTCAAAGCAGTTACCACCACCAACAACAGTCATTTTTTGTGTGCAGTGCAGCCTTTCAAAGCAGTTACCACCACCACCAACAGCCATTTTTCTTTCAGTGCAGCTATTTAAAAGCAGTTACCACCATCAACAACAGCCATTTTTTTTTTTTGCAATGCAGCCTTTCAAAGCAAATACCACAACCAACAACAGGCAATAGACACGTTTTGCAAACATTTTAGAACAAATAGACACTTTTTGCAAGCTTTACAACCAATAGAGACACTTTTTGCAAGCATTTAGAACCAAATAGAGACACATTTTGCAACCATTTTAGAACCAAATATAGCACTTTTTGCAACCATTTTAGAACCAATAGAGACACTTTTTGAAAGCATTTTAGAACCAATAGAGACATTTTTGCAAGCATTTTAGAACCAATAGAGACACTTTTTGCAAGCATTTTAAAACCAATAGAGACACTTTTTGCAAGCATTTAAAAACCAATAGAGACACTTTTTGCAAGCATTTTAAAACCAATAGAGACACTTTTTGAAAACATTTAAAAACCAATAGACACTTTTTTGCAAGCATTTTAGAAACAATAGACACTTTTTGCAACCATTTTAGAACCACATTAAGGGCACTCGCATTTGAGTAGACATGTGTTCAGTGTTATTCACAGCTCAGAGACATGACCCTCAGGCTTCCTCCATCTTGCAGAGACTGAGTGAGGCACACCATTTCCGGGTTTTATAGTCCCTCCCCCCTCCCACCAGCTGGGGCAGCAGAGAGAATGGCAATTTAAAAAAAAACATTAATATCTCTCTGATTTTTCATTGATGGGAAAAATCCTCCAGTACCGAAATGCGGAGGGGGGCTCTGAGTGAGGTGGCCAAAAATGACAGCCGTAGGTGGCGGCATTCTGTCGGAAATCGCAGCACAGTGGGCCAAAAGCGGTCAAGATCAGACATTTAGTAATATAGATATTAAAAGTAAGACTCTGTTTTGCATGGTAGAGAAATCAAGAACATGTGAACATAGCCTGAAGATGAGAGGAAGATTTAAAGAGGGAAAAGCATTGTTTAGGTAGGCACATGGATGGGATATGCAGGGAATGGAGGAGGATATTGATCATGTGCAAATAGATGGAATTAGTTTGACTTGGCATCGTATTTGGACAGATATAGGGGGTCAAAGTGCCTATCCCTGTGCAGTACTTCTCTATGTACATAGAGGGTGGTTGATCTATGGAACCTGATGGCTGAGGAGGTGGACGAATCATTCACAATCATTCAGTGAGATATTCAGACAGGCACTTAAATAGACAAGACAGAGAAGGATGCTGACCTAATGCAGGCAAATTGGGTTAGTTTAGGGGTGAAAGATTGCAACCTTCACGTGGTCCGCCCTATTTTGACAAATGCAATCAACCCGGCGTGCACAATCAAATAAGATCAAAATAGAACAAGTTGTCCTACAACTTTAGGCTTTGCACGCAATATGCAAGAAGAAGGGTTAGTTTAAATGGGCAAAGAATGTAAGCCTGGATGTGCTTGGCCAAAGGCCTATTTCTGTACTATGGCTATTCTGTGCTGGGACTGTGACTATATGACCATTGGCTTTGTCCTCAAAGAATCCTAACACATTTCTCAAACTGGGTAGTCAGTCAGAGCCCTTTTCCTCGGTTGGAAATGTCAACGTCCAGTGGGCCAAGGTTTAAAGTGGGGGGGGGGGGGGGGGACATAAAGGATATACGCAGGGCAAGTTCTTTACACAGAGACTGGTGGGTGCCTGGGAGTGCTGTCAAGGGGTGTGATGAAAGGAGATGTGATAGTGGGATTTAAGAGGCTATTAGGTAGATACATGGACATCCAGAGATATGGATGACATTCAGGCAAGGGAGTTTAGTTTAACCTGGCATAAGGTCTGGCTTGGACATTGGGGGCACAAGGGCCTGTTCCTGAGCTGCACTGTTCTATGCAAAAAATGACAATTTTCATAAAGTTATGAATTTCTATTACCATTTAGTTAACGATTATTTCAGCAGATTCGTTCCTACTGATGGTGGGCGGACAAATATTGAGATCCCTAGTTTCCCTATCCTCATTGATGAATGACAGAGTTATTGTCATTACCTTCCATTCTTTGGGACCATTCAATATCAATATCAATAACAGTAAAGTGCAAGTGAAATGAATTTGCCAGCAGCGGTACAATGAAAAAAGAGCACCAAAACAAAAAAAATGTTTTAACACAAACATTCACCACAGCATTCATCACAAAATTTGGCCAGTACTCCATCATTTTCCACGTGGTCGGGACCTCAACCCTCTGCAGCCGCCGCTGCGGGCGTCCAGATGTACAGACAAGGTAAAGTCCAGATGAAGTCCAGGTAAGTCCTGAATCTTTTATTCCCCACTGGAGACTGCGGCTACAGGTAGATGTGGGCCACGGGTCGGCGGTCGGTGCTTCTTCTCCTCCGGGGTCCCCAACGAGTGATCCCAGGCTGCAGACGCCGCACAAGCTGGAAGCTCCGCAGACCGCAGCTTCAGGCTGACGTGGGCCAGCTAACGGAGCGCTCCCCTCCGGCGACCCCGGAGGGGGCTCGCCCGGCTCCGCGACGAGAGTCGGCACTGCGCCCCCCCCCGCAGAAGTCCCAGGCACGTCTCCGGGAAAGGCCATGCCGATCCTTGATGTTAGGCTATGGAGGAGGCGACATGGAAAATGTCGCCTCTCCGTGGAGGAGGCAATCAAAGCGGTTTCCCCCGAAAACATACATTAAAACACACAAAAAATATATAAGAAGTTGAAAAAACAAACCCGCTGCTGCCGGCTTGCAGCGCCCCCACCGACCTTGCCCCCATTGAGACCGCTGCAGCCTAACAACATGGAATGGTGCGGTCTTTCCTGAAGACCGGCCTGGAGCTTCAAGCCGCGGATGCAGCGTGGACTTCGCCAAGGATCGCCAGTGGAAGTGCTCCCACTGCGGGGCCTGTGGACTTTAACACCATGAAGCCCGTGGTCTCTGTCCCGATGCCAGAGTTTCAATTATCCCAATGCGAGGACTTCTGACATCGGACCGTCAGCAACGGCTATTGCGGAGGGTTCAAAGGCCCCGACCACGGGTGAACAAAGAAGGAAGATGATTGAACTTTATTACCTTCCATCACAACGAGGAATGTGAATTCCACTGTGGTGGATGTTTATGTTAAATTTTATTTCATGTGGCTGTGTACTGTTGCTTTACACTTAGTATGGCTGCATGGTAACTCAAATGTCACTGTACCTTAATTGGTGCATGTGCCAATAAACACAAACTTGAACTTGAACTTGACTACAGAATACTAAGAAACCAATCTAATGAGTCCTTTCTTTCTGCATGAAATTAAATTAAGTTACTAACTCTCAGCAAACCCTTGCTTCTTTACTATTACCAATACTTTACGCAAGTCTTCTACTACAAGCATACAAAATACTTACCGGTACTTTGAATTTCAACCATATCCGTATTTCCTATTATAGTTTCTTTCTTCTTACACTCAAAGTCAGTCAAATTCATTTAGCTTACTCTTTTTTCAATTACTTGTCAAAGCTCTGCAATATGTTTTGTATTCATTTCTAGTGTGCTCACATATTCTATTTCTTTACTAATGTTATCATTTTTGGTTACTTGATTTGCTGCTCTTCTTGGCAAAATGATGTAATGGATGCTCATTGGGTATCATGAAGTATTTCTTCACAATTTCCCCAAAGTTTATCTTCCCTCATACTTTTTAATCTTCCTTAGCCAGTTTATACATTTGAGATTATTTAAGACTCCAATTTCAAGTACCTGGTTCTCAAACTCTCTGTTAATCTATGTCCCTATAATCACTTTCCCAGAGAGATTTGCAGACTATTAATTGTACTGTACTGCACAGGGACTGTGAAAAGACTGTAAATTATAGCAAAAAACTATGAGAATCAACCATGGAAATATGACCACTGCATTCTTCATATAGTTTACACCTTCAATTTTTCAAAGTATTTGGGTTTTTTAAGACTGTTCTGCTACACATACCCGAGGAAGCAAATCAACAAATATATTGAGGTTGAGGTAGCAGTTTCAACAACTTCTCAATGATACTTCAAAGTAGGCCATAGATCAAGCAAGTAGGGACTGAAAAGTGTCAGTACAGGTTTTACTGGTTTTTGAATTTCAGTTTATTTCTTCCTCCAAATTACTTGGATGGCAAAGTCCACGCCTCTCTCTGGAGTGTCATCATTATTTGTCACAGCGTTGCTTGGTGAAACTCAAGCTGTTAGATGGGAAAGAATGATGAAAGAGAGGTATATAAGAGCTCTTTGTTTCGTTGTTAATTTTGGACACACCCCACAGTGAATACCAAAATGTGTACTGGATCGCTTACCTGAATGGAATAAGACAGTGGGGAGTAAGAAAGAACTGCAGATGCTGGTTTAAATCGAAGGTAGACACACAATGATAGAGTAACTCAGCAGGTGAGGCAGCATATCTGGAGAGAAGGAATGGGCACAATGGTAGGTGGTACAGTGGTAGACTTGCTGCCTTACAGCATCAGAAACCTGGGTTTAATCCTGACCTGTGTGTACAGAGTTTGTACATTCTCCCTGTGATCATGTGGGTTTTCTCTGGGTGCTCTGGTTTCCTCCCACATTCCAAAGACATGCAGGTTTGTAGGTTAATTGGCTTCTGTAAATTTTACCTAGTGTGTAGGATAGAACCAGTGTACAGGCGATCGCTGGTCAGTGGGGCCGAAGGACATCTTTCCACGCCGTATCTCTAAACTAAACTAAAATGAACAATTACTCAAAATCTATATATATATATATATATGTGTGTGTGTGAGTGTGTGTATGTATATATATACACACACACATATATATATATATATATATATATATATATATATATATATATACATATATATATATATACACACACATATATACAAATATATATATATATATATATAGATATATATATATATAGATATACACATACATGTATATATATATACACACACACATATATATATATATATATATACACATATATATATACACACATATATGTATATATATATATACACATATATATATACATACATATATATACATATATATATATATATGTATATATATGTGTGTATATATGTATATATATGTGTATATGTATATGTATGTGTGTGTATATATATATATACATATATAATATAATATAATATAATATATATATATATATATAAAAACAGACAACTCTTTTAATTACCTTACTTTCCATAAGTAAATGTAAACCGATACACAACTTATTTTACTACCAGTATATTGAATATCCAACCAACTAAAGGTGGCACAGTGGCACAGCTGGTAGAGCTGCTGCCTCACAGTGCCAGGGATCCGGGTTCGATCCTGACCTCGGGTATTGTTTGCACATTCTCCCTGTGATCGCATGGATTTTCTCTGGGTTCTCCGGTTTGATTCCATATCCCAAAGACGTGTGGATTTAGTTAAATGGCCTCTGAAAATTGCCCTCTTTGTGTGTAGGAAATAGATGCGAAAGTGGGATAACAGAATATGAATGGCTGATCGATGGTTAGTGGGGAGTCCATTGACTGGAGGGTTCATTTCCATGTTGTGGGTGTGTGAGATTGGTTCAGTTTGGCTAGCACTCAGATTTTTCCTTTTAGCCAATGAAAAATGTATGAACCCTGAATCCAAAGAAGCAGCAAGTCTAAAATTCTAATCACGGATATTTTTCTTGGGCAGTTCCATAGGATTGAGAATGAACTTCCACTTTTAGTTTGTGGGCTCTGTGGTGGCTGATATGACAGGTGGTGGATTGGAGGTGGAATACCCCTTTCACCATTTACACTGTGCATCTGTTGAATGGTCTCAAGATAGACATGCAAAGTTGGAGTAACTCAGCGGGACAGGTATCATCTCTGTAGAAAAGGAATGGGTGACCTTTTGGGACGAGACCCTTCCCGGTCTCAAGGTTCAGATGAGATACTGCTTGACCTGCTGAGTTCCTCCAGCACTTTGTGTTCTGTGCAAGATTCCTGAATCTGCAGTTCCATCTGTTCCCATTAGTCAATATGAATGACATGGTTCTAGAGAACATTCTTAAATTGTTGTGTTTGTTTTCCTCGTATTCTCATGCAGCGACGGATCTTAAAGTAGAGTGCTTTAGAGGTCTGGTGCAGGATATGTTAATGACATGTTCTGCCCATCGGAGCATATGATTGGTGCAACAGTTCTAGGGACATTAACATTCGAGTGGATGCTGGCATTGGTTTATATATCCTGCCAAGTGATCTGCTTGATTTTGCAGACAGCATTGTTGGTGCATATCTTGCACACATGTGAATGAGCTCCATGACATCATCAACACATTCATCTGGGCCTTACACTGAACATCTCCAAACCAGGTTCTCTTCCAGATGCACCTTATTGTGCACAACCCCAGCCCCCACTCTACCAATAACAGCAGTCCACATCAAAATAATGAGGAGAGTGAACCATTTCCCATATTTTGAGAGCCATCTTTCAATCATGATTGACATCAGTATTGTCAGCACAATCTTTAGCATCTGAAGAAACTGTGTCAAAGATCAGGAGGTTGTATCAGCACAAAGCTCATTAGCATCTGAAGAAGGGTTCAACTGCAGGTTAAAGAGAGACCAGGAACGGCGACTTCCCAGTATCAGAACCTGGAGCGGGGCCTGACAAGCCGCATGGTTGGACCAGGGAGCAATTTGCCTTGGGGGCCTTACCAGCGTGTCTGCTGAGACCACCCGGCGGGCTTTAATGGCCGCGGGACAATTGCCATCGCCAGCCAATTTGACTTTTCGGGGAGAGTGCAGTGGTCTCCAATCTGGGATGCTAGCAATCATGGATTTTGTAAATTAGCCTCAGTAGAATTACCAGTGGGCATTTTGGTGATAATGAAACTCAGCTAGACATGGACCAAACAAAGCCAATGTTTTGTGGAGCTGGTCTCCAATCTGGGATGCTAATCAATTTTTAGCCTCAGTAGAATTACCAGTGGGCATTTCGGTGATAATGAAACTCAGCTAGTAATCCAGAGCCCTGGTCTAGTAATACAGAGCCACGATCAAATTAATGGAAAATAAATACTACGGCCTATGAACGAACACAGGAAATTCAGCCTAGAGTAATGTTTAAGAGCTTGAATGAACAAGGTCCAAGTCTCAATCGCCAAAGTTCTTTCTTAGGCCTCAGAAGATCCTAAATTGTTACAAAAGTAGCTAATCTGATTGCCCACAAACCAAAGATGCTCCCTGATTGTAGATCACTCATCAAAGCAGAGCCTGCTGAAGTGTAGAAGTGTGGTCCCAATGTGGCATGCGCAAGGGACCAATATTGTTGTAAATGGGGACAGGTTCTGGACCTCTGTCTCCAAAGACTTCATATTCAATCTTCCCACTGTCCTTGGTGGACCAGGTTCACAACAATTTCAGCCCCCTTGGCACAAGATTCTAATCTCAACAAGGCCTTTATGTACAGAGACCTTTTGCAGGTGTTCCTGAGAGTTTTGAAAGAATACATTTTAAAAATATACTATTTTGGGGAATTTGCAACAAAGTTTCACTAACATAAAATTGTCATTGGGATCCCGATGAGAGTGGCTGATATAAAATTACAGCCCCTTGCTCCATATTTTTCACACAACTGGGTGATATTTGAAGCTGAAAATTATATAGAGAGTACGTGGACAGTCAGAACAGATTGAATTGCTTGATTGAAGTAGAGAAATGAGTCTCTCAGTATACCCATATAGATTCCATAGTTCCAGTGATTGCCTTGAAAACACAACAACATGTCACCTAAAAGAGGAACGACTTGCATTTATATTTCAGGAACTCAGGTTGTCCAAAGCACTTTGTAGCCAATGCAATATTAATGAAGAGGAACGATTGTTGTAAGGTAGGAATAGCTCAGTTTAAGACAACAAGATCCCACAAACAGCAGTGCACTACTAGGTCAAATTAGTTATCTTAGTGATGATAGTTGGTAATAATCAGGATATCACAGAGGACTGCTTTTCAATATAATACTGGCATGGAATCTTTTATCTACACCTGAAAGAACAGACGGAGAGCGTTTTTTAATGTCACAGCAAATGGTATGCTTCAAAAGTACAGCTTTTCCCCGGTTACACAGTGAATGGTCAGCCTAGAAAATGTGCTCAATCTCTGGAGCGGCACAAACTCTTGACTCTATCAATTGAAAAAGAACTGGCAACAATTTTCTTC
The DNA here is from genome assembly GCF_028641065.1 of Leucoraja erinaceus. NCBI lineage: Eukaryota > Metazoa > Chordata > Chondrichthyes > Rajiformes > Rajidae > Leucoraja > Leucoraja erinaceus. Next base: position 58,763,317 of record NC_073381.1, read on the forward strand.
ATGCTTGGCTAAAATAAATCAGATGTACTGTGTGTTCCCAAATGAGGAACTTTAATTGCAGCCCTGAAAATGGCATTGCAATTTGTGACAACAAAAGCCAGCATCCGATGCTTTCACCCTGCGGAGCTAAATGTCAGTAGACATCTTTGCTGATATTATCAGCCATCATCAACGATAATATTTACTCCATTTTAAAGTGCAACGGTTATCTCAGAAGTTTGCTAATCATAAATGTTCCAGAGCATAAAAACATAGAAACATAGAAAATAGGTGCAGGAGTAGGCCATTCAGCCCTTCGAGCCTGCACTGCCATTCAATACGATCATGGCTGATCATCCAACTCAGTATCCTGTACCTGCCTTCTCTCCATACCCCCTGATCCCATTAGCCACAAGGGCCACATCTAACTCCCTCTTAAATATAGCTAATGAACTGGCCTCAACTACTTTCTGTGGCAGAGAATTCCACAGATTCACCACTCTGAGTGAAAAAAAAAATTCTCATCTCGGTCCTAAAACACTTCCCCCTTATCCTTAAACTGTGACCCCTTGTTCTGGACTTCCCCAACGTCGGGAACAATCTTCTTGCATCTAGCCTGTCCAACCCCTTAAGAATTTTGTAAGTTTCTATAAGATCCCCCCTCAATCTTCCAAATTCCGGCGAGTACAAGCCGAGTCTATCCAGTCTTTCTCCATATGAAAGTCCTGACATCCCAGGAATCAGTGAGGTGAACCTTCTCTGTACTCCCTCTATGGCAAGAATGCCTTTCCTCAGACTAGGAGACCAAAACAGTATGCAATACTCCAGGTGTGGTCCCACCAAGGCCTTGTACAACTGCAGTAGAACCTCCCTTCTCCTATACTCAAATCCTTTTGCTATTAATGCTAATATACCATTCGCTTTCTTCATTGCCTGCTGCACCTGCATGCCTACTTTCAATGACTGGTGTACCATGACACCCAGGTCTCGTTGCATCTCCCCCTTTTCTAATCGGCCGCCATTCAGATAATAGTCTACTTTCCTGTTCTTGCCACAAAAGTGGATAACCTCACATTTATCCACATTATACTGCATCTGCCATGCATTTGCCCACTCACCCAACCTATTCAAGTCACCTTGCAGTCTCCTAGCATCCTCCTCACAGCTAACACTGCCCCCCAGCTTCATGGCATCCGCAAACTTGGAGATGTTGCATTCAATTCCCTCATCCAAATCATTAATATATATTGTAAATAGCTGGGGTCCCAGCACTGAGCCTTGCGGTACCCCACTAGTCACTGCCTGACATTCTGAAAAGGACCCGTTTACTCTACTCTTTCCTTCCTATCTGCCAGCCAGTTCTCTATGCACATCAATACTGAACCCCCAATACCGTGTGCTTTAAATTTGCATACTAATCTCTTATGTGGGACCTTGTCGAAAGCCTTCTGAAAGTCCAGATACACCACATCCACTGGTTCTCCCCTATCCACTCTACTAGTTACATCCTCGAAAAATTCTATAAGATTCGTCAGACATGATTTATCTTTCGTAAATCCATGCTGACTTTGTCCAATGATTTCACCACTTTCCAAATGTGCTGCTATCCCATCTTTAATAACTGACTCTAGCATTTTCCCCACTACCGATGTTAGACTAACTGGTCTGTAATTCCCCATTTTCTCTCTCCCTCCCTTTTTAAAAAGTGGGATTACATTAGCTACCCTCCAATCCTCAGGAACTAATCCAGAATCTAAAGAGTTTTGAAAAATTATCACTATTGCATCCACTATTTCTGGGGCTATTTCCTTAAGCACGCTGGAATGCAGTCTATCTGGCCCTGGGGATTTATCGGCCTTTAATCCATTCAATTTATCTAACATCACTTCCCGACTAACCTGGATTTCACTCATTTCCTCAATCTCATTTGACCCCCGGTCCCCTGCTCTTTCCGGCAGATTATTTATGTCTTCCTTAGTGCAGACCGAATCAAAGTAGTTATTCAATTGGTCTGCCATGTCCTTGTTCCCCATGATCAATTCACCTGTTTCTGACTGCAAGGGACCTACATTTGTTTCAACTAATCTTTTTCTCTTCACATATCTATTTGCAGCAGTCAGTATCACATATCTATTTGCAATCAGTTTGTAAGTGCCCTGCCAGTTTTCTTTCATAATCTATTTTCCCTTTCCTAATCAAGCCCTTTATCCTCCACTGCTGTACTGAATTTCTCCCAGTCCTCTGGTAGGCTGCTTTTTCTGGCGAATTTGTATGCTTCCTCTTTTGTTTTGATACTATCCCTGATTTCCCTTGTTAGCCACGGATGCACTACCTTCCCTGATTTATTCTTTTGCCAAACTGGGATGAACAATTGTTGTAGTACATCCATGCGGTCTTTAAATGCCTTCCATTGCATATCCACCGTCAACCCTTTAAGAATCACTTGGTTTAGAAAACTATCCCGCATACATTCCAAGAAATCCTCTTGGAATCAGCATTCCTGCCAATTTAATTCACCCAATCTATATGTAGATTAGAGTCACCCATTATAACAGTTTTACCTTTGTTGCACGCATTTCTAATTTCCTGTTTGATGCCATCCCCAACTCCACTACTACTGTTAGGTGACCTGTACACAACTCCCGCTAGTGTTTTCTGCCCCTTAGTGTTTCACAGCTCTACCTTTATCAATTTCACATCCTCCAAGCCATTGTCCTTCCTTTCTATTGCGTTAATCTCCTCTCTAACCAGTAATGCTACCCCACCTCCTTTTCCTTTCTGTCTATCCCTCCTGAATATTGAATATCACTGGATGTTCAGCTCCCAGCCTTGGTCACCCTGGAGCCATGTCTCCGTGATCCCAACTATATCATATTCATTAATAACTATCTGCATATTCAACTCATCCACCTTATTATAAATGCTCCTTGCATTGAGACACAAAGCCTTCAGGCTTGTTTTTACAACACTCTTACCCCATACAATTATGTTGAAAAGTGGCACTTTTTGATTTTTGCCCTGGATTTGTCTGCCTGCCACTTTTACTTTTCACCTTGCTACCTATTGCTTCTACCCTCATTTTACACCCCTCTGTCTCTCTGCTCATGCTCTAATCCCCTTGGGGATGCTCCCATCCCCATGGAAAAACAACCAGTAGTCATCTTATTCCTCTAAACTAAATGTGGCTATCATGAGTACATGTCATATTTTCCTTATAAGAGTCCAAGTGCACATATAGGGTAAAAATTACTAATCCATTCACCCTATTTTTGCTTGGTTTCCTGAGAACTAAATAAATATCTGGAGCAAAAAAAGATTGTTTTCAGCATTGACGGAATGGGATGATTCCATTCTAGAAAACAATAGCAGGTCTTAGGTCAACATTTCAATCTGCTGAATGCAACCAAAATCCGGAGATGATTTGTCTTTATAGGCTTGAAGGGAAAATAAAAAGAACATGTCCATCAAGTATTCAATTCATCAGAAGGCACAAATGACACTGAGTTACCAAGGGCGATGTCTTAAAAAATGGAACAGGAGAGAAACAATCATCTTGTGTCGGGATAATAACACTCAATTCTATCTTTTATGATTCAATTTCCAACCACTCAGAAACTTCAAAAACTGCCTTCAAAATGACCATCTTTCTGGGGGGGTTTCTGGTCTATTTATTTAGCTCACATTTTTGAAAAAACCATCATCAATCCTTTTGATTTGAGGTAATTGCTGACAGTGAAATGAAAGGTAAAATGCAGTTTTATTTCACGTGCCTCCTTTTATTTAGATCATATACCACGTTTTAGTGAGAGGAAACAGCAATTTGCAGTATTTTTAACTTGTATTTATAAAGTTAATGGTGCAGCTGGTGGTTGGGTTTGTGGGCAGGGTGATTAATTGAACAATATTCTTCTTTATAATTTGAAGACTGCACTGCATCAGGAAAGAGTAAGTTATCTCATACTCAGTGGTCAGGAACAAAAATGATAAAAATATACTGCAATGAAATGAGTCATTTGATCTATGCTAGTGATTATCCTCCAAAAGTATCTCCTCCCACTTCTCTTCATCTAACTTTATCAGCATAACCTCTTCTTTCCTCCACAAGCACTTGTCTAATTTCCATTTGTAGCTTCTGTGTTATCTGTCTTAGATCCTCCTTGTGTCACAAGTTTCTCATTATTTCATGCTCTGGGCAAAAAAGCTCCTCTTGGACAATAATAGTAATAGGAGTAGAGTGTAAATGGACTGTCGGCTCACTGAAATGTGGCCAACAATGTTCCATACTTGGGGCTAATTATGTGCTCCGCGATGATGAGGTTTACAAAGTGTTCAGTGTTTACAACATACGTAATCTCGTTCAGATATATCTGACATCAAGCTCATTAAGTAATTAAGATATAATTAATAGAAATAGGTATTCCATCAGTTGAATTTCTGTAGAAATATTGATGATAATTTCGACTTCAGCTGGGCTTGTGCTGTTCATTAAATAAAGACACAAAATGCTGGAGTAACTCAGTGGATCAGGCAGCATGTCTGGAGAAAATGGATAGGTGATGTTTTGATCATGTGCCTTCTTCAGAAGAAGGGTCACGACCCAAAATATCACCTATCCATGTTCTCCAGAAAAGCTGCCTGGCCTGCTGAGTTACTCCAGCACTTTGTCTGTTTTTGCAAAGCAGTATTTGTAGTTCCTTGTTTCTACATTTGAGCTTTTACATGTTTTTAAATGTTTATTAAATCTGTTTATTAAATGCAAAACATGCAGCAAGCCTTTTCCCCATTGTAAGCAGCTGCTAATGCGAATGCAGTCTCTGAGCTCAGGCTGGCCTGCATATCAGTTTTACTTTAGTTTAGAGATACAGCATGGAAACAGGCCCTTGGACCCACCAAGTCCATGCTGATCATCAATCACCGGTACACTAGTTCTACAGTACGTCCTACACATTAGGGGCAATTTACAGAAGCTAATTAACCTACAGACTTTGGGATGTGGGAGGAAACCAGAGCATCCCGAGGAAACCCATGCAGTCACGGGGAGAATGTTCAAACTACGCACAGTTAGCATCCGAGGTCAGGATTGAACCCGGGTCTGTGACGCTGCGAGGCAGCAGCTCCACTGCTGCGCCACTGTGCTGCCCTATTTCAAGAGTTTAAACCATTTGATCACAGGCTGCTCTGCAAAAGGCAGTAGTTATCTAGAAGTCTTGGATATCTTTACACACTGACAGGCCTATGGATTCCATCTCATGTACAAATAAACGTCCTTTTCTCTTCTTTCAGGCACTTCTTCACAGCAAAAATTCAGGAACAGAGAACAAAATGCTGCATTCCATTTTAATCACTTTGCTTTAACAGCTAAACCTTTCACAGTTCATCTGGTCCTCGTCTGGCCTTTAGCTCTGAGATTATTTGGATGAAGCTCAGTGCATGAATCAGGCTTTAACATCATGAAATCAGTTGACTTGCATGAGAATACATTTGTAAATTAAACCCTTGCATCATTTTCTGGATGAAGGACCTTTCTCATTCCATTAGTAAAATTGACTTAAAAAAACATGAAAAAATAGTTTTTTGAGAAAAGAGATGCAGATTATTCAGTAAGATTTGCACACTGATAATATTTTAATGATTTGAATTAGATCTTATAAAAGGGCAACAAATTACATTGTATTGTGCTCAGCCAAATGGAATTATAAACAGACTGCTTCAAAGCTGAGGTGTACAGCTTACAAAGCAGTAAATTCAGGTCATCTGCAAGAGGTCCACAATGCTGAACTCCACAAAACAGTCAAAGCCACGGTTGGCAGTTCCTCCTGACTAAGACCATCAGGAATAAGACAACATGAAAGCTTTGGGTGAGGTGGGGAACAAAAGGAAGGAGCAATGGGCATGCAAGGAAGAAAGGTTGAACAAAATGAAAAGGAAGCTACCACAAACTGTTGAGCTATATGGAGGAGTGCTCAGATCTATAAAGTGTGGCAGATGCATTCCTTGTTACTGTCATTGTGGCAACCAATAAAGTCCATCTTTGCCTTGAAGTAAACAATGTAACACAATAAGATTCTGTAATATCACTGCAAGTGACAATAGTGTATAATGTAAACTGCCTTAAATTGAATGCACATGCAATTTATGTCAGGCCAGATTAGTGCAGAATTTTTAAGTAATAATAATAATAAATTTTATTTATGGGCGCCTTTCAAGAGTCTCAAGGACACCTTACAAAAATTTAGCAGGTAGAGGAAAAACATGCAAGGGGAATGAAATAAATAGTAGAGACATGACTAGTACACAAAGTAAAGACAGAATTCAATTCAAAACACAATATGAGGCAATTAATGCACAGATGAAAAGGGAGGGGGACATGGGGCTAAGGATAGGCAGAGGTGAAGAGATGGGTCTTGAGGCGGGACTGGAAGATGGTGAGGGACACGTAATTGTGGATCAGTTGGGGAGGGAGTTCCAGAGCCTGGGAGCTGCCCTGGAGAAGGCTCTGTCCCCAAAACTGCGGAGGTTGGACTTGTGGATGGAGAGGAGACGGGCTGATGTGGATCTGAGGGACCGTGAGGGTTGGTAGGGGGAGAGGAGGTCAGTGAGATATGGGGGGGGCCAGATGGTGGAGGGCTTTGTAGGTGAGGATCAGGATTTTGTAGGTGATCCGGTAGGAGATGGGAAGCCAGTGAAGTTGTTTGAGGACTGGAGTGATGTGATGCCAGGATTTGGTGTGGGTGATGAGTCGGGCGGCTGCGTTCTGGACCAGTTGGAGTCGGTTGATGTAGGTGAAGTAGCTTTTATTTTCTCATATCTTTCTGATTTAGCTCCAGCAACGAGCAGAGTGCTGATAGCTAGAGAAGACCAAACTCTCACAAAACTAATTTTTGCAACCAGCTCAGCCAATTTACAGGAGATAAGTTGTTGTTATGTTGCGTGTTTATTTATACATTTCGGAAACTGTTGCATCAAAAATAGACCATTCAAAATAAACTAGAAAACTCAATATGATGGTTTCTGATTTTTTTTTCTCCCTGGTAATAAATGCTGTTAGTGGTCAATGTGAAAGATAAAACCTAAGAGCTACTGTATGAAGTGGTCAGCAACATTACTATAATTTAAATATTCCTTTAGTGGTTATAAATTTGCCTGAATATATGAGCTATGTGAACACAACTTCTTGGAAGCATCATGCTCTATCACATATTAACGCTTCATGCAAATAGATTATTTTGACAAACTTTGATATTGTACGTCTACAAATGCAAACGAGACAAATATTAAAATATATATGAACCATGGTGTTCAGGATTTAAAAAAATCTAACTTTGTTTGTATTAAGTGGAAACCTATTCACATGAAAAGTAAAAAAAAAAATATAGTTGGCACTACCCATCAAGTTAAGCAGCATTTGATGAGGAGGTGCAGAGTTAATTTTAGTTTTAGAGACACAGCGCGGAAAATTTAAACACGGTCAGTTTTTCGGAGCCCCGCGCGATGTCGGGACCAGCTCCGCACAACTCCATATGGCTCCGGTGATTGAAGTGGGACCGGCCCCGCGAGGCCGTACGGCTCAAGCGACCATGTTAGGTTGCGTTTGCCGCATGCAGGTGCATGCTGGTGGGACCGGCCCTTCAGGTCGCGCTTGCCGCAAGGATTCACATGCTCGTGGGACAGGCCCTATAGTGTTTTACTTTGTAGTGGTGAGCCACAAAGTTAAATATACAAGTATTGTAACATTTTGATAGGTGAAGCACTTACAAGAAAGCCTAAGATGTTTAAGAAAGAGCTGCAGATGCTGGAAAAATCGAAGGTAGACAAAAATGCTGGAGAAACTCAGCGGATGAGGTAGCATCTATGGGGCGAAGGAATAGGTGACGTTTCGGGTCGAGACCCTTTGCTTAGTCTGTAAATGGAAAATTGATTTTAATCTCAGGAAATTATCTCCCTTTCCTCAGGGAAAGTAATTAAATTGTTTATTTTTCTCTGTGGATCTAGATAAGTATTATATATCTCCCATAATGGCATCCCATAATGACACTCAGTTGTTCATAATATACATATATCAATAAGTTGATGAGAAGTAATATTTTTAGGTTAGTTGATGACACCTAAACTAATGGGATTGTGAGTTATGAGGAATACAACTCTTTAAGGTGATTTAGACAAGTTGATTATGTGGACAAATGCATGACAGATACAACATAACTTACAGAAATGCGATGTTACCCACTTTGACAGGAAAGACTGAATGATAGAGCATTAAAAAGTGTTGATGTACAAAGGAATCTGTATGTTCTTGTGCACCAGTTACTGGCGGTAAACATGCTGATGCAACAAGCAGTTAAGGCAAAGGGTTTGTTGGTCTTCATTGCAAGTGGTTTTGAGTGTAGGAGCAAGGATATCTGACCACACTTATGAAGATTCTTGGTGAGACCACACCTGGAATAATGTATTCTCCACCATTACGTTTTCTTCTAACCTTGGAAAGGATCATACCAGGAACAAATGTTCACCAGAGTAATTTCTGGGACAGCAGGAAGGGACAGCAGGAATGCCTCATGGAGAGTGATTGGATGAACTCTATTCTCTGACATTGAGAAGACTACGAGGCAATACACAAGCTTCTGTCAGGGCTATACACACTGATGCAGGGTAAATGATTGCTAGGTGGGTGGTGGGAGGAAGGAGCGTTTGAACCAGGAGACATAGTCACAGAGTAGGTGGTAAGACATTAATGCTGAAATGAGGATATAGTTCTTCAGTCAGAAATCTATAATACAGAAAGATGTGGAAGCAAATTCACTGAATGTATTTAAAGAGACGTGGATTTCTAGACACAAGGTTGTCATAGCTATGAGGGAAGTACAGGAATGTGTTATGTGAACATTAAATGGCAGAGGATGATCAAAAGGCTGTACAACCTCCTACTGTTTTTTTTCCCCCAATGTTTCTGTGTTTCAAATCAGCATCTTTAAGATTTAAACATTTACATGAACTTTTCAGTAAGTTTTTTTTGTGAATATTTAAATATTTAAACAGTGATTGCATTTGATAAAGTGCTTGAGGAGTTGTTCGATCTACCAGTGTGAAGTAGATGAATCAACATCAATGGTGATGAGCAGAAAATATCAGCTCTGTTTTTTTAACATCTTCCTAATCAACATATTGAGCTGGTTGTTCCAGTTGCATAAATGAACTTTGCAAGCTTCAGCCTAGATGAAACTCTTGCTAGTGGCAGCAATGCATCTTATTCTGGCCAATCAACTCCTGAAACAGCATGGCAACTCAATAAATTCAAGTGGCCCTCCGAGTTCACAGAACTGCATTGGTCTGGCGTTTTGTCAGATTTTTTTAACCTTCTGGCCTCAGTTGACTGATAATGCAGTTGGTTTAGAAACAATCAACCTATTAATCTTTTGGCTTTCCCCATCAAAATTAATAACGGGCCTTCGGTAACAGTAGGAAAATAAAGAAGTTATTATTTTTTTTTAAAGTAATTCTGTTTACATCCTCAGGATCTTCCAAATTGTTGGACACAAAACGCTGGAGGAACTCAGCAGGTCAGCCAGATTCTCTGGAGAAAAGTAATAGGTAACATTTCGAGTCGAGACCCCTCTTTACAGCCAATAAAATGGTTCTTTTTAGTGCAACACGTGTTATGGTGCAGAAGAGGTGACTTCCTGTTTTCCCACAGAAACGAAAACAACACAACCAATTAGTTCGAAATTCAATCAGTTCCATAACCAAGATGTCAAGAAAATTGTAGATTCCTTTTACAAATTGTGCTTGAAATCTTTTATGTCCACTTGAGGAAGTAGATGAGGCCTTGATTTAATGTCTCATCTAAAAGACAGTCCTTCAGTAGAGCTGCAAACCTCCATATTCTCTAGAGAAATGTCAGGGTCTGAACTGAGGATAAAAAAACAAAGGCTTGGGCCCTTGTGCAGGAGTGCATCACTGAGAGGCTGACACCCTCAGAGGACATGGAAACATAAGTTTTTTATTCCTCTTTATTTGTTATTTCCCTGCCTGATCCTATTGGCTTTAATTGGGCCTTACACTTGAAATAAAGTAGGCTGTATCTGCAACACACACCAGGCAGGCAGGCACGCCAGTAGAGATTGTATTATAAACTAAAGGCTAAAGCTCAGGGTCATTGTTATTGAGAGATAAATAACAGAGCAAGAGGACAAGCACCCTTTAAAATAGCATTTTGTAGAAAAAACTATTCATTTGTGGCCTTCTACCAGAGAAAATGTAATGTTCACCACTGACCTACTGCCTTGGTCATACTGGGCATTGTTGACTTGCCCTGGGCTTGCTCATACTAGTCTATCAATACTAGTCTATCAATGAGTTACAGAAAAAGACCTGCCAATCTCCCAGAATAGACCAGTGAAAGCGAAGTGGCCTGGTGATCTGGTGTAAGTGGCTACATCATGACTTCTGATTCTAGTTGTGTCAGTCACACCGACACTTGGGAGCATTTGGGGTCAAAGGATGTTTAACAATTGTAATATGAGGTGTCCTATCCAGTTTCCCAAAATCTATCTTGCCTATGTGAAGAGATGTTGAAACCCCAAATAAAAAGAGGAACAGCTGGAAACACTCTGCAATTCAGACTGCATCTAGGGGAAGACAAACAGGCCTTATGTTGTAGGTCAAGGATCCTTTGTTAGACTTGGAGAGGAGAGGGGGAGAGGGGGAGGGGGAGAGGGGGAGAGGGGGAGAGGGGGGAGAGAGAGGGAGAGGGGGGGAGAGAGGGGGAGAGGGGGAGAGGGGGGAGCTTTGATGGAGTAAAACTGGCATAACTACAGGGATAAGCTGTAAACAAGGTTAATTGGTCAATGGGTGAATGGGAGAAGTTAGGGAGTGCAAATGTAAACAAAAGAACGTAGGAATTGCAAAATACAAAAAAGGATGATGTGTCTGGCAAGTCAGGCAGATTCCCAGCCCTCCAGTCCTCAAAACAAAAAGGGTGAAAAATAAGAATAAAAAAGAGACCCAATAAACAGTAGATTTAGTTTCACAATTTGGCATGGAAACAGGCCCTTCGGCCCACCGAGTCCAGGCCGACCAATAATCACCCATAATTTAGATCTATCTATCCTCCACACAAGGCACAATTTACAGAAGCCAAATAATCTCCAAACCTACACATCTATGGAATGTAGAAGGAAACCGGTGCACTCAGAGAAAACCCATATGGTCACACGGGGAATGTATAAACTCCATGCAGACAGCACCCATAGTCAGGATTGAACCCGCGTCTCTAGTGCTGTAAGGCAGCAATACTATCGCTGCACCACTGTTGGAATATTGAGCTGTTGAAGGAACTGTTGAAGCGGGATCTCTCTACCAACTTTCTCTGATTGGGGATGATCACACTGAATGGCAGTGCTGGCTCGAAGGGCCGAATGGCCTACTCCTGCACCTATTGTCTATTGTCTCCGTTTCATAGTCTGCAGAAAGTCCAGACCTTAAACGGATGCCATCTGTCAATGCCTTTACATAGATGCTGTCTAACCCGCTGAGTTCCTCCAGCAGATTAAAACAATCAACAGGCTGAGCCAATGTCACAGATAGATGACCATTACAGACAAATAAATTAAGTTACCTGGAGTTGTAGAATTCAGTAATATCTCAAGAAAGTTGCAATATGCCCAGATGGATGATGAGGCTGTTCCTCAAGGTATTACAACAGTAAAGGAAACGACAGACCAATACGTCAGAGGAGAAGTATGATGAAGATTAAAGTGACAGTAAAGGAAAGAGCAGACAGCACACAGGTGCTCCACAAAGTGGATACCCAATCCACCCCATGTATTTCACACACACTTCTGCTTGCTTAACACAGAGCTGCAAATGTGCTGACTCATGGAAAGGTGCAGCTCTAATAAAGGGATCCCTGAATGGCAGTCCAATATTTGGAGCTTGAAGCTTTTTGTATGTATGACTGCAGAAACAACATTTCATTTGGACCTCAGCGAGGTTCAAATGACAAATAAAATTGTATTGTATTGGAGTAGCATCATCTGCTGTTGGGGGTGAAGTAATGGGGCCTGCCTCCCCCAAGTTAGTTTCCTTGAGCTTGAAGCAGGCCACCATGCCCAGTGTGGCAAATGGTCCAGAGTCCACAATGTCAGCAGCAGCATCTACTCACTGATGTAATCTGCAAGTTTGTTCACCAAATCCTCTATCTATAACAAGCCTGCCTGCAGTAATGTTTTAAAGCAATAACAATTACGGGAGATGATTTTCAACATTAAAAAGATAATCTTCCAGGGAAAATGATTTTCCCAGGCGAGCACAGCGCACAACTTTTTGTATGATGAGCTCTTTGTTGTACTGTGAAATAAAAATGATGGTTGTAAATCACAAACTTTTGATTCAGAAACAAGGAATTGCAGATGCTGATTTACAAAGAAAAAACACAAAGTGTTGGAGTAAATCAGAGGATCAGGCAGCATCCCTGGAGAACATGGATAGGTGATGTTATATGTCGGGACACTTCCTCAGAGAGTCTGAAGAAAGGTCCCGACCTGAAAGTTCATCTATCCATGTTCTCCAAGGATGCTGCCTGACCCGCTGAGTTACTTCACCATTTTGTGTCATGACCTTTGATCCAGTTTCTGCTGTTGAATAAATGACACATCGCAAGCATCAGCAGCAGCATTATGTGCAACTGGGAATGATATCAGCATTAAGGTGAAGTGTAACAGGATGAGCTTAATCCAATTTCCTGAACTCCATGAAATGTGCGTGAATGCCGCAAAACATGCAAACTCATTTACTGTGGGCGTTTTGCAACTAAAAACAAGTTTACACTCACAATCTTCCATCAGCTTCACCAATTTATCCTCTTGACTGTAATTCCTCATCCCTGGGAAGATTGTAGTGAACCTTTTCTGCATTCTCTCCAGAGCCTTCATGTTCTTTCTAAATTATGGTGCCAAGAATCAGACACAATACTTCAGCTAGGAACTGATTTTTCCGAGAAATTATGCTCAATGCCCCTATTTGTAAAACAGAGTCTCCCATATGCTATAACTGCTTTGTTAACCAATACTGGCACATTCAAAGATGTGTTTAGTTTAGAGATGCAGCATGGAAACAGGCCTTCTGTCTATCCATGTCGACCACTAATCACCTAAGCGTACATGTTCTATGTTATCATACTTTCGCATCCACTCCCTATATATTAAGGACACATTTACAAGAGGCCAATTAACATATACACCTTTTCATATCTTTGGGAGAGGGAGAAAACCAGAACACCCCAGAGGAATCCCATGCAATCACATGGAGAACGTGTTTGACTCTACACACACAGCACCCAAAGCCAGGATCGAACCCAGGTCCCTTGTGCTGTCATATTAAAATAGTTTTATGTAATAATTCTTGGGAATGACAGATATGAGTACAAAAAACACATCAAAAAATGTCAATATCAGAGATTTGTATTGGTAGCCTAAAGCTAACATGGTGTTTTGTATTTTTTGATTAAAATATTTCCAAAGCTAATTAACTGAAAATAACTGCAATTTTGCTAAATCCTGCAATGACTCCAAATCATTAAATGGGAAGCAGTAGCACCAGGTGGACATTGGGATGGCCCCAGTTTGTATTATAAGGCAAGGTTAAAATATGACCAAGATTTAGTTTTAAATACAAATGTGTAGTAATAACTACATTACATAGATCCATTATAGATCAAATTATATTACAATATAAACTGATTTTATGACTGAGTGTTGCAGGTTATACACATGCTTTAAAATATATCTCCTACTAGTCTAGTTTCATCAAGAGAATTTGGAAAAAAAAAACATGAAGTAGCTGACAATGTACAATACCATATTCTACATCAATTGGGAAGCAACAATAATAAGACAATCAGAGAACAACGGAAGCATGCCAGGGCAGGCTCAGTGAGATATTAGTGTTTGTCCTAAGGGCAACAGATTGGGAATGAAAAATCAAATTTGTATTTTGCCTGATTGGGTGTGCCTGTGTCACTCGCGCAAAGGAGCTGCTACCTCTTGCTGCTTCCACCCCACCTTCAGGTAGGGGTATTTCAACATACACATCTTTTTAGTTGAAATAATAAAAAGGTGTGGTTTTGACAAGTGCAACCAATGTCTACTATCACAGGGCAACCTATACTTGTGGAGTGTGTTGATAGGAAGACTTTAAACAAGCATTTAATTCCCCATTTTCAGGCCGATACTCTTTCTGGGGAAGGTATAGAGGACTTTTCAACCAGTGCAAATATGGTGAGTGCCCCACTTCCAGTGTGTGATATGGAATACCAAAAATTTGAAACATCCCAAAATCGAAGAAGAATTGGCATGGCATTGTCAATTCTTGAGTTCAAGATTCAAGAGAGTTTATTGTCACGTGTCCCAGATAGGACAATTAAATTCTTGCTTTGCTTCAGCACAACAGAATATAGTAGGCATAAATATAGATCAGTGTGTCCATATACAATTGAATATATATACACACACACACACGTAAATAAATAAACGGATAAAGTACAAAGGGCTATTAATGTTCGGAGTTTTGTATGAGTTGAGTTTAGTAGCCTGATGGCTGTGGAGAAGCGGCTATTCTTGAACCTGGATGTTGCAGATTTCAGGCTCCTGTTCCTTCTACGTGAGAGCAGCGGGGAGATGAATGTGTGGCCAGGATGGTGTGGCAGCTGATGATGCTGACAGCCTTTTTGAGGCAGCGGCTGCGGTAGATCCCCTCGATGGTAGGGAAGTCCGAGCCGATGATGAATTGGGCAGTGTGTACAACTTTTTGTAGTCTTTCCCGCTCCTAGGCGCTCATTGCCGAACCAAGCCACGATGCCCTGGGCGCTCAAGTTGCCGAACCAAGCCACGATGTAACCAGTCAGCATGCTCTCTACTGTGCACCTGTAGAAGTTCGAGAGAGTCCTCCTTGACATGCCGACTCTCCGTAATCTTCTCAGGAAGTAGAGGCGCTGATGTGCTTTCTTTATAATTGCATCCGTGTTCTCGGAGAAATCTTCAGAGATATGCACACTGATATCTTTGCCGTGTTCCACACTGTGTAAGAGTGTTACGTAGGATCAATAATGCTTCAGTTTGAGTTTAGTTTATTGTCATGTGTACCAAGGTACATTGAAAAGCTTTTGCTGCATGCTGACCAGTTGCAGAAAGACAATGCATGATTACAATCGATCCATTTACAGGGGATAGATACATGATAAGGCAATAACTTTAGTACAAGATAAAGCCAGCAAAGTCCGATCAAGGATAATCTGAGGGTCATCGAAGAGATAGATAGAAGTTCAGCACTGCTCTCTGGTTGTGTTAGGATGATTAAGTTGCCTGATAACAGCTGCAAAGAAACTGTCCCTGAATCTTGTGGTGTGTGTTGTCAAACTTCTATACTTTTTGCCTGATGGTAGAGAGGAGACGAGGGAGTGGCCTGGGTGTGACTTGTCCTTGATTATGCTGCTGGCCTTGCCGATGCAGCATGCGGTATCAATGGAGTCAATAGAACTGAGGTTAGTTTGTGTGCAATTTCTTGCCATCCTGGATGGAGCTGTTCCTAAACCAAGTTGTGATGTGCCCTGATAAAATGCTTTCTATGGTGCATCTTTAGAAGTTGATGAGACTTTTCGGGAACATGCCAAATTTCCTAAGCCATCTAAGCAAGTAGAGTTGTTGGTGTGCCTTCTTGGTCATTGCTTCAATATGGGTGGTCCAGAAAAAGTTGTTGATATTGACACTTGGGAATTTGAAGTTTTCAACCATCTCTACTTTGGAACCATCAATGCAAAGTGGGGAATGTGTACCACTTCGCTTCCTGAAGTTGATCACTATCTCATTTAACTTGCTGGGTGTCTTCTCTGGTGATATTCTGCCAACCTGTATTGTAGCCATCTTTAGCTTATGCTTGTTTTGAGGGCTAGTTCCCTTCATTTTTCTCTTCAGCATATAAAAGTCATGCTCAATTGCGTTCAGATCAGGTGATTCACTTGGCCACTCAAGAATTGACCATTTTTTAGCTTTGAAAAATTTCTTTGTTGCTTTAGCAGTATGTTTGGGATCATTGTCTTGCTGTAGAATGAACCGCCGGCCAATGAGTTTTGAGGTAGGCAAAAATGCTGGAGAAACTCAGCGGGTGAGGCAGCATCTATGGAGCGAAGGAATAGGTGGTATTTCGGATCGAGACCCTTCTTCAGACGGATGTGGGAGCAGAGGGGGGGGGAAGGGGGAAGGAGGGAGAAAGCAAGGACTGCCTGAAATTGGAGAAGTCAATGTTCATACCGCTGGGGTGTAAACTACACAAGTGAAATATGAGGCGCTGCTCCTCCAATTTGTGGTGGGACTCATTCTGGCCATGGAGGATATTCAGAATGGGAGGGGGAGTTGAAGTACAGAGCCACTGGGAGATCAGGTTGGTTAATGCGACCTGAGCGGAGGTGTTGGGCGAAGTGATCGCCAAGCCTGCCCTTGGTCTCACCAATGTAGAGCCGTTAGCACCTAGAACAGCGGCTGCAATAGATGAGGTTGGAGGAGGTGCAGGTGAACCTCTGCCGCATCTGGAAAGACTGCTTGGGTCCATGGATGTAGTCGAGGGGGGAGGTAAAGTGACAAGTCGAGCATTTCCTGCGGTTGCAAGGGAAAGTACCAGGGGAGGGGGTGGTTTGAGTGGGAAGGGATGAATTGACCAGGGATTTATGGATCCGCGGAGGAGATGGGATGATGTGGCCAGTGGTAGGATCCCGTTGGAGGTGGCAAAAATGTGAGGATTATCTGTTGTATCTGACGGCTGGTAGGGTGGAAGATGAGAAAAAGGGGGGCTCTGTCCTTATTACGAGTGGGGGGAAGGGGAGTGAGAGCGGAGCTACGGGATATAGAGGAGACCCTGGTCAGAGCCTCATCTATAGTCGAAGAGGGGAACCCATGTTCCCTAAAGAATGAGTACATTTCCGATGCCCTGGTTTGGAACACGTCATCCTGGGTGCAGATGCGGCGTAGACGGAGGAATTGGGAGTAGGGGGTGGAGTCCTTACAGGAAGCAGGGTGGGAAGAAGTGCAGCCCAGATAACCATGGGCGTCAGTAGGTTTGTAGTAGATGTCGGTCGGTAGTCTGTTACCTGCGATGGAGATGGTGAGGTCTAGCAACTGTAGGGAGATGACGGAAATGGTCCAGGTGAATTTGAGTGCCGGATGGAAGTTAGTGGTGAAATGGATGAAGTCAGTGAGTTCTGCATGGATGCAGGAGGTAGCACCAATGCAGTCATCAATGTAGTGGAGGTAGAGTTCGGGGATAGAGCCATGGTATGCCTTGAACAAGGATTGTTCGACGTACCCAACAAAGAGGCAGGCACAGCTGGGGCCCATAAACATACCCATAGTTCTGCCCTGGATTTGGAGGAAATGAGAGGAGTCAAAGGAAAAGTTGTAGATGGTAAGGACCAGCTCCGCGAGGCGGAGAGTAGACGGGGATTGGTTGGTTCTGTGGTCAAGGAAGAAACGGAAGGTTTTAAGACCCTCCTGGTGGGGGATGGAGGTGTAGAGTGACTGGACATCCATGGTGAAGATGAGGGAGTGGGGGCCTGGAAAACGGAACTCATGGAGGGGACGAAGAGCGTGTGAGTTGTGTGTTGGACATAGGGAGGGAGGGATTTGACCAGGGAGGAGAGGATGGAGTCGAGGTTGGTGGAAATATGTTTGGTGGGACAAGAACAAGCACAAACAATGGGTCTGCCAGGCCAGTCAGGTTGGTGAATTTTGGGGAAAAGGTAAAATGAGGTTGGAGGCTTGGGAGGGCAGGGAGCCAGAGGTGATGAAGGCAGTGATAGTGTTTGAGATAATGGCCTGGTACTAGTCTGTGGGGTCATGGTCCAAGGATAAGTAGGATGAGGTGTCTGAGAATTAGCGCCTGGTCTCAGACCAGCAGAGATCAGTGCGCCAGACTACCACGGCACCCCCCCCCCCCCCCAATCGGCAGGTTTGATCACCCAATCGGGTTGTTGTAGAATGAGTGGAGGACAGTACATTCATGGGGGGGGGGGGGGGGGAGGTTAGAGTGAGAATGAGTTTTGAGGCATTTGTTTGAACTTGAGCAGATAGGATGTGTTTATACACTTCAGAATTCATCATGCTACCATCAGCAGTTGTATCATCAATGAAGATAAGTGAGCCAGTACCTTCAGCAGCCATACATGCCCAGGCCATAACACCCCCACCACTGTATTTCACAGATGAGATAGTATGCTTTGGATCTTGGGCAGTTCCTTCTCTCCTCCATACTTTGCTCTTACCATTACTCTGATATAAGTTAATCTTCATCTCATCTGTCCACAAGACCTTTTTCCAGAACTGTGGTAGCTCTTTTAACTACTTGGCAAACTGTAACCCGGCCATCTTACTTTTGCGGCTAACCAGTGGTTTACATCTTGCAGTGTAGCCTCTGTATTTCTGTTCATGAATTCTGCAGACAGTGGTCATTGACAAATTCACACCTGAAGAGTGTTTTTGATCTGTCAGACAGGTGTTGGAGGGTTTTTCTTTGTTATAGATATAATTCTTCAGTCATCAGCTATGGAGGTCTTCCTTGGCCTGCCAGTCCATTTTCTATTAGTAAGCTCACCAGTGTTCCCTTTCTCCTTAATGATGTTCCAAACAGTTGTTTTTGGTAAGCCTAAGGTTTGGCTGATGTCTCTAACAGTTTTATTCTTGTTTCTCAGTCTCATAATGGTTTCTTTGACTTTCATTGGCACAACTTAGGTCCTCATGTTGATAAACAGCAAGTAAATGTTTCCAAAGATGATGGAAAGACTTGGTGCTGAGAGATCTCTTATACCTGCATTAAGGAGGCATTTAAACACACCTGAGCAATTACAAACACCTGTGAAGCCATGTGTCCCAAACATTATGGTGCCCTGAAATGGGGGACTATGTATAAACACAGCTGTAATTTCTACATGCTAAAAACAAAATGTATAAAAATGGCCTTTAATAAAATCTGCCAATGTGCACTTTAACCACATGTGATTTTTTCTATTACAAATCTCAAATTGAGGAGTACAGAAGCAAATAACTAATGATTGGTCTTTGTCCCAAACATTATGGAGGGCACTGAACCTCTAGTGTATTTGCGTACACAACCATTATAGTATTTATTTGTTAAGTTTACTATTAATGGTCAATCCAAAAGCTTTTCACAAATTGGCCTGTGAATCATTAATACATATTTGAAATCACCGTGGTTCCAGCACTGATCCCTGTGGTCCCCAACAGGTTGCAGGTTTCCAAACCAAAAATCTTTATCTTACAGTACTTGCAATTTCCTGCAAACCCTCTATTCCATGAATAATGCCTATATCTGTATATTACTTTCAAACCTATCAAGAGTCAAGGCATTAAGAAATGTGAGAGATTTCCTGTTCCTTGTATTCAATGGAAAATATGCCAGAAATATGACAATATGTCTTTTCTCAGCCACCAAAATGCCCTTTAATTTTTAAAATAGATCAGTAAGCTGCATTCTTAAACGGAGCTGTTCAAATATGAGCACTTGCTGCTGTTATGTCTCCCACCTATTCAGAGACAGAATAGCTTTGAAGGTGATCACCGTCCATGTACATGCTGTTGGTGAAAGGTGCATGTCCTGGTTTAAAGCTGGTGCATCGCGAGTTGTCCCAGGAGCACCAAGATTTCATGCAAATGAGCTCAAATCACATCCAAGCACAAGGTCAGCTTCCTGTACTCCAGGCAGTCAGTGTCCGCAGTGCAGAAGTTCCAGCATTGCTGCATTGAGGCTGTTATCTGCCCCTGTGTGTTTAAATCACTCTTTCATGCAGTTTAAGTCAATAATATTAAGTAGCTTTCACTGACCAAAGATTTAACATGAAGATATTCTGTTCAGTTTTATTTCTGAATCTGTGTGTACAGTTCTTTTCATTTTATTTAAACAGATTCATGAATAATTTTCAGTAGGTTTCCTTGTGGGATTAGTTCACAAGAGGGTATGACTCGATGTTCTGTGATTTTGCAAAGAACTAAATACATTGATTTTTAAGTATATTAAAGATCAAATAAATACTCTTATAACATTGTTTAACCTTTCCATTAATGCTTTAAATTTGTCAAACATCAAATCTGTTCCAAATAGTCCCAATTCTCATTCTATGCCAGCTGAGTTGATGGCTATCTCTGCTTGAGAAAACTAATCAGGTTTTGAAGAAGTGGTCAGCTGTGGTTTATTCAGCTTCACTTAAGAACAGAGGTTGCAGACAGCAAGAGCATTAGCCTGGATATAATTATTGTAGATTTCATTTGTTTTTGATGGAGATGCAATATTAATACTTCCAATAATAATAAAATGGAAGGTTTGGAAAAGCACAGAGAGAATATTTTTCACATAACATGCTGTAACTTCTCACTTTACTGTCTTCACATCATTTAAAATTGCTCCCACTTGCACAGGGTCTGTTTGAATTATTGATACTTTTTCAGTCCAATGATAAACCATTTTCACTCTTCTACTTGCCGAGGTTGCCACTTTATTGATTTAAGGTTGGAGCCACCAAAAAGCAGCTCTTGCACTATTGTCAAAAAGATATCAGTTAGAAAATTTAGCTAACCACAATTAATATATTTGTTTCAAGCGATCCCAATATATATTTCAAAATACTTTTTCAAAATACTAGATTCTACTATCATTAATTTTATATGGGATTACAGAGCACACAGAACTCAACAAAAGCATTTGTGTAAACCTAAAGAAGTTGGGGGTTTATCATTACCTAACTTTATGTATTACTACTGGGCAGTGCATATTAAGAACATAATGTACTGGTTGGATAGTTCCACTCAGCAGTTGGAGTGGATAAGAATGGAGAAAGAACAGTGCTATCCGCACGATATAGGAACGATCTTGCCCTCACCGATAAAATTGAATAGTATAATATATAAGAAGAACTTCACAATACAATTCAACAATTCAACAAATACAACACAATTCACAATACAATAAGAATTTGGAAACAAATAAAAGTATCCTTGAAATTAAATAATCTATCAGTACTAACCCCACTATTGAACAACCCCGCATTCAAACCATCTCTCATCGACAAAACATATCAACAATGGGATATACTGGGGATTAGGAAAGTAGGGGATATGTATGAATTGGGCAAACTGTTATCATTTCGACATTTTAAATTAAAATTTAAACTGAAGGATAATCAATATTTTAAATATATACAAATGTGTGACTTTATGAAGAAATATACACATAGATTTCAAACTATATTTTTAGACCCTTTAGAAGAAGCAATGAATATTAAGGCTGATTCACAAAAACTAATATCATACTTTTATAATAATATATTAAATAGAGAATTACCCTCAACAGAAGCACTAAGAGAAGATTGGGAACATGAGCTAATGATAAAGATCTCGAAGGATAGATGGGAAAATTATCTGATGAACACACATAATTGTTCTATTAATGCAAGACATAATTTAATTCAATTCAAATTATTACATAGACTATATTATTCAAAAACGAGGTTGAATAAATTTTATACAAACGTCTCTCCCAGATGCGATAAATGTTTGTTTCAAAACCCTAATATAACATTCATTTGTAGGATGTACAAAGTTGAATAAATTTTGGAGCGATATATTTGATATATTTACAAAGCTTTTCAAGTCAAGAATAGAACCTAAAACGGAATGGATTATATTTGGAATAATAGTAGAAGATATCAATTTAAATAAAGACCAAAACTTTTTTTTTAAATTATGGGTTAACAATTGGAAAGAAATTGATACTTAAATTTTGGAAAAATACAGCCATACCAACTGTTAACATGTGGATTAGGAATATGATGGACATAGCACGCCTTGAAGAAATGAGACTCCGACTAATAGATAAATATGACCAATTCTTAAGGAGTTCGTCTCCTATCATCGACTTTTTTGGAATCATGTGATGCAGCGGTACTGTAAAGATTGCTGATTTCAGTTCATGCCGTGGATAGATCTACATCTCCGAATAAAGATTTGAAAATTTCTCTTTTAAGGGGCCTTCTCTCCTATTTCTACTTTTTCTTTTTTATATATACACACTTCACGTTTTTCTATTCTCCACCTTCTATTTTCCCTCTTTTTCCCCCTTTCTATTGTTTTCTTTTTCTTGTCTTGCTTACTTCCTTCTCAAAACATAAAAATAGAGGTTGTACATAGAATGGATTACGGAATGACATAGTTGGCACCTAAAATTAGGTTCCACTGTACTGTTTTGTACTGTATTAACTTCTAATAAAATAAACAAAAAAAAAACAAAAACGAAAACAAAAGAAAATTTAGCATTAAGAAGATATAACTCATGATGTCTTTATTTAATTTCTGAATTGTCTGATTGAAGGAGAGGGGCTCACTTAAACATAGAGTTTAGTGGAATTGTAAAATATCAAAAACGCCCTCAAAACATTACTTTCTCCAATCATAAACTGATAATTATAATTATAATTTTCTGCTGACTAGTATATTCCAAGATATACTGAGAAAGGATGAGCACAAGGGAAATTATGGGATGGGAGGGTCATTGCAAGTGGTAAAGATGTCCATGCAATTACTGCTCTCCATAACGCCTAGGAGAAATAGCAAACATTGGATATGGAAGGATGTATTTTCCTCCGTTTACAGTTGGAGTTTGGGGATGAATGCAGAACAAGGATGTAAAAGCAGCTTAACGCAGCAGAGCATATTTGGTGACATGCTTAGTGGAGGAGGTGCGAGATTGGGACAGGGACAGGGACAGACAACACTTGGTTGTTGAGAAAAAGATTGTTCTTATTTTTGGTAACAATTTTGAAATAGCAGGTAGTTTCCTCTATTTTTTTGTTCCAATGGGAAAAGAGGGAAAAGCGATGATACCAAATTTGGAAATTAAAGAACAGCAAATGCCAAAACCTGAAATAAAAACTATTTAAGGTAGAAACACTCTGCAGGTAAGGCAGTGTCCATGGAAATTAAAACTGATAAAGAGTCTTCTGCAGAGTCATGGCCATAAAGTCATGCAGCACGGAAACAGGCACTTTGTCCATGATGACCAGGATGTCTGCATTTGGCTCACATCCCTCTAAACATTTCACATCCATGTAATTGTCTAAATGTTAGTCCAAGAATCTTCTGCTACCTGATCTGCAGAGTGTTTCTAGCCTTTTTTGTTAATGCCAAAACTATTGTTTAATCCTTAGAATTAATGAGACCCCTCTTCTAAAATTATGGGTCTTGTAGTCTGAGTGGGTTCATTTGTTACTACATGTATTGACTTAAAACAGTTTCCATTATGGCCCCTTATATTCTCTCATCGTTTCAAGGTGGATGCCCAAAACATCATAAACTATCTTTTTGCTTTCAAGTTGATTGCAGACCTGCTGTGTTTCTTGTTTTCGCACACTATCCAGCTGCAAATGGACCTCTGCGCGCCGAACCTGCATCATACTGAGGAGAGATGGTACGGTCTTGCAATCTCCCTTCAGAAGGAGATCCCAGTCCCAACACCCCTCCATTGAATGGGAGTAGGGGGGACTGTTTAAGAATTTTATACTAAACATTTCTCCCTTCAGTTACTGTGACTATTTTTCATGGGGTTTCCACATCTCTTCTGCACAGTAAATGCTGCCCAGTGAGAGAGCTTTTGCCAAAATTCACATCCACAATTGATAGTGTTGTCAGGAGAGAGGCCTCAGCACCGACCCCTGTTGCTAAGCAACAAGATGTAGCATGATCCAGTGCATTCACAGCAGCCGCATGCTGACATGCAACTCTTGGCTGAAAGGTGTGAACTTTCGCACCGGCATAAGGCCCTCGAGAATAAAGACTATATTTAGTCATTTCCATTCTTCAGCTGGTCTTAAACTTGGCTTCAGATTTAGATTTTGAAAAAGGTTTTACTTAGAGATGAAAACATGATCACACAAAAATGCTTAGAAATTCAAGGTTTGGTCAGTTGAAATCAAATCTGTGACCAATGTGAATGAAACCACAGCTACATTACAGCGACTGTACATAAGTGGAATTTCAATGTAGCACAGTGTTGGCAGTACATGTCATCAATTAATTTATTTTTTTCTTGCCCTGGATAATTTATGTTGATTTTCAGTTCTCCCATGTTACCTTTTATTTCTATTCCAAGTGTACGTTCATTCTCAACGTTATGCTAATGCCAGTGCGAAAGTTCACACCTTTCAGCCGAGACTTGCATGTCAACAAACGACTGCTGTTAATGCACCTGAGTCACACGAATGATAAGTAGTTGCATTCAGTCAACATCCACTACCTGAAAAAACACTTGCATTTATTTAACAACTCCCGCACCCTTCAGATGTTCCAAATTGGCTGTCCAGGTGTAATACCGCTGAGTGAAACCAAAAATCGTTTGACTCTTGTCTGTTATTCATTCTTCAAAATTCATAAGTATTTATAAATAGATGACTCAGTAGTTTTAATGAGCCCTGGTTGAAGACATTTTTTTAAGTTTGTTCTCAGTGAAATGAATGCAAAAGAACACTTGCAAAAACACAAAGTAATATTTCACAGCAGGTCATGAATTATTGGAAGAAAGAAGATCCCCAAAATGGGAGACAATTACTGTATAAAACTGAAGAGATTACTGAAATATTTGTAATGGAATAATAGTCAAAGAATCATGCAGCATGCAAGCAAGGCCTTGAGCCCAGTTTATGTCCATGTCGACTAAGGTGTCCCACCTGCCAGTATTTGTCTCATATAGCTCTAAACCGTTCCTATCCACCTACCTGTCCAAATGTTTTTTAAATGTTGTGTGACGGTGTCCTTTCCCTCACATGCCGCTCTGATCCCCCATCACTGGTAGACAGGCCAGAAGAGACCAGTCCTCAGTATCGTTAGTAACAGCTGGGTCCAATTAATTAACATCAGTTTGGCCACCTGAACCTCGTCAGCCTACTCCTTCTGACAGTGTGGGAGGGAACTGCAGATACTGGTTTACACCAAAGATAGACACAAAAAGCTGGAGTAACTCAGCGGGACAGGCAGCATCTCTGGATAGAAGGAATAGGTGATGTTTTGTGTCAAGACCCTTCTTCAGACACACAAGAAGGGTCTTGACGCGAAACATCAACATTCCTTCTATCCAGAGATGATGCCTGTTCTAGAAACATAGGAGCATAGAAAATAGGTGCAGGAGGAGGCAATTTGGCCCTTCGACCCAGCACCGCCATTCATTGTGATCATGGCTGACAATCCATAATCAGTAACCCGTGCCTGCCTTCTCCTCATATCCCTTGATTCGAGTGCGGGGATGGGGAGAGAGAGCAGTGTTGCGGGGTATGGAAGAGACCCTGGTGCGAGCCTCATCTATGGTGGAGGAGGGGAACCCCGTTCCCTGAAGAATGAGGACATTTCAGATGCCCTGGTGTGGAACGCCTCATCCTGGGAGCAGATGCGGCGTAGGTGGTGGAATTGGGAGTAGGGGATGGAGTCCTTACAGGAAGCAGGATGGGAAGAAGTGAAGTCCAGATAGCCATGGGAGTCAGTGGGTTTATAGTGGATGTCAGTCAGAAGTCTATCACCTGCGATGGAGATAGTGAGGTCAAGGAATGGTAGGGAAGTGTCGGAAATAGTCCAGGTGTATTTGAGTGCTGGATGGAAGTTAGTGGTGAAGTGGATGAAGTCAGTCAATTGTGTGCGGGTGCAGGAGGTGGACCAAAGCAGTCGTCGATGTAACGGAGGTAGAGGTCGGGGATGGGGCCCTAGTACGTATTGAACAAGGATTGTTCGACCTATCTGACAAAGAGGCAGGCGTAGCTGGAGCCCATGCGTGTGCCCATAGCTACGCCTTGTATTTGGAGGAAATGGGAGGAGTCAAACGTGAAGTTATTGAGGGTAAGGACCAACACCGCTAGGCGGAGGAGAGTGTCAGTGGCCGGGTATAGGTTGCTCCTCTGGTCGAGGAAGAACCGGAGGGCTTTGAGGCCATCCTGGTGGGGGATGGAGGTGTAGAGTGACTGGACGTCCATGGTGAAGATGAGGGGGTGAGGGCCTAGAGAGTAGAATGCGTGGAGGCGGCGGAGAGTGTCTGAGGTGTCTTGAACATAGGTAGGAAGGGATTTGACTAAGTGGGATAGTATGGAGTCAAGGTATGAGGAGATGAGTTCGGTGGGGCACGAACAGGCAGAGACAATGGGTCTACCGGGAAGTCAGGCTTTTTGGATTTTGGGGAGAAGGTAAAAACGGGCCGGGAACGATGAGGTTGGAAGCTCGGTGGGGCAGGGCGTGGGAGTTGATGAAGTCGGTGATGGTGCTAGAGATGGAGGCCTGTTGCTCGTCAGTGGGGTCATTGTCCAGGGGTAAGTAGGTGGAGGTGTCCGAGAGGTGGCGCGTGGCCTCGTACAGTTGGAGGGCAGGTGGATCACAGAGAGGGGGCAGTTAGAGAGGAGGTTGTGAAACTGTCTCCGGAGAGAGGAGGAGAACCTCTTCACAGTAGGCATACCTTGAGGAGATATCGCAGTGGAGTAGACAAAGTGTTCAAGAAAGAACTGCAGATGCTGGAAAATCGAAGGTACACAAATATGCTGGAGAAACTCAGCGGGTGCAGCAGCATCTATGGAGCAAAGGAAATAGATAACGTTTCGGGACAAAACCCTTCTTCAGGCTGATAGAGGGTGGCGGGGAGAAGGAAGGAAAAAGGAGGAGGAGGAGCCCGAGGGTTGGGGGATGGGAGGAGACAGCACGAGGGCTGAGGAAGGGGAGGAAACAGCAAGGGCTAACAAAATTGGGAGAATTCAATGTTCATGCCCGCAGGATGCAGACTGCCCAAGGTGCTGTTGAGGTGCTGTTCCTCCATTTTCCGGTTTTGCTCACTCTGGCCATGGAGGAGGCCCAGGACAGACCCCTGCCCTCCAACTGTACGCTCTCTGTCCTGGGTCTCCTCCATTGCCAGAGTGAGCAACACTGGAAAATGGAGGAACAGCATATTCCGCTTGGGCAGTCTGCATCCTGCGGGCATGAACATTGAATTCTCCCAATTTTGGGAGTGGAGTGAGGAGAGGGGAGTGGGGAGCCTTTCTGCTACAATTTTGAGGTAAACTGAACCACTGGGACAAACCTGAGACAACCAATGCCACTATGTGGTTAAGACTGGGCTAGTAAGAACAAGTCCTAGACAGCCAGCATCTCTACTAAATCTAAGACTGAGTGGCCGGGGAAATCTGAGATGCCAGTGCCTCTTCCTGCCCCTGAACAACTAGGGACTGCGCCAATAACGAGAGGCAAAATCTGAGCGACCAGAATGAGACAGAAACTGCCAAAGCTGCCACTTCAAGCCAAAAGCTGAGACGCTAGGATAAGCCTGAGACTTCCAGCGCCTGTTTTGAGGCAAGGGTGAACTGCAGGGAAAAGCCTGAGATCGCCACGCCTCCTTCTTTGAGACCAGGACTGAGCAGCCGGGACAAGCCCCCAAGGTTGTCAAGTGCCACTGCACATGCACCCTGACAATGAGCGACAGCTTTCCCATATGGGCCTGGACTTTCTTGACACTGTAAATAACCCTTGTGCAAGTGTTGGTGTGGTCGAACCCAGCGTCGTCCCCGATGCCACAGTTGCTATAGTTTTAGCCTCAACTAACCCCTCCAGCAGCTTTTCCATATACCCAACACCTTCTGTGTGAAAAAGATGCCCCTCGGATTCCCATTAAATCGTTCCCCTCTCATTTTAAGCCTATTTCTCTACTGTTTTTTGCACTAGTAGCCAAATCTTAATTTAGCAAGATATAATATCTGATAAGTTTTATTTTTCTGCCTCAGCATTTTATCCTCCATGCATTTATAATGATATGAAAATTCCTAAGAGATAGTGCACCTGAGTTAAAATAAAAAGCATATCACATTTCAAGCATAATGAAGAACTGATTATATAGAATCGTGCTGTCTGATATATTCTTTTCATCGCAATCATTGCTATTTTGTTTCACAGTGGTGAAATCTTTATAAAAAAAACAAGGTTACCTCTGAACAGAATATATTAGCTGCTGCTGATGTCAAGAATTATAAGAGCTAAGAGGTTTGAAACAGCATGGAACTTCAATTTCAAAACCTAACATCTTCTCAAAAGAGTCTGGGCCATCAGTCCTCCAAATAATGGCTCCACGTTTATGCTGGGAGCACACAAGACTGAAGCAGTTGCAACATGTTGCAAAATGTGCCAAATTCCAGCAGTCTGAAAAATTCTACCAGATAATACCCCAAAATGTATCCCAGCTCTGACACTTTTGCATTGTCAGCCAGGATCAACAAACGCATCAGAACGCTTCATTGCAAAAGGATTTGAGTATAGGAGCAGAGAGGTTCTACTGCAGTTGTACAGGGTCTTGGTGAGACCACACCTGGAGTATTGCGTACAGTTTTGGTCTCCAAATCTGAGGAAGGACATTATTGCCATAGAGGGAGTGCAGAGACGGTTCACCAGACTGATTCCTGGGATGTCAGGACTGTCTTATGAAGAAAGACTGGATAGACTTGGTTTATACTCTCTAGAATTTAGAAGATTGAGAGGGGATCTTATAGAAACTTACAAAATTCTTAAGGGGTTGGACAGGCTAGATGCAGGAAGATTGTTCCCGATGTTAGGGAAGTCCAGGACAAGGGGTCACAGCTTAAGGATAAGGGGGAAATCCTTTAAAACCGAGATGAGAAGAACTTTTTTCACGCAGAGAGTGGTGAATCTCTGGAACTCTCTGCCACAGAGGGTAGTTGAGGCCAGTTCATTGGCTATATTTAAGAGGGAGTTAGATGTGGCCCTTGTGGCTAAGGGGATCAGGGGGTATGGAGAGAAGGCAGGTACGGGATACTGAGTTGGATGATCAGCCATGATCATATTGAATGGCGGTGCAGGCTTGAAGGGCCGAATGGCCTACTCCTGCACCTAATTTCTATGTTTCTATGTTTCTATGAAAGGCTGGCTCTGACCTGGGAGCGGTGTTGGATTTATGGGAGGTGGTCTTGGAGGAGTGGATGGTCCTCAAACTGCGAAGCATCCTGAACAATACAGCTCATCCCCTCCATGACACTGGTCAACCTTTCAGCAACAGACTGGTTCCACCAAGATGCAGGTCAGAACGCCACAGGCGATCCTTCATCCCCGTGGCTATTAAACTTTACAACTCCTCCCCCTTCTGTCACGGAGTAGATTGAGACTGAGACTGACTCGCCTATCCAGCGCTCCCCCTCCTCAATCATTGCACGTCCCCCAAGGTTTTCCACGACACGTTAATTTCATGTTTCATGTATTTCGTGTTTTTTATGACTGTGGGCAGGTCAATTTCCCTCCTGGGATGAATAAAGTTCTATCATATCATATCGTATCGTATCGTTGACTTCAAGCCAACTGATTTAAAACATCGCAGAACAGGCAACTTATATACTGATTTTATCAGGACAGTACTTAGGCTTTTCTCTGAGCCCTTCTTGATTGTACGGTTGAGAATGAGATTTTGCGTAAGAATATTCAAGGCAGGAGCTGATGGGTGGTAGGTGCGCTGGTACATGCTGGCCAGGGGTGGTGGTGGAGACAGATATGATTGTGGAACTTAAGAGGCTGTCTGATAGGCAAATGGATATGTAGGGAATGGAGAAATATGGATCATGTTCAGGCAATGAAGATTAGTTTAAATTAGCATCATGTTTGACATGGAAATTGTGGTTTGAACGGCATGTTCCTGCGGTGTGCTGTTCTATATTCTCTGTTAAACCCTCACACCTTCCTCTGTAAACAGTGTTTTAACTGGAGTTAAATTAGCTGCATTCAGTGAACTTAATGAACTTAATGGATGCAATTGTTCTGCATAACACTCATTTAATTAGGTTGTTGGAGCCAAATGAGGTTTGAACGTAGGGCCTGAAACTGGATCTCAATCTTCAATGCAGCTTCTCAGGTTGCAATTCTGGTGTGCAGATTTATACAATGCCCTCAGGTGAATGAACAAAGATGTAGTCAGTCCCACAATGAAGCCCAAGTTGTTATTAGAATGGGAAGGAGCAGAAAGAAGAGAATCAGCGGGCCATGCCATCCCACTGTGTACAGGCAGCGTACCTCTTACCTTAAATTAAGCATGGACCATTAGATAAGACATCTTCGCTTTGCAAAATAGTTGTGAGTGGAAAACGCTAAGTGAAGCAGCTTCAATTGCAACCACAAAACAGCAAGAACAGCGTTTCCTGTAGGCGTAGAGAAGAACCCTTTTGATGGTGCTGCAGATATAAGAAACATCTTGCAGACCATTCCTCTGTTGGAAAGTGAAGAGGTGGAAATGTGTATGTTAAACATAAGTTGTTGTACACTTAAAGAAGAGGTTAATGACATAACGGTAATAGCCATCTGGCCAATTGAAAATGTCATGATCATTAACATATCAATCCACAGTCCATTGGTCAGTTTAGACCAGGAAGAATCTCAAAAATGTTTCATAGAGGCAGGCCATAATGGTATTAAGCAGAACACAAAGTGCTGCAGTAACAGAGGACAGGCAGTATCTGTGGAGGGAATACCTAGGCGATATTTTGGGGCAGGACCCTCCTTCAGATGACTGTAGTAGGGGGGAGAAAGCTGTAAAACAGGTGGGGTCAGGACAAAGCCTGGCAAGTGATAGGTGGATGCAGGTGAGGGAGAGGGTTTGATTGGCAGATTGGCAGATTGGCAGAGTTTCGATTTCAATGAACAAGAGAATGCAACAGAAAATAACAGTACAGAAGATATCCAGGGTCACTGAAGTAAGGTGTGCTGGCCTTACTGGTCAGAATGGCGTAAGCATTTTCATAAATCCTATCAGACCAGATCACCAGTTGCAGCTCAGAGATCAGACCGAAAGTGAAATCAACAGCTACTCCTATATTGCCTGAGAAAGGGAGGGAAGATTTTACCAGGTAGGAAGGTAAAGACTCTCACTATGGAACTAGGTTGGGTGATCAAGAACCAAGTTGTAAACCATCATTATGGATGGAATTTGAGGGCAACTCATCTCGAAAGAGTGTGGCCAAAGTCCATCAATATACACTGAAAATAGTTATGACCAGAACATGGAGACAGAATGTCATAGGTGACCATTTTCTGACTTGCAAATGGTCAGCAGAGGAGAGAAAATGTACAAGTACAATGGGAAACAAAAATGGAGAATAAAGAGCAACGCAGAGGTCATAAGGTTATAAGGAATAATAGTAGAATTAGGCCATTCGGCCCATCAAGTCTACTCTGCCATTCAATCATGGCTGGTTGATCTCTCCCTCCTAACCCCATTCTCCTGCCTTCTCCCCATAACCATAACCATTGACACCTGTATTAATCAAAAAATTGAATTCCTGGCCAAAAAGAGGGCCAAGCGATCAACAAAGATTGAAAGTCCTTAGAAAGATTCAAATTAGGAAACGTTATTAATGGATTTGTGTTGCTTGAGAATATATTGGTGGCACAGCGGTAGAGTTGCTGCCTTACAGCGCTTGCAGCGCCAGAGACCTGGGTTCGATCCCAACCAAGGGTGTTGTCTGTACGGAGTTTGAACGTTCTCCCCGTGAGTGCGTGGGTTTTCTCCGAGATTTTCGGTTCCCGCTCTCTTTTACTTTCCCGCACTCGAAAGAAATACAGATATGTAGGCTTGGTGTATACGTGAATTGTCCCTAGTAGTAGGATGGTGTTAATGTGTGGGGATCGCTAGTCGGTGCGGACTCAGTGAACCAAAGGGCCTGTTTCCACGCTGTACCTCTAAACTAAACTAAAACTAAATGTATGACCTCAATTACTGAGGGAATTAATGCTTATTAAGTCAAGTTAAGTCTGCGGTTACAATGAATGCTTGGAAAATGCATGCCATTCTCCTTAACTTTCCTTTTCCCTCTTTTTCTATAAACATAGTTCCTCTCAGCCCCAGGAAATTGTGTTTGATTCTCACCTTGCATGTTGCTTGTGTAAAGTTTGCATGTTCTCCCAATGAATGGGGAGGGGGTTCCTGCAGGTGCTCCAGTTTTCTCCTACATCCCAAAAATATGTTGTTCAATTAATAGGCCACTGTAAATTCCTCCTCAATGTAGATTGACGGAAAGAGTAATTAAAGGGATGTTGATGGGAATATGAGAAAGAATGAGAGGGGGAATGATATCAGTGCAATTGCTCCCAATTGAATTGGTCGTCTTCTGTGCCATTACTAGTAAAATAAAAAGATATACCAGAAATTGGAATTCAAAATTCTTTTTTTTAAATGTGCTCATAAAATAACTCACAGGATTTATTTTTTTGCATTTCCTTAATATCTTTTCCCCAATCTGCTTTGGCCTCAGTGCTCATTTGTCCAGTGTGTGCAGCTTGGCAGAAGAAATAGTGCTGACTATCAGTGAAGGAAACTGCAGCAAGGGCACTGAATGTCTGGCAATGTGGGAGAACAGTACAGTCATGATCCTCAAAGCCACTGGCACTTCTCCTCTGTGGCACTGAGACAATCCTATTAGACTGCTCTGACACCGTGCTCACTCCTCTGCAGGACGTTATCCAAATTGGGATGGCAGCAGACTGAGCTAGCTAAACATCAAGCATCGGTATGGCCACGCAATTAAAACATTGAATAGCTGTTGCCAACACAACTATGGAAGTTGAAACATTGCCCATCAAGTTCAAGTTCAAGTTTGCGTTTATTGGCACTTAACCAGTGAAATTTGAGTTACCAAACAATCATACTAAGTGAAAAGAACACAATACACAAATAAAATAATTATAACATAAACATCCACCACAGTGGAATCAACATTCCTCGCTGTGATGGAAGGCAATAAAGTTCAGTCATCTTCCTCTTTGTTCACCCGTGGTCGGGGCCTTGAACCCTCCGCCATTGCCTATGGTCCAATATCTAAGCCCTCTCGTCGGAATGATTGGAACACTCGGACGTCGGGACGGATTGGAACACTCCGCGCATGGAGCTCCCGAGTCGGCCACTTCTTACTGGAGACCGCGGGCTTCACGGTTTTAAAGTCCACAGGCCCCGTGGTCGGAGCTCTTCGTCTGGTGATCCTCAGCAAAGGATCAGCTCTGCGATGGTAAGTCCACGCCATGCTCGCAGCTTGAATCTCCGGGCCGGTCTCCAGGAAAGGCCGCGCCACTCCACATTGTAGGCCGCAGGGGGGACGGCGTTGCGACACGGAGAAAATCGCATCTCCGTCGAGGTAAGTGACTGAAAAAAAGTTTCCCCCTATTCCCCCTTCCACCCCCCACATAAACTGACCAAGAAACATTGAAACAAACTTTTAGAACATACTTAAAATAATTAAAACAGTAGAAAGGACACACATACTGTTGGCGAGGCTGCCACAATGGTGGCGCCACCCGGTGGATATTGCATTATGGCTGGAAGCACAGATGTGCAAACAAAATTGGATTCTCCTTCTGCACTAGATTCCAAACTCCGGATACCTCCAGGATCCCAGACAGTGAGAAGAAGGTTTCCGTCGGATTTCCCAGTGCACACATCCACTTGTTTTCATAATTTACCTAATTAAGATTCTTATCTAATCCCTCTGTTTTAATGTACTTGCTCCTCTACT
This sequence comes from Leucoraja erinaceus, assembly GCF_028641065.1. Taxonomy (NCBI): domain Eukaryota; kingdom Metazoa; phylum Chordata; class Chondrichthyes; order Rajiformes; family Rajidae; genus Leucoraja; species Leucoraja erinaceus. The sequence goes on from NC_073381.1 coordinate 58,796,912, forward strand.
GTTCCTTCCCTTCACTGCCTTGGCTGCAGGCCAGATGTGTTGAGTATGTCAAAACATAAAATCCCCACCCTAGCATGTAAGGCAGCATCTCTGGAGAACATGGATAGGTGATGATTCTGGTTGGGACTCGTCTTCAGACCTTCCAGTATTTAGCCCTGTGACTTTGAAGGGACCCGAATATATTTCTAAGTTAATGTATGACACACCTTTGAGGGAATCATTCAGGTGGCGATATGTTATGCCCCTTCTTCCTTATTCATACGTGGCAGATATGGATCAGAAGGAAGGAGCTGGTGAGTTTTCACAGTGTATTTTGTAGATTTTGTAGGTTTGGCAGAGATATTGTGGGCGGAAAGGCCTGTTCTTGTACTGTATAATTCTGTGTTCTATTCGTTCTGTGTTCTAAGTTATTCTCAAAATCAGAACAGGAAAGTCCTTCAATGTCCTATGACAATTATGAGGTTTAGTTTACAATTGTGTGTTGCAAAATTACTGTGATTTATTGTAAATTCACATGAGCAGTGCCCATTCAATTTGTGTATTTTGCGCCATGCAGATAGCAAATATCCTTTTTGCAAAGTGGAAACTGATAGACTAAATGCAACACATCAATATTCAACAATACGTATGCCAGGAAACCATTGATGTTGAAACAGAAGGCAGGATACCCAATTAAACATAATTTCAGATAAGATGTTTCATTTTTATTCTACCTTTCTTGCACCATGTTTCAAATTTTGACCATGACAGAGAGATAATAGTGTGCTTTCATTTCCCAGATTCAACAGTGTAGTATGGTAATAGCATCTACCAACACATTGTTTTATTTTCATTTATAATGATTTGGAAAAATAAGAGGACAGATGGGTAATTCTGGTGATCTGTCCTCTGAATACCCAATCTATCTTTTCATCACTTTGTAACTACCAGACGATGCGCATAACACAATGTTTTCACATTGGCAGTCAGCATGCCAAAATCAATCATAAATGAAGTGGTCTGTTACCAGAGCTGGATCATCAGCACATATCCATGGAGCAATAGACAATAAACAATAGGTGCAGGAGTAGGCCATTTGGCCCTTTGAGCCAGCTCCGCCATTCAATGTGATCATGGCTGATCATCCCCAATCAGCACCCTGTTCCTGCCTTTTCCCCATATCCACTGACTCTGTTATTTTTAAGAGCCCTATCTAGCTCTCTCTTGAAAGTATCCAGATAACCTGCCTCCACCGCCCTCTGAGGCAGAGAATTCAACAGACTCACCACTCTCTGTGAGAAAAAGTGTTTCCTCATCTCCGTTCTAAATGGCTTATTCCTTATTCTTAAACTGTGGCCCCTGGTTCTGGACTCCCCCAACATCAGGAACATGTTTCCTGCCTCTAGCGTGTCCAAGCCCTTAACAATCTTATATGTTTCAATGAGATATCCTCTCATCCTTCTAAACTCCAGAGTGTACAAGCCCAGCTGCTCCATTCTCTCAGCATATGACAGTTCCTCCATCCTGGGAATTAACCTTGTAAACCTACGCTGCAGTCCCTCAATAGCAAGAATGTCCGTCCTCAAATTAGGGGACCAAAACTGATCACAATACTCCAGGTGTGGTCTCACTAGCGCTCTGTACAACTGCAGAAGGACCTCTTTGCTCCTATATTCGATTCCTCTTGTTATAAAGGCCGAGCAGAAGGCCACATATCTGATTTTAGTTCTAAAACTGTTTCTGCTCTAAAGTAGAAGAGAAAATATGAAAGGATACCCTTTCACCAAAGTCTCTGCCATGTGGCTCCTGGCTATAGCAACAACAACTTGATTTGATAGTACATCTCGTACATAATAAAACAGGGAGGAAAGACAACGAGATTTATGGAAGGAAAGTTAGTAATAAAAATAAGATAAAGGCAAATCTGAAAAGGATAGAAAGATTAAAAACAAGCAAAATAGGAAGGAATTGCAGAAAGGATCAACACAAAATGCTGGCGTAACTCAACGGGACAGGCAGTATCTCTGGATAGAAGGAATGGATGGCGTTTCAAGTCGAGATCCTCCCTCAGACTGCATCTATCTGTCTATACTCAAAAGGAGAATTGAAGGAGAACTGGTGTCTTGGTTGGTGGGCTGGAAGAGATCAAAGAGAGAGAAAACCAGGTGGGAAGATTTGAGAACATACAGTAGATGCAGATAAATAAATTATTATTTGACCAGCACCAATAGAATTATACAGCATGACAATAGGTCCTTTGGCACAACTTGTCCATGTCAACTAAGATAATTGTCTGAACTGGTCCCATTTGCTTGTATTTAGCCCAGATCCCTCTCTTAACTGTGTACCTGTCTGAATGTTTTTTAAACATTGTAATTATTACCACCTATACAGATCAGATATACATACGTAAATACAATCAAGTCTAACTCAAATACAATAGCTAGAACAAAGGGAAAAATGCAAGGTGGAGAATTCAGTTTTCAGCAATGCTGTGTATTGTAGTGGATCAGTTCCATAGACAAAGTCCAATGTTTTCAATGCGGCAGAGGTGAATTCGAGAGTACCCCAGTTAATGGAAGGGCCCTTCAGGTTTATTTTAAATGTTTCCACTCTCTCATTAAATTTATGCTCTCTTTGAGGTTTCTAGCACTAGTTGTAGACTCCCATTCCGTGGTGGAAAAATGTGACCTTCCATCTTACCTGCACCCCATACACTTGTATAACATCATCCATCAATCTCCAGGAAAAATGTCTCCGTTTCTCCAGGCTCTCCTTATAACTCAAGTGCTCCTGCCTTGGTAACAACATCAGCGATGATTGAGAGGGAGCATAATTGGAAGCTAGTAGAGGCAGCGGTGGAATGGATGACATTAATGTTATTAAAGTGAGAGAGAAGTCAGGGGTGGAAAATATATAATGAGGGAGCAGTAGTCAGTGCTCGTATAAAGAGAATGTGAGTTTGTAAACTCAAATGGAACAGAAGGATTGCAAACTCTCCCAGGTGTTTGAGCTGCTAACTATGTAATGGAGATAAGAGAGCATCCAAGAAGTGAATCATTGGCATTCATAACACCACCAATTTATCCTGGTTCCCTCAAACTGATCCGGTGATCAAGAAAACACATTAGCGTATTTAATTTCTTCAGCGTCTGAGAAGATTTTGCATGCCCACAAACTTTCTCTCCAACTTCTACAGATATACAGAAACTGGCAACTGCTCTGCTCTTGACCCCTGTCTGAACCTGGAGAGAGTGGTGAAACAGCCAAGTCCATCATGGGCTCATCACTTGTTTCCATCCAGTTTATCTTCAGTAAGGAAGGTTGGCAATATTGAATAAGATGCATGCCACTTTAGGCATTCCCTATTTTCTCTTCTACCTTCTGGAAGAAAGTACAGGAACTTGCAAGCTCAGACATCCAGGCTTAAGAGCGGCTTCTTTCCCATGACTATCAGTTGCTGAATCAATCATCTCTTTGGAAACCACTTCGCAAAGGTGTTGCCATGTTTCGTTTAGTTTATTGTCACATGTACCAAGGAACAATGAAACACTTTTGTTGCATGCTAACCAGTCAGCGGAAAGATAAAGTATGATCACAATGGAGCCATCCACAGTGTACAGATTTAGTATACTCTTACTCTTAACTGTACCACATTTAGTTATTCTGTTTTGCACTTGACTATTAATTTTGCACTGCCGTCTTTGCACCATTCAGCTGTTTTACATTAATTGCTGTATTTATTATTGTATTTATCATTATTGTGTACTGTTTACTCTATGAGCTTTGTGCAAACAAGAAATTTCATTTCACAATGATGTATATGCCAATAAACTAATCTGAAATTGAATCTGAATCTAAATTAGTATTTTGAATTCAGAAGCACAAGCATAACTACAGATGAGGTTTGTGACAGTATTGTCATCAGCAGCAGCTATGAACTTCCAAAGACAGAATTTATAATATGAATCAAAGACAGTGCTTACAATCTTCAAAACATTTAACAAATTAAGTTCTACACATCTAGTATTGAATATCAAAGGAGCAACATATAAAATGTTAGCACTGGAGCGATCATGGTAGTGCCGTTTACCACTAACATGCACAAAACGTCTTGTAATATTTTTGGATGCAATCATCAAATGGCCACACACAGTAAGAAAACTGTAGAAGGTCAGGAAGTAATAATGCAAAAACATAGAACAGTACAGTACAGGAACAGATCTTTTCAGCCCACAATGTTTGTGACGAAAACAATTCCAAGATAAATTCATCTCATCTGCCCGCACATGATCCATATCCCTCCATTCCCTGCATACCCATGTTTCAATCTAAACGTCTCTTAAATGCCTCAAATGTATCTGCCTTCATCACCACCCAGAGGCCCCCACCACTCACTGCGTAAAAAACTTGCCCAACACATCTCCTTTAAACTTTTCAACAATGCTATTCCCTCTAGTATTTAATGTTTTGATCCTGGGGAAAATGGTTCTGACTACCCTCTCATAATTGTATATACTTCTTGCAGATCTCCTCGCAACTTGAACATTCCAGGGATAACAATCCAAGGCTGTCCAACCTCTCCCAGCAGCTAATACCTACTAATTCTAGTGAGCCTACTCTGCACCCTCTCCAAAGCCTTCACCTGCTTCCTGCAATGGAGCGACCAGAATGGCACACAACACTCCAAATACAGCCTAACCAAAGTTCTATAAAGCTTTATCATGACTTCCTGACTCTTACACTCAATGTTCCTACTTATAAAAGCAAGCATACCATATTGCTTCTTTATGACTATACTTGTGTTGCCATTTTCAGGGTATTATGGACCCCAAGGTCTGTACATCAATGCTATTTAAGATCTTATCATTGATTGTATATTTTCTCTCGACGTTCGACCTCCCAAAGTGCAACACTTTACATGTGTTTGAATTAAACTCCATCTGCCATTTCTCCACCTATTTCCGTAGCTGATCTACATCCCGCTGTATACTTTGAAAGCTGTTCTTCGCTGTTTGTGACCCTGGCAATCATTGTGTCAGCTATGAACCAACCCATCTAAATTTACAGAACTCACTGACTTCATCCATAAGGGTATATCGAACAATCCTTGTTCGAGGCGTACCATGGCCCTATACCCCAACTCTACCTCTGCTACATCGACGACTGCATTGGTGCTACCTCCTGCATCCATACAGAACTCACTGACTTCATCCATTTCACCACTAACTTCCATCCGGCACTCAAATACACCTGGACCATTTCCGTCATCTCTCTACCACTTCTAGACCTCACCATCACCATCGCAGGTGACAGAATACTCACTGACATCTACTATAAACCCCCTGACTCCCATGGCTCTCTGGACTACATTTCTTCCCACCCTGCTTCCTGTAAGGACTCCATCCCCTACTCCCAATTCCTCCGTCTATGCCAAATCTGCACCCAGGATGAGGTGTTCCAAACCGGGGCATCTGAGATGTCCTCATTCCTCAGGGAACGAGGGTTCCCCTCTTCTACTATAGATGAGGCTCTCACCAGGTCTCTTCTATACCCCGTAGCTCTGGTCTCAATCCCCAGCCCCCCACTCGTAACAATGGCAGAGTCTCCCCGTGTCCTCACATTCCACCCTACCAGCCGTCACATACAACAAATAATCCTCCGACATTTTTGCCACGTCCAACAGGATCCCATCATGGCCACATCTTCGCATCTCCTCCCCTTTCGGCTTTCCTCAGAGACCACTCCCTCCGTAACTCCCTGGTCAATTTGGCCCTTCACACCCAAACCACCCCCTCCCCTGGCACTTTCCCATGCAACCGTAGGAAATGCTACACTTGCCGCTTTACCTCCCCCCTTGACTCCATTCAAGGACCCGAGCAGGCTTTTCAGGTGCGGCAGAGGTTCACCTGCACCTCCTCCAACCTCATCTTTTGCATCTGCTGCTCTATGTGTCAGCTGCTCTACATCGGTGAGACCAAGCGTAGGCTTGGTGATTGCTTCGCACAACACCTCCGCCCAGTTCACAATAACCAACCTGATCTCCCGGTGGCTCAGCACCTCAACTCCCCCTCCCATTCCGAGTCCAACCTTTCTGTCCTGGGCCTCCTCCATGGCCAGAGTGAGGCTCACCACAAATTGGAGAAACAGCACCTCATATTTTGCTTGGGTAGTTTACACCCCAGCGGTATGAACATTGACTTCTCCAATTTCAGGTAGTCCTTGCTTTCTCCTTCTTTCCCCTCCCCTTCCCAGCTCTCCCACAGCCCACACTCTGCCTCTTCCTTTCTCCTTCCCGCCACCCGCTCCACCCCTACATCAGTCTGAAGAAGGGTCTCGGCTCGAAACGTTGCCTATTTCCTTCGCTCCATAGATGCTGCCTCACCCGTTGAGTTTTTCCAGCATTTTTGTCTACCTTCCATTTACGTCCAAGTCATTCATATCTTTCAAGTAATTTATTGCAAACAATAAAATCTCTGCGGATCTCCACAGGTCACAGAGCTACAACCTGACTATTGCCTTTCCGCCACCAATCTCTATCAGTAAGACAGTTCTGAATCCCTATGGCCAAGTCACTATTAATCCCATGCATACTAATGAGTAAGAGTACATCAAGGAGTAGGAAAAGAGAATCTAGTGTAGGTAATTCTCTGTGTATGACAGGTAAGGTGATAGTGGAACATAGCAGATGTTGCCCAATCCAGTTGAGGTCCAAAGGAGAATGATTATTGGAGAAAGTTTCAACAAACATATCAAAGGCTGAAAACAATTATGAAAAGCATGATAGTTTACCACATTCAGATGTGTCCAGTACTGGGCCTAGCACATGGATGGAATCTCAAAGAAGTCATTCTAGCCCCTTTACTTTCTTAAAAGTTTAAAGAGACTTGGGATGTCACTGAATATTCAGATAAACAGCTATAGATGCACTATAGGAAGTATCCTCACCAGTTGCATCATGGCCTGACACTGTGATCGCAATGTATAGAATGCAATAGGCTGCAGAGAGCAGTGGACTCAGCCTGGTCCAGAAACTGCACAATCCTTCCCTCCATCGAAAACATCTACATGAAGTTCTGCCTCAAGAAGTCAGCATCTATCATCAAAGATCTCCACCGTATGGGCCATACCCTCTTCCTGTTGCTACCATTGGGCCTGTGGTCCCATATCACCAGGTCAGAAACCGCTAATTTCCTATAACCTTGCGATTCATGAATGACCTGCACAACCCTAATCCTATCTCTAATCCTAGCCCATCTACACCACGCAGCCTTGGGAAAGCAGCCAACATTATCATGGTCCAGTTACACCTCTTCTCCTATCCCCATTGGCAGAGGATAAAAAGCATGAAAGCTGGAGCATAGGATTCAGGAACCACTTCTTCTTCGCTGCTCTCAGACTGCTGAATAGTCCTCTCATAAACTAAGGGAGCTGCCCCCATTTCCCAATCTACCTCGTTTGGCCCTCAATTTTTTTAATCTGTACTTTCTCCGTAGCTGTAATGCTATAATTCTGAAACACTGTATTCTACACTTCTGTGTGTTTCTCTTTGCACTACTTGTTGTACTTTCATTTGCCTTGTTTGTACTCATGCATGTTTCATGTGATTTCACTGCATATCATGCAAACTAAGCTTTTCACTGTATCTCAGTTCACATGATAATAAACCAAAACCAATATACACCAGCTCTTGCACCTCCTTGGATTTGTTTTCTGATTGTGTTTTGCAACAATGTCTTGATTTTGCACAGTCTTTTTTTTTCTTAGTACTCTCTTGTATAATTTATATTTTGTGTGTAGTCTGAGTCTATACCTGAGCCTATAATACGCTGCAATCCAGATTCTCATTGTATACATGTATATATGACAAGAAACTCAACTTGACTTTTACTGTGGCAGGGATAGAAACCTAATAGTGGGGATTCAAGCATTGGGTTACAGGAATAAAAAAGAAGGATTTGGGGAATGGCAATTTATTCTGGGCCTTTAAAGTGGAATGGAGGGTTGGAGATGACAGCATTTTCAATGGACAGTGAGATTGTAGAGTTTTATACAAAAAGAGTTGATGAGTGCAGATTTGAAGGGAAGGGAGCAAAAGGGGAGAGGGAATTCATAGCTATATCAGCTAAAATAGGATTCAGAAACTCAGGTGAGCAACAATTATGTGTGAGAAGGAGGGTCTTGTGAACAAAGTGAAGAATTTAACAAGCAGTATTGGAAAAGAACGGAGCAGATTCCTGCAAATCCTTTGGATTGTGGAAATTGTATAAAACAACAAGATAATAGGGGGTAATTTCCAGTCTTGAAACGTTATTGATGGTTTATTTTAATATTTTTAATGTAAATTACATGTGGTAATTGTTTTCTCTTTTTTGAGTCCATTTGTTGGACCCAAAATAATTTTGCATTGAATAACAACAAGCTTGCATTTGATAGCTCCTCTGACACAAAAAAAGAACCCCAAAGGCAGTTTGGGCAAAATTTTTGAACATGTTGAAAATCCAGTGGCGACCAGAAAGACGTTATGACTCTTTGGGCGACTGAGGAGACCACTCACGACCATACAGGCGACACCCCGGCGACCATGTGGCAACAGCCTAGTCGCCTGTAGTCACCTAAAAAGTAGCCTAAGTGGGACAGGCCCTAAAGTTCACAAACTCAATGGAATCCTTCACTCTGCTTCTTACAGACAGGCATCAGTTTTAAAAATTTGGACTATTACATTATATGGGGAAACCATTTAAGTTTACGTTCAGTACTTAAAATCCTACAAGCCTCACTCTCACAGTTTCAATTAGGTCTCACAATTTTAATACCAGCTTTTAGCGCTGCAAAAGTTAGATTCCCATTACAGAAATAATTTTCCATTAAATTCCTGAATATGAGTCAATTTGTATAAATGCTGCTTTGTTGGAATTTTAAACCTTTTGTTAACCACTTGTTAAGCAGTACTTTAAGATAAATTAAAATCACCATCAATGAATGGACCTCCTTTTTTTAATACAATAATAGCATTTCATATCAAACTTGTTCTATTTCATGGCAATAAGAGAGATGACAGATGTTATTTTTATTCATCTCTCTCTTGGGAAAGCCATCTGTATCATCTGTGTCAAATAAATACTTGCAGCTCAAAGGGCATATTTACCACATCTGTGTCCTTTCTGAAGAGTATTGGTCCTAAATTTGATTGTCCCTGAAAGTGGATGCAGGGATCATCAGCAATTAACCTGGGACTGTTCATTTCAATGCAGGCAGCAAGCCAAGTTTGTGCTGCCCCTTTTATTGAATGATTTCTACATCTAACCAGCGTTAACCATTTTTTGATCTCTGGGATACTGATGCCCAAGTCAGTAAGGAACCCTATTTCTTGCCATGTTAATGTGTAAATAATTGGGCACAGTGACTTAAATGTATAAGCCGGAAATGGTAACTTGAAGTGCCTTAGAAATCTGTATAATTTGCTGAGAAACATAATGGAAACATATTTTTCCAAGAATTCAACTTTTGTTACAACCTCAGCAAGTTTCTCTGCTGGTTTTCATCAATATCTTCATCACTTAGTTGATGCATGTGGAAGAAAAAACATGGTCCCAGTGAGTGCACAGACCAGGTCTCATTTCCTGGAATTTAGTTTAGTGCAGTGTACGTTGGAATGTCAATATTGCATCATGTGATAGGATTTAGCAGAACAGTCAATACAGCAGCTTGGCTGCCTACTCTGCACGCTGATCAAAAAGCAGATTCACTACAGAGCTTAGCCATATTAGAACTCCATCAAATGCTCGGAAACATTTGCTGATGCAACATCACGTTCCCACTTTGTCACTGAAGTGTGAACCTGAGAAAAACCCATTCAAGTGACTGATTCTCTCCAAGGTCAGCAGATTGGTTGTTGACAGGCCTGTTTTATGATAAGAGATACAGTACCTGAGAGCAACTCAGCAAGAATGGCACAATGTGATGGCACAACAGTGTTGCTAGCACATCGTCTAATGACAACAAATGTTTTGTACGAAAAATGACAAAAAATAAATTGTACGAATTGGCCTTAGAAGCAAGATGTGAAAAAGGAAATACATCTTGATGGTGGAGTTGTTACTTGACTTAATGCTTATCTTAATATCAAATCTGCCCCCAATCATTTCAATTGTGATCCCCAATCTGGAGATTGAAGGAAAAGGTAACTTTCAATGTTTTAAGTAAATATTAGAATGTCAATGTTTTTTATTAGTATGTCGACGTTTTAATTAAATGTTAGTATGTCAATAAATGTTCTTTGTTTTAACATAGTTATTTTACATTATTAATTAATTTAAAGTACGGTACAAGTTTTCCAATGTCTTGGTGCGTCTAAGATATTAAAACTCTGATATAGTCTCAAAGGCTTTGATAGAGGTGAAGCTCCATCCCATCCCCTGAATTAGCTCTTGTCAAAGTGTGATGTGCTGCCCCAGACACAGGCCCTTAGTAACAGACAACCTTGGGCCTATCGCCATTCAGGCATCTATAGGCTTTGCTACCATTACACGGATACAAACAGCAATTCATGAAATGGAAATTATTGTGAATAACTGTATTCTTTATATAAAAAACTATTAACTTTTTTTCCTGGCAGCTGACTTGTCCCATTTATTCCAAAATAAAATGTGTAGTCCTTGTCAATATCTAATTGCAAAATCTTTCTGTTCATCCAGTATCTTGAAAAAACAGAGTGAATTGGTTGAGAACATTGGTTATGAGATGGATTTACATGCCATCCGCATACCCTTGGAGCTGTGTGGGACAGTTGTATCTCTCTGAAAATGTTTGTATCTCTTTACAAATGACCCAGTGAAAAATCATATGTCTAACAGGTAAGTGGATAGAAAAGTTTGAACAGAATATGGGTCAAACGTTGGTAAATGGGATGAGCTTGGATAGCCATCTTGGTCAGCATGGGCGAGTTAGGCTGAAGGGGCTGTTTCTCAGCCTTTTCACTCTTTGACTTTAACCCACCCTCTGATTCCTGACATGCCTTGCACTGAGCATTGTGCACTTGCCTTGGTTTAATACATGACAAAGCAACTTTTGATACTTCTGGTTTACCCTGCACTTGTACTGTCCCACTATGAATGTGCATCACAAAATGCCAACATAACATAATGGGTGAGCTGACCAAAAATCTTCCCTCAGTTTCTGAATATTGTTAATAGCTCTACTAATTATAATTACACCATAATTCAGTAGTCCTTTGTCTCAGTCTGGAAATACATTTTTTTTTACAAATTAATAATGAAAGAATGTGCAAAATGAGAAAATTGGTATTTATTTTCTCTTATCCCACTGTTTTCCATTAAGAAATATGACATTGAATTTCTATGGACTCCATCCTATCCACCTAATGGGCTGAGAGAAAAAAAAACAAAAAATGAATAACATTTCCAAGCTTAATCATTGTAAAGCTTAATTCTCCAGCACCCAGTATATTCTCTACCCCCCTAAGTAATGCTTAATTACTCCAGCACTCTTAAGTTGTAAGAATGCACTGACCATGGACTGAAAAAGAATCTTGATTCATTTTAGCATTAATTTTTGGATCAATGCAGAGTTGGACAGACAAATAAAAAATTGATAGAATGGAATTGAAGGTTAAAAGTTTAAAAAAGCAGGGGAGCAACAAAAAAGCTACAGATCAGCAGAAAGCCAGCTGGTGAGTTGTGCCATCTGCTGGAAGCATCTCTTGCCAATCTGTTTTATAGACAGCTGCAGGCAAAGTTAACTCAAGGCTCAATTCTGTCTCATCCCTGAGATTTGTGTCTTCTGCATTATCAGCTAATGCATTAGCACCAGTTGAATTAAATAATTTACTGATTCATCACTTGGCATGGCCTCCTATTTCCTCTCTTCTTGAATTGACCTTGCCAATGTCACAAAATGCTAGAGTTTAGCAACTTACCCAATCAACCTTCTCTCCACCACCACATAAGAACATCCTGATTTTGGAATATATCACCAATCCTTCATTGTCAATACGTCTATAGCTTGAATTTGTGGCTCCAACAGTAGTTTGGGAGTGCTTTCAAAAAAAGGACTGAGTACTCACTGTCACCTTCTCATGATGTCGCACTAACTCTGCTGTTGGGACGATGTCCAGATTCTGAAAAATCGATACATTTAATTAAAAGCCGGTTCTCTTTGGATATTATCATTTTTAGACCAGTAGGTGTATATTCCGGGAACGATCTGTTTGTGGAACTGAATGAAATGTGGGGCAGGGTAAAAGGGTCTTTGCAACTATCCTGGAAAAAACTAAAATTTCATCTTTTCATTCATAGAAACATAGAAACATAGAAATTAGGTGCAGGAGTAGGCCATTCGGCCCTTCGAGCCTGCACCACCATTCAATATGATCATGGCTGATCATCCAACTCAGTATCCCGTACCTGCCTTCTCCCCATACCCTCTGATCCCCTTAGCCACGAGGGCCACATCTAACTCCCTCTTAAATATAGCTAATGAACTGGCCTCGACTACCCTCTGCGGCAGAGAGTTCCAGAGATTCACCACTCTCTGTGTGGCAAGTGGTCATGGGCTTGACATTTCTAAGCCCCTCCATCTTATAACCATATAACCATATAACAATTACAGCACGGAAACAGGCCATCTCGACCCTTCTAGTCCGTGCCGAACACGTATTCTCCCCCGTAGTTCCCATATACCTGGCGCTCAACCCATAACCCTCCATTCCTTTCCCGTCCATATAACTAACCAATTTAATTTTAAATGATAAAAACGAACCTGCCTCCACCACCTTCAACTGGAAGCTCATTCCACACAGCCACCACTCTCTGAGTAAAAGAAGTTCCCCTCATGTTACCCCTAAACTTCTGTCCTTTAATTCTCAAGTCATGTCCCCTTGTTTGAATCTTCCCTACTCTCAGTGGGAAAAGCTTTTCCACGTCAACTCTGTCTATCCTTCTCATCATTTTAAAGACCTCTATCCAGTCCCCCCTTAACCTTCTGCGCTCCAAAGAATAAAGCCCTAACTTGTTCAACCTTTCTCTGTAACTTAGTTGCTGAAACCCAGGCAACATTCTAGTAAATCTTCTCTGTAGTTTGGATTTAATTAAATAATCAGCAAGTATGTTCCATCACTTCGTTATTACTTTTCCAAGGTTTTTAATTGTAACTTATACCTGTTTTGTCCCAACTGCTATGATGTTCAGAAATGAACCAGTTGCCTATTCGATGAGGGCCAAGGATGTCCAGTACTAAATATGTATCATGTCACCCATGAAAAGCACCAGGTGTGAGAATCTGGGGCACACCCTTGCTTTAAAATTCTTTGACAGCGTTATCGGATTATGTTCAGTTCTGTCTCATCACATGCAAATAATCGGCCTATCCTACTTGGCAATTTTTAAGCAACTATCGGCGACTGTCATAGTCGTAGCAGGTCACCGAAAAAACGGCGACAACCTACGGCAGAACCTACGTCAGGAGAAGTCAAGCTACGCTCATTGGCGTCAAACCCTCTGTCGCTGAAAAATGTTCAACATGTTGTAAATTTAGCGCCGACTAATAAGCCGCTACAACTTTTCGCGCGACTGAGGAGACTGCTCCCGGCGACCACCGGCGAACATGTGATAACAAACTAGTCACCTGGAGTTGCCTAAAAAATCACCAACAGTGGGACAGACCCTTTAGTCTAACCTAAATATAAAATGATAATGATTTAACTCCACTTTCGTTCAGTAGCTATAAACTTGATCATTGGTGCCATTAGGCTAATAATGAAACAGGACATTAATAACTCCATTGTGTTTTTGCCTCTTGTTCATTTTAGATCACTCTAGGTATTCTCTCTGGTCTGATGTAAAATAAGTTGCTGATTTTTTCCCATTAAATCATTCTTCCTTTACTTCATGGTATATCTATATTTACATATTCTACAAATGCTGTTGCCCCTTGTCACATAACAATGAAACTCCCAATTTTCCACAATAATAATTAAACTATGTTTCCCTCTTTGATCTTTGATCCAATTTACATTTGGCTCAGTTTATATTTCCAGAGAACATATAGCCTTTTATCCTCTTTCTTTAAACTGAACGTATCTCAAAATAAAAAACTTGGTTATTCTTTCCCAATGTGCTCCACTGGGACCAGTTTACCCCCCTTTTGCTCTAATATCAACTGCAAATGTGTCCATAAACTCCAAAAGTCCAGACATAGCATATTAAAATAAAACACATTACTGCACTGCATACTAAAATAGTGACAGTTCTTTACATAGAAACATAGAAACATAGAAATTAGGTGCAGGAGTAGGCCATTCGGCCCTTCGAGCCTGCACCGCCATTCAATATGATCATGGCTGATCATCCAACTCAGTATCCCGTACCTGCCTTTTCTCCATACCCTCTGATCCCCTTAGCCACAAGGGCCACATCTAACTCCCTCTTAAATTAGCCAATGAACTGGCCTCGACTACCCTCTGTGGCAGAGAGTTCCAGAGATTCCCCACTCTCTGTGTGAAAAAAGTTCTTCTCATCTCGGTTTTAAAGGATTTCCCTCTTATCCTTAAGCTGTGACCCCTTGTCCTGGACTTCCCCAACATCGGGAGCAATCTTCCTGCATCTAGCCTGTCCAACCCCTTAAGAATTTTGTACGTTTCTATAAGATCCCCTCTCAATCTCCTAAATTCTAGAGATTATAAACCAAGTCTATCCAGTCTATTTCTTCATAAGACAGTCCTGACATCCCAGGAATCAGTCTGGTGATCCGTCTCTGCACTCCCTCTAAGGCAATAATGTCCTTCCTCAGATTTGGAGACCAAAACTGTACGCAATACTCCAGGTGTGGTCTCACCAAGACCCTGTACAAAAAAACTGCAGTAAGAACCTCCAGTAAAACTTCAAGTGTAGATAACCTGCTGGCCAAAGAACCAGAAGTTGAATCCAGTAACTCTCTTACCCTCTCTATCTCCTTTGCACTCCTGATAAATCTCAACCTCATGCTCTGTTAATAGTGCACCCAATTGATGACCACTTTGCGTGTTGAACCTTTTTGACCAATCCCCAAGTTAAAGTGCGGACTCAGCTTGTCTGATCCCCGTAAACTCTCTCTTCAGGTAATGAACTGCAGTTGATTGTTGAATGACAGTTTAACATACACGGATTCTTTTGTAGTTTTTTAAAACTTCTAATTAAAAAATCCCATTGTTAAAAATTCAGTTTCAGATCTACGCACCCACGCTTTTACCAGAAGTCACTTTCCAAAATTGTCCAACTTTACACTCTTGTTTACTTCACCTACTGAAAGTCACACTGTGTGATGGCTACAGAAATAAACAAGCAAATTAAATGAGGAATAAAGCGTCTCTGTTCTCAGGAAGCCACCAAATAAATAGTTGACATCCCAATGATGCATTCAAAAGGAATTTTAATCACTGCCCAGCAAGGCTCATCGGGAGACACTTTTGGATTATCAGTGCATTTGTGAAAAAAAAAACTCAGATTACAACCTGTTTTGAATCATGTACTGGATGAAGTACTGAACTAAATTGGACTGAATGGACTCCCTGTTTCCACCCAGACTTGGGCAACAATACAAGCAGTTTTGGGAAGGAAATCCTGGCAAGACCTGGTCTTACCCACTTTAATGCAGGAAGGATGGCATTTGGGTGGAATTGGAAAGCTAACAGATAATCTGAATAGATCAAGCAGAGGGAAATGTGAATGTCCTCAACCTTGAGTCTTATTTGATGACGATCAAGAGGAATTAGTATCTGGTATCTGAGTATCCTCTGGAGTCAGGCAAATAAAATTAAAAACTCATTCATCCTTCTCATAGACTTCATATGTTGCATCGGGCTCAGCAACAAAAGATTGCTATTTATCAAGTCATAACTCGACTCTGCAGTATCAAGCTAGACCCTTCGATCTGCTGAGTTTATGGCATCAGGCACCCAGTTATATTAAATCCCAACACTAATTACCATTTTATTCTCCCATACTCCCATTAAGTTCCCCACAGGTTCTACCCATCACCTACACACCAGAGTCAATTTACAGACGCCAATTGATCCCACCAACCTGATTTGTTTATTGGATTTGAGTTCTTGTTAACGTGACTAATTAAAGATAGAAGAAAATAGACAAAGGGGGGCGATTAACGTAACTTAATTATTATTCTAATACAAATTTTAAATCAGAACCTTTCCCACATACCATTGTCTAATTAAAACCTAAGGTGATGAGAAGACTGATAGAACTCTCTGTGTATAATGATATCAGTATTATAATCATGGACACAGCATGGAGGACTTAGACAAAAATTCTTCAGCAGATCTCACCCCCGCTGACACAGTGAGACAAGCTACTTGGTAGCTGGAAAACGAAACCTCAGCCTGAACAATGGTGTTGAAAATAAAATACTGCAGAAGCTGAAAAAAAAAATTTGCTGGAAATAGATAGCAGATTCAGAAACCAACAGTGGAGGATAATGGCTGAGGGAATAATCCAGATCATTTTCCAGCAAACAGAACCATATTAGTAATAATCATCCTTTACAAACCTACACTGTTTGGTTTCCCCCATTTAAGACCGAGTTTGCATTCTCCTTCAGGTCTTAGCAGACTGTGGGGGGTGGGGTGTCAAATGGGATAGTCGAGGATGGAGTTAAAGGGAAAGAGAGTAAAGGCATAGTTAATGACCCCAGACTTTACGGGGAAAGAAAGCTCACAAAGGGATAAGGAGAGTAGGCCAAGTGTAAATAGGGATCGATGTAAAGGTGAGATGCATAAGGAATTAAAGTATTGTATATGAAATGCGCGAAGTATAAGAAGTAAAGTAGATGAGCGTCAGTTAGAGGTCAGTAGATATGACATTGTGGGGATTCTGAGACGTGGCAGCAGGATGATCGGGCCTGGGAACTTAATATTCAGGGTAATACATCCTATAGAAAGGACAGCAGTGGTCAGAGGGTGGGAGGTTGGGGGGGGTTGGGGGGGGGGGGTAGCTCTGTTGGTGAGGGATGGAATTTAGTCCCTTGTGAGGGAAGACATAAGGACTGACGAGGTAGATTCACTGTGGATTGAGTTGAGGAATTGTAAAGGCAAAGAAGACACTAATTTATTAGTGTTATTTACAGACCACCACAGATTAGCCCAGATGAATGGTAGAAGTTGCAGCTCGAGTTAATAAAAAATGCACATACCAGAGGTTAATGCC